>NC_089494.1:154843184-157343184 GCF_036850765.1 Saccopteryx bilineata
GAATATGTAAGGGGTCACAATGAAAAATTGATGATTGATCTGTGACATGGCACATAATAAAAACTCTGTCCGTTTCTGTCTGTCTGTCCCTATCTATTTCTTTCTCAGACTCTCTCCCAGTCTCTGTAAAAAAAAAAGGAATAAAAGAAATGTTCACAGAGATATTTGGAGGGTGTATACCATATTTCTCCATGTATAAGACTCATTTTTTTGAAAAATGTTAGGTTAGAAAAATGCGTGCGTCCTGTACAGTGGCAACCAGTGTAGAGCACACAACCTGGAACATAAGAGAAATACAATAAGTTTTAATGAATAAAAGAATAAATAGCAATTTGCATGCATACACAAATGAGGTGCCAGCAGAGAAGCACATGTAACAGACACCAATATTTTATGTGCTATGGAGCAAGTTCCAGCAAACTTTAGAAGATTGAAATGATATGAACTGTATCTCTTCCTTACACTACAGTTAACATTGAAACAGGTAGCAAACAGTAACTAGAACTCCCTTATATTTACAAGTTATGAAAGTATCTTCTAGATAGCTTTCGATTCAACATTGATAAGTAACGCACAACACCCAACTGCTGTGTTTTTCCAGGTGAACTGCTCTGAGCTGTTATTCCCAAGGTGCACATGAGGTGGCAGCAGGGAAGCACAGTTGGAAAACATTTTTCACAGATAATCCTGTATGTTCTTTCAAGCAAGTTTCAACTACCTCTAACCTTAGAAATGATATAAAGCATTTTTCTTATCATGATTATACTTAATATACTAAACAGTAATAAAAATTAACTAAAATCCTTTTTTTTAAAGGTAAGGAAATTTACTCCTGAATAACTCCCCCTCAAAATCACAATTCAAGCTGCAAAATACCTTAAATTAATGAAAATAAAAACTACGTAAGAAAATCTATAAAAAAAATGTAGTGATGAATATATTTTAGAGGAATAAAACCTTAAAATACACAGTTTTTCCACCCATACTAAGAACCAG
The DNA here is from genome assembly GCF_036850765.1 of Saccopteryx bilineata. Lineage (NCBI taxonomy): Eukaryota > Metazoa > Chordata > Mammalia > Chiroptera > Emballonuridae > Saccopteryx > Saccopteryx bilineata. Next base: position 154,844,181 of record NC_089494.1, read on the forward strand.
GATACTAAATAAAATCCAGAGAATGTAAAAGAAACAAAATGTTCACAGACTGACAAGGCAGTGGCACAGTAGGTAGAGCATTTGACTGGAATGCGCAGTACCCAGATTTCAGATCCCAAATTCGCCAGCTTGAGCATGGGCTCATCTCGTTTTAGCAAAGCTCAACACCTTGATCCCACTGTCGCTGTCTCAAGCAAGGGGTCACTCAGTCAGCTGTAGCCCCCTGGTCAAGGCACATATGAGAAAGTATTCAATGAAAAACTTAGGTGTCCTTACGAAAAAATGATTAATGATCTGTGACCTGGCACATAATAAAAAATTTTCTCCATTCTTGTCTGTCTGTCCCTATCTATCCCTCTCTCTCACTCTCTCTATGACTCTGGAAAAAAGAAAAAAAGGAAAGAAAGAAATGTTCACAGAGACATTAGGAGTTTCAATCCATATTTTCCTATGTATAATAAAACTCATCATTTTTTAAAATGTGGGGTTTGAAACCTGGGTGCATCCTATACAGTGGTTGTTGTATTATTACTTGCATTTGCTGTTTCTTCGCATTTGCTATCATTTTCTCAAATTTTGTGCACCAAAATTAAGGTGCGACTTATAGAGGGAGGATACTTATACATGGGGAGATATGGTACTTTACAACCTTACCACTTATTTTCTCTTGGGCTGAGATTTTGAAAAAAATAATTCATTCCTCTAAGCAATTTAAGCTTAAAAAACACCAAAGAAAAGCTATTGTCATTTTTCTTTTATTTAGTTATTAATGTTAGAGGGAGGAAGAGCGGGGGAAAACAGACACACAGATAGTCAGAAACATCAATGTGTTTCTGTATGTGCCTAGACCAAAGACCAAACCTATGACATTAGTGTATGTGTGTGATGCTCTATCTACTGAGCTCTCTGGTGATAGCAAGCCATTGTATTTAGGGGGAAAAATTACTAGAGAAAAACTGAGGTAATTAAAAATAAAACAATACTCTAGACTGCTGTGGTGACAACGCCCGAAGACTTTTCTTTGCTCTTGACTGTTAGGGGCATAAAAAATATTTCTGATTGTTTACCACAATGTGACCCCTCTCCTAACATGCACTTTTTTCTTGTGCTGTTGCAGCAGTACAGATTGAGAGACCTCCTAAGCTTTGGACATCAGAATTTTTCTGAGCCTGGGTCACCACTTACAAGCTAGGTTCTTTTGCTCACAGAACACCTCCCAGGGTCTTTGTTTCAGCACTTGAGAATTTTCTCAGTTTTATAGCTGAGAACACGCATTGCTGAAGAACTGAGACTTATATCTCAACTCTGCATTTCGAGAAAATGATATACTGAACATCGCCATGATCAATGAAAACTGGGAACAAGACATTGCACTACTATATCCAGTACTTGTCACAACTTATAATTATTTGATTTATGTACATTTTTCTTCTTCTGTCTACAGCATGACAGTGTATTATTCATATAGACAGTCTGTCTCTTTCACTATAGGCAACCAGTGTAGAGCACAGTGCCTGGAACATAATAGAAATGCAATAAGTGTTTAATGAATGAAAGAATAAATAGTAATTTGCATGCATACAAAGGTATCCACACATGATAGAAACTGTGGACCCAGAGAGATATGCTCATATGCAATGCACATCTATACACACAGATGTATGCACACCCAATGTACCTTAGTACGTATAGATATAGAAATATAATAGGTACACTAAGAATATGGAAAGATAATGTCATCATATTAACAGTAGTTATCTCTGGATGAAAATTTGCTGTTTTGTATTCTATTCATTTGTTCTTGTGCTTCTGCAATAAGAATACAGTTTCTATAATAAAAAAGCAGTTACATTCAACATACTTTTCAAATCAAAGCACATCTTATTTTACAATACATTAAGAAGATTTAAATAAAGGAGTCCAAAAGCAGAAGTAAAAATAGTAGAATGGGAAGACATTGAGTGCACCAACTACTCATACAGTTCCTAGCACAGTGCCTGGTATATGACTGGAACATTCAAAGGCTTTATGAAAGAATTGCTGGAAGGAAATAACAAAACCAAGGTGAACCGATAGATTCCCAGAAATCAAATCACTAAGAATACACAAAATATTTAGGGAACCGGCAAATTGGAAACAACGTTTGTAGACAATCCTCTCTACTATTTCTTTCCTTTGGATCTGTTCTGATGTGTGATTCCCAAGATGCACACAAGGTGGCAGCAGAGCAGCACATGTAACACAAACCATTATTATATGTGCTATGCAGCAAGTTTCAGACAACTTCAGAGGATTGAAATAATATCAAATATGTCTATTGCTTTCACTAGAGCTAACGTTGAAACAAGTAGCAAACAGTAACTGGAAATTCCTTATATTTACAAGTTATAAAAGTATCTTCTAAATAGTCTTGGTTTCAACAATGATAGATAAAGCACAACTCCCAACTGCTGTGTTTTTTCAGGTGAACTGCTATGAGGTGTTATTCCCAAGGTGACCACGAGGTGGCAGCAGAAAGCACACTTGGAAAACATTTCCCACAGACAATCCTGTATGATTTTTCAAGCAAGTTTCAACTACCTCAAACCTTTGAAATGATATAAAGCATGTTTCTTCTTGTCATTACACTTACTCTAAAAATCAGTAATAAAAACTAAAATACCCTTCCTTTTTTAAGTTAAGAAATTCACTCCTAAATAACCCCTGCTCAAAATCAAAATTCAAGTTACAAAATACTTTAAACCTAATGGAAATTAAAACTACATAAGTAAACCTATGGAAAAATGTTGTGATGAACACATTTTAATGGAAAAAAACCTTAAAATACACAACGTTACCACCCATACTATGAAACAGGATAGTAAACAAAATCCAGAGAAAGTAAAAGATAAAAATTTTTACAGCCTGAGGAGGCGGTGGCACGGTGGATAGAGCATTTGACTGGAATGTGGAGGACCCAGGTTTGAGATCCCAAGGTCGCCAACTTGAGCGTGGGCTTATCTGGTTTAAACAAAGCTCAACAGCTTTAGCCCAATGGGCTCACTGACTCGAGCAAGAGGTTACTCGGTCAGCTGTAGATCCCTGGTCACGGCACAGTGAGAGAGCAGTCAATGAGCAACTAAGGTGTCACAACAAAAAAACTGATGATTGATCTGTGACCTGGCACATAATAAAAAAAAACAAAACTCTTTACCTTTCTGTCTGTGTGTCCCTATCTATCCCTCTCTCTGAATCTCTCACTGTCTCTGTAAAAAAAAAAAAAAAAAAAGAACAGAAAAGAAAGAAAGAAAGAAAGGGTTCACAGAGACATTCGGCGGGTGTATACCATATTTGCCCTTGTTTAAGACTCATCTTTTTTGATAAATGTGGAGTTTGAAAACTGGGTGCGTCTTATACAGTGGTTGTAGTATAATTTACTTGCATTTCCTGTTTCTTCGCACTTGTTATCATTTTCTCAAATTTTGAGCCCAAAAATGAAGGTGTGTCTTCTACAGGGAGGCATATTAGGCATGGGGAAATATGGTACTTTACAACCTTACTACCTATTTTCTCGTGTGGTGAGATTTTGAAAAAGATAATTCATTCTTCTATGCAACTTAAGCTGCAAAAACAACAAAAAAATAGCCATTGTCATTTTTTCTTTTATTTAGTTTTTAATGTTAGAGAGAGGAAGTGGAGGGAAAAAGACAGACAGTCAGAAACATCAATCTGTTTCTGTATGTGCCTTGAACCGGGACAAATCCTATGACATTACTGTATGAGTGTGATGCTCTAACTAGTGAGCTCCTGGTATAAGCAAGCCATAGTCTCTAGGGGGAAAAAATTACTAGAGACAACCTGAGGCACATAAAAAATAAAATAATAATCTAGTCTGCTGTGGTGACAACATCAGAAGACTTTTCTAGGCTCTTGTCAGTCAGGGGCATATACAATCAGTATTTCTGATTGTTGAGCACGAATTCACACCTTTCCTAACATGCACTTTTTCTTGTGCCGTGGCAGCAGTCCAGACTGAAAAACCTCCTCAGCTTTGGTTTTCAGAATTTATCTGAGCCTGGTCAGCACTTACAATTTAGGTTCTTTTGGTCACAGAACACCTCCCAGGGTATTTGTTGCATCACTTGTAAATTTTCTCAGTTTTATAGCTGAGATCATGCATTCCTGAAGAACCAAGACTTATGTCTCAGCTCTGCCTTCCGAGAAACTGATATACTTAACCATGCCACGATCAATCACAACTGGGACCAAAGTAATGAATTACCAAATCCAGTGTTTCTCACAACTTATAATTTTTTATGTATATTTTTTCTTTCCTCTTTCTACTCCATGACAGTGTAATATCCATAAGGACAGAAAGTGAGTCTCTCCCATTCACTATTGGCAACCAGTGTCAAGCACAGTGCCTGGCATATAATGAAAATTCAATAAGTTTTTACTGGAAGAGTGAATAAATATTCATTTGCATACGTACACAAATATCCACAAATGACTGACACTATTGAAACAGAGAGGTATGCTCATGTGCGATGTACATCTATGCACACATTGGGTACACACACCCAATGTACCTGAGTACATATACATAGAAAAATATAATTGATACACAAAGAATATGGAAAGAAAATGGCTAAAGTTAACAGTTGATATCTATGTATGAAAATTTGTTGTTTTGTTTTTATCATTTTTTTGCATTTCTGCAATAAGAATACAATTTTTATAATAAAGAGCTGTTAAAATGCTATATACTTTTCAAATCAAAGCACATCATAATTTACAATACATTAAGTAGATTGAAATAAAAGAAGTTCAAAAGACAGATGTAAAAATAGTAGAATGGGAAGTGACTGAGTGCAGGGACATGAGCTCTTAGCACAGTGCCTGGTATATGAAGGGCACTTTCAAAGGCTTTATGAAAGCATGGCTGGAAAGAAAAAAGAAAAACAAGATGAAACGATAGATTCCCAGAAAAAAAACCACTAAAGATACAGAAATACTTCACAGAAGCGGCTAATTGGAATTAATGGTTTTAGACAATCTTATCTACCAAACCTTTCCTTTGGACATGTACTGAAGCGTGATTCCCAAGATACAAACGAGGTGGTAGCAGACAAGCACATGTAACAGAGACCAATATTTTATGTGCTATGGAGCAAGTTCCAGCAAACTTCAGATGATTGAAATGATATGAAGTGTATCTCTTGCTTACGCTACAGTTAACATTGAAACAGGTAGCAAACAGTAACTAGAACTTCCTTATATTTACAAGTTATGAAAGTATCTTCTAGATAGCCTTCGATTCAACATTGATAGATAACACACAACACCCAACTGCTGTGTTTTTCCAGGTGAACTGCTCTGAGCTGTTGTTTCCAAGGTGCACACGAGGTGGCAGCAGGGAAGCACTCTTGGAAAACGTTTTCCACAGTTAATCCTTATGTTCTTTCAAGCAAGTTTCAACTACCTCTAACTTTAGAAATGATACAAAGCATGATTCTTGTTGTCATTACACTTAATATACTAAACAGTAATAGAAATGAACTAAAATCACTTTTTTAAGGTAATGAAATTCACGCGTAAATAACCGCCACTCAAAATCACAATTCAAGTTGCAAAATACCTTAAAATTAATAAAAAGAAAAACTACATAAGAAAATTTATTTAAAAATGTAGTGATGAATACATTTTAGAGGAATAAGACCTTAAAATACACAGCCTTTCCACCCATACTAAGAACCAGGATACTAAATAAAATCCAGAGAATGTAAAAGAAACAAAATGTTCACAGACTGACAAGGCAGTGGCGCAGTGGGTAGAGCATGTGGCTGGAATGTGCAGTACCCAGATTTGAGATCCCAAATTCGCCAGCTTGAGCATGGGCTCATCTCGTTTTAGCAAAGCTCAACAGCTTGATCCCAGTGTCGCTGTCTCGAGCAAGGGGTCACTCAGTCAGCTGTAGCCCCCTGGTCAAGGCACATATGAGAGAGCAGTCAATAAAAAACTAAGGTGTCCTTACGAAAAAATGATGATTGGTCTGTGACCTAGCACATAATAAAAAATTTTCTCCATTCTTGTCTGTCTGTCCCTATCTATCCCTCTCTCACACTCTCTCTATGATTCTGGAAAGAAGAAAAAAAGGAAAGAAAGAAATGTTCACAGAGACATTTGGAGTTTCTATCCATATTTTCCTATGTATAAAAATCATCATTTTTAAAAATGTAGGGTTTGAATCCTGGGTGCATCTTATACAGTGGTTGTTGTATTTTTACTTTTATTTCCTATTTCTTTGCATTTGTTATCATTTTCTCAAATTTTGTTCCCCAAAATTAAGGTGCTACTTATAGAGTGAGGCTACTTATACATGGGGAGATATGGTACTTTAAACCTTACCAGTTATTTTCTCTTGGGGTGAGATTTTGAAAAAAATAATTCCTTCCTCTAAGCAGTTTAAGCTGAAAAAAACACCAAAGAAAAGCCATTGTCATTTTTCTTTTATTTAGTTATTAATGCTAGAGGGAGGAAGAGTGGGGAAAACAGACACACAGATAGTCAGAAACATCAATGTGTTTCTCTATGTGCCTAGAACAAGGACAAAACCTATGACATTAGTGTATGTGTGTGATGCTCTATCTACTGAGCTCTCTGGTGATAGCAAGCCATTGTATTTAGGGGGAAAAATTACTAGAGAAAAACTGAGGTAACTATAATAAAACAATACTCTAGACTGCTGTGGTGACAACGCCCGAAGACTTTTCTTTGCTCTTGACTGTTAGGGGCATAAAAAATATTTCTGATTGTTTACCACAGTGTGACCCCTTTCCTAACATGCACTTTTTTCTTGTGCTGTTGCAGCAGTCCAGACTGAGAGACCTCCTAAGCTTTGCACATCAGAATTTTTCTGAGCCTGGGTCACCACTTACAAGCTAGGTTCTTTTGTTCACAGAACACCTCCCAGGGTCTTTGTTTCAGCACTTGAGAATTTTCTCAGTTTTATAGCTGAAAACATGCATTGCTGAAGAACTGAGACTTAGGTCTCAGCTCTGCCTTTCGAGAAACTGATATACTGAATACCGCCAGGATCAATGAAAGCTGGGAACAAGACATTTCACTACTAAATCCCGTGCTTGTCACAACTTATAATTATTTTATTTATGTACATTTTTCTTCTTCTGTCTACAGCATTACAGTGTATTATTCATATAGACAGTCTGTCTCTTTCACTATAGGCAACCAGTGCAGAGCACAGTGCCTGGAACATAATAGAAATACAATAAGTTTTTAATGAATGAAAAAATAAATAGTAATTTGCATGCATACACATAAATCCACAAATGATAGAAACTGTGTACCAGAGAGATATACTCCTATGAAATTAACATCTATACACACAGATGTATGCACACCCAATGTACCTTAGTATGTATAGACATACAAGTATAATAGGTACACTAAGAATATGGAAAGATAATGCCATATTAACAGTAGTTATCTCTGGATGAAAATTTGCTGTTTTGTATTCTATTCAACTTTTCTTGCACTTCTGCAATGAGAATACAGTTTTTATAATAAAAAAGCAGTTACATTCAATGTACTTTTCAAATCAAAGCACATCTTTTTTACAATACATTAAGAAGATTTAAATAAAGGAGTCCAAAAGCAGAAGTAAAAATAGTAGAATGGGAAGACATTGAGTGTACCAACTACTCATACAGTTCCTAGCACAGTGCCTGGTATATGTTGGGAACATTCAAAGGCTTTATGAAAGCATTGCTGGAAGGAAAGAACAAAAACAAGGTGAAACGATAGATTCCCAGAAATCAAATCACTAAGAATACACAAAATATTTAAAAAACCGGCCAATTGGAATCAATGTTTGTGCACAATCCTCTCTAATATTTCTTTCATTTGGACCTGTTCTGAGACGTGATTAGGAAGATGCACACGAGGCGGCAGCAGAGAAGCACATGTAACACAGACCATTATTGTATGTGCTATGCAACAAGTTTCAGCCAACTTCAGAGGATTGAAATAATATCAAATATGTCTATTGCTTTCACTAGAGTTAACGTTGAAACAAGTAGCAAACAGTAACTGGAAATTCCTTATATTTACAAGTTATAAAAGTATCTTCTAAATAGTCTTGGTTTCCACATTGATAGATAAAGCACAACTCCCAACTGCTGTGCTTTTTCAGAACTGCTTTGAGCTGTTATTCCCAAGGTGACTACGAGGTGGCAGCAGAGAAGCGCACTTGGAAAACATTTCCCACAGACAATCCTGTATATTCATTCAAGCAAATTTCAACTTCCTCAAACCTTTGAAATGATATAAAGCATGTTTCTTCTTGTCATTACACTTACTCTAGAAATCAGTAATGAAAAGTAATTAAAAAACGCTTCCTTTTTCAAGTTAAGAAATTCACGCCTAAATAACCCCTCCTCAAAATCAAAATTCAAGTTACAAAATACTTTAAACTTAATGGAAATAAAAACTACATATGTAAACCTATGGAAAAATGTTGTGATGAATACATTTTAGTGGAAAAAAACCTTAAAATACACAACGATACCACCCATGCTATGAAACAGGATACTAAACAAAATCCAGAGAAAGTAAAAGATAAAAATTTTCACAGCCTGAGGAGGTGGTGGCGCGGTGGATAGAGCATGTGACTGGAATGCGGAGGACCCAGGTTTGAGATCCCAAAATCGCCAGCTTGAGCGTGGGCTTATCTGGTTTAAGCAAAGCTCACCAGCTTTAGCCCAATGGAATAACTGGCTGGAGCAAAATGTTACTCAGTCAGCTGTAGTTCCCTGGTCAAGGCACAATGAGAGAGCAGTCAATGAGCAACTAAGGTGTCACAACAAAAAACTGATGATTGATCTGTGACCTGGCACATAATAAAAAAACACTCTTTACCTTCCTGTCTGTGTGTCCCTATCTATCCCTCTCTCTGACTCTCTCACTGTCTCTGTAAAAAAAAAAAAAAGAAAAGAAAGAAAGAAATAAAGTATTCACAGAGATATTCGATGGATGTATACCATATTTGCCCTCGTTGAAGAATCACCGTTTTTGAAAAATGTGGGGTTTGAAAACTGGGTTCGTCTTATACAGTGGTTGTAGTATATTTTACTTGCATTTCCTGTTTCTTCTCATTTGTTATCATTTTCTCAAATTTTGTGCCCAAAAATGAAGGTGCGTCTTCTACAGGGAGGCATATTATGCATGGGGAAATATGGTACGTTACAACCTTACTACCTATTTTCTCTTGTGTTTTGAGATTTTGTAACACATAATTCATTCTCCTATGCAATTTAAGCTGCAAAAACAACAAAAAATAGCCATTGTCATTTTTTCTTTTATTTAATTTTTAGTGTTAGAAGAGGAAGTGGGGGAAAAAAGACAGACAGTCAGAAACATCAATCTGTTTCTGTATGTGCCTTGAACCGGGACAAATCCTATGACATTAATATATGAGTGTGAGGCTCTAACTAGTGAGCTCTCTGGTGTAAGCAAGCCATAGTCTCTAGGGGGACAAAACTACTAGAGACAACCTGAGGCAAATAAAAAATAAAATAATAATCTAGTCTGCTGTGGTGACAACATCAGAAGACTTTTCTAGGCTCTTGTCAGTCAGGGGCATATACAATCAGTATTTCTGATTGAATTCACACCTTTCCTAACATGCACTTTTTCTTGTGCCGTGGCAGCAGTCCAGACTGAGAAACCTCCTAAGCTTTGGTTTTCAGAATTTATCTGAGCCTGGTCAGCACTCACAATTTAGGTTCTTTTGGTCACAGAACACCTCCCTAGGGTATTTGTTGCATCATTTGTAAATTTTCTCAGTTTTATAGCTGAGATCATGCATTCCTGAAGAACCAAGACTTATGTCTCAGCTCTGCCTTCCAAGAAAATGATATACTTAACCATGCCACAATCAATCACAACTGGGACCAAAGGTATTGCACTACCAAATCCAGTGTTTGTCACAACATATAATATTTTTATGTATATTTTTCCCTTCTTCTTTCTACTCCATGACAGGGCAATATCCATAAAGACAGAAAGTGAGTCTCTCCCATTCACTATTGGCAACCAGTGTCGAGCACAGTGCCTGGCATATAATGAAAATTCAATAAGTTTTTACTGGAAGAGTGAATAAATATTCATTTGCATAGAAACACAAATATCAACAAATGACAGACACTATTGAAACAGAGAGGTATGCAAACGTGCAATGCACATCTATCCACACATTGGGTACACGCACCCGATGTACCTGAGTACATATAAATAGGGAAATATACTTGGTACACAAAGAATATGGAAAGAAAATGGCTAAAGTTAACAGTTGATATCTATGTATGAAAATTTGTTGTTTTGTTTCTCTTATCATTTTTTTTGCATTTCTGCAATAAGAATACTGTTTTTATAATGAAAAACTGTTGAATACTATATACTTGTCAAATCAAAGTGCATCATAATTTACAATACATTAAGTAGATTGAAATAAAAGAAGTTCAAAAGACAGATGTAAAAATAGTAGAATGGGAAGTGACTTAGTGCAGGGACATGAGCTCTTAGCACAGTGCCTGGTATATGAAGGGCACTTTCAAAGGCTTTATGAAAGCATGGCTGGAAAGAAAAAAGGAAATCAAGATGAAAGGATAGATTTCCAGAAAAAAAACCATAAAAGATACAGAAACGCTTCACATAAGCAACTAATTGGAATCAATGGTTGTAGACAATCTTATCTACCAAACCTTTCCTTTGGACCTGTACTGAAGCGTGATTCCCAAGATGCAAACGAGGTGGTAGCAGACAAGCACATGTAACAGAGACCAATATTTTATGTGCTATGGAGCAAGTTCCAGCAAACTTCAGATGATTGAAATGATATGAAGTGTATCTCTTGCTTACACTACAGTTAACATTGAAACAGGTAGCAAACAGTAACTAGAACGCCCTTATATTTACAAGTATTAAAAGTATCTTCTAGATAGCCTTTGATTCTACATTGATAGATAACGCACAACACCCAACTGCTGCGTTTTACCAGGTGAACTGCTCTGAGCTGTTATTTCCAAGGTGCACACGAGGTGGCAGCAGGGAAGCGCTCTTGGAAAACATTTTCCACAGATAATCCTGTATGTTCTTTCAAGCAAGTTTCAACTACCTCTAACTTTAGAAATGATATAAAGCATGTTTCTTGTCGTCATTACACTTAATATTCTAAACAGTAATAGAAATTATCTAAAATCACTTTTTTAAGGTAATGAAATACACTCCTAAATAACCCCCCTCAAAATTACAATTTAAGCTTCAAAATACCTTAAAATTAATGAAAAGAAAAACTACATAAGAAAATCTATTTTAAAAATGTAGTGATGAATACATTTTAGAGGAATAAAACCATAAAATACACAGCCTTTCCACCCATATTAAGAACCAGGATACTAAATAAAATCCAGAGAATGTAAAAGAAACAAAATATTCACAGACTGAAAAGGCAGTGACGCAGTAGGTAGATCATTTGACTGGAATGCGCAGTACCCAGATTTGAGATCCCAAATTCGCCAGCATGAGCGTGGCTCATCTCGTTTTACCAAAGCTCAACAGCTTAATCCCAATGTCACTTGCTCGAGCAAGGAGTCACTCGATCAGCTGTAGCTCCCTGGTCAAGGCACATATGAGAAAGCAATCAATGAACAACTAAGGTGTCCTTACAAATAATGATGATTGATCTGTGACCTGGCACATAATAAAAAATTTTCTCCATTTTTGTCTGTCTGTCCCTATCTATCCCTCTCTCTCACTCTCTCTATGACTAAAAAAAAGAAGAAAAGGAAAGAAAGAAAGGTTCACAGAGACATTTGGAGTTTCTATCCATATTTTCCTATGTATAAAACTCATTATTTTGAAACTGTGGGGTTTGAAACCTGGGTGCATCTTATACAGTGGTTGTTGTATTTTTACTTGCATTTGCTGTTTCTTTGCATTTTTTATCATTTTCTCAAATTTTGTGCCCCAAAATTAAAGTGCTACTTATAGAGGGAGGCTACATATACATGTGGAGATATGGTACTTTAAACCTTACCAGTTATTTCCTCTTGGGATGAGATTTTGAAAAAAATAATTCATTCCTCTAAGCAATTTAAGCTGCAAAAACACCAAAAAAAAAGCCATTGTCATTTTTTTTATTTAGTTATTAATGTTAGAGAGAGGAAGAGTGGGGAAAACAGACACACAGATAGTAAGAAACATCAATGTGTTTCTTTATGTGCCTAGACCAAGGACAAAACCTATGACATTAGTGTATGTGTGTGATGCTCTATCTACTGAGCTCTCTGGTGATAGTAAGCCATTGTATTTAGGGGGGGAAATTACTAGAGAAAAACTGAGGTAACTATAATAAAACAATAATCTAGTCTGCTGTGGTGACAACAGCAGAAGACTTTTCTTTGCTCTTGACTGTTAGGGGCATAAAAAATATTTCTGATTGTTTACCACAATGTGACCCCTTTCCTAACATGCACTTTTTCCTTGTGCTGTTGCAGCAGTCCAGACTGAGAGACCTCCTAAGCTTTGGACATCAAAATTTATCTGAGCCTGAGTCACCACTTACAAGCTAGGTTCTTTTGCTCACAGAACACCTCCCAGGGTCTTTGTTTCAGTGCTTGAGAATTTTCTCAGTTTTATAGCTGAGAACACGCATTGCTGAAGAACTGAGACTTAGGTCTCAGCTCTGCCTTTCGAGAAACTGATATACTGAACATTGCCACGATCAATGAAAACTGGGAGCAAGACATTGCACTATTATATCCAGTGCTTGTCACAACTTATAATTATTTTATTTATGTAAATTTTTCTTTCTCTGTCTATAGCATGACAGTGTATTATTCATATAGACAGTCTGTCTCTTTCACTATAGGCAACCAGTGTAGAGCACAGTGCCTGGAACATAATAGAAATAAAATAAGTTTTTAATGAATGAAAGAATAAATAGTAATTTGCATGCATACACAGAAATCCACAAATGATAGGAACTGTGGACCCAGAGAGATATGCTCATATGCAATTCACATCTATATACACAGATGTATGCACACCCAATGTACCTTAGTTTGTATAAATATAGAAATATATTAGGTACACTAAGAATATGGAAAGATAATGTCATCATATTAACAGTAGTTATCTCTGGATGAAAATTTGTTGTTTTGTATTCTATTCATTTTTTTTTTTGCACTTCTGCAATAAGAATACAGTTTTTATAATAAAAAAGCAGTTACATTCAACATACTTTTCACATCAAAGCACATCTTATTTTACAATACATTAAGAAGATTTAAATAAAGGAGTCCAAAAGCAGAAGTAAAAATAGTAGAATGGGAAGACATTGAGTGCACCAACTACTCATACAGTTCCTAGCACAGTGCCTGGTATATGATAGGAATATTCAAAGGCTTTATGAAAGCATTGCTGGAAGGAAAGAAGAAAAACAAGGTGAACTGATAGATTCCCAGAAATCAAATCATTAAGAATACACAAAATATTTACAAAACTGGCAAATTGGAATCAACGTTTGTAGACAATCCTCTCTACTATTCCTTTCCTTTGGATCTGTTCTGAGGCGTGATTCTCAAGATGCACACGAGGTGGCAGCAGAGAAGCACATGTGACAGAGACCATTATTGTATGTGCTATGCAACAAGTTTCAGCCAACTTCAGAGGATTGAAATAATATCAAATATGTCTATTGCTTTCACTAGAGTTAACGTTGAAACAAGTAGCAAACAGTAACTGGAAATTCCTTATATTTACAAGTTATAAAAGTATCTTCTAAATAGTCTTGGTTTCAACATTGATAGATAAAGCATAACTCCCAACTGCTGTGTTTTTTCAGGTGAACTGCTATGAGGTGTTATTCCCAAGGTGAACACGAGGTGGCAGCAGAGAAGCGCACTTGGAAAACATTTCCCACAGACAATCCTGTATTTTCTTTCAAGCAAGTTTCAACTACCTCAAACCTTTGAAATGATATAAAGCATGTTTCTTCTTGTCATTACACTTATTCTAGAAATCGGTAAAAAAATAACAAAAAAACCCTTCCTTTTTTAATTTAAGAAATTCATTCCTAAATTACCCCTGCTCAAAATCAAAATTCAAGTTACAAAATACTTTAAACTTAATGGAAATAAAAACTACATAAGAAAACTTATGGAAAAATGTTATGATGAATACATTGTAGTGGAAAAAAACCTTAAAATACACAACGTTACCACCCATACTATGAAACAGGATACTAAACAAAATCCAGAGAAAGTAAAAGATAAAAATTTTCACAGCCTGAGGAGGTGGTGGCGCGGTGGGTAGAGCATTTGACTAGAATGCGGAGGACCCAGGTTTGAGATCCCAAGGTCGCCAGCTTGAGCGTGGGCTTATCTGGTTTAAGCAAAGCTCAACAGCTTTAGCCCAATGGGCGCACTGGCTCCAGCAAGAGGTTACTCAGTCAGCTATAGTTCCCTGGTCAAGGCACAATGAGAGAGCAGTCAATGAGCAACTAAGGTGTCACAACAAAAAACTGATGATTGATCTGTGACCTGGAACATAATAAAGAAAAACTCTTTACCTTCCTGTCTGTGTGTCCCTATCTATCCCTCTCTCTGACTCTTTCACTGTCTCTGTTTAAAAAAAAAAAAAAAGAATAAAAAGAAAGAAAGAAATAAAGGGCTCACAGAGATATTAGGCAGGTGTATACCATATGTGCCCTCGTTTTAGACTTATCTTTTCTGATTAATGTGGGGTTTGAAAACTCGGTGTGTCTTATACAGTGGTTGTAGTATATTTTACCTGCATTTCCAGTCTCATTGCACTTGTTATCATTTTCTCAAACTTTGTGCCCAAAAATCAAGGTGCATCTTCTACAGGGAGTCATATTATGCATGGGAAAATATGGTACTTCAAAACTTTATACCTATTTTCTCTTGTGGTGAAATTTTGAAAAACATAATTCAATCTTCTATGCAATTTAAGCTGCGAAAACAACAAAAAAATATCCATTGTCATGTTTTCTTTTATTTAATTTTTAATGTTATAGAGAGGAAGTGGGGGTAAAAAAACAGACAAATAGTCAGAAACCTCAATCTGTTTCTGTATGTGCTTTGAACCGAGACCAATCCTATGACATTACTGTATGAGTGTGATGCTCTAACTAGTGAGCTCTCTGGTGTAAGCAAGCCATTGTCTCTAGGTGGAAAAAATTACTAGAGACAACCTGAGGCAAATAAAAAATAAAATAATAATCTAGTCTGCTGTGGTGACAACATCAGAAGACTTTCCTAGGCTCTTGTCAGTCAGGGGCATATACAATCAGTATTTCTGATTGTTGAGCACGAATTCACACCTTTCCTAACATGCACTTTTTCTTGTGCCGTGGCAGCAGTCCAGACTGAGAAACCTCCTAAGCTTTGGTTTTCAGAATTTATCTGAGCCTGGTCAGCACATACAATTTAGGTTCTTTTGGTCACAGAACACCTCCCAGGGTATTTGTTGCATCACTTGTAAATTTTCTCAGTTTTATAGCTGAGATCACACATTCCTGTAGAACCGAGACTTATGTCTCAGCTCTGCCTTCCAAGAAACTGATATAATTAACCATGCCACGATCAATCAAAACTGGGACCAAAGGTATTGCACTACCAAATCCAGTGCTTGTCACAACTTATAATTTTTTTATGTATATTTTTTTCTTCCTCATTCTACTCCATGACAGTGTAATATCCATAAAGACAGAAAATGAGTCTCTCCCATTCACTATTGGCAACCAGTGTCGAGCACAGTGCCTGGCACATAATAAAAATTCAATAAGTTTTTACTGGAAGAGTGAATAAATATTCATTTGCATATGTACACAAATATCCACAAATGAGAGACACTATTTAAACAGAGAGGTATGCTCATGTGCGATGCACATCTATGCACACATTGGGTACATGCACCCAATGTACCTGAGTACATATAAATAGGGATATATAATTGGTACACAAAGAATATGGAAAGAAAAGGGCTAAAGTTCACAGTTGATATATATGTATGAAAATTTGTTGTGTTCTTTTTCTTATCATTTTTTGCATTTCTGCAATAAGAATACCGTTTTTATAATAAAAAGCTGTTAAAATACTTGTCAAATCAAAGCACATCATAATTTATAATACATTAAGTAGATTCAAATAATAGAAGTTCAAAAGACAGATGTAAAAATAGTAGAATGGGAAGTGACTGAGTGCAGGGACATGAGCTCTTAGCACAGTGCCTGGTATATGAAGGGCACTTTCAAAGGCTTTATGAAAGCATGGCTGGAAGGAAAAAAGAAAAACAAGATGAAACGATAGATTCTCAGAAAAAAAACACTAAAGATACAGAAACACTTCACAGAAGCGAATAATTGGAATCAATGGTTGTAGACAATCTTATCTACCAAACCTTTCCTTTGGACATGTACTGAAGCGTGATTCCCAAGATGCAAACGAGGTGGTAGCACACAATCACATGTAACAGAGACCAATATTTTATGTGCTATGGAGCAAGTTCCAGCAAACTTCAGATGATTGAAATGCTATGAAGTGTATCTCTTACTTACACTACAGTTAACATTGAAACAGGTAGCAAACAGTAACTAGAACGCCCTTATATTTACAAGTTATGAAAGTATCTTCTAGATAGCTTTCGATTCAACATTGATAGATAACACACAACACCCAACTGCTGCGTTTTTCCAGGTGAACTGCTCTGAGCTGTTATTTCCAAGGTGCACACGAGGTGGCAGCAGGGAAGCACTCTTGGAAAACATTTTCCATAGTTAATCCTGTATGTTCTTTCAATCAAGTTTCAACTACCTCTAACCTTAGAAATGATATAAAGCATGTTTCTTGTCCTCATTACACTTAATATACTAAACAGTAATAGAAATTAACTAAAGTCCCCTTTTTTAAGGTAATGAAATTCACTCCTAAATAACCACCCCTCAAAATCACAATTCAAGTTGCAAAATACCTTAAAATTATTGAAAAGAAAAACTACATAAGAAAATCTATTAAAAAATGTAGTGATGAATACATTTTAGAGGAATAAAACCATAAAATACACAGCCTTTCCACCCATACTAAGAACCAGGATACTAAATAAAATCCAGAGAACGTAAAAGAAACAAAATATTCACAGACTCAAAAGGCAGTGACGCAGTGGGTAGAGCATGTGGCTGGAATGCGCAGTACCCAGATTTGAGATCCCAAATTCGCCAGCTTGAGCGTGGGCTCATCTCGTTTTAGCAAAGCTCAACAGCTTGATCCCAATGTTGCTGTCTCAAGCAAGGGGTCACTCAGTCAGCTGTAGCCCCCTGGTCAAGGCACATATGAGAGAGCAGCAATTTAAAAACTAAGGTGTCCTTACGAAAAAATGATGATTGATCTGTGACCTGGCACATAATAAAAAATTTTCTCCATTTTTGTCTGTCTGTCCCTATCTATCCCTCTCTCTCACTCTCTCTATGACTAAAAAAAAAGAAGAAAAGGAAAGAAAGAAATGTTCACAGAGACATTTGGAGTTTCTATCCATATTTTCCTATGTATAAAACTCATTATTTTGAAACTGTGGGGTTTGAAACCTGGGTGCATCTTATACAGTGGTTGTTGTATTTTTACTTGCATTTGCTGTTTCTTCGCATTTTTTATCATTTTCTCAAATTTTGTGCCCCAAAATTAAAGTGCTACTTATAGAGGGAGGCTACATATACATGTGGAGATATGATACTTTAAAACTTACCAGTTATTTCCTCTTGGGATGAGATTTTGAAAAAAATAATTCATTCCTCTAAGCAATTTAAGCTGCAAAAACACCAAAAAAAAGCCATTGTCATTTTTTTTATTTAGTTATTAAGTTAGAGGGAGGAAGAGTGGGGAAAACAGACACACAGATAGTAAGAAACATCAATGTGTTTCTTTATGTGCCTAGACCAAGGACAAAACCTATGACATTAGTGTATGTGTGTGATGCTCTATCTACTGAGCTCTCTGGTGATAGTAAGCCATTGTATTTAGGGGGGAAAATTACTAGAGAAAAACTGAGGTAATTAAAAATAAAACAATAATCTAGTCTGCTGTGGTGACAACAGCAGAAGACTTTTCTTTGCTCTTGACTGTTAGGGGCATAAAAAATATTTCTGATTGTTTACCATGATGTAACCCCTCTCCTAACACGCACTTTTTCCTTGTGCTGTTGCAGCAGTCCAGACTGAGAGACCTCCTAAGCTTTGGACATCAGAATTTATCTGAGCCTGAGTCACCACTTACAAGCTAGGTTCTTTTGCTCACAGAACACCTCCCAGGGTCTTTGTTTCAGCGCTTGAGAATTTTCTCATTTTTATAGCTGAGAACACGCATTGCTGAAGAACTGAGACTTAGGTCTCAGCTCTGCCTTTCGAGAAACTGATATACTGAACATTGCCACAATCAATGAAAACTGGGAACAAGACATTTCACTACTAAATCCCGTGCTTTTCACAACTTATAATTATTTTATTTATGTACATTTTTCTTCCTCTGTCTACAGCATGACAGTGTATTATTCATATAGACAGTCTGTCTCTTTCACTATAGGCAACCAGTGTAGAGCACAGTGCCTGGAACGTAATAGAAATACAGTAAGTGTTTAATGAATGAAAGAATAAATAGTAATTTGCATGCATACAAAGGTATCCACAAATGATAGAAACAATGGACCCAGAGAGATATGCTCATATGCAATGCACATCTATACACACAGATGAATGCACACCCAATGTACCTTAGTACGTATAGATATAAAAATATAATAGGTACACTAAGAATATGGAAAGATAATGTCATCATATTAACAGTAGTTATCTCTGGATGAAAATTTGCTGTTTTGTATTCTATTTATTTTTCTTGCACTTCTACAATAAGAATACACTTTTTATAATAAAAAAGCAGTTACATTCAACATACTTTTCACATCAAAGCACATCTTATTTTACAATACATTAAGAAGATTTAAATAAAGGAGTCCAAAAGCAGAAGTAAACATAGTAGAATGGGAAGACATTGAGTACACTAACTACTCATACAGTTCCTAGCACAGTGCCTGGTATATGTTGGGAACATTCAAAGGCTTTATGAAAGCATTGCTGGAAGGAAATAACAAAAACAAGGTGAACCGATAGATTCCCAGAAATCAAATTACTAAGAATACCAAAATATTTACAGAACCAGCAAATTGGAATCAACGTTTGTAGACAATCCTCTCTACTATTTCTTTCCTTTGGATATGTTCTGAGGCGAGATTCCCAAGATGCACATGAGGTGGCAGCAGAGAAGCACATGTAACACAGACCATTATTGTATGTGCTATGCAACAAGTTTCAGCCAACTTCAGAGGATTGAAATAATATCAAATATGTCTATTGCTTTCACTAGAGTTAATGTTGAAACAAGTAGCAAACAGTAACTGGAAATTCCTTATATTTACAAGTTATAAAAGTATCTTCTAAATAGTCTTGGTTTCAACATTGATAGATAAAGCACAACTCCCAACTGCTGTGTTTTTTCAGGTGAACTGCTCTGAGCTCTTTTTCCCAAGGTGAACAGGAGGTGGCAGCAGAGATGCGCACTTGAAAAGATTTCCCACAGACAATCCTGTATTTTCTTTCAAGCAAGTTTCAATTATGTCTAACCCTAGAAATTATATAAAGCATGTTTCTTTTTGTCCTCACACTTAATACAGTAAACAGTAATACAAATTAACTAAAAATCCCTTTTTTGAATTTAAGGAAATTAACTCCTAAATAAACTCTTTCCGCTCAAAATCACAATTCAAGTTGCAAAATACCTTAAAATCAATGGCAGAAGAAACTACATAGGAAACCTAAGGAAAAATGTAGTGATGAATCTATTTTCGGGCAAGGAAACCTTAAAACACAGAGCCTTTCCACCCATACTAAGAACCAGGATACTAAATAAAATCCAGAGAAAGTAAAAGATAAAATGTTCACAGCGTGAGCAGGCGATGGTGCAGTGGTTAAAGCAATTGAATGAAATGTGGTGGACTCAGGTTTGAGATCCCAAGGGTGCCATCTTGAGCGTAGGACCATGTGGTTTGAGGAAAGGTCACCATCTTAAACCCAAGGTCGCTGTTTAGAGCAAGCAGTCACAATATGAGATATAATCCCTTGGTCAAGGCACATATGAGACAAGAGTCTATGAACAAGTTAGGGGTCACAACGAAAAACTGATGATTGATCTGTGAACTGGCACATAATAAGAACTCTCTCTCTGTCTGTCTGTCCCTATCTATCCCTCTCTCTGACTCTCTCCCTGTCTCTGCAAAAAGAAAGATAAAAAGAAATGTTCACAGAGAAATTTGGTAGGTGTATATCATATTTCCCATGAATGAGACTCATCTTTTTTGAAAAATGTGGGGTTAGAAAACTGGGTGCGTCTTATACAGTGGCTGTAGAATTTTTTACTTGCATTTCTCGTTTATTCGCATTTGCTATCATTTACTCAAACTTTGAGCCTCCAAAATAAGGTGCGTCTTATACAGGGAAGCTTCTTATACATGGGGAAATATGGGTACTTAACAACCTTACCATTTATTTCCTCTTGGGGTGAGATTTTGTAAAACATAGTTCATTCTTCTATGCTATTTAAGCTGCAAAAACAACTACAAAAAAGCCATGCTCATTTTTTCTTTTATATATTTATTCATGTTAGAGGCAGGATAAAGTGGGGAAAATACAGACAGATAGTCAGAAACATCAATCTGTTTCTGTATGTGCCTTGACGCAGGAGCAAACCTATGATATTAGTGTATGGGTGTGATGCTTTAACTACTGAGCTCTCTGGTGAGAGCAAGCCATTACCTTTTGGTGAAAAAATTTACTAGAGAAAACCAGAGGTAATTAAAAATAAAGTGATAGTCTAGTCTGCTGTGGTGACAACACCAGAAGACTTTTATTTGCTCTTGAAATTCACGAGCATAATCAGTATTTCTAATTGTTTAGCACAAAGAGACCCCTTTCCTAACATGCACTTTCTCTTGTGCCATGGCAGCAGTCCAGACTGAGAGACCACCTAAGCTTTGGACATCATTAATTTATCTGAGCATTGGTCACTACATATAAGCTAGGTTCTTTTGCTCACAGAACACCTCCCAGGGTCTTTGTTTCATTACTTCTATATTTTCTCCGTTTTATACCTGAGAACACGCATTACTGAAAAACGGAGGCTTATGTCTCAGCTCTGCCTTCTGAGAAACTGATATACTGAACCTCACCACAATAAATCATAACTGACACCAAAGATATTGCACTACCAAATTAAGTGCTTGTTAAACTTATGTTTATTTTATTTATGTCTATTTTTTTCTTTCTGTCTACCCCATTACAGTGTAGTATTTCTAAAGACAGAAAGTGAGACCGTCTCATTCAAATAGGCAACCAGTGTCAAGCACAGTCCATGGCAATTAATCAAATAAAATAAGTGTTTCCGGAATGAACGAATAAATAGTCATTTCTATATGTACACAGATTCCACAAATCACAGACACTGTTGACACAGAGAGATATGCTCATGTGCAATGCACATTTATGCACACAGATGTACACACACCCAACGTACCTGAGTAAATATACATACAGAAATATAATATGTACACAAAGAATATGGAAAGAAAATGTCCTAATATTAACAGTAGATATATCTGTTGGAAAGTTGTTGTTGTTTTTTTTTGAGATCATTTTTCTTGCACTTCTGCTATAAGAATACTTTTTTTATAATAAAAAAGCTGTTAAAATTCAACATACTTGTCAAATCAAAGCACATCCTATTTTACAATACACGAAGTTGATTTATGTAAAAGAAGTTCAAAAGACAGAAGTTAAGAGAGTAGAATGGGAAGTCATTGAGTGCAGGAACAAGAGTTCCTAGCACAGTGCCTGGTATAAAATGGGCACTTTCAAAGGCTTTATGAAAGCATTGCTGGAAGTAAAGAAAAAAAATAAGTTGAACCAAGAGATTTTCAGAAAACAAACCACTAAGGATACACAAAACCTTTACAGAAATGGCAAATTGGAATCAACGTTTATAGAAAATACTCTGTACCAAACTATTTCTTTGGACCTGTACTGAGGCTTGATTCCCAAGATGCACACGAGATGTCAGCAGGGAAGCACATGTAACAGAGACCGTTATTGTATGTGCTATGGAGCAAGTTCCAGCCAACTTCATAGGATGGAAATGATAATGAGTGTATCTCTTGCTTTCACTACAATGAATGTTGAAAGAAGGAGCAAGCAGTAACTAATAATTCCTTATATTTATAAGTTATAATAGTTTACTTTAGTTAGCCTTGCCTTCAACATTGATAGATAATTTACAACACACAACTGATGTATTTTTCCAGGTGAACTGATCTGAGCTGTTATTCCCAATGTGCACACGAGGTGGCAGCAAGGAAGCGCACTTGGAAAACATTTACCACAGATAATCCTGTATGTTCTTTCAAGCAAGTTTCAACTACCTCTAACCTTAGGAATGATATAAAGCAAGTTTCCTGTTGTCATTACACATAATATAGTAAATAGGAATAGAAATTAATGAAAAATTCCTTTTCTGAAGGTCAGGAAATTCACTCCTAAATAACCCTTCCCTTAAAATCATAATTCAAGTTGCAAAATACCTTAAAATTAATGGAAATAAAAACTACATATGAAAACCTACGTAAAAATATAGTGATGAATATATTTTATGGCAAGAAAACCTTAAAATACACAGCCTTTCTACCTATATTAAGTATCAGGATACTAAATAAAATCCAGAGAAATTAAAAAAAAATCTGTTCACAGCCTCAGCAGGTGATGGTACAGTGGTTAGAGCATTCAACTGGAATGCAGGGAACCCAGGTTTGAGATACCAAGGGCGACAGCTTGAGCATGGGTTCCTGTGGTTTGAGCAAAGCTCATCAGCATCAGTCCAAGGTCGCTGGCTTGAGCAAGTGGTCACTTGATCAGCTGTAGCCCCCTGGTCAACGCACATATGAGACAGGAGTCAATGATCACGTAAGGGGTCACAAAGAAAAACTGATGATTGATCTGTGTCCTGGCACATAATAAAAACTTTCTCCATTTCTCTCTGTCTGTCCCTATCTATCCTGCTCTCTGACTCTCTCCCTGTTTCTGTAAAAAATAAAAAAAAAATGTTCACAGAGACATTTGGAGAGTGTATACCATATTTCCCCATGTATAAGACTCATATCTTTTGAAAAATGTGGAGTTAGAAAACTGGGTGCGTCTTATACAGTGGTTGTAGTATTTTTTTACCTGCATTTCCTGTATATTGGAATTTCTTATCATTTTCTCAAAATTTGTGCCCCAAAATTAAGGTGCGTCTTATACAGGGAGGCTTCTTACGCATGGGGAAATATGGTACCTTACAACATTACCATTTATTTCCTCTTGGGGTGAGATTTTGAAAAACATAATTTATTCTTCTATGCAACTTAAGCTGCAAAAATAACAACAAAAAAGCCATTGTCATTTTTTATTTTATTTATTTATTTATTTTAGAGGCAACATAAAGGGGGAAAAAGACAGACAGATAGTCAGAAACATCAATCTATTTCTGTATGTGCCTTGACCCAGGAGGAAAACTATGACATTAGCGTATGGGTGTGATGCTTTAACTACTGAGCTCTCTGGTGAGAGCAAGCCATTGTATTTTGGAGAAAATTTTACTAGAGAAAACCAGAGGTAATTAAAAAATAAAATGATAAACTAGTCTGCTGTGGTGACAGCACCAGAAGACTTTTCATTACTTTTGAAATTCAGGGACATAATCATTATTTCTAATTGTTTAGCACACAATGACCCCTTTCCTAACATGCACTTTCTCTTGTGCCATGGCAGCAATCCAGACTGAGAGACCTCCTAATTTTGGACATCAGAATTTATCTGAGAATTGGTCACAACATACAAGCTAGGTTCTTTTGCTCACAGAACACCTCCCAGGGTCTTTGTTTCATAGCTTCTATATTTTCTCAGTTTTATACTTGAGAACATGCATTGCTGAAAAACTGAGACTTATTTCTCAGCTCTGCCTTCTGAGGAACTAATATACTGAACCTCGCCACAATAAATCATAACTGACACCAAAAATATTGCACTACCAAATTCAGTGCTTCTTAAACTTAAGATTTTTTTATTTATGTATATTTTTTTTCTTTCTGTCTACGTCATGACAGTGTAGTATTCATAAAGCAGAAAGTTAGTCTGTCTCATTCAGTATAGACAGCCAGCGTTGAGGACAGTGCCTGGCACATAATAGAAATACAATAAGTGTTTCTTGAATGAATGAATGAATAAATAATCATTTGCATACATACACAGATATCCACAAATGACAGACACTGTGGACACAGAGAGATATGCTCATGTGCAATGCATATCTATGCACACAGATTGTACACAAACCCAATGTACCTGAGTATATATACATAGAGAGATATAAGAAGTACACAAAGAATAGGTAAAGAAAATGTCATAATATTAACAGTTGATATATCTGTATGAAAATTTGTTGTTGTTTTAGAGATCATTTTTCTTGCAATTCTGTAATAAGAATACATTTTTTATAATAAAAAAGATGTTAAAATTTAACATACTTTTCAAATCAAAGCACATCCTATTTTACAATACATGAAGTAGATGTATATAAAAGAAGTTAAGCCCTGGCTTGTTGGCACAGTGCTAGATTGTCGGCCTCGCGTCCAAACTTCCAGGGTGTGATTCCCGGCCACGGCACACAGGAGAACAACCACCTGCTTCTCCACCTCTCCCCCTCTCCTTCTTCTCTGTCTCTCTCTTCCCCTCTCGCAGCAGAGGCTCCATTAAAACAAAGAAAACCCGGAAGCTGGAGATGGCTTTTTGGCTTCTATCCCAAGCGCAAGAGTGGCTCTGGTCCCAACAGGTCTACGACCCGGGCTTGCAGAGCATCGGTCCCTGGTGGGCAGAACATCACTTCCTGGTGGGCGTTCCAAGAGGATCTCAGTCGGGCGCATGCGGGAGTCTGACTGTCTCTCTAGTTTCCAGCTCCAGAAAAATACAGAACAAAAAGAAGTTGAAATGACACAAGTTAAAAGCGTAGAAATAGAAGTCATTGAATGAATGTACATGAGTTTCTAGCACAGTGCCTAGTATATAATGGGCACTTTCAAAGGCTTTATGAAAGCATGGCTGGAAGGAAAAGAGAAAAACAAGATGAACCGAGAGATTTTCAGAAAACAAACCACTAAGGATACATAAAATCTTTACAGAAACTGCAAATTAGAATAAAAGTTTATAGACAACGCTGTCTACCAAAATATTCCTTTACACCAGTAATGAGGCGTGATTCCCAAGATGCACACGAGGTGTCAGCAGAGAAGCACATGTAACAGAGACCATTATTGTATGTGCTATGGAGCAAGTTCCAGCCAACTTCAGAGGATTGAAATGATACCAAGTATATCTCTTGCTTTCACTACAATTAACATTGAAAGAAGTAGCAAGCAGTAACTAGAATTTATTTATATTTACAAGTTATAAAAGTTTCTTTTAGATAGCCTTTAGATTCAACATTGATAGATAAAGCACAACACCCAACAGATGTATTTTTCCAGGTGAACTGATCTGAGCTGTTATTCCAAAGGTGCACACGAGGTGGAGGCAGGGAAGCGCACTTGGAAAACATTTACCACAGATAATCCTGTATGTTCTTTCAAGCAAGTTTCCACTACCTCTAACCTTAGAAATGATATAAAGCATGTTTCTTGTTGTCATTACACTTAATATAGTAAACAGTAATAGAAATTAACTAAAAATCCCTTTTTGACGGTGAGGAAATTATTCCTAAATAACCCCCCCACACCCTAAAAATCACAATTCAAGTTGCAAAATACCTCAAAATTATTGAACATAAAAACTACATAAGGAAACCTATTGAAAAAATGTAGTGACAAATATAATTTTTGGCAAGAAAACCTTAATATACACAGTCTTTCTACCTATATTAAGAACCAGGATACTAAATAAAATCCAGAGAAAG
The DNA here is from genome assembly GCF_036850765.1 of Saccopteryx bilineata. Taxonomy (NCBI): domain Eukaryota; kingdom Metazoa; phylum Chordata; class Mammalia; order Chiroptera; family Emballonuridae; genus Saccopteryx; species Saccopteryx bilineata. The sequence continues at coordinate 154,870,334 of NC_089494.1, forward strand.
AAAAAAAAATGTTCACAGACTGAGCAGGCAATTGCGCAGTGGTTAGAGCATTTGACTGGAATGCGGAGGATCCAGGCTTGAGATCCCAAGGGCGCCAGCTTGAGCGTGGGCTCATGTGGTTGAGCAAAGCTCAGCAGCTTTTGCCCAAGGTCGCTGGATCGAGCTAGCGGTCACTCATTCAGCTGTAGCCCCCTTGTCAAGGCACATATGAGACAGGAGTCAGTGAACACGTAAGGGCTCACAACGAAAAACTGATGATTGATCTGTGACATGGCCCATAATTAAAACTCTGCCCATTTCTGTCTGTCTATCCCTATCTCTCTCTCTCTGACTCTCTCCCTGTCTCCGTAAAAAAAAAAAAAAAAAAGGAAAAAAAGAAATTTTCACAGAGACATTTGGAGGGTGTATACCATATTTCCCCATGTATAAGACTCATCTTTTTTGAAAAATGTGGGGTTAGAAAACTGGGTGTGTCTTATAAAGTGGTTGTAGTATTTTTTACTTGCTTTTCCCATTTATTCGCATTTGTTATCATTTTCTCAAAATTTGTGCCCCAAAATTAAGGTGCGTCTTATACAAGGAGGCTTCTTATACATGGGGAAATATGGGACTTTAAGACCTTACCATTTATTTCCTCTTGGGGTGAGATTTTGAAATACATAATTCATTATTCTATGCAGTTTAAGCTGCAAAAACAACAACAAAAAAGCCATTGTCATTTTTTCTTTTATTTATTTATTCATGTTAGATGCAGGATAAAGTGGGGAAAATACAGACAGATAGTCAGAAATATCAATCTGTTACTGTATGTGCCTTGACCCAGGAGCAAACCTATGACATTAGCGTATGGGTGTGATGCTTTGACTACTGAGCTCTCTGGTGAGAGCAAGCCATTGGTCTTTTGGGGAAAACATTTTCTAGAAAAAATCAGAGGTAATTAAAAATAAAATGATTATCTAGTCTGCTGTGGTGACAACACCAGAAGACTTTTCTTTGCTCTTTAAATTCAGGTGCATAATCACTATTTCTAATTCTTTAGCACAAAGTGAACCCTTTCCTAACATGCACTTTCTCTTGTGCCGTGGCAGCAGTCCAGACTGAGAGACCTCCTAAGCCTTGGACATCAGAATTTATCTGAGCATTGGTCACCACATACAAGCTGGGTTCTTTTGTTCACAGAACACCACCCAGGGTCTTTGTTTCATAACTTCTATATTTTCTCAGTTTTACATCTGTGAACATGCATTGCTGGAAAATCGAGACTTATGTCTGAGCTCTGCCTTCTGAGAAACTGATATACTGAACTTTTCCTCAATAAGTTATAACTAACACCAAAGATATTGCACTACCAAATTCAGTGCTTGTTTAATTTATGATTATTTTATTAATGTATTTATATTTTTTTCTTTCTATGCCATGGTAGTGTAGTATTCATAAAGACAGAAAGTGAGTCTGACTCATTCACTATAGGCAACCAATGTCGAGCACAGTGCTCGACACATAATAGAAATACAATAAATGTTTCTGAATGAATGAATATATAGTCATTTGCATACATACACAGATATCCAAAAATAGCAGACACTGTGGACACAAGAGATATGCTCATGTGCAACATCTATGCACACAGATGTACACACACCCGATGTACCTGAGTATATACACATAGAGAAATAAAATAGGTAAACAAAGAATATGGAAAGAAAATGTCCTAATATTAACTGTAGTTATATCTGTATGAAAATATGTTGTGGTTGTTTTTCAGATCATTTTTTCGTGCACTACTGCAATAAGAATACATTTTATATAATGAAAAAGTCTGTTAAAATTCAACATACTTGTCAAATCAAAGCACATCCTATTTTACAATACACGAAGTAGAAACATGTAAAAGAAGTTAAGCCCTGGCTGCTTGGCTTAGTGGTAGAGCATCGGCCTCGCATGCAGAAGTCCCGGGTTTGATTCCTGGCCAGGGCACACAGGAGAAGCACCCATCTGCTTCTCCACCCCTCCCCCTCTCCTTCCTCTCTGTCTCTCTCTTCCCCTCCCACAGCCAAGGCACCATTGGAGCAAAGATGGCCTGGGCACTAGGGATGGCTCCTTGCCTTCTTCCCGAGGCGCTAGAGTGGCTCTGGTTCACAAGAGGGTGACAAACCAGGGGTGCAGAGCATCGACCCTTGGTGGGCAGAGCATCAACCTTGGTGGGCGTACCAAGTAGATCTCGGTTGGGCGCATGTGGGAGTCTGTCTGACTGTCTCTCCCTGTTTCTAGCCTTCAGAAAAATACAAAAAAAAGAAGTTAAAGAGAAGATAAAAGCATAGAAATGGAAGTCATTGAGTGCAGAGACATGAGTTCTTAGCACAGTGCCTGGTATATGATGGGCACTTTCAAAGGCTTTATGAAATTATGGCTGGAAGGAAAGAGAAAAACAAGATGAACTGAGAGATTTTCAGAAAACAAACCACTAAGGATATATAAAATCTTTACAGAAAAGGCAAATTGGAATCAAAGGTTATAGTCAATGTTCTCTACCAAACTATGCCTTTGGAACTGTACTGAGGCGTGATTTTCAAAATGAACACGAGGTGACAGCAGAGAAGCACATGTAACAGAGAACATTATTGTATGTGCTATAGAGCAAGTTCCAGCCAACTTCAGAGGATTGAAATGATACCAAGTATATCTCTTGCTTTCACTGCAATTAACGTTGAAAGAAGTAGCAAGCACTAACTAGAAATTTTTTATATTTACAAGTTTTAAAAGTTTCTTTTAGATAGACTTGGATTCAACATTGATAGATAACGCACAACTGCCAACTGATGTATTTTTCTAGGTGAACTGATCTGAGCTATTATTCCCAAGGTGCACACGAGGTGGTAGCAGGGAAGCACACTTGGAAAACATTTACCACAGATAATCCTGTATGTTCTTTCAAGCAAGTTTCAACTACCCCTAACCTTAGAAATGATATAAAGCATGTTTCTTGTTGTCATTACACTTAATATAGTAAACAGTAATAGAAAATAACTAAAAATCACTTTTTTGAAGGTATGGAAATTCACTCCTAGATAACATCCCCCTCAAAATCATCATTCAAGTTGTAAAACACTTTAAATTAATGGAAATATAAACTACAAAAGGAAACCTATGGAAAAAGGTAGTGATTAATATATTTTAGGGCAAGAAAACATTAAAATACTCAGCCTTTCCACCCATATTAAGAACCAGGATACTAAATAAATCCAGAGATAGTAAAAGAAAAAAATATTCACAGCCTGAGCAGGCGATGGCCAGAGGTTAGAGCATTCGACTGGAATGCGGGGAACCCAGGTTTGAGATCAAAGGCGACAGCTTGACCAGTGGGCTCATATGATTTGAGCAAAGCTCACCAGCTTAAGCCCATGGTCACTGGCTCAAGCAATCGGTCACTCGATCACTTGTAGCCCCCTGGTCAAGTCACATATGAGACAGGAGTCAATGAACATGTAAGGGGTCACAACAAAAAACTGATGATTGATCTGTGACCTGGCACATAATAAAAATTCTCTCCATTTTTGTCTGTCTTTCCCTATCTATTATTCTATCTGACTCTCTCTTCTGTCTCTGAAAAGAAAAAAGGAAAAAAATGTTCACAGAGTCAATTGGAGGGTGTATACCATATTTATCCATGTATAAGACTCATCCTTTTTGAAAAATGTTGGGTTAGAAAACTGCGTGCATATTATACATTGGTTGTAGTATTTTTTACTTGCATTTCCTATTTATTCGTACTTGTTATCATTTTCTCAAAATTTGGGCCCCAATATTAAGGAGCGTCTTATACAGGGAGGCTTCTTATACATGGGAAAATATGGGACTTTAAGACCTTACCGTTTATTTCCTCTTGGGGTGAGATTTTGAAAAACATAATTCAATCTTCTATGTAATTTAAGCTGCAAAAACAACAACAAAAAAGCCATTGTCATTTTTTAAATTTATTTATTCATGTTAGATGCAGGATAAAGGGGGGAAAATACAGACAAACAGTCCGTAACATCAATTTGTTTCTGTATGTGCCTTGACCCAGGAGCAAACCTATGACATTAGCATATGGGTGAGATGCTTTCACTACTGAGCTCTCTGGTGAGAGCAAGCCATTGTCTTTTGGGGAAAATATTTTCTAGAAAAAACCAGAGGTAATTAAAAATAAAATGGGACTCTTCAACCAAGGAACACTGAAGAAGCCACACCGAGACTGGTAGGAAAAGCGGAAACGCTGAGAGGGCTGCACAGCTCCTCGGAGCGAACGGCAGCAGGGAGAGACTTGCGTGGCAGGAAGTGAGTTTAGCAGAGGGGAAAGGGTCCTGAGCCCTAGGAACAAAGCCCCAGCCTGCAGCCCCAGAGCCCAGAAGAGGTGTAAGGACAGTATTTCGCTGTAAACAAGTCAGGATACTGTTTGTGAGAGAGTCTGATTTCTCAGATCCAGGATCCTTCTTAAAGGGGCCGCACAGAACATCTCTCTCAAAAACAATCACCTGGGGCTCCTGGGGATGGGGGGGGGGGGAAGAGGAGAGGACCACAGTAACAGGAAGAGAGTGTAATCTAGGAGGCATAGGGAGAAACATTTTGGGAGATAGCCACCCTAACCCCTGGGAAGAGTCACTCCCCAAAGCTGAAGTGAATATTTCCCCCGGAAACAGCAATACCAGCAAAGGGAAGCAGGAGAGCAGCCAAACAAGCTCCCCCGCAGCATTCAGAGCAGAGCCGCATAGAAGGAGGGAGCTTTCCGGTCTACAGTAGTGAGTCTTAGGGTCCGAGCTGCAACGCCCCACCCACGCGGCTGAGGGTGCACCGGAGAGCGGACAGCAGCAGGAGACAAAAGCCTGGTTCTGCTGGCAGGGGCAGAAGCCGGCTGGCCACCACTGGGTTCAGGTGTGAGCTCAATCTTGCCCGGCTGGGGAGAAGGGGGTGTGCAAAAGCGGTCAAGCTCAGCTGCCAGAAGCCTGTAATCCAGTCTCCGGGAGAAGGGCGGAACCCTGAAAAGGGTGGAGACCAGCCCCGGAGCAAGGGCAGAGGAGCACAGCCTTGCCCCGCCCGTACAACCCAGGCTTGCAGTCTGACTTGGTAGCCAGCTCTTCCTGCGGGAGTGGAGCCAAAAGCCCAGAAGAGGCGGAGTTCCGCTACGGAGCTGAGCTTGGGCACGCAGCCCTGCCCAGCGGTAGAGCCAAGGCTAGCAGCTGTTCCTTGAGTGAGATCCTCCTGCAAGGGCAGGGCGAAAGCTCGGAAACAGGCGGAGACCCGCAGCTGAGCAAAGGTGCTTGCCAGTGCCCTCAGGACCGAGCATAATGTCACACATGGGGGCGGGGCAAAAGCCAAGGCCACCAACCCTTGTGCACCCGAGCACGTGATCACAGCCACTCCCGTGAAGAGAAAATGTGAAGGCAGAGAAATACAACACAAATAAACCAAGAGAAATCCCCAGAAAAGGACCTAAGTGAATCAGATATAACCAAATTACCAGATGCAGAGTTTAAAATAACGATTGTTAGGATGCTCAAAGATATTAGAACAACCATTGATGGCCATTACGAAAACCTAAATAAAGAGATAACAAATATAAAAAAGGACATTGAAATAATAAAAAAGAATCAGTCAGAAATGACAAATACAATATCTGAAATAAAGAATACAATGGAAGGAATTAAAAGCAGGATGGATGAAGCAGAGAATCGAATCAGTGAGTTAGAGGACACAATAAATAAAGGCACGGAAGCAGAGCAGAAAAAAGAAAAGAGACTCAAAAAGTATGAGGAAACTCTAAGAGAGCTCTGTGACAACATGAAGAGAAATAACATCCACATCATAGGGGTTCCTGAAGAAGAAGAGAAAGAACAAGGGATAGAGACTTTGTTCAAACATATTATAGCGGAAAACTTCCCCCAATTAAGGCAGGAAAACATTTCACATGTTCAGGAAGCACAGAGAACTCCATTAAGGAGAAACCAAAAAAAACCAACACCAAGACACATCATAATTAGGCCTGACCTGTGGTGGCGCAGTGGGATAAAGCGTCGACCTGGAACACTGAGGTCGCCGGTTTGAAACCTTGGGCTTGCCTGGTCAAGGCATATATGGGAGTTGATGCTTCCTGCTCCTCCCCCTTCTCTCTCTCTCTGTCTCTCTCTCTCACTCCTCTCTCTCTAAAAAAATCAATAAATAAAATATTTAAATAAAAAAAAACAAATTAAAGACACATCATAATTAAATTACCAAAACTAAATGATAAAGAGAAAATATTAAAAGCTGCTAGAGAAAAAAAGGCTATCACCTACAAAGGAGCCCCCATAAGGATGACTTCTGACTTCTCAACAGAAACACTTGATGCCAGAAGGTAATGGCAAGAAATATTCAAAGTAATGCAGAACAAGAATCTACAACCAAAACTACTTTATCCAGCAAGGCTATCATTTAAAATTTAAGGAGAAATAAAAAGCTTTACAGACAAAAAAAAAAACCTCAAGGATTTCACTGCATCCAAACCAAGGCTGCAAGAAATGCTAAGGGACCTGGTGTAAACAGATCAAAGGAAAAAAAGAATATAGCAAAAGAGAAAAACAGTTTTAAAGAAAAAAAATGGCAATAAACAATTACATATCAGTAATAACCTTAAATGCTAATGGATTAAATGATCCAATCAAGAGACATAGGGTAGCTGCGTGGATAAAAAAACAGGACCCATACATATGCTGTCTACAAGAGACACACCTTAAATCAAAAGATGTACACAGACTGAAGAAAAAAGGATGGAAAAAAATATTTCACGCAAATGGAAATGAAAAAAAAGCTAGGGTAGCAATACTTATATAGACAAAATGGACTTTAAAACAAAGACCATAGTTAGAGATAAAGAAGGTCACTACATAATGATAAAGGGAACAATCCAAAAGGAAGATATAACCATTATAAATATCTACGCACCTAATATAGGAGCACCTAAATATATAAAGCAGACTTTGATGGACTTAAAGGGCGAGATCAACAGCAATACTATAATAGTAGGGGATTTCAATACCCCATTAACATCATTAGATAGATCCTCAAGAAAGAAAATTAACAAAGAAACAGCAGACTTAAAGGACATATTAGATCAACTCGATTTAATAGATATCTTCAGAACCTTTCACTCTAAAACAGCAGAATATACATTCTTTTCAAGGACTCATGGTACATTCTCTAGAATAGACCACATGTTAGGGCACAAAAGCGGGCTCAACAAATTTAAGAAGATTGAAATCATATTGAGCACTTTCTCTGATCACAATGGCATTAAACTAGAAATCAACCACAATAGAAAAATTGAAAAACACTCAAACACTTGGAAACTAAATAGCACGTTATTAAACAATGAATGGGTTAACATTGAGATCAAAGAAGAAATTTAAAAATTCCTAGAAACAAATGATAATGAGCATACTTCAACTCAAAATTTATGGGACACAGCAAAAGCAGTCCTGAGAGGGAAGTTTATAGCATTACAGGCATACCTCAAGAAGCTAGAAAAAGCTCAAATAAACAACTTAACCCTGCATCTAAAAGAATTAGAAAAAGAACAGCAAGTAAAGCCCAGAGCTAGTATAAGGAAGGAAATAATAAAGATCAGAGCAGAAATAAATGACATAGAGGCTAAAGAAACAATACAGAGGATCAATGAAACCAGGAGCTGGTTCTTTGAAAAAGTAAACAAGATCGACGAACCTTTAACGAGACTCACCAAGAAAAAAAGACAGAGGACTCAAATAAATAAAATTAGAAATGAGAATGGAGAAATAACAACTGACACAACAGAAATACAAAATATTGTAAGAAAATACTATGAAGAACTGTACGCCGAAAAACTAGACAACCTAGATGAAATGGACAAATTCCTTGAATCATATAATCTTCCAAAAATCAATCTGAAAGAATCAGAAAACCTAAACAGACCAATTACAACAAATGAGATTGAAACAGCTATCAAAAAACTCCCAAAAAAGAAAAGTCCTGGGCCTGATGGCTTCACAAGTGAATTCTACCAAATATTCAAAGAAGAACTAACTCCTATCCTTCTCAAGCTATTTCAAAAAATTCAAGAGGAAGGAAGACTTCCAAACTCCTTTTATGAGGCAAGCATAATTCTGATTCCAAAACCAGGCAAAGACAACACAAAAAAAGAAAATTATAGGACAATATCCATGATGAACTTAGATGCAAAAATCTTCAACAAAATATTAGCAAACCGGATCCAGCAATATATGGAAAAAATCATACACCATGATCAAGTAGGATTTATTCTTGGGAAGCAAGGCTGATACAATATTCGCAAATCAATCAATGTGATTCATCACATAAACAAAAGAAAGGAGAAAAACCACATGATAATTTTAATAGATGCAGAAAAAGCATTTGATAAAGTCCAGCACCCATTCATGATCAAAACTCTCAGCAAAGTGGGAATACAGGGAACATACCTCAACATGATAAAGGCCATCTATGACAAACCCACAGCCAACATCATACTCAATGGGCAAAAATTAAAAGCAATCCCCTTAACATCAGGAACAAGGCAGGGGTGCCCCCCTTTCACCACTCTTATTCAACATAGTTCTGGAAGTCCTAGCCACAGCAATCAGACAAGAAAAAGAAATAAAAGTCATCCAAATTGGAAAAGAAAAAGTAAAACTATCATTATTTGCAGATTACATGATATTGTATATAGAAAACCCTAAATTCTCAGTCAAAAAACTACTAGACCTGATAAATGAATTTGGCAAGGTGGCAGGATATAAAATCAATACTCAGAAATCAGAGGCATTTTTATACACTAATAATGAACTATCAGAAAGTGAAATCAAGGAATCAATCCCCTTTACCATTGCAACCAAAAAAAATAAAGTACCTAGGAATAAATCTAACCAAGGAGATTAAAGACTTGTACTCGGAAAATTATAAAACATTGATAAAAGAAATCAGGGAAGATACGAATAAGTGGAGGCATATACCGTGCTCATGGTTAGGAAGAATAAACATCATTAAAACATCTATATTACCCAAAGCAATTTATAAATTCAATGCAATACCGATTAAAATACCAATGACTTACTTACTTCAAAGACATAGAACACATATTTCAAAAATTTATATGGAACCAAAAAAGAACACGAATAGCCTCAGCAATCTTGAAAAGGAAGAAAAAAGCGGGAGGTATCACACTTCCAGATATCAAGTTATATTATAAAAACATTGTACTCAAAACAGCAAGGTACTGGCATAAGAACAGGCACATAGATCAATGGAACAGAACAAAGAACCCAGAAATAAACCCACAGCTCTATGGACAATTGATATTTGACAAAGGAGGTAAGACAATACAATGGAGTAAAGACAGCCTCTTTAACAAATGGTGTTGGGAAAACTGGACAGCTACCTGCAAAAAGTTGAAACTAGACCACCAACTTACACCACTCACAAAAATAAACTCAAAATGGATAAAAGACTTGAATGTAAGCCGTGAAACCATAAGCATCTTAGAAGAAAACATAGGCATAAGCTCTCTGACATCTCTCGCAGCAATATATTTGCTGATTTGTCTCCACAGGCAAGTGAAATAAAAGACAGGATAAACAAATGGGACTTTATCCAATTAAAAGGCTTCTGCACAGCTAAAGACAATAAGAACAGAATAAAAAGACAAACTACACAATGGGAGAATATATTTGACATAGCGTCTGATAAGGGGTTAATAACCAAAATTTATAAAGAACTTGTAAAACTTAATACCAGGAAGACAAACAATCCAATCCAAAAATGGGCAAAAGAAATGAATAGACACTTCTCCAAAGAGGACATACAGATGGCCAACAGGCATATGAAAAAATGTTCAACATCACTAATGATTAGAGAAATGCAAATTAAAACCACAATGAGATATCACCTCACACCAGTCAGAATGGCACTCATCAATAAAACAACACAGAATAAGTGCTGGTGAGGATGTGGAGAAAAGGGAACCCTCCTGCACTGCTGGTGGGAATGCAGACTGGTGCAGCCACTGTGGAAAACAGTATGGAGATTCCTCAAGAAATTAAAAATCGAACTGCCTTTTGACCCAGCTATACCACTGTTAGGAATATACCCCAAGAACACCATAGCACTGTTTGAAAAGAAGAAATGCACCCCCATGTTTATGGCAGCATTGTTCACAATAGCAAAGATTTGGAAACAGCCCAAGTGTCCATCAGAGGATGAGTGGATTAAAAAGCTTTGGTATATATATACTATGGAATACTACTCAGCCATAAGAAATGATGACATAGGATCTTTTACAACAACATGGATGGGCCTAGATAACATTATACTGAGTGAAAGAAGTAAATCAGAAAAAACTAAGGACTATATGATTCCATACATAGGTGGGACATAAAGATGAGACTCAGAGACATGAACAACAGTGTTGGGGTTACAGGGTGGGGGAGGTGAAGGAGGGCGTTGGGGGAGGGTAGGGGCACAAAGATCATGGCTTTTCAGCATTTGCCATATTCTCCCCTTAATCTATAGACAGACAGCAAATATTTACATATGGTGTCCCCACTATAAAGACTGTTGTCTTAGGGACAAATGCTAATAAACTATTTCAGCAGTTCCTCCTTCTTCAAAGACTTATATGTCAACATAGAGCTCCATGTTTCATAGGACATACTCAAGCTCACTCCATGCTCCCTGGAGTTTTTTTGTAGTATTTTTTCTTATTTATTTATTTTTTATAAATTTTTCTTAATGTTAATGGGATGACATTAATAATTCAGGGTACATATATTCAAAGAAAACATGTCTAGGTTATCTTGTCATTAAATTATGTTGCATACCCCTCGCCTAGAGTCAGATTGTCCTCCATGACCCTCTATCTAGTTTTCTCTGTGCCCCTCCCCCTCCCCCTAAGTCTCTCCCTCCCTCCCTCCTGCACCCTCCCTCCCCCCACCCCTGGTAACCACCATACTCTTGTCCATGTCTCTTAGTCTCGTTTTTATGTTCCACCAATGTATGGAATCATGTAGTTCTTGTTTTTTTCTGATTTACTTATTTCACTCCGTATAATGTTATCAAGATCCCACCATTTTGCTGTAAATGATCTGATGTCATAATTTCTTATGGCTGAGTAGTATTCCATAGTGTATATGGGCCAACAGATATATGAAAAGATGCTCAGCTTCATTAGGTATTAGAGAAATGCAAATCAAAACTACAATGAGATACCACCTCACCCCTGTTAGATTAGCTATTATCAACAAGACGAGTAATAGCAAATGTTGGAGAGGCTGCGGAGAAAAGGGAACTCTCATCCACAGTTGGTGGGACTGTAAAGTAGTACAACCATTATGGAGGAAAGTATGGTGGTTCCTCAAAAAACTGCAATTAGAACTACCTTATGACCCAGCAATCCCTCTACTGGGTATATACCCCAAAACCTCAGAATCACTGATATGTAAAGACACATGTAGCCCCATGTTCATTGCAGTACTGTTCACAGTGGCCAAGACATGGAAACAACCAAAAGGCCCTTCAATAGAAGACTGGATAAAGAAGATGTGGCACGTATTTTTTCTTTTATTTATTTGTTTTTTGTATTTTTCTGAGGATGGAAATGGGGAGGCAGTCAGACAGACTCCAGTATGCGCCTGACTGGGATCCACCTGGCATGCCTACCAGGGGGGAATGCTCTGCCCATCTGGGGTGTTGCTCTCTTACAACTGGAGCCATTCTAGCGACTGGGGCAGAGGCCATGGGGCCATCCTTAGTGCCCGGGGTGGCTTTACTCCGGTGGAGCTTTGGCTGTGGGCAGGAGGAGAGAGATGAAGAGGAAGGAGAGGGGGAGGGGTGGAGAGGTAGATGGGTGCTTCTCCTGTGTGCTCTGGCCAGGAATTGAACCCGGGAATCCTGCACACCAGGCCAATGACTCCGACGGGTCTACCATATCATGCTTTTTACTTAAAAAAAAAATTTTACATTTCTTTTGAATGCTGATGAACAGGAGACACCAAATCTTTTTCGCCTGCAAACTACTACCGTCTGTCTTAGATCTAGCTAATAACACTGTTTTGCCTTTTTCCAAATAGCTCCAGATACATGGAAAAGATTTATATAGGCAGATGGGGATCCTCAAACCCCTCAGCGAGATCTTCTTAGAATGGCTTTTAGGATACCTAGAGGCAGAAAAAGCCCAATAGAGATCAGGGGAACTATGAGCTTTTAGGATGCACCCTTAAAGGCTCCAACGCCCCAAAGGGGTCTCATAGGATGCCATCTGGATCCTGCTTCAATAGTGGAAAGGACGGTCATTGAGCTAAAGCCTGCCCTGGGATAACACTGTAAAGGTCCCTTGTCTCCCTTCCCAACTGAAGGCAAATTGGTCTTGACTCTGCAGCTAGAATCAATAGAGAAAAAAGCATTGGCCAAGTCTGCCACCAAGTGGTATGTCCCCAACTCATGGCTTAGCCAATCCATCATGTTACCTATCATGGGAACAGCAGCATGCAAAGGGGGAACAACTTTATTAAGTTCTCTGTAATCTACTGTCATTCTCCAGGTTCCGTCTGGTTTGCGCACAGGCCTTACTGGGGAGTTGTAAGGACTGTGTGCTGGCCTGATGATCTTCACCTTTTCTAGTTCAAGGATTGTCCCTGTGACTTCTTCATAACCACCTGGCAGGTGGTACTGCTTGGTGTTAGTCACACGCCGAGGGACGGGTAATTGCAAAGGGGAATGTGATGCGTGTCCCCGCAACACTGCCTTCACAACCCTGATCCGCAGCCAAAACTCCCGGCTGTAGTTTCCAACCATAGTCCTTGCAAGACATCTACCCCCAAAATATATTCAGAAATAGGAGATACATACACCTTATATGACTTAGGAGGCAGTCTTCCTATCTCCAATGGAATAGTTATTGGCTTCACTTGAACAGTTTGGCCCCCATAACCATCAATGGCCACTGGGGTCCCAGCAAACTGCTCTGGGTTCCCATTGAGGAGGGAACATTCTACATCTGTATCCACCAAGGTCAACACCCGTTGTACATTGGAAGGGGACCAGTGGATAGCCAGTTCCATGGGTGGCCTCTGGTCCTTGCTCATCCCTGTTAGACAGGTCCCTCAGCCCTTTTTCTATTCAAACTGGTACAATGGGTCTTGGGATTTCTCCTTTCCCTTGGCCGTCTCTATCATATAATCTTGTAGCCAAGCTGCCCGCTGTACCAAACGTTTTATTGGTAGCTGCTGGGGCCTTTCGTCTCAGTGGCTGGAACTTCTGTTCTGGCTTAAGCTGCCACCAAAGCTCCAAAAGAATGTTATTAGACTGGCCATCCAATTTCCACTTATCTGCTCCAGCTGCAATCAAGTCTATCCACATCTGTGTTCAGGTAACCTTTATAGGCCCGTTTCCCTTGTTAGTTGGGGGGAGGGGTAAAGCTAGTAGCCAGGGCCACCATCACAGCAGCCAGGCCCATGCAGGTTCGCATCGGATTCGAACAGTCGGTAAAGAAACAACGGAGCCAAAAACTGGTGGGCCATCATCTTTAATCCTAGCTTGCACCCAGCAGGCAAGTAAAAACACACACTGGGCTCCAAAACCCACTCACATTCAGTGCTCACAAAGCTACTGACTTATCCAGGTTTCCTAGAATCAAAGGTTTCTAGTTCACCAGACTTATTCACCTCTGTTCCCCATCTCCTTCCTTCTTCCTGCACAAACTCTGCACAAACTGGCTTCTCACTCAACACTCCGCCATCTTGGTTGCTTCTCCTGGCCTCTTCCATGAGGCCTTTCTCTGCTCTCCTCTCTAATGCTAATCTCAGGAACCAAGAGAGCAAGCTCCCGTTCTGTCCCCATTTTATAGTGTAGAAATCAAAACCTTTAATCCAATATACAAAATAGGGAAGTCTCTAATACAAAGTCACTTATCTGAGTCATGATGGGATTGTACCACCTCACATCAAAAAGAGTGGGAAAGGCTTAGTCCTAAAACAAAGCCCCAGGCTACAAGGATTCTGCCTGCCCACAACCCACCCCCAACACACATTAATATCACCTGTGTGACAGGTCTCTACATGGGCAGTGCCATCTTTAACAAAGTGAGCATAATATATTTTATCTGCCCAACAATCCACCCCTATGCTCACTTTACTACATACAATCTACCCCACCGGCATCCCTGTGCAAGGAAATTAGCACATTACACAAATTACAACAGCACAAATCATATAGTTTCAACAATTACAAAGGTACATTTCACGAGTCTATGAGCATTTTGCCAAAAGCGCAAAATGTCCTCGTCCTTCTTTCTAGCCATGGGAAAACCTTCCCGGGGCAGGGGAGTTCTTCCAGCAAAGCCGCCCCCACCCCCATCAGGGTATTTCACATTGTCCAAAATCCGTAGGTCCATTCAACAAAGGAGCCAATGCCCACTCCAGTCATAGTCCAGGAAATCAGTCCATGCACATGAGACCTCAGCCACGCCCCTCATCCCTGCCATCCTGGCAGCTCTTACACTGTCCCAAAGAGGAGCACATGGCAATGGCAGTCAGCATTTCCATCTCTGCTTCTGAGAGCATGTCCAGCCTTATGTCCCAAAATCGCAGACCTACCAGGGCCGTAGTAGGTGCTCCTTCCAGCTGGGCTCTCATCTTACGGAGACTGTGGATTGCAACTCCAGCCCGATTCTCCTCATCCTCCAAAGAGGAACTGAAAACACCAGCTCCCATTGCTGGTTCCGAGCCCCGGGCTGCCGCAGCCTTCTGCTCCGCAGACCTTGCAGCTCCGGACCCGATCTCAGCTTCAGCCTCAGCCTCAGCCCTGGCCTCCTGCCGCTGCTGGCTCTCCACAGTGTCCAGGGCAATCTGCAACTCACGAACCTGTGATTCCTTCTCCAGCAGCTGCTCCATTTCCAGGCGAATCTCGCAAACCTGGTTGGCCTCCTCCTCCAGCGCTTCCTCCAGCTTCAGGGTCAGCATCTGTTTCTCCCGCGTTTGCTCCAGCTCCTTCCACTGCTCGGTTTGCAGGTCCCAGGCAGCGTCTTCCACAGAGCTCTCAGTTTCCTTACACATGGCTGTAAAAGTCAGCCAGCCTATGATCCCCAAAAGGACAGCCATGGGGAACCATAACACTAGCCAGTGCTCTACTCCACCACTCAAAGGTGGTGGTGGCTCCATCCCAATCTGTATCGAATCCTGCCACAGACTACGCCAAATGTAAAGCCCCCAACACACATTAATATCACCTGTGTGACAGGTCTCTACGTGGGCAGCGCCATCTTTAACAAAATGAGCATAATATATTTTATCTGCCCAACAGGGGGCAACATAGGCAGCAGCCCTCACTGCTTTATGATCCTGAGCGGCCTCTAGCTCTCCCAAATCTGTTACCATCTGTGTAACTGCACTGATGGGCTGCCCCACATAGGGGCCCAAGATAGCCACAGTGACCCAAAAAGGGCTGATGGGGCACTAGCAAGGATAAATGCCCACCTTTTTGCCGTAAACATTTCCTGTCTGGCCCATGGGACCCAGGGTTGAAAACAGCATTTTTCATACCTAGTTCCCGAAGGACCTTTACTAACTCACTGTAGCACTGCCACTGACTCACTGCCCCTGGAAATTCTCCAGCATTCTGCCAGACCATACGAATGGCGGCCATCACCCATTCTAATAGGGTATGGTCTCCTGGGTTGCCATGGCAGTTCTCAAGACGTTGCCTCAAGGAGGAGTGTGTGGCAATAGCGGCAAATTTCTCCATCTCAGTTTCGGAGAGCATGATGCCATTCACCCCTATGTCCCATAATCGTAGTAACCAGGCTACCAGGGATTCAGTAGGTTTCTGCCTAATTTGTGCCCCCAAATCCATCAGCTCTGCCTGGGAATAGGGCCGGACCAAAGAGTGTTCCATTACCTGGGCAGGAGGCTGTGGCTGCCTCAGAGGGACTCTTCGCTGCTGGGTTTTTACCTCTTGGCGACCACTGGTCGGGCTCTCAGTGTGCGTATGGCAGCTTCAGCCTGAGCCTTCTTATCCTCAGAAGAGGAGCTGCAAGTGCCTGCTCCCGCTGACTCAAAGCCAATCCACCAGCACAGATGCTGCTGCTCCTTTGGTGACCATTTAGGCTCCTGTGGCTGCTGGCTTTTGGCCGAAAGCTGAGACTCCAGCTCTTGAATCCACAGTTGTTTCTCCAACAACTGCCAGTGCAAACGTTCAACTTCCAGGGAAAACTGCAACTCGGGAACCCGTAATTCCTTCTCCAGTGCTTGCTCCAATTCCAGCCTTTTCTGCTGTTTGATTTGCAATTCATACTGAAGCTTTTGACCTCGGGCAGCTTCTCACACAGAACTCCTGATTTCCTCTTGAGTAAAAAAATTGCAGCCCACGGTCCCTAAAAGGACAGCCATGGGGAGCCAGAACAGTCCTCTACCCTACCCTTCAAGGGTGGTGGCCCCATACCAATCTCTGAATCCTGCCACAAACTACACCAGTTGTATGGCCAGGGGCCGCCATCGTGGCCATTCACATGCTGGTTCCCATTGGATTCGGGCAGACAGTAAAGAAATGGTGGAGTCGGAGGATGGTGGGCCGTTCCGTTTATTGGTGTCTCACCAAGACAGGCAAGCCACAGGGAAGACAAGGGAAAAGCAGAAAACCTGCTTTTCTCATGGAGTGTGTTGGGCAGATAAAATATATTATGCTCACTCTGTTAAAGATGGTGCTGCCCACGTGGAAGCCATCGCCCAGGTGATATTAATGTGTGTTGGGGGCGGGCTGTAGGTAGGCAGGATCCTTGTAGCCTGGGCTTAGTTTTAGGACTAAGCCTTTCCCACCCTTTTTGATGTGGGGTGATGCAATCCCATCATGCCTCAGATAAGTGACTTGTATTAGAGACTTCCCTATTTTGTATATTGGATTAAAGCTTTTGATTTCTACACTATACAATGGGGGCAGACCAGGAGCTTGCTCTCTTGGTTCTTGGGATTATTAGCAGCAGAGAGGAGAGAGCAGGGAGAGGCCACGTGGAGGAGGCCAGGAGAAGCAGCCAAGATGGTGGAATGCTGAGGGAGAAGCCAGTTTGTGCAGAGTTTGTGCAGGAAGAAGGAAGGAGATGGGGAACAAAGGAAGTGGTAAACTAGAAACCTTTGATTCTAGAAAACTCAGATAAAGTCAGTAGCTTTGTGAGCCTTGAATGAGTGGGTTTTGGAGCCCAGTGTGTGTTTTTACTTGCCCGCTGGGTGCAAGCTAGGATTAAAGATGATGGCCCACCAGTTTTTGGCTCTGTTGTTTCTTTACCGACTGTTCGAATCCAGTGCAAACCTGCATAGGCCAGGCAGCTGTGATGGTGGCCCTGGCTACTGGCTTTACAGAGGGATCAGGGAGGCCCCTGCAATGGTGATAATAGGAACCGAGAGAGCAAGCCCCTGTTCTGTCCCCATTTTATAGTGTAGAAATCAAAACCTTTAACCTAATATACAAATAGGGAAGTCTCTGATACAAAGTCACTTATCTGAGGCATAATGGGAGTCCTCATAAGAGTGCACCACCCCACATCATGCAATCAGTAAAGGGTGTGGGCAAAAGCTTAGTTTTATTTTATTTATTTTTTTTGTATTTTTCTGAAGTTGGAAACAGGGAGGCAGTCAGACTCCCGCATGCGCCCGACCAGGATCCACCCGGCATCCCACCAGGGGGTGATGCTCTGCCCATCTGGGGCATCACTCTGTTGCGACTGGAGCCATTCTAGCACCTGAGGCAGAGGCAATAGAGCCACCCTCAGCACCTGGGGCCAACTTTGCTCCAATGGAGCCCTGGCTGTGGGAGGGGAAGAGAAAGACAGAGAGGAAGGAGAAGGGGAGGGGTGGAGAAGCAGTTGGGCACTTCTCCTGTGTGCCCTGGCTGGGAATTGAACCCGGGACTCCTGCATGCCAGGCTGATGCTCTACCACTGAGCCAACCATCCAGGGTCCAAAAGCTTAGTTTTAAAACTAAGCCTTAGGCTATAATAAATTTGCTACCTTACAGCCTGTCTCCCACACCCAAAGCGAGCAAACATGTATGTCATATTTAAAAACTTATTTGACCAATACAAGGCTTTTATAGAGCAGATCCAGAAGAAAAGCAAATAAATTATTTGATTGGCTACAGCTTAAATGGTTGCTTTATTTGGAAAAGCCTCCTTGCTGTTTATGATTAGCTGTTCTTAGTTTTCATTTTCTAAGATTCAAGTGCAGTGACCCTGGCTTAGGTTTCAGTTTGCTTACAGGGGCACCCAATGTATTACAGTCACGTTGGTGACTAATGGTCTCTTTGATACTTCTATAGAATGTAGTTAAATTGGGGGCTGGGAAGTACAGCTCTACTAATAGCAACAACCTTGAAATTTTACATACTGACTGAAGATTCAAATTTATATGAAAGTGTGATAGTTGCAACAAAGAAAATCATTGTTGTTGTTTTTTATTCAAATTGCAGTTACCTTTCATATGTAGGTACCTTAAACTTGTGCTTATTATATATTTGTATTGCAAGTACAATAAATCCTTATTTAATATTACACTGGGGAACAAAATTTTTGTTGCATCCACAGAAATACTTGTTCTTATCTAATTCTAGTGTGCTGATCTCAAATCTGACATTAGTTTTTCTCTGTAAGCTAGTTTTTTTGCAATTCAAGATTTTAGGTATTCATCCTATTGTAAAATTTTCAACATTTAGTTTAACATAATGAAGTAGAATGTCTTCTTGGGCATCATCTTTGTGAAATTATAATTTATATAATGCAGTAAATACACTAATATACTAAAAGATATGATTGCATCAGAATTTGTCTACAATTTTGAAATAGAACATATTAAAATACTTATTTTAATCATGAAATTTGTGCAAAACTTATTTAAAAACTATTCAGGCAAAAATTTGCATTTGTAGCTCTTGCGTTTGTGTACTTGTTGAGGTCAATCTCGTTTGATGCTCCAGCAGTAGTCTGCCATCATATTTATGTCCCATCGCCCTGATAACGCTCTTCCATAGTCTTCAGATCTTGATGAAAATGTTCTCCCTGATCATCACTAACAGCTCCAAGGTTTTTGGGAAACTTATCTAGGTGACCTTTCAGTAAGTCAATCTTATCGCTCATGTTACATCCAATGTCGTGGAAAGCCAACAGCATCCTTTGAACCAGAAGTTCATAGTTTTCTGCTTTTTTGTTGCCATGGAAGTTCTTTGTAACTGCCACAAAAGACTGCCATGCTGCCTTCTCCTCCTTATCATCTTCCTGGCAAATTCTTCATCATGTATGAGGGTTTGAATTTGAGGTCCATTGAATACACCTCCTTTTATCTTTTCAAAAGACAAGGCAGGAAAAGCAGAAATAATATGTTGAAAGCATTCACTTTCTCTATTCAAAGCCTGAACAAACTGTTTCATTAAGCCAAGTTTGATGTGAAGTGGTGAAAAATGATCCTGTCTCAATTAACTACAGGTTCATTCACAATATTTTGCATCCCTACTTCCAGAGCTTCAGATTTCGGCCACTACTTCTGTGTTGTGTTTCTACTGAGCTTGGCTGTCCCACAAACACAGAAAGCAAGGATACTTCGTGAAACCTCTCTGTTGTCCTAGCAGGAAACTTACCATTTTAAGATGCACACAAATGATCCAGTTATGCTCCTCATATTTCAGTAAGTCAAGGAAAACTTTTATGTCATTATAATCTTCTTGCAGATGACTTGAATAACCAATTGGAACTGCTGCATAAATATTACCATTGTGTAGAACACATTTTTAAATTTTTTTAAATTAATTTTAATGGGGTGACATCAATAAATCAGGGTACATATGTTCAAAGAAAACATGTCCAGGTTATCTTGTCATTCAATTATGTTGCATACCCATCACCCAAAGTCAGATTGTCCTCCATCACCTTCTATCTAGTTTTCTTTGTGCCCCTCTCCCTCCCCTTCCCTCTCCCTCCTTCTCCCCACACCTCCGTAACCACCACACTCGTGTCCATCTCTCTTAGTCTAATTTTTATGTCCCACCTATGTATGGAATAATGCAGTTCTTGGTTTTTTTCTGATTTACTTATTTCACTCCGTATAAAGTTATCAAGATCTCACCATTTTGTTGTAAATGATCCAATGTCATCATTTCTTATGGCTGAGTAGTATTCCATACTGTACATGTGCCACATCTTCCTTATCCAGTCATCTATTGAAGGGCTTTTTGGTTGTTTCCATGTTTTGGTCACTGTGAATAATGCTGCAATGAACATGGGTTGCATGTGTCTTTACGTATCAATGTTTCTGAGTTTTTGGGGTATATACCCAGTAGAGGGAGTTCTATTTTCAGTTTTTTTGAGGAACCACCATATTTTCTTCCATAATGGTTGTACTACTTTACATTCGCACCAACAGTGAATGAGGGTTCCTTTTTTTCCACAGCCTCTCCAACATTTGCTATTACCTGTCTTGTTAATAATAGCTAATCTCTAGCTCCTCTCTAAAAATAAATAAATAAAAAATTTAAATTTAAGAATCTCTGTCTCTCTCTCCTCTCTAAAAATAAATAAATAAAAAATTTAAATTTAAGAATCTCTGTCTCTCTCTCCTCTCTAAAAATAAATAAATAAAAAATTTAAATTTAAGAATCTCTGTCTCTCTCTCCTCTCTAAAAATAAATAAATAAAAAATTTAAATTTAAGAATCTCTGTCTCTCTCTCCTCTCTAAAAATAAATAAATAATAGCTAATCTAACAGGTGTGAGGTGGTATCTCATTGCAGTTTTGATTTTCATTTCTCTAATAACTAATGAAGATGTACATCTTTTCATATATCTGTTGGCCATTTGTATTTCTTCCTGGGAGAAGTGTCTGTTCATGTCCTCTTGCCAATTTTTAAATTTTTTATTTATTTATTCATTTTAGAGAGGAGAGGGAGAGACAGAGAGAGAGAGAGAGAGAGAGAGAGAGAGAGAGAGAGGAGTGACAGAGAGAGAGAAGGGGGAGGAGCTGGAAGCATCAACTCCCATATGTGCCTTGACCAGGCAAGCCCAGGGTTTCGAACCAGCGACCTCAGCATTTCCAGGTTGACGCTTTATCCACTGCGCCACCACAGGTCAGGCCTCTTCCCATTTTTAAATTAAATTGGTTGTTTGTTGTTGAGTTTTATGAGTTCTTTGTATATTTTGTATATTAGGCCCTTATCTGAGCTGTTGTTTGAAAATATCATTTCCCATTTAGTTGGCTGTCTGTTTATTTTGTTGTCAGTTCCTCTTGCTGAGCAAAAACTTCTTAGTCTGATGTAGTCCCATTCATTTATTTTTGCCTTCACTTCCCTTGCCTTTGGAGTCAAATTCATAAAATGCTCTTTAAAACCCAGGTCCATGAGTTTAGAACCTATGTCTTCTTCTATGTACTTTATTGTTTCAGGTCTATATTTAGGTCTTTGATCCATTTTGAATTAATTTTAGTACAAGGGGACAAACTGTAGTTGACTTTCATTCATTTGCATGCTTTCCAGTTTTTCCAGCACCATTTTTTGAAGAGGCTTTCTTGTCTCCATTGTGTGTTGTTAGCCCCTTTGTCATAAATTATTTGACCACCCTAGCCTCTGGTGGCATAGTGGATAAAGCATCGACCTGAAATGCTGAGGTCACCAGTTCAAAACCCTGGGCTTGCCTGGTCAAGGCAAATATAGAAGTTGATGCTTCCTGCTCCTTCCCGTTCTCTCTCTCTCTCTCTCCTCTCTAAAATGAATAAATAAATCTTTCAAAAAATTATTTGACCATATATATGTGGTGTTTTTTGTTTGTTTGTTTGTTTGTTTTTGTATTTTTCTGAAGCTGGAAACGGGAAGAGACAGACAGACTCCTGCATGCGCCCGACCGGGATCCACCCGGCACACCCACCAGGAGGCGACGCTCTGCCCACCAGGGGGCGATGCTTTGCCCATGGGGGGTGGGTCGCTATGATGCGACCAGAGCCACTCTAGCGCCTGAGGCAGAGGCCACAGAGCCATTCCCAGCGCCCGGGCCATCTTTGCTCCAATGGAGCCTTGGCTGCAGGAGGGGAAGAGAGAGACAGAGAGGAAGGAGAGGGGGAGGGGTGGAGAAGCAGATGGGTGCTTCTTCTGTGTGCCCTGGCCGGGAATCGAACCCGGGACTTCTGCACGCCAGGCCGACGCTCTACCACTGAGCCAACCAGCCAGGGCTATATGTGGTTTTATTTCTGGACTTTTTATTCTGTTCCATTGGTCTGAGTGTCTATTTTTCTGCCAATACTATTCTGTTTTGATTGTCATGGCTCTATAATATAGGTTGAAGTCAGGTATTATAATGCCCCCGGCTTCGTTCTTTTTGTTTAGGATTGCTTTGGCTATTCGGAGTTTTTTATAGTTCCATATAAATCTGATGATTTTTTGTTCCATTTCTTTAAAAAATGGCATTGGAATTTTTATGGGAATTGCATTAAATTTGTATATTGCTTTGGGTAATATGGCCATTTTGATTATTCTTCCTATCCAAGAATAAGGAATATTTTTCCATCTCATTGTATCTTTTTCAATTTCCCTTAAAAATGCTTTGAGGTTTCATTATATACGTCCTTTACATTCTTTGTTAAGTTTATTCCTAGATATTTTATTTTTTTTTGTTGCAATTGTGAAGGGGATTATTTTTTTGAGTTCATTCTCTAATGCTTCATTGTGGACTTTTGTATATTAATTTTGTATCCTGTGACCTTACTGTATTGGCTTATTGTTTCTAGTAATCTTTTTGTGGAGTCTTTGGGGCTTTCGATGTATAGGATCATATCATCTGCAAAAAGTGATACATTTACTTCTTCTTTTCTGATATGGATGACTTTTCTTTATCTTGTCTGATTGCTCTGGCTAGAACCTCTAGCACCATGTTAAATAAGAGTGGAGAGAGTGGACAACCCTGTCTTGTTCTTCATTTAAGGGGGAAAGCCTTTAGTTTTATGCCATTTAATATGATGTTAACTGATGATTTATCATATATGGCCTTTATCATGTTGAGATATTTTTCTTCTATACCCATTTTGTTGAGTGTCTTAAACATAAATTTGTGTTGTATTTTATCAAATGCCTTTTCTGCATCTATTGATAAGACCATGTGGTTTTTGTTCTTTGTTTTGTTGATATGGTGTATTACGTTAATTGTTTTATGTATGTAGAACCATCTTTGAGATCCTGGAATGAATCCCACTTGATCAAGATGTATTATTTTTTAAATATGTTGTTGTATTTGATTTGTTAGTATTTTGTTTAGTATTTTAGCATCTGTATTCATTAGAGATATTGGTCTGTAGTTTTCTTTTTTTGTGCTGTCCTTGCCAGGTTTCAGTATAAGGGTTATGTTGGCTTCATAAAATGTGTTTGGAAGTATTGCTTCTTCTTTAATTTTTTGCAAGACTTTGAGTAGAAGTCAAGTCTTCTTTGAATGTTTGATAGAATTCACTAGTATAACTGTCTGGTCCTGGACTTTTATTTTTAGGGAGGTTTTTAATATATTTTTTTAATTTCTTCCCTGCTAATTGGTCTATTTAGGCTTTCTGCTTCTTCTTGACTCAGTCTAGGAAGGTTGTATTGTTCTAGGAACTTATCCATTTCTTCTAGATTGTTGAATTTAGTGGCATATAGTTTTCTGTAGTATTCTACAATAATTCTTTGTATATCTATGATATCTGTGGTGATTTCTCCTCTTTCATTTTGGATTTTGTTTATATGAGCCCTTTGTCTTTTTTCCTTGGTGAGTCTTGCCAAGGGTTTGTCAATTTTGTTGATCTTTTCAAAGAACCAGCTCCTTGTTCTATTAATTTTTTCTCTATTTTTTCTGTTCTTTATTTCATTTATTTCTGCTCTGATTTTTATTATCTCCTTTCTTCGGCTGGTTTTGGGTTGTCTTTGTTCTTCTTTTTCTAGTTCTTTAAGGTATGAAGTTAAGTGGTTTACTTGGGCTCTCTCTTGCTTGTTCATATAGGCCTGACGTGATATGAACTTCCCTCTTTTGCTGCATCCCAGAGATTCTGATATGTTGTATTGTCATTTTCATTTGTCTGTATATATCTTTTGATCTCTGTGCTTATTTCTTCTTTGACCCATTCATTTTTTAAAAGTATGTTATTTAGCCTGACCAGGCAGTGGTGCAGGGGGTAGAGTGTCGGACTGAGATATGGAGGACCCAGGTTTGAGACCCAGAGGTCTCCAGCTTAAGCGTGGGCTAATCTGGTTTGAGCAAAGCTCACCAGCTTGGACCGAAGGTCGCTGGCTCAAGCAAGGGGTTACTCGGTCTGCTGTAACCCCATGGTCAAGGCACATATAGAAAGCAATCAATGAACAACTAAAGTGCCACAATGAAAAACTGATGATTGATGCTTCTCATCTCTCTTTGTTCCCATCTGTCTGGCCCTATCTATCCGTCTCTCTGACTCCCTCTCTGTCTCTGTAAAAAAAAAAAAAAATTTAAAAAAAAGTATGTTTAGTTTCCACATTTTTGTGGATTTTTTCCCCTCTCTATTGAAACTGAATTCTAGTTTCAAGGCTTTATGATCAGAAAATATGCTTGGTACAATTTTGATTTTTCTGAATTTGCTGATGATATTTTTGTGGCCCAACATATGGTCAATTTTTGAGAATGTTCCATGTACACTAGAGAAAAATGTATACTCTGTCACTTTTGGGTGAAATGTCCAGTAGATTTCTATCATATCCAGGTGCTCTAGTGTTTTGTTTAAGGCCAATATATCTTTATTGATTTTCTGTTTGGATGAAAGATCTAGAGCCGTCAGCGGTGTATCGAGGTCTCCAAGTATGATTGTATTTTTGTCAGTTTTTGTTTTAAGGTCAATAAGTAGCTGTCTTATATATTTTGGTGCTCCTTGGTTTGGTGCATATATATTAAAAATATGTCTTCTTGATTCAGCGTCCCCTTCATCATTATGAAATGAACATTTTTGTCTGAGTAGTTTTGCTGTCTTGTAGTCAGCATTATTTTTTTTTAATTTTTTTTATTTATTGATTTTTTTAATTCATTTTAGAGAGGAGAGGGAGAAACAGAGAGAGGAGAGACAGAGAGAGAGAGAGAGAGAAGGGGGGAGGAGCTGGAAGCATCAACTCCCATATGTGCCTTGACCAGGCAAGCCCAGGGTTTCGAACCGGCGACCTCAGCATTTCCAGGTCGACGCTTTATCCACTGCGCCACCACAGGTCAGGCTAGTCAGCATTATTAGATATGAGTATTGCTATGCCTGTCTTTTTTTTGGATGTTATTTGCTTGGAGTATTGTTTTCCAGACTTTCACTTTGAATTTTTTTTTATCCTTGTTGCTTAGATGTGTTTCTTGTAGGCAGCATACAGTTGGATTTTCTTTTTAAATCCATTCTCCTATTCTGTGTCTTTTAACTGGTGAGTTTAATCCATTTACGTTTAGTGTAATTACTGACACTTGTGGGTTCCCTATTCCCATTTTATAAATTGCTTTCTGTTAGTTTTGTATCTTGCTTGATTCTTCTGTTTTTCTATCCTTTGTTTTTGTTTGGTTGTATTCTATACTTCTTTCCTTTGTTGCTATCTTTTTTTTCTTAATTTTTAAAAAAATTTTATTTATTTTTTACAGAGAGAGAGAGTGAGTCAGAGAGAGGGATAGACAGGGACAGACAGACAGACAGGAACAGAGAGAGATGAGAAGCATCAATCATTAGTTTTTCATTGCGTGTTGCAACACCTTAGTTGTTCATTGATTGCTTTCTCATGTGCCTTGACCATGGGCCTTCAGCAGATCGAGTAACCCCTTGCTCGAGCCAGTGACCTTGAGTCCAAGCTGGTGGGCTTTTGCTCAAACCAGATGAGCCCACGTTCCATCTGGCGACCTCTGGGTCTCGAACCTGGGTCCTCTGCATCCCAGTCCAACGCTCTATCCACTGCGCCACCACCTGGTCAGGCTGTTGCTATCTTTTTTAAGTCATGTGCTTC
Organism: Saccopteryx bilineata; assembly: GCF_036850765.1. Classification (NCBI taxonomy): domain Eukaryota; kingdom Metazoa; phylum Chordata; class Mammalia; order Chiroptera; family Emballonuridae; genus Saccopteryx; species Saccopteryx bilineata. Next base: position 154,896,360 of record NC_089494.1, read on the forward strand.
TGTGGTGGTTTTTTCAATGGTGGTTACCATTAAGTAATGAAAAGGGTTCTTACCATGTTCATTGTAGTACCCTATCTTATGAGTACTTCTGCACTCCATCGTCTTTTGCTACTGTTAATCTCTGTCCTCTTCCCCCCTTTTTTGCTTTTTATTCTTTATTAATTTTCATTAGTACTATCAACAAAACCACCCTCAGATGCCATTAAGGAAAAGGAAATTGAATATCATGGATATAAAAGACAGAGACGTAGCACAGATAGATGAGGAAAAATCTATGGAGAAAAAATTTAATATATTGGAAACCTTGGAGCTAAATGACAGAGAATTTAAAATAGAAATCCTAAAAATACTCAGAGATATACAAGAAAACACAGAAAGGCAATTTAGGGAGCTCAGAAAACAACTCAATGAACACAAAAAATATATTACCAAGGAAATTGAAACTATAAAAACAAAATGAAAGAGAATGAAAAACTCAAATAACGAACTGAAAAATGAGGTAAGAAGCTTAGCTAATAGAACAGGTCAGATAGAAGGTAGGATTAGTGAAATAGAAGACAAGCAACTTGAGGCACAACAGAGAGAAGAAGAAAGAGACTCAAAAATTAAAAAAAAAATGAGAAAGCCCTATAGGAATTGTCTGACTCCATCAAGAAGACTAACATAAGAATAATAGTTATATCAGAGGGAGAAGAGAGAGAAAATGGAATGGAGAACATATTCAAACAAATAATAGATGAGAACTTCCCAAGCCTGTGAAAAGAACTAAAGCCTCAAATTCAAGAAGCAAACAGAACTCCGAGTTTTCTTAACCCCAACACACCTACTCCAAGGCACATCATAATGAAACTGGCACACACCAACGACAAAGAAAAAATTCTCAAGGCAGCCAGGGAAAAGAAGAATACAACATATAAAGGAAGGCCCATTAGATTATCATTGGATTTCTCAGCAGAAACTCTACAAGTTAGAAGAGAATGGGCCCCAATATTTAAAGTCCTTTTGAAAGAGAGGAACTTTCAGCCAAGAATACTATACCCATCAAAGCTATCCTTCAAATACGAAGGAGAAATAAAAACATTCACAGATACAGAAAAGATGAGGGAATTTATCATCAGAAAACCCCCACTCCAGGAATTACTCAAGGGGGTTTTCCAACCAGATACAAAGAACAAAACAAATCAAAACCACAAGTAAAAGCTCCACCAAGAACACAATAAAACCAAATTTAAACTGTGACAACAAAAACAAAAAAAAAAAAAGTGGGAGAGAAGAGGGTGTAGAACACATTTAAGACTCCATTTAGAGCTATCAAGAAATAGCCACCATTCTGTTAGACTGCAAGTGGTAACACCTAGCTGTCTGAGAAGACTACTGATATCATGACAGTGAACAGTGTTTGTCTTCGGAAAAAAAGTTCACAAAAATTTGTTCAAGCTTCCTGAAATGGGATACTTTAGCTGACCGGTGAAGTATTCTTTTCTTGAAGCCTGAAGGCTAGTATCTCAGCTGCTTTCTTTGATAGGCCCAAATCTCTTACTAAGTCATTCAATTCGGGTTGGCTAACCTGCTGAGGGGTTAATGACTGCTTGGCATCAGAAGAAGACCCTTCAGATTCTACAACCATTTCCTCATGCATCTTATCAAAATACACTTCATCACCATGTTCACTTTCTTCATCCTTAGAAGAAATAAAACCATTGAAAACTGGAACTGGGAGTGTCTCAGAGTGTGGGATAGGTCGTAGTGCTGAAGGAATATTAGGATATTCGCTCATACACTGTTTCTCCTTGCCTATGCCCTTTGTATGGATCAGACAGAAATAACAGTCACTGCTGTAATCTTTAGGTTCACGCCAAACCATGGGAATACCAAAACGCATTCCTTTGTGTTTTCCTTTTGTCCAGTCACGAAGCATTTCCTCACAATCATGACACACAATATGAGGAGCCCAATTCTTGTCTTGATCGCCAAGAGGAACTTGAAAATAGGCAATATATGCACGTCACAAATGATGAAATATTGCACCTTTGACATTGAAGTACGTAATAGCCACATATATAATAAAGTGTCAGGACTATTTTTTTTTTTTTTTGTATTTTCCTGAAGTTTGAAACAGGGAGGCAGTCAGACAGACTCCTGCATGCGCCCAACCGGGATCCACCCAGCATGCCCACCAGGGGGCGTTGCTCTGCTGCAACCAGGGCTATTCTAGCGCCTGCGGCAGAGGCCATGGAGCCATCCTCAGCGCCTGGGCCAACTTTTGCTCCAATGGAGCCTTGGCTGCAGGAGGGGAAGAGAGACACAGAGAGGAAGAAGGGGAGGGGTGGAGAAGCAGATGAGCGCTTCTCCTGTGCGCCCTGGCCGGGAATCAAACCCAGGACTCCTGCACACCAGGCTGACGCTCTACCACTGAGCAAACCGGCCAGCGCTCAGGACTATTCTTACATTTACGTCTACTCGAAGAAGCCATGATTCAATCTTAAAACAAAATAAGAGGGTGTTTTTATGAGATAATAATTTTTTACATTTAAAAACTACAATTATGTAAAAGTGATGTCTGTAAAACATTAATTGCCTTCTGGATATGTTCAATCCAAGAGTCATTGCCCTTTAACTCCAATTTAAAAACCAATGCATGCTATTAACTGTAACAAAAAGAAATTAAAATTGCACAAAAACTAGAGCCTTTTTTTGCACCAAGAAATGGATTTCAGATTTGGAATCAGTGATGCAGTATATACAAACAGTTCTAAAACTTCATGCAACAGAAAATGAAAAATAAATTGTTCCCCAGTGTTATCAGCTACTCTGAAGAGTATTCTCATTACAGTAAGAATAAGAGGGCACGGCCTTTGGTGGATAGACAAATGACTGGTTCGCAAAACTACTGAGGAAAAGCTACGGTTTATATATGTCTAGGGTGTAAATTTGCTTTGACTGACACTGTGATAGCAAACAATTTAAAGCAAATAAATAAAGAAATGTCATCTTTGTGGGCAGATGGTTCTGTTAGGAACCAAAAATATGAGGGAAGAGCTTTTGAAAATGTGTGATTTCTTCGTGTTCTTTATGCCATTGTAAGCACTGAAAAGACATTTTTACTCTTACTCATTTTTTAAAAAGTCAGTGGACGCAATATTTGCTTTTAGCACAAAAACATTGTGATTCTGAGTTTTATGGTGGTTATGCAACAGTTTGGTGATGGAGGCCTGTTGTTTCAATTACTATTGCAACTGAACAACTATTGTGAAATACTGCGTTTTCTGTACAGTCACAAGTGTTTATTGGTCATTCTTTATAAAACATCAGATGCTACTGTCCTGGAACTTTGGACTCAAAATCTTTAATTTATTGGTTAGAATGAGTTGTTTTGGCCCAAGATTACAGTACCAAGATATGCCCTGGCCCCTGACTCAGTGTATAGAGCATCAGCTTGGTGTATGGAATGTCTCAAGTTTGATTTCCAGTCAGAGCACACAAGAGAAGTGACCATCTGCATCTCCCCGCCCCTACCCCCACCCCCCTGCCCCTTCTTTCCCTCTTCCACTGCAGCAGCCAGTGGCTTGACTGGTTTGAGCATGGTCTTGGGCATTGAGGATAGCTCAGTTGGAATACATCAGCCTCAGGTGCTAAAAATAGCTCGGTATGGGGGCATTCAACCTCAGTTGGCATTGCTGGGTGGATCCTGGCCAGGGCGCATGTGGGAATTTGCCCATCTCCCTTCTTCTCACCTAAAAAAAAAAAAAAAGTACCAAGATACTTTTATGGCTCCTTAAATTCAGTTAGTGTTTTTGGAATTTGCAGATGGCATGTTAACTTTTAAAATCATTACGGAGGTTTTAAAATAAGTGCTATCATGTACCATGTAGGTCTAAAAGAGTCCATGCCTCTTCTCCCACAGAGCTCCTAGATACAGGGAAAAGTATGTTGCAATTGTAACTTGCTGTAGGATTTTATTATGTTGAAAAGATAGGATGGGAGAAACAGCACACCCAATTCAGTAATAGATAAGAACACCTTTTCTTTTCTGAGAGATATGTAACCTTTAGGTCAATTTGAATGTTTAGAGAATTTTTCTTTTTGTACTTGGTGGGGATTTTGTATATATAAATTTATTTAAAACTAGCTGTACCCAGCCATGCATTGCTGTGGCTCAGTCTGATTAAATAGAAAAGAAAGAAAAGAGAAAGCACACGTTTTTAATATGTTTAATTTCACAATGTTTGTGGACATACAATATTTTTTGTTCCATTGTCTGTGCAGATATAGAGATTGTCTGGTTTGCCGACTCTAGAACACGCAACATATAATTGTCCATGTGAGAAAAATCCGTGTCTAGATCTAAAGTGCACAATTCTAAAGACTGGCCCTGAGCTTTGTTGATGGTGATTGCAAATGCCGATCGAATTGGGAATTGCAATCTGTTAAATTGAAATGGCATATCCATTGGAATTATAAGAATGCAAGGAATGAGGACATCTTCACCTTGAAAATTCAATTTAACAATGCATTTGGAAACACTGAAATGGAATCATAAAATTGGAAGTCATAAATGGATTGTAAATCAGAAACATTGAAATGGAATTTTAAAATATTTAGTATAGCGTGTATTGCTTTTACGTCCAACAGATGGCGCTGCTTTTCTAAAAATTAAAAGCATGTTTTTACCTGTCACAAGTGTGACATCTATTATAATAGTAGGTGTATAAAAACGCGCGTATTCAAATGCAACGCTGTGTCAAAATTTCAAAGCAATCGGTGAAGAACTTTCAGAGATTTAAGATTTTGAACAAACATTTACATTTTTATTTATATATAAGATATAGATTAATTAAGCTAATTATTGTAAATACTGACTGAGCATTTGCCCATCTGCTTTAACAAAGACAATATTCAGATCTCCTATACCAGGCTAGCCCTGCTGGTGGTAAACAAGAATAAAACAAAAGAAAAATTTCTAAGGAACACTATTCCTGTTGTGAATTCTGCATATTTCAAATGAAGTTTGGGTGAGGAGGTGTTTATGGGATAGTGCAACATCCCACAAACTTCAGCAAAGCACCTTATGGATTGTAAAATGAGGTAATTTTTAAATTAAAATTTTACAAGTTTATGAAAGAGAACATTTCCATTGTTCTAGAAAATTGTATTCTATTTCAAAAGACATGCATGGCACATTTTATTTCTCCACTTCTGAGGAAATGTAATTACTAGTTTAAAAAAACAGTGAGACACTTCTATATGACCACACTTCAGAATTCTAAAACCTGATCAGTTTTCCATCCTTTGATCACGTTAAAAATAATTTATGTCCATCCAGTTCTATAGGAAAACTTACTAAGTGTTAATATCCTCTAAGATTTTTCTATCCATGTATTTAGACCTTTTTTTCTAGGTATGTCTCTACACCTCTCTAAAATAACATTTCCCAAACTATACACATTTAAAGCTGGTTTCAGGTCTGCTGATCACAGTCATTTTCCTACCTTAAATATGAAATAAAATAGGTGAATTTATCGTTTTTTAAACTGGCTTTCTCTATTTAGCTTTGGCCATTTGAAACTCTTTAAAAATACTTCTTGGAAACCTGACTTGGGATTTGTTTTCAGAGTCATGCTAAATGAATAAAGAGGAGACATGACTGCCTGACCAGGTGGTGGCACAGTGAATAGAGCAGTGGTCCCCAACCCCCGGGCCGCAGACTGGTACCGGTCCGTGGGCCATTTGGTACCAATCTGCAGAGAAAGAATAAATAACTTACATTATTTCCGTTTCATTTATATTTAAGTCTGAACGATGTTTTATTTTTAAAAAATGACCAGATTCCCTGTTACATCCGTCTGAGACTCACTTTACGCTTGTCTCAGTCACATGATACTTTTATCCGTCACACTCTAAAGGCTGGTCTGTAAAAATATTTTCTGACATTAAACCGGTCTGTGGCCCAAAAAAGGTTGGGGACCACTGGGATAGAGTGTTGGACTGGGATGTGGAGGACCCAATTAGAGACCCGGAGGTCGTGGCTTGAGCATGGACTCATTGGCTTGAGCTTGAGATCATGACCCCATGGTTGTTGGCTTGTGCCCAAAGGTAGCTAGCCAGCCTGAAGCCCAAGGTCGCTGGCTTGAGCAAGGGGTCACTTGCTCTGCTGTAGCCCCCGGTCAAGGCACATATGAGAAAAAGCAATCAATGAACAACTAAGGAGATGCAACAAAGAACTGATACTTCTCATCTCTCTCTCTTCCTGTCTGTCTGTCCTGATCTGTCCCTTTCTCTCTGTCACACACACACACACACACACACACACACCTTCAGAATAAAGCAAAATCCACTAACCTTAAATGCAAACCACTCTCAGATTTATACAGATATTCTGGCTGCACTATTCTATCAATACTGGAAAGTCAAGAAGTACAGTTTGAGATGACACATAGACAACAAACTCTTAACAAACCGATCCTTTCTAATTAGTAAAAGCCAGGAAAATAAGCCAAGTATTCTCTAGAAGAGAGTATTTCCAATATATGCAGGTGTTTTATAAGCAGCTTACTATCAATGTTCTTAGCAATATGGCTATTTTTATTTTTTGCCTTGTCATTTAGCTATTAGCTCAATTAAGCAGTGACTAATTGATACTTTGTTTTCTTATTTGATTATATTCATATACTTAATGAAATGATGATGTAGGGATAAAATAATAAATAAAAATGAATTTAATTTCACATTACATGTATTTTTGTTTGCTTTTTCTATTTTAATATTGCATGTGAAGATTCAGGATTTTAAAACCAAAAGACATATTGGAGTTCTAGCTTAAGTTCCTCAGTATGTAAACAAACAATAAGAAGGCCACGAACAGTAATTATCTAAGGTCAACTAGACAAGTAATGGTCAAATTAAGACTCAAATTCACTTCTTTAGACAATGAACAAAATATTCTACCAGACACAAGTTACCATGTTTTAGCTTGAAATAACTACTTTGACAAAATACAAAGAATCCTTTGGTACTGAACTGGATGTGAAATGTTTTACATTCAAAGCCATAGATGAAAAGTTAGACTCACCAAGTTGGTTTTAACATAAATGTCAATGAAATGTATCCATCTATTGGCATAACAGTATATTTTCAACTGATATGGTTTTACATAGTTAAGGATGAAGTGCTAGTTAAAACAATTGTATTTCTAATTTATCCAGATACTACACCAAATTTTTTTATTTTACTTTCTTTAAAATTTGCTTTGTGACTCCCGTAACTCTTCAGAGAATATTGCTTACATTGCTGTCTATATCACTCACTGCTCTCAGGAAAAAAAAATTTCTGTTATAAAAAATGAAAGTTGACATATGCTTAATCAAAATGACTATAGCTATAGGGGTGGTTCACATGTAAAACTTATTTTTAACAATAAAACTTGAATTTATTATTTTTCTTCCAATGAACACAGAATAAAATTATTTATGCATACTAACACAAAAACTAAAAGCAAAAGTTATATACTTAATCAATTTTAATAGATTATATGTATTTTAGATTTTAAGAAATTAAATTACACTAACAACACAAAATGTATAGTATATCCCCATATAAAATGGCCTTTTAATTCTAAAAAAGTTCTCAAATGGGCTTCAATTAGAGAGATGGGTTTAAGTATGAAAACGTTCAAAACTAAGAAAAGTGCCATATTTGAACTTACAAGGTTAACAATCACATTTTAGTTATGTTTAAAGGTAAAATTTAGCTTCTTTACATTCAAATTAAAAACAAAATGTCGAGTAATCTCCCTAAAGCAATGCAGGTGGGTCACTTGCTTTCTCTTACTTACTAGAAACTTTGTTAGGCAACTGAGGGGTTAATGGGGAGGGTAAAACTCAAATGACATCACTGTTAATTAGCTCAGTTTGACTTCCAAAGAACAGTTCTAGTACAAAATTGAGAACTCATCTCAAAATATAAATAAAGGCACTAATCACAAATTTATATTTTTCATCAGACAAAATCTTCTTAATTTATTGATTTTAGAGAGAAGAGGAGGAGAGAGGATGGAGAAACAGAGAGAGAGAGAGAGAGACATTAATTCGTTGTTTATGCATTCACTGGCTGATTCTTGTATGTGCCCTGACTGGGGATCGAACCTGCAACCGTGGAAAACTGGGACAATGCCCTAACCAACTGAGCTACCTGGGCCAGGGCCCATCAGATAATATCTCATAGTTGGTTGATTTTCGACAAATGTCAGAATCAATGCTTTAGCATTGGATACATGCTTTGGGTCAAGGGTAGTCAGTTTTCATATTATTTTAACAAGACATATCTATTGAGAACCTATAAAATACTTTTAAAAAGTCTTATATATATTTCTTAATTGAACTTCCCAATTCATTGGCACAAAATCTAGTTGAATGCTAATTTCATTGTCAACACACAGCTAACATAAATGATTTCTAATCTAAAATAAAATGTATTTTAAAAAAGACTTTAGAAAATAAAATAAATTGCATTTTAAAAATTAAATAGCAAACTTGATTCTATCTAGTCATTTCAATATAATGCTGATGTGGTAATATAAAAAATAACCATATAATTTGATGAGAGAATTGATCCAGCTAATCTTATTAGATATAAGAAGACAAAATTCAAAGTAAAAACAAATACAGGAGTATTAATATGCCCCCTCTTCCCCAGGACAGAGTTATGAGAACTATTCTCAGTATTTATGGCTAAACTATATAACCTACAGAAAAATTCTGGCAAAGTATGCTCTGGGAAAATAGTATTTTCAGATTTCCTCTGTCTCACTGCCACATATACACTACAAAACATATGTATTGATTTGTCTCCTTTTCTCTCAGGTTCTTGATTACAGGTTATATCAAAAACAAAATTTAAACTCTACCTGGTATACAATCACTAAGAAAAAGGTTCAAATCAAGATTAATGAACAGCTAGTTTCCTAAGTCCAAGAGGTTTTCATCTGGCTAAGCTTCAGTTCTAGGTATGCTTCCGCTGAAGAGAAAGCAGAAAAATGCAACCATATTCAACTAAATTAATTAGACTAAATAGAATAAATCAAATGTACCTGAAAACAAAGCAAACTTCAAACCAACTTACAATAAAAAAAGCTTAAATTAAAATACCATTTTAGACAGATATTTTAATATTAAGAATACTGAAACCTATTTTTGACCCAAATGAAAAAATAAAATACTGCAGAGATGAAGCATTATATTTTCTAAGTATATACACTGCTTACAAAAATTAGGAGATATTTTGTAGCTTTATATTTGTTTGAAACATCCCCTAATTTTTGTAAGCAGCATATTTTATCCCTTTCATTATAAGAAAATCATTTAAGATAAAGAAAATTAGAACTACTATACCTGTCTTCCTCCTTAAGGTATGCACTATTTAGATTATTGTTCATATTAGACAGCTTCCCTGAAACTTTTTAATACTATCCAATAAACAAACTTTTGATAGATTATGACTTTTTTCCTCTTTTTTAATTTATAAGTTGTTAGCACATTAAGTTGGAGACTCATGGCACTACTCTAAAAGCAAGGATTAAATTCATCAGTTTCCTATACTCCAGCCTAAGATTTTAGAACATGAGTCAAAACGATAAAGGTGGCAACTATTTCAAGCATACTACACTACACCCTCAAAAAGACTTAAGAAAAGCATATGGTTTTTTAAGTAATATACTGCTGGTGGTAGTAATACTATTATAGACACAATTAAAATTTTAAATAAAATAAACTCTTTATACTCTCGCTTTAGCTGTTGCCCAAAGCAGATGGGATGTCCTTGGCAAATGGAATAGTTGAACTTTATGATAATAGTTTGTAATTTTTAATAAAATATATTCTAAGTGTCTGGTTTTAATATTAGTGCTGGTATGCTTTATTAACTTCCAATATTTATATATGCATTCAATATGTAACATTCTTAAGATACCAGATTCATCCAAAATATTTACTATCAAAGTAGGGCTTTCAAATAAATATTTCACCTTGATAAGTTTTTAACCAAAACTAATCTTGTGTTATAGGCAGAAATGTGAACTTAATTTTTTTAGATAAATAGCCTAATTTCCAGGCTAAAAGTATTTTAAAATTATTCTATGACTTACAATAATATAGGGGAAGTTAACTCATTTAAAGGCAGTTCTCATGATGCTTAATCTTCCTTACACATATCTTCTAGGCACACTTCTTTCTCCAGAAGTAGTTTCTAGAGGGAGCAAATATTTAGAGCTGGTTAAGTTCGCAAGCAGTACCCAATGATTCCCACGACTACTTTGTCAAACCAGTAATGGCGGGGGTAGGGGCAGTCAAGAAAAGAAAGAACTTGGTCATTAAAGTTATTACAATACTTCAGAAAACATTAAACATATGACAAACATTTCTTACAAGGCAGTCATTGAATAATTAGAATAAGTAGTCAGAAAAATTCTGTTGCTGAAAACATAGTTATACATTAGTGTTCATCCAACTGAAGATTAATGCATTAAAAAAAGTTAAGAAAAAAATCTTTCATGTTCCAGTTCAGCGGCACTTGATTCAAGTGTTGCTCATAGAGGTTTGTGTTGTTATAAATTAAACATGCTGCTGCCTTAGCAGCCAAAGGTACTAGGAAAAAATGTTCACGTCACAGAATAAATAGAGCAGTCTCTTCCAAGCGAAAAGTTATCTCACTCCAATCCGAGAGGTCATCCACTCTAGACCTTGGCATAATCTGAAACAAAAGAGAAAATAAAGTTTTTTGTGAGTTTTTTTGAGAGACAGGAAGAAAGAGAGATGAGAAGCATCAACTCATTGTTGCATTGTTCACTGATTTCTTCTCATAAGTGCCTTGATGGGGGAAGAGGGGCTTCAGCCAAGACAGTGACCCCTTGCTCAAGCCAGCCACCTATGGCCTCAAGCCAGTGACCATGGGGTCATGTCTGTGATCCCCCACTGAAGTCAGGGACCCCATGCTCAAGCTGGTGAGCCTGTGCTCAAGCCAGCAACCTCAGGGTTTCAAAGCTGGGACCTGAGCATCCCAAGCTGACGCTCTATCCACTGTGCCACTGCCTGGTCAGGCAAAAGAAAAATATTTTCAAAATGAAAAACTTTAATACTTAAAAACCGAAAGCATACTTATTATTTTTAGTCTTACCTAAAGCTTGGTACTATACTTATTTATACAGTACAGTGGCAATATTCAGGTAACACAAATATAAATAAAAACTGTAAGTGGAAGGTTCACTTAAAATGAACTTATTCAGTTGAGTAATGTGGGAAACTGCTTCAGTCTCATCTTGAGGATCCAGCTTCAGTGGTTTTGCTAGCAACACTGCCAACAGTCCTCATTCCTCATCCCGTTAAGATGAACTAAAACTGCCAACACTATAGAAAGATGACAGAATTTCACCTTACCCTCCTAAATTCTAAAAAATGAAAGCTTATGGCCCAGTCTTACAAGTATAGGTAAAAATAAGTCTATGTGTAGTCATTACATTACAAGCTGTTTCTAATATAACTAAAACTATGAAGGTCAAGTTAATTTGAGCATAAATAAGACCTGGAAATACACAGGGTAATAATCCATGCATAACAACACACTGAGTTCTGCTTGGTCTTATTATCCAAACTCAAGTTCTTAAGAAAGAAAGAATATACTATGATGGCATTTGTTTCAAATGTTTATTTTCTAGAAATATGCATCCCCAGGCCCTGGCCAGTTGGCTCAGCGGTAGAGCGTCGGCCTGGCGTGCAGGGGACCATGGTTCGATTCCCGGCCAGGGCACATAGGAGAAGCGCCCATTTGCTTCTCCACCCCCCCGCTTCCTCTCTGTCTCTCTCTTCCCCTCCCGCAGCCAAGGCTCCATTGGAGCAAAGATGGCCCGGGCGCTGGGGATGGCTCCTTGGCCTCTGCCCCAGGCGCTAGAGTGGCTCTGGTCACGGCAGAGTGACGCCCTGGAGGGGCAGAGCATCGCCCCCCGGTGGGCAGAGCGTCGTCCCTGGTGGGCATGCCGGGTGGATCCCGGTCAGGCGCATGCGGGAGTCTGTCTGACTATCTCTCCCTGTTTCCAGCTTCAGAAAAAATACAAAAAAAAAAAAAAATGAAATGAAATATGCATCCCCAAAGGACTCCTGATATTAAAGGAGGTCTACTCTGCAGAAAGGTAGGAGATTAGGCTTAATTAAACCTTTGCAGAAAATAGGAAATTTCTTTGAATATTCCTCCTTAATTCAAGCAACATCATCGTTTTCTCCCAGTTAGCATAGGATAAAACCAGTAGTGGGATTCAGCCCTTTCACACTGGTTTGGCAGAACCAATACCTAGTTTTTTGTTGAGTTCAGTGAACCAGGTATTAAAATGGCACTTGACTCAGGGTTCTAAGGTGGGCGCCTGGGCAGTCGCCCAATGTGGAAATCACAAATTTACATTCCTTATTCTTTTTTAACATTCATCTGCACAAGAGTATATTTTAAGCGCCTGTAGTAATGTTCATTCCATCCATAGGTGAAAAAAATTGCAAGTGAGGATGCCAATCTAAAAGCAATATGAAAATAAATGTTTTATTGTTTATTTGTCAGGCATTATATAATGAAAAAACTAAAAATGTGGATTGTAAAAATGTAATTCAAAAGTTTAACTTTTTTTGGCAAAACATACTGTTTATATTAAGTTACCAAAAATTTGTCAGTAACTTTGTTAAATTGTAATTTAACAATTGTCATCGATTAAAATTATTTCAATCTTTTAACACAATATAAAATACTATATAAAAAAAACACCTTTAGCCTGACCAGGCTGTGGCACAGTGGATAGAGCATCAGACTGGGACACAGAAGACCCAGGTTTGAAACCCCGAGGTTGCCGGCTTGAGCATGGGCTCACCAGATTGAGTGGGAGGTCGCTGGTTGAAGCCCAAGGCTGCTGGCTTGAGCAAGGGGTCACTCGCTCTGCTGTTGCCCCCGGGTCAAGGCACATATGAGAAAGCAATCAATGAACAACTAAGGTGCAGCAAAAAATTGATGCTTCTCATCTTTCTCCCTTCTTGCCTGTCTGTCCCTATCTGTCCCTTTCTCTCTCTGTCACACACACAAAAAATATTTATTTAAAGACTTAAAAGGAGCAGGATAAAGGAAAAGGAGTTAGCATAAGAAAATTAAAAGAAATTTAAAAGAAGTCATACTTGCCCTTACACTGAACAGCACTTACCCTTCTCCTGTTAAAGCACAGCAGGACTGAATGTGCCATGGATGATCCTTAATTGAACTAAGGGTGAGGTATTTGGAGATTTCAGCTGCTGTCATACAACCTTTCATATCCTGTTTATTTGCAAAGATAAGGACTGCAGCTTTTCGTAAATCCTGGAATCAAGATGAAATATTTCTAATACCTGAAATGTCACAATTCAAATTTAACAAAGCAAGAAGGGTAAATAAAATGTGTCCTACTGAATGAACAACTGTTAAAAAATCCCCCTACTTTAACATGACTAGGCGCAAGTGTTTAATTTAAAAATCTTATGAAACCAAAAGCAAATGATCTCAAACAACCAGGATTTAATAACTCTAAACTAGATAATTAAAAGTTATTTTTCTATTTTTGAGCCAAATGGGTCAGCAAAATAAACCTGAATCTTAAATACTAACTTAAAATTAAAAACAATATTTTAATGGACAAATACGATAATATATTGCCAAATACTACCATTTCTCCAAAATTTAAAGAAGAGTACTGAGGGATGTACAATAGTTAACTACCTATCATTCTTTGTATAGCTGAAGCTCATACATTATTGTTCACTGCAGCATTGTGAACAGCATTATTTTATACTATCAAAATATTAGAACGTTCATTAATATAAGAACAGATCAACATTGATAATCATAACTATATGGTTGTTAAAGCGAATAAACTTAAGTTGTATGCACTAATATGAATTACAATGTTGAGGGAAAAGAGCCCCCAAAACCAAGTTGTAGAAAGATATATAACCATTACATAAAGTTTTATAAACATGGCACAAATATACTGCTCACAAAAATTAAGGGATCAGGGAATGTGCAGATACTCCAGTACTTTCAGCCTTTTGTATAGTGCATTTTCACCAATGAAATAAAAGTTCGTTTTGCATCTCATCTGCATAATCAAACAACTTCTTTGACTTTTTTGCTTTTCTGTTCTTGTTTAATAAAAAAAATCAAATGCTTTTTATCGCTTCATATTCATTTTGAAATATCCCCTAATTTTTGTGAGCAATACAGTCTATATAATTAAGAGTTACATAAATGTAGTAAAAGTATAAAAATATTCACAAGAATGATAATCACTATTTTAGGATACTGGAATTCTTTTTGGATTCCTTGAGAGAGAAAGGAAGGAAATCAAACTGGAGAAATCTCAAAAGATATTTAATATCTTATGTTAAATAATGCATGCATGAATGCGTTTTATTATTGAAGTTTTTCCTGTATATTTGAAATTGTATATTTAAAATTAAGCAATCTTAAGTTTTTCACTAAAGAATTTTCAGTTATTATAACCTCTTGGGATTTTAAACACTTGAGTTTTCCCCTTTCCTGCTTTAATCTATCAGACTTTTTATGGCATAAATCAGTAGTTTTAACTTTGAATAATCTTTTCAAAAACAGTAGTTTACAAATTAACCTGTTGGATTTTTTTAAGTTTGAAAAAGTAATGAAAATTCCTGAGTTCAATACTTTTATTAATTGAATATATAAAGCTTTGTTAATGATGAAATAGCCAACAGTGCTTATTAATATTTGTGAAAAATCAAAACTAGTATATAGACACCTTATTCCATTGTTTAAGTTTGTTTCCAAAATTTACCTCATGAGCCAACATTCTGTATAATTCTTCTTTCGTAATAGCTAGTCGTTCCCTGTCGATGCTATCAACAACAAGAATGATGAACTACAAGACAATTGAAAAGAAAGAAAACTAAATGGGATGTTGAGGTCTTCTGCAAAACTATTCTCAAGTGATAAAAGTACTTTCTTCACATCGCATCATTATTACTATAAAACAATCTACTGCCTTTTTATCATCGAGTTTCTATTCTATGGAATCACATCAAGCAGTAAAAGCCACGTTAGCAAGAAAATAACTTGTAACTTCAACTAATACAAACCATGAGAAATTTTAGTTTAAAAAACAAGTTATGTTTGAATACATAACATTCTGTAATACTAAAATTTATTTTAAAAATAAAAAATCTTAAAAAAGAAAATCACAGTAAAATAACTTTCATTAACCTTAAAGGTACTCTATAAACATTCATTTCGACAAGCAGTAATTATGTTTAATAGTCTCCAGACTATCAAAAAGAAGCACATAAGCTAGTCTGAAAGAAAAAGAGATACATTAAAAAAAAAACTAATGAATAAGGTGTATTTTACAAAAAATCAACAATAAAAGTGCAATAAAAATATGCTCAATAGCCTGGATAGAGCATTGGACTGGGATGTGAAGGACCCAGGTTCAAGACCCCGAGGTTGCCAGCTTGACAGCAGGCTCATCTGGTTTGAGCAAAAAGCTCACCAGCTTGGACCCAAGATCGCTGGATTGAGCAGGGGGCTACTTGGTCTGCTGAAGGCCCATGGTCAAGGCACATATGAGAAAGCAATCAATGGGCAGCTAAGGTGTCGCAATGCGCAATGAAAAACTAATGACTGATGCTTCTCATCTATCCGTTCCTGTCTATCCCTCTCTCTGACTCCATCTCTGTAAAAAAAAAAAAAAACCAACCAGGGTAATTCATCACACTAACACCATAAAAAGGAAAAATCACATGGCAAAAAAGAAAAGAAAAGAAAAAAAAAGTTCAATAGAATCATATACTTAGGTGTTAATATGCTAAAGATGATGTGGGTGAAATTAATGAAGCAAAGACAACTGTAAAAAGCTGTTGTTCACTCTGTATATAAAGAAAAATAAAACTATCTTTGATAAGAAAAATGATGAGCCTGACCAGGCGGTCGTGCAGTGGACAGACTATTGGACTGGGATGCAGAGGACCCAGGTTTGACACCTTGAGGTCGCCAGCTTGAGCGCAGGCTCATCTGGTTTGAGCAAAGCTCACCAGCTTGGACCCAAGGTACCTGGCTTGAGCAAGGGGTTACTCAGTCTGCTGAAGGCCCATGGTCAAGGCACATATGAGAAAGCAATCAACGAACAACTAAGGTGTCACAACGAAAAACTGATGATTGATGCTTCTCATCTCTCTCCGTTCCTGTCTGTCCCTGTCTATCGCTCTCTCTGACTCTCTGACTCTAAAAAAAAAAGAAAAAGAAAAATAATGAGAAAGGGCTCCTCAATTGAACATTTTAGGTAGAAGAAACAATTAAGAAATGAGATTAAATGGTGTTAAAAGTTATAGTAGAGAAAGTGATGCAAAATGAACCAAGACAGAAATGGTAAAATCAGATTATTCAGATGGCTTTAAAATTAGGGAAAGAAACAACTAGGGTAATCTGAGTAAGTATTAAGAAAGGCTTATAAAGGGATAAAAAATAGAAAAGATAAATATAAGAAACAAGGTAAAGTTAGAACAGAAGTAATTCTGTAAGCTCAATGAGAGTAAGATGTTAGAAATGAGTCACCAACTGTAATTCCTTGTATTATCATGGAGACTTGCCAGCTTTTGGATGACTTCTCAATGTAGAGATTTTAAGAAGCAAGATGACAAGGGTGAACTAAGCCACCAGGGGAACACAGATAAAAAGATCCCTACCTAGAATCTAACATTGCAAGTGCTGTGTGCTGTTTGGGTGCGCTGCAATGAAGGCCAAAGGTTCTTTGTAGTAATTTTGCTATTCTTGCAGAAGTAGTTTATTTATTTTATTTTACTTTATTTTGTATTTTTCTGGAGTTGGAAACGGGGAGGCAGTCAGGCAGACTCCCACATGCCCCTGACCGGGATCCACCCGGCACACTCACCAGGGGGCGATGCTCTGCCCATCTGGGGTGTTGCTCTGTTGCAACCAGAGCCATTCAAGCACCTGAGGCAGAGGCCACAGAGCCATCCTCAGCGCCCGGGCCAACTTTGCTCCAATGGAGCCTTGGCTGCAGGAGGGGAAGAGAGAGACAGAGAGGAAGGAGAGGGGAAGGGGTGGAGAAGCAGATGGGCGCTTCTCCTGTGTGCCCTGGCTGGGAATCGAACCCGGGACTCCTGCACACCAGGCCAACGCTCTACCACTGAGCCAACCAGCCAGGGCCACAGAAGTAGTTTATTAAAGAAGAACATTTCATTCAAATTGCATCAGTAATAATGTACATGTTTCTGGACCCATGCCTCTAGGCCTTCTAGAGTTTCAGCAATTTCAGTTACCCTTTTGTAATGCTTTAAGAGTACATGAATCAGTAAGAATATATTTTGATCTATTCATCAGATACCTACGTTTTTTACACCTCCAGTTAACAATGAGCTTTGAAAAAGTACCAATAGCTATGCTGTTTGAACAGTCATAAAGTGAAAATGTTGTTCTCTTACTTTCCAACAAATTTTAGTTTCAGAATGTTACTTTATTGTAGAAATATATATATATATACATTAACATATAACTGTAATATTTGCTTACTAACCTATTCTCTCCAGCAAATTAAAAAAAACTAAGTGCTATCTCAAGTGCTGAATATCTATGATATGCCACATTGGTTTGGCCGGGCATATACTGCACTAGAATATATGCACACATATACACATGCTATTACAATATCAATCTAGAAGAATGCATGCTTTTATTTAAAAAGGCAACTGTTTACCAAAAAGTCCTTCTATCACACCTTCACCTCCTTTGCATCCCCACTCGCCCCTCCAAAAGAAAAAAACCCAATTTAAGAGGCTTCATTTCAGAAAAATTAACTATTTTGGTGTATATCTTTGCAAGGAAAATTATAGATGCAATTGTATATTAATATTTTCAAAGATAAGCCTCTCTCAACAGCACTGCATTTTTAAAATCTTCCTCTAAGAATAAAAACAGAAATAGAAGATATTCTAGATTTGTTCCCCAGGTTGACTTTGAACTAATAAAATAATGAAATAAGAGACAGAAAATTCTGGGGTATGGTCTGCAAATCCATTCTTTTTTAAATTAAAATATAATCTCACCAAAATTTTGAATGTTCAATTCATGTTATTTAAAAATCTTGTATTGGCCCTGGCCGGTTGGCTCAGCGGTAGAGCGTCGGCCTGGCGTGCGGGGGGACCCGGGTTCGATTCCCGGCCAGGGCACATAGGAGAAGCACCCATTTGCTTCTCCACCCCCACCCCTCCTTCCTCTCTGTCTCTCTCTTCCCCTCCCGCAGCCAAGGCTCCATTGGAGCAAAGATGGCCCGGGCTCTGGGGATGGCTCCTTGGCCTCTGCCCCGGGCGCTAGAGTGGCTCTGGTCGCAGCAGAGCGACGCCCTGGAGGGGCAGAGCATCCCCCCCTGGTGGGCAGAGCGTCGCCCCTGGTGGGCGTGCCGGGTGGATCCCAGTTGGGCGCATGCGGGAGTCTGACTGTCTCTTCCTGTTTCCAGCTTCAGAAGAAAAAAAAAAAAAAAAAAAAAAGTAAAAATCTTGTATTAAATTATGCTTAAAGTATTTTATTTCTCCTCTAACCAGGACCTCTTTTTATTTATAAAGCTGAGCTCTAGGGAAAGGTTATATAAAATTCACCCTCATGTCCAATTTTTCCAGTCGTGGAGATACTGTAGTAATATGGTGAGCGTAAGCGGAAAGCTTATTACCCTTAGATGAGTAAGCACTCACATCAGGATGGCTCCCACTACTCTTTCTACTTGTTTTTTCTCTTTTCTTTCAAGTCTGAGCTCAGATCAAGTGTAGAAACATTCATTATTACAAAGGTCAGTAGGAAAACATTTTCATCATTGTTCAGAATTGATCAGCCTTTCATACATATATGTCCTCCACCCCCCAAATCTCATTCATCCATCAGCCTAGCTCAGTCATTCACTGTCACCTTTACAAACATACACATGTACATGCACTTAGTGCTTTAAATTACTCTATGCTTTTGCTTCTCAGAGCTATAGAGATCATGTACCAGACAGACTGGCTGATCTTCTGACTTGGCTATTTTTAATCAATAAGTAAGGCCTTTCCTTTTTTATTTGAAAACCTCAAATTCCTTACCAAAAAAATCTTATTAAAAGACAACTGTCAATATGTCTTACATAGAGCCTGCTTATTTTCTGATTACTTTCTGGTTCTTTTCTGTAAAAAAGATTTTAGTAGTAACTTTTATATACCTCCGTGTTTGAGTAATACGTGTTCCAGGACGACCGCAGTGACTCCTGACCACCAATATCCCACATAAGAAAATGAGTGTTCTTCACAACTATTTCTTCAACATTGCTTCCAATGGTTGGAGATGTATGAACCACTTCATTCATTAAGCTGTTGAAAGACACCATAAAAACTCTTATAAATCTTAAGAACCTGAACAAGTTTTAATCTCAATATTTAATAGGACTCAATCTTCCTGATTTGCACCAATGACGGCAATCATCAGGATCAAAAACAGAACCTTACAGAACATTTGTGCAAACAAATATCTAAACAAAGAACAACTCCTAAAGGAAAACTGTTGTTTTGTTGTTGTTTTTCTTTTAATGGAATAAACTATAGGACTGATCTGGATAGAAGGGAACTCTGTGGTGTGAGTTTGCATTTCTGTGGCCAAAATTTTAATACTTCCTGTTATCAGAGCAGAACCAATGCTCTATCCTAGAAGAGCAAGTTTCTAAGTGACTGTGACATCAATACTTGCAAAGTAGAGATCATAGAATAGTAGGCTATCCATAAATTTGAAGACTGTCTATGTGAGAAAATTGAGACTTTGCTCAGCCATAAGAATTACTTCAGACCTATTAACCTAAATTAACAAAATTTTAATTAAAATTAATTCTAAATATATTTAGCACACTAATGCTCATATCACATTTCTTATCATAATCATTTGTTATCTTAATTTATTCATTCAACAAATATGTATTTGCTTCTAACATGCCAGTAGTGTGTTGTAAGAAGCTTGCAAATATCTTTTTTGGGTATTATATGTACTTTACATAATGGCCAATGAATGTTTTAAAGAAAAACAAGTAGCTACTCAACTCTGAAACAACAGCCATAACTTAGTAGCTTCTTAGCAAAGTAGCTGTAGAAAGCACTGCTTGAGTGAGGTATTTCTGGAGAGCTGTCAGCTGATATACTGAAGATGGGGTGGGGAGACATCAAGAGCCACACAATGGTGCGCTGTACTTATTAAAACTTGGTATAATGCTTGGGACATAGATCCACTTTTATTGCTTAACAAGGATCATTTCATTGGCAGTAAAAAAATAATGGGATGTACTCTGACAAGTGGACTGATGGACTGTTAAAATTTCCTTAAAGTATTAATGTATTACTCTGAAAGTCCCAAGCAAGCTACTAAGGCAGTATTTTCAGGAGTGCTCTTCATTTCTTTCTTTCTTTTTTTTTTTTTTTTGTATTTTTCTGAAGTTGGAAACGGGGAGGCAGTCAGACTCCCGCATGAGCCTGACCAGGATCCACCTGGCATGCCCACCAGGGGGCAATGCTCTGCCCATCTGGGGTGTCGCTCCGTTGCAATCAGAGCCATTCTAGCGCCTAAGGCAGAGGCCACAGCGCCTGGGCCATCTTTGCTCCACTGGAGCCTTGGCTGTGGGAGGGGTAAAGAGAGACAGAGAGGAAGGAGAGGGGGAGGGGTGGAGAAGCAGATGGGTGCTTCTCCTGTGTGCCCTGGCCGGGAATTGAACCCAGGGCTCCTGCACGCCAGGCCAATGCTCTACCACTGAGCCAACTGGCCAGGGCCTTTTCATTTCTTGATTTGACAAGTCTGCCTATGTTAAACAATTTCAAAGCTATCAGGAGAGTAGCAATAGAGATAACAATCTATTTACATGAACCTTGGTGTGAGAATAACTAAGTGAAATGCACTTTATCACCTCACTCTAGCACTATATATATGCTTTATTTGTTCTAGTTTAAAATTCATTCATTCAAGGCCAGAAAAAGAGTTTGTGAAGGCTTTAGCAAACAGAGCAGTTTATCTTACTTTTTCAAAAAATTTGTGTTTGGTAAAATACAAAACCATATGTTCAAGTTTTTTCATTATATTATATAATAACACCTTATTCTTATTCATTATACAAAACTAGTTCCAGTAACTAAAATAATGAAAACTATTTAAATGAGCACCCATACTTACAATTGATAAAGAATGGTTGTTTTCCCTGCATTATCCAGTCCCACTATAATCACTTTGTGTTCTATAAAAAGAAAGCAAACCATAAACATTCAACACTGCTGCATACTACAACTACATGCTTTCAACAATGATTATTAACTTAGCTCTCTAATGAGACCCATTCACTAGATATTTGTTACTAGATTATCAAAATACAGAAAAAAGAGAACTTCATGATATTAAGACTGCCTGCCTTAAGTGATGCAATCTATTATGGTGTTCTTTATCTAGCTCTCCTATAAAGAAATGTGGGAGTCAGGAAAGAGGTAAGTAAGTACAGAAGAACTTTGTCACTTATACCAAGTTCAGGGGGTGGGGGGAAATTCCAAATACTAGTCTTGACAACTCATTATAACTTAAAATGTTGTTTTTTTAAAGTGTTTTACACACACCAGCTTGCCATCTCTACTAATCAAATTAGCTTTTCCTCAAGTTGTTTATACACCTGGAAGTTTTTCCACCTTCATGTACCAAGGCTTTTTTCCTTTCACTTAAAAACCCAATTTAAAAAATAAATCAGAATATGTTTCCAGTCACTAATAAGACATACATACTATCAATCAGTTTTTCATTCCTTCCATTAATTTACAGATAAGTAATTATTACTTAATCTTTAACTTTTTTTTTTTCAATCTGGAGTTTACAACTCTTTGAAGTAGATACTGTTTAGCTCTCTCTGTACAACAGAAACTTCTCCATTTCACTCAGCCTTCTGGCATCATACACCAAAGCAATCACTTCTTCCAGAAGTAGTTTTTAAGGCCTAATTATTCTGTGCCGCGTAGCAGCGCGGCTAGAAATTCTGGTTCTTGAGGGAGAATGGTGCAGAATTAAGAAAATAGACTCACCGAGAAAAGAGGAGAAAAGAGGATGGGATCAGGAGGACTCTTCAATGCTGATGGCAATATCCAAATGCCCCATACCCAGTTTGCTTTATTATATAGCCATATGCAAATCAAGAAAA
Organism: Saccopteryx bilineata; assembly: GCF_036850765.1. Lineage (NCBI taxonomy): Eukaryota > Metazoa > Chordata > Mammalia > Chiroptera > Emballonuridae > Saccopteryx > Saccopteryx bilineata. The sequence continues at coordinate 154,918,627 of NC_089494.1, forward strand.
TCCTTGATACAAAGTTACACATCTGAGGCAAAAACAGGAACTCTCCCAAGGCATAAACAAGAATCCTTCTACCATGCATAAGAAAAATTAACCTACATCTGAACAAAGGGTGAAAGGAAGGCATGTAAATAGCTTCCAGCAGCTTAAGAAAGCAAGTGAAATGAGAGCAAATACTCAGCTTCACAGCCAGTAAGGGGGGGGGGCACTTAGCCTTTCACTAAGCCTCGAACTTACCAAGGCTTTTTGCCACTTGCAGTCTACCACAATTCTGTTAAGGGATAGAGATTTTGAAACTTCCTTTGAACACAGAACAGAACACTTCAGAGATAATCAAATATCAGGCCATATTCCCCCTCTAAATTTTTTTTTTTTTTTTTTTTCTGAAGCTGGAAACGGGGAGAGACAGACAGATTCCCACATGCACCCAACCGGAATCCACCCGGCACGCCCACCAGGGGCGATGCTCTGCCACAACCAGAGCCATCCCCAGCGCCCGGGCCATCTTTGCTCCAATGGAGCTTTGGCTGCGGGAGGGGAAGAGAGAGACAGAGAGGAAGGAGGGGGGGGGTGGAGAAGCAAATGGGCGCTTCTCCTATGTGCCCTGGCCGGGAATCGAACCCGGGTCCCCCGCATGCCAGGCCGACGCTCTACCGCTGAGCCAACCGGTAATATTGCATCAAACAAACAAGCCATAATTTATAGACAAGTTCTCAAGTGACAAACCGTTTTTGTATCTTCTAATGACCTGCATGCCATAGGCACATAATATTGCAGGGCAAATGACAGTCTTCTGGAAGGGCTATTTTAACTATGGCAGAAGCTGCTTTGTTAAACAAAACAAAATTCATTTGCTTATTATAACTCACTATAATTCTCCTTTTCTGACTTTTTTGGTTTGTAGTCCATAATTTCTAGAGAAGCCAATCTTGAAGAGTTGCTCTGTTTTTCTCACTTACAGTTCTTCCTTACAGGACAGACAAAAGCATCCTTATCAGTGGAGCAACAATCACACCACCCAGCACTAAGCATTCTAAATTTTGGTGATGGCTGGAAACCACCTATCTGTAAACTGCCCAGTATCTGTAAACCATGGGGGTTCTGAAGGCTTTGAGAAGGAAGCCTAGTCTAGAGGTAGCTAAACATGGGTGCAGATACCCCTGCTGGGAGAAGGAAAAGGAAGAGTACCAGATGATTTATTTTACAGGTAACTTAAGTGAACATTTAGGGCCATTTGCAAACAGTTCTGCTCCTTGTATCATATTTGGTATTATGAATAGCAGTGTATTGAAGTACAGTGACAGTGTGATTTTGAAAGATTGCTTCCCAATTTGAACTCAGGGGTGACAAACCCTCAAAGTGGATAGAGTATGAATTGCATTCAAGTTTCTAATCCTTGACCTGGCTGGTGGGCTCAGTGGTAGAGCATTGGCCCAGTGTGTGGAAGTACTGGGTTTGATTCCCGTCCAGGGTACACAGGAGAAGCACCTATCTGCTTCTCCACCCTTCCCTTCTCTTTTCTCTCTGTCTCTCTCTTACCCTCCCACAGCCAAGGCTCCATTGGAGCAAAGTTGGCCTGGGCGCTGAGGATGGCTCCATGCCCTCCACCTCAGGCACTAGAATGGCTCCGATTGCAACGGAGCAACACCCCAGACGTGCAGAGCATTGAGCCCTAGCAGGCATGCCAGGTGGATCTCGGTCGGGCACATGCGGGAGTCTGTCTCTCTGCCTCCCTGCTTCTTACTTCAGAAAAATATATTTAACGCCTGACCTGTGGTGGCACAGTGGATAAAGCGTTGACCTGGAAATGCTGAGGTCGCCAGTTCGAAACCCTGGGCTTGCCTGGTCAAGGCACATATGGGAGTTGATGCTTCCAGCTCCCCCCCCCCGTCTCTCTCTCTCTCTCTTCTCTCTAAAATGAATAAATAAAATAAAAATTTAAAAAGAAAAATATATTTAAAAAAATAATGAATTAATCCTTGATTAAAGTTTGTTTTGTGTTTTTTTTTTAAAGCAAGAGAAAGAGGAGAGACAGACAGGAAGAAAGAGAGATGAGAAGCAACAACTCATAGTTGCAGCACTTTAGTTTTTCATCAAACGCTTTCTCATATGTGCCTTGACAGGGCGGGGTGGTGGGGCTCCAGCTGAGCCAGTGACCACTTGCTCAAGCCAGCAACCTCTGGACTCAAGCCAGTGACCATAGAGTCAGGTCCATGATCCCATGCTCAAGCCAGTGACCTTAAGGTTTTGAACCTGGGTCCTCAGTGTCCCAGGCTGTCGTTCTATCCACTGTACCACCACCTGATCAGACAATTTAAGGTCTTCAGATTCCTTTTTCCCCTCATTGGCAGAGAATTCTAGCAATAAAGACACAACTCTCTTATGGTGATGGTACAGATACCTATCGCTCAGGTAAACTGAGGCCTAACATCAACAATCTCACTCTATTTAATGAAATATCAACAAAACAGAAATAGCTAAATGCTTTTAAATGCATGAAATAACCAAGGTTTTATTTTAAATCTTTTTGAAAAATCTCTTTAAAATTATATATATAGTAAGAGTGAAATCAAGGTCAAAAGTAATTTCCAAAGAAACTCAAACAAACCCCAACAAGAACAAAACAGAAGTCGTTTGTAGTCTGTTGCATAACTGTAATTTTTCTTCCTTCAAATATCTCCATTGTACTAACTGCTACTTGAGTATGTCAATGACCAGAGACCTCAGTTCACAAATGTTAGTGAAGTTTTTAGCTATTTAAAGAAAAATATGGGCAATGATGTATATTCTCCTTCTTGTAAATATGTTGCTTTAAATGTCTACAAGTGGTGTCTAGGTAAGTAAATTATAAAGTTACTTAAAAATATTATTGAATCACAGTGGTCTATCAAATTTTCACGTCAATACATACAAAAGCATAAGTAGTATATGTAGTTAGTGGTATCTGATGTTGCTTGATGTTAAAAATGGGCTCTTATGCTTGAAACTAATTAACTTAGGGGTACTTGTTTGTACTGCTGTGTTTCTGGTGGGGCATAATCACAAGCCATATATCTTATGTGTTGAAATAAAAAAAATCAACTAAACTATTTAACAGTCAGTGATTTCTTGGAGAGCAGCTTTGATAAAAGGAATTTCCTTCACTTGTCACAGTAAACAAAAGTAGATATAGAAAGATGCTTATAAATTTGTACTGTTTGTATTACCTAGCAATTTTTACTTGTTTACCTACTAAGTGTAAAAAAAGAAATTCTCAAAATTTATCAGTCATGGCATAAGTCAGTCACAATTAAGGTAAAAAAGAATCTATCTCAAAGGTCAAATTTTAAAATCAGCTGCCAATCAGATACATCATACATTTAATTTTTTTTAAGAGAGAAAGAGACACACACACACATACAAAGAGACAGACAGACAGAAGGGAGAGAGATGAGAAGCAGCAGTTCTTCATTGCAGCACCTTAGTTGTTCACTGATTGCTTTCTCGTATTTGTTTTGACCAGAGGGCTCCAACCAAGCCAGTAACCCTTTGCTCAAGCCAGCAACCATGGGGTCATGTCTATGATCCGATGTTTAAGCCGATGAATCCATCCTTAAGCTGGTGAATACACGCTCAAGCCAGTGACCTCAGGGCTTCAAACCTGGGTCCTCAGCATCCTAGGCCAACACTTGATCCATCGCTCTACTGCCTGGCCAGGCTAACATTTTTACTTACAGAACAGGGAGTAGACATTTCCATTTCACTAGAATTGAAATTCCTGAAGTTATGCGAGAATCATACAACTGTATACCTTTACAACTTCAGCTGACTCTCAACATATATATATATAAGCCATATGTTAACTTCTAACTCCTCAAACTAGTCTCCAAGAAAATAAAATTACTTAGTTGGTAAACTGAAACAGTTAACTTTAAGTAGGGCAAACTGTAACATAGACAATACTAAATTCAGTATGTCGTTACAGAATATAAGCTACTCATGCTTGGGGAGAGGAATGTGCATGTTGGGACTGGGGTGTGTACAATTTAAAAGCCTTTGTGGATAGCCAAATAATTTTAGGTTAAGACATTACCAAAACAAAGTTACGATGAATCAAAATGTGTGTTTTTTGTTTGTTTGTTTGTTTTTTACTGGGACAGAGAAAGAGTCAGAGGGATAGACAGGGATAGACAGACAGGAATGGAGAGAGATGAGAAGCATCAATCATCAGTTTTTCGTTGCGACACCTTAGTTGTTCACTGATTGCTTTCTCATATGTGCCTTGACTGCAAGCCTTCAGCAGACTGAGTAACCCCTTGCTCGTGTCAGCGACCTTGGGTCCAAGCTGGTGAGCTTTTTGCTCAAGCCAGATGAGCCCGTGCTCAAGCTGGCAACTTCGGGGTCTCAAACCTGGGTCCTTCCACATCCCAGTCTGACGCTCTATCCACTGCGCCACCGCCTGGTCTGGCTCAAAATGTTTTAAAAACATGTTTGCACACTATGAGATAGTCACCTTGGGTATCACAATCTCACCCAGGAGACTAGGCTGTACCTCTCCCCACAACAATAGCCTTAAGAGGGCTCCCAGTGTTACAAATCTATGCATCCCCAGAGCCTGACAGAAAGCACGTTTATTTACATCATATGAAGGAAAAGGCCCAATCTCAGAGCTTTTGTTTAATTGTGATCAAGTGTTTGCACTACAGTTTCTCTGCAGTCCTGCCAATAGTGTTTGTTCCTTTGGATCTGCTAAAAAGTTGGCTCATAGTTTTTTGTAAGAAGGGCATAAAGACATAAAGATTATATAGGATGAGGCGCAAAAGAAAATTAGCGCCCTGGCAGATTGGCTCAGCGGTAGAGCATCGGCCTGGCATGCGGAAGTCCCGGGTTTGATTCCCAGCCAGGGCACACAGGAGAACCGCCCATCTGCTTCTCCACTCCTCCCCTCTCCTTCCCCGGGTTTGATTCCCAGCCAGGGTACACAGGAGAACCGCCCATCTGCTTCTCCACCCCTCTCCCTCTCCTTCCTCTCTCTCTCTTCCCCTCCTGCAGCCACGGCTCCATTGGAGCAAAGATGGCCCGGGTGCTGAGGATGGCTCTGTGGCCTCTGCCTCAGGCGCTAGAGTAGCTCTGGTCGCAACAGAGTGATGCCCCAGAAGGGCAGAGAATCGCCCCCTGGTGGGCGTGCCGGGTGGATCCCGGTCGGGCGCATGCAGGAATCTGACTGCCTCCCCGTTTCCAGCTTCAGAAAAATACAAAAAAAAAAAAAAAAAGGAAAATTAGCAACAGCATTTGCTTATGGACAAATACAGGAGGTCCTCAGGGTATGACAGTTTTGAGTTTACGACACTCACTCCCATAAAAACTTAAACTGAGACATGAGTGCTTTGGCTTATGCCTATAGCATTGTACTTATGGACTATGTGGGTGAACTAGTCTGGTTGCACGGTGGAAAAATACACAGTAACATGACGTATGAGTGAGGGTGTTGGTGCTGGTGTTTCCTGGTATGCTTACCTACGCCATTTGGACTGTTACAAGTACAAGTGTTTCATTTGTGTTAGGCTAAGGTGTGTGTAAATCCAGCAGCCAGGGCCGCTACGCCTGGCCCATGCAGGTTCGCATTAGATTTGGACAGTCGGTAAAGAAACAACGGAGCCAAAAACTGATGGGCCACTTTCTTTAATTTTAGCTTGCACCTGGCGGGCAAGTAAAAACACACACTGGGCTCCAAAACCCACTCACATTCAGTGCTCACAAAGCTACTGACTTATCCGAGTTTCCTAGAATCAAAGGTTTTTAAGCTCACCAGACTTATTCATCTCTGTTCCCCATCTCCTTCCTTCTCCCTGCACAAACTCTGCACAAACTGGCCTCTCACTCAACACTCCGCCATCTTGGCTGCTTCTCCTGGCCTCCTCCACGTGGCCTTTTTTGCTCTCTGCTCTCTCTTCTCTCTGTTCTAATGCTAATAATCTCAGGAACCAAGAGCGCAAGCTCCCATTCTGCCCCCATTTTATAGTGTAGAAATCCAAACCTTTAATCCAATATACAAAATAGGGAAGTCTCTGATACAAAGTCACTTCTCTGAGGCATGATTGGATTGTACCACCCCACATCAAAAAGGGTGGGAAAGGCTTAATCCCAAAACCAAGCCCAGGCTACAAGGATCCTGCCTGCCCACAGCCCACCCCCAACACACATTAATATCACCTGGGCAATGGCCTCCACGTGGGCAGCGCCATTTTTAACAAAGTGAGCATAATATATTTTATCTGCCCAACAGTGTGTTTTGACTTAAACCAAAATTCAGGTTGCGTCACTGTCGCATGAACGAAACTATGTCATAATCCAAGGAGCTCCTGTACAGGTAAAATATGGCTAACAAAAAAAATGTTTGAAAAGAGTTTATCCCTTAACCCAATTAAAAAAAATTTTTTGCTAAACTCAATTTGTAGTTTTAGTAGAGATACAAAAACAAAACATTTTGTAGACTAACAAAAGAGAAAAAATGTTTAGTAAAGCAATAAATCTCAGTGTTAACAAATTGTAAAATACTGTATTAACATTTATTTTACATTGTTAAAATGTGATAAAATTATGAAGTTTCAAGTTTGAGATATAAGGTAGTCCAAAAGATATTATGAAATAGGGACTGCAACTTTCTAAATATACAATATCTGCACTAACACAGATAACAAAAGCAAACAATATGTAAACAACTATATAACTAAACAAATAATAAAAAATGCTCTAAATCACCCAATTTAGTGGCTTAGCAAGTTTGGTATATCTCATACAATGAAAGTAAGACTGAATTATTACAAGGAGTAGGTAGTAAAATTTTCAGAGGATGTGATGTCACAATCTGAGACCTGAGGCCTGAACCCAAGGAATCTAGCTCTTGGAGATAAAAAAGCCTTAAAACACTAACTCTGTTCTATATTGTATTGATTATAAAATCATAAAATATTACAGCTTGGAACAGACTTCAGAACTTGAGATCTATACCTTCTCTCCCTATTCAGCAACAAATGTGCTATTTATAAGGCATCTCTGAGGAATCTCCTTCTCTAAAAACATAAGAAACTACTAAACTGGGCCACCTTGCTTATTTTATAGAAAAAGAAATGAAGGTCCTATTATGAACTCAAATAATGTGTTTTGGTAAACATGGGTAAAACTAGCACTTGTCTCCCAGTTTTTACTTTTTTCTTTTTTTAGTTTTTTCTACTATAAAATATGAACTCCCCTCTCCAATTCCTCAAGTGCTTCCATTCCCACCTCTGTACCCATATTCCAGGATGCAAAATTTTGTTAAAAGCAACTGTATAAATCTGATGATTCAACAATTCAACGTTTATTGAGTTCATTATATACATGACCGTAATTATTTGTGACTAAGACAAATAAGGCAAGATCTCTACCCTCAAAAATCTTAAAAGCTGGGGATATAAACAAGCACTTACAATACAGGATCATTAGTACAAAGCATCAGATATAAGTGTCATAAAGTAATATTCTTCAGGATAAGTGAAATATAGATTCCAACTCTTCAGCTAAGGAAATGAAATGTCAATAATAAAAAAGGAATATTCTAGATTGTCAGTTTGTTTTACAGGCATTATGGAAATTAATCCCTACAATCATTCTATGAGAAAGTGATATCATGCCTCATTTCCCAGATAAGGAAACTGAGTCTTAGTTTAAATAACTTGCCTAAAGTTATATTGTTGGGAAGTTTGGCTAATAGTCTCCCAACCTGATGCCTTCCCCCTGGAAACAAATTAAGTCTTACAGTCTTATAATAATAATAAGAATAGCTTATTGGATAGACAACCCTCAGGTAAACAACGGGATTAAATACAGATAAAGAATATTCCAAGGTCAAAGGCCAGGTTGAAGAACCTAAGGAAACCGCGACCAAAGATCCTTCCCTTTCCCCAACTCACTGAAAATAAGCAATTTTATAATATGACTTAGGACACACTAACTGAAACAAAAGATTCACAAAACAGTACTTTTACTTTTTGTTTCTATTTTAAAATATTCATTCCTTTTTAAAATGCTGATCCTACTAAATTGTCTATGTAAATTTACTAATAGGTTATGTTGGGTAATTTGGGGGGTGGAATGTATGGCCAGGAGCCGCCATTGTGGCCATTCACATGCAGGTTCCCATTGGATTCAGGCAGAGGGTAAAGAAATGGTGGAGCCAAGAACTGGTGGGACATTAGCTTTAATCTTAGCTTGCACCTGGCAGGCAAGAAATACACACAGTAGGAAAACACTTCCCTTTCCATTCAGGGCTCCCAAAGCCACTGACTTATCCGAATTTCCTAGAATCAAAGTTTCTACCTCACAAGCCTTACGTACCTCTGTTCTCCATCTCCTCCTCTCTACATAAACTCTGCACAAACTGGCTTCTCCTTAGCACTCCACCATCTTGGCTGCTTCTCCTCTCTTCCATGTGGCCTTTCTCTGCTCTCCTCACTAATGCTAATCTCAGGAACTGAGAATGAGCAAGCTCCCTGACTGCCCCATTTTATAGTATAGAAATCAAAACCTTTAATCCAATATACAAACAAGGCAGTCTCTGATACAAAGTCACATATCTGAGGCATAATGGGATTCCTCATGAGAGTGCACCACCCCACATCATGCAATCCTTCAAGGGTGTGGGGAAAAGCTTAGTCTTGAAACTAAGCCTTAGGCTATAATGACCAGGCCTGCTTACAGCCTGTCCCCCACACCCAATACAAACTATAAGCGAGCAAACCTATAAATATCATATTTACAAACTTATTTGACCAACATTCCACCCCTTTTGCTCACTTCACAATCTAAAGCACACGTATTCTTGCACAAGGAAATTAAGCACATTACACGAATTACAACATGACAAATCATACAATTTCAACAATTACAAAGATACACTTCACCAGTCTCTGAGCACTTTGCCAAAAGCGCAAAATGCCCTCTGACTTCTTTCTAGCCATGGGGAAAACTTCCCGGGACAGGGCAAGGGCCTCCAGCAAAGCCATCCCCCACCCCCATCAGGGTATTTCACGTTGTCCAAAATTAGTAGACCAAATAATTTCAAAGAGAAAATATGAAAATCTCACTGCTTTCACAGGTTATATATAATTGAACACGAAAAAGAATATGGCTGATTAGAAGCCATCTCAGAAAAGGGTCAAGAATTCTAAATTTTTAAGAAATTGTAAATACTAAAGGAATCCCTTAGCTAAATTATGACGGTCTGAAATATTCACAAAGGACTAGACTTCTGTCCCCAAATCCTGTTTCCACTCTAAGAAATTAATTTTTTGTGATTTGACCTTTATATGTGTTCAGTTTATGTCTTAAAATGGACTAAGAAACTGTGTAATACCAAATGATACTATTAATAAAATGAAAGTCTATAACGATGATACAAGGATTTTAGAACCTTATTCTAATTTATCATGTAGCTACATGTATTAACATTTGATAAACTAAATTACTAAAATATGTAAGTTCTCAGCCATGAGAAAACAAAACCATGTGAAACAGACTAAAAATGCTAATAATAATAATCAGCTGAAAAAACTAGCGTTTGCTGTTCTTTCCTTATTTGGGTCTACATATTCATGCGAACAATCACTTTCAGGAATGAACCTTATCAAGAGTAAATCAAGAAGTCGTCTTATTGATGAGAATCTGGAATCATGCCTAAAATTAAAAACAACAACATTCAAACCTGACTTACCCCAACTTTCCAAGAAGATGCATGGGCATTGTTCACATTAGTGTTTGTCAGTCATTGTCATGATTTAATTTTATGAATACCTTACAATTTAATCTTATCAATAAATAATATTGTTATTAAGTATGATATCAAGTTTTATTCAATGTACCTATAGTTTAACTAAGACTTAAAACTTTAAGTAAAGTTTATTAAGTTAGTTTTAGGGAGCATTGTGGAGTGAAATAAGATGTAGTGTCGAGGACTGAGAAAGGCATGTTGAGATGGTTTGGACGTATAGAGAGGGTGAACGAAAGGAGATAGATGAGGCAAGTATACAAAACGAGTGTGGATGGGAGAGTTGGAAGGGGTCGACCTCAGTGAACTTACCTAAATCAGATTTAGCAAAGGCCAGTTTAGGAGTACACTAATTAAGTTAATAACAATGTACCTACCTATATAGTTGAAGATAAAAAATTTGGTTCTCAAAAGAAATTTCAATCGTACTGTTGATATTTGGCTCAGTTGACTAATGAGTTTGCCGACCACTGTTCTAGACAAAGGGATCACAAGCCCCTTCTTACCCACGCCAACCAGTATGGGATTTGGTCTATAAAATCAGCCACAGAACGGTAGGGACTTTCTACATGATTTGGGATTGTGCCCCGTGTAGCTAGCTGTCTAATAAACTCCTAAAAAATTCATTTGGACTTGGTATCTCTATGTAACACACGGATTTAAGTATATTACTTCACAACAACAACAACAACAAAACTGAGAGAATGCATCATCACCACTACATTATAAAAATGTGTTCTTTAGCTTGAAGGAAAATTATGCTATATGGAAATTTAAACCATCAAAAATAGTAAAATGAGTAAATATAAAATTTTATCCTCTTAAAACTTTAAAGAACATGCAACTGTTTACAGCAAAAATTATACTACTATATTGTGAAGTTTATAACATTTAGGTAAAATACATATGATATATACCTTGTGTGGTTATAAAGGACAAGGAAAGGGGGGAGTGTAACTGTATAGTTTCAAAGTTCTCACATTACTAATTTTAAGTAGATTGCAAAAAAAAAAGGTAGGGATGTATGATGCAATCTCTTGAAGGACCATGGAAATAATGCAAAAGGACACTGTAAAAATAGCCAATAAAAAAATAAAAATGGGCCTGACCAGGCGGTACAGCAATGGATAGAGCACTGGACTGGGACACAGAGGACTCAGGTTAGAAACCCCAAGGTCACCAGCTTGAGCACAGGCTCACCAGCTTGAGCACAGCATCACAGACATGATCCCCATGATCGCTGGCTGGAGCCAGCTCTGCCACTCGCTCTGCTGTGGTGCCCTGGTCAAGGCACATATGAGAAAGCAATCAAAAACAAGTAAGGAGACCCAATGAAAAATTGATGCTTCTCATTTCTCTCCCTTCTTGTCTGTCTCTATCTGTCCCTCTCTCTGACTCTGTCACAAAATAAATAAATAAATAAATAAATAAAAATGGAATCCTAAAAATTAAAAGTTAACCCAAAGAAAGAAAAGGAGAATAAAGTAACAACAAAAAGCAGAAATTAAACAGGAAACAAATAATAAAATTGCATATTTTAACATCTAGCAGTATTTAAGAGAGACATTTTAAATTTAAAATGTTTATATATGAAAGGAAAAATAGACAAAAACATATTCAAAGTAAGTAGATGGAAGCAAATAAACATAAAATAAAACATACACATAGGAGAAGCACCCCTATGAGATGATGCTTCCCACTCCTCCCCTGCCCCTTTCTTTGCCTCTATCTTTAAAAGAAAATCAATAAATAAAAACATTGAAAATTTTAAATCTTTTCTTTAAAAAAAATTATAACAAAGAGTACTGATACATTGGATTTCAAAATTTACTATGAAATAGTACAGTAATCATGGTGTAGTATAGTATGGCACAGGGATAGACATACAGATCAACGCAAAAGAGATAAGAAATATATCATTTCTATTTCAACAAAGGCTCCAAAGCAAGTCTTTCGTAAATTACACTAGAACAAGCAGCTATCCATGTAAACAAATAGTGAATTCCAACCCCTCTCATATCATAGACCCAAAATAATTTGAGACAGCTTATAGGTGTAACATGTAACAGCTAAAGCGTCTAGATGAAAGGAACAGGACACAGAAAGCAACAGCTACTAGAAAAAAAATTGAGAAATTAGACTATACCAAATTAAAATTTTCCACTGAGGAAAAATTCCCATTAGAAAATGAATAGGGAATCCACAAACTGGGTAAAATATTCACAAAACATAAATCTGACAAAGGACTCAATTCCAGAATACAGCCTGACCAAGCGGAGAAAGTAATCATTGAGCAACTAAGGTGCTGCAATGAAGAATTAATGCTTCTCATCTCTCTCTTCCTGTCTGTCTTGTCCCTCTCTCTGACTCCCTCCGTAAAAAAAAAAAAAAAAAAAAAAAAAAAAAAAAAAAAAAAAAAATCCAGAATACATAAGTAATTATATATAGTATTTTAGACAAGAACATTTTTTAAATGGACAAAATACTTGACCATTCTGCAAAGAAAGATATACAAATGGGCAATAAGCACCTAAAAAAGTGCTTAACACCAACAGTCAACAACGGACTGCACGTTAAAAGCAAAATGAGATAGCACTACACATCTAACAGAATAGCTGAAGTTAAAAACCAATGTTGATAGGGATGTGGAACAAGTAGAAGTGTCAAATATTGCTAGTTAGAGTATAAAAATTATTACTACTTTGGAAAACAATCTGTTTCTCATAAAATTAATCATATATTAAGTTTATGACCTAAAAATTATACTCCTAGCTATTCACTTAAGAGAAATGAAAACATGTCTACAAAAAATCTTAATGGTATTTACAGTATTACAACTCATCACGCTGCAAATGAATAAACAAAACGTGCTATATCTATGCAATGGAATTACTTAAAAGATTTATGGGGAAAGCTTGCAATGTAAAAGGATAATATAAAAATAAATAGAAACAGAAAATTAGGGAAAAGAAAGGTTGAAAGAAACTTAATGACACAGCATTATGAAATAATTCCACAAGAATTAAAAAAGTAAAATTAAGCAAGAAAATTGTTTATACATTAAAAATATAACTGAATGAAAATATTAAATAGGAGAACGATAAGACAAAGAAAATATCCCAGAAAATAGAACTCAAAAAACAAACAAAAACCTAGTAACACAGAAAAGAATACTTGATAATCAACTTAATAGCATACGATAAATCTAAAAAAAAATTTTTTTTAATTTTCCTAGAACCAAAGAAAGTACAACTTTATATAAAAAAGGTCCAGATTGCCTACCACAGTAAACAAACAAGCAAACAAATCAAGGTACAACTCTTTCACATTTAAGAAATGCCAGAGACAGACAATTCTAGTCTACTGGATAGAAAATACTCATAATAATAATACTGGTCTTCATAACAACACTGGAAGCTGGAGGACAATAATCAATACCTTCAAAATTCTGAAAGAAATGTCTTATAACTAAGAGTTCTATACCCAGCCCAATTACAAATCAAAAGTGAGGAGAGACAACACATTTTCAGGCATTTGAAATTGCAAAATGTTATCACTTTGGATAACCTTGCAGGAAATTTCTGAAGGATGTGCTTCATTAAAATAAGGGCAAAGAAAGAAGGACATGATTTCTAATAAAAAGTAAATACCTAGAATGACAGCAAAGACAAGTCCAGAACAGGTGTGTACCAGGCACAGAGGGAAACAATCTAGCTGGAAGCAGGAAGGAATACTGAGGGCATGGGGAAGAAGGATAAATTATCATATTGGTGCAATATAGGAAAACTTCTACAGAGAATTTTTGAATAACACCAGATACCTTAGTCCAGGGGTCCCCAAACTTTTTACAGAGGGGGCCAGTTCACTGTCCCTCAGACCGTTGGAGGGTCGGACTATAAAAAGAACTATGAACAAATCCCTATGCACACTGCACATATCTTATTTTAAAGTATAAAAACAAAACGAGCCTGACCTGTGGTGGCGCAGTGGATAAAGCATTGACCTGGAATGCTGAGGTTGCTGGTTCAAAACCCTGGGCTTGCCTGGTCAAGGCACATATGGGAGTTGAAGCTTCCTGCTCCTCCCCCCCCTTCTCTCTCTCTCTCTCTCTTTCTCTCTCTCTCTCTCCCCCCCTCTAAAAAAATGAATAAATAAATAAAAACAAAACAAAACAAAACAAAAAACAAAAAACACAAAACGGGAACAAATACAATATTTAAAATAAAGAACAAGTAAATTTAAATCAACAAACTGACCAGTATTTCAATGGGAACTATGCTCCTCTCACTGATCACCAATGAAAGAGGTGCCCCTTCCGGAAGTGTGGCGGCCGGATAAATGGCCTCAGGGGGCCGCATGCAGCCTGCGGGCCATAGTGTGGGGACCCCTGACTTAGTCAAATGTACAAAGAAACTAAAGCAATAAGAAGTTGTAATTATTTAGGGGGAAAAAGTTGTGGAGAAAGGGAAACAATTTATAACACACTGTGGCTCAGCAGTAACAAAACTGTGTATTTACAACAGTGAAAGTGCAGATTAAACTTAAAATCTATATTGGAATGATGAAGGAAAGGTCATAAAGGTACTAATTTCTTTTATATCATAGGACAAATGATTTGCACCTTTAAAAATAATGTTATATGTTAATTATATCTCAATTAAAAAACACAAATGGGCTCTGGCCAGTTGGCTCACTGGTAAAGCTTTGGCCCGGTGTGTGGATATCCCAGGTCTGATTACCTGTTTGGGCACACAGGAGAAGGGGCCATCTGCTTCTCTACCCCCCCTCACTTCTCCCTCTCTTTCTCTCTCTCTCTCTCTTCCTCTCCCACAGCCATGACTTGATTGGTTCGAGCACCAGAGTGCTGAGGATGGCTCCTAGAGTCTCAGCCTCAGGTGGTAAAAATACCTTGGTTGAGAGCATGGCCCCAGACAGGGGTTCCTGGTAGACCCCGGTTGGGGCACGTGCAACAAGCAGTCTGTCTCTCTATCTCCCCTCCTGTCACTTGGCAAAGAAACAAAAACAAAATAAAACACAAATGATGTTTAAAATTTCCATACATGCATATTATTCAAAATTATGGCCTGACCAGGTGGTGGCGCAATGGATAGAGCATGGGAGTGGGATGTGGAAGGACCCAGGTTCGAGACACCAAGGTCGCCAGCTTGACCGTGGGCTCATCTTTGGTTTGAGCAAAAGCTCACCAGCTTGGACCCAAGGTCACTGGCTCGAGCAAGGGGTTACTCGGTCTGCTGAAGGTCCCCGGTCAAGGCACATATGAGAAAGCAATCAATGAACAACTAAGGTGTCCCCACGAAAAACTGATGATCGATGCTTCTCATCTCTCTCCGTTCCTGTCTGTCTGTCCCTATCTATCCCTCTCTCTGACTCTCCCTCTGTCCCTGTAAAAAAATTAATAAATAAAAATTATGGAAGTATATACTGGAAAAGAGTCAAGACATTAAAGAGATTGGACTAATATATTTACCATAAATAGCACTAAGACATTAGCTATTTAGTTAGCCGTTTAACTTTAAAAAATGTATACATGTCACTTTGATATAAAATTTTATGTTTAAAAACACCAAAAAATTAAACAAACATTGTTTAGATTGGAGATACAGCAGTGAATAAGACAAAGCTCATGACTTGGAAGTTATTTCTTTTAAAATAGACAAGTAAACAAATAAATGTATGATTACACATTTTTACACATAACAATGTTAGTCCAAAAAATAGAGAATGAGTATTGGGGTGGGAAGAGTGGTCAGGGATGGCCTCTCTGAGAAGTGACATTTGATCAGAAATCTGAACCATTTGAAGTAAGGGATAAAGAATATTCCAGAAAACAAGGAGCAGACAGATGGTAAGTTTAAGTTTCATATGTTTGAAACCAGAAAAAAAGTCCAAATTAAGAGCAGAATAAGCTAAAGAGGAAAATGAAAGACACCAGATCTGAGCAGTCAGAACAATAACAATACCTTAAAAAATTGGCTGTCAGCCTGACCTGTGGTGGCGCAGTGGATAAAGCGTCGATCTGGAAATGCTGAGGTCGCCGGTTCGAAACCCTGGGCTTGCCTGGTCAAGGCACATATGGGAGTTGATGCTTCCAGCTCCTCCCCCCCCCCCCCCCCGGTTCTCTCTCTCTGTCTCTCCTCTCTCTCTCTCTCTCTCTCTCTCTCTGTCTCTCCCTCTCCTCTCTAAAATGAATAAAAAAAAAAAATTGGCTGTCAGTGCTCAAGACATGAAATTCACTGATAATGATTGTTTAGATAATAAAATTAAAATCTCATTATTTGGTTCTGAAAATTAACTAACTACCATTAAACCCAAATTACATCATCCTTAAATCTGGATAATACAAAAAATAACTGATTTTTTAAGGAAAAGACTATTAAAGGAAAGAAATGTTAAACTTTTGAGGTCAGTTTAAAGATATCATAGACATGTATTTATTTTTTACAAACACACAATAATAGAGATATACAAAACAATTATCTTTATAAAGATAATCAAGATTTTGAAATTCTTTTATTGATAAGTGTGTTGAAGTAATCAGTCTTGTACCTTAAAATTAATGTTCAGATTGTCAGTTAATTTGTCCATATAGAAAGTAAAAATACACGACTAAAGTATCAACCCTTGACCTAAAAAATAACATACCATGACTAAACTGTTCAACTATTCTATGGCTTCCTCTGTACAGTTTAAAGTCTCAGTCAACAAGCAAGTAAGGCGCTATGTATGGGATGTGGTTCCCCTGGTTACCTTTCCAACATCATCTCCTCTTAACTCCCCCACAGGCAAACTAAAATACAGCCACATTAAACTAAAGTATTTTCAGCCTCCTTTCATAAACCAAATTAATTTCCCTCCTATTTGCATATTATCAGTCCTTCTACCTAGAATAACATGCCCCTTTTACTTAGCTGGCTAGCATGCTTTGTAAACTCCTACTTATCATAAAAGTCCAGGTATACCTTTTTCTGTAGTCTTCCAGGAACCACGTGAGAAAAATTCATCATTTCCTTTTGGTGCCATCAACCACCACACTTCTATACTTATCAGTTAAATCCTTTACCTCACTGCATTTTTTCCTACTTCCGTCAAGTACTGATCTTTGAGCACTATAAGAGCAAGTAACTTTGTATCTTTTCTATTTGTTTTCAAAATCTTTGAATCTCCTATGCCTAAGTCTAAAGCCTAGTTTATGTCCTATGACTAAATGTTAGTGGCATGAATCAATGAGAATAAAAAGACAGAAGAAAGCACTAGTACTAAATATACAACAGAAAAAACCCCAAAAACAAACAAACAAAAATAGACAACAGGAAAGTTAAAGGAAATATCTAAATAGTCATGAGAATTTAGGAGACCTGAACAGTTATTAGACTATAAAAGCTGTCCACGAATGCCTTTCATTATCTCCTGAATTTTCCCTTTATATCCTCATCCCTTTTACTGATTAAGGAAAACTCAAAAAGCAAGATAAAGAGCAGTAATAAAACAGAGGGAGAAAGAGGAATGGGACAGTATACCAGAGAGAACCAATGACTTTGGTAATGTTTTATTTCTTAAACTACAGGAGAAGGTAGGTAGGTGATTATTGTAAGAATATACTTTTTAGCATGTCTTTAAATAGTGAATTTATATAACAAGGGGTAGAAAATATAAACTGCTGAAAAAATAATGCATTACATTTATGATTAATATTCATAAGGAGATCAATTCTGGCCACTATGAAATTCACTTGAAAAGTGGTTTCTGGCCTGACCAGGCGGTGGCGCAAAGGATAGAGCGTCGGACTAGGACGCGGAGAACCCAGATTCGAGACCCCCGAGGTCGCCAGCTTGAGCACCGGCTCATCGGGTTTGAGCAAAGTTCACCAGCTTGAGCCCAAGGTCGCTGGCTCAAGCAAGGGGTCACTCGGTCTGCTGTAGCACCCCCCCCCCCCCCCCCCCGTCAAGGAACATATGAGAAATCAATGAGCAACTAAGGAACCGCCACAAAGCACTGATGTTTCTCATCTCTCTCCCTTCCTGTCTGTTCCTATTTGTGACTCTGTCTCTGTCACACAAAAAAAGTGGTTTCTGTGCTAAATATTTACATATGTGTATATCTATATCTATATTTATAGCTTTGAAAAATATTTTAGTGTCCCTATCAACCAATGGAACAAGTGAACTAAAACCATTTCCTAGTCTCCATTTCTTAAATCCAGAAAAAAAGATACACATTAGCAGTAACAAATTGGTATCATCATAAAACTAGTTTTATTATGTCCAGGTATTAAACGCAAAATGAAACTGATTTCAATTACTAAGAAAATATTAAATGAACACCTAAAACTTGACCTATAGTCACTCCTTTTTTGTCTGGGTATTCCTTCTTCAGAAGACATCACATTTCATTCTCTTACTCAAAACAGGTTTTACAACTTCTTGGCCCTTTGGACTTGCAACTTCCAGATGTCTCATAACCAGTTCTAGACTAATTACGGACACGCAAGATCCTACCCAGAACCAGAAGCCTTTAGTTTTCTAACATCTAGGAAAGGATTAAAGAATTAAGGATGATTTCCAAAAAGCCATGTATTTCAAAAGGGCGACTCGTCCCGAGTCCTGAAAACCGGCGAAATAAGGGAGAACGTGAACATGAAGGCGCACTGGCTTAAAGAGCAGGTCGGAAAACAAAGCAGCACTGGTTTAAAAAAAAAAAAAAAAAAGTTGGTAAGTTTCAGTGAGGACACTTACCCTAGGGCAAGACTTAGGATGTTTAATTTGAAACGTAAAAGGCACCCCAAATGCCTCCAGGTACCAAGAGGTGCTTTCCTCTTAGCTTCACTAATATCCAGAAATTTTTAGTTTGAGTTCTGGGACACCGAAACGCCTCCCCATTTCTCCGACACATCAGGTTTCTCCTGCACCTTCTCCCAGCCTAAAGTACTGAATTTCTACTCGCTCCCTTGACTAAGTCACTTCTCTGCGTCTCAGAACATCTGTCTCCACCAAGAGCCCAGCCTCCTGCTGTTCCCTTCCGCGGCCAGAGCCCGTTCCACGGATCCGAGCGGTTGCGCAGCTCCATCCTCCTCACCTTGGTTACAGAAGAGGCTCCACAGTTTAGCGAAGATCAGCCCCATCATGAGCAGCTGGGCCGGCCGCGGGGTCCCTGAGCAGCAGGTGCCGCTGCGCCGGGGCCCCGACCGCGGCGCGGGCTGTGGAGTACCAAGGAGTAGCCGACTAAGCCCGCACCGAGAGGGAAATGGGTGGCGGAGAAGCCGTCTTCGGCCGCTCGCCTACCGGTCGGAAGGCGCCGCGCCGCGTCCCTGCCGGAGCGTCCTTTGTTTCGAGCCCACTGAGCCCAATGCCGACCCGTAGTCCTCTCTGAACCCACCTACCCACCAAAGTCTCAACAGTCCCAAGCCCCGCCCCCGCTCCTCCTCCCTTCCCGATCTGGGGACCACCCATCGCCGGAAGAACGGCACCTGACGTGGCCGCGCTTACGTCAACCCACGCCTTCGACGTGGCACTTTCTTCTGTTTGTTTCCGGTGTGTGGGTTCCTATGAGCCAGTTGTGTAGGACAGTGGTCGGCAAACCCCGCTGGGGAGCCACATGCTAACTGACTCTGCATGAATCCCGTGCGCATCCCCGGTGCTGTTGTATCCTGCGGCCTGTCTCCCCGTTGCCCGACCTACGGACATCCCGGTATCTGCACGTGGTATTTTGTGGTAAAGCCAGACTCAAGGGGCCAAAGAGCTGCATGTGGCTCTCCGGCCCCGTTTGCGGACCACTAGTGTAGGACGTAGGGGTGTGCGTGGGAGTTGGGTAGTTTCCCTGGGTGAACGCTTCTCCTGGTTTAGAACCATTTGCAGGGTTCTCTTGGGTCTCTGCTGTATGACAAGTGCGTCCCTGGCCTCTGAACTGGGCGGAAAGACTGCAGTTTCTTGGAGCTGGCTCCCTTTGCTGCATAGAAGTGGGAAGTGTCAGCTGACTTCTACCTATCACCCTGTGCTGTCCCGCAGCTTGGGGTTGTGCCTTGACTCTTAATTTTGAATGGAGGATTCGTGGCATTCCCGTAGCCATATAAGTCAGTAGCCATAGAGTTCTGTGATTAATTTAAGGGTTCCACCTTTTGCCACGCATTTGGTATTTCTGTGAATCCCAAGCCACGAAATAAGAAAACTTTGACTTTTCAAAGTGTTCATTGGAAATACCTTAAATCTTGTTTTTCTTTAATCTCTTCCCATTGATTTGGGAGAGAGAGAAACATTTCACTTAGTTGTGCACCCATTGATTGCTTCTACGTAGGTGCCCTGCCTGAGGTTGAACCTGGACCTCTGGCACATTGCGTGGATGCTTTATCCACTGAGCCATGGTAGCTCAGTTGCTCAGCAACTCCTGGATGTGCCAAGGTTGCTGGTTGATCCTGGTTAGGTCACATATGAGAATCAACCAATGAAAGTATAAGTAAGTGGAACAATAAATGAATGCTTCTCTCTTTCTCCCCCCCTTCCTTCGTCCTTTCTTTCTCCCTTCCTTTCTCTTTATCTAAAAATCAATAAAATTAAAATGGAATCCCAGTAGTCTCTCTAATTCAACAAAATAGGAAAAAAAAAAGTGCTGTACTTGAAGCAAAACAAATTTCATGGGGAAAAATAGTTGAACTAGAGAATTAAAATATATATACCTAATACAACTTACAAGGAAGCTTACTTTGGAAAAACTGTCTGCAGCTGGAATTGAATTCAATTTATTACTTTTAACTCAGAAGTCTGTGTGTATAAAAACCAATTTGCTCTGTAATGCGTTCAATTCCATTTTCTTTTTCATAATTAGGTTCTAACAAATTCAGAAGCTTCACAGCCTGGGATGAAATGTAACTAATTCCCTAAAACCAATTGAAGGAGTGAACTTAGTTGAAAAAACTATGGACTTTAGTCTGATGGTAGGTTTTACCCCTGGCAGCAAGTTCTTTTAACACACCAAACTACAGTTATAGCCTCCTATTGCACTTTGCTTTATTTTTCATCGCAATCACTGCGATTTTTTAAATATTTTTTTATATTAATGGGGTGACATTGATAAATCAGGGTACATATGTTCAGAGACAACATCTCCAGGTTATTTTGACATTTGATTATACTGCATTCCCATCACCCAAAGTCCGATTGTCTTCCGTCACCTTCTAACTGGTTTTCTTTGTGTCACTGCGATTTTTTTTTTACTAGACTCTCCACCAGCAAAGATTTCAACTTGATGAAAGCTAGATGATGTTTAGCATTTTTCAGCAATAAAGTATTTTTTAGTTAAGGCATGTACATTGTTTTCTAAGATATAATGCTATTGCACATTTAATAGACTACATTTTGGTGTAAACATTATTTATGTGCACTGGGAAACCAAAAAACTCATGACTCGCTTTATTGCGGTGGTCTGAAACCAAACCCATAGCATCTCTGAGGTATGTTGTAAGGCCAGTGGCTGCCACCATGGCCATGCAGGTTTTCATTGGATTTGGACAGACAGTAAAGGAACAGTGAAGCTGGAAAATGGTGGGCCACTCTGTCTCGTTAAGGGCCAGCAAACAAACAGGCAGGGAAGACAGCTTCCCTCTCACTCAAGACTCTCAAAGCCCCAACTCATTCTCTGGACTCTCCCGGACTACCCTCAGATTCCCCCCCACACACACACTGCTCTGCAAAACAGGCTGGGGGTAAAAAAAATGCCTTCTCCAACAAACAATAGCCCTGCCTAAGCAGGCAGGCTGTCCAATTTGCAAACTGCTATCCTGAGGGCAAGCACAGGCAGCCTTCCATAGTCAATAAACACCATGGCACTGCCCCAATAAAAGCTAGCAAACCTAAAGAAAACATCTGTTTACCCAACATACCATATATCCTTATGTATAAGATGCACCCCTTTTTGAAAAATGTAGGGTCTAAAATCTGGGTGCATCTTATACAGTGGTTGTAGATTTTTTTACTTGCATTTCTGGCTTTTTTCACACTAGTTTTTGTGCTCATTGTTGTAAATTTTTTTAAATTTGCATTTCCTGTTTTTTTGCGTTTGTTGTCATTGCACTCATTGTTTCACACTTACCGGTATATTACAGTTTATGTTTTGGCACATTCTGCCCAAAATGGCTCAGAAAAGATTTTCCTACAGTGCTCAATTCAAGTTAAAAGTGATCCAGTTTGCAAAAGTGATTGGAAATTGTGGTGCTGAATGTAAGTTTGGTCCTCCTTTAACTGAGAAATCAATCTGAGACTGGCTATAAGAAGAAATCCTACTGAAAACATCACAGCAGAAGGCGGCCATGAGAGGAAAGTCAGCAAAATGGCATAATTCAGAGAGGAAACTGAAGATATGGATTGAAGAGCAAAGGGCAATTGGAATTCCTGTGTCCACAAAGATGGTTCAGCATGAGGCAAGAACTGCTGATGAAAAAGAAGTTACTGATTTCAAAGGACAATGTAATTGGTGCTTCAGGTTCATGAAAGGGAATGGACCAAGCATGTGTACACGCACCAGACTTGCCCAAAAGATGCCTGAAAGCTACCAGCAAAAGATCCTTGACTTTCATAATTTTGTCATTCAGTGTTGGAAGACACATCAGTTTGAGTTGGGACATATTGCAAATATAGACGAAGTCCCCCTTCAATTTGATGTCCCTAACAGAACTGTTGATAAGAAGGGGGTAAAAACTGTAACTCTGAAGACAAGTGGGCATGAAAAGAGCCATTATACAGTTGTTCTAGCTTGTTGTGCTGGAACCAAGCTGCCTCCTATGCTGATTTTCAAACACAAATCAATGCCAAAAGAAGACATTCCTCGAGGAGTGATTGTCCATGTTCATGACAAGGGCTGGATGGATCAGGATGGGATGAAGATCTGGTTTGAGAAAGTTTGGAGAAGGAGACCGGGTGGGCTCTTACAGAAACCTGCCCTATTGGTGCTTGATCAGTTCAGGGCACACATAACAAAAAATACAAAGAAGATTGCTGCACAGCAAAACCCCCCAAAACTTGCCATCATAACTGAAGGCTTGACATCCCAGCTCCAAACACTTGATGCCAGCATTAACAAACCCTTCAAAGCTGCCATGAGATGAATGGAACCAATGGATGAAGTCTCCTGGGGACAATATGACACCAGCAGGAAGAATGAAAAAATGAACTATAGAAGAAGTTTGTACCTGGGTGAAAGATCCTGGGATAATAACGAGATTGAGATCATTGTCAAGTCATTTAAGAAGTGTGGTATTTCAAATGCCACAGATGGAACTGAGGACTAGGCAATATATGAAGACTGATTCATCATCAGACACAGAGGATGGGAGATTTGACAGTGATGAGTTGTATAAATTTTATGATGAATAAAAAACTATGTAATTTTTTTCCCCAAATTTCAGGCCCCAAAATTAAGGTTTCTTATACATTGGAGTGTATTACACATGGGGAAATATGGTATGCTTCCATTTCATTACTTGTACATAGAGAAGTATGTGACTTATGCTCTCCCAGTGTTTTGATTCAAAGACCCTTTAAGTCTTATATGTGCTCCAACTTTCGATACTGAAGGCAAGTTTTAGCTTTACCTATAGAGGAAAAGGTGCTGACGAAGCCTATACAAATTAGTTTAAACTTTCATGACTATGCATTGGCCAGTAAATGTAAGTTATTTTGTGTTTGTGTTGATAGAGGCTTAAAGGAACATTTCTAGTCTTAGTTTTATTAAACAATAAGTACTAGATTTTGTAACTTAGCTTCAATTTTTAAACATGGATATATACCACATTATTCTTTTTTTCTGGCTTTCAGTTTTTTAAGAAACAGTATCTGAAAACATTTTTTTGCGAGCCTTGAAGCAAAAAAGCCCATTAAATATTTTCTTGGTGGCCTAATGATACTTTAAAGACAGTAAACTTTTTAAAATAGAATTTTATTGAAGTGATACTGGCTAACAATTTTACACGTTTCTAGAGACAGTAAATTTGAATTATTCTTTCAATTTTAATTAGCTCATCAACAAAACAACACAGAATAAGTGCTGGCAAGGATGTGGAGAAAAGGGAACCCTCCTGCACTGCTTGTGGGAATGCAGACTGGTACAGCCACTGTGGAAAACAGTATGGAGATTCCTCAAAAAATTAAAAATCGAACTGCCTTTTGACCCAGCTATCCCACTTTTAGGAATATACCCCAAGAACACCATAGCACTGTTTCAAAAGAAGAAATGCACCTGACCTGCGGTGGCACAGTGGTTAAAGCGACCACCTGGGACGCCGAGGTTGCCGGTTCAAAACCCTGGGCTTCCCTGGTCAAGGCACATATGAGAGTTGATGCTTTCTGCTCCCCCCTTCTCTCTCTCTCTGTCCCCTCTCTCTAATGAATAAATAAAATAATTAAAAAAAAAAAGAAATGCACCCCCATGTTTATGGCAGCATTGTTCACAATAGCGAAGATCTGGAAACAGCCCAAGTGTCCATCAGAGGACAAGTGGATTAGAAAGCTTTGGTACATATATACTATAAAATACTACTCAGCCATAAGAAATGATGACATCGGATCATTTACAACAACATGGATGGAACTTGATAACATACTGAGCGAAATAAGTAAATCAGAAAAAACTAAGAACTATATGATTTCATACATAGGTGGGACATAAAAATGAGACTCAGAGACATGGACAAAAGTGTGGGGGTTACAGGGTGGGGAGGAAGAGAGGGAGGGGGTTGGGGGAGGGGCGGGGCACAAAGAAAACCAGTTAGAAGGCGACGGAAGACAATTGGACTTTGGGTGATGGGAATGCAGCATAATCAAATGTCAAAATAACCTAGAGATGTTTTCTCTGAACATACGTACCCTGATTTATCAATGTCACCCCATTAAAATTAATTAAATAAAAAAAATTAGGTAGAAGGAATATATTTGTGCAGTAGAGCCAATATTTTCATTGGTTCTACTCTTTTGAAATATATGAAACTTTGATCAACTGTTCTAATTTACTGTTATGTTTTCTACAATTTGCCTGACAAGATTGCTGTACGAATTTTAAAATATTTTTTCATATTAAAAATTTTATTGGCAGTCCTGGACAATTAGCTCAGCGGTAGAGCGTCAGCCTGGTGTGTGGAAGTCCTGGGTTCAATTTCTGGCCAGGGCACACAGGAGAAGTGCCCATCTGCTTCTCCACTCTTCTCCCTCTCCTTCCTTTCTCTCTCTCTCTCTCTCTTCTCCTCCTGCAGCCAAGGCTTCATTGGAGCAAAGTTGGCCTGGGCGCTGAGGATGACTCATGGCCTCCACCTTAGGTGCTAGAATGCCTCCAGTTGCAACACAGCAATGGCCCAGATGGGCAGAGCATTGCCACCCTCTGGTGGGCATGCTGGGTGGATCCTGGTCAGGCACATGCAGGAGTCTGTCTCTCTGCTGCCTCCTGGCTTCTCACTTCAGAAAAATACAAAAAAAAAAAAGTTTTATTGGTAGATTTAGTAATTATAAGTTTTGGTTTTTTTTTCCATTTTTCCAAAGCTGGAAACAGGGAGGCAGTCAGACAGACTCCCGCATGCGCCCGACTGGGATCCACCCGGCATGCCCACCAGGGGGTGATGCCCTGCCCCTCTGGGGCGTTGCTCTCACATCCAGAGCCATTCTAGCACCTGAGGCAGAGGTCACAGAGCCATCCTCAGTGCCCGGGCCATCTTAGCTCCAATGGAGCCTCGCTGCGGGAGGGGAAGAGAGAGACAGAGAGGAAGGAGAGGGGGAAGGGTGAAGAAGTAGATGGGCGCTTCTCCTGTGTGCCCTGGCCGGGAATCGAGCCCGGGACTCCCACACGCTAGGCCAACGCTCTACCGCTGAGCCAACCGGCCAGGGCCTATAAGTTTTTACTACTGAAAGGAAACTAGTCATAACTGGAAAATGACTTTAACAGACTATAGTTGTGTAAACCATGCCAATGTATCAGTTACACATATAAAAATGGTATTAGGGATACTAGTCAATAATTTAATCAAACTAGAGAATGTTGAGTAATATGCTTTTTATTTTTTATTTAAAATTTTTAAAAATTTATTGACTGATTTAGAGAGGGAAAGGGAGAGAAACACATCAACTTGTTGTTTCACCTATTCATGCATTCATGAATATGAAATGGTTGAGCCTTGTATATATGCTTTGATGGGGTTCGAACTGCAACCTTGGTTGGACAATATGGGGACAATGCTCTACCAACTGAGCTACTTGGTCAAGGCCAGTGGTTGATTCTTGTATGTGCTCTGACACGGGATCTAACTGGTGTACCCAGAAGATGCTCTAACTCAGTGGTTGGAAAACTCATTAGTCAACAGAGCCAAATATCAACAGCACAGTGATTGAAATGTCTTTTGAGAGCCAAATTTTTAAAACTTAAACTGTATAGGTAGGTACATTCCTTATCAAGGTAGCGCCTGCAGGAAGAGCCACACTCAAGGGACCAAAAAGCCACAGGTGGCTCGCAAGCCGTGGTTTGCCAACCACTGCTCTAACCAACTGAGCTACCAGACCAGAGTGCCAAGACCAGCTCAGCAATGGGTGTGTGCACAAAAGGAAGGCACTGCAGGATTCAAGAAAAAATATATAAGACACAACATAGAGAAAAGGTGGGTACAGGGGACTCCCAGCCTCTAGGACTGAGAGCCCAGATCTCTGCAGTCTCATTGTATTTATTCATCTCTTTGCTCATCAAGCAAATTTAGCAGAGCCTGGGTCAAATTAGCATGGATTCAGGTGTAGAAAAAGATGACTAATACCTTTCAGGTATGTAGAGAAAAGACCATAGAGATCAGCTGTTTCCTTTAAACAATCTTATCAGTGCTTGCTGGGGCAGCGTTCTCTCCCCGCAGGACTTGGCGTTCCGAAGTCCCCACCAAAGACTTGTGTCAGGGCAGCATCTAATCTCTGGCCATTTTCCTACACCAGAGTTGTAGTACACTTTCTAACTGGAGCACTTTTTAACACCTTTGTGATCTTTTATTTTACTTTATTTTATTTATTTAGGTGAGAGGAGGGGAAATAGTGAGGCATACTCCCACATGCTTCTCTACCGGGATTCACCCAGCAAACCCATTGGGGCTGATGCTCAAGTTCTGAGCTATTTTTCGCACCGGAGGCTGCCATGCTCAGACCACCTGTGCTAGGGCCACATTGAACCAAATGAGCCACTGGTCATGGGAGGGGAAGAGTGAGAGAGAAGGGGGTAAGGGAGGGTGAGAGAAGCAGATGGTCGCTTCTCCTGTGTGCCCTGATCAGCAATCACACCCAAGACATCCAGGCAGATGCTCTATCCACTGAACCACTGGCCAGAGTCAATTTTTTTTCTTTTTCTTTTTCTTTTTTTTTCTAATTTAGTGAGAGGAGGGGAGGCAGAGGCAGACTCCTGCATGCGCCCTGATTGGGATCCACCTTCAAACCCACTAGGAGGCGATGCTCTGCCCATCTGGGGCCCTTACTCCATTGAAACGAGAGCCATTTTTTAGCACTTGGGGCAGAGGCAATGCAGCCATCTTTAGCGCCTGGGACCAATTCGCTCCAATTAAGCCATGACTGCAGGAGGGGATGGGAGGGGAAGAGAGAGAGAGAGAGAAGCAAGAGGGGGAGGGTGGAGAGGCAGATAGGCACTTCTTCTGTGTACCTGACTGGGAATCGAACCCAGGACATTCAAATGTTGGTCCGATGCTCTACTGCTGAGCTGATGGGCCAGGGCCCCGATTTTTTTTTTTCTTAAAACATCATTTAAGAAACTTTTAAAAAACTAATTTCAGTGTAGTCCTTGATCCAGAAAAGGTAACACTATGCCAACTGCAGGTTGTAATATGCTTTCTTTGAACCAAACCTTAACACCAAAAATCCTCTTCATCAGCATAACGGTCACTACAAAAATGTCTAGCCAAGGATAGTCTGAGTCCTCAGCACTGTTCACATGTGCTGAACTAGTGAACTAATTTACAGCAAATAATGTGTTTTTTTCAGCATTTTCTTTCTCTAGTTCACACATTATGTCCATTCATTTATCTTCTCAATCAGTACTTGAGTGCCTATATGTGTTCAGACCTGGGTATGAAGTGGTATGATAAAGGCACTCCCCTCTCTGAGTTTATAATCTAGGTCAATTTGTTCTTCCCTCTCTCAGCTCCTAAATATTTTCCAGCCATCATTGGTGCTACGGTCACCACAATGTTGAGACTACAAAGATTCCTTTGGAAATGCCTGGTCTAGACATTTTCCTAATCATTTGCAGATAATATAAACATGGAAGAATCCCATGAATTTATTGAAGAAGTATGCCATGGTGGAAAGAAGTCAGGTGGCTACAATTTTTATCCTGACTTTCTCACTAACTTGTGAAGCTGCTGAGAGTTATTTCAGCTCTGGTAGTCTTCTTTTACTCCTGTGTGAAGAGATAATGATAACCCCCTTACAAGGTTGTCGTGCAGCCTAATGGATGAAAGTTAATTTTTTTTTTTATTTTTACAGAACCTGATCAATGTATCAGAGAATGCAGCTATTATACTTTTAAAATATATATATATATATATATATATATATATATATATATATTCATGTGAGAATTAAAGAACGAAAGGTTCTAAGCCAAAACTCTCTCCTACAGTAATGTTAATGAATTAGTTACTGCAAAAAACACTAAGTCAAGAAAGAGGATAATTATTTTTAGTTTCCAAATAAATCATAAAATGGCTCAGTGACTTTTATGAGGTGCCTTCTCCCTGTAGCATAAAAAGATTATACCAAAGGTCTCCCGAGCTTTAAAGTATACATCAACTAATTATAAATACTTTCTGTGGGTTTTTAACTTTTACCTGAGGGCTCGTTAGCCCAGTTTTTGAAAATCTGAATAGTATTGATTCACAACCGAAGTCAGATCTGTATGCCTGAAAAAGCTAATTTCATGAAATCAAAGGATGGCTGATGGGTCCAAATAAATTTTGTCTTCGTCCTTTCTTTGGACGTCCTCAAGCACCTATTGGACTCCTCACCTATTCGGGCCAACAGTCTTGGGACTCAATCCACACCATCTCTCCATTTCCCACTTACCTCCACCAGTCCTCCTGGCCCAAGTGCTGGGTCGGTTCGCTCTCCTGGACAGCCACCCACTCCGAACTACTCCCTCTGCCTGCCCTCCCGCCCCGCCTCGCCTCGCCTCGCCTCGGTATGCGAACGCAGCACCCGCCGAGCTCGGGAAACCCGGGGCGTATGACGTAGCGGCAATGTACAGCTGCGGATTGGTAGGCCGGGTACGTGGGGCCGCGTCGCCGGAAGTGACGCGTCAGAAAGCGCTCTGTGTAGAGGAACTGGAGGCGCGGGTTTGGAAATTAGGCCTTAAGGTTGAGTGCGTCTGAGCCGGTCCAGTTTTCTGTCCAGTTTAGAAGGGACTTGCTTGTTAGGCCTTTTGGTTGTTCTCAGCAACGTGAGTGGCATTGCCCAGGGTGATTTCCTGAGCGTTCCTAAAGGAGGACTGAGGACGGGTGTGGTGCCGCCGAGGAAGCCGATTAAAACTGGCTGCGCTGGACAAATTGTGGACGATCCTTCGCACTTCCGAATTTAACCCGGCGTCAGCGGCGCGGTTTTCCTGGGCATCTGGTGGACCCGGCAGGTTGCGGTGGTATTCATTACCCAAGCACTGCTCAGTGTAATTTGGAAAAAAGAAAAACCATCGTGTTCAGTGTTTCTCTTGGAGAAGTTAGCAATAGGGAAAATGTCTGTTTTCCCTAAAATATCTTTGAGACTTGAGGTTGAAAACTATCTTAAAGAGGGCTTTATGAATAAAGAGGTAGGTCTGATAAATATATAAGATGATATTTGCAAACATTCAAATATTTACACACCCTAGAGAATTAGAAAAAAAAAGCCTAAAAGGACACTTATCTCCATAGTCGTTGTTTCTTACTAGTCTTTAAGAGTGTAAGAAATGCCAGTATCTTTCCGCAGTAATTTAATCAGTGCTTTCCTAAAGAACGAGTAAATTCCCTGCGAATAGGGAAGAAGGAAGAGAAAAAATTGGTTTTATTCCTGGCAGTGCCACTGAAAGGCTTACAGAGATGAGCAAGAAAAGATCCCACCCCACCCCCCACCGGTCCTGGAGAATATGTCGTGTTTAAAAATACCGGAGTAGTCTAGAGCGGTGGTTCCCAATCCCTGGGCCACGGACCAGTACCGGTCCGTGGGCCATTTGGTACCCGTCCACAGAGAAAGAATAAATAACTTACATTATTTCTGCTTTATTTATACTTAAGTCTGAACGATGTTTTATTTTTAAAAAATGACCAGATTCCCTCTGTTACGTCCGTCTAAGACTCACTCTTGCCGCTTGTCTCGGTCACGTGATACATTTATCCGTCCCACTCTAAAGGCCGGTTTGTGAACATATTTTCTGATATTAAACCGGTCCATGGCCCCAAAAAAGGTTGGGGACCACTGGTCTAGAGCGCTCACTCTGGTGCTCAGGTGGAAGAGATGCTGTAATATTGTCCAGTGCTTCTTAAATGCCACTAGTTGTGCTAAGTGATTTGCAGGCCGTTACATCTTGCTCCTAGCAATCTTTTTCAGTAGCGATTTCCTCCTCTTTGACCAGAACTCAGGTCAGAGAACGAGGGTCCAAAGAATCACTTAACACCCGAATTGATGCAGCTTTCAGGTAACAGTGCTGAAATCTGAAGCTTGAAAGGTATGGATTTTTTACTTCTGTAGGAAATTTTGTAGTTTCCAAATCTTTGGTTTTCCATTCAAAGTAAAGCCGCTTGAAATGTTCCTCATTTTTAAAAATGTTGCTGAAGCCATGACCTTTACATTTGATTTCTACACTTTATTTCCAAAAATTATGTTAAGGACTGGACCATGTGAAAAGAGAAACTACCTTCTCTTGATTTCAAAGAACTTAAAAGGAACATAGTAAGAAAAATGGAGGCATTCAGCATTTTTTTTCTCAGAATTTAAAAAAATTGTCAACATTGTTTTATAAAAGAAGAAACAAATACTCTATTTTTTAAAAGATTTTATTTATTGATTTTCCAGAGGGGTGATGCTCAAGAAGTATCAACTCATAGTTGCTTCACTTTAGTTGTTCATTGCTTACTTGTCAGATATGCTTTGACCTGGCACGCCCAGGGTTTTGAATTGAGGACCTCAGCATTCCAGGTCCACGTTGATGTCTCCACTGCACCACCACAGGCCAGGCACCAGATACTTTTTTTTTGACACCACCTCTGCCCCAAACCCACTAATTGTATGACTTTACAAAAAGAAAAACACTTTTTTTTTTTTGAAAAATATCAAGGATATTTTGACAAAGTAAAAAAGGATTATTTGGGTTTTTTCTTTTAAAACATAAACCTTGAGAAAGTACTAATACTTTCAGTCTGGCAGTTTTGTAGACAGGAGGTTTGTAAAGACAGTATAGCCAAAGGTGACAACAATGGGGAAACACATATATTAAAAAGCTTTAGTTAATTACAAGGTGACTTGGTTGTTTGAATCTATAACTTCATTTCTGACACCTTTGCTACCCAACTTTTTTTGACAATATCTATTTGTTACATTTACTAATACCATTTAAAAAGTTGATGTCATGTGGGAATCTTTGGATGACACTCTCAGTGTTACGTCTTCAAATCCTGGTGTGTTAAAAGACTAATGACCCGTTTGCTCTAGGATATGAGGTTATTAAGTAAATAGCTCTACAGAAGTGGTGTAACAGTTAATACATTATAAATAAGTAGAATGAAGTCCCAGATTTATATGCATAAACACAGCTGTTATTAACATATTCAAAATATTAATGATGCTTTGAAGTTGAGGCAATGTTTTTCTAAGCCTTTATGTCGGGCATTTTGTTAGGTGTTTATTACCACAGTTAAACCCAAGAGCTCTGTGAAGTAGTGATGCTATTCCCTGAGAGTTATTAAAATGTGAATAGTACAGCAAAATGAAATGGAACTTAACAATTGCTGAAAGATGTTCATAAATTGGAACAAACATATATGCATGTTCTGTTTAATATTTTTAATTCATATAATGAAATTGAAACAATAACTTGTTCTCTTCCTTTTAGGTTGTATTAGCTTTTGGTAAACAAGAAGCAGAAAGGAAGTTTGAAACTCTGTTAAATCGCTTGTCACATCCTCCATCATTCACAACTGTCAGAGTAAATACATATCTAGCCTCAGTACAGTGTGTGAAGAACCTGTTATTTGATGAACTTCAGAAGGTTTGTGCAAATGTTTTATGTCATTATGTAAATAATTATTTTTCTACAGTCTATGTCATGTTGCTTCCCACTAAGATCCTGTGAATGATATAGTACTGTTTTACAAATAAGGAAATTAAGGATCATGAATATTAAATTCTTCAAGATCACAAAGTGATTGGTAATGCTAGAACTTGAAGCTAGCACTACTGATTCTGAATTTATTTTTAGTGATTAGATAGGTCACCCAACCCTTTGGGCTTCAGTTGCTTCATCATTAAAATACACATGAAGAGGTCCAGTCTAATCCTAGAAGTCTGTGAGGTTTTTTAATAAGCAGTATATAACTTTCAGGAGGACAGAGTGTATAATTATGGTGAGCCCAGAGGTAGGGAAGTATTTACTGATTACCTATAGGATTATATTTTTAAGTAACATTAAAAAAAATCTGATGGAGGATTATTTTATTATTTTTAATAAAAGCATGAAATTAGAAAAATATAAAGAATATATATTTTTAAATAAATTATTTTTTGTTCAGCAAAATAGTTTTGGCATAATACTTGTTTTAAGTACATGAAAGCAGTGTTCTAAAATGACACTTTGTAAATTCCAAACATAAAAAAAATTCAAATTTTCTTATTGTAGTTTGCTTTCAGAAGCTGTGCAGCCTCCAAAGAAATATAAAATGGAGGAAAACATGCTCGAAGAACTACTTCAAATTGTATTTTGTAGTTATTAAAGTTCTTAAAACAATTAACTTGTAGGTGTCAGCAGACCTACAGTGTGTCCGTAAAGTCATGGTGCACTTTTGACCAGTCACAGGAAAGCAACAAAGGACGATAGAAATGTGAAATCTGCACCAAATAAAAGGAAAACTCTCCCGGTTTCATACCTATTTAGTGCAGTTCGATGTGGGCTCATGCACAGATTTTTTAGGGCTCCTTAGGTAGCTATCCCGTATAGCCTCTACAGACTCGTTACTGACTGATGGCCTACCAGAACGAGTTTCTCCACCAAACTGCCGGTTTCTTTCAACTGCTTATCCCACCGAGTAATGTTATTCCTATGTGGTGGCACGATCATTATAAACGCGCCAATATTCACGTTGCACTTTGGTAATGGATTCGAATTTAGCGAGCCACAGAACACACTGAACTTTCCTCTGTACCGTCCACATCTCGACTGGCATGGCCATGGGCTGCTCCGCTGTATACATGGTGTTACATCATCATCTGCACATGCGCACATGCTGCCACATCATCCTACAGAAACTGGGAGGGTTTTCCTTTCATTTGGTGCAGATTTCACATTTCTATCGTTTTTTGTTGCTTTCCTGTGACCAGTCAAAAGTGTACCATGACTTTACGGACACACTGTATTTCTACCTAATTATATACTATGTAAATTAAAAACAAGAGGTAAGCGTGATTACAGGGCTTCCAATTGTATATCACTCTCAGTGTTACCAGTTTACTCTAGATGTAATCAGAAACTCAGAAAAATATCACTGGTATTGATACTCCTTAAGAAAAATTCTATAAATGTCAAGTTGTGAGTAGATGACTGTTATGAGAAGAACCAGCTGTGGTATCTGAGTGTAAGACTTGGAGAAAAATTAACCTGAGGTTTACTTATTGATAGTAAAAATTTCATTGAAAGTAATGATGTTAGGCATATGCTATAAGCAGCTCCTCTAAGTTACTAAATTATTACCTTTTTAAAAAAATTGATTTTATAGAGGAAGAGAGAGAGAAAGACAGAAACATTGGTTTGTTCCTGTACGTGCCCTGACTGGGGATCAAACTCACATCCACTTTGAGACAGTGCTCTAACCAACTGACCTATCTGGCCAGGGCCTAAATTATTACTTTTGTATAACTGTGCCAGTAGAAAGGAAACCTCTGAGGCCTATCAGAAGTGTTCACACCTGATGCAGATCTGGATTGTTTTCTAGCAAAATTATTCCTAGGGCTTACTCTACTCTCCCAGTCTGATGGGTATACGAGATCCCATGGGCTAGCATTGAGGATAGGCAGACAGAATCACTCTGGGTGGGCATTGAGTTCCTTTCCTTAAAAGTTAGAGAAGTTTGGGTCCTGAGTGTTAGGTAGGAAATTGGAGGTAGAGCAATACTACACTGCTCATAAAAATTAGGGGATATTTGATCACTTCATATTCATTTTGAAATATCCCCTAACTTTTGTGAGCAGTATAGTTGCTAGCAGGAAAGGGGACTTGGAGAAGGTCTGAGACTATAAATTTTCTTTCTTCTTTCATATTCCACACTTCCATGTGTCCCACCCAAGGAGATGTCCTAAATGGAATGATGTAAGAGTAGGTGCTTTGTCCACAAATTTTTCTGGGCCACATATTGAAATTTAATAATTTATCATTTTATTTAGCTGGTGAGCATGTGTAGAAACTGGAAACTTCATATTTTGCAAGTGGAAATGTCAATGGTTTGGCCTCTTTGAAATACAATTTGGTAGTCTCTTAAAAAGTTATACTTTGGCCCTGGCTGGTTGGCTCAGTGGTAGAGCGTTGGCCTGGCGTGCAGGAGTCCCAGGTCCGATTCCCGGCCAGGGCACACAGGAGAAGCGCCTATCTGCTTCTCCACCCCTCCCCCTCTCCTTCCTCTCTGTCTCTCTCTTCCCCTCCTGCAGCCAAGGCTCCACTGGAGCAAAGTTGTCCCAGGCACTGAGGATGGCTCCATGGCCTCTGCCTCAGGCGCTAGAATGGCCCTGGTCGCAACAGAGCAACGCCCCAGGTGGGCAGAGCATCGCCCCCTGGTGGGCATGTCGGGTGGATCCCGGTCGGGCGCAAGCAGGAGTCTGTCTGATTGCCTCCCTGTTTCCAACTTCAGAAAAATACAAAAAAAAAAAAAAAGTTATACTTTGTGTGTGCCTATGTGTGTGTGTGTGTGACAGAGACAGAGAGACACAGATAGGCACAGACAGACAGGAAGGGAGAGAGATGAGAAGTATTAGTTCTTCATTGCAGCACCTTAGTTGTTCATTGATTGTTTCTCATATGTACCTTGACCGGGGGTGGGGGAGTGAGGGGTGTTACAGCAGATGAGTGACCCCTTGCTCAAACCAGCAACCTTGGGCTCAAGCTGGTGAACCTTGCTCAAACCAGATGATCCTGCACTCAAGCTGGCGACCTCAGGGTTTTGAACCTGGGTCTTCTGTGTCCCATTCTGATGCTCTATCCATTGCGCCACCGCCTGGTCAGGCTTAAAAAGGTATGCTTAAATTTACTATGCAACTCATGAATGAAAACATGTGTCTGAATCAATGCTTGAACATGAATATTCATAGCAGCATTGTTCATAGTATCTAAAAGTAGAAATTATCCAAATGTATATCAACTATGAATAGAAAAATAAAATGCAGTATATTCATACAGTGAAGTATACACTATTCAACAGTAAAGGTAGTGAAGTGATACATGCTTCAACAGTGGTGAACCGTGGAAACATTATTGTAAGTGAAAGAAACCACACACAAGACATTAATTATATATATGGTATGATTTCACTTATAGGAAATGTCTAGAAAAGACAAATTTATTTTTTTTATTTTTTTATTTTTTTAATAAATTTTTATTAATGTTAATGGGATGACATTAATATTTCAGGGTACATATATTCAAAGAAAACATGTCTAGGTTGTCTTGTCATTAAATTATGTTGCATACCCCTCACCCAGAGTCAGATTGTCCTCCGTCACCCTCTGTCTAGTTTTCTCTGCCCCTCCCCCTCCTCCTAACTCTCTCCCTCCCTCCCTCCTGCGTCCTCCCTCCCCCCACCCCTGGTAACCACCACTCTCTTGTCCATGTCTCTTAGTCTCGTTTTTATATTCCACCAATGTATGGAATCATGTAGTTCTTGTTTTTTTCTGATTTACTTATTTCACTCCGTATGATGTTATCAAGATCCCACCATTTTGCTGTAAATGATCTGATGTCATCATTTCTTATGGCTGAGTAGTATTCCATAGTGTATATGTGCCACATCTTCTTTATCCAGTCTTCTATTGAAGGGCTTTTTGGTTGTTTCCATGTCTTGGCCACTGTGAACAGTGCTGCAATGAACATAGGGCTACATGTGTCTTTACGTATCAATGATTCTGAGGTTTTGGGGTATATACCCAGTAGAGGGATTGCTGGGTCATAAGGTAGTTCTATTTGCAGTTTTTTGAGGAACCACCATACTTTCCTCCATAATGGTTGTACTACTTTACATTCCCACCAACAGTGTATGAGGGTTCCTTTTTCTCCACAGCCTCTCCAACACTTGCTATTACCCGTCTTGTTGATAATAGCTAATCTAACAGGGGTGAGGTGGTATCTCATTGTAGTTTTGATTTGCATTTCTCTAATAACTAATGAAGCTGAGCATCTTTTCATATATCTGTTGGCCATTTGTATTTCTTCCTGGGAGAAGTGTCTGTTCATGTCCTCTTCCCATTTTTTAATTGGATTGTTTGTTTGTTTGTTGTTGAGTTTTATGAGTTCTTTGTAAATTTTGGATATTAGGCCCTTATCTGAGCTATTGTTTGAAAATATCATTTCCCATTTAGTTGGCTGTCTGTTTATTTTGGTATCGGTTTCTCTTGCTGAGCAAAAACTTTTTATTCTGATGTAGTCCCATTCATTTATCTTTGCCTTCACTTCTCTTGCCATTGGAGTCAAGTTCATAAAATGTTCTTTAAAACCCAGGTCCATGAGTTTAGTACCTATGTCTTCTTCTATGTACTTTATTGTTTCAGATCTTATATTTAGGTCTTTGATCCATTTTGAATTAATTTTAGTACATGGGGACAGGCTGTAGTCGAGTTTTATTCTTTTGCATGTGGCTTTCCAGTTTTCCCAACACCATTTGTTGAAGAGGCTTTCTTTTCTCCATTTTGCGTTGTTGGCCCCCTTATCAAAGATTATTTGACCATATATATGTGGTTTTATTTCTGGGCTTTCTATTCTGTTCCATTGGTCTGAGTGTCTATTTTTCCGCCAATACCATACAGTTTTGATTATTGTGGCCCTATAATATAGTTTAAAGTCAGGTATTGTAATGCCCCCAGCTTCATTCTTTTTCCTTAGGATTGCTTTAGCTATTCGGGGTTTTTTATAGTTCCATATAAATCTTATGATTTTTTGTTCCATTTCTTTAAAAATGTCATAGGAATTTTGATGGGAATTGCATTAAATTTATATATTACTTTGGGTAATATGGCCATTTTAATTATATTTATTCTTCCTATCCAAGAACAAGGAATATTTTTCCATCTCATTGTGTCTTTTTCTATTTCTCTTAGCAATGTCTTGTAGTTTTCGTTATATAGGTCCTTTACATTCTTTGTTATGTTTATTTCTAGGTATTTTATTTTTTTTGTTGCAATCGTGAAGGGGATTATTTTTTTGAGTTCGTTTTCTAATATTTCATTGTTGGCATATAGAAAGGCTATGGACTTTTGTATGTTGATTTTGTATCCTGCGACCTTACTGTATTGGTTTATTGTTTCTAGTAAATTTTTTGTGGAGTCCTTTGGGTTTTCGATGTATAGGATCATATCATCAGCAAAAAGTGATACCTTTACTTCTTCTTTTCCGATATGGATGCCTTTTATTTCTTTGTCTTGTCTGATTGCTCTGGCCAGAACTTCTAGCACCACGTTAAATAAGAGTGGAGAGAGTGGACAACCCTGTCTTGTTCCTGATTTAAGGTGGAAAGTCCTCAGTTTTACGCCATTTAATATGATGTTGGCTGATGGTTTATCATATATGGCCTTTATCATGTTGAGATAAGAAAAGACAAATTTATAAAGAAAGAAAGTAGATTAGTATTTGCCTGGGGTTGGAGCTAGGACCTTGGATTGACTACAAATGGGCATAAGGCATCTTTGTGGTGATGGAAATCATCTAAAACTGAGTTGGGTGGTGGCACAATTCTTTAAGTTTAATAAAAATCATTGAACTTCACACTGAAAATGGGTACATTTTAGCCCTGACTGGGTGGTTCACTGGAAAGAGTGTCATCCAGCATGACAAGGTCACAGGTTTGATCCCTGATCATGGCACATATGAGAGAGAAGCAACCAATGAGTATCCAACTAAGTGAAACAACAAACAGGGGCTTTCTCTCTCTCTTTCTGTCTCTGTCTCTCACTCATCTCTTCTGTCTCTCTCCTTCTCCCTCTCAAATTAAACTTCAATAAGGCTGTTTTTAAAAGGACATGTGGCAGAAGCAAACAGAAAAAGAAGCAGGTGATATGATTTGTCTAAAAGTAAGTTTATTTGGCCTGACCAACGGTGGTACAGTGGATAGAGCGTTGGACTAGGATGCAGAGGACCCAGGTTCGAGACCCCGAGGGCGCCAGCTTGAGCGTGGGCTCATTGGGTTTGAGCAAAGCTCACCAGCTCGGACCCAAGGTTGCTGGCTCGAGCAAGGCATCACTCGGTCTGCTGGAGCCCCTCAGTCAAAGCATATGTGAGAAAGCAATCAATGAACAACTAAGGTCCTGCAACGAAGAATTGATGCTTCTCATCTCTGTCCCTTCCTGTCTGTCCCTATCTGTCCCTCTCTTTGACTCTCTGTCACACAAACAAATAAATAAATGTAAGTTTATTTGTGTTTCATGAAAGTTATACACATGTGTGGCTTTATGAAAGTTTTATTTGATCTCTATATAAAATATTTTTATGATGTAAAGCACTGTTTTCTTTCTTCCATTTGGAAAGATCAGTTTACCATAGTCTGTATACTGTAAAGCCATCAAACAATGAGAAAGGAAAAGAAAGGGAGAGGTGACTGATCGAGTGAAAAAGAGTTTACCTTTTGGATTTCTTTTTTTTTTTAATTTAGACAACTAATTTTAATGGGGTGACATCGATCAATTAGAGTACATAGATTCAGAGAAAACATCTACAGATCATTTTGACATTTGATTATGTTGTGTACCTGTCACCCAAAGTCAAATTGTCCTCTATCACCTTTTTTTTTTTTTTTTTTCTTTACAGAGACAGTGAGAGGGATAGACAGGGACAGACAGACAGGAATGGAGAGATGAGAAGCATCAATCATTAGTTTTTCATTGCGTGTTGCAACAACTTAGTTGTTCATTGATTGCTTTCTCATATGTGCCTTGACCGCGGGCCTTCAGCAGACCGAGTAACCTCTTGCTTGAGCCAGCGACCTTGGGCTCAAGCTGGTGAGCTATTTGCTCAAACCAGATGAACCTGCGCTCAAGCTGGCGACCTTGGGGTCTCGAACCTGGGTCTTCCGCATCCCATCCGATGCTCTATCCACTGCGCCACCGCCTGGTCAGGCTTATTTGGTTTTCTTTATGCCCCCTCTCCTCTCCCCCACTGCCTCCCTTACCTCACTTCCGCTGCCCCTGGTAACCACTGCATTATTGTCCATGTCCACGAGTTTCAATTTTGTGTCTCACTTATGTATGGAATCATACAGTTCTTAGTTTTTTCTGATTTACTTATTTTACTCAGTATAATGTTATCAAGATCCCAGCATTTTGTTGTCAATGATCTGATGTCATCATTTCTTATGGCTGAGTAGTATTCCATAGTGTATATGTGCCACATCTTCTTTATCCAGTCTTCTATTGAAGGACTTTTTGGTTGTTTCCATGTCTTGACCACTGTGAACAATGCTGCAATGAACATGGGACTGCATGTGTCTTTACTACCAATGTTTTTGAGTTTTCGGGGTATATACTAGGTCATATAGTAGTTCTATTCTTAATTTTTTGAGGAACCATCATACTTTCTTCCATAATGGTTGTACTACTTTACATTCCCACCAACAGTAAATGAGAGTTCCTTTTTCTCTACAGCCTCTCCAACACTTGTTACCTGTCTTGTTGATAATAGCTAATCTAACAGGTGTGAGGTGGTATCTCATTGTAGTTTTGATTTGCATTTCTCTAATAACTAATGAAGATGAGCATCTTTTCATATATCTACTGGCCATTTGTATTTCTTCCTGGGAGAGGTGTCTGTTCATATCCTCTTCCCATTCTTTTTATTGGATTGTTTCCTTGTTTGTTGTTTAATTTTGTGAGTTCTTTGTATATATTGGATATTAGGCCCTCATCTGGCTGTTGTTTGAAAATATAATCTCCCATTTCATTGGCTGTCTGTCTGTTTTGTTTTCAGTTTCTCTTGCTGTGCAGAAGCTTTTTAGTCTGATGTAGTCCCATTCATTTATCTTTGCCTTTACTTCCCTTGCCTTTGGAGTCAAATTTATAAAGTGCTCTTTTTGACCAAGGTCCATGAGTTTAGTACCTATGTTTTCTTCTATGTAATTTATTGTTTCAGGTTTTATATTTAGGTCTTTGATCCATTTTGAATTAATTTTGGTACAAGGGGGCAAACTGTAGTCGAGTTTCATTCTTTGCATGTGGCTTTCCAGTTTTCCCAGCACCATTTATTGAAGAGGCTCTCTTTTCTCCATTGTGTGTTGTTGGCCCCTTTATCAAAGATTATTTGACCATGTATATGTGGTTTTATTTCTGAGCTCTCTATTCTGTTCCATTGGTCTGAGTGTCTATTCTGTTTTGATTACCATGGCTTTATAATATAATTTGAAGTCAGGTATTATAATACCCCCCAGAATTGTAATACCCCAAACGAATTCTTTTTCCTTAGGATTACTTTGGCTATTCAGGGTTTTTTATAGTTTCGTTTAAACCTGATGATTTTTGTTCCATTTCTTTAAAAAATGATATTGGAATTTTGATGGGAATTGTATTAAATTTGTTTGTTTGTTGGTTTTTTTTAAAGACATTTTTATTTTTTATTTATTCATTTTAGAGAGGAGAGAGAGGGGGAGAGATAGAGAGAGAGACAGAGAGAGAGAAGAGAGAGACAGGGGGGAGGAGCTGGAAGCATCAACTCCCATATGTGCCTTGACCAGGCAAGCCCAGGGTTTTGAACCGGTGACCTCAGCATTTCCAGGTCGACGCTTTATCCACTGCGCCACCACAGGTCAGGCTTGTATTAAATTTGTATATTGCTTTGGGTAATATGGTCATTTTGACTATATTTATTCTTCCTATCCAAGAACAAGGAATATTTTTCCATTTCATTGTATTTTTTCTATTTCCCTTTAACAATGCTTTGTAGTTTTCATTATATAAGTCCTTTACATTCTTTGTTATGTTTATTCCTAGGTATTTTTTGTTGTTGTTGCAACCATAAAAGGAATTATTTTTTTAGTTCATTTTCTGATGTTTCATTGTTGGCATATAGGAAGGCAATAGACTTCTGTATATTAATTTTGTATCCTGCGACCTTACTGTATTGGTTTATTGTTTCTACGTCTTTTTCTGGAGTCTTTGAGGTTTTCGATGTACAGGATCATACCATCTGCAAAAAGTGAAACCTTTACTTCTTCTTTCCCAATATGAATGCCTATTATTTCTTTCTCTTGTCTGATTGCTCTGGCTAGAACTTCCAGTACAATGTTGAATAAGAGTGGAGACATTGGGCAGCCTTGTCTTGTTCCTGATTTTAGAGGAAAAGTTTTCAGTTTCTTTGCCATTTAATATGATGTTAGCTGATGGTTTGTCATAAATGGCCTTTATTATGTTGAGATATTTTTCTTCTGTACCCATTTTGTTGAGTGTCCTAAACATAAAATCATATATTTTATCAAATGCCTTTTCTACATCTGTTGATAGGATCATATGATTTTTGTTCTTTGTTTTGTTGATATGGTGTATTATGTTAACTGTTTTATGTATGTTGAACCATCCTTGTGATTCGGGATGAATCCCACTTGAAAACGATGAATTATTTTTTTAATGTGTTGTTGTATTCGATTTGCTAGTATTTTGTTTAGGATTTTAGCATCTGTATTCATTAGATATACTGGTCTGTAGTTTTTTTTGTGTGTGTTGTCCTTGCCAGGTTTTGATATGAAGGTTATGTTGGCCTCATAAAATGTGTTTGAAAGTATTGCTTCTTCTTCAATGTTTTGTAAGACTTTGAGTCGAATAGGAACCAAATCTTTGAATGTTTGATAGAATTCACTAGTATAGCCATCAGGCCTTGAACTTTTATTTTTGGGGGGGGGGTTTGATTGTCGTTTCTATTTCCTCCCTGCTTATGGGTCTGTTTAGTCTATCTACTTCTTCGTGACTCAATCTAAGAAGATTGTATTGTTCTAGGAATTTATCCATTTCTTCTAGATTGTTAAAATTGGTAGCATATAGTTTTTCATAGTATTCTACGATAATTCTTTATATATCTGTGGTATCTGTGGTGACTTCTCTTTCATTTTGGATTTTGTTTATATGAGTCCTTTCTCTTTTGTCCTTAGTGAGTCTTGCCAAGGTATTGTCTATTTTGTTGATCTTTTCAGAAAACCAGCTCCTTGTTATATTGATTTTTTTCCTATAGTTTTTCTGTTCTCTAGTTTATTTACTTTTGCTCTGATTTTTTAAATGGTTTTAATTTATTGTGTTTACATAGATTC
The DNA here is from genome assembly GCF_036850765.1 of Saccopteryx bilineata. NCBI lineage: Eukaryota > Metazoa > Chordata > Mammalia > Chiroptera > Emballonuridae > Saccopteryx > Saccopteryx bilineata. The sequence goes on from NC_089494.1 coordinate 154,961,148, forward strand.
AAGTGTCCCACCATTTCTGCTCTGATTTTTATTATTTTCTTTCTTCTGCTAGTTTTGGGTTGCCTTTGTTCTTCTTTTTCTAGTTCCTTTTTTGAGGGGGAGGGTTTATTTTACTTATTCATTTTAGAGAGGAGAGAGATAGAGAAAGAGAGAGTGAAAGAGAGAGAAGGGGGAAGGAGCAGAAAGCATCAACTCCCATATGTGCCTTGACCAGGGAAACCAAGGTTTCGAATGGCAACCTCAGCATTCCAGGCCAACACTCTATCCACTGCGCCACCACAGGTGGGGGTTTTTCTAGTTCCTTAAGATGTGATGTTAAGTTGTTTACTGGGCTCTCTCTTGTTATTCATATAAGCCTGTAGTGATATGAACTTCCCTCTCATTACTGTTTTTGCTGCATCCCAGAGATTCTGATATGTCGTATTGTCATTTTCATTTGTGTGTATATATCTTTTGATCTCTGCTCTTATTTCTTTTTTGACCCACTCATTTTTTAGAAGTATGTTTTTTAATTTGCAGATTTTTGTGGGTTTGCTTAGTTCTTTGCAGTTGAACTCTAGTTTCAAAGCTTTATGGTTAGAGAATGTACTTAGTATAATTTCAATCTTTCTGAATTTGTTGATGTTAGTTTCCTGGCCCAGCATATGATCAGTTCTTGAGACTGTTTCATATACACTGGAGAAAAATGTGTACTCTGGTGTTTTGGGATGAAATGTCCTGTAGATGTCTGTCATATCTAGTTGTTCTAGTGTTTCATTTAAGGCCAATATTTCTTTGTTGATTTTCTGGATGAACGATCTCGAGCCATCAGCAGTGTATTGAGGTCTCCAAGTATGATTGTATTTTTGTTGGTTTTTATTTTTAGATCAGTTAGTAGATGTCTTATATACTTTGGTGCTCCTTGGTTTGGTACATATATATTAAGAAGTGTTATATCTTGATTCAATGTCCCCTTTATCATTATGAAATGACCATTTTTGTCTCTAATTACTTTTTCTGTCTTGTAGTCAGCATTGTTAGATATAAGTATGGCTACACTTGCTTTTCTTTGGATATTATTTGCTTGGAGAATCATTTTCCAACCTTTCACTTTGAATTTGTTTTTATCCTTGTAGCTTAGATGTGTTTCTTGAAGACAGCATACAGTTGGATTTTCTTTTTTGATCTACTCTGCTACTCTGTGTCTTTTTATTGGTGAGTTCAATCCATTTACATTTAATGTAATTTTTGAACTTGAGGGTTTCCTATTGCCATTTTATATATTGCTTTCTGATAGCTCTGTATCTTGTTTGGTTCTTCTCTTTTGTTTTTCTCTCATTTGTTTTTGCTCGGTTGTATTCTATACTTCTTTCCTCTGTTTCTTCTTTTTTTAAGCCATGTGTTTCTGTAGTGGTTTTTTCAGGGGTGGTTACCATTAGGTAATAAAAAGGATATATATCATATTCATTGTATACATTATCTCATGAGTACTTCTGCACTTCATTTTCCTTTGCTAATGTTAATCTTTGTCCTTTCCCCTTTTTTGTTTTTGTTGTCAGAGATTAATCTTATTTATATTGTGATCTTGTTGGAGCTTTTACTGGTAATTTTTTTTGTTGTTGTTCTTTGTGTCTGGTCGGATAGCCCCCTTTAGTATTTCCTGGAGTGGGGGTTTTCTGGTGATAAATTCTCTCATCTTTTCTATATCTGTGAATGTTTTTATTTCCCCTTTGTATTTGAAGGATAACTTTGATGGATCTAGTATTCTTGGCTGGAAGTTCTTCTCTTTCAGTACTTTAAATATGGGGGTTATTCTCTTCTGGCTTGTAGAGTTTCTGCTGAGAAATCTGATGATAGCTTAATGGGCCTTCCTTTATATGTTGTATTCTTCTTTTCCCTGGCTTTCTTGAGGATTTTTCTTTGTCACTGGTTTGTGATAATTTCATTACAATCTGTCTTGGAGTAGGTCTGTTTGGGTTAAGGTAACTCGGTTTTCTGTTTGCTTCTTGGATTGGAGGATCTAATTCTTTCCACAGGCTTGAGAATTTCTGATCAATTATTTGTTTGAGTATGTTCTCCATTCAATTTTCTCTCTTCTTCTTCTGATATTCCCATTATTCTTATGTTGCTCTTTCTGGTTGAGTTAGACAATTCCTGTAGGTATTTCTCATTTTTAAAAAAATGTATGAGTCTCTCTCCTCTTCTCTCTGTAGTATTTCTAGTTGCCTGTCTTTTATGTAACTAATTCCTCTATCTGGCCTGTTCTGTTAGTTAAGCTTGTTACCTTGTTTTTTAGTTCATGTACTGAGTTTTTCATCTCTGTTTGGTTCCTTTTTATAGTTTCAATTTCCTTGGTGAAGTCTTCTTTTTGTTCTTTAAATTGTTTTTTTTTCTTTTCTCTAAATTGCCTTTCCATGCTTTCTTGTATTTCCCTGAGTATTTTTGGGACTTCAATTTTTAATTCTCTGTCATTTAACTCCTAGGTTTCCAAACAATTGAAATTTTTTTCTAGAGATTTTTCATCATCTATCTGAGCTACATCTCTGTCTTTTGGATCCATGATATTTGATTTCTTTTTCCTTAATGGCATTTGTGAATGGTATTGTTAATAACACTAATAAGAGATAATTAATAAAAATAAAATAAAAATTGAAAAGATACATTGAAAAAATGAAAATTCTATAATGATAAGTGGAACAAAAACTACAGAGAATAGGGAGCAGGAACTGAGGAAAAATGACAAAAGAGATAAAAAATGAAGTAGAAACATGCAAAATACCACAAAGAAAAATATGAATCCAAAATAAAATAATTTGTTGATAAATGAAGATTGAATGAGAGAAAAAGAAAAAGAAAAAAAAGTAAAGGTTTTTGAAATGAAACCCTCTTAAAAAAAAGAATGAAAAATGTAACAGCTATGGATAATAAAGTTCAAAAGGAAAGGAAAGAATAAAAAGGAGAGAAGAGAAAGTGACCAAAATGGAAAAAAAAGTTATAAAAAATGTAATTTTTTCCTGGTTTTGAGAGGTAGCTTCCTTTTTTTCAGCAGGTGGCGCTGTACTACAGGTTTTGCCCCTGTGGGGCTCTTGAGCAGAGGTTTGCTGTTGTTTTGCTTTGGCAGTGATGTAGGCTGGGCCTCAGGCCCATTGGTAGGCGGGGCTTGTTAGGGCTTGGAGGCTCTGACAATGGGAATCTCAGTTAGTTTTCCAGGTGCCTGTCCTCATGTCTCTCCCACCTGAAGTAGCAGCCTGGGGACTTAGCTGTGAGGTTTGCCTCAGCCACCGCTTGTAGAGCAAGAGGTTGTAAGAGTAGCCAGGTACATCCTTCAGTACTGCTCAAAGCACAGTTCTAGGTAAGGCTGTGCCAACCCGAGCCATCAGCGAGAACAGGAAGGGCTGGGAATCCATTGCAGATCAAGCACCTAAGGGCCCCCAGGCATGTCTAGAGAGGTGCCAGGTGGAGCCACTTGCACATTGCCTGCTATTGCGGAGCCGGGAGTGGACAAAAATGCGGGTGCTGGTGCCGGCTTTCGCAGGTACCCTGCACCAGCAACCTTTGTCAGAGCCTGCCGCCCGTGCTCATTTTGCGTCTGCAATCTCAGGCATAGCTAGTGCGGTCTCTCCTCTGCTTGAACGTCCACCCTATCCCAGCTCTTCCCTCTGCCCCAGTCCCTCCGCTTTGCTCGATTCCAGACAAAAGAGGCCCTTCCTCAGATCAGTAAGGAAAGTGAAAAACCCCGTTCTCTGTCTTATTCCTTCAGAGTGGATTATATATTCAGCCACCTTTTCACCCAGTCATACCTTTATCTGGTGTGTGTATATTTCAGGTGCTCCTGAGATTTTTTCTCTGTCTTTAGTTGTTGAATTTGTTGAAATTTCAAGGGGAGATGTCGGGAGCACCCCTTATTGCGCCATTTCTCTGACTTCACTCTATTTACCCTTTGGATTTCTTAGTAGCTATCTGGTAGACATGGTTAGTCTGAAATATCCTTCGCCTGGAAGAAGTCATGAGAGCTGTTGAATTGGTAGAAATGTAGTTAGATTTCTAAAATATGAAAAATTTCTTTCTCTTATCAACTTAAGTTGATTTTAGAAGTTCTATTCTAGTTAGTGTATGGATACTACATGCAATTCAAATATATATTATTATTATTACTATTGTTTCATGTAGTATGTGAAAATTAATGAGTTTGATAATCCCTAGACTGCATGGCAGAGACTTGTTCTCACATGTTTGCATGTTGCCCTCTGAAGGGGTATACAGTCCTGGCTACCCAAACCATGATTCTGCTCTTTCTTCCTGCTGTATGGAGTGCCCAGTCAGCTTCTGCCTGCAACAATGGTGTGCTGGTACATATTTAATAGTCCATTTCTGGGACAAATAACCCTTTGTGGTTATTTTGCTGGTTTAAGTTGTATAAATATTCCCACTGCAGTCAATTTCAAGCTACCAGTGTGACCATGGAGTTTGGAAGAGATGCACACGACTGGCTGTGGTGAGACTGAGCTGGCATCAGCACCTGTACTGCTGGCCCCAAACCTGTTTCCAGTCTGAGGGTCAAGAGTTATAGAGGATACTGGAAGTTCTGAACTTTCACCAAAAAACATTTACTTCCCTCATCAAAATTGACATGGTATAATGATAGTGTATAATAAATAGTAGTTAAATAATCTCAATCTTTAATGTCCTATTCAGAAGCTTTTCTTTTAATATCCTGTTTCTGCATGCAATTCTGTATTTGATATGTGTTTAAAGCAAGTTACTTAAGGTAAATCTGGTTTGTATTTATATTTATAAAGCCAAATAGTAAGGAATAACTATATATGGTGATGGTGGGTACTAGACTTATCAGGGGATTCACTTTGCAAATTATATAATTGTCTAAACACTATGCTGTACACCTGAAACAAACAGGAAATAATATTGAATGTCAACTGTAATTGAAAAAAAAAATCGGAATAATTCAGAATCATATATAGAGAACAAAGTTGTTTAGAAGGCTTTGCTTTATAGTCTCCCATGGAATAACATGAAAATATCCCTAACCAAGCTTCATGCTCTGCTAGATAATGATACTGAAAAGCTCCATGAATTGAAATTTATAAAATTGATTGCTTTATAATTCTATTTCTTTACTTTTAACAGCAATTTAATGGATTAAGTATTCCTATTCTTCAACACCCAGACCTTCAGGATGTCTTACTTATTCCTGTTATTGGACCTAGGTTTGTAACTATTTCATTTTCAAATTATATATGTCTAAGTGAAAATCTATCACAGGTTCTTTATTTACTGTTTAGTGATAATGCTGAGTTCCTCTACAATAGTATAGCTAGGAATTCACAAATTTGTAAATGCTGACTTCACACTCTATTATGGAAAATATGGCAAAAGAAAACTGGAAACAGGCCCAAAACTTGGGGAGTAGTGCATTTTAGGTCCATTTGTTGTAGAGACTGATAGTTTTTTCTTTCCACTTTCTAAAAAACTTCCATTTGTTTACTTTTAAATGTTAAGAGAGTCCACTGTTACATTAAAACTTTTTGAGCTACAACAAAAATATAAAATAACATATTTTCTACTTACATAGCTGATATGTTTGCAAAATTTTATTCATTAATTCACAATCATGTTAAATTACTATGTATTGTCTGTGAGTAGAACAGTTATTGTTTTACTCATGTATTTGGAAGGCATGTTTGAAATTGAAAAAATAGGTTTTCATAATGGGAGTTTTTTCCCAAGGAGCATTTTGATAATTATGGTATAATTATTTTATACCTCTAAAAATTGTAATAAATATAAAAATGCTTAATTTGTTAAAACTTTATAGTAATTTAGTATTCAACAGTATAGCAATGGCTTATCCATGCAGTGGATTACTACATGGTCTTTAATGTGGGGTTGCTGTGCATAGGGTAATTACATTTCTTTTGCAATTAAGAAAAGTTACACACAACTACACATTTATGTATATTTATCTATAGAAAAAAGTCTGAAGGGAATAATATACCCAGCTATTAACAGGGGTTAACTCTGAGTAGTTACCTATGAGGCAGTTGGATGGGGAGAAAAATGATAAGAGGAAATTTTCACCTGTGACATTTGTTCTGTTTTTTACTATAAGCATGTATTACTTTTACAATCTAAAAAGTGATTTTTGTAAGTTGCCTTATATATTGTAAGATGAAATTTGCATACAGTGAAATGGAGAGATCATAATTAAATATTCTGCTTCCTACGATTTGCCAAATGTGTATAATTGTTTAGCAAAGACCCTGCCCAAACAAGACATAGACTATTTCTATCAGTACAGAAAATTCTCTTACATTATAGTGTCTTATCAGGAAACCAGTGCTATCTCCTATTTAGTTTTAAACCAGTCAGTTATTACAGCCAATTATAATCACAGGTCTTTAAAGATTGTGTTTCTTAATTCATTTCAGATTATCATTGAGTTCAATTTTATTTTTATAAGCCCTTCATTGATAGATATTTAATTTTTTCCTGTTTTTCATTATTATCAACATTGTCTATTCTTAGCTATTTCTTTGTGGACTTGCATAAGCATGTCTACAGAATAAATTAATACAACACACAATCACTGCTTCAGGGGTCTGTGCATATTTTAGTTTGAGGCATACTGCCTTCTAAAAAGTTTTACCAGTTATTGTTCCTAAGAGTATTTGAGAAAGTCTTACACTTCCATTCTTGCTATCACTGCTAAAATTTTAGGTCTTTTAAAATATTTTGATGATTTAACTCTTTTCTATACTTACTGCTTTTACTTGACCCTAATAATCCTCTCATCCTATTCTCTGTAGTGATCTAGGCTACTCGTGAGACCATTAGTCAAGTATAAAATACAAATGGTGAGTTACTGTAGGAAAGTATTCAAAAATCATTTGGAATTATAAAGCCACATACCTACCTTACATTTCTAAAAGGAGCAAGTCAATTTTTTTTTTGTTTTTTAAACTCATCATCACAATGATTATCTCTTGACTTTCCACTATGAAACGTGAGGAAGGTGTTACACTTAAATTTTACCTAAAACTTCCATTAGCCAGTTACGTTAGTTTTTTAACATTGTAAAGGTTTATCACATTTGTGTTCTATGAGCAAAATTCCAATGGATTCAATTCTTACTTTTGTTCCTTATGGCGCAGTTTATTTCTGAATTATCTTGATTAATCTCTTGGTTGGTGACTGTGTCATTTATCAGACCTGCAACCTGCTTCCATCTCCACAGTATGTCTTTCATGTGCTCTGTTTACTGTCTTGCTTGAGAATTGCCTGTTGGCTTTATATTTAAACAACAACTTGGCAAATTATAGTAGTTTCAGGTCACATGATATTTCCCTTAGCACTTTGTAGACATTACTTTTACAATCTTATTTTTTAAATTTTTATTTATTTATTTACAGAGAGAGGGATAGATAGGGACAGACAAACAGGAAGAGAGAGAGAGAGAGATGAGAAGCATCAATCATCAGTTTTTCTTTGTGACACCTTAGTTGTTCATTGATTGCTTTCTCATATGTGCCTTGACCGCGGGCCTTCAGCAGACCGAGTAACCCCTTGCTCGAGCCAGTGACTTTGGGTCCAAGCTGGTGAGCTTTTGCTCAAACCAGATGAAACCGTGCTCAAGCTGGCGACCTCAAGGTCTCAAACCTGGGTCCTCGGCATCCCAGTCCGATGCTCTTTCCACTGCGCCACCACCTGGTCAGGCTACTTTTACAATCTTATGGCATCAAGTGTAGCCATGAAGAAATCTGAGACCAAGGATGAAATTATCCCCTTTGTTATAGTATCTTCGTTTTTGCTTGGAGATCTATGAGATATTTTCTCATTGATCTTTAGAAACTTGGCTAGGATGTAGTTTGATTTTTACTATTCTTTCTTAGTTCCTAATGACACATGGTGTAACTTTTTTGTTATAAGTCTTCCAGTAGTTTTTTGAATATTTTTCTGTTACTATTCTATTTTCTATTATTAAAACCCTGGGACTTTGTATGTTGGATTCCCAGTGCAGGTACCCCAAGACAACCCTCAGATAGGTGATTGGATAGAAGGACTCTTGGGACCCAGCATGTGTAGTCATGTTCATGGCAAAGATTTATGACACTAAAGGATACAAAAGCAAAATCGGCAAAAGGGAAAGGTACATGGGGCAAAGTCTAGAGGAAGCCAGGCACAAGCTTCTAAGAGTCTTCTTCCCAGGATATGCTTAATTTCTCTAGCACCCAATTGTGACATGTGGAATGGTTGTCTCGTAGGGAAGTGCACTAAAGACTCAGTGCCCAAAATATTTATTGGGTGTGGGTTATGTAGGCACTCTTTGCCTAGCATGTACCAAAAGTCTAGGCTCCCAGAAAGAAGGCAGGTGTTCAGAATACACTACCTTGCTGTATAAACAATTCAGGAGCAATATACCACTCTTATTAGGGAAAGTTTTAAGTCAGAACTTTATCCCAGTCAAATTTCCAGATGCCAACCAGGGCCAACCTTGTAAGCAGGACATTCTGAGAAGAACAGTATCAAGCTTGTTGTATTAACTCTTATATTTCAGAGGATATACTATCCTTTTGTTTTCTGAGCTCTGCAAGTTCACTTTTCTTCTTTTTATGTGTGTATTTTTTTCGAAGTTAGAAGTGGGAGGCAATCGGACAGAATCCTGCATGCACCCAACCGGGATCCACCCAGCATGCCCACCAGGGGCAATGCTCTACCCATCTGGGGTGTTGCTCCGTTGCTGCTGTAGCCATTCTAGTGCCTGAGGCGGAGGCTGTGGAGCCGTCCTCAGCACGCAGGCCAACTTTCCTCCAATGGAGCCCTGGCTGCGGGATGGGAAGAGAGAAATAGAGAGGAAGGAGAGGAGGAAGGGTGGAGAAGCAGATGGGTGCTTCTGCTATGTGCCCTGGCCGGAAATCGAATATGGGACTTCCACACGCTGGGCCGACGCTCTTCCACTGAGACAACTGGCTAGGGCCCTCTTTTTTTCTTTCTTTTCTTTTTTTTTGTAACTCGTCATTCTTATATCTCTTTTTGGGGTTTTTCCTTTCAGCATCTTTGAAAATATACAGAAATATTTGAATGTTTTTCTTTTTTTGTTGTACTTTTTTTTTTAAAGATTTTATTTATTCATTATAGAGAGGGGAGAGAGAGAGAGAGAGAGAGAAGGGGGGAGGAGCAGAAAGCATCAACTCCCATATGTGCCTTGACCAGGCAAGCCCAGGGTTTTGAACCGGCAACCTCAGTGTTTCCAGGTTGACACTTTATCCACTGCGTCACCACAGGTCAGGCTGTACATTTTTTATCTACCTTTTACTTATCACTTTGTTTTTCCTTTCCTAGCTGTACATAGGCCCCATGTTGAGTCTTTCTACTTCTCTTTCATTGAATGGAAAGTTACATTCAGATAGATACATCTAGGATGATACAAAATGGGATGAAGTATGTACCTACATGACTAATCAGCTGTTTTTCAGAAATACTTTCACCAGGACCTCACTAGTGACATATCTCCAGTCATAGCGAGCAGAGCTGATAAAGACTGAGGCTCTCTCTGAAGGCGTTTAGCTCATAGCTCATAGCTTCTGTTTGGGGCTTACATTTTTGTTTGTACTTTAGTTAACTTGGGTGAGGAGCAACAAAGTGGGTTGCTATTTCTCTTCTCTTCCTTCCATTACTTCTAGGTAGTTTACCCAGGTTTGTTAGAGAAAACACATTCTCTGCTTGTACCCATTCTGACAGTCCAGTCCTTCTTTCTGCTCGGTTGCCATGAACATTGCCTGACGGGGCATCCTCAGTCTCTTTTCTGCTTTGTGAACCTCACTGCAGTCCTGATTCTAAGTATGAATATGTGCTTAGGCCCCAGGAACCTTTTCTTGTCAGAAACATCCATTTCCTGTTGAGAAACTAAATTTGATTCAAATTTCACTGTGTCAGGAAATTATTATTTATCATTGGGATTATATCTTTTTCTTACTTTTATTGCAAATGGAATTTTCTCAGATTTTTGGGTTTTTCCCCCTCCATTTCTATGGGCTTCAGAAAAAAAAATACATACTCTACTCTTTTACTGATCCTTTACTAGAAGCTTAATATCATACATTTGTTTAAAATATCAAAATAAAAGTTAAATTTTATTTATACTCAATAAACAATTTTTTTGTGTGTGTGATAGAGACAGAGAGAGACAGAGATGGACAGAAAGGGACAGACAGGAAGGGAGAGAGATAAGAAGCATCAATTCTTCATTGCGGCACCTTAGTTGTTCATTGATTGCTTTCTCATATGTTCCTTGACCAGGGGGCTACAGCAGACCAAGTGACCCATTGCTCGAACCAGCGACCTTGGCTCAAGCTGGTGAGCCTTGGTCAAACTAGATGAGCCCACGCTCAAGCTGGCGACCTTGGGGTTTTGAACCTGGGTCCTCTACGTCCCAGTCTGGTGCTCTATCCACTGCGCCACTGCCTGGTCAGGCCTCAGTAAACCATTTTAAAAGTAATTTTTCACCATAAATTTTGGTTTCCTCAGTTTATTTAACATATTAAATATAATGACCAAATATATTTTAAAGTTCAGTTTTATCATTAGTAACTTAATGAGATTGAACATACAGTTGTCATGCTGAATATGATGTGTATTATCAATATCAAATTTATTCAAAAACTTAGAGAAAATTTTATGCTAGGTTTTTCTTGCTACAACCATGTTTCCAATATCATATTCTCAGTAGCATTTTCTTTTTTTTCTCTTTTTCTTTCTTTTTTCTCTTTCTGTGTGTGTGTGCATCTTTGTGTGAAAGAGAGAGAGAGAGAGAGATGAGAAGTATCAATTCATAATTTTGGCACTTTATTTGTTCATTCATTGCTTTTCATACATGCCTTGACCAGGGAGCTCTAGCTGAGCAATGAGCCATGACCCCTTGCTCAAGCCAGCAACCTTGGGCTCAAGCCAGCGCCATGGGGTAATGTTGATGATCTCATGCTCAAGTCGATAGCCCCGCGCTCCAGCTGATGAGCCTGTATTCAAGCCGGATGAGTCCACACTCATGCCAGCAATCTCAGGGTTTCAAATATTGGACATCAGCATCCCAGGTCAATGCTCTATCTACTGCATCACCGCCTGGTCAGGCCTCAGTAACATTTTCTAAAGAATGTGTTTAGATTAGAATTTTTTAGGCCCATATTCAATTTGTAGTTGTAAAGGATCTCTACATTTTCTCTATTTGTGCCCTTCCTTTCTTTATAAAAATCTCAACACAATGTTTCCAGTAGGTCAGAAAATTGAATTTCTTCCTTTTCTTTACATTTGAATACACAATTCAATAACATAAACTTCTCGAGATCCAAACGAGGCTAAATTTGCCCTTCTCATTCAGCCTTCTTGATTTCTGTCTTTCATAGTTGTTTTGTGAATAGTATCGGCACTTCAAACTTTCAATTAATGTTTATATATGTGAAATAATAGATTAAATGCAATAGAATAATTTACTTTGCAATAGTTTGCCACTTAGTTTTTAAATTTGTTTTATTGATTTTAGAGAGAGGAAGGAGAGAGAGAGAGAAACATTAATTTGTTCCACTTATTTATGCATTCATTGGTTTATTCTTGTATATACCCTGACTAGGGATCAAACCCAAAATCTTGGTCTATCAGATGATGCTCCAAGCAACTGAACTACCCGGCCAGGGCTTAGACATGTTTTTCATTGCTTTCTATGTTGTGTTTTAGTGTTTTAGTCACTGAAGAAGTACTTTATTTCTCTTCTAGTGCTGTTGTAAAAACAGCAATGCTTATTAAATTATTAAGCAATTTTTGTTGCCACTTTATTGCCTTTCATCGTCTGGACCTCTTTATATTTTTTTCTCTAATACCTATCTTCTTTTTAAAAACAAAAACAAAACTATTTTCTCAGTATTTATTCTGTTCTTAGCTTTCTCTTTCTCATTTATTTATTAATGGCATTATCTTGGGGTAATCAAGACTAAAGAGGCTATTTAGGTTTTAGGTTGAAATATTGAAAAGGTTGGTACATGTAGGAGGCATATTACTGTATTAAATTTCTCTTGTCCTATGACCCTAGGAAGAATATAAAAATCCAGCAATGCGAAGCCATTGTTGGAACCCAATGTGGCAATGCTGTATTAAGAGGAGCCCATGTCTATATTCCAGGAATTGTGTCAGCTTCAAAATGTAAGTATAAAAGGTTATAAAAAAACCCACAAAGAAACATATGTCAAGAGACTTGATGTGGCTCACAAAGCCTGAAATATTTACTTGTCTTTTATACAGAAAGTTCATTGACTCCTGAAATGTGTGATTTGAACAGTCCTAGCTATAGTGTCAGGTTAATGGGCTAGACAATTTTATAGGATAGTCTTAAAACATTTTGAAGTGGAATACAGTTTTCCACTGTTAACATTAGTGGGTGTTTTTTACTGAAAATAATCTAGTGAAAAGACTACAAAAGTAAATTTAATTAACCACATAAATTATCTCTGTAGTTGTACAGTTTTAAGGTGTTCTAAGTACATGTACACGTATAAATGGATGTATGTATACTGCTCACAAAAATTAGGGGATATTTTATCGCTTCATATTAATTTTGAAATATTCCCTAATTTTTGTGAGCAGTATATTTATCATTTAAAATCTGCCTTAATTGCTATAACAGGAAAACTACAAAGAAATACCAACAGGGTTATGGGATTTAGAACGGTTACTTTGAGGAATTTAACTCTATGTTTTTAAGAATCCTTTTGAAGAAAACTTAGAAATTAAGGATGGAGAAATTTGAGAATGGAGCCAAAATACCAAGATTTATATAAAGTTTTTTAGGGAATGTTAGGTTTTGGGGAAATAATTTAAATTAGAAGATCTCTTTCCTTTTCTGCTCAGCTAAAGACTCCCAATCAAGGTAGAATTTTTTTTTTTAATTTTTTTTTTTACAGAGACAGAGAAAGAGTCAGAGAGAGGGATAGGCAGGGACAGACAGACAGGAACGGAGAGCTGAGAAGCACCAATCATTAGTTTTTCATTGCGCATTGCAACACCTTAATTGTTCATTGATTGCCTTCTTATATGTGCCTTGACCTAGTAACCCCTTGCTCGAGCCAGCGACCTTGGGCTCAAGCTGGTGAGCTTTTGCTCAAACCAGATGAGCCCTCGCTCAAGCTGGCGACCTTGGGGCCTCGAACCTGGGTTCTCTGCATCCCAGTCCGACGTTCTATCCACTGCGCCACCGCCCAGTCAGGCCTGAGGTAGAATATTTTGAAGACTATTTCATTTCTTTGTTTTCCCAGAAAAACCTTGAATTAGATTTATTGTTAAGGGTATTTAAAAGTAAATGGGCATATTTCCTATTAGGGATTTATATTGAGATGATGAGCCAGTTTAGGCTGCTTCAGGCTCACTATTGATGTCCCTAGAGTTGTTCTCTAGCTTTAAGAATTTTAACTGTTTTTCTATCAATGAATAGATCATTATAATGTGATTTTCTTCTTTCTTTAGTTATGAAAACTGGAGATGTTGTTTCTGTATACTCTGATATTGAAGGCAAATGTAAGAAAGGAGCCAAAGAATTTGGTGGAACAAAAGTATTTCTTGGAAATGGGATTTCTGAATTAAGCCGCAAAGAAATCTTCAATGGGCTATCTGAACTAAAGTATGTTATTAAGAGTTGTTTGGGTGAAATAAGTATTTTTTGTGGTTCAAGGAAAATTAAAACCAGTGTAAAAAAATATCTATTAGCATTATAAGAAGAATTTTTTTTTTGGTTTAAATAAAACTGGAAAATTACTTAACCCACACCTCTAATGAGTCTTTTTGTTTTGTTTTGTCTTTTGTTTTTTAGAAAAAAAAGTCTGTTAGGTAACAAATGCTCAGATAAAAGGTGTTTTTTTTGTGGCAGAGACACAGAGAGGGACAGATAGGGACAGACAGGAAGGGAGAGATGAGAAACATCAATTCTTCGTTGTGGCTTCTTAGTTGTTCATTGATTAATTTCACATATGTGCCTTGACGGGGGTGGGGGGAGCTACTGCAGATCAAGTGACCCCTTGCTTGAGCAAGCGACCTTTGGCTCAAGCTGGTAAGCCGTGCTCAAATCAGATGAGCTCGTGCTCAAGCTGGCGACCTTGGGGTCTTGAACCTGAGTCTTCCACATCCCAGTCCGACACTCTATCCACAGCGCCACCGCCTAGTCAGGTGATGAGTTTTAAGTAAGCAACCAGTCATGCTATAATTCAAATAATTTTACTTTTCCTTTTGAATTTCATTGATTTGAAATATTTTCATCTTGGAGAATGATATATTTGATAAAGTATGAAATATATTAACCTATCCAGATTTTTAAGAATATTCTAATTTTGTGAAAGGAAAAGCTATGAATTCAATATAAATTAAAAAAAAAATAATCAAAGTAAATGTTATCAGAAAGCTAACATTCTCATGAATACTTGTGGTCAAAAATTAATGTTTGGATTTATTCAACCAAATTAAAACATAGTTAGTTTTAAATCATCTCTGATTGCAACTGGCTCTAAATAAGCCCACAGACAGTTTCATTTCTTATTTTGCTTAGTATTATCAGCCAGTTATAGAAGTTCTAGGACTGCTCCATCACTCCAAAGTTGGCAGCTGTTATAGACATGCTGAAAGTTATGAATTTCTCCATCCAGGCAAAAGCATTCAGAACAGGCTTTCCTAAGATGTGCCACTTTGACATGTGAATAATTTTGGCTAAAGGTAAATGAGACGCTATAGGCTGACAAGAATCTTTTACCTCTCCCTTTAAGAATTTACATTAGGAGCTTTGCCCATAATAATAGTCATTACCAGGAATAACTTTTTTATGACCTATCTATATGGCAGGGCAGACTTCTAATTACTGAACATCTGCTCTTATTGTCCTGTGAATGTTCTGTGGATGACTTTTCCCCTCTGAAGGCCCATGGTGCCTCACTTCATCCTCAGCTCAGAATGTCATATGCATCTCCTTACCCTTCTGGTGTCTGAATTTCTCAGGTGTGTTGGGTCTCTGACTCTCATGTATATGGGATTCCCATGCATGCCTATATAATTAAATTTGGTTATTTTTTTTCTTGTTAATCTAATCTGTCCCATGTAGATTTCATTATTAGACCAGCTGAAAGAACCTTATATGGGTAAAATGTCTTACTCCCCCGCATAGGACTGGATCACACCTCTGATTCCTGGAATAGTTTTTCATGTTGTAGCAATTTGGGTTTATAGGTGAAATTAATTCTTCTGAAGAAACAGGTTATTGGATTCTCTAGTTCTATTTAGCAGTACTTTCCAAATGGCCAAGAACAAAGATTTTATTCTCCTTAGAAAGCTTTATGAATATGAAGAATAAAGCTTAGATCTTTTGTGTTTATCTTTGGTTCTGTAATAGGAGATTGATATTTTGACTGCCTCCTATAATTCATCATAAGTGGTATACTCTTCATTCTCTACCTTGTTTGATTTGGTAGTTCCAGTAACTGTGCCAGCAGACTTTTCTGAGCAATGTTTTTTTTGTTGATGGGAGTAGGAAGCAGCCATCTCTCAAAAAAACTGTTGATTTTACACCTGGTGTCAGTTATGCTGTTATGATTTCTTTCTCTGCCTATGTAAAAAAAAGTGTGCTTCCATAGCAGAAAAATGCTACATGTGCACCTTGCTTCTTATTTATATTCATTAAAAAATTTAGAACCAACTTTACTAGTATTCAGCCAGTAAGTTTACACCCTTTGTTTCTTGAATTCCAGTTGAGTTGAACCATTTATAGATTCATAGAGATAGATTGATTAATTTACTAACAGGTTATCCTTGATATCTTGTACTTTGCATTATTATATGGAGATACATATAATAAAAATATTTTTTAAAAGTATGTAATCCCATACCTGAGCAATAATTGGTTTAACTTATTTGTCATGTCAAATAGGAGCTAGTCAAAGGGGTAGCGGATGTTCTTTGCTTTTCATTTTACTTATTTCTGCCCAAAGAAAAAAACTTACGTAACTTTATCCCTTTTAGTTCTCCTGATGGCCTTCTACTGCAGGTAAAAATCAGAAACAATTTATTGGACTATTCTGAGTATCTTGGAGTTAAGTAAAATGCGGTTTTTAAAAGTCAGAACAGCTAATATTTGACAATGCTACTTGTGTATGTTGCTAGAAATGAAGTTTGTGTAGACAATGTAATTTATACAGACTAACATTAGATTTCCTACTTTTCAGAGGTATAGGCATAAGAATGACTGAACCAGTATATCTCAGCCCTTCGTTTGACAATGTACTGCCCAGCTACTTATTTTTACAGGTAAGTAATTGTAAAAGAAAAAATTTTACCTTGGCCGATTGGCTCAGTGGTAGAGCGTCGGCCTGGCATGCAAGAGTCCCGGGTTCAATTCCTGGCCAGGGCACACAGGAGAAGTGCCCATCTACTTCTCCACCCCCCCCCCTTCCTCTCTGTCTCTCTCTTCCCCTCCTGCAGCCGAGGCTCCATTGGAGCAAAAAAAAAAAAGATGGCCCGGGCGCTGGGGATGGATCCTTGGCCTCTGCCCCAGGTGCTAGAGTGGCTCTAGTCGCGACAGAGCGACGCCCTGGATGGGCAGAGCATTGCCCCCTGGTGGGCGTGCTGGGTGGATCCCGGTCGGGCGCATGAGGGAGTCTGTCTGACTGCCTCCCCTGTTTCCAGCTTCAGGAAAAAAAAAAGAAAAAATTTTAGTAACATTCAAACATACCACAGTGAATTGTTTGAAACCTAAGGGTGTTTTTGTTTTTTTTTTACTTCTATTAACATGCTTTTTTGTGGTCTAGATATATATATATATATATATATATATATATATATATATATATATATATATATATATTTTTTTTTTTTTTTTTTTTTTTTTTTTTTCCTGAAGCTGGAAACGGGGAGAGACAGTCAGACAGACTCCCGCATGCGCCCAACCGGGATCCACCCGGCACACCCACCAGGGGCGACGCTCTGCCCACCAGGGGGCGATGCTCTGCCACTCCGGGGTACGACCAGAACCACTCTAGCGCCTGGGGCAGAGGCCAAGGAGCCATCCCCAGTGCCCAGGCCATCTTTGTTCCAATGGAGCCTTGGCTGCAGGAGGGGAAGAGAGAGACAGAGAGGAAGGAGGGGGTGGGGGTGGAGAAGCAAATGGGCGCTTCTCCTATGTGCGCTGGCCGGGAATCGAGCCAGGGTCCTCCGCACGCCAGGCCGATGCTCTACCGCTGAGCCAACCGGCCAGGGCCATATATACAATATATATATATATATATATATATATATATATATATATGTATTTTTTATTTTTATTTTATTTATTCATTTTAGAAAGGAGAGAGAGAGGGAGAGAGAGAAACAGAGAGAGAGGAGGGGGAGGAGCAGGAAGCATCAACTCCCATATGTGCCTTGACCAGGCAAGCCCAGGGTTTCGAACCGGCAACCTCAGCATTTCCAGGTCGACGCTTTATCCACTGCGCCACCACAGGTCTATATGTATTTTTTAAAATTAATTTTACTAGAGTGACATCAATAAATCAGGGTACATATGTTCAAAGAAAACATATCCAGGTTATCTTGTCAATCAATTTTGTTGCATACCCATCACCCAAAGTCAGATTGTCCTCCATCACCTTCTATCTAGTTTTCTTGTGCCCCTCCCCCTCCCCCATTTCCTCCCCCCCACCTTGTAACCACCACACTCTTATCAATGTCTCTTAGTCTCGTTTTTATGTCCCACCTACGTATGGAATAATGCAGTTCTTGGTTTTTCTGATTTAGTTATTTTACTCAGTATAATGTTATCAAGATCCCACCATTTTGTTGTCAATGATCCGATGTCATCATTTCTTATGGCTGAGTAGTATTCCATAGTGTATATGTGCCACATCTTCTTTATCCAGTCTTCTATTGAAGGGCTTTTTGGTTGTTTCCATGTCTTGGCCACTGTGAACAATGCTGCAATGAACATGGGGCTGCATGTGTCTTTACGTATCAATGTTTCTGAGTTTTTGGGGTATATACCCAGTAGAGGAATTGCTGGGTCATAAGATAGTTCTATTTTCAGTTTTGTTTTTTTTTGAGGAACCACCATACTTTCTTCCATAATGGTTGTACTACTTAACATTCCCTCTAACAGTGAATGAGGGTTCCTTTTTCTCCACAGCCTCTCCAACATTTGCTATTACCTATCTTATTAATAAAAGCTAATCTAACAGGTGTGAGGTGGTATCTCATTGCAGTTTTGATTTGCATTTCTCTAATAGTTAATGAAGATGAGCATCTTTTCATATATCTGTTGGCCATTTGTATTTCTTCCTGGAAGAAGTGTCTGTTCATGTCCTCTTCCCATTTTTTTATTGGATTATTTGTTTGTTTGTTGTTGAGTTTTATAAGTTCTTTGTATATTTTAGATATTAGGCCCTTATCTGAGCTGTTGTTTGAAAATATCATTTCCCATTTAGTTGGCTGTCTGTTTATTTTGTTGTC
Organism: Saccopteryx bilineata; assembly: GCF_036850765.1. Classification (NCBI taxonomy): domain Eukaryota; kingdom Metazoa; phylum Chordata; class Mammalia; order Chiroptera; family Emballonuridae; genus Saccopteryx; species Saccopteryx bilineata. The sequence goes on from NC_089494.1 coordinate 154,979,655, forward strand.
AGTTTCTCTTGCTGAGCAAAAACTTCTTAGTCTGATGTAGTCCCATTCATTTATTTTTGCCTCACTTCCCTTGCCTTTGGAGTCAAATTCATAAAATGCTCTTTAAAACCAAGGTCCGTGAGTTTAGAACCTATGTTTTCTTCTATGTACTTTATTGTTTCAGGTCTTATATTTAGGTCTTTGATCCATTTTGAATTAGTTTTAATACAAGGGAACAAACTATAGTCGAGTTTCATTCTTTTGCATGTGGCTTTTCAGTTTTCCCAGCACCATTTTTTGAAGAGGCTTTCTTTTCTCCATTGTGTGTTGTTGGCCCCTTTATCAAAAATTATTTGACTGTATATATGTGGTTTTATTTCTGGACTTTCTATTCTGTTCCATTGGTCTGAGTGTCTATTTTTCTGCCAATACCATGCTGTTTTGATTGTTGTGGCTCTATAATATAGTTTGAAGTCAGGTATTGTAATGCCTCCACTTCGTTCTTTTTGTTTAGGATTGCTTTGGCTATTCGGAGTTTTTTATAGTTCTAAATAAATCTGATGATTTTTTGCTCCATTTCTTTAAAAAAATGTCATTGGAATTTTGATGGGAATTGCATTAAATTTGTATATTGCTTTGGGTAATATGGCCATCTTGATTATTTTTATTCTTCCTATCCAAGAACAGGGAATATTCTTCCATCTCATTGTATCTTTTTCGATTTCTCTTAACAATGGTTTGTAGTTTTCATTATATAAGTCCTTTACATTCTTTGTTATGTTTATTCCTAGGTATTTTATTTTTTTTGTTGCAATCGTGAAGGGGATTATTTTTTTTTAGTTCATTCTCAAATGTTTCATTGTTGGCATATAGAAAGGCTATGGACTTTTGTATGTTAATTTTGTATCCTGCAACCTTACTGTATTGGCTAATTGTTTCTAGTAGTCTTTTTGTAGATTCTTTGGGGTTTTCGATGTATAGGATCGTATCATCTGCAAAAAGTGATACCTTTACTTCCTCTTTTCCGATGTGGATGCCTTTTATTTCTTTGTCTTGTCTGATTGCTCTGGCTAGAACCTCTAGCATCACATTAAATAAGAGTTGAGACAGTGGACAACCCTGTCTTGTTCCTTATTTAAGGAGGAAAGCCTTCAGTTATGTGCCATTTAATATGATGTTAGCTGATGGTTTATCATATATGGCCTTTATCATGTTGAGACATTTTCCTTCTATACCCATTTTGTTGAGAGTCTTAAATATAAAATTGTGTTGTATTTTATCAAATGCCTTTTCTGCATCTATTGATAAGATCATGTGGTTTTTGTTCTTTGTTTTGTTGATATGGTTTATTACGTTAACCATTTTACGTATGTTGAACCATCTTGAAATTCATCCTTGAATCCCGCTTGATCGTGATATATTATTTTTTTAATATGTTGTTGTATTCAATTTGCTAGTATTTTGATTAGTATTTTAGCATGTATATTCATTAGAAATATTGGTCTGTAGTGTTTTTTTTTTGTGCTGTCCTTGCCCGGTTTCAGTATGAGGATTATGTTGGCCTCATAAAATGTGTTTGGAAGTATTGTTTCTTCTTCAATTTTTTGGAAGACTTTGAGTAGAATAGGAACCAAGTCTTCTTTGAATGTTTGATAGAATTCGCTAGTGTAACCGTCTAGGCCTGGACTTTTATTTTTGGGGAGGTTTTTAATAGTTGTTTTTTTTATTTCTTCCCTGCTAATTGGTCTGTTTAGGCTTTCTGCTTCTTCTTGACTCAGTCTAGGAAGGTTGTATTGTTCTTGGGATTTATCCATTTCTTCTAGATTGTTGAATTTAGTGGGATAAAATTTTTCATAATATTCTACAATTCTTTTTATATCTATGATGTCCATGGTGATTTCTCCTCTTTCATTTTGGATTTTGTTTATATGAGTTCTTTCTCTTTTTTCCTTGGTAAGTCTTGCCAAGGGTTTGTCAATTTTGTTGATCTTTTCAAAGATCCAGCTCCTTGTTCTATTAATTTTTTCTATAGTTTTTCTGTTCTCTATTTCATTTATTTCTGCTCTGATTTTTATTATCTCCTTTCTTCGGCTGGTTTTGGGTTGTCTTTGTTTTTCTTTTTCTAGTTCCTTAAGGTGTGAAGTTAAGTGGTTTACTTGGGCTCTCTCTTGTTTGTTCATATAGGCCCGAAGTGATATGAACTTCCCTCTTATCACTGCTTTTGCTGCATCCCATAGATTCTGATATGTCATATTGTCATTTTCAGTTGTCTGTGTATATCTTTTGATCTCTGTGCTTATTTCTTCTTTGACCCATTCATTTTTTTAAAAGTATGTTGTTTAGTTTCCACATTTTTGTGGGATTTTTTTTCTCTTTTTTGCAGTTGAATTCTAGTTTCAAGGCTTTATGATCAGAAAATATGCTTGGTACAACTTCGATTTTTCTGAATTTGCTGATGTTGTTTTTGTGACCCAACATATGGTCAATTCTTGAGAATGATCCATGTACACTGGAGAAAAATGTATACTCTGTCACTTTGGGATGAAATGTCCTGTAGATGTCTGTCATATCCAGGTGCTCTAGTGTTTTGTTTAAGGCCAATATATCTTTATTGATTCTCTGTTTGGGTGACCGATCTAGAGCTGTCAGTGGTTTGTTGAAGTCTCCAAGTATGATTGTATTTTTGTCAGTTTTTTTTTTATAAATAAATTTTTATTAATTTTAATGGGGTGACATCAATAAATCAGGGTACATATATTCAAGGAAAACATGTCCAGGTTATCTTGTCATTCAATTATGTTGCATACCCATTACCCAAAGTCAGATTGTCCTCCAAAACCTTCTATCTAGTTTTCTTTGTGCCCCTCCCCCTACCCCTCCCCGTCTCCCTCCTTCTCTCCCCCCGTCCCCCGTAACCACCACACTCTTGTCCATGTCTCTTATTCTCATTTTTATGTCCCACCAATGTATAGAATCCTGCAGTTCTTTTTTTTTTTTCTGATTTACTTATTTCACTCCGTATAATGTTATCAAGATCCCACCATTTTGTTGTAAATGATCTTATGTCATCATTTCTTATGGCTGAATAGTAAACCATAGTGTATATGTGCCACATCTTCTTTATCCAGTCTTCTAAATTTTTTTTCACAGTGATTAAAGCCTTTAAGCAAACTCTTGGCCAATACAGCAAGAATCCATAAAAGAGTAGTGTCCTTAACATGTTCACCAAGTCCAAGTTGGCACCATCACCATGCCAAATCCCTGAAAAATGCAACCCAACCCCAGTTCAGTCTGTTAGGAGCTGTCACAAGGAGCAGGAGTCCAGAAAATGTCCACATCCAGGAAAAGTCCTCATGGCACTGGAATTGTCACAATTCTATACTTTGCAGCTCACGTCCAAGTTCCAATGACCGATGCTTCTAGCTGGTAATGATTTAGGTAGACTGGAAAAGCCATCTGCAGCATGTGTGGAGATGGAGCTTCTGTTCTCCTCTGCCTGGAGAGATGAGATCAGGTTGTTTTTCCCTGGAGCTCTGTGACTGTGGCGTGGTAAAAAGAACCTTGGGATACACTAAGCTGGGTGGCAAAGGTAGATTCATAATAGAAGTTGGCAAAAGGGGGAAAGAGAGCTCTAAATTAGGAGTAGGTCCCAGCCTGAAATATGTGTGGGGCATTGAGGTAAGAGGAATAGAGGGAACACTATATATTAAACAAAGCAGCAGAAAATGGAACTATCAACACCCACAACAGAGATCTTGGAGGGTCAGTTTTTGTTTTAAGGTCAATAAATAGCTGTCTTATATATTTTGGTGCTCCTTGGTTTGGTGCATATATATTAAGAATTGTTATGTCTTCTTGATTCAGCGTCCCCTTAATCATTATGAAATGACCATTTTTGTCTCTGAGTACTTTTGCTGTCCTGTAGTCAGCATTATCAGATATGAGTATTGCTACGTCTATTTTTTTTTTTTTTTTTATGTTATTTGCTTGGAGAATTGTTTTCCAGCCTTTCACTTTGAATTTATTTTTATCCTTGTTGCTTAGATGAGTTTCTTGTAGGGAGCATACAGTTGGATTTTGTTTTTTAATCCATTCTGCTACTCTGTGCCTTTTTATTGGTGAGTTTAATCCATTTACATTTAGTGTAATTATTGACACTTGTGATTATTGCCATTTTATACATTGCTTTCTGTTAGTTTTGTGTCTTGTTTGATTCTTCTCTTTCATTTTTCTATCTTTTGTTTTTATTTGGTTGTATTCCATACTTCTTTCCTCTGTTGCTATCTTTTTTATCTCATGTGCTTCTCTGGTGGTTTTTTCAATGGTGGTTACCATTAAGTAATGAAAAGGGTTCCTACCCTGTTCATCGTAGTGCACTTTCTTGTGAGTACTTTTGTACTCCATCATCCTTTGCTACTATTAATCTCCATCGTCCCCCCCCCCCCTTTTTCTGTTGTCACAGTTTAAATTTGGTTTTATTTTGTTCTTGGTGGAGCTTTTACTTGTTTTGTTTTGTTTTGTTCTTTGTATCTGGTTGGAAAACCCCCTTGAGTAATTCCTGGAGTGGGGGTTTTCTGATGATAAATTCCCTCATCTTTTCTGTATCTGTGAATGTTTTTATTTCTCCTTCGTATTTGAAGGATAGCTTTGATGGGTATAGTATTCGTGGCTGAAAGTTCCTCTCTTTCAGGACTTTAAATATTGGGGCCCACTCTCTTCTAGCTTGTAGAGTTTCTGTTGAGAAAGCTGATGATAATCTAATGGGCCTTCCTTTATATGTTGTATTCTTCTTTTCCCTGGCTGCCTTGAGAATTTTTTCTTTGTCGTTGGTTTGTGCCAGTTTCATTATGATATGCCTTGTAGTAGGTTTGTTGGGGTTAAGAAAACTCGGAGTTCTGTTTGCTTCTTGAATTTGAGGCTTTAGTTCTTTCCACAGGCTTGGGAAGTTCTCATCTATTATTTGTTTGAATATGTTCTCCATTCTATTTTCTCTCTCTTCTCCCTTTGATCTACCTATTATTCTTATGTTATTCTTTTTGATGGAGTCAGACAATTCCTGTAGGGCTTTCTCATTTTTTAAAATTTTTGAGTCTCTTTCTTCTCTCTGTTGTGCCTCAAGTTGCTTGTCTTCTATTTCACTAATCCTACCTTCTCTCTGGCCTGTTCTATTAGCTAAGCTTGTTACCTTGTTTTTTAGCTTGAGAATTGAGTTTTTCATCTCTGTTTGATTTGTTTTTATAGTTTCAATTTCCTTGGTAATATATTCTTTGTGTTCATTGAGTTGTTTTCTGAGCTCCCTAAATTGCCTTTCTGTGTTTTCTTGTATATCTCTGAGTATTTTTAGGATTTCTATTCTAAATTCTCTGTCATTTAATTCCAAGGTTTCCAATATATTAAATTTTTTCTCCATAGATTTTTCCTCATCTATCTGTGCTACCTCTCTGTCTTTTGTATCCATGATATTTGATTTCTTTTTCTTTAATGGCATCTGAGGGTGGTTTTGTTGATAGTATTAATGAGAATTAATAAAGAATAAAAAATCAAAATAAAAAAGAATAAATTAAAAAAAGTATTATCCTCTCCCTTCCTTGAGACAAGTTTGTGGTGAACTGTGAATTATACTGTGCTAAATAGAACAAAAACTACCTTTAATGGAGGGCCTGAGTTGGGGAGAAGTGATAAAGGGGCAAAAAAGTGGGTATGGACCCACAAAATGCAAAAACGGAAAAAATTTGGGTCAAGAATAAAATGATTTGCTTTTAGGTGATGGTTGACTAAGAGATATGATAGGAATAAAAGGGAAACAGGAAAGAGGGGGAAAAATTAAAAAATTACTATTTAGTGGAGCAAGAACTAGATAAAATGGAGAGCCAGGGTTGGGAGCACTGCTAGTGAGTTAAAAAAGTGAAGTAAAATACCCCGAAACCACCACAAAGAAAAATTTGAGTCCCAAATAAAGTAATTTGTTCGTGATTGAGGATTGAATGAGATTGAAAGTAAACGAGAAAAGAAGAAACTAATATAGAGGGAGAAAAAAAAAGGAAAACACAAAAAGGAGAAAAAAGAATAAAAGGAGAGAGAGAGAGTTAAGGGTTTTGGAGTGCAACCCTCAGAGAGAGAAAGGATGAAGAAAGAAAAGATAATGGAAGATGTAACACTTATGGGTAGTGTAGTTCAAGGGGAGGAGAGAGTAAGACCAGCAGAGAATTAAATGACCAAATTGGAACAGGAAGAAAATAATCAAGACAAGAAGATAAGAGAAACAAACGAACAAATATAATAAAATGGGATAGGTTATAAAGTCTGTGGATTATTTTTGATTTTGAGAGGTTATCTTCTTGCTTTTTCTTTTCTCTCCCTCTTCCTGGTCGGTGATTCTGTACCCTGGGTTCTGCCCCTGTGGCATGCTTAGGTAGAGATTTGCAGTTGATAAGTTTCTATGGCGATGTCATATATTGGGCTTCAGTCTCGTTGGCAGTCGAGGCTCATTAGCATTTGCAGGCTCCGCCAATGAGATAGTCCGTATTCCCAGAGCCTCTCTCCTAGTCTTTCCTTCCTGAATTATTAGCCTGATGATCCAGCTATGGGGGTTGCTGCTGCCTCTGCCTGGAGATAAGAGGCTCAAAGAGCTGGCAAATCCCCACTCTATTCCCACTCAGCGCAGGGCTCTGGGTAAGTCTCAATCAGTCAGAGCCGCTAGCATAATCAGGTGGGGCTTCCACCCACACAAAGAGCTCTGACTCTGCCCCTCTGTCCGGGAACACGGGCACCCACTCCTGGGGGAATCTCTCACTATCCGTGCTCCCTGACCAGGATATCAGGCCAGCTGCCTCTCACTCCGAATGAGACCCCTGCCTGCACAAAAAAGTTCCAGCATAGGGAATTTCGCTCCCACTCACTCCCCATGCGCTGCTTTTTCAGGGCTCACGGGCGACCCCTAGACTCCAATTTCGGCCCACAGAAAGGCCTCTGACTCTGCCCCCCTGTCCGGTAACACAGGCATCCACTCCCAGGGCTCTAGGAGGAATTTCTCGCCCAGTATCTACACACGCTGACCAGGAGATCGGGGCGGATGGCTGTCCCAAGTGCCTTTCTTTGTCTGGGTTTGGCGCGAGCATTAGCTTGTGTTGACTGGGTTGCCACAAGCACAGTTTTTCCTTGGCTTGGATGTCTGTGCCGCAGCCTGATTCGGACATTTGTGCCACAGTCTGGTTCTATTCACACCCTATGCCCGCCTTAGTTCTTATACTCTCAGTCCCAGTGAAAGCAGCCCTTATTTAGGTTAGTGAGGAAGGCGGAGTGTTTCTTCCTCCTATTTCCTTTGGGGTTGATTATATAGTCAATTTTCGCTCAATCATACTTCGCGTTTACTGTGGAACTTCTGGAGGCTCCAAGGATAGATCTTTCTGTCTCTGGTTGAAGATCTTGTTGAATTTTGGGGGAGATTTATCGGTATCGCTCCTTACGGCACCATTTCTCTGATGTCATCCCGAGAAGCCTAGATATATTTTTTTCCTGTCTACCTTTAGTTAAGCAATAAGAAAAAACTTTGTAAACATTCTTTTTTTTCCCCAACTGATTAATTACCTTTTTACCCTTTTTGCCTAAATGTGCTTTAATATAAAGCTTATTATAATTGTTTTTCATCTCAAAATATTAATCTCTAAGTAATACATGCATTTGCTATATATATAAGTATTCATTTATAACTTTGAATAAGATTTATATGGTTGTACTAGTAACAGATTTTTGTCAGGTGGTTATTTATTGTGATGCTATAGCAAATGATTTGGTTTGCCAAGTATTTTAAAATAATTACCTTGCGATATTATTCTGTCTTATTTAAGACTGTCATCTTGTAGTAATAGTCATATGCAATTAATACTAAAAGTGATTTAATATAACTTAATTACTGATGAAGGTATATTTGAGTTGTATAATCTCATAATATATTTCTGGGAGTCTATCAGAAGTAGCTAAGATTTTCTTTACATTTTACTTTTCTCCTACCAGAATGTGGTGGTGGTGGGAAGACAGGAGCACAAACATGCCTGTCAGGGGCACTCACAGCTAGGACTAGTAAAGCTGGGATTTTAAAATGGAAGTTAGATAATGAAGCACCTGAAATTGCAAATTCTTATACATTTTCTAGGGGAAAGATTCAGTTTTGTCACATTTCTAAGGGGTCCTTCTCTGGTCTCTAAAATATTGAGAACCACTGAATTGAGAAAGAACAATATGTGGGTTTTTTTCTGAATTATTTGGAGAAATGCATCGTATGTGTGTGTGTGTGTGTGAGAGAGAGAGAGAGAGAGAGAGAGAGAAAGAGAGAGAGAGAGAGCACGTGTGAGAGAGAATTACCTATGGTATCATAGGATGCTTTAGTAAACTGAGAATTTCTACTATAGTTAAAAAAAAAAAAGTACCCTTGGCAGAGGATGCTGAACTGTATAATATCCAAGGTTTTCTATGTTCTCTGATTCTGAAATTTAAATTGATTTGCACTCATTGATAATTAATATTTTTTCTTATAGAATTTGCCATCTGCTGTTGTAACTCATGTTCTGGATCCTCAACCTGGAGAGAAGATTCTAGACTTGTGTGCAGCACCTGGAGGCAAAACAACACACATTGCGGCGCTAATGCAGAATCAGGTGAGACAGTCTTCACCGTGCTGTGTCACTGTATTGTGTGTTTCAGCAATGAAGGGGGAACCACATATCATTAGGAAACATTATGCAGACATTTGTAATCTGATTTTTCTTTTTGATGAGGAAAGTAAAGTTTGTATGTTAATGAGAAAGATATACATCAGTGTTTTTCAACTGCAGGTCCACAGAGTGGAGTTCTGTCCTGTTCTTTCATTTGGGACAAGTTTGTTTCTTATTTCAGCTGACTCCCTGTGTTTGTTTCCATGGATTGGGTAGATCCACTATGTCTCCTGGTCTTGGCAGAGTGGCCTTAGGTAGTAGCTGTCCTATGGGTCCAGTAGCACACTCTCCCTGGTCACTTGAACTGGCTGCTCCAGTGGTACCCCTCATGTGGATTGTGTGTACCCTCCTATTGTAGTTGAGCCTTACTTGCTGCTGGCACATCAGTGAGTGGGGTAGTGGGGTTGACTCAGGCTGACTGGCTTTGAGGGCTGGCTGTGACTACAGTGTGGGAGCTGTTATACAGTGACTGGTCTCAAGAAGTGAGTCACTTTAACCAGGATCTTGTGCTGTTCAAGTCTGCCCCTCATTTATGTTGCTTGTAGAGCTGGTCGTGTATTGCTCTGATGTGGTCTGAAGCTGTCCACTAGGTGTTTTGGTTCTGGTGCAAGCTAAGGTCAATCCTTACTTATTTCAGGCTTTGGGCCTCTTGGTAGGATCTATGAAGTTATCTGTGTTTGATTGCTGCTCATGCTGGGCTTGGGCGAACTTAGGAGAGACTATGCTCCAAACAGGGTTCATTGCCACTAGTGCCAGGTTGAGATCCTTTTGTGGGCACCATAATGTGACCATTATTCCATGCTTGTGGCTGCTTACTTGAAGCTATGTTCCTGGCCAAGTGTGGCTGTTGCTTATGCCAGACTTGGAGCCACCTGATAGGAGTTACAATGCAAGTCAGGTCTAGCCACTCCTGTGCTGGTCTTGGGGTCATTTAGCAAGACCTACAAGACACACCAAGGCTTCTGGTTGGGCTTTATTCAACGTTTGAGAGATTTTGCAGTTTTTAGTGTGATCCAATGCAGGTCACCTGTGTGGAGTAGCTGCTGGAAGAGGCTTGGCATGGGGTTGCATGTTGGGTGGGAAGGGGTCTTGGGGAATCACCTAGTTGGGGTGAACTGTGTTAACCAGGTTAATGGAGAGCAGAATTGATACCTTGCTGTATGGATCAGATAAGCACTCAATAAAGGAACAGTAGCACCTGAAAACATTGGTCTCTCTCTAGAGAGAGTTGCTCTGTCCCCTGTTCCTCCACCCCTCACCGTGAAGCTAGTTTAGTTTCTCTGCATATGTCCCTGGCACTTTTTGAGCTGTTACCATTATAGGAGCCTAGAGTGAATGAGATTGCGAATGAACAAATTTAGGCCCCTTCAGAGGAACAGCTGAGTCTGCAGCAGCCCCCATCTCTCACTCTGGTGCAGTCTCTACTGGTTGAGAGTCTCTATTGTTTTTTTAGCAGGTATAACCATACTTATATCTGACAATACTGATTTAAAGACAACAAAGGTAACAAGAGACAAAGATGAACACTTTATAATGATAAAGAGGACACTATATCAAAAAGAAATAACATTCCTTAATATATATATGCACCAAATCTGGAAGCATAAAAATATATCAGACATCTGTTAACAGAACTACAACAAGCTAGAGACAAAAACACAGTCATAGTTGGAGAGCTCAACACACTATTGGCAACTTTCGATAGATCATCCAAACAAAATCGTGAAGAAACATTGACCATAAAGAGCACACTAGACCAAATGGAAATAATTAACATTTACAGAACATTTCCTCCCAGAATGTCAGATTATATGTTTTTTTCCAGTGTACATGGGACATTCTCAAGAATAGACCAAATATTGGGCCGCAAAACTAGCCTCAACAAATTCAAGAAGATTGAAATCATAGTAAAGAAACCCACAAAAATGTTGAAATTAAACAACATACTTCTAAAAAATGACTGAGTCAAAGAAGAAATGAAAGCAGAGATCAAAAGATACAGACAAACAAGAATGATAACATGACATATCAAATTTTCTGGGATGTAGTGAAAGCATTAATAAGAAGGAAATTTATATCATTACAGGCTTATATCAATAAAAAAGAGAGATCTCAAGTAAACAACCTAACATTACATCTTAAAGAACTAGAAAAAGAACAAAAGCAACCCAAAGTCAGAAGAAAGTAATAAAAACTAGAACTAAGTGAAATAGAGAACAAAAATATTCTAGAAAAAAATTAATACAACAATGAGGTGGTTCTTTGAAAAGATCAGTAAAATTGTTAACCCCTGGCTAGCCTCACTAAGGAAAAAAAGGAAAAATGACTCATATAAGCAAAATTCGCAATGAAATAGGAGAAATTACCACAGACATCATAGATATACAAGGACTAATATTAGAATATTAGGAAAGATTATATGCTACCAAATTCAACAATCTAGAAGAAATGGATAAGTTCCTAGCACTATACAATCTTCCTAGAATGAGTCACGAAGAAGTAGAAAACCTAAATATACTGATAAGCAGTGAAGAAATAGAAACAACTATCAAAAACCTCTCCAAAAATAGAAATCCAGGACCAGGCGACTATACTAGTGAATTCTATCAAACATTCAAAGAAGATTTGGTATCTACCTTTCTCCGTGTTCCAAAAAATTGAAAAAGAGGCAATATTCCGTAACACATTTTGTGAGGCCAACAAAACCTTGATAGCAAAACCTGGTAGGGACAACACAAAAAATGGAATCTACAGACCAGTATCTCCAATGAATACAGATATAGAAATCCTAATCCAAATGCTACCAAATTGAATACGCCATTACATTAAAAGAGTAATATACTGCTTACAAAAATTAGGGGATATTTCAAAATGAATATGAAGCTATAAAATATCCCTAATTTTTGTGAGCAGTGTACATCGAGTGGGATTCATTCTAAGAGCACAAGGATGGTTCAACATACGCAAATTGATCAATGTAAATACACCACATCAACAAAACAAAGGACAAAAATATAAATAGTATGATTCTATCAATAGATGCAAGAAAAGGCATTTGATAATATATAATCTTCAGCTTTTTCTTCTCTGGGAAGATTCTTATCTGTCTTTTGATTCTAAATAATAGTTTTACTGGGTAGAGTAATCTTGGTTGTAGGTCCTTACTATTTGTCACTTTGGATATTTCTTGCCATTCCCTTAAGAGAAATCAGCTGACAGCCTTATGGAAGCTCCCCTGTAGGTAAGTAATTGCTTTTCTCTTTGTCTTTAACTTTTTTTGCATTTTATTATGGTGTGTCTTGGTGTGGACCTCTTTCGACTCCCTGGTTTGGGACCTTCTGTGCTTTCTAGACTAGTATGAATATTTCCTTCACCTAGTTAGGGAAGTTTTTCATCATTATTTTTTAAAATAGGTTTTCACTTTCTTGGTCCCTCTTCTTCTCACAATAATCCCATGATGCAAATGTTGATACAATGTTTGAATGATACAATGATGCAAATGTTTGAAATTGTCCCAGAGGCTCTTTATACTATCTTCATTTTTTAAAATTCGGAAATTTTTTATTTCCTTATATTCCCAATCACTAGTTTGATTTTTGGCTTCATCTACTCTACTGTTGGTTCCCTGTAAGTTATTTATTACAGATTGTGGATCCTTCATTTCTGACTGGTCTTTTAATGCTTATAAGGTTCTCACTAAGTTTATTGAACATCCTTATAATCATGTTTTGAACTCCTGCATCTAGTAGATTGCTTATCTCTATTTTGTTTCTTTTTCTTGAGTTTTGTTCTGTTCTTTCATTTGGGACACGTTTCTTTCCTCATTTGGGCAGCCTCCCTGTGTTTGTTTCTATTTAATAGGTAGAGTTGCTACCTCTCCTGGGCTTGATAGAGTAGCCTGAAGTAGTAGGTGTCCTGTAGGATCCAGTGACTGAGCCTCTCCAGTCACCCGAGTTGGGCACTCCAGGTGTACCCCTCCCGCCCTGTGTACACCCTCCTCTTATAATTGAGCTTGATTGCTGTTTGCACCTCAATGGGATGGATCTACCCCAGACTGATCAGCTGCAAGGACTGACTGCAACCACTCACCACCAACCTCTGACCACCATGGAGTATCAGCTGTGCAGGGTCCCATCCCACAGAGCAGGACTTTCGCATGGCTCTGGTGCCCACTGTATTGGCCCCTTGAGTGTGTCACTTGTGGAAGTAGTTGCATGGTGTTGCTTCAACATGCTCTGATGTTGTTCACTGGGTGTGCTGGCTCTGGGCCGTACCAGAATGTTCAGGCTAAGGTCAGCCATCACCTCTGTTCTGCCTATGGCCACTTGGCATGAGCTACAAAGTGATTTGCAGATGTCTGCTACTTGTGCTGGCTGTGGAGGTGTCCAGGTAAGGCCAAGCTATGAACCAAGGCTGACTGCCGCTAGTGCCGTGCCTGGGTCTACTTAGTAAGTGATATAGAGCATGCTGAGGCCAGATGCTGCTTATTTGAATGATTTTAGGAAAGTCTGATATATGAGCCAAGACAAGCCATTCACATGGAAAAACCACTGGCAACAGCTTGGGTGGACTTCTGGAAATCACCAGGGCAGGACGAACAGTGTGTGAGCCAGGTTGATAGAGTCTCAGATATGGCACCTCCCTGCAGGCTGTGTGGAGGTAGGGCTCATCAGAGAAGCAGTGGCCTCTTTCAGCATTTCTGTCTGGGAGACAGCTTCCCCCAGCCCTTGCCTTGATGCTAGACAATTCAGTTCCTCCCCATGTCTCTGGTGCCTTTCAAGTTGTTGCCCTGTGGTGGAGCTCAGAGGGAGAGAGTCCTAGTTAGTTCCCACTGGTTTTCATAGCCTGATGTTATGAGGACTCCTCTTCCTGGCTCAGGTGCTCTGGGCTAGGGAGCCATGTATGGGACTGATACCCTAGCTCCTTAGGCAGTACCTCCACTGGCAAAATAATCACTCCCAATTTTTAATCAACTCACTGATACTCTTCTGCATCTCTGCTGCTCCTACCAGTCTTGATGTGGCTTTTTTATACTGTAAGTACAGGACTCTTGATTAGCTGTTCTTCAACTGGTTCTCAACAATGATTGTTTTATAGTTAGATGTTATTTTGATGTGGTAGGAGTAGGAAGGGAACACAGCATTTACTTATTCCCCTTCTTGACCTTAAGTCAATCCATTTTTTATCTGTATTGAATGATTCTTAAGACAATTAAGTGACAACAATGTTGTACAGAAAATAGTAGGAACATCTGTAATGTCAAGTTGAAATTGTACCTTTTTTTCTTTTGTTAGTGAAAAATTTAATTATCCAAAGACTTAACAATGAAAATTCACATAGGATGGGTCAAAAATAGGTTTTCAGTTTGTATAGAAAATAGTAAAATAATTAATAAATAATAATACAAGAATAAACTGTTTTGTGTACCCATAACTGTAAACCTATTTTTGCCCCATCCTGTACTTACACATTAGTATTTGGTTTTAACAACATAAGAATTTCTGGCCTGACTAGGCAATGGTGCAGTGGATAGAGTGTCAGACTAGGACACGGAGGACTCAGGTTCGAAACCCTGAGGTCACTGGCTTGAGCACAAGCTCATCCAACTTGAGTATGGGCTTACCAGCTTGAGTGTGGGGTTGCTGGCTTGAGTGGGGGATCGTAGACATGACCCCATGGTCACTGGCTTGAGCCCAAGGTCACTGGCTTGAGTAAGGGGTCACTCGCTTTGCTTTAGCCCCACCACCCCCTGGTCTAGGCATATCTAAGAAAGCAATCATTGAACAACTAAGGTGCCACAACAAAGAATTGATGCTTCTCATCTCTCTCCCTTCCTGTCTGTCTGCCCCTATCTGTCCCTTTCTCTGACTCTCTCTGTCTCTGTCAAAAAAAAAAAAAAAAAAAGAATTTCTGAAACATTCAGATATAACAGCAGAGGGATAAAACGTATAAATATGGCCCTGGCTGGTTGGCTCAGTGGATAGAGCATTGGCCTGGCAGGCAGATGTCCTGGGTTTGATCCCTGGTCAGGGTACACAGGAGAGTAACCATCATTTTCTCTTCCCCTCTTTCTACCCCTTTCTCTCTCTCTTCCTTTCTCGCAGCCAGTGACTTGATTGGTTTAAGCATTGGCCCCAGGCACTGAAGATAGCTCAGTTTGTCTGAGCATTGGCCTCAGGCGCTGAGGACAGCTCGGTTGATTTGAGCATTGGTCTCAGATGGGGTGGATCCTGGTTGGGGCACATGCAGGAATCTGTTTTACTATCTCCCCTCCTCTCATTTAAAAAAAAACACACATAAGTATAAAAAATATTTTTACTAAATTTATCGAAGTGTTAAACCTTTCTCTGCACTGTATGTGTGTTGTGAATTCTATATATGTGTTGTGAATTCATATGCTGCATATATATATGCCCTGTATATATGTATTCTGTGTGTGTGTGTGTACTTGTTCCCCTTTATTTGTAATGTGATATATGTTGTGTTTGCGTAGAGGTGTTTATTCATAGAAATTTTATTCTCTCTAGTAAGAAGCTTTCCAAATAGAGTCTGGACACTGTAGTTGTTATATTTTTGTTATGTTGCTTTTATACTGCCATGTAAACTGACCACAGAGCTTTTGCAGCATATAACAAAACATACATTCAGCCCAGGATCCTGGGATTCAGCTGATTCGTGCTAGGCTTGTTTGTGCACCTGATCCTAGCGAGTTAGTTAGGGATTCTGATGATCTTGGATGGGCTTATTCACTTGGTTTGGGTTGGTGTTGGCTTATTGAAAGTGACCTCATCTGAGACCACTAGGGTGCCCTGCCTCTGGTCCATGTGGTTCTTATCCTCTGTGGCTGAGGGCAAGGCAGAGCAAGGCCAGATTCAAGTGCTTTTCATTTCTCTGTTTGCATCACATTTGTTTTCATCCCACTGACCAACGCAAATCACTTAGTTGAGCTCAAGTCAGAATAGCAGGGTTTTGCAAGGTAAATGGCAACGGATGCGGTATGTGGGGAAGTGCACTGAAGTTATGTAATCTCGCACAGCGGGCCAGCAATGTAGAAATGAATAACCTGAGTAGAGATATCTGAGTCAGAATGAATTCTAGATTTTGTCACTGCTTTTGATTTATTGATGATTTATTTTGATAGTTAAATTTTGTGTAAGTTTACCCTCTTGTCTGTACTTTTGTAATAGTAGCCTTCAGACAGTGTAGTTACTCCTTCACTGCAGTACATTGGAACCTTATTCTTTTTGCCTACTTTTTCAGTTCAGCTCATGTGAAATGATTTTCCTGCTTGTCAAAGTATTAATCAGAACTACGTCTACCATTAAACCAGGTGTCACATTTAGGAACATTATCAGCAAATTTCTGGTATTGTAGTCTATTAAACTAATGCATAATCATGCAAAGACAGTATATATAAAGGGAATAAAAGCAAAAAAAACCAACCACTTCGAAGGGTTAATTTCACCATGTCTGCAGTATCATTTCATAATATGTTTTAAACTATCAGGTGAAGATCACAATACACTCATAAATATGACCTCTTGTCTTTATTGACTTTGACTTAAGTACAATATTACCATTTGAAATTATTTTTGAACTACATTTTATGCCAGTGTAGAACATTTTGCTGTGTGATATACAAACATATTTTTCTGTATTTAGTTGTCAGAATATATATGAATTTTATGTTTATAGCTTAGTAAATATTGAGATGAGGATTTATTTTGTAAGTAATATTTATCTGTATCTTAAAGCACTAGAGGTCGGCTGTCTCAGGACCTTAGTTCATGCTCTTCCAGAGATGAGCAAGGTACATCAAATTGATGATTTTTAATGTCTACCTCCAATAAGTGTTTTTAAGTTTCTTTAGAAGATTGCAAACATTATTTTTGGTTTTAAGTTTTATTGATTAAAAGTCACTGGGCATTATAAGAAAATTATCTGGCAAGGTTTCTTTTCTTTTTTTTTAAAGGAAAAACAATTTAAATATTTGATATAAATTTAATGTGCATTTGGTAAATGAATTAAACTTTAAAATTAGGTGTAGGAGGAGAGTGGAGAAGACCATAATTTTTCATATATTTCTCATTTTTAATAATTTTCATGATTGCTTTAGATATACTGTTTATGTTTTGTTTGTTTGTTTTAGGGAGAAGTAATAGCACTGGATAAACTATCGAACAAAGTAAAAAAAATAAAGCAGAATGCTTTATTATTAGGGCTGAATTCCATTAAGGCTTTTTGCTTTGATGGAACAAAGGCGCTTAAACTCGATATGGTTAAGGATACAGAAGGTAAGTTAAACTTTATTTTATTTTTTAGTGAGAGGAACAGACAGAGAGAGAGGGACAGAAAGGGACAGACAGGCAGGAAGAGAGAGATGAGAAGCATCAATTCTTCATTGTGGCATCTTAGTTGTTCACTGATTGCTTTCTCATACACCTTGACTGGGGGGCTCCAGCCTCACCAGTGACCCCTTGCTCAAACCAGTGATCATGGGGTCACGTTTATGATCCCACACTTAACCAGCGACCCTGCAGTCAAACCAGATGAGCCTGCGCTCAAGCTGGTGACCTCAGGGCTTCGAACCTGGGTCTTCAGCATCCCAGGCCGATGCTCTGTCCATTATGCCACTGCCTGGTCAGGCAAATTTTTTTGTTGTTTTTTTTTTTGTATTTTTCTGAAGTTGGAAACAGGGAGGCAGACAGACTCCTGCATCCACTCGACCGGGATCCACCCAGCATGCCCACCAGAGGGTGATGCTCTGCCCATCTGGGGCATTGCTCTGTTGCAACCAGAGCCATTCTAGTGCCTGAGGCAGAGGCCATAGAGCCATCCTCAGCGCCCGGGCCAACTTTGCTCCAATGGATCCTTGGCTGCAGGAGGGGAAGAGCGAGACAGAGAGGAAGGAGAGGAGGAGGGATGGAGAAGCAGATGGGCGCTTCTCCTGTGTGCCCTGGCCGGGAATCGAACCCGGGACTCCTGCACGCCAGGCCGACGCTCTACCACTGAGCCAACCAGCCAGGGCCAGGCAAATTTTATTTTTTAAAAGCTTTTATAAACAAGTAGATTTTGCTCTCATTGTTGTAACCCCATAACTAATATCCAGAAGGCTTTAAAACTTTGGCAAGGATATAGGTAGTTAACTGTAACATATCGTTTTTGCTTTTCATCTCAACCCTGAATATATCAAGTTTTTAATAATATAAGTCAAACCCCCAAGACTTGATTAAATTCTTTATACTTGACATACTTGTCTTAATTTCATATCGCATCTCAGAAAACTTCTGAGTTTTCCATTTTGATTTCTGAGCTCTTTTGTATTCTTCATTTTTCTTGAGGAATGGGGCTATGGAGCTGGGAAAAGATGAAAAACTGTTATATTTGTTCATTTAATCTGGCTGTATATCTAGTATCTTTGTTTAGATTTTATTTCATGAAATACTCAAGAAACTTGCATATTTGAATGAACTAACTAGTATTCATTTCCCCAGAATGTTCATTCATTAAAGATGATTTGTGGTCTTAGATTTCCCACCAAAAGACAGGTCCTGTAGATTGCTGTTGTTAACAAAGTTCAAGGAGTAAATTTGAAGATCTTTAATAAAGGCAATTAATGAATTGGGCACCATACCATCTAGCAACTAGAAGTTATCTCCCATTGATTGAATAAAGTGGAAGGTTTTTATAGCAAAAAAGGTGGGGTCAGGGAGCTGTTAATGAAATAAAAGAAAGGATTATTATGGGGCCAGGACACCTTTTCTTTCTCTTTCTGGAAAGAAAAGGGAAGGGTTTTTTTCCCCATGTAGATTGACTCTTTTTTTTCTGTGAGGGATATAGGGGGACCCACACATATTATCTTACTCATGCTTGACCAGAAAATTCCAGACTGGTTGGCTAAGATGTTTCTGGGAGAGGTTGAAACCGCAATTAAATCAGGTATTAAATCTATGTTTGGTATCATGAGCTTTTAGCACTGTGTAATGCCATTTTAGAACTGTGGTTTTCTCTTTAATACCATAGGGAAAAATAATCTTTCTAACCCTGTATTTGCCTGTATTCATAAAAAACAATTTACTAGTAGACAGTAGTAGTTCAGTAATTACTTCATTAAAATTGTTATTAGGTCACCAATTTTTACATATCTGTGAATTCAGTTGATCATATTTACAAGCATAGTAGTTGGGATTAAGGTAAGAAAAACCAATATATAAGGATAGCAATTTCAGAGGTTAGTCTTTAGTGCTGTAATGAAATAATCCCTTAACTAACTTGGGATATAAGATCAAATTTTCACTCATCCACATCACTTTATGCAGTAACCATCATAGGTCATCACCTTTAGCTATTTTTTCATTAAGGCTTGTTTACTAACAGATAACCTCTGGTAGCTGGATTTGGGGTGTTAAACTTAGAAAGTCAGGCAGTAGACCCTATTTGGTTTGATAGAAAACATAGTGATGTGAAAATCAACATATCTTTGAGACTCATGGAAAGTGAGAAATTATTTTTTAATATCTACCCAACGCATAGTAAGCCACATGGGATTTAAAAAGCAAACTAACAAATGGAACACATGGACTGCTTTGTGGAAAAGTAAGGATTGTGATCCTGGCCAGTTATCTCAGTGGATAGAGCATTGGTCCAGCATATGTACATCTTGGGTTTGATTCTCTGTCAGGGCACACAAGAGAAGTGACCATCAGCTTCTTTCCCTTTCCCTCTCCCATTTCTCTCCCTTATCCCCTCCCGCAGCCAGTGGCTTGACTAATTTGAGTGTCAGCCCTGGGCACTGGGGATAGCTCGGTTGTTCTGACCATCAGCCTTAGGCACTAAAAATAGTTCAGTTGATTCAAGCATCAGACACTAGATGAAGGTTGCCAGGTGAATCCCAGTCAGGGTGCGTATGGGAGTCTGTCTCGCTATCTCCACTCCTCTCACTTAAATAAGAAAGGGAAGATGGAGGGAGGGAGAGAGGGAAAGGAATGTTTTGAGGAACAGTATCTAGACTATTATTTCTTCTCTGTAAGAATAGGTCAGATTGAATTTACTAAATACATGAGAATAGCATTTCATGGTCAGTTGATTGTCAACCCTGAATGGTTTATCCAGAGGCTTGCAGGAGTATAGGCTAGGGACTATGCCAGAGCGACCCAGGATACAGTGGCTTAGAAAAGATAGAAGTGTGTTATGTTTATTTTTGTTGTTTATTTGTGTCTCACCTAATAGGTAGAAGTGGGTATTTAATGGTGGTATTTTTATCTCTGGGTTCAAGACAGCTTTTCCAGTTCTTTCCAGGGGGAAGGGAAAGAGACTTGGAGACTACATTGCTAGTCCTTTTAAGGGTAAGACCTGGAAGCGGGATTTTGATGTTATGATTTCTAATAAAGAAAGGATTAAGGTTTATTCATGTCCTGGCATATATCAGTACTTCATTCCTTTTCATGTATGAATAATATCGCAGTATAAGGCTAGTGTTCCATTTTATGTATCTATTCATCAGTTCAAAGACATCTGGGTGTTTCCCCCTTTTTTGGCTACTATGAATAATGTTGCTATGGGCATTTGTGTGTAAGGTTTTGTGTGAACACACATCTCGTTTATCTTGAGTATATATCTAGGAGTGAAATTGCTGGGTCATATGCTGACTCTTATGTTTAACCTTTTGCAGACTGCCAGGCTGCTTACAAAGCAGCTGCACCGTTTTTACATTCCCACCAGCCATGTTTGAGGATTCTAGTTTCTTCACATCTTCATCAGCAATTGTTATAAAGTTCTTCATATAGTTAGGCATAAGTTTCTTATTAGCATAAGACTTACAAATATTTTTTCCCATTCTCTAGTTATCCATTCACTTTCTTTTTTTTTTTTTTTTTTTTTTTTTAAAAAAAAGACTTTTTTTATTTTTTTTTAATTTATTCATTTTAGAGAGGAGAGAGAGAGGGAGAGAGAGAGACAGGCAGACAGAGAGAGAGAGAAGAGAAAGAGACAGGGGGGAGGAGCTGGAAGCATCAACTCCCATATGTGCCTTGACCAGGCAAGCCCAGGGTTTCGAACCGGCGACCTCAGCATTTCCAGGTCGACGCTTTATCCACTGCGCCACCACAGGTCAGGCCCATTCACTTTCTTGATGTCATTTGAAGTGCAAAAGTTTTTCATTTGAATGTGTCAAGTTTATTTCTTTCTTTTGTTGCTTGTGATTTTGGTGTCAAGAGTTTCATGGTGGCCTGTCCTTTGGTGGCGCAGTGAATAAAGCGTCGACCTGGAAATGCTTAGGTCGCCGGTTCAAAACCGTGGCCTTGCCTGGTCAAGGCACATATGGGAGTTGATGCTTCCAGCTCCTCCCCCCTTCTCTCTCTGTCTCTCTCTCTCCTCTCTCTGTCTCTCTCTCTCCTCTAAAAATGAATAAAATTAAAAAAAAAAAAGAGTTTCATGGTATTGGCTCTTACCTCTAGATCTAAAATTCATTTTGAATTAATTTTCCTGTATAATGTGAGGAAGTAAAAAACCCAACTTGATTCTTTTTCACACGGATTATCCAGTTGCTCCAGCACATTTCAGTGAAATGACAATTTTGCTCCATTGAATTGTTTGGTAAAATTCACCTGTGAAGCCATCTGGTTCAGGACTTCTGTTAGTTGGGAGTATTTTAATTACTCCTTCGATTTGGTTGGTTGTAATAGATTGTTCAGATTTTTTGTTTCTTTCATATTCAGCCTTGGAAGATTGTATATTTCTAGGAATTTATTCATTCTTTTAGGTTGTCCAATTAGTGGCATATAATTGTTTGTATTATTTCCTTATAATCCTTTATATTTCTTTGGTGTTGGTTGTCACTTCTCTTTTATTTCTGATTTTATTAAGACAATCTGATTCTTGATGAGTTCAGCTAAAGCTTTATCAATTTTGTATATATCTTTTTAAAGAGCCACTTCTCATCTGTTTTGGCGCTTTTGGTCTGATCTAAGACAGGTTCAGAATATTTTTATAAATTTAAATTCTATATAGTCATTCAGTACCTTCTTTGAAAATTATACCTAGTAGGAGCAGTGAGTTCAACGAGTAGGCATTGCTCTACCTTATCAGGGCCAAGGTGCACGTTTGTGCCCTGTACACATGCACTAGGCTGAGAGGTGAGTGGGGGCTGAAATCGAGCTTGTGCTCTGTTTATCACGTGTTAATCTGGAGGTAGGGATTCTGTAATTCTTGGTAACACAAAAATATCTTGTGGGCTTGCAGATTTCCTGGCTCTTAAGGATTCTTCAGTGCTTGGGTGGGGGATAAGACGTGAACACTAGTGACTATATTTTAAGACTATACATCTAAATAATACAAACTGCTATGGAAAGTCAGAGAAAATGTTTATTTCTTACAGGGAAAAAAGAGTTTAGGGGAGGCGGGATGTTTTTAGGCTTTGAAAGGGTAGGTAGCATTTTGGCAAATGGAATTGTGTTCAGGTGACATCCAAGGTAAAGGTAATTAGCAGAGGCATACAAATAGGAAAGTTCAAACAACTTTGGGTAACAAAGCAATGTTCTGTTTTGCTTTAACATTGGTGAATATGGGGTAGTACAGAGAAATGTGGCCGGAGGAGTAGATAAGGCCAGGTTATTAATGGTCTTTATTTGTTTTTTGTTTGTTTGTTAGGGACAGAGTGAGAGTCAGAGAGAGGGATAGACCGACAAGAACAGAGAGAGATGAGAAGCATCAATCATCAGTGTTTTGTTGCGAGACCTTAGTTGTTCATTGATTGCTTTCTCATATGTGCCTTGACTGTGGGCCTTCAGCAGACCAAGTAACCCCTAGCTCGAGCCTGCAACCTTGGGTCCAAGCTGGTGAGCTTTGCTCAAACCAGATGAGCCCGTGCTCAAGCTGGCAACCTCGGGGTCTCGAACCTGGGTCCTCCGTATCCCAGTCCGATGCTCTATCCACTGCGCCACTGCCTAGTCAGGCTCTTTATTTGTTAATTTGAGAAGTTTATTTCATAGTGTTAAGCAGCTTTGGAACTAACAATAACTTTTAGTTTATTATGTCAGAGGAATGTATAACTTGTTGAGAGCTGAGTTATAGGGGAATTCATCTGGCCACAGCATTCAAAATAAAACTACGCAAGGTATTTCCATAGAGAGAGTTTAATATAAATTTATACTAAAGAGAGACAGCTTAGTACAAATAAACAGCCTAAGGAATCAGTTACATCGATATTGGAGAGCTGAAAAAGCAAAAAATGATCACTTGGGCAATCTAGAGGTGGTGACTGCAGAAAGCAGCTTCTACTCTGGTAGCAGGAGAAACAGAGGAGAAGGTTTCCTTATTAGAACCAAAAAGCTTAGAGAAAGAGGCTTCATAGAGCTGGAATTCAAAACACTAAGGAAGTGGGTGCTCCCCAGCTGCTGCTTGTTCCTTTGTACTCAAGCAGGCAGTGTCAGCAAACGGGGAGGGCTCTCTGGCCACTACATACTGATGCTTAATGGGAAAAGGTAGAAACTGCAGCTATCAAGGAAAGGACTGTTGTTGGGGTGCTTTTAACAGGAACAGCAAGCAAACAAGAATGAGAAAGTCCATTCTATGCTCCTCTTGCCTCTCATTTCCCCACCCCCATCACTCCTGTCTCCTAATGGTGAATCTTGAATGGAAGCCAGAAAGCAAGGGAGAATTGTTGAGTTCACACCTCAGCATCACATAGCAGAGGAGAGAAGGGTAGATGCAGAACTCAGAAAATATAAATAACAGTAAAACAAAAGCCTTTGAAATAGGTCCCTATACATAAAAACCTGAAAGAAAGAATAAATTAATGAATAGGTCAGAGAAAAATAATTTTGGAGGGGGGAAGGATGTACGCAAAAGTAACTTGAAGATAGATTAAGGGGCTTACTATAAAGAATTAAACTGAAAATAGCTAAAAGCAGATGAAGATGAACATTTTTTTTGATTGCACAAATTGAGAAGATTTTTAAAGCATGAAAGCAAAGCTAAAACCCAATGAAAAGGATATATAATATTCAACAATTAAATATGTTTAAAAAAATCCAAAAACTTAGGCAAATGACAAATTGAGGGAAACATTTGTAAAATATTTGATAGAGGAGAGGTTAACATCTATAACATACAAAGAGCTCTTCTAATTAATAAGGAAAATGTAACAATCTTAGTAGAAAAAGGGCAGAAACAGAGACTGTGACCATATAAAGAAAAAATACAAATGACCAATAAAATAATTGTCAACTTTGATGAGGATTTGGGGAAGACAAGTACACTCATGATCAGGGGTCCCCAAACTACGGCCCGCGGGCCGCATGCGGCCCCCTGAGGCCATTTATCCGGCCCCCGCTACACTTCCGGAAGGGGCACCTCTTTTATTTATTTATTTTTTTTTTCCCTTTCCTGCATTTTTCTGAAGCTGAAAACGGGGAGGCAGTCAGACAGACTCCCACATGTGCCCGACCTGGATCCACCCGGCATGCCCACTAGGGGACGATGCTCTGCCCATCTGGGGCATTGCTCTGTCGCGACCAGAGCCATTCTAGCGCCTGAGGCGGAGGCCACAGAGCCATCCTCAGCGCCCGGGCCATCTTTTGCTCCAATGGAGCCTTGGCTGCGGGAGGGGAAGAGAGAGACAGAGAGGAAGGAGAGGGGGAGGGGTGGAGAAGCAGATGGGCGCTTCTCCTGTGTACCCTGGCCGGGAATCGCACCGGGGACTTCCACAAACCAGGCCGATGCTCTACCACTGAGCCAACCGGTCAGGGCCAAGGAGCACCTCTTTCATTGGTGGTCAGTGAGAGGAGCATAGTTCCCATTGAAATACTGGTCAGTTTGTTGATTTAAATTTACTTGTTCTTTATTTTAAATATTGTATTTGTTCCCGTTTTGTTTTTTACTTTAAAATAAGATATGTACAGTGTGCATAGGGATTTGTTCATAGTTTTTTTTTATAGTCCGGCCCTCCAACGGTCTGAGGGACAGTGAACTGGCCCCCTGTGTAAAAAGTTTGGGGACCCCTGCTCGTGATAATGCAAGTATAAATTAGTCTTTCTAGAGGATTTTTAGTGGTATATATAAAAACCTTAAAAATAATTGTTTACATTGAAAAGATATCCCTTCTAAGATGGTAGGTAAGAAAGCAAGGATGGTTATAATGGATGAGTTAAATAGGTAAGAACTTGGTGTCTGCCAGTTATGCAATCAGAAAAAAGCAGAAAGTTGTGTTGGTGTGAGGTACAGAACGATGCTGTGGGTACTACAGGAAATCAGATACTTTTGTATAAAAGCAGTCAGCAGCAGTATTTTGCTTGTAGTGACATAGCATAAATATAGTAGCAGATTGTTTGGTTTTATGACTTTATCCAGTAACACTAAATATATCAGAAGTTGGGGTAGGGAAAATTATGTAAAGTGAATGCAAAGGGATACCTGTGGAAGCTTGGATTCAGGGGGCTACTAACTCATTGTAGAGCATAGCCTTGCTGGAAGCAAGGAGCAAGGAGACCAAAAACCACAGAATGAATATGTTTGACTAAGAAGCTAATGAGTTCTCTCTTTTGAGGGGGCAGCCTGCAGAAGGGATTATCAAGGGACATGCTGGCTCTCAGAATGACTCGAATTCATTCCAGGTTCTAGCTCTGCTGAATTGCTGAATTGGGGATATGATGTCTCATTTGATTAGGCCTTAGTTTTCACTGTATCAGCAGAATAACCCTCAATTGTAATAATTCCATAGTTAGTCATTTTACAAAGTCAGATTTATATTAAATATAAGTCAGAATTAGTTTCACCAGGTACTTGATGGAAGAGAGGGATTATTTTTCTCTTTTTATTCTGGACTATGATTATAAATTCCTGATAATTGCTTCTGTCTCAGGAGTTTGCTATTGTAGACCAATAGGCAGATACAAATATATGATATTTATAATTCTCTCTACAGGAGAGCCTCCATTCTTACCAGAATCTTTTGACCGAATTCTCCTCGATGCACCCTGCAGTGGAATGGGACAGAGACCAAACATGGCTTGTTCTTGGACTTTGAAGGAAATGACATCATATCAACCATTACAGCGAAAACTCTTTAGCGTGGTATGTGATGATATTTTGCTGTGAAAGAAAGCTGGCCTTCACTAGTTAGGTGTTTAAAAGATTGAAAACAGTGTTCATAACAGCATTATTCACAATAACCATATGTGGAAACAACCCAACTGTCCATCGATAGAGAAATGAATAAGCAAAATATGGCATATACATACCGTGTAATATTATTCAGCCTTATAAAAGAATGAAATTCTGATACATACTAGAACAAGGATGAAATTTGAAAATGTTACGGCAGACACAAAAAAGACAAATATTGTATGATTCAATTTACATAAGGTCACTGGAATAGGCAAATTCATAGTGCCTAGTGATTACCAGGGCCTGGAGGTATGAGAGAATAAGCAATTAGTGTTTAATGGGTCTAGAATTTAGGTTTGGGATGATGAAAACATTCTGGAGATGGATAGTGGTGGTGGTTGCCCAACAATATGAATGTGCTTAACCCTTTGAGAGTACGAACATTCATGTACGTCCTCATGCCTCCTGACCATCCAGGGTACAATCATACATGTGTAAGGCAACATTAAAAAAAGGCAAATATATGTTCTTGTTTCCATAAATTGGTTATCAAACAAACATGATTTTAAATTAATAAAACTGTAACTAGAACTAATTTCATTTTTTGAAAAAAACTCTTCCAGGGGTCAGCGAGCATAAAAAAACTCACTACTCAAAGGGTTAATGCCACTGAATTATGTACACTTAAGCATGTTAATATGGTAAATCTGTTATGTTTATCTCACCACACAAAAAAGGAGAAGACCTAGTTTTAAATACAGGGAGCTTCCCTTTATGTTAGCTTCCCTCTTTCATTACAGGCAATAGAATTTCTTCACTGAGATGCTTTATTTTTTAAATGCCACTAGATTGTTTACTACTTGATATAAATATCTATAAAACAAATGACTTTTTTAATCGGGTTCCTGGATCATCTTAGGTAGCAATTAAAAATAGGAAGTCCAGTTATATAACTAATTACTGTGTGCACACCTAAAACTAGTACAATGTTATGCCAACTGTAATTGAAAAAAATTTTTTCTTGTAAATGTGGGAAGTCCAATATTGGGAAGTAAAAATGAGAAGTGACAGTGTCCAGTGTAGAAGATAGGAGAACCATAAAAACTTTGCAAATTTAACTGGTCGCCAGTATGTTTAAGAAAAAGCCCAGATAGAATGAGGATTTTTCTCACTCTTGCAAAAATGATAGTTTTCACGCGATATAGATAACCAGAGGTGTGGTCTGCCCACTCTTAGGACAGTTTCTACTGACTCTCCCGTGAGGTGAAAGCACCAGTTCTAGAGTCAGTAGTGTGCAAAGGAAAGCTTTGGTCTCAACACTAGCAAACCGAACCACTGACACACTCTGCTTCCTGGCCTCTTAGAATGATCAGTTGCCATGAGTGGGATAGGAGAGACTCCCGATGGTGGAGCAGTTGCTTTTCCCCAGGCTGATGCTGTACAGAGGGGATGCTCACCCAAGAAAGATGGCAACTGCAGATTTGAGAATGACTCACACAGGGGTTCTGGTGCCCGTCCCCCACAGTGTCTCTCCCTGAGCCTCCAACTTTACACTCCCCTCACGCAACTCCAGTCCTCTCAGCTCTCCTTCACTGGAGCCCCGGGGTAAGTGTTGTAAACGGGATTTTCTGCTAGGGCCTGTTAAGACAGAGTCTGCATCTCCGCAAGTTCATTCTCTTTCTCACTGATAGAAACCAGGCTATTTTCACTCCAAATGCTGTCTGGGTGCCTGTTGTAATTTCTGGGGCTCTAGGCTGGGGCTCCGGGCCTGGGGCTAAGCACCCACACCACTCAGGGTGACTCTCCCCATAGTGAGTGTCCCTCCTGACCCTCAGCTGCCCCTCACTCCTGGGAGCGGGGCAGCCCTTTTCGCATCTCCACCCTTCCTACCATTCTCAGTGTGGCTTCTTCTGTGATCCTTGGTTATAGACTCCTCTTTCTTTTGTCCAAAGTTGGTTTTTCAAGATGATTGTTCTTAAATTAAGTTGTAGTCCAATTTGGTTCTGGGAGGTGGCAGTTGGAATGTCCGCCTACTCACTCGCCATCTTGGACTCCCATGACTATTTTTATAACTGGAAATTGTACTTAATTTTTCACCCATCTCCCCAGCCTTCCTCCCTCCTATCTGGCAACCATAAATTTGTTCCCTGTATCTATGAACTTGTTTCTGTTTTGTTTGTTCGTTTATATTATTTTTTAGATTCTCTATATATTGTATCTGTCTTTTTCTGTTTGATTTCTTTTACTTGACATAATACTGGCTAGGCCTGACCAGGCAGTGGCACAGTGCCTAGAGCATCGGACTGGGAGGCGGAGGACCCAGGTTCAAAACCCTGAGGTCGCCAGCTTGAGTGCAGGCTCATCAGGTTTGAGCAAGGCTCACCAGCGTAAACTCAAGGTCACTGGCTTAAGCAAGGGTCACTCGGTCTGCTGTAGCCCCCCAATCAAGGCACATATGAGAAAGCAATCACTGAACAACTAAGGAGCTGCAATGAAGAATTGATGCTTCTCATCTCTCTCCCTTCCTGTCTGTCTGTCCCTATCTGTCCTTTTTTCTGTCTCTCTCTGTCTTATGTCACAAAAGAAAAAAAAAATACTGGCTAGGCCCATCAATGTTGTTGGAAATGGTAAGATTACATTCTTTTTTTATGGCTGAGTAATACTGGATGAATGCACCATATCTTTATCCATTTGTATATTGATAGATACTTAGGTTAATTCCCTGTTTTGACTATTGTAAATAATGCTGCAGTGAGCAAAGGGTGTATATATATCTTTTTTTTTCCGTTTTATTTATATATATATTTTTTATAAATTTTTATTTTAATGGGGTGACATCAATAAATCAGTGTACATACATTCAAAGAACACATTTCCAGGTTATCTTGTCATTTAGTTCTGTTGCATACCCATCACCTGAAGGGAGATCGTCCTCCGCCACCCTCCATCCAGTTCTCTCTGTACCCCTCCCCCTCTCCCTCCTTCCCTCCCCCCACCCCCCCGTAACCACCACACTCCTGTCCATGTCTCTTAGTCTCGCTTTTATGTCCCACCAATGTATGGAATCCTGCAGTTCCTGTTTTTTTCTGATTCGCTTATTTCACCCCGCACAATGCTACCAAGACTCCACCATTCCGCTGTAAGTGATCCGATGTCATCATTTCTCCTGGCTGAATAGTATACCATGGTGTATATGTGCCCCATCTTCTTCATCCAGTCCTCTATTTTTTTTTTACAGTGGTTAAAAGCCTTTAAGCAAACTCTTGGCCAGTACAGCAAGAATCCATAAAAGAGTAGTGTCCTTAACATGTTCACCAAGTCCAAGTTGGCCCCATCACCATGTCAAATCCCTGAAAAATGCAACCCAACCCCAGTTCAGTCTGTTAGGAGCTGTCACAGGGAGCAGGAGTCCAGGAAAGTTCCCCACAGGAAAAGTCCGCATGGCACTGGACTTTTGTTGTCACCATTCTATACTTTGCAGCTCATGTCCAAGTCCCAATGACCGCTGCTTCTAGCTGGTAATGATTCAGGTAGACTGGAAAAAGCCATTTGCAGCATGCGTGGATATGGAGCTTCTGCTCTCCTCTGCCTGGAGAGTTGAGACCAGGTTGCTTTTCCCTGGAGCTCTGTGACTGTGGCATGGTAAAGAGAACCTTGGGATACACTAAACTGGGTGGCAAAGGTAAATTCATAATACAAGTTGGCAAAAGGAGGAAAAAGAGCTCTAAATTAGGAGTAGGTCCCAGCCTGAAATATGAGTGGGGCATTGAGGTAGGAGGGATAAAGGAAACACTATATATTAAGCAAAGCAGCAGAAAATAGGACTATATATATCTTTTTAAATTAGTGTTTTGGATTTCTTCAAATAAATTTCCAGAACTGGTATTGTTGGGTCATATGGTAGTTCTATTTTTAATTTTTTTTAGGAAACTATATAGAGTTTTCCAAACTGGCTGCACCAATGTACAATTCTACCAACAGTGCATGAGGGCTCCCTTTTCTCCACATCCTCGCCAACACTTGTTTGTTGATTTATTGATGGTAACCATTCTGACAGGGGTGAAGTGGTATTTTATTGTGGTTTAAATTTGCATTTCCCTGATGATTAGCATTTTTTTATATATCTGTTGGCCATATCTACATAGTGTTTAGAGAAGTGTCTATTTAGGTTCCCTGCCCTTTTAAAAAAAATCAGATTGCTTGATTTTTTTCTTGTTGAGCTGTAAGAGTTTCTTACACATTTTGAACATTAATCTCTTAGTGGATATGTCATTGGTGAATATCTTCCATTCAGTAGGTTTCCTTTTGTGTTGTTGATGGTTTTCTTTGCTGTGCAGAAACTTTTTAGTACATCAACTATTCTGATGTGGGTTTGTTTGTTTACTTTTTTCTTTAGTTTTCCTTGCCTGAGGAGAGATACTCCAAAAAAATATTGCTAAGAGCTGTGTGACAGTTTACTGCCTATGTTTTCTTCAATGAATTTTATGGTTTCAGATCTTACATTTATGTCTTTAATCCATTTTCATTTTATTGTTGTTTATGGTATAAGAAAATGGTCTAGTTTCAATCTTTTGCATGTATCTATTCAGTCTTTCCAATACCAGTTATTGAAGAGACTGTCTTGACCCCATTGTATATTCTTGCCTTCTTTGTCATAGACTGATTGACCATAGAGGTGTGGTTTTATTTCAGGGTTCTCAATTCTGTTTCATTGAGATATGAAATGATTGATTACCATAGTCTTGCAGTATAGTTTGATGTCAGGTAGCTTGATTCTTCCAGCTTTGCTTTCTCATGATTGCTTTGTCTATTTGGGGTCTTTGGGGGTTTCATATAAATTTTAGGATTATTCTCTTTCTATGAAAAATGCCATTGATATTTTGATAGGGATTACATTGAGTTTGTAGATTGCTTAGGGTAGTATGGACATTTTAATGATGTTCTTCCTATCCATGACCATGGTATATCATTCCATTTATTTGTATCTTCTTTAATTTCTTCCTTCAGTGTTTTATACTTTTTCATGTACAGGTGTTTTACCTTCTTGGCTAAATTTATTCTCAGGTATTTTATTTTTTGATGCAATTGCAGATGGGTTTGTTTACTTAAGTTCTTTTTCTGATAGTTCTTTATTGATGTATAAAAGCACAACCAGTTTTTGAATATTAATTTTGTGCCCTTCCAGTTTACTGAATTCATTTATCAGTTTTAATAGTTTTTTGGTGTAATGTTTTTTGGTTCTCTATATGCAATATCATGTTGTCTGCAAAGCATGACAGTTTTACTTATTCATTTCCAATTTGGATACCATTTATTATTTATTTATTTTGTCTGCTTGCTGTAATTAGGATTTCTAGTCCTATGTTGAATAAAAGTGATGAAAGTGGACATCATTGTCTTGTTCTTGATCTTATGGAAAATGTTTTTAGTTTTTTACCATTGAGGATTATATCTGTGGGTTTGTCATATATCACCTTTATTATATTGAAGTATGTTCCCTCTATTTCAACTTTTCTGAGAATTTTAATCATAAATGGGTGTTAGATTTTGTCAAATGCCTTTTCTGCATTTATTTGTATGATCATATGTAAGTTTTATCCTTCATTTTGTTTATGTTGTATATCATGTTAATTGATTTGTATATATTGAACCAGGGATAAATTCCACTTGATAATGGTATATGGTCTTTTTTTTATACATTGATGAATTCAGTTTGCTAATATTTTTTGAGGATTTTTGCATCTGTGTTCCTCAGGAAGATTGGCCTATAATATTTTTAAATTTTTATGACAATTTTTTATCAAATTTACCAACTTTTAAAAATTTGATTTGTGTTCATAGTTCTCTTTAATTCCATTCATTTTCTTTGGGTTTACTTTTCCTTTTGTTGAAGTAGATACAATAGTAATGTTTTTCACTGAAATTTGTGGACGGTAAATTTCTTTAGTCAGAAAATGCCATTATTTTGCCCTCATCCTTGATGGGAGTTTGTGTGAATATAAAAAGTCTTGTTGATAGTCATTTTCCCTATAACACTGAACATATTATTTCTAGTGGCATCTTGTTGCCAATAAGAAATGTGTTTAAAGACCCAATAATTATACCCAACTAATTGCTATTACTTATTTTTATATATATATATATATTTTTTTTTTTTTTATAATTTTATTTTTTTAATGGGGTGACATCAATAAATCAGGATACATATATTCAAAGATAACAAGTCCAGGTTATCTTGTCGTTCAATTATGTTGCATACCCACCACCCAAAGTCAGATTATCCTCTGTCACCTTCTATCTTGTTTTCTTTGTGCCCCTCCCACCCCCTATCCCTCTCCCATTCCCCCCTCCCCCCCGTAACCACCACACTCTTATCAATGTCTCTTAGTTTCACTATTATGTCCCACCTACGTATGGAATAATACAGTTCCTGTTTTTTTCTGATTTACTTATTTCGCTTCGTATCATGTTATCAAGATCCCACCATTTTGCTGTAAATGTTCCGAAGTCATCATTTCTTATGGCTGAGTAGTATTCCATAGTGTATATGTGCCACATCTTCTTTATCCAGTCATCTATTGATGGGCTTTTTGGTTGTTTCCATGTCCTGGCCACTGTGAACAATGCTGCAATAAACATGGGGCTGCATGTGTCTTTACGTATCAATGTTTCTGAGTTTTGGGGATATATACCCAGTAGAGGGATTGCTGGGTCATAAGGTAGTTCTATTTTCAGTTTTTTGAGGAACCACCATACTTTCTTCCATAATGGTTGTACTACTTTACATTCCCACCAACAGTGTATGAGGGTTCCTTTTTCTCCACAGCCTCTCCAACATTTGCTATTACCTGACTTGCTAATAACAGCTAATCGAACAGGTGTGAGGTGGTATCTCATTGCCGTTTTGATTTGCATTTCTCTAATAGCTAAAGAAGATGAGCATCTTTTCATATATCTGTTGGCCATTTGTATTTCTTCCTGGGAGAAGTGTCTATTCATATCCTCTTCCCATTTTTTTATTGGATTGTTTGTTTGTTTGTTGTTGAGTTTTATGAGTTCTTTGTATATTTTGGATATTAGGCCCTTATCTGAGCTGTTGTTTGAAAATATCATTTCCCATTTAGTTGGCTTTCTGTTTATTTTGTTATCAGTTTCCCTTGCTGAGCAAAAACTTCTTAGTCTGATGTAGTCCCATTCATTAATTTTTGCCTTCACTTCTCTTGCCATTGGAGTCAAATTCATAAAATGCTCTTTAAAACCCAGGTCCATGAGTTGAGTACCTATGTCTTCTTCTATGTACTTAATTGTTTCAGGTCTTATGTTTAGATCTTTGATCCATTTTGAGTTAATTTTTGTACAGGGGGAGAGACTGTAGTCCAGTTTCATTCTTTTGCATGTGGCTTTCCAGTTTTCCCAGCACCATTTATTGAAGAGGCTTTCTTTTCTCCATTGTGTGTTGTTGGCCCCTTTATCAAAAATTATTTGACTATATATATGTGGTTTTATTTCTGGACTTTCTATTCTGTTCCATTGGTCTGAGTGTCTATTTTTCTGCCAATACCATGCTGTTTTGATTGTTGTGGCCCTATAATAGAGTTTGAAGTCAGGTATTGTTATGCCCCCAGCTTCATTCTTTTTCTTTAGGATTGCTTTGGCTATTCGGGGTTTTTTATAGTTCCATATAAATCTGATGATTTTTTGCTCTATTTCTTTAAAAAATGTCATTGGGATTTTGATGGGAATTGCATTAAATTTGTATATTGCTTTGGGTAATATAGCCATCTTGATTATATTTATTCTTCCTAGCCAAGAACAAGGTATATTCTTCCATCTCATTATATCTTTTTCGATTTCCCTTAACAATGGTTTATAGTTTTCATTATATAAGTCCTTTACATTCTTTGTTATGTTTATTCCTAAGTATTTTATTTTTTTTGTTGCAATCGTGAAGGGGATTATTCTTTTGAGTTCCTTCTCAGTTGTTTCATTGTTGGCATATAGAAAGGCTATTGACTTCTGTATGTTAATTTTGTATCCTGCGACCTTACTGTATTGGCTTATTGTTTCTAGTAGTCTTTTTGTGGATTCTTTGGGGTTTTTGATGTATAGGATCATATCATCTGCAAAAAGTGATACCTTTACTTCTTCTTTTCTGATATGGATGCCTTTTATTTCTTTGTCTTGTCTGATTGCTCTGGCTAGAACCTCTAGTACCACATTAAATAAGAGTGGAGAGAGTGGACAACCCTGTCTTGTTCCTGATTTAAGGGGGAAAGCCTTCAGTTTAGTGCCATTTAATATGATGTTAGCTGATGGTTTATCATATATGGCCTTTATCATGTTGAGATATTTTCCTTCTATACCCATTTTGTTGAGAGTCTTAAACATAAAATTGTGTTGTATTTTATCGAAAGCCTTTTCTGCGTCTATTGATAAGATCATGTGGTTTTTGTTCTTTGTTTTGTTGATATGGTGTATTACATTAACCGTTTTACGTATGTTGAACCATCCTTGAGATTCTGGGATGAATCCCACTTGATCATGATGTATTATTTTTTTAATATGTTGTTGTATTCGATTTGCTAGTATTTTGTTTAGTATTTTAGCATCTGTATTCATTAGAGATATTGGTCTGTAGTTTTCTTTTTTTGTGCCATCCTTGCCTGGTTTTGGTATGAGGGTTATGTTGGCCTCATAAAATGTGTTTGGAAGTATTGCTTCTTCTTCAATTTTTTGGAAGACTTTGAGTAGAATAGGAACCAAGTCTTCTTTGAATGTTTGATAAAATTCGCTGGTATAGCCGTCAGGGCCTGGACTTTTATTTTTGGGGAGGTTTTTAATGGTTTTTTCTATTTCTTCTCTACTGATAGGTCTGTTTAGGCTTTCTGCTTCTTCTTGACTCAGTCTAGGAAGGTTGTATTGTTCTAGGAATTTATCCATTTCTTCTAGGTTGTTGAATTTAGTGGCATAAAGTTTTTCATAGTATTCTACAATAATTCTTTGTATATCTACGGTGTCCGTGGTGATTTCTCCTCTTTCATTTTGGATTTTGTTTATATGAGTTCTTTCTCTTTTTTCCTTGGTAAGTCTTGCCAAGGGTTTGTCAATTTTGTTGATCTTTTCAAAGAACCAGCTCCATGTTTTATTAATTTTTTCTATAGTTTTTCTGTTCTCTAATTCATTTATTTCTGCTCTGATTTTTATTATCTCCTTTCTTTGGCTGGTTTTGGGTTTTCTTTGTTCTTTTTCTAGTTCCTTAAGGTGGGAAGTTAAGTGGTTCACTTGGGCTCTCTCTTGTTTGTTCATATAGGCCTGAAGTGATATGAACTTCCCTCTTATCACTGCTTTTGCTGCATCCCATAGATTCTGATATGTCATATTGTCATTTTCATTAGTCTGTATATATCTTTTGATCTCTGCACTTATTTCTTCTTTGACCCATTCATTTTTTAAAAGTATGTTGTTTAGTTTCCACATTTTTGTGGGACTTTTTTCCTCTTTTTTGCAGTTGAATTCTAGTTTCAAGGCTTTATGATCAGAAAATATGCTTGGTACAACTTCAATTTTTCTGAATTTGCTGATATTGTTTTTGTGGCCCAACATATGGTCAATTCTTGAGAATGATCCACGTACACTGGAGAAAAATGTATACTCAGTCACTTTGGGATGAAATGTCCTGTAGATGTCTATCATATCCAGGTGCTCTAGTGTTTTGTTTAAGGCCACTATGTCTTTGTTGATTCTCTGTTTGGATGACCGATCTAGAACCGTCAGCGGTGTATTGAGGTCTCCAAGTATGATTGTATTTTTGTCAGTTTTTGTTTTAAGATCAATAAGTAGCTGTCTTATATATTTTGGTGCTCCTTGGTTTGGTGCATATATATTAAGAATTGTTATGTCTTCTTGATTCAGTGTCCCCTTAGCCATTATGAAATGGCCATTTTTGTCTCTAAGTACTTTTCCTGTCTTGTAGTCAGCATTATCCGATATGAGTATTGCTACACCTGCTTTTTTTTGGATGTTATTTGCTTGGAGTATTGTTTTCCAGCCTTTCACTTTGAATTTGTTTTTATCCTTGTTACTTAGATGAGTTTCCTGTAGGCAGCATACAGTTGGATTTTCTTTTTTAATCCATTCTGCTACTCTGTGCCTTTTTATTGGTGAGTTTAATCCATTTACATTTAGTGTAATTATTGATACTTGTGAGTTCCCTATTGCCATTTTATATCTTGCTTTCTGTTAGTTTTGTGTCTTGTTTGATCCTTCTCTTTCGTTTTTCTATCTTTTGTTTTTATTTGGTTGTATTCCATACATCTTTCCTCTGTTGCTATCTTTTTTATCTCATGTGCTTCTGTGGTGGTTTTTTCAATGGTGGTTACCTTTGAGTAATGAAAAGGGTCCCTACCCTGTTCATTGTAGCGAACTATTTTGTGAGTACTTTTGCACTCCATCGTCCTTTGCTACTGTTAATCTCCGTCTTCTCCCCCTCTTTCTTTTTGTTGTTGTCACAGTTTAAATTTGGTTTTATTGTGTTCTTCTTGGAGCTTTTACTTGTGGCTCTGTTTTTTTTTTGTTCTTTGTATCTGATTGGAGAACCCCCTTTAGTAATTCCTGGAGTGGGGGTTTTCTGATGATAAATTCCCTCATCTTTTCTGTATCTGTGAATGTTTTTATTTCTCCTTCGTATTTGAAGGATAGCTTTGATGGGTATAGTATTCGTGGCTGAAAGTTCCTCTCTTTCAGGACTTTAAATATTGGGGTCCACTCTCTTCTAGCTTGTAGAGTTTCTGCTGAGAAATCTGATGATAATCTAATGGGCCTTCCTTTATATGTTGTATTCTTCTTTTCCCTGGCTGCCTTGAGAATTTTTTCTTTGCTGTTGGTTTGTGTCAATTTCATTATGATATGCCTTGGAGTAGGTTTGTTGGGGTTAAGAAAACTTGGAGTTCTGTTTGCTTCTTGAACTTGAGGCTT
Organism: Saccopteryx bilineata; assembly: GCF_036850765.1. NCBI lineage: Eukaryota > Metazoa > Chordata > Mammalia > Chiroptera > Emballonuridae > Saccopteryx > Saccopteryx bilineata. The sequence continues at coordinate 155,016,422 of NC_089494.1, forward strand.
TAGTTCTTTCCACAGGCTTGGGAAGTTCTCATCAATTATTTGTTTAAGTATGTTCTCCATTCCATTTTTCTCTCTCTTCTCCCTCTGATATACCTATTATTCTTATGTTATTCTTTTTGATGGAGTCAGATAATTCTTGTAGGGCTATCTCATTTTTTTTAATTTTTGAGTCTCTTTCTTCTTCTCTCTGTTGTGCCTCAAGTTGCTTGTCTTCTATTTCACTAATCCTCTCTTCTATCTGACCTGTTCTATTAGCTAAGCTTGTTACTTCGTTTTTCAGCTCGTTAATTGAGTTTTTCATCTCTGTTTGATTTGTTTTTATAGTTTCAATTTCCTTGGACATATATTCTTTGTGTTCATGGAGTTGTTTTCTGAGCTCCCTATATTGCCTTTCTGTGTTTTCTTGTATATCTCGGAGGATTTTTAGGATTTCTATCTTGAATTCTCTGTCATTTAGCTCCAAGGTTTCCAATATATTAAATTTTTTCTCCATAGATTTTTCCTCATCTAGCTGTGTTACCTCTCTTTCTTTTGTATCCATGATATTCGATTTTCTCTTCCTTAATGGCATCTGAGGGTGGTTTTGTTGATAGTATTAATGAGATTTAATAAAGAATAAAAAGTTAAAAAAAAAATAAAAAAATAACAAATCGAAAAGAGTTGTTTTTTTTTAAAAAAATTAATAATGAAATAAAGAAAAATAAAATAAAATAAAAATTTTTAAAAAAAGGAAATTATTCCCCCCCTCTTTTTTTCCTCTCCTCTCCTCTCCCCTCTTTCTTGAGAAAATCTTGTGGTGGACTGTGAGTTATAACAAACAATGCCTGTGATGGAGGGCCTGAATTGGGGAAAAGTAATAAAGGGGCAAAAAAGAGAGAAAGAAAAAAAAAGAAAAAAAAAAAGAAAAAAAAAGAGCGTATGGACCCACAAAAAGCAAATAAGGAAAAAATTTGGGTCAAGAATAAAATGATTTGCTTTTAGGTGTTGGTTTTCTAAGAGTTATGATGAGAGGAATAAGAGGAAAATGGAAAAATGGGGGGACAAATTAAAAACTTACTATTGTATTTAGTGGAACAAGAACTAGATAATATGGAGAGCCAGGGTTGGGAGCACTGCTAGTGAGTTAAAAAGGTGAAGTAAAAACCCCCCAAAATGCCACAAACATAGGTTTGAGTCCCAGATAAGATAATTTGTTTGTTATTGAGGTTTGAATGAGAGGAGATGTAAAGGAGAAAGGAAGAAACTAATATAGAGGGAGAAAAGAAAGAGAGAGAGAGAAAAAAAGAGGGAACCACTAAAAGAAGAAAAAAGAAAGGAGAGAGAGAGAAAGAGTTAAGGGTTTTGGAGTGCAACCCTCATAGAGAGAAAGGAAGAGAAGAGAAATGATAATGGGAGATGTAACACTTATGGGTAGTGTAGTTCAAGGAGAGGAGAGAGTAAGACCGGTAGAGAGTTAATCGGCCAAATTGGAGGAGGAAAAAAGAGTCTCAAGAATGAAGATAAGAGAAACAAACGAACAAATATAATAAAATGGGATAGGTTATAAAGTCTGCAGATTATTCTTGATTTTGAGAGGTTATCTTCTTGCTTTTTCTTTTCTCTCCCTCTTCCTGGTCGGTGACTCTGTACCCCGGGTTCTGCCCCTTTGGCACGCTCAGGTAGAGGTTTGCAGTTGATAAGTCTCTATGGCAATGTCATGTATTATGCTTTATTCTCGTTGGGAGTTGAGGCTCATTAGCATTTATAGGCTCCGACAGTGAGAGAGTCCGTGTTCCTGGAGCCTTTCTCCTAGTCTTTCCTTCCTCAATTAGTAGCCTGATAGTCCAGGTATGGGGTTGCTGCTGCCTCTGCCTGGATAGTAAGAGGCTCAAATTGCTGGCAACTCCCCACTCTATTTCCACTCAGCACAGGGCTCTGGGTAAGGCTCAGTCAGTCAGAGCTGCTAGCATAATCAGGTGGGCTTTCCGCCCACTCAAAGACCACTGGCTCTGCCACTCTGTCCGGTAACACAAGCGGGCGCCCACTTCCGGGGCGCTTGGAGGAAACTCACTCACTGTCTGCAACCAGGATATCCGGCCAGCAGTCTCACGCTCTGAGTGAAACCCCCAACCGCAGGGAAAAGTTGCAGCGTTGGAATTGAGTCTCGCTCCGTCCCCGTGTGCGGCTTTTGCAAGGCGCTGGGGCGGCCCGAGATTCCGCTTTGGCCCACACAAAGGCCCCTGACTCTGCCCCTCTGTGCGATAACACGGGCGCGCACTGCCGAGGCACTCGGAGGAATCGCTCACTCCTTATCTGCGCGCGCACACCAGGATATGAGGCCGGCCGCGGTTCCCTCTGAGTAAAACCCTCACCAGCACGGAAAATCTCCACCGTTGGAAGTAGTTCTCACTCCCTCCCGTGCGTGGCTTTCCCAGGGCGCTGGGGCTGCCCAGAGACTCTGCCCTCAGCCCACAGAAAGTCCTCTGACCCTGCCTCTCCGTGGGGCAACACGGGCACCCACTTCCGTGGCTTAGGAAGAAATCTCTCTTCCACTAACTGCGCACCGACCAGGAGACCGGGTAAAATGGCCGCTCCGCTTGTCTTTCTTTGTTTGGGTTTGGCGCGAGTGTTAGCTTGTATTGCCCGGGTTGCCACAGGATCAGATTTTCCTCGGCTTGGATCTCTGAGCCACAGCCTGGTTCGGCCGTTTTTGCTGCGGCGGCCTGGATCTATTCACCCCCTTTGCCCGCCTCAGTTTCTATATTCACAGTTACCAGAGAAAGCCGCCCTGTTTAGGTTAGTGAGGAAGGCGGAGCATTTCTTACTCCCTATTTCCTTCGGGGTTTGGTTATATATTTAGCCAATTTTTCACTCAATCATACCTTTGGGTGTATTGCGAAGAATCTGGAAGCTCCAAGTATAGGTTTTTCTGTTTCTGGTTGAAGATCTTGTTGAGTTTTGGGGGAGATTTATCGGTATCGCTTCCTACTCCGCCATTACTCTGACGTCATCCTCTTATTTTTATATTTTTAGAAGTATAGTTGGCATTCAATACTAATTTAGTTTTAGGTGTACAACATAGTGATTAGACATTTATATAAGTTAATTAAGTGATTCCTCCCAATAAGTCTAGTACTTTCCTGACTTCATATTTAGTTACTACAATATTATTGACTGTGTTTCCTATGCTGTGCTTTATATCCCCATGGCAGTTGTAATATAACTGCCAATTTGTACCTTTATCTTTTTCACCCAGAACCATCATCAGTTTATTCTCTGTATCTATGAGCTTGTTTCTGTTTTGTTTTTTGTTTTCTTTTTAAATTCCACATATAAGTAAAATCATATGGTATTTGTCTTTCTGTATCTGACATTTCACATAGCATAATATTCTCTAGGTTTGCCTAAGCAGTTGATGTTGCAGTGGATAGAGCGTCGGACTGGGATGCAGAGGACCCAGGTTCGAAACCCCAAAGTCACCAGCTTGAGCGTGGGCTCATCTGGTTTGAGCATAGCTCACCAGCTTGTTTGAACCCAAGGTTGCTGGCTTGAGCAAGGGGTCACTCGGTCTGCTGTAGCCCCCTGGTCAAGGCACATATGAGAAAGCAGTCAATGCACAACTAAGGAGCTGCAATGAAGAATTGCCGATTCTCATCTCTCTCCCTTCCTGTGTCTGTCTCTATCTGTTCCTCTCTCCGTCTCTCTCTCTCTCTCTCTCTCTCTCTCTCTCTCTCTCTCTCTCTCTCTGTGTGTCTCTGTCACAAAAAAAAATCGTCTAGGTTCATTTATATTGTCACTAATGGTAAGATTTCATTCATTTTTTTTTTCTGGCTGAATAATAGTCGGTTGTATATACCACATCTTCTTTATCCGATTGTCTATTGATGGACACTTAGGTTTTTTTCCATATCATGGTTGTTGTAAATAATGCTGTAATGAACATAGAAGTGCATATATCTCTTCAAATTAGTGTTTTGAATTTCTTCAAATAAATACCCAGGAGTGGGCATGCTGGGGCTATAGTAGTTTCTATTTTAAAAAATTTGAGGAACCTCCATATTGATTTCCATACTATTTTCTCTTTTTGTAGTGTTCTTTTCTGATTTAGGTGTCAGGGTAATGCTGGTCTTGTAAAATGAGTCTGGGAGTCTTCCCTCTTTAATATTTTTGAATAGTTTGAGAAAGATAAGAATTTTGGGGAAATGCTTGTTAAAATTCACCTATGAAGCGATATACTCCAGGATTTTTGTTTGTTGGGATTTTAAAAAAATACTTATTTGATTTTTTTTATTAGTTATTGGTTTAATCAGATTATCTTTTCCTTTCTAATTTAGTCATGGGAGTTTTGTTTTTTGTTTCTTTTTAGAATTTATCCATTTTTTTCTACGTTATCCAATTTGTTGGCATGCATTTATTTGTAGTATTTTCTTATAATTCTTTGTATTTCTATGGTGTTATGACTTCTCTTTAATTTTGGATTTTATTTGGGCCCCTCTCTTTCTCTCTCTTTTGATGTGTTTCACTAAAGCAATAATTATTTTGTTTATCTTTTCAAGGAGCCAGCTCTTGGTTTCATTGATCTTTTCTGCTGTTTGTTTTGTTTTAGACTCTATTTAGTTTATTTCTGTATTGATGTTTATTATTTCTTTTCTTTTACTCGCCTTGGGCTTTGTTTTTCCCACTTTTTCTAGTTTCTTTAGCTGTAAAGTTTGATTGTTCCTTTGAGATTTTTCTTTTTTCTTGAGGAATGCCAGAATCAGACACATCTGGGAGTCATGCATCCTACACATAAGTGACTCTGGGTACATAGATTCATATCTTAGAAATGGGCATAACAACTACACCTCGTTTACCTCAGTGGAGAGAGTAACCATACCTCATATTTGTTAAAAGTATTAAGAAAACCTATGTAAGGCATTTAAAATAACAACTGGCTCACAGTAACAAAATTTAAATTTTGATCAGCATACTCCAGTTAAAAAAGTATAAGCATATACTAGGTATATATTTTAAAATATTTTTATTAAAATTTTAAAATGGTAAAATTTAGTCATTTGGGACAAATTTATTTTTGTATAACACCTTATTTCCTGACTCATTTCCTTATTGGAACTATTCATTGAGCACCTACTATATGTAATATAGTATTCTAGATGCTGACAACATAGTAGTAAAAAAAATAACAGAATCCCTGCCTTTATTCATGAGTTTTCTGTTCTGATTGGGAAAGGAAATTAACAAATAGATAACTTATTTAGTTTATTACAAGGTAATAATCCTGTAGAGCAAAGTACAGAAAGGAAAGGAGGATAGGAGTGCTGGATTGGAGTGCAGGGTAGTCTGGTGAGCATTGCTGGGAAGAGGGCAGTAAACAAAGCTAAGACACTTGTGAAGAGCAAGCAATGCAGAGAATTAGAAGAGTGTTCCAGGCACTTGCAAGATCCCATGGGGAGAGCGGGCCGTGTGTGTCCCAGAACAGCAGAGGCCAGTGTTGCTAAAGCACAGTGAGCAGGTATTTAAGTTGAGGCCAGAAAGGCAGTAAGAGGCCTGCTTTGTGTAATGCTTTGACAGCCACTGTCAGGACTTGGGCTTTGAATCCAAATGATAATTGGGAGCATTTGAAGGGTTCCAAGCTGAGAAGTGACAAGTTTTGAAAGTGCTGCTCTGGCTACCATAATGAGAATAGATTGTAGAATGGCAGGGGTGAGGAATTTGGACCAACTAGGTGACTGCTGCAGTAATCCAGGCAAAGATCATGAGGCCTTGACCAGAATGGTAGGAGTGGAAGTGGTGAGAAGTAGCCGAATGCTGGGTATATTTTGAAGGCAGAGATGATAGGATATGCCGATGTATGGAGAATTTGAGAGAGGAATGTGATCCAGAATAAGCTAAGATTTAGAGCTGAAACATCTAGAAGGATGGGAATACTTCTCTAATAGGTTTCAAAGGGAAGATAGGTGTTTAGTTTGGGACATCTCATATTTCACAGTAGAACTATTGAGAAGGCAATTGAATATGTGAGCATATGAGCTGGAATTTAGAAAGGAGACTTGCCTAAAAAATGTAAATTTAGTATGTATAGTCATGACACTGAATGATCATATTTGGGAAAGTTTTGGTCCAAATGGACTGTAACAGCTCCAAGATATAATGAAATGCATCTAGTCTGGAACATCTAATTAGGAAAGAATCCTGGTCATACAGAACATCATTTTATTTATCCCAAATTTTTGAAAGGTATATAGATATAAAATTTCTTAAAATGTTTATTTAGCATTGTGGTACAGATAGTGTGATGACATTTTCCTTAGGCAGTGAGGCTGCTGAAGCCAGGGGGAGTGCTGGTGTATAGCACGTGCACAGTCACGCTGGCCGAGAATGAGGAGCAAGTGGCCTGGGCCCTCACAGCATTTCCTTGCCTTCAGCTTCAGCCCCAGGTAAGAATAATTTCCTATTTCTCAGTCTATTTAGGATGAATCACAGAAACTTAAGTGCGGTGATAAACATAGGTTATTTGATGAAGAAATATGCCAGGTAAAACTTCTGAAACAAATACTGCCATAAACAAAAATGTCTCTATTACTAAATCCATCTTAGATGCACACAGAGTAGTTCACATCCTGACAGTTTTTCTCTATGTTCATTCATTGTTGTGTTAAAGTAACACAAAGCTCATGTGTATTTTTGTTAGATCTTTGTTTCACTGTGGTTCTTGTTCATGTTGCTCAGAACTTTGTTTCTGAGTTTTTTCTCCCACTACGAGTCATAGATTTTTCAAATAAGGAAAATTTCGAGCATTTTTTCTCCTGTCACGTTAAAACCCAAACAGACTTTAAAATAACTAGTTATCAAGACTAGCCAGGGTGGGCAAATGGTTCAGGATTAGTGCTTCTCTCTAGTTTCTTATGTAAATTATGTAATATTTAAAAAGCTTTCTCGTACTTTATCTTTCTTAACACTATCTTTGTTATGATTTTTTTTGAAAACCTATTTATTGGCCTGACCTGTGGTGGCGCAGTGGATAAAGCGTCGACCTGGAAATGCTGAGGTCGCCGGTTCGAAACCCTGGGCTTGCCTGGTCAAGGTACATATGGGAGTTGATGCTTCCAGCTCCTCCTCTCTCCTCTCTCTACCCCCTTAAAATGAATAAATTAAAAAAAATAAAAATAAACTTAAAAAAAAAAAAAAGAAAGAAAACCTATTTATTATTAGATGTTTAGCCCAGGATGTTTGAGATCAAGCTTACATCTGTAATAATGCTCAAACTCATTCAGGTACATTAAACATGTAACTTTTAATACCTTCCTGTACAGAATTCTGGTAGGTAATTGAAATACAAAAATAAAAATGCAATCCAGAGGTGGTTTCTAGATACAGAAATTAAGATAATTGCATTGTGGATGAAAGGAAGACTGCAGAATTCACCTGGAATTGCATGTGTGTATATACATATATACTCAGTATATATCTAAAAGAGATTTTTCTCCCCATGGGTTAATAAATGATAGGTTTTCAGACATATAACTAGGAAGATAAATCTTCAGTAACATAAACATTTTTTTGAAGTGGGCACTTAAATTAGGATTATGGATCTTTTGAAATAGTTTTTGTAATTATCACTTATTTCCTTGTGATTTTTTATTCCTCTAAACTGATGGATGCTGCTTTAATTGATCTCATTTTGAATTCTAGTGCATTTTAAAACAACAAAAACTTGTATCATCTGATTGGTAAGTCAGAGAGAGGAATCGTTAGAGACCCAAAGACTCCTGTCAGTTTGAGGAGTCTCATATATGAAGCTGAAATTTTATCTGTTTTTGTTATTGATTATAATGTTCCATTTATTGAGGACCAGATGGCCTCTATTTGCCAGCCACTACCTACCACTCACTACGTGCCAGGTGTGATATCACCTTCTTTATTTAACTCTCAGATATGAGTAGTCTATCTCTTTTATAGATGAGGAAACAGGTAACATTACTTGCTTAAGGTCACATAGCTAACATTGGCAGGTCTGTGATTTGAATCTGTGTATGTTTAACTCTGAAGCTCAAGTCCTTTGCAGTGTCATGGTATTTGATGAGCATATGAGCTATAATAGGTACTGTTTCTTCAGGTGACCAATATTACAGCTTTCATACTTCACCACCTGAGAAAGCAGTACATTCTACAAAAATAAAATTTTTTCATTTTGCTATTTTTGGAATTTGTATTACAGATTTGTTTTTTAACTTAAATTGTGAACAGTCACACACACTTACTCATTGTAGGATGGTCATGCATATTTTTTGATCTTCTCCAAACAGGAACCTCAGATTGGAGGAGAAGGAATGATGGGAGCTGGCCTGTCAGTGGAACAATTGCAACAGCTGCAGCGATTTGATCCGTCTGTTGCGCCATTATGGGACATGGATGTCGATTCTCTCAGAGAGGCCAGAGTAGAAGACATGATTCGGCTGGCGAATAAGGATTGTATAGGTTTTTTTATTGCAAAATTTGTAAAATGCAAAAGTATACAGAAGGATCCTTAGAAATGAAAATTCCAAACATTTGCTGTGTGTGTGTGCGTGGTTTTTAATTTAAAAACAAATCTGTTGTCAGACCAAATGATTGATGGCCTGATGCTAAGGAAACAGAAATGGCTGCCAGCTGTTTCACCAGGGATCAAGAGACACACGAAGTAATGGGGGTGGTATGAGATTAGATTTTTAAATTTTATTTATTTATTTTAGAGAGGAGAGAGAGAGAAAGCAGGGCGGAGCAGGAAGCATCAACTCCCATATGTGATTTGACGAGGCAAGCCCAGGGTTTTGAAACGGCGACCTCAGCAGTCCACGTCTACAGTATCCACTGTGCAACCATAGGTCAGCACATTTTGTAATTTTAAAATAATTTTTCCTTTTGGATTTAGCAGAGTATCAAGAAAAGGAAATGCCTGTAGATGTCTGCAGAATTGTTTAAAAGATTTATTCCTTTTAGAGAAGTGGGGGAGAAGTAGGAAGCATCAACTCCTAGGCAAGCCCAGGGTTTCGAACTGGTGACCTCAGCATTCCAGGTTGATGCTTTATCCACTGCGCCACCACAGGTCAGGCCTGAAACATTTTTATTTGCAGTCTTGTGTTTTAATTCGTAAAGAATGCAAATAATTTTTAAGATAATCAGTGAATCTAACAAGGAAAAAAATAGTAATATTTGATTACTTACAAAAAATAATTATTTTCCACTCCTTAGTTCCTAAGTAAGTCATTCCTTAAGAATTCCGGGCATGGGAAGTATGACATTTACCATGTGCCAATAACTGAGCAGAGTACTTTACCTCTTTTCTGGCTTACTATTGATAAACCCTCTTCCAAATGAAGTCTCATCTCTTTTAAATAATAGTCTGCCTTTATATTTACTTTCCCCTTATTCTTTTAAACTAAAAAGTAAAACGAATCTTTTCTTTACTTTGTAGATTAAAAAACAATGAGATATTCCACAATGTGAGTACCTTTTCTCCTCTGTTTAAACACATGCCATAACAGTTAAGAGATGTGGTTGGTGCACAGGAGAAAGCCAGCTTCTGACAGCTGGCCACTGGCCTGGCACTTCCAGGGAGGCCATGTGTCCTCGTATTGAACATGACTTCACAGAACAACATCGGACAAGGCTGTTGTGACTGTGACAGATTACAACACAAAAGACGACTTATAAATGTAGATAAGAACATCATTCAAACCACAGATGTGACTTGACCAGACATCCCCCTACAGTGGCCAATGTGACTGCTTTTGAAAAAGATGTTATAACCTTAGTTTTGCTTTATCCTTCCTGCTTTTTAAATAAGATACATTTAAACTCCCAGCCTAGTTCAAAGGCTGTCTTGTACAGTTATATACACCTGTTTTTGTTAATTTTTATCAAATCATCCTTAAATTCCTAAGCCTTGAGCATATAAAAGTGCGCAATTGGAAACAGTTGCCTAATAGTTTCTTCCCGTCCCCCTCATAATGTTTCTGTTGGGAATGTGTTGTAACTACTATATCCATCTCGATTGCAAGGCCTCCTGGACCAGGATTCAATGGCCTGATCTTTGAAGATGCCTTTCTTGAAAACTGTTCCCTGGGGATGGGTTAGGCGTTCATCTCTCTATACCCCTAGGGCCCATTTCTGCTATTGTGGCACTTTGAAAATACTCTAGTTTACTAGGCTTGGCCCTGACTGCTGTGCTCAGACCTGGGAAGAGCCTGTCACTGCTTCAGAGCAGATTGCCAAGAAATGCTTATTGAATGAGGGGGAAAATACTTCAAGCTTCGTAAGATTCAAATATGCGATTGACTTCTTTACAGTCCTCATTCTGCCTTATATCCAGGAGATGTCATTTAACTAAAGAGAAATAATGTTTGACTGGCATATCTGTTTCTAGGGTTCAGCATACTTATCAAATTTTTTTTTTTTGTATTTTTCTGAAGTGAGAAGCAGGGAGGCAGAGAGACAGACTCCTGCATGTGCCTGACTGGGATCCACCTGGCTAGCCCACTAGGGGGCGATGCTCTGCTCACCTAGAACGCTGCTCCGTTGCAACTGGAGACATTCTAGCACCTGAGGTGGAGCCATCCTCAGTGCCTGGGCCAACTTTCCTCCAGTGAAGCATTGGCTGTGGGAGGGGAAAAGAAAGGAAAGGGGGAAGAGTGGAGAGGCAGATGGGCACCTCGCATGTGTGCCCTGGCTGGGAATTGAACCCAAGTCTTCCACATGTTAGGCCAACACTCTACCGCTGAGCCAACCGGTCAGGTCCTTCCCCAAATTTTAAATGTATTTTTTACAAAATCCATTACCTCTCATGTTGTCTACAAAGCCTTACCTACTTAAGCTGGGATGAAAATAGGGGCAGCAAATGTATAAATGTTTAATACTGATAAATAGCAAAATACTATATAAGCAATGCAGGAAAAGTAGAAAAACATTTGCACATAGAACACAGTAAAGACAAATAAATAGTTTAAAAAATTTTCTTAACATACACATTTTCAGTTGGTATCTTTCCTTCGGAAATTAAAGCAAACTGTAAATAAAAGTCAATTTCAAAGGTGAAAGAAACTTAAGAAAAACAATAAAAAGGAAAAAGATCAGGAAAATGTGGAAGAAAATTAATATATTATCTTTTAACATATTTAGTGTTGACATAGATATTTCTGTGAAACAGAAAAAGCATTTCAACAGTGAGTACATTTTACTTCAAAACCCTGTATCACATTTTGGTTTAAATAGCAAAGTGAAGTACAAACAGTTAAAAATATAATTTAGCCAAATTAAACTGACCTAACACCATCTCATTACCTTTTTTCTCTAACAGTGTGGCTCTTAAAAGTTTTAATAAGATCAGAGTACCTAAGACTAGCAGCATTACATCATTGAGCAATTGGACAAGAGGAATTAAATTTGTCATCAAAACGGATCTTCATATAAAAATGAAAGAGGAATAAAATTCAAAATCTGAACCAAGAATTGCTGCACATATAGAATTGAGGTGGGTGGAAGATTATTCTGCTGTGCTCATATCTTAAAAGCTTCTTTACCTACCTTAAGCTATGATTTTATCAGCCATGATGGGAAGGTCACTAAAGTAACATCAGTGATTGGCATTGCCCCAAGGAAAATGCTTCACCAGTAGGAAGTGTTGTTGAATATTTAACATAGTCTCAACTATTAGAATCATTCCTAAAATCACAATTGATACTACTGCTAATAAACACTGCAGAAGCCAGCTCTTTATTTGTTTTATATGAATGACTTAAAATCAGGTTTGTTGGACAGTTCAATGTAGCTGACAGCAAATACTGAACAGGAATGCATAGCAGACCATTGTCCCAAAATACAGTATGACTAAGACACCCTACATTTAGCAGCACCTTTTTATAACAGTAACTTAAATGAGCAGTAGAGAAAGCGCATAGGAGAAACTAAAAGGGGTTTGACATAAAAACAGAATTTTTAAGAACATTTCCAGCATTTTCTAGTTTGACTACAAAAATCATGATACTACAACTAAGATTAAGCTTTTGCTGTGTGAAAATACTATAATTTTACATTCCACAAGTCAGTAAATATACCATTGTCTCTGGGATTGGTTCATTTACAGATTTAGTATATACTGTTTATAGATATGCTTGCTACACGATTTTCATGTATAGATGCTCTTATGTCAAATCCTGCAATACAATTTTTTGAGAAATACTCTGATTTGGACTAGTATGTTTCACAGTAAAGTGAAAAACTAAGAAACCAGGTCTGGAATTTCAAAAATGGAATCCATTAGCATGACTCTTTGAAAGAGATTAATGGTAACAACAGGTTAGATACATACTAGTTATACTTGAAGAATTTAAATATTTTAAAATCATTATTGGGATGGAACTACATATAGCAAATGATGGGGCTGGTGATCAGCAACAACTTACCATGATGGGAAGTTTATCAGAAATAGTTTCTAAAAGTAATCTTAATTGGAATATGATTTCCCAATGATGTGGCTACTTTGTATCAATTTATATATTATGACTACAGTTTTTATATTTAATAAATAAATTCATGTCAACAGTACAGAGCCAATTAACAAATATACTGATTTTGAGGGAAATGTTTCATATTAGCTGATAAAGCATTATATATGTAACTCATTTTAAAACTGAGTTATCTTGGAGGTAAGGGAAAATAAAGAATTAAATGTGAGACAGTTTACTTATAAAGGTACAAGAATATTTGGTAAGAACCTGGAATAATCAAAGAAGCAAAACAATAAAAAAATTGATTAACTTATTTAACAAAGTAATTATATTAATGTACAAATCTAAAGGCAGGCAATTATAGATAGGCATTTTCCAGGGACAAACTTCAGTACTACCTGTACACCTAATACTGTCTTATCTGTCCAGTCATAAGTGGACAAAACGTACACTTAGGAGCTGTGGAGAAGGTTTCAGCCTTAGCTTGACCACCACACTGGGGGCTGCTTAGAGCAGCATCACTGAGGATGGAGAGAGCATCGCCAGGCTTCCCCTTCAGAGTAGGTGTCTGGTGTAGGAAAATGTTCTTACTGTTTTGTTCACTTCAAGTCACCCCATGTGCCCTGATTACTTCTGAAGAGCAGAAACTTTGGTTATAAGAAGCACTTCTAGATTTTGACAGACAGTGAAACTGAGTTCATGGTAGAGGATGGAATGAGAAAACTGGGAGATAACAGGAACAATAAGCAGGGTTAGAAAAGGAAGTGGGAGAAGTTAGAAAAATTTATTGTCCCACGAAATAATTCTACAAGCTGTGTAAACGTTTCTTACTATAACAAATACTCGAACGCACAAAGATTGTACATTTCCAGTGAAACACTCACAGTTAAAAGTTGCCTGTTTTCTTTGCTCTCTAGGAGCAAAGACAAGGAGCCAACAGATGAAGGCTTTCCCAGTCACCTTTGGCAGCACAGTCCCTGACTGCTCAGCGTATCAATAAAGCACATGCAACACAATTCAGCCCAAAGCCAGGTGGGTCGAATCCTAGATATCAGTCTCTAGTTTCTTTGTTAGTCTTCACCATTCACATCCATCTCAATCAATGACTCGCACACTCTTACACACAGACGCACACATGTGCAGACAGAGTTCTGGCTTGTAGAGTCCAGTGCAGTGACGAGAGACACTAGCTACTAAGAACATGTTTGTCACAATCAGTGTGAGCTGCATGGATTAGAGCAACCTTTGGAGTTTGGTTATATTTACCATAATTTATGGTCAAAATGATAAACTTACAAGGATGGTAAAACATTCAGAAATTAAACTTTTTCAAGTCAAGCAATTCCACCTATTTACAGTATGTAAAGACTTTCTACAAGAATGGGGACAGGTGCCTAGACAATGTCATTACAAATTTCCTGAACGGGCATTGCTAGTCCCTGTAATTCATAAAGCAAATCTGCTAACTTGGCATTAAGACTCTAAAATAGTGTGATCAAACTGATATATATATATAATATATATGTATATAATTATCATAAGAAGGTGTTTTCAGAAATACCATTTACAAACTGTCTATACAGTACACAGTACTAGTACATAGAAAATAGATTCTAACTTTATGATCCCCTTTGTGTAAGGCAAGACTGAATCTGTCCCCAAATTTAGTCTGCCAGAGGTACAAGCAAGAAACAGTGGTCCATGGATGAATGAATATGTGAATCAGGTGCCTACATATTAAAAATCTGGAGAATCAAGAAATTCCACTTTTTATCTGGGCTGATTCTGGCTTGCTGGATATGTCAACTACATTTCTGAAAACAACTACATTTCATAAAATACTAATGCCACCTGGATGGCAACAGATTTTGTTCAAGTGGCAGCTACCCCAAACAGTTTTGAAAAGTCCAGTACACAACCAGAGGACTGTAGCCATACCAGGCAAATTTATATAGCACTTATAAAAGAAAAAAAAGGTATTAATACTCTGTCATGCTATTGCTATTTAAGCAACAGCAATACAAAATATACAAGACAAATCACATACGATTACAATGTAGACCCCAAAGATTTAGATTGAAGGTGCTGCTATACCAGACTTAAAAAAAAACCCAAAACACAAAGAACCAAAGTCATTGGCGGATGTAAACATCCCTGTTCCACTCCCCAGCTTCATTCCGTTTTTTGCATATTCCCTCTCCATCCTTGTCACAGTAGCGATCCTTGGATTTATGACGGCTTCGTTGCTTGTTGCATTCGTTGTGCTCCTGCTCTCGATCCGGGTCCCTGGAGCGGTGCCGAGGCTCCCTGTGTCTGTGCTCCATGCCCCCATGGGGCTCATCCCTGTGGTTATGGTCACGGTGCGGGGCACAGTGATCCACATGTTCGTGGGAGTAACCTTCCTTCGGCTCCACATAGGCAGAGTCTCGGCTCTCTTGGGTTTCTGAGTCAAAGGTCTCCTGCCTGGAGAGGCCTCGAGTTGTACCACTGCGATGGTTGTGATGCTGGACCGAAGAGGAAAACCGGTGCTGGGATTTCTTGACTGGTTCCAGACAGGGTTCTTCTTCATCTCGGGAAGCAGCACGGGTAGGAGCGGAGCGATCCGTCCTCTGGTCACCTTGAGAACTCTGGTGCTGACGGCAGAAAATACAGGCAGCAACCAAGTCAGAGGATAAGGAACTACTATTTCCCCATGTATAAGATGCACCTTTTTTTGGAAAAATTTGGGGCCTAAAAACTAGGAACGTCTTATACAGTGGTTGTAGATTTTTTTACTTGCATTTCCCACTTTTTCATGCTATTTTGTGCTCACAGTTGAATATCACGATTCATCATCAGACACAGATGAGGAAAAGCAAACGGATGGGAGTTTTGACAGTGATGAGTTGTATGAATTTTATGATGACTAAAACTTGAGTTCAATAACTTTATGTAATACTTTTTTTTTTCAAATTTCAGGCCCCCAAAATTAAGGTGCATCTTAGACATGGGGAAATACAGTAACACATCGCAAAACAAGTTAAGTTTCCTTCCCTCTAAGTACCCTACAGTGCTGAAGTGAAATCCCACCTAGCTGAGTTACTTCATTCTTTTGACGATGTCTGGTGCACTAAGTTATGTACTATATCGAACTTTGTCCATTTGTAACCTTTTTATTTAAATGACTACATGAAGGAAGGAGGGCATTCTTTTATATGCTCCTTTGTGGTTTAGAAATATAGATACAAGTCCATGAGATTTGTCTGCACACAGATGTATACTTAACTACCTCTGTACGAATACATGTGGGAAGAATAAAAATCCTTAGGATGTTGGCTCTGGCTTAAGGTAAGGATTAAGGAGAGAAAAATGATAACATATGAAAAGCTTAAATGGCAGTTACTGTGAGACAAGCACTGTGTTCGCAGTCACATTAATGAAGTCATGAATACAACCCCCTGAGAGAGGCTGCCAGCATTATTCCTGAGACATCTAAGGCAACGGGCAGATAAGGAACTTATTCAAGGTTATACGCTTGGTAACCTTGCGGTGGAGCCAAACTTGTAAGCCAGGCAGTGGCAGTCTGATTCTACTGTCTGTGCTAACTGTGTAGCAAATCCTTCTACCCTTGTCTTAAAGAACATGTTTATGAGAGTTCTAAAGTCTGTATAGAGTCACAGTATACTGTGTTTACACTTTTACAGGAACACTACTCACACTGAAGATGTTTAAATGACAGTTGATCTCACTTTGGATAGTCACTCTATTGGCGCAAGCACAGTGCTGGATCTGGGCTTGAATCCCAGCCACGTGACCTTAGGCAGCCTACTTTCTCAATGAAGTTGGTAAAGAACTGCCCTTACCTGTGAATTAGAGGCTGGCGTGGGGCTCACAGGCAGAGTTGAGGTGGCTAATGTACGACTAAGGAGAGGGTTGGGGAGACTGCTGCTGGGAGGATGGGTAGCCTTCCAGTAGGCCTCCAGGTAGTCGGCAAGGTGCTCACAGGCGTCCTCGAGCTGGTTCTCATCCAGGATCACGTCAAACAATTCCTGCAGAGGCGAACGTTTCAGACAGCACACTTATACCAGATCCGGCACTGATGTGAGTTTCACACCTCCTACCCCAGCCTCACAAAGTGGGGGTGGGCTCATGAGCTGCATCACTTTGTATTTGCTGTGGCTTATGGGTTCCTTTCTCCTTTTCCATCCACTAACTGTCCTGCTAAGTCAGCTTATATCATTGTTTGGATCACTGGATGCCTAACCAACAGCAATGACCAGGGAGTGCACAGGTGTAATAGCTGTTAAAGGGCATGACAGAAAAGTTGCCTGTCAATAGTGAAAAAGAGAATTGGTACTATGGTAGAAAGAGATGAAGAGATGTGAAAAGAAAAGAAAATACCAACTGAATAGTACAGGAAAAGCCTGTTTTGACATAGACTGAAAAGTTTAATTCTGGAAATTAATGAGGCAAGATTAGGACAGGAAATTTGGCAGAAAAAGCTGAAACCACTGATTATTTGACATGGTCCAAACTTCAAAATACTTCAAAGTGCTTATCATAAATTCTAACATACTCTAAGCAATCAAAATGGATATAATCCTAATTCTTGGAATTTCTGAAATACTTGCACTCAAAAAAACCAACAAAAATCAAGAAGCCATCTACAGTCCCAAGGCATGGGATATAAATCATGAATTAGAAGTAGGAATGTATTCAGACATCAAAATCTGGGTAACTGATTGTTTAGACATTTGTTATTTACATGGTCTCAAATCAATTTCTCAGATAGCTATTAAGAGGGAGCATGTCACTCCCTATTAATAGGATTAACCCCAAATAGATCTGTTTTACAAACCAAGTTTTTTGAGACCACAATCTTGTTCATTTAAGATACTATCGATGCATTAGACACAAAGCAAAGTGGCCACAGAACTTGCCATAGCTGTTTGTAAGCCACGATCTGGCCACAAACAGTGCCGACAGCAGGAAGTAGGACATTCTTCGGAATGAAGCTCACTACTAAGTGGTGAGGATTCTTTCCCCCAACAGGCATTTAACCGCCTACGTTTTGTTTGCTCGTTTTTTAAAATGTTTGCCACTTCTAAGCTCTTCACCTTGATATACTGTATAAAGAGAGAACTTACTGGAGGGCACTGAGACAGTTTATCAGCTGCTACCATCTGGACGTTGAGGTGTTTAGCTTGAGATTTCCCTCGAGATTTTATTAGCCTTTGTAGAACCTGTAAAAGAAGATATTTTTAACAAGGATATCTGCACTCAGATAAATGACAAGATTATTTGCTCCTTTCTCTGAGGACTTTTTATAGATAGCACAAATGGCTTCTAATAGATTGAGCTATAAAGTATAATATATAAGATTACCTGAAAATTGCTATGTGAACTTAAATCCCAGTTGCAAGCTCTAAAAAACCTAACTAGCCATGGAGCTTATTCTGAGTCTTTTTTTCCATCTGGCAGTGATAAACATTTGTCTCAGACCTTTCTTTTAAATGATTCTTGAGAAACCCAAAAAGTGTTTCTTTATGTGAACTAAGTTAACAATAAACCTTTTAAATGCTAATGGAACTACTTATTTTTATAAAAATAGCTCCACTTTTTGCAAACCTCTCTAGTTCCTACAAGGGGAGCCCCCTGCCTGCTCCCACATGTCATCTGCTACACTGCATGCTGTGGGTTGAGGTCTGTGGAGAAACTCCGCCTCCTAAAATCTGCCCTTGAGAAAAGGAATATTTTAATAGCCTTTTCAGATAATTGTGGATATTCTTTGTAGTGTAGAAACTACACTCATTTCTTAAAGACTAGTTGCTATGTGAAATATGAAACCATATCTATGAACTTCTCTTACTTTGGTACATTAAGTTCCATTGGCCTCTCTTGAAATTTGAATGGATTTTTTATCATGCATGATTTAACTTCACTCATTGATTGTTTGAAATAATGGTTCACTGAGTTCTTCAGATTGTCCAAATGTTGACACACTTCATTAAACAATATTAAAGCATATATGTTAATATTATCACTGACCTCATTAGAAAAGCCTTGCTCTATTGGGATGTTGCCAAGCTTTCAAAAGTGGATACAAGCTTTCCAAAACTCGGATTTTTCTTTGAAAGCTTGAGTTTTATCATTGGTAACAAAGATTCTTAGCTATTTTACTTGATGTGGTACTCAAATCTGAATAAACATTGTTCTTTCATATAAAAATTGTATGCCATGATGAAAAGTGGCTCCTTAGTTCACAACACAGGCATACCGATGCTTGCTTGCTCTTAACATACTTGGGTATATGCAGCTTTATGTATACTTCCTATTTCATTACTCAGTATACTTAAAAGGCTTGTTCAAGAGTCAAATTTAATAAAATTAAGTGAAACTGGTTATTTGGTTTTGTTTTGTTTTTTTAACTACAAGTGCATAGTGGGAAGATTACAATAACTACCATACTATCTGGAACTACAGCTTGATTCATACTTAAATATTTGCAGTTTTACCCACCATTACTGTTGCACCATCAGTGAAAATGTCAAAACCATAAAAAAGGTGAATGGTGTTTAGTATTATTATGGAAATAGTTCTGACCTTGTGAACCCTCTGAGGGTGTCTTAGAACCCTCCACCCAGAGATTTCACTGCACTTTGACAACCAGCTGTACTAAACTGTGAAACTCATAATCATGCTTTGCTTATATCAACCTTAAAAACTAATACCTCCTCAAACTCTGTGATGGATAAAGATGTATCTAGCCTGTTCTAACTGCAAGACAACATAAACAAACATTTTGGCAAACTTGGATTACAGAGCAAACACCAGCAAACGTCCTTACCTTAGGAGAAGAAATCTTTACATACACTATAATAGGGGCCAGAGAAGTTTTACTGAGCTGAGCTGGATGATTAATAGTGTCCGCATCAAGGACTACTAGTTGCAATGTTCTTGCAAGTTCAAAAATCCTTTCTATTTCACTTTGAACTTCAGCTGTAAAGGTTAAGCAGAATTTGATTACATAGTACAGTATTTTTTAGAGTAAATCGAGGTACAGAAAAAAGGTACACTGCCTCTTCGAAAGGTATGCTAATCTACCATTAGGTTAATATTTATAGGCAACATCTGATAAAAACATTGTTTCCCCTAACGTTAAAATTTAGAAAATCCCTCTCTCAACGAGCTCTAAAGTTTACTTCCAATATAGCACTATGTCTGAGAGTCCTGCTGACTTATTTATCGTGCTGTAAAAATTTCACCATGAAATAATTTTATTAAAATATTGTAAAACAGAAACTTAAGAGAGTGATGTCATATGTTTAGTTCTGACCACTTTACCCTAGCAACCATTACCAGCTTGCTTTTCCCTGCATGGGCTTATCTGTGTTTATCACCTGCTGTGCTTTCTGGATAGGATGGAGCCTACATGTGTTTATTAGCAAGCTGAAGTATTACAATAGGAGAAACATTAAGAGTGTCTATATTGGCTCAGTGGTAGAGCGTCGGCCTGGCGTGCAGGAGTCCCGGGTTCGATTCCTGGCCAGGGCACACAGGAGAAGTGCCCATCTGCTTCTCCACCCCTCCCCCTTTCCTTCCTCTCTGTCTCTCTCTTCCCCTCCTACAGCCAAGGCTTCATTGGAGCAAAGTTGGCCCAGGCGCTGAGGATGACTCATGGCCTCTGCCTCAGGCACTAGAATGGCTCTGGTTTTGCAACAGAGCAATGCTCCAGATGGGCAGAGCATCGCCCCCTGGTGGGCGTGCCGGGTGGATCCCGGTTGGGCACATGTGGGAGCCTGTCTGACTGCCTCCCCGTTTCCAACTTCAGAAAAATACAAAAAAAACAAAAAAAACAAAAAAAAGAGTGTCTATAACAACTTGTCTAGAAACACTCTAATCACATTTTCTACCAACAAAAGGATGGTCCTTCAACATTTAGGTTTCCAAAGGGCAGTTATCTAATAGAGGCAGCACTACAAGTCTGAGCTATAAGACTTACATAAAACTTATTATCAAACATCTAAAAATCGACTTGAAAACCAAGAACATTTCATTTAATTCATATACTTCTCCATGATTTTTGTAAAGTCTAAAACAGGACTTTCCAATAGAATTTTCTGTGATGACAGAAATATTCTATGTCACTGCTAGCCAGTGTGACAACTGCTGACCACAACTGGCTACGGAGCACCTCAAATGTAGCTAGTGTGAATGAGCAACAAAATTTTAAAAATGTAATTTAAATTTACATTTTAAATAATGTAAAATGAAATAGCCGGAGAAGCCCTGTAGACAATGCAGGTCTATAAAGCATAATATGTAACCTATAGTACCCACTGCAGTCAAGAAGCGCCAACTCCATGAGACTTGGGACTTACAGAATAACTTTTCATTCACCTTATGCCTCTAGATCCAAGTAGGAGATTCCTGGGGATTTTAACTAGTATTCAAGAAAAGGCAAGTCACTAAAGGTCTGCCTCACAGTATGTTATAATTAGATTTACCTGGATGTCTTTAAAATTAGGATTCAGACCACTTAGGATATCAATTTTAAAATAATTTTTAGTTATATACTACCTATAACACAGTTTTGCTAAAAGAAAACAAAATTAAGGTTTTGGATCTATCAGTTTAAGAAACACAGAAAACAGATAATCATATAAATGATACCAGTGTAATGCAGTTACCAAAATTCAGATCGGACCCCTATGAAATAAGGGTTTCTCCAAGTAAAAAATTACAAGAAAAAAAATAGGAAAAACTATAGATTAAGAGAATCAAGGACCTATGAAATAATCACAATGTATGGACTTCATTTGGACCCTGACTTAAGAGTAGTAATTTATATATATTTATAATATGGAAATAAAATATTTATATATAAAGAGTATATATAAAATATGACAATAGGAAATGTGGTTAAGTGAAAATCTAATGATATTAGGATGTAATAAGGTATGATAGTGGCATTATGGTTTAAATAAAAGAGCCCCTCATGTTTAGAAATACATAATGAAATATTTACAGATAAAGTCATAGGATGTTTGTGTTTTCCTTCAAAATAATCCACAAACTGTTGCGGAGGAAGGGAGGGACTGGAAATGAAACAACACTGGCCGTGCATAGATGATAACTGGAACTGGTGATGAGTACCGGAGGTTCTTGATACTATTTACATTCATATATATTTAAATTATCTTAACAGTCTTAAAAATAAACATGGTATTTTTTTTAAATTTTTTATTTTACTCATTTTAGAGAGGAGAGAGAGACAGAGAGAGAGAGAGAGAGAAGAGGGGAAGAGCTGGAAGCATCAACTCCCATATGTGCCTTGACCAGGCAAGCCCAGGGTTTCGAACTGGCAACCTCAGCATTTCTAGGTCGACGCTTTATCCACTGCTCCACCACAGGTCAGGCCTAAACATGGTATTCTTATCAGTCCTTTCATAATAATGTTCTAAAACATTACTAATACAATTATTGGTCCTAACTCTTCTCTGTTGATCTTTAAATTTTTATATCTATAACCTTGATTCTTTGTGCCCTATAAATGTTTTCATGGCCACTAGCCCCCTACAGTCAAGTTATAATGTCAATATTTATTGTAAGCATCAGGAATTTGATCAGCCCACATCTAACGTCATACTCAATGGCAGAAAATTGAAAACTTTTTCTCTAAGATTAGAAACACTCTCACTACTTTTATTCAACATAGTATTGAAAGTCCTTGCCAAAGCTGTATTCGGCATACAGTTAGAAAGGAAAAAGTTAAACTGTTATTCTTAGCAGATGACATGATACTAAAGATAAAACCCTAAATACTTCACCAAAAAACTGTTAGAATAAACAAATTTAGTAAAGTTGCAGAATATAGTTAATATTGATAATTTGGTTGCATTTTTCTATAATAATGAACTATCAGAAAGAAATTAAGAAAACAATCGCATTTAAAATTACATTAAAAAGCATAAAATAGGCCCTGGCCGGTTGGCTCAGCGGTAGAGTGTCGGCCTAGCGTGCAGAGGACCCGGGTTCGATTCCTGGCCAGGGCACACAGGAGAAGCGCCCATTTGCTTCTCTACCCCTCCGCCGCGCTTTCCTCTCTGTCTCTCTCTTCCCCTCCCGCAGCCAAGGCTCCATTGGAGCAAAGATGGCCCGGGCGCTGGGGATGGCTCTGTGGCCTCTGCCTCAGCCGCTAGAGTGGCTCTGGTCGCAACATGGCGACACTCAGGATGGGCAGAGTATCACCCCCTGGTGGGCAGAGCGTCGCCCCATGGTGGGCGTGCCGGGTGGATCCCGGTCGGGCGCATGCGGGAGTCTGTCTGACTGTCTCTCCCTGTTTCCAGCTTCAGAAAAATGAAAAAAAAAAGAAAAAAGGAAAAAAAAAGCATAAAATACCTAGGAATAAACATAACCAAGGACTTGAAAGACCTTACACTGAAAACTAGGAGCTGATGAAAATAACTGAAAACACAAATAAGTGGAAAGATGGTCTGTGCTTATGGATTGGAAGGATTAGTATTTTAAAAATGTTCATACTACCCAAAGCAATCTATAGATTCAATGCAATACCTACCAAAATATCAATAGCATTTTTCACAGAAACAGAACAAATGACCCTAAAATTTGTATAGAATCACAAAAGACCCTGAATAGCCAAAGCAATCTTGAGAAAAAAGACTATTGCTGGAGTCATTATGCTTCCCGATTTCACACTACATTACAAAGCTATAATATTCAAAACAGTATGGTACTGGCATAAAAAGACACATAAATTAATGAAGTAGAATAGACAGCACACAAAGCCACATATACATGGTCAACTAATTTATGACAAAGGAGCCAAGATATACAATGGGGAAAGGCCAGTCTTTAACAAAAGGTGCTGGAAACATTGGATTTCCACATGCAAAAGAATGAAATGGGACCACTATCTTATACCATACACAAAATGAACTATAGACTTGAACGTAAGACCTGAAAACAAACTCCTAGAGGAAAACAGGCAGTAAGCTCATTAACAGTTGGTCTTGGCAGTGATTTTTAAATTTGACATCAAAAGCAAAAACAACAAAGCAAAAAATAAAAAAAGTGGGAGTACATCTAATTAAAACCTGTCCAGAGCAGAGCCCTGGCTGGTTGGCTCAGTGGTAGAGCGTCGGCCTGGCGTGCAGGAGTCCCGGGTTCGATTCCCGGCCAGGGCACACAGGAGAAGCGCCCATCTGCTTCTCCACCCCTCCCCCTTTCCTTCCTCTCTGTCTCTCTCTTCCCCTCCCACAGCCAAGGCTCCATTGGAGCAAAGTTGGCCCAGGCGCTAAGGATGGCTCTGTGGCCTCTGCCTCAGGCGCTAGAATGGCTCTAGTTGCAACAGAGTGACGCCCTAGGGGGACATTGCATCGCCCCCTGGTGGGCATGCCGGGTGGATCCGGGTCAGGCGCATGCAGGAGTCTGTCTGTCTCCCCGTTTCCAACTTCAGAAAAATATAAAACAACAACAACAACAACAAAAACCTGTCCAGCAATGGAAACCATCAACAAAGTCTGAAAGGAAGAAAATATTTGCAAGTCATATCTGATGGGTATGACTTAATATCCAAAATCTATCGAACTCATACAACTCAATAGCAAAAAAACAATCCAATCAAAAATTGGGCATAGGATCTGAATAAACATTGTTTCAAAGAAGACATACAGGTGGCCAGCAGGTACATGACAAGATGTTTGACATCACTAAACATCAAGGAAATGCAAATCAAAACCATAATGATTATCACCTCACACATGTCAGAATGAATATTATCAAAAAGTCATCAAGTGTTGGTAAGGATGTGGAAACTAATATAATGTTATATGTCGATTATATTACAATAAAAAAAGAAAACTGATGACAAAGATTTTCATTTGTACTCAGTTAATCACTATTCATACAGTTACAGAATCCCACACCTAAACTGTATCTTCATGTATTCAGAGGTCTGAGCACAATTAGTTGTTTTACTGATTATAAATGTATTATGTCTTCATTGTATTAACATCTCGAGGACTGATAAGCAAAATAATCCATTACCTATGTATTCACAAATTTCTTTTATTAGTATATGTATCATGTGTACTATATCTTTCTAGTATTCTTACATTAAAAAATGACACTAAAAACAAAGGGGAAAAATAAAGTATATTTTAAAAGATTTTAAAATGGCTTTTCAGAATCCCAGTGCAACATATTAGTAAGTAAAGCTTAAGGAACAATGACTAATAAATTCAGAGGAAAATATTTTTAACTTCCAAGGAAAACTGGTGATTTCAAAAAGAAATGTATTCTAACTCTGTTTTTCTTTGACAGAGTACATCACACTCAGAATTTACTTCAGAAAAGAGAAAGACTTCTCTGACATTCATTTCTGAAACTGAAAACAGGACATAAAGCCAATTTGGTCCTTTAGAGTCGTCCTAACCGGTGGAAGAATGCCCACTAAGCATCTCAACGATGAGGCAAGCTCATTCATCTGTCCACATCCTACAGTCTCTTACACACACTGAAGTAAAACCAGTACTTATAAAATGAACATTAGTTTTGTCTATGCTTTATACCCCTGAGATATAAAAGCAATGCTCAGGAACAAACAGCATGTCCAAAACAAGAAAGAAGATAAGTTAACTTGTTTGCGAAGAAGTTTCAGTAATCAATACTGTACAGAGAGCGGAGGTTGTTACTTTCATGATAGCCAGTGTTGGAGACATCTAAGTGTCAGTTAGGAATTAAGACCTTGAGGCAGCTCTTACTCCAGTTACTCAATGATAATTCCAATGCCATTTCATAATCACTAAACATAAAACTAATTATGACAAATGCTTAAAAAGGACAGCTGTTCCCCATGTTTATTGCAGCATTGTTCACAGTGGCCAGGACATGGAAACAACCAAAAAGCCCGTCAATAGATGACTGGATAAAGAAGATGTGGCACATATACACTATGGAATACTACTCAGCCATAAGAAATGATGACATCGGATCATTTACAGCAAAATGGTGGGATCTTGATAACATGATACGAAGCGAAATAAGTAAATCAGAAAAAAACAGGAACTGCATTATTCCATACGTAGGTGGGACATAAAAGTGAAACTAAGAGACATTGATAAGAGTGTGGTGGTTACGGGGGGGGGGAGGGGGGAATTGGAGAGGGAAAGGGGGAGGGGGAGGGGCACAAAGAAAACAAGATAGAAGGTGACAGAGGACAATCTGACTTTGGGTGATGGGTATGCATCATAATTAAACGACAAGATACCCTGGACTTGTTATCTTTGAATATATGTATCCTGATTTATTGATGTCACCCCATTAAAAAAATAAAATTATTAAAAAAAAAAAAAGGACAGCTGTAAAGCCCTCTCTAAGAACCTCTTCCTTGGCCCCAGCCATAAGTTCTGCCTCTGGGCTCCTCCCGCCTCTCAGGCACCAAAGTGGCTTGGGGTACAAACTAGACTTCACCACTTCACAGAGCTGTGTGACCCTTGGGTAACATGCTTACCTTCTTGGATTCTAAGTATTCTTGTCTGTAAAGTGGAAATGAGGACTAATTGAATCAACATGCAAATCACCTATTGCAGTGTTTGGCCCATAATAAATACTAATAAATATCAAGTATTGCTTTGTACCAACCTATGGTAACACTTATCTCACAATACTTCAATGATGTGATTAAAAGCTTTTCCAATAGGCTGTGAACTGATCAAAGACTGGGAAAAACATAATCACTGGTAAACCTTCCTTCAGTGTAAGTACCTGGTACCTAGTTGGCACTCAAAAAGTGTGTTGAAAGAGTGAGTCAACTCAGTAAGGCACTGAGATTTTGTAAAAGTAGTGGAGGTAAAAGCTCTTATTGTAGGGAAAAAACTCATTAAATATATCTTCAAAATGTGGATCATGAAGTTGACTACCAAACTGTGTTTAGATAAAGTGAAGTGCCCCCTCGGCGTGGGGGTATTGGTATAGCTGGTCCATCAGAGCAATGCTGGGGACTAAGTGGGCTGCTTTCACAAGACAGACAAAACGAGCATATTAACGGCTAGGTCAAAAGGAGGGAAGACATGAAATTCAAAAGATCAACCAGTCTCATAAATTCTACATTTATTTGCGAGGCTAATTTTATAGCCTATTATCAACAAATTTGTTTTTTATCTATACATTTGTTTTCCCTCTTAAGCGAAGAGAATTCCCTCTTAAGTCAAGAGAATTTGAATTGACCTATCTTCAAAAGTCACTGACTTCCCATTGTTATCCTCATTCTTCTACTTAGCCCGTCCAGTAAGGACTGACTGACTGAATTACTAGTTATGAAATTTTTGAGGTGCAAGATATATTCCTTTATATCAAACCTAAATTTTTATCTACTTTAGTTATTGAATAAAAATAACTATATAAACTGTGCACTATATTTGGAAAACTAGAAATAAAACTACTAATAGCAGCCCCCATTGACTGTGCTCCTACTACAGCAGACCCTGCTCACAACCCTGAGAGGCGCAGTCTGAGCATCACTGCCATTTAGAGTGGGGAATGGACTCAAAGACTACGTAGTCTGCCAGTTTTAAATCAGTACAAATAGGGAAGACCTATAAAAAGCAAGAATAAAGATAATAAGCAAAATTCATAAAACAGAAAACAAAAAAATGGTAGCATTTAGTACTAGGAATAATCTTAAGGAACGACATATACACATACACCTATGCTGACACACCTGGAGTATTAAAGTATCAAATTTGTACCTAATAACTTCAACAAGTTTCCCACACAACAGAGTCCACTTGATCCACATTACATGTCATTCAATGTGTTCTGTTGGTAGAAGGGGGATCCTCTGACCATTCTCCTGCCTGCAATATGTGTATTTTTTTAAATTACCTATGCCCTAGCACTACCATAAGAAAAACTAAAAAATCCTCATACTTAACAAATAATTAGTATATAACACATACATTCCCCTTCCCTATAATCTTAGAAAAAATGCAAGTGGAGTTTCTGAGGAGTCCAGATGACTTGTGCAGCCCATGTGAGTCACTGATCCATTCCCTGACTTCTGGCCCCACGGCCAACTTCCAGGTGATGTAGGGATTCTTTCCTCTGACTCTCCCTGCATTATCTCAGCACAGCACCAAGTCAAGGATGGAAGTGCCTAGCCAAGAAAGTCAGTGGATTTTACCAGTCTATCTTTAACCGCTCTATAGCAAGCAGACCACTGAGGTGCTCTCTCTCCTCAGTGTGCTTCTCTCCTGGACTTCCTTGCATGGCCAGGCAGCTGCTGCTTCCCCTGCCGGCCCTGAGGATGGTGGTTCTCTCCAGGCTTGTCTTATTCTTCACTCCCTCCTCTGGCTGGCTACACGAGTTAACTACTAGCCATCCTTCTTATTTGTGGATGCTGTACTTGCAGATTTCCCTCCCAGCTAAAATTTGCTTGTAAAGCCCCAAATCAATCCCCATGGCACTTTTCAGTCAGTCAGGGACATGCTCACAGCAGCAAGGAGTTCCCCAATGTGCATGTGGTCAGCTGAGGACAAACAAGCTGACACTCTCTGCCTTCTTGTTTCAGCTCTCATACTGTAAACAGGTGTGCTTTCTGTGGTCTGGCTAGAACAGTGTTTTTCTCATTTTTGTGTTGCATTGTGTGTGTGTGTGTGATTTCACTGTTTAAAGCGGCCCCCACGCCTCCTAGTGCTGAAGCGCTCCACAGTGCAGGAAGGCTGAGACGTGCCTAATGGAGAAAAACACTTGTTAACTAAGCTTCTTTCAGGCATGAGTTATAGAGCTCTTGATCATGAGTTCAAAGTTAATGAGTCAACAATATGTATCAAATCAGTTGTCTTTAAACAGGAGCATGCAGAAGAAAACAGGTTATATAATCAGGTGATAAAAATGTTGTTGGCTCAGTGGCTACAGCTCTAGACCGGCTTGTGGCTATCTGGGGTTCGATCCCTGGTCAGAGAACATGAGGAGCAACCGTCTGCTTCTCTCCCTTCCCCTATCCCTTCTCACAGCCAGTGGCTCGACTGGTTCAAGCCTCAGCCCCGGGCACTGAGGATAGCTTGGTTGGCTTGAGTGTTGGCCCCGGGCACTGAGGATAGCTTGGTTGGCTTGAGTGTTGGCTCCAGGCACTAAGGATAGCTTGGTTGGCCTGAGTGTTGGCCCCGGGCACTGAGGATAGCTTGGTTGGCCTGAGTGTTGGCCCCGGGCACTGAGGATAGCTTGGTTGATTTGAGCATCTGCCCTAGACAGGTGTTGCTGGGTGGATCCCAGTAGGGATGCATACAGAAGTCTATCTCCCTTCCTCTCATTTAAAAAAACAAAAACATTGTGAGGCTTGTAGGATCCCACCCCTACATTTCCCAAAGAAGTGATGGCTCAGTTTTAAACACTAATTCAGTATTTACAGGGACTTAAAAAACAAGTACAGTGAATATTAAGAAGCAGCTGCACCTCATCTTTTCTGCTGAGTTCCAGATGTGTACATACAATACTTCCCGGGTGTCTGGATGCTCCTAACACTGCGAATTCAACACATTTACAAATGTAGCTATCCCCATCCCTGTGCCCCTCCCCAGTCCACTCCCTCAGACAAGCTCATCATCCTGAACCCCTCCCCCTAAACCGCTTATCCTCAGAAGAACTCCATCACTCTCCAGGTTTCTCAAAGTACAAATCTGGAAATCATCCTGGAGTTTTCTCCTTCACGTTTCATATTCAACAGACTGCCAAATCCAGACTCTCATTTATGGATCCCTTCCATTCTCATTCCCTCTGCCACTGTCTCACTTCAGGTCTCTCTTATTCTCTAACTTGAATGATGATACCTTCCTAAATGACACCTCCCCGCACCCCACATTCACGTCTGACCTTATCCCCACCCTGCTAATACAGGGGTTTTTCTAAGGCACCCGGTTTAGTATGTGCCTATGTTTCTGCCCAGGGTGTACTATTTCTGAAGCTGCTTCAACAGAATCCTAATTTTTCCTCACTTCCATTGCCCCGTTCCATTATATTCCCTGACAATGCTGTCAGTGACTCTTCCAAAACATAAGTAGCACTATGTCACTTCTCTGCTTACGGTGTCCCCAGCACTTAGCATAATGTCTGGTGCATGGTTGGCAACTAGATATTTGTCAAATGGATGAATACCAACCTAAAATCTCCATGGTTCCATAACATCTTAAGGATAAGCTCCAAAATTTTTAATACCTTCCCCATTCACCTGCCTATCTCTGGTGTCGCTTCCCACTTCTCTCTTTAAAAACCATGCACTCAACCAAAGTAAAACATGTCTTTCAGAAGCCAGTTTAAAATCCCTCTCCTGCCCTTTCCTTTTTTTTTTACAATTTATTTTTTACATTTTATTTATTCATTTTTTTAGAGAGGAGACACACAGAGAGAAAGAGACAGAGAGAGGAAAGAGATAGAACAGAGGGAGGAGCAGGAAGCATCAACTCCCATATGTGCCTTGACCAGGCAAGCCTGGGGTTTCGAACCGGTGACCTCAGCGTTCCAGGTCGATGCTTTTACCCACTGCGCCACCACAGGTCAGGCCCCTTTCCTTTCTTTCTTGACTAAACCCTCATGCTTCAAGTTTCTGCTCAGCTTCTCTCCTTGGAAAAACTTTTCCCTGCCCATGCCCCCTCTTGCATGCCCATTGCTCTTTGGCAACCAGTTCAATGCAAGACCACTCATCACCCTCTATTTCAATGGCTGTTGACTTATTTGTTTTACTGCTACACCAAGATCCCTGGGGGCAAAGGCTTCATTTAATCTAATTCAACTTTTTATTCCCAGGCTTTAGCATGACATTCAGTGTCCAGTGAATGCTCAATGAAGTATATATAGTCCTTTAAAAATACATGCAGTTAGCAGTTGCAACGAGCCTTGGCAAGCTAAGCAAATCTATTCTGCCACTGATTCAACTGATGAGTCTAAACAAGTTACTTGACTTTATCAATCAGTTAGATCAATGAAATGAGCATTTGGTAACAATTATTGTAAGCATCAACAATGTATAATAAGGGTTTTAAGAGTCACAGATAAGCCTGACCAGGTGGTGGCGCAGTGGATAGAGAGTCGGACTGGGATGTGAAAGACCCAGGTTTGAGACCCCGAGGTCACCAGCTTGAGCGAGGGCTCATCTGGTTTGAGCAAAAGCTCACCAGCTTGAGCCCAATGTCACTGGCTCAAGCAACAGGTTACTCGGTCTGCTGAAGGCCCGCGGTCAAGGCACATAAAAAAAATAGTTAATATTAAAGTGAAAAGAATCTTCTTTAAAAAAAAAAAGAGTCACAGATAAGATATGAAAAGAAGTCACTATGAAAATGCATCACCAGACCCCTCCAAATATATTTCTAAAGCTAAATTACTGAAGTTTATTCAGTGAGGGGTTGTTAGGTGAAGAACAAAACTGAGTTCTAGAAATGATCACACTCATGACTACCAGATAAAGTTTATTATTTTTAATAGCTTTTCCATTGTTTAAAAAATACACTTCAAAGTAAACTAAAAACTTCTATGTTAAAAGCCAGTCTCTCAAAGGATTTATATATCTAACATACAAATAGAAAAAATTAAAATCAAAGCCTGAGAAAATGTAGTAGATAAAAGGAGAAACTTAACAACCCAGTAAATTCCACGGGTAAAAGCGATTAATCTAAAACTCCAAGCACAGGCCAAACAGGTAAAACAGCTGCTCAAGGGTCATTTAGTCAAATGAGTACATGATAATAAACGGTACTCACACACAGCCCTGTCAGCACGCTCACCAAAATCCGTACACAGTTTTTACCAACAAAATAAAAATATTGCTGTATAATCTCAGTGGAAACCAACCAGGAATTCATCCTTTATCAAGCTCAAGACACTCACACACACTATATACTGTGCTGAATATGATATAGTTATTGATGCAATTCAATTAGTAAGGGATTTTGGGGTAATAGGCATCATATATAGAGGACACACTATGTGTAATCCTTACAGGTATTCTACAAGGTGGTTAGTATTACTTCTTCTGTTTAGATGGGGAAAATGGGGCCTTAAAGAGGTAATTAACTTGTTAATGGTGACACTCTTGCAAGGCCCAAAATTTTTCAGTTGGTAGACACCGAAGCTCATGTTAGTGAAAACAAACCACAACCATAACATTCATGCTGACAGCCTGTGGATGTTTTAACTTGAAACAATCATAATAAATTCTCTCCTGCCATGAAATCACTATGACTACGGCACTAGCTACTGGCAACGCCTGCCTGTTTCTGCTCTGCTCTGTGATGCACAGAGCTGTCAGCTGGTTCAATCTCCGGGGCAGTCTCAGGGAGAGGTGTCTGAGCAGGGCACACACTTACCTAGGCTCGACCTGGTGTTGGATCTTTCTATTATCGCATGCTTACTGGGGTTATTTAACACTGAGCGTTTGGCCAGCGAGATGTCAGCGGTGACCCTTGTTATGGATATCCTGTTGGGGAAAAAGTGACACAAGACCCGAGGTTATTATCTGAATAATAAAAGAGACAGAAATACATGCCTCAACCTCATCTAAATATGAAATAAATATGTAGTGACTATATTTTCAAACCATAAAAATGTTAGGGCAATTGATCATTTTTTTTTTTTTAATCCTGCTCTACTTAACCTAGCATTTATCGGTTGTTTACCTACCAAATGCCTGCATGTACTAAGCATGATCTCACTACCTAGATTTTCTCATTAAATCATTGCCAAAACTCTAACAGAGAGGTCTATTATCATACCACCTTTGCTGATGAAGAAAATGAGCCATAGGGAATTCTTTAAGGTTATGTATTAACTAAAAATGACGAAGCTAGGATTTGAACCCAGGCTCCCCAGAGCCTGTATTCTCAGCCCTGTATTCTAGACTCTCCCCTGAGTATGGTCCTGTGATAGGCAGGAAAATAGTTAAGAACAAGCTAAACATGATCTTTCCTCAGAGAACTAACAGTTTAGTGGCAGAGGTGGGTTATAAATAAAAAAAATTAATAAAGATTAAGACGACTAGATAACTTGTGAAGAGGACATAGACAATAATTGGTTAGGAGGGTCATTTTAGATTGGGTAGAAATGAGAATAAAATGTGGAAGCTAGACAGCTAAGTCTAAAGGCAAAGGACTTAGACTGGAGACAGCTGAATCTACCAGCCAGCAGTAGCAAGTGTTGTGAAGCATAACAGAAGGGTCACGATGCCTTTGAAGGTGAAGGAGGAGCTAGAAACAGGAAGTTTGGTTAAAAGTGGTTCAGAATTAGAACCGTCCATCTTCCCTCTGCCACAACAAGCCACTGCAGTCATCCTTTCCCTGAGTGCTACAACACCACAGGCTCAGTCTCTACAGGCAATAAAACACAGGGTCTCTGACCCCCAGAATAGCAGAAAACACATGTTATTTGGAAAAGAAAGGATTCTAAATGGAAGATTTTCCTCTAGGGAATCTGACCTTCAAAGAGAAAAGATCCAAGACAATGACATTGGCCATTTTCTACATAGATTGTCCAGTGAGGCTGTGTCCTACAGGGAAACACAAGGTTGACAAACTCCACTATGAGCACAGAATGTCTAATTGATTATATCACGCCCCGTTCTTATATCTGAGCGCAGTGGTGTTCACTGGGCAGTCCTAGGGAAACCTCCCACACGAGAGACCAAAACAAGCAGAAAAATCAGCTGTCAAAGTTGAAAGCTAAGAAATGAGTGTACCTATGAAACCAGACAGATTTCTATTTCAAAATTCAGAATCAGAAAAAGTCTGAAAGAGTTTTTGAAAATTAAATATATAAAAGTTTTAGAAAGATAAATTCAGAAGAAGGGCTAGAAGATAAAGGACATCTTCCAAGGAGTAAATCGGAAGTGACAAAGAGATGGAAAACAAAAGAAAGGTATGAAAACAGGAGAATTATGCAGAAAGTTCAACTTCCAAATAACAAGAGGTCTAACAAGAAGAGAATTAAGAAAACAGATAATAGAAAACTAAAAAAAAAAAAAAAAAGTTCTAGAATTAAGAGTCTGATTTTTCCAAATTGAAAGGGTCTAACACAAAGGCTGGAAGACATATTCATATAAATTTCATGACAAAGCAAAATCTAAATGATTCCAGAGGAAAAGACAGGTCCCATGGTGCAAAAAGCCTTAAAAATTCTGAGGAGAAATTATTCCAATTAGAATTCCACTTTCATTTTAATTATCAATTAAATGGGAGAGTTGATTAAAGACATTTTTAGAGATTCAGGTTTCAGAGAAAGTGTGTATGCACTCTTTCTAGGGACCCTATTAGAGGGTGATGTTGACAGAAACGACAGGGTAAACCTGAAAGAGGGCAAGGGATCTAGGAAAAGGGGGCTCTAATCCAAAAGGACAGCTGCCAGCAATCCGAAGGACAGTGACAAGGGATGTCCCAGAGTAGCAATGTACATCCAGCACAGACACAGAGAGAACCTGCCCATACAGGCGCAGGCCGATGCTGCCAGGGGTTCACAAGGACAAGGCTGAGAGGCTACCTGGTGTGTGTGACTCCATTGTGAGCACAGTTAGACAACTGGGGGAGAATTTAGGGCTGAATTAGTGCTAAATACATAGAAAATTAAGCAAGTGTAGAAAGTAAAATTATTTCATGGTAATCACAAAGGAAACACATGTGAAAAAGTAATTAGAGTGTATAACATAGCCTATTTAAGTATGTGCATGGCTATCACACATACTAAACATGGAGCCAGTCAAAAATGATGACTTAGCCGTTGGGAGACCAGAGGATGAGACGCGTATGCAGGCATATGTGAGAGAGAGGAGGCACATGCGTAAGAGAGCTACACAGGCTTCGCACACGTCAGTGGAGAGCGCCCATCACTAAAAACTCAAGTAGCTAATGAAGTACGTTAGAGGCAAGGAGTCAATACTGAAAGATGTAGCCAAAACAATTATAACTGGTTGCCATTTAGAGAGCAGTGCATTCAGTACAGTGTGGAAAAGAACTACTGGATTTTGCCAAGAAAAAAAAAATGACCTACACACCATAAAGTTGATCTTTTATGAGCTGAGAGCAATTCACGGAGTTCCATATTCACCATCACATTCATGATGCAGAATAATTCCACTACCCCCCCCCAAATTCCCCTGTGCTACCCCTCTGTAGTCGATCCTGCCCCACCCCGCCCCTCACAACCACTGAGTCATATGGATACTGTGGGCAAGGCATTTAGGCAGAGGGAAAAGTGAGCACCTGAGGGGTTGGGCGTTATCCCAGCACAGCTGAGTAAAGAATCTGGGTCCTGTGCCTCTAACGGGGCCTGCACACTCACTGGGCGGCAAGCTGCCCGACATGGGCACCATCCCAGGATTACAGTGGTGACCAGCCAGACAAAAGCCGTCAGGAGCATCTCGAGAGTGAACCCACTTAGCAGAAGGGTTTTCTGTATCAGTGCATCTTCGTCTTTGCTCCACACACCATTTCCTTTCCGCACATGGCACTGCCCAGCCCCGTTCCCGCTGACCTGCTTCCCCGGAGCTCTGTGCGCTCTGTGAACACTGGCCATTATCTTATTTCAAGTCCTTCAGTCATGCTTTGGAAACTGTCATTACTTGAGTTTCTGGCAAGAAAAAAAGACCTTGAAAATCCTAAGGGCAAAATTGTGGAAAGAATTCAGTTTAGAGGGGTGGTTCTCAACCTCCCTGGTTCATCCAAATTGCTCTATAAACTTTTAAAGTTACATTGGGGCCTGACCTGTGGTGGCGCAGTGGATAAAGCGTCGACTTGGAAATGCTGAGGTCGCCGGTTCGAAACCCTGGGCTTGCCTGGTCAAGGCACATATGGGAGTTGATGCTTCCAGCTCCTCCCCCCCTTCTCTCTCTCTGTCTCTCCCTCTCCTCTCTAAAATGAATAAATAAAAAATTTTAAAAAAAACTTATAAAGTTACATTGGGTCCCACCCTAGAGATTTCATTCCCATTAGTCACCACTGGACTATAAGCCCTTGTTTTCTAGTTTATTTTTAAAATGCTGTAGTTGACTCTAAGGTATATACCAAGGTAGACAACCATCAGTTTAGAAGTTGTTGTCTCAGAACTAAGTAAATTTCCCACAAAATAAGTTGATATAATGACTCCCAGGATTATTGAATTTTCAGTACAACCCCTGCCCACAAGATTCAAGAAGTACATATCCCTACAGCAATCCAGTATGAATTCTAGACATTTCAGTGCCAGGAGCTGACATTTTCAAAACACTGGGAGGATAACTAACTGGATTCATCACTACGGCAGCTTTCCTCCTTGTCCCTGGTATCCTTGCTAATTTACCTGTCATTATCCTACCAGGGAAATGGGGAGCTGCTTTGTTTCTTTGACACAGGTGGTTAGAGTCGATCCAATTTAATAGGGCTACTCCATTACACACAACAGGAAGGATGATGATTTATCATCTCTTCTCTGACCTGACACTTAAACATGCTATTTTAACAACCAGGACCATGATTCTGACAACACTCCAGGACTTCAGGAAATGAACTTAACTAGGTTTAAGAACAGAAAAGAATTTCTACCTAGAATCTTTGCATCACCAACACTTCCTTTCATATTTTCCCTCCTAGGCTTTAATTTTCTAAAACACTTGCTTATTTAATAGATACTAATTAAGGAGTAATTTATTTTTCCCTTTAGAATCACATGCCTATTTAGAATTAGACATCCTGATGCTTTTGATGACTTTCTGCTCTCTATTACTACCTTGACTTGCCAAAAGCAAAGACATTTAATGATTCAGTTACTCTGAATGTCTTACCATGGGTTAAAAAAAAAAAGTTAAATTTTGCATTGCTTTTTGAAATTCTCCCTTTTGGGCCCCATTACTGCCTTCAAGGATCTTTAATTGGTGATCACAGGCCTAGAAAGTTGAGCTCCAGTGTTATAGTCAAGATGAGCCAAGGCAGGTCCATTCATAAAGCCGTAAGGAAATTACTTCTGGCTAGAAACAAAAGAGTAATACAACATGCAGATATTCTTGTTTCCGTGTTTCTTAAAAGAAATCTGGATGGCCGATACTTTAGAACACTGGTCTAAGATATACCCAAGGGCTGGAATCTATATATCTTCTAAATTCAAAACGTGCTCAGGTTTAAACAGAAATGGCAAATCAGGAAATTCCATCTCCTCCCTCCTCTCTGGCATTTGGCAAAAGGCGGTGGTAACTCATTCACGGAAAGCACAGTGAGCGCCCAGTCTAGCAGAATTTTCTGGTGCCCATGCTTGTGTGGATAATTCCAGATTGTGATCAATGACAGCACCA
Organism: Saccopteryx bilineata; assembly: GCF_036850765.1. Lineage (NCBI taxonomy): Eukaryota > Metazoa > Chordata > Mammalia > Chiroptera > Emballonuridae > Saccopteryx > Saccopteryx bilineata. The sequence continues at coordinate 155,053,184 of NC_089494.1, forward strand.
AGGATAAAGAAATACAAGTTAAACAGGCCCAACCAGAGGCATGCCTTTTATACTTGGCCAGAGCCTAACAGCCTGGGCCCAAGCCAATGGTCCAAGGACCAAGCTGTGGTTCCTGGCATGAAATAAAATATATTTCAATAAAACATATTTCATAAAGCAATGGAAAACAAAAAAACTCTAATTAGGAACATTAGGTTAGTTAGATTTTGATCATAAAGTCTTTTTACACCTTGAATTCTATTTTCCTTTTCTTATTGAGTCCTTTGCTTGATTTCTAACAATACTTGTCTTCCTATAAAAGTATCTCACTTTGTCCTTGCCACTCCTGCCTGAAGTCAACATAATTAGAAATGGCTGTAGAAGCAGATGTGGTCAACGGAGAAAGTACTATATTAGAAAATCTAAAAGAACACTGAAACCTACAATTATCATTGTAGGTGTCCTGTTAGGGTAGGAGGAGAAAATAAATGTGAAGAGAGGCAGCACATTTGTCTTTTAAAAATACAGAAATATTCACCTTCCCTGTATACCCCTAGGCTCCCTATAATCTACTCTTTCTTTAAATTTTGAAGTTTCCATTTTAGACTCCAATCATATCTCTGATGCTTCAGAAATTGGCTTAACCTTACCATAGTGCCCACTGGTTATTTGATTCAAGTCTGTCCTCCAATGAAGCCAAGGTCCTTGTCTGCTTTTGCTTCTCATAATGCTTGGTGCATAGAATACACTCGGGATATTTATGGAAGCAAGTTAAGGGGAGGAAGGTAAAAGAATTAAGTTCAAGATGATTACCATGACACGCTAGACATGGCCCGGCTTCATTACTAGTCGCTCTCTGCCTGGACTTGACTTGAAGATGTACTCCTAGGTGGCTTGCCTCACACGTGATGCTGTGTCACATCTTTATGTTGTCACACACTTTATACCCTCTGGTGGACATGCCCCTTCTCTTCTTAATTCACTTGGTGGTGAAATCACAGGCTCCACTGAAAAAGCCCTTCCTGGATGCTAACATCCCTACATCAGTGTTACTCCTTCCTCCATTTATGCTACCTGCTCCTTAGCCACACACCAGCTGAGCTGCCCTTTCATTTCCTATTTATCTATCTTACTGCTGGAGGCTTCAATTTATGGGTTACACATGAGCTCCTTACAAGCAAAGATAGCGAGCGGCTCCGACGTCTCCACACTTCCTTAACAGAGTACACAGGAGACATTCCTTCAGCATTCATCCATTTGTCACTCACACCACAGTTCTAGGCACTGAGTAGACAGTTGACAAAACATTTTAAAAACCCTGCTCTTCTGGAGTTTATATTCTAAGTGTGGGAGAATGACAACAAACAAAATTAATAAATACATAAAAGAATTATGGGAAAAAGAGAAGAATGACAATGTGTGTGTGTGCACGTGTGCGTGCACATATAACTAAAAAGAATATTTGAGGGAAAAGTATTGCTAGCACAGGAAACTAACTGCAAGTACAAAGGCCCTGAGGCAGGTATAGATCTAGCTGTCTGGAACACTCAGAATAACAAGGAAGTCAGTGTGGCAGGAGCAAAAGGAGCAAGGGGGAGTACTAAGAGATAAAGTCAAAGGTAAGAGGGGTATTGGGATATGGGTGGCAGACCATGAGAGTCTTTAGGCCACTATAAAGACTGGTTTTCATGCTTAGTGAAAAGAGAAGACATTGGGTACAGCTGAACAAAGGAGTAATAAGATCCATCCCACAGTTGAAGACGGTCGTTAAGGCTGCTGAATTGAGAACACATTAAGGAAACAGTGATGAAAGCAAAGACACAAGTCAGTAGCAACTTGTTGCAATAATCTAGGGAGAGGATAACATCTCAGATCAAAAGCAGAGGATGTGTAAAGAGTGGTTAGGTTCTTGATACATTTTTAAGACACAGATAACAGCATTTCAATGTACGATGGAAGAGAAAAAGAACAGTGAAGAATGATTCAATGATCTGGAGCTGAAGGGACTTAGAACTGAAAGATGAAGAAATTACTAACTGAGAAATGAAGACAACAAGAGAAGCAGGTTTGGGGTAAATTGGGAGATTAAGTTCAAGCAGTCCATTACCCATCTTAGTGGTTTTGTTGACTAGGCAGTTGGATATAAAGGTCTGAAAGTAAGAGGAGAGGCCAATAAGGAATGCTATTTAAAAGTCTGACATTGAATGAAATCACCAAAGGAGTGTAGGTAGAATAGTGAGAAGACCAAGGGACTTAGCTTGGGCTTTCCAAGATGTCTAGCTGTCGAGGAAGAACCAACAAAGGAGACAAAGAGGTAGCTAGTGAGATAGAAGGGAAACCAGGGAAGTGTGGTTCTAGAAACCAAACACAGTGTTTAAGAGAGGATGGTGTGGTCCACTATGTCATTTAAGAGGAGAACTGCAGACTTAGCCTGGCTTTAGCAATGTAGGAGCCACTGACATGACTAGTGATCTGACATTAGTTTTGGTTGAGTGATGATGAGTAGGCTCCAGTTATGAGAAGAGAGCCTGTATACACAATTTTTTCAGGGAGTTTTGCTATAAAGAACAGGAGAAAAATGGGACAGATAGAGGGAAATTGAAGTCAAACGTTTGTTGAAGGAAGAAATAACTATGTTTTATATACTTATGGTATTTCCATTAGAATGAGAAATACCAAGGAGGAGAGAAGAAAGGGTTGTTATGGCTCTGTCAGGGTGGAATGGGGAATTGGGTCTAGCCCCCAAAGGGTTGTGTTGGCCATGGCTAATAGTAACAGAAGTCAGAGAGCATTCAGGCAAACATCCAAATGGGAATAGGCGTGGTAGTGGAAACTCTTATTGGGAGTTCCTCTCTGTCTCAATGAAATAGGAAGCAAATTCATGGGGGAGAGCATGGTGAGCAGGAGATGTTAAAGGTTTGAGGACAGAGGAGCAGGTATGGAAAGTCTTTTAGAAGACTTTCTTTTTAGAAGAGTAGAAACGAGAATACAAGAGGGATATTTAGTATGATTTCTTGGCAGCAATGGGGGCCCGTGGACCATGAATTTGGAATGAGACTAGTTAGCAGGTATTTGGCCAAGTTCAGCTTATGGATGCAAGTGCAGTAGTAGGGAAATGGGTTATCCAGGTGTGACGACATGTCAAGCAAATGTGACCAATATTCATCGAATCGATTGAAGTGGATGGAACTTATTTCCTGCCACTTATCGATTTCAGACAGATTTCTCTAAGGATCACATGCCTTTTCCACCCATGTTTTGTCATCTTCAAGACAAAATCCACAATACCCAGGATTCTAAAATACTCACCGTCCTTCAAATCTGTGTTTTAAAAAATCAAACAATGCTTTCTGCATCATATCTGTGACCTGCAATTGAGCAAGCAATACGTTAAGATACAACAAAAATATTATTATTATGATAAAACAATTTTATTCCTCTTAAGAATGTCTGAAAACCTGGGTTTCCAATGTGGAAAAGCATGCAAGATTACTACATCTTTCTGTTCTGAGTGCCAATAGAATGTCAATTAAAAAGTCAAAGTTCCTTGAATTTATACTGATGTTTTAATGACAGTACATCACATCAGAAATTGTTTCAGTCACTCTCCATCTACTATTTGCCTGGGATGAGTAAATCATAACTAGCAGAATCTCCAGAGCAACAACTGGGAAAATAAAACCCAACAAAACAGGAAGCAAGGTAGTCCACCACTTGAACAGAAACATGCTTTGCTGGTAGGAGCTCTTTAAGTTCTATATTCACGAATCAGGAGAGCGAGGTGGAATCACAAAGCAGTTCAGCATGCAAATGTCAAGTGTGCTCCAGAAGGCAGCTACGTACCTCATACCCCTTCAGAGAGGGGCCTACCAAGACCACGGGCCGCATGGAAGGTACCACATCATAGGGAGGCATGTGCTCTGTCTGCGAAGAGAGTAGAGGACTTCAGATGGTTAACAGGTGGGGGAACTTAAGAATTTTGCATAAAACTGTTCTTTCTGAAATCTGTAATATGAGGCACTGGCTTTTCAGACATTTTTTTTTTAAACTTGCCTCTTTTCTAAATAAACCCAATATAAGATTGGTGGGTTTATTTTCCTAAAGTTTTCAAGTTACTGAATTATCTATAGTTTTTTGTTTTGTTTTGTTTTTTGCTCTCCTTAACAAATGCTACTAACAGATTAGTTCCTAAAGCAGAAGGTGCTGCTTTTGAATGAAAACTAGTTGGTAGAACAGACAGAAACATGCCTCATGCAGAATAGGTGCTTTAGGCTTGATCGGAAGTTTAGATTGCTTTTGGATGCATTGGAGTTTTCTGAAGAGCCACATGGTCAGACCTAACATGCTTAAGTATGGAGAAAAGCGAGGTCTCGTTACCTTTGCTTATCAGATGTTTGTCTTACCTGGATAAACTGAATTTCAAAACACTGTAACTCTCATTATCAAATACTTTAAAAATCCTACTTCACTGTAAGAGTTTCAATTAGTGGGCATGCTTGTTTCAGTAAACAGTTATCAGAATTACTATTCACAAACTGATATTTTTGGATTTTTGGTTTCCAAGTCTTGAAACTTAAACAGCGCGGCTTCTGTGTCTTGGAGGGAAGGTGGGTAATGTGTGACACCATCAAGCCTGCTTCAGTGGCCTCCACAGGTTCCTTACCAACCTGCATCTCTAAAGTGCTTCTCAAGAGCGGTTAGTAGTGTTTCCGTTACATAATTAATTCATGGCTTCCCGCACCAATTTTTCTTTATGTAGATGAGGCGGAGGAGCTAAATTTAGTAGCAATTTTTAAAACTTTCGAAACTTTTCAAATAAAATAATCAAAATACAGTTTTTCCAAAATATTAGGTAACTGCTAATTTGTTTGACTTTATTAAAATTGCCTATTTTGATAGCAAAACATGTTCCACTGATCCCCCCAATGGCCTTTTTAAATCAGAAGAGAGAGATGGATAAGGCTTTAGACCCATCATTAGTATATGAATCTTTCTGCACTAAGGAGCATCTGAAAATAATATTTTAAAAATTTAAGAATTACTTTTAGTCTCACAGACCAATAATAAGAAAAATAATCTTCAAACTATTTGAAAAATTTGATAAAGTGATATACAAATGTGAATATAATTTCTGCATCAGCCTGTTGCTCCAGAACATTTTCTTGTTGCTTAAAATTGCTCATTACAAACTTTCTGAATCCAATTAAGTTGCTGAAGGGGGGAAATTAAAAACCATTTCACATTCTAAAGCTTCCATCTGAGATTTTGCTCATGTCATAGACAAATATAATCAGAGGGGGGAAAATATTACTGTGACTGTACTGTCAAATTTTATGGCTTAAAATTGTAACTAGTATTTAAAATTCATTTAAAAAGCCACAATAAATGTAGAATATATTTTTAAACAGAAGAAAAAAATAAACAAGACAAACATAATACAGTGACAGCACAAATGCCACACAAGCACCACTCTAAAAGCAACCTAAACATGGAAAACAATATCATTGAATCTTAGATTGTTTATTGTTTTTGAACTCTGCACTGAAGATGACCACATCAATAACATAAGAAGAATGAATACCAGTGCCGAAGGCATCATAAGCATATTTATTAAATTATTATAGTTATACCACCTGGGATCATACTGAAAATGTTTGGAAGCCAAGTCTTTATAACTATGAAGTATGAGAATACCTTTTCCACCATTGCAATTAGGAATAGTAATTGCATGCATTTTAGTAACAATGGCTACCAAGAAGTTTTAAGCCTTTCAGCATTAAGTGGCCCAGTATATGGCAGGTCTTTGGTCCCCTTGATCTGTGACTATAAGGCAGCAAAGGGTTACCCGATGCTGGTGATCAGTCAACTTCTCAGTCAACAGGGCAGCTACAGAAATTACCTTGTTTGATGGAATATTAGTACTTTGTGCCCTATTGATTACGACACTATCATTTCTCTCTACTCTTTCCTGCTAACCTTAGGAATTCTTCAGTGGAAAAATTGTGATCAACATTGTTAAAGTTTTGAAATTTAAGAGTAAGAAAACTTCAAAAAAATCTTATCTCGACTGACTTGGTTTTAGTCCATGTTACTGCTCTGGAAGCACAGAGCAGCTTAGCAATGTAGACTTTCTAGACTTCTGCACTGCTGGTCATTTATTTGGCTGTAAGTTTTCACTGTGATATGAAGACAGGACCAGAGAGATGGGCTGAGGCTTCTGTGTTCACACACCAAAAAGCCAACTGTTCAGTTTTGGCCTGCAGTGCTCAGGTCATCCATTATTAAGGTAACCACAATTTATTTAAAAAACAACTTCACAGTTCAGTATGATACCTCTTTGATGATTTTAGAGTTCCTCCACAGAGCACCATACTTGCAGAGGAAGAGGTTAGCACGTGGAGAGTTCAGAGCACAGTGCTTTACTCCACGTCTCTGTGTCAGCACATACCCATGGCTGTGTGGGACTTTGTGATATTAGAGAGTACGACCATAAGGACAGCAGAGTGGGCTGTGGAAAGTGGTGTGTAAAAGAAGAGAAGGAATGGAAAATGGTAGAGAGACATCCTTTAAAAATAATGCTCTGAAGCCACAAAGTGTGTTGAAAGAAACCAGACTCTGTCTGGAGTATAGAGACCTCAGGACTACCTAGTTTTCAGTCAGGGGATGAGGAGCGTCACTTTATAGCATCCTGGTTGGCCAGTGGCAAAGGCTCTACGCATGACCACCGCCCCATTGACCAGCACGTGAGGTGCTGAGATCTGACCGATGGAGAAGGCAAGAACATCGGGAGAGGATTTATATATGACAATAGGAATAACTCACAGTAAACCGCCCAAACAAGCCTGCAGTTTTCCACTGGTCTTGTTCATCTGCAGATTTTGCACCTAATGGATTAGAAGTTTAAATACTGACTAAATTAAGATTTGAATAATTTTAAGTACAAGCTATGTATCGGGCTATCATAAATTAGAATGTAATAATGGTTTTAATATGCTTGATTATAAGTTAAATTTTCAGAAAAAAGAAAGAGACAAAGACAGACAGAATAAGCATGCACAATAGAGGTGCATTATATGGCACTGTCAGTGTTGGACATCCTGGAATGTTTAAACAAGTTCCCTCGGTGGTCGATATTATTCCATCAAAAAGGATAAGTACTGTAATTGTGCTCTCACAGGTCACTCCCTGAATTTAGTTGGTTTGCAATGCATAGACTCAATTAGCAATTTGGTAAGTTCTTGGGACAGAAATGACTGTATTTCATAAAACCATGGACTTGAATGCTAATGATGCCAGTGGCAGGATAAACACAGCTTATGTCAATGTAGACTTACCGATTTCTGCTTCTGCTTAGCTATAGCAGCGTGGAAGAGAAACAAAGAATAACAGAGCATGCATGTTATTGGCTTATCAAAGGACGCAGACAGTCAACAGGACTAGAATGTGACGCAGTGCAGTGGAGCAGGTGGACAGATGGGAGCTCGGAAGTTCATGTTACCTTCTTAAAGAAGGGCATTCTTTTCTCTTTGGAGTGGGGTGACGTTACACTGTTTGCACTGGGTTTAGGGGAGCGGTGGTTTGCTGGAATATCATTTTCTTCTGCATCTAAGCCAGTAGCATCTATGTCTATAGCTATATACAGACAAACAATTCAAAAATCATCAGGTAGAAAGGAGAGGAAAAAAGAGGTTATAAAAAATAAAATGAAAGCAAATAAAATTCACCTTAGTAAAAAAAGATCTATCATGAGTGTTCAGCACAGTAAACAAAGTAAAATTTAAAGGTAAAGCACATTAAGAATACAATGTATTTAAATCTAACAAAAGTTCCCCTCATGATATCTGTTTGCTGGGCCAATTTTACCCTAGAGCTCAAGAAACATTGTTAGAGAAACATTTTAAATTTGTTGTTTCAAATATAACATCGATATTTTCTGTATCTATGTATGTAAGTACGGTACAGAACATGTCACTTCACTTCGTACACTATATTCAGCCAACTTTTAGGTAACAAGCAACTCCACTGAGGACCTTTATAATATGCCTCATTGTACAGCATGTCTCAGATTTCTTATTATGCTTGGTTTTGTGTGCAAGTAGGGTGATATAGAAAGGTTCACTCAAGTTGTAACAGACCTTTAAAAGAAAGAGAATAGAAAATCCTAAATTCAGACCACACAAAGAAGTCAGACACTGGGGAAATGACTCAGGGAGGGTTCCAGAAAGGCAGCATTACAATGATTTCAAGATGTCAGGTGTGCCCTGATTGAAAGCTAACTGGGAAACACTGGATCAAATGATCTCCAAGCGACATAAGTGTAATAGAGTGCCATAAGGAAGACTTCCAATGACTTCCAGAAAGCCACTGGATTTAGCACAAGAAGGACGTGGAAGGGCACATGGACCCACGAGAATATGCACTAGTCTCCTGATCTGGAGAATGAGAGGTCTAGGTCTGCGGCTCTATGTGACTTCACTTTTAAAAACCTTTCACCCTGAAAATATGTCACTTAAAAATGAAGTGTTAGATTAAAAAAGAGCTCATCGCCTCATTTTGAAGTTTACAAAATGCTTCCATGTACAATTACAAGAAAATTGTATCAACTGTAGAATCAGCAATGGAACCTATTTGAAAGCTCACCTTCAACGCACTTGTTTTTAAGTTTCAAAGATAAACTCTTAAGAAGTTTAAGGGACTTGTTCTTCGCAAAACCCCAGCAGAGCCAGACTCAGAACTGCTGCCTCCAGGAGTCCCATCCTGGCTTGCGGGACTGCTGGTGCCGCCGCGGGCGAGGCCCCTGCTCTAAGCCAGTGCTCGTCCAGTTCCCTCGGCTCCCCAGTGGGGTTGTGTCCACGGTGTCAGGATGTACAAGCTAGCAGAGAATTGAGCTCACTAAGAATTACCCTATGGTTAAATGAGGTCAAGTAGAAGGAAAGAAGAAAATCTACTCACCCAGGAAAGCATCATAGCATATTACTCCTGTCACCTCGCTAACAGGAAACAGCACATTCAGATTTCAGGAACAGATCACCCCCTTGAAATAACAGACAGCTCAGTGCTGCAAAGCCACTACCCTGCCCTGTGATACACAGGCTGGATCAGTGCTTATGACAGCTGCTGCTAACATTTTCAATGACGAAACATCATCTGACAGGCGTCACATTATTTTTCAATTTTGGAGTTATTACGGTTATTAGGTGACTCAGTCTTTTGAAAACTACTATCTCTTGTTCAAATGCTCCTTTTCATTTGATTAGGTCAAAAGCCTGTGATGACATGTAAAAGGTGGCACTGTTAGCACAATATTGAAAATATCACCTAGTGCTGGCATCAAGATGAGGTGTCATTCTCTCTGCAGATACAGTAATAATGGATCGAGTTAATTTTAGGAATTTAGTTACCTAGTAAATATGTCTTTCTCTTTGCCATGCATGCATATTGATGAACAAAATAGTTCAGCACATAGTGTGCAATGGAAACGTAAAATGTGGGCAGGGATTTGAATTGATGCTGACTTTTCTAGCACCTTATGTTTCTCCTTGGATTCCATATTAGTAAGCATGCCATTAGTGTCTTCGTGGATAGAATGGAGAGACTCTTGTTCAATCTTCCCTATTCCTGTATCAGGTCTTAAGCAACATCAGATAAGTTTCTCTTCTGGTGATAAATTCCTGTATACCTTTCTTATCTTTTATTGGGCTTAGAAAAGCCACCTTCAAAGCCAGTTCCTCATCTGAGAGCCTTCCTGAAATTGAGGCCCATTTGTATGTCAGAACTGACTGAACCCTGGGATAGCCAAGTTCATGAATTGATTCTGACCTGCTGTGATCAGCAGATGGATTTTTTTATTTTTTAAAGGAAGAGTGGAAATATATAAAAAGTTTAGCAGTGACACTGCCAGCTGTTTGCCTACCCCACCCCCACCCCCCCACAGCTTAAGTCAGGTTTGAAATGTATCTGTATTTGGTCACAAGGACTCAAAACCCCAAGTTGAAAACATTCCAATTTACTAGTTCTGAGTTTTGGTTAACTAAACGCCTCTGGGTTCATTCTGAAAAACAGAGAATTCTGAAACACTTGGCCATCTTCGAAATACACTGAAGAAATTTACTAAAGAGTTAAGAAGCATGGTCAATTCCTTTCTTAGTTCCATATACCTTATTCAACTTAATGGTTCTCCTTATGCTGAGAAATGTCACGCTTTTTTAAAAATTTCATGCTTATACAGGCATACCTTGGCAAAAATTGGTATTTACTTGGGAAAAACTGCTTCTATAAATTTGTTTTATTTATTTATTTTAGTGAGAGGAGGAGAGGCAGGGACAGACTCCTGCATGTGCCGGGACCCACCCGGCATGCCCACCAGGGCATGCTCTGCCCATCTGGGGCCACTGCTTCACTGCTCAGCAACGGAGCCATTCTTTTTTAGCGCTGGACGCAGAGGCCATGGAGCCTTCCTCAGCACCTGAGACCAACTTTTTTTTTTTTAATTTAAAGATTTAATAGTTGTTGTAACTCCCCATATACCTGGCACAGTCTTTCTTATAATTAACTCTTCAGTCACAATAGGTGGTTAAATAGTAATGTGACTAATCAATTCCACCTGGAAGCAGAAGTTCACATTGTATAGAACGTGTCCTCTTCATATGACTCGTTCCTCTAACTTTTCTTTCTCTGTCCTCATCTTTTGAACTCTTGTTTTAGACATTCATTATTATTATTTTTTTTTAATGGGGCGACATCAATAAATCAGGATACATATATTCAAAGATAACAAGTCCAGGTTATCTTGTCTTTCAATTATGTTGCATACCCATCACCCAAAGTCAGATTGTCCTTTGTCATCTTCGATCTAGTTTTCTTTGTGCCCCTCCCCCTCCCCCTTTCCCCCCTCCCCCCGTAACCACCACACTCTTATCAATGTCTGAGACCAACTTTGCTCCAACCAATCGAGCCATGGCTGCGGGAGAGCGAGAGGTAGGGAGGGAGGGGAGGGAGGGGAGGAGGGGGAGAGAGAGAGAGAAAGAGGGAGAGAGAGAAAGGTAAGAGAAGGGGGAGGGGTAAAGAAGCAGTGCTCGCTTCTTCTGTGTACCCTGACTGGGAATCGAATCTGGGACATCCACACACTGGGCCAGTGCTCTACCACTGAGCCAACCAGCCAGGACATGTGTTTCCATAAATTCGAAATTAGCTGCCTGACCTTTGGTGGCACAGTGGATGAAGTGTCAACCTAGAATGCTGAGGTTCCTGGTTCAAGGCCCTAGGTTTGCCTGGTCAAGGAACATACAGGAAGCAAGTACTGTGAGTTGATGCTTCCTGCTCCTCACCCCCTTTTTTCTCTCTCTCCCTCCCTTCTCCTTTCTCTAAAAATCAATCAATAAATTAAATTTTTTTTATAAAATTGAAATCAGTTTATTTTATTATTTCTCACTAGCAAGCACTTTTTTAAAGAGAGTGAGCCTTGGGACATTTTTTGAGATTTAAACTTTAGTTTAATCTTAGACACTTGGGTCAGGTTGAGTGGCATAAGGGAGTAACCCGTATGTATATATTCGTGTAGGCGTGGTCATGCAGTGTACAACTGGCTATTACCCCATTTCCCAGATGTGAAGTGGAAATATTTTCTTTTCCAAATCCTTGAGAAGCCCCAAATATATTTAGTTTAGGCAGATGTTTATATTCTTTGGTCTAGCATTAGGTGAAGAGCATTGTAAATAGGGCCTCTGGGAAACAAAGATGAATATTCCAATTGCAGGCCAATCCACACTCAATGGCTTAATGTAGCTTTCCCTAGAGGGAGGTAGGGGGTTCTCTCTGCAGAATTTTCTGGTTTCACAAAAATAAGTTGGGCTAGTAACACAAAAATTATACCAGAATTTTGACTTGCCTAGGATAGATTTTACAGATGGTTAGTATCACCAATCTATTCAGACACAAGTATTTTTTACTCTTGGTATTTAGAAAAGTTATTCCGAAGTCCTGTATCAGTCTAAAACTTGGGTGGACTTTTAAATCACCTTTATTTTATTATGTTAAATTCTTCATTGAACTTTATTTTTAATAATGACAAACATCTAGCTACAAAAATGAAATATGATTTATCAAATACACGAACTTATTCTTCAAAATCCACCCAGTTTACAGAAGTGGGGCTGATGTCTGCAGGAGGAGCTACAATGCGAGGTAGCATCTGCCTGTTTCAAGAGCCTCATCTCCAGCCTCTGGAGTCTTCTGATAGCCATTAAAATAAACAGGAAAAGGATGAGGTTTATGTTATAATCCCAAAAACTTCACGTGTTTGAGAAGCTCAGATAAGCCTTCCTTCTCCTGTGTCTTCAGAAAATACCTATCCATACTACTGGACAAAAAAAGACAAAAGCCTCATTTCCTAAAAAAGCTTCAATTTTCCTTTTAAACATACTATTTTACTTCACTTTGAGCAACTGAGAATTGCTCTATATTATAAATACCTTGTTTTTGACATTGATATGCATCCTACAATGACATTTCTTATTGTGTTCAGATCTTGCTCACCTAAAAAGTTTTATAGTTTTTACTAAGAAGCCCTTAGATTGGCATCTAAAACCCACCAACACCCAGAATGGGTTTGAGGACAGGTCGTAGAGGAGTCCTGTTCCTCTTGTTCTTAACACACAGCAGTCGTTGTGCACCTAGTTCCTTAACTGCATAGATGCACAGCTTGCCATATTTGACCTCTTCCCACTTCCAGCTTCTAAAAACCGGACACAGAATCATTTTGCTCAAATGCTCTGCTGGTCAACTCTTAGGATCTTACTGTGACTCTCGATTGCATCTCTTAGCAAACTAAGGCTCTGATCACAGGCTTGCACACAGTTGGGCCAATTAGCCTTCTATTCCTATGGAACCCGAGCTGTACACAGAATGGTAGTCCTACCACATTTAGCAAATAAAAATTCAGTTATATCTGAATTTCACATAACCAATACATATTTTTTAGCGTATCTCATACAATATTTACTTATACTAATATTTACTTATATTTTTAGTATTTACAATACTAAAAAGTTATTGTTTACCTGAAATACAGCTTTGACTGAGTGTCCTTTATCTAGTAACCCTAAGCATGAACCCACTACTTTATAAATAAAACGGTAGTCACTCTTCCCACAGTACTTTTACCTTTTTTTGGTATTCTATACATTTTCCACATCTTTCCCAGAGCCTTTTCAGAATAGCTCATGTCAGGCCTACAACTCCCTCATTTTCCTTTCCTTTCCTCCTTGTGCCAAAGCTTTCATGGTTCTTTTTATTGACTGAACATGGAGGCCTACACGTCACATGCAGTGGAAGCTCATGTTCACCATCCACTTGCTCATTCCAATGTGCCGGCACACAGTGGCGGCTGGGAGTAAAATGTTCAATATGCTCATCACTTTATTTAAGTACAGGAACTGACAGTGAACACACTGACATATTTCCTTTATTATGTTTCGCCAAAGCCAGAAAATAATTTCTCCCAATTCTTCCTAACTGTATCGGGGCATTCATATTTCTAATACTTTTTTTTTTAACATTTCTAGATTCAGACAGGGATTCAGTGTATGCAAAGTCACACAACGAGGTCAGACTGAGGAAAGCATGAAATGCCGTATGTAGCTGTGCGGCGCTGGTCACCTACTTACCAGATGATGGAGGTGTAGATTTTCTGGAACTAGGTACTATGTCACCCAAACTGGATGATGAATTTCCTCCTGATTTACTGAAGTAAAGCAAAAATTTGTATTAAATCTGACACTTATTTCGGATACAAAAAACATATGGATTGCTCAATAAACACGATTACTCATTGTGGTTTTTGTTTGTTTGTTTGTTTGTTTATTTTTCTGAAGTTGGAAATGGGGAGGCAGTCAGACAGACTCCCACATGCGCCTGACCGGGATCCATCCAGCATGCCCACTAGAAGGCGATGCTCTGCCCATCTGGGGCGTTGCTCTGTTGCAACCAGAGCCATTCTAGCACCTGAGGCAGAGGCCATAGAGCCATCCTCAGCACCTGGGCCAACTGTGCTCCAATGGAGCCTTGGCTGTGGGAGGGGAAGAGAGAGACAGAGAGGAAAGAGAGGGGGAGGGGTGGAGAAGCAGATGGGCACTTCTCCTGTGTGCCCTGGCCAAGAATCGAACCCGGGACTCCTGCAAGCCAGGCCGACGCTCTACCACTGAGCCAACAGGCCAGGGCTACTCATTGTGTTTTTTATGGAACTTTAAATTTGTCTTCACTACAAGGAGGCAAAGAGTAATTTCCCAGTGGATATTCCTGGAGTCCTACAAACAGCCATGTAATAGTCTCTGTTCTGAATTCAAGGTTTAATTTCGAAAGGCCCTGGGAGAGTGGAAGAGAACTTGGGTGACTTCTGCAGCGCTCAGGTTCTCTGCCAGGATCACAGGTAGTAACAGCGGAGGTTTCCTTTGCACCTTTTATCTTAGACTCTCCGAACCAATCTGAACTGCTCCCTCTTCATGGGGTTCCTGCTTCTTTGTCTTAGCTTGATTTTTTTTTGGGGGGGTATACTAAGATTGAAAAGACTCAACTTTTAATAAGTGACCTATAAAAGAAAAACCCAGCAATACCAAACCTTGCTAATATTTGAAAGGCACATGAAGGAACATGACAGCATATCCCGAGCACTGAACCGTCAGATCGTGTCCAGAACATTTCTTAAGTATGGCTAACATGGAGGAATAGACTGGGTTAACTAGGGATGATGTAAAGGGCATATACTTCAGAACTACTAAATTCTAAAGTTTTAATAAGACACAATTCTATCTAAGACAGTTTGGAGTTAATATTAGAACAATAGCATTTATGTGTTGTACCTGAGTACTAGCACGCTAACCAACACGTTACTAAATGACCCCTCACAAAGATGGAAAGGAATATCTTAAACGATTGACATGGGATTTCAGAAGGACAGTCTTATTGTCTGAAGGCTGGCATCACAGCCAAGCCAGGGACTGACTGGTTGAAATAATTTGCTACTGCGTCCGTGCATCAAGGGGCAGTATTTACTTTATGTAAACAATACAAAAATGGACACTCCATTAAAATCTCAGTGGCAGGCCGTATTTTATTGCTACTCTACTGGGATTTTAATGAGTAAAAGAAATATTAAAAACTTTAAGCAACTACCATAAGGCCTCTACATATTTTTAAGGTTCTTAAAAGGATACCTCAGTACATTTAAAAAAAATACCAGACAGTACATAAAATGAATAAACAGTGGTATTAATAGAAACACTCTCTGGTAGTTATACAATACCTAGAAACAGGACCAGAACATTTTCTTCCAGAGTTTTTCTTTTCTAAAAGGCCAAGTCTAATTTCAACTTAAACATGGTTTGTTTTACATTCTTTTTGAATTTTAATAGAAGTTAAAAGTATTATTTGAATTGCGTAAAACTGTGACAAACATTACAAAGAGTAAAAATTTTCACAGTGTAAATCTGTCCTTAACTTTTAATTCTATGAAAATGTAACCTTCTCAAGTTTTACTGCTTTTGGTTTTAATTGGCTTTTATAATTTATATATCAAAGTTTTAAACTATTTAAAATGTTAGAAGACAAATGTAAAAACTTCTGAAAGGAAGTAAAAATAGTTTCAAATATTTAGGCAAAAGCTTAGGGGAAGAGATGGGACAAAATAAAATCAAGAAAATTGAAGCAAAATGTATATGGTTACAGGAAAGGTAACCCAGACTAAGTTATGACATGTTATATATTCCCTGAATGCAGAGACTGTACAGGACTTTAAAGAAATAATGCAATAGCAAACAATATAGCTAACACAGTAAACAACAACTGGTAACACGATCCTGATTTGTTCTGTGCTTGCCGAGTCAGGCCTGGCTACAGGACTCACAGTACAGCACGGCAGTCCATCTCCATCCGAGGGCCAGCTACAGCCAGTTGATTGCTTTTCATCCTGATTCTACCACTTCCTAGTTGGTGACCTTGGTCAAGTTCCCTAACTTCTCATGGCCTGTCTCCTCATCTGTGAAGTGGACGCTCTAATATACATCCTGTTCCCACAGGTTCTTGTAAAGCTGAGCTCATCACTCACACCAGACCAGGGATGCCTGGGGGGCGGAGCAGAGGAAACTGTGCTGCCTTAACAAAAAAATTCTCCCTCCCTATTCCTTTAGAAGTAGTTTTTCTTTCTCCATTTATAGAAGAAAAATCAGAGAAAGACATACAAGTCTATCTCTGCAATAGCCCATCCCAAAATTTCCACAATGCCTCCTAGAAAACACTATTCCCAAGACATGAACCAAGAAAAAACATAAGTAAGTATGTGCAAGAAAAGTATCCCTACCCCGTCACCTGGATTTACAGTGCACGTTAACATTTTAAAGGCTATGAAAAATCCTGAAATAACTTTCTGATGTCTTGTCTTCAACTCATTAGACCATGGAACCTTCTTCTCAAGTGATTTGACAGTAAAACTCTGGAAAATGCTAAATTATTTTTAACAGACTAACACCAAAACTCATCCCCTAGCTGAGATAGCTTCAAATTTCAACAAATATAGACAGCACTACCAAACTGATAATAGCAATGCCAGTGCCCCAGCAAAATAAAGTTTTTCCACAGTATGATTTTATTAACTAGTATTAAGACACCATTATCAATGTGGAGAATAGAAAAATGCACACTAAAACAAACAGAATAATAGAAATGGAATGAATAGTAGCAGATTTTTAATACCCCTCAGGTAATTTTTGTTTTTTTTTTACAGAGTCAGAGAGAGGGACAGATGGGACAGACAGACAGGAAGGGAGAGAGATGAGAAGCATCAATTCTTTGTTGTGGCACCTTAGTTGCTCAATGATTGCTTTTTCATATGTGTCTTGACGGGGGGGGGGGGGGGGGTGAGGCTACAGCAGAGCGAGGGTTCCCTTGCTCAAGCCAATGACCATGGGGTCATGTCTATGATTCCATGCTCAAGCCAGTGACCCTGTGCTCAAGCTAGTGAGCCCCCGCTCAAGGTGGATGAGCTCATGTTCAAGCCGGGTCCTCCATGTCCCAGTCTGATGCTCTATCCACTGTGCCACTGCTTGGTCAGGCCCACACTGTTACTTCTTTATGATTAAAAGCATCTCACCATCTGAGGCCTTAATCACCCAGGGATTAATAAATGTCAAATACAGGGTAGAGGTCTCTGTTTGAACTAAAAGAGCCTGACAGTTATGAAATAGTACTTAAAAGATGGATGTTCTATACCAAAAACTTC
This sequence comes from Saccopteryx bilineata, assembly GCF_036850765.1. NCBI lineage: Eukaryota > Metazoa > Chordata > Mammalia > Chiroptera > Emballonuridae > Saccopteryx > Saccopteryx bilineata. The sequence continues at coordinate 155,070,432 of NC_089494.1, forward strand.
TTTGTTGATGGTTGAAAAAAGAAATTCTTGCTAACACTAAAACATGATCATTGACAAAGGATTTGCATCAGTATATAAACAAATAAAATACAAGCTAGAGACAACAGGAGCCTCGTTACACACATTAAAGGAAGGACTTGCCCATATCATATCCTTTAACATGGGGAGAAGCATGCTACATCTTGGACTTGGCCACATGGGGTTATATTTCTAATTCACTCCATCTGAGTAACCCTTTTAGTGTTTCTTTTAATGAGGGGCAAAGCACCGCTATAGTGCTAGGAAGGGTTAATTAGCCCCAGCCTATTGTACAACTCATTTAATTGCTATCTGCACAGGCAATTTTAACTGGTTTCATACTGAGTTTCACCTTAAGAGCTTAGCAGTAGGGAGAACTGAAAAATGAGTTTCTCAAGTGAAAATGAAATCAAACAGGCCATAAGGACTGCTCTCTGCCAGTGATGTCTATGACTATCATCGCTAAAGCACCTTCCTGCCACACCGGGCAGCTATAGAGATGGATTAGTCACTAAGTTTGCTCAGTGCCAGAGTATTTTCAGCAAAAGATTAGGACTTGAGAATCTCCTCTGCACTGAAGCCTGAATTTAATATTCTATGACCTTAGCTGTTTTCATTAATGATCATAATTAATTTAATTCTCTCCCAAGTCGATGAACATGAGATGCTGGAATGAACTTTTTAAAATGCAGGACTTGTGCTACTATCCAGAAACCCTATCCCCAGTCCGCTTGATAACATGTAAGGAAGACTGTGGAGGACAGCAAACAGCACCCGGATGACGGCACAGTCTGGACGGTTACACAAACACCTGCCATTCTCATACCTGGAGTAGAATTTCCCTTGCTTGGCTCTCTGTTCATGCTGTAGCCTCATGTTTTCTAGCTTCACTGGGCTTGGAATGAATCCGATTTCACAGCCTTCTTTAACCAGTCGCCCTATCCACCAGTCATTGTTAAATTTCTAAACACAAAATCAGATTTGTTAACATCAGCGCACAGAAGTTGAAATCCTCAGATTGGTTTATTTTTCTCCCACATTAAGTACTTTCAGTGGGGAGAAATATTATAGCAATTACAATGAACTATGCTTCAACTGCTCACAAAAATTAGGGGATCAGGGAACGTGCAGAGACTGCAGTACTTTCAGCCTTTTGTACAGTGCATTTCCACCAATGAAATAAAAGTTGGCTTTGCATCTCATCTGCATAACTGAACTTTTTTTGACTTGTCATTTGCTTTTCTGATGTTGTTTAATCAAAAAAAATGCTTTTTTATCACTTCATATTCATTTTGAAATATCCTCTAATTTTTGTGAGCAGTATGTCACAATTCAAAAATCCCACAGATTGACGGATTGAGTGTAAACGTGATGTATTTTTAGTTAAGATGAAGAATCTGGCTAAGAACTAAGACTAGTTTGAATTTCGCCACAGGTACTGTTGTCACTGTTGAGTACCTAGGTTAAATTCTCCTTGCTCAAAGATTAACTACCCCTTTCTAACAAGAGGCCATTAAGGACTGGAGAGTGTTATAGAGGTCTTCTTCTTAATGTAATCCGAGTAACTGGAAATACTAAAACTGAGAGATACATATTGAAACCTACCAGAAATATTCTGCACCAGAGCAAAATTTACTTGTGCAAACATGTTTATAATTAGTATAGTATGGTATTCACAGACAATTTCTCTACTTCTGCTGATGCCAAAAATGTCTCTCTTGTGGATGGAATCTTTATCCCTAAACCTTTATGATTTGGCTTGATTTCCCTCAGCTGAATAGTATTTTTCAAATCTGTTCTTGAACATTTCAAAGAATAGCCACTCTGGTTTCTTTTCCTTTCATGGTAGAAAGGGATTCCTCTCCAAGCATCAACCATCAGGAGGAGACCCTGGACTAATTCATTTACTGTCATAAAATCAGATTCTAGGCACTCCATCACTTCTGAAAACTTTCTATTCTTCCCTCCAGTATTTCACATCTCTTTTTTATGTTCATGAAATGAGAGGCTCTAAATTGGGGAGGCTTTTTAAACTGGCAGTCATCACCTCCTTTTGCTTACAGCCTTCAGTGCAGTGAACAGTTAAATTTACATGTTTGCAAATTCGCTTTCTAGGACACATCATCCCCAGACTACCCCAGACTACAACGGTCAGTTTCTGTAGGTCTGAGGAAGCCTCAGGCTCATACACAAAGGACCCCATCTAGGGGATTCTGGCCATTTAAGACAGTGTTCTGCACAGCAGGCATTGGATAAATATTGACTCAAAATAAATCTTCATTAAGGGTGGCTGACTCTGCCTAACTGACAAATTTGAGTGGTCGTAAACTGAAAGGTGGTGACCTTGGCATGAAGGAAGAGGGATTTTCTTGCTATCTGTTTCTAGTCTTGGTTTCAACTCCTCCCATTACCCCTTCCACCGCGGAAGTCGATCATCAAAGAAGGAAAAGGGCACCAAGTATCTGAGTTTGGACACTGTCAGCAGAGAGGAGAGGTCAAGAATTTTAGAGATTATGAAACCATCCCTATGTGGTTAAACTAGAGATATGAAAGGAAAAACAACACGTAGTCAGTTACAAATTAAAATAAAAGGTATAGCTTAAGTGTAAAAAGGGATCATGTCCTCTAGTAGTCCCCAATTTCTGGATCACAAGAGCCCCAGGGAGCCTTGAAGTTATCATCAAGAGGCCTGTGACTGCTTCCTTTTTTATACAGGTTAGGATCATATTAGAAAAGACCGAGGAGCAAGAATTTCATGAGTATGTTACACAACTGCAGCTCTGTGCAATGCTATTTCACAGCAATAAGAAACAGGACATCACGCTTCAAGGTAAAAAGTCACGTGGACAGAAATTCAGATTATTTTCCTTACTTCCTTAACATGCAGAAAATCTTTTGCTTCAAATGAGATAGCCATGCCGGGCACTGGGACATCATCTTCATGGGCTGCGCTGTAGCTGACATTTGTCCGAACTGCAAATGCAACAGGCTTTGTCTAAAGAGGGAGAAAAAAGGGGGAAAAAAATTAGAAACAAGTGTTCCCTCCCTTTCCACCCACAATACAAACATACACTGAATAACAGTTGTAGCCATTGTTGTTTTTTTCACTTTAATTTCTCATCACTAAACAGCTTATTAGTATGGTATTCCACGCATATGAATGAAATCTTCCTGCTCTTGGCCATATACCACACATTTCCAATCTAGGAAAAGGCCACTGTTCTCTTTGAAAGCACTGCAAGTAATTGTGGTAGGCTGCAAGAAGCAAAAAGCCTTTTTAAATTCGAGGCTTAGCAAAAGGCTACGTCCCCTCCCCTCATATTGGCTATGATGCTGAGTATTTGCACCCACTTCACTTGCTTCCTTAAGTTGCTGGAAGTAATTTACATGCCCTTCCACTGTGGCTTTCTCAGATACTGCCATCAGCACTGAAGAGGCCTCCTGATCCCATGATCCCATCGTCTTTTCTTGGTGAGTCTATTTTCTTAATTCCGCACCGTTCTCCTTCAAGACCCAGAATTTCTAGCTGCGCTAGTCCACGGCAAGTAATAAAGGTAAAGATGAACTACTGAAATACGTGTTTATAACTTGATAGTATGTAGCAACTGGAAATCAGGAAACACACAGAGATAAAATGCTAAGTTCTTTGGTTTCAGTGGCAAAGACTTAGTAGCTGCCACCCCCAACCCAAACATCTTCTTGAATGAATAAGGAATGACATTATTCCAAACGGTATAATGCTTTGGATGAAAAAAGAACCAAAAACTGTATTTGCTGATTTACAGATAAGTGTTTGAGATAAGAGATCTAGGTGATATTTGTTTATCCACAAGGTAAAAAAAAAAAAAAGGTCTGTTGAGAAACTATGAAAAGAGGTATTGTTCTAATTGGCATTATGCTTCTTTTCCACTATGGTAAATGAATTTCTTCTGAGTAGTTTCTCTTTTAACAAATTTTTCACCTGGAGTTGTCCAGAAGGATTGGACAGAGAACCCATATTCATTTCCAGATTTTCCACAGTTGGTCCATTCTACCTGACTGCTGCCTGGGGTGAGGACTGAGCTGAGGGCTCTGAGCTTACCCAGAGTCATTCACAGAACGGAGAGGGGAAGGGGGACTACGCTCTGGAAATGGACACAACAGACATGAAATGGTTTTAAATGTTTGAATTCCAATTCTTGGTATTTTTTACAATTTATAGTGATGTAAGAGATGCTGTTCCTCAAATGGAAATATGGGCTTTAAAAAAAAAGTTGCCATAATCCTACCACTGAAGCACAAGCCTCGATAGCATGATGGCGCTTCCATTTAGTCTTGAAAAAAATTTAAATACATAGATTTTATTCTCATAGCTACAATCATAATTTATTTAACTGATATCCAGTTTTAAAGTATGATAGCATTTTTCATGTGATATATATTTTTATTCGATCATTTAAAAAAATTACTTCAACTGGTCACCGTTTTTTTGACATTAAGCCTTACAATTTTTTCCACTATGATAAGTATTCTGACTTGAAGACCTATTGCACAAAAATCCTCTTTGTATTTAGAATTCTTTTCTTGGGATTGATTCCCAGAAGTAGCATGTGGTAGCCACAATTTATCAAGACCTTTTAAAATTCTATTCCAAAGTAAGTCCAAATGGGCTGCAGTATTTTGAAGTTCAACCAGCAGTATATGATGGTACCCTTTTCGATAATACATGCTCTTAATCAGACTCAGTTTTACTGCTAGAAATAGGATTTTTATGAGTGGATCCACCCATTATTCAGGAGAGCTCAGCTCATAAAAACACAGATATAAGGTCTTTTTTATGCTAGCACAATCTTTCACTTCTCCCAGGTCTTTTATTCCTCGTGGGATACAAAGCCTAAGTGTGATGTATAGTTCTTCACCACTAGAAGACAGAAATATTAAGTGTACAATGCTACAGAGGAGCCCTTGGAAAACCTTGTGCCTTTCATGCAATGATCAACCTTTCAAACAATGGAGTAGCAGAAAGATGGGACACTAAAAATTAGAAAAATAAAGCAGCAGAGAAAGTTAGCATCTCATAACAGGAGCCACAGGCAATAATTTTATTTTTTCAGATGAAGACATCAGTTCAGAATGTGCCTCCTTCCTTGGCTTACCTCCTATAACCAAGGATGCTACCACTACCTGTGGAGGTTTGTACAGAATTTCGCTTCACAGAACTTACAGGTAGGAAAGGAGGACAGCAGAACCCTATCTCTCAATATCTTTACTTCAGGAACTCTATTTCTAAAACTAGAATGGACAACAAAGTGGAGGGGAAAAAAAGTTCTTGCCAAGATAAGAGGGCTTATCAGCTTGAGAAAAAGACCCCAGGATGTTAACCAAAGGGGCCAACAGAGGATGCCATTTTTGATTCCCTGAACTCACTTGGGCTCTGTCACCTCAAGCAGTGCATTTATAACGTAGAATGTATGTTCCACATAGAAAATAATGCACGGACTAACTTGAAGGAATTTAATTAGCCTTAGTTATTTTGCATTCTAACTTTGCAAGCTTACCGCCTTGGGGAAGATTCCCTCTCAGCAGCTCTAGGCAGTGTCACTGAGGTTCCCTGGCCTCAAATGGTTGCTCGGTGGTGGGAGGCGGGGGTCACTCAGTTAACAGCGCCTAGGGTGGACTTCTTTTGATGGATGATTGCATTTAGTTGTCCGTATGTCAGAATGCTGCCGAAGATCAAAACCTCCGGATTTCACCACCTCTATTCAGCACCACTGAAGACTGTCCTAAAATCCCAGAAGCATGGCCCAGCAACTACCACTCAGCCCTCCCAAACTTTCCTCCTCCTCGATGTTTTTACTTGGATTCAGGCCCTCGAAGCCTTCCCTTAACACCCTTAATCATGCTGCCATATGCTCTGCGCTGCTGGAAGACTGGTGCCTGGGACTGACGCACACGGGAACTAAGAGCGCAGGTCCAGCGGGATGCTCATGGTATTTCTGAGACCTCAGGACCTGCCTTTTCTCACAACCAGAGGCCACTCCATTAGTGCCACAGAGGCTGGGGGGAAGTCACCGGGCTCCTATCAGAAATACATCTGAGGTTTACAACAGGAGCAATTTTTATTTTCTCACAACTTCTTAGACTTACTAGACCAACGGCTATCAGAAAACAATTATGCTAAGGAGATAATTAACTTAAAAATCTCTTTGGATCCAGCAACTCCACTTGTGGGAATATATCCAAAGGAAATGAAAACACCACATTGAAAAGATATGTTAGTCCCCAGTGGTCATAGCAGCACTATTTATAGTAGCTAAATCATGGAAACAACCTAAGTGTCCCTCAGTGGATGAATGCATAAAGAATTTGTATTCACAGTGGAATATTACTTAGGTATAAAAAAGAAAATCCTACCACTTACTTGAGAAAACATGAATGGACCTTGAGGGCATTATGCCAAGTGAGATAAGTTCAGAGAAAAACACTGTATGATCTCAAACACCAAAACAAAACAATACAAAAACCCTTTGGTCACAAAGTAAAAAGAAACACTCCCAAATTCATGGCTCTATTTCTAGTTTCCTTCCTAAAAAATGACTTATAAAGTTAATAGTGAAACTCATTTTAACAGATACAACAAAATGTGCACCTTCAGTTTATTAAAATGTGCTAGTGAGCCTGACCAGGCGGTGGCGCAGTGGACAGAGCGTCAGACTGGATGCTGAGGACCCAGGTTCGAGACCCGAGGTCACCAGCTTGAGTGCGGGCTCATCTGGCTTGAGCAAAAACAAGCTCACCAGCTTGGATCCAAGGTCGCTGGCTCGAGCAAAGGGTTACTTGGTCTGCTGAAGGCCCACGGTCAAGGCACATATGAGAAAGCAATCAATGAACAACTAAGGTGTCGCAACGAAAAACTGATGATTAATGCTTCTCATCTCTCTCCATTCCTGTCTGTCTGTCCCTGTCTATCCCTCTTTCTGACTCTTTCTCTGTCCGTGTTAAAAAAAAAAATGTGCTAGTGATAGAATACCTACTGATCAAAAAGCAAAATGAAGTTCATTCAAAGGAGAAAATAAACTGATCATGATTAATAGTCACTTGAATTTTCATTCATTGACTTTTACATTTCTTAATACAGACATTTAACTCTGCTAAATAGGAAAGTATGTTTTTCCATTTTCATTCTAAAGCCATCAATAGCAAATAACAAAAGGAAAACCCAGAGTTTCTTTTAATATCTACAACTGATTTGTCTTAAATTTTAACTATTCCAAATTTTCAATATTTTTAAAAGAAATTAAAAGAAAAGTATGACTCGATTCCTAATATAAGAAACTACAGAAAAAAGCTTAAAAATCTGATCAGTTTATCCACTTTCCAGTGGTACATAGTAATTTCCTGTGAAACCTGCAATACTCTCCTATGACTTTAATTTTTTCATTAACTTGAGAGAGAAGCATCAATTCGTTGCTCCACTAAGTTGTTCCATTTACTTGTGTACTCATTAATTGCTTCTCCTCCAGGCCCTGACTGGGGATCGAACCTGTAACCTCAGTGCACCAGGACAATGTTTTATCCACTAAGCCATATAGCCAGAGCCTCTTCTAAAATTTTAAATGAGCCCCATGATAAGTATATTTATTGAGTCTTATTTAGGAAATACCCTGGAACCCAAGGCAAGTGAGGTACTTTCAGAAGTAAGATCGTAGCTACCTGCTTTATTACATACTAAGATTTCATTTCCCATTTTATCCTTCTGTGATTAGCACTTCTCCGATCATTTTGTTAACTTCACTGAAAATCAGAAATCCTTCCAATATACAATAAAAATCTTCAACTTTATTTATTCCTTATATAAATGCAGAATATTCTACAATATGTTGTGAAATTTCCTGCTTTGAATCTTGACAATCATTTAACTTCTTAAAAAAATCTTTGCTTAATGTATTATAAACTAACAAGGGTACTCTGAGAATTATTTAGTAATAAAACATATCTAACCATAGTGATAAAAAAAAGACTATAACAACTGATCATGTATCCTGATAACTGGACACTGAGTCAGACAGAAAACAACCACAGATTTGTCTCAGGATAACATTTATACATGTAGTTAACTCATCTGAGAAATTTGTATCCTTTTCCAGAATTGACTGACTTAACATTTATTAAGTACATGCTTACTATCTCAGGTAAGCATAGCTTAATTTCTATTCTAGTAGAATAGATATTATAAAATAATCAATAATTTCAATTAACAAAGTAAAAGAAAGGCATATGAGAATAAACCTGGGCGGGGGGGAGAATGGACAGACAATATAAAGTGGGATGTTAGGGCAAGCTTCTTTTTGAGTTTTTATGATCCATTCATCCACCCATCTCCATCTACCTATCTATCTATCCATCATTTATGTGTCAGACACTCTAGACATTTGGGATATATCAGTAAATAAGATCCCTTGCCTTCTAGGAGCTTATATTCTAAAAGGGAGAGACAGGCCATGAGTAATAGACACCATAAATAAAGTATATAGAATATTAGGAGGTGATAAATGCTGTGGAAAAATAAAAATAAAAACAAGGTAAGGAAAGCCAGGGAGCAAGGTGACAGGGCAGGTACAGTTTTAAATGGGAGTACAGGTAGCCTGCATGGAGGAGGTGACATTTGAACAAAAGCATGAAGGAAGTGACTGAATGCAGATATCTAACTCCAGGCAAAGGGAGGAGCCAGTGCAGAGTTTCTACGTTGGGAACTGGCCAGATACGTAGGAAGAAGCTGAGGAGGATAGGCTGAGTGAAGTAAATCAGGGAAAAGAACAAAAAATGTAGTCAGGGCTCTCAGGTTTTATGTGGCCTTGCAGGTCACTGTCAAGACTTGTGGCTTTTATTCAGTGAGATAAGAAGTCACTAAAGGGTTTTCAGTAGAGGAGTGATGTGTTCTGACATGTTAAAAGGACTATGGTGGCTTTTGAATTGATGAGAAACTTTGGGCACTTTTGGGTAGAAAAACAAAGAAACAGATGGAAATGATCATAATAACCTAGGTGGAAAGATGATGGTTAAATTAGGGAGGAAGAAATGGACTAGTTAAATATGGTTCAATTTTGCCCTGGTCGAATAGCTTGGTTGGTTAGAGCATCATCCTGAAGCACAGAGGTTGCCAGTTCAATCCCCGGTCAGGGCACATACAGGAACAGATAGATGTTCCTGTCTGTCTCTTGCTCTTTCTTTTCCTATCTCTGTAATCAATAAAATAAACATTTAAAAAACTGGCCCAAGTCTGGGTACACATTTTTGAAGCTGAGCCAGCACGATTAGCTGATAGATTTGATGTTGAGTATGAAAGAGAGTCAATAATGATGACAAACGTTTTGGGTCTGAGCAATTAGAAGGATGGAGTACCCATTAAGACAGATGGAGAAGGCTGCAGGTGGCCAGAGGCAAAAGTCAGTAGTTCAATCTTCACCTGTAAAGTCTGAGAGTTTATGAAACATCTAAGTAGGGTGTGGAAGAGTGCTCAAGGTCTGAAAGTGTGGGAGAAAGATGTGAGCTAAAGATACAAGGTTGTAAGTCATGGTAGATTGATGGCATTCAAAACCACGGGCCTGGACAAGACTGCCAAGTGAATGAGCACACACAGGGGTATTCCCACTACCAAAGAGGCTCAGAGAGCTCAACAGTGAAGGACAGTGACTGCTCACACTGTAGTTTTCTGGAAGAAACTGTTCCAAAGGGCAGGAAGTGATCCATGGTGTCAAATAAGGAGAAGAATTGAACACAGGGAGTACAGACAATTCTTCAATTTTTTTTTGAGAAAAAAATAAGATTATTGGTGACAAGAGGATATTTTTTCTTTTAACGTAGGAGAAATAACAACTTGTGACTATGCTGATGGAATGATCCAACAGAGAGGGAAAGAAAGGTGATGATATAGGAACAAGAGGATGAAATTACTAGAGCAATGTCCCTGCTAAGCAATGTGACCCAGTGCTCAAGTAGAGGACACAGCCTGAGACAGGGATGGGGCTCCAGTTCTTAAGGCAGACAAGGAAGAAGTGTGTACAAGCGCCGACGCCGGCTGCCAAGGTGATGGAAGCCACCTTCCAACTGAGTTTCTCAATGGAACGGGAAGGTAGGGGTCAAGACAGGGAAGAAGGATTAGAGGTTTGAGAAGGGAGAAAAGCATGTAACAGTCATTAAAGAGTACAGAAAATTAAATGGACTAAGGAAGTATGGTAAGATTGCCTGGTAGTATTAAAGACTCACTTGAGACTCAAGGTCATGGATTTATAGTAAGCTAGCCATGCTATGCTAGAATATATATGATATCAGACACATGATGGCATATAAAACTGAGACTCATGGACACAGACATAAGTAGTGACCAGAGGGAGGCAGGTGGTGAGGAGGGGAGTAAAGAAGGGCAACTATACGGTAATGGGAAATTGTTTGACTTTGGGCGATGTATGGCACACAACACAATCAACAGTTCAAATGCTATAGAGGCCTGAACTGTGGTGGCGCAGTGGATAAAGGATCGACCTGGAACGCTGGCGTCACTGTTTCGAAATCCTGGGCTTGCCTGGTCAAGACACATATGGAAGTTGATGCTTCCTGTTCCTCCCCGCCATTTCTCTCCCTCATCTCTAAAATGAATAAAATCTTTTTTTAAATGCTACAGAGATGTTATCTAAAACCTATGTATTCTTATCAACCAATGTCACCTCATTAAATTTAATTTCTCATTAATTAATTAACTAATTGACCCCTGATGCTAAGCAGGATGCTGGGGGCTTCTTGCAGCCAGCACTCAGTGTTAGAAAAACATGAAAAAAAAAAAAAAAAAGCAAAATAACCTCTGTGTTCACTCTGCTGAAATGAACATTTTACTACTCCCATAAGAAATTCCCTTTTTTTTTTCAAGATTTTATTTACTGACTTTAGAAAGAGAAGAGAGAGTTAAGGGGGAGGAGCGAGAACCATCATTTATAGTAGTTGCTTCTAGTATGTGCCTTGACCGGGCATGTCTGGGGTTTCAGACCAGCGACTTCAGCATTCCAGGTCGACATTTTACCCACTGTGCCACCACAGGTCAGGTGTAAGACAACTTTTTGGTTGAGTAGATAAAATTCCTAGTGCTCAATTTTCAGGTTGTTGTACTGTGTACAAATTTTTTTTAGAATCAGGTGGTCTCGAAAAGCATTTACTATTACTCCTGCTTTAAGTTTAATTAATGTCTTTTAAAGTCATTTTCAGAAAATACATGTTTGTTTTGCCTGGTTTTGAAAAAGGTTCCTGTTATATCTAGTGTCTTTTAAAAATACGAGTGTGTTTGCCAATAAAAGAACCTGCTTCAAAAAGTTATAAAATGTGTTCATTAAAGTATCAATCCAAAGAAGGCTGATTACTCACTTTTGGTTTCCCTGAAAGTTAAGGATTTTGAAAATTGGGAGTTCTAATTCAGTCAAAAAGGAACGGTATGGTTTTATTAATAAAATAAAAAATATAAAAATACATTTTAAAGGACAAGAATTAAAAATGCATTGTTCTAAAATAGTTATTTCTGAATAAGTTAAAGAAGAGACTAAGAAAATTGCAAAAGGTTTATATAAATCACAAAATGTTTGTGAAAGTTGCAGAAGGTTTGTGCAGAGGAAAAAAGCAAAAGAGAAATTTTAAACTAATTATGCCTATTTGATAAGCTTAAAATTACATGGGAGGCTTTGCAAAAATATAGCATTTGTATACATATATTTTTATTAAAGTAAATATTCTGGCGAGTCTGTGAAAATCTCCAAGAATCTATAAAGTTTCTAATATACTTTTGTTTGTAATTCTGATTGTTACCCTAAAATGTTGTTACAAAAACAAATTCTTTTGTCAGTTGTATTATAATCAGGTCTATAACCATGTAATTTAATTTTTTCCTTTTGTCATCTAGGGGCAGCCATTGTTTTGGTATAATGCTTTTGTAAATATACTGCTCATGAAAATTAGGAGATATTTCAAAACGAATATGAAGCGATAAAATATCCCCTAATTTTTGTGAGCAGTGTATAACGAGCACCATTACACAGGTAACAGAGTTAAAAGCATAATCCCACACCTGGCTTTAAAGTTACCTTTTCCCATTTTGCTTTGAAATTTCTACAACAGTTCCCCAGAAGTACATATTACAGGATGTGTATTTCTATTCTCTGTATACATTGGGGAACATTTTTACCTACTTCCCTGAATTGATCTTTCAACTAGGTTATAACCCTTTTCATGAGTGGTTATATTTTTATTTGTTTTTTATTCCAGCCTCCAAACATTTACCACAGTGCAGGCTATACATTCATAATTGTTCGAAGACTCAATGAAGAGATTGACTACTTTCTGTTAGAAGAATCAATTATCAGGTGATTATTCAGCACCTGCTCAATAGAAAGTTCGATTATCATAGTTCCAGGGCCCATACCAAATGGCTAAATCAATACGAAAGCAAGGTTGGTCTGATCAGGTTTTTGTTTCATACAATTAATATATATGTATGTAAGTGCTAGTGTACATATATATTTATTAAATTTAATATATTGTAGCTATATTAACTAATAATTAAAACCAAAGGAGTTGCCCTGGCTGGTTGGCTCAGTGGTAGAACGTCGGCCTGGCGTGCAGGGGACCCGGGTTCGATTCCCGGCCAGGGCACATAGGAGAAGCGCCCATTTGCTTCTCCACCCCTCCGCTGCGCCTTCCTCTCTGTCTCTCTCTTCCCCTCCCGCAGCCAAGGCTCCATTGGAGCAAAGATGGCCCGGGTGCTGGGGATGGCTCCTTGGCCTCTGCCCTAGGCACTAGAATGGCTCTGGTCGCTGCAGAGCGACGCCCCGGAGGGGCAGAGCATTGTCCCCTGGTGGGCAGAGCATTGCCCCTGGTGGGCGTGCCGGGTGGATCCTGGTTGGGCGCATGCGGGAGTCTGTCTGACTGTCTCTCCCCGTTTCCAGCTTCAGAAAAATACAAAAAAAAAAACAAAACCAAAGGAGTTAATGTTTAAAACAAAATTTAAAATCTCATCACCTTAAAAGCCACTAAAATGAGTAACAATCACAGCATAAAGTAAATGGAGCAAACAATACATGGAATAATTTATTCATTGTTTTTGATAGATAATTAAAAATAGATAAGCTCTAACAAAATTGTTTTGGGAAGTGAGTAATAGTAATCCTTTAAAATGTGCCTGGCCGGTTGGCTCAGTGGTAGAGCATTGGCCTGACGTGCAGAAGTCCAGGGTTCGATTCCCGGCCAGGGCACACAGGAGAGGCGCCCATCTGCTTCTCCACCCCTCCCCCTCTCCTTCCTCTCTGTCTCTCTCTTCTCCTCCCGCAGCGAGGCTCCATTGGAACAAAGATGGCCCGGGTGCTGGGGATGGCTCCTTGGCCTCTGCCCCAGGCGCTGGAGTGGCTCTGGTCGCAACAGAGCGAAGCCCCAGAGGGGCAGAGCATCGCCCCCTGGTGGGCAGAGCGTCGTCCCTTGGTGGGCATGCCGGGTGGATCCCGGTCGGGCGCATGCGGGAGTCTGTCTGTCTCTCCCCGTTTCCAGCTTCAGAAAAATACAAAAAAAATAAAAAAAGTGCACACATATTACAAAGCTTAATTGAAATAAGAAAAAAAGCAACATTTATGAGTGCTTAGGTCAGGGTAGTGTTCAAAGTTGCAGAATTGCCGTGCAAAGTAAAAAGAGATTAGGATAATACTGACACACAAATCTAACTATCTAGTTAAATGTAGCACAGCCCTTTCCTTCAGTTTATCAGAGAAGGGCTCACTTTTTATCAGGAAAGCTCTCTCCTACCTAAGAGTGTACGGGCTTCTTTGCCCCAAAGGAGCTGTCTTTCCCTGGAGCACCCTCTTCAAAAGGCATCGAAACTCCTCCAGGGTAAGAAACCAATACTGGAGAAAGTGCTCAATTTTATTTATTCTGTGTTGTGAAACACATGTCTCCCTGCCTTAGAGGAAATGTGAAGCGATTTTGAGTTAAGCCAGCATTTTAAGAACACAAGAACTGTTTATTTTTTATTTTAACCACTGATGAGTCTTAACAAGCATGGTAACAGTATTTCTCAGGTTATTTAGATCCCAACAGTGTAATTCAGAAGCAAGTAATTTTTGCTTTAGGCTTGTAAAACAAACAAACAAAAACAAAAACTTTTTTTTTTCAGTTGTTGTTATGGACCAAATGTTTGATTCAATGAGGTCTTAGGCGCACCACCCTAATCCAGTGGGATTGGTGTCCTCATAAGAAGAAGAAAGAGACACTGGAGACGTCTCTCTCTCTGGGCTCACATAGAAGAAAAGGCATGCAAGGACACAGTGAACGGGGACCATCTGCAAGCCAAGCCAAGCCAAGCGGAAAGGCCTTACTGGAAACTGACCCTGCCAGACCTTGATTGGAGACTTCCCAGCCTCCATAATTCTAAGAAAATCCGTTTCTGTCCTTTACACTAAGCAACCTATGGTATTTTGTCATGGCAGCCTGAGAAGATTAACATAGTTGCCTTAACCAAATCAATATGATGGTTTCTATTTCTAGTAAAAAACACAACCAACTTTAATCTATGTTACTTTGATATCAAAGTCTTTATAACCAAAAATAATTTCTCTATCCAAAATCCCTGTATCCTTTTCAGAGAAAAATGTCAAGTCAATAAAAATCTCCTCTCTTTTTCAACACACATTTACTTAGCATTTATTTTGTTTAAAATACAGCACTGCACAATTCAAAGGTCAGGATGGGGCAAGACACAGGGTTTCCTTCCCTAAACCCGTTGAGACCCTAGTAGAGGAACGTGTGCTACTCCAGACCAAAAAACCTTAGGTAAGGCATTTGGAAAGTCTGGACACCTGTTCACTCTTCTCTCTCTCTCTCTCTCTCTCTCTCTCTCTCTGTGTATGTGTGGTAGTTGCTGCTTCCAACTCCTGAATAACAATCTTATATTTATATTTCCTTTGTTTCTCTTTGCTTATCTGTTATATTTCACCCATTTAGCTGCCCTATTTCTCAGCTAGTTTTCTCCAAAATATAATATTTCTATTTTGTTAAAGAAAAGAATAAAAAGAAAGGCCATCTCAACAGGGACCAGGCGCACCAATCTTTGCCTTAATTCATGAAGTGTGGTCTAGAAATATCCAGAACCTCCCACATGACTGGTTTTACATGTCTACATCAAGGTTCTGCTCAGTACTTTTATTCCTTATGAAGTACAGGAATGAAAGAATTAAGAGGAAGCCTTCTACACTACTGCTTTTCATTTAAACTGTTATAAAAATGTCTACTCTGTACCCATTTAGAAAATTATACACGACAAAGAATTTCTAAAGTAGTTTTTTTTTTTAATTTTAGAAAGGCAGAGAGAGCAAGGGAGATGGAAAGGTAGAGATTGAGAGAGAGAGAAAGAGAGAGAGAAACATTCGTTTGTTGTTCCACTTAGTTGTGCGTTCACTGGCTGCTTCCTGCAGGTGCCCTGTGGATGGATCACACCTGCAGCCTTGGTGTTTCAGGACCATGCTCTATGGACTCAAGCAAACCAGCCAGGGCAGGGCCCCAGAGCAGCTGTCTACACAAATGCACGGAAAGCCTTTACAGGCTGACAAACATGGGGAGACATATTATATTTTAATTCTGTAACCTCCACTTTCTTTTCTACTCTACCAGCTGTAGTTTGAGCTAAGTCCAGAGTTCTAGGGATCAAAAGTTATGCACATTTGTCTGTGTTTGTTCTGTTACTGTTTATTTCAAACTGAGTGCTTTGTTTTTTATTAAATAGAAAGAAAAAAACAGGAGAATGTCTCCAAGACAAAAATCAAATGTCTTAGAAGGGAATAAATTAATGCAGAGAGCTGGAGGTGGCAAGTTCTGAAATGAGATCTCTCTGGAAACTTTTAAAACCTTTGTTACTACCCCTACTTCAGCGTTGTACGACCTTCCCGAGCAAAGCTTTGTGACTGACTGCCACTATGCTAGAGACGGAAGAACAGCATCCAAGGGGGTAGACACTCAAGGAAGACATCAGCTGAATGTATGAGAAACCTAATGATGACAAGGGCTGGACACTGGCTGGGTGGTATTTTCACATGTAAAGTGGTTATTTGAACATCAACATAATTGTATTACTCTGATAGTAACTTGTGCTAAAAGACAAAGTGAGGTATAGTAAAAATTTCAATATTTTATCTGGGCCAACATTGACTCAGATGGCACAGCACCAAACCAAAAGCGGTTAGGAGTGCTCTACCAACGGGAGGTAAGGCAAGGCTTTCACAGGGAAGGTGTGAAAACAAAGCAAGGAAATGATTTGATTGGCTACAGCCTAAGGGACTGCCTTATTTGGGAATGCCTAACTGGCTGTTTGTGATTGGTTGTGATATTAAATGTTGTTTTCTGGGATTCCAATGCATTTATAGGAACTGACTCTGGCTTAAGTTCCAGTGTTCTTACATAGATTAGCAAGGTATCGCAGCACCTAGGCCTAATGGTCTCCTTGTTTAGTTATTTTAAAGCTTGTAAATACTCAAAGTGTTTACTGAAGGCATCAAGACATCTTCAGTCAAGTCAGGGGACACTTCCAACTTCCCTATGGCCTTCTGTGTGTCAAGGTTTCAGAGAAAGTAGTTGGCTGTTGGGTGCAAATGTAAGAAGTATCAACTTGACTTACTTAGGCCTGTCTATGGCAGTAAAAAGATATAACTTAGCTTGATAAACAGATATTTTTTCAAGTATTATTAGACTAATAATTAATACTTGCCTTAATTGATTATTTAAGCCATTGTGCTTAGAAGTATCTCATTTTGTCCCCATCAAAGCCCTCTGACTATGTCTAGTAAATGAGGATATGTGTGGGATTCAAACCCAAGTCTATTTTGAGTATAAAAGCACAGGTTCTCTTATAGCCACTGTACTGTCATCATGAAAGACCACAGCCTCTTTTGTAACACTTTCATTTTCATTTATTTCTACTCATTCTCAAATATTCCCAAAATTCCTATTATATGTCTAATAGCCCATGGAAATACTCTAAAGTATACTCATTTCATAATTTCTAAGTTTTACTGATTCATAGTTATAACTCTTCAAATAATTTAAATTCAGTGTTGCTTCACTATAGCTTTTACATTTGTTGCTGCTATATTTCTCAGTTGAAATTCTTACAAAAAATATACCCAACTTTATTTTCCTCTTAAAACATATAATTACAAAAGTGGAAAATTTATAAAACTCAGTAAACCAAGAAAAGGATATGTCATCTATTAATCCATTGTCTAGCTAACATTTCATAGATTATATATATATATATATATATATATATATATATACTTAAAAAAATAAAAGTATCATAATTTAGTAACTATTTTACTTCATTTAAAAAGCTATTGCCTGCCTGACCAGGCAGTGGTGCAGTGGAAAGTGTCAGCCTGGGATGCAGGGGACCCAGGTTTGAAACCCTGAGGTCACTGGCTTCAGTGTGGGCTCACCAGCTTGAGTGTGGGGCTGCCAGCTTGAATGCAGGTTTGCCAGCTCGAGCATGGGATTATAGACATGACCCCATGGCTACTGGCTTGAGCTCAAAGGTCACTGGCTCAGCTGGAGCCCCCCAGTCAAGGCACATATGAGAAAGCAGTCCATGACCAACTAAGGTGCTATTGATACAACCATGAGTTAATAACTTCTCATCTCTCTCACTTCCTGTCTGTCTGTCTGTTCCTGTCTATGTGTCTCTCTTGCTAAAAAAATAATAAAAATTAAAAAGCTATTGTCTTTCCTAGACATTTTCAATAGCTGTACTTATCCATACCCACTGAATAAATATGTCTTATTTAACCAGTTGAATAATTTCTCAGTGCCCCAGAAAGCAGAAACCCAGGCAAAGTATTTATATAGGAGTGGAGTTCCAGGAAAGAGAAGTGAGGGAGGAGAATAAAGCAAAAAAAGAGAAAGAGAAACAATAGGAGGACCCATTACTGACTTGACTGCCACTAAGTAAGACTGATTGTTAATCCTTCTGGACTAGTCTCTGAGAAGCTATATAAACCATGCCTCACGACAGTCTGTTAGGAGGAGGGTGTCATTCAACCATCATTGGTCAAAAGTGTGCCCCCTGAGTGTGACCTTCCTGTACTTCTGGGTATTCAGCATGAAGAACAGGGCCCTAGACCAGGACACCTCGAGGTCAACAGGGAAGAGAGAAAAATCTAATATTTAAAAAATAAAAGCTGGGCCTGTGGTTGCACAGTGGATAGAGCGTCAGCCTGGAATGCTGAGGTTGCCCAGTCAAGGCACATATGAGAGGCAACAAGCAAGCAATGAACAACTAAACTGAAGAAGCAACTATGAGTTGATACTTCTTGCTCATGCCCCCTCTGTAAAATTAAAATCTTTTTTAAAAATTAAAATTAAAAAATAAGAAAAAATTGATTCTCAAATAATTTGAATACTTTTTTAAAAATCAGGCATGTATAAAAATCAGTGATGGTCTCTTCAAGAAAGTATTATTGAGTAAAAATGTCACTTAGTTCATGTTTGCTTCCACTGTTTGAAAATTATTTAAAATTCTTTTTTGAAATTATCAACACAATCAAAAGTATATTCTGAATGCCCTTAATATTGGTAGCTCATTTTCCTTTAAGGACAAACTAGTTTTTCTTAAACATCACAGAGTCATTTAAAGCCAAATTTAATAGACAGTGATCAACCTGGGAGATAAACTTTTTAAATTAAAAATATTGCTTGACTCTGAAAGTAATGAGCTGTCTTCCTGGTATACTTCCTGTGCTGCTTCAGAGGACAGATTTAACAAATTGTCAACTCTTTCTCAAAGAAAGTTAGTCTCTACCATGGGTCCCTGAGGATTTTAGAAATTTTTATGGTGTCTTTTTGGATTTTTTACTAAGAACTCCAGGATGCCTGCAGAAAATTTTGACCATAAGTCTGTCAAGAGATGGGATCATAAACTTTCTGGTTGTGTTTATTCTTGGTAGAAAAAAAAAATTAGAAAAAGTGTTTAGGCGGAAAAATACTATCTATATTATTCTTTATATTATATATAGAATATAGAATATCTATTTCTATATATAGCCTATAAAATCAAGTCTTTCTACTTTAAGTAAGAAATGCTAAATATTAACCACATTTTTTAAGTGCCCAAGTAATCATAAATCTTTAAATTTTTTTCCCTCCAATGTACATCGAAGAATTTGGGAAGAGAAGTAACAATGAAATGATCTAGAATTTCCTTTCCTTTTGTGGATCTTGCTTACTTTATTTGAATTCAGGTATGTTAGGGTTCCCGTAATTGTTTAGGCTGGTAAGTAACTTCTGGTGCACCCAGGAAGGGAAAAGCCTTGAAGACAGTTTTGTTCTAAACAGCTCTTTCTCCATGCCCAGATTTATTGAGATATAATTAAATAAAATTGTAAGATATTTAAAGTATACAACATAATAACATGGCACGTGTCTATATCATGGAAAAAATCCCCCCATCAATTTAATTAATGCATCTATCACCTCCCATATTTAACTTAAAAAAATTGAGTTCTACTCTCTCAGCAAATTCTAACTATCAAGTAGAGTCACCAGGTTTTACATTAGATTCTCAAAGCTTACTTTATTTTTTTTAAGTGAGAAGCAGGGAGGCAGAGAAACTGACTCCCTCATGCACCCGACCAGGATCCCCCCAGCATGCCCACCAGGGGGCAATGCTCTGCCCATCTGGGGTGTTGCTCCACTGCAACTGGAGCCATTCTAGTGCCTGAGGTGAAGGCCATAGAGCTATCCTTAGAGCCCAGGCCAACTTTGCTCCAGTGGAGCCTTGGCTGTGGGAGAGGAAGAGAGAGAGAGAAAGGAGAAAGGGGAGAAGATGGGCGCTTCTCCTGTGTGCCCTGGCCGGGAATCGGAACCTGACACATCCACATGCCAGGCTGACACTCTACCGCTGAGCCAACGGGACAGGGCTCAGAGCTTATTTTATAATTGAAAGCTTGTATCCTTTTACCAACTCCTTCTAACAAGGTCCCTCTCCCTCCAAATGGCTCTTTTTAATGGGTGGGCCCACTATGATCTCCAGAATAGCTATTGATAGTACTAGAGTGAACTCTTAATCTCAACCTTTCTATGGACAATAAAAAGAACTAAGAAAAATGGAACCCCCATTACAGAATGAAAAACGTGTTCAACATTACCTTGTTGCATCATAAGCATTATTATATGTAAGTAAATTGTAAATGGTATATTGCAAGGTTTTATATTAACTGCCACTATTCCTTCCACGGTTGGGCCACTTGGAAATCCTCTATCCTGTCCCACACAGCGCTTTCTTTTCTCACATCTAGGCTCACCAGGTACATGTCAATCTGCCTGGGATGGCAGCTCATGTCTGTCTTTATGTTCCTTTTATTTCTAACAGAATCCTGTTTGCAGTTGTAGCCCATGATCAGCCTCACACAGAACAGCAGCCAGATTTGCATTCCTGCTCTTCCCTCTTGGTGAAGAGGGAAGCGTCCTCAGCGAACCATCTGTGGATGAGGACACAGACAGCACCATCATGGCTCCCGGATGACCTGTTCCCCCTCTCTCGTTCTAACAGCAGAGGACACTTACTACTTACCCATTTCTCACTCTGTACCAAGTGGCTACACCAATGTGCCATGTATTTTTCATGGTGTACATTTAAAACATCTTTAACAAGTTTTAGAGAACATATTTGGAAATGTTCTGGAAAAAAAAAAAGAAGAAAATTGCAAAACTCCTAGCACTCCTGACTGTGGGAGAACAAGTCAGCTGCACTGGTGCTCAGGACACACTCTGGGGACTCTGTGGGGCGCAGGGGACCACTACAGTGGGACTGAGGTGCCTGGCACACCACCCTGGCCGTGTCCTGGCTGTGGGATCAGTGCCTGGGAACCTTCCTAAGCCCAGTCCCCATGCCTTAAACAGGGTTTTGTGACTCCCATGTGAGCAGCAACGCATAGAGCCCTCAGCACGTTACCTGGGACAGGGACACCCCAGAAAATGGTAACCGTCAAACCATGAAGTATCAGGGGGTCATTTCTAACCAATCTTGAGTCCTGCCTGTGCAGTACCCATGGAGAAATAGTAAGATTTGCTTTTTGGGGGTGGGTGGGAAGGAAGTGAAGTATCAGTAAGGTGCCACTTGATCCGAACACCAATAATGACCGCTGCACTCATAGCTGGTGTCTGGGCTGAGCACACACCCGACACTTTGTTCCCACCAGGGGAATGAAGCCCACGGTGGGTTCAGTTTTTCAAAGACAAGTTGGACCTCTCCCTGTGCTTCCCGGCTACGAGCCCTGGACAAAGGCCCTCTTCCCGGGGACTGTGAGCTGTCCCCGCTGAGCGCACCAGGAAGGAAAGCGGCCAGCGCGAGCTGGAAGCTCCGCCTCCGTACAGCCGGCCCCGACGACGCACCCAGTGACTCAGGGCACTTTCCTTCACCAGCCTGACCAAGCGCCTGGGGTAGGGCCAGGGAGCGACTCCAGAACCAGTTCACAGGCCCTGAAAGTCACCCTGCTCTCTGTCCCTCGCTCCCCTGTATATGAAGTAACAGGTCTGCAGGTGCCCTTTGGTTCTACCATGGTGTGAGACTGTGACCTCTGGCAATGCTCAGATTCCCCAAGATTCCCTACCCCACCCACCCTGAGCGAGTCTCATTAGATATATATTTTTTAAAGGCCCTGTTTCTATGTGAGAAATTTCAGAGAAATGTCTTGAGACATAATGGTTCATCATCTTGATGATGAGCGCTGAAAGAACCTTTAGCAAGTGAATCCAAACCTCTCATTTTAAAATTTGAAAGATGAAGCCCAGCAGTTTTAGGTCTCACTCAAGGTAACAGATAGTAGATGGCACTGAGCAGCATCTGGGGCTCTGTGCTCCTCACCCAATTACAACCTGGCCCTGGCCCCTAGACATGAAAAACACAAATGAAACCTCAAGAAATTATTTTTTTATTTTATATGGTAGTTTTTTTATTGCTATTTTAGAGCCAGGGGGAAAAAAAAGTATTTTTAAGAAGCAAAAACAACTAAAAATTCAACCTCTTTCCCTACTTTGGCTATTTAAAGCAAGTCAAGTGAAATCTCTGGGTGCCTGGTAACTGATAGGAGAAGGCGTATATTTCTGGCATCACTGCTAACACACCCTTGCACCATATGAGTATTGACTGATGGCTTCACACACGAATAAGTGCAAAGCCTGTTCCTAGGCAAATGCTTTGTATGCGTCACTAAGGCTATTTTAGAGCTTGCTCTCTAGAACTGAATGTAAACTAGCCCTGGTGATTCTGAATTTAAATGTGATTTAATTTGGAGGAACGCATATTA
Source organism: Saccopteryx bilineata (assembly GCF_036850765.1). NCBI lineage: Eukaryota > Metazoa > Chordata > Mammalia > Chiroptera > Emballonuridae > Saccopteryx > Saccopteryx bilineata. Next base: position 155,092,799 of record NC_089494.1, read on the forward strand.
TTTTCAGAGCTTGAGTAGAAGCTTATTAAAAAAAACAACTGATGGTAAGTCTATAGACTTTTATAAGATATTTTAATAAGTTCTTTGAATAACAACTGTAATACTGGTTTAATACATATTAACATATTAACTTAAATAAAAATGCTGGTACCCAAAGCATGCATTTATTTCTATTACAAATGTATCATACCTCGCAGTATACCAAATGGAATCACCTGATACATTTTAAAAATAAGGGTGCTGGAACCCGTCTTACAAGGTTTGCATTGATTTGCCAGCGGGTGGAGCCAAAGCATGGAATTTTTTTCTTATGACCTTTAAAAGCACCACAGTTGATTCTTACGTAAGCCTTTGATTAAGAACCACTGATACACAGAACAGCAATGCTTTCGGTCTCTTCCCGGGTTCATGAATGAGAATTCACATTTGAAGAGAGACTGTATTCTATATCAGTGGTGCTCAAACTTGGTTTTGCATCAGATTCAGCTCCTGGAGGTGGGGCTTGTCAAAAATGCATGAGAAGTCTCACCCCAAACCTAAAAAACTGTAGTGTTAACAAAGCTATACAAAATATTCAGAAGTACACAGTGTTTGAAGAGTAAACTTCCCAGAAGTTTTCCTAAAAGACAACTTGTTTTCTAAAAATTGAACCGGCCCTGGCCGGTTGGCTCAGTGGTAGAGTGTCGGCCTGGCGTGCGGAAGTCCCGGGTTCGATTCCCGGCCAGGGCACACAGGAGAGGCACCCATCTGCTTCTCCACCCCTCCCCCTCTCCTTCCTCTCTGTCTCTCTCTTCCCCTCCCGCAGCCGAGGCTCCATTGGAGCAAAAGATGGCCCGGGCGCTGGGGATGGCTCCTTGGCCTCTGCCCCAGGCAACAGAGCAACACCCCGGATGAGCAGAGCATTGCCCTTGGTGGGCGTGCCGGGTGGATCCCGGTCGGGCACATGCGGGAGTCTGTCTGACTGCCTCCCCATTTCCAGCTTCAGAAAAATACAAAAAAAAACCCAACAACAAAAAAACCCCCCAAAAAATTGAACCGAAAATAGTAAACTAAGAAGGTTATTAAGGGAAATGTAGTTGTGTGAGTCACAATTTTAAAGCAAATCTTATTTATTTGTTTATTTATTTATTTATTTAAGTGAGAAGAGGAAAGATACAGAAAAGAACCAGGATCCACCCAGCAACTCCTGTCTGGGGCTGATGCTGGAATCAACCAAGCTATTGTCATTGCCTGGGGTCGAAGCTCAGACCAACAAAGATATCTTCAGCGCCCAGGGCCCACACTCAGACCAACTGAGCCACTGGCTGTGAGAGGGGAAGAGAAAGAGAAGGGGGATGGAGATGGGAAGGAGAGAATAAGTAGATGATTGCTTCTCATGTGTTCCCTGACTGAGGGTCGAAGCGAGATATCCACACATCAGGCCAACGCTCTAACCACTGAGCAAATTGGCCGGGGTAAAAAATCCCCCTTTCTAACCTAAACCTCTTGAGTGCCTATGAAATTAAAAAGCAGATGGTGGTAGAACTGATGGTTGTGAAGGAGTCATATAGAGAGATGACTATAGTTAAACAGGGAGATACTGTCCTGGAATTCACATTTCTGGATGGGACATTTGTTCCTTTAATGTGGAGGTACTCTAGAAGTAGTTAAGCAGGAACAAAATGTGTGGTGATTTTATAGTACTGAATTGTTGGTGCATAATGCCTGTACAGGGGCTTACAATTCAGATAACATCTTTACAGATATTTCCATCATTTACTATATGCATCCCTCTGGCTAGCCATTTCTTCTCTACCTCAGTTGTAAATTGAAAATGGCAAGATCCCACCTGACAAGGCACTGGCACAGTGGATAGAGCGTCAGCCTGGGACACTAAGAGCCCAGATTCAAAACCCCAAAGTTGCTGACTTGAGTGCGGGCTCACCAGCTTGAGCATGCGCTCATCCGCTTCAGCGTGGGATTGTTAGTGAGTATGGGATTATAGACAGGACCCCATGGTCGCTGGCTTAAGCCCAAGGTTGCTGGATTGAGCACAATGTCACTGGCTTGAGAAAGGGATTACTGACTTTCTATGGTCAGATTTCTAGATTTGTCTATGTTTTGAAAGTTTGTCAAAAATAAGCAAAAAAACCTTGGGCAGCTGAAACAACTTTCTATGAAGCTCTCCTCAAGGCCATGTGTTGATTTTCATTCAAAATATAATTGCTAAAATGTTGAGTTACCTGTTGTCCTAGCCAACAGGAACTCTTAAGAAACCCTGAGGTGTGAAAACTGCTGTTCTACTGGCTACTTAATTTTCTTTATTTCTGATTACCCTGTGCCTTGTAAAGGGCTTTTGTTTTACTGATTTAAAAATGCAAAGTTGTAGCCTTCCTTCAGGGCCCAATTCACTTTTTTTTTGGTGGTAGTGAGGCACTAACAACATTCTAGGTACCATATTAAAGCAGGAGATATTCGAATATGAACAAGAAGAAGTCCTCAGTCTCAAAAAATCAGAATTTTGTATGGGAGACAGACATACAAACCTTTGCAATGCATTGAATATACTCCAGTATAACTAAGAACAAAGAACAGAAGTGTCCATGTGGCAGGAGGTTCTTCAGCTGTCTGGGGCGGGGTTCAGGACAGGAGCAGGTGGACAGGAAAGCCTCACGAGGTGAAGCCATTTGAACTGGGTTGGGAAGTCAAATAAATAGGCTACCAGGCTCCTGGCCGCTACCACTGAATGGACCGCAGTAAATTACTGTCCAGTCACTCTTACTGCAGCCCTCCGGAGTCTCCCTCCTGGGAAATCCTGCAGAACTTCCTGTGGATGCTACTCAGTCGGTACCTGACATCTACCAGTGCATCTTTTATGCAAGTCTTGTCTTCCTAGACTATAAATTCACCAAGCTGTAAGCTTGTCATGGTGGTTCCTACCTCTCACTCATCATTGCTTTCCCAGAGTCCAACATATATGGGGCACTCAGTAAATAGTTCTTGACCTCAAAGTTAGACAACATTCCCTAAGAATACAGATGGCTTTCAAGCATGAAGCATCTAACACCGAAGTGTGAGCACTAACGCGGACCACAATCAGTAAGTGTTTGGTGCCTGTGATTAAAGGAGATTGCAGTGGGAATTTATCACATCAACTGAATGCATTCAGAATTATTTCAGACTCCTTAAAAATATTTTTCTATTTTGTCTTATTTCATTTAAAACATGATTTTAATATTATTTGGACATTATTTAAATTCCACATTTAGTTTAGAGTGATTTAAATCTGGGATCCAGTTTGTTAATTCAAGTTTCTAATAGTTTTTGGTCTAGAACTTGTCCAACCATCAGTGAGACAAAATTATTAGATGAAGATCATAAAGTCCTATTAAAGGAAGAGTCTCTTTTGCTTCTTCAGTAATTGTTAGTTTCATAACAGATGATCAAATTATGTGGCTAAAAGAATATCTGATTTTTTTCTTCTGGTAAAACACCAGTATAGAACTTTGCATGTAGGACATCTGCACAATTCAAACATCCACAGCCATAGTCAGAGTACCAAGCTCACTAGATGTATAAGTAAAACAAACAAAAACAGCCTGGTAATGACTGGAAGTTATAATTCTACTTTGATAGCTGGAAGTTTTTGTTTGCTGTCTTAGAGTTCTTGGCTTTGTGTGCTTTAACGAATGTCAGATAAGCCATCCCCTGGGTGGGAAAATATGGCTATATATGTCAAGTGTTGTCATTCTCTTGCTAGGTCAAGATACTTGAAGTTACTAAGTGCCAAAATGTTCAGTAACAAAACCTTTATAAGGAAACAAATGTGCCTGACCTGTGGTGGCGCAGTGGATAAAGTGTTGACCTGGAATGCTGAGGTCACCAGTTTGAAACCCTGGGTTTGCCCGGTCAAGGCACACATGGGAGTTGATGCTTCCTGTTCCTTCCCCCTTCTCTCCCTCTCTCTCTCTCTCTCTCTCTCTCTCTCTCTCTCTCTCTGCTTTTTCTCCCCTCTATAAAATGAATAAATAAATTTTTCTTCCCTCTATAAAATGAATAAATAAAAGTTTTCTCCCCTCTATAAAATGAATAATAAAAAGTCTTCAAAAAATGTGCTTATCTTCATTAATAACAAGGCTGAAGAGGCACATGGAACACTGCGCCTCATGGTGCATGCAGCCTGGGGTGGGGTAGAATATCCAGGGGAGATGAAGGTGGAGTACCACTGGGAGGAGAGGGAGAATGCGTACTTGAGTCAGAATAAGACATAGAAGAGAGATACAAGAAGGCAACCAGAAACTGAGAAGCAGGATCGACATTCTTATATTCTCATCTATACATTTTCCCAGGTGATTTTATCCACTTTCAAAGTTTCAGGCAGAATCAAAACTGGATGGTTCCCATGTCTACATATTCATCCCTGAAGGCTTGGTTCTACTTGTCTACATCCAAATGCCTCCAAGAATATCCATTTACCCACAGTTCAACATGTCCAAAGATTAAGTCATCTAATGTTGTCATGGTAGAGCTGGGTACATTCTGGAGATGGAAACAACAGGACTTATTGGTGGTGAGGCCATTAGTGAGAGGACGGAGCCTGAGCGAAATACTGCTAATAGTAAGGTGGGCAATCAAGGGCTCCGATGTGGACAAGTTTGAGGTCTGCATAACCATATAAGCAGAGAGGTTATACGCGCAGCTGTAAATATACATGAGAACTCAGAATGGAGAGCGGAGAGCAAAAATAATGAGAAGCAAAGTCTGAGGGCTGAAGAATCCCAACTTTGAGAGGCTGAGTAGAGAGGAAGGTGTTTGCCCCCAACCCCCCAAAAAAGGAAAAAAACTGGCAAGTGATGGCCAAGAGTAGACATTTCAAGTTGGAGAGTATGACCAACTACTCTGAATGCTGTTGACAGCTCGAGTAAGAGAAGATAAAGCTTACAGCCTACTTGACTGCACAGAGATTGTTGACCTCGCTCGGAGCAGTTTGCTTGGAGCAGTTTGTTCCAGTTGTTAAGAGTTGTGCGTGTAGAGCCTGGATTGAAGAGAGGTAAGGGGTGAAGGCTGAAGAAGAGAGAGGTTAAGTGAACACCATTCATTTGAGAAAATGACCAAGATGTAATACCAATTTCCCAGAATTGTATGAGGCCTTGACCCTGAGGGTCAGAGAGGTCCCTTTCTGGCATAAGTGAATATCCAAGATGGAAAAAAATTGCACTTCAACTATTTCTACAGAGCTCTAGAAAAACTTCAGTACTCTGAGGTCTTACCAAATATTGGATAAACTCCCTCCTGGGGTGACATAAGCCAGATGGTTGGGGGGCCACTGGCACTCCCTAACCATACTATCTGAGGAGTTGCAGACTTGGGAGACAATGGTCAAGTTCAATGGACAAAAATTAGTGAGATTTTATCAAAAAGCTTAAAGCCAAGAACACAGAGCCTAAAACTAAAAAGGTATCTAAATAAATCAAGGGGAAATTTATGGACACGGGATTCAAAGGGAACTAGAAAGAGGAGTGTTAAAATGAGAAACTTTAGAAAGGGGTCAGTCCAGAGAGGATTATGTTTATAGCAACAGACTCATTCTGGACAAAGGTCAGAAGATATAGCTAGACAATCCCCAGCACGCTGGGACATGGTCTATAGAAAGGAGGGTAACTGAAGAAGGGGCACTGGTGTCTAGAAGCTCATTAACAGGGCTGTTCCTCTTCCGGGAAACGGCTTTGAACACACTGTGATCTGCCACAAGGAAAATTCTCCTTGGAACCATGTTGAATTCAACCTCTACACTCACATGTATCAGAATGCCTCTGGAAAATAGATGCATAATTTGAAATATTCCTACAGATATATATGTCTGCCCTCCTTAAACATCAGGATTATGACTGCATAAATCCTGTACACTCAGTGATGAATCTGGAAAAGCCTTATCTCACAACTAATCTCTAAAAGCCCAACCTCCAAGAACTCATCCTGGAGAGGGAAACTATGAATGAGGAAACTAAGTCCAACAAACCAGGCTAGAAGACTATGTCTGGCTCTTCCCAACCTCACTTGCATGAATCAGGGAGATAAAATATGACTTAAAATAACAATCCTGATTTCTCTCATGTCTCTTTTTCTCTTTTCTTTTTTATTAAGTGAGAGGCAGGGAAGCAGAGAGACAGACTCTTCCATGCACCCTGACCAGGACCTACCCGGAAAGCCCCCTATGGAGCAATGCTCTGCTCCTCTGGGACTGTTGCTCTGTTGCTCAGCAACTGAGCTATTTTAGCACCTGAGGTGAGGCCATGGTGCCATCCTCAGTGCCTGGGACCAACTTGCTTGAATAAGCCATGGCTGCAGGAGTGGGGGGAGAGAGAGAAAGAGAGAGAGAGAGAGAGAGAGAGAGAGAAAGGGAAGGTGGGAGGGGAGAGGAGGAGAAGCAGATGTGTACCCTGTGTGCCCTGACTAGTAATTGAACCTGGGACATACACATGCTGAGCTGATGCTCTATCACTGAGACAACCTCTAGAGTCTCATGTCTTTTATGCCTTATTAATTTTCACTATTTCCTTTGACACTAGAGAAGTTTTGTGTGTGTGTATGTGTGTAAATACAGGGGTGAGCAAAAGTAGGTTTATATTGTAGTTGTTTGTGTAGAAAATAATATAATAATTCATAAATATAAAAATAAACTGTTTCATGCACTCAAAACTGTAAACCTACTTTTGCTCACCCTGTATATGTATGTGTGTATGTGTACATATGTATATGTGTGTGGATGTGTGTGTGTAAACAAACAATAAAATATGATTGTTTAAAAGAAAGAAGCCCTGGCTAGACGGCTCAATTGATTAGAGCATTGTCCCGATATGCCAATGTTACGGGTTCAATCCCTGCTCAGGGCACATACAAGAATCAACCAATGAATACATATATAAACAGCAAACTGATGCTTCTCTTTCTCTCCCTCTCTCCTCTCCTTCCTCTATAAAATAAAATGTTTTTAAAGAATAAAGAAAAAAGAAAAAAGATAACCCTGACTATGTCAGTACTCGACTTTTACAAAATCGTAGGGAGTATAAGTGCCCAATTTATTATATACAGTGATAGAATGTTATGGATATTTTAAGTTACCAATATTAACATGGATAAATATACAAAGGGAGAAGAGATGATCTGCTATGCTTGGCAGCTTTCACTGTCATACCATGGGGCACAAGCCAGCGAAGAATTTCTCCTCCCAGACTGGCAGCACTGTTGCACAAATCTTCGCAGCCCGAAGGATTTGGAACGCCAAAGCAAGAGGTGATGGTGGGTGGGCGTTGCCCCTAGGGAACACCAATAGAATGGTCACAGCTCAGAAAAGCACATGTCCCGCTGGGTAGTCTTGCCCCCTCCCGCCTCCAAAACTGTTCCAGAGGAAAGTGACATTACTGCAGAAATTACGGAGCAGGGAGGGGGCAGTGACAACTGAGCAATGTTGCTGGGACACCAGCACAGGACACTTCAGTGTTCACAGCTCCTGGTGTGCATGTCAGGCTGCAATTGGACCTCTTCACAAAAGCCAAAACTACACTTTTTAAAAAATAAAAATGTCAGATAATTCACAGAAAGAGTCCATCTTCAATGTTGAATTACCATCCGGAGCAAAATAATTTAAAAGCTTAGTAAAAGTTCACCTTCTTAATTTTTTTCATATGTAGGCCTTGAATTAGTTGGTCATTAAAGTTATGATGATAATAAAAAGTTTTAAAAATTACTTTTTTTTATATTATGTATGTCCTTTGTGGATTTTTGGTTTAATATGAGAAAGTTCTTAAAATTCTGTTATTAATTTCACCTTAAGCCATAGAGAAAGTCTACAGAAGAGTTTCTAAATGACAGTTATGATTATTCCTTTGTGTATATCAACATCTAATGAGTACCTGTACCACTGTATGTAATTACGAAAACAAATAAAATCCCTATCTTGGTGGAGCTATGCCACCTCTTAGAATCAATACAAGTAGAAATTCACTACATACAAATTAATATTGAAACATGAAAGTGAAATAAGGATAAAAGTCCTTTTATATTTTCTAAGCTTACATAGTATTTTATCTGCCAGATAGTTATTTGATCTGCTCAACATTTTTATCTAGAATTTCTACTGCATAGGAGGATATAAATTTACCTACAACCAAACCCATTAATTACTGTATTCTCTTTATTTTCAAACTTAAATGAGGCCCTGGTTGGAGGCTCAGTGGATAGAGTGCTGGCCCAGTATATGGACATCCTGGGTTTGATTCCCAGTCAGGGCACACAGGAGAAGCGACCATCTGCTTCTCTTCCCCCTTCTCTGCCTCCTCCCCTCTCACAATCCCCTCCCATAGCCAGTGGCTTGATTGGTTTGAGTGTTGGCCCCAGGCACTGAGGATAACGGTTGGTCCAAGTACCTCAGCCTCAGTTACTAGAAATAGCTCAGTTGATTTGAGCATCAGCCCCAGACAGGGGTTGCCAGGTGGATCCTGGTTGGGAAGCATGCAGTAGTGTCTCACTATCTCCCCTCCTATTACTTAAAAAAAACCCTTAAATGTGTGCATTGTGTAAAATACTTGTATATATTTAAAGGGAATGTTTCATAAAAGCCATTAAAATAGTTCAAAAACTATTTTGCTCATTAAAATAGTTCAAAAACAATTTGCTGACTTAGTGAAATGTATTTTTAGTCCAACATTGTAATTATCTATAACAATCAACTATGTTGAGAACAAATATATTCTACTAAATTTAAGTTGATATTTATACTTAGCTCTCCAAACATTCTTTTTCCTAACTTTCTTTTTACTCTAAAAAAAAGTTCCTGAAAAAAAAAAAGACTATTTTGCCAATGGGAGCTGGCACATATTTAAATCGAAAAGTTCTATTACCCAGCAACGTTTAAAAATAATGTGTTACACATTGTATAGGAGGAACTCCATTTATGCCATATAGTCTAAGGCAGGGGTGCCCAAACTACAGCCTGCGGGCCACATGCGGCCCCCTGAGGCCATTTATCCGGCCCCCTGCCGCACTTCCGGAAGGGGCACCTCTTTCATTGGTGGTCAGTAAGAGGAGCACATTGACCCATCTCATTAGCCAAAAGCAGGTCCATAGTTCCCATTGAAATACTGGTCAGTTTGTTGATTTAAATTTACTTGTTCTTTATTTTAAATATTGTATTTGTTTCCATTTTGTTTTTTTACTTTAAAATAAGATATGTGCAGTGTGCATAGGGATTTGTTCATAGTTTTTTTATAGTTCGGCCCTCCAACGGTCTGAGGGACAGTGAACTGGCCCCCTGTGTAAAAAGTTTGGGGGGCCCTGGTCTAAGGTAATAGCATAAGTTTTCTGAATATAATTAATAGAGTTTCCTTTTATAAAGTTCTTAAAGGTATATTGGTACATTCCTGTTCATAGCAACATTATTCACAATGGTCAAATGGTGGAAACAGCCCAAGTGTCCACTGATTGATTAATGGATAAAGATGTGCTACATACATACAACGTAATATTATTCAGCTTTATAAAGGGAGGGAATTCTGATACATGCTACAATGGGTGAAGCTTAAACATATTGTGCTAAGTTAAATAAGCCAGTCACAAAACAATAAATATTGTGTGAGTCCATTTATATGGGCACTTAGAGTAGTCAAATTGACAGACACAAAGTAGAATGGTGGTTCCTAGGGGCTGGAGTCAGGGGGTAAGAGAATTAGTGTTTAATAGGTACAGAAATTCAGTTGAAGTATATAAGAAAGTTCTGAGATGGATGATGGTGATGGTTATACAGCAATGTGAATGTACTTCATGGTATTGAGCAGAATACTTAAAAGTCATTAAAATGTTAAATGCTATGTATATTTTACCACAATAAAAAGAAAAACTGCAAAAAGAAAAAAAAACCCAACAGTATATAAAAATTTAAAAAAAATTCTTAGAAGTGGATCATCATGGTAATCTATGAACTTGAAAGCAAGGGAAAATTTTTCATAAAAGACAGCCATCATCTAATATACAGTGTGTTCGTAAGTGACGGTGCACTTTTGACTGGTCACAGGAAAGCAACAAAAGATGATAGAAATGTGAAGTCTGCACCAAATAAAAGGAAAACTCTCCCAGTGTCTGTAGGATAATGTGGCAGCATGTGTGCATGCGCAGATGATGATGTAACACCATGTATACAGCGGAGCAGCCCACGGCCATGCCAGTCGAGATGTGGACGGTGCAGAGGAAAGTTCAGTGTGTTCTGTGGCTCGCTAAATTAGAATCCATGACCAAAGTGCAAAGTGAATATCGGCGCGTTTATAACGAAGCGCCACCACATAGGAATAACATTACTATTGGGATAAGCAGTTGAAGGAAATCGGCAGTTTAGTGGAGAAACCCCGTTCTGGTAGGCCATCAGTCAGTGACAAGTCTGTAGACGCTATACGGGATAGCTACTTAAGGAGCCCTAAAAAATCTGTGCATGAGCCCACATCAAACTGCAATGAATAGGTATGAAACTGGGAGAGTTTTCCTTTTATTTGGTATAGATTTCACATTTCTATCGTCCTTTGTTGCTCTCCTGTGACTGGTCAAAAGTGCACCATGACTTTACGGACATACTGTAGTTTCTTTTGTTAAGTGCTCAGATAACAAAGGAAATTCATATAATATCCATTTATTTAGATCAGCGGTCATTAAATGTATGTAGGGTGTCCAAGTATACAGTAGCCAGCCATCACCAGGGTCTGACACTGGTTGGGTAAAAATACATTGTCTTAAGTAAAGTCACAAGATTAACTATACAATATGTATCCATTGATCGTACTTACTTCTTTAAGTCAGTCTGAAAAGGACTCATTATGTGTTTCAGCCACGATCTGTATCTATAATACGCCCAGAAATAGAAGGCTGAGGTAGGGGCACTACAGCAAAGAAAGGCAGTGGGAAGTGTCCAATAGGGGAGAGTTTGAGAGGCACCTGAAGGGATCAGACATTATAGGAAAAGAAACAGATCAGACCTTAGAGTTTGTGGTTGGAAAGAACAATGAAAAAGAAGGTTGAAGGGACGTGGGCAGCCAGTTAGTAAAGGAGTTTTAGCAGTCTGCAGGCACTACAGATTTGTAGGAAGTTTCTTAAGGGAGATACATTATGAAAGCTATGATTTACATTTATTGGTCAAGAAAGTGAAAATTACATTAAAAAAGATGAGGAAGAATACTTGGTGACAGGGAGACTGGTTAAGTGGGAAATGGAATGAAAGAAAAGGATGTAAATATCTGTAAAACCAGGGAAATATCTTGTCTCTTGTGTAACTGCAAAAACTATTCTGGGTATAAATAGGAACATCAGCTTTAAAGGGATTAAGTGTCGCCCTCACTGAGCATCCTTCATGGACCATCAAGCTAAAGCATGCTTCATTTCACTGCATATCAGTAAAGCTCAATTCTATTGGCTAATGAAAATAAATTGTTAAAAATACAGAGTGAGAAGACCACCATTTTTGAGGGCTTATGCCCTTCTTATTATAACAGTGAAGGAGAATCCATTTGCAGTTACAAAATAACAGCCAGAATACAAATGAGGCCTACACAGTTAAACTATTTAACCAACCTCAGTGCTTCACCTTCTTAAAATTCCTGGAAGATAAGCAACTGGGAAGTGGTGAGTGACATACAAATTGCCCTTCGGCTAACTTCCACGATTAAAAACTCCTTTGACCAGCATTCCTCACACCAATTCTCTAACACTCTCCAAAGGACAGCCATTTGGTATTTACCTGTGATCATGAAAGTATTCCAAACAGAATCCCCTCCAGTTATAGTAAGAATGGGATGTACGCGGCCTTATTACTCCCTTTTTCCCCGAAAATGTTTTAACTCATGACTTAAACACAGCTCTCCTTCCAAAATTCTTCCAGGTAATTTTATCAGCATGCATTTACCTAATAATTTAGTTATCATTTCTATATCATCTTTTAGGCAACCCCTCCTTGCTAAGTCATCTTCCCACTAAATCACCAAGCACTCTCAGAATCACTCAGCCTCGACACGTTCCTTGCTGAAGTGTGCAATGTTTAGCATGCATTTGTCTTTCACATTTTGTTCCTCTAAAAATACAAGTTCCTCTGATACATCTTCTAATAGTCTTTATGGAGACCAGTGACCCCATCACAAACTAGTGAATATTATTATGTGACCTTGGTTTTGATTTTGCTGGTGGCGTTTCACTTCAGTAAGTGCATAGATGACATTAAAAAAATTTTTTTTCATCTCCTTTTCCCCCAAAGAGGGTAAAAACACCTTTTAAAAGAAACAGTACACAGTGCACAAAGCAAGTATTGTAAAGATGTATCAACTGCATTTTCTTCAAATCTATGATCCGTGATCTATATTAAATGTTCTAATACATGTATTCTTAGTGGGGACAATTTCTGACCCAAGGAGACTGGCTGTAAAGCCAGTAGCCGTGGCCACCATCACAGCTTCCTGGTCCATGCAGGTTTGCATTTGATTCGGATAGACAGTAATGAAACAAGGAGCCAAGAACTGGTGGGCCATTAGCTTTAATCCTAGCTTGCACCCAGCAGGCGAGAAAACACTTCCCTTTCCATTCAGGGCTCCCAAAGCCACTGACTCATCTGAGTATTCCTAGAATCAAAGGTTTCTACCTCACCAGCCTTATTCACTTCTGTTCCCCATCTCCTTCTCTCTGCACAAATTGCACAAACTGGCTTCTCCTTCTGCAATGCTAATTTCAGGAACCATGTGAGAGAGAACCTGGTCTCCCTTATTTTATAGTTTAGAAATTAAAGCCTTTAAGCCAGTACACAAATAAGAAAGTATCTGATACAAAGCCACTTATCTGAGGCATAAATGGGATTCCTCATAAGAGTGCACCACCCCACATCATGCAACAGTGAAGGGTGTGGGGAAAAGCTTAATGTTGAGAAGATCTTAGTATTAGAAGGATGTTGAAAAGATCTTAGTATTAAAAGGATGGGAAAGGTTTAGTCTTAAAACTAAGCCTTAGGCTATAAGGACCCTGCCTGCTTACAGCCTGTCCCCCACACCCAATGCAAACTATAAGCGAGCAAACATATACATCAAATTTGCAAACCTATTTGACCCACAGAGGCAAAAATTTGCTCTTAACCCTTTGAGTAGTACGAACATTCATGTACACCCTCGTACCTCCTGACCATCCAGAGTATGATTGATTTATTTTAAAAATGTATAAGGCAACATTAAAAAAAGGCAAATGTATGTTCTACATGTTTCCATAAATTGGTTATCAAACAAACATGATTTTAAGTTAACAGAACTCTAACGAACTCATTTTATCTTTTGAAAAAAATCTCACTCTCAGGGGTCAGCAAGCATGAGAAAAACTCACCACTCAAAGGCTTAAGGGATAAAATAAAACCTTACTCTTCATGTGTAAAGCACAGATATCCACAGAATACATAAACACATTCATAGTATAGTTATGGTATATAATTCATTCTGAAGAGGGGATGGCGATTTATCCAGAAAGGCTCTACCTTAAAGGAATGGTAATAAAAAAAGTTGAAAAATACTGCTTTGCTGTAAAAATTGTAAGAAATGAAATGTTAATACTGTATCCTTTAATATAGTTACTTATTAGGGAGCTCTGAAGTCTCTAGACATCATTTCACTTATTCCTGAGTATCCAGGAGCTCCTGCTGGAGGCTCCTCGGGGCTGGATCCTTCCCCTGTTATTGCACCTATCACACTAAATTACAACTGCCCACTGGACTTTCTCCCCTCACTACACTATTTTAGGAGACTGTCTTCATTCATTCCACATTATGGATCACCCACTGTAACAAAAGCACTGGCCTCATTGCCTGATGCATGGCATTTAACACAAATTTCTTGAATAAATGAAGCATTAGGCCATATTATCTTTATAATATCTAGAGATAGTTATTATTTTTCCTGTCTTAAAAATGAGGAACTGAGGATCTAAAAATAAGTATCGTGCAACTAGCTAGTCAGGGACAGAGGCAGAATTCTAAACCTAGGACTGTATAACTACATACTGGGTTCTTGGCCATGGTCAAACTTTCCGGAAAGAGCCTACCAACAGGTTGAAGTATTTATGGTATGAGGCTCAGACAAAGGCTTTTCACTGTGTAGGTCTGGGCACATCTCCTAAGCATTCTGGGCTTCTCTACCAGACCCTGAGCTCCTGCAGGGTGACAATGATGAGCCTCTCTTTCAAAGAGAAGGGAGTTGATTAGATACATTCTTAATTTCTCACTGGATCTCATAATTTAACTCAGTATGCTACTTATGTCACCCTCCTGTTAATTCTAAAAGAGAACATAATAAGATGTCCAACATCTGGAAATAGATTCTATACATCATTTTTTTTTTTCATTTTTCTGAAGCTGGAAACAGGGAGAGACAGTCAGACAGACTCCCGCATGCGCCCGACCGGGATCCACCCGGCACGCCCACCAGGGGCGATGCTCTGCCCACCAGGGGGCGATGCTCTGCCCATCCTGGGCGTCGCCATGTTGCGACCAGAGCCACTCTAGCGCCTGAGGCAGAGGCCACAGAGCCATGCCCAGCGCCCGGGCCATCTTTGCTCCAATGGAGCCTTGGCTGCGGGAGGGGAAGAGAGAGACAGAGAGGAAAGCGCGGCGGAGGGGTGGAGAAGCAAATGGGCGCTTCTCCTGTGTGCCCTGGCCGGGAATCGAACCCGGGTCCTCCGCATGCTAGGCCGACGCTCTACCGCTGAGCCAACCGGCCAGGGCCTCTATACATAATTTTTTAACTCTCCTGATGCCATGGTACACCCAGGTATTATTCTTACAGTGACTTACCACATAAACGTTGTTCTTACTCTTAAAAACTTCTGTTGCCATTCTACTAGGCACTTTCTGACAAGGAAATCCTGGTAAACTTGTGTTTTTAAATGATATCAGTAAAAATCTGTATTAAGTGACTGAGATTATTTGAAATTAACCATTTGGTGAAAAAATCTTAACTTCTCCTTCCCCCCACAATTATTAATATAAATTCCTTACCAAATTATTAGTATAATAAACCATTTATAAAATTTTTAGGAATCTATCTCAAAGGCATAAAGTGAGAATAAAATACTTCAAAATTTGAAAATTTGGGCCCTGGCTGGTTGGCTCAGTGGTAAAGTGTTGGCTTGGCATGTGGCTGTCCCAGGTTCAATTCCTAGTCAAGGTACACAGAAGAAGGAACCATCTACTATTCACCTCTCCTCCTCCCTTTTCTCTCTTTCTCTCTCTCTTTCCCTTCCACAGCCATTGATTTGAGCACATCAGCCCTGGGCACAGAGGAGGGCTCCATGAAGCCTCTGCCTCAGGTGCTAAAAATGGTTCAGTTGTGGCCCTGGCTGGTTGGCTCAGTGGTAGAGCGTCGCCCTGGCGTGCAGGAGTCCCGGGTTCGATTCCTGACCAGGGCACACAGGAGAAGCGCCCATCTGCTTCTCCACCCTTCCCCCTCTCCTTCCTCTTTGTCTCTCTCTTCCCCTCCCGCCGCCAAGGCTCCACTGGAGCAAAGTTGGCCTGGGCACTGAGGATGGCTCTGTGGCCCAGGCGCTAGAATGGCTCTGGTTGCAGCACAGCAATGCCCCAGATGGGCAGAGCATCGCCCCCTGGTGGGTGTGCCAGGTGGATCCTGGTCGGGCGCATGAGGGAGTCTGTCTGACTGCCTCCCCGTTTCCAACTTCAGAAAAATACAAAAAAAAAAAAAAAAAAAGGTTCAGTTGTGAGCATGGCCACAGATGAGCAGAGCATCTGCCCCAGACAGGAGTTGCTGGGTGGACTCCAGTCGGGGTGCATGTGAGTCTGTCTCTTTATCTCCCCTCCTCTCACTTGGGAAAGAAGAAGAGAAAAGGAAAAAAAAAAGAAAAAGAAAATTTGTTTGCTGTGGTGAAACCAAGGTTGAATTTTAAAAAGAGATGAAAGCCACTAATAAAGATGAGTAAGACCAGAAGAAACACTGGGCAGATATTTTTACTAGAGCAGTGGTTCTAAACATTAGCAAATGGTGAAATACCCAAACACAGCCCTGGCCCTCATACCCCAAGTTGCAGATGCAGTAGATCTGGGGTGGGACCCAAGAATCCCAGGTGATACTGATGCTGCTGATGGGGGGCCACACTTTGAGGATCCCTGTCTTAGAAAAAATGTTTAGTTGAGGACAAATATCTGCTAAACTACTGTTTTGATTTGACCTACAGAGAACATAACCAGGAAAGTGCAATTCAGCATTATCGAGTTGTTTAAACAAAATCACAAGTGCATATTTTCTCATTTAAAATTTTTTTTTTTTTTTTTTTTTTTTTAGCATGGTCAATGATAAAGGAAGGGAGAAAAAAAAAAAAAAAGAGGATGATTTCTTTTTCTTTTTCCCCTTAACGTTACCTTTGGCTTACCATATGGAATGTGATGGGTTTTTTTCCCAAAGTAGGAACTTCTGTAACACCAAAGTCTGATTCTAATCCAAGTTGTGGAGAAATAAATTTGTCCATTTCTGACTGCTTTCTTAGCCCCCTCAGCTATGCCTGATGTCAAGAAGGGATGTGAAATTATTCTAAGTAATTTATACATTGGTAAGAATTCACTCATTAAGGAATGATTACACTCAATCAGCCTGAGTGCTACAGCAGTGGTCCCCAACCCCCAGGCCACAGACCGGTACCAGTACGTGGGCCATTTGGTACCGGTCCGCAGAGAAAGAATAAATAACTTACATTATTTCCGTTTATATTTAAGTCTGAACAATGTTTTATTTTTAAAAAATGACCAGATTCCCTCTGTTACATCCATCTAAGACTCACTCTTGACGCTTGTCTCATAAGTTCGACAATTATATTTAAAAATACCACAGTTTTTACACCGGTCGCATAATTTTATTTTGTGCATTTATCCGGCCCCCCCTAAAGACCGGTCTGTGAAATTATTTTCTGACATTAAACCGGTCTGTGGCCCAAAAAAGGTTGGGGAACACTGTGCTACAGGAAAGGGGGCTGGGGTTTCAGCAGAGAACCCTTTCAGTGAACAGTGCAAACAAATTAGTAAACAGACACTTCCATTAAAATGAATCTGCAGGGCCTGTAGGGGGAGCCCTCACTCCCTACTTCCATGGTGAAGCACCACAGAGAGGCCTCTGGTAGTAACAGCACTCCCAACTTACCCTCTATAAAAAGTTTCCTTTCCTTTGTCTTAGTGATCATGCATGTGACTCACCATGGCATGTTCCAAATTGCAATTCTTTGCTGTTCCAAATAAATCCATTTTGTTGGAGAAATACCTGGCTGATTTTCTGGGAAGTTCCATAACAGAAATATAGAAATTATATTAGGTGGAGAATACCTCTTTATATAAGGCCAACCTTGATAGCCTCTATTGTTGCAAAGATTACTGGAAGATGTCTTTCAATGTGACCATTGACTAGCTTTTTTTTTAAAAGTTCTATGGTTCTGCTTATTTTTATTTATGGATATTCTGACTTGTTCTAAAAGAATTTAATTTACTGAGGTAGAAACAATCCAGTAAAATAAATTTTTTTAAATTTGTTTATTTTTTACAGAGACAGAGAGTGAGTCAGAGAGAGGGATAGACAGGGACAGAGAGAGATGAAAAGCATCAATCATTAGTTTTTATTGCGCGTTGCAACACTTTAGTTGTTCCTTGACTGCTTTCTCATATGTGCCTTGACCACAGGCCTTCAGCAGACCGAGTAACCCCTTGATGGTGCCAGCTTGTGTTCAAGCTGGTGGGCTTTTTGCTCAAACCAGATGAGCCTGCGCTCAAGCTGGTGAGCTTGGGGTCTCGAACCTGGGTCCTCTGCATCCCAGTCCGACGCTCTCTCCACTGCACCACTGCCTGGTCAGGCAAAAATAAAAATTTCTTCAGGGTGTTATGGACTTAATGTTCAAGTCCTCCTCGAATTTATATGTTAAAATCCTAAGCCTCAATGTGATGGTATTTAGAGGGGGGCCTTTGGCAGGTGATTATGTCATGAGGGTGGAATCCTCCTCAATAGGACTGGCATCCTGAAAAAAAGATACTAGTTTGGTGTGTGTGTATGTGTGAGAGAGAAGCAGAGAGAGGGACAGATAGGGATAGACAGGCAGGAAGGGAGAGAAATAAGAAGCATCACTTCTTTGTTTGTGGCTCCTTAGTCTCTTTTGCTCGTTGATTACTTTCTCACATGTGCTTTGATGGAGGGCTACAGCAGAGTGAGTGACCCCTTGCTCAAGCCGGAGACCTTGAGCTCAATTCAGTGACCTTGGGCTTCAAGCCAGGTACCTCTGGGCTCAAGCCAGTGACCATGGGGTCAAGTCTATGATCCCACACTCAAGCCAGTGACCCCTCGCTCAAGTTGGTGAGCCTGCACTCAGGCTGGCGACCTTGGGGTTTTGAACCTGGGTCTTCCTCATCCCAGTTCGATGCTCTATCCACTGTGCCCCCATCTGGTCAGGCCAGTTTGCTGCCTTACCCTCTCTCTATCACATGAGGATACAAAAAATTGAAAATAGCTGTCTGCAACCCAGAAGAAGGGCCTCACCTGAACCCAACCATGCTGGCACCCTGATCTTAGATTTTCAGCCTCCAAAAATGTGAGAATAAAGGTCTGTTGTTTATAAGCCATTCACTTGCCTCTGGTATTCTCTGTAGTAGCCCAAACAGGCTAAGATACAGGAGTGAGAACTGGCATATTGGAATAAGAAAGGTAGGGAAGAATATGAAGGAAGCCAGATGTGAGGTCAGACCACCTCTTTTATCCTTGCAAGCTGCATTTATATAGCTGTTAAAAAGCTGAACCAAAAACCACAATAGATTATGAAGAACACATAATGGCATAATAAATAGAGCCCTATCTTGAAGAAGTATAGACTATGACATTATAACTTAGCATTCTGTTTGATAGAGACACGCTTTCAAAGGTAATTGCAATGAAAATGTAGTTTTGACCAGTGTGCCTATATTTGTTGTGAAGTGAGGGGTATAAATGTTTCCCTACGAGACAGAGCAACAACAAGGGAGAACAAGTGAGCATAGGAAATTTTGGGGTGAAGAGCCCTCACTTGTGAAAAGCCTCCCCACCCCATTCTGAGAGGAGGAGAGTAATGAAGAAAATGGTCAAATGTTTTCTACAGGGAAAAAAGGTGAATAGTGGAAGAACACAGTTTTAAAGCCATTTCATTTCTTAATACATGCCTCATTAAGAAAATGTCACATTGAACAAATTCTGTCCTGATGCAGTTTAAAACAGCACTAAACCGACATGACAGATGGCTGTCTCTTGATGACAGAAACACTCAACCCATAACTGCAATGTCTTTGAACAAAATTCTAAACAAAGCAAGGGAGAGCTGGGAGCTTTGGGGGGTCTATCTGGTCCAGTAGTACTTGACTTGCTGGAATGATTATAAATCTTCCCTTGAAATTGCGAGTTAGCAACTGGAAGTTTCTAAGATCAAATTGCCCAGATGGCGGCTGCTTTATTGTTGATGCCTCCATCAAGCAGGTTGCCTTTTTCACATCAAGTGCACTGAGGAGCAAGGCGAAATGCAAGAACCATGGAAGACATGCTCAAACATCTTCAAGACCTACTTATCCTTCAAATCCCTGCCCCAACACATTTCCCCAAAATATAATGCAGCATACAACCATCTTTTCACAGGGATAGAGTTTATCGCGTTTGTGGTTAAGATTACAAACTTGGACGTCCATTCCCCAGTTATGTTAACAGTACCAGCAGAAATGTGTCCCAAGCTATTAGGTTTTTTGTCTGGGGCCCCTTTAAATCCAGGTCCCTTTAAACTCAAGTTCCCCTCACCCAACCTCCCACTGGGGCAGCTTCTTCATTAAGCACCTCTGTCGCAAACCCCTCCCTTAAACAGCTCCCCCCACCCTGGGAAGGTTCTGGGAAGTGTCCTTGGGACAAGGACTTCCAAAGGGGCAGGAGTACTGGGAAAGGGAGATAGTCTATGACCAAGGCCACAAACCAGGATATGCTAGTCTGAGAATGCCCAGGTGCACCAACCCCTACATCAGCAGATGCCTGCAGTCCCTATATCAGACACACCCTTCCTGAAGCTCAGGGTTGATGCCACTTCAGTTTCAGCCCATCTGCTTATAGACACATAAAGAAACTTCTTATAAAACTCATCAGGCCTTGTGTGCCCCATCTTTGGCCAACCTAACACAAGCGACATACTGAATTATCAGTAATGCTTCTTTCTGCCTTTGTTCAAAACTAAGCTCAAGCACATGAGGGTCATTCCCGCTCTATTCACTTCCTCCCACCAAAGTGGAAATGTTCTCTGAAGAGGAAGCCAGAGGCAGACCCAGCTCTCGGGATTCCCTCATCACCATGTTCTGTTTTCAGCCGCAGCCCTGGGTGAGCTACCCCTTTACATTACTCTTTAAACTTATTCTTTCTCAATCCTTACTAAAAGCACTGGCTTCTAAGGGATGAGGTAAAAAGGCATTAAAAATATCTAGCAAGGAAATAAAATACTGCTTTGGTTAAAGGATGCTTTTAGCCCCATGGAGTAAGTTTGGGTTTCCTCCATTCAAACCTTAGATTCAGTAACTCTGACCACTAATTTTTTAAAAGACTAATATAAAGAAAAATGTAACGCATAGGTATTTTATAAACCATTTATTGCTTAGGCTCTGGCCAGCGGGCTCAGTAGTAGAGCATCAGCCCAGTGTGTAAAGTCCCAGGTTTGATTCCTGGTCGGGGCACACAGGAGAAGCAACCATCTGCTTGTCCACCCCTCACCTTTCTTCTCTCTTTCACTCTTTTCTCCTCCTTGGTTTGAGCAAGTTGGCCCTGGGCACTGAGGATGGCACCATGACCTCACATCAGGCACTAGCATAGCTCAGTTGCTGAGCAACAGAGCAGTGGTCCAGGTGGGCAGAGCATTGCCCAGTAGGGGGCTTGCTGGTTGGATCCAAGTCAGGGTGCATATGGGAGTCGGTCTGTCTGCCTCCCCGCCTATCACTTAATAAATAAATAAATAAATAAATACATAAATAAATACATAAATAAATAAATAAATAAAATAAACCATTCATTGCTTAAGGTTATTGGAACTGTGTGTTAACGATAGAGTACACAGTGTGGGGCTTAACAGACTTCTCACCTTGAGAATTGTATAGACCTGGGGAATAGAGAAAACAACTCAAATATGACCTAGAAGAGAAGTGGTGCCACTGAGCCTGACAAAATGCTCTTCTGCCTTTCGCCATCCACCCTCTGCTTCCCATTCTGGAGAGAATGGGCAGCATCGTGGGCTCTGGGTCTGCGCTCTGGGCCACTCTGTCCCCTCCTGTGTCTGGTTCCCAGCCCTGCACTGAAGTGTGACAGTGCTGAGGTTCTTTCTCTTTAACTGCCCTATGTCCTCCAATTGCATCTTGGTGACAACAGCTCTGAAACAACCCTGTAAGATGGAGTGTGTCCCTGAAATGCACGGGAAGCAAACCCCAAGCTGGCATTGTCCCATCAGGCACCGGCTTCTGGAGAAAGGGCCCAGCGAGAGAAGAGCACGTCAAATGTGCTAAGTAGGCGCCGTGAGACTCAAACAAACTCCTCGTAGACTGGATTCGATTCCTGGCTTCATGGTTTCCTAACTGTGTGAACTTGGCAAACGACCTAACTTCTCATTACTTAACTTCTCTGTCAAACAGGGATAATAGCACCCACCTCACAGGGTCCTTATGAGGATGAAAGAAGTTAGTTGATGAGAAGCACTATGTTTCAGTGCTTGCTATTCTCATAAGATTGCCTTCAGACCCTGACTTCACTGAAATAGTAATTTAGTCTGATCATATCAACTTTCTCGGGACTTCCTGCAATGGAGGACTTGTATTCTCCTACGCTTTTTAACTTAAGAAATTTGGTTTGATCTCCACTACTTTAATACCATTTCCAGACTGCAGTACCTCCCACCTGACCCCCAATCGTGGCCTCGCCCTACAAGCCCCACTCCTTCCACTTACTGTAAGGGACACCAGAATACATCACCACCAAATATGCTACTCTGACACAGAATTCCTTTGGGCTGGAGGTGAGAATCAGCAGATGCAGAAAGACACTTCCCCAGGGCTTCCCCAGTGACTAAAAGCAGAAAGTTTTGAAAAATGAACTGCCATAAACTCCCTCTCCCGGGGATGTTCTATGGCTAGGGAAATGATGAAAAGTTGGCACCGAGATGGATCTGTACAAACAAGCCTTACTCCATTAGTGTTCCCCATAGATTAGCCCTCCCACAATTTACTGCCCTAGGAATTCAAAATCCTGTTTCCTTTGTCCTGTCACTTCTCTGAAAAGTTATTGTTCTTTGTTAAGATGCAACATGAGACCAAGTTGTAACCACCCCTTTGCATTACTCTTTACTGATGTTTCTTCCACACAAACTGTTTTTCTTTCATTAATCTACCTTTTGTCAAGGGGCCAAGCCAGAGGACCAAAAAGAGTAGAGGGAAAAAACCTTTCTTCCTCCCTGACATCACCCTTCTTGACAGTTTCACCTGTGGGCTCCACGTTTACCTCCACCCCGTCCATCTTCACTGTATCACTTCAAAATCCACAGTGACAACTTACTGGACTCTAGCACCCAATCCTTCGATTCCAGAAGCTGTTATCTCTATCCTACTTCAACACTGCATGTATCTTTACTATTTCTTCTTTCACTTCAGGTCATGACAGAGGTATGTCTTTTCTCTCTCCTGTGGGTCATCGTCCACCAGCTACCTGGATTCCGCATTCTCCCTTCTCCAGAGCAGAGCTTCTCCCACTCTGGTCCGCAGATCAGCAGCCACGGCAGCTCCTGGGAACTTGTTAGAAATGCTGGTTCTTGGGCTCCCGGGTAGAGTGAGCCAGAACCTCTGGGGTGGGGCTGAGCAGCCTGTGTTTTAATTGGCTCTCTAGGGATATAGCTCAGACTCTGCTGCTGTTGTAAGGAATTAAGTAGCAAAGCAAGTATTTCTCACCACCACCCCCCAGTCCTTCTTTTCTCCTACTTAAATCATGTTCAGGTCTTTCGTATCCTTAAAAAAGAAAAGAAAAATCTGAATCCTGCTCCTCCTAGAAATACCTATCAAACGTTTATTTCACTGATAACATTCTCTAAACAAGGGAGATGACAAACTTTCTGCTCAGACTTTCTCTTAAAGACACTCCAAGAATTCTTAAATAGTGCCGTCTTATCACACTCTAGTAAAGCCATTCTGTCTAAGGCCAGTAAGTTATCGTCCAAACTGTAAAGCTCTCCCTCTCCCTCAATCTCTATGCAACATTTGACAATGCTGAACACTTCCTTAGTCATGAAAAGTCCTATCCTAATTCCCCCAAAGAGCCAGATCCTGACTCTCTTTCTCTCTGACCAGGCTCTCTCAGACTCCTTTGCCAACTCTCCATCTTCTGTCTCACACAGGTATTTCCCAATGTTCTCTTTTCCATACTAATCTCACCTTTATGGATTCAATTATCACCCCTGTACAATACTTCAAATTCATCTTTTCATCTTTCTACCATAACTGCCCATCTTAACTGGAGTTTCACAAAACATGCAACCTTTTAGATGCTTCTAATGCACAGGCTCTACAGTACCTCAAATGTAACACATCTCAATATCAACTTATTTTTGGTCCAAACTATAACTTCCACTTCCCTGTTTTTATTAACGACATTGTCATTCTCCAAAGGCATAGCATGTCCCAAAATAGTGCCTCAGAAAATGCTAGGTTCTTTAGAAATTCATTTTTTTAAAAAAAGTTTTTATGAACTAATAAATGTAAGAAATGGGATAACACCATCAGCTTCTTGGAGATTCACAGTGTGTATCAGCATATTAGAGGCTCTGAGAAATCCTGCACAGAAAAAAAATAACGCATGCAATTGTGAAATGATTTTAACAAGGTCTTAATTTCTTCAGTAATAGCAATGTCATTCAGAACATCTATCAATACATATTAAAAAGAGCTACCTTTATCATCATCTTGTCTCTGCCTCTCACATCTGATTATTTGCCAAGCCTGTATAACTTCCTTGCAGAGATCTTATTTCCAGTCCTTTAGTCGCCTCCCCGTTTCTGGCCGCTCCTACTTCTTGCTGGAGCATTGTAACTCATTTCACTTTTATTCTCTTTAACTTTTGATTCAGCCTCAGTTTGAGGTCAGATTAATTAAACTACAGGTCAGATCTTGGTTCAAAATCTTCACTAAATAAATGTCAACATAAAGGAAGTAACACCCAAGCCTCTTTAACCCAGATTAAACCCTGTTTACCACCCTTTCTCTCCCTCCAACCCTGTTTCATCTGAAATGGACCTTGACCCTCACCTTACCTCACATCCATGCTGTGTCTCAAGCTATTCTCTCACTTCATCATGAGAAGCCCTTCAATAACATCACAGCTCAAAATTTACTATTCTCCACAGCTCAACTCTAACCCCACCACTTCTAGGAGCTTCCTGATGGCCAGGTCATAAACTGTCACTGCTCCTTTTGAAATCCCATAGGATTGTGTTCATTGCACTTGTTATATCTGCCCTTCTGTTTTTAGAACGAGGCACAGTGTGAATGTAAACTGTGTCTCATACATATTTATCTCCCCAGCTGTACCTATGCAGTGCCTTGCTCAGAGAGCTCTAGAAATAGCCTGCATAATGAATAAGGATCAATTTTCCTTGACCTGCACATAGAAAAGGAAACTAACACCCTTAAAGGCAGAACCAATGATGCTGGAAACTCCTTATCCAAAAGTGGCTAGTACCTGTGATGGTAAAGAAAATTCTCCGTGTTCTTCCTTAAAGAGCCTCTTTCACACTAAGTGCTGTAATTTTGTTAAACAGATGATCCATTCGTAGCCATAAACACCACAGTCCCAGATACATTATTAGATACAGTAATTTGCCTCAGTTCCCCAGTGTCAGCTGCAAGACAATGTCCTTTCCTGCTTCTGAAAGGAATCAAATGACTTCAATTTCTTGACAAAACCTCACACTGAATTGAAAACTAACAGAATCCTGCCAACAGTATTTATTAGCAAAACTACCACGGGCAGAAGCAAATGATTCCTACTTCCCTCCTCACTACATTTGACACTTCTGATAAAGAAAAACTGGGCCAAGTTCAATCAGATATAACAAACAACCCACACATACATGGGTAAAAACAAAACAAAACAAAACAAAACAAAAAACCTTTGGAAATATTAGTTCAATGCTTTAAAATCCTTCCAAAGGACAAAGGGTACAACCATTGAGAACTAGTAAAACTGTTGGACAAATGTCCAAAAAAGTCTGCTCTTGTTTGTTTCTCTTATCATTGTTTAGTCTTTGCCCCTCAATTTGAACTCCAAATGCCATGATCTTTCCCTAATTCTTCAGCCAGTTTATCTGTCATTTTATCCTCTAATCACATATACATGGAGTGATAAAATAGAAGGGGAAAGGAAGCTAACATTTAGTAAATTCTCACAACCTTTGTCAAGTGGTTATTATTTTAGATTCCAGAAATCCACACTAGCACAGCAGAGAAAGTGCACTAACCCTGGCCTTAAATGCGTGGGTTCAAATCCTGCTTATTTGCTAGCTGTGTGTCTTTGAGCAGGTACTTAAGGTTCGTTCACCTTCTATAAAACAGGAAGTCTAATAGTACCTTTTTCCTGGAGTTATTACAAGTATTAAATGAGGTACTATGTCTAAAGGACTTAGAACCATGCTTGGCAATTATTAGTTCTTTATATAAATATCACTGGGGAACAATTTTTTTTTCATTGTCTGTTGCATGAGGTTTTAGAACTGTTTCTATATATGTCTGCATTGCTGATTGCAAATCTGAAATCTGTTTTTTGGTGCATGCTCTAGTTTTTATGCAATTTTAACTTCTTTTTGTTACAGTTAATGGCATGCATTGGTTTTTAAATTGGAGTTAAAGGGCAATGACTCTTGGATTAAACATAACCACAAGGCAATTAATGTTTACAAACGTCACTTTTACATAATTGTAGTTGTTTTAAATGTAAAAAATTATTATCTGATAAAAACACCCTCTTATTTTGTTTTAAGATTGAATCATGGCTTCTTTGAGTAGGCGTAAATGTAAGAATATTTCTGACACCTTCTTTCTGTTATATATGTGGCTGTTACACAATTCAACATCAAAGGCGAAATATTTCATCATTTGTGACACGTGCATATATTGCCTATTTTCAAGTTCCCCTTGGCGATCAAGACAAGAATTGGGCTCCTCATATTGTGTGTCATAATTGTGAGGAAATGCTTTGTGACTGGACAAAAGGAAAACGCAAAGAAATGCCTTTTGGTATTCCCATGGTTTGGTGTGAACCTAAGGACCACAGCAGTGACTGTTATTTCTGTCTGATCCATACAAAGGGCATCAGCAAGAAAAAAAAGCATATGATCTCATATCCTAACATTTCTTCAGCAATACGACCCATCCCACACTCTGAGACACTCCCGGTTCCAGTTTTCAATGGTTTTATTTCTTCTAAGGACAAAGAAAGTGAACATGGTGATCAAGTGTATTTTGATAAGATGCATGAGGAAATGGTTGTAGAATCTAAAGGGTCTTCCTCTGATGCCAAGCAATCATTAACCCCTCAGCAGTTTAGCCGAACCGAATTAAATGACTTAGTAAGAGATTTGGGCCTATCAATGAAAGCAGCTGAGTTATTAGCCTCCAGGCTTCAAGAAAAGAATGTACTTCACCAGTCAGCTAAAGTATCTCATTTCAAAAAGTGTGAACAAACTTTTGTGGACTTTTTTTCTGAAGACAAACACTTTGTTTACTGCATGATATCAGCAGTCTTCTCAGCCAGCTAGGTGTTACTACTTACAGTCCAACAGAATGGCAGCTTTTCTTGACAGCTCTAAAAGGAGTCTGAAATGTGTTCTCCTACATAACGGTAATGTTTATGCAGCGGTTCAAATTGGTTACTCAACTCATCTGCGAGAAGATTATAATGATATAAAAATTGTCCTCGACTTACTGAAGTATGAGGAGCATAACTGGATCATTTGTGTGGATCTCTTTTTTTTTTCCATTTTTCCGAAGCTGGAAACAGGGAGGCAGTCAGACAGACTCCCATATGCGCCCAATTGGGATCCACCTGGCATGCCCACCAGGGGGCAATGCTTTGCCCCTCTGGGGCATTGCTCTGTTGCATCCAGAGCCATTCTAGAGCCTGGGGCAGAGGCCACAGAGCCATCCCTAGCACCTGGGCCATATTTGCTCCAATGGAGCCTTGGCTGCGGGAGGGGAAGAGAGAGACAGAGAGGAAGGAGAGGGGGAGGGGTGGAGAAGCAAATGGGTGCTTCTCCTGTGTGCCCTGGCTGGAAATCGAACCCGGGACTCCTGCACTCCAGGCCGACGCTCTACCGCTGAGCCAACTGGCCAGGGCCATTGTGTGGATCTTAAAATGGTAAATTTCCTGCTAGCACAACAGAGAGATTTCACAAAGTATCCTTGCTTTCTGTGTTTGTGGGACAACAAAGCTCGGTAGAAACACTGGACACAGAAGGAGTGGCTGAAACGTGAAGCTCTGGAAGTAGGGATGCAAAATATTGTGAATGAACTTATAGTTAATCGAGATAGAATCATTTTTCCCCCACTTCACATCAACCTTGGCTTAATGAAGCAGTTTGTTCAGGTTTTGAATAGAGAAAGTGAATGCTTTCAACATATTATTTCTGCTTTTCCTGCCTTGTCTTTCGAGAAGATAAAAGCAGGTGTATTTGATGGACCTCAAATTCGAACCCTCATATGTGATGAAGAATTTGCCACGAAGATGAATAAGGAGGAGAAAACAGCATGGTAGTCTTTTGTGGCAGTTACAAAGAACTTCCTTGGCAACAAAAAAGCAGAAAACTATGAAATTCTGGTTTATAGTCCTAACCTCCAGAAGCTCAGATGCTGTTGGCTTTCTGCAACATTGGATGTAACATGAGCGTTAAGATTCACTTCCTGAACAGTCACCTTGATAAGTTTCCCGAAAATCTTGGAGCTGTTAGTGATGAGCAGACTACTGTTGGAGCATCAAACGAGACTGTCCTCAACAAGTACACAAACGCAAGAGCTACAAATGCAAATTTTTGCCTGAATAGAATTTAAATAAGTTTTGCACAAATTTCATGATTAAAATAAGTGTTTTATTATGTTCTATTTTGAAATTGTAGACAAATTCTGATGCAATCATATCTTTTAGTGTATTAGTGTATTTACTGTATTATATAAATTATTATATTTTCACAAAGATGATGCCCAAGAAGACATTCTACTTCATTATGTTAAACTAAATGTTGAAAATTTTACAATAAGATGAAAACCTAAAATCTTGAATTGCAAAAGAACTGTAGCTTACAGAGAAAAACTAATGTCAGGTTTGAGATCAGCACACTTGAATTAGGTAAGAACAAGTGTTTTTGTGGATGCAACAAAAATTTTTTTCCCCAGTGTATTTGTTAAACAAACAGAAAATGTAATTGATTCAGTAAGACACTTGAAAATACACAGATAAAGAAATGACTGGTAAAGTTTGGGTTTTAATCTAGGTCTTTCTGATTCTTTTCATTTCATTATTCTCAGTGTAAAGTACTCCTAATAAATAAACTGAGGAAAATACATGAGACTAAAGTCTCTTAAAGTTTGTATGTTGACGTCCTAACCCCCAAGACCTCAGAATGTGATCTTATTTGGAGATGGGGTCTTCACAGAGATGAGCAAGTTAAAATGAGGTTGTCAGGGTAGGCCCTGATCCAGTATGACTGGTGTTCTTAAGAAAAGGTGGGAATTTACACAGTGACACAGAGAGAGAGAGATGATGGGCAGAGACCCAGGGAGAAGAAGGCCATCTATGAGCCACAGAGAGAGGCCTGGAGCAGACCTCTCCCTCACAGCCCTCAGAAGTAGCCACCCAGCTTGTGGTACTCAGTTTGGCAGCCCTAGCAAACTGATACAATCCCCACACCAGAATCTCGGAGCCAGTTCTCAGAGGTAACTGTTGGGCTCTGCCTTTCAGCTATTGGTAGTCACAGGTTTTCTTAGTTTGATTGAGCAGCCATAACAGAATTCCACAGACTGGGTGACTTAAACAACAGAAATTTATGTGGTCATACTTCTGGAGCCTGGACATCCAAGACGAAGGTGTCGCAGGCTTTTGTTCTGTTGAGCCCTCTCTTCTTGGCTTGCAGATAGTCGGCCCCTCGTCTGTGCGTGTCTGTGTCCTAATCTCCTCTTCCCATAAGGACATCGGTTGTTTTGGATTAGGGCCCTAGGCACCTCATTTTAATTTAATTATTTCTTTAAAGTCCCTATCTCCAATACTGTCACATTCTAAGGTACATTCTAAGGTTATAGCTTCCACATATGAATTTTAAGGAGACACAATTCAGCCCATGACCCAGGTTATTGGTTTATGAAGCCTCTGAAAGATACAGATAAAGCTCTATCCATTTTATTGAAAGATTTGTGAGCAAATTATTAAGTAATTTACCTCCTAAGTAACCTAAAATATTTACCTCTTCAATCATGTTTTGGAGCAAAGGTAAAATTTACACGGTCCCTGGCCAGTTGGCTCAGTGGTAGAGCGTCGGCCTGGCGTGTGGAAGTCCCAGGTTCGATTCCCAGCCAGGGCACACAGGAGAAGCGCCCATCTGCTTCTCCACCTCTCCCCCTCTCTTTCCTTTCTGTCTCTCTCTTTCCCTCCCGCAGCCAAGGCTCCATTGGAGCAAAAGTTTGCCCGGGTGCTGGGGATGGCTCTATGGCCTCTGCCTCAGGCGCTAGAGTGGCTCTGATTGCAGCAGAGCGACGCCCCAGATGGGCAGAGCATCACCCCCTGGTGGGTATGCCGGGTGGATCCTAGTCAGGCGCATGCGGGAGTCTGTCTGACTGCCTCCCCGTTTCCAGCTTCAGAAAAATACAAAAAAACAAAAAGACAAAAAAAAAATTTACACGGATTATAAAAATAAACCATACTGAACAAGCATTCTCTTTTCAGTGTCCGCCCTCGACTGCGTGCCCAGGCCCTGCTGCTCCTCGGTTCGTGTCCGTACCTCCCGCTGACAGGTCTGAGAAGTCGCAAATGAAGGAATGGGATCATCAAGGTCACTCAGTAATGATGAGGGGCCCTTTGCCAGGTCTGTGCTAATCAAGTGCATGCATGAGCTGAATCCTCTAGTTAGTGTCCTGCACCCAGAGGGAATTCACTGCTCCAATGATATACTGAATTGTCTCAGAAGGATAAAGGGGACCTTCCTTTTTATGAGAACAATATTTGCTCAAATTAGTTGATGCCTGTCAAGGTACCCAGGGAGCTGGGTCTACTACCACTCATTAGCTACTCAGGAAACAGAAATACCTAACAACCAACAGCAGAGTCCAGCAGAACAGCACTACGTGCTAGGAAGTCTCCTTGGTGCCCCTGCTGACCCTGCACATGACTCCCTCCTTCTTAGAGTTCTAGGTAGCCCTGGTCAACCTGACAATGAGCCTGGAGGACTCCAGGTCAGCTGCTGACTGCTCCTGTCACTGTGACTCCCCGGAGAGGGCCTCTTCCTCGTCTTAAAACCCCGGCATGTGTGCTAACTTGCCACTGATAGTGCAGACTCACTGACTCACTCTAAAGTTAGCACCTGCATGACTCAGGCATTCTGCTGAGGACACAAACATAAACAAAATGTACTTCGTATTTTTATAAACTTCGCCATCAGGGTAAATGCATGTTGAAGTCAAATAAAAATGGGTAGAAGCAGAATTAAGTTTTGTTAAGACCCTAAATTGCAGGAACTATATATACTCGTATTTCCCCATGTATAAGATGCACCTTAATTTTCGGACTTGAAATTTGAAAAAAAAATGTATTACATAAAGTTATTGAACTCAAGTTTTATTGATCATAAAATTCATACAACTCATCAAGTGTAGAAAAGCAGGAAATGCAAGTAAAAACGTATACAACCACTTTATAAGATGCACCCAGTTTTTAGACCCCAGATGTTTTTTGGGGGAGTGCATCTTATACGCGGGGAAATACAGTACTTAAGATTATATATACTTAGCTCCTTAATAGTCTTCATTATATTTATTTCTCAGAAGTACTATCACTTTCATTTTATGCACAAGAAAATTGAATCTCAGATTACTCTCCTAGAGCTAAAAGGAAAAGCCAGATTCCAACCAGGTGTGTCCACTGCAGAGGGCAGGCCCTTTCTTCAACGGCACACTGCCTTTGTAGACTCACTTCATTCAGAGAGCTGGCTTTCCAATCATGGAAGGTTCCAGAAGGAATTAGGAGACAACAAACTTGAAAGTACTTAGAAAATAAAACCAGAATCAATAGGAGCCAGCAAATGTTGATGAACAATAAACCTTCTTAAGCAAGTTTCATTTTGTTTGGATGGTTGTTAGACTGGTGGGTGGGTCAAGGAACAAGGTAAACATAGTATGTCTAGACACTAGCTAGATCATTAGTTTCCACACTTGTTCCAAACCCAATCTTTTCCCCACAAAATACCAGTGCTTTTCTACCTTCCGTCCTTCTTTTCCTTCCTTTCTTTTCCCTCTTCCTTTTGTTTTTTCTCTGGCCTGCCTCCCTTTCTGTGCTCAGACACACTGTTCTCCAGGCTACTTCCTGGGATGTGCTCAGAACCTTTCCACTTGTAGTTCCCACTGCCTGGAACACTCTACACTCCAAGTAGCAACATACGCACACTCTCACTCCACTTAGGTATCTATTCAAACATAACCTTCTCAGATAGACCCATTTCTTTTTCTTTTTCATTTTTTACAACTTAAAACAATTTTTTAATTTATTGTGTTGACATGTTTTCAAATGTGCCACACAATCTATCACCCTCTATATACCACACTGTGTTCCGCAAAACCCATGCAAAGTCTCTTTTCACCCTATTCCCCCCCCTCCTCCTTTTTCCAAACTCCATCCCCCTTTCCCTCTGGCTATTGCTACCCTGTTGTCTATATCTATGTGCTATGTATATATGATTTTGGCTAATCCCTTCACCTTCTTTGATCCCTTCTCCTCTTTCCCCTTCCCTCTGACAGCGGTCCATCTGTTCCCTGTGACCCTGCCTCTTTTTATTTTGTTCCTCAGTTTATTGTGTTCATTATATTCCACATATAAGTGAGATCATATGATATTTGCCTTTCCCTGCCTGGCTTATTTCACTAAGCATACTAATCTCCAGGCTCATCCATGCTGTCAAAAAAAGTAAGAATCCCTTCTTTTTATGGCTGTGTAGTATTCCATTGTGTGAATGTACCAAGCTTTTTTATTTGCTTGTCCACTGATGGACACTTGGGCCATTTACAGATCTTGGCTATTGCAAACAATGCTGCAATGAACATGGGGGTGCATATCTTCTTTGAATTAGTGTTTTAGGATTCTTAGGATATATTCCTAGAAGTGGGACATGTGGGTCATAAAGCAGTTTCATTTTTAATTTTTTGAAGAAACGCCATGCTGCTTTCCACAGTGGAGTCTTCATTCCCACCAGCAGTGCAGGAGGGTTCCCTTTTCTCCACATCCTTGCCAGTACTTGTTGTTTACTGATTAGTTAATGAGAGCCACTCTGACAGGTGTGAAGTGGTATCTCATTGTGGTTTTAATTTGCATTTCTCTGATGATTAGTGATGTTGAGCAATTTTTCATATGCATATTAGCCATTTGTATGTCCTCTTTGGAGAAGTGTCTGTTCAGTTCTCTTGCCCATTTTTTTTTTTTTTAACAGAGACGGGGGGGGGGGGGGGGATAAATAGGGACAGACAGGAATGGAGAGAGATGAGAAGCATCAATCATCAGTTTTTCATTGTGACACCTTAGTTGTTCATTGATTGCTTTCTCATATGTGCCTTGACCGTGGGGCTACAGCAGACTGAGTGACCCCCTTGCTCAAGCCAGTGACCTTGGACCTTGGGTCCAAGCTGATGAGTTTTGCTCAAACCAGATGAGCCTGCACTCAAGCTGATGACCTCGGGGTCTCGAACCTGGGTTCTCCGCATCCCAGTCTGATGCTCTATCCATTGCGGCACTGCCTGGTCAGGCTCTTTTGCCCATTTTTAAACGGGATTATTTACCTTCCTGGTGTTGAGTTTTAGAAATTCTTTATAAATTTTGGTTATTAAGCTCTTATCAGATCTGCTCTGATCTTTACTATTTCCTTCCTTTTACTTCCTCTGGGCTTTGTTTGTTGTTCTTTTCCTAGTTCTTTTTGGTGCAGGGTTAGATTGAGCTTTTTCTTGCTTCTTGAGGTATGCCAGTAATGCTATAAACTTTCCTCTTAGGACTGCTTTCGCTGTGTCTCATAGATTTGGGGTTGTCATATGTTCATTTGTTTCAAGAAAATTTTTTATTTCCTCCTTGATCTCATTGTTGACCCACTCATTGTCTAATAACATGCTATTTTAGCCTCCAAATGTCTGAATGTTTTTCAGTTTTCCTATTGTAGTTGATTTCTAGTTTTATGCCTTTGTAGTCAGAGAAGATGCTTGATATGATTTCAATCTTCTACAATTCAGTGAGACTTGTTTTGTGTCCTAACATGTGGCCTATCTTAGATAATGTACCATATGCACAAGAAAAAAATGTATATTCTGCTACTTGGGAGTGAAATGTTCTGAGGATAGCAATTAAATCCAGTTAATCTAGTGTGTCATTTAAGGCCGCAGTTTCTTTGTTGATTTTCTGGCTGGAGGATCTAACTATTGATGTCAGTGGAGTGTTAAAATGCCCTACTCTTGCTGTATTGCTATCGATCTCTCCTTTTATGTCCATCAAAACCTGCTTTATACATGTAGGTGCTTCTATAGGTACTTGCCATTTCTGACTTTTTTTTAATGGTTTCAATGTCCTTTTTAATGCTAAGTTCTCACTCTGATCATCTACTCTTACGCTAAGATCCTTGAGCATCATCATAAACATTATTTTAAAGTATGCGTCTGATAGTTTGGTTGCTTCCATTTAATTTTTTTTTTTTATTCATTTTTAGAGAGGAGAGAGAGAGAGAGACAGAGAGAGAGAAGGGGGAGGAGCTGGAAGCACCAACTCCCATATGTGCCTTGACCAGGTAAGCCCAGGGTTTTGAACCGGCGACCTCAGCATTTCCAGGTTGACGCTTTATCCACTGCGCCACCACAGGTCAGGCTGCTTCCATTTAATTTAATTCCTTTCCTGGGGAATTCTCTTGTTGATTCATTTGGGGCATATTTCTTTGCCCATTTTGTCTGTGTATTAGGTAGCTTTGTTCTGATTCCCAAATTTGTTGTGATGTGTTTATGAGGCAGATGGGCTCAGTGATTCTAACCTCCAGGCTCTCTGACCTCTTTGCATTAGGAATGTTTATTAAGGGTTATATTTACCCTTTTGTTGTATATGAGCCTTGAATGCTACTGGCCCTTTTGTAGGTGGAAGTAACCATTCAGGCTGGGTGGCTCTAAGGGTCAACCATTATCATATATATTAGATGCTATGCTGTGTCTGTCCTATGGAGCATATAGTCATACTCAGCAGGGTCTGGTGCATTCTGGACTCCTCCTTTGGATGTGCCATTTGAGTGGCTAGTTAAGTCTGCCACCTACTACTGGTTGTGTTGGTTCTGGGTCCTCTTAAGCAGAGTTTGGGTGTGGGTTGATGTCAGATGTAGTTTGTAACCCACTGTGGGCTACCTGTCTGGAGCTACCACTCTGTTCGCTATTTGTGTTTGCATTTTCTGTTCCTGGGTATATTAGAAGGGACCAAGCTGTATATAAGAATTGACTTGGCCCTGGCCGGTTGGCTCAGCGGTAGAGCGTCGGCCTAGCGTGCGGAGGACCCGGGTTCGATTCCCGGCCAGGGCACACGGGAGAGGCGCCCATTTGCTTCTCCACCCCTCCGCTGCGCTTTCCTCTCTGTCTCTCTCTTCCCCTCCCGCATCCAGGGCTCCATTGGAGCAAAGATGGCCCGGGCGCTGGGGATGGCTCTGTGGCCTCTGCCTCAGGCGCTAGAGTGGCTCTGGTCGCGATATGGCGACGCCCAGGATGGGCAGAGCATTGCCCCCTGGTGGGCAGAGCGTCGCCCCTGGTGGGCGTGCCGGGTGGATCCCGGTCGGGCGCATGCGGGAGTCTGTCTGACTGTCTCTCCCTGTTTCCAGCTTCAGAAAAATGGAAAAAAAAAAAAAAAAAAAAAAAAAAAAGAATTGACTTACCCCTGCTTAGAACTGACAGTAACTCCATAAAAGGACCCAAGTTCCTTAAGATTTTCCTCTACCTTTCAGCTGTTCCACCTCCTCCTGTGGCTGCCTGGTCTTCCCAGTCCCTTCTGTAAAGACTGTAGAGTGAACTCAAACTAGCCTCACCCCACCAACCCCTCTACAGATTGCAAGTTTGGTGGGTTAGGGCAATTGAGGTCAGAATGACAATGTTAGTGGCACCCCCTACTTGGGAGGTCTCTTAGTCAGGTACTCAGTATGGGGAAAGCGGCTCCAACTCCAGAGTCTAATCCCTCAGCCACTGCTGGATACTCCAATGCTACTTCTCCCCAGAAAGGTGAGCAGCAGGTTCAGGTTGGGTGGGGCTGAGAGCCCCCTCTGCAGAAGTTCTTTCAGCTCAGGAGCCCCTGGTCTCAGGGAGGAAGATTGAAAGAGTCTTCCACTGGGGCTAATTGAGACTCTTCCCCCAGATGGTGGCTAAGCCCCTCAACAGGTCCCAACAATAGGCTCCAAGGAACTCACACTTTTGATGTCTGAGCTCTAAGCCTCTCTCCCTTCTCCCTGTGGAATTTAGCCCAGCTGCGCAGGGCACCAGGGACTTGTGCCAGTTGTTGACCACAGAAAGTGAAATTCGCCTTAGCTGGCTTTGTTGTCTGCCCGCTCTCCCTTTAGATATGCTGCTAGTAATACTTCTTAAATCCTTCTTTGATGTTGTCTGTAGCTGGCCACTAGATTTGGTGGCTTTGGGGTTCTTAGGAGAGAACCTGGCACAAACCAGTGTAAGCCACTGTCCATGACTGGCCGTCAGCAACCTCTTTGGAGCTATAAGCAATCCAGAGTTGGTGGCTGCCTCTGCTGCACTTAGGTGCACATAGAAAGACCATGCTGCACACCTGGACTGGCTTTTACCAGCACCGTCAGATAGGGTATTTCTGATCACTCCCTAACTCCCTATCCTCTTGAGCTTCTTAATTTGCCTTCTTTTCTTTTCTTTTTTTTTTTTTTTTTAGCACTTACAGTTGTATCACATTATATATGTAGATGTTTGTGTATGGTCTGCTTCCCCCAGCTGAACCATAATCTTCCTGAGGGCAGGGACTTTGTTTACTGCTATTCCTAGGACAGGAATTGGCACAAAACAGTCGGCTGAATGAATGAATGAATCTAGATTTTAGCCAAGTATCAGATAAGACCTTGAATCCTTGCAGAGAAACTGACATTGAATAATTAATTAAGCCAATTTATAACTGTAAAAACAACAAAACCTCAAAATTCACAATTCATGGTATGATAATCTGAAGATAATATTTATAGCATATTTTTGAAGGTGGTAGTAAAAGCTAAGGGGACTTATGCTTCCAGAGGAAATTCAGAATAACTGAAGTAGGGGACAGGTATTGAATTATACCTCGAAGGTAATCAGAATATGCTTGTCCAAAATAAGCCACTTTGGCACATGTGCTTATTTTAAGGCAAAGGCAATTCAGAATCAACAGATGCAGGAAGAATTCTGTGTTCTCCCCTTATCCACTCCAAACCAGCGCAGAGTTTACTTTGTGATGGTGTCTCTCTCTCCTTGAACAGGAACAGAAGAGTGACTCTCATCACCAGAGACAGTTGGCACCAAGGTGCGTCTGCACAAACTAATCTTACTAAACCCTCACCTCCCATTAGAGCTTCCCCTATATATTCCTAGTAGCCTCCCTATAATTTATTATCTTTTGAAGCCCAAACCCCCCCTTTGTGAAAACGACACATAAGCTCTTAAGTCTAACAACTTCTTCCAGTCTCACTTCTCTGCGAACTCTGGTGTATATAAAATTATTAAATTTGTATTCGTTTCCTCTTGTTAACCTGTCTTCTGTTAATTTGCAGGTCCCCAGAAAATGAACCTAGGAGGGTAGAGGTAAAGTTTTTCCTCCTGGACAGCCTTTGCTTCGCCAACTACACACGTGCTTTCCTAGTCCATTCTATTCAGTGGCTGCCAGATCACAACTAAAGCATTTCAACTGATCTGACTTTATTTTGTAACAGCTGTATTTATAGCACATCCAGACAAAAGGACTTAGTAAAGGGGCATCCAAAAATGTCATATGAGGACTTGGGGATTTTTAGCCTGGAAAAGAAAAAGTCTAAAAGAGAAAGAGTTGATCATATATTCCACAAGGCCCAGTGGGGACAGAACTAGGGTCAAAGAGTTGAGATGTGAAAGCAAGGAAGACTTCATTATATATAAATTATAATGCTCCAACAGAGAGCTGCTGGCAGAGGCCACCGGCTGCCAGTCAAGTGAAGAGCTGGCCTTTATGAGAGATGTGGTGCAGGACAGCAGATGGAGAGCTGGCCTGGATCTCTACCAGGGTACGCAATGTCAACACGGCAGTGCATAGGAGGTCTCGGACTGCACTGTCTCCGTGACCACTTACTAGCTGTGGGGCCTTCACTGCCAAATGATGAGTCTGACCACCCAGTTCCTCATCATTAAAGCAAGGTGGATTAAATAAGTGGTTGGCAAACCCCGTTTCTCAGAGCTCAAGGTTCAGATGCAATGGCGTGGGGATACTTTAGTGGCCGTTGGAGAGGGGAACCAGCTTGGCCAGACCCCAGGTCCCCTGCCCCAAGTCCACCAGCACAATGGTGTTATCCACTTCACCAACTAAGGTTTGATAAAATATTTCATTTAAAGGGGGGGAAAAGTGTTTTACTAATACGAAGAGTTTAAAAACAATGCAGTTTATCTATGTCCCTTTCACTTCTAAAGTTTCATTCTTTGATATCATTAGCCAGTAAATAGTTGTGTGTTTTTTTCAATTACAGTTGACATTCACTATTATTTTATAATACATAAGTCTCCAATGAGTACAGCATATTGGTCAATTATCAGTTAATAGTTTTGAAAGAATATGGAATTTAAATACTTAAAATTTGCAAATAAAACTTAAATGTGTATTTACTCTATCATTTAATGCAACTGTACTGGTGGGAAAGTCAGTTTTAATAAATTTCCATTTCATTTCTATGTTACTTTCACTTGATTACATAAACCTTTTTAAAATTTAGTAATAAACAAATAATCTCCTATGACTTGGGAGTTTAGAGACAACTACAGAATAGGCCTATGGTATTGCAATTTATAATAATATGTAGTTGGTTTTCATTCCCATTCCTGGCATAGAACTCCTAAAACCTTAGAATTTCCAAAGTGTTGTCAGCAATAATGGTGTCTTTATGTTAATGAGGTGACTTTTGGAATAGCCCTAATAACATGAAGATGGGCTGGTTGCCAGGGGAACCAACCAGGTGATTAGAGGGTTAGAACTTTCAGTCCTAAGATTGTGGTGGTTAGGGGGAAGAGAGGGGAGGGGGAAGAGAGGGGAGGAGGAGGGGAGGGGCACAAAGAAAACCAGTTAGAAAGTGATGGAAGACTATATGACTTTGGGTGATGGGAATGCAACATAATTAAATGTCAAAATAACCTGGAGATGTTTTCTCAGAACATATGTACCCTGATTGATTAATGTCACCCCATTAAAATCAATAAAAATTTTAAAAAATCTAAAAAAATAACTTTCAGTCCTTAGGCAAGGAAAGATGTCTAGAGGTTGAATCACCAATGCCAATTATTTAATCCATCAATTCTATGTAATAAAGCCTCCATAAAAACCCGAAAGGAAAGGGTTTGGAGAGCTTCCAGGTGGGTGAACACATGGCGACTCTGGAGGAGTGGTGTGCCCAGACAGCAGGGAAGCCCCAGCCCTGCCCTATGAGCCTTCCCATTCTGCTATTCCCGAGTTACATCCTTTTATAATAAACCAGTAACCTAGGAAGTAAAATATTCTGAGTCTGTGAGCACTCTAGCAAATTAATGGAACACGATGAGGGGGCCATGGAAACCTCCTATCTGGTAGGTAAGAAGCATAGGTGACAACCTGGATTTGCAATGGGCACCCGACTGCAGAGGGTATGAATGATTGTGGGACTAAGCCCGTCACCTGTGGGACCTTAAGCATTCTCTTGGCACAGTGTCAGATTGGAGTTCATTGTGTGGTGATGCTGGGAATAAAAACACACAAACTGGAATGCCAAAAGTGAAGGAGATTACAAATGTTAGGTAATCTCACATTTTACAAATGAAAACTTTAAACATCTTCTGGGATCCAACTCTTAGGATCAGAGAAGACAGTCCAATGGCAGAGACTCTAGATGCTTGCTAATGCCACTTTCTTCCTCAGAACATGGACAAATACATTTTCAGCCCTCCTAGCAGTTAGGTGGGCCCTATGTGATTGAGTTTGGGCCAGGGGAACGTGATGCCTGCCACTTCCCAGCCTGGCATAAAAATGATTTGCGCGGTCTTTTGTGTTCTTTCACTTCTTTTGTAGCAAGTCTGGTGGTTATTACGTGTTCACAACGGCACTATTGTAAAATACAGTCTGCATACCCATCCACTGCTTGGAGAAGAGCCACTCGGTGGGTGCTGGATTATGACACACATGAGAAATAAATCTTTACCATGTGAGAACACTGAGATGTCCAGGAATGTTTGTTATAGCAGAAAGTATTACTTGTCCCATACGACAAGTTTACTTAGAATTTGGTTACAACACTACTTACATAGCAGGTTATATAGATGTACACTAATCTAGAAATATCCTTCTTTCCACACCCTTACTCAGATTTCATAAAACAACTTTCTTTGAACTTTTTCACCTGTCTCATAGTCATTAGTAGAGACAATGGAAACACCTAAGTCCCCTCTGGAGGAAACTGTCAGCCAATTTGTTGGGAAAAAAACCAAAAACCACCAAATACTGTTTTGTATTCTTGAGTTCACCAGAGCATCTAATATTTCCAATTGTGAAGTCAGATTCCCAGAAATAAATGCTGTCTCTATTTAAATTGTAAGTCAAATTTACCAGGTGAATTATATAAACACCTCCAAATGAGATTAAACTGAGACCACTCAGGCTAATGGGCTTCCTGGGCCAGGAGGGACTCTGAGGGTTCCAACAGAAGGTGAATCTCTCTTTTCTAAGGAATATTTTTTGGTAAAAAACCTCATCTTATATTCAGGCATATGTAGTAATCTTTGGCAAATTTATATTTCTGAACATTTTTGCACATTCTCTAAGTGCATATGGAAAAACAAAACACTATTTCTGTTCACTTGTATAAACTCATTTGGTTTTGGCATCCACATGGAATAGGGATCCAGTAACATTTTGTATGCATAAGAGATTCATATTATTTCTTCAGGTGTTTTTGTGTTTAAATTATCAAATATGCTTTGCAAGCAACAGTACTTCTGATTATAAAGCCATATATGTCAAGGAGGATTAATCTATCCACACATGCACATGGCCTTAATAGAACTTTCAAGGACCAGTGTTAACCTATGAGTCTTTTTCTAATTTTTGAGGGCAGGATAAGGAATGTGGCAAAGATTAAGACAAAGAAAACAGCATGGTTTTCATTAGGTGATTATTTTATCTATTGTTGTTGCCATCTGCTTTACTTACCATGAATAAATTATTCCAGAAGGTTCAAATTTATACTTTCCTGCCCAAACTGGTTTAGCTAAGTATACTAGAAATGGCTTCTGAGATCTTATTCAAACTTGAAAAAAAAACAGATATTTCTAAATCTTTCCACCAAAGAAAGAAAAATGCTTTTTATGGTAGACTAGACATTAATAAACATAAAATTTAATTCACTATCTCTGTTTTACTCTTCTTTTATTGCACCTGGCATTAAGAATTTTCAAGATAATATCCAACTTAAATCTTTTAAAACATTATTTATAGAAGGATTATTCATTTTTATACTCACTCTCTTTTTGTTAACAAACGTCTTAAAACAGTCCCTAGGTTTTTATAATACATAAAAAGTTATTCTACACCCAAGGCCTGATGATCTATGTGACAACCGCTCATGTTCTGGACTCACTTATACTGTGGGCTCTTCAACTAGAACCAGACTGCTGTGTCTAAGTAAATCTCAACAATTTTGATGTTAAGATGATATATGATTACACATACAAACACACACAGAGTTGGGCAGAAGCAGTTTTACAGTTGTCTGTATGGAAAAATGCAAATTAATAAATAATAATATAAGAATAAATTCGATGTTTTGCATACTCACAAATGCAAACCTAATTTAGCCCCCTGCCATGTATACACACACAGTCTCAGGATAAATAAACCCACTGGAAATTCTGGGGGACAGTAGTCAAAGATGTATTTAGTGATTATTTCATAGCTTTATTTCTGTCAAAGACCGAGGCAAAGGGGTAACAATTGTGAAGGGATTAAGGCAGTTTAAGGATTAGCAAGGGCTCTACCTGCATAGAAATTTTACCCTTCACATAGATGCCGTATTGTCAAATTGGGTAAATTTTCATAGTTTTTTAATGAAATGTTGTGTTGGATTATCTATTGCCAACTCAGCACTCCCCTCACTCCCCAAGATTCTTTCATATGTCAAAGGGCATGGATGCCTGGTAATTGTATTTACATAATTTTTGCTAACAGAGAGCTGTGTTGGGTCCCCCCCCCCACTATAGGAGGCACTTGCATGATATGTAGAAGACAGGAGAGAAGCCACAATATTGCTACATCACCAGCAGAAAGCATCGATATGGGCTCAGCAGATAAGAGTTTTTCCAGTTCTATTAGGCCAGCAGTTTCCAGAGTGATTCAGGAACCCCTTGAAGTCC
Source organism: Saccopteryx bilineata (assembly GCF_036850765.1). Lineage (NCBI taxonomy): Eukaryota > Metazoa > Chordata > Mammalia > Chiroptera > Emballonuridae > Saccopteryx > Saccopteryx bilineata. The sequence goes on from NC_089494.1 coordinate 155,134,746, forward strand.
CTGAACTCTTTTAGGGAGTCCACCAGGTCAAAACTATTTAATAACCACACTTGTTATATTTTCATTCTCTCGTGATTGTACACTGGAATTTTCCAGAAGCTATGTGACCTGTGAGGACTTATGGCTCTGATGGGTAAGGGATTGTGATTGTGTATTTTAGTGTTTTAAATTGTTTTGTTGTAGTTTCTAATGCAATAAATATCAAATGATGTAACCTCTATTTATAAAATTAATCTATTCTTTCTTGAAAAGATAAATAATGGTCTTGTGACAGACATATGTCTGTCATACGTCTGTAGAAAGGAAAGGCTACAGGGTCAACAAAATATCCTTGGACTCATCTGTACTTTGTTTTTTTACTTATCAAATGAGTGGACAGTAGTTTTGTCTCAGTTAATTTCCCTGCTTTTCTGGCTTTTTAAAGAGCAAAAGAGCAATTTATATGTAAGGCTTTTAAACAAAAGAAAAAGTACATGGTGAGTTTTTATTCATATTACAGATCATCCCATGTAAAGTCTATGTTCAAGGTCAACATTGTTACTCCAGAAGTACTTTCTTTCCTTTTTTTAATTTTAATGCAGTGACATTGATAAATCAGGGTACATATGTTCAGAGAAAACATCTCCAGATTATTTTGACATTTGATTATGTTGCATACCCCTCACCCAAAGTCAAATTGACTTCTGTCACATTCTAACCGGTTTTCTTTGTGCCCCTCCCCTCCAACCCCCCTCCTCACCCTTCTCCAGCTACCATCACACTCTTGTCAATGTCTCTGAGTCTCATTTTTATGCCTCATCTATGTATGGAATCATATAGTTCTTAGTTTTTCCTGTTTTACTTATTTCACTCAGTATAATGTTATCAAGTTTCATCCATGTTATTATAAATGATTTCATGTCATCATTTCTTATGACTGATTAGTATTGCATAATATATATGTACCAAAGCTTTTTAATCCACTCATCCACTGATGGACACTTGGGCTGTTCCAGATCTTTGCTATTATGAACAACGCTGCCATAAACATGGGGGTGCATTTCTCCTTTTGGAACAGTGCTATGGTGTCCTTGGGGTATATTCCTAAAAGTGGGATAGCTGGGTTAAAAGGCAGTTCGATTTTTAATTTTTTGAGGAATCTCAATACTGTTTTCCACAGTGGCTGCACCAGTCTGCATTCCCACCAGCAGTACAGGAGGGTTCCCTTTTCTCCACATCTTCTACAGCACTTATTCTGTGTTTTGTTAATGAGCACCATTCTGACTGCTGTGAGGTGATAGCTCATTGTGGTTTTAATTTGCATTTCTCTAATGATTAGTGATGTTGAGCATTTTTTCATATGCCTATTGGCCATATGTATGTCCTTTTTGTAGAAGTGTCTATTCATTTCTTGTGCCATATTTTTGATTGGATTGTTTGTCTTCCTGGAGTTGAGTTTTATAAATTCTTTATAAATTTTGGTTATTAACCCCTTATCAGACGTATTGTCGAATATGTTCTCCCATTGTATAGTTTGTCTTTTTATTCTGTTCTTGTTGTCTTTAGCTGTGAAAAGCTTTTTAGTTTGATATAGTCCCATTTGATTGTCCTGTCTTTTATTTCACTTGCCTGTGGAGATAAATCTGTAAATATATCGCTGCGAGAGATGTCGGGGAGCTTACTGCCTACGTTTTCTTCTAGGATGCTTATGGTTTCACAGCTTACATTTAAGTCTTTTATCCATTTTGAGTTTATTTTTGTGAATGGTGTAAGTTGGTGGTCTAGTTTCATTTTTTTGCAAGCAGATGTCCAATTTTCCCAAAACCATTTATTAAAGAGGCTGTTTTTACTCCATTGTATGCTCTTACCTCCTTTGTCAAATATCAGTTGTCCATAAAGCTGTGGGTTTATTTCTAAGTTCTCTGTTCTGTTCCATTGATCTATATGCCTGTTCTTATGCCAGTACCAGGCTGTTTTGAGTACACTGGCCTCGTAGTATAGCTTGATATCGGGAAGTGTGATACCTCCCGCTTTATTCTTCCTTTTCAAGATTGCTGAGCTATTCGTGTTCTTTTTTGGTTCCATATAAATTTTGGGGATATGTATTCTATATCTTTGAAGTATGTCATTGGTATTTTAATTGGTATTGCATTGAATCTATAAATTGCTTTGGGTAATATAGACATTTTAATGATGTTTATTCTTCCTAACCATAAGCACGGTATATGTTTCCACTTATTTGTATCTTCCTTGATTTCTTTTATCAATGTTTTATAATTTTCCGAGTACAAGTTTTTAATCTCCTTGGTTAAATTTACTCCTAGGTACTTTATTTTTTTGGTTGCAGTAGTGAAGGGGATTGTTTCCTTAATTTCTCTTTCTGACTGTTCATTGTTCGTGTATAAAAATGCCTCAGATTTCTGAGTATTAATTTTATATCCAGCCACCCTGCTGAATTCATTTATCAGGTCTAGTAATTTTTTGACTGAGACTTTAGGGTTTTCTATATACAATATCATATCATCTGCAAATAATGATAGTTTTACTTCTTCTCTTCCAATTTAGATGCCTTTTATTTCTTCTTCTTGTCTGATTGCTGCGGCTAGGACTTCAAGGACTATGTTGAATAAGAGTGGTGAAAGGGGCCACCCCTTCCTTGTTCCTGATGTTAAGGGGATAGCTTTTAATTTTTGCCCATTGAGTATGATGTTGGCTGTGGGTTTCTCATAGATGGCTTTTATCATGTTGAGGTATGTTCCCTGTATTCCCACTTTGCTGAGAGTTTTGATCATGAATGGGTGCTGGATTTTATCAAATGCTTTTTCTGCATCTATTGAAATTATCATGTGGTTTTTCTCCTTCCTTTTGTTTATGTGATGAATCACATTGATTGATTTGTGAATACTGTACCAGCCTTGCCTCCCCAGAATAAATCCCACTTGATCATGGTGTATGATTTTGTTTCATATATTGCTAGATACAGTTTGCTAATATTTTGTTGAGGATTTTAGCAACTATTGATATATTCATCAGGGATATTGGCCTATAATTTTCTTTCTTTGTGTTGTCTTTGCCTGGTTTTGGAATGAGGATTATGCTTGCCTCATAAAAGGAGCTTGGAAGTCTTCCTTCTTCTTGAATTTTTTGAAATAGCTTGAGAAGGATAGGAGTTAGTTCTTTGAACATTTAGTAGAATTCACTTGTGAAGCCATCAGGCCCAGGACTTTTCTTTGTTGGGAGTTTTTTGATAACTGTTTCGATCTCATTTGTTGTAATCGGTCTGTTTAGATTTCCTGATTCTTCCAGATTAATTTTTGGAAGATTGTAATGTTTCAAGGAACTTGTCCATTTAACCTAGGTTGTCTACTTTTTTGGCATACAGATCTTCATAGTATTTTCTTACAATATTTTGTATTTCTATTGTATCAGTTGTTATTTCTCCACTCTCATTTCTAATTTTATTTGAGTCCTCTTTTTTCTTGGTGAATCTAGTTAAAGGTTCATCAATCTTGTTTACCTTTTCAAAGAACCAGCTCCTGGTTTCATTGATCTTCTGTATTGTTTCTTTAGCCTCTGTATCATTTATTTCTGTTCTGATCTTTATTATTTCCTTCCTTCTACTATATCTGGGCTTTACTTCCTGTTCTTTTTCTAGTTCTTTTAAATGCAGGGTTGTTTATTTGAGCTTTCTCTAGCTTTTTTAGTATGCCTGTAGCGCTGTGAACTTCCCTCTCAGTACTGCTTTTGCTGTGTCCCATAAATTTTGAGTTGTTGTATGCTCATTATCATTCGTTTCTAGGAATTTTTTAATTTCTTCTTTGATCTCATTGTTTATCCATTTGTTATTTAAGAACCTGCTATTTAGTTTCCATGTGTTTGAGAATTTTTTAATTTTTCTGTTGTGGTTGATTTCTAGTTTCATGATAATGTGATCAGAGAAAATGCTTAATATGATTTCAGTCTTCTTAAATTTGTTGAGACCACTTTTGTGCCCTAACATGTGGTCTGTCCTAGAGAATGTACAATGAGCACTTGAAAATAATGTATATTCTGCTGCTTTACAGTGAAAGTTTCTGAAGATATGTATTAAATCCAGTGGATCTAGTATGTCCTTTAAGTCTGCTGTTTCTTTGTTAATTTTCTTTCTTGATGATCTACCTAGTGATGTTAGTGGGGTATTGAAATCCCCTACTATTCTAGTATTGCAGTTATTCTCGCCCTTTATATCCATTGAAGTCTGCTTTATATATGTAGGTGCTCCTATATTAGGTGCGTAGATATTTATAATGGTTATATCTTTCTGTTGGATTACTCCCTTTATCATTATGTAGTGACCTTCTTTATCTCTTACTATAGCCTTTGTTTGTTTTTTTTAATTCAAGTCATAATTTATTGTCACTCCAGCATTCATTCACATATAATTATTTCATTCAAAAATTTATAACTCAAATTCACGTTTTCTTATAAATTAGAATTGTTATAACATTTGATTACAATTTTCTTTTTTTTTATTATTATAATTTTATTTTTTTAATGGGATGACATCAATAAATCAGGATACATATATTCAAAGACAACATGTCCAGGTTGTCTTGTCGTTCAATTATGTTGCATACCCATCACCCAAAGTCAGATTGTCCTCTGTCACTTTCTATCTAGTTTTCTTTGTGCCCCTCCCCCTCCCCCTTTCCCTCTCCCCCCTCCCCCCGTAACCACCACACTCTTATCAATGTCTCTTAGTCTCACTTTTATGTCCCACCTACGTATGGAATAATGCAGTTCCTGGTTTTTTCTGATTTACTTATCTCACTTCGTATAATGTTATCAAGATCCCACCATTTTGCTGTAAATGATCCGATGTCATCATTTCTTATGGCTGAGTAGTATTTCATAGTGTATATGTGCCACATCTTCTTTATCCAGTCATCTATTGATGGGCTTTTTGGTTATTTCCATGTCCTGGCCACTGTGAACAACATTGCAATGAACATGGGGCTGCATGTGTCTTTGCGTATCACTGTTTCTGAGTTTTGGGGGTATATACCCAGTAGAGGGATTGCTGGGTCATAAGATAGTTCTATTTTCAGTTTTTTGAGGAACCACCATACTTTCTTCCATAATGGTTGTACTATTTTACATTCCCACCAACAGTTAGCCTTTGTTTTAAAGTCCATTTTGTCTGATATAAGCATTGCTACCCAGCTTTTTTCTCATTTCCATTTGCATGAAATATTTTTTTCCATCCTTTTAACTTCAGTCTATGTGCATCTTTTGTTTTAAGGTGTGTCTCTTGTAGACAGCATATGTATGAGTCCTGTTTTCTTACCATGCAGCTATGCTATGTCTTTTGATTGGATCATTTAATCCATTTACATTTAAGGTTATTATTAATATGTAGTTATTACCATTTTATTCTTTGAAGCTGTATTCCTCTTTTGGTATATTCTTTTCCCACTTTGATCTGTTTACAACAGGCCCTTTAACATTTCCTGCAGCATTGGTTTGGTTATAATGAATTCCTTGAGGTTTTTTTTGTCTGGGAAGCTTTTTATTTCTCCTTCAATTTTAAATGATAGCCTTGCTGGATAAAGTAGTCTTGGTTGTAGGTTTTTGTTCTGCATTACTTTGAATATTTCTTTCCATTCCCTTATAGCCTCAAGTATTTCTGTTGAGAGTCAGATGTCATCCTTATGGGTGCTCCTTTGTTGGTGATAACCTTTTTTTCTCTAGCAGCTTTTAATATTTTCTCTTTATCGCTTAGCTTTGGTATTTTAATTATAATGTTTCTTAGTGTAGATTTCTTTGGGTTTCTCTTTAATGGAGTTCTCTGTGCTTTTTGAACTTGTGAGAGTTTTTCCTGCATTAATTTAGCTATGTTATGATTGAACAAAATCTCTATCCCTTGTTCTTTCTCTTCCTCAGGAACCCCTATGATGCGGATGTTATTTCTCTTCATGTTGTCACAGAGCTCTCTTAGAGTTCCCTTAGATTTTTGAGTCTCTTCTTTTTTCTGCTCTGCTTCCATGCCTTCATTCAACTTGTCCTACAACTCACTGATTCAATCCTCAGCTTCATCCATTCTGTTTTTAATTCGTTCCATTGTGGTCTTCATTTCTGATATTGTATTTGTCATCTCCGACTGATTCTTTTTTAATATTTCAATGTCTTTTTTTATACTTGCTATTTCTTTATTTAGGTGTTTGTAATGACCATCCATTGTTGTTCTAAGATCCCTAAGCATCCTAACAATCATATTTTTAAACTCTGCATCCAGAAGTTTAGTTATTTCCATATCACTCAGTTTATTTCTGCAGATTTCTCTTGTGGTTTCATTTAGATTGCACTTCTCTGTCTTCTCATTATGTCTGCATTTGGGTGTTTTGCTTGTAAAGCTGGTTGAGTCTAGGCTTGGTGTTTTCTGCCTCCAACTTTCAGTTGTGTTATTTCTAGGTCTTCTTGGGTTGGCATCAGCTGTTATTTGTAATCCACTGTCTGATTTGGCTTTTCTAGTAGAGCCGCTTTGAAGTCTGGATTTGTTTGTTTTCTTCTCAGTCTGGATTTGTTTGTTTTCTTCTCAGTTTTCTTAACAGGAGGTAGTCTAGTTTACTGATCTCAGCAGGAGGCTTATTTGAAACTGTTTCCAGGAATGTGTTCAGTGTAACTTGAGACTCTGAAGGCCTGATCTGCCAGTTACTCTCTCCAGGGGTGGGGTGTTTTCTTAGCTTCAGTAGGGGGGAAGTGTATCTCAGATCTCCATGGAGATCTGAGTTACTGCCCCTCCATCGCACTTCTGTTTTCAGCTGTCTTGTTGCGCTGATTGGAGCTAGAGATATGTCTGGAGATGGGTCACCTGGAACCACTTTTGTCTTGTATTGTGTGGAAAGATCAACCCCTCCCCCAGCTATAACCGCCTCCAGCACTAGATGAGTCAGCTTCTCACATCATCCCATGCATTCCTCTGCCCCTCACCATCTGTCTCTCTCTCTCCCCTTTCCTTTTGGAAGACTAGCCAGCCCTTTCAACACACCTAGTTCCCAAGTCCCCAGGCAAGTGGCTGTGAGCAATATTTTCTGCTCTTTTCTTTGGAGTGAGCGCCTTTCTGGGCTCTCAGCCTCACCTCCCTCCATTCCTGTAAGCAGGGGAGACCCACTACTCCTCAGCACTCCCTACGAGGCTCGGTGTGGCTTCTTCTTTACTCCTTGGTTTTTAAGAGCTGTTTTTGTAGTCCAGAGTTGGTTTTTCACACTGATTGTTCCTAAATTAATTTGTAATCCAGTTTGATGGTGTGAGCTGGAAGTCTATGCATCTGCCTACTCCGCTGCCATCTCCAGAAGTACTTTCTTGACTGAAATAGAATATGTTTACTCCTACAGCAATAACCATAAGAAAAGGCAATATAAGTTTTTTTTAGACATTGTTGAGAAATGTATTAAAAAAGTTCAGGACTAAGTTTAGGAATCAGAAGAAAAGCAGATTCATTCTATTCCCACAGCTAAAGGCAAATGCATGGAGAAAGCAAGCAACTCGACATTTACTGAGCAATTATTCGAAATATTATCACATGTAAAAAAGGAGATATCTAGCCCTGGCCAATTAGCTCAGTGGTAGAGCGTCGGCCTATCATGCAGAAGTCCTGGGTTTGATTTCCAGCCAGGGCACACAGGAGAAGCACTCATCTGCTTCTCCACCCCTCCCCCTCTCCTTCCTCTCCGTCTCTCTCTTCCCCTCCCGCAGCCAAGGCTGCATTGGAGCAAAGATGGCCCGGGTGCTGGGGATGGCTCCGTGGCCTCTGCCTCAGGCACTAGAGTGGCTCTGGTCTCAACAGAGCATCGCCCCTTGGTGGGCGTGCCGGGTGGATCCCTGTCGGGCGCATGCGGGAGTCTGTCTGACTGCCTCCCCATTTCCAGCTTCAGAAAAATACAAAAAAAAAAAAAAGGAGATATCTATCTATCTATAGATAGATTTGACCAAACCCAAAGATAAATGATTATCTACTTAAATGATTTGTTTGGTTGACCCAGTAAATGCAAATATAGAAATGCTTTCCATGTAGATAAATAGTAAATGAGTACATGTGTATCACACTTCCCAACCTCATATATTAGAATCGTATCTACAATTCTTAGTAATTTCTTTTCGGAAGCATGTCTCAACAACACAAAGCACAGGTCAGAACACTTCATACTACACGGTCCCTTGTTGGGCCACTGAACTCTAAAATAAGAGACTTTTAGAAGCTGTTCAACAACACTTAAAAAAAAAGGAAGAAAAAAAGAAAGAAATCTTATAGGCAACTTTAGCTCAAGAGGATAAGAATGAATGCCTTCTCATTCTTCCCTTCCCTCCAAGTACCATGGACATAAGACTGTAAACATTCTGTGTGAGTATGAAATTCTAAGAAAGGTTTGTATATTGAGTCAGATTCAGTCTGAGCCTGTCATTATACCCTTGATGTCTGTTGAAATTACACATGTCCTACTTATAAAAGTTTCTTTTCTATTATTTCAGGCAATATAACCCTTTTAAGACATTGTCTTGATTTTTTTCCTGTTTAAATATGTACGTAAATAACTGTAAAATCAATAGAGGACTTTACCTAAACTCAGATGCAATAATAAGTGTAAGACTTCATTAACGCATCTCCCAATCTGGGCAATAAGAAGACTGCACATTTTGGACAGGCATTCCACCAAAGAATAGCTAACAATGCTAGTTTTTATTTTCTTTTCAAGGATAACAGTGGAGAATTTTCCAGGATTGGTGAAATGTTCACATCTTCAATTCAGGGGGCACAATAAGTTAAAATTTTTAAAAAGGAAAGAAAAAAGAAAGAAATCTACACCTTTATTAAAACCAAGAACTATGAATCACCAAAGAAAGAAAGATCTTAAAGCAAGTAGGAAAAAAAAGAATGTATACAAAGCATTGATCATTACATTGAGAACTGACTCTTCAATAGCCAAAGTCAAAAGGCAGTAAAAAATATCATCTCCAAGTACTAGGATAAAATAAGTACCAACCCAAAATTGTTCTCAAGTGAAACTATCCTTTGTAAATGAGCTGGGTTTTTTCCAGACAGATGTAGAGACTTCATAAATAAAAATGTTCTCATAAAAGAAACATATAAATAAATAATATATTTCAAGCAAAACAATACTGGTATCAGAAGGACTCCTTGCTACCAAAAGAAATGGTTAGCAAAGGCAGTAGTAATAAAAAGGATAAATCTGAGTAAATACGGACTTTTAAAAAGATAAAAAGTAATAATAATATTTATTATGTAGTGTTGAAATGCAGATAAAATAAAATTACTGGCAAAAATATGGAGGAGCTATAAGGCTTAAATGTTCTAAAGTCTTTGTTGTCCAAAAGGAGGGTATAGTATTACTTTCAGAATTCCGGCTGTAATTTCTATAGTATCCACTGGGAGGGAAAAACCTAAGACAGAACTGTAACGTATGATGGCCAAACTAGCCAAGAGTGAAACAGATATTAAAAAATTCAATCATTCTAATGAAAGAAAAAAAATAGTGACATGAGAGATGAACAGAAAAACTGGAATATTTTATATAAAAGAACCAAGTAAGACTGTAATGCAAAACAAGAACTGATATGTGCAATCTCAAAATTAGAAGATTGAATGCTACATTTTAAAAAGACAGAACGTGTTTTACTAAAATCAAGCTATATTCTATGTCAAACGATCAACCTACAAGCAAAGGGCAGAGAAAGGACAACAGGAAGATAACTCACACACACTGGGAATCAGCACAGTAGAAAAGACTCAGCTCCAATAAGAAATAAAAGTGAAAATACTTAGAACTGAACAAGAATGAAATACTACATATTAAAATGTGTGGGATACAGAAAACGTGGTTCTTAAATAAAAATTTAAAAAGCATAAACGATTAACAGAGGAGAGTAGAGAAATAATAAGCTAAGTACCTTATTTAAGTGAAAAAAATTAGAAGGAAATAAAAAAACAAAATTTTATGAAATAGAAAAAAATGAGAAAATTATAAACTAAGTTTTATTCTATAAAATTTGTAATTGATAAATATTTGTGAAATTCTAAAACTAAGGAAAATTTAGAAGGAAAAGAAGAATCATAACAGATTAAATAAGGTAACAAGAATATCATAAGTAAATTTATGACTAAACAATGTGAAAATAGAGATGAAATGGAAATGAAACGAGGAAGCTATCACACCCAAAATGACTTCAGGAGAGCGGGAACCCTAACGGGTTCTAGAATTATCACAGAATTTGAATTAATAGTTTAAAAAGTCTATTAAAAACCACAGTATGTAAAGGAATTTTCCAGTAGGTTCTAGAAAATATACAAGGGAGAAGTAATCAGAACATAACAGAGACTCCTCCAGGGCAGAGAAATCAAACAAACAAACAACTTTATTATAATAAGCTTCAATCTTAAACCACATGAGGATAGTGCAAAATAGAAAGATTAAAAGCCACTCTCCCCAGTGCTCACACATACAACAACCTTCCCAACACAAAATTTTTGAAAGTTCATGTTAGCAATAGGGTAGACCGACCTCCTGACCTTTGGTGGCGCAGTAGATAAACTGTTAACCTGGAACTCCGAGGTCGCTGGTTGGAAACCCTAGGCTTGCCCAGTCAAGGCACATATGGGAATGATATTTCCTGCTCCTCCCCATTTCTCTCTTTCTCTCTCTCTCCCCTCTCTAAAATGAATAAAGTCTTAAAAAATAAATAAATAAAATCTCTTAAGAAAAAGGGTGGACTATTGTGAAAATGCTGTGTGTATAAGAATGCAAAGTCAACTTAATGTAGAAAGTCTATTAATATAATTTATTACAATAAAAATTTTAAAGAAAAAATTATATAATCATTTTCAAAGATATAAAAATGGGCACTTGATAAAATTCAATATTAATTCATGATTTTTTAAAAGCCCAGCAAATAAGAAATGGAAGAATACTTAACATAACAAAGTATATCTATAGAGAACTCATATCAATTATTATACTAAATAGTAAAAAAGTTAAAATATTCTTTTAAAAGACTCCCAAAGACCAGATGCCTGCTATTATTATATATAATCAACACTGCCATGGACATTTTAGCCAGTAAAATAAAAGAAAAAACTGAAAGTTAAAAGAGAAGAAGAAATAAAATTTTCATTATTCACATGATTGTTCTAAATATGTCTAATAGAAAACCCAAAGACCTACAGAAAATTTATTAGGATTTAATGAAGTGTTTAGAAAGACTAATAAATATAAAGATTTTGCACTAAGGCCCTAGCCGGTTGGCTCAGTGGTAGAGCATCGGCCTGGTGTGCAGGAGTCCCGGGTTCGATTCCCGGCCAGGGCACACAGAAGTGCCCATCTGCTTCTCCACTCCTCCCTCTCTCCTTCCTCTCTGTCTCTCTCTTCCCCTCCCTGAGCCAAGGCTCCATTGGAGCAAAGTTGGCCCAGGCGCTGAGGATGGCTCCGTGGCCTCTGCCTCAGGTGCTAGAATGGCTCTGGTTGCAACAGAGCAACGCCCCAGATGGGCAGAGCATCGCCCCCTGGTGGACATGCCGGATGGATCCCAGTTGGGCACATGCGGGAGCCTGTCTGACTGCCTCCCCGTTTCCAACTTCTTAAAAATACAAAAAAAAAAAAAATTTTGGCCCTGGCCGGTTGGCTCAGCGGTAGAGCGTCGGCCTAGCGTGCGGAGGACCCGGGTTCGATTCCTGGCCAGGGCACACAGGAGAAGCGCCCATTTGCTTCTCCACCCCTCCGCCGCGCTTTCCTCTCTGTCTCTCTCTTCCCCTCCCGCAGCCAAGGCTCCATTGGAGCAGAGATGGCCCGGGCGCTGGGCATGGCTCTGTGGCCTCTGCCTCAGGCGCTAGAGTGGCTCTGGTCGCAATATGGCGACGCCCAGGATGGGCAGAGCATCGCCCCCTGGGGGGCAGAGCACCGCCCCTGGTGGGCGTGCCGGGTGGATCCCGGTCGGGCGCATGCTGGAGTCTGTCTGACTGTCTCTCCCTGTTTCCAGCTTCAGAAAAATGAAAAAAAAAAAAAAATTTTTGTATTAAATCAACTGCATTTTTATACATCAGCAAACAGAAACTATAACTTGAGAGACAGAAAGTGAGACAGAGGCACTGTAACAGCAATTAAAAAATATAAGACACCTAGGAACAAATCCAAAAAATATAATTGTGCAGGACCTTTATGAAAAAAATTATACAACATTCAAGAATTGAATTAATAAGCAATATTGCATATTCATGGATGACTCAATATTATAACAAAGACATTTCCCCATAATTTGATATACAGATGTGAATGCAATCCAAAACTAAATCTCGGCTGGGTATGTTTGAGGTTTTTTATCCTTCTACTTTTTTCTGTTTGATTTCATTCATGGTGTCTAAAATTTATAAGGTTCAAGAATAGTCAACTCTGACCTGAAGAATACAGTGGGTTGATGTACCCAATATGTATTTAATAACTATAGTAATTAGGTAGTATGTCACTGACACAGAGAAAGGAACCCAGAAACAAATCTCCTCTTTATGTCAAATATTGATTTGTAACTGAGCAGACATTTCAGGCTAGTGCGGAAAGAATAAGCTATTTAATAAAAAGTTCTGGAACAAATAAGATATTAAATGAAATGAGATTTCTATCTCACTCCATATACAAAAATTAATTTCAGAGAGATAAGACAAATATGGAAGACAAAATTTAACATTATTAGAAATAAAGATAAATGAGTTATTTATGAGACTGGGGTATGGAAGAATTTCTTAAGCAAGATCCCCAAAGCACAGACAATGATAGAAAAAGATGGATAAGCATTACTTGATTAAATTTAGAATGCTATAAAAATATGAAAAGAGCAGCTATAAATCAAAACCTTTTAGTAACACAAATAACCAACAAAATAATCAGATACAGAATATACAAGGTACTCCTAAAAACAAAAGAAAAGACAACTTGATTGGAAATTAAAAGCTATCCACAACTATTTCATAGAAGAGAAAAATAAAGGTCAGAAATTATATGAAAAGTTCTATTTTCTATGCAATCATGAAAACAGAAATAACAGTTGAGTTTTTAATTTCTGCATCAGATAAATCTGACATTATTAAGTATTACGGAAAAATGTGAAAGAAAAAGGAACTCTCCTACAATGATGGTATGAGTATATATTAAAACAACCACTTAAAAAACCAACCACCATTATCTAGCAAAGGTAAAAACACACATACATACCTTATGACCCAAGAATTCCACTGCTAGTTCTATATATGCTAGAGAAACTCTCTCACACGTGTACCAAGAAACAAGCACAAAATTTCCGTGACAGGACTGTTCGTAGTAACTCAAATACGTATCCACTGACAGAACAGATCAACTGTGGCAAGTCCTATGATGAAGTATCAAATGTTGGTAAAAGTGAATAAACTGATGTGATAGAAATCAACATAGCTGAATTTTACAAATGTAATATTGAGCAAAAGAAGCAAGTCACAAACGTACACCTTAATAGAATTCCAATTAAATAATGGTTCAAAAACAAAAATGAAGGAATATGTTGTACAGAATATAAACACATGTGGAAAGAGAAAATATGAAAAGGAAGAGAATGAGAAACATCAAATTCAGCATTAAAATAAGCTGATAGGGAGGAATGGAATTGGGAAGGGCAACATGGAACTTCAGAGCTACCCACGATGCTCTCTAGTTGAAATCAGTGTTGTGGGGTGCGTGGATTTTCACCTTACTGTTATACATATTGTTTTATATGTATTACTTAATTTATTGAAAAATATAATTGAGAAGCTGTCATCCCATATTAATAAACTTTTATTATGCGATAATATATATTTATAATCAACACCTGCAGAAAAATGCCCCTATTATATATGAGTCTTTAATGATAGCATATTTATCAGTATATGAGACAAAACTCTTTGCAATGATCACAAAATCATGTGATTCCAGTTTTCTCTTGATCTGTATTACCATATTACAAAAACAAACTGATCTAAGAGTCTGCACACAAGAATACACTAGCCATTTCTATATCTTATGCTTGAGTTCTTTCTATTCCCAAGTATGCCCCAAAGGGAGAATAATCATACTTCAAAAGTACCAAGAATTCTCAACACCTGTTTGTGAAATACACACAATGTGTATTTTATATATAGACTTCAATTTACCTGGAAGATACCCCAATTTATAATCCCATCTTTTCAGAACAGAGCAGCACTTCAGTAACTGGGCTGGAAAGGACCCTTGCGCAGGACAAGGAGTAGAATGCCGGGGCAGCTACTAGCCAGGAGCTGGCCTCGTGGAGGGGCATTCCTTTTTCCTACAGAGGCCACCCTGCCCTGTCTGGATGTGGTTCCTAGCACATTGTCCCTCAACCCATCTGCCTTACCAAACAGAAACTTTTCTGAAAAGACGTCTTTAGGTCATTTCTGCCAAAAACTATTCAATAATTATTTTCACTAAAAAAATGTAGTGAAGTAGCAACCAAAAGTCATTCTACTTATCACTCAGCATACTACACAAATGAATTCTACATCCTCATTACCCCGCTCTAAGGCCACATGGTAGTTGTGGAGACAAGACATAACTCCTAATATAGTTATTTACAAGAAACAGATGGCAAAATATCGTTAAGCCCAAAGCTTAGGATTCTAGTCGTGGATTCCTGGTCACTCAGCAGATCTGTGATTCATTCAGTTCACAAGTATTTACGACACCTCTATTAAGGAGTTAAATTTTAAGTGTCAACAGGAAAAGTCTTTGTCCAAGTTGCTCCCAGTTGATATGTTTGGGGAGAAAAACGAATACCCAACAAGTTGTGGGGGGCAGGAGGCGACTAGTGAAGAAAGAGGGGGGTTTGGTGGGAAAGAGCGACGGACCACACCAGAGGGAACACCCAGCTGCTGAATGACAGAGAGTGTTGAATGAAATCCTACACCTTTGGCAGGAAGAAGTCCTGCTGCTGGGTACATTTAATACTTCATTTGTTTGTCCAGGAAGCCAGAAAGATGGCAGGTTTCTGTCTAATTCAGGGAAAAGGGGCAATTAGGCAACAGACAGTCTTAGTGTTCGGCAAGCCATAGGTAGGATCCCTCTCTATAGCTGGTCGGCTCCTGGTTATCCAAATCAAGCTGATAATTTAGGCAAGAATAAACAGGAGTAAATGTGTAGCTTATACTTCAGTGATTTTAAAGCCGCAAGAATTTTTAAAGCACGCAATCCTTAACTGTTAAGTCAGGGCACTGACCTCTTTTCCCTTAGATTGTCAAATAAAAGAATGACAACAGCCAACACAATTATAGCTGTCCAGTGTGCATGAATCAAAATTATACCTAATGTTTTTTGTCAAATCAGCAAAAAATGTATTTCTTGGTGTGCCACAGAATTTTAGTAATTAGTTTATGTGTGCTATGAGATAAAAAGGTTCAAAATTGTTGTTATACTTTATGGGAGTTAACACAAGATAAAGCAACTAGAAGTTCACAGACCAATAAACCAAAGAGACACAGAGCAGGGCCAAACCACAGAAAGCTCGGCTCTCACTGTGGGCTAAACTTGACAGGATCTTCAGTGCTGTATTCTTTCTCGCTGGTCACTGAAAAGTCTAAAAACCAAACAAAGCACTGAAATCACTAAGCACTGACAACTGTTTAAACGAAAACACCCTTCCCATATATACAGCACATGGAAGTATTCAGAGTACTGTATATTTGCCCAACCTCTGCGTCCACACTAGACTAAACACTATAGCTAAAATGAGCACTCCAAGAAGAATTCATGTGGTAATCTCCTCAAGTATCTGAGAGCAAGGAAAACAAAGTTTTCAGAACTGTCCACAGTTCTTCAGACATCAGCTATTCTAAGAGGAAGGTGGAGATTCTTCAAGATTCTTGTACTCTGTAACCTTAGGGTATACAGATTTGACTCAGGGGTCTATGAAGACGCTGGAAATACCAGCCAAGCTGTGTAGATGTCAGTTATTTCCCTGGGGAAGGCTCCTAGATTTCATCTACATTCAAAGACACTTATGATCCAGAAAAGATGAAGAAACACAGTTAAAAAAAAAAGATCTTAAGAAAAAGGATTACATATTGGTCATGTTACAATGAACATTTTTCAGCCAAAGAAAAAGCATATATATTTCAAGGAAATATAAAAAATTATTTAAAGAGCTAAGGTTATAAGGTACCCTGTTTGTCTAATTCAAATTGATACTTTGGGGGGGGCTAGAGTTAACAAAATTGACTAAACTAATATCAAAACATTTTATATATATATGAATTTTTAGGAAAAAACATACTTTGTTATAAAGATATTACATTTTACCTAATTCCTGCTTTTCATTCATTTTAGAGAGGAGAGAGTGAGAGTGAGAGAAAAATTGGGGAGCAGGAAGCATCAACTTCTATATGTGCCTTGATCAGACAAGTGCAGGGTTTTGAACTGGCGACCTCGGCGTTCCAATTCGATGCTTTATCCACTGTGAAACCACGGGTCAGGCCCATAATTCTTGCTTTTTAATTGTCTAAGACACTTAGCAAAAGTATATGACTAGGCCCTGGCTGGCTGGCTCAGCGGTAGAGCATCGGCCTGGCGTGCGGGGGACCCGGGTTCGATTCCCGGCCAGGGCACATAGGAGAAGCGCCTATTTGCTTATCCACCCTCCCTCCTTCCCCTCTGTCTCTCTCTTCCCCTCCCGCAGCCAAGGCTCCATTGGAGCAAAGATGGCCCGGGTGCTGGGGATGGCTCCTTGGCCTCTGCCCCAAGCGCTGGAGTGGCTCTGGTCACGGCAGAGCGACGCCTCGGAGGGGCAGAGCATTGCCCCCTAGTGGGCAGAACGTCGCCCTTGGTGGGCGTGCCGGGTGGATTCTGGTCGGGCGCATGCAGGAGTCTGTCTGACTGTCTCTCCCTGTTTCCAGCTTCAGAAAAATACAAAAAAAAAAAAAAAAAAAAAAAAAGTATATGACTAGGAAAAAAAAGGTTCATGTTTTATAAAACTAAGCTATTTAAGAAAAAAATAAAGTTTCATTTTGAGGTATAAACATGACTGATTTAAAATGAAAAATCTTTTCAGTTCTTGTATTTTCTGGAACCCAAATATCCTTGTATAGAGTCAAATTCATATGAAGGTTAAACTAAATTCTAGTCTGAAGATGGCTGCATGGGTTCAGAAATCTCAATTAATAAACTTATGCTCAAACATTAGGCTTTATTTTATAGCAAAAGTAATCGAATGTTCATTTATTAATGACTATAAGCTTAAATAAAATATTTAAGACCAGGATCTGTTAGCTGACTTTTGATCACTTGGATAAGAGGGTGCTGACCTAACTATCACATGGAAAATGCCAACTCAGAGTCAGACTATATGGTAAGATTGACACAAAACATTGGACAGTTCCTAAATCTTAGTGTACAGTCCACAGTAGCTGTGGGACCTTGGCCTCAGTGTGATCAACTTCTCCTCTCATTTTAAAGAGTTGAATAAGATGGTGATGTATGTACATTACCATAGAGTTACTATTTAAATGTCTGCTTAGACTGAATTCCTGAAGATCAGGGCTTAATCATTTCATATTCCCTAGCATAGCATCACACATACCACCAGGTAGGTGATCAAATGCACATGTGCTGAATGCCTTAATTTATCATGCGGAAATTTTTATCTATTCAAAGAATTTATATGCTCCATTGTGTGTCCATTGTATGACTTCTTACATGCTCCAGAACATTTAAAGTCACAGAATTAAGTAGTGTATACCATAAGCCAATGGTTCTCAAAGTGTATGCTAAGGCACCCTAGAAGATTTCCAGGTGTGCTCTATGGTATTCCAGAGAAATATGTGCCTGTTGGGGACCAAAAAACCAACAGGGTTTTTGGAGTTTAGATTTTTGGGGGCAGAGGTTTGGGGAATTGGCTGTAAGCTGACAGTCTGCCCAACCCCCACCTCACTTGGCTGATTAGGTTGCAAAAGGCTGTTAAGCTGTGGTGCTGGATTGTTTACACTACCCCCCATGTTCCCTGGAGAGACTGGAGGCAAGTTTCTTCTATCCTTTGTTTGGTGTAAAGTTAAGATGATGGGTATGGTGGGGGTTTTCTGCACTCAACACAATTAAGAGTAAAAAGAGAGGAATTCTTCAATGTATTGACGAGGAAATGAGGTATTTGCCTTTCAAATACATGCCCAAACATTGAAGAAAACACTAGGACACATCAGGCTCATGTTTCTCATAAACATAAGAATGAAAAAACTTAATACATTCGTGCCGGAACCTGCCGAATATACTAACTCTTACTAAGAATGTATCTATATATATAATGTATCTATATATATAAAAAGATAACTTTTTTGTCATTTTTTTATTTTTAACCCCTCTTTTTTATGAATTCTAAAAAGTGTAACTCAAAAAAATATAACATAAAAATGTTTTTTAATGTCAGAATAAATTTAATTCTGTCATATTTATTTCATTTACCATAAAAGCACGCTTGACTTTATATTTATTTTCTTTAATATTTGACTTAATTATGAGAACATATTTCTCAAAAATTTGTATATAGTGCACCTACAATTATTTGTAGGATTTTAAATGCGCCCCGACTTCAAAAACTTTGAGAACCACTGCCCTATGCCAAAGATCTGCTCTAACTGTAATTCTGTGTGAATGTGTGTGACACACGGTTTGCCTCGTAAGTAAACCTGTAACTTGACTTTCATCTGTAAGGAATGTAGGTTGCCTCAAATGTAAGGTTACAACTGGTTCAATAAATATTTCATGCAAGGATGACTAAAGTTCCTCTAAAATAACAAAAGGAAGCATTACGTTGTTTATTATTCAGGGAATCAATCTAGAAAGCGAAAGACTTAAGTTCCCACCTTTTTGCCTAGGCTCCTGAAAAACAACCTTTCTGACTAGGTGTTGGGAGGGAAGGGTGACCACAGTATTTATATTTAGCCTCTAATCGCCAAGATTTGGTTTTTTGTTTTTGTTTTTTAAGCTGTGGTCGTTAATCCTGTAAGTAAAAGAAAGAATTATTAGAACTTTCCCTAGAAAGACCTAGGAATCACTAGAACATAAATAACTTTGACAACTAATTGTGCAATTCATCTTCCCTCCTCAAACAGGATTTAGTAAAAATAAAACTTTTTCAATTACATCAATTTCTTCAAAACCTTCAGTAAAGCAATCTCTTTTTTAAAATTTTATTTATTCATTTTAGAGAGGAGAGAGAGAAGAGAGAGACAGAGAGAGAAGGGGGGAGGAGCTGGAAGCATCAACTCCCATATGTGCCTTGACTAGGCAAGCCCAGGGTTTTGAACCGGCGACCTCAGTATTTCCAGGTCGACGCTTTATCCACTGCGCCACCACAGGTCAGGCAGTAAAGCAATCTCCTAGTCCTTATAACACCTCAACTCTCTGTCTAGTCAATTATAACAATTCACTTTACTTTTTTGGAGGCTATAATTTTAAAATCGTTCCTTTCATCTTTTTTACCCCTAATGAACAAAGAACACTTATGAAATCTCATTTCAGATAGTTTCATTGTGGTATTTAATCTTCTCTCCTTAGCCCTACATAAACTATGTTTCTTCAGCATTCTTCATACAACCTACTTCCTAGATATTTGCTTATTTTTCCATTTCTCTCCAGGAAGATCATATTCAAATGGTTTCAGGAACATTCCATTTATATCTACAGTACTTTTAACCCAGAATACAGTACACACATATACCCTGAAAGCTCTTCTTTAACTGCCTACTAGGTTCCAGAAACTTTAGTTCAAGATTTTTAAGTGACGTTAAAAATGTAAAAATGTATTCATTCCAAATGAGTGGTATAAAGACCACAATCTAAACTTAAAATGTGGAGGGGGGGAAAGGTGAGTATTTCATATATAAACTCTAGTGCTACTATCTAGACTCAGTAGTAAAAAAAATAATAAAATAACAGAGGTGATTAAAAACATCACTCTTTTGTTTTCATGGTTACCCTGTCTTTTTTTTTTTCTTTTACCATTACAGAAAAAAATTGTTTTACCCCTTTAATTTTTTCAGAGCGTGAAACAAAGAGGTGCCCTGGTCAGACAGCGTAGTTAGTATCACACCGAAGCAGAGGTGCCAATCAGGGCACATACAGGAACAACTTGATGTTCCTGTCTCTCTCTCTCTCTAAAATCATTAAAATAAACGTTAAAAAAAGAAAAAGAAACAAAGTGGCAGCATGAGTGCATTCTCAGTTTAACTCTAACAGGGGCTCACTGACTGGGTGAAAGGCCCTAAGAACAGAATCCTACTAGACAGAAGCCTGGGTCCTTGTTCTAAATTCTGCCATCTGAGAGCTCAATGACCTGGAGCCAGACCCGTCACTATCCACCATCAATTTCCTCATCCACAAGATGGGGTAACTCTACCTGCCCTCACTTCCTCACCGGGAAGCTGCAAGGACCAGGTGAAGTGAATCAATGAAGCTTCAATAATGAGACACTGTAGAAACATAGGCTATAATTACTACTTGCTGATGGTACAGCATAACAAGATCAATAAAATAAATCCAAAAAATACAGAGTGATTCACAATAGCCAAGAGGTAGAAGTAGCCCAAATGTCCATCAACAGATAAATGGATAAAGAAAATGTGATATCTCTATAGAATGGACTATTATTCAGTCTTTAAAGAAGGGAATTCTGTCCCATGCTACAACATGAATGAACTTTGAAGACATTATGCTGAGTATATTATAAGCCAGTCACTAAAGGGCAAACTCTGTCTGATACCACTTATGTGGGGGACCCAGAGCATGGCAGGGACTGGGGGGGGGGGGGAGGGAGAAATGGGAAGTTGTTCTTCAATAGATATATTGTTTCAGTTGTTGGGTTTGTTTTTTTTTTAAATCAATTTTATTTATTGATTTGGAGGAGAGGTTAGAGAAAGAGAAAAACCCAAAGCATGAACTAATATAGTTGCTTCCCAGACGTGCCTTGACCAGGCAAGCACAGGGATTTGAACCAGTGACCTTAGCGTTACAGATCAACGCTTTATCCACTGCATCACCGTAGGTCAGGTGGTATGTTGTTTCAATTTTGCAAGATGAAAAAGTTCTAGAGATCTGTTATTGGGAAATGTGAACAGAGTTAGCACTACTGAACTGTACACTTCAAAATAGTTAAGGGTAAAAAAAATACTTTAGTATGGTGAGTACAAGGTAAATTGGAATTGAGATTAAAAACAAAAATAAACCAAAATAACAGCCTTTGTTGGACACCTCAGCGATCACTCTAACCTTAGCAAAGCACACTGCTGATTAACAAAGGCTTTTTGGCCCAAGTTCTCCTATCAGTGAGGGCATCTCGAGCTCCTCCTTCCACCCCCCTCTACCCCAGCAGTGTTGAGGCCCCCTGCTCACCATTCCTCCAGTATTTGGCTCACACTGCTGCTAGCCTAACACTTACCACATTACACATTACTCTCAGTCAGTGACACACATTTCTGGCATCATTACTAGACCATGAGCTTCTTGAGGGGAAAAACCACATCTAACACATCTTTAATTTCCGTCCCCTTAGCTCCCAGCTTCACAGCACAACTCCACTCATCATAGCTAATTGAAGAAATTCTATGCTTCCCCAGTTTTCAACATCTATCATTTAGCTGTTGGCGGGGAAAGACTCAGGAGCAGAGAGAGGTTGACTGTGGTCAGCTGTGCATAAAGCTTTTATGTTGTTTCCCATTCAAATCTGTCAGAGAAACAGGAGTGGAAGAATCAGGTACTTAGGCTGTGTTTAGAATGACACAATAAAGTTGTTCAGCGATAGTTTGCTAAGAAAAAAAGAGCTTGAGCTGCAAAGTTTATAATAATCCTCCCCTCCCCTAGGTGTTACTCAGAAGACAGCATGTGAGAAGAGCAAGAACGCATTTTAACTCATTCTTGATAACTGAGGCAGGACTCTGAACCAGTGAGGCTAAGAAGTACAGAACACACCTTGATTCTCAAGGGGCAAAGTTTAGTTTGGGAGACAGGACACATATCTGAGTCACAGGGATGGATGGAGATACCATCTGACTGGACATGGTGAGCTGCTGTGAAGGTCAAGTGACAGAGTCAATGCCAATCACGTCCCACTTGGGTCAGCAGCCACTGGACACTGCAGATCACACACACATAGCACTCACCACCAAGTTAGAAATAAATAACTCAGCTGTGATCGTGACCATATGTAATAGTGCATGGCGACCAAATACAACTAAAGAGGAAATGAAGATAGTGGTTTTAAAACGTCTGAGACAAACTCCCCATGGAACACTGACCTTGATGGCAGGAGCTTTGTGTTCCAGTGGCGTCTGCCCAGGCCAGGCCCCTGACCGGGAACCCTAAACTTGACACCTGCCAGCTAGTGTAATTCCCGTGGACCCATGACTGAGCTTCCCACATAACTTATCAAAAGGTCTAGCAACCAGTCTCCACAGCACACACAGAATCTGAATCCAGGTTTCCCTGAGTTGAGTAGTTGTAACAGAAGAAACATGACCTGTTATATCTAAAGCATTTCTTATCTGACCCTTTACAGAAAAAACCTGCCAAACCCTGGAATAAAGTTCATGTTTGGGAGGATCAAGTCAACACTGACAGAAATGGGGAAAAGAAAGGGAGGAAAAAACCGGGAAGCTCAATGTTAAATGGGCATAAACCTGACAGGTTTGCCCAAAGGGGAAGACGTGAGATACTAACAACAGGGAGAGAGGTCAGGGGCAGAGGTGCAGACAAAGGTGAAGCCATGAAAACGACTGAGAGAGTAAAGGGAAAAATGGCAGTGGCTCACAATTCATTATGGATGTGAAGCTCTATATTAAAAAAAAAACTTATATGGAAGTGCTGATGTATCAAATGAATGGAGAATGCTGCTTCAGCTGAGTCAGGAGAAACACACAGAACACAAACTGCTGGACAGCCGTTGCCGCTGCAGCAACTGCGGAGGAACCCAGCAGTCTGAAAACCAATGACACGCCTAAAGCTGGGCCAGGAGGTCAGTCTCAACCCTGGGGTGGATGGACCTGCTCACTCCAATGCAGGGAACTACAAGCTGCAGCAGAAGAGACGGAAAAAGCCACCAGAGAAGTAGAAGAAATAGACTTGTCTTATAGCCAGCACCTGCAAAACAAAACTGACTTACCAGAGAAGTAAAACAAGGTAAGGCTTATAAAGAAGTCAAAGGAGTAATAAAAGGTCAGTGAACTTATTTGGAAAATCACTAGAGACCATTAGGAGGGAAAAGGAGGGAAAAGGAGGGAAAAGGAGGGAGAGGAAGGGGGAGGAGGACAGAAGGGGAGGGGAGGAAGAGGGAGAGAGAAAGAGAGACAGAGAAATCAGTTTCAAGGAAGTGGGGAAGAAATGGAATGAGGAGATAAAGCCTGGGGTAATTAAGTTTGACATTAACAAAAAGGAAAAGATGGGATAAGAGGAAAGACAGGGTTGTTTGATTTAAAAACTACGGAGAGTGTCTGACCAGGTGGTAGAGCGTCAGACTAGGACGGGCTCAGAAGCCTGAGCACCGGGTCGCTGGCTTGAGCAAGGGGTCACTCTGCTTGTAGCCCCCTGGTCAAGGCACATATGAGAACGCAATCAATCAACAACTAAGGTGCACAATGAAAAATTGATGCTTTTCATCTTTCTCCCTTCCTATCTGTCTGTCTCTATCTGTTCTCTCTCTCTCTGTCTCTGTCAAAAGAAAAAAAAGGAGAGTTTCTTCTTTCAAAGAAAGATGATGGGTGTGGCAGGTTGTTACAGAAAATGGCTGCAACACTTCCCAGGGTGGAATCTGCCTGGTAGTGCCCTCCCAACACCATGAGCTGAGACAGATGGCTTGCTCTGACCAACATTAGCACACATGACACAATAAGAGACCTGCATATCACTCACTGTTCTCTTGATGTGCTTATAACCCTGACACCAGCATGAGGGTGAGCCCACCAGCCTGCTAGGGAATGAGAGCCCACCCAGTCAAGAAGGAGAAACCCAAACTGACAGCTGCCAACCTGCAGACACAAACAAGAGGCCATCCTAGATCCACTGGTCACCAGCTCACCAGCCATCTGGCCACTGGTGCATGGAAGAGAACTGTGAACTAAGTAAAAACGGTGGTGACTTTAAGCCACTAAACTGAGGGCAGTTCGTTCGGTGGCAAAAGCCAACAGAGTAAGTGAGGAATCTTCTGGTGTAAAAGATGGCATAGGAATCAATGCTATAGGTACAGCATGATTACAAGTGCTAAAAAGTATTTCAAAATGTTATGAAGACACAAAGCTTTGCTTTTTCCTCCTATAGCTTTCAAATTATCTATAATGAGCAGTAATCACACAATAAACAGTCATTATTATTACTGTAATTGTCAACTACCATACTTGGAGAAAGTTGGATATGATTATACCTACCCAGTCATACTTATCAGTTAACTCAGAGGATAACCCAGGTCTTTCTATTTCTTACAGGTAGAAAAAACGTAATGTAAACTAGTGTGTACTTGAACAATAAATTAACCCATGCTGCTGGGAGTTAGAGATATTTAGCCAGTTTTGTAATTCTATTTGGAAGGTAATTGCTGTACGCAGAAGAGAACTGACAGTTTTCAATGCAAAAATTAAAAGACAGCATTGAAATAAATGATGGGAAACTAATGTCAGCCTGAAATGTTTTCCTAAGACTATCTGACATACTGTGTGTTTTCTATATGGAATTTCTCTGCTGGATTTTATCGTTTACCAATTAAATGTGTTTTTGTCCTATAAGCTGCCATTTATTTTAATACATGTTCTTTAGATCCTCTCCAACAGTGAGTCTTGTGGGTTGAAGAATGTATGCAATATAGACATAAACTTACACTTCCCTCCTACCTCCCACATAATTTTTTCAATAAGCCCCATTTGTAAAAACATGTTTAACATTCTTAGAAATAAAAAGTTCATCTTTGAGTTGAAGATAAAAGAACATTCATGTTTCTTCTTTTTCTTCTTTCTTCTGAAAAAGCCAATTAGGGGAATATCTCCAAATGGGTAAGATTTCCTCCTTGTATTATTATGAGAAACATTTTTTTCTCTTTCAAAGTATTTTTATGGATGAATATGGTAAATAAAATATGGTCAACTGAACATATGCTTCCTCCTGGAAATTTTTTTTTCCAAAAAATATACATGCACAGATGTAAACATCAGAAAGTGAGATGCAAGTAGAACCAAAGGTCAAGTAAAGAAAGCAATATACAGTGGTAATTAACAGAACAGAAAGATTGAGAATGTAAAATACCAGGAGGTTGAGGGCCCCTCTCTGGGGACACTGACCAGACTGAAAGACCCCCCCCCCAACCAATTGCCCTATAAAAGACCAACAGTCAAGAAACTTTGTTGTGAGTCCTGG
The DNA here is from genome assembly GCF_036850765.1 of Saccopteryx bilineata. Lineage (NCBI taxonomy): Eukaryota > Metazoa > Chordata > Mammalia > Chiroptera > Emballonuridae > Saccopteryx > Saccopteryx bilineata. The sequence goes on from NC_089494.1 coordinate 155,160,167, forward strand.
CTGGGTAGCTCACTTGATTAGAGCATCATCCAATTCACCAGGGTTGTGGGTTGGATCCCAGTCAGGACACAGGCAAGAGTCAACCAATGAATACATAATGAAGTGAAATGACAGATCGATGTTTCTCTCTCTTTCTCTAAAACCAATCAATAATTTAAAAAAAAAGCTTTGTCACACTCAAAGCTGCCAGTCTGTTTTACAATGTCTTGCTCTTAATTACGAATGAACAACCAGAAATAAAACCTATGAAAAAGTCTTCAGTATATAAAAATAAAACCAAATTTTTAAAAGTTTAAAAAACCAGAGGCAGTCCAGAAATCTTAAAAAAATATAATCTTAAGATATATTAGAGAAAATATTACACCCATGTAATAAGAATAGGAATCTATAAAAGCAGAGATGAGAAGTAAGTTCTTGGGAATTAGGAATCTTCAATAATAAAAATTCCAATAAATGTGTTAGAAGAGAAGTGGAAAAAAATTCAGATAGAACAAAAAGATGGAGCTATAAGTAAGAAAAAAAATTAGTACAGAAGAAAGCTCTCATCAAACATCTGACAAACTAGAGAACCAGAAAAAGAGAAAAATACTGTGGAAAACTTATCTAAAAAAAAAGTCACTTTTCAGAACTGAAGTGACTGATCCTTCACAATGAACATGCATAAAAGAAGCCAGGCTCAGTAAACAGTAAGACCCACACCAAAGGTCCAATTTCAAAATACCAAAGGAAGAGCTGTTTTCAGCATAGTAGGGAAAAATTTTAAACCACATTCAAGGATCAAATGACATCAGCAAACCTATCAACAGAGCTGGAACTAGAAGACCACAAAACAGTATCATTAGAATTTTGAAGGAAGATGTTTTTCACATATGAGTACTATACCTGCCAAATGATTAACTGTGAGGCTAGAGACATTCTCAAGTTGGCAAGATCTCAAAAAAAGGAACCTAACTGTGGAAGAGCCTGTATTTTCTTGCTGCCAAGTATTTCCTTACATTGGCCTTTCTTTACATTACTGATTAGGCCTCAGAGGCATTTCCCTCTTCCCCATTTCCCACTTTCTACTTCATAAGCTAAACTCCATCTGTCCATCCTGTAGCAGAGGTCCCCAAACTTTTTACACAGGGGGCCAGTTCACTGTCCCTCAGACCGTTGGAGAGCCGCCACATACAGTGCTCCTCTCACTGACCACCAATGAAAGAGGTGCCCCTTCCGGAAGTGCGGAGGGGGGCCGGATAAATGGCCTCAGGGGGCCACATGCAGCCCGCAGGCCATAGTTTGGGGACACCTGCCTAGTTTTAGGACACCACCTCCTCCAAGGATTTTCTGTTCCTAACAGCAAGGGGCAGTCTTTTCCTCAGATGCTGTCAGATCTCTCAATTCCAGTAAGGTTCTTTTATTCTACTTCTAATTAGCATGATTTATGGCCAAACTCTTCTCCCTAGACCAGTGGTCCGCAAACTCATTAGTCAACAGAGCCAAATATCAACAGTACGATGATTGAAATTTCTTTTGAGAGCCAATTTTTTTAAAACTTACACTATATAGGTAGGTACATTCCTTATCGAGGTAGCGCCCGCACGTGGTATTTTGTGGAAGAGCCACACTCAAGGGGCTAAAGAGTCACATGTGGCTCACGAGCCAAGGTTTGCCGACCAGGGCCCTAGACCAACAGGAGTAGTTTTCTGCAGGCAAAGGTCAGCCTGTTTCTTCTTTGTGGTTCTGTCTTTTCAGTCCCTCTACTCAGCCACTGAGACTAATATAAGTTCTTTAATATGGTAGCCATTTCACTTCATGAACAATAAACTTAAAATATATTAATTCACCGCACAAAAATACAACTTTGAACCTATTTCATCTCTGCACCAATTCCTTCTACATCTCAGAGTCCCTGTGTTTAGGGAAGAAATGATTACCTTCGGGTGAAAGGAAAAAGAAAAGAAATCATTATTTCAGTTAAAAAAAGGATGATCAGCCTGACCACGCAGTAGATAGAGCATCGGCCTGGGACGCCAAGGGCCCATGTTTGAAACCCCAAGGTCACCCGCTTGAGCACAGGCTTACCAGCTTGAGCATGGGATCATAGACATAACCCCATGGTCACTGTCTTGAATGCAAAGGTTGCTGGCTTGAGCAGGGGGTCACTGCTCAGCTGGAGCCCCCTTGGTCAATGCATGTATGAGAAAGCAAGCAATGAACAACTACAGTGCTGCAACTATAAGTTCATGCTTCTCATCTCTCCCTGTCTCTCTTGCTAAAAAAAAAAAGTGATCATATGACCACCAACCTCACTGCTACATACACACATGAGCAATGAAAACATGACTATACAAAAAAAATGTACACAAATATTCATAACATCTTCATTCATGTTGTGAATATGTGGAAACAACCCAGATGTCCACCAGCTGCTAAAGGAATAAGTGAAATGTGATACAACCATACAATGGAATATTGTTTGGCGATAAAAAGGCATAAAGTACTGATGCGTGCACAGATGAATACCAAAGACACTATGCAAGTGAAAGCAGCCAGTCACAACAGACCACCTACTGTGTGATTCCATTTATATAAAATATCTGGAACAGACAATTCTCTAGGGACAAAGTTAACTAGTGGCTGCCTAGGGCTAATAGGGTTGGAAAAAATGGGGAGTGACTGGTAATTCAGACCACGTATTTCTTTTTAGGGGGGGATAATGAAAAGTGTTCTAAAATTGATCATACTGATGTTTACATGACTCTGTGAGTATATTAAAAAGCCCTGAATTGTATGTACTGAATGAATTATAGCAAGCTGTTTTTTAAAAAAGATCAATGAGCCTGACCTGTGGTGGCACAGTGGATAAAGCGTCGACCTGGAACACTGAGGTCGCCGGTTCGAAACCCTGGGCTTGCCTGGTCAAGGCACATATGGGAGTTGATGCTTCCTGCTCCTCCCCCTTCTCTCCCCCTCTCTCTCTCTCTCTAAAAATCAATAAATAAAATATTAAAAAAAAAAAAAGATCAATGCGTGAATAAATTAAATTCACATATTACTTGTCTTTAAGGCAGAGTCAAAGCACACCAGTTTATAAGGTGAGAATACAAAGTATGGCAAAACTGAACAGAATCAAAATGTGCATTTTGGAGTCCAAAATACCAAGTTAAAAACAACAACAACAAAAATCCAAAAGGTCAAGTTAGTTGATATGTATTTGCCTCAAAATTAATATAGAATTTGTTCACTGTAAAGTTTACTAGTTTACGAGAAGCCACAAGGTGTAGTGAAAAGTACTGGGTTTAACTGAAAGCACAGAGTGCCTGATTATATTAAACATTTGTAGGTCACTTAATTCCAAAAGGCAGTGTCTCTGGTTTTACCACTTGCCAGTCACCTTATTTCTCAGGTGTATTCTTAAGGCAAATTAATGGGTGATGTAGTTCACATTGATAGAGGGTCAGGCTCTGCTAGTGCTGCTAAGGTTTATTCCAGGTGTTGGCACAGACCTCTGCACGGGCTCTGCAGGGTCAATGAAAGCATCCACTTACAACGGCTTTCTGTTTGAGAGATGCTATGATGCTTACAAATAAATCTATAAGACTTTTGATTTTTTCAAAATGGATGTGCAGTGTTTTAAACTAACAAAAATTAAATGATGAATTTATATATTTTCAACTTTAAAGCTTCATTTTGAAATAAGTCTCAAGAAAGGCACAATAATATATTTTAGAGAGGAACAGATAAAAATAATCTAATGAATGAATCTCTCTATATTCCGTCTTCAAGAATATTAAATTAAAAAAATATCAAAATTAATAAACCAGACTTACCAAACTATGATTTTAAAATAAAGTAAACTTAAATCTTAGTCCTAGCTTTTCTCAGAACATATTAAAATTCATACTTACCCTAGTGTAACTCCTTTGACTACATCAAAGTTGGGTTTTTTTTGACAGAGACAGAGAGAGGGACAGATAAGGACAGACAGGAAGGGAAAGATGAGAAGCATCAATTCTTCGTTGCAGCTCCTTAGTTGTTCAGTGATTGCTTTCTCCTATGTGCCTTAAGGGAGGGTGGCTACAGCAGAGCGAGTAACCCCTTGCTCAAGCCAGCAACCTTGGGCTCAAGCTAGAGACCTTTGGGCTCAAGCTAGAGACCTTTGGGCTCAAGCTGGCGCCCATGGGGTCATGTCTATGATCCCACGTTCCAGCCAGAGACCCCTTGTTCAAATTGGTGAGCCTCCGCTCAAGCTGCAAACTCGAGGTTTTGAACCTGGTTCCTCCATATCCCAGTCTGACATTCTATCCACTGCGCCACCACCTTGTCAGACCAGGGTTTTAAGATAATGACCTAATTTTTAAGAAAAAGGATGTAAATGAACTATATTTACTAAAATAGGAAGTAGCCTTTCAATTATTTTAGCTTTGTTTTAAATTCTCATTGTTTTCATCTTCTGTTATTTGTAACTATAAATTTTTCTGTCTGTATTACAAGTAACATGAAGCTGGTCTGATTTAGGATCAATATTTGATCCACGCTAGTTTGCAAGATACCATATTTCCCCATGTATAAGAGACACTTTTTTCTGAAAAATTTGAGGTCTATAAGCTGGTTGCGTCTTATACAGTTATTTTTTTTTGTGGTTGTTTTTGCGCTAATTATTGAAGACAGTCATTTATCATCAGACACAGATGAGGACAAGCTAATGGATGGAGTTTTGACAGTGATGAGGAGTTGTATGAATTTTATGATGAACATAACTTGAGTTCAATTACTTTATATAATACATTTCAAATTTCAGGCCCCAAAATTAAGGTGTGTCTTATACATAGGGAAATATGGTATTTAAAAGTTCTATGAAGCCTGACCGGTGGTGGTGCAGTGGATAGAGTGTAGATGAAACACTGAAGTTGCCAGTTTGAAAGCTGAAAGCCGGGCTTGTCTGGTCAAGCCACACATGGGAGTTGATGCTTCCTGCTCTTCCCCCCCCCCCTTTTCTCTCTCTCTCTCTTGTTCTCTCTCTCCCCGCCTCTAAAATGAATAAATAAAACCTTTATATATAAAAAAGTCCCTCTATGAAGTTGTGTTACTTAACTCAGGACTCACAGCAGTCATGGACAAAAATTTGCCAATCAGATTAACTGAAGACTTTGAAAACCAAATCTACAACACCTTGGGTTCTATGATGATGTGGTATAATTCTGAGAAACATTTTAGTAGGTGAAAATCAAATGAATAAATTAGTGCAAATCAAACATTCTTGTTTCTGGAATATAAACTTTTTTTTTTTTTTTTTTTTTTTTTTACAAAGACAGAGTCAGAGAGAGGGATAGATAGGGACAAACAGGAACAGAGAGAGATGAGAAGCATCAGTCATCAGTTTTTCGCTGCAACACCTAGTTAGTTGTTCATTGATTGCTTTCTCATATGTGCTTTGACCGCGGGCTTCAGCAGACCGAGTAAATTCTTGCTCGAGCCAGTGACCTTGGGTCCAAGCTGGTGAGCTTTTCTCAAACCAGATGAGCCCACGCTCAAGCTGGCAACCTCGGGGTCTTGAACCTGGGTCCTCCACATCCCAGTTCAACGCTCTATCCACTGCGCCACCGCCTGGCCAGGCTAGAATATAAACTATTTTATTTTTCTCTTTGCACCCTAGTACAAAATATAGAAGGTAAAATTCAGCTTCTAAACTGCAACATTAACTAGCTACACTGCAAACCTGTGGCAATTAACTTTACTAGGCATACATTCTTTACTGAATTTTCTTCTCTGTTTTATTTCATCTTAAATTTTTATTGTAGTAACATTTAACAAGAGATTTGTCCTTTTAATAAATTTGTAAAGTACAGTACTGTTAACTACAGGCACAGTGTTTGCTGTTCAGCAGACTTCCACACTTATTCATCTTGCATAACTGAAACTTTACGTTTCACCATTTATCCCTCCCCCGCCCCTAGCAACCTTGTCTCTGCCATGAATTTGACTACCTTAGATATTTCATGTGAGCAGAACCATACAGTGTTTGCTCTTCTGCGACTGGCTTTTTTACTGAGCATAATGTCCTCCTGTTTCAGCCCTGTCGTCACATCATTTTTTCATGATTAACTTTGGCAGAGCGGATGAACTGACAGAGACTGGGCCGCACCTTGCTTAAGCAGCTCCCTGCTCCTGCTACTTATGGGTGTCTTGCAGTCAAGACTGTGTTGTGCCTAGGATGACTCCCCGGGCAGCGAGGTGAGAACACTGTTCTCATGTATGGAGACACTGCTTTTTAAGAGTCATGGCCTCCTGGCAGTTTCTCTGAAAATTACCATGGCAGCTGTGCTAAAGGTCATGAATATTACATAAGGGCTGTCCATACTTCCAAACCACAATCTCCAAGCCACGATTCCCATAGCAACACACAGAGATTTCCCTCATTTCAGAGATGTAGCAGCCAGCAGAAATATTCTAACATTACCCTTGATTTTTCAACAAGATCAACAGTACTTTTTTTCCAAAGCAACAATTTCTTTAAAAAAAAACAAACCAACAACTTTGTTAAAATATGTTGACTTGAAAGTTAAGAGCATCACACACACCAAGGTATGTTAAAACTGAACAACAATTTCCATGCTTTAGAATAGCGGTTATTCAAATGACTACATGGAAAGAGGAATTCAAATCATGACAATTAGTGAAATCTAATCCAGTCTCAGCTAAATTCTGTACTTATACATTTCGTATCTGATTTCCAGTCTTCCTTCCATATATAAGTATGCACTTTACTATTATAGGATGGAGAGGAATACCCCAAGGGAAGAAATGTTTCCAGTTAACAAAATCCTTCGTTGCTTTATTTATGAAAAGTGTAATATGATTTATTTTTTTAAATATAAGAAATTACTATTATAAAGCACCTATGGAGTAAAATCTGGGGACCAGATTACTGAAATAAATACCAAAATAAACATTAACTTGAAGAAAGTTTGTTTTTCTAAACAGAGAAGTGGCCTGCTGTAAAAATAAAGTAAAATCATTTAGATATCAGATACAGTTTTTTTCTCTTTGTATAATCAGGGATCCTTTTGTGTGTCTAAATAAACCATCCACCATGGAAACAAGTTGCTTGGATTATAAAATAACATAAAAGGCAAGATCACATTTATATGTCACACTTCTTTTTTCTACCAAGGGAAGAACATAAGCTCATTTCTTGTACCTCTTTTAAACCAGACAATGAAATACTGTAAGAACCCAACAATACATTTTAGGGGAAACATCCACAGGTGGTCCATCATGGACCCGGTACAACCGGCAGAGAGAGCTTGGCAGGGAAAACGATTTTACCTTTGCTTTTTCCAGCTGGGCCTGGGCCTGTCGCTCAGCTTCTCTGCGCACTGCCTCCCGATCTTCCTCCAAAGACACATCTGAATCGGATGGACGGCTGGTGTAGGAGTCTGCCGAACCCTGGAAAGGAAAACTTACAGTTTAAAATAGATTCCATCTATGACGTTGGCATTGGAAATGTTTCATTGACACTACAATTAGCTTCCCAGATTTTGCTACAAGTTCCTGAAAAGAGGAGAAAATAAACCATCTCATGGCAAACCATCTAGAAATATCATGTCCTGGTTTGCAGACCATTCACTAGGATAGCTACCTAGCTGTGCCTACCAAGTTATCATTCCTTCCCAAGCCTTCTGTTACAATTACTGTCCTTCCTGGAAGCCAGAACAAGTTCCTTTAAAATGAAACCAGCTCTTCCTGCAGTGCAGGGCTGAAGGGCACAGATGGTTTTCAAGGATGGCTTCAAGAACAATCTACATGCTAAAGCAAGTATTTACAACTAGAAAGAAGATACCACTAATAAAATACAAGAAAGTCAAACGAGTTATAAACCTCAACTCTCCAAAACGTCACTACTAGGAACTGACTCCCACTTTAATCTTAAGCATCCTTTTGTACCTTTTTATTCATCTAACACCATCTCTGTCAAAACTGTAAGACAACAGCAGTCAGCTCCACTCACTGTTTTAAGCAACACATTTTCCCAATACCTTTAAATAGAGATTACCATAACCTGTCTCCAGAAAACACCTGCCCGGGATATCTCCTTTGACAATAAATCACGACCTAATAAAAGGAGCTCAGAAAATTACAAGACTCTCCCTGGCTCCCTCTCCTACGATTCAGATCATATTACTAAGTAAAGAAGCCCGTGCCACTCACGGAAATAATAGCAAAAGCAAAGGTAAAATAACGCCTCCCCAAACAAAAAGCCCTGGAGCTTACACAGGTATCCGAATTCTTCAGCCTTCCTCCCTTGGCTCTTTTCAGAAGCCTGATCCAGGTGGCCTTCATTAGCCAGACAGCGCCTTTCGCATCCGCAGCTGCAGCCCCGGGCACAGACCGCAGGCGCGCGCACAGCCCTGCGGAACAACCTCCGCTCCTTCCCCAGCCATGCTCTGGGCAGCCCTCTTCACGCTCTCCAGCCTCCGGGGCTTTCACTGCCTACCCGGAGAACTACAATCCAAGGAGATTCTTAAATTTCCCATCCCAGAGGGCAAAACAAGCATTCGAATGCTTTATATTGTTTTGAAAAACAGGAACACTTCAAGTGCGTTGGAATATAGGCACCAACTCTTTCTAAACTTACTGCATCTTACTCCCTTGAATATTCTCTTCCCTGCTCTTTGGTTGTTAAGATTATTGGTACAGAACCTTAAAAAAACAAACAAAAAAACCTAGCGCAAAACGTATGCAGTGATATTTGCAAGTACAAAGTTCAAGCCTTATCTTCAGAGATCTGGAGGGAAGGGGGGCGGAGGACGCACTCACCGCACTGGGCATGCTCCATAGGTAGTCTTTCACAGAGACAGATCACACGCATTGTTAGTCTGTGTCAAATTGCTATTTGCATCCGAAGTGTAAACATTCTCTCAAAGCCACAGCATGTAATCTTTTTATTTAATGATCCCTTTCCATAACCCTGATTGCCGAGGATCTATATCCTATGCCATGAGAATTCATATATAATATCTATATCTATATAGATATCTAGATATAGATATATTATTGGACAGCAAAAATAAAAAAAATGTTCATCAACCATAATAGCATACTGCTTTTGATTGCTTGCAACTTCCCAAACAAGATGCAAAAGAAAAATTTTCCCATTTAATTAGGACGTGAAAGTAATCACAGCTCCAAGGCATGAATTTAACCAAGCTCAAAATGACTGAACTGCTCCTCCAACTGAGAAACTACCGCTTGAAATAAAGTCACTGGAATACATAATAGTGTGAATTGTTTTAATAATAATTATAAAGAGTCAAAGCTTGGTTGGATTATAGCTTGAGTTAGTTAGGTTTCATGGAACAATTTAGTCCAAATTCTTCTTATAATTAAGGCAATTGAGGTTTGAGAAGGAAATTTACTTGTTATTGATTCCCTGTACTAGTGGAATTACATTTTTAAAGTTTATATGTGAAGAAATACACACTTTCAGGTTTCTTGAAGAAAATGACATTTTATTACAGCATCCTAAGTTACATTTTGTTGGAGTGTGGTGGGGGAATTATTTTATACAGTATTATGTAAATGAAAGGCATTTCTTTCTTAAGAATTTCTTCCTCGCTTCTTTTCTTTCATCCTTTCAGGTCTGGGCTTAGACTAGTCTTCATGACATAAATATTAAAAAATATAGTAGAATAGGGGTTTTAGAATAAAAGTAATAGATTGAAAGCTTCTTAATGGTAGTATCATTACATAATTAATTATAAGTTTACTTATATTGTTATGAAATGAATGCAAAACGCACGGAAGATATAAAATGCATTTCAATTTTTTGTTCAAGTAAAATTTTCCAGTGAGATAATGTCTTTCTACACAACACATATAGTATATAGGAGATTCCTAACCTAACCAGAATGTTACCTGAAGCAGGGGTAGCACAGTAGATAATTACCAAGAAGCACAATTTTAGGCTCCATAAAAGGCCTCAGGCCTGACCTGTGGTGGCGCAGTGGATAAAGCGTCGATCTGGAAATGCTGAGGTCGCCGGTTCGAAACCCTGGGCTTGCCTGGTCAAGGCACATATGGGAGTTGATGCTTCCAGCTCCTCCCCCCTATCTCTCTCTCCTCTCTGTCTCTCTCTGTCTCTCTCTCTCTCCTCTCTAAAAATGAATAAATAAATAAAGAATAAAAAAAATGAATAAATAAATAAAAAATAAATAAAAAAGATAAAAAAAAAAAACTTAAAAAAAAAAAAAAAAAAGGCCTCAGGTCCACACCGAGTCACCTGCCAAAAGTCCAGGTCACACCTCAGTGAGGACACAAAGTTTGTCATAAAGAAGCCCATAATGAGAATTAGAGTATTAAACACACACAATGTATGTGATCTTTCCCCTGTTTTAAAAAGTAAGATTTAAAAAGTCCTTTGCTAATAATCAGATGTAGCTTTTTTTGTTGATGTGTGACAGTCAGAGAGACAGACAGGAAGGGAGAAGGATGAGAAGCATCAGTTTTTCCTTGCAGCACCTTAGTTGTGCATTGATGGCTTTCTCATATGTGCCTGGGGGGGGGGGGGGGAGCTACAGCAGAGTGAGTGACCCCTTGCTCAAGCCAGCGACCCTGGGCTCAAGCTAGAGCCCATGGGCCCATGTCCATGATACCACACTCAAGCCAGCGACCCTGGGCTCAAGCTGGTGACCTGTGCTCAGGCCAGCGACCTCAGAGTTTTAAACCTGGGTTCTCTGATTCTCACTCCAATACTCTATCCACTGCACCACTGCCTGGTCAGGCCAGATGTAGCTTTTTATTGCAGTCACTTTAGGACAGGTTTCCAGGTTTAAACAATTAAGTGGTTTCAAAGAAACAAACAAACAAACAAACTGACCAGGTGGTAGCACAGTGGATAGAACGTTGGACTGGGACATAGAAGGCCCAGGTTCAAAACCCCAAGGTCACCAGCTTGAGCGCAGGCTCATTTGGTTTGAGCAAGGCTCACCAGCTTGAGCCTAAGGTCGCTGGCTTGAGCAAGGGGTCACTTGCTCTGCTGTAGCCCTCCGGTCAAGGCACATGTGAGAAAGCAGTCAATCAACAACTAAGGTGCTGCAGCGAAGAATTGATGCTTCTCATCTCTCTCTCTTCCTGTCTGTCTGTCCCTATCTGTCCCTCTCTTTGTCTCTGTCACAAAAAACAAACAAATAAACAAAACCCTCTACACTGACTTTTGGGAATGATCTTTGGAATATTTGAAACAATGTATTAACCCTTAATGATTTTACAATATGAAATGTGACTATGAACTGTAGCTTATGAAATGCTTAGAGGAGCTTATAGAAGGGGCCACATTACTTTCACACCTTGTGACTGTAACAGTATGTACTTTCAAAATTCTTTTCATTATAGAAGTTACCATGCACCCATTATAGAAAGAAAGACACAAATAAGGTCACCTTATATCCTACCACCAAAGATAGCCATTGTTAAATAGCATGTTGTAGCCTCCAGAGTTACTACAATTTTGAAAGTCACCCTCCCAACATGCACATTACAATTAATCTCCTTCCTTCTGGGAGTGTGAGTATATGCAGTTAGAAGTGATAGAGCTAATTAAACTTTGCCTTTCGTACCATATGGACTTTCTGGGTCATTCTGCCTGAAGTTGTCTTTAGTCAGGAACAGCTGGCAGCCATTTCCATTAACTCCAGAACAGCTTCATTACAAGATATACCCTGATCTCTCCAGTTTTTACAATGTGATTAACTAGTCTTTTGTAGTATTTGTCCTTGCAGGTACATGTTTAGCTAACCACATCTCTTTTTCTACATGTTTTGTGTATGTGCGCACGTGTGTGTGTGTGTCAGAGACAGAGAAAGAGACAGAGAGAGGGACAGACAGACAGGAACGGAGAGAGATGAGAAGCAACAATTCTTCGATTTTTTTACTGCAGCTCCTTAGTTGTTCAGTGATTGCTTTCTCATATGTGACTTGACCGAGGGGCTACAACAGAGCGAGTGACCCCTTCCGACCTTGGGCTCAAGCTGGTGAGCTGTGCTCAAACCAGATGAGCCCGCGCTCAAGCTGGCGACCTCGGGGTTTCAAACCTGGGTCCTCTGCATCCTAGTCTGACGCTCTATCCACTGCGCCACTGCCTGGTCAGGCTCCTTTTCTACATCTTAATGTTCTCATTCCTAATTGTTCAGTTCCAAAATACAACTAGCACCTAAGGTCTACCAATTGATTATCCAGAATCTTCTATATTTATCCTTAGAACTCTCACTCTAAATATGTCTCATTTGCTTTTAGGAAATTTTAGTTTAATGGAATTAATTTATGCTTATATATATTATTCAATTTCTGTTTTTTCCCAAACATTTTTATGTCAAGTATTGACACAAAATGATTACCCTGTTCCTTTAGCACATTTTTTTTTTGTCTTTATAAAATTGGGCTTTTTTAAAAATAAAGTTTATATATTTCCAGCATCAGTTACCTGGAGTGTGCACAGTGTTTTCCCTTTTAAAGTCAAAAGAATGAGAGTTAAAAACCTCTTCAAGAGTGACATTTTTTATCCCAAATTGTTCATCCATTTCTGTATGACATTTTAACTTGAAGTCTAAAGCAATACTCTTGGGCAGAATCAATTTCTTATAATATCCTAAGGTCACTAAATTTTAGACAGAGTTATGGCGCATCCAAAATCCTTAAGACTTCAAACAACCTCCTCATGTAGCGGACTATGCTAAGCCAACAGCAAATTTGACTTCAATTGTTTCTTCCTGACCTACCATGGGATAGACAGACATCCCACCACCATTCTGACCAGGCCCACATCTTCTTTAAATGAAGCAAAATAGAATAGACTTCTGAGGACTGAGAAGAAGGGTTCTCTCTCCTGTATTGTCTGCTTGTTTTGGCTGGGGGTGATAATTCCTTCATTTCTTGTATTATCTCCTTCCACAGTTTAGAAGAATTAACTTATTATTTTTTTTCTGTAAAGAGATCTTGGATCTCTCTAAGAAAATAAGTGCTCCTTGTGTTTTGTTATTTGTTGGGTTTTTTTTTTTTTTTCAGAAACAAAACCATACACTGTTCATTGATAATGAGTGTTCCTGACACTAAAAATTCAAACATGATATCGGTAGGCTATTGAGATGAAGCACATTTTCATTGCTATTGTATTTAGTTTGCAAATGTCACAGAATTCCTACTCAAATACATCCAGTAATGAAATCTCAAATGTGATTGGCCTACCATTGGTTTAATATCAAAATATTAATGAAAGTCAAGGTAATCAATCTATGTAAGTTCAACCCTGTGTGGTACTTTTATGATTATATAAAGGTTTAAAGCATTAGCTTCAATTTTCTCAAGAGCATAGGAAAGTTTATTAATTTTGCGTGGTTATAGTATGTACTGATGAAGACATTACACTTAACCAAAAAAGTAAACCCTCCAAAAACAAAAATATGCATTTCGAACTATAAGTGCTGTAAGTGTAAATTAAATGCTGGGAATATGATTGTGATAGGATTAAAGCTTTCTTTCCATCATAGAACTGGATATTCTAGTGATAGAGACCAATTTAAAAAAAATTTATCAGCAATTACAGTGAGAAAAAAAATAAAACATGCTGATTTAAAATAACGATGGGAAGATGACAGTTAGAATAAGATATTCAGAGGTGATATTTAAGTGAAAACCCAAAGGGTAAAGAAAAATATTAGGTCTGGAATATCTTGACAGAAGAGATGTCTAGGCAGAGAGAACAGCATTTGCTAAAGCCCTGAGGGCAAAGAATTAGCAGTTTGAAAAAATGGAAAAATAGTCAGTATAGCTGACAGGCTAGTTTTTCAGGCGTATTTCAGATCTCTTCCCTTCTCTCTGCTCTCTCATTCCACAAGTAGTACGCATTCAGGCACCCCTAAAATATGGATTGTGGGAATCTTTTTTGTTGATACGGCATCACCTCACAGAAAAACTCCTTACACATATTTGATTTTCTTAATTAGAAGTAGCATTTAAATTGTAAGTAAATTCCACTTTATCGGAACAGTCTTGTCTTCTGAGATTTAAACCAAGTTCTCTGACTTTCTTCCTTCTAAATACAGCACTCTGTCTTAAAAGCTAAAGTAAGTATACTTTTTAGCTTGTTCTATATTATGTTAATAATGAGGGCAATCAATTTACTTTAGATTAGATTATGTATTTGAATGATAACTATCACTAATTTTTAATGAATGCATACACTATGCTAACTGGGTTGATTCACAAGCATTAAATATATAATTTAATCTTTAATCATTTTTTATTCTTACTGATGAAAAAACAGGCAAAGAGAATTTAAGTTACCTGACCAAGGTTACAAAACTAATAAGCAACTGAGGTAGGAGTTAACTTTTAGCAATCTGAATGCAAGTCCCATGCATACATTAATTCATGTAATAAAAGCTAGAACATATCCCTAGATGCAACTGATGTTTCTATTAATCAAAAACACCCCCTTCTGTCTTCCAGGGACATGAATAGACATTTCTAATGGTCATAAATTCCATGATGACTGCCAAGTTCATAGCTATATCTTTGCTGAACTTGGCGGGCTCTCTCTCTCTGACTCTCCCTCTCCCTCTCACTCTCCCTTTCTCTCTCCCTCACATACACACACACACACACACACACACACATATTCTCAAATTTTATCTTTCCTAATGGCAGTGAAGGTAAAGTGAGGGTCCAATAAAACACAGATAAGTTCTCATTCATCGATGTAATGTTGTTTAGTGGAAAGAAGTATTCAGACTTGGCTGCTACCTTGAAATTTTCCTCACATCAAAGAGCTCCAAGTTGTAAAGCATTATTTTCATTACTCATCTACACTAGAAAGTACATAGTAGAACAGGAAAACAAAGGAAGTTAAGAAATTCAAGAAACTGGCTATTTAAATCTTCCTCTCTTCCCTGAAAATGAGCATAACTTGGCAAACTGGCCTTCAGTAGCCTCTTTGGCAGCTCGTGTTGACTGAAAGCTGGCTGGAATTCAGGCGCCTTCTGGGTAACCTTTCAGTTCAATAGGAATAGCTGCTAGTTTCCAGCACTAAAGCTGAAGCCATTAAAAAGCACAAATGGTAGGTGTAGAGCACAGAGCTGTGACTAACAAATCTTTGAGTAACGTCATCACCAAATAATACCTTAAAGTGTGGGTTTGATGGCTGTTTATATTTTGTATAATAGCTTCTGTCCAATATTTGCAAAATTTGACAGTCAAAAAGAAGCACTTTGAAAAACTTAGATAGATGGCTAATTTTAATATTATTTTAAGTTTACATTTCAAGCATAGGATAAATAATTTCCCTTCATAATTATAATATAGCATTGTGTGTGTGTGTGTGTGTCTGTGTGTGTGCGTTTTAGGCCTTTAATTACAGATGGTGATAAATGACAATAATTTTTTGCTCTCATATAATTTTTCTTTATAAAAGCTTTACCTTTCTGTCATGAGAATAGAAAGGAGTAAGCAAGAAGCAGAAAAATAGTACTTAGGAGCGGTGGACTCTCTCAAAATACCGCTAAAAAGTAAATGAGAGAAAAGGAGGAGTGAATGACTCCCATGTAGGAACTTTTTGGTAGAGGACTTCACGGCAAGTTTAGAACCTCTGCAAGGACATCACTCTGTCAGTCTTTCTACTGAACCATTCCAATCAGCATACATACATTCTGTGTTTCTCTTTGCCTAAGAAAACCTTCCTTTAACTCTATTTTCTTGCTAGCTCCTACCCCATCTCTTTGTTCTTGTTTGCAGGAAGAATGCCTCAAAGTTGCCTCTGCTCACTCCAGTCTTCTCTTTCAGTTCTCTTAAAGCTACTCTCTCCCACCACTCCACCAAACTGTTACTCAAGGTGATCAATGATATACAGCCAAACCATGTGCTCAATTCTCAGTGCTGGTCTTAACCTATCAATAGCATTTAGATTTAGCATAGTTATTTAACATCACCCGCTGTCTTTTATTCACGTTCTCAATGTGGCTTCTGAGAAACCTCTCTCTCAGTCTTTCCTATGTGCTGTCAGTCCTTCTAAGGCTCCTCTTCCATTCATCTCTGACACCCTCCCTCACACACACACCTCCTTCTCCAACCTCACCGGCTCCTCACAGGCACCAGGAGGAGCCTCTCCTCAGATTGCCACAGGACTGCCTTTCACCTCCTTCAAGGTGAAGGAAATGTTTAATCCAGGTTCTTTTCTTCAACTAATTTCCCAACCCCCTTCATTCAGATTCCTCTGACTGGGAAATAGAATGAGAAGTAGCTAACTGTTTACCAATCTTGCAGCTTGTATGTCCAGTCATCCAACCATTCCTCAACCCCCTTACCTAGTTAATAATATCCCCATCTCTCCCTTCTATCTTGGTGCGGCCATTTAAACTAGCCAGTTGGGGAAAAAATAAGATTGTACGGTCAACACTCCAGCCAATCAAACAAGACCCAGCAGCCTAGGGCCTGCGTTAGGAATAAAAACAGAATTTGCCCTCTGCCTGCACGTTTATAGCAGCAGCACGCCCTTCTGTAGAAGTTATTAAAGTTGCCTTGCTGAGGTATTTTGTCTCCATGAGTCTTGCTTAATTTCATCTCTAACAAAGTCTTGCTCAAACATCACTTTCTCAGTGGGGCCTTCTGTGACCATCCTATTTAAAATGGTAATCCCACAGCCTGCCCCATTATCTGTACTGTAATCTCATTATGCTGTTTTACTTTTTTTAAAATAGTGCTTTTACCACCTATCATGAAATATAACTTATTTATTATATTTACTGTTTAGTGTCTGTCTCCCTCCAACAGAATATAGCATTCACGAAGGCAGAGATTGTTTTCTGTTTCGCTCTCTCATTTATCTCAAGTGCCTAGAATAGTGCCTGGCACAGAATACATGCTCTTTAAGCATTTTTTGAATGAATGAGTGAATAAATAAAGGTTACCAGAGAGAGCCTATTCTCCCTCACGTCTCACATCTTGAAGCTCTTCCACAATAAAGGTCCTTTGTAGCATTTTTAAATATTTCTAAACATTCTCATGCCTCTTACCCCAAAAAAAGTATCAACAGCAATTTGACCAACTCATAGTGAGTGGCCAATAAGTCTCCCCTACAGTGAGTAAAAGAATCAAAGATTTCAGCGTGAAGATATACTATTTGGAGTTTTATTATAAACCTCAATAAATACCAAATTTGTTGACTTAGTGTAAAAGTCAACTATAGCAGTGGTCCCCAACCTTTTTTGGGCCACGGACTGGTTTAATGTCAGAAAATATTTTCACAGACCGGCTTTTAGGGTGAGATGGATAAATGTATCACGTGACTGAGACAAGTGTCAAGAGTGAGTCTTAGATGGACATAACAGAGGGAATCTGGTCATTTTTTAAAAATAAAATATCATTCAGACTTAAATATAAATAAAACGGAAATAATGTAAGTTATTTATTCTTTCTCTGCGGAGGTACCAAATGGCCCACCAGTCCGCGGCCCCGGGGGTTGGGGACCACTGAACTATATATAGGTCATTTGGGCAAATGTGTTCCGTAACAAACAAACCACTCAAGAAAAAAAAAGAAAGTAAAAAAAGAAGGTCATTATATTTAAAGTTTATATAGCATCCATCTTTCAAGGAATTGAAGAGAGATTTTATATTTTGAAAAATATGATTAATGTTTATGTTCTAGGAAGCTTCTTTTCCCATTAATTCCACTTCTTTATTCCAGGGACTCAAAGTTCCCATCCTAAAGCTGCTAATGACTCATTGTGCAGCCAGAGGCAAGTCAGGTTAAGTATTCTCTAGGCTACGCCCTCCCCCCCATCCCAAATGAGTATGCTAAACCAAAGCTACTAGAAAGAACAGTCTTGAATTTTTTGCAGATGATTCAAAATACATTGTAAATATGATATACTGTATGACTCTTTAGTACTGATTGTTACTTCTCATGCACTCCCCCCTTTCTATGAGAATAGACTTCAAATTCACAGCAGAAAATGTGAGTATACATACTTCTAATAAGACAAAATATTTTAAAAATCCAGCCAGCAAAGGAGGAAGATATTTTTCCATACACTTTTGAGTAATACATTTAAAGGAATGCAACTCACTAACTGGACAAATATAAAATTCTGAAAGAACTTAGGGGGCTCCCTACCACTAAATAGAGGCTATATCAAAAGATGACACGTCCAGCTGCGAGCCTTTCCTTGAGTGGCGTAACAATCAACCAGTAAATCTTGGCTTCTGCCTTTCAGGGCAAATTCTGCCCTGTGGCAGTAAACAGGCAATCCACAGACAGTAAAGGATAGCAATCCTCTGTGTATTCCACGGAACCACACAGCTGTGAAAAGGGGTGTGATTTCAGTCCTTAAAGAATTGACTCTCTAAAATTCTTTGCACACTCAGAAGTTATACTTTCATAATTGATATGAAAACCTTAAGAGATCAATAGATAAAAATAGACAAAAGTTATGAATAACAAAATTCACAAAATAATCAACTAGTCACAGGCACTTGGCAAAAGTGTTCAGCCTCACTAAATTAAACACAAACCCATTTTCTCATTACATTAGTATTCTTTTTAGCAAAGTACCAATTCACAATGTTATAAGGATTTGTAAAACTGATGTCTTCACATCTTGCTGCTGGTTTTTTTTACTTTCATACAATCCTTTCGGAAAACACTGTTCTTTTTATTTGTACCAAGAGATGTATCTAGCTCAGGCATGGCCAACATACGACCTGTGAGCCGGATCCGGCCCACGTAATGAGTTTATGCGGCCTGCGATTAAATTTTTAATATTCTCTGCACGACGCACTGTGAAAATGAAATAAGTGGTGCTTTTAAATCGTTATACATAAACTGTGATATCTAACCATTGTACAACAATGAGAGTTAAAATCTTAGCTACTCAGAAGTAGAAGTGTCTTTGATTATTGGAAATCAAGATATTTGAGAAGATAGTGATACGTGGAAAAGAATTCCGCGTGTGACAAATCTAGAGTTAACTTTCAATAATTGGTCGAATGGATTCACAATACTTCTTTATTTTTAAAAAAAATTCCATTATAAAGATTTACAACTTTTGTACTCATCTGTGCAATTTTTATAAGCAATTGATTAATAGAAAATATGGAAATTTAAAAAAACTTGCCAAGAAATATTTAGTAATCTTCAGCTCAACTTATATTAATATTTGTGAACAAACTTTTTCTTTCATGAATCTAAATAAAAGTACAAGATCAAGATTGAATGATTTACATTTGGAGGCTGTGTTAAGAATAGCTACTATAAGTACAGAGCCAGATATTAAAAAAATAATAGGCAATGCAAAGCGCCTCAACACGTCACATTAGTTTTTTGTTAATTTGTTGTACTAAATTACTTATTTATTTATAAACAAATTACATAATAAAATTTTGTTTACTTAAATGAATCATTTTTGTATTTAATGTTTTTTAATTTTAATATTTCATCCGCCCATGAAAAACATTTTCTTTCTAATCTGGCCCAGGGGCAAAAACTGTTGGCCATGTCTGATCTAGGCTAACAAGTATCTAGACTAATGATTTCACTTCTGGGGCCTAAATTAAAAAATTTTAAATTATGGTCCATATACTTATTAAATTATTACAAACTTTTATAATAGTTACAAGGCAAAAGAGCTTATAGGCAAATGCTTATAATGATTATATTTGATAAAAAATTTTAAAAGCCTGAATCATTTGTATAAATACATACATTCATGTCTGTAAAAATAATGGGAGTACACAAAAATAACAGAAGAAATAGGATTGGATTGGTTTTCATTTTAGAGCAAATTTAAATTTTATTTTATGAATAGAAATAAAAAACTCTTCTTATTACAATTAACATGTCTAACAAAATACCACGAAAATATATTTGGTGTTGCAAAAAATAGGGTTTTCAGATACATGTTTCTCTAATTGGTTGATTTAGCCTTGATGGTTTGCTTTGTATGTGGGGAAGGGAAGCAAGCTCTCGATCTCCTGGATACAAGAATTAAAAGAAAACTATTTAGATATGAAATGCTTACCTAGAGTATTACAGTTCTCTGTAGAGAATGTATTAAAATAATTATTTTAAATATCCACTGAAACATGAGGCTTTTCTCATATGACTATTTAAATAATTTTTGGGACTAGGTTAGAAACTTAAGCAGGCCAAATGACTCAGTAATTTGCTCTAAAAGTCTAACTTTCTGGAAAGATATGACTTTGGTTCACAGAGACTTGATATTAAAAATAGGCTACACGATCAGGGATTTGGCTGGAAAGCACTGGGGTATGGAGCATTTAGTAATGAAGCACTGAAAGGTACCCTACTGACCTAAAATAGTTAATGCGTCCCTTTAATCAGTTAGCCTACCTTCAGGAGGTGATTTAAGAACTATAGAGACAATCTGGTTCATACCAATCTATGTTTAGAAGTAGGCTGCACATTTCAAATGGTTTGGAAATATAACCAAGCTATTGGTTATATTAATAAAAATATTAATGTTAGAAAATCCAGAAAATATTAACAAGGTTTAACAAAACATAGGATATAGACAATTGGAAGAAAGCAATTCTTATAATATTTCCTGTCTCATAAATAAGAAATAATTTTTTTTTGTATTTTTCTGAAGTTGGAGATGGGGAGGCAATCAGACAGACTCCCGCATGGACCCGACTGGGATCCACCCGGCATGCCCACCAGGGAGCGATGCTCTGCCCATCTGGGGCGTTGCTCCACTGCAACCAGAGGCATTCTAGTGCCTGAGGCAGAGGCCATGGAGCCATTCTCAGCGCCTGGGCCAACTTTGCTCCAATGGAGCCTTGGCTGAGGGAGGGGAAGAGAGAGACAGAGAGGAAGGAGAGGGGGAGGGGTAGAGAAGCAGATGGGCGTTTCTCTTGTGTGCCCCAGCCGGGAATCAAACCCGGAACTCCTGCATGCCAGGCCGATGCTCTACCACTGAGCCATCCAGCCAGGGACAAGAAATAATTTTTTATTGTAACTATTCAATACATAGTTCCATAGACTGAATGTAGCCCCACATATTGAATATTTGCAATAAAAATATTCACCTCTGTACCCCAAAATTCATATGTTAAAACCCAAATACCCAAGGTGATATCTGGAGGTGGGGCCTTTGGGAAGTAATTAGTTTATCAGGGTAGAGACCTCAAGAATAAGATTAGTAGTTTTTTTTTCCTTTTTATTGAATTTATTAGGATTACACTGGTTAACAAAATTATA
The DNA here is from genome assembly GCF_036850765.1 of Saccopteryx bilineata. Classification (NCBI taxonomy): domain Eukaryota; kingdom Metazoa; phylum Chordata; class Mammalia; order Chiroptera; family Emballonuridae; genus Saccopteryx; species Saccopteryx bilineata. Next base: position 155,181,419 of record NC_089494.1, read on the forward strand.
TAGGTTTCAGGTACACAATTCTATAACACATCACCTGTACACTGTATTGTGTGTTCACCACTCCAAGTCACGTTTCTGTCCATCACCACTTATCCCTCCATACCCTCTTCCACCCCCCTCCTCCCCTGACCCTACAGTCACAATGCGTACATGCCAGTGAGTGTTTCCTTTTTTTAAATCAATTCCTTTAACCTCCTCTCCCCACATACACACTGCCCAGTGTTCTTATTAAAGAGACTCCAGAGAGCCTTCTAGATCTCCTTCTGCCATGTAAGGACACAGAGAAAAGACAGTCATCTGTGAACCAGAGAGCAGGCTCTCACCAGACATCGAATCTTCCAGGGTTTTAATCTTGGACTTCCCAGCCTCTAGAACTGTGAGAAATAAAGTTCTGTTGTTTATAAGCCACTCAATCTAAGGTATTTTATTATAGCTGTCCAAATGACTTAGACACATACTATTTTAAGTTTAAAAGTATATTGAACTTCAATGATGGCAAAACTTCCAACAAGCAAGGCAAAAATGGTTTGACAGTTAGGTAAAGATTAGAAAAGTGGTCTGCTGCTGACCACTGCCTGGTGACCCTTTCACTATGGCCTGGGACCACTATTTCATAGGCCGGTAGAGCATGCATATATTTTTAAAGATTTTGTATTTATTGATTTTACAGAGAGAAGAGGTCGGGGTAAGTGAGAAGTATAGTCACTTTAGTTGTTCATTGATTGCTTGTTGCTTGTCAGATGTGCCTGGACTAGGCAAGCCCAGGGTTTCAAACTATTGACCTCAGCATTCTCTAGGTCGACACTCTATCCACTGCACCACCACAGGCCAGGCACAGCATGCATATTTATATATCTGATGCTTCTACTGTTAACAGAGACACCAGATTTGGACCCTGCAAACCAAAGATATACATACACCTATGTGGTCTTTCACTTACTTTAAATGACAATCATTTAATGTGTATATAACTAAGTATTATTATTTTATCTCCCATTCCCCAACATACAGATACATTAGAATGTAACATCATTGATGAAGTCAGGGAGTTAGGTTTTCTTCACCTCTGTATCCTCAGTGTGGGTGCCCATTTGGGAAGACGACAGTACAGTGAAGGAGACAGACATTATAGAAGTAACAACACAAAACATTGCTTTATGACTTTTTTGGTAATTACTGTAAAGGGAAAACACAGGGTGCTCTGGGAGAAGGTTGCAGGAGACCAGGGGAAAGGCTTCCAAAAGGAGAAGCGTATTTAGGGCGGGTTTTGAAGTTTGCAGGCAGACATTACAGAAAGAGGAAAGGGAACAATGTTCTAAGGCAGACAGACTGACATGAAAAAAATGATCTTAGTGTGTTTAAGGAGTTAAAGCTTAATAAGCAAGAGGAGGGCTTTTGAGCTAACCTGGATGGATACATGCTCAGTGGTCCAGGTATAAACTGATGCATTCTATTACAAAGGAAATTAAAGTATGGCAATACCATTAATTCCTAAACATCTTCTGGATGAATACATGGAATCAACTTAAATGATTCTTCATCATCATCATGTTTACATCAATCATTCTGCCGTGGGCCAGGCACTGGGGATTCAAGAACAAATAAGACACATCCCCTGTCCTCAAGTAGCTTAGAGGATCTGCATCAACGACTGATGGATATTTTAAAATTTAAAGACATAAGAGCCATGCATTTTACTTTACAGAATTGAAAATCATAAATAAAACAAAAGATCACCAATAAAACTATAAAAAATATCTACCTTTGGCCCTGGCTGGTTGGCTCAGTGGTAGAGCGTCGGCCTGGTGTGCAGGAGTCCCGGGTTTGATTCCGGGCTAGGGCACACAGGAGAAGCGCCCATCTGCTTCTCCACCCCTCCCCCTCTCCTTCCTCTCTGTCTCTCTCTTCCCCTCCCTCAGCCAAGGCTCCATTGGAGCAAAGCTGTCCCGGGTGCTGAGGATGGCTCCATGGCCTCTGCCTCAGGGGCTAGGATGGCTCTGGTTGCAAGAGAGAGACGTCCCAGATGGGCAGAGCATCGCCCCCTGGTGGGCATGCGGGTGGATCCCGGTCGGGTGCATGCGAGAGTCTGTCTGACTGCCTCCCCATTTCCAACTTCAGAAAAATACAAAAAATAAAATAAAAAAATTTACCATTGATAAAGCATTTATTTTCTTCATATATATCTTGGAACTCAATAAGAAAAAAACCAATAATCCCATAAAAAAAGAGGCAAAAAGTTGGAAGAGATACTCAGAGAAAAAGAAAGGCCCAACTTTAGTTATGATGTTTTGAAAAGGGGGAAAATCAAAGAAAACACCAGTGTTTGTATTAGATATGTAAAAATGTTCATTGTGGCATTATTTGCGTTAACAAATGACTTCAAATGACAACTGTCCAGTGCTAGCGGAGTAATTTAGTAATATTGCATCTGATTACGTGGCAGCCATATGATAGCATAATATCTAGACATTAAAATGAACAAGACAGGGATCTGTGTATATCTGGCAATACTGGCTAACATGGAACAATCTCCAAGATATATTTACAGGTAAAAAGAAAGAGGCAAATCAGCAGATACTGTCTGCTATCATGTGTATAAATTATATCATGTGTATAAATATTATTTTTTAAATGCATGTATATATTAGTATCAGGGCTATCTCTAGAATATTTGAGTGGCTACACATTAAAATTACCTTGAGAAAAGTCTCTGTGCCTGAGTCATATTGCGGACCAATTCAATCAGAAGCTCTGAGGGGCAGAACCAGGCATCAGTGTTTTTTGAAGTTCTTCATGTGACCTTTTTGTTCATTCAAGACAGAACTTCTATGCCTGGATACCCAAGAGACTGGTAACAGCGGTTACCTCCAGGGAGGAAACCAGAAGAATCCAGGGCCAGGAATGGGAAGATCTGACTTTTTTCCTTGTAATGCCTGAAGTTGTGAGTGTGTGTGTGTGTGTGTGTGTGTTTACCATGTTCATAATACTTTTAAAAATAAAATTCCTTGGTCATTTTTATAGAGATTTACAAAATTCTTTTATGTTCTCAATTTTTGTAGTAAATTTTTCATATATACAGCCGTTACTTGGATTTTAATCAATTAAAGAAGAGGTATACAGCCTGACCTGTGGTGGGGCAGTGGATAAAGCATCAACCTGGAATGCTGAAGTCACTGGTTTGAATCCCTGGGCTTGCCTGGTCAAGGCACATACAGGAAGAAACTACTATGAACAGATACTTCCTGGTTCTTTTCCCTTTCTCACTCTTCCTCTCTCTTTCTTTCTCTCTCTCTTCCCTTTCTCCAAAAATCAATTAATAAATAAAAAAATTAAGAAGAGGTATACCTCATTTTTATGATGATAAATATTCAAGTTTCTCCCAAGACATGACCAATGATATTGGCAATCCAACGAAGAGGCAAGAAGCTGACCCTGATTTTTTGGAGGGTGTCTCAGTACTGATTTAGTGAAAGACTATGGGACTCTGAAGGATCATGGTGTCTTTTTGGCCCTGTTACCTCCACTTCTGGAAACACTTTTTTTTTTTTTTTTAATTTTTTTTATTATTATTCATTTTTAGAGAGGAGAGGGAGAGACAGAGGGAGAGAGAGAGAGGAGAGACAGAGAGAGAGAAAGGGGGAGGAGCTGGAAGCATCAACTCCCATATGTGCCTTGACCAGGCAAGCCCAGGGTTTCGAACCGGCGACCTCAGCATTTCCAGGTCGACGCTTTATCCACTGCGCCACCACAGGTCAGGCTGGAAACACTTTTTTTTTTACTCTCAAAATGTCTTTGTACATTTCCAATGTCAAAGGTCATAGTATTTAAAATGGTAATCCATCAGCTACTCACTATTCCCCTTTCTCTGCTTTATATTTCTCCATCTTCTCACTTCTTGACACACCATACAGATATTTATGGATTTATTTATGACGACTCTGCCACTTACCACATTCCTCCATGTATAAGACGCACATTTTTTCAAAAAATTTGGGGGTTTAAAAACTGGATGTATCTTATACAGTAATTGTAGATTTTTTTACTTGCATTTTCTGCTTTTTCATACTTGTTTTGTGCTCACAGTTAAAGACAGTGGTTCATCATCAGACACAATGAGGACAAGCTAATGGATGGGAATTTTGACATGATGAGCTGTATGAATTTTATGAATAAAACTAGAGTTCAATAACTATGTAATACATTTTTTTTTCAAATTTCGAGCCCCCAAATTAAGGTGCATCTTATACATAGGAGCGTCTTATACATTGAGAATATACGGAATATGTAAACTACAGGCCCTGGTCAGTTGGTTCAGTGGTAGAATGTCAGCCCAGCATGTGGAAGTCCCGGCTTTAATTCCCGGCCAGGGCACACAGGAGAAGCACTGATCTGCTTCTTCACCATTCCCCTTCTTTTCTCTCTCTCTTTCTCTCTCTCTCTTCACCTCCTGCAGCAAAGCCTTCATTGGATCAAAGCTGGCCCTGGCACTGAGGATGGCTCCATGACCTTCACCTCAGATGCTGGAATGGCTTGGCTTGCAACAGAGTAATGTCTCAGAGTAATGATGGGCAGAGCATCACCCCTTGTGGCTTGCCGGGTGGATCCCGGTCAGGCGCATGCCGGAGTTTGTCTCTCTGTCTCCTCACTTCTCACTTCAGAAAAACAACAACAACAACAACAAAAAAAAGACAGGAATTTGTGTCACTTTTGTTCACTGCTGAATTCCCAGCATAGGTTCTGGTACATAGCTGGCACTCATAAATATTTGTTGGCTAAAAGAAAAGCTGCCCATCTCTATGAAAATATCACTAGCCACCACTCCCACTTCACCCCACAACCCGAGACAAGTCACTAACCTTGCAGGTAAGACTCTTGAAACAGCTTTCTAATTGGTCTTTCTGCTTCTGACCCAACCCACACATTTCTACACCCAGTGGCTAGATCAATTTTCTTCAAACATATATTAGGTCACATCACTATCCTGTTAAAAAGATTTCAATTTCTTCCCATTGCACTTCAAATAAAACCCAAACCCCTCAGGTACCTATATAATGTGGCCTTGGCTACGTCTCCAAATGCATCTCACACTTGCCTTCACTGCCTTCCAGCTGTGACCACCAGCTTTCCTGTTTGTTTTTGTATATGACAGATGCTTTTTGCTTTACAACTTCTACTTCTGGTTTTCCCACTGCTTACAACTCTTCTTCCATCTCTTTCTACAGTTTTTATTACACCACCATTTATTTTCTTTGTAGTTTCTTGAAGATTATGAACATTTGTTTAATCACTGTTTACAGTTTAATTATCTGTCCTACCCCTCTTGACCTCAGTTAGAATGCAAGCTCTATAAAGCAGCTTGCCCCTTAAATCTGGAAAAAAGGTGCCCGGGCCGAAGGTTGGGAGCTCTAGAAGGTTCTTCTCTGGCCTTGCATGAACACTCTTTCTAAACAAGCACTGCTCCTTTTTTTTTTTTTTTTTCATTTTTCCGAAGCTGGAAACAGGGAGGCAGTCAGACAGACTCCCGCATGCGCCCGACCAGGATCCACCCGGCATGCCCACCAGGGGGTGATGTTCTGCCCCTCTGGGGCATCTCTCTGTTGCATCCAGAGCCATTCTAGTACCTGAGGCAGAGGCCACAGAGCCATCCCCAGCGCCCGGGCCATCTTTGCTCCAATGGAGCTTCGGCTGCGGGAGCGGAAGAGAGAGACAGAGAGGAAGGAGAGGGGGAGGGGTGGAGAAGCAGATGGGCACTTCTCCTGTGTGCCCTGGCCGGGAATCGAACCCGGGACTCCTGCACGCCGGGCCGACGCTCTACCGCTGAGCCAACCGGCCAGGGCCAACAAGCACTGCTCAACAGAACTTTTTGTAATAAAAAAAATGTTCTGTATCCTAACTCTTCCATTCTATAGCCTCTAGCCAACATGTGGCTTGAAATATAGCTACTGCAATAAGAAACTGATTTAAAATTTTTTCCTTTCTTATTTTTCTGAAGTAAGAATCAGGGAGGCAGAAGAACAGACTCCTGCATGCGCCTGACCAGGATCCACCCAGCAAGCCCACTAGGGGCGATGCTCTGCCCACCTGGGGCATTGCTCTGTGTACAACCAGAGCCATTCTAGCATCTGAGGTGGAGGCCGTGGAGCCATCCTCATTGCCCGGGCCAACTTTGCTCCAATGGAGCCTTGGTTGTGGGAGGGGAAGAGAGTGACAGAGAGGAAGGAGAGGGGGAGGGGTGGAGAAGCAGATGGTTGCTTCTCCTGTGTGCCCTGACCGGGAATCGAACCCAGGACATACACATGCCGGGCTAACGCTCTACCATGAAGCAAACTGGCCAGGGCCTCTAAGAAACTGATTTTTTAAAGTTTTATTAATTTGCATCAAGTAATTTTTAAATAGCCATACATGATGAGGGCTACCACATTATTCAGAGTAGCTCCAGCTCCTATGGATACCAGACATCCTGAATCCCCTAGCCAATTGGCCTTGAGTCTCTTTATAGATTTGTTCTGGTCTCTTATCAGGTTCACTCTTCTTAGGATACACTTCCCCACCAGTGTACACTCTTCCAGACCCAGACGTGGTGAGCTGTTGCTAAAGGGGCAGTAATGAAAAGGATCTTGAACAAATAGGATAGGCCAGTGGTTCTCAAACTTTTTGAAGTCATGGCGCATTTAAAATCCTACAAATAATTGTAGGCGCAATACATACAAATTTCTGAGAAAAATGTAATAATTAAGTCAAATATTAAAGAAAAATATAAAGTCCAAGCGTGCTTTCATAGTAATTAAACAAAATAAATACAAAATTAAAATTATTCTGACATTAAAAACATTTTTATGTTACATTTTTTGAGTTATGCTTTTGAGAATTCATAAAAAAGAGGGGTTAAAAAATAGAAAAACGGCCTGACTAGGCAGTGACGCAGTGGCTGGAGCATCAGACTGGGATGTGGAGGACCCAGGTTTGAGACCCTGAGATCGCCAGCTTGAGTGTGGGCTCATCTGATTTGAGTAAGGCTCACCAGCTTGGACCCAAGGTCGCTGGCTCGAGCAAGGGGTTACTCAGTCTGCTGAAGGCACATATGAGAAATTGACCAATGAACAACTAAGGAGCTGCAACGAAGAATTGATGCTTCTCATCTCTCTCCCTTCCTGTCTGTCTGTCCCTATCTGTCCCTCTCTCTGACACTGTCTCTGCCACACACACACAAAAAAATAGAAAAACAACAAAAAAGTTATCTTTTTATATATATAGATACATTCTTATTAAGATTTAGTAAATTCGGCAGGTCTCAAGGAATGTGCTAAGTATTTTCATTCTTGTGTTTATGAAAAACATGAGCCTGATGTGTCCTAGCGATTTCTTCAATGTTTGGCATCTATTTGAAAGACAAACTCTCATTTCCTCATCAATACATTGAAGAATTTCTCTCTTTTTACTCTTAATTGTGCTGAGTGCAGAAAACCCCCACCATACATATCATAACTTTACATCAAACAAAAGATAGAAGAAACTTGCCTCCAGTCTTTCTGGGGAATATGGGGGGTAGTGTAAACAATCCAGCACCACAGCTTAATAGCCTTTTGCAACCTAATCAGGCAAGTGAGGTGGGGGGTTGGGCAGACTGTCAGCTTACAGCTAATTCCCCACACCTCTGTCCCCCCAAAATCTAAACTCCTAAAATCCTGCTGGTCTTTTGGTCCCCAACAGGCACATGTTTCTCCCGAATACCATAGGGCGCACTTGGAAATCTTCTAGGGTGCACACTTTGAGAACCACTGGGATAGGCTGTTGACTCCCACCCGAAAGCCCCTCAGGGACTTCGACAGAGCCTAATGCAACACAGAGGCTGTGTGTCAGCTCCCCGCTCACTGCCAGATTTCATTTAGAGCTTCAGGAATTTTAACTTTAAATTGGCCTGGTTCCACCCTGGTACATAGTAGGTGCTCATTAATATTTTTGAGTAAGTGAATAAAGTATATGTCTATTATATCAAACTGGGTGATATTGAGTATTAAGTAGGTAAAAAGACAACTTCTTTGGACTCAGTGCATTGTTTAGCAAATAATCTCTATTTCCTACCAGTGAGGCATCCAAATATGAGAAAGATAAAAGAGAAAGATAAAACTGTAAGCAGGGAGAAAAACAGTTCCTGGGGTGATAATACATTTGCAAAGCCTATTGCAAAGAGAAGACTACCCTCTTAAAAAATCTGGACAAATCTAGACAATGCTAGAAGATAAGAGATCCAAGCTGAGGCAAAACACTCTCTTTTTCTTTTGTTAGTATTATTTGCTATACTAAAGAGTTATAGCCCTCTTCAGTAATTTTAAAAACACTAATATCAGAGCCCCAATGTGCATAATTTATAACTGTACATAACTATTTGAATATGATGATATGGTGAAAATACATGAAGGTCCCACTTCAAAAATGGAAGTTCAATGCATTTCAGGTTATCCTTTTATAGGTTTCACAAAGAATCAAGTACACTGTATGAGAATGTCTCCACAGACATTCAGAGAGATGCCTGGAATTGGGTGGAGCTTACTTGCCTAAGGCCAGCAGGGTCTGGGCTCTGGGTAAGCCACACCAGGAATGCACACTGTTAGGGAACAATAGCTCTCAGGGTCAACTTTTGCCTGTGTGAAACACATATTTCATGAACACTCACTGATCCAATTCTAGCTCCACATTTCAACCTCTGTAGGCAATTAAATCACAGGAAAATTAGCCTTCTATTAGGTAGGAAGCTATGTGGCAGCTCCTACCTGTTTATTCCTGACAACAGAACCAAAGGAGAGTAGCCAGGAGTATAATTTTCCCAGCTGGCACTGAGTCTGAAGATTTGATCTCAGCAGTGAGAATTAGCAACTCTGTTGACTTCACTTCCTTCTACTTTCAGAAAACCTACTGTGCTCATTATCCAGACTATCTTCTGTGGGTCTTACAAGCAAGACAGCCCAACCTCAAGGGAGAGCACCACAGTCTTCTTTTCATAAGGAGAAATACGCTAATTAATACCATTTGGATTACATCAGGCTTGCATGGAGAAAATTTTATACATTTTCTAAAAAGTAAGATTTCCCCAGTTGGGATAGTACTTATTGTTTTCTTCATATTTTCTGTAGAGATCTGAAAAATTAAGAATAATCTGCTATTCTGCTCATCTTTCTCTAAAAATAACCTGCAAAACTTAGTTTTCCTAATTAAAAATTTCTCATTTACTATTGGCAGTGATTAAAAGAGGACCATCCTCAAAATAATTCCTTGCTCACATACAAGGAGTGGACTTTGGTTCTCATAGTTAGACTAATACTCAAGGCTTTTCAACCACTAATTTTTTTTTTCATTTTTAGTGCAGGCAAAAACACAATAAAAAATATTGTTTGGGGATTCAGTCAGCACTTAAAAAATATTTTTTTCAAGGAAATAAGAACTTTGTTGTTCTTGAAATAAAAGGCTTTAACCCAGGGGTAGTCAACGTTTTTATACCTACTGCCCACTTTTGTATCTCTGTTAGTAGTAAAATTTTCTAACCACCCACCGGTTCCACAGTAATGGTGATTTATAAAATAGGGAAGTAACTTTACTTTATAAAATTTATAAAGCAGAGTTCCAGCAAGTTAAAGCATATGATAATAATTACCAAGTACTTTATGTTGAATTTTCGCTGTTTGGCAGAATAAATTTTTATAAAACAACATGCTATAGTTAAATCTATCTTTTTATTTATACTTTGGTTGCTCCGCTACCGCCCACCATGAAAGCTGGAACGCCCACTAGTGGGCGGTAGGGACCAGGTTGACTACCACTGCTTTAACCTAATTGAATTAAACTAAAAAAATTAATATAAAAAATAAAGACATTCCTAAATTCAGTTTCAGATGAACTTTGAAGACATTATGATTAATGTAATAAGCCAATCACAAAAGGCAAATGTATGACCCCCCTGCAGGGGCACCTAGAGCAGCCTCCTCTGGACGCAAAGCAGAATGCTGATTGCCAGAGGCTAGGGAGAAGAGGGGCGGGGTAATTTGTGTTTAACAACTGCACTAATGCCACAGAACTATATACTCAAAAATGGTTAAAATAATAAATTTTGTTATGTATATTTAACCACAATTTAAAAAAATGTTTAAACCAATGTGGTTTCTGGCAGAGAAATCTGAGTAAGCCTCCAAACTTAAAAAAAAAAAAAAGTGACTGACAGCAAGAACTTTGTCTATTAAGCTAACAAACACTTTGGATCAGAAAGTCAGCTCCCAGAGAGCAAGGCCTGCTCACCGCCATGTTCTCCACGGAGCTGCAGCCAGTGGGGCTGCTCAAGATGCAGACAGGCACGGCATTCTGCTGGGGAGTTGGGAGGAAAAGCGAAGGAGAGGCATCTTTCCCTAGTTTTCCTGAGGCTCACTGACATACAGCACTCTGTAGGTTTAAGGTGTGCAGAACAGTGATTCATCTTACATATACACTCGGCCCCCTGTATTCGTGGGTTCTGCATACATGGATTCAACCAAACACAGATTAAAAACATTCGAAAAATTGAGTGATGAGCACACAATGCAATAAACAAATGGTGTATTGTAACATTGTACACTTGAAACTTACATACCCTTAATAACCCGTGTCACCACAATAAATTAAATAAAAGTACTTGACAAAAAAGTTATGCTGCTGCTGACATGTACTAAGTATGTAGTTTGGCCTAGGATAGTTACACCTGTAATAAACATGAACAAACTTTTTTCTTGTCATTATTCTTTACACAATACAGTGTAACAACTATTTAAATAGCACCTACATTGTATTAGGTATTACAAGTAATTTAGAGACGATTTAAAACATAAGGAGGATGTATGCAGGTTAATGACAACACTACACCATTTTCCATAAGGGACTTGAGCGTTCTCGAATTTTGGTATACTGAGGGCCAGAATTACTACCACAGTAAGTTTAGTTACCATCTGTTATCTCACAGAGATATAAAGAAAATGAAAAAAAAAACAATTTTTTTTTTCTTGTGATGAGAACTCTTAGGGTTTACTCTCTTAACAACTCTCTAATATATCATACAGCACTGTTACAGTCATGATGTACATTACCTCAAGAAGAGGTATTTTTTGTCTTGTTTTTTTAAGTTGAGGTTCACAGTCCCAATCAGCCACGACCTGTAGACTCAGGAAGCCTCTTCCTACCCAGTCACTGTGGAATCTAATATTACAGTTATGCATCATTAATTGTTCTAAAGCACATGCCTCAAAAAGATTTTGTCTAAACTAAAGCAATCAAATCTAGAGAAAGAAATTCTGTATGAGCTATATAATTATAAAAATCAGAGAACTTCAGGTTGTGTCAGTGTTTTAGAAAACAAATAATTTCAGTACTGACATACCCAATTAACACTCATTCAGAATTAAACTGTTGCCATATCACCAAATATGCTGTTGTTAGTTGAATATAATTCAAACGTGAAAACTTACACATTTCAGGATTTGTATTCAGACAGAGGGAGAAATTCCCCACAACGATTAGCTGAGTTTTCTTTGTTGCTGGTCCCTGTGGTTTCTGCCTCCCGGTGTCCTGGATTCTGCTTCCTGTACCCCCACACAAACTGTTGGCTAGACCGCTTCTCCAATATAATACCTTCTACAAACAACTGATGCATCATGTTCTCAGATTCTAATTTATATAAAGACAAGGACCTTTTGAGCTTTTGAAGGAACCAAAAGAAAAAGGTCAAGGGCCCTGTGTATTTCATAATAATCATTGTCAGTCAATTTCCAAATCTGGGTAGAAATTTAAATATAACATCTGAGTAAAGAGTAAAGGTTAATTAATATTTGAGTTGGCAAGTATAATTTTCAGAAAACTCAAATAAAATAGCTTTCTACACAGGGTCATTTACAGTACAGTCTTAAATTTATATGAGGCTTGTGTAGAAAACATTACACTTTTGATGGTATAAAAACACGTTCAGATTTGGGGGATTCTAGAGTCTATGTAAACACAATAAATTAAAATAAAAAAAACCCCACCTTCAGAGTTCTAATCACATATTGTGTACCAAGGACCAGCCAGCTACAGCTCTGGGACCAACATCAACCTGCTGTCTCTCTTTGCCAGTTGCATGAACCCAGAATGGTGGTCACATTTTTCAGCAGTTGAAAACCATCAACAGAAGAATAATATCTCATGACTTAATAATTATAGTATATAAAATCCATATTTCAGTGTTCCTACGTTAAGTGTTATTGGAGCTTAGCCATATTTAGTCATTTTATACATTGTGACTATGGCTGTTTTAGCACCACAACAGCAGAGCTGAGCGATTGTGACTGAGGATACGGGGGAGGGGGATCCTCAAAACTGAAAATATTTGCCATCTGGCCCTTACAGAAAAAAGTTGGTCGACTGGTGTATTATATGATATGCCAGGTTTCAAATTGCATAGCTTGTGTAATGCTGATATCTAATTAGTCAAATTAGTTCTTACTATAATCCCCCCCTTTTTTTTATTGAGAGGAGAGGAGGCAGAGACAGACTCCCACATGCACCCTGACTGGGATCTACCCAGCAAGCCCACTAGGGGGTGATGCTCTGCCCATCTGGGGCATTGCTCCATTGCAACCAGAGCCATTTTAGCACCTGAGATGGAGGCCATGGAGCCATCCTCAGCAGCCGGGGCCAACTCACTCTAATTGGCTTGCTCTAATTGAGCTCTGGCTGCTGGAGGGGAGAAAAAGAGAGAAAGAGAAGCAAGAGGGGTAGGAGTGGAGAAGCAGATGGGCACTTCTGTGTACCCTGACCAGTAATCAAACCCAGGACATCCACACACCAGGCCAATGCTCTACCACTGAGCCAACGGGCCAAAGCCTACAATTCCCTTTTTTACAAGAGTGATTAAAAGGTTTATTTATGGAGTTCATATATGAGGCACAAGATAATTCCTGCCAATTTTACAAGAGTGATTAAAAGGTTTATTTATGGAGTTCATATATGAGGCACAAGATAATTCCTGCCAATCTTATTACTCCCTCATCAAAATTATTTATTTTTAAATCCAGTATCTTAGTACAGTTGACTTTTAATCCTCTGACTACCTCAACTGATGAGAAAAAAGAAAATAGTTTTCTTCTCCAAATCTACATCTAAGACTCTTAGAGGCACTTTTAGGTGGTTTTCAGCATGTCAACAAATCAGGAAAATTAAGCCATCCTTCAAACGTAGGCATATACAACACCATTTGTACAGGCACTCACCATCTGGCCTTCACATCTACTGATAATCATGCCTAGGCCTAGGAGCATCAAGGTCATCACTCGGAGCACAGGCCCCTGTACTTCTCCAATAAGGGTCAAGGGAACTAGATTTTCACTTGCTTGTTAGTTTGTGACAGATATTGCCTTCCATTTCCCAGTTTCAAGGAACTAGGTTATTTAGAAAAAAAAGGGGGGGGGGAGGCTTCTTCAATTAAAAGCAGCTTTTTCTATTTTAAATTGTCTGACATTTTCCCCATGCATAGCCCTGAAAACTCAATCCAAAGAGTAAATACTACCTCTTAGAGGATTGAGAAAATGATTCATTTAACAATGAACTTCACCCCCATTAGCACGTTGAGATCATCTGTGTCTTAATAAGGATGCATGTGCCTTTCTCCTTATAGCCTTGTTACAGAGAGGGAGGGCAGGACCATAGGACACAGGATACATCACTACACTCAGCTCCCAATCACTTTCACTCTCTAATACCTCAGAAAGTATAACTGTTCTTCAGGCTGCAACCTAGACACAGCCGTTTGCTTTTAATTAAAGGACTGTTTCTTTAGGGGGCTGTGTGACAAATACCAAAGCTGACACTTCTAATTTGGATGACCTTGGACAAGTTATCTGAAAAATGGGCAAGAGATAGCAGGGCACATAAAGTAGTTGTAAGGCTTAAGAATACTTGTTGTAAAGGTCAGTGCTTATGCAGTAATACTTAGGAAATGCCATTTGGTGCTGCTTTGTTATTTTGTTGTTGGACATAAAAGGCTAAATGACCTTGTGAGAGAAACAGCTAGAGCAACAAAGAGCTTGGATTTTGTAGTCAAACTGGCTTGTGCTTAAATTCTGGTTCTACCTCTTATTACCTATGTGATCTTGGGCACATTTTTACAACTCTCTAAATCTTATTTCCATCATCTGTAAATCGTGGGTCAAAATAAAATTGTTTTGATTGATGACTACAAGTAAATCACTTAATATAGTGTCTCACATAAATATTCCATAAATAACAGCTGCTATAATCCTTCTCCTCAGCCTTACATAGCAGGTGTAAGGAAGCCTTCCTTAAGGAAGGCTGTCCAGCTTAGTCTTGAGGAACAGAAATAAGAATCAAGATATAATAGTGGAATCAGATATTCTCAGCCTGAATTCAGGGCAGGAGGAAACACAGTGCCTGGCTCACAGGAAGGGTTCAATAAATGCCTGCTAAATGAATGGATGAGTGAATGAATGAATAAGGGCTAGACTTTACCTTCATCACAGATCCTGAGAACCTTTGCAAAGAAAGTTTGTTACGGTCTCCCCGCAGTGCATACTGTAGGAAAATGTAATCCCCCCTTTGCCAATGATTTTGCATTTCAGATCAAAGTTTTGCTGTTGTTTTTTTCCAAATCCCTGAATGTGGGGTGCTTTCTGCATCACAAACAGTGAAAATCTCCAGAGAGTGCATGCATCAGGGCACAAAAAACAGGCTATTGAGCAAATTGGCCTTGTTATGAGAACATTCAGCAGCTCCCAAGCAAGAGATGGCAGCGGGAGAGGGTGATGGCAGCCTCAATGGTGCGTCCCTTCACCCGGGAATTCTAATATTAAAGTGTGTCCGCTGCTAGGGAACACTGAGGGACTCTTTTTTTCTTTGTATTTTTCTGAAGTGAGAAGCGGGGAGGCAGAGAGATAGACTCCCGCATGCGCCTGACCAAAATCCACCCGGCAAGCCCACAAGGGGGCAATGCTCTGCCCATCTGGGACGTTATTACGTTGCAACCAGAGCCATTTTAGTGCCTAAGGTGAAGGCCATGGAACCATCCTCAGCTCCTGGGCCAACTTTGCTCCAATAGAGCCTTGGCTGCAGGAGGGGAAGAGAGAGACAGAGAGAAGAGAGAGGGGGAAGGATGGAGAAGCAGATGGGCGCTTCTCCTGTGTGCCCTGGCTGGGAATTAAACCTGGGACTTCCACACACTGGGCCAATGCTCTACCACTGGGCCAGTTGGTCAGGGCGTTGCTGAGGGACTTTTGAGTTGCACAAAATCAAATCAGTTGGCATAATTTTTCTTTTAAAAAATTCCTCGTTGGTTCATTATGGCATAGGGTGGGCAATGGTAAAAGTTCTCATTTTCTAAGAATTGCCTTCCCTACCCCCAGAGTGGTATGCAGTCAACAAAAAGGCAACAGCCCTGCAGTGTTAGCTAGGCCTTCTAGCCACACAGGATCCTGAAAGCGGTGTAATAACGATCACAGAACATCGCCATATACAAGGTTACAGTTCTAGGTGACTTACGCACAGATTCACTGCCTTCATCCTCACAACAATCCCACAGGTAGGTATTATCATGGACTCTACTTCACAGGTGAAGTTAGTGTGCCTGTAACGTCACAGAGCTAGTAAGTGA
This sequence comes from Saccopteryx bilineata, assembly GCF_036850765.1. Classification (NCBI taxonomy): domain Eukaryota; kingdom Metazoa; phylum Chordata; class Mammalia; order Chiroptera; family Emballonuridae; genus Saccopteryx; species Saccopteryx bilineata. Next base: position 155,197,074 of record NC_089494.1, read on the forward strand.
TAGAGCCAGACTCAGCCCATGTGGCTCCAGAGTCTACACCAACCAACCACCCTGCGGTACTACCACATTGCAAGGCATGTACCAAACAGTACAATTCAAGAGGTGAGGGACCACGGATCCTCAGCAGCATGGAGGTGGCACAGGATGAGAAGCCAGTTATATCCTGGAAAATACTGAAACTTTCTGAACCTTTCTTTATTATCTTTAAATTGGGAATAATAATATCAATACTAAGGAGTACGCCATCACTTTGCTCCCAGCATCTTCGGTAATAACAATCACTAAAGTTATCAGAAAATTTTGTCCTCTCCTAACTTCATGCAAAGGAGTAAGAAGTAATGCTCCACGCAACTCTAAACACTTGAATCTCAATATAAAACATGGACAAAAGCCATAAACCAAACATTCACCAAGGACAAACAGCACTAATAATTGACACTGATACAGCACCTACTAGTCTAAATGTCTGAATACATTAACCCATTTGGTCTCCACAATGATTTTACAAACTGACAAGGTGAAGAAACTGAGGTACAGAGAGTTAACTTACCCAACAACTCATAAGAAACAAATATGGCTAAAAAAGGTGGAAAATATTTAATCTAAAGAGTAATCAGAAATATGCAAATATTAAAAATGAGATGTTTTGATTAAAATTTTTAAATTTATTTTAATTATTTTATTACTTATTCAGATATAATTGACATGTAACATTGTGTTTGTTTCAGTGTACAGCATAACGATTTAATACACGTATGTATTATGAAATGATCACCACAATAAGTCTAATTAACTTATCCATCACCACACAGAGTTGCATTTTTTTTTTTTTAAGAGAGAGAGAGAAAAAGAGAATGGGGGCAGACAGGAAGGGAGAGAGATGAGAAGAATAACTCGTAGTTGTGGCACTTGAGTTGGTCATTGATTGCTTTCTCATTTGTACCTTGTCTGGGGGGGCTCCAGCCGGGCCAGTGACCCCTTGCTCAAGCTAGCGACCTTGGGCTTCAAGCCAGCAAGTTCTGGACTTAAGCCATCAACCCTACTCTCAAGCCTGATAAGCCCACACTGAAGCCAGTGGCCTCGGGGTTTTGAACCTGTATCATCACTAGTCCAGGTTGATGCTCTATCCACTGTGCCACCACCTGGTCAGGCATAGTTACATTTTTTGTGTGTGTGATGAGAACTAAAATCTACTCTCTTAGCAACTTTCAAATATACAATACAGTATTGTAAACTATAGTCTCCATGCTGTATATTATCTTTAGGACTTATTTATTTTATAAATGGAAGTTTGTACCTTTTTGACCACTTTCACTCATTTCTCTTACCTCCTCACCCCTTGCCTCTGGTAACTATCAATTTGTTCTCTTTAAGGGTTTGTTGCTTTTGTTTAGATTCTACGTATAAGTGATATTATATAGTATGATATAGTTATTTGTCTTTCTCTATATGACTTACTTAAGTTAGCATAATGCCCTCAAAGTCCACCCATGTTGTCACAAATGGCAGGATTTCCTTATTTTTTTATGGCTGAATATTTCATTGTATTAAATTAACCATTTAATACATGAGTCAATATTAGAGTGAAGTGAACTCAAATATTCACTTGAGTGGATATCTGAATGAGTACAACATTTCTAATAAGCAATAATGGGGTGGTCACTTTGTAAGGTATATAAGTGTCTAATCACTGTGTTATATATCTGAAACTAATACTGAATGCCAACTGCAATTGAAAAACAAAAGAAAATATTAAATAAATAGAAAAGCAATTTGAAAAGACATACCACTCTTTTAAAAGTATATATTCAGGAATTCTCTCTTTTGAAATTTATGTGGAGGAAATAAAGATTTAGAAAAATATTTATGTATGAGAATGTTCACCATGGGACAGTGTGTGTGTGTGTAATACAATCTAAGTACCGAACAACAGGAAAGTGGTTAAATTAGAGAAAGCACTTTGAAAATTCTATTCTTTAAGCATGAATTACTTTTTAGTGTCAAAAGAATTACAAAAATATTAAATAAGTATGAGCTTTCGTTCTTAACTAGGAGACTGCTCCCACCGTCACTGAGATTAGCTTCCTGATGAAATACTATTAATAAAGATGAAAATTTGTGGCTAACAGCTTGAGATCACCCTGGGTTCATTCTTTTTAAAACAGAGTTTTCTGAAAATGAAATTCTGTTCTCCAAAGAAGGCCAGCCAGACACATCCCTCCACATCTTGCTACGGGAGGGCGGAACTTCACTATGTTGTGGCCCTAATTATGAGTTAAAGAGAGGCAGAGTTTAAAGACATTCTACAGCTGTTTGGGGGAACTAACTCCCCAAACTCTAGGGGATGGAGGAAAAGGGGAATTTAAATGTAAAAAGAAACCAGCTAGTCTGTTAGATCTCCAATCTAATGACTCTTTTCACGGTTAAAAGAGGTTGGTTCTTTAGTTCTTGCTTTAATCCTAAAAATATAATATGTGACAAAAATCAAACCATGGGACCTCATAGCCTCTTTTCTTTAAGACAGGCAACTATCACTTCAGACTCTGCAAAGCCAATTAGATTTCACAAGAAAGATAGACCCAATCATTGAAGCCTGCTAAGTTTAGTGGGCCTGTCAACAGGCCCAACTTAATGCAATGTGAGTTAACAACAATATGAGTTAGACTGATCATTTCCTGAGAGTTATTATGTGAGCAAACACTTGACCTACATCGCATAGCAGTGAGGCTTTCATTAGCATCTCCATCTCACAGATTGGGAACTGAGCCTCAGATGAGTTAAAAGGCCCAAAGAAACTAAAAACTAACAGTGGCAAAACTGAGTTTCAACCATTTTGCCTAACCTCAAACTTTCTGCACTTAACCTCCCTTTGAATCTCAATAACTATATTTTCTGAAATAAAAGAATTATGGATTCTAAGGAGCTGGAATATCCATCTCATCTAACCATCTAGTCTGTGTAGGACTGCCTTTTAAATGAGCTTTGTTAAATGGTAATCAACATATGGATCACTTGGGAATCTTGCTAAGGCATGGATTCTGTTTCAGTAGGTGAGGGATCGGCCTGAGATTCTGTATTTCTAACAAGCTCCAAGGTAACACTGGAAGTGCTGGTCCATGGAGCACACTTTGAGTAAACGGAAATCTAGTAGAAACACAAAAATAAATTCTAATATGGATACCTTAAAAATATCAAAGTTTAGACTACTCTAACCTATGTACCATGGCAAAGTATAGGACATTTCAAATACTCAATATATAAAAAATGAATTAGTGACACAAAACAAATAACTGACTTACTGGGAGAAATACAAAAAATAGAATCAGGAACTAAAAGAAATGGAAAATTGCCCTGGTTGGGTTGCTCTGTGGGTTAGAGCATCATCTAGATATGCCATGGTTGCAGGTTTCATTCCTGCACATACAAGAATTGACCAATAGGTGACCTCACGGAAATGGCGCCGTGAGCAGCGCGTCCGACAGATCTCCCCAAAATCTCAACAAATTTATCAACTAGAAACAGAAAAATTTATCCTCGGAGCATTCCGGAGTTCTACACACACTGAAAGAGAAAGGACTGTTATCACTTGAATCTGAGAGACGGGTCAGAGCTGACGGTGTGAAGGAAGCTAACTACAGCACGGACGTTCATTCAAGCCGAGGAGGGAGTACGCCTGTGGTGAGTCAACCCACGCGTGCAACTGCCTGCCCACACTCAGGGAGCAGCAGCCTGGGCGCTGGCGGCCGTGGCGTGCCCTGAGAAACCGTGTGCACACTCCGTGCCTCGGTCCGGTCGCAGAGCGAGCTCCCTTACACCACCAGCGTCCCCAGCGGCCCGCGCACTGCGAGGGAAAGTCCCCAGCCACCGGCATGCCCTAAGAAACCGCACGTGTTCCCCGTGCCGCGGTCCAGGAGGGGCGCTAAGGCTGTCTTCCCCATTCCGGAGATTCTCTCCGTGGGCGGGCACCTCACCCAGCCATTCAAGCTAACAATAAAGCGTTGGGGGAGGGGCGCGCAGGCAGCCTGAAATACTTTCTGAAGCACAGCTGCGGATCCAATCACTGAAATTAGCTTAACCCACGAAATCTGCGCACCCACGGGGCTCTAATTGATAGGCTCTCTCTCAGTTCAGCAATCCAAGACAAGAGCATGATATTTTTCAGTGCCTCTCGCTAAAGGGGCGGGGGCAACTTCCTCCATATTCAAGGATATGCTAACAAGAGGGACCTGGCAGATATTAAGATATATATAGCAAGCAGCGACTAGTGCCTCTTCTTCCCAGTCAAAATAGGTTACAAAGTGTGGAAAGCCTGGGTTGAGTGGTCCAACTGAATGCTAGGCACTGAACAGCCACCTTGACAACAATTGACTCCCAGCCCCACCTGATTACGCTGGAGGCTCTGACTGCCAGAGCCTTACCCAGAGCCTTGCGCTGAGTAGGGATAGAGTGCGGTTTTCCCAGCTCTTTGAGCCTCTTACTCCCCAGACAGAAGCAGTGACAGCCTCATAACTGGATCACCAGGCTGCTAATTCAGGAAGGGGAGACTAGGAGAGAGACTCCAGGAAAGCAAACTCTCTCATTGTTGGACCCTGCAAACGCCAACAAGCCTTGACTACCAGCGAGACTAAAGCCAATTATATGACATTGCCATAGAATCCCATCAACTGCAAATCCCTACCTAAGCATGACACAGGGGCAGAGCCTGGGGTACAGAGTCACCGACCAGGAAGAGGAAGAGAAAAGAAAAAGGAAGAAGTTAACCTCTCAAAATTAAGGAAAATCCACAGACTTTATAACTTGTTCCACTAATTCTTTGTTGTTGTTGTTTGTTTCTTCTATCTTATTGCCTTTATTATTATTTCTATTTCCTCCACCTCGGTCCTTTTATTCTCTGCCCATCTTATGCTTCCCTTTTCTTGAACTACACTACCCATGAGTGTTACATTTTATTTCTTTTCTTCATCCTTACTCTCCTTTAGGGTTTTACTACAAAACCCTTAACTCTCACTCTCTCCCCTTTTGTCTTTTTTTTCTCTTCCTTTTTCTCTTCCTTCGTTTCTCTCTTTTTCTTATTTTTTCCTTTCTATTCGTTTCTTCTTTTCTCCTTTTACTTTTCCTCACATTCAATCCTCAATCACAAACAAATTATTTAATTTGGGACTCAAGTTTCATTTTATTTTATTTTTTATTTTTTTGCTGTTGTTTTTGGTTTTCCTTTGTTTGTTTTTGTGGCACTTTGGGTACTTTTTACATTGCTTTTTAACTCACTAGCATTCCTCCCAACCCAAGGTCTCCGTTGTAGTTAGTCTTCACTCCACTTAATACAACAGATTTTAACTTATTATTTTTATTTTTTTCTTCTTTAATTATTATTATTTTTCTCTCCTTTTTTATGTTTCCCTCTTACCCCCTCATTATATCTCTTAGTTGACCATCACTTACAAGCAAATCATTTTATGCTTGTCTAAGATTTTCTTTTTTTTTTTCTTTTTTCTTTTGCATTTAGTAGGTCCCTACTCCCTTTTTTGCCCCTTGAACTCTTCAACCCAAATCAGGCCCTCCGTTATAGGCAGTTTTTGTTCCATCTAGCATAATATAATTCACAGGTCATCATGATATTTCCCTAAGGAGGGGAGAGGAGGGGAAGAGAAGAAAGAAAAAAGGGGGAAATAATAAATTATTACTGTGTTTTTTTTTTGTGGGGTGTTTTCCTTTTTTTTCCTTTTTATTCTTTATTAATTCTAATTGATACTATCAACAAGACCACCCTCAGATGCCAATAAGAAAAAGGAAATAGAATATTATGGATACAAAAGATAGGTAACACAAATAGATGTGGAAAAATCTATGGAGAAAAGATTTAACATATTGGAAGCCTTGGAGCCAAATGACAGAGAATTTAAAATAGAAATCTTAAAAATACTCAAGAGATATACAAGAAAAAACAGAAAGGCAATTTAGGGAGATCAGAAAACAACTCAACGACCACAAAGAATATATTACCAAGGAAATTGAAACTATAAAAACAAATCAAACAGAAATGAAAAACTCAATTCACGAGCTGAAAAACGAGGTAACAAGCTTAGCTAATAGAACAGCCCAGATAGAAGATAGGATTACTGAAATAGAAGACAAGCAACTTGAGGCACAACAGAGAGAAGAAGAAAGAGACTCAAAAATAATAAAAAACGAGAAAGCCCTACAGGAATTGTCTGACTCCATCAGAAAGAATAACATAAGAATAATAGGTATATCAGAGGGAGAAGAGAAAAAAAATGGAATGTTGAATATACTCAAACAAATAATAGATGAGAACTTCCCAAGCCTGTGGAAAGAACTAAAGCCTCAAATTCAAGAAGCAAACAGAACACCGAGTATTCTTAACCCCAACAAACCCACTGCAAGGCACATCATAATGAAGATGACACAAACCAATGACAAAGAAAAAATTCTCAAGGCAGCCAGGGAAAAGAAGAGTACACCATATAAAGGAAGGCCTATTAGATTATCATCAGATTTCTCAGCAGAAACTCTACAAGCTAGAAGAGAGTGGACCCCAATATTTAAAGCCCTGAAAGAGAGGAACTTTCAGCCAAGAATACTATACCCATCAAAGCTATCCTTCAAGTATGAAGGAGATATAAAAACATTCACAAATACAGAAAAGATGAGGGAATTTATCATCAGAAAGCCCCCACTCCAGGAAGTACTAAAGGGGGTTTTCCAACCAGATTCAAAGAACAAAAGAAAACAACACCACAAGTAACAGCTCCACCAAGAAAAGAATAAAACTAAACTTAAACTGTGACAACAAAGGAAAAAAAGGGGGGAAAGGATGAAGATTAAAAGTAGCAAAAGACGATGAAGCGCAGAAATACTCATAAGATAGGGTACTACAATGAATATGCTAGGTACCCTTTTCATTACTTAATGGTAACCACCCTTGAAAAACCACCACAAAAACACTTGACTTAAGGTAGCAACAGAGGAAAGAAGTATGGAATACAAACAAACAAAAACAAATGATAGAAAAACAAAAGAGAAGAATCAAACAAGATACAAAACTAACAGAAAGCAATTTATAAAATGGCAATAGGGAACCACAAGTGTCAATAATTACACTAAGTGTAAATGGATTAAACTTACCAATAAAAAGACACAGAGTAGCAGAATGGATTAAAAAAGAAAATCCACCCTAGCCGGTTGGCTCAGCGGTAGAGCGTCGGCCTAGCGTGTGGAGGACCCGGGTTTGGTTCCCGGCCAGGGCACACAGGAGAAGCGCCCATTTGCTTCTCCACCCCTCCGCCGCGCTTTCCTCTCTGTCTCTCTCTTCCCCTCCCACAGCCAAGGCTCCACTGGAGCAAACATGGCCCGGGCGCTGGGGATGGCTCCTTGGCCTCTGCCCCAGGCGCTAGAGTGGCTCTGGTCGCAACATGGTGATGCCCAGGATGGGCAGAGCATCGCCCCCTGGTGGGCAGAGCGTCGCCCCATGGTGGGCATGCCGGGTGGATCCCGGTCGGGCGCATGCGGGAGTCTGTCTGACTGTCTCTCCCTGTTTCCAGCTTCAGGAAAAAAAAAAGAAAATCCAACTGTATGCTGCCTACAAGAAACACATCTAAGCAACAAGGATAAAAACAAATTCAAAGTGAAAGGCTGGAAAACAATACTCCAAGCAAACAACACCCCCAAAAAAGCAGGTGTAGCAATATTTATATCTAATAATGCTGACTACAAGACAGAAAAAGTACTCAGAGACAAAAATGGTCATTTCATAATGATTAAGGGGACACTGAATCAAGAAGACATAACAATCGTTAATATATATGCACCAAACCAAGGAGCACCAAAATATATAAGACAGCTACTTATTGACCTTAAAACAAAAACTGACAAAAATACAATCATACTTGGAGACCTCAATACACCACTGACGGCTCTAGATCGGTCATCCAAACAGAGAATCAATAAAGATATAGTGGCCTTAAACGAAATACTAGAACACCTGGATTAGATAGACATCTACAGGACACTTCATCCCAAAGAGACAGAGTATACATTTTTCTCTAGTGTACATGGAACATTCTCAAGAATTGACCATATGTTGGGCCACAAAGACAACATCAGCAAATTTAGAAAAATCGAAATTGTACCAAGCATATTCTCTGATAATAAAGCCTTGAAACTAGAATTCAACTGTAAAAAAGAGGGGGAAAAACCCACAGAATTACGGAAACTAAACAATATACTTCTAAAAAATGAATGGGTCAAAGAAGAAATAAGTGCAGAGATCAAAAGATATATACAGACAAATGAAAATGACAATACGACACATCAGAATCTCTGGGATGCAGCAAAAGCAGTAATAAGAGGAAAGTTCATATTACTCCAGGCCTATATGAACAAACAAGAGAGAGCCCAAGTGAACCACTTAACTTCACACCTTAAGGAACTAGAAAAAGAAGAACAAAGACAACCCAAAACCAGCCGAAGAAAGGAGATAATAAAAATCAGAGCAGAAATAAACAAAATAGAGAACAGAAAAACTATAGAAAAAAATCAATAAAACAAGGAGCTGGTTCTTTGAAAAAATCAACAAAATTGACAAACCCTTGGCAAGACTCACCAAGGAAAAAAGGCACAGGACTCAAATAAATAAAATCCAAAATGAAAGAGGAGAGATCACCACAGACATCATAGATATACAAAGAATTATTGTAGAATACTATGAAAAACTATATGCCACCAAATACAACAATTTAGAAGAAATGGATAAATTCCTAGAACAATACAACCTTCCTAGACTGAGTCATGAAGAAGCAGAAAGCCTAAACAGACCAATCAGCAGGGAGGAAATAGAAAAAACCATTAAAAACCTCCCCAAAAATAAAAGTCCAGGCCCAGACGGTTATACTAGTGAATTCTATCAAACATTCAAAGAAGACTTGGTTCCTATTCTACTCAAAGTCTTCCAAAAAATTGAAGAGAAGCAATACTTCCAAACACATTTTATGAGGCCAACATAACCCTTATACCAAAACCTGGCAAGGATGGCACAAAGAAAGAAAACTATAGACCAATATCTCTAATGAATACAGATGCTAAAATACTAAACAAAATACTGGAAAATCGAATACAACAACATATTAAAAAAATAATACATCATGATCAAGTGGGATTCATCCCAGAATCTCAAGGATGGTTCAACATACGTAAAAAGGTTAACGTAATACACCATATCAACAAAACAAAGAACAAAAACCACATGACCTTATCAATAGACGCATAAAAGGCTTTCGATAAAATACAACACAATTTTTATGTTTAAGACTCTCAACAAAATGGGTATAGAAGGAAAATATCTCAACATGATAAAGGCCATATATGATAAACCATCAGCCAACATCATATTAAATGGCATAAAACTGAGGAGTTTCCAACTTAAATCAGGAACAAGACAGGGTTGTCCACTCTCTCCACTCTTATTTAACGTGGTGCTAGAAGTTCTGGCCAGAGCAATCAGACAAGACAGAGAAATAAAAGGCATCCATATCGGAAAAGAAGAAGTAAAGGTATCACTTTTTGCAGATGATATGATCCTATATATCGAAAACCCGAAGGACTCTACAAAAAGATTACTAGAAACAATAAGCCAATACAGTAAGGTCGCAGGATACAAAATTAACATACAGAAGTCAATAGCCTTTCTATATGCCAACAATGAAACAAGTGAGAACAAACTCAAAAAAATAATCCCCTTCACAATTGCAACAAAAAAACTAAAATACCTAGGAATAAACATAACAAAGAATGTAAAGGACCTATGTAACAAAAACTACAAGGCATTGTTAAGAGAAATAGAAAAAGACACAATGAGATGGAAAAATATTCCTTGTTCTTGGATAGGAAGAATAAATATAATTAAAATGGCCATATTACCCAAAGCAATATATATATTTAATGCAATTCCCATCAAAATTCCTATGACATTTTTAAAAGAAATGGAACAAAAAATCATCAGATTTATATGGAACTATAAAAAACCCCGAATAGCCAAAGCAATCCTAAGGAAAAAGAATGAAGCTGGGGGCATTACAATACCTGACTTTAAACTATATTATAGGGCCACGATAATCAAAACAGCATGGTATTGGCAGAAAAATAGACACTCAGACCAATGGAACAGAATAGAAAGCCCAGAAATAAAACCACATATATATGGTCAAATAATCTTTGATAAAGGGGACAACAACATACAATGGAGAAAAGAAAGCCTCTTCAACAAATGGTGTTGGGAAAACTGGAAAGCCACATGCAAAAGAATGAAACTCAACTACAGCCTGTCCCCGTGTACTAAAATTAATTCAAAATAGATCAAAGACCTAAATATAAGACCTGAAACAATAAAGTACATAGAAGAAGACATAGGTACTAAACTCATGGACCTGGGTTTTAAAGAACATTTTATGAACCTGACTCCAATGGCAAGAGAAGTGAAGGCAAAGATAAATGAATGGGACTACATCAGAATAAAAAGTTTTTGCTCAGCAAGAGAAACTGATATCAAAATAAACAGACAGCCAACTAAATGGGAAATGATATTTTCAAACAACAGCTCAGATAAGGGCTTAATATCCAAAATTTACAAAGAACTCATAAAACTCAACAACAAACAAACAAACAATCCAATAAAAAAATGGGAAGAGGACATGAATAGACACTTCTCCCAGGAAGAAATACAAATGGCCAACAGATATATGAAAAGATGCTCAGCTTCATTAGTTATTAGAGAAATGCAAATCAAAACTACAATGAGATACCACCTCACCCCTGTTAGATTAGCTATTATCAACAAGACTGGTAATAGCAAATGTTGGAGAGGCTGCGGAGAAAAGGGAACTCTCATCCACTGTTGGTGGGACTGTAAAGTAGTACAACCATTATGGAGGAAAGTATGGTGGTTCCTCAAAAAACTGCAAATAGAACTACTTTATGACCCAGCAATCCCTCTACTGGGTATATACCCCAAAACCTCAGAAACATTGATACGTAAAGACACATGTATCCCCATGTTCATTGCAACACTGTTCACAGTGGCCAAGACATGGAAACAACCAAAAAGCCCTTCAATAGAAGACTGGATAAAGAAGATGTGGCACATATACACTATGGAATACTACTCAGCCATAAGAAATGATGACATCAGATCATTTACAGCAAAATGGTGGGATCTTGATAACATTATACGGAGTGAAATAAGTAAATCAGAAAAAAACAAGAACTACATGATTCCATACATTGGTGGAACATAAAAACGAGACTAAGAGACATGGACAAGAGTGTGGTGGTTACCAGGGGTGTGAGGAGGGAGGACACAGGAGGGAGGGAGAGAGAGAGTTAGGGGGAGGTGGAGGGGCACAGAGAAAACTAGATAGAGGGTGACGGAGGACAATCTGACTCTGGGCGAGGGGTATGCAACATAATTTAATGACAAGATAACCTAGACATCTTTTCTTTGAATATATGTACCCTGATTTATTAATGTCATCCCATTAACATTAATAAAAATTTATTAAAAAAAAGAATTGACCAATAAGTGCATAAATAAGTGGAACAACAAACAAATCTCCCCCCCCCCTCTCCTTCTGCTCTCTCTAAAATCAATAAATTAAAAAAACTTTAATGGAAAAGTATTTCTTAAGTACATATAAATATTCTTTATGACTTCAGTAAAATTAACCAGTTTTGGTAAATTATAAAACCTAAAAGAATTACCAATGTCAAGTTTTTAAACAGTTATGTAGACTTCTTCTTATAGAACAAACACACTAGAATTTTAAGTACTCAATGAATAAATCTAGTTTTCAGGTTTTTAAAAACATTTTATTTCTTAACGCAAAAAGAGTTCCAAATTTGTCTCAGTAACCAGAAGGACCTAAATTAATGAATTTACAGTGACTTTGAATAAATAGAACACTTCACATGAACATCACATCCTTTAAGTTCCTGTTTTCACACTTAGGTAGCACTTTAAAAAAGTATATAATGATTCATGCTGTAAATGTTTAACATTACTGTATACATTAAGTGTTTTTCTTCATTATAAAGCATATGGTATCTTAAATTATGTAAAAAATAATACAAATTATTCATGAAAAACTGGCTTATGTGCATAATCATGTAAAACAGGTGTGTATTTTAAACACATGAGGGTTAATTAATAAATGTTTATATTCCTAAAATACTCTTTGGGGTGAATTCTAGAAAATAATTTCTGCATTTATTTATACATTTATTTTAAAAAAATAACAAAAAGTTGGAACTCATTTTCAGAAATGCTTTCTTTAAATTGTTAACATCACTTTTTCAAATACTCTTTTCTGTTTGACAATGTATGCTTGAATGCTACTCTTAAACAGTTGGATAATTCTGCATGAGCCACTCACAGTGTAACAACAGAGAGTCAAGCTTAGACATCAGATTCATTTTCGCATTGTTTATTTAGAAGTTTTATGTATTACCAATTTCAAAGGTACAACAAAAATCTTCACCTCTCGTTCTGGAATTGGCTATTTCATCTTATCCCAAAGTTGGAATAAAGAAATCAAATGGAAAACTATGATTTCAACTTGCTATGTTTAAAGTAATGAGCTCAGTTACTTTCCAGGAAATTTCTGTCTTCCTGGCTATATATGACAATAAGTGAAATCATCTCCTCTATTAAACCCCCCCGCCACATACCTAAAAGAAAATTCAGTTTTAAGTGCAATATGACCAGAAAACGAAAATTCCTTCTTTAAAATAAAGTTATTTATTAACAGTTAAATTGTGTTATTGCTAAGCTAACAAAGAGCTTATAAATTTCTCTAAAAATAGCTCAAATTATCTCCATTCATCAAGACATTAATATATGTGCTGCCGAAGCGAGCACTCATCAAGACATTAAGGCAGTGGTGCGCCCTTGAATATTTCCAGGTGCGCCCTATGGTATTCCAGAGAAATATGTGCCTGTTGGGGACCAAAAAACCGACAGGGTTTTTGGAGTTTAGATTTTTGGGGGCAGAGGTGTGAGGAATTGGCTGTAAACTGACAGTCTGCTCAACCCCCCACCTCACTTGCCTGATTAGGTTGCAAAAGGCTGTTAAGCTGTGGTGCTGGATTGTTTACACTACCCCCCATGTTCCCTGGAAAGACTAGAGGCAAGTTTCTTCTATCCTTTGTTTGGTGTAAAGTTACGATGATATGTATGGTGGGGGTTTTGGATTGATGATTAAACATAAGGAATTGTCTCTTGAAGCCTTTTGGATTACTATAAAAGAAGAATATGTGGCAATATCTAAAAAAGCTTTGAACATTTTACTACAATTTTTAACATCCTATTTATGCAAATTAGGATTTTCTACCCTCAACATAATTAAAAGTAAAAAGAGAGGAATTCTTCAATGTATTGATGAGGAAATGAGAGTTTGTCTTTCAAACATATGCCCAAACATTGAAGAAATTGCTAGGACACATCAGGCTTATGTTTCTCATAAACACAAGAATGAAAAAACTTAACACATTCACACTAGGACTTGCCAAATTTACTAAATCTTACCAAGAATGTATCTATATATATAAAAAGCTAACTGTCATTTTTAAATTTTTTAATCCCTCTTTTTATGAATTCTAAAAAGCGTAACGTAAAAAATGTAACATAAAAATGTTTTTTGATGTCAAAATAAATTTAATTTTGTTGTAATTATTTCATTTATCATAAAAGCACGCTTGGACTTTATATTTTTTCTTTAATATTTGACTTAATTTTTAGAACATATTTCTCAGAAATTTGTATATAGTGCACCTACAATTATTTGTAGATTTTAAATGTGCCCTGACTTTAAAAAGTTTGAGAGGCCCTGGCCGGTTGGCTCAGTGGTAGAGCATGGGCCTGACGTGCGGAAGTCCTGGGTTCGATTCCCGGCCAGGGCACACAGGAGAAGCACCTATCTGCTTCTCCACCCCTCCCCCTCTCCTTTCTCTCTGTCTCTCTCTTCCCCTCCCGCAGCCAAGGCTCCATTGGAGCAAAGTTGGTCCAGGTGCTGGGGATGGCTCCATGGCCTCTGCCTCAGGTGCTGGAGTGGCTCTAGTAGCAACAGAGCAATGCCCCGGATGGGCAGAGCATCGCCCCCTGGTGGGCATGCCGGGTGGATTCTGGTCGGGCGCATGCAGGAGTCTGTCTGACTGCCTCCCCGTTTCCAGCTTCAAAAAAATACGGAAAAAAAAAAGTTTGCATTAAGGTATCAGAAATGTAATTATTAAATTTGAGTTGAATGACAATATTTCAGCAGAATATATAGTTTAAAATACCTTTGTACAATTTAAAAAATGTGTCTATAACTCAAAGTTTAGTTTTATCTTTTGTTTGCATATCAGAAATACTTACTGTATTCCCCCATGTATAAGATGCTCCCATATGTAAGATGCACCTTAATTTTGGGGTCCGAAATTTGAAACAAAATATATAACATAAAGTTATTGAACTCAAGTTTTACTCATCATAAAATTCATACAACTCCTCATCACTGTCAAAACTCCCATCCATTAGTTTGCCTCATTTGTGTCTGATGACGAATCAGTGTCTTCAACAATGAGCGCAAAAAGAAGCGCGAAAAAGCGGTAAATGCAAGTAAAAAGAAATCTACAACCACTTAGAAGATGCACCCAGTTTTTAGACCCCAAAATTTTCAGAAAAAAGTGCATCTTATACATGGGGAAATATGATACTGATCATTTTGTACAATTTATGGGTTAGTTATTTTTACATATTTTATGGATTAAGAGCAATGTAATATCATAATTTTATATATATACTCTTAATTTACTTTTTAAAATGCTTAAGAAAAGTGTTTCTTAGAGTAAGATTTTACTAAGTTCATTATTTACAAATGATCTAAGAAAGCTTTATAACATAGACTTCTCAATTCAATTAGCTTAATTAAGTTTAACAGACACAATTTCACGGTGAAGTCAAGATCTTAAAAGAATCTAAATTGCCTCTAGCTACACTAATAAGAGCTTTTAAAAATACCTTTTAAAAGAACATTGTAAAATATTAATAAGTATTTCTAATTCAAATTCAAGAACAAAAACAATCTCAAATATAACAAATAATAAAATTACAAAATGTTTGTTGATTTTAAACTCTGTTCAAAAGTATTTCAGCATTTGTGGTAGTCTCTCAGAAACAAGCTATTTGTTTTATATTTCTGTGAGTGACGTCAAGCCCTTGAGAAGGAAGTTTAAAAACAAACTTTAAAATGATTAGAAAAATGCTAACCGTCAATGAACGGTTAAAAAAGTTTCTAACCACTTCTGAACACTCACTGCCATCATGATGCATACTTCATACACACCTTCAACTAGGTCCTCAACATGGCCACAAAGAAGTCTTTCATAGAAAGCTAAAGTACATTATCATAGTGATATTACTTCCACAGCTGGAATATAGTGCTTCTAGTTTACCAAGCCTGACAATCCCCTTAAAATAGGCACCCAGACACCAAAAGACAAAAAATTACTGTTTGCGGCATGACTCATCTCTCAATTATTTAAATTAGTAGAAAATTTTCTAGGAATTTAAAGAAAATTTGAGAATTAGTTTATGTAAAATTAAATGACTTAGTAAGTTACTGGACCCCACAAACCAACAAATACACTGTTATCATTCTTTTATCAACACAATAGTTGCATTTATGGCCAGGGGCTGCCACTGTCATAGTCATGCAGGTTCACATTGAATTTGGGCAGACAGTAAAGAAACAGTGGAGCCAAAAAATGGTGGGCCATTCCTTTATTAAAATCTCGCACTGGCCGATGAGCAAACACACAAGGAAGACAAACCGCTTCCCCCTCATTCAGAGCTCCCAAAGCCCTGACACATTCCCTGGTTCCACAACCCAGAGAATATTCTCCAGTTCATCCTGGAATCAAAGGCCCCATAAGCCTCAGTAGGGCTCCCAAAGCCCCTCAACTCTGGTTCCCCATCTGCACACCTTCTCTCTCTCTGCACATACTGGCTTCTTCTTCAGCACTCTGCATTCTCTCTGTTCTCCTTGCTAAACTACCTGGGCCCACAAAGATCCCTTCTCCAGCAAACATTAGCAAAACAATGGCCCTTACCAAGCAGAAAGGTAATTTGCAATTTCACTGACCACATATTCCTGGCGCTGCCCAGCACTATTTTCTAACAATAAAAGTGAGCAAACTCAAAAAATACATATTTTACAAACTCATTTGCCCAACATTGTATATAATTTCATCTTTGTTGATAGATACAATATTTGCTTCCAGTTGTAAATAATTTGTGTGGGAAGGTACATGACGAAATCCATGAATGGTTAATACTGGGTAATACTATACTAGTCCTTCAAAGAATAATGTTGTTCTTTTGATAATTTTCAGGTAGTATATAATTAAGAATTCCACATTGTTCTGTCTCAACATTATGATACAAAAAGTTATTTAAATAAAAATTTCATATTTCACATCTTTTTTAAAATAACAAAAACTTTGCCAAACATTACTGTAGCACAAAGACAGAATTTCTGCCAAGAAAGCCATGATGTCTTAATTAATTTGACCAAACATTGGAGAAGTTTAATTGGTTGTATAGATTGAAACATGGCTCAACTTTGGGAAGAAACACAAACACAAACCAATTCACCTCATATTTGCAAATAAATGGCTATCAAATATGATAGTTGTTAAATATGGATGAAGAAAGATTGATAATTACAAAGATTACAAAGATGCCTTGAACAGTAGCTAGTCTTCTCATACTCTGATGAGAATCTTAAAACCAGAGAGGTTAAATAATTTATCCAAAGCCAATCAGCCAGATTGCCTGCTAGGAACAACCTAACCCTTAGAGCAGGGGTCCCCAAACTACGGCCAGCAGGCCGCATGCGGCCCCCTGAGGCCATTTATCCAGCCCCGCCACACTTCCAGAAGGAGCACCTCTTTCATTGGTGGTCAGTGAGAGGAGCATAGTTCCCATTGAAATACTGGTCAGTTTGTTGATTTAAATTTACTTGTTCTTTATTTTAAATATTGTATTTTTTCCTGTTTTGTTTTTTTTTACTTTAAAATAAGATATGTGCAGTGTGCATAGGGATTTGTTCATAGTTTTTTTTATAGTCCTGCCCTCCAATGGTCTGAGGGACAGTGAACTGGCCCCCTGTGTAAAAAGTTTGGGGACCCCTGCCTTAGAGTATGACCTTAACTAAACTCTAGGACCGGAAATACAATACAGTGGATAGCAAAAGTGAAAAAGAGTGGGCTGAACTCTGGAAACTGTCTTAACTAGCAACTCCATCTGTCATTAACTCTGAGATCCAGAGTAAGTCACTTAACTCTTCAGACATTTCCTTTCATTCTTAAAGCAAGTGGGTTGGATTAGATGAATTTCTTTCTTCTTCTGTCTCTCACATTCCAAAATTTTGGGCACATGAATAATACAGCACTTGCCTAAACTGTTACCATAAGGAATCAGAGAAATTGCATAGGTATCTGGATTTTATGAGAATTCTTTCATTTCCTTTCAGTTTTACATACTAACAAGAAAGAAAGCTAAAGAATAAGAAGGAGAAAGACATACTGCATGGGAAACTGTGTTTTTACAGAAAAAGGAAGATTTGGCAAGAGGAAGAAAGAGACGTAAAGCAAGGAGAGTGCAGCAGGTAGACACCCATGGTAGAAACATGCGTCGTAGGGAGCTGTGGAGAACAGGCCGGAGAAGAGAGGTGAGGCTGAGGATGTTGAAAAGAGACCAAAAGAATAAACTCCTTGGAGGTCACATTACTTAAAACAGCATGAACAAAAATAGTATTAACACATAAAAATAAAGTATTAACATTTTCATAGCAGTTTATGATGTAGAGTGTACTTTTTCCAAATTATTTGTTCTTATGTCAAATCTATTTGATTGTTTTTATTATCCTCACTATTTGACAAAGGAATTGATATTCAGAGATTTTAGGCACTGTGGTCAAAGTGGCATAGATTCTAGGAGTACATAAGTCAAGGATGTGAATTCAGACCCTCTAACCCAAATTCTTGTTCTTCTCAACCATATCAGTGCTGCCTGTCCAGTCATGTCTTTTTTTTTAAAGGATGCTATTAAACACTACATGACTCATTAGCTAAGGAGATAGATGAAAATAGAAAGAACTAACCGTCAGAGTATATGGTACACTGAAACTGTAAGATAGAAATGTCAGTAAATAGCTGGAAAGACAAACAGTGAACAGCACCCAGGTTCAGAGGATGATCTTCCATGAGGAACAGAGAAGATCCCAAGAAGAAATGTGAAACAACCTTAGGACGAAAGCTGGGTCTTTGGGTATAATAGTTTTTACAACTGACAATCAGAAATTTTGTGCTGGTACACAAAAGAGTTAACCACCCTGATATATGAAGATTAATGATCTTAGCCGAATTCACTTATGCTCAGGGTGATTGCCACTTATCAGCCTGTATCATCGATGGAAATACTATTGAGGTTGTCTCAGATATCCTTGGAACTTGTAAGCTTGTTGTAACAACCTTTGGCACTGTGCAGAGGGCATTTTAAAATCACGCACAATAGATAAAAAGCATTCAGACAAACTTACATAGTATTCAATGCATTGTACATGTGGAGTTTAGAAATCAAGCACCAGTTTATACCGTGTTGCACTGTTAGGTGTGGTGAAATAGAACTTCATTCATTGTGTGTTTCCATTTCTGGCCAGCTAGGTCACCTGTTCCAAGTGTAAAAAGGTTGAAAACCACTGGAGTAGATTCAGACCAGCTTTGGCTTTGATGGTTTGGAAGGCATTTACAGGTCCTTCTGATATTAGTTGGGAATTCAGAAGTTTACAGCAAAGGACGGTGTAAAGGTCATGGATTTTGCTGTATGTGCCTTGATCTGGTGTGCCCAGGGTTTCAAACCAGTGACCCTGGTGTTTTAGGTGGACACTATCCACTGTGTATCACAGGTCAGATAGGCATGGAGTTTGAAATCAAACAACCTTGTTCTGTTACATGCCAGCCTTGTCCCTGATTGACACCCAACATTCAGTGTAGCCCTGTACTTGGGGGACAGTGAGCTCTGGAGTTTGCTTCCTTGAGTTGAGCCCTGTCACCATAATATCCTAGCTCTGTATCAATGCTGTCACTTTAAATTCTGCACCTCGGTTTCTTCACCTAACACCAATCTGCTGAATCCCAAAGCAAATTCATGTAAATGTGAAGATAATTATACTGATTGCAAAATGCTCAAATGTAAAACCTCTGGTTTACAATTTAACCTGATTCCAAGGAGGCACCTCCATTGCACCCAACACAGCTACTATGTGAAAGGTCTTGCACAGGAGAAAAGGGACATGTAAAGCATTTCTGCAACCGCCACGTATATGATAACAACAGCAAAAAAGGGATTTGGGTTTATTTTTATTTATTTATTTTTTTTCATTTTTCTGAAGCTGGAAACAGGGAGAGACAGTCAGACAGACTCCCGCATGCGCCGGACCGGGATCCACCCGGCACGCCCACCAGGGGCGATGCTCTGCCCATCCAGGGCGTCACCATATTGCGACCAGAGCCACTCTAGCACCTGAGGCAGAGGCCACAGAGCCATCCCCAGCGCCTGGGCCATCTTTGCTCCAATGGAGCCTCGGCTGCGGGAGGGGAAGAGAGAGACAGAGAGGAAAGCGCAGCGGAGGGGTGGAGAAGCAAATGGGCGCTTCTCCTATGTGCCCTGGCCGGGAATCGAACCCAGGTCCTCTGCACGCTAGGCCGACGCTCTACCGCTGAGCCAACCAGCCAGGGCAAAGGGATTTGGGTTTAAAGGTGTTGATCTCTGATACTGTGTAGACAGACACAAGCATACAGAACTAAGTTATTTTCAGGCTTTTTTCTTACATACAACTCACACCTCTGGGCACCAACCTGACTTGTTTCTGCTGCTTTTTATTCCTTGTCCAGCTTTGTCCATCATATCACTCAACTTAACCAAATAAGGGAAGTATTCTGAATTAAAAAAAAAAACAAAAAAACTTGACACACCAAAATAACAGTCATTTTATACAGGAAATGTAGATGTCCTTGTGCAGTCACAGCGTAGCTCCAAATACGGAGAGGGTGCATGTAGGAAATATCTCATTAACTGCTGTATTCCTAGATCCTAGAATACTACTTAGCAAAGATAGTTGTTCAGTAAACATGTGTTCATGAAATGGATGGATGTGTTTCCCTATGTCCATGCATTCCCTTTCTTCCCTTCGTTCATTATTTCATTTATTCTTTAAATATCTGTCAGGCCCTGCTGTGATGCAGATGATTTGCTAGATAGTGCAGTTCCTAGGAGGCAAACATGGCTCCTGCACTCAGTGAAGCTTACAGTGAAAACCAGTTGTTCCCCAAAACAGTGTTATAGAAATCTGTTGCAGCATTTTTGGTTGTCTCAGTAATTGAGGGTCATTACAGGCTCTTTGTGGGCAGTGGCCAGGGGCACAAATATCCTGCATTGTGCAAAACAGTGCTTTGTAATAATAAATGAGTGTGCACCCCTCATGCCCTTTCACCATCCTGCTGAAAAATATGTTTATAAAAAGACTCAAATCTAGACTCTAACTTTATTTTGTGTGTGTGTGACAGAGACAGAGAGAGGGACAGATAGGGACAGACAGACAGGAAGGGAGAGAGATGAGAAGCATTAACTCTTCACTGTGTCACTTTAGCTATTCATTGATTGCCTTCTTATACATGCCCTGACTGGGGTGCTACAGCAGAGCGAGTGACCCTTTGCTCAAGCCAGCGACCTTGGGTTCAAGCCAGCAACCTTTGCTTCAAGTCAGTGACCTTTGGGTCATGTCTATGATCCCACATTCAAGCCAGAGACCCTGCACTCAAGCTGGTAAGCCTGCACTCAAACCAGATGAGCCCATGCTCAAACAGGTGACCTCAGGGTTTCAAACCTGGGTCCTCTGCCTCCCAGTCTGATGCTCTATCCACTGCATCACTACCTGGTCAGGCTAGAGTCTAACTTTATTATGCATAAAAGCCCAGAGCATTTTTATATATTTATCAGATATACCAAATTTTCTAAAAATGAAAGTATATGTAAATCAATGGAAGACTGTACTTTGCTTGGAACATTCCAAGACTTGCTAACATTGTCTCTAATAACCACACACCACTATTAATCTGCATTTACAACTGACTCATCCATGTTGCCTACATGTAGGGCAGGCATGTGACTACTACATCATGTCTTCCAGTGTGCTCGTGTTGGCACAGTCACAGATTGAAATAAATACATGCTACTTAAGAATAAACAGATTGGGCCCTGGCCGGTTGGCTCAGTGGTACAGTGTTGGCCTGGCGTGCAGGAGTCCCGGGTTTGATTCCCGGCCAGGGTACACAGGACAAGCGCCCATCTGCTTCTCCACCCCTCCCCCTCTCCTTCTTCTCTGTCTCTCTCTTCCCCTCCCGCAGCCGAAGCTCCATTGGAGCAAAGTTTGCCCAGGCGCTGAGGATGGCTCTGTGGCCTCTGCCTCAGGCACTAGAATGGCTCTGATTGTGGCAGAGCAATGCCCCAGAGGGGCAGAGCATCACCCCCTGGTGGGCATGCCGGGTGGATCCCGGTTGGGCGCATGCGGGAGTCTGTCTGACTGCCTCCCCGTTTCCAACTTCGGAAAAATACCAAAAAAAAAAAAAAAAAAAGAAAAAGAAAAAAAAAAGAATAAACAGATAAATTATTTACTTATTGAGGTTTTATAAATTTTGTGTCAGGTCTGTTGTTCACATTAACTATTAATTTTACTGCATGATCATAAAGGAGTCATGCTGAAGTACTTGTGAAAAAAACAAACCTGAGTCTGTTAGAAACACCACTGGTCTACTCTAGGCAATATATAAGTCAAATAATTATATTTGTCTCAAGCAAATAAACTGGGTTCTGTGGTGGATAAAAAAAAAGAGAGGAACCACTTTATAAAGGGAGGTCAGGGAAAACCTTTGTGAGGAATTGTGGTTTAACTGAGACCTTAAGGATAAGAGAGTCAGGAAGAACATTCCAGAAAAAAGAACTGTAACTGCCAAGGCTGTGAGTCTGGAGAGGACTTGGCTTGTTGAAGGAACTGGAAAAAGAAATCAGTGATGATAAAGTACAGTGGGTCAGAGGACACGACCACAGGCGATGGGCTTCCTGGGGTGCTTGGACGAGCTCGCACAAAGCGAATTCGGGATTGGCTAGGAACATTTGAATGAATCGGACATCAGTGTTTCAGAAAAAAAGGTGAGGAGGGGCCCAGACCATGGTGGCACCATGGGGTTGCTGGGGCTCCAGCTCAAAAGGAAGGGGAGACACGGAAGGACCACCCCAGCCCTGCAGGACTACAGAGACCCAGGTCCCCGGGACCTATAGGGTGCTGCAGCCTGGGTGTGCCACAGACCCAGCTAAGCAACCCTGTGAAAGCCTCCAGAGAGGTATTATTTTGTGTTTTGTTGTTGTTGTTGTTGCTTGGATGGGGAGTATATTTTACCTGTGAGTTAGTTGACTTTCATACCACGAAGGAGAAAGAAAAAATCAGATCAGACATGGGAGCCTAACTGGCTGGGCTCAAGCCAGATACTTCTTTGATTACAACTAGAGCTCTTGGTTTTAGCAGTGGCTGTGCCATAGCAAAAAAGAAACAAAATAAAGGCTACATTTATTCAAGTGTTATAATCGTTGGTGTGGTATCATTTACCATCCTAAGAAAAAAATCATATGCAAAGTCACACCAAATGCTGAGTTACATAGGGAACCCCAGTTTCAAAAGAAAGTCTCTGGGTTCCTTTTCTTTTCTTTCATATAATGATTTTATTTTTAAAACCAGGTTCATTTTGGAAAAGAACAGCTACAGTTTGGGTTTACATGCGACCAGCTCTTTCTTCAGAATTCAAAAATCTAGAAAGCTCAAATAACAAGAAGTGTTAAAGTATTACGTAGTTTCCTAAAACACTGTAATATCTTCACTTCAGAAGTGACTGCTGAAGAGAGAAAGCACAGCTCGTTCCATGGGTGTGTTATATTTAATGCTCCGAACCCTGCCAATCCACGTGTAATATATGTGGAAGATGAACCTATTTTAAGTTCCAGAAAAGTTGTCTCATACTGGTTGGTCTACCTTACTTCTCAAAAGTACCCCATTCCTCTACTATGAGCCCTTTGGTCCTAAAGTGTCTTGAGACACTTCTAGAAACGGCCTCCTCCTCCCTATGGCCCTAATAGCAAAAGGAGTAAACAAAAACAGAAACAACAAAATACAAAGAAGCACAGTGACTCTGGCTTTCTTTTCCACCTTGCTCCCCCGTGGCCGTGGCCGCAGGGACACGCAGCACAACCGACCACCCCGTCACACTGCTCAATTCCTCCTCAAGCTGCATGGCCACTACCTGGGCGTAGGCCACATATCTCTCCAAGGACTCTTTCCCCAGCCCATGGGCCTTTTCAAGGGCGGAGCAAGGTGCTGGAGGAGGTAGAAGGGGTGGAGGGTGGACTGAGAGTTGGGACCAGGCCTAGTGGATGTTCTCACAGCACGTTATCAAGGAGACTGTTCCCAAAAGAGGCTGGATATCCAGACCAGCAGTTGAAGGACACAGTTTGGAGGGAAAAGACAGGCCAGTGCTTACCAATGCCTGTCAAATCATTAATCCCTTATTACCATACAGTGCTTTCCTATTCTCAAGATTGTCATATATACTATATTTAATTCTTAAGGTTGATAGTGCTCATATTATTATTACTTCAATTGAAAAAATAAGGAAACACATTCTTGCTTGATCAGGTGGTGGCGCAGTGGATAGAGCGTTGGCCTGGGACACTGAGGACCCAGGTTTGAAACCCTGAGATCGCCAGCTTGAGTGTGGGGTCGCCAGCTTGAGTGTGGGATCATAGACATAACCCCATGGTCGCTGGCTTGAGCAAGGGGTCACTCACTCTGCTGAAGCCCCCTGGCCAAGGCACATATGAGAAAGCAATCCATGGACAACTAAGGTGCTGCAATGAAGAATTGATGCTTCTCATCTCTCTTCCTTCATGTCTGTCTGTCCACATCTCTCTCTCTCTCTCTTTCTTGCTAAAAAAAAAAAAGAAACCATCCTCTCTTAGATTCTGAATGATGTGTCTAATATCATCTAGTTAAAGCCTATTCCAGTTTATTGTTTTAAAAAGAAACATAAGTTTCATTTGAATACTAAGCAAGTACTCATCAAGCTACCAGCCACTTACTAGTATTGATATATACCAAGGGTTTCAAAATATTAACCAGCGTACTTAGAATTTGACCAATGCTTAGAAAGATTTATTATTTATACTAGAAATAAAACTTGGCTTATACTAATTCATTTTAATGCCTTTGGGCACAAAAATAGATAATGGCTATTGTTAAAGTTAACAGACTAAACAGACACTCTAGGATAAATATGATTAATGCAAAGCCTTTAACTGCTATAGAGCAGTATAAAGGAAAGTTGAGAATTAAGCCGGAAATCTACATTTGCACTCTCAATCTAGACACTGATGAATATGAGATAGCTAATGGAGATATCATAAAGGAGAAAGAAAAAAAATCATATATATATATATATATATGTTGTATGTCTGTATGTGTGACAGAGACAGATAGAGGGACAGATAGGGACAGACAGGAAGGAAGAGAGATGAGAAAGCATCAATTCTTCATTGCAGCACCTTAGTTGTTCATTGATTGCTTTCTCATATGTGCCTGGGGCAGGGGGGAGCTATAGCAGAATAAGTGACCCCTTGCTCAAGCCAGTGACCATGGGGTCATGTCTAGGATCCCACGCTCAAGCCAGATGAGCCTGTGCTCAAGCCAGTGACCTCAGGGTTTTGAACCTGGGTCCTCTGCGTCCCAGTCCGACACTCTATCTACTGTGCCAATGCCTAATCAGGCAAAAAAGTTGTATTTTAAAATAATATTTTGCTGCTATCAAAATAACATTTCATAAATAAAAATAAGAAAACCTTATTAAAATATTGTAAGTTACAACTTCACTAGAGATGATGTAGTATGCTTGAGATTCAAAATATGCTCCCAAATTCCATTTATAGATTTTATTAATACAACTGTATATTTTCCTTAATTTGTTCAGAAGATGAATAAATCAAATATGCTAGCTACTAATTTCAAGTTATGCTATATGTGCTATATAAAACATTATTCTCAAAGAACTACAAAGTGTCACAAAGAAATGATTCTTTTCATTATTACTTGAGACATAGTTCTGCAACTAAACACATGTATTCCATTGTCACTTATATAACAATGAAGTATAAACTTTTGAAACTATTAAATCTAATTAAGAGAAGCTCTCCCAAAGCAACGAACAGGGAGCAAAACAAAGTAAATAGCGTTCTTATAAATAGCACTGCAGGAATGCTTTTAAGCCCTGTACTTGCTTATCCTTCACTGATTAGTACTGGCTACCCTTCTCTTTCACAATTTATCAATCCCACTGTGCTGTCTCAGTATACTGCCATGATAACATTAGTCACTGAACAATTCCATAACCCAAGAGCATTCAAACAGTGGTGACATGTGCTATCTTCACAGCCCCTTGCGATAAAGCAATTACGTTCCCCTAGTGTCGTAAGAATTAACAGGACCAGATGCCATGATTTCCCTGCTTCACAAAAGAGCCCTGTAATAGGACATGATGTGTAAAAGTCACCACAATTCATGCAATCTGAAAGAAAATCTGAATGCCAAATAAAGAGGCAGTACCCTTCCTAAGGGTAAGAATGAAGAATAATGAGACTGACTTGGGTGAATAAGGCTAGAGGAGCCTGTACAGCTCCGGTACTGCAGCGAATTCACAGAGAGAACAGACCTGTAAAAATGTCATCTGTCAGAGCTGCGCAAGCAGGTCAAATGTCCTTATTAGGAGAAACAGCACTGGCCTGGAGAGAGCAGCAGAAGGGTGGGGGATGTGAAATTCTGCAAGTCAAAATTTGTGTTTTAAATGTTACAATTATTTTCCTGAGGTTTGTAAAAATTGTCAGCATTTTGACTTGTTGAATGGATGAACTAACAGGGAAAAGCTTTGAACAGAGACCACATTTTACAACAGATTCTATAACCTTGAAAGAAATAGGGGCATGAATCTGATGTTACAAAGTTTCCTAATTTTGTGATTGAGAATGTGACTTAATTTATTACATTGTTTTGTTTGCTTTGTTCCAGATAAGGGCAAAGAGAAAATTATGCAAATATGCTGAGTTGGAAATGATATCTGTCAGCTAATACAGACCATCTGGCTTCCTGTGCTACAATGAAAAATGTAGCGAATAAGATCGATGGATGAGCAGGTGAGCCCAACAAAATTTTGAATGACAGTGACGGTGTTGGATGTAGCAAGTAGTTTTCAAATTTATTATATTGTCCAATTAAAAAAATATAGTGATGGTAAAGAGGATGGTAAAGAGGCCACAATCAGTAGGTAACATAATCAGGTGAAGATCTCTGACCAGGTCCCATTTCCTCAAGCACCTTCTCTCTTATTTTATGACATTTATTTGATCACAGAATGAATTACCTTCTAATCTATAACCCAACAGGATGATGGGAGACCATATCTTTGGTCCAAAGCCTATAACTGCAAAACAACACAAAAACAAACAAATAATAATAAAAAAAAACCTTATGTGGAATCTGGTTATAAACACAGATTACAGCAGAAAAAATGATATTATATATGCAGTCTCTATGAAAATATTTTTCCTTGACTTTTACATACATTCCCTTGTGGGAATAAATCTGGACTCTCATTTTTCTGAAAAGTAGCTGGGATGTCATGATAAGAAATAAACAGTTTATTTTTATTTCTAATGGATCATTTCAGAGGATAAAAAAATTGTGATAAAAGTGGCACGGTCAGAAAGGATGCAGATGATTTTTAAAGCACGAGTTAATTCCGAGGTGACCTTGGCATGCAGCTGGCCTTTGGTTGGGCTTCTGGGAAGGCTGGCAAAGCCTGTTGGCTATGGCAGGGTGTGTAGGGGTGGTGGTGGTTGGCCTCACCTTCTGCTGTGGGACACTCAGGGCTCAAAAGTCAAGGAGGAGCTCCAGGAAGCCAAGTCTCTGTTCCTAAAGGAAGGCTGCAATAGCAGCAGGAGCAGAGTTGTCAGAGACAGGAGGGAAGCTGCACAGGCAGGTGTGTGCGCCCAGAGGCTACTCAGGGGCCAGAACCTGTTCATGCTGCAGACACCTGAGTGCCCTCGCCTGGCAACCATCCTGGCTCTGCTCACATCCTTCACCTGTAAAATTGAGATAATCATGTGCCTATTCACTGGGTTGCTGTGAGAATTAAATCAGATAAAACATATACAGTAAAACATCTGGCCTCATGCAACATACCTGTTCACTCAATTTGTTTTAATTCCATTTTTTAAAATTGTGGTCAAACAGAGATAACATAAAATTTGCCATTTTAGCCATTTTAAGTTACAGTTCAGTGTCATTAGGATATTTACATTGTTGCGTGACCATCACTACCACCTGTCTCCAGAACTTTTCTATAATCCCAAACTGGAGCTCTTCATCCATTAAACACTCCTCATTTCTCCTCCCTCCCCTACCCAGTGACCACGATTCTCCTTTCTGTCTCTATAAGTTTGCTCGTTACAGGTACTTCATCTAAGCAGAATCATGCAGTGCTTAATTTTTTGGGATTGGCTGATTTCACTTAGCATAATGTCTTTAATTTTAATGGCATTCTGGAGTGCTACATTTATGTTGATAGAATGAAAACTAGTCTTAGAGAAGGCAGGCACTTTCATTTAGTTGTGAAACTTAAACAGATACACGTTTTTCTCAATGCCAGAACAGATATTTCAAAAGCAAAAGGAACCCTTTATTCCTCCCACAAACTAGTTTTTGTTAGCTTGGGTAGCTTTAATTAACCTGAAGTTCAGTGACACTGGGTTTTTGGGTCTCTTTTAAACAAAAACTCTCAACATCTCCACCAATTAGTTGTTCCAGCTACAGCATCACAACTCAAAAGTTGTCCTGAAGGTGTCAATTGATGATTCTGGTCTGAATCCTTTCAGACTTCCTACAATGGCCTGTGAATTTCTATCTTTCATATGAAATACAAAGAAGAGGGGAGAGGTTGGAGATCTCTTTAAAATATAAACTTTTACAAGCTCAAATTCAGCCACAAAATCATCCTAGACCTCCACATGCCAGCTACAGTGAAAAACATACATAACTTAACTAAATTATATTAAAGAGACAGTTGACAACCCTATATTCTTTTTTTTTTTCTTTTCATTTTTCTGAAGCTGGAAACGGGGAGGCAGTCAGACAGACTCCCACATGTGCCCAACCGGGATCCACCCGGCATGCCCACCAGGAGGCGATGCTTTGCCCCTCTGGGACTTCACTCTGTTGCGTCCAGAGCCATTGTGGAGCCTGAGGCAGATGCCACAGAGCCATCCCCAGCGCCCAGGCCATCTTTGCTCCAATGGAGCCTCACTGCAGGAGGGGAAGAGAGAGACAGAGAGAGGGGAGAGGGGGAGGGGTGGAGAAGTAAATGGGCGCCTCTCCTGTGTGCCCTGGCCGGAAATCGAACCCGGGACTCCTGCACGCCAGGCGGACGCTCTACCACTGAGCCAACCAGCCCAGGCCGACAACCCTATATTCTTTAATGGATAGATTGAACTGAATTCCACAACTTCTGATCTTTCAACCAATCTTTTATCTTGAAAAGTCTGAATATTTATACTGCCTCTGAATATAGAGATTTATCGTTCTTTATTCCTCAATATTTACACAATTACATACATTTCTTTATCTTGTTATGTTATCTGAATAAATGGTGATTTCTTTAAAAGCAGAGATCACATTTAACTTCATGTGGGTAGTACTCAAAACATATCGTGTCAAGGGGGTGAATAATTTTGGCAATATCATGAGGTAACTTCTTTTCATACTGTTATATTTTGGGTATAGGTACAAGCTTCTTTCATAAAAGTACAAATATCAAATTAGTATTAATTATTCACAGTCTGCTGTGAAAGTCCACTAAAAAAGTGGATAGAATCCTGAGACCTGTGGAACACCATCAAGCACACCTACATAAACACAACGGGAGTCCTGGAAAGGGAGAAGAGAGAGAGGGAAAAAGAATACTTTTTTGAAGTATTTTGAAGAAATAATAGCAGAAAGCTTTCCAAATTCGTAGAAGAATATTCATCTCACATCCAAAAAAATTCAGTGAAATCTAAGTAGGAGAAACTTAAAAATATTCATACTCAGAAACATCAAAATCAAACTGTCTAAAGGCAACACAAACATCTTGAATGGAGAAAGAGAAGCAACCCCATCATATACAGTGATCCTAAACAAGATAAATAGCTCATTTCTCACAAAAACCATCAACTGGTTTCTATAGCCAGCAAAGCTATCCTTCAAAAATGAAGCAAAAGGTAAAGATATTCTGAAATAGACAAAAACAAGGAACATTTGTCAGTAAATAGTGAAAGGAGGGAGTCCTTCAGACTGCAATGAAAGGACACTAGACACTAATTCCACGTCACATTATGAAACGAAGAACACTGGTAAAGGTGATACGTACATTACAAATGTCAGAGACAGGGAGTGCACCTTTTGCAGTGCGACAGCCTTGGACACTGAGCTGTGCATGATATGGTGATATGGAACTCAGTCTTGAAAGTTCCGAGCATGTGTTTTTATTAAACATTAAACCTTATTCAACTAAGTCACAGAAATGGTCATAAACTTGGACCCAACAGGAAGGCTCTCAGGCTTATCAAGTTTCATGCCGTAAAAATACCTGTCTTGGTGCCAAGATTGGAGAAGCCCAAAGGCAGGGTCGTGGGGGAGGTGTAAGAAAAGGAAAAAATAATATATGAACTTTAAAAACTTGATTCAATATATATTAATATTGAAGGTGCATTCTTCAAGCAATCGCCAGGGCTTCCCAAAAGGCAACACTCAAATGGCTATTCTGAGATGCTTGTAGCATTTTACATCATCTCCTTTGGGCCTTTACAATCTCCAGAGAAAGCCACAGAGAGGTAAGAATTATTACTTTCATTTTATAGGTGATAAAACAAGCCAAAAGATGTTAATCAACTGCTCCCAAACAAAGAAACCAGAGCTACAATCAAGAATAAAATCTTGCTTTTCATTTGGTGTATTGAGGGCTGTCCATCTATCACGTTCTCAAAGCAAAGTCATGTTATGTCCATGAGTAATAAGACGCTTAGGAAAACCCAGGATGGTACAAAACAGATGTTGTCAAGGAAGTACTTGTGTCAGAGGGTGTGGAAACTTTTGAACGGTGTCACATCCATTTTGTGTGTTGGTAGTAGAAATAAGGATATTAGGTATTATTTAAGCATTTTGATTTTTCCCTTCTCTGAAGCCTAAAATGTTATTAACAAGTAACAAAAATATATAATTATACCAGAAGTTTAAAGACAGCTAAGTACTGTTGATAAGGTTAACAAATGATATAATGTTACATAAAGGTTAAATGACAGCAGGTCCCCTGCCAAGAAAGAGTGTAGAAAATTTCAGTTTTCCCCCCATGTGGGAATAGTAGGGGAGACGGTCCCCCTGGACAACTAATGGAAGGGGGAGGCCCAGTGGAGCCTGTAGGGTTCAGGGTCCCTTCTGGGTTCTGACAGTCCTGCCTGAATCAATAAACACCTGACTACCTGTGGGCTCATGCTGTCCTTGACAGTGCAAAAATCTACGTATCTACCTGAAGGTAACACAGAATACACTTCTCATGCTAACTACAGCTTGAGTCAGATGAGTTTCCTATAGAATAGTTACTACCTTTCTGCAGAAAATAACTTTTATATCTGAATAAAATTGAAAGTTTTTTCTTCCACTTTCCAAAATTAAGCCTTAATCCTCTGACTGGCCTAGTGTTGATTTCGAATCAAAAGAATACTGTTATTGCTACTCGCTAAAGCACGTTTTAGTGATGTCAGCAGGGTGTTGTAATATATATATGGAAGATCAGTATTTGTTGTTGTTGTTATTTTAAGTGAGAGCAGGGGAGATAGAGACACAGACTCCTGCATGAGTCCCCACCAGGATACCCTCCGGCAACCGCCATCTAAGGTTGATGTTCAGACCATTCTAGCTATCCTCAGTGCCTGGGGCCAAAGCTCAAACCAATAGAGGGGAAGAGAGAGAGAGAAAAGAGGAAGAGAAAGGGGAGGAGAAGCAGATGGTCGCTTCTCATGTGCATCCTGACTGGGGATTGAACTTGGGATGTCCACACACTGGGTTGACGCTCTATATGCTGGGCCAACCGGCCAGGGTAGGTAAGTCTTTATGAAAGGAAATATTTTAATAGCTAAAACTGGATGAAACTTTATAATAGTTGATTCCTTAGAAAGAACTATTCACTGTCTTACAAACAAAAGTAACACTGGAGTCTAAACATAGCATCTAATCAAATAATATACACAGAAATACTAAGAATGTGCAAATATCCAAATAAATATTCACATTTGATAGTAATATAAACAGAAATTAAAGGAATATTGTGTGTACTTATATACATTTGAAAGCAAATATTAATACCTAGAGTGGGCTGTATTGAGATGAAATTAGCATATTAGTAATAGTGTGTTGGCATTGACAACTGGTATAATCAATTTCAAGAGAAATGGAAAGCCATAGCCAGAAACATAAGAACATTCAGACCCACTCACTGTGCATACAGTTCCACACCTGAGATTTGTCTTAGGGAAGGTATTTAACAGAGTACCCCCAAAACATATGCTAATGATTTCAATGACAGATTTACTGACCTATAAAAACAAAATTACAGAATTAACTAAAAGTACAAAAAAAATGAGCATTACATTTGGACAAACTATGGTAAATTCACACTGCTATATCATTCTGTGATTAAAAAGTGATCTCAAAATATATTTGAAGAGCCTGACTGGGCTGTGGCACAGTGGATAGAGCGTCAGACTGGGATGCGGAGGACCCAGGTTTGAGACCCCGAGGTCTTCAACTTGAGCGAGGGCTCATCTGGTTTGAGCAAAAGCTCACCAGCTTGAGCCCAAGGTCGCTGGCTTGAGCAAGGGGTTACTCGGTCACTGAAGGCCCGTGGTCAAGGCGCGTATGAGAAAGCAATCAATGAACAATTAAGGTGTTGCAACGCCCAACGAAAAACTAATGATTGATGCTTCTCATCTCTCTGTTCCTGTCTGTCTGTCCCTGTCTATCCCTCTCTCTGGCTCTCTCTCTCTGACTCTGTTAAAAAAATAAAATTTGAAGAGAAAGAATCCAGAATATTCTGTTCACTGTAGTTATAAGCATAAAAATATGTAGGCTTGTGGAAAAAGACTACAATGTCATTTTCCAGAATAAAAATATTTGACCAAAAGTAGTGAGACTGTGGGGCATTTCTACATACATTTCCTTTAATGTTGCTTCTATGTGTTTTTAATACTAATAACTTTTAATTAATGACCTTGACATGTAGAGCTCCCTTTCAAGTTTATTCCTATCTTTTCTTTTCTTTTTTAAGTGAAAGGAGGGAAGGTAGACAGACTCCTGCATGTGCCCCAACCAGGGATCCACCCTGCAACCCCTCTGGGGCCAATGCTCTGGGGTGAATGTTCAAATCAACAGAGCTATCCTCAGTGCCTGAGGCAGATGCTTGAACCAATCTAGCCACTGGATAAGGACAGGAAGAGGGAGAGAAGGGGGAGAGGGAGGGGAAGAGAAGCAGATGGTCACTACTCATGTGAGTCCTGGCCAGGGTTCAAACCTGGGACGTCTGCAAGCCCGGCCGATGCTCTATCCACTGAGCAAACCAGCCAGGGGTCCCTTTCAAGTTTTTTCAATTTAACAATAAAAATTACTCTGTAAATCTCTGTTAGGATTGCACAAAATTTTCATTTCCATGAACTGATTTTTTTTTTTATGGGCAAGGTGACATCAAATATTCTGGCATCTCCAACTCACAAAGCCAGCATCTCTGTGTTCCTCCGTTAAAGCATCTGTGTGGACATATACTAGCCACCAGGCCTTTTTAACATTATACTTCCATTTAATACAAATTATACCTGAAAAATGATGCAGACACCTGTAGTCTTAGATCATTTTTTTTATATATATAATATATGGGAATAGCCTGACCTGTGGTAGCGCAGTAGATAAAGTTTCAACCTGGAACACTGAGGTCTCTGGTTTGAAACCTCAGGCTTGCCTGGTCAAGGCACATATGGGAGTTGATGCTTCCTGCTCCTCCCCCCATTATCTCTCTCTCTCTCTCTATCCTCACTAAAAGAAATAAATAAAATCTTTAAATATATATATGGGAATACACAGGCACATGTTAACTTTCTCTTTTTTTTTCTAAACTGATTTGGCAATATAAAGGTGAAGAGGAAGGAAAAATAATACTTAAAAAACTTCCTATACTCCTTTTTTTTTCTTTTTTGTGAGAGAGACAGAGAGAGGGACAGACAGACCGGAAGAGAGAAATGAGAAGCATCAAATCTTCATTGCAGCTCTTTGTTGCAGTTCCTTAGTTGTTCATTGATTGCTTCCTCATATGTGCTTTGATGGCAGTGGGGTGGGGGCGGAGGGGGCTACAGCAGAGCAAGTGACCCCTTGCTCAAACCAGCGACCTTGGGTTCACGCCAGCGAACAAGGGGGTCATGTCTATGATCCCATGCTCAAGCCAGTAACCCTGCGCTCAAGCTGGTGAGCCCACGTTCAAGCCGGATGAGCCCATGCTCAAGCCAGTGACCTCAGGGTCTCGAGTCTGGGTCCTCTGCATCCCAGTCCAATGCTCTATCCACTGCACCACCGCCTGGTCAGGCCAGACTTCTTAGTGTTTTTAACCTCCATCATATTTTTTGTTCTCTCAGGCTTATTTCTATTCAGGAGCTCTGGCTCTTTACCATTTTGAAGTTGAGGGGCACTTTGAGAATCTGCTGGAGGTACATGTTCATGTACCATATTTCCCCATGTATAAGATGCACCTTAATTTTGGGACTCGAAATTTGAAAAAAAAAATGTATTATGTAAAGTTATTGAACTCAAATTTTATTCATTATAAAATTCATACAAGTCCTCATCTCTGTCAAAACTCCCATCCATTAGCTTGTCCTCATCTGTGTCTGATCATGAATCACTGTCTTCAAAAATGAGTACAAAAACAAGCACGAAAAAGTGGGAAATGCAAGTAAAAAAAACCAACAACACCGTATAAGACGCACCCAGTTTTTAGACCCCAAAGTTTTATGGGGGGGGGGGAAAGGTGAGTCTTATACATGGGGAAATATGGTATACACAGATGGATATTTGCATATAGTTTTGGTGGTTTATACTTTCCAACCCTCTGATACTAGATTCTCAGAATTCTAATCAGGAGTCTCACTTAATAGGACTGTTAATTACTTCAATCACTCTATATTACTTCCAATATGCAAATTA
The DNA here is from genome assembly GCF_036850765.1 of Saccopteryx bilineata. Lineage (NCBI taxonomy): Eukaryota > Metazoa > Chordata > Mammalia > Chiroptera > Emballonuridae > Saccopteryx > Saccopteryx bilineata. The sequence continues at coordinate 155,231,609 of NC_089494.1, forward strand.
ATAAAGAAGCAAACTCAGAACCATCTCTGCTGCCTCTCCCAGATATCATAGTTTGGGATCTCAGAGCTAAGATTTTTGTTATTAGTCATTGCAGAAAATGTAAGTAACTGTGATTCAACTGTAGGCACTATGCTAAGCCGTCTACAAGCAATGTAATAAATATTCTCACAAATACCTTCAGACATATTATTATTCCTATTTTATAGATGATGAAGCTGAGGCTCAGAAAAGATAAAACTTGACAAATCACACAGATATTAAGTGGATAGTGTAATATTCAAAGTCAAGTCTAACTGGGTCCAAACATTTGCCTTTAAACACAGTCAGAAAAAACTGAAATTATAAGTAAAATTTTAAATAAATAGAAAAACCTGCATAAATTGAAAAGATTATTTGGAGTAAAGAAGATAAAGGAAGTGGCCATCTTGGCACACAATTGCAGTCATAAAAGATATTATGTTCAAGAAACTATTATGTTCAAGAAACTTACAAAGAACAAATACCAGAATTCGTAAAATGGTAAAAAGTGTATTTAATATTAGTCACTCAGGGTCATATTTTTGCCTTTGGCAGTAAAAAAGTATCTATAAAAATTACATTGGTTTATTAGTTTCATTTTTTCAAAGTTTTTACTTTTTTATTTTACTTTATTTTTTTAGAGAGAGAGAGAAAAAGATGGTAGGAGCAAGAAGCATCAACTCATAGTAGTTACTTCTTGTATGTGCCTTGACCGGGCAAGTCCTGGGTTTTGAACCAGCAACCTCAGCATTCCAGGTTGACACTCTATCCACTGCACCACCACAGGTCAGGCTATTAGTTTCATTTTAATGCAAGAATAAAAATAAAATGCATAATTTCTAAGTGTGCTTTCATGCTTTTGGGGTTTGTAGTGACTTTAAAGAATATAACATGTGAAAACTGAAATCGTACTTGAGTAGACAAAACAAAAACCAGGTACTTTATTCAGCATTCTAAAAAGTTATTTCATAATGCATACACATATATAAATACATAATAAACTATGCATTTTAAAAAATTCTCTCTATATTATTATCCAGATTGAAAGAAAATTTCTGTCATTACTGTGGGACTATGAGAATAACTATATTGAAGTGTTAAATGGGAATTTAAAAAGTCTTTATACCGACTTATTTTTTAATTTAACCATTAAAACAAAAATCATTGTATTTATCAGTCCTAATTGAACGCAGGTATTAGTTAAAATGATGTCATAAGAAACAAAAACCTAGGCTTGGCAAAGAAGAGGTAGCTTAAAAGGATACACATCCCTATGCAGAGTCCCCATAACACTTCAAGACAGAAATGAAATTAACTGTAGGATAAATTATTCAAATAACTATTTTAGAATCATATAGACTGACATTCCAGTTAAGTAACAGTGACATTGGTGTGCCCAATTTTACCACTGAAAATATTCAGAAGTGACTGGTGGAATGTTTTTGGCAACTTGGGTGGTGGATTTTCCAATTTTCCAATTCATAATGAAATTTCTTTGCAGGAATAACCACAGCCATTATTTCGTGTCTGATAATAGGAAATGATAATTCTAGACGTCTTTCAAAACAAACAAGTATCAATTTCTGAATTAAATGTAAGTGGCATTTGAGAAACTTAGAAATTTGTGAGAGTATTGAACACCCAGAAATCCTTTACAAGGAGTGTATACATTGCCGGTCAGGTCAGAGCCTGAAGAAATACAAAACTGTGGTATACAAAATTCCACGGGGCCAACACAAACAAGGAGAATTATATTTTCAGAAAATTAAATATGCAATGTAATAAACGGTCGTTGAAATCACATAGGTTAAGCTAGGTTTCTCACAGTTCACTAACTGTGCTGCTATATGATACCACACAGAACAAATGATTGCCACACAGACATTTCTCAGCAAGTATTTTTTTCTCTGTTAAAACTAACTTTAGTGTAGGCTGGAACACCTGGAAACAAAAGAGGTAACCTGAAAAGAATTTTTAAACAAGCTGTATTTTATTGACTTAAAAATATTTTTGTGCCTTATTAGCACAACTATTTCTAATCTTATAATTTTTAGAGGCTACAGTTTATGTTTGGGTTCTAGAAATATTATTTTCTTCTATATAGCCGTCCTCCTAAAGAGGGGCGCTGCTAATGCTATGATCTTTTCTTTAAAAGTTCCAAATCAAATCCAAACATCTAATTACTGTGTTCTAAAGGCTGTGTGCTTCAGTATTTTAAACATTAGACTCTCCTGATAGACTACCATGATAACTAGCAATCAAATCTTAATTTGCAACCAACAGAGGAAGTCAAATCACCTTGATTTACATACAAAGGCTGAAGAAACAAAAAGACTCAGTGGCTAGCCTGACCCACAATGCAACAAGTGACTGTCTGCATCTGGAAAATGCATGTTCATTTTCACTGTTTCTCTATTGTCCCTTTCTCTCCCCAGCTACTTAATTGATCTCTATAAGACAGTTTAAAATGAGTGCTACATTTTACTTGCTCAAATCAACCAAACAATTACATTATAACATTGTGAATGATAACATTTCTGGCAAGAGAAAGACAACTTTTCAAAAGTGAAGCAACTAACATGATTTTAGCTTAAACTCATTAACGATTCAGTACATTCCTGCTTCCTTTAAACCACACCGTGTACCTGGCCTGCCTCTCTGCCCGTATGCTTACCCCAGGAAAAATGCACTTAGTCTGAGGAGACATGAGGCGTCTGTCAAGCATGCCAGCCCTGTTCCAAGTGGGCTCAGCTTTCCAGGGGGAATAGCTTTCACAGGAGCAAGAGCTCAGTAAAATAGCTCAAGGCAGCCAATCTTGCTTTGCTGACCTGCATAGCAACCGCTTTCCTTTTCCTTGCTGGCTGGGGGCATGCAGGCTCAGCCAGTGTGACTTTACAGAGTTCTTTAGATTACAAGTGTTCTCAGTTCCAGAACCACTCAGGCAGGCAGAGGAGCAGATCAGAGTCAATTAACAAATGCAAGGAGGAGGATCTTTTTGTACTTTGAATGACATCAGGTGGCTTGGAAGAGAGATGCCTGCCAACTTGTGCAGAGTAACATTTCATTAATATCAGATGACGCCTTCGAGCAGCACTGGCCACCACAGCGCTTAAAGACCTTCCCTCTAGAACAACAGGCTTCCCAAGTGACAAGCTGTTTGCCTTCAAGAAAACTAGTGGACTGAAAAAGAGTCTAGAATAACAGTGAGAGCATTCTTCCACTCCTATCAAGGGAGAAATAGTTCCTCTTTTACATACAACAAAGTGACATCCTTCTTTTGTGACATCACCTTTTACAATGTGTATGCAAAATTTTTTTTCACATAGTCAAATAAGTATCACTTGGATAAATTTCATTTTAATTAGAATAACTCCTTTTCATCAAAAGATACCTTCAGAACGTGAAACGATAATCAAGATACTCTAAGAACATTTGCAAAGCATATGACAAAGAATTATCAGCCAGAAAATAGGAAGAACTCCTATAAGTCAATACATAGATCTAAAAGGATAAGAAAAAAAAACACATAAATAGATAAATCATTGAAGAGAAAAGCTTAGTGTCCAACAGACATGATAAAATGCTTGACTTCAGTACTTATTGGAAATACAAATTAAAATCAGAATTTTATACCCAGTAGAGGAGAAACATCTGTGTATCTGAAACTACCAGGTGTTGGTGAGGATGGCAAGCAGGACTTGACAAAGTGTGACCTGAGGGTTAAATCCAGCCAGGAATCTGTTTTGCACAACCTACAAGCTAAGAACGTATTTTGCATTTTAAATGGTTGAAAAAAGTTAATGAAAAAAACTATATGTAGTGTCCTTAAGTAAACATTCATCAGTCACAATTATTCACTTATAAATAGGCCACGGCTGCTTTTTTGTTACAACAGCAGAGTTGCATAGTTGTGACAGGCATCAAGCTTAAATATGTCTTATCTGGTCCCTCACAGAAAAGATTTGCCACCTCCCCCAATAAAGAGCAGGCAGACTTGCATGCATGGCTGGTGAAAGTAGAAACTGGTTAAGCAACATCAGAGATTTAGCAAAGTGTGAAATGGTAGATGTGTGTCTCCTTTGGCTGGCCTTGCATTCCTCAGTAGTACACAGAAAAACCCTTGCATGAGTACACAGGGCAATGTAGCTTCAAAATGGTTCCAGCAACACTGGGGTTACAGTAACAAGCTGAAAAGAGACTCAATGCATATCAACAGGAAGGTGGGTGAACAAAGTCTGAGGCACTATTCAGCCCTGAAAGTGAATCATTTATAACTAACTATGTATATGGATAAATCTCCACAAACATGAGGTCTTTAGATAAAAGCAGGCCACAGGACCTTAATATCTCAAGAACCATGACACGATTTGTATAAAGATTGAAAATATGTAAAAATACTATATACTTTATGGAAGTGGTTCAAGTACAAAGATAAATGTGAAAGTGAGTACCAAATGCAGAATAGTGGTTCCATCCTGATCGGAGAACATTCGGAAGGGTTCACAGGGTGGCGGGGGGGGGGGGGCACCTCCATGATTTTATTCCTCAGACTAGGTCTTGCCAATGTCCTTGTTCATTACATTATTATCTACGCTTTTCTGTATCCTAAAAAAAATGCATAATAAGTTATTTATTCATAATAAAGAAATAATTTTAGAATGAGGACAAGTAGTGAAATGAATCATGCTACAAAATGCCTGTACATTAAATAGACATTAAAATGTTTTTGGGATGCTTTCATTATATGACAAAATAGATATTTGACAGTAAGTAAAAGAAAATAAGTAAGTAGCCTGTCAATTTTTTTCACAGTAATGACCCCACTGTCAAAAATATTGAGAAAAAGCTTGTAAAAAACATATAAAATTTTATTTATAGTGGTTGCATCTGGGTAATGATTTGAGGGTATTTTTTGAACTTTCTCAAATGGAAAGGTTTGAGGGTATTTTTGGACTTTCTAAAATAAATAAATTGGCCCAGGCCGGTTGGCTCAGCGGTAGAATGTCGGCCTGGCGTGCAGGGGACTCGGGTTCGATTCCCGGCCAGGGCACATAGGAGAAGCGCCCATTTGCTTCTCCACCTTCCCCTCCTTCCTCTCTGTCTCTCTTGCCCTCCCGCAGCCAAGGCTCCATTGGAGCAAAGATGGCCTGGGCGCTGGGGATGGCTCCTTGGCCTCTGCCCCAGGCGCTAGAGTGGCTCTGGTTGCAGCAGAGTGACCCCCCCCCAGGGGCAGAGCATCGCCCCCTGGTGGGCAGAGCGTCGCCCCTGGTGGGCGTGCCGGGTGGATCCTGGTCGGGCGCATGCGGGAGTCTGACTGTCTCTCCCGGTTTCCAGCTTCAGAAAAATACAGAAAAAGAAAAAAATAAAAAAAATATTGATATTAGTTTTTCAACCTCAAAAAGAGTTTTTGTTTATCTAACAGATAACCAAAAAGTATATAATTTCTAGGGAAATTATAAACCTTTGCTTAATTGACTATTTATTATACATTAGAATATTTTATATCTCTGAGGGTAGATACTACTGTGAAGAAAACTAATAGAAAAGAATTTGTCTGACAGAAATGCCAATGATCTCTCTCTTGTATAAAAAACCACCTCCCAATTGTTGTTTTATGTTCTGCAAAGTATTAACTATGTCGTATCTAATTTAACATTCTGAGCCCAGTACGCTTTCTTTCAATGATTATAAATACTTATTCTCTTCCACAATCTTTTAAACTGACTCTATCATCCTGTTTTTTTTCCACAATGAATAAAAAAAAAAATTTAAGCACATACTCATGCCATATTTATTTGAAAGAAATGTTCTGAAGTTTTTGAAAAATTATACTTGGATACTAGTTTTCAATTGGAAATGTAATTTCTGACAATGATATATATGATTAGTAGCTTTCCAGATGTAGCCCACATTAATTTATGATGCCACTAAAATATATCTGCAACGGGAAAATGTTAACTAATGTTGATTTCAAGTCAAGCAAAGAACAACTGGGGTTTGAAGAAGAGGAGGATGAGAATGGAAATGCTGAATGGAGCGCACAGGAATTTCAAAGCCTTTTCAACTTCCCATAAACTCTAATACTAAACAATACTCTTGTCCTGTACAGGTATATCATTCTTTTTACACCTCACGGTTTTTTTCTTGCTTTCAAATGGGATGGAAGGATATCTTCTTAAGTTCCCTGGGAAGAACATGAAGAGAAACAATGAAGAAGAGGAATTAGGAAGAAGAGCAGGAATCAATGTTAAGTGGACTGCTGAGAGTGAAAAACAGGAACTGCATGCATGCAGGGAAGGGGAGGACGGATTGTAGAAGCAAGACTGCTCATCAGGCCAGAAATCAGAAGAAAAGAAAATTCTATGCCGATTTGGTCACTTTCTGGTCAATGTTCAGAGAACAGAAAAAAGAAAGCGACCTTCATTTAGGCAGATACGTCAATGTCCAACCCTTAGTCTTTTTTGTCTTTTCATACTTTTGGCAAATTTTCAAGTTAGGTGTTTTTAACTTAGGGAATGCCTAAACAAGCCATACATATTGTAAAATAAATATATTAAAAATAACTTTTCTTCTTTTTCTTAGGTGTAAGATAATTTCTCTGTTTAGAATGCATTTTGAAATAAGTAAATCAGAGAAAGCTAAGAACTGTAAGATTTCACACATAGGTAGGATATAAAACTGAGACTCATGGACACAGATAAAAGTGAAATGGTTACGGGGCAGTGGGAGTAGGTGAGTTGGGGGCACAAATACATGGTGACAGAAAATGAGTTGACTGTGGGTGATGGGCACACAGCACAATCAACAGTTGAAATGCTATGGAGATGTTCACCTAAAACTATGTACTCTTACTGATCAGTGTCACTCCATTAAATTTAATTTCTAATTTAAAAAAATAAATAAAAAAGAATCATTTTCATTGCGGAGCATTGGAAAATAAAGAACCAAAAACAAAACAAAAAACAGCACTTATCTTTGCCATCCCCTCAGGTTCCAGATTTATAAAAAGGAGCTAAGACTTCAAAGGATAATTGTCAGGATTACATAAAACATCTAGTCCACATCTGGCACATCAGAGATTGCAAATAAATGTGATTTTTTCATGTTATCACTCACTGTTTTTCAGCAGGGGGTCATTTTGCTCCCAGGGGACATTTAGTACTGTTTAGAAACTATTTTTTTTTTTTAGAAACATTTTTAATTGCCACACAGGGAGGGGTAGGTAATTAACTAGCCTGCAGTGGGTAGAGGTCAGGGATGGCATGCAGCATCCTACAATGCTCAAGACAGCTCCCCACCACAAAGAATGATGCAGTTCAATGTGTCAACAGTGCTCAGTTTGAAACACTTGAAGGTGCTTTTCATATCATATTGATGTGACAGGCTTATAATTAAAACCTAAGATGATACAATGTGAAATTTAAATCATATCTAGCTCTACTTCAGGTTATCTGAGTGTGGGGGAGGGGACTGGAGGAGATGGGGAGAGGAGGACTGACCACTGTGGACCTGGGGCTCTGAAGCAGCCCCTGGGAGCTCAGCCACACGCCCAGTAATTCTGTTTCTCTGCAGGAGGAGGGAGCTCTGCGTCAGATTTTAGAGGGAAAGACCTAAGGTTTCTGCAGTCCCTACTGGTACTCACATCCCAAATATTGTGCCTTAGTTTCTTTTCAATTTTCTTCTACTGCTGCACCTCTTAAACCACAAGCTGTCTTGGCTAAACTGTGAAAAAGGCTTAATGGAAATATTATAACTAGAGAATTCCTGAAGTGCTGTTTTTGTAACTAAACATGTATGTTCAGTAGTCTGCCGAGAGAAGGCTTCTTTCTATTTTATATTTGTATTCGGAATTGCTGTGATCTGCCTGCACACACAGCAGTCAAGGAGATAGTGATCAGCAATTCCCAGTCCGCGTCTGAGGCCACCTTCCCATTTGTTGTTTTAAACTTTAAAACACCAGCAGATCTTTCTGCACAAGGAGGTGCAGTAAGTATAAATGGCCAAAGTATAAATATGTTCTGTTGCTAGGAGACCAAAAAAAATGCAGAATTTTGGAGGTCACATATTTCAAGTGGCCACTCCAGACTTCAAAGTCCAGACTGTTTATCTAACCGGCAAGGACTGTGAAAAAATTCCCTGATCACACCCGGGTTTGGAGTTTATGCCCTCAATAGTGCCGTCTTTGATTACAGAAGGCCGTGAGATGTGTCTGAGTCTGGATAATTATGGCATGCACTAGCCAGACAGTGAATCATCACAGCAAAGCAAAACTCTAGCGTGAGTATACACTTGAAGCCTCACATGTATTTTGGGTAAATAACAGTCAAACACATCACTTCCGCAAAACATAAAAATAGGAAGCAATGTCAAATACCATAGTAAAAATAACAGATCTCCTCAGAACAAAATGAAATTAGTCATATCTACAACTGACTTTTCTTTCCACCTATCATGTAGCCCTCATGATTTCTTTTTTTTTTAATTTCCTATGACAATTCCAACAGAACTATTGGTTATTGACAGAGAAGCTTATGGGAGAGAACAAAGCAATTTTGTTTCAAAGCTCTAGTGTTTAACCCAAATAGTTGTACTATTGAACTTTCTTTCTCAGAAGTTATTCCCCTACGCAGCCATATCAACCCTGTCCCCAGTTCATCTTGCTGCATGGACGGAGGGTGGGGAGATCTTCATTTAAAGGATTCAAATAGCCTGACCAGGCGGTGGCGCAGTGGATAGAGCATCGGACTGGGATGTGGAAGACCCAGGTTCGAGACCCGGAGGTCTCCAGCTTGAGTGTGGGCTCATCTGGTTTGAACAAAAATTCACCAGCTTGGACCCAAGGTCTCTTGTTCAAGCAAGGGGTTACTTGGTCTGCTGAAGGCCCATGGTCAAGGCACATATGAGAAAGCAATCAATGAACAACTAAGGTGTCGCAATGCGCAACAAAAAACTAATGATTGATGCTTCTCATCTCTCCGTTCCTGTCTGTCTATCCCTGTCTATCCCTCTCTCTGTCTCTGTAAAAAAATAAAAAAATAAAAATAAATAAAGGATTCAAATAAATGAAGTCCTGTTTTTATTTCATAAAAATTTTAGCACTGGGGAGAGAACTCAGCTTTTTGCCTTTCTTCTCTCCTTAATAGACTAGCTGTCCTTTTCACATATTATGTACTTTTTCATTAGTTAAGAACTTATACTGCCTGAACAACTTCTGTTTTGAGACAAGGTTAATTTCAAACATCACAAACAATCAAATGCAAGAACTAAAAGGGACTCTCTCCTTCACTGTCCCCGTTCCCCCATCATTGGGTAAGATATAGGTGAAAGGAGCCTGAGTATTGCTATTAATGAAGAAACAGTAAGTTTATCTACATCGAAGTTGCCACTTCAAACAATTCTAGAAAAAAAAAGGAGTGTGAGGTGTTTTGGGGGCTCCTTTGACTCCTGAGCTCCATGGATCTGTCCCATGGTGAATCTGACTCTGAAAGACATACTGTATAATTTTTTGGTACCTGCAACCTGCATTTAACATAACAAGACTCTCTTTGCCATTAAATGTCTTTCTAGAATTAATATAAAAGAAAAACTGATGATGACTTCCTGTAGGAGTTGTATGAATCTAAGTAATTCATGTATTATGTTTAGTGTTTCAATATTTCCCCTTACTACAAATGCCATGGAATTATTCAATATAAGGTGTGTGCTGCAGACTAGGTGGTTACAAAGAGGGCTGAGTTGCTGGGCTTTTGTACTGTCTTTGAGATCCTCTCTTTTCCATCCCATTTCCCAATCCTATTCTCTTAGCCCTTCGGTATCCTGCTATTTTAGCGTCTCTTCTTGCAATTTTCACTTCTCACCTGTGCTAAGAGAATAATTATTCCTAACTCTCTAACTCTCTGTTTCTGTGAGGCAGCCTCTGGGTTCCAGGCTCTTGTGTGTAATGCCACTAGGGACCTCTGCATCATTGTCCAAAAGGCTGTTCACACATTACATGCTTCCAAAAGAACTCCTGATCACCCCCCCACACACACACCCCAGTCTTGTACACCAGTCAGTGGTCCCCAACTCCCAGGCTGCAGACCGGTACTGGTCCGTGGGCCATTTGGTACCGGTCCGCAGAGAAAGAATAAATAACTTACATTATTTCTGTTTTATTTATATTTAAGTCTGAACGATGTTTTATTTTTAAAAAATGACCAGATTCCCTCTGTTACATCTGTCTAAGACTCACTCTTGATGCTTGTCTCGGTCACATGATACATTTATCCGTCCCACCCTGAAGGCCGGTCTGTGAAAATATTTTCTGACATTAAACCAATCCGTAGCTCCAAAAAGGTTGGGGCCCACTATTGTACATGAAAGTGAATAGCATCCCACATCCCTGGGATCCATACCAAAACTCCTCAGTAAGTCCTGTCAACTCTGGCAGTAACCTTTGTCACCTCACTCAAGACCTCCTTAGCAACAGCCTCTAACTCATCTCATGACTGCTATCTAGTCTATACAGAACAGCTAGCCTAGCCCTTCTGAAGGCACGGATTTGCTTCTATCACTCTGCTGCTCCACAACCCTCCAATAGTTTCTCACTGTAACTGAAGTACTACGGCCGCAGGGTCTAGTGAGGACTGGCTCTGGACCACATCTCTGATTTCATGTCCCTTCACTCTGCCCATCATGGCCACACTGCAGCCACACTGGCCTTCCTGCTGTCCCCAGACTGTGCCATGTGCATTCCGGGGTCAGGGCCTCTGCACTTGCTCTTCCATGTGCTCGGAGCATGCCCTGCAGACACTCACATGGCACCTCTGTTCTACAGCACTTGGGTCTCACTTCCAAACTCACCTCCCCAAAGAAGCCCCGACCCAGGACCAACTGCTCTTCATGACATTGCCTTATTTGATTTTCTTTATAGCGTGAAGCAGTGGTTGAAGGTATCTTACTGAGTTATTAATCGTATTTGCCTTCCCGTAAAAAAAAGAGTGTAGAACTATGGCTTATTCACCATGCTCGTTTCAACTTGCACAACCTCTTACTGCTTTTATAGTAATGTGATCTGGCCCACAGTCCAGCAAAACCTGGATGTCCTTAAAGGAAGTAGAAGGTACACCAGCCTTAGAGTCAGCAGAACACAGTTATTCTTTTTTATAATTAAAAATTAAAAAAAAATTTTTAGTTACAGTTGACACACAATATAATATTAGTTTCAGGCATACAGCTTAGTGATTAGGCATTTGTATAACTTACAAAGAGATCACCCTGATGTCTAGTACCCATCTGGCACCACACAGAGTTATTATAATATTATTACCTATATTTCCTATGCTAATTTTACCTCCTTGTATAAAACTGTTATTCTATGAAACATGTTGAAGAATAAAAGGCCTGTGCAATAGTCTCAATCAGGAAGATTACCAGTTATAATCTCTTAGATATTCACAATTAATTCAGGCAAAAAAAAAATGGTCAGAATACCTGGTGCTTGCCTGGTTAACTGAATTTGTACATACTTCTTATTTAAACTAAAGCTTGTTGACATAGTAAATCCTAGAAGGGGTCTATCTGATATTTTTCTGCATTTGTGTTTGATTATATAATATACTTCTCACAAAAATTAGGGGATATTTCAAAATGAATATGAAGTGATAAAATATCCCCTAATTTTTGTGAGCAGTATATATATGAAGTCTGCCAAACATTTTAAGCATTAAATAGTGAATATAATTTTTATGATTCACTTGTGTTATCTTTAAAAAAAAACACCTCTAAGTATTTAAAAAATCTTTCAGCTTTATTAAGGTGTAAGTGACATAAGATATGTAAAGTCTACATCATGGTGATTTGACACATGTATACATTAAAAAAGGACTCCCCCATCCTTTAATTAACATCCATCACCTCACATATTAATCTTTTTTTCATTATTTTCTCTGAGTATCAAGTGAAAAACTGGAGTTCTCCCAAAATAAATATTTGAAGGATATGAAGATTTTTCTCTTCTTTTTCTTTAAATATCAAATGAAATCATCCAGTACAAATATCTGACTTAGGGTTTGGTCCACAGAGCTAACCCCTGATGATATTATCATTTCATTGAGGCCCACAACTATTATTATTTTTTTAGTGTGTGTGTGAGGCAGGAAAGGAGAGAGATGAGAAGCATCAACTCATAGTTGTGGCACCTTAGCTGTTCATTGATTGCTTTCTCAAATATACCTTGACCAGTGGGCTTCAGCTGAGCCAGTGACTCACTGCTCAAACCAGCAACTTTGGACTTCAAGCCAGTGACCTGGGGGTTTCAATCCTGGGTCCTCAGTGTCCCAGACCAATGAATGTTCTATCCACTACACCACCACCTGGTCATGCCGCCCCAAATCTATTTCAGTGTAAGAAATCTCTTTAGAATAAATGCCCTGCTATTCCACAGTGTCTTTTTAAAATTGGGGTGACAGCATAAGCTGTTTGCTATAGCAGTGCCAGGCGTTGATGCTGTTCAATGAGACCTGGTGAGCAGAACTCTTTAAGTGTGTGTGTATACAACTAGGTATGTATAACTATGTTTAACCCTTAAATAATGTGGGGATCAGAGACACCAATCTATCATGCAGTCAAAATTCCACGTGTAACTTTTGACTCCCCCCAAACCTAATAGCCTACTGTTGATTGAAGCCTTACCAATAACATCAACAGTTAACACATATTTTGTATTCTATACGTAGCATATGCTTTATTCTAACAATACAGTAAGCTAGAGAACAAAAAATGTTATGAAAATATATTTACAATATTTATTGAAAAAAAAAAGTGTAACTGGACCCATGAAGCTCAAACCTGTGATGTTCAAGGGTAAACATTCACTTAAGTATAACTGTAATTAATCTGTGATTTACGGTGCATATGATATCTAAGTGGATAAATCAGGTAGACATGTAAATGCTGTCACTTGCTTAAAATAAGTGGCTCTCAGCCTCACTACAAAGTAGAATCCCCAGGGTGTTTTATGTTAAACCAATGCCTGAATCCCACCCCCAACAGACTGACTTAATTGGGCTGAGATCAGCCTGGGCTTGTGGGTTTTTAAAAGCTCCTGGGTGGTTTCTAATGTGTAGCCAAGATAGAAAACTACTTGCTTTAGGGCCACGTAAACTCTCCCCATTCTTCTGCAGGCTTCATTGTTCAGTCTTTGAATTCTTGTAGCTCTTGAACTTATACCCGAAAACTCTGCATTTAATTCCTTGTAATATTTGTAGACTGAGTGGAGGCTGACCCTGTCTTCAGGTGTCTTGGACCTGTTCAGCCTTTCCTTCTAGAACCGGCTCTAGAATCCCACCAGTTCCCACAGACAGGTCTTCTTTTATGTATCCAGTCCTAGCTCTCTGGTTCCATTTGGCACTTTTGATCTGTCCTCAATTCCCATTCTTCCTTCACTGAGACCTTTGACACAAGTTCCCCTCGCCCCAAGTCTCAAACCTGCCTCTCAGGTCTCCACTTAGTCCTGGCTCTGGAAGCCTATGACCCCTGCTTGTCCACAAGAGGAAGGTACCAGATACTGTCTTCAGTGTCTGCCTTCAGCAGAGGTCAGCCTTGAATATGGTTGTTAAAACACTGCTAGTGCAATTTAGTATTTCCACCAAATGGCATTTAAGTACATTTGATATCTTTGGAGGCTGGAGAAATAAATCAAAAGAGAATTATGCTGTTTTTATTATGAACTTATAATGCATATTCTTATGAAAAACATGTTCTTTATATAATAAACATGCTCTTTTGTGGTCATGGCTTGGACTCTGAAATCACAAGTGCTTTGTAATAACATAAGAACATATTTCAAGGCATTTACCAGAAGGAATGAACAAATCAGGAATGTTCTGGGATATTGTTCTTTAACATCATGGAAGTTTGGCATATTAGTCTTCAAGGAAGTGTGGTCTATGGATGCGCTTTTGAAAATTTTTACTTTCTACTTGCTGAATTCACATGAAGCATAAATAAACATTTGAAGCATATCCCGTAGTTAGAGGAGCAAACTACCCTATTCCAAAGAAAAATGAGGATTTCTTAAAGTAAAACTTCTAACTGAGCTGGTTTATTTGCAGTGTTTGATCTAATGTAGTCTGAGGGCTCAGTAAATACTGATGGGGGCTTAACAAGAGGAGTTGCATGTGTACCTCCATGGCTTCTTTTCCTGGACTAGAAACACTATGAATATTTTCTTTCTTTATTCCCCCCACAATTTAACAAGAAATTGCTGAGCTGGGTTAACATACAATGGCACTTTGGATGAGCAAGACTGAGCAGTCACCCCGGAACATGACTTTAAATTCAAATCTCCAATTACTTTGGGGAAGGATTTTCCAATGATTAATTATTTAATTGGGATTTCCACATTTAACTCAAGGTAGCACTGACAATAATCATTCCTAAACAAACCATTCAATCTGAATTTGCAGTTGCTTCTATCTTGTTATTCATTTATCTTGAAGATTGAAGACAAAAGAGACAGTGGGAATCAACACCACAAAGAACTAGATTGCAGTCCTAACTCTTCTTAACATCTGTGTGATTAAGGGCAAGTGTTTCCTGGAGAGGTCCCAGTTTCTTTTTTTCTTTTCTCTTCTCTCTCTCTTTTTTTTTTTTAGTGCACACGTGAGGGAGAGACAGACAGACAGACAGAGACAGCACACAGAGACACACAGGGAGGGAGATGAGAAGCATCAACTTGTAGTTGCAGCACTTGAGTTGTTTACTGATTGCTTTCTCATATGTGCCTTGACCGGTGGGCTCCAGCTGAGCCAGTGACACCTTGCTCATGCCAGCGACCTTGGGCTCAAGTCAGCAAACATGAGGTCATGTCTATGATCTCACACTCAAGCTGGTGACCCTGCACTCAAACTCAATGAGCCTGTGCTCAAGCCAATGATCTCAGGGTTTTTAACCTGGGTCCTCAGCATCCCAGGTTGAAACTCTATTCACTGCACACCACTTGGTCAGGTTAGAGGTCCCAGTGTCTGCAAATAAAAAGTGGAGACACTCTGGATTGGCTACGTAATTTGTGCAGTGTGATGTAAAATGAAAATGTGGTGACTTTTGTTCAAAATTATTAAGAATTTCAAGATGTCACTAGCAGAGAATCCATCCTTCTGCAGCAGGGTTCACTTGACTGGGGACACTAATGCACATCTTTCATGGGGTTGATGTGAGGAACGCACAGCATAATATAAGTCAGGTGCATGGGACAGTGTCTGGCACACATTAATTCCCAGCAAACATGAACTATTTATTTATTTATTTATTTATTTATTTATTTATTTATTCATTTATTGTATTTTCTGAAGTGAGAAGCGGGGAGGCAGAGAGACAGATTCCTGCATGCGCCCTACCGAGATCCACTCAGCACGCCCACCAGGAGGCGATGCTCTGCCCATCTGGGGTGTTGCTTCATTGCAGCTGAAGCCATTCTAATGCCTGAAGCGGAGACCTTGGAGCCATCCTCAGCACCCAGGCCAACTTTGTTCAATGGAGCCTTGGCTGGAGGAGGGGAAGAGAGACATAGAGAGAAAAGAGAGGGTGGAGGGTGGAGAAGCAGACTGGCATTTCTTCTGTGTGCCCTGGCTGGAAATCGGGAGTCAAACCAGGGACTTCCACATGCTGGGCCGACGCTCTACCTCTGAGCCAGCCATCCAGGGCCAACATGAACTATTTTTAAAATATTATTTCTGTTGCTCTCTCTTCTATGTTAGGCACTTCCCAATTGGTTTACTTATTTCTCCTTGGAGATTCCTTTATCACTACCATCCATTCATTCATTCAGTATTTGTAATGGCAATGATAGAAAAATTTCTACATTGTGAGATGGGCCCTATTTTCAGGCCCAGTTCAATCTCCTCCTTTCAGAAGCCTTTCCGGGGAAAGAGCTCTCCTTCATTGTCCACCGCATATTTCTCTGCCATGGCACCAGTCTGTACATGCTAGAGTTATCTCATATGCCTCTCTTCCCCTTACAGTGTAGCAATAGCTACATGAGCAAAAGCTGTGTCCACTTATCTTAGTACTGCTGTGATCTAATATACAGATGGTGCCTAATAAATAATTGATGGATGAATGAATAACTTACTAATTTTTTACAAGCTAGAGTATTATCCAAGATTCATTTACCTTCTTTGCTGTTACATTCACTCATCTACAGTGTTGCATGTTTAAAATATTTTCTCCTTTCTGTATGTGATATAGTGCATATTACTCACACTGCACCATTATATAACATAGATCTGCTGTACATCTGCAGGCTATTGAAGGCTTATAATGTGTCATTCTCTACACTTGATTTTAAGACTGAGATAACTAGATTTATATAGTTTCATTTTGATATACTCAAAAAATTGTAATCATATTGTAACTCCTTAAAACATGCCTGAAAGAAACTCATTACTATTATGTTCTCGACAGAAAAATGAAAGAATAGGAAAAATCTATTAACATGTAGCTTCCAAGCCTTCTGCTTCCTAGTTCAGTGTAATTACTAAGTGTGATTATATCTTTTTATTAGGATGTTCCAAGTAATTTTCTGGTATTAAAACTCATTCTTGATTGACCTGTGGTGACACAATGAATAGGTCATCAACCTGGAATGCTGAAGTCCACAGTTTGAACCCCCAGGCTTGCCTGGTCGAGGCATATACCAGGAGCAACTGCTATGAGTTGATGCTTCCTGCTCCTTCCCCCTTTCTCTTTATCTCTCTTCTCTCTAAAATCAATAAATTTTAAAAAAATCTGAAGAAAACTCATTCCCTTAGGTTCTCAAAAATATCACATTTAGGCCCTGGCTGGTTTGCTCAGTGGTAGAGAGTCACCCTGGCATGTGGATGCCCCAGGTTCAATTCCTGGTCAGGGCACACAGGAGAAGCACCCATCTGCTTCTCCACCACTCCCCCTCTTACTTCTCTCTATTTCTCTCTCTTTCTCTCTGTATTCCCCTCCTGCAGTCGTGGTTGGATTGGAGTGCATTGACCCCAGGCACTGAGGATGGCTCCATGGCTGCCACCTCAGGCGCTAAGAAGAGCTCAGGTGTTGAGCAATGGAGCAGCACCCCAGATGGGCAGAGCATCACCCCCTAGTGGGCTTGCTGGGTGAATCCTGGTCTGGGTGCATGTGGAAATCTGTCTGTCTTCCCTTCTCTCAATGAATAATAATAAAAAAATCACATTTAGATGCATTCTGATGTAAATAATCTCTAATTCTATATATTCTTACATCTAATATATGAAATACAAGTGCACCTTTTCTTGATGACTCAGGTTTATAATTATGAACATTAATTATTGTATTATGATTCTATTAGTTCTTGAAAACTAGAAAAAATGTTCATCAACAGAAGAGTGAACACATAAATTGTGATATAGTTCTGGTCTTATGATGGGATATTATACAAACATCCCAGACCAACTTAGAATTATAATATTTAGTGAAAAAAAAGTAAGCCTTAAATCATATTAGAAGTGCGATAGGCAAAATGACTCAACAGTGCTCAGGGAGGCCTCTGGAAATGATAAAGAGAAAATTGTAAAATAAAGCAAGGCTGTTATCACCATAAAAGTCAGGGTAGTGGTTACCTCCAGGATGGGGGAGCTTGTAGTAATTATAAAGGATGAGGAAGTTGAGGGATATTTCTGGGGCTGTTGGCAAATGTT
The DNA here is from genome assembly GCF_036850765.1 of Saccopteryx bilineata. Classification (NCBI taxonomy): domain Eukaryota; kingdom Metazoa; phylum Chordata; class Mammalia; order Chiroptera; family Emballonuridae; genus Saccopteryx; species Saccopteryx bilineata. Next base: position 155,249,311 of record NC_089494.1, read on the forward strand.
CTACTTCTTAGGCTTTTTTTCAGGGGGAGGCTTATATGGGGGTTTGCTTTGTAGTTGGACGGTTAAGAATAGATAAGGTAGTGTTTTGGGGTTGCAATTTTCAATACGTGTTTGGTTTCTAATTTTATTTTAAGTCTTAAAAATAAACTGCCAGATGTTCTAGGCAGAAAGTAAAACTTATACGTTTAATAAATTGATGACTACTATGCATAAAAAACAGTAAGTCTACTAATCTAAAATGTCTTAGCCAGCTGTGGTCTGTAATGTAAAAATAAGACATTTTAAGAATTTATTCCTTTATTGTCATATTTGATAATTTGTCATCTACTTTAGGCTCACAATATAGCCATTCTTTCATATTCATTCATTAATTCATTCATTTTGAAATTATAAATTAATATAATGAACAAACTACTACTCCAAATATTTAAAATAAATAAAATCATGTTATTAGAGATACTTCATAGCCTTCAAATCATTGTTTCTAACCTGTTTATTTCATCTCATCCAAGGTTATTTTGTAAAATTATAGAGATGTATAAGGGGTTAGTAGGACATAAAAAGTCACATATATTTACAAATAAAGCAACTAACAAAACACTAAAGATGGTTAACAGCAAAGAACCTTAATAATCAACAAATACTAACGAGAAAGTAACTGCCCATTGCCTGCTCATTATAAGTCATGAGGTTTCATCTATGAAAGATGAGTTACATTTTTTCGGGGTGTTATTCAGCTCATTTTAATGATTCTTGCATTAGGTATGCTCTCTTGGAAATCACAGCTTAATACTTTAAAGGGAATTTTGCATCCTAGAAAGGCTTCTCAGTATTGACAATCCCCAACTCCCCCCAAAAATTTACAAGGAGGCCCAGAGAACAAAAAGTGCTTCCCTCAGCAGGTCAGAACTCAGATGAGGCCACAGCTCCTGTGGCTGTCACATATCTGGACTATCGAGGCTACTAAAACACCAAAAATCAACTGCCTTCTGAGTCCGTAATTTGTCATACTCCTGGTAGCTTGAGGAAAAAAATTTAATTAAATCCTCAGGGAACTGTAGTATTCCCAAATGTACGCAGAGTGCTGAAACACTTGCTAAGATAATCTCCCAAAGTCTAGTTACATTATCATATTTCTATTTCAAGTTAATCTAATCAAGAAATATGGCTGGTAATGTTGGGGTGAGGTGTAGTCCTCTTTAGGAATACTACAGTTAATGGGATGTGGAGCGAAGAATTTACTAATAGTGCCCTCAAAGGAAAAATGTAAGTTATCTATTCCCTTTCCAAGCTGTCAATAGTAATTCTAACCACAAATCAAATGATTAAGTAAGGCAATGATTCTTTTAGTCAAATCCTCAGTTTCTTGGCTATGGTCATTGTATTTGTAATAAAATAAATTTTGAGAGCATTCCAATATTTGCTAAAATAAAACAAGAATTGCTTTTGACACAGACGAAAATCAAGTACTCCTTTTATAAACAACTAGCAATGTACCCTACAAAGGTTTTTGGCCCATCAAAAGTAAGGAATTGCCAATAGTTATAAAATTCTGACTATTATTTTCTAGTGTTCCATGTGCATCAATTCATTCAACCTATAAACCACCCTATGGGATATATAAAACTATCCCCATTTTCCAGATGAGAAAACAAAGGCATGAGACACTAACTTGTCCAAGGTCATAGTTAGTAATCAGCAGAAGTCTAGGGACCTTGAGCTCCAAATATTACGTTCTGCTGCCTTTCATCATCATGCCTTTTGTACACAGACTTAATTGTATATGCTGTGCTTGAAGCACTAGGTTTTTTTCTTATTTTGCTAGGGCAGTATTTTTAATTATATGCTCAGTTATTCAGTTAAACAAAATATTAAAAAGCCTGCATTTTGTACTTATCTGCAACAACAAAAAAAGCCAAATGAAACAAACAAAAACAGTAAGAAGCTCTTTGCCCTCATTTAAGATAAATAAGACAAACTCCCCATGCTGAAGAAGCTAACAGACTTACAGAAGAGTTGACAAGTGCATAAGGACTGAGTATAAAAGGGTAGACAGAGTTTCATGTGGGAACCAAACAGGAGGAAATTAATTCTGATGACTGAGGGACCATTATGTGGAGGAACTGAGAGATTCTCAGAGAAAGAGTCTACAGAGCAGGCTCAGGGGCTGACTGAAGGGAATGACAGTTTTTTAAAGATGCTCCTAGAGGAGCCTAAATAGCAGAGCTGTAGAAACAGAACATGTGCCTGACCCTTGCCTACCTGTCTGACCTCATGCACTGCCATTCCCACTGCTGGCCTTCCCTCCAGCCACACTGGCCTTTCTGTTCCAGAGTTGCACCGGCTCAGTCCTCCTCAGAATCGTGCCCTTGCTTGGAGTACTCTATCCTTAGGTCTCTGAGAGACTTTTCCTTGTGTTTCAGGTCTCACCTTCTTACTGAAATCTTCAAACTACTGAAAAAGCACCCTCTTCTCTCCTTAGTCTGCTGATATGCCTTATTTATCTGATGTCTTTCTCAGTTAAAACTGAACCTTCAAGTGACAAAGACCTCATCTATCTTACTTACGGCTGATTTCCCAATGTTCAGAGCAATATCTGGCTCTGAGATGAACTCAGTTGTTATTTGCTGAATGAATAAATAATTAAAAGTAGAAAACTTTAAGCCCTGGCCAGTTGGCTCAGCGGTAAAGCAGCAGTCTGGCATGTGGAAGTTCTGGGTTTGATTCCCAGTCAGGGCATACAGGAGAAGCACCCATCTGCTTCTCCACCCTTCTCCTTCTCCTGCCTTGCTATCTCTCTCTTTCCCTCCCACAGCCAAGGCTCCACCAAAGCAATGTTGGCCCGGCACTGAGGATGGCTCCATGGCCTGCACCTCAGGTGCTAGAATGACTCTGGCTGCAAGGGAGTAATGCCCCAGATGGGCAGAGCATCGTCCCCTGGTGGGCATGCTGGGTGAATCCCGGTCAAGAGCATGTGGGAGTCTGTCTGACTGCCTCCCTGCTTCTAACTTTGGAAAAATACAAAAAAAAAAAAAAAAAAAAAAAGGTAAGAAATTTTCAAGAAAAAGAGATAGTTTTTGGTAGAGTTAAACATTAAGAAATTTGGTAGGATAAAGGCTGAAAAGAGGTCAATAGATTAAGTGAAGGTCTTTGGAGACATTTTGGAGGCAGTTTTAATAGAGTGGGTTAGAACACAAAGGAAATTGCTGTGTGTTTAAGAGCACATGGGAGATAAGGTTGTATTTCCTTCTACTCAAATAGATTAAGGAGGTGGCAGAAGGAAAAAGGAGCATTTGTTCCTATAAAGGGAGCCCACCTGTCCTCTTCTTCACCCTTCTAAGATATGTGGCTCTTTTTTGATGGAATTATAAAAAAATAACACCAAAATATACAGTACATTGGAAGGGTCTCCTGGAGCCAGGGTCCCCTTAGACTTTGCATAATCCTAGAGAGGAAAAGCTTAGATAATCTAGAGTGGAGCATTTTATTTTTATCTCATAGTCTCTGTATGCAGGTTCAGACCTTTTTTATTTGTTAATATGTATTTTTTAAAAAGATTTTATTTAGTCATTTTAGAGAGAGGAGAGAGAGAGAGAAAGAACTGGGGAGGAGCAGGAAACATCAACTCTCATATGTATCTTGATCAGGCAAGCCCTGGGTTTTGAATCAGCGATCTCAGCATTCCAGGTTGATGCTTTATCCACTGTGCCACAACAGGTCAGGCTGTTAATATGTAATTTTAATTCAGAGATAATTTAAGTTAGTATCAACAGGGGCTAACTGAAATTTCCTTTGGTTTACCAGACATGTTTCCACTTTTAAGTTGCCCAACATTTATTGAGAACTTAGTATATGCCAGTTCCTGTTTACGGCACTAGACCTATTGAAGTACATGTAAGTACACTAATATTGCAAGGAAACTATTTTAAGATACATGGGAAACAAATATTTCAAGTAATCATTAACCTTTTAAAAATTTGCATACAAATTAAAAAAACATTTGCAATGCATTCCTGGAGCTGACTTGGCTGATTGTTAAAATTTCTGGAATTTTGAAAGGCAGTTGTCAAATGCAGCTATTACTAAAAGTTAAATTATAGCACTTACGAATAACGTATTATGCTTAAAAACAAAGAAAATAAGTACTCAAAACTCATAATTTCCTAGTTATTTTACTACTGTCTATACTCTGGAGGGTTTTTTATGTCCAATGTACCTACATGATTGAAAGACTGGATAATGGTGTTCCGGTGAGCATCTCTTTCGTGCACTCATTCAGTAAGGTCACATGGAACTTGAAGTTGGCCACGTTGAGTATATTTCTACCATGGAAATTGACAAATGCTACGAATCAGAACGGTTTTGTTTGTTTGTTTTGTTTTTGATAGCTTCATATTAAACATTTACCAGCCTATGATTATTTCAGTCTATAAATTAAGAATTACTTTATGCATGTCTTTATGTAACTTGTTAGGTTAGAATTAGTATGTAAATTGCCAAGGCCAAGAATTCTTAAAAAACAAAATGAAAGAAAAAAGTCACTATCATTTCTATGTCTTTACTATGAGTTATTTTGAGTTAATTAAGGTTGTAGTGTGTGGTTTTGAATCTCTTGGTTCAAATTATAAGAAGTTTCTAGTTTGAAGTTGAATTCATCTGTTGCACTAGAATTACTATAGTAAATAAATATATTTTTCCATTGGAGCTTAGAGAGCTTATTATTACACAGTAACTTTTGTGTGTTTGTTGTAGCAAGTTGTTTAGAGTTTATGTATACTGAAAAATGTTTTACTCTCTGGTAAAAAGCACTTGAGAGGTAACTGAGGGCAATGATAATAAATTGGTTTGGTTATTTTGGATGAATATTTTAAAAAGCTAACATTTTCTTTTCTATTAATGTGGAAAGATGAATTGTGGAATATGTTTTCACCTCTCTGCAAATAAGTTTTCAGACTTGAACAAGGAGGAAAAACAGGAAAAGAAACCTTGATTTTTACTGATACAACAATTTACTAAATAACATAGTAGAGCAACTTTGTAATCTTTTCATCCAAAAGAAACAATTCAACATTTAAGTTCACTAAAAATAGAACATTCTCTAGCATTATTTTTTGATAGGTTGATCAATGAAATAGTGCTTTTTTTCCTCCAAATCCCAGCTCTTAACAGTGGTACATTATGGTTTTAAAACACTTCTTTTTTCTAGAAAGCTATTAATTACACCATTGGGATTGTAGTATGATAATTATAAATGCCGAGTTTCCCTGTGATAAAATTCAATATATACTTATGTTCAATCATCCATTCTCTCAATATTTAATATTTACCAATTATAGAGAGCTAATAGCCCTCTGAGATTACCATGCAATCATTTGGTGTTTTACACTTTAACTATTTACTGATTGCCCAGAAGCCTCTAGTAAATGGACTTCTCTCATCAAAAGCCTACAATATTTCAATAGAGAAGAATTAGCTTTTTCATAAACAGATGACTTGCAAGCCATTATTTCTGTATTAACCACAAATAGCAACATTCTTTAAAATGATTAACTAGAAGACTACAACATCTTGCCTGACCATGGGAACATACCACTTTCCTCAGCAGAACACATCTGCAATTCTCTTAACCAGCAGCAAATGTAAGAAGCAAAAATCAGGCTTGTAAGAAGTGCTATCTGATGGGTTATGGGAAATATTTACCCCCATAATAGGTTGATTATTAATTTAAATAAAACTTTGTATTTAATTTTTTTTTTGTATTTTTCTTAAGTGAGAGGCAGGGAGGCAGAGAGACAGACTCCCGCATGTGCCCGACCGGGATCCACCTGGCATGTCTACTACACTAGGGAGCGATGCTCTGCCCATCTGGACCATTGTTCTGTTCTAACTGGAGCCGTTCTAGTGCCTGAGGCAGAGATCATGGTGTCGTCCTCAGTGCCCAGGCCAACTTTGCTCCAATGGAGCCTTGGCTACAGGAGGGGAAGAGACAGAGAAAGGAGAGGGGGAAGGGTGGAGAAGCAGATGGGCGCTTCTCCTGTGTGCCCTGGCTGGGAATTGAACACAGGATTCCACACGTCGGGCCAATGCTCTACCACTGAGCCAACTGCCAGGGCCTGTATTTAAATTTTTTTAATAAATCTTAATTACATTCTCATTTCTAGACCCTGAGCTTGGGAAAAAGAGGAAGCAATGACATATTCTATGTTGCTTTTGGGGAAAAATTCGGAATGCTCCTGAGATAGGAACTATATTCAAAGAAGCAAAGAGGAAAATAATTTTTATTAAAATACACAAATTGGTATCACTATGTAACAGTGGTTTCCAACCACAGGTGGTTCTGCCTTCCCCAGGAGACATTTGGCAAAATCTGGATACATTTCTGGTTGTCACAACCAAAGAGGGGTTGCTTACTGATATCTAGAAAGTAGGGACCGAGGATGCTACTAAATCTCCTACAGTGCACCAGTTAGCCCTCCACAGCAAAGAGTCACCCAGCCTAAACTATCAACTCTGCTAAGGATTAGAAATGCTGCTTTAAAGCTAAATTATTATTGCAATACTAGTTAATAAAATACTTCTCAAAACAAAGGGACGATAGGGGAGACAAACAATACCAATAATCTAAATATATGCTTGAAAGTTTCTCATGTAAATATGAATATTTGTCATTGACAGTGCTTTACCTAATGCAGCCATAATAAATCACAACAGCCACCAAGTCCTTACTGAGTGCTAGGCACTGAGTTATGTGCTTTACTAGCATTCTCCCAATTTAAATTTCTTACAACCACTTATGTCAGTGCTATTATTATACAAAGATGATCATTTATTGCATCAAGTCTCCTGTAGATGTCAGCAGTCACTTGCTCAGTCTCTCAGGAATTGTCAGTAGCATGATCTTGAACATTGTGACAAAAAACATCAATGTTATCAGAGCTTTCTAGAACACAGTTGGATAGCATATGGCCATTCTTCAAGAGGTATGTATCCCTAAGTGTTAGAAAATACATGAGAAGGACGTTGGATTTACCTAAGGTATTTGTAGTTAGACAGAAAAGGCATACACAAATCTTAAAAGTTAAAGAAAGGCGAAATCCAATCGAGTGTGTAAGAAGAGCTAGACCAGGGGTCGGGAACCTATGGCTCGCGAGCCAGATGTGGCTCTTTTGATGGCTGCATCTGGCTCGCAAACAAATCTTTAATAAAAAAAATAATAATGTTAAAAATATAAAACATTCTCATGTATTACAATCCATTTGTTTCCTACCGCTCATGTTTATGATTGTAGGTGGTTGGAGCCAATCACAGCTGTCCTCCGGGACAACACCAAATTTTTATTGGATAATGCCTAATGTACATGAGTCGTTGTATGGCTCTCATGGAATTATATTTTAAAATATGTGGCGTTCATGACTCTCTCAGCCAAAAATGTTCCCAACCCCTGATTTAGATCGAGGAGTAAATGAGGGGTTTGGATGACCTGGGTTATAAGATTTCTTTCCCACCCCAACTCATACCTTATCCTCCAAAACACATGTTTAAAGGACATTGATAAAGTAAACTTAGAATATGTGAACATGTTTCATTATAATCATTAACATGGATTCATTCAGAGTCTTGGCTAGTATTTCTGGTCATTATATAATCTTAACTGACTAAATTATTTTCTTGGTAGGTAAGCCTAGAAAATTTTAGTATTAAAAACAGCAATATTTCAATGACTAAACAAATATAATTAATATTTTAATACAAAGGGATATTGCTTAGTTCATATTTTATGTATTTTTAACATTTAAGAGAATTTAGATCAGCCCTTTAATTTCAATTTAAAATATATAACTGAGTAATTGGTTTAGATGTGGGCTTTTAAATTGAAAATTTAAGTTTATATACTACATTGAATATTTAGGAAACCTCAAATTTTACCATATTTATAATTTTAATTTATTTCCTAAGATTTACTACTTGGGGAGCTATGTAGGACAACTTACATGCTTAAAAGATAAGGAGTATTATATATATAAATGCTTATTTTATTTTATTATCCAAGTGAGAGGAGGAGAGGTAAAGAGACAGACTCCAGAACGTGCCTCGACCAGGATCCACCTGGCAACTCCTGTCTGGGTTCGATGCTCTGCCCATTTGGGGCCATGTTTGTGACCAAGCTATTTTCAGTGCCTGTGGCGAGACTCCATGGAGCCATCCTCACAGCCCAGGTCAACATGCTTGAATCAATCGAGTCATGGCTACAGAAGGGGAAGAGAGAGAAAGATGTGGGAAGGGGAGGGGTGGAGAAGCAGATGGTCACTTCTTCCGTGTGCCCCTGACTAGGAATCAAACCTGGGACATCCACATGCTGGTCCAATGATCTACCACTGAGGCAACTGGCCAGGGCCTATATAAATGCATTTTAAAAGGCACTGGGACTGAATGAGTTGTGAGGCAGTTTAAGGTAAGTGCTAATACTCACAACAGCACAGAAGGGGACTATTCTGGAGAAGGAAAAGGTAGGTTTTCTTAGCAATGAACTAAAGTGCTCACCACAAAGAATGCAAGTCTTCCAGCCTGACCTGTGGTGGCGCAGTGGATAAAGAGTCGACCTGGAACGCTGAGGTCCCACGTTTGAAACCTTGGGCTTGCCTGGTCAAGGGACATATGGGAGTTGATGCTTCCTGCTCCTCCCTTCCCCCTTCTCTCTAAAATGAATTAAAAAAAAAAAGAGTACAAGCCTTCTTAGCTCTAACTCAGGGGACTGTGGTTCCCTGCCTGGAGGTCACCTGATTACACACCCTCTAGAGTCCAACTACCACGTGGTGCTGTTCACCTTCACAGAACCACAGCTCATCCTCCCACCAGACATGATGGGCCTACCAGGAAACAAAACCAGAAAATTACAGAGGGACCCCATGAGTAGCCCAGTATGAATCAACATAGGCAATCATTCACAAATATGAACAAATAAGGACAATCAGACATTTGAAAAATAAAAAGGACAGTCTAAAAGAGACAATCCAAAATAAACAAATTTGAAAAATAACCCCTGAGGATACAGAAATAAAGAAACATAAGTAAATTTAAACAAACAAAAATATCCAAATTTGTACCTTCAGAGAGTCAAGAGATTGCTGCATTTATAAAACAAAAACAAGAAGCTATGAAAAAGTATCAGTGAGGTAATGAGAGAGTTTTTGAAAATTAACATATACTTGCCAGCATCAAAAAAGTCAATGGCCAGGATAAAAGAGATGTATATGAGGAACAAAGTGGAAGTATGTAAAACCAAGGGGAAAAGTTATGAAAAATATAAAAGAAGTGAATAAATATGAATAGCTCCTAGTAGTTCAACATTATATTTAAAAAGAAAGAAGAAAATGTGAGAAACATAGATACACTTAGATTGAAAGTTCCACCCAAATCTAAATAGGATGATTAAGAAAAACACCCATACCTAGCCCTGATCTGAAGAAAATTTGAAATTCATGGATAAAGAGAAAATATGAGAAGCTCCTAGAAAGGAGAAAACAAAGCAACAAACAGATTATCTACAAATAAAAGAATCAGGTTCACACTGGGTTTCTACATGACTGAAGAAAAATAATAAAATGAGTTCTAAGGAAAAAGTACATTTTTTTTTTTAAATTTTTTTTGCATTTTTCTGAAGCTGGAAACAGGGAGAGACAGTCAGACAGACTCCCGCATGCGCCCGACCGGGATCCACCAGGCACGCCCACCAGGGGGCGATGCTCTGCCCATCCTGGGCGTCGCCATGTTGCGACCCTCCTGGGTGTCGCCATGTTGCGACCAGAGCCACTCTAGCGCCTGGGGCAGAGGCCACAGAGCCATCCCCAGCGCCCGGGCCATCTTTGCTCCAATGGAGCCTTGGCTGCGGGAGGGGAAGAGAGAGACAGAGAGGAAGGCGCGGCGGAGGGGTGGAGAAGCAAATGTGCGCTTCTCCTGTGTGCCCTGGCCGGGAATCGAACCCGGGTCCTCCGCACGCTAGGCCGACGCTCTACCGCTGAGCCAACCGGCCAGGGCAAAAAGTACATTTTGAAAGTATAATTTCATATCAAAATAAATAATTAAGTATAAGATCAAAAGAAAGACATTTCTAAAAGTGCATTATAGATAGAAACAGATTTTTTTCCCTAATTACTAAAGGTTTTCCAGCAAAACTAAAAATAAGCCAGGAACAAGAACTTCATGGGATATCAACCCCATTATCAGTTAAACAGAACTGAGAAGCAGAAGAAACCTTAAAGAAAATAAAAGAGAATGACCCTGGTTGGGAGGGCTGAAAGAGTTACATCTGAGTGGCAACTTTTAATGACATTGGAGTATATATGCTTCTTCATAGATCCAATATGTAAATATATATATAAATATTTAAATATATATATTTAAAGGAGAGGAAGATCCCTAACCAGAATCCATCCTGCAACACCCATCTGAGGCCGATTATCTGCCCATCTGGGGCCATGCTTGCAATTGAGCTACTTTTTTCAGTGTCTGAGGCCAGAGACTCCACGGAGCCAGCTTCAGTGCCTGGGGCCGATGCACTCCAACCAATGATCTATGCTGTGGGAGAGAAAGAGAGAGAGAGAAGGAAAAGGGGAGGGGAGGAGAAGCAGATGGTCACTTCTCCTAAGTGCCCTGATCTGACCAGGAATCAAACCCAGACTTTCACACACCAGGTTAATGCTCTACCACTGATCCAAACAGCCAGGGCCAATACCTAATCATGAGACTGTAAATGCTGTTTATTAGTTTCCAGTCATACTATAAAATAAAGTAAAAGACTTAATTCCATTTCAAAACAATATAATCATAAAAAGTGAAAGATAGTATGTTTCAAAGTCCTCTTTCAGAAGGTCTAAAGTTAATAAATTACTAAATAGGGGAAAAGAAATATTTAAATGCATACTGGTAACCACCATATGAATTTAAATTTATGCACTTTCTTAACAGTGGTTTTCCCTGGCGAGTAAAATTGAGGGAGAGAGTAAAGGGTGGAGGTAAATACTTAATTTTTATTTTATATCTTTTTATTCTATTCATATGTTCACCCCCTCACCACATGCATGAATTGTAGCCAGAATTAAAAAAAAGAAAAGAAAATAATACATTGTGAAGGGACAAAAAAAGTTGAGAGGCAAAATTTTCCAAAAACTAATTTTTGGATAAGTATTTTATATTTCTATCTTAAAGGTTAAAAATATTTTTTTTCTATTGCATGCTTTTACTATCATCAAAGTAGATTTACTTTAAGAGAGGATATAAAATGTTGTTTAAAAAAATACAAAATCCAACCTTAATCAGTAAATTCTGAATTTCAAAAACAGCTTTAAAACACATTTCTGAAAATACAACATAAAAAGAAAGTTGTATTACATAAAGATAACCATCAAGTCTGAAAATAAAACAAATTTTAGAAATCATAACCAAGTAGCTGCAAACACTTGTACTTCCCCATGTATAAGACACACCTTAATTTGGGGGCCTGAAATTTGAAAAAAAAAAAAGTATTACATAAAGTTATTGAACCCAAGGTTTATTCATCATAAAATTCATACAACTCCTCATCACTGTCAAAGCTCTCATCTATTAGCTTGTCCTCATCTGTGTCTGATGATCAATCACTGCCTTCATATATTATTTCATCCTCAATTCCATCTACGGCATTTGAAATGCCACACTTCAGGCCCTGGCCGGTTGGCTCAGCGGTAGAGCGTCGGCCTGGTGTGCAGGAGTCCCGGGTTCGATTCCCAGCCAGGGCACACAGGAGAAGCGCCCATCTGCTTTTCCACCCCTCCCCCTCTCCCCTCCCCCTCTCCTTCCTCTCTGTCTCTCTCTTCCCCTCCCGCAGCCAACGCTCCACTGGAGCAAAGATGGCCCGGGCTATGGGGATGGCTCTGTGGCCTCTGCCTCAGGTGCTAGAATGGCTCTGGACGCAACAGAGCGACGCCCCAGAGGGGCAAAGCATCGCCCCCTGGTGGGCATGCCGGGTGGATCCCGGTCAGGTGCATGCGGGACTCTGACTGCCTCCCCGTTTCCAGCTTCGGAAAAATGAAAAAAAAAAAAAGAAATGCCACACTTCCTAAACAACTTGACAATGATCTCAATCCAGGATCTTTTCACCCAGGTACAATCTCCCCTATAGTTGGTTTTTTCACATTTCCTGCTGGTGTCCTAACGTCCCCAAAACACTTCATCCATTGATTCCATTCATCTCTCATGGTAGTTTGAAGGGTTTGTTAAGGTTGACATCAAGTGTTTGGAGCTGGGATGTCAAGACTAGCTATGATGGCAAGTTTTGTTTTTTGCTCTGCAGCAATCTTTTCTGTGTTTTTTGTTATGTGCACCCTTAACTGATCAAGCATCATCAATAGGATAGGTTTGCATAAGAGCCCACCTGGTCTCCTTCTCCAAAATTTCTCAAACCAGATCTTCATTCCATCCTGATCCATCCAACCTTTGTCATGAACATGGACAATCACTCCTCGAGGAATGTCTTCTTTTGACATTGTTTTACATTTCAAAATCAGCATAGGAGGCAGCTTGGTTCTGGCACAACATTCAACTCTATAATGGCTCTATTCATGTCTACTTCTCTTCCTGGTTACAGTTTTCACCCCCTTCTTATCAGCAGTTCTGTTATTTGGAACATGAAATAGAAGGGAGACTTCGTCCATATTTGTAATCTGTCCCAACTCAAACTGATGTGCCTTCTGACATTGAATGACAAAATGCTTTCAGGCATCTTTTGGGCAAGTCTGGTGCTTGTACACATGCATAGTCCATTCCGTTTCATGAACCTGAAGCACCAATTGTGTCGTCTTTTGACATCAGTAACTTTTTTCTTTATTTTAATTTATTGTGTTTATATAGTTTCTAGTGTCCCCGTGAATACATTCACCTCTCCCCTGTGATCCTCACTACATTTCCTCTTGTCCCCCCTTCCCTCCTGGATTTGCTTTTCTGCTGTCATCTCATCCTATCATCCATCCCCTATCCCTCTGTCCACTTTCCCTCTGGATCCTTTGATCTCACCTCTGCCTCTATTCCGTTCCTCAGTTCATATTGTTCGTCAGATTCCTCAAATGAGTGAGGTCATATGATATTTTTCTTTCTCTGGCTGGCTTATTTCACTTAACATAATAGTTTACAGGTCCATCCATGTTGTTGAAAAAAGTTATATTTCCATCTTTTTCATGACCCAATTCCATTGTGTATAAGTACCATGGCTTTTTATTTCACTCATCTACTGACGGACACTTGAGCTGTTTCCATATCTTGGCTATTTAAACAATGCTGCCATAACCATGGGGATGCATTTCTCCTTTTGAGTCATTGATGTGGTGTTCTTGAGATATATTCCTAAAAGTGGAATGCCTCGGTCAAAAGGCAGTTTGATTTTTAATTTTTGAGGAATCTCCACACTGTTTTCCACAGTGGTTGCACTCGTACACATTCTCACCAGCAGTGCAGGAGAGTTCTCTTTTCTCCACATCCTCACCAGAACTTATTGTATGTTGTTTTGTTAATGAGCACCATTCTGACTTGTGTGAGGTGATATCTCATTGTGGTTTTAATTTGTATTTCTCTGATGATTAATGATGTTGAACATTTTTTCATATGCTTATTGGCCATCTGTATGTCCTCTTTGGAGAACTGTCTATTCATTTCTTTTACCCATTTTTTAATTGGATTGTTTACCTTCCTGGTGTTGAGTTCTACAAGTTCTTTATAAATTTTGGTTGTTAACCCCTTATCAGATGTATTATCAAATATGTACTCCCATTTTGTGGTTTGCATTTTTATTTTGTTCATATTCTCTTTAGCTGTGCAAAAGCTTTCTAGTTTGATATAGTCCCATTTGTTCATCCTGTCCTTTATTTCCTTTGCCCATGGAGATAAGTCAGCAAATATATTGCTGCAAGTGATGTCAGAGAGCTTATTGCCTTTATTTTCCTCTAGAATGCTTATGGTTTCACGGCTTACATTTAAGTCTTTTATCCATTTTTAGTTGATTTTTGTGAATGGTGTAAGTTGGTGATCCAGTTTCATTTTTTTGCAAGTACCTGTCCAATTTTCCCAACACCATTTATTAAAGAGGCTATCTTTACTCCATTGTATGCTCTTACCTCCGTTCTCAAATATCAATTGCCCATAAAGGTGTGGGTTTATTTCTGGGTTCTCTGTTCTGTTCCATTGATCTGTATGCCTGTTCTTATGCCAGTACCAAGCTGTTTTGAGTACGATGGCCTTGTAGTATAACTTGATATCAGGAAGTGTGATACCTCCCACTTTATTCTTCTTTTTCAGGTTTGCTGAGGCTATTCATGTTCTTTTTTGGTTCCATATAAATTTTTGGAATATATGTTCTATATCTTTGAAGTATGTCATTGGTATTTTAATTGGTATTGCATTGAATTTATGAATTGCTTTGGGTAATATAGACATTTTAATGATGTTTATTCTTCCTAACCATGAACACGGTATATGCTTCCACTTGTTTGTATCTTCCTTGATTTTCTTTATTAATGTTTTACAATTTTCTGAGTACAAGTCTTTAACCTCCTTGGTAAAATTTACTCCTAGGTACTTTATTTTTGTTGTTGTTGCAATATTGAAAGGATTGTTTTCTTAATTTCTCTTTCAGACAGATCATTGTTGGTATATAAAAATGCCTCTGATTTCTGAGTATAAATTTTTTATCCTGCGACTTTACTAAATTCATTTATCAGGTCCAGTAGTTTTTTGATAGCAACTTTAGGGTTTTCTATGAACAGTATCATATCATCAGCAAATAATGATAGTTTTACTTCTTCTTTTCCAATTTGGATGTCTTTATCTCTTCTTCTTGTCTGATTGCTATGGCTAGGACTTCCAGAACTAGGTTGAATAAGAGTGGTGAAAGGGGGCACCCCTGCCTTGTTCCTGATTTTAAGAGGATTGCTTTTAACTTTTGCCCATTGAGTATGATGTTGGCTGTGGGTCTGTCATAGATAGCCTTTATCATGTTGAGGTATGTTCCCTGATTTCCCACTTTGCTGAAAGATTTAATCATAAGTGAGTGCTGGGTTTTATCAAATGCTTTTTCTACATCTATTGATATTATCATGTGTTTTTTTCTCCTTCCTTTTGTTTATGTGATGAATCACATTGATTTCTGAATATTTTACCAGTCTTGCCTCCCCAGAATAACTCCTACTAATCATGATGTATGATTTTTTTCATGTATTGCTAGATCTGATTTGCTAATATTTTGTAGAGATTTTAATATCTAAATTCATCAGGGATATTGGCCTATAGTTTTCTTTTTTGTGTGTTGTCTTTGCCTGGTTTTGGAATCAGAATTATGCTTGCCTCATAAAAGGAGCTTGAAGTTTTCCCTCTTCTTGAATTTTTGAAATAGCTTAAGAAGGAAAGGAGTTAGTTCTTCTTTGAATGTTTGGTAGAATTCAACTGTGAAGCCATTAGGCTCAGGACTTTTGTTTGTTGAGTTTTTTGATAACTGTTTCGATCTCATTTATTGTAATCAGCCTGTTTAGGTTTTCTGATTCTTCCAGATTGATTTTTGAAAGATTATATTTTTCAAGGAATTTTCCCATTTCACCTAGGTTGATAATTTTTTGGCATACTCTTTTTCATAGTATTTTCTTACAATCCTTTGTATTTCTGCTGTGTTCGTTGTTATTTCTCCACTCTCATTTCTAATTTTATTTATTTGAGTCCTCTTTTTTTCTTGGTGAGTGTGGCTAAGGGTTCATCAATCTTGTTTACCTTTTCAAAGAATCAGCTCTTGGTTTCATTGATCCTCTGTATTTTTTTTAAGTCTGTATGTCATTTATTTCTGCTCTGATCTTTATTATTTCCTCCCTTCTACTTCCTCTGAGCTTTACTTGCTGTTCTTTTTCTAGTTCTTTTAGTTGCAGGGTTAAGTTGTTTATGTGAGCTTTCTCTAACTTCTTAAGGTATGCCTGTAATGCGATGAACTTCCTTCTCAGGACTGTTTTAGCTGTGTTCCACAGATTTTGAGTTGTTGTATGCTCATTTTCATTTGTTTCAACGCAATTTTTGATTTCTTCCTTGATCTCATTGTTGACCCATTTGTTATTTAATAATATACTGTTTAGTTTCCAAATGTTTGAGTGTTTTTCAGTTTTTCTATTGTAATTGATTTCTAGGTTCATGCCATTGTGGTAAAAAATGATGCTTGATATGATTTCAATCTTCTTAAATTTGTTGAGACTTGTTTTATGCCCTAATATGTGGTCTATCCTATAGAATGTACCATGAGAACTTAAAAAGAATGTATATTCTGCTGCTTTAGGGTGAAAGCTTCTGAAGATATCTTTTAAACCCAGTTGATCTAGTGTGTCCCTTAATTCTGCTGTTTTCAGTTAATTTTCTTTCTTGAGGATCTATCCCGTGATGTTAGTGGAGTATTGAAATCCCCTACTATTATAGTATTGCTGTTGATCTCACCCTTTATGTCCATCAAAGTCAGCTTTATATACTTAGGTGCTCCTATATTAGGTGTATAGATATTTATAATGGTTATATCTTCCGATTGGATTTCTCCCTTTATCATTACATAGTGACCTTCTTTATCCCTTACTATAGAGCCTTTGTTTTAAAGTCTATTTTATCAGATGTAAGTATTGCTACTCCAACTTTTTTTTCATTTCTATTTGCATGAAATATTTTTTTTCCATCCTTTTATTTTCAGTCTATGTGTATCTCTTGTTTTGAGGTGGGTCTCTTGTAGACAGCATATCTATGGCTCCTGTTTTCTTATCTATTCAGCTACAATACATCTTTTGATTGTAGCATTTAATCCACTTATATTTAAGGTTATTATTGATATGTAGTTGTTTATTGCCTTTTTTTTCTTTAAATCTACATTCCTCTTTTACTGGTTTTTCCCCCCCTGCTTTGTTCTGTCTACAGCTGGCCCCTTAACATTTCTTACAGCATTGGTTTGGTTGTGGTAAATTCCTTGATTTTTTTTTCTTTTGTCTAAAAAGCTTTTTATTTTTCCTTCAATTTTAAACGATAGCCTTGCTGGATAAAGAAGTCTCGGTTGTAGGTTCTTGTTTTGCATTACTTTGAATATTTCTTGCCATTCCCTTCTGACCTTAAGTGTTGTTGTTGAAAAGTCGAATGTCATCCTTAGGGGGGTTCCTTTGTAGGCGATTGATTTTTCTTGCAGCTTTTAGTATTCTTTCTTTATCTCTTAGCTTTGGTATTTTGATTATGATGTGTTTTGCTGTAGGTCTCTTTGTGTTCTTTTTTAATGGGGTTTTCTCTGCTTCTTGAACCTTTGTGACTATTTCCTGCATTAAGTTAGGGAAATTTTCAGCTATAATTTCTTCAATCAGGTCCTCTATTCCTTGTTCTTTCTCTTCTCCTTTAGGAACCCCTATGATGCGGATATTGTTTCTCTTCATGTTGTCACAAGCTCTCTTAGAGTTTCCTAAGGCTTTTTGATCCTCTTTTCTGTATGCTGTTCTGCTTCCATGCTTTTGCTTATCTTGCTCTCTAAGTCACTGATTCGATCCTCTGCTTCATCCAGCCTGCTTTTAATTCCTTCTAGTGTACTCTTCACTTCTGATATTGTGTTTGTCATTTTTGTCTGGTTCTTCTCTATGATTTCCATGTCTATTTTGATGCTTACAATTTCTTTATTTAGGTGTTCATTAAGTCCACCCATTGTAGCTTTGAGATCCTTAAGCATCCTAACAATCATTATTTTATACTCTGCATCTAGTAATTTTATTATTTCTGTTTCATCCAGATCTTTTTCTTGGAATTTTTCTTGTTGATTCATATGACTTAAATTTCTCTGTCTTCCCATTGTTTCTGTGTGTGGCTTGCAGGCTTATTCCAGTTGTAGTCTCCTTAGTAGTAGAGCCGCTTTAAAGTCTTGATTTGTCTTTTTTCAGTTTACTTAAGTCAGCAGTGGGCTTGTTTACTGATCTCAGCAGGGGGTTTATTTGACACTGTATCCAGGAACAGAGTGGGTGTGACCTCTGAGAATCTGAAGGTGGGTTCTGCCAGCTGCTCTCTGGGGGGCGGAGTGTGTTCTCAGTTTCAGTAGGGGGTGGTGGTATCTCAGATCTCCCTGGAGACTTTACTTACTGCCCTTCTGTCCCACTTCCTGCTTTTGTCTGTGTCTTTCACGCTAATTGGAACTGGAGAGCTTTTTGGAGGTGGGTCACCCAGAACCACTTTAGGCTTGTGCTGTGTGGTGGGATCAATCTCTCCCCCAGCTATGGCCACCTCCACACTAGATGTGTCATCTTCTGAGGTCACCCCAGGCATTCCTCTGCTCATCACCATTTGTCTTGCTCTCCCCACTTTCCTCGTGGAAGACAAGCCAGTCCTCTCAGCTCTCCTCACCCCCGGGGCCCCAGGCAAGTGGCTGTGAGTCATATTTTCTGCTCTCTTTAAGACACCCCTGCTGCTTCCTTCACACTAAACTTTGCTCTTCTCCCCTCTCAATTCTTTCTGTCTGTCTCCTCCAGTTCCTAGATTTCTAGGCTCAGTCTCCGGCTCTGAGACTGCTGAGGGTCCCTGTCTAACATAGTCTTTCTCCTCGTAATGAGAGCCCCTCTGGGCTCTCAGCCTCAGCCTCCCCTTGCTCCTGGAAGCAGGAAATCCCCCACTGCACCCTCACACTCCCTATCAGAATCAGTGTGGGTTATTCCTTGCTCTTTGGTTTTTGAGACCTGTTTTTTAGTCTGAAGTTGGAATTTCATGATGATTGTTCCTAAATTAATTTATAATACAGTTTGGTGATGTGATCTGGGAGTCTGTGCATCTGCCTTCTCCACTGCCATCTTGATCTCCAATAACTTCTTTTTCATCAGCAATTTTTCTTGCCTCATGTTGAACCATCTTTGTAGACACAGGAATTCCAATTGCCCTTTGCTCTTCAATTCATATCTTCAATTCCCTCTCTAAATCAGGCCATTTTGCTGACTTGTCTCTCATGGCCTTCTTCTGCCATGGCATTTTCAGTAGGGTTTCTTCTTCCTGTAGCCAGTCTCGGATTGATTTTTCAGTTGGAGGATGTCTAAACTTACGTTCAGCAGCATGATTTCCATTCACCTTTGCAAACTGGATCACTTTTAACTTGAATTCAGCACTGTATGAAAATCTTTTATGAGTCATTTCTGGGCAGAATGTGGCAAAACTTAACTTACTGTAATATACCAGTAATAAGTGTGAAACAATAAATGCAAAGACAACAAGCACAAAAAAGTAGGAAATGCAAGTAAAAAAAATCAACAACAATGAGCACAAAAATAAGCACAAAGAAATAGGACATCAAGTAAAAAAATCTACAACCACTGGATAAGACATATCCAGTTTTTAGACCCCAAATTTTTTGAAACAGGTGTGACTTATATATGGGGAGATAAAGTAGTCTTAGAACTAGTTGCATTGTAAGCTGATTGAGAGCCAAGACTTTGACACTGATTTTCCTGTATACATTGCAGGCACTTCAGAGTTATCAGTGATGGATAAAATAGGTATTCTTTTAATATTTATTCATATAACAACTGGCCTCAGAGATATCTTTATCTTATACTTATTTCTTACCAGAAAATCTAATGTTAAATTTTAGATTAGTTTTCAGTCACCATTTTAATTGCTTAGTGAATAATCCATTTATTATATGCATGTTTAAAAACATGCCTGTCAGCCCTGGTGGGTTAGCTCAGTGGATAGAGCATTGGCTCAGTATGCAGACCTTCCAGGTTCGATCCCAGTCAGAGGACACAAGAGAAGTGACCATCTACTTCTCTTCTCCTCCCTCTTCCCCTTTCGCAGTCAGTGGCTTGACTGGGTTGAGCATTGGCCCTGGGTGATGAGGATAGCTTAGTTGGTCTGAGCATTGGGCCCAGACAGGGGTTGTCGGGTGGATCCTGGTTGGGGCACATCTGGTAGTCTCTCTATCTCCCCTCCTCTTACTTAAAAAATAATAATAAAAAAAACACACACACATCGGCCTCATTTTCAGTTGACTCTGTACCAGGACATCCATTCTGAAACAAACAGAAATTCATGAATCAAATAAAATCAATGTCTTCTTAAGTCTTTCATGTTCAAGGTCCTAGGATGGGCAGGATGGATAATGACAGCACTATGTGGCTGTGTGACCCTGAAGGTCTTATCTGATTCTATGGAAATGCCCATCTCCTAGTCAAGTTCTATCTTCAGTGTCAAGAATAAAAATTCTTGGCATCCTGGTATTTATGTAACTGCTGGAGATGTTTGGCTTTGTCTTCCTTTCTGTTTCTGAAAATCCTTTTAACAAAGTCCAGGAGTCATTCTCACATCTCCCTTTTACACATATAAAACATAAGATAACTGATTTAGTCCAGAAAATACCATCCAATATTTTAAAATTTGGGGAAAATATCTGACAACAGTTTTACTTTTATTTCAATAATGGAGATGTTACTTTTAATAAAAAAAAGTGGCAACAAAGAGGAGGAAAATACAATACTATCACATATAGTATAAGTATACATTTTAAAAAAGGTAATTCTGTAATACTTCCAAATGAAAATTAGAATCAGAGTAAGTTCATATTCAAATATTACTCTGTTTTAAAATTACCTTTTGAAAGTACTTCATTTTTGGCTGACATCAGCAAATACACATCATTTCTTGATGACATTTTAAACAAAAGGGACAACTTGTTCACCCAAAAATGTTGTCAAGTCATACCCTTGACTCATTTTGCCAAAAGCCAAAGGTGTCAGGCATACCTTATGCCTTCTGTTACTTTGCTGGCTCCCATACTTGGCACCTTTAGGGTTGCTTTGGCAGGCTGACGCATATCCAACTTACTCTTCATTATAACCTCAATAGCCAGTTTTCACGAACTGTTGAAAGTGACCTTGTGGAAGACTGAATAATGACTCTAGAAATCTCTGTACTGCTTTTAGAGAATTACAATTTTAAACACATTTTCCATTCTATAATGATCTTTCAAGAAACATAAAACTATAAAATCTTTATGTCTCTATATAACATATTTAGACTTAACCACATTTTTGGTATAAATGACTAAAGCAGTGAAATACACACATGCTTCTGCCTAAAAAATCAAACCACCTTCTTCTCTGTCTCCTGCAGGATAACACATATTTTAATTGATTATATGTCTTTTACTGTAATTGAGCTGGAAATTTTTATCTTTTAAATTTTTATCAAGAGATAAGGTCCTTACAGTCACTTCTAAAACATTTTCTACTCACTGACCGCCATCTTCTTTTGAAGTCCATGACATCAAATTGCATGCTCCCCCTTCTCAACTCTGCTTCTGTCTTTTTGTTTATGTAATAGCAAATATTTATGAGCCATCAGTATTTTGGGAACTAGGTATTGAGTGGTGAATAATCAGAAGAAGCTAAGAACTGTATGATTTCATACATAGGTAGGATATAAAACTAAGACTTATAGATATAGATAAAAGTGAAGTGGTTCCTGACCAGGCAGTGGCGCAGTGGATAGAGCATTGGACCAGGATGCAGAGGACCGAGGTTTGAAATCCCAAGGTCACAGGCTTGAGTGTGGTCTCATCCAGCTTGAGCGAGGGCTCACCAGTACAGGGTCTTTGGATTGAGCGTGGGATCATAGACAGGACTCCATGGTTGCTGGCTTGAACCCAAAGGTCACTGGCTTGAAGCCCAAGGTCACTGGCTTGAAGCCCAAGGTCACTGGCTTGAGCCTAAAGTTGCTGACAAGGGATCACTTACTCTGCTGGAACCCTTGGTCAAGGCACATATGAGAAAGCAATCAAGGTGCCGCAACAAAGAATTCAAATTTCTCATCTCTCTTCCTGCCTGCCTATTCCTCTCTCTGTCTCTCTGTCTCTGTCTCTCCTGCCAAAAAAAAAAAAAGAGAAAGTGAAGTGGTTACCAGGGTAAAGGTAACTGGGAGAGGGGGAAAGGGACTTCAGTGAATGGGGAGGCAGTGAATGGGCAGGAAGGGTGTAAACAGGAACAAATATATATAAGGTGACAGAAAATGATTTGACTTTGGGTGATGGGTATACAACATAAGAAATGGTTACCTGAAACTTATGTATTCTTTTTTTTTTGTATTTTTCTGACGTGAGAAGCAGGGATGCAGAGAGACAGAATCCTGGATGCGTCTGACCAGGATCCACCTAGCATGCCCACTAGGGGTTGATGCTCGGCCCATGTGGGGCATTGCTCCATTTTGACTGGAGCCATTCTAGTGCCTGAGATGGAGGCCATGGAGCCATCTTCAGCGCCTGGGGCCAACTTTGCTCCAATGCAGCCTTGGCTGCAGGAAGGAAAGAGAGAGAGAGAGAGAGAGAGAGAGAGAGAGAGAGAGAGAGAGAAAGTAGAGGGGGGAGGGGGGAGAAGCAGATGGGCACTTCTCCTGTGTGTCCTGGCCGGGAATCAAACCTGGGACTTCCACATGCTGGGCCAACACTCTACCATTGAGCAAGCTGACCAGGGCTGGAAACTTATGTATTCATATTGATCAATGTCACCCTGTTAAAGTTAATTTTCCAAATAAAATTTTTTAAAAATACAGTCTTTGTCTTCAATTTCATATAGAAAAGGGATAATAAGAACAAATAATTAGTTTATCAGTGTAAATTACAAGAGACATAAAGAAAAAGTAGAGTGCCCTTATACCAACTTTTGAAGCATTCCCTTGTGCTTTTCAAACACTTTCACCTGGCCTGGTGTTTCTCTCTGCTATCTATATTCTCTGTTGTCATCCAGGACACCACATGCAAAATTCTGTCCCTACCCTTAGGTCTCTGGCCCTCCTCTATTAGAATGACTCTTAGTTTCTCACCAGGAACCACATACATAAATCTTATGTCTTCTTGCCTTTACCCCAAATAGTTTTTACTAAGGGATGTGAAATTGTGAAACTTTATTTTTATAATCTTTTTTATTTTTCTCTTGCCTGCTCCATCTTTTTTTTTTTAATTTTATTTATTTATTCATTTTAGAGAGGATGGGGGGAGACAGAGAGAGAGAGAGAGAGAGAGAGAGAGAGAGAGAGAGAAAGGGGAGGAGCAGGAAGCATCAACTCCCATATGTGCCTTGACCAGGCAAGCCAGGGTTTTGAACCAGCAACCTCAGTGTTTCCAGGTTGACGCTTTATCCACTGCGCCACCACAGGTCAGGCTTGCCTGCTCCTTCTTTTACAATAAATGTACACTTAGCCTTTCCCATGACCTTGAGTCTTTAACAGCTCTGAAATATTTTCAGTCAATTGACCTTTTTTGCTTCTCTCCCTGACCATGTCCAACATTTCAGCAGTACAGAACTCCTTAACTATCTTCAGTTCCTACTGATTAAAGATTAATTTCAATCATTTTTCTCCCCGGTTATTGCAAATTACTGAAGAATTTCAAATGGATCACTTTATCCAATTTCACCATGACTCTCCATTAAGCTTACAATTATTTTATTACAGATCTTTCTTTCACATTCCTCCTCTGTCTCATCCTGCCCTCCTCATTTCCCAAAGACCTCATCTCTACTTCAAACAAAACATATCAATAGCAAAGAATTTACTCAAAACTCATGTCATTAACCACACACTAAAATGTTACATATTCATTTAAGTGTTCTGCCTCCATTTAAATTCTTAATTCTTTCAAAAGTTAACCCTAAACCTCTGTATTTGGTCCCACCTTCTTCTACTTCTCCATAAATTTGTTCTTTACTTTCCTTCAATTTACTTCCCCTCAAGTGAACATGGTCTCCTTCTTCCTGGAAAATGTAGGCTATATTTTGCTTGTTTCCATTTTCATCACTTATACACTCCCTATAACTCACTGCATTTGTGACTGTCACCAAACCCCTGGAATTTATCTTCTCAGATCACAAATTCCCTTTGGCAGAGATTACTTTTACCCAATGGATACTGCTCATTTCCCTCCCAAAATCTTCTCCATCTGCCCCACTGTCAGTCACTACGATGTCAAGCAGGATCCTGTTTCCTGTGCCTCCCTGACAGCTCCAGCCGCTTCACAGGTGGGAATTCCTTAGAGTTCCTCCATCAACCCTCTTCTCTTCTTCCCCTTCATTGGGAGTCACAAATGACAACCATGTACATAATCTGGCTTCCAGTCACGTTTTGTTTAACCTTTAACATGCTGACAGTGTTAGTTTTTATTGAAGTCAACACTAGTAAATTAGAGGAGATTTTACATAAAATCTAAACTTCCAGTTTGCTCTAAAAACCATAATTCATACTAACTATGAAAAAAGGATAAAAGAAAGACGGTCAAATATATATAGATGGCTGTTTGACAACAAAATAATAATGAAAGATAGTTACCTCTATCATATAGGAACCAAAATATGTGTTTACTACAGATTTTGAGGGTTCATTCTGCTTACTGCAGATATTGTAAGTTAATTCTGTCAGTCTTACATTCTCCTTCTTGTCAGACTTATCTCCATCTTCATTTTAATAGTCCCAGTTATTTGTTTTATCTCATCACTCCTCAATCTTCTTCCAAAAAGGATTTGATTCAGAATCCTTCAGTTTACTTTTCCTCAGAATATTGAACTTACCTAATAAAATCTCGATTATGAAACAAGAGAGATAATAACATTACAGACAGTGTAAGCTTTAAATTCCAAACTATGTTCCAATAACACTGCATACATTGTCCATGAAGTTGAAGACACTGATTTGCTTTAATCCAAATGTGTTCCTTTTTCTTAATTTTAGAGGTGATAAAGTTTCCACGAGGAAGAATATAAGAAAAAAAAGTAGACAAGATAACATGGAAGAATCTACATTAAAAAATTCATTTTAATTCAGCCTTCTTTTTTACTTTCATGCATAAGATACAAAAACACTTGTTTGGCCTGACCTGTGGTGGCGCAATGGATAAAGCGTCGACCTGGAAATGCTGAGGTCGCCAGTTCGAAAACCTGGGCTTGCCTGGTCAAGGCACATATGGGAGTTGATGCTTCCAGCTCCTCCCCCCTTCTCTCTCTCTGTTTCTCTTCTCTCTCTCTGTCTCTCCCTCTCCTCTCTAAAATGAATTAAAAAAAATTAAAAAAACAAAAAAACACACAAAAAAACACTTGTTTGCAAGTAATTAATCCTAAAACTCTATTTCCCAATGTTAACACTCCAATTTCCATGCGATTTTATACCAAGAATAATGCATACATCTTTCTGCAGAAAAAATAAAAAAACAAGAAGGAAAAGTCCAAGGTAGTCTATAAGAAAAAACCCACTCTATTTTAATTAAGGAAGAGCAGAGAGACATTTATCCTTCATACTCATTCAACTACATTGAAATGTTTTCTAATAGACCATAATTTTAAAACTCCTAATAGCATTGAGCTAACATTTTGAAAGATTTACTTGTGGTTTGAAAAGACAAATCCACACAGAACACAGGGAGAGTGAATTTTCTGAGCAGGGGCAGCATAAAGGTTTTGTTAGCTGCATTTGATTTCTTGCTTTGGTGCCTTGCTAGTCCTGTAAGCCTGGTTGCCAGGCAACCGTGGCAGCTTTGCAGAATATAGATATTAACAGGGTTAGGTTACATGGGAAAAAAATTGAATGAAATGAGCACAGACTTATTCTAAACTTGAAAATGTGGGGATACAAGAAGTCTTTTCAACTTAATATTTGAAACGAATGTATTTAATATCACTTGTTACACTCCACTCTCTTGGATAAGGATAGTCCATTTCCTCATTTGAGGTAATACATTGCTCAGTGAGTATTGAGACAAACACTTGTGCTCTGCCACGATGACTCACTTCTGTGTTTAAAAAATGCTGGTAATTTGTCTAGAATTTCAGTCTCGTTTTTATAATATAAAAACACTCTCATAGTGTTTTATAGTGTCAGACACCATCACAGACCAGGGGCAGAGCTCGATGCACACCCATCCGGCCAGCCCACCTCGGCAGGCAGCTCTTTGACATCTTGACATCTCCACAGTGTTGTTATAAAATTATTGAGAAAGTGGCAGAAAAGAAAGACACACAAGTGAGCTGTCATGGGTTCTTAAATTCAGTACTGGCTCTTAGAGAAGACATGTGACATTCAGAGGTGTTTCTTTTTTATTTTTTCTTTCTCTCTCAAACATTTCTCATATCCCTGTTTTTCTATCTGTACCCCAGCACAGCCTTTTAGGGAAAAACAAACACAAAATTCTTTTCCTTTATCTCCAGAAGTGACACCAGCGGCCAACAAAGGTCCTAACTCAACTTCCTTCGGTCTGAGTTTGCCCATGAGACTATGACCCCAGAGAGAACCCCATGAAGGTTTAAAGGACACCTGCTGACGAGTCTGAACTTATACCAGAGCTCTATCAAGAGAGCAGCCTGTCTCTGTTAAGTCCAGATTGCACAAGGCTGCAATCTGCCTGCAATCTAGAAAAGTCGACTACACACCTGTCATTCACATGTAAAAATATGTTCTATCGGCCCTGGCTGGTTGGCTCAGTGGTAGAGCCTCGGCCTAGCGTGCGGAGGACCCGGGTTCGATTCCCAGCCAGGGCACACAGCAGAAGCACCCATTTGCTTCTCCACCCCTCCGCCGTGCTTTCCTCTCTGTCTCTCTCTTCCCCTCCCGCAGCCAAGGCTCCATTGGAGCAAAGATGGCCCGGGCGCTGGGATGGCTCCTTGGCCTCTGCCCCAGGCGCTAGAGTGGCTCTGGTCGCAACATGGCGACGCTCAGGATGGGCAGAGCATCGCCCCCTGGTGGGCAGAGCATCGTGCCGGGTGGATCCTGGTCGGGCGCATGCGGGAGTCTGTCTGGCTGTCTCTCCCCGTTTCCAGCTTCAGAAAAATGAAAAAAAAAATGTTCTATCGCCTGCTGCTGCTACTGCTGCTGTTCAGATCTGCAAGTAGCTCAGATCCTGCAGTAACAACAGCCACGCCAGACTACCCAGACTGCTGCTTTGTAGGTTCTGGGGATCGCTGTGACAATATCTCAGAGACTGTCCCAAACTTGTTGTATTCTCATGTGGGTGATTCCATTTTGATTTCTCTTGTGTCAAGCTGGGAAGACTGATGCTGGTAATTTGAGAAATTGATGACAATGCTATTTCTCCCTACTGCTTTGATAGGTTGGGAACATTTTATGCCCAGCGTTTCTTAAGGCTATGCTAATTTAAACAGAATGCATAACTTCAAGTTGTTTTCTCGGGCCAGAGGAAATGTGAGATATTCACATCCTCTCCATGCAATAGAGGGAGGCTCAGGGAAATTTACCTGTGGAACTAGTTTGACCAGGAGAATAGACAGAAGAACCTTGTCACCCACCTTAAGAAGTGTGCCTTCATGCCACCAGAGAGAACTAAGGCAGCTTGTTCCACTCTCCTGGTTTGACTTGCAAAATTAATAACAATCATAAATTTAAGAGCTAAGAATGAACAAACCATGTCAAGATAAAAACACCGAACCTCCACGGTGAGCAGAATAGGACTAAGTGCGCACCCCGAACGCACGAGTCTCCTTTCTGAAAGGAGAGGGAGCTTTCTCTGCATTCTCAGAGGTGCTGTCTCACCTGGATTTCTTAGTAGCATGAAAGTTGAAATCATTCTTTTTCCTATCTTATCCTTTTATGGTCCTTAGAAAAAGATCCTGTCTTTCCTCCACATAGTATTTTGAAAATACTGTTACTTATTTCTAGGAAGTTGTTGCATCATTATTAATGAGTTTGATTCCATTTAAACACGTTAATTAATGAAGACATAATAAACACCTAGATTTCTGAAATGTATTGTGGTATGTTCTGTCCATCTTAACGGCATATGCGAATTTACTTTACACAAGGGCTACACCCACATATGTGGTAAGAGTAATTCTAAATGGTGCAGGAGTCCACTTGGTAGCCAAGCAGCAGTAGCCGAGGCATGGAGGTGCGAACACACCACGTGTGTTCAGAAGGGCAGAGGTTTCATGTATGAAGTGGTAGGGACTGGGCCGGAAACAGACTGAGAGTAGATGCGGACACTCGGCAAGGCCAGGCCAAGAAATCTCGACTGGCGCCAGAGGTAATTTTAAGTGGCACGGCCAGGTAACATCTTTGTCTAACTTTTCTTCCTTATGCCATCACGTGTCCCCAGACATATATTCCTGCATTTTTATGATTAATCTGCCCAACCTACCTCTGATCCGGCCCCTCCCATGTGCTCTGTGTAATTTGGCTGGGTTCAGGACTGTTTAACTTAACTTTGTGGAAGGTGAGGAATCTGTAAAGGATTGGATCTGTCAAAAAAAAAATCTGAGTTTGAGGCAACTTTTTGAAAAGTGGAAGTGTTTGAAATGGATTGGAGAGGGGGAAGTTGGGAAGTTAGTGCTCAGTACAAAGTCTAGTGGATACAGAACAACAAATTCCCAAACTAGTGCTACTGCACTGGGCCCAGGCAGGAAGGGACGCACAAGAGGAGCAAATTTCTTGGGAGTGCTAGCACTACGATAAGCACTCGGTTCTTTTTGTTTGTTTGTTTTTTGTTTTTTACTTTTATTGATTTGAGAGAGAGAGGGAGAGAAGGAGAGAGAGAAACATCAACCGGTTATTCCACTTGCCAATGCATTTATTGGTTGAATCCTTCATGTGCCCCAACCATGGATTGAACCCGCAACCTTGACATGCTTCCTTATCTTACAGATGAATAAACTCAACCACAGAGGTGAAAACTTTGTCTAAGGGCATACAGCTAATGGGAGAATCAGGATTTAAACTCGGAGTCATTATGATACAAAGTTTGGATCATGAGCATGTAGTCACCAGGAACATAAATGGAAAATAGGAAAGCTGTGAGAGTTAGTTGGTAGGCAAAGAAGGATAATTGGCTCCCTTTTAAATGTCTGAGTACCCTGTAAATTAAAACTGCGATTGGCCCTGGCCGGTTGGCTCAGCGGTAGAGCGTCGACCTGGTGTGCAGGAGTCCTGGGTTCGATTCCCCGCCAGGGCACACAGGAGAGGCGCCCATTTGCTTCTCCACCCCTCCCCCTTTCCTTCCTCTCTGTCTCTCTCTTCCCCTCCCACAGCAAGGCTCCATTGGAGCAAAGATGGCCCGGGCTCTGGGGATGGCTCTGTGGCCTCTGCCTCAGGCGCTAGAATGGCTCTGGTTGCAACAGAGCGACGCCCCAGAGGGGCAAAGCATCGCCCCCTGGTGGGCATGCTGGGTGGATCCCGGTCGGGCGCATGCGGGAGTCTGTCTGACTGCCTCCCCGTTTCCAGCTTCGGAAAAATGAAAAAAAAAAAACCCAAAAAACAAAAAAAAAGCCTGCGATTGTTGTTAAAGGGTTCACATTTTAATATTAAAAATTAAAAATTAAATTTAAAACAGATCAGTGGTTGCTGGAGGCAGGGGTAGGGATAGGGAGAGACATGGGTGAAGTGGGTCAAAAAATAAAAAAGTTTAGAAAATAAAAAATACATAAAATTTCAAAAATAAAAATAAGGAAGGCTTCACTCAAGTAGATCTTTTTTTTTTTTTTTTTTTTTTTAATGAAAGGAGGGGAGATTGAGAGATTCCCACACATGCCCTAACTGGGATCCATCTGGGGTCAATGCTCGAATCAACCAAGCTACCCTCAGTGCCTGAGGCTGACACTACGAGCAACTGAGCCATTCTCATCGCCTGGGGATGATGCTGGAAATGCTTGAATCAATTGAACCACTGGCTGCAAAAGGGGACAAGAAAGAGAAGGGAGAGAGAAAGGGAAAGAGAAGCAGATGGTCGCTTCTTCTGTGTGCCCTAACCAGGGATAGAACTCAGGATGTCTGCATGCGGGGCTGACGCTCTATCCACTGAGCAACTGGCCAGGGCTCAAGTAGACCTGTTATTGCTTTAGGCTGGCTATATAAAGCACCACACAACCATATTTACTAGCACACCTGGTACAGTGTCTCAGATTTCCCAGCCTAGATATAGAGTCCATTGACTTAGTGAGAAAAGGTATTTATTGGAAGAAGGGAAAAGTGTTTCCATGTGTGAGTTTCTGGAAGAATCTTAGCAGCTGTGAG
Source organism: Saccopteryx bilineata (assembly GCF_036850765.1). NCBI lineage: Eukaryota > Metazoa > Chordata > Mammalia > Chiroptera > Emballonuridae > Saccopteryx > Saccopteryx bilineata. Next base: position 155,279,350 of record NC_089494.1, read on the forward strand.
CATAATAAGTAAACAATTTATCTGAGACACATTGATTTCCTGTGTTACCACATGCCTCTGATTTCCTGTCAATTGTGAGTGATGTTAAAAAAAATGAAAACTTGCATGGATGTTTGAAATAAGTTTAGTAAGTCTTCTAATGTATCCCAACAGGTAAAGCAAGGAGAGTAAATAACACCAGGAAAGTATTCCTGGCGTTAGTGGTATATATTTAGTGAAAGGAAAATATAAAAGTGGATCTTTTCAATAACTATTATTATCTGAAAGACCAATAATCTAGATGGAGGGACCAGCAAAACCAACAGGAGGTAAAATCTCTGACAGAGTCATAACTGAAAACCATTCAGTCTTAAATTCAGCAAGACAGACACGTCTCTAAATGATCAGAGGGTTAAAAAGGAAAACAAGAAGAATAAGGAAGGATTCCTGACAATCTGAAAGAGACATTCATATGGAAATGAGATGAAACTTACAGTCACGTGATTAAGGAAAGGTGATTCCTCCCTGGAGGACACCATTCCACTTCATAACCATGTCAGCCCCCATCCTACATGGAGTGTGTTTAATTTTCATGTTAGTTTTTTAGTCAATTTCTAGTAACATCTTTTATATAATATAACAATATGCACACACTTAATGCACTTAATAGGAGTATTTCTTTTAAGAAATAGAAAACAGTCTCCAGAGTTCTGAGTTCTTACTTAATCTCTAGCATTCTGTGTTATGTAAATGTATGTGTTTATGTTCTTTATAGCTTCCTTACATTCTCTTAAATGAATGCTATTAGTTTCATATAGTTCCTAATTTTAAAAAACAGAAAAGCAGCTAATAAAACATACTATACAGCCTGACCAGGCGGTGGCGCAGTGGATAGAGTGTCGGATTGAGAAGCAGAGGACCCAGGTTTGAGACCCTGAGGTCGCCAGCTTGAGCGTGGGCTTATCTGGCTTGAGCAAAAAGCTCACCAGCTTGGACCCAAGGTCGCTGGCTCCAGCAAGAGGTTACTTGGACTGCTGAGGGCCCACAGTCAGGGCACATATGAGAGAGCAATCAATGAACAACTAAGGTGTCGCAACGAAAAACTGATGATTGATGCTTCTCATCTCTCTGAGATCCTGTTTGTCTGTCCCTATCTCTCTCTCTCTCTGACTCTCTCTCTGTCCCTGTAAAAAAAATCAAACAAAAAAAACATACTATACACTGATAATAATTAATATAGACAGGCCCATAGATTTGAAATACCAGAAAGTTCAATATGACTGACTTCATATCTTGAGAATTAAAATAACAGCAAGGGAATATGCACAGTAACAGATTTTTAAGCAGGATATGTTATTTTTGTATTTCCAGGCAAAGTGACTTTTCAACAAAGTAGGTCAGTCTGGCATAAGGTCACATCTACAGACATCATAAGGCTAAACAATTTCATAAACAAATCCCACAGGACCAGATTTCAAAACTACACTTCTGAAAGAGGTTTTTATAGCCAAAGAATATATGTAGATTCCATAATTTTATATTTAATCTATCCTACCAAAAAGTAAAATTTACTGTTTGACTAACTGTGTTTTGTAAATCTAGATCCTTACTCCCAAATTTTCTTTCTCAGTATTATCTTTAACATTACTTTAAAATTTATTCTAATTTCTTTTATTCCAAAAATAGCATCATGCTCATCGTAACACTGTTTCAACAACATTCAAAATAAACAGCATTATAAACTCCTCCTGGTCATTTGTAAAGCATGATGTGTCACGACGATCAATTCTTTCCTGCTCCCCAGTGCTGTTTGTAACCTTATGTGGCAAGTGCCAGTGTGTGCTAACCTATGATGCCTCCACAAACCGCTATCCTCTGGACATTTGAATAGAGGGACTCGGTGTGCCTTGGAATCTCCATGAAACAATTTCCAAAGATAGGCAAACACACACCAGAGACTTAAGAAATCTCCAATAGTGTCACTACGATCCAGCCACTCTGGTCTTCTTGCCATTCCTCACAGACTCTGGGCACGGTCTGCCTCAGGACCTTGCACCTGAGCATTCCCTTGGCTGAGAATGCTTCATTCCTCCATTTCTCAGTAGCTGACTCTGATACTTTCTTGAAGTCTTTGCTCATAGAGATTAACCAACCAATTTGCAACACCCCCTCTCAGTTCCTGGCACTTCCTAACCCCATCTCTGCTTTATTGTACCCACCATCTTAAATATTTGTTTTTTGTCTGTTTCCCTTCCTTAGAATGTGCACTCTGTAAGGATGGAGATTTGCAAGCATCTTATCCCCTGATGTTTCCTCGGTACCAAGAATATCATAGAAGAGGCACTCAATAAATACTTGTTTATTGAATGCTTATTGCAAGATGACTTGAACCCTTACCTCACCTCAGAGTAGTAGGTAGTTATTTCCTTCTTGTTCATTTCACAGCCCCGGAAACACTCAGGCATGGGTTAGCAGTGGTCCAAATACCACACTCCCCTATGTGTACCAAAGGTGCACCAAAAAAACAGGCGGCATTTCTCTCTGAGCTTGTGATGTTCGGCAATGTTTGTGTTTATCATATGGGGCAAAGTATGCCAAAGAGAAGAACTAGCAATAGAGGGAGATATTAAATCTCTCTCCAAGGTGAGATTCACTATGTGGTTTGTGAATCATTTTATTATCCTCTTGAACTTAAGTCTAAATAAATGTTCAAATGGAAATTGGAATAGCAGGTAAGTTTCATTTCACATAGCCAGAGAATTCAGAGATATGCCATTGAATGCCTAAAACAACCACAACTGATTATAATCAAAGTGATGGTCAGTATTTGAAATTGTCTCTCTACACCCTACGTTCAAAATAAGGCATAATATTGATTCACTATATGGCACACGCCAAGCAAATTAATATATTCTTTGCAGTAATTAAACTTGTAAATGTTGCTTTTGACAAACTCGGGGTCAGAGACATTTGTAAGAAAATGGAATGCATAGGAAAAATTTTAACCTAAGAAAATACAAGTATTTCAACCCTTAAAATAACTGGTTCTAAATTTTTAGCCAACAACTTGACTTTTTCAAGAAAAATAGAAAAATTGAGTCTGAAGTAAATCAAACCCAGTGGTCGTTAAAGCTCATAAAGAATTATTTCAAGTTTTGTCCTCATGGCAGAAACACTCCATTAGGCAGGCACTGCTTTGAAAGAATTAATCTTTTAGAGGATTAATCAGATGAAGGAGGGGAGATACTTTTGAACCCACTCCTTTTGTGAGTGTTTATGTGCTGGGAGAAAGTGACAGACACCCACTTGGGCCCCAGAATTATCTGCTGAAGCCGTCTGTCCAGGGACAGAAGAAACTCACTGTCGAGGCAGAGGGTCTTTGACTCATATCTCTCGATTATTTTAGGAGGATAGGAAAAATCAATAATAGCAATAATATTGAGATTAAAAAAATAAATTAAAAAAATAAATTTTAAAAATGAATAACTTGAAAAATGTCATTTTTTGAAACTAATTCTGAGAGTTGTGCTTAAACTAAGATATATCTCTTTCAATGAAATACTATAAAAATAACAATCTATAACAGAAAAATGATCATAATCACCACCTTCAGGTAAATATTGTGGCACTTCATATAAAGTAAGAATAACCTAATTAGTGAATTTCAAGTTATTTCTGGACTAAAAATATGGAATAATTTTTTTCTTGAGTTAAGAAAACAATAATTGCAATCTAAAAATAAATCCTGTGATGATTACAGTCGGGTTACATATGTGGGTCCTGCTAAAACACGGGTGTTAGAGACACAGCTCTAGATGGAGGGCTGGAGGGAATCAACTTGCCCATTAATTTTAATGTCCTAAACTCAGCGAACTTGATAGCAGGGAACTAAAGCCACTTGTTTCTTTAAGAGTTTATAGATTGTTCTCATTACTTTGAGCTCAATCTAGAAATTGGTATTCTTGGTAGGAAACTAAGGTGCAACAACATTAAAAAATCAAATTTGATTAGGATTAACATGTCACTGCTATTCCTGGAATGTTAAACAGCATTATATATGGCCATTATTAATTGACAGATTAATTAGACATGTAACTGAGAAACATCTATTGCTATCCTGTTTCTAAAAACCAAGGAACATATCAATATCCCCAAATAATAAAAACTCTGCTCATCCTACCCTTGAAATATGACTTAATACCCCCCTCTAAAAATCTGTACTATCTTTAATAAACATCAACAGTTCTGGAGTTAAAAACATTACAATCATAACCTTGAATTTGCATTAATGCATTTTAAATTCTGTGTATGGACAAGAATATGAAGCAACTTAAAACCAGTAAAACAAACCTAGTGTTTCCATGTCTTACAGTTCATATTTTAGCATGCATACCATCAGGCTTTTGCCAAAGGATTTCTAACACATACAAAAATATTTATCTGCTTTTCTAAGGCAATACTCTCTGAAGTTCTCCCAAATGTTTTTACTAACAAGAAGCCACTAGATGCCTTTAAGTTCACAAATTACATGTTTCTGCTTTAAAAAAAATTTTTTTAAGAGATAGAACAAAATCAATGACTACTTACCCAGGAGACATTTTTACCCTTAGGTGTTTTTAGCATGGCAACTTGCAGTGCCGAAGTGGCCAACAACAGTTGCACCAACATGGAAAAGCAGATGGAATATATCCTAAATGTCTTTGTTACCCAAACGCAAAAAGTTCCCTGGTTTGCCAGACACAGATATCATAAGAAACAATGAAAATAACCTTCAGGTAACCCATTTTTCTTCTTAGTACTAAGCAGGTGAACACACACATCACAGATTACTACACTAATCACTCAGTATATAAAGGCAGAAGCTGCAACATGTGTTATCTTCCATATATTCATAAAATCCAAAGTGGAGTACTGTATTTCCTTAAGAAATGAAAGTTGAATCCATGTGAAAATGTCCAAAATCACAGAAGAATTCCTCTCTCAGTTGCTAAACTGTCATTCCCAATGACTCCAAGCTTGGTAGCGATAGCTTACTGTTACTTTGTATGAAAAAGAGTGAAAGTAAGTAGCATTTAGGAACCTTGTAGGTTAGCTGCTGGTGGCATCCATTTTCGGAGGCGCTTGACTCTAGGGCCGCCCGGAGGATAAAGACAATGCAGAGCTCGTTTTCAATAAATAATACTTAGTCTCAGGTACAATGTGTACCTGCAAGTTCCTTCTGCGAAGCCTCACGCCGGAGGTATTCCTCTCTCTGCAGACCCGAGGACTCACAGTGCACCTGTTGTTGATGAAACTGCTCCGTAGAAAGGCTGGTTTCCTAACAACCAGTCACATTTGTTTATAAGGTAAGAGAAACAGAAGCCCCAGAGGGGAGCACATTAGATGCCCCAGATGGAAGAGCAAAGCTGGAAATCATAGTTGGCTCTCTTCCCTTTGTTTCTGCGTCCTTGCATCCTGTTTCTTCTACCTCCTGTCAATCTAGATTAACTAAGCAGATCCAGGCTAAATTCTGCTACTATCAATAGTGATTAGTGTGAGTTGATGAAATCGGATTATACAGGCAAACCTCTGCCTTCTCCCTAGGCAAGCAACACCATGATATTGGAAAGCCTGGTGTCCTTCTCTTCACCAGACTGAAGCTTTCTAGAAGGTTCTGCCAGATGGATTATGCTAACAAGAGAAAACCTGGCCACCTGAGGCTGCTCCTATACAAACAGAAGGGGAAGGAACCATCTATTTCACTTACTTTTTTTCTTCTTCAAATGCCATTGTTTTAAATTCAGATTTAAAGTTAAAGGACTACAGAAGAGCCTGACCTGTGGTGGTGCAGTGGATAAGAGCATTGACCTGGAATGCTGAGGTCGACGGTTTAAAACCTTGGACTTGCCTGGTCAGGGTACATATGGGAGATGATGCTTCCTGCTCCTTCTCCCTTCTCTCTCTCTCTCTCTCTCTAAAATGAATAGTGTTAAATAATTATTTTTTAAAAAATGACTATACAATAAATGCACAGCATTTTTCCATTTCATTGAATTTTATTTTCCTAGAAGGGTGCCCAATTTTACCCAGAAATTGAGGTCATGAGAGGCTACAGAAGGGGCTAGAAACTGGCAGTTGCTTTGGATGAGCATGTATTATATACCAAGCACAACGTAAGAGAACTTAATATATGCTCAAGGTAAAGTGATTCTGGAAATAGGTATTAACACCAATATGATAAAGAGGAGGAAATTAAGATTCAGAGATGTTCAGTACCTCTCAATGAAGATCTACTGGCCCAGAGCAATGCTTTTTAGACTCCTCTCACTGAGAACAAATGGCAGCATTGGGATATTTTCTATGGGTCTTTCCCAACTAAAGAATATATATATTATATTTAAGGACTCATATGTTTTCATTAAGGGTTTAAAAATTCTCTGGAATTATGGTTCTTGCTTGTTTTAAAATAACAATGTTATAGGACTCCTTTCAGAAACATTTTAGATTAAATTTTAGAAAGCATAAGACACTAAAGAGGGGCTACACAGTTGTCCTAAAAAATATCAGTGCTCTAGGCAAAGGGCCTAAATGACAAATGACTTTGGTGATACATTCACCAGATGTAGTCAATAAAAATAGCTAACATTAATTGAATGCTCTATGTGGTATTTTGCTTTTTATTTTTTAAGATTTTATTTATTGATTTTACAGAGAGAGAAGAGAAAGGGATGGGGAGCAAGAAGCATCAACTCGTAGTTGTTTTACTTTAGTTGTTCATTGCTTGATTAATTGATTGTGGCATTTTACCTTTTTAAAAAATCTTTCTTAGTCAAAATAATCAAAGTCCAATGAGGTTGATTTTAAATGTATTTGGTGGAGGCAGTCTTAAGCAATATTAAATTTTAAAAAGCCATATTATAATTAAAATTACAGATACAAACTGAATTTTCAATCAATTCAAGATTAGAGGAAAAATTAAAATAAATATAGAAATGGAGAAAAAATTATAAATTAAAATTTTTTCTTCATTATGAGTAGCTTTTGTGTCTGTGTATGTCTGTGTATGAGTGTAAATATCACTGCTCCATTATATCATAAGCTCCTTAAAGACATGGCTCACATCTACTATATTTTTTCTCTTTGTAATATATTTTTACTAATGGTTGCTCAATAATTGATGTTGACTAATTAGGTCATTTTAAAACTAATTATGAATTTTAAAACAGTTCACTGAATATAGTTTTCTGTTAAAAATTTCTGCAATATAACATAAGTAACACACATAAAGCAATATCAACTTATGATTAAAATTCTCAATAACATATGTATAGAAGGAAAGTACCTCAACCTAATGAAAGCCATAGATGACAAACCCTCAGGTAATATCTTACTCTGTGGTGAGAAACTGAAAACTTTTCTTTTAAAATCAAGGATGCCTACTCTTACCATTCTTATTCAACATAGTTCTGGAAATCCTAGCCAGAACAATCAGGAAAGAAAAAATAAAAATAAAGGAATCTAAATTGGGAATGAAGTAAAAATGTCACTTTCAGAAGATGACTTGATATTTTTTATATAGAGAACCCTAAAGACTCTAGCCAAAAAACTATTAGGAACAACAAACAAGTACAGTAAAGGTACAGGGTACAAATCAATGCACAAAAATCCACTGCTTTCTCATACACTAACAATGAAATTCTTTTTGCCAACAAAAAGAATTAAATACCGAGAAATAAATTTAACAAAGAAGGTGAAGGATCTATAAACTGAAAACTACAAAGATATTGAAAAAGACACATTGAAATGGAGAGATATTCCATGTTCATGGAGTGGGAGAATCAACATAATTAAAATGTCCATATTACCCCAAGCAATATACAGGTTTAATGCAATCAATCACCATAAAAATCCTAATGTTATCTTTTAAAGAAATAGACCACCACCAACAACAAATCATCAGATTTGTATAGAATCACAAAATATCCCAAGTAGCCAAAGTAATTCTGAGAAAAAGGAACAAAGCCAGAGGATCACACAACCTGACGTCAAATCATACTACAGAGCAACAATAATCAAAACTGAATGGTACTGGCAGAAAAACAGACCACAGACCAATGGAACAGAATTGAGAGCTGAGAAATAAAACCACATGTATAGGGCAAACAATTTTTGGCAAAGGGGCCAAAACATACAGTGGAGAAATGAAGCCTCTTCAATACATGGTGCTGGGAAAACTGGAAAGCCACATGTAAAAGAATGAAACTAGATTACAGTTTATCGCCATGTACAAAAATTAATTCAAAATGGATCAGACCTAAATAAAACACCTGAAGCAGTAAATTACATTGAAGAAAACATAGGTACTAAACTCATGGACCTTGGTCTTAGAGAAGATTTTGTAAATTTGACCCTAAAGAAAACGGAAGTAAAGGCAAAAATAAATGAATAAGACCATATCAAACTAAAAAGTTTCTGTACAGCAAAAGAAACAACCAACAAAATGGCAACTGACCAAATGGAGAATAATATTTACAAACAACAGCTCTGACAAGGAGTTACTATCTAAGATATATAAAGAATTCATACAACTCAACATGAAACAAACCAATAATCCAATTAAAAAATGGTCAGAGGACCTGAACAGACACTTCTCCCAAGAAGACATACAGATGATCAACAAATATAAGAAAAGATGCTTAACTGTATTAGCTATTAGGGAAATGCAAATCAAACTATAGTGAGATACCACCTCACTGGCTATTAGAATGGCTATTATCAACAAGACAAATAATAACAAGTGTTGAAGTGTTGAAGAGGTTGTAGAGTAAAAGGAACCCTCATTCACTGCCAGTGGGAATGTAACCTGGTGCAACTATGATGGAAAAAAAGTATGGTGGCACCTCAAAACTTTAAAATAGTTACCATTTGACTCAGCAACCTCTCTTCTGGTTATTTATTTGAAACATTTGAAACCATTTATTTGCAAAGATATGTGCACCCCTATGTTCACTGCAGCATTATTCATGGTGGCCAGGATATGCAAACAACCCAAGTGTTCTTCAATAGAAGACTGGATAAAGCAGATGAGGTACATATATACTATGAAATACTTTTCAGCCATAAAAAAGATAAAACACTGCCATTATGACCACATGAATGGACCCTAAGCATATTATGCAAAGCAAAATAGGTCAGTTAGAAAAAGCTAAGCACTATATGATTTCACTTATATGTGAGATACACAACCAAAACTCAAAGAGAAAGACAACAATATGGTGGTTACCAGGGGGAAGGTGTATGGGGGGGTAGTATAGTGCAAAGAGGGCCAAATATATGACTTTATTTGGTGGGTACACAATGCAATATACAAAATATGTGTCATAGAAATATATACTTGAAACTTATATAATCTTATTAACCAATGTCACCCCAGTAAATTTTAATTAAAAAATAAATTGTTTTAAAAAAGCAGGTAAAGCAATCTGTAATAGAAGTTTTGACTAATATATAAACTAGGGATTACTTATTTAGAATTATTTTGATTTGTATTTTTACATTTTAAATTTTCTAAAAATCATAAAGAGATATCTATTACAAGTTTAGCATCCTAGAAGGGACTTGTATAAAAGTAAAACCAGACCATGTGACTCCAAACATACTTAATTTCACATCCTTTTTGAAACATTTAGGTTTAAACTAAAACTAAATTTTTGTTCCTTTGAATCGTAATGGTTTCATGTTTTGTGGATGGAATTATGTGTCTCTCCCCAAAATATGTTTAATTTCCTACCTTCAGTATCTCACAATATGACTTTATTTTGAAATAAGTTCTTTACAAAGGTAATCAAGTTACTAGGCCTATTATTGTCACTTCTAATCAACATAGTATTTGAAGCCCTAGCCACAGCAATCAAACAAGACAAAGAAATAAAAGGAATACAAATTGAAGAAGTAAAGCTTTCATTATTTGCAGATGACATGATACTATATATAGAAAACCCTAAAGATTCCACCAAAACAAATTAGAATAAATGACTAAAGTTGCAGGATACAGAATCAATATACAAATATGTTTCTTTCTATACACCACTAACAAATAATCAGAAGAAGAAATTAAAAAAGTAATTCCATTCACAATTGCATCAAAAAGTATAAAATACCTAGGAATACATTTAACTGAAGAGGTAAAACACCAATGCTCTGAAAATTATAAGACACTGAAGAAAAAAATTAAACAATATACAAACAAATGGAGGATATACCTTGCTCATGAATTGAAAAAAATTAGTATTGTTAAAACGTCCTTACTACCTAAAGTAATATCCAGATTCAATGCAATCTCTATTAAAATACCAGTGGGTTTTTTTTTTCTCAGAAACTAATCCTAAAATACATAGTGAATTGCAAAAGACCTCAAAGAGCCAAAAAAATTCTGAGAAAGAATGAACTGGAAAGTATCACAGTCCCTGATATCAAACAATACTACAAAGCTACAATAATCAAAACAGTACAGTACTGGCATAAAATATATATATATAGAATAGAATGGAGAGGCCAGAAATAAATCCTCACTTATACAGTCAATTAATCTATGACAAAGAAGGCAAGAATATACTATGAAGTAAAGACAGTTTCTTTAATAAGTGTGAAAATGACAGATACAAGCAAAGAAACAAAATTGGACCATTTTCTCAGACTATCCACAAAAATAAACAAAAAATAAATTAAAGACTTAAATGTTAGACCTGAAACCATAAAATTCCTAGAAAAGTCTTTGACATCACTCTTAGCAATATCTTTTTGGATATATGTCCTCAAGCAAAGGAAACAAAGAAAAAATAAACAAATAGGACTACATAAAACTAAAAAAGCTTTGCACAGCAAAAAAAAGCATCAACAAAATAATAACACAACCTATTGAATGGGAGAAAATATTTTCAAATGATATATTTGATAAAGGGTTAATACCAAAATATATAAAGAACTCAATCAACTTAAAACCAAAAATTAATTAAACAATTCAGTTAAAAAATGGGCAGAGAACCTGAAGAGTCATTTCTCTCAAGAGGACAAACATATAGCCAACAGACATATGAAGAGATGCTCAACATTACTAATCAGTGAATACAAGTTAAAAGCTCAATGAGATATTGCCTCACATTTATCAAAATAACTACCATTAAAAAATCAACAGATAGCAAGTATTGGTGAGGATGTGGAGAAAAGGAAACCCTTGTGCACTGTTGGTGGGATTGTAGATTAGTGCAGTCACCATGGAAAACACTATGGAGATTCCCCATACAGTTTTTTTTTTATGATTTTAACTTATTGTGTTTACATAGATTCAAGTGTCCCACCGAATATATCTTCCCCCACTCTCGTGTTCCCCTCGGCCCATCTTTTGCTCCCTCGCCCCAATGCATTCCCCTCTTCCCACCAGGATTTGCTGACTCTATAATGCTGTGTTATGTATATATAGATATAATTTCACTGATCTCTTTCCCTTCTTTGATCCCATCTTCTCTTCCACTTTCCCTCTGTCCGCTTTCCCTCTGGTCCCTTTGATCCCACCTCTGCCTCTGTTCTGTTCCTCAGTTCATATTGTTCATTAGATTCCTCAAATGAGTGAGGTCATATGATATATTTCTTTCTGTGCCTGACTTATTTCACTTAGCATGATAGTTCCCAGGTCCATTCATGTTGTTGCAAAACATAAGATTTCCTTCTTCCTCATGGCTGTGTAGTATTCCATTGTGTATATGTACCACAGCTTTTTATTTTTTTTTTAATTTTTTAATTTTTTTTGCATTTTTCTGAAGCTGGAAACAGGGAGAGACAGTCAGACAGACTCCCGCATGCGCCCGACCGGGATCCCCCCGGCACGTCCACCATGGGGCGACACTCTGCCCACCAGGGGGCGATGCTCTGCCCATCCTGGGCGTCGCCATGTTGCGACCAGAGCCACTCTAGCGCCTGGGGCAGAGGCCACAGAGCCATCCCCAGCGCCCGGGCCATCTTTTGCTCCAATGGAGCCTTGGCTGTGGGAGGTGAAGAGAGAGACAGAGAGGAAGGCGCGGCGGAGGGGTGGAGAAGCAAATGGGCGCTTCTCCTATGTGCCCTGGCCGGGAATCGAACCCGGGTCCTCCGCACGCTAGGCCGACGCTCTACCGCTGAGCCAACCGGCCAGGGCTGTACCACAGCTTTTTAAACCACTCATCCATTGAAGGACACTTGGACTGATTCCAGATCTTGGCTATTGTAAACAATGCTGCAATAAACCTGAGGATACATTTATTATTTTGAATAAGTGATTTGGTATTCATAGGATATATTCCTAAAAGTGGTATGGCTGAGTCAAAGGGCAATTCTATTTTTAATTTTTTGAGCAATCTCTATATTGATTTCCACAGTGGCTGCACCAGTCTGCATTCCCACCAGCAGTGTAGGAGGGTTCCTTTTTCTTCACATCCTCTCCAGCACTTATGTGTTTTGTTAAAAAGCACCATTCTGACAGGTGTGAAGTAGTATCTCATTGTGGTTTTAATTTGCATTTCTCTAATGATTAGTGATGTTGAACATTTTTTCATATGCCTATTGGCCATCTTTGTGTCCTCTTTGGAGAAGTGTCTATTCATTTCTTTTGCCCAGTTTTTGATTGGATTGTTTACCTTCCTGGTGTTGAGTTTTACAAGTTCTTTATAAATTTTGGTTATCAACCCATTATTTGACAAATTGGTGAATATTTTCTCCTATTGTGTGGGTTGTCTTTTTATTTTGTTAATGATGTCTTTTGCTGTACAAAAACTCTTTAGTTTGATATAGTCCCATTTGTTCATCCTGTCCTTTATTTTACTTGCCCGTGGAGATAAATCACCAAAAATATTGCTACGAGAGATATCGAATTTACTGCCTATGTTTTCTTCCAAGATGTTTATGGTTTTACAACTTACATATACATATTTTATCCATTTTTAGTTGATTTTTGTGAATGGTGTAAGTTGGTGATCCAGTTTCATTTTTTTGCAAGTACCTGTCCAATTTTCCCAACACCATTTATTAAAGAGGCTATCTTTACTCCATTGTATGCTCTTACCTCCGTTCTCAAATATCAATTGCCCATAAAGGTGTGGGTTTATTTCTGGGTTCTCTGTTCTGTTCCATTGATCTATATGCCTGTTCTTATGCCAGTACCAAGCTGTTTTGAGTACGATGGCCTTGTAGTATAACTTGATATCAGGAAGTGTGATACCTCCCACTTTATTCTTCTTTTTCAGGTTTGCTGAGGCTATTCATGTTCTTTTTTGGTTCCATATAAATTTTTGGAATATATGTTCTATATCTTTGAAGTATGTCATTGGTATTTTAATTGGTATTGCATTGAATTTATAAATTGCTTTGGGTAATATAAACATTTTAATGATGTTTATTCTTCCTAACCATGAGCATGGTATATGCTTCCACTTGTTTGTATCTTCCTTGATTTCCTTTATCAATGTTTTATAATTTTCCGAGTACAAGTCTTTAACCTCCTTGGTTAAATTTACTCCTAGGTATTTTATTTTTTGCAATATTGAAGGGGGTTGTTTTCTTAATTTCTCTTTCAGACAGTTCATTGTTGGTGTATAAAAATGCCACTGATTTCTGAATATTGACTTTATATCCTCCCACCTTGCTGAATTCATTTATTAGGTCCTGTAGTTTTTTGCCTGAGACGTTAGGGTTTTCTATATACAATATCATATCATCAGCAAATAATGATAGTTTTACTTCTTTTTATCCAATTTGGATGCCTTTTTATCTCTTCTTCTTGTCTGATTGCTGTGGCTAGGACTTCCAGGACTATGTTGAATAAGAGTGGTGAAAGGGGACACCTTGTCTTTTTCCTGATTTTAAGGGGATTGCTTTTCATTTTTGCTCATTGATTATGATGTTAGCTGTGGGTTTGTCATAGATGGCCTTTATCATGTTGAGGTATAATCCCTATATTCCCACTTTGATGAGAGTTTTGATCATAAATGCGTGCTGGATTTTATCAAATACTTTTTCTGAATCTATTGTTATTATCACGTGATTTTTATCCTTTCTTTTGTTTATGTGTTGAATCACATTGATTGATTTGCAAATATTGTATCAGCCTTGTCTCCTCAGAATAAATTCCACCTGATCATGATGTATGATTTTTTTCATGTATTGCTGGATCCGGTTTGCTAATATTTTGTTGAGAATTTTAGCATCTAAATTCATCAGAATATAGGTCTATAGTTTTCTTTCTTTGTAGTGTCTTTTCCTGGTTTTGGAATCAGACTTATGCTTGCCTCATAAAAGGAGTTTGGAAGTCTTCCCTCCTCTTGAATTTTTTGAAATAGCTTGAGAAGGATAGGAGTTAGTTCTTCTTTGAATATTTGGTAGGATTCGCCTGTGAAGCCATCTGGCCCAGGGCTTTTGTTTGTTGAGAGTTTTTTGATAACTGTTTCAATCTTATTTGATGAAAGAAATCGATCTGTTTAGGTTTTCTAATTGTTATATATTGATTTTTGAAAGATTATATGTTCCGAGGAATTTGTCCATTTCGCCTAGGTTGCCTAATATTATGGCATACAGTTCTTCATAGTAATTTCTTAAAATCCTTTGTATTTCTGCTGTGTCAGTTGTTACTTCTCCACTCTCATTTCTAATTTTATTTATTTGAATCCTCTCTCTTTTTTTCTTGGTGAGTCTTTTTTTATTTTATTTTATTTTATTTTATTTATTCATTTTAGAGAGGAGACAGAGAGGGACAGAGAGAGACAGAGAGAGACAGAGACAGGGGGGAGGAGCTGGAAGCATCAACTCCCATATGTGCCTTGACCAGGCAAGCCCAGGGTTTCAAACCAGCAACCTCAGCATTTCCAGGTCGATGCTTTATCCACTGCGCTACCACAGGTCAGGCCTTGGTGAGTCTTGTTAAAGGTTCATCAATCTTGTTTACCTTTATAAAGAACCAGCTCTTGGTTTCATTGATCTTCTGTATTTTTTTTTTGCCTTGATGTCATTTATTTCCACTCTGATATTTATTATTTCCTTCCTTCTATTTCCTCTTGGCTTTACTTGCTGTTCTTTTTCTTGTTCTTTTAGATGCAGGGTTAAATTTTTTATTTGAGCTTTTTCTAGCTTCTTAAGGTATGCCTGTAATGCTATGAACTTCCCTCTCAGGACTGCTTTTGCTGTGTGTCATATATTTTGAGTTGTTGTATGTTCGTTTTTATTTGTTTCAAGAAAAATTTTGGTATCTTCCTTGATCTCATTGTTAACTCATTCGTTATTTAATAACATGCTATTTAGTTTCCAAGAGTTTGAGATTTTTTCAGTTTTTCTATTGTGGTTGATTTCTAGTTTCATGCCATTGTGATCCGAGAAGATCTTTGATATAATTTCAGTCTTCCTAAATTTGTTGAGACTTGTTTTGTGCCCTAACATGTGGTCTATCCTAGAGAATGTACCATGAGCACTTAAAAAGAATGTATATTCTTCTGCTTTAGGGTGAAAGGTTCTGAAGATATCTATTAAGTCCAGTTCATCTAGTGTGTCCTTTAAGTCTGCTGTTTCTTTGTTAATTTTCTTTCTTGAGGATCTATCCGGTGATGTTAATGGTGTATTGAAATCCCCTACTATTATAGTGTTGCTGTTGATCTGGTCCTTTATGTCCATGACAATCTGCTTCATATATTTAGGTTCTCCTATATTAAGTGCATAGATATTTATAATGGTTATATCTTCCTGTTGAATTGCTCCCTTTATCATTATGTAGTGACCTTCTTTATCCCTTACTATAGTCTTTGTTTTAAAGTCTATTTTGTCAAATATAAGTATTGCTACTCCAAGTTTTTTTTTTCATTTTAATTTGCATGAAAAATTTTTTCCATCCCTTTACTTTCAGTCCATGTGTATCTTTTATTTTGAGTTGGGTCTCCTGTAGACAGCATATGTACAAATCCTCTTTTCTTATCCATGCAGCTACCCTATGTCTTTTGATTGGAGTATTTAATCGATTTACATTTAAGGTGATTATTGATATGTAATTGTTTATTGCCATTTTATTCTTTAATTCTACATTCCTCTTTTATTAGATTTTTTACCCCTTTGTTCTCTTTACAGCAGGCCCCTTAACATTTCTTGTAGTATTGGTTTGGTTGTAATGAATTCCTTGAGGGTTTTTTTTTTTGGGGGGGGGGGTCTGGGAAGCTTTTTATTTCTCCTTCGATTTTAAATGATAGTCTTGATGGATAGAGAAGTCGTGATTGTAGGCACTTGCTTTGAATTACTTTGAATATTTCTTGCCATTCCCTTCTGGCCTCTAATGTTTCTTATGAGAAGTCAAATGTCATTCTTATGGGGGCTCCTCTGTAGGTAAGTGACTGCTTTTCTCTTGCAACTTTTTGTATTTTTTCTTTATCTCTTAATTTTTGTATTTTAATTATGATGTGTCTTGGTGTAGGCCTCTTTGTGTTCATCCTTAATGGGACTCTCTGTGCTTCTTGAACTTGTGTGACTCTTTCCTTCATCAATTTAGGGAAGTTTTCAGCTATGATTTCTTCAATCCAATTCTCTATTCCTTGTTCTTTTTTTCTTCCTTCAATAACCCCTATGATGTGGATATTATTTCTCTTCATGTTGTCAGAGAGCTCTCTTAGAATTTCCTGACTTTTTGAGCCTCTTTACTTATTGCTGCTCTGCTTCTATGCTTTTGTTTATCTTGTCCTCTAAATCACTGATCCAATCTTCAGTTTCATCCATACTGCTTTTAATTCCTTCTAGTGTAGTCTTCATTTCTGATATTGTATTTGTCATTTCTGACTGGTTCTTTTTTATGATTTCAATGTCCTTTTTGATGCTTGCTATCTCTTTATTTACATGCTCATTATGTCCAACCATTGTTGCTCTAAGATCTTTGAGCATCCTTACAATCATTATTTTGAACTCTGCATCTGGTAATTTGGTTATTTCCATCTCATTCAGAACTTATTCTGGGGATTTCTTTTGTTGATTCATTTGCATTGAATTTCTTTGTCTTCCCATTTTGTCTGTGTATAGACTCCTCCTTTGGATGAGTTGTTTGTGTAGCTTGCTGAGTCTAGGGTTGGTATTGTCTGCCTCCAGTTTCCAGTTGTGTTGTTTCTAGAACTTCTTGGGTTGGCTTCAGCTGTTGTTTATAAACTGCTGTGGGCTATTTGTATGGTCACTTTTCTTTTTGCTATTTGTATTGGCATCTTCTACATCTTATCTGGGTCAGGTGTGAGGTCCCCATACAGTTTTGATTATTGTAACTTTGTAGTATAGTTTGATATCAGCATGCACGATACTTTACACTTTATTCTTGCTCAAGAATTCTTTGGCTTTTCAAGGTCTCTGGTGGTTCCATATAAATTTTAGAATTACTTATTCTAATTCTGAGAAAAATGCCATTAGTATTCTAATAGGGATTTCACTGAATCTATGAATTACTTTAGGTAGTAAGGATAGTTTAACACTATTAATCCTTTCAATTCATTGCCATACAATCCAGCATTTCTACTTCTAGGTATTTATTCAAATAAACTAAAACTTTAATTTGAAAGATACACACACACACACACACATACATATATACATATATATGTTCATTACAGCATCACTAGTAATAATCAAGATCTGGAAGGAATCTAGATGTCCATCAATAAATGAATAAATAAGATGAACATATATGTAATGGAGTATTATTCAGCAGTAGAAGAGAATAAAATAATGTCATTTGCAACAACATTGATGGATCTAGAGGGTATCATGTTAAGTATAATAACTCAGAGAGAGATAGACAAAAACCATATGATTTCACTTATATGTGGAATCTAAAAACAAAACAAAATAAGTGAAGAAACAAAACAAAAAAAAACAGAAACAGACCCACAGATACAGAGAACAAGCTGATGGTTGCCAAAGGGGAGGAAGTGGGCAGAAAGGAATTTTTAAAAATGAGATCACTGGATGGCCCTAATTCAACATGACTGGTAGCCTTACAAAAAGAATGAATTTGAACAGAGAGATAGATATATTCAGAGGGAAGATGATGTGAAGACACACAGGGAAAAGGGACCCATGTGACTGGAGTGTTGTATCTACTAGCCAAGTAATGCAAAGGATGCTAGCAAACACTAGAAACTAGACAAGGCAAAGAACAATTTCTCCCTGGTACCATCAGAAAGAGGATGGCCCTGCAAATAGGTCAGTTTCAGACTCCTAGTCTCTAGAACTATGAGACAATATATCTGTTGTTTTAAGCCTCCTAGTCTTAGGTAATTACAGCAGCCCTAGCAAAGTAACACATACTTGTTAATATAGTAGTTCTTTTCTGTTTCCTTTTAATGACGCTTGGAGTATTCCAAGTTTCTTTTATTAACTTCACTACACTCTGAGGAAGGGGCAACACCTCTCACCTTCCCCCAAACCTGACTGGCATCTCCACCAAAATTCTAAAAGTAAAAATGTTAACTTATTTTTCAATTTGATTTTAAAAATATACCTATACCATTTTATAACTGCTCACAAAAATTAGGTGATCTGGGAATGTGCAGATAATTCAGTACTTTCAGCCTTTTGTATAGTGCATTTTCAGCAATGAAATAGAAGTTGGTTTTGCATCTAATTTGCATCATCAAACAACTGTCTTTGAGTTATCATTTGCTTTTCTGATGTTCTTGTTTAATAAAAAAATCAAATGCTTTTTCTATCACTTCATATTCATTTTGAAATATCCCCTAATTTTTGTGAGCAGTATATTTGGCTTTAATTTTAATTTTTTTATAGATTACTTATTTCACATATTAGCTCTTCTTATCTTTGGGGCTCCTTGAACCCAAGGAGTCTGTGGGAAGAATTTAGGAGGTTCATGAACTTGAAAGGGAAAAAGATTACATCTTGCTTTTAATCACTTCTTACTGAAATTTAGGATTTCTTTCCATTACAAATGTTATTAATAAATAGTAGTGTTGGTAGTATTGGTGACAACAGCAAGAGAAATCACAGATATTTTCATATCATATTATAATTGTTTTAGATGTCTTGAAATATTATGTCTATCTTCTAGTTCAGGGGTTGGGAACCTAGGGCTTGCGAGCCAGATGTGGCTATTTTTTTTTTTTTTATTGATTTTTTAATTGATTTTTAGAGAGAGGGGAGAGAGAGAGAAGGGGGAGGAGCAGGAAGCATCAACTCCCATATGTGCCTTGACCAGGCAAGCCCAGGGTTTCGAACCGGCAACCTCAGTGTTCCAGGTCGACGCTTTATCCCACTGCGCCACCACAGGTCAGGCCCAGATGTGGCTATTTTGATGGCTGCATCTGGCTCACAGACAAATCTTTAATAAAAAAATAATAATGTTAAAAATATAAAACATTTTCATGTATTACAATCCATTCATTTCCTACCACTCATGTTCATGGTTGCGGGTGGCTGGAGCCAATCACAGCTATCCTCCGGAAAACACCAAATTTTTATTGGATAATGCGTAATGTACACAGGTCGTTGTGAGGTCAGGAAGTAAACTTCCCTCCTTTTAATCAAGTAGTCAGCTAGCTAATTGCAGAAACCCTTTTGACGAAGAATATGGCTAAAAGAAAAAAAGATGAGGAGTATCGTACTTTTCAGCAGGAATGGAAAGAGGAATTCGCCTTTGTGGAGAGAGAAGGTTCTGCAGTGTGTCTAATATGCAATGATAAAATTGCATTGATGAAACAGTTAAATATAAAGCGGCACTTCAACACATGCCATACTACATTTGCATCAAAATATCCAGCTGGGGACAGCAGGACGAAAGTATGTCAAGAACTACTATGCATAGTGAAAGCTAGTCAGCAGCAACTCCGTGTTTGGACCCAAGAAGGTGACTGAAATTCAGCTAGCTTTGCTGGTGCTTTAGCAATTGTGAGAAATGGAAAGCCATTCACAGATGAGGAGTATGACAAAACATTCATGCTTGATGTTGCCAATGAACTTTTTGACAACTTTTTGGATAAAGACAAGATAATCAAATGAATAAAAGACATGCCTCTGTCGGCAAGAACTGTTCATGATCGTACCATCATGATGGCAAATCAAATTGAGGCAACACAAGTGAAGGACATAAATGCAGCACCATTCTTTTCTCTCGCTTTGGATGAATCAATAGACACAAGCCATTTATCCCAGTTCAGCGTGATTGCAAGCTATGCTGTCAGTGACACACTATGTGAGGAAAATCTTGCTGTTTTGCCTATGAAAGAGACAACGAGAAGGGAGGATTTATTTAAGTCAGGGGTCCCCAAACTTTTTACACAGGGGGCCAGTTCACTGTCCCTCAGACCATTGGAGGGCCGGACTATAAAAAAAACTATGAACAAATCCCTATACACACTGCACATATCTTATTTTAAAGTAAAAAAAAAAAGGAACAAATACAATATTTAAAATAAAGAATAAATAAATAAATAAATAAAATAAAAAACAAGTAAATTTAAATAAAAAAACTGACCAGTATTTCAATGGGAACTATGGGCCTGCTTTTGGCTAATGAGATGGTCAATGTGCTCCTCTCACTGACCACCAGTGAAAGAGGTGCCCCTTCCAGAAGTGTGGCAGGGGCCGGATAAATGGCCTCAGGAGGCCACATGCGGCCCGCGGGCCGTAGTTTGGAGACCCCTGATTTAAGTCTTTCACTGCGTTCGCTAAAGAAAAAAAAATCTCCAATGGATAAACTTATTTTGGTGCGTACTGATGGTGCTCCATGCATGGTGGGGAAAAACAGAGGATTCATAGTGCTTTTTTGTGAACATGAAAAGAGACCCATCCTAATTGTTCACTGCATCCTACATCAGGAGGTGCTTTGTGCTCAGATGTGTGGTGAGCAGCTTGGTGAGGAGATGTCACTGGTCATTCAGGTGGTCAACTTTATTGTTGCCTGAGCTTTAAATGATCGCCAGTTTAAAACACTGCTGGATGAAGTTGGGAATAATTATCCTGGTCTGCTTCTGCACAGCAATGTGCGTTGGTTGTCAAGAGGGAAGGTGCTCAGCCATTTTGCGTCTCGTCTGAGTGAAATCTGGACTTTTCTTGAAATGAAAAACGTCAAGCATCCTGAGTTAGCTAACACTGTGTAGCTCCTGAAGTTCTACTATCTTGTGGACATGACTGAACATCTGAACCAGCTCAATGTGAAAATGCAAGGCATTGAAAATACAGTCTTATCCCTTCAACAAGCAGTGTTTGCATTTGAAAACAAGCTGGAATTCTTCATCACTGACATTGAAATAGGTCATTTACTACACTTTGAAAAACTGGGAGAGTTTAAAGATGCATGCACAGCAAGTGACCCTGCTCAACATCTTGATCTCCAGCAGCAGCAGGCTTCGCATCTAATCTCCTGTAGTCATTCAAAGCATGCTTTGGAGAATTTCGTGAGCGCACTCATCTTTTTAAGTTCATCACCCATCCACACGACTGTGCAGTGGACAGCACTGACCTGAGTTACATCCCCGGTGTCTCTGTCAGAGATTTTGAGCTATAAGCTGCTGACCTGAAGGCCTCAGACATGTGGGTGAATAAGTTCAAGTCACTGAATGAAGATTTGGAAAGATTTGCATGACAGCAAGCAGAGTTGGCAAACAAACACAAGTGGGGAGAAATGAAAATACTTCAACCTGCAGACCAGCTGATTGTCAAAACTTGGAATGCACTTCCCATCACATACCACACACTGCAGCGTGTGAGTATTGCTGTACTGACAATGTTTGGCTCTATGTATGCATGTGAACAGTCTTTCTCACATCTAAAGATCTCACTTCTATCACGTTTAACGGATAGAAGTCTCAATGCCTGCATGAAGCTTAACCTCACCACTTATCAACCAGACTACAAAGCCATCAGCAAAACCATGCAGCACCAGAAGTCGCATTAATGGTAAGAAGTACTTTATTCATCATTGGTTAGCAACAGCATAACGACGTTATTAAAAAGAATTCAGAGACTTATTGTACTTGAAAAGTGTTGGTCTTACATAAAATGCACACATTTACTTGTATTTAGTGTTAAACATATTGTATGGCTCTCACAGAATTACATGTTATTATTATTATTATTATTATTATTATTATTATTTTGTATTTTTCTGAAGCTGGAAACGGGGAGAGGCAGTCAGACAGACTCCCGCATGTGCCTGACCGGGATCCACCTGGCACGCCCACCAGGGAGCAATGCTCTGCCCACCAGGGGGCGATGCTCTGCCCCTCCGGGGCGTCGCTCTGTTGCAACCAGAGCCACTCCAGCACCTGGGGCAGAGGCCAAGGAGCCATCCCCAGTGCCCGGGCCATCTTTGCTCCAATGGAGCCTTGCTGCAGGAGGGGAAGAGAGAGACAGAGAGGAAGGAGAGGGGAAGGGGTGGAGAAGCAGATGGGCGCTTCTCCTGTGTGCCCTGGCCGGGAATCGAACCTGAGACTTTTGCACGCCAGGCCGACGCTCTACCACTGAGCCAACCAGCCAGGGCCAGAATTACATTTTAAAATATGTGGCGTTCATGGCTCTCTCAGCCAAAAAGGTTCCCGACCCCTGTTCTAGTTTATGATATGCGTGCTGATTCTTTAGGAGAAATCTGATTTGTTTTGCAATTTACATTGAAATACATAAAAACATTATGACGGTTTGATGATGCATGGATGAATGAATATATGGCTAAATATGACAAGCAAGCACTTTATGTGCTAAAAAGAGAATCTTAGGAGTGACTATATTAGTATTCTCTAAGAGTCTTTCAAGATTTTTAATCTTGTTATTTAGGGCATTAATAAGTACATGCATAATCATGTAAAACCTTTATTATTTTTTAAAAGCTAATTTTCAATATTACCAAAATTTCTATGAAGTTGTAGTATTTAAAGGCAAATGCCACTATAAAGTTGAGTACTTTATGCTAGTGTTATAATGGTATAGTTTATATCTCCAATAATAAACAAGCTCAATAAAAAAACTTTAATTAAAAGAGAAACAAATACATATATTACCAAATCACTGATTTGTTTTTTAGAATATTTTGAAAACAGTATTCTCATATAATTAATTTTCTTTGTTATTCTACAAATTTTATATTATGCCCTGAAAAGTATCATTCCAAAAAAGGATCCCTTGGGATTTGCCAGACTACAAAAGAATCCATGGCACAATAAATTTAGGAATTTCATCTCTAAAATAATCATGAAAAAAAAACTGAATAGAAGCAATATTATTCCACAAAGCTATTTTAAAAGATTGACTTTATGGTAAGTTAAAAAAAAATAAGGCTTTAAAATGCTATATACTAACCATGTACAAAATTAAAAACTTATTGATATCTAAGACATAATTGATTTATATCGCAAATATAGTTACCTACTGATGTGTAACAAATCATCCCAAAAAATAATGGCTTAAAGCAAAATTTATATCTCATGGTTGTGTGGGTTTACTGGGCTCAAACGGGTAGTTTCCATTTGGGGACTTTGATGTGATTATATCCAGGTAGCTGTTGGGGCTGATTCATCTGAAGGCTTGTATACGTTGACCATGCAAGATGGCTCAATCACATGGCTGGCAGTTGATGCTGGCTGTCAAGTGGGAGCTCAGATGAGGCTGGGGACTACAGGAAAACATGCAACCTTTCCAT
Organism: Saccopteryx bilineata; assembly: GCF_036850765.1. Lineage (NCBI taxonomy): Eukaryota > Metazoa > Chordata > Mammalia > Chiroptera > Emballonuridae > Saccopteryx > Saccopteryx bilineata. Next base: position 155,302,988 of record NC_089494.1, read on the forward strand.
GTGGCTGGAACTTCTCATAGCATGCCATTTGAGTTCCAAGAGACAGTATCGTAAGAGCAAGCATTCCAAGAACTTCTGGGAAGAGTGAAGATTCTTACCCAACCTTGAAAATCACAAGCATCACTTGCACTGTGCTATACTTATTAAAAGTCAATCACAGGAACAGCCCAGATTCAGTGGGAGGGAAGTATATAAGAACAGGAATATTAGGTTTGTGGCTCATGAAAAGTGAGAGGGGCATCTGTGGAGACTAGCTGCAACACACCCATCAAATTGCCACAACCGCCTAGGTGAAGCACTGAGCATAGCTCTATATTTGATTATTAGGAAACTTCTGACTGCTAGCCGTGCTCACTTAGGTCTCCATTTTAGCTAGTTATTTAGCTAATTACTTCTCAGAGCCCCAGAGGAATTTCTTTCCCACTGCATTTCTTCCTCTCTCTCTTTCAGCCTTGAATAAGTAAAAATGAGGGCAAATATGTGACTTAGTGTTCCATTATCTAGTTCCCTATTATCTTAAAAAATTCAACCAATCTCATTCAATAAGATGGTCTTTCTTGAATACATGATTCATTGCATATTCTTTATCTTTATACCTATTTCACTTCAAGGACCAAGCATACTGCCTACTGCCTAGTACACAGCAGTCCCCCCAAAAGAATATAACAATTTATCATTATAAAAATAAAGTGTAAATATATCCTTGTATTTTGAAGAGGCTGGAGAAAGAAAACAGACGCTGTCTTCAATATGAACTCATATGACAACACTTCTGTGTCTAGTTTCTAGGGAGAGAATGAGACTAAGCTTTATATCCATGTATGTGATTAAGAATTTTCCTTTTAGTGCATGGGTTTGCAATAAAGGAATTGAGTTTTATTGTATCCAAACAGGTATAGTTCATTGATCAAGGGTATTTCAGCAGATTAATCTCTTAATAGACCTTTTAGAAGAATTTTAAAAATTGGAAAAAATAGGTGAATTAACAAGATAGACTATAACGGGGGAGGAGGAAGCACTTAAAAGTAACTCCTTGTCCAGTCAATATAGGTCTCTTAGCACTGGTTGGAATAGTTACCAAGAATTCTACAAAGTAACATCCCATTTAGTTAATAAGTCTTCCTAATAACATGTGAGGCAAGTACTATCCATTTTACAGAGAGTTTAAGTGACCATTGTCAATACCCAGCTTTGAACATCTACACTCTGATGTCAACATCTGCCTGCTTGGTGGGTCTATCTTTCAGTTATTACAAGAACAGCTGACCAGTGATACAACCCACTGAGGGACCTGAAACAGGTTTATAGCATCTCATCCTTTCAACCCACCTTTGATTTCACCACAACTGCAATTTACTCTGTGTCTTCCTTCAAGCAGAAGCCTTGCAACCTTTCACTCTCTGTCCCAGGGTCTTATGACCTGTAAACATTCACTCAGTCCATGAGTAAGCCCAGAAACATGCGGGACTCATTGCCAGAGTCAATGCTCATTGATTAGGAGCAGGAGTTGATAAAGAAATACTCTTAACTGCCATCCTTAGAATGAACTATCTGGGAGGTTTTCATACTCTTCTCAGGGATGCCTGGTGCTATCTAGCTTGCTTTGCCCACAAGCTTGATTATTATTTTTTTTTTTAAGCTTGATTATTTTTTATATGGCTTTTTCTCCTTCCTTGGCTCCCAGAGGCCACCAGCCCAATAAACTGCCTGCACTGAGTCTTTGTATCAAGTTCTGCTTTATGGGGAACAAGATCTGTTATTATTAGACACACCCACTCTATTCCGTGGAGACAATGGAGTAGACACTTGGAATCTGTTTCTTCTGTGATTCACTGAGTTCTTATTGAAAGAGGTCCTGGACTATTACTGTGTAGGTAATCTTCACATTCAGGCCCTTTAGTTATCTCACTAATTAGACTGATTGCCTTGAGGATAAGTGCTTTGTCTTCCAGACTTGTTTCTTACCTCGCATCTAAATGGCTGCCTGGCATTTAACAGGTGCTCAATTAGACCTTGCTGATTAAGTAAGTGCTTCTCTCTCCTTAAATTATTATCTCTTTATGTTCTAACCTATTAAACACGCAAGCAGTATCTTCACAGTGGATCCTCCATAGGCAATTTTTTCTGACTAAACAGTGCTTTCCCATAAACTCCAACTATCCAACCCTAAGTGCTATTGTGTATGGGCACATCTACACCTAATGATCAGGTACGCTCAGACACGGGAGTGAGCATAGCAACAAGAGCATAGGTTTGGAGTCAGACAGATCAGGGTTGAATTCTCACTCCAGGTTTATAAAATTTGGAAACTGGGGCAAGGTAATTAACTTTATTAGGCCTATTTCCTCATCCACATGCAGGCCCAAATGACATCTATACTACAGAGCTTTTGTGGACATCATATGAAATGATATGTCAAGCCTGCAGACAGTAAAGCATACAGTGGCTCAGTACCTGGGATCTTCCTGTTCCCAGTTCTTGCTTGGTCTTCAGGATGTATTTGTTGTGTGATCTACTGTGTATAGAAGCCTGTTTGAGTCTTAGATTTCTCTTCTGTAAGGGAAGAGTAATTAACTTTCAAGTTTGCCTAATATGGCTGAAGCCAAAATCAAATAAAACTATGTATGTGAAAGTTACTTGAGATTGGACAGAGGAAGGACAGGCAGTGGAAGAGGTAGAGATGCAGCTGCCATGCACAGTGGTGCAGTCTGTGCCCGATACAGGCCCAGCCAGAGGGCGAGGGGGTGAAGCCATGAGAGGTTGCATTTGCCCACTGGGGGTACATTTTTTAACCATTCAAAAAGAGTCTTTTTTTCTTTTTTTTCTTCTTTTCCAAGTGAGAGGAGACAGACTCTGGCATGCGCCCAGATCAGGATCCACCTGGCAACCTCTGTCTGGGGCCAATGCTCTGCCTATATGGGGCCATGTTCCAAACCAAGCTATTTTTAGCACCTGAGGCAGAGGCTTCATGGAGCCATCCTCAGTGCCCCAGCTGATAAGCTCAAACCAATCAAGCCATGGCTGTGGGAGGGGAAGAGAAAGTGAGAGACAGGAGGAGGAGGGGGAGGGGTGAAGAATCAGATGGTCACTTCTTCTGTGTGCCCTGACTGAGAATCGAACCAGGGACATCCACATGCCAGGCCGACGCTCTATCACTGAATGAACCAGCAGGGCCGAGAGTCCTTTTTCTAATATGGACAGAGGCCAGAAGGACTGCAGAGACCTTAAGTGTAATGAATAAAATAGTAGACTCCTCAGATTCAAATCTTGGCTCTGGTTGTTCAACTATGGGCACAGTCCCTCTGTGCTTTAATATCTTTGTGTGTAAAAGAAAAGGCTTTTTACACCACTTGTAGGTTATGAGGATTAAATGAGTATGTGTGAGGTTCTTTACGACAGTGCCTGGCACACAGTATGCAATCAATAAATGCTCGGAGTTAATTATTATTGCTATTATTCCGTAAATATAACTCATCATCGAAATAAAGACATGCCAGTTGTGGTGAAATGACACAGTATTAATCATTCAAAACAGAATTTAGGTTTATTCAAAGCCAATATATTTGCACATGTTTTTGAATGAATCTAATTAGCAATGTATACATTTATTTTTCTTGATTATTGATGAATATAATGAACAAATTGACAAACCACTGAAACACACAAGTTATAAAAACTTAGCTCTAATGATTTAGAATGGTTGTCAGAATTTATTTTCTTAGGAAATTATTTTGTTTAACTCAAGCCAGGGCTATTAGTACTGATGACTTTGAAGAGCTATCTGTATTTAGCTTAAATCAATCTGAATTTAAGAATAATTTTACTTGGATATTTAAAATGGGATTTGCCACTTACAAATAGATACCTAACTACTGTACAAAACTCTCAGTTGTGTTCTTATTTTGATAGCTGAAAAATATCTTTTGGGAATGAAACACAATACACCCAGGATTATGGTAAATTCACTCATTTATTTATTCATCCAGATACATTAACCAGATTTTTGTGCCGAGGACTATGCCTCTCCAACCTGAATATTTTTAACAGAGTGCTTAATATTCTATCAATAGGTCATGATATTTCTTATGAGAATTTATTATCCTATTTCGTGACTTATCAACTACATGTTGGCCCTTGTTGGATTACAAATATTTCTTTTATTTTTATTCATTTTAGAGAGGGGGGAGAGAGAAAGAGAGTGCGTGTGAGGGGGGGGGAGCATCATGAAGCATCAACTTGCCTGCTTTTACTGGGCAAGCCCAGGGTTGTGAACTGGCGACCTCAGTGTTCCAGGTCGATGCTTTATCCACTGCACCACCACAGGTCAGGCCAGATTACAAAAATTTCAAGGACATGAAGCATATTAATTATTTTAATATATAATACTAACACGTTATTAAAAAATGTTGGCTGAAATGATAGTACAAGCATCTGCCAAGTGAACTTCAAAAACACAACTCAGTAGATCACGCTGCAGTAAAACCAACCAAGAAAGGACAAGGACATGGACAGCGTCATAAAACAGTGACTTCTTAAGCAAGGGGCTCATTACAGCATCTTGTGCCCTGGAGGGAGTAGCCACCAATGACATAATAGCCACAAAGCCATTTATGGCTCTTTCTGACTGACTGTTAGGACAGTAGAAAAGAAAGAGCAACAGGGAGGTCAACAAGGGAGGGGCTGTCCGAACTTCTTCCAGGAAGAACAGAACCTTCTGTTTCCACCAGCGCTGGGACAGCTTTCAAGACAACAGCCAAAGTCACTCAGATTTCATTAATTTGGCCAACCAACTAAATTAAAATGTCCTTCATAAGAAAAGGGTGAATGAATGATTATAGCGAGGATTCATGAGATTTGCAAGTATCCTCCATTTCAACCAAAATTTACTAGAAATTTTATTTTAAAAAACTGTTTTCAGGTGCAATTAACCCAAACTACGTTGTAAAAAGTAGAGTCACTATCTTTGGCTATCTTAGCCACTTTCTATCTCCATTTCCTTTATTACAAATAAAATTTTGCTCTAAAGAAATGGTGTTTTATGAGTAAAAAGCAGGAAAAATGAGAATCACCATATTTATATTTCATTTTATTTTTCTTCTCTCAACAACCCCTATCACTGAGACTCTTACCCTTTTATAACTTCATCTCAAGAATATGTAAGAATATGTAACTTTCCCCACTGAATCTAACCACCTAAGTTATGAGGGGAGTCTTTCCTGAGAGCCTCTATTTACATCACTATAGATTTCAGATCATAAATAGAACAGCTTATTTCTTACCACATTGTGTCCTAATCCCAATCCTGCATATCTGTGGTTGTGATGTACGTATAGTAGTTATTTGAGTAGGCTTAAAATAGATTTATTTTAACATTGAGTAACTGTCTCCCTTTAGTTAGAAATATTGGAACAAAAATCTTTATGTTAGCCAAAAAATATTTTTTTCTGAATAAAACTAAGTCTACTCACTTAAATCCAAAATTTGAGCCAAAATTTATGTATAAATAGCCACATGGTAATTGGTTATAGAAACCTGGTTCCCAAATTTCTGTCTCTCTCTCTTTTTCTCTTTCTTTTCTTTCTTTCTTTCTTTCTTTCTTTCTTTCTTTCTTTCTTTCTTTCTTTCTTTCCTTTCTTTCTTTCTTTCTTCCTTTCTTTTCCTTCCTTCCTTCCTTCCTTCCTTCCTTCCTTCCTTCCTTCCTTCCTTCCTTCTTTCCTTCCTTCCTTCCTTCCTTCCTTCCTTCCTTCCTTCCTTCCTTCCTTCCTTCCATCATTCCTTTCTTTCTTTGGGGGGGGTGAGAAAGAGAGAGAGAGGACAGAGAGAGAAGGTCAGGAAGGGAGAGAGATGAGAAGCATCAACTCATAGCTGTGGCACCTTCCCTATTCATTGATTGCTTTCTCATATGTGTTTGACCAGAAGGCTCCAGCCGAGCCAATGACCCCATGCTCAAGCCAGTAACTTTGGGTTCAAGCCAGTGACCATGGGGTCATGTCTACGATCTCACACTCAAGCTGATGACCCTGCACTCAAGCTGGCGACCTAAGGGTTTTGAACCTGGGACCTCAGCATCCAGGCTGACACTCTATCCACTGCGTCACCATCTGGTAAAGCCCAGACAAATTTCTATAGATGATTTGCCTAAATGAAGATAACAGTTTGACTAAAGATATAAAAGCAACAGTTTTTGTTTTGATTTGGTTTATGATAGAAAAGCTGTTTTATTCTAGGTACAAACTATAACATTCTTGAGGAAAAAAAAAATATTTGATTCATCTTTATATCCCCAAGAATAGCAGAGTACCTAATATAAGTCAGATGCTAAATAAATATCAAATATATTAATAAACCTAAACATCATTAAGCTAAAAATTAAGCATGAGATATTATAAACGTGGTTTCTGAGAACCTATGCATATATATTTCATCTCTATCTTATATTGGTATGTCATGTCACATCACTTAAACTTATGCTTATAGTTGGTAGCTGCTCTCATCTCCATGTTGTTTGCTTGTTTTATTAGAGTTCAGGTTATTTTGTTGAAAACAATAAAAATCACTACAGTCCCCACAGGTGTAGGGCCTATTAGAAAGACACATTTGTAGGGACACAGAAAAGCTGAACAATCAGACTTCAGAAAGGTCAGTAACTATTTTGATCCTTTCTCTCATGCTTATCCGTTAACATAATCTGCTATTTTAGAGTGTACCTTCATAGGCCATGCTCTGGAAAGCTCTGTCTTCTGCAGTTTGAGGATGTCTCCTTTTCCTATGTTTATACTTCCTACCACATCACTTCTACTTCCTCACAGTACCCAAAATTTGGGCTTGCCATGACTCCACATTACCCTAACTCATCCATGACAAGTTGTCAGCTCCTGCTCCCAATGCTGACAGATTCTGTGAGTCTCCCCAAACTCCTGAATGAAAGTGCTTACCCGAATGGAACACAGTTTGGAGGCTGTTGGGGTCAGGGGAGTGCAGTCCATGCAGTTCTGTCAGTCTGCCCTTTGGCAGTAACAATAGGTTCAATGATTTCACATAGAAGGCTACCGGCTGTAAGGTACACGATTGGCATTTCTAATAAGGTTGGAACCATTATTCACTTCTTTATATTATTGCTTATATCAGTTCACTCTTTGCTTCAAAGTTAAATTTACTAAGAAATTGTCTGAGATCATTGTTTTTTGCCAAAAGTTTGTAAGAGTCCTAATCTTTTATATTATGGGAAGCCGAATACATGGTACAATGATGTTCTTCAGGTACTAGTTATTTGAAATTGCTATGAAATACATTTTAATACTTTAACTTATGAGAATTTATGAAAGATCATGGGAAATAAAGAAAAGTTCAATCATAAGTTTCTTATTTAATCTGAACCAAGTCTCATCATTCTGGTTGCAATAAATTCACATTTTTTGAAACCAGAGAAATTGGTTTATATTACTAATAAAAACTGGTGGTGAAGCTTTGCCCTGAAATTTAAAATCTTGAACTTAGTTGGACGTCATGGTAGGTTAGAAGCCATTAAAAAACACATTACATATTGTATTAGTTTATGCTTTACAAAAAGCAGAGACATCATATACAATAAATAAATCTTAAAAACCATTCTTGAATGGAAGAATATGAACAGACTTTTTCTTCATGTACTAATTTATTTTTGATGACATTAATTCTCTGTGCATATCCTTCCATCAACTCCTAGAAGCTGATCTTCAGACACGCATGTGCCTCTAGTCTCTTGTGCCTATTTACTTACAATGAGCCTAGCTTTTCTCCTGTAAGAAGTACTGGCATTAACAAAGTAATGCTGGGAAATGAATTCTGATAGCAAGTATTTAGATGGTGCATCTGTACTTACATCAGACCCATCAGAGCTCTCTAGCAGTTACCTAAAGCTTGTAGCCTGAAATCTAATCATAGTGAAACTGTAACAACCCCAGGTGACTGCCATTTTCTCCAGAGCTGTCAGAGAAACCCTCACCAACTTACTGACTGTAAAATGCTATGGAGACGTGCTTGCCTCATCAAGGGCTTAAAAAGGGAGAGTAAACACGAAACATTCAATCAACTCAGAAAACAGTCAGACAATCATCTCATTTTTCATGGAGCTATAAAGTGAACAAAACCCAAATCAGCATCCTTTAAAAGTACCCTTTAACCTGACTGTACTGCCAATCATGGCTGAAGAGACAGGTTCAATGGAAGAAACAGTGTAATATGGAATAATATAGGGGAAAAAATGAAAAATCAGAGAAATATCTGCCAGCACTGATGGTTTGTCCCTTTGAAGTAGAAATTCATTTTAAAATTTTAAGTGCTTTTCATCCTAGAAATAAGAATTCTATTTTGGGGGAGAGGGTCCAATATGGTGACGGAATAGGCAGATGATCCAATTCCCAGGACCAAATTTGATTACAATTTAATTTAAGAACTATCGGCCCTGGCCGGTTGGCTCAGTGGTAGAGCATCGGCCTGGCGTGCGGGGGACCCGGGTTCGATTCCCGGCCAGGGCACATAGGAGAAGCACCCATTTGCTTCTCCACCCCCACCCCCCCTCCTTCCTCTCTGTCTCTCTCTTCCCCTCCTGCAGCCAAGGCTCCATTGGAGCAAAGATGGCCCGGGCGCTGGGAATGGCTCCTTGGCCTCTGCCCCAGGCGCTAGAGTGGCTCTGGTCGCGGCAGAGCGACCCCCCGGAGGGGCAGAGCATCGCCCCCTGGTGGGCAGAGCATCGCCCCTGGTGGGCGTGCCGGGTGGATCCCGGTCGGGCGCATGCGGGAATCTGTGTGACTGTCTCTCCCCATTTCCAGCTTCAGAAATTTAAAAAAAAAAAAAAGAACTATCATCATCAAAAACCAACTTGGGACTAAACAAAGAGGAGTCTATAATGAAGTATCACAGAACAAGCCACACCAAGACTGGTAGGAAGGATGAAGATGGGGAAAGGCTGTCCCTCTCCTAGGAGTGAGCAGTGGCTGAGGGTCCAGAGGGACTCTCACTGCAGGAAGAGTCACCCTAAGAGGTGTGGGTCCTCAGCCCTAGGCCAAGAGCCCCAGCCTAGAGCCTAGAAGAGAAGCCCAGACAACATCTGGCAGCGAAAAGAGCTGAGGTTTCTGTCTGCAAGAAAGAGACGGAACTCTCAGAGATGCAGGCTTCATCTTAAAGGGCCCACACAGAAAATCTCGTTCACAACCACTTATCCAGGCTCTGGCAGGGGAGGGCTGAGAGGACTGGAGTTGCGTGAAGAAAGTGTAAAGCTGGAGGCCAAGGGAGAGACACTGTGGGTAATGGCCACCAGAATACCTGTGCTGAGTCATTCTCCAATACTGCAGTCGCCATCTTTCTTGGGTGGAGCATTCCCCTCTGAGTGGCATCAGCTTGGGGAAAAGCAACTGCTCCATCCTCTGGAGTCTCTCTTACCCCAGTCATGGTGACAGATAATTTCTGAGAGGCCAGGAAGCAGAAGTCACGACAGTGTCTCAGTTTTCTGGTATTGAGGCCGGAGCTTTCCCTCACATGCTCCTGAGTCTAAGACAGGTGATTCTGCTTCACAGGAGACACAGTAGAAACTGTCTGGAGTGTGAAGACCACACCTGTGGGTCTCAGAGGCCACAACCACTGGACTCCTGGGGCCACACCCTACTGAAGTCTGTGAAAAAAGTCTGGACAGACTGACAGGTGGGACCAAAGGGCAGAGCCACACTGACCAACCTTCCTATTCCTTGAATTGGTGTAGGCTCTAGACCAGGGGTCCCCAAACTTTTTACACAGGGGGCCAGTTCACTGTCCCTCAGACCATTGGAGGGCCGGACTATAAAAAAAACTATGAACAACTCCCTATGCACACTGCACATATCTTATTTTAAAGTAAAAAACCAAAACGGGAACAAATATAACATTTAAAATAAAGAACAAATAAATTTAAATCAACAAAATGACCAGTATTTCAGTGGGAACTATGCTCCTCTCACTGACCACCAATGAAAGAGGTGCCCCTTCTGGAAGTGCGGTGGGGGCCCGATAAATGGCCTCAGGGGGCCGCATGTGGTCCGTGGTCCGTAATTTGGGGACCCCTGCTCTAGACTCTACCAGAGGTTTTTTTAGTGGGCGAGACCAACAAGCAGCCAGCAGACAGAAGCTGCAGGAGGCAGGAATCCAGGAACCTTGGCCTTTTAAGCAGACCTTCTCCAGGCCCAGTGTGGGTAAAAGCTAGCCTAGGTGTGCAGCTTGGTATTTCCATGAGCACCTGGACCAAACATAGGCAGCCACAAACTCTGAATTGCTTGTAGCCCCAATAAGGTTGATGAGGGTCAGTCATGGGCAGTGTCTCCCACTGGTTTGTGCTAGATTCCTTCCAGGGAGGCCCAGGGCTGTCACATCCAGTGGCCAGTGGTGGAAAGCATCAGTTCAGGTCCTAACAACTCTTCCTAGAGTGGTAACTTAAGGAAGGGATCCTCACAACTGGCCCAGCTGAGGCAAGCTGCACTCTCTGTGATCAGTACAGGCACAGTGGCTCATGTGCATTGGATAGGGTAGAGCTTCCCAGTCAGCGAGCCTAGGTGCTGTATACCCTGCCCCACTGGGCTAGATTCCACATGGGAAAGGAAGAGAGGCTTGGAGCATGGACATTTAAAGTGTGGGCCTCTGTGAGCCTATTATTGGGTCTGGTCGAGGGGCTTAGCCACTTTCTGGGGGGGGGCGGCACAGTCAGCCCAGAAAAAGACTCTCTCAGTCTTTCTCCCAGAGACCAGGGTCTCACCAGCTGTAAAAACTTCTGTAGAGGCAACTGGTGGCCACACTTCGATCTGAACCTACTGCTTACCTTGTTGGGGAGAAATAAAATTTGAGTATCCAGCAGTGGCTGAAGGATTAGGCTCTGGAGAAGGAGCCACATTCCCTGTACTGAGATCCAGACCAAGAGACCACTAAAGAACGGGTCCCACTAACATTGTATTCCAAACTTCAGCTGCATTAACCCAACAAGTGTGCAACCTGTAGAGGGGTAGGTTGGGTGAGGCCAATCTGAGGCCACACTACATTCTTTCTACAGAAGACTCTGTAGGAAGACCAGGTAGCTACAAGAGGAGGTGTAACAGCTGAAAAGTGGAGGCAAATCTTATGGAGCTATGGCTTATAGAGAGCTGCTGTTATCTCTAAGCAGGAAAAAACTGTCCTTATACACAGGTTTACTCCTCTCACATTACCCAGGCACAGAAAATGCAAACACAAACAGTGCAAAGTGCAGTAGCTGCAGACACAGAGCCCATCGCAGGTTACAAACAATGGCTGACACCAATCCAAGAAGATCTAGAACCAACACAACTGGCAGTAAGTGGCAGACAGCACCAACCTTAAACTCATCTAGTTACACAAGCAGCACACCCAAAGGAAGAGTCTGGCAGGTACCAGTCCATGTGGAGAATAAATATGCCCAACAGGACTGACATTGTACAGTGTATAATATACATGATTAAGGTTGACCCTTAGAGTCAGCCAGATTGAAGTGATAATCATACCCATAAAAGGACCAACTGCATTCAATACTCAGATATAATAGGAGGGAAAATAGTAGCCTCAAAAAGCATTCCTAAAGCGAGGAAAACAGGTGGCCTGGAGGCCAGTACCACCGATGCCATCTTCCTCATAAAGGCATCACAAAAATTTCAAAATCAGACAGCACCACTTAATACACAGACAAAATGGGCAAACAAAGAAATATGATCAAAATGAACAAGAAGAATTCCCCAAAAGAGAACTAAAGGAAATGGAAGTAACAAAGCTACCAGATGCAGAGTTTAAAATAATGATTTTTGGATGCTTAAGGATCATAGAGCAACAATGGATGGTCATAATGAGAACCCAAATAAAGAGATAGCAAGAATCAAAAAGGACATTGAAATCATTAAAAAAAAAAACTGTCAGAAATGACAAATACAATATCAGAAATGAAGACTGCACTAGAAGGAATCAACAACAGGCTGCATGAAAAAGAGAATCAAATCAGTGATTTAGAAGACAAGATTAACAGAAGAAGAGAAGCAGAGCAAAAAAATGAAGTGGCACAAAAAGACAGGAAATTCTAAGAGACCTCTGTGATAACATGAAGAGAAACAACATCCACATCATAAGGGTTCCTGAAAGAGAAGAGAATGAACAAGGGATAGAGAATCTGTTTGAAGAAATCATAGTTGAAAATTTCTCTGAAATGATGAAGGAAAAGGTCATACAAGTTCAGGAAGCATAGAGTCCCATTAAAGTTAAACACAAAGAGGCACATACCAAGACATATCATAATTAAAACGCCAAAGTTAAGAGACAAAGAAAGAATATTAAAAGTTGCAAGAGAAAAGCAGTTAGTTACCTACAGAGGAGCCCTCATAAGGATGACATCTGACTTCTCAACAGAAACACTTGAGGCCAGAAATATTCAAAGTGATGCAAAACAAGAATCTACAACCAAGACTACTTTATCCAGCAAGGCTATCATTTAAAATTGAAGGAGAAATAAAAAGCTTCCCAGACAAAACAAATCAAAACAAAACAAAACTCAAGGAATTCATTACAACCAACCAGTACTGCAAGAAATGTTAAGGGGCCTGCTGTAAAAAGCACAAAGGAAAAAATGAAATAGAGAAAAAGAGGATTGTAATTTAAAGAATAAAATCACAATACATAAGTACATATATAACCTTATACATAAATGAATTAAGTGCTCCAATCAAAAGACATAGCTTAGATGTATGGATAAGAAAACAGGACCCATACATATGCTGTCTACCAGAGATCCACCTCAGAACAGAAGATACGCATAGATTGAAAGTGAAGGAATGGAAAAATGTACTTCATGCAAATGGAAATGAAAACAAAGCTGGGGTAGCAATATTTACATCTGACCAATTAGCCTTTAAAACAAAAGCTATACTAAGCGATAAAGAAGGTCATTACATAATGATAAAGGAAGCAATCCAACAGGAGGATATAACCAACCATTGTAAATGTTTATGCACCTAATATAGTAATACCTAAATATATAAAGCAGATTTTGATGAATATGGGCAAGATTGACAGCAATACTATAATAGTAGGGAATTTTAATACTCGACTAACATCAATGGATAGATCCTACAGACAGAAAATTTACAAAGAAACAGTGGCATTAAATGGCACACTAGATCAACTGGATTTAATTGATATCTTCAGAACATTTCACCCCAAAACAGCAGAATATACATTCTTTTCGAGTGCTCATGGTTCATTTTTTAGGATAGCCCACATGTTAGGACACAAAACAAGTTTCAATAAATTAATAAAAATAGAAATAATATCAAGCATCTTCTTTGTTAACAATGGCATGAAACTAGAAATCAACTACAATAGAAAAACTGAAAAACATTCAAATACTTGGAGGCTAAATAGCATGCTATTAAATAATGAATTGGTTAACAATGAGACATGAAAGAAATAAAAAGTTTTCTTGAAAGAAATGAAAATGAATATATAACAACTCAAAATTTATGAAGCACAGCAAAAGCAATCATGAAAGGGAAGTTCATAGCATTACAGTCATACCTTAAGAAGCAAAAAAAAAAAGCTAAAATAAACAACTTAATCCTGCATGTAAAAGAACTACAAAAAGAACAACAAATAAAGCCCAGAAGAAGTAGAAGGAAGGAAATAATAAAAATCAGAGTGGAAATAAAAGACATAGAGGCTTAAAAAAACAATACAAAAGATAAATGAAACCAAGAGCTGGTTCTCTGAAAAGGGTAATAAAATTGATGAACCTTTAACCAGATTCATCAAGAAAAAAAGAGAGAAGACTCAAATAAATAAAAATGAAAACAAAAGTGGGCCTGACCTGTGGTGGCGCAGTGGATAAAGCCTCGACCTGGAAATGCTGAGGTTGCCGGTTTGAAACCCTGGGCTTGCCTGGTCAAGGCACATATGGGAGTTGATGCTTCCAGCTCCTCCCCCCCTTCTCTCTCTCTGTCTCTCCTCTCCTCTCTCTCTCTCTCCCTCTCCTCTCTAAAAAAATGAATAAATAAATAAAAAAAAACTTAAAAAGAAAATAAAAGTGGAGAAGTAACTACTGACACTGCAGAAATACAAAGGTTTGGAAGAAAATACTATGAAGATCTATATGTCAAAAAATTGGACAACCTAGGCAAAATGGTAAATTTCTAGAAACATACAATCTTCCAAAACTCAATCTGGAAGAATAAAAAAATCTAAACAGACCGAATACAACAAATGAAATTGAAAGAGTTATTAAAAATCTCCCAGCAAACAAAAGTTTTGGACCAGATGGCTTCACAGGCAAATTTTACCAAATATTCAAAGAACTAACACCTATCCTTCTCAAGCTGTTTCAAAAAAAATTCATGAGAAGGGAAGACTTCCAAACTCTTTTTCTGAGGCAAGCATTATCCCCATTCCAAAACCAGGTAAAGACACTACAAAGAAAGAAAACTCTAGGCCAATATCCCTGATGCATATAGAAGCTAAAATTCTCAACAAAATATTAGCAGACTGGATCCAGCAATACATTGAAAAGTTCATATATCATGATCAAGTAGGAGTTATTTCAGGGAGGCAAGGCTGGTACAGCATTCACTAATCACAAAATATGATTCATCACACAAACAAAAGGAAGGATACAAATCTCATGATTAGCCTGGCCTGTGGTGGCATAGTTGATAAAGTGTCAACCTGGAACCCTGAGGTCACCGGTTCAAAACCCTGGGCTTGCCTGGTCAAGGCACATATGGGAGTTGATGCTTCCTGCTCCTCCCCCCTTTCTCTCTCTCTCTCTCACTGTCTCTCTCCGGTCTCTCTAAAAATGAATGAATAAAATCTAAGAAAGAAAAATATTTTTAAAAATCTCATGATTAGCTAAAGTAGGCTGTGGCTCTGTGGACGGAGCATCAGAACGAGACACAGAAGACCCAGTTTCAAAACCCTGAGGTTGCTGGTTTGAGTATGGGATCATCTGGCTTGAGCAGAGACTCACCAGCTTGAGCAAAGGATTGCTGGTATGAGCTTGGGATCATAGACATGACCCCATGGTCATTGGCTTGAGCCCAAGGTTGTTGGCTTGAGCCCAAGGTTGCTGGCTTGAGCCCAAGATTGCTGGCTAGAACAAGAGGTACTCACTCTGCTGTAGCCCTGTAGTCAAGTCAAATATGAGAAAGTAATCACTGAACAACTAAGGAGCTGCGATGAAGAATTGATGCTTCTCATCTCTTTCCTTTCCTGTCTGTCTTTCTGTATCTGTCCTTCTATCTGACTCTCTCTCTCTGTCAGAAAAAAAAAAATCACATAATTATATCAATAGATGCAGAAAAAGCATATGATAAAATCCAGCACCGCTTTATGATCAAAACTCTCAGCAAAGTGGGAATACAGAGAACACACCCTAACATAATAAAGGCCATCTATGACAAACCCACAGCCAACCTCATACTCAATGGGGAAAAATGAAAAGCAATCCTTTTAAGATCAGGAACCAGGCAGCGGGTGCCCCCTTTCACCACTCTTAATCAACATAGTTCTGAAAGTTTTAGCTATAGCAATCAGACAAGAAGAAGAAATAAAAGGCCTCCAAATTGGAAAAAAAGAAGTAAAACTATCATTATTTGCTGATGACATGATACTGTACACAGAAAACCCTAAAATCTCAGTGAAAAAAAAACTACTAAACCTGATAAATGAATTTGGTAGGATATAAATTTAATATTCAGAAATTGGCCCTGGCCGGTTGGCTCAGCGGTAGAGCGTCGGCCTGGCGTGCGGGGGACCCGGGTTTGATTCCCGGCCAGGGCACATAGGAGAAGCGCCCATTTGCTTCTCCACCCCCACCCCCCCTCCTTCCTCTCTGTCTCTCTCCTCCCCTCCCGCAGCTGAAGCTCCATTGGAGCAAAGATGGCCCGGGCGCTGGGGATGGCTCCTTGGCCTCTGCCCCAGGCGCTAGAGTGGCTCTGGTCGCGGCAGAGCGACGCCCCGGAGGGGCAGAGCATCGCCCCCTGGTGGGCAGAGCATCGCCCCTGGTGGGCGTGCAGGGTGGATCCCGGTCGGGCGCATGCGGGAGTCTGTCTGACTGTCTCTCCCCGTTTCCAGCTTCAGAAAAAATACAAAAGAAAAAAAAAAGAAATTATTGGCATTTTTATATACCAACAATAAACTGTCTAAAAGAGAAATTAAGAAAGCACTCCCTTCACTATTGCAACAAAAAGAATAAAGTACCTAGGAGTACATTTAACCAAGAAGTTAAAATACTTGTACTTGGAGAATCATAAGAAATTGACAAAAGAAATCAAAGAAGATACAAATAAGTGGAAGTATGTACCGTGTTCATAGATAGGAAGAATAAACATCATTGAAATGTCTATACTACTGCCTGACTAGGCGGTGGCGCAGTGGAGCGTCGGACTGTGATGCGGAGGACCCAGGTGCAAGACCTCAAGGTTACCAGCTTGAGCGTGGGCTCATCTGGTTTGAGCAAAAGCTCACCAGCTCGCTGGCTCGAGCAAGGGGTTACTCAGTCTGCTGAAGGCCCACAGTCAAGGCACATATGAGAAAGCAATCAATGAACAACCAAGGTTACAACGAAAAACTTATGATTGATGCTTCTCATCTCTCTTTGTTCCTGTCTGTCTGTCCCTATCTATTCCTCTCTCTGACTCTCTGTCTCTGTAAAAAAAACAAAAACTGTCTATACTACTGGCCTCAGTAGTAGAGCTTCAGCTCGGCATGTGAAAGTCCCAGGTTTGATTCCTAGCCAGGGCACACAGGAGAAGCACTCATCTGCTTCTCCACCTTCCCCCTCTCCTTCCTCTCTCTCTCTTTCCCTCCCGCAGCCAAGGTTCCATTGGAGCAAAGTTGACCCGTGCGCTGAGGGTGGCTCTGTGGCCTCTGCCTCAGATGCTAGAACGGCTCTGGCTGAAAGGAAGCAATGCCCCAGATGGGCAGAGCATCGCCCCCTAGTGGGCATGCCAGGTGGATCCCGGTCAGGTGTATGAGGGAATCTGTCTGACTGCCTTTCAGCTTCTAACTTTGGAAAAAGACAAAAAATAAAAAAAAAATGTTTATACTATTCAAAGCAATCTATAAATTAGTACAATTCCTATTAAAATACCAATGGTATACTTCGAAGATATAGAACAAATATTCTAAAAATTTATATGGAACCAAAAGAGAACACAAATAGCCTCAACAATCTTAAAAATGAAGAATAAAGTGGGAGGTATCACACTTCCTGATATTAAATTATAGTACAAGGCCATTGTACTAACAGCTTGGTACTAGCATAAGAACAGGCATACAGATCGATGGAACAGAACAGAGAACCCAGAAATAAACCCACACCTTATGATCAATTGATATTTGACGAAGGAGGTAAGAGCATACAGTGGAGGAAAGACAGTCTCTTTAATAAAATGGTGTTGGGAAAACTGGACAGGTACATGCAAAAAAAAAAAAATGAAACTAGGCCAACAACTTACACCATTCACAAAATAAATTCAAAATGGATAAAAGACATATGTAAATTATGCAACCATAAATGTTTTGTAAGAAAACATATGCAGTAAACTCTGATATCTCTCGTGAAAATATTTTTGCTAATTTATCACCACGGGCAAGTGAAATAAAGGACAAAATAAACAAATGGGACTATATCAAACTACAAAAATTTTGCACAGCAAAAGAAAACATTAACAAAATAAAAAGACAACACACACAATGGAAGAACATATTTGCCATTACGTCTGATAAGGGGTTAATAACGAAATCATAAAGAACTTCTGAGGTGTAACAACAGAAAGGTAAACAATCCAATTAAAAAATGGGCAAAGTAACTGAACAAACACTTCTTCAAAGAGGACATACAAATGGCCAATAGTCATATAAAAAAATGTTCAATGTCACTAATCATTAGAGAAATGCAAATAAACCACAATAAAATACCACCTCACACCTGTCAGAATGGCACTCATTAACAAAACAACACACAATAAATAAGTGCTGGAGAGGGTGTGGAGAAAAGGGAACCCTCCTGCACTGCTGGTGGGAATGCGGACTTGTGCAGCCACTGTGGAGAACTGTATGGGGTTTCCTCAAAAAATTAAAAATGGAACTGCCTTTTGACCCAGCCATCCCACTTTTAGGAATATATCCTATGAATACCAATCACTTATTCAAAAGAAGAAATGTAACCCCATGTTTATGGCAGCATTATTTATAATAGCCAAGATCTGGAAACAGCACAGTGTCCTTCAGTGGATGACTGGATTAAAAAGCAGTGGTACATATACATGATGGAATACCACACAGCTATGAAAAGGGAAATCTTACCTTTTGTGACAGCATGGATGGACCTGGAGATTATTATGCTATGTGAAATAAGCCAGGCAGAAAAAGACAAATGTCATATGATCTTACCTATATGTGGAATCTAATGAACAAAGTGAACTAAGGAACAGAATAGAGGCAGAAACAGGGTCACAGGGAGCAGAGGGACAGTTGTCAGAGGGAAGGAGGACAAAGGGATGGGATCAGAGAATGTGAAGGGATTAGTGAAATTATATAAATATATACATAACACAGAGATACAGATAACAGGACAGGAAATCCCAGACAGAAGGGGAGAGGGAGTTAAATGGAGGATGGTAAAGGGGGTGTAATGGGAAATATAGGGGTGGAGGGTGGAGGTGTTATATTCAGGGGGACACTTGAATCCATGTTAACACAATAAGTTAAAATTTTTAAAAATTAAAAAAAGAAAAAAATTGTTATTTTAAAAAAAGATTAAAAAGAATTTTATTTTTAAATGTATAATTTTATTTATAAAACTTATAGCTAAAATTTCAATTTAATGAGCCCATTATAATTATAGTTCAGAAATAAAAATTCTATGAAATCAGTTGCTTCCAGAGTAACCAATCAAGAGTCTTTAAAAGAATAACTTTTTAAAACCAGAAAAATTTTACTAAAGTGGGGGTCTGTACTATAAAAAAATATACACAGATTTCTCTTTTAAAATAGTTGTGACCCCAGAAAAGGTGAGGTCATGACAAAGGGCAGCTTTGGCCCCCCTTCCACCTATTTGCTGTCGGACTAAAATTAGTAGACAAACCTTGCTAAGAACTTTTGAATATAAGATTAAGAGTTCCAGGGTCTGCCTGTATTATCCCTTATTCAAATTTGAGGGGCAGACATGGGTTTGGTTTAGGGAACTGCTTGTACATAATTACATCATTTTTCAAGCATTTTCAGTGCTTGTTCAGAAAAAGAACAAGTGCTGAGATGCTAATAGTTATTAACTCATATTTTGAAACAATTTTCTTTCTTATACTTTTTTACTTCAGGGTCTTCTCTGCTATATTTTTCTGGAACTGAAATTTACTTTCATCAAATAAATGAACAGGTCAATTTATTTTAGCCAAATTAATCTTGCTCTCAAGATTTTACCAGTGTAGCCTATCATACCGCAGCACGACAGATTATCCTATTACTTTCTGTAGCATCTGTAATGATTTAACAGTTAGAGGTTAAGTTAAACTCCCAAGGGGTAGAACTTTCCAGAAATACAAAGTCCACATTAAATCTTTCATGGTAGATATTTACCAGAACTGGATCTGCTCAGATCCATGGTACCAACATGGTCAGTGATGCTCAAGGAGAAATAAATGATGTGAACCGTATCTAGCAACAAAGAGTGTGTCTTAACAGGAGTTAAAGAAGATATGCTATTTGTCCTGGTTGGGTAGTTCAGCTGGTTAGAGCATCACCCAAATACTCCAGGTTGTGAGTTTGATTCCCAGTCAGGGCACATACAAGTATATCCAATGAATACATAAATAAGTGGAAAAACAAATTCTTTTTTTTTTTTGTATTTTTCCAAAGTTAGAAGTGGGGAGGCTGTCAGACAGACTCCCACAAGCGCCCGACCGGGATCCACCCAGCATACACATCAGGGGGTGATGCTCTGCCCATCTGGGGCATTGCTCCATTGTGGCCAGAGCCATTCTAGCACCTGAGGCAGAGGCCATGGAGCCATCCACAGCACCCAGGCCAACTTTGCTCCAAAGGAGCCTTGGCTGTGGGAGAGGAAGAAAGAGATAGAGAGGAAGGAGAGGGGGAGGGGTGGAGAAGCAGATGGGCACTTCTCCTGTGTCCCCTGACCGGGAATCAAACCAGGACTTCCACACAGCGAGCCACGCTCTACTGCTGAGCCAACCAGTATTCCCTTCACAGTGTTGCTTAGCTGATTCTATAAATTTTAACTGTAATTATTCAATATTGCAATTCAATAAGGTATCAATATTTACTGAATGCTTGAATAAAATCTTTACTGTCATTATGAGTTACTCAAATCAATTCAAATATAAGTCTTTACTGTTGACAAGTTTCTTACCAGGCACTAATTCTACTGCAAAGGTAGTTCTGGAGTTTTCCTACAAACTCTATCGCTATCAGCTGCCTCTTCCATAATCCTCATGTATGTAACTGAGGATCACACCGCTAAGCTTAATGATGTTAGTGCTTTACTCTCTAAGCTTCGACCACAAAAGAGCATGGTTCCTTAGACAGAATTATATCATCATATTTTATGTATGTGGTTTCTGCCACCCAGGACCTATTTTCTTAAAACAACACTTGGGTTTTCCTTTGGGAACTTCTCCTCCTTTATTGCACACTGCCTTGGCAAGAGTTAGTGAACTTGTCCTCCCCTCTTCTGGCCTGAGATCAAGCTGGACCCTCAGATCTTCTCTCAACCTTGAGTAGCTTGACACAAGTTGACTTGACTCCCACGAGCTTAGCCACCACTGCTGACACCCAGATCCTGACTTTCTGATTTCCTCTCATTCTCTGAGGTCTCTTCAAACAAAACGAAACACACAAATCACACTGAGAGAGTACTGAAAATTGAATAATAAATCTTCTATTAGTCTTAACTCTTTAACAATCTTCTCTCCAAACTGCAGCCACCATTGTCATTCTTCTCAAATACCGTCATGTTATTTCTTTGCTGCAGATTCTATGAGTCTGCCTCTGGATGGTTCCCAGGGATCTGGTTTTGTATTTTTTTTTTTTTTTACAAAACATTGCTAAGAATTCTCATTCTGGTAAGCTAAGAAATACACTGAGGAACACTGCTGGAAGCCACCAAGAATTCTGTTTCCAATTAAAACATGCCGTCTGTTGTGCACCTCAAAATCACTTCATTTCATCCACCCTTTGTAACCTTGGACAGTGATTATTAAAATGGAGGTGTGGAGAGCGGAGGACAGAGATTCCAGATTTTTTGAGTAGATTCTTTTTTTAACTCCCCCTTCCTCACTATCCTGCCCTGTCCCCATTCAAACAGACCCTTGAAATCATAAAGAAGCCTCTCTTCCTGATCAGAGTATGTCCTTCCTATTTATCTTTGTAAATAAAAGGTTGTGATCCATCCTCTCTGACTATCCCTTGTTTTATAGTCTAATATCTGCCCAAAAGAACAACCTGATTTATAATGAAACGACCAAAGAGAAGTCAATGACTCATCTGGGAAAGCTTCACAGACTTGCTGAACCACTGTGGGGTGGGGGTTAGGTGGTGAGACACAGAAACCAGCATGCTGAGTGTCCTTGTCACAGTGCTGGGAGAAGCTGCTTTGTCCCTTCATTCCCTTTATTCTGTGTTGCTGCTTGAAAATCAGAGTGGAATATATAAATTATTTATTCCTTTGGTGATGTGGAGAACGGTGATAGGCTCAACACAAAGGTGCAAGGGGGAAAAACAGTAGAAAAAAAAAGAAGCTACTTCTGATGATTCAAACACAAGACAGATAGCTGTTACCTCAATGTAATACTAAGAAAGAGAACAAACAGGCACTGGGCTCAATGGGGGGCACATCTATTCAAGCAGAAAGGTCATCTGGCAAGAGAGGGGCTCTAATCCAAGAGCACAAAGGCTGATCAACCTGCCGGAGCTTCCTTGGCGGAAAGGAGGAGGAATGACACATTTAAAATAAGAGCCACAAGTTCTATAGATGGTAAAGCTGTTAGGGCAGCTTCAAAAACATATAGCTGTTAAAGTCTTTAATTCAAGGCTTCCACCAAAATAATCTGCTGCTGTTTTTATTTTAAGTGGCTGTGCTTAAAGACATTTTAAAATATTATGTTTTTTAAAAATCGCTTATTTTGTAACCACTGTTTTAAGTAAAGTTAATTTGTGGATTTTGGTTAATTTCATCATTTAAATAAAATTAAGATTTCTTCTGCACTTGAGCAGGTCCTTTCTCTGGGAAACTGGTTCTTGCTTTAGTTCCTTAAAATAAATAAACAAAACATAATCTAAACAATGAAAAGAGGCTTAAAGAGTAAATGATGATATAGTTTCAAACTCTGGGAACAAAATTTATCTTCTACTTTATAAATACTGAAGATATCAAGGAACCTAACTTTATATCATTAAAAATTCTAGGGGCATATATGTGTGGTGTGTGTGTGTGTGTGTGTAATTCATTATGTAATAAATTTTACACATCTTTAAGATAAAAGCTGCATGTTACAATAACTGGTGGGAACAGAAAAGGATTTGATATTTCTCCAGCACCATTCATTCTTTTATTCATTCATTCAAGAAATACGTCTTGAGCACCAGCTCACAGGTCAGATATCCTCGCTGAATAATAGAAACTGAAAAAGGAACAAAGAGAACTGAGCATTCAAAGGGGGTCATACATTGGTGGAACATAAAAACGAGACTAAGAGACATGGACAAGAGTGTGGTGGTTACCAGGGGTGGGGGGAGGGAGGACATGGGAAGGAGGGAGGGAGAGAGTTAGGGGGAGGGGGAGGGGCACAGAGAACTAGATAGAGGGTGGCGGAGGACAATCTGACTTTGGGCGAGGGGTATGCAACATAATTTAATGACAAAATAACCTAGACATGTTTTCTTTGAATATATGTACCCTCATTTATTAATGTCATCCCATTACCATTAATAAAAATTTATTTTAAAAAAAAACCAAAAAACAAAGGGGGTCAGATAATTACAGAGTAACTTGGGAGGGAAATAGCTGGAGCCTAGACCAGCACTGAGGTAAGTGGAAGAGAGGTGAACAGATTCCAGGGCTTTCAGGAAGAGCTGACTGACCATGATGACTAATTGGATCTGAGAGAACAAGGGGGAGATGATGACTCTGTTTCTGGTTTGAACAACCAAGAGTATAAAGATGCCATTCAATCTGAATGGTAAATCAGGTGGATACAGGTTCTGGTGGAACAGTGGAAGGGAGGAGCAGAGATTACTGGAGCTTCCACAGATGTCTGGAGGCTTCTGTATGGTTAGAGGGCGCCTGGAAGTAGGCATATATATATAATTATATATATTATATATTATATATTATATACACACACACAGTGGAATATTATTCAGCCACGAGAAAGAAGAAAATCCTGCCATTTGCACCAACATGGAACATTATGCTAAGTAAAATCAGACAGAGAAAGATACATACTGTTTGATCTCACTTACATGGGGGGAATCAAAAATTGCCAAGTTTATAGAAACAGAAAGCAGAAAAGTAGTTGCCAGGGCTGGAGGGTGGGGAAAATACAGAGAGGTTGGTAAAAGGCTATAAACTTTCAGCTATAAGGTGAATAAGTTCTGAAAAATCTAATGTATAACATGGTGACTAAAGTTGATAACCCTGTATTATATATATCATTAAATTTTTTTAAAGAAACCACTTATTATTTTTAATTGATTGATTTAAGAGAGACAGAGAGAGGAAAGAAGAGAAACAGGGAGAGAAAAGTGGAACTAAGTTGTTCCACTTAGTTGTGCATTTATTGGTCATTTCTGTATATGTCCTGACCAGGATCAAACCCGCAACCTTGGTGTTTTGGGCCAACACTCTGCCGGAGCTAACCAGCCAGGGCCTTCATTAAACTTTAATGGATGAGAGTAGAATATAAATGTTCTCTCTTTCTCTGTGTCCCTCTCTTTCTCTCTCTCCCTTTCTCTCTCTCTCTCTCTCACACACACACATGCACATGCACACACACACAGAAAGATAAGTATGTGAGGTGATGATGGCTGTGTCAATTAACTAGATAGGAGGAATCCTTTCACAATGAATACATATATCAAATCATCATGCTGTGCACTTTGAATATCTTCCAATTTTGTCAATTATCCCTCAAAAAGCTAAAAAAAATGTTTGATTTTAGCTTCCTAAAAACAAACAGCCTCCCGAATGGAAGAGAAAGCAGTAGCAGATAAATGGGATGTGCTGAGGCGTTAAAGCGACTGGAGGGTCCCTGAAACCTCGTCAACAGTCTCATTCTGCATGTCATGCCCAGAGTCTGCAAACCCTTCACTTCATTTCAGATCCCTCTCTGTGCTCCTTAATATTTATAAGTGTATTCATCTATCTCATTTTTTTATTAATAAAATGTCCTCATGTACTAAGACTTATAATTAAAACAAAATTTAAAGCTCTGAAAAAATTAAATTATCAAGTAGTATTTTTATTGAGTGATATTTTAAACACTCACAGTTGTTATTTCTGAAGCTGTGGTCTGCTCTGATGTAGACATATATGTTCTTCAAGATATTTTCACATCTTAGAGGGGTGAGCAAAACTTTTTTTGGAATTTTATAGAATTAGTGACATCTTACAAATTTTAAGGGCCATATGAAGAATTTTAATAGAGCCAAAATCAAAAGCTATTTCATACACTTGAAGTCCCAAATGAAAAGTCAGCAATCTCTTGAGAAAATAATACTTTTAAGAGGAGGCAAGGCAAAAACATATGTAAATTTGACTTTAATAGATACAGGTCTTAAAAGTGAAATATCATCTTTCAGCCTGATTCCATATCTATATTTGTATACACTACTTTGTCTCTAATCAATTCATTATGCTAATTACCAGTAGCTCTTCTCCTTGTCAGTTTTTGTTTTATTAAACAAACAAACAAACAAACAAACAAACAAACAAAAGAAATCCCAAAGACTGCCTGACAGAAAAGGAAGCAAGGACTTGAACAGGTACTTCATGAAAGAAGATCTCCAAATGGATAATAAATATATGAGAAGGTGCTTGATTTTATTAGTCATCAGAAAGATGCCACGTAAAATTGTATATACTTGTATCCATTTGCAGGACTGGCTAAAATATAATAGATAACACCAAATATTGGTGAGCGTTAAGCTGATTGAACCACTTTAGAAGGCTGCATATCAGTATTGACTTAATCTAAATATATATAGCTATATACACATCCCATGACTTGGCAATTTCATCCTTAAATTATATCCAAATGAAATGCATTCATAAAAATTCAAAAAATGACATGTCATCAGTGTTTATAGCAGCATTATTTATAATAGTCCCAAACTGGTAACTACCCAAATGCCTCTGGACAGTGGCATGGATAATTGATATAGTTGCACAACAGGACACTATACAGCCAAGAGAATGAGCAAGCTCATCTAGTGCAACTACACGCAACCAAATGGATCAGTCTTATAAACATAATGATGAGCCACAGAAGCTGACAAAAACAGCATCTTCAGAATTTGGCAAAAGTAGATTAACAGTAGCTTGTAGGGAAAATAATACAGTTATCAATAAGTAATACTTATTACACTCTGTGTTTTGCATACACCCAAATACACCCCGTATGGCTTGAGTCCATTTGTATAAAATTTGGAAATAAAAAAACAAATCCATGACACTAGAAGTCAGTATGGTGGGAAGGGAAGTACCGTATTTTTTGTTCCATAAGATGCACCTGACCATAAGACGCACCTAGGGTTTTAAGGAGGAAAATAAGAAAAAAAAGTATTCTGAACCAAATGGTGTGTTAAAATATTTAATAAAATACAACACAATAATATCTCAACAATGTAAACTCAACAGCAGTATTAACAACCATTAGCACTGTTATTTAAAATGAGAAGAGACTTTAATGTTCAAATACTCTTCTAGTTGTCCAGGAACCCTGGGACTCATCATCGCTAGAGTCAGAATTTAAGAAACTCAGTTGCTCACAATCAATGGTATCACTTTCTTTGCTATTTTCATATATGATACCCTCTTCAGTACCATCTAAGGCATTGCTAATGCCACAGTTTTTGAGTGACCGTACCACGGTTTCATTCTTCACTGACTGCCATGATGTTTTCACCCATTCACAAACTTGAGTGATAGTGGGTCTTTTCATTCATCCAGTTGGTGTCAGATTATGGTTACCAGTTTGTTCCACTCTTGCTGCATAAAGACTTTAAACGGTTTGTTGATGAAAATGTCTAGAGGTTGCAACTGGCTGGTAAGACCTGTAGAAATTACAGCTAGATGAGTCTTCCTTCTTTAAAGTAATTTGTGTGTGTGTGTGTGTGTGTGTGTGTGTGTGGTTTTGCTAATATGTGCTCTAAACTGGTCAAGTACTAATAGGGCATATTTTTTCAGAAGACCTCTAGGACATTTGGACCAAACTTTTTCGCACCCTTGGCCCCACCCCTATCTGCCAGCCAGCCAGCCAGCCAATGAAATGCTATTAGGCTGGCAACAAGTGACATTATCACTTCACACAGAGCTCCAGCAGCTGCAGCGCAGCCCACCACCACTGCAGCGCCCCTCTCACATCTGTCTTCAATGATGCCAGATGAATGCGCCCACACAACGTCGCTCGCCTTCTCTCCGGAGCTGCATGCACCTGTGGAAACTGGAACTAAGAGATCACTCAGCAGATGCTGGGGTTCCACACGCTGTGGTGGCGGGTATGATTACGCTCCCACTGGAGCTCATTCTACATATATTTACTGGCGCAGCGCCCCACAGCAGCTAAAAAAAAAATGAACATTCGCTCAATAAGATGCACGGGCATTTTCCCCTCCACTTTTGGGTGAAAAAAAGTGCGTCTTATGGAGCAAAAAATATGATAATTGGTGTGTGGGAGAGAGGATAAGGGTACTGACACTGCTTGGTGCTTTGAGTTCAGTGTTGGTTACAGACTTGTTCACTTTATGAACTTTTATCAAGTTTAACACTTATGATTCTTGCACTTTTCTGCATGTATGCAATCCTTTAATAAAAATTTTACCAAGAAGAGTCAGTATCAATTTCTGCTCCTCAATGCACACAAGTATCAATATTTTGGACATATTTCAACAGAGATGCACATAGAGCTTACTATCCCTTTAAGAATATTGACTCAGCTGACAGAATTTCATGTCATTTAATAAAATAGAAAGAGCAAGTCAGTTTTGAGAAAAATAGGATTTTTCTTTTGAGATATGAAGCTGGGTTTTTTTTTTTTTTTTTTTTTTTGCACTTTTCTGAAGCTGGAAACAGGGAGAGACAGTCAGACAGACTCCCGCATGCGCCCGACCGGGATCCACCCGGCATGCCCACCATGGGGCGATGCTCTGCCCACCAGGGGGCGATGCTCTGCCCATCCTGGGCGTCGCCATGTTGTGACCAGAGCCACTCTAGCGCCTGAGGCAGAGGCCACAGAGCCATCCCCAGCACCCGGGCCATCTTTGCTCCAATGGAGCCTTGGCTGCGGGAGGGGAAGAGAGAGACAGAGAGGAAGGCGCGGCGGAGGGGTGGAGAAGCAAATGGGCGCTTCTCCTGTGTGCCCTGGCCGGGAATCGAACCCGGGTCCTCCGCACGCTAGGCCGACGCTCTACCGCTGAGCCAACCGGCCAGGGCTTGAAGCTGGGTTTTTAAAAGAATGATTGTTAGCTGTAAACCATATAATGAAGACTAGATTGTGAATTTGAATAATAATGTCAAAAAGCAAGGCTTGCAGGAAAAGAGGGGCCACAGCCTATAGGATGGGCCCATTGCTCACAGAACTTTTTTTTTATAGAGGTTTGGGGGAGACAGGAAGAAAAAGAGATGAGAAGCTTCAACTCGTAGCTGCGGCACTTTAGTTGTTCATTGATTGTTTCTCACATGTGCCTTGATAGGGGGCCAGTAACCCTTTGCTCAAGCCATCGACCTTTTGGGCTCAAGTCAGTGACCATGGGACCATGTCAATGATCCTATGCTCAAGCTGGTGACCTCAGAGTTTCAAAGGTGGGACTTCAATGTCCCAGGATGACACTCTATCCACTGTACCACCACTGGTCAGGCACTCACAGAACAATTTTTAAATATGAAAGCAACATTACACAAGTTAGAGAAGGGAGCCTAATAAAGATAACAGCTGTGGAAAGTAAAAACCTACAAATTAAGCATTTTGTCATTGGTACATAACTTCATTCAAAACCCACATATACTTTATATTCTTTCTGAGAGACAATGTTAGAGTAGGAGGAATCCTTAAGAAAACTGTCATACTAAAAAAAAGGTGTAAGAACTAGTGGAGGATTGAGATACATGCACATATGTATCAGCTGATATAGATATTACATACATATATATTTGTATATATACAAATAATTCCTATACTTTTAATTTCTAAGCTTACATTAGCATTTAGTACTGATGTGATCTAAGTCATTACTCCTTTAAAATTGACAACAGATTCAAGACAAGACACCAGGAGAGTCCACTTAATGGCCAAAGCCCCAGTCACTAGTACCACCTACAGTCCAGAATGCCCTTTGCCCTGCTGTCTACCTGGTTACTCAATGATCCCATATGTCATCTGCTCTGCAGGCAGCAGAGACCCTCTGCCAGATACAGTGTGTTCTTTTCCTCTAAGGAAATGAAATGTGTTTCACGTTTAACATCTCTATGGCTTTGGGTTGGCTATTTATAAAGAAAACTGCAATCCATGGGTTAAAGAGCCAAAGAGAAGAGACTAAAATAGCAGCAGGTGGGTTACAGTTTCGAATTCCCAAGATAAATGTTCTAAAATAAAGAAAATTTTATTTTTAGTGATCAAGGTATAAAAAATGTCCTTTATCTTTAAAATATAGTTGTGCTATGTGTTTTGTAGTTTCTTAACCAAAATAATATGGTAAAAGTTTGAGTATTAGCAGATGAACTAAATCTTCTAACCTTGCTGCCAAAATTTCAGAAAATACAGATTATGCTGTCTTTTCTCTTTATTTATATATTCAATGTCAACAAAAGAACAGAAATAACTAGGACAAAAATTATTGCTTTGTTTGAGGTCTCATTTCAAAATTCCTCTATTCAGTAGGTTATAAACCACAGATTCCTTCAAATTCAGTATATCAATAAACAAATTCATAAAGCTATGTAATTGCCAGTCTCCATTATATTGTAAAAACATGGATTTTAAATTTCACATTTAAAATTTTTTAATTTAAGATTTTTTTTATGTAGATAACTTTATATTTTAAAAACTTTGTAACACTTATTCTCAAATCCTATTACAAAGCAACTGAGTTTTCTGTTGGAAAAAAAAAAATCTTTCCCCATTGATGTCGTCTTTAAAAATCTTTGCTGGTTACCTCCTAACTGCATTTACTCTTTACTTGTCAACTGTTGCATTCAAAACACAGATGGCACCAGATCTATAACAATGACAAATCCTTTATTGAAAGGGTTTTTTCTATGCTTTATTTGTCTGATAAAACCAAATATTATCTTTCATATTTGTTAGGAATATAATTATACATTCCCCACCCTCCCCATCCCTAGTCTCCAACTTTATTATTTCCATCATATCAGATTATGACCTTGTTTGTCCTGGAAGTGTCACACATCTTTCTTCTAATGGCCAATTTTCCAAGGTCACATATTTCTTTACATTATATGCTGAAGTATTGATTAGCTCTCTCTGTAGATTTTCTATGTGTTTTGCAGCCAGGACTCTCCAACCGGGGTTGAGCAATTCAGCACTGCAGTTTGGCCAGCCTGCAGAGACCTTCTGTTCCCTTTCACATCACTCCCTGGAAATAAGGTGGCCGCAAGCAAGGGGAATATGGAAATAAAGCAAGAGCGGCCTCCAAGCTCCTAGGCGAGTGGACTGCACAGCATATTCCAATTAGCATCCGATCGTTTTAAGTAGTGATACTTCAGTGTTTGTGTAAGCCTGCCTTGTAGAATTTAATACTCAGACAGCCATTTTGCAAAACACAGCAGGTCCGTGAAATAAGGGCTATGTCAGTGAAATAACCACAGACTGATAAAGCTGCAGTAAAGGCTGGCGTTAATGCAACAGCTGTGTCATCCATCAAACGATTACCAGCTACTCTGTTTCTGAAGCTGTTCACAACAGGATATCGTGGAAGCCTCTGAGGCTATCTGTAATCTGACAAACTCCATAGTATTGCTCCCTGAAAGAGATATTTTTTTTCATGCCATAAATTCAAATATGAACACAGGACTACTCTAGGGAAAGAGAATATCAACTGGTCTGCACTGATACAGATCTCAGAGACAATGGACTTCCCAAACAATCCCCGTGCAAGTTACTGTCAACCTTATCAAAGTAACACAGCACTAAAGAGATAAAAAACATCTCCAGGAAAAAAAAAAAAAGCTTAAAACCTCAGCATCTCATATACCTCAGGTGCCTTGAAAACTCATTGTACAAATGACTGATTCTCTGGCAGATCCTCAGCACAGGGATTAAAAAAATCTGAAAGAAGCAACATACACCAGACAGGCATGAATAGTATTTTCAGCCCCTAGCTGAAATTCTACAGCAATAGAAACTTACATAGGACACGCGTACTCTCCGCCGATGCACCAGCCCACAGCACTGCATGAAGAGCCCTGCAGAACGCAGTCAGCGTGTGGCTTCACCCAGCTGCACTGTGCCTTGTCTTCTCATCAGAGCCACTGTCCATTTCTTCCCACCTTCCAACTCCCAGGTAAGAGGCATGAGCAAATCAACACTTAGCTTCTGCGTCCTAGGTAGTTTCTAAAAACACCACTGTTCCAGCAGGCATGCCCAAACTTTGTTTTCCTGCTTTTTCTTTTTCAGGTAATTTGATCTCTTCTTCTCCAGAGAGTTGCTGATTGACCAGAAATCTACCAAAAGTATCATTCATTTCCCTGCAATAACTGTTAACTAACACATAGTTACGGCAGGCGGATCATTAGAGTTTCTTGGAAACGTTTTTACAGTAGCCATTCTCAACTCGGGAGGATTTTGAACATCAGAGAATCTTGCACTTTCACAAGGCTGCAGTTTCCTGCTTTGTGCGAGAGGAGGCCTACCCCTGATGCTGTTTATGTTACTGCCTCTGAGAAGGCTGCTGCTCCCGCCGCTGCTCTGTCATTATTGCCTTCTCCCCGATGCAGACTGGCAGCAGCATCCTTGCTTCAGTGTTCCCTCTGTACACTTGGGGCATCTCTGATCTGCGATTTCTCCCTCCTCCCTTTATCCTGAAAAATTACCGAGTCTAGACTTTAATTCACTCTGGATTCCTAGGATCACAGAACCATCCCCCAAATTGTCAGACGCTTTGTCTCAAAGTACGTGTTTCACATGAATTGTAGAAAGGATTGCTCAAGTGGCCTCAGGACCCGGCTTCCTCAATCACTGCAACTAACACAGTTTTGTTTTTTGCTCACTGCCAACTATTCATTTTCTGTGTTAAAGCACATTAAATAAACATAACTCTGGTAAGCAAATCTGATCAGAGTCAGAGCTAATTAACTAATTAGGTAATGTATCACCTATGATTTAGATACAAAAAAGAAAACTAAATAAGTCTGCCTTCCAGGCACGATATCTTACAAATGACTATTCCTTGTAACCTATAATTCATATTTTTCCCTAAAGACACAGTTTGCAGAGACTTGAGATGATTGTCATACTTTCTAAAAGGCCCTATACACATCACTCCTGAAAAGATGAATTATTAAGGCATCTGGGGATAAAACCATGAATTTGCATTATACCAACCATTCTAATCAGCAATAGTTCAATTAGACTTTTCATGTGCCACAATCATAGATCCACACTTGCCCCCATGCCCAAGTCCCTTCATATACTGTCGCCACCTGAGAAGAAGATATGTTAAGTATTTCATGTCACAGGTTAATATGATATATTACCCAGCATGGTGCTCTTTAGGCTGATGGAAAGTACAAGCCTATTAGTTTTAAACACTACCAACATTCCCTTAAAACCTATGATTTTAAAGTGACAACTCTATATAATTATTAATAGTTTAAGAGGCTATTAGAGGTGGGGGGAAGAAAATACCTCCTGCCTTAACTCTATGTTCTTATTTGACTACTAAAGTAATTGAGGCCCTGAATGGTGAAGTGTTTTGTCTGCAAGTAGCATATACAATTATATTACTAACACCTAGTAATTTATAGAATTTAAATAGGCTATGTATTTGAAGGTCCAAAAGGCAAATATGGATAGATTATAGATGGACAATATGGTTACTTTTGTGATTATCTAAAATAAAATCAAGTAAAATTTATGAATCACATAGCAAATTGGCTTGTGAAGGAAGTCCTGGAAAAAAACTCCACATTTTCTTGGTCATGCAACATTTATTTCTAGTAGGTAGGATTTCAATTTGTTGTTTTGCTTTGTTTTTTAAGAAATTATAGTGAGAAATATAGTGATATAAAAGAACACATAATTCAATTTCAACTTTTTTTTAAGGACCCTTTATCAACATTTACCAGGACACATTTACTCAGATAACTGATTAAAAGAAATAAAATTAACTCAATATTAGAATGTGATGAAAATACTGAAGACATTATCTCTTCAGTGGTTCTGAATCTGATTGGTAATTCACTGATCTTTTCATCAACCATGACATTATTATACACAGTAAGAGAGAGATCCTCAGCTCATGTGAAAATCTTCCCACCTTGCCATTCAAGAATCCCTGAAAGGATGTCAGCACTAACTAATTTGATTCAAGTGAACAATTATTGACAACCTTTATTTTTGCTCAGCATTGTGTTAGATGCTGCAGACAGGAAATGAATACAATACAAGCTACACGTGTCTCTAGAGCAGCGGTTCTCAACCTGTGGGTTGCAACCCACAGGTTGAGAACCGCTGGTCTAGACACTGACAATAAAACAGAGGAAAGAGAAGCATGAGCACTGTAGGAACACCAGTGACACAACTCTTCCTCTGCCTGCAAAGAAAATTAAAGACTTCTCAAAGTGGGAACTCTTGGGCTAGCCTTTACAGAAAGGGCAGAATTACATCCAGTGGGAAATGGAGGCAGAAGGACTCCCAGGCAATTGAGTAGAAAATACAGAATATATATGCAGAATATATACAGAATAAATTGTTTATAGAGACTGTATTAGAAGCATGTATATAGATTAAATACTCATTATGTAATAAGATGATATAGATATATTCAAACTCCCTCAAAATAAACTGGGATCTCCCCCAAATTCAATCCTTATTCATCTGTATGTCCCTGGCATTTAGCACCGTAAGCAACACATACTAGGTATGGCAAAGATTTGTAGTTGTCCCTTATTAGCCATTCTTTATGTCGTCTATAAGAACAGAAATCGACATATGACTGCTGGGCGAATAGTCCAGACTCCTCCGAAACCTGGTGTGGCCTTGGGACCAACTCTGTGCAGGAGGATGGGGTGGAAATGAAATGTGCCGGAATCTCAACCAGGTGCCTTCCCCTCTCTGTTTCCCTCTCTCGCTGACTTGAAGGTGGATACACAGTTGAGGGCCAGAACTGCCGTCTAACCTGAAAGATGCCATATGCTCAGTTAAACGGAGCAACAAGAGAGAAAGACCCTGAGCCCCTAGGACTGTGGTGCTGCCAAGTCGGCCCCATGTTGTCTACACACGGCCTGTCACAGGAAAGACAGACAAACTCCTATATTGTTTAAGTCACTTTAACTTTGCCCTCAGTAAAGGAGCTAAACCTGTACTTTTAAAAGAACTTCTAGAATGAATGGTTAAATCACATAATCTAAGATTGGGGAGGAGGGGTGGGTGGGAGAGGGGAAGAGGGAAAATAAGAGAGTGAAAGGTTTGGAGAACGGGCTGAGGCTAAACTGTGAAGCACCCTGAATACCAGAGCAAAGACTTTAGACTTCAATTGTAGGACATACAGAATCATATCCATTGTTAAATGTGAAAACATCTTTTGTTTTATTAGGATGGGGGGGGATCCCTAGACTCTTTGGTTTAAAGAACTAGTCAGTAGTTCTATATTCGTGAGAATTCTGAAGCTTTTAAACATCTGTGGTTGTTGGCAATAAATGTCTACAAATAATCAAATCAAATAAAGTCAATAAAACTAGCTCTTTGGTTCATTTAGCTAAATCACAAAACTAATGAATTGTTAAATTTGCTATTTTGTTATGATGTGAGATGTATTAAAAGTAAAATATTAAAAAAGTGACAATGAAAAGTAACAAGACAAAACCAACAAATTAAGTATAATTGTAGATAATGCCTACAATGTCAATACCAGGAATTTTTAAAGTCCAAGAGATTTACTTCTGGGCAGTCTTTGTAAGGTATGAAAATTAATGTTTATTTACTATTCACTGTCTATGTTACTGTTGGTTAGGAGGAATAAATTAGTACCCAGTGGATGTCAGGCATTGAATGAAGAGCTGCTTTTGAGAAGAAAACTCTGATAACAAGGAACAGATCATGCCCAGAGAAACTCCGGAGGGGCCCTGGGGTCCCTTGTCGGGACTGACTCTGCTCAAGTGCCTGTGGTTTGTAGTGGAGCTGGTCTCAGGAGAGGAGTGCCCCTCCCCTCATGGACACACCCGCTGTAGATTCGTTGAATTCCTCCTTCATCATATGTTGTTACAACTGTAAACATTCAGAGCCTAGTGTTCTTAAATGCTCCAAAAACTTCTCCACTAACATCAGTAAAAACAAGCTGAAAAAAGGGCCAAGTATCCATATTCATCCATTCAATCAATAAAACTGAGTGCTACGCACCACGTGCCTGTCTCTGTCAGGCACTAATGAGGAAAGGACGAGTAAAATAACCATGGTCCTTGACTACACGGAGGTTACAATCTGGGGAAAACACAAGTTGAATCAAATAATCACACAAACATACAATTACAAACTGGTCAACTCTTTGAAAGAAAGCATAGAATACTACGGAAATGTATAACAAATGGACATCTTTGGGAATTAGAGGAGTCAGTTAAGGCTTCCCTGAAGAAGTGCTATTGAGCTGAGGTCTAAAGGGTGGAAAGGGGTTAATCAAATGGAGGGGGGATGAGGCAGGAAGAGGGAGTAGAGCAGCCACTGGAGATAGAAGGGACATCCTTTATAAAGCTGTTGGTGGCAGAAGGGAAAATGCTGTGGTTTAAACAGCTGGAGGATGAAATGAGAGGGAGACTGGGACAGGATGGTGATAAACAGGCAGGTGACTGCCAAGTCATGAGGACCACACTGAGTACTTTCATCTCGTCACTAAGAGCAGTGGGCGTCCATTCATACTGACAAGCAGCATGACCAAATTGATGTCATTTAAGACACAATGGTGTCTCCACTTTGGTAGTGGAGCTGAAGCCAGGCTGGAAGATGGGCCGGAAAGGAAGCAGGGAATCTAGCTCAGAAGCTGCTGGAACTATCCAAGTGGAAGATGAGAGTATCTTGTATAAGGTGGGGGAGGTGGACGGTAAGAGAGTGGATGAATTGATGAGATAAATTTAGCAAACAAAAACAGGTGGGTGCATGTATAGAAAGTGGAAGGAGAAACCTAATGTAAATGACACATTCCTAAATCCTCTTCATTCCAGATATTTCCACCCGTTAGTGGACTCCAGTCTTCTGAAGCACAATCCCCGATAAACCTAAATTTCTACGGCAGCTCCAGTTTGCGTCTCTTCTAGGTCAATCCTCATTTCCCATCTTAGAATACTGAATATAATTTCTCTCTGGCCCCTTCATCATCCATGGAACTCGACTTCTTTAGTCACCAAAACACTCCATTTTGTTCTAGCTTCCACAGATTGAAAACCTTCTCTTTTTCTCATCTTTTATTTCTCACTATGGTATCTGGGTTCTTTTTATCTACTCTTTTTTTCCTAGACCAACAACCAGGCATTTCTTCTCACTAATCAGAGTAGCACCTCTGGTTTATTCACCATCTATGTATAGGTTTCAGCAGAAGTAAATAAAATAACTATAACTACATGCAGTGTAATAGAAAGAGAAGTCACACTTTTAAAATGCATAATAATCATAAAATGTGTCCTAGACTTCAGTGATAAGTTGAAAGTATATTTTGTGTCATAGTTAGAATACACATACTACATTCAAAATGGGGAGAAAGCAATGTTACCCTAATAAATCCTGGGTCTCTTAGAGCATAGTCATATTGAAAGATATGCAACCCAACAATAAAATATAATGGAAAATGAAGCCAATTTTTCATTGCACAGCTCAAGGAACCAAATGGAGAATCCTATAAGCCCCAGCAACACCCATCAATTATACCCTCTTTTCATCCCCATTCTCCTACTACCCTAAAGCAACTTGCAAGCCTGCCCCAGGAATTCCTTTCTCAGGCACTCAGCTTCCTGATTCTCTCTCTCTCTCTCTCCTTCCCCTAACCTATATTTCCCAGGCTTATACTTGTTGGATTTTCTTACTTTATATAATTTTCATTTTTCTTCTATTTTTCCCATTTTCCCCTTACTTGGATTTGGTTCAGGGAAGGCCGACCAACAAAGCCCTGGCCCTTTTATTCCCTATCTCCAGCCCACACTCCCTAACCACACACACTTCATGTTATGTGTGACAGGGTGGTTGGCAATGAGGGAATGTTATTAGATGTCGATGGAAGAAGAAATACTGACTCGGCAAAGGCAAAATTCTCTTCATTATGGAAGGTGAAGGATAAGAAAGGAGGAGGGAATGGCCAAGAATCCTCATGGTCAACATTTTCCTCACCACAGTGTTTTTACCAGAGAATACAACTGACCAGTTTATTTCATTCATTATTGCTATAAGCAAATGCAACATGTGTATGAAGAAAGAAAACGCTGCCAACTCTATGGCAATAACAAGATAAAATACTTCATAGCAGCTATGTTGATTTTCTGTTTGAAAAGACCAAGACAGAGAAACATACATTTTGTCTCAATTTGCCATAAAACTTTCCTGATAAGATTTTAGATTCTTTGACATACGTATAAACCACATATATATTGGTATTACCATTCCTTCAAGAAAGAGTGCCATCAGGATCGGTCCCATCACTGTCTGAATAACCCTAGCATGCAAATTCAATTACAAAATCCACAGTTGGCAGCTTTTTAAAAATCCACAGCTGACGTAGAAAAGTAAGGAAGACTGGACAACTTACCATGCTTTGACATTTCACAGGGATTCTCCTTTGATTTTCCTGAGACCTCTATGAGATAAGTACTGCTTGAATCTTCATTTTATAAACAAAGAAATTGGGGCATAATGAAGTTAACTGCCCAAGAACATGACAAAGCCAGGATTTCTATCCAGAAGTTTGGCTCCTAAGTCCATGGTCTTCTTATGCTCTTTATGAAACTTAAACATTATTTTAATGAGTTGAACATTGGATTATGACTGATTAATCCAATCACACAACAGACACGGTTTTCAGTCCTGAACCATTGTCAGTCTGCCTTCCACTGGTTCTCCTGCTGGTTTCCCAAATCACTCCTACCTTTTTGCAAAACATGTCCACCCTTGAACTTCTTCCTTTCTCTTTCCTGCAAAGTCTGAAATTTTACCAGTCGGAAAATTTGTTTTATATAACAAGTATCTACTTAAAAAAACTAAACATCTTCACAGAAGCTATAAGTCATTTGCACAAATTAAATGATTTAAAACCTTATGTTATCTATATTTAGCTAGCTATTCCCCCATCTCGCTTCAGAAGTAATTTAAGGCAAGCGACAAAAATACATTTAAAAAACCATTAAATAGCATAAAATAAGGATTAAAACAAACGGACAAGTGTAACAAAGACAGGGACATTAAATGAAGGCAAAAATGAAGCTTGAAATGCATCCCATAATAATTGATGCACTTCTCACACATGAGCCATACATTTGGCTCTAGCTTTCTAGCAGCTACTCCAAAAGAACAACTTGGTCAGTTATATAAATTACTGTCCATGAGCTTAAAATAAACCAAATTCTGAGAAGAATGACTCTTCTTGGCACTAACATGACACTGAATTCTCCTGGAGGTCCCCACAAAAAGGAGCGTAGTATAAAGTGATCAGCAGTACTCCTACTGGCATCCTTGCAGTAAATGCCACAATGGGTTTTAAAGACTGATTCTGAGACTGACCTTCACTGAAAACGAAGTTTCCCCCTATAGCAACAGTCAATAAAGTAATCTAGGGAGAGTGAGGGGAGAATGGGCTGGAGAAGACACCTAATCCCTTACAGATCTGGCTTGACAGGCAAATGCTATCAGCACAATGATCACAAAAAGAGCTCACATTACTAATGCGGCACTGAGTAAACGCTATTTTTTTAATCAGCCTATGAGCAATCATGAAGGTACTACTGTTATTTATCCCTGGATTACAAATAAGGAAACAGACCTAAGAGTTAAGCTACTGGGTTAAGGCAGAAAGAGGACTTGAACTCAGATCTGTTGAACTGCAAAGTTCTTGCACCCAATTACTAGGCCTACAGAGGTTTTTTTTTTTAGTGTTTATTTTATCCAAATGAAATGTTTATTTTCCAAGAACATACAATGTGATAAAACTGGCTTTGTAAGAGTTGACAGTAATAGTACAGAAAAATAGAGTAGAGAAAGCCCCCTAAAATGCATCTGCTAAATGTGGTTTCAGAAGATAAGCCTCACCAAGGCTGGAGGAACTGGTGGGTTGAGTACTGTATAAAATGTTCCAGGGCTCCAGGGTAACAGTGATAGACTCTGTGTCATTCAAACTATCCCACCAAATATCATTTCTCATTCATGAGCTTCTTATAAGTATTAGATGACACTGACCTTGGGACTGATTCAATGTGGCTCGTCTAACACAGACCCACTTGATTACCAATAATCCAGCTGGAAGTGCAATGGAAGATAGAACACTTACAACAGAGGTCACCCCACTTGTGTTTACACTTGTTCTTAAAGCAAATGGCTTTTGTTGCAAACACCTATTACCATGTAGACACTGCAGAGAATGAAATGAACAGGAGGTAGGTAGCCCCAGTGAGTGGACGCATCAGGAATAAAAACAGTTGAAAAGGACTTAGAGCTTAAGCCTTCATGATGTTGGGTCTTTGGATAAGGGCTTAAGATTGTAGAGACTGGGCGGTATAGAGAGAGGAAGCCAGGGATCAATGCTGGCTAGTTCAAAAACAAGCTTCCTTGGTTTTGTTTCTACATTAACTCTCTTACAGGGGTCACAAGTATCTGGATGTCTTAGATCTTAAATCTTTAGTTTTTCCAAAGGTAAGAGACTTCTTTCTGTTGATGCTGCTTGCTGAAGAGCTCTCCACAAGTAGAATGGATAACTTCAGAAAAGATGAGATAAAACTGAGGGCAGGCAGACCTAGGGGACTAGCCCTGGCATGGCCAACACACAGCCCACGGCCGGATCCAGCCCGCGTGATGCGTTTATGTGGCCCGTGATTAAATTTTTAATATTCTCCGCTACTTTAAAATCTCAGCTACTCAGAAGCGGAAGTGTCTTTGATCATTGGAAATCGAGATATTTAAGAAGACAGAGATACGTGGAAAAGAATTCCAAACGTGACTCATCTAGGGTTAACTTCCAATAATATGTCGAATGGATAAGCGATACTTCTTTATTTTTTAAAAGGACTTCATTATAAAAATTTACAACTTTTGTACTCGTCTGTACTCGATATGAACTGTTTGACGTTTAGCGGTGATGTGAAACCCACATTCTTTTAGGCGGAGTTTGCCAGTGCGCACCCAAGGTCAAACAGTTCGTTATTTTTGTGGTCAAATGTGCTGAATCAAGTGGCATTGCAGCATAGACAATAGCTGCAGTTAATAACTGGAAACGTGTCCAGGCTGTTTGTAAAATGAAATAATTGTTTTATTTGCGATATAACCCATTCAAGCTCATTCTGTTAATTAAATATTGTTTCGATTGATTGCGATACAGTTTGGATATTTATATGGTATGTAATTATATTTTTATTAAAATAATATTGTATATTAAATTTTTTTTCACTCACATTTATTCATAAACAAATTACATAATAAAATTTTGTTTACTTAAATGAATCATTTTTGTATTTAACATTTTTTAATTTTAATATTTCATCCAGCCAGTGAAAAAAGTTTTCAATCTAATCTGGCCAGAGGGCAAAAACTGTTGGCCATGCCTGGACTAGTTAGAGGAGATATGTTAAAATAATCAAACACCAATTGCCCTGTGGCATGGCATTAAACTGGCCAATTTTTACATTTCTTTAAGATGGTTTTTGGAGGATTAGACATGAGCAGGAGCTGATTAAGGGACAGAAAGTGCATGTTTGTCTCTGTTGGTATGCATGGATGCATGTTAGGAGAAAAGAAATAACAAAATTACTAAATCTCTATATTAGAGTAGAGGTTCAAAATCACCTAGTGAACTATCTAAAATTAGACTAATATATTAGGTAATAATATCTATTAACATCACCTTGTGTTCATTTTATATTTTATATAAATATATAAATGTTTTAATGAACTTTTTAGTTCATCTTATCTTCAAAGAAAAGCATGTAGTATTATTCTAATCCTAATAGAATACTGAGTTTTTTCAAATTAATTTAGAAGATGAAAGGACTGCTTTAATAGGCTCCATTTAATCCCAGAAGATTACTGGGTACCCTGTGTACGGATGGGACTCTGTGTGAATGTTTGCAAAGAATTAATGAGAAGTGGTCAGGGGTAGCAAGAACCTACTTGCAGAAGACTTCAGATACTTCCACAAAATCTGAAATTTTTCATTTAGGAAAAAGTAAAAAAATATCATTTAGAGTCAAATTTTGAATAGTTTCTGTTAAGAATCTGTTGATACTTCCATGGAAATATTCTCCCAAACTGCTAAACTTTCTGTTTTGCCCTAAACTCAAGTCTGAGACAACTGATATTTTAACCATTTCTGGTCCTTTATAAATTAAGCTGTAAGTACAGGGTTAGTAAAGTTCCAATGTTGGTTTTTTTGTTAAATGAAATAAGTATTCCTTAACATTGAAAATACCAAGTCAAACCTAGGCAGAAGATAATATACTAAACAAATTTAGTGAGATAAGAATTCTATTAAAGAAAATAAATGCAAAAAAAATAATCAAAGCAGAAAAAAATAAAGAAGCCCTAGCCGTATAGCTCAGTTGGTTA
This sequence comes from Saccopteryx bilineata, assembly GCF_036850765.1. Classification (NCBI taxonomy): domain Eukaryota; kingdom Metazoa; phylum Chordata; class Mammalia; order Chiroptera; family Emballonuridae; genus Saccopteryx; species Saccopteryx bilineata. Next base: position 155,344,225 of record NC_089494.1, read on the forward strand.
GAACATCATCCAGATGTGCAGAGGTTGTCAGGGCACATTCAGAAACAGATCGATGTTTCTGTCTCTCTCTCACTGTCTCCATCTTCCTCTCTGTCTAACAATCAATAAATAAAATTTTTTAAAAAGATAAAGAATTGAATTCATATTAGAGAATAAACAAAAATGAATTGGTAATGACAATGTTTTAGGAACTTAACAATTTGATATCTTAGTCTATAAAAGATACAGGAGAAACCATATCCATTAAGACAACTGGTTAGACATTTACCTAATTCTGAATTTCCTAACCTAAGCAAATAATATTAGAAACCTGAGGATAAAGTAGGGAAGAAATGCAAAGTTGATGAAGAAGAATAATGCTTCAGGGAAAGACAAAATAAACTGGAGCTACTAGCCTGAGCTAAGATTTGTTAAATTTTCCACTCATTCAACAAATACCTCCTGAGTACCTTCTTTGTACTGGGCCTATTCCCAGATATGGAAGATATGCCAGCGAAAAACTCAAAATCTCTCTCTCTCTCTCATGGAACTAAGCAGGCAATGGAAATAGAAGCAAAAGTTAAATTTTAATCATTACATTGTATACATGAATTCAATTAATTTTTAGTAACATTAAAAGTTGTCAACATGCAATTTTTCCACATTGAGTGAAGAGGGGTAAAGAATTACAGATAGGGAAGGATAAATTTATATTTTATATAAGTTGGTCAGGGAAAAGCTTTTGAAAAAAAAGATCTCTGAGCAGAATAACGTGAGGGAGTGAGACATGTGGCCATCTGGGGAAATAAAAATCAAGGCAAATGCACTGAGAAGGAATGGACATGGCTCACGGAAATAACAGCAAGCAGTTTCCTGTCGCGGGAGCCAGGTGAGTGGCCAGGGGCTTGAGCATTTAGGGTCGTTAGGTCACTGTGAGAACTGGATGTTATTTCAATGGTGAAGAGAAGCCATTAGAGGGCTTTTTTTAAAAAAACACTGATTTAATTTACATCTTAGAAGTGGCATGTTGTCTGCTATATGAAGACTGCAAGAAGCTAAGGTAGATACAGAGAGATAAATTTTAAGACAATTGCAGTAATTTAGGTCAGGGAGAGGGGCTTGGTCTAAGGTCCTGGTTGGCAAACCGCGGCTCGTGAGCCACATGCAGCTCTTTGGCCCCTTGAGTGTGGCTCTTCCACAAAATACCAGTAGCGCCAGGTGCAGATGCTACCTCGATAAGGAATGTACCTACCTAATGTATATAGTTTAAATTTAAAAAAATTGGTTCTCAAGAAATTTCAATCATTGTACTGTTGATATTTGGCTCTGTTGACTGAGTTTGCCGACCACTGGTAACTAAGGCAATAATTGGTAGGAAATCTTGACAGTGGCAAAATTCTGGATATATTTTAAAATTAGAGCTGAGAGACTTGACTTAGAGATGAATGTTGTGTTAGAGAGAGGTAGAACCCAGGAATGATCTGGTTTGGTAAGGTGGGCAGATGAGGGTAGCAACTGTGAGTGGTAGTTCTAGTTACTGAGAAGAACACAAGGAGGAGCAGGCTTGGAGGAAAAACCAAAAAATTACTTCTGAGAGAATATTTTGAGAGGCCTAGCACATATTGTAAGGTCGGTGGATAATGGGGGATGGTCATGTGGGGAATTCAGACCCGCGAACTTTGGCTAGGATCGCCCACAACCAAGCGCACCAAAAGAAACTTCCCAGGAGCCCTTTGGAAAAAAGCAACCATCTGCCACCCAGTGAGATTTCACCACGTCATATTAGCTTGACCACCCTAGGGACCCTTTAAATATCCCTCACACGGCTCACTCCTTGTGACTTCCCTGGCCTCCATCTTACCTCGGGGCCAGGGAACCTCACCTGGCGGAATGCGCGCTCTGTATTCAATAAAGCTTTTTATTATTCCACACTTGGTGGCTATGCCCCTTCCTTCTTTCTTGGCGGGGGGGGGGGGGGGGGGGGGAGGGGGGGGGAGATACCTTACATTTTGGTGCCGAAAACCCGGGAGGAGTTTGAAGTCCGCAAGGACCGCTCCTCTTCCCTTCCCCTCCGAGAAAGAACCAGGATCTCCGACCTTGCACCCACTTTGGTGCATGGTGTGGTAAGTCCCCTGCCTCCAGCCTTCCCCTCAGTACTTTCCTGTCCGAAACCGTAGCTACGTCAGGGAAGTCTTTTCCATTCCGAGTGAGTGTGTGCTTGTGGAGATGTCCCAAGCACATCCACTTTACCTTTACTGTCCGTGGCTAGAACTTGAGTTTTGGGATGCTGTTACTCAAATCTGACCACTCCAAGGACTGAGGGCAGCTGTGGGGGCACAGGAATCTCCCTCCCTAAAGAAGAAGAAACTGTTCTTCTTCTCTACTGTGGCCAGGCCACAGAACCCATTGGATTAGCCTCCTGAAGGGACTTTCGGTGTTAACACCCTCACCAATTTAACTTTCGCTAAAAAAGCTGGGAACTGATTGGAAATCTCTTACATTCATGGCTTCTAATTATTCGCACACCTGTCCTTAATCTCTGTGCCGCCTGTTCCACCGTGCAGGCCTTTTTCTGGCCAGAGAAACTTCCCCTAAAACCTCCACTCCTGATCTTTCCTTCTCCGTGGACTCCCAACCCTCTCTCCCTCCTGTCTGACCCCCAGGGGCACCCCTCTCTCGGGACTTTTCTCTGATCCCTCTGCAGACCTCTTTTGTGCTTGAGTCCCTTCCCTCTGAGAGCCCCCTCCCCTCCCTTCGCAAAAACCTGTTTCTTATTCACCACTACCATCTCTTTCTTCTCCCCTGCTGGCCAGGGGCCCCTCCCTTCACTGTGTTCTTAAGTCCCTCCCCCATCAGGCCATTCTCCACCTACTATTGACTTTTACACCGGTTTGCAGGACCCCAAGGCTCAACCCCAATTTTCTTGCAGGAAGTCCTGGCCCTGTCCTGCCTTTGGCTCCAGCATTTCCTACGGGATCTGGGTGCCAGGCTCCGCACAAGCCCTCCTCCTCTTATTCTCAACCCCTAAACCCCTATCTGGGACCTGTGAACACAGCATTTAAAGTTTTTAATGGCGTCAACCTGGAAACACTGAGGTTGCTGGTTCAAAACCCTGGGCTTGCCTGGTCAAGGCACATATGGGAGTTAATGCTTCCTGCTCCTCCCCCCCTTCTCTCTCTCTTTCTCTCTCTTTTCCCCCTAAAATGAATAAATAAATAAAAAATTTAAAATAAATAAATAAAGTTTTTAATGGTCCCAACTAGTAGAAACAGGCCAAGGCTGTTCGCCAGGCCCGCATGCAGCAGAAGGTAATGCTCCAAACCCCGGCTCTTATGGCAACTGAGGCCAGTAGAACAACAGAGGCAAGGCACAGAAAGTGCCTGACCCAAATCCAAGCCACAAAGAGAAACCCCAACAGCAGCTTGCTTTAAGTGTGGCAAGCAGGTTCGCTGGTCCTGGCAGGGCCCCTGCCGGCGGCTGCCCACTGAGCCCTTCCCTGACTGCAAGCAGTCCAGTCACTGGCGGAGCGATTGCTCCTTTGGGCAACAGGCTTTTACTCAGCGCCTCTATGTGGAGGACAAGCTGCCCGAAAGGGAAGGCCAATCCAGCCAGGTGGGTGCAGCGCTCAAACTCCTAGGACATGGCCTGGACTTGGAGAACCCAGGGTTCTGCAACAAGTGGGTAAGTGCATCTCATTTCTTGTGGACATGGGGGCTACCTTCTCTGTTTTGCCATCACACTCTGGACCTCTAGTTCCCTCACAGGTCTTGGTTATGGGAATGGATGGGACCTCTTCTTTTCCCCTTTTTAAGCCACTCCTGACATGCAGTTTTGCCTCAAGCTTGCCTCCTTACAGGACCACTGGCAGTCGGAACCACTGGACTCCATCCATCTCCAGCTCACCAAAAGGCTGGACCTTACAAATCCCCCTATTACTTCTCTTTTTAAAAAAATCCTTACAGGACCACAACCGCAAAGTTTCTCAACTCACGGCCACACAGATGTTCCTCCTGACACCCCTCAAAGCCACCACCTTCTGATCTACCCCTCCCCACGACACCCCTAATCAGCAGGAAGTAGCCAGATGAATAAATGGTGCCCCTTTTCTATTTAACACAAAAGGTCAGGATGCAAGGTCAGTGGATAATGGGGGATGGTCACATAGGGAACCCAGATCTGCGAACTTTGGCTAGGACCGCCCACAACCAAGTGCGCCAAAAGAAACTTCCCAGGAACCCTTTGGAAGAAAGCGACCGTCTGCCAGCCAGTGAGATTTCACCACCTCATATTAGCTCGACCACCCTAGGGACCCTTTAAATATTCCTCACATGGGTCATTCCCTGTGACTTCCCTGGCCTCCATCTTTCCTCGGGGCCAGGGAACCTCACCAGGCAGGATGTGCGCTCTGTACTCAATAAAACTTTTTACTATTCCACACATAGTGGCTTCGGCCCCTTCATTCTCGGTGGGGAAAAATACCTTACACATATCAGTATGGAAATGTCAAGTAGGGATTCTAGCATGTGATCCTAGAGCTCAGAAAAGAGGTTTGGATTGAGATATAAACTTGGGAGTCACCATATAAATGGTGATTAAAAAATGAGATTTAGTGAAATTCCCTAAAGATTATGGATGGAGAAGAGGTCTAGAAGCTGATTCCTGGGGCATTTCACCACGTAGAGGTCAGAGGAGCAGGAGCGGCCGTGAGGGAGGAAGAGAACTAGGAGGGTGTGGGTATTTTGCAAGCAGAGGAAGTGACTTGCTTGCCCAACACCAACATGGTGTCAAGTAAGATGTGCACTGAGAACTGGTCATCAGGTATAATCTGGTGAAGGCCAGCCACCAATGCTTGTGACTATAGTGGGCTGAATGGAGGTCAAAGTCTGATTGAAATAAGCTCAATTAATTAAGAGAGGGAGGCACATAACTTGATACACAGAGTGGAGAGAGTTGTTTTTTTGTGTTTTTTTTTTTTGTTTTTTGTATTTTTCTGAAACTAGAAACGGGGAGAGACAGTCAGACTCCCGCATGCGCCCGACCGGGACCCACCCAGCACGCCCACCAGGGGGCGATGCTCTGCCCACCAGGGGGCGATGCTCTGCCCCTCCGGGGCGTCGCTCTGTCGTGACCAGAGCCACTCTAGTGCCTGGGGCAGAGGCCAAGGAGCCATCCCCAGCGCCCGGGCCATCTTTGCTCCAATGGAGCCTTGGCTGCGGGAGGGGAAGAGAGAGATAGAGAGGAAGGAGAGGGGAAGGGATGGAGAAGCAGATGGGCACTTCTCCTGTGTGCTCTGGCCAGGAATCGAACCCAGGACTTCTGCACGCCAGACTGATGCTCTACCACTGAGCCAACTGGCCAGGGCCTGAAGAGAGCTTTTTCAAGATTTTGTTTAACAAAGAATAGAAAAATGTAAACAGTCTCAAGAAAAGATAGGAATAAGGCAATTTTTCCCTTGAGTAGGAGGTATTAAGAAAAGAGAGTGAGGGGTGAAGTAGATGTTTTAAAAGAGACCACAGATAACTGCAGGAACAAAGTTCTTGGTTGGGCCAGAGGGGATAGGAGCTCATGCAGAAGCAGAGCGGTTGGCTGAGATGGGCTTAGGCAGTTCACCCACTCTAACAGGAAGGCGGGCAGAGGATATGGGTGCCAGTAGGTCGATTTAATGGTAATAGCAGTAGGAAAGTCCTTTTTGGAAAGTTGCTATTTTCTCAGATGGAATGAGCAAAAAGGTCATTAACTGAGGATGAGAAAAAGGAAGTATTAAAGATTGAGGATAAGAAAGATAGTTTAAAAAGTCATCTTAGGGCCCTGGCCAGTTTGCTCAGTGGTAGAGCGTCGGCCTGGCGTGCAGAAGTCCCGGGTTCGATTCCTGGCCAGGGCACACAGGAGAAGCGCCCATCTGCTTCTCCACCCCTCCTCCTCTCCTTCCTCTCTGTCTCTCTCTTCCCCTCCCGCAGCAAGGCTCCATTGGAGCAAAGATGGCCTGGGCACTGGGGATGGCTCCTTGGCCTCTGCCCCAGGCGCTAGAGTGGCTCTGGTCTCGACAGAGCGACGCCCCGGAGGGGCAGAGCATCACCCTCTGGTGGGCAGAGCGTCACCCCCTGGTGGGTGTGCCGGATGGATCCCAGTCGGGCGCATGTGGGAGTCTGTCTGACTGACTCTCCCCATTTCCAGCTTCAGAAAAATACAAAAAAAAAAAAAAAAGTCATCTTAGAAGAGGTCAAGTGGAATGACTAGAGAAATAGGATTAATAGGCAGTATTGAGGGCAGGACATCTATGATCATGAACTTAAAGGAAAACATTCTCCACAGCTGTGACTCTTACCCCTACCCCCTGACTCCATGTTCATCTTCTCAAATTCAAAGGCAGAGTCAATGAGAGTCGGGTTTAGCTGGGCTTGGTAGTTCCCAGGAATAATGGACAGAGGGAGAAAGAAGCAGAGAGTCGAGAATATACGCATGGATCATGCCATATAAACAGAGTAAGAAGCAAAGTGAAGACAGTGGGAAAAGGGAGATGGTGACAAACATAAAATTAAATAAAAGAATAGGAAGAACTTTTGGAGCATAATATCAAATAAGATCACAGACATTCTTTTCTAAGATACCTTCAAAAGAAGTTCATCTCACAGACTGATGGTTGCCAAAGGGGAGTGGGATTGGGGGACTCAATGAAAAGGTGAAGGGATCGAGAAGTACAGATTGGTAGTTACCACAAAACAGTCAGGGGGACGTCAAGGACAGCACAGCACAGGAAATACAGTCAACAATATTGTAATGATTGTGCACGGTGCCAGCTGGGTACTGGAAATAGAAGGGGGAACACTTCGTAAAGTGTGTGGTTATCTAGTCACTCTGCCGCTCACCTGAAACTAATACAAAATAACAGTGAATGTAAACTGTAATCGGAAGGCATTTTAAAAATGAAAAAAGAAGTCCATCTCAGAACACTGTATTATTAATAATGGGGCAACATGAAGACAAATCAATGACATAAACTCCACGTCTTCCCCCGTCTGATTTAAGCAGTTGCAGACACTGCCAGAGTGACAGATGCCCCGGGAAAACAGTCTTCTCAAAGTTAAGATTAGAAAGAGCAGAACTCGGGGAGAGTCATCTGGTTAGGGATAGAGTACTTCAAAAAATAGTGTATTTTTTTATTATTATCAGACAACAGAAATTTTTATTATTCTGACTTAAGAACCAGAAAGTTTAAAAAAATAATTAGGCTATGAATTTTCATTTTTGAAGGCTCCAGCTCATTATGTGTGATATAAACATTCTTTTCTTTTTTCTAAAGAACAGTTCATTTGGGTCTTAACATCAAATTAATTGGCTTTGGAGAAGTGAGGATTCTCTACTGAATTTCTAAGTTTATGTTTATATATTTTCCTTTTTTTCTCATTTGGAAGATTTATTTTGGGAAGTATTAACAGATGTATCTAAAATCTTAGTATGATATTTTTTTAAAGGTGTGATGGAAAGAAGGTAATCATTTGACATTTGGCTTCCCTGACAGTCTTCCTTATATCCAGCACTTTGTGTCCCAAACTGGGCAACTCTTAGGAAAACTGTAACATTTACTTTTCTGTTCCTGGGTTCTATTTGGCTTCATAGGAAGGAGGAGCAAAAATATGTCCAAGTGCCTCTTTATTGGAAGTTTGTGTTGGTTGGAAAAAGGATACAGCAGCAATGGTACATGCAAGCTTTTACTAGGTGACTTGTGCGAGATGTCCCTCACAGCAGGAGTCTGTCCAAAGCCTCAGGAGGGGAGGAGGAGGAACTAGAGCGGTGTTTCCCAACGTGGGGTCCATGCCTTAGAGGGGGGCAATTCGATAGTTAAGGGGGGCAATTTGAAAATGGACTCGACACGACTTTAACTCTTTCGCCCCGGGCCATTTAAATGCAATGCTAGATATCGGTGCCAAATTTAACAAAAAATGCAATTCTTAAATAATTGTGGTAAATAATTATTAAGTATAATTTCGTTTGACGAGACCAAAATATCAACTGGGTGATTGGCGTTGTCAAGTAAACTTCGTCCTGGGTTCACCACGGAGCGTGCCGTCTGCCACGGGGAACCCCGGACGTTTTAAAAACTCGCTAAACAACGCAGTTATTTTCACCTAATTGGCCCATTGCAACTTCTGTAGTGTTTCACATCATTCAGTTGGTGTTAATTTGAAATAAGTGTCAGTCAAAACTGTTGTAAAAGCTCGTTGATTTAATATACATATATATATAGTATAGATATAATTGGTAAGTATTTGATTTTATTTTTATCAATATTAAACTCTTTATTAAGTACTTCTTGCATCGGGGCTAGAAAGCACTAATATTTTATAAATATTGGGGCTATAATAGTGCATGCACGACAATTTTAATTTTAGAAGCATAACTTTCCAGAAAATTTTGTCAAGTGGAAAAAATATAGATACCTTTTGATTTGTGGTGGTAGTGTAGTAAATGTGTTATATACATTTAAATAAATATGAATTTTTAGTATACGTTTACTCTATGTCACATTGAATATATTTTAACACATATTTTAATATTAGTTTTTAATTGATCTTATTTTTATTTCTTATAGCCCATAGTAAAATGAGTGGTGCAAGCAAGAAAAAAACTCGTCAATATTCGGAGGAATATTTAAAATTTGGGTTCATACCCACTGTTCACGATGAGCGGATTCCTTTTTCTCTTTTATGCCAGCAATGCTTGACCAACGAATCAATAAAACAAGGTCGTCTTGAGGCGCATTTGAAGGTGAAACATAGTGCTCATATTAATTCAGATTTGAGTTACTTTAAAACTTTAAAGAAAATTTTTGAAAAAAGAACAACATTAAAGTCTCTATTTACTGCTCATACTTCAACTAATAATCGTGTTCTTGAGGCTAGTTATCAAATTTCTTTATGCATCGCTAAAACTGGAGAAAATCACACTATAGGAGAGAATTTAATAAAACTGTCAATATCAGCATTTCTTAAAACGGTTCTTGAAAAAGATGACAAAGATGTAAAAGCTATGCCACTCAGTGACAATACTGTTAGCAGAAGAATAGACAGAATGAGTGAGGATATTGAAAAACAATTTATTGAAAAGCTGAAAACAAGAAAATTCTCCTTGCAAATGGATGAATCAACTTTGAGAGACAGTGAGGCAGTATTGATAACTTACGTAAGATAAATTGATAAAGGACATTTTGCTGAAGAAATGTTGTTCTGTAAAAGATTAGAAAGCACCACTACCTCCAAAGATATATATAATAAGCTAAAAAACTACTTAGATGTCAATGATATACCAATGAAAAATATAACATCTCGTGCTGCAGATGAGCTCCCAATATGATGGGCAAGAAAAATGGCTGCTTAAAATTGATGAAAGATGTGAATCCAGAAATGATTCTTGTGCATTGTGTTATTCATAGGGAAAACTTGGTAGCTAAAAACATCTCGCCTGTTCTGAATGAAGTATTACATACAGTAATAAAGTGTGTTAATGCTATTAAAGCTAGTGCCAAATGTGAGCGTCTTTTCAAGCTATTTTGTGAAGAACAAAATGAAGACCATGTGAGACTATTACTTCATACTGAAGTAAGATGGCTATCTAAAGGAAACTGTTTGAAAAGATTTATGGAACTGTTTGATACCCTTTAGTGATTTTTTAAGTGACAAACCTGAAATGAAGTATCTGTTAACAATAGATGGTAAAGCATTTGTGAGTTATTTAGCCGATATCTTTGAAAAACTAAATATATTAAATAAGCAACTTCAAGGAACAAATAAAACTCTTGTTGATGCAAAAGCAAAGATATTTGGTTTCATTACCAATATTGAGTTATGTCAGAAACATATTAACAACAAAAACTTTAAACAGTTTCATTGGCTCCAAAAATGTGAAGTAACCGATATTGCTTTACTTGTTATTGTCAATCATTTGAATATTCTATCGGCTGATTTAAAAGAAAGATTTTCTGATTTAAAACAAATTGATTTCCCAACATGGATGATGCAGCCAATGTTAGTGGATTTGTCTGATATATCAAATATGCAGTATCAAGAAGAACTCGCAGAATTGCAAAATGATGAGTCAGTTAAAGCTTTATTTAATATCAAAGGAGCGATGGCATGGCTTTGTGAGGAAACAGAAATCAAATACCCAAATTCAACCAAATGTGCAAGAAAACTATTGCTACCGTTTCCATCTTCATTTTTAGCTGAATGTGGATTTAGTGCTGTAAATGATTTACTGGTAAAAAAAAGAAATCGGCTGGATATAACACAACGTGGAGACTTGAGACTAAAGCTAACCAAATTGGAACCTAATATAAAATCTCTGTGCAGCAATCATCAAGCTCAAGGATCACACTAAATTAAAATAATAAATTAATATAGAAAAATCTGTATTAAAATTATTTGGAATTTAAATTTGTTTTTCATTATGTTTTGAAATTTTACTTACTGTGTTTTGTTAACAATTTCATAGTGATTTCTTCCTAGAACCTATCATTTATGTTTATTAAGTGAACAAATCAATTTTTTAATGTTAAAAATTATGTATGTTACATAGGGGGGGACATAAAAATTTTAGAAAGGTTAAGGTGGGGCATGGCACAAAAAAGGTTGGGAAACACTGAACTAGAGTGTCTGGGTGATATCTTTCACAGCTAGGTGAGGAAGCTGCAGGGAAGAGACCTTGGGGCTTAACCAGCTTTATAACCACAAGGCTCAATCTTAGCTGCAAGCAGCAGGTGTGGGCCAGATTTTATGGGGTATGCAAAGCAGGCAGGAAAGGCCTAAATTTCTGCTTGTTTGGGCTCTGTTTAAAACAATTAGATTGCACCAGCTGGAAATTAAGGTAAGTGGTTTTTCAGCCGTCACTGAAGAAATAACACACAGAGGCTACCTCTGACTCTCTCTTTTTTTAAAAAAATTTATTGATGAGAGAGAGGGAGAGAGAAATGGGGGGAGGAACAGGATCAACTTCCATCAACTTTCATCTATTCCTTGACTGAGCAAGCCCAGGGTTCCAAACCAGCAACCTCAGCATTCCAGGTCGACACTTTATCCTCCAGCACCACCACAGGTCAGGTTAGCTCATTTATATAACAGAGGAAGTAGAAAAAAATATTGTAAAAGTTGTTTTAAAAAGAAATAGAGAACTAGGAGCCTATTGGTTCCCCCTTTCAAAATTCTGATATTCGTGAATACGATAATAATTATAACAGCAGTTTAACAAGTTTAACATTTATGTAGTGCTTACTATGCGCTAAGCACTTTATATTTTTTCTTTTTAATTTCTACACCAATTCATTAAGCTAATATTTTTGTACCCATTTACCACATGGAAAAACAGCCTGGATTCTGTAACTGGCTTAGGCTCATACAACAGCTGAGGAAGTGGGGCAAGGATTCAGTTCTAGGGGGTCTGAATAGGGAGCTGGTGTAATTAACCACTAGAACACCCAGACTCTCCCTCAGGGGCTCGGGGAGCGCTGCAAGTTTTTGACCTAGAGCTGTTTTCAGGATTCTCCGAATGGAGCATCCATCCCTCCTGGTGCCACAGTGAGTGCTGCTCTGCACATCTGCTCCCTTAGCACCAACCCGATGATGCTAACTGATCCTTCCCAACTCCTGATTAGTGCTGACAACTATGCATATTTGAAAGCAAGGTCGGAATAAGAAAAAATGGGAGTTCTTTTCCTACTTCAGAAAGTGGAAACACTTTCTAGGCCCTGGCTGGCTGACTCTGTGGTAGAGCATTGGCCAGCGTGTGGGAGTCCTGGGTTCAATTTCTGGCCAGGGCACACAGGAGAAGCACCATCTGCTTCTCCACCCCTCCCCCTCTCCTTCCTCTCTATTTCTCTCTTCCCCTCCTGCAGCCAAGGCTCTATTGGAGCAAAGTTGGCTTGGGCACTGAGGATGGATCCATGGCCTCTGCCTCAGGCACTAGAATGGCTCCAGCTGGAATGAAACAATGACCCAGATGGGCAGAGCATCGCCCCCTAGGGGCTTCTGGGTGGATCCCAGTTGGGCGCATGCAAGAGTCTGTCTCTCTGCCTTTCTGCTTCTCACATCAGAAAAAAAAAAAAGTAGAAACAATTCCAACCTCATACCTTCACCTCCTCAGGACTTTATCTCTTAAATTAGAATTCTATGCTTTTCCCTAGAATACAACTCACCAGTAAGGATAATGCCTAGTAGTAGTTGACTTCACTTCTTGTTAGAGAACATGATGATAATCATGTGGCTAACTCCAAAGACCAAACATGTTCTGCATTCTTTTGCAACAATAAAAATGAACACAGGCAATCACACTGCTGTTATTATCTCCATCAGCCGCACCCTGGTTCAGCTGGGCGCATGCAACAGACCCAAGGGGCAGTTTTACACTACATGTGCCTGTATTGGTGTCCTGTGGCTGCTGTAACAAACTGCCACCAAGTTAGTAGCTTAACCACCCCAGATTCATTATCTCACAGTTCTGGAAGTCAAAAGTCCAAATTTAGTCTACTGGGAAAAAAGCAAGGTGTGGGCAGGCTGCATTCCTTCCGGACACTCTAGGGGTAAGTCTGCCTCCTGCCTTTCCAGCTTTTGGAGGTGCTGCACCCACTGGCCTCTGGCCCCTTCCTGCCTTCAAAGCCAGTAATTCCATCCCTCTGACCTCTGTTTCAGCTGTCGCCGTCCCCTTCTCTAATTCTGATTCTCTGTCTTTTTCCCTTGTAAGGACCCTTGCAGTTACACTGGGCCTTCCAGGAAAATCTTCTCAGCTCAAAATCCTTAAAGAAATTGCATCTGCAAAGTCCCATTTGCCCTGGAAGGTAAAATATTCATGGGTTCCAGGGATTAGGACATGAACCTCTGAAGAGAGGGTAGCACTGTGAACCCTTATGCCTGTATGTGCTGGGTAGGGAGCCATTCCTTCTCTAAGGACAGTCTGCTATTGAACCCTAACAAACCTCAAGTCCTCCCACGTAAGGTTGACAAAAGAATTAGAAAGGCAGTTCAGATATGTGAAATTAACAACTGAAATCGAAACTCCCACATAACAAAGCTGCTGAGGTATACTTAACATGTCTCTATTCTGGTCAAGAATAAGGATTAGGTTTCACATGCGTATGCATAGCATTTTTTTTTACAACAAATTAAGTTGCACATTAGAAAAAGTCATATCCTCCAGGAATCCCCATTGTCACTGACATATGGGAGTGGGAAAATTGTTTAATAATTTCAAGTTTAGTTTTTAAAGATAAACTTCTGATGCCTGAAATTCAGTGCTGAATTCAACAATCTCATTTGATGTGGATCTCAACAAAGAAACCACCCATCTGTGGTTTCAAAGGACCTCTTTCATAATGTGGTTTGTAAAAGTCATGAAATCCCTTTTGATGATATAACAGACTTGTAGCCAAGGTCACTGTGACAGAAAGCAAGGACACTGTACTATGAAAATGACAGTGGGCTCCACCAAGTTGAACACATTTAAACAGTCTATGAGAAAAGCCAGCACTTTCTACCCTGCATGCATTGCATGAGTTAAGTTTTCCCAGCACCAACCCCAGTTAGCAGTCATTCAGTTTCACCACTGAGCAAAAGGGTTCCCAAGGGGAAGCCACATGTCCAAGGACACCCTGCTGAGTACCAGAGCTAGGATTTCAACTTCAAGCCTTCAGACTCCAAAACTCTTGCTCTTTAAACTTTGCCAGTTGGTCTTGGATTGTGGTCTCTTCCCTGCTTTCTTCCTGTTTCTACACCTTCCAGGATGATCTCAGTACGGAGCCACGGAGGCACAAGATTTCCCGCCTCACTGGGTTCTAGCTATCCAGGAGTCTTTTGAATCACCATTTTGTTTCGTTTTTAGCTTGAATAAACGTTTTAATAGAATTTTGTGTTTATTCCTTATTATATTTAATATAATAGTGAGTCTAGGTTAGTGTTATAATTGAGAGATTTTGTCTTCGTGGCCCTGCAGGTTCGCAAGTAGTTTTTTTCATATCTACCAAGATGTTTGAAAAATTTGTTTCAATGTTTCTGAAAATATAACAAATTTGATGATTTAGAAAATAAAGATTAGTTTTTAATCTCAATATATAAAATCAAGATTTTTCAATTTTTAAAAAAAATATTAGCTATTTTTACTAAATTGCCTTTATAATACAGATACAATTGAATTCAATTTCTTATTGTTGCAGCTTTATCAGTTTGTACAAACTGTTTAAGTGGTATTTTGATTCTTCATTCATATGTTTACTTTAAACATTTTACTGACCTATCTCTTCGTTTTTCTTGTTCTGCAGTTTAATATTTTATTTTTTCAAGTGAGAGAAAGAGAGATAGTGAGACAGACTTCCACATGCACCTGTACCAGGATCCTCCCAGCAACCCCCATCTGGGGCCGATGCTCTCGAATCAACAAGGCTATTCTCAGCACCATGGCTGACACTTGAACCAATAGAGCCACTGGCTGTAAGAGGAGAAGAGAGAGAGAAGGGGGAGAGAAGTAGATGGCCACTTCTCTTGTGTGCCCTGACCAGGAATCAAACCCAGAACATCCATACTCAGGGCCAATGCTCTATCCACTGAGCAAACTGGCCAGGGCTAGTTTAATATTTTAAAATAATAATGTTACTTTGTGAAATTTTATTTTATCACATCAAAACCAAGAAAGATTTTTTTTTACCCTTCTGTTGTCCTGATAAGTCAATATTCATTTATTCTAATCATAATTTGTTTTATATTCATCTCTTTACTCAGGGACAGATTTTGTTTAACTCTTTAATTGGTTTTGACATATAATGAGGATCTAGTTTTTGAAGTAGCTAACTGCTTATCTTAGTAAAATTTTTATGTTACTTGTGAAATATTCTTATTCTATTGCTTTATTGTGTTCTTTTTATATATTACATAAATTGAAGGCAAGTCAGAAGTTTTCTTGAATGTCCTGTGGGTATGTTATTTCTTGAGTGCATCTCTCTCTGTTGTCTATTGTTACTTAAATATATTAAAATAACCAAAATGATTAATCTGCTTGTTTACCAGTCTTTCAAAATATTGCATGATCCGAAGGCCATTCTAGCTGATAACTACTGTTTGTAAAAACATCTCAAAAGTCATTTCTCTGCCTTTTCAGTAACTTATATATCTAAAATTAAAAATTCAGTAACAGCCCTGGCCGGTTGGCTCAGTGGTAGAGTGTCGGCCTGGCGTGCAGGGGTCCTAGGTTCGATTCCCGGCCAGGGCACATAGGAGAAGGGCCCATCTGCTTCTCCACGCCCCCCCCTCTCCTTCCTCTCTGTCTCTCTCTTCCCCTCCCGCAGCCGAGGCTCCATTGGAGCAAAGATGGCCCGGGCACTGGAGATGGCTCCTTGGCCTCTGTCCCAGGTGCTAGAGTGGCTCTGGTCACAACAGAGCGACGCCCCGGAGGGGCAGAGCATCGCCCCCTGGTGGGCAGAGCGTCACCCCCTGGTGGGTGTGCCAGGTGGATCCTGGTCGGGTGCATGCGGGAGTCTGTCTGACTGTCTCTCCCCGTTTCCAGCTTCAGAAAAATACAAAAAAAAAAATCAGTAACAGTAGATATAAATAAAAATAATTATAACATTAATTTAAACTGCAAAATCTAATTGGCTAACCACAGAAATGTACCAGGTAGCAAATCAGACAAATTTCTCTTCATGTTTCAGCTAGATGAAAAGGATCTGTGTTGCCAAACACTTATAACATTCCTATGATCCATGGGATGTGTTTGCTGCAAGACGTGCTGCTGTGTGACCATGTGAATCTGCACTGCACGGAGCGGAGGCTTAGCCCCCGCAGTGCCACAGCAAGGGGACCGGCTCTTACTAATTAAACAAACTAAACACCGTAAGTGAAGAAGTTCCATGTCACTACTTTATATTCTCATATTACTAAGCATTTTAATTTTTACAGATTTTTTTTAATGTTATGAAGGATTCCTTTGTGATTCTGATAAGGATGGAGCTTAATCTATGATTCTACTTGGATGTAAGCCCTCTCTATATTTAGCATTCTCATCTACATTCCTGAAATACTTCCCAATTTATCTGGGTCTACACATATGCATTTCAATATATTTTTCAATAGTTTATCTTTATAATTTAAAAAGAAAATATAAAATAATGATCCCAAATTCCATCACTTAACCATCTGATAATATTTTGGCATATCTATCTCTAATATTTTTTTTAAAAAATAGAATTCCCCCTATTATTTTTGCAAAAATAGTTTCAACTCATCAAAAAATTTTAAAATGCAGAGTACAAAGAAACATATTTTAAAAACCACTCTATAAAAATAACCAGTATAGCCTGACCAGGTGGTGGTGCAGTGGGTAGGGTGTTGGACTGGGACACAGAGGACCCAGCTTCAGAACCTTGAGGTCGTCGGCTTGAGTGTGGGCTCACCAGCTTGAGCACAGGGTCGCTGGCTTGAGCTTGGGATCATAGACATGATCCCATGGTCGCTGGTTTGAGCCCAAAGGTCACTGGTTTGAATCCCAAGGTTGCTGGCTTGAGCCTATGGTCGCTGGCTTAAGCAAGGGGTCACTCATTCTGCAATAGACCCCCCATCAAGGCACATATGAGAAAGCAATCAATGAACAACTAAGATGCCACAACAAAGAAGTAATGCTTCTCATCTCTCTCGCTTCCTGTCTGTCCCTACCTGTCCCTCTCTCTGACTCTCTCTCTGTCTCTGTCATATACACACAAAAAATTACGTGTGTTTTAAAACTCATTGCAACTGTATCTTATTACTTTTCTCAAATCTGTCTCTGTTGAAATTGTTTTTATTCTAAAACCTTTTTATGTGAGGTATTTGATTGTTTTAGTTTTATATATGATATAGAATCATTCATTTGTTTCTAATATTCATTTCCAGTTATATTTCATGTCTTGTTACATTATCCTGAATTTCAAAATTAGTATTAGAGTTAATAATGATTTCGGGTAGCTTTAAAGTTTTCCTATATTTAAAGAGATTGCTTCTCATCTGGGAGTCCAGGCTCTAAATCCCACCCTGAGCCCACACACACATATACATCTCAGCTAACCACTTATAAGATCTGTGAGGCTGAACAAGATATTTTACCTCTCTGTCCCTCAGTATTCTCATCTCTAAACTGGGTGTTAAAGTAGCACTTACCTCACTCTGTTGTTGGAATAGTTTGGTTTATTGATTTTATTTTTTGATAGAAAACACATATTTCATACTAAACTTATGGGCCTTGGCTGTAGAGAACAATTTATAAATTTGACTCCAAAGGCAAGGGAAGTAAAGGAAGTAAAGGTAAAAATAAATAAATGGGACTATATAAAACAAAAAGATTCTGCACAGCAAAGGAAACCAACAACAAAAAGCCAACCAAATGAGGGGTGATATTTGCAAACATGCAAATAATCCAATTAAAAATGGGGAGAGGACCTAAACAGATACATCTCCCAAGAAAATATACAAAAGGCCAACAGATATATGAAAAAATGTTCATCTTCACTAGCTATTCGAGAAATGCAAATTAAAACCACAATGAGATACCACCTCATACCTGTTAAACTGTTATCAACAAGACAGGTAACAAGTGTTGGAGAGGCTGTGGAGAAAAAGGAACCCTCTTTCACTGCTGGTAGGAATGTAAACTGGTACAGCTATTATGGAAGATAGTATGGTGGTACCTCAAAAATTAAGAATAAAATTACCATATGACCCAGCAATACCTTAACTGGGTATCTGCCAAAAATACTCAAAAACATTGGCATGCAAAGACACATGCAGCCCCATGTTCATCTTAGCATTATACACAGCGGCCAAGACATGGAAACAACCAACGTGTCCCTCGACTGAAGATTAGATAAAGAAGATGTGGTACATATATACAATGGAATACTGCTCAGCCATAAGAAGTGATGACACAGTGCCATTTATGACAACATGGATGGACCTTGAGAACATTAGACTGAGTGAAATAAGTAAATCAGAAAAAGCTAAGAACTATATGATTTCACACATAGGTGGGATATAAAACTGAGACTCATGGACATAGATAAAAGTTAAGTGGATACCAAGGAGAGGGGGAAGAAAGAGGGGAGTAAATGAAGACAAATATAAGGTGACAGAAAATGATTTGACTTTGGGTGATGGGAGCACAACATATCAATAGTTCAAATCTATAGAGATGTCCACCTGAAACCTATGTACTCTTTATTGATCAATGTCACCCTAAATGTCATTCTAAATTAAAATAAGTAGAAGAAAAAATATTACAAGAGCATCAGCTTTGTAGTCAGATATGGGTTTTAATCCAATTTTAGGATAAATGTAGAAGAAACAGCACTTAAGTCATAAGACTATAGGTCAAAGTGAAATGGCAAGACTTCTGTAGGAAGGAGGAACTTCCACACTTGCTAAAACACAGTCTGATTCTCGTACGAATTCCATTCCCTAGAAACCTCAGCTTTTTGCTTTCATTGTGCTTTATGAGTTCTGATATGCAATATATTAATTTGAAATGTTATCTAAACCAGAATATGCCAAATGTAGAACCCTGCAGTGAGTCTATGAGGGGGAAGGGCAGCAGAGAGTAGATAGCAGGCGCTGTGCAAACATTTTCTGCAGTCTCCTGATTGGTCACCACTGTCAATGGGGATGTGTCACGTGTACTTGCTCTGTTGCTGCTTTCTACAGGAATAATGCAGACAACTGTTGTCACAACAGTTTGATAGTATAATGCTGGTTTCCTCTTCAATCAAATATGAACTTATCTGGAAGTTTTACAAATTTCTATTTGGTGGGAATTATTTTATTTCAACATGCTGTTTACTTTGAGTTTAGCACACTGTGGCAAGAGAATGGCTTACACGTTTATCTGTTCTCTGAGGATCTGATGCACTCAGTATGAGCCAGGCAATGGAAGACAAGCTGGAGATTCACTGGGGAGTAAAAAAGCACACAGATTTCACTCTTAAGGAGTTTACAAAATCACAACTGTATAAGTGGCTCAAAGAAGAAAGTTAGGGGCTGTAAAAGCTGACAATGACTTTCTATTTCACCTGGCCCAAGATTTCCCTGAGTAAAGGAAACAAAATCCGAGCTCTGAAATATGATAATGTTAACTAAGTGGAAGGAGGAAGGGAACAGCAATCCAGGGACTGGGACTAACATGTGCAGACACAACGTGTGGAAGTATCCTGAATAAGAGGCAGTGTGAGAGAGTAAAGCAGGATATGGTTGTACTGAGCCTAGAGAGGAAAGTCATGCCAGACCATCCAAGGTTTATAGGCAATTTTAAGGGGTTTTGTACTTGCCACAGTGATGGAGAGTCACTGAGGGGTTTTAGCAAGAGAGATATGACTTGACTTATTTAGAAAAGATGACCCTGGTGGCATGCAGCATGGGAGAAGAGCTGGAGGGAGGGCAGCCTGGGGGCCAGCCGACTGCTGCAGTGACCCAGGCAGAGGGGACAGCACCTCAGGTTCACCTGGCCACGGAGGGGGCAGCCTGGGGGCCAGCCGACTGCTGCAGTGATCCGGGCAGAGGGGACAGCACCTCAGGTTCAGCTGGCCACGGAGAGGGCAGGAGGAGAGAATCCATCAGGACTCTTGCACAGCGAAACCGGAAGGACTGGTGGGACCGAAGGAAAGGTGGTTATCAAGAATGACTACTGGGTTCCTGCTTTGTGGAACTGATTAAACAAAGGGCCGCTTTCTGAGGGAGACCACTGGATCTGAGCCAGGTCTGCAGAAGGCAAGACTACAAGCTCAATTTGGACACATTGAGTCTGATGTGTCTCTGAGAAAAGCAAGAGGAGATGTCAAGGAACCAGTTGGATTTGTTCCCCAGATCAAAGATTAGTAACAAGTCACCTGGTTGTGCCTTCCACTTTCTCATGACCTCACCGCGGGCACACCACTGAGACACGGAGCAGGACAGTACACCTTCTGCGTGCAAATTAACTCTCTGCAAAGACTTTAATCTTAATTTTGGTTGAGTCTTACAAACACAAGAAAAGATGTTTAGTTATGTGAGTCACTGTGAAGCTTCTGCAGCATGTTTTTGGACTGTGGACTAATACTGTCTAGGAGAGGGTCCAAGCGGAACCAAATGAAATGTCAAGCAGAATATGACCTGAAGCATTTGTCTAATGTCAACAGAATACTCATGGTTTTCGTTATGCTAGGTCAGAGTATGACCTATTCCTATCATCGCAGACATTCAATATTTTAATGAAAATAATACTAAACCTCTCATGCTTAAGTTGTTCAAATATTTTTTAAAATCTGAGCTACTCAAAGGTCCTATCGCAGCTGATAAGCCAGCTGTCTATGTAAGACTCAAAAAGGAATGCATCTAGCAAAGATGGCGCACACATGCTCTCACATAGGACTAGGGTCTCAGACTCTACAGTCCTGTGAGATAAATAAAAGCATTTAGTGATTTATAAGATTGTGAGGGTAAGTGTGTGTGTGGAAGGGTGGTAGGGAGAGGAAGGTGTTTAGAAACTAAAAATAAAATCTAGAAAATTTGCCTGACCAGGTGGTGGCACAGCGGATAGAGTGTCAGAGGACCCAGGTTCAAGGCTCTGAGTTCACAGGCTTGAGCATGGGCTCACCAGCTTGAGCGCGGGGGTTGCTGGCTTGAGCATGGGACCATAGACATGACCCCATGGTTGCTGGCTTGAGCCCAAAGGTTGTAGGCTTGAAACCCAGGTCACTGGCTTGAGCCCAAGGTCACTGGCTTGAGCAAGGAGTCACTCGCTCTGCTGTAGCCTCCCCCTGCCCCCATCAAGGCACATATGAGAAAGCAATCAGTGAATAACTGAGGAGCTGCAACGAAGAATTGATGCTTCTCTTCTCTCTCCCTTCCTATCTGTCCCTCTGTTTCTCTGTCTCTGTCACACACACACACACACACACAAAATAATAATCTAGAAAAATTAAGATCCAAGATTAACTGATATTTGGAACAGTTTCCTGTGTTTAAAGTAGACTCAAATTTTAAAACGTGTTCTACATGGTAATTGTATTCAGTGACTCATTAAGTTTAGTAAAGGGCTTTCTTTTGTTCGACCTTCTAAAGCCAAGTTTTGTTTCAGGCTTTGCAGCCACTAGGTGGCAAACTTGGCTAAAGAATCTTGCCGCCATTGACAAGATTCCTGCAAGATTCAAATCTCAGCCAAAGTATTTGGGTTATAGCTGCCATCAAATGTTAAAATCCTTCCTTAGAATGCACATTGCTTCTGTAATTAAAAAAAAAAATGAAATTCCACATTGCACAATAGGAGACTTTTGAAACAATCTAATCACATTCTCTTTCATTTTCTAGAACACTATGCCCAAAAATAGTTGAATGGTTTGCTCTTGCGTTAGTCAATGACAGAGATGGGGATCAAATTCTGGCCTCTGGCATCTCCTTTTAGTACTTTTCCACACTGATTTTAAAATCATAGCACTGTAAAAGTCACTAGTATCTGAATGAAGCTATTCTGGCAAATATGAAGTCATTCTTAGAGTAAGAAAATTTGAATCACTACAACACCATAACCCTTGGTAGTCAATTCACTCACATTAAACTATGTAAAGTAGCTTACAGACTTAAAATATTTAAAATGATCTTCTAAGAAAATATAGCAAATAGTTTATTATGTTGGGTTGGGATTTTTTTTAAAGTTCACATTAGATGAAAATCATTAGTCAGAAAAGATTTGGAGAGATTGTGAATCAAATAATGAGCAAAATGAAAAGATTGAAGTGAGTCTGTGATAAGAATTGAAAAATTGAACCAAGGTAGGCCTCAAAACTCTGGCTTTCCACATGGGAGAGTAAGTGCACATGTGTGAGGGCAATCTTGAAATACTAGCTATCAAAGTTTTGGTTTTGTTAAGCAAGGGCCAGATTAGAAATTGGAAGAGTTTCATGAAATGGTGCCAAGAATCTGAAAAACAAAACAGACTCTAATCATGGTTTGGATGCAAACACACTATATGCCAATCATAAAGTTGTGTCTGGGGTGGTTATGGGAGCTATACAAAACCAAATGCCAAATCCAGTGAGAGATTTTTCAGAAAACAGTCCCCATATTTCCAGTCCTAAAGTCAGTTCATACTTGGCCCAACCTTCCATCTGGAAGAACTCCAGAGGGCAAGACACCATCAGGTCCAAACTAGGATATGCTCTGAGCTGCAGAGAGAGAGAGGAGAGAAGAGCGTGTGAGGCTGCAAGTGCCTTCTTATAATCATTCAGCCATGAAATAGTCAGTGAATAAAGTCTAGACTTCTTAGCATGGCGTAAACACCCTGTCTGGGCTGACTCTTGCCTATCGTTCTACCACTGTTTCCTGCCACAGTTCCACCTGCCCTTGGCATACTAGGGCATACCCACTCCAGTGGGGTACCAGCTTTCCAGTACCCCAGCTGGGCACTCCTTTCTCAATGGCTCTTGTTCCTCCCCAGGCCCTACCTCTTCCTGTCTTTGTTTATCCACCAGAGGAACTACTGCAGGTTCCAGACTCTGCTCAGGCAATGTTAATTCTACCTGTGTTAGTTTCTGAGAACTATGACAACAAGGTGCCACACAGGCTGGGTGGCTTACAGCAACAGAAGTGTATTCCCTTAGAGTTCTGAGGGCTAGAAGTCCAAAACCAAGGTGTTGGCAGGGCCCCACTGTCTCTGAAGACTCTAGGGAGACTGTCCCTTGCCTTTCTCTCAGCTTCTGATGCTGCCAGCAGCCCTTGCTGTTCCTCGGCTGGTCGGTGCTTCAGTCCAATTTCTACCTCCACCTTTACACGGCCATCTTCTCTGGGTCTGTGTCTCAGTTTTCTCTTCTTATAAGGAGGTAGGTCATGTTTGATTTGGGCCTACCCTCATCAAGTGTGACATCTTAATTTGATTATATCTATAAGGACTCTATTTCCAAATAAGGTCACATTTGTAGTGACTGGAGGTTAGAATTTCAAAATATCTTTTTGGCCAACACAATTCAACCCACATAGTGCTTCCCATCCCTACTTCCTATCTGTCTCCCCAAGAGTTAGTTGCTGCCTCTTTGCTCTTGGGTGTATTCATACCTCCACCTCACCGTTAACCACATGGGTAGAGGTGTGATGCATACACCCTTTAGCCTGTGAGATCCCCGGGTTAGCGGGGCCTCTCTTTGCCATTTTCTTTGTTGTGTTTGCCTTGCTTGGCACTTTGCCTGGTGCCTAGTATTTACTCTGGGCCCATGGATGAGCATAATCCTCTGCAGTTAGCCTCTGGACTATATACCCAGCTCCCTGGCATTTTCCCCAGAGACAAGTTACAATGTCAGATCAAAACAATTCCCCAATTGAGACCTTGGCTGAAGGGAGGCTCAGGCTGCAAAGTTCTGGGTAAGAAAGGGTGGGGGGTGGAGGTCAATGTCTAGATCAGTGTTTTTCAACCAGTGTGCCGCGGCACACTAGAGTGCCATGAGACATGGTCAGGTGTGAGTATAAATACATTTAGAAACTATATTATTAACTATATGTATAATATGTACTGTGTTAGAGTGTCATTTTGTGTCATTTTGGTAGGTGGTGTGCCCCAGGATTTTGTAAATGTAAAAAATGTGCCACAGCTCAAAAAAGGTTGAAAATCACTGGTCTAGATCACCAAAGACAACATTTCCAAGGGTGTCAATGGCTTCAGAGAGAAAAAGAGAGTGGTGGAGATTGGACAGGTTCTGAACCACAGCCTGCTATATTGAGGGTACTAGCTTTGTTTTGTTACGCAAATACATGTGTCTTAAGAGAATCTGTCTTTTCTGCATCAGCCTGATCTAAAACTAGTACCTTTCACTCTATCCACATTTTATTAATATTGACAGTTGGCCTTTAAGTGTCTGGAACAGAAAGTGGCTCCTTGCTCTTAGGAGACCATTGAGATGAAGATGAACCTAAAGAGAAGTGAAAGGATTGTCTGGGGAGTGAACAGAAGGCTCTAATGCACCTGCAGAGCCCCCTTCTTTTTCTCTGTACCTAATATGTTCCTCATAGATTCGTGATCTCTCACTAATGCAGAAATGTCTACACCCGGTGCCCACACTCTCACCTCCTTTCAGAGACATGTCTCTCTTAGAACACTCCTCAGTCTTGAACTGGCCTCTAAGACCAGGATGTAACCTCATAGCTAACCTCTGGTCTCTGGTGTGTCTTAGTGCCAGGAAGCTGGAATCACTATTTCTCCTTTCAGACTGCAGTCTTACTCTCACAAGCAGGGGTCTCCTGAGCTCTGGACAGAAGAGTCTGGAGACCTGGGGGATTTCAGCTGGTCTGGTCCTGGCCAGCGGGCACTCAGGACAGCAGCTCTCCCCACATGGCACAGACACTGGCTGAGCCTCCTAAGCTTGGCCACCAACAGAGCCTTAGCTGGCCATCTTTAATACAAAGGTGGAAACAGAAGGAGAAGGGACATGCATTTTTTTAAAAACAAAAGTTACTACTGAAATGACTTTTCAAGTAAGATTTGCTGTAACATAGGTGGCTTATATAAGTGAGTCCTTGGGAAAGGGAATCTTCTTTTACAATTTTGTGTGCCCCACAGAATCTAG
This sequence comes from Saccopteryx bilineata, assembly GCF_036850765.1. NCBI lineage: Eukaryota > Metazoa > Chordata > Mammalia > Chiroptera > Emballonuridae > Saccopteryx > Saccopteryx bilineata. The sequence continues at coordinate 155,368,781 of NC_089494.1, forward strand.
GGCAGTGCTTCTTTCACACACACTGGGTGCTCAAAAGATGCCTACTGAAAAAAAAAAGGCAATGTGTATATGAAATCAGCACAATGCCCAGCAGTTAGCACTCAAAATTGCCTTGGCCCTTTTAACAATGACTCTCAAAGAGCTGACATGAGTCACAGTTTTGGCAGAGCCTGAGCTCAAGCCCCCCATCCTCAAATCCCAGGGAAGTGCCTTTATTTCTTCTTTTTTAGGACATCATCCCTTTCTTAACCTAACAAAAAGGCAGCTAGTCTCAGTAATAGAAATGAACAGCTGTTTCTACTCCCAAGGGCATATGAGTTTTTAAACCAACACACACACAAAATGACAAGTTAAGGTCACTAGACACATAAAAGAGCCAACTCTGCTAATAAATGTAGAAACCAGCTCACGTACTCCATCCTGCAGCTACACGTCAGGGTGGGAGGTCTCTTGGGTGACTTCAGTGCTGTCCAGGATGATGGGCCTTCTCGGAGTGTGAGTCCACGCTAGCGTGGGGCGTGGGTTTAGCTTCAGCTCCAGAGTCTTGCCAATTTCATGTCAATGTGCAGGTGCCTCTGTGTTTTCCCAAGCTCTCCAAGTTATTTAAAATACTTGAAAAGAAAACTTAGGCTTATGTTTGTAATGAATGAGCAAAATAAATATATATATATATTTCGAAGTTTCCAAAGATTGTAACTGAAACAGGCAGTTCCGATAAGCAAGGACCACAAAGCATAGCTCAGCTGTGCCCCTAATGACACACGACCTGGAAGGCCAACAGTGAGAGTGAGAAATCGGTATAATATGGACCCTTCCTCCTCAAAAACATTCTTTTAAGTATTCACAGACAAATTCAATAAACTTTTCTTTCCTCACTAAAGCAAACCCTGACAACCATGAATTTGAAATGCACACTGCTTGTTTCCTCTGCTCTTTCTTCATTCATGAGACTATCCAGGACAACGGTTCAGCATGTGGTGATGCGGAGACAGGTTTGTGCTCAGATGTTGGCTGAGTAACCGAGGGCTACTTATTCGACCTCTTTCTCTTCCTAAGTTCCCTGTTCTGTAAAATGAGGACGACAGTAGTAACTTACTGCATAGGTTAACCATGAGTATTAAATGAGTAATTACATATAAAGTGCAGTGGGCAGGTATGAATGATATCACTTTCTCTTCTTCCCTGAAGGCAAGTTGTTGTTACTATGCTTTGAATCATGTCTTTCAATTCACTGGAAAACAAATTTTTTTTTCATTTTCCGTTGCATGAGGTTTTAGAACTGTTTCTATATATTTCTGCATCACTGATTCCAAATCTGAAATCTGGTTTTTGGTGCATGCTCTAGTTTTTATGTAATTTTAATTTCTTTTGGTTACAGTTAATGGCATGCAATGTTTTTAAATTGGAGTTAAAGGGCAATGACCCTTGGATTGAACATAACCACAAGGTAATTAATGTTTTACTAACATCACTTTTACATAATTGTAGTATTTAAATGTAAAACATGATTATCTGATAAAAACACCCTCGTATTTTGTTTTAAGATTGAATCATGGCTTCTTCGAGTAGGCGTAAATGTAAGAATAGTCTTGACACCTTCCATTATATATGTGGCCGTTACACATTTCTACGTCAAAGGCGCAATATTTCAACATTTGTGACACATGCATATATTGCCTATTTTCAAGTTCCCCTTGGTGATCAAGACAAGAATTGGGCTCCTCATATTGTGTGTCATAATTGTTAGGAAATGCTTGGTGACTAGACAAAAGGAAAACGCAAAAGAATGCCTTTTGGTGTTCCCATGGTTTGGCGTGAACCTAAGGACCACAGCAGTGACTGTTATTTCTGTCTGATCCATACTAAGAGCATCGGCAAGAAAAAACGGCATATGTTCGCATATCCTAATATTCCCTCAGCAATACGACCTATCTCACACTCTGAGACACTACTGATTCCAGTTTTCAATAGTTTTATTTCTTCTAGGGATGAAGAAAGTGAACATGGTGATCAAGTATATTTTGATAAGATGCATGAGGAAATGGTTGTAGAATCTGAAGGGTCTTCTTCTGATGCCAAGCCCCTCAGCAGTTTAGCCAACCCGAATTGAATGACTTAGTAAGAGATTTGGGCCTATCAATGAAAGCAGCTGAGTTATTAGCCTCCAGGCTTCAAGAAAAGAATGTATTTCACCGGTAACCTAAAGTAATCCGTTTCAGGAAGCATGAACAAATTTTTGTGGACTTTTTTTCAGAAGACAAACACTTTGTTTACTGTCATGATATCAGTAGTCTTCTCAGCCAGCTAGGTGTTACCACTTACACTCCAACAGAATGGCATCTATTTCTTGACAGATCTAAACGGAGTCTGAAATATGTTCTCCTACACAACGGTAATGTTTATGCTGCGGTTCCAATTGGTTATTCAACTCATCTGCGAGAAGATTATAATGACATAAAAATTGTCCTCAACTTTCTGAAGTATGAAGAACATAACTGGATCATTTGTGTGCATCTTAAAATGGTAAATTTCCTGCTAGGACAACAGAGAGGTTTCACGAAGTATTCTTGCTTTCTGTGTTTGTGGGACAGCCGAGCTCAGGAGAAACACTGGACACAGAAGGAGTGGCCAAAACTTGAAGCTCTGGAAGTAGGGATGCAAAATAGTGTGAATGAACCTGAGGTCAATTAAGACAGGATCATTTTTCCCCCATTTCATATCAAACTTGGCTTAATGAAGCAGTTTGTTCAGGCTTTGAATAGAGAAAGTGAATGCTTTCAACATATTATTTCTGCTTGTCCTGTCTTGTCTTTCAAGAAGATAAAAGCAGATGTATTTGATGGACCTCAAATTTGAACCCTCATACGTGACGAAGAATTTGCCAGGAAGTTGAATAAGGAGGAGAAAGCAGCATGGCAGTCTTTTGTGGCAGTTACAAAGAACTTCCTTGGCAACAAAAAAGCAGAAAACTATGAACTTCTGGTTCAAAGGATGCTGTTGGCTTTCCGCGATATTGGATGTAACATGAGCGTTAAGATTCACTTCTTGAACAGTCACCTTAATAAGTTTCCCGAAAATCTTGGAGCTGTTAGTGATGAGCAGACTACTGTTGGAGCATCAAACAAGATTGTCCTCAACAAATACACAAATGCAAGAGCTACAAATGCAAATTTTTGCCTGAATAGATTTTAATTAGTTTTGTGCAAATTTTATGATTAAAATAAGTGTTTTAATATGTTCTATTTTGAAATTGTAGACAAATTTTGATGCAATCATATTTTTAGTGTATTAATGTATTTACTGCATTATATAAATTATTATATTTTCACAAAGATTATGCCCAAGAACATTTTACTTCATTATGTTAAACTAAATGTTGAAAATTTTATAATAAGATGAAAACTTAAAACAGGGGTAGTCAACCTTTTTATATCTACTGTCCACTTTTGTATCTCTGTTAGTAGTAAAGTTTTCTAACCATCCACTGGTTCCACAGTAATGGTGATTTATAAAGTAGGGAAGTAATTTTACTTTATAAAATTTATAAAGCAGAGTTACAGCAAGTTAAAGCATATAATAATAATTACTTACCAAGTACTTTATGTCAGATTTTCACTAAGTTTGGCAGAATAAATCTTTATAAAACAACTTACTATAGTTAAATCTATCTTTTTATTTATACTTTGGCTGCTCTGCTACCGCCCACCATGAAAGCTGGAATGCCCACTAGTGGGCAGTAGGGACCAGGTTGACTACCACTGACCTAAAATCTTGAATTGCAAAAAAACTGTAGCTTACAGAGAAAAACTAATATCAGATTTGAGATCAGCACACTCGAATTAGGTGAGAACAAGTGTTTCTGTGGATGCAACAAAAATTTTGTTCCCCAGTGATTAATCCCGAAAGAAAAAATAATCATAAAACACGTATCATCATTATCTTCAAAAGAGAGCTTGAAATATTTTATACAAATACCTTTATGGTTGGTTTTGTGTGCTTAGGAAAATAAAATAAAAACAAAATCAGTAAAGAAAAACTTCCAAAATAAGGCATTAGTGTATTTTCCATGGGGGTGTCTGTCCATTTCAATCATGGATATATGAAGATATTATCATTGTCTCTGCTTGGAGATTTACAAAAGAAAAGAAATACTTTCTGGTGCTAAATTTAGGCTGGGAAGTGTTGCTGAAGGCTGTAACTTTAGTTTGAGTCTTGAATAAAAGACACAGAAAGCAATCAGAACTCTCAGAAAAGAGAGAGAATAAAAGAAAAATAACTATTTAGAAAGGTATATCTTTACCATTCTTTACTTCAGAATTACATAAAGAGCATACAATTTCTACTTCTTTTATTAATTTTAGAGGGAGAGAGAAAAACATTGGTTTTGTTTTTCCACTTTTATATATGCATTTTTAGTTCTTTTTTGTATGTGCCCTGACCAGGGATAGAACCTTAAACTTCATGTATTGGGATGATGTTTTAACCAATTAAGCTACCCAGTCAGGGCTGTAAAATTTTTATTTTAAAGGTGGTTATCCATCAACAACTAACTGTACACCAAGTTTTTATGAAGTGCCTCTCTAGGTACCAGTTAAAGTACAGTTGGTAAGAAAACTTGTGTATGGTAAGAAGACTACAGTGTATGGTGTGTACCTTAAAAGAGAAGGCAGTCTAACTGGGGAGAGGATTCAAATACATTAAGTCCTCATGTAATGCCCTTGATAGGTTCTTGGAACTGTGGCAAAACAATATATAACAAAACCAATTGTGCTACTGGCTAATCGATATAAACAAGAGCTAAGTTCCCACAGCATCTCATCAATTCTAACAAAACTACATTGAGCAAAATGGCATTATTCCAGGGCCTGCTGTATGTACATCCAACCAATACACAAGACAACCCACCACGAACCATACAATGTAACAACCAGACAGCTAGGATGTGGGCAATATTTCTTAGTTTGCATTTAGACCACTCCTATCCAGATATGCCCATATGTGCTATTAGGGTAAGCAAAAAGTGAGGGACTGAGAACTGTCTTTTCACTTCAGCCTTCTAACCTCTTCCCATTCCATCCTTAACCGAGGTTATATGTGATGTATATTGTCACTGGAAAATTTCATTAAAAAAAAAACCAAAAAAACTTATGGTTCATTCATCTTAATCTCCTCATGCACAGACGTTCTGATTAGAAGCTCCAAAAAATAATGTAACTTGTCCCAATTCTGGACCTCCTTCTCATAGTTTAGTTCCAGTTCACATGGAATTTAAAATTACAGCATATCATTTTAATGAAAAACATAAAAGCTATCCTAAGAGTTCTGTGCTAACACAAATTAGTATATGTACCTGCTGTTCTCATTCCCTCTGAGAATGGGACTCTCGCTCCACCTGCAGGGATCTTTCATGTCCTTGTTTCATGAGAGAGATGTTTTGGTGCCCTGACAAAGCATTCTAATGCTGGGATTGGTCTAGTCCTGGACTCTGAATTACATGAGTTCTCCGGCCCAGGTGCCCACAATCTTCTAGGACTGATACACTTGTTTTTCTTTAAAGACTAGGTTAATTTCAATTTCTCTTTTAAATTGTAAATGCATGTTTTAAATGCCAATTTAAAAGGAAAAGAATCAGTAAAACATCATGATTTGTCACAAATTAGGTACTTATTTATCATATTTGCCATATACACACATATTAAACCACACACACACACCATCTTGTGTTGTCCAAGTTATTTTCTGAAAGTCGAAGTTTTTGTAATTATGTTCAGAATAAAAAAAATAAAAAGTGGCTAACTGATTGAATAAAAAAAGAAAGCCTAGAGCAGTTTCCTTTAGCCACATGTCACGTTTCACTTGCCCCTCTCTTGGCATTAGGGTCTACCCCTTCATTTACTCCACAAACGTTTCCTGATGTCGAGTTCAGGCGCCCCAGAAAGACCCTGAGATGAGGGTCCATATCCAGGTAACTTCTTTAAAAGAAGTGATCCTGGGAGAAACTGGTAAGGGAGTGGAAGAGGCAGGGCAGGGCCAAGTGTGGGAAGCTGAGCAGCGTGTGATTTCAGTCAGGAAAGTGTTGGAGCGTACATCATCTCTCAGAGTTTGTCCAACCTGAGGCTAAGAGCTGGCCTTTATACCCCTCACCAGTCAGTCACTGGGTAGGGCTCCCCACCCTCTGCTCCTGAGGATGCAGAGTAGCCCCAGGGGTGAGAGGATGGCCTTCTAGAGAGATTCACAAAAGCCCAGGTCGGGTGTAGAAGCACGGAAGATGGGAAGAGCACACAGAACCAATAAAAAAACCTTGTATCCACTGAAGTTGGGCTCTACTCTTTGTGGGCGCTGGACTAAGGGAATGGCTTTAAAGAACTTGTTTAACTTGTTTTGTTTGTTTCTGTACAAAAATAAAAGAGAGGAAAAAATCCTACACTAGTAAGATGAGGAGGTTTGACCAAACGATGACAAGATTTCTTCTAGATCTAACTGTCTATGATTTGTTAAGAAGGGTATGTTTTGCTTCAGTTATCATTTACAGATTTTCCAAAGAGAAAACTAGGTTTTTCTTCTGATTTAATTCTCTGTCCCATATTACTTACCAGTCAGTGCCATATATCTGGAAATATTTTTAAATTTCACAAAAGTAGCACATGGACCATATACTGTATACACTGGTGCTACTGGATGTACTTGTTTCCTAGGAATAGTTCCAACCATACCATACTGATGTTCATTTGTTTGTTTACTAATAGTATGCAGAAAAGATTGGGTGGCAGATGTGTGTGACAGGGGATGGCCTCTCCACAAGATGAAGCTCACTCCTTTTGCTTTTGTTTTCTAACTTCAAGAAAATTTAACTTTATTTCAGAAATGTATATTGTTGGTTTGAAGCATATTTGACAGTTCTGTTACTTACTTCCCTAACCACTCCACTTGGAAGGTATTTATTTTGTTAGGGAATGAGGAAGTTGGGGATGCTGTATGCCTCTCCTGCCTTCTCTCCCATAAGAAGTTAGCCTTTTTGAACTTACTATGTAAAATATTATACCAGTAATTTCCTCCATTAGGTGAAACACAATCAATAAACTAAGAATTGGTCAATGAGTGATTCAGGCTAAAATAATTGTTGTCACCTGAATTCACTCTCAGATTTCAGGCTGATTTACCCAGAAATAAACCAGATTATTCCTTGCTCTTTTTCTTTGAAAGCCCACTTGAAAGTATTGTTTCAACACTGAAGAGGCTACATGTCATCATCCAGTTTTTCTAAATGGTAGGACCAATGCTGTATCTAATTTCATTTCATTAAACCTTGATTCAAATTTATTCAGCTACATAAAAAAGGAAGAATTCAATCATGACCAGTTAGTTAAAGAGCGCTATAACACCATAGCTTTCACACTAGTGATTGGTACACATAACTACAAACTAACTTACAAATGTATAAATCTGGATCTGATAATTAGGAATTTATACCACAAAATGAGTGCTTTGATTTGCTGTAACAAATATGATATCCACTAAAAAATCCCTTTAAAACCCCATTTTATTTTGTTAATAATTTAATATTTAATAAATTTTATAATGCCAAAATATTTAAAGTAGTTAACATAACATAAAAATGGATATTCCTTGCCCTGGCCGGTTGGCTCAGCGGTAGAGTGTCGGCCTAGCGTGCGGAGGACCCGGGTTCGATTCCCGGCCAGGGCACACAGGAGAAGCGCCCATTTGCTTCTCCACCCCTCCGCCGCGCTTTTCTCTCTGTCTCTCTCTTCCCCTCCCGCAGCCAAGGCTCCATTGGAGCAAAGATGGCCCGGGCGCTGGGGATGGCTCTGTGGCCTCTGCCTCAGGCGCTAGAGTGGCTCTGGTCGCAATATGGCGATGCCCAGGATGGGCAGAGCATCGCCCCCTGGTGGGCAGAGCATCGCCCCCTGGTGGGCAGAGCATCGCCCCCTGGTGGGCGTGCCGGGTGGATTCCTGTCGGGCGCATGCGGGAGTCTGTCTGACTGTCTCTCCCTGTTTCCAGCTTCAGAAAAATGGAAAAAAAAAAAAAAGAAAGAAAAAAAGAAAAAAAAATGGATATTCCTTAAATGATTCTGATATCTCATCAAATAAAACTGAAAAAATATTTAAAAGTGCATTTTCTATTTGCTTTGTACAGTGCTACTTTGAACTATTTAACTCCATGAACTTTAAAATCCCACATTAAATTTGGCTGGGTACATATCTGTGGTCTTAAAGACTAATTTTAGATCTCTGCTATTTTCCCAAGCAGAAATACAACTAAAGTTTTGAACTTCTGCCTCAACCCTGAATATGGGAATAATTATTCTGGTTTTCTAAGAATAAGTAAATAAAATCATGTAACTGAAATTGTTGATTTAGTCCATAGAGATTGGCAACATTTTGATCTCTTTTTTTCATTAACACCAATACTACCCATACTAAGAAATAATACTAATTTCTCATGCTAATTACATTGACATTGCTCACATGACTACATAAGACACATAACTGAGATATTTTATCTTACGTGTATAATCACTATAAAAATGCTTTTGAAAATGGCAAAAAATCCATTGAAGAAGAAAAAAGGTGGAAAAAGAATGAAAATTAAGCACTTCACTTAAAGTACAAACTGGCAGAGAACTTAACTATATGTCATAGACTAATTTTTGTCACCATTGTATAACATATCCAAGGTCACAGAGCAAGGACATGGCAGAGCTGAGATTTCACTATTACTTGATCCTGCTTTGTAGAATGAATGAGATGCTTCCCATCTTTGCCTAGTAACAATGTATTAATTTTCAAAGGAGCCATCAAATAATCAAATTCTTTGTGAGGTTTTCATTGGTACACAAAACCACACTCAGAGGAAAACACTGTCTTTCACCTTGAAAGAAGGTAAAAATATTGACTGCTAGCTTTTTCTCTTTTCAGCAGATACACTTAAAATACTACTCATGCTTTTTGATAAACAGGTTAATTATGGGAGGGTTAAATACTGAATTGAAAGAACATTAGTAACCCATCTCTGGCCTTCCTCCTCTATCAATGCATCCTTCCAACTGGGTCATTTTCCTTATTCATTTCTTTGATTACCTAATTTGTGGTGTAGAAGCTTCCAGAGGCTTCAGCCCCAGCTCACCTACTCCTCTTGCTTCCCTCCCGCTGCTCCACTCACCGCTCCTAAACCTCCATTCTCCATCACACCTCTGAGAGTGTTTCCTCTTCTCCCTCTTTTGCTTGGATAAATTCTGATTCACTTACCAAGACCCAGTGGCAGTGGCATCACCTCTGTGAAGCATTAGCAACCCCATTATAAAATTTAACATCAATTTTTTATAATTTCAGGAAATGTGATATCATTATAGTCTTTTCAGAAGGAAGGTCTCCTTTTCTGTCCCTAATGCCATCCTTAGAGCTATGGATGAAGACAGTTTCATGTAAGTGGCCATTCTCCTTGTTTTGAAATTGTAGCTACTAAGTAACCCTCTCCCCAGTTCCTGCCTCTTTTATCTTATTCCCAGGCTAGACAGTAGCATCATTGAAACGAAGCCCAATAATGCAAGAACCATGACACAGATGGCTAACAGGCACACACACACAAAAAAAAGTGTTTAACATTACTAATCATCAGGGAAATGACATTCAAAACCACAGTGACATATCACTTCGTAACTGTTAGAATGGCTATTATCAGAAAGACAAAAGATGACAAATGTTGATGAGGATGTGGAGAAAAGGGAATTCTCATTGCTGTTGATGGGAATGTAAACTGGTATAGCCACATGAAAAACAGTATGGAGGTTTCTTGAAAATAAAATTAAGAATAGAATTACCACATGATCCAGCAATAATACTTCTGGGCATTTATTCAAAGAAAATAAAAACACTATTTCAAAAAGATATAGCCCTGGTCAGTTAGTGGTTAGCTCAACCAGTCATCCCAAGACAAGACAACAAGGTTGAGGGTTCAATCCCTGGTTAGGGCACACACAGAAAGCAAACAATGCACGACTAAGTGGAAAAACAAATGAATGCTTTTCTCTCTCTCTCTCCCCCTTCCTCTCTCTGTCTCTCTGAAAGCAATCAGTAATAATAATAATAATAAAAGACCAGATACATACACCCTCATGCTCCTTAATGCATTATTTATAATAGCCAAAATATGGAAATAGCCAAAGGGTTCAACAACAGATGAATGAATAAAGAAAGTATGTTACACACACACACACACACACACACACACACACAAATACTATTTAGCCATTAAAAAAGACACAGATCTAGCCATTTGTGACAACATGGATGGACCCTAAGGACATAATGCTAAGGGAAATAAGTCATAGATAGACAACTATCAAATGAACTCACTTATATGTGTGGCTTCTAAACAAAAAAAACAAACAATCAAAAACCAGGATCACAGATGCAGAGAGAAGGTTAGCAGTCACCAGAGGTCCAGGTAGAGAGCTGAGAGAAATGGATGAGGAGAGTCAAAGATGGAAATTTCCAATTATAAACAAGTCCTGAGAATACAATGCACAGCATGGTAACTGTAGTTAATAATAATCTATTGTATATTGACCAGTTGCCAAGAGAGTAGATCTTGAAAGTTCTCATCGCAAGAAAAAGAATTCTGTAATTATATACGGTAACAGATGTTAACTAGACTTATTGTGGCAATCATATTGCAATATATGCAAATATTAAATCATTATGTTGTCCACCCAAAACTAATGAAATGTTGCATGTCAATTACACCTCAATAAAAATACAATTTGAGAAAAGAGACATAAAAATAACACAAAAATATACAATGTCAAAAACTCAGAGGTAAAAGACAGGAATTCCCTGACTCTCCCCAGAAGCCTGTTCGGCAGCGGAGAGCTGGTTCCGACACATTCCTGGCCCACCTTTTCATGTGCTTCTGGGTGAGTTATTAATGAGATTATAGTTGTGAAAACTTTTCGTAAACTGTAAAACAATACACAAATGTAAGGCATAGAGTAGCTACTCAGTCAATATTCACTGTATGAGTTCATCCATGGTCATTTGACTACACACTCATGAATCTTAAGTGCTGGCAGATGGCTGAAGCTAAGGACACCAGGAGATCAGGCTTTAAGTCTCACCTCAGCCACTCACCAGCCAGGAAGCTCAGGGTCAGAGCGGATTGGGGGGGGGGGCAGGGGGCTGGCTGCTCTATAAAATGGGTTAAAAGTGTTGCTAGAATAATCTGGAAAAAAGATCTCAGATCTCGTGGTAACTCTTGCAAAGCTGACAATATGGGCCCAACCAACTCTTGCTGAAGTGGCCAGTGCCAGTGAATGAAAATATCAAAGCATCCCTCATCTCTGTCAGCCTGCTTCCCACCCCCAAGAAAAGGTTTTAAATATCTAAATATTAGTTGAATGAGGATAAGCATAGAGTCTGCTTGTAGTGATCACAAAGCCAGGTTCAATCTTGACTCAGAATTGCAGTTTTCTGCTCTGTAAAATAGGGTATAGAATATTTACTGTGAAAGACTACTGTGATATTTTGAGATGACCTATAAAATATTTACACCGAATAGGGATTTAACAAAATGGAGATGGGCCTGGCCAGATAGCTCAGTTGGTTAGAGTGTTGTCCTGAAGCGCAGAGGTTGCTGGTTCAATCCCTGGTCAGGGCACACCCAGGAACTGTCTCTCGCTCTCTTTCTTTCTCCCTTCCTTTCTAAAAATCAATACATAGATTAAAAAAATATTTTTAATGAAATGGTTTTTAACTAAGTTAGTCATGTTTCTACTCTTTTCACATTTACCCTGCCTGGGGTTTTGCAATATCCAATAGGGTCCATTGGCTCCTCTCAACATGGCATAATAAACTGGATCACATAAAGAAAAACATTTGTTATACAAAGCCAGGAGATGAACAATTAGCAGGTCACGCACAATGAAGGAAATTACACGTCTCTAATCAATCACATACCCGTGGCCTGAGCGAAGAGAAGGCTGGCTGACGTGAAAAAGAACCAAGACCTTAGAGAAGGTCAGAGAAACAAGCAGACATTTCTGGGGCCCATGCTAAGCTAATCTGGACAAAGGCAGTAGAAGATGGTGACCTAGGGTGTAGACAAATGTTTGGGTCAGGATGCAGATGGGCCAAGGTGGAGTGGGGTTAAGTTTAGACCATTTGACTAATTTCTGTTCCTGCCAGCTGGGGACTTGGCTTGACTTCAGTTTGGCTCTGCAGCCCATGGAAGCCTGTTACAAAGTCATTACCTTAGAAGAGTAAGCCAAGAGCAGACTGAACTGCAAGAAACACTGGGTTGGTCATGGTTGTGGGACATATGCCTCCTATCCCCAAGCATAACCTGCAATGTTATGATGCAGAAGACTGTAGGTAAGGGGTCCCGGTTCTCACCCATCTTCTGTCAAGGACAAACTCTCTCACCTGACCCAAGTTGCACTGACTGCCTAAGTCTCACTGAAATGCGATTAACATCTGCCCCATCCCTTTACGGGTAGAAAAGGAAATCCTCTGGAAAGTGTAAGGCAGCTACAAGCAGGCAAGCACTCTCATCAAATGGAGTGGATTCCTTTATTTTTAAAGAAAATTTACTTCTAAAATTGATTTCATCTCCAGTTATGTAAGCCTGTTTCTTATTCGCATGCTAACTTTGAGACCAGAAAAGAATTAGAAATTTGTTTTGAAAGGAGACAGTGGGAGAGGGAGGAAGAAAAGGGGAGAGGACACACACAAAGAAGGTAGGTCTTCAGAGCATCTAAGGGTCACAAGATTGAGTTTAAAAGTTTTGCTGTGTTTAAAGTTGAAGATATATGATTACTTGCTTGGGTTCTAATAGCCATTCAATGCCAAGGACAAAATACAACAGTACCATTAATTAAGAGCAGCAGTCTTGGTATAATTCGGTCTTATTACTAATCTCTAGGTCCATCTAAAACTAGTCATTCCCAAACTCAACCTCACTATTTCTAGAAATTAAAATAGCCTCATTTTTCTCCGAGCAAAAAAATAAAAATTAAAATTAAAAACCTTAAAAATAGGCCCTCCTATTTAAACTGTAGTGGTATGTTATAGGAAACTGTTGACTGTGCTCCTTGTCTATCTTTTGTACATATTTCACTGAATGGAGGGGTTCTCATTTGCTCAAAAGTTCAGAAGTTCCTGTTCTATTAGAGCAGAAACAATACCGAGAAGAAATTTATTCTCTCCTTATTTTTTTTTTGTATCAAGTGAGAGGCAGGGAGGTAGAGAAACAGACTGCCACATGCACCCTGACTGGGATCCACCCAGCAACCCCATCTGGGGCTGATGTTCTTTTGCCCATCTGGGGCTACTACTCTGTTGCTCAGCAACTAGGCTATTTTAGCACCTGAGGTGAGGCCATGGTGCCATCCTCAGTGTGTGTGTGTGTGTGTGTGTGTGTGTGTGTGTGTGTGCACGCAGAGACTGGCTCATTCGAAACATGGCTGCAGGAGGGGAAGCAGATGGTCACTTCTCCAGTGTGCCCTGACCAGGAATTGAACCCGAGAATCGAACCTAGGACTTTCACATTGGGCTGACTTTCTACTGCTGAGCCAACCATCCAGGGTTCCAAGAGGAAATTTAAAAGCAAACATTTACACAGTTAAATTTTGTCTCTAAAATTGAAGGTGAGAATATTTCTTAATAAATGTACAGCTTTATTTTTTTGAAACACAGAAATAAAAATGTTAATAGTGGTTTTATCTGGTGATGAAATAAGAACTTTTCTGGTACTTTAAAATTTTTCATTAGAGACTGTGTAATAGTCAATAAAGAAAAAGAGCAGTTTAAAATGCAGAAAAGACAGTTTCTTAATATAAGAAAAAGAATATGGGAACATTCTGTCTTATATGCTTTTCTGAATAAGTATTAAAAAGTAGTATGTTGTTATGATTACTTTTAAAAATCTTATATAATACTTTAATCAGTAATCACTGAACAAGAGGAATGTGTTAGAAGTTTAACAGTCTTTTGTTCTTGAAAAAAAAATCCAAGTTACTAAATAAAATTTTATTTATTCATTCAACAAATACTGGCTGGATGCTTGTTGCTAGCTAGACCTTTTTTAAAAAATTTTTTTTCATTGAATTAATTGAAGTGACATTGGGTAACAAAATTATACAGGTTTCCGGTGCACAAATTCTACAACTCATCATCTGTACACTGTACTGTATGTTCTGACTCCAAGTCAGGTCTCCGTCCATGACCATCTAACCCCCTCTACCCTCCTCCACCTCCCCCTGGCAACTGCCACATTCTGGTCTGTGTCTGTAAGGTTTTCCACATTTTTTCTCTCTTTTTGTCAATTCCTCTGGCTTGTCCTTTTAATGATGTGATATTCTACAGTGCTGCGAAGTTGTGATGATTGATATCAATTAGCAATATTCAGTATTACATAAACAGAATGTGTTGAGTGTATGGATTAAACCACAGCTCACATTTGAAGACTGGATATATAAGAATTAAGCAAGAAGTATCAAAATCAATGAAGTCTTTCTGAGGTAGAATTAGCAGTTCTCAGAATCTTATTAAAATGGTTTTATTTGTCTGTGTGTGTCACGGATGTGACACATGTATGTGCTTGTCAGCAGAACAAAGCATCCTCAAGTTGTGTCAGATGGGATTCATGGGTCACTCACATAACACACAGAGCACTCAGGAACTAAATTCACAGTAGGATAAAAGAATAATTTTGAGACAAGTTCCAAGTAATTTATATTCAATGTACGTTTTAACTTCAATTATACTTTTTTAATTTCCTTCATGAATCTTTCACAGTGTATCTCTATAAGATTGGTATTACTTTTTTTAAAAAAACAAACTAGTAATAAGAACCATTATTACAAACTAAAATATGACAGTAATTATTTAATCTTAACAAACAACAAGTCTGCATTCTCATTTCCCTTGTTGTCTCACAGCATTTGTTTTTCCCCAGGATCTAAATAAGGTCTATCTGTTGCAACTGATTGCTGGCTCTCAAATTTCTTTAATCTGAAGGACCCCCCCCCCACAATGCCTCAATCTCTTCTCGTTTGTTCCTACACCAGTTTGGTGAAGGAAGAAAACTGCTCCTTTGTCCTGTAGAGTTTTACACATTCCAGGTTTTGCACCCCTGTGCTGTCATTTAACACTTTCCAGTGCAGACTGCTGGTTAGATCTTGAGGTTTGATCAGATTCCTATTTGAATTTGGCAAGGACACTATTTAGGTGCACTGGGTACTTAACCCAGGAAGGATAACATGTGCCAGATTCTTCCTTTCTTTGTGTAGTTAGCAACTATCCATATCAATGCCTACAGCCCATCAACCTGCAGAGTGGTGAAATTCTAATTCTTTGATACCCTCTTTATTTCTTAGCTGAAATACTTGTATATAAAGAGAAACTTTGCTTCAATAACAAATTTTAGTCAACGCTACTTTTAAAAAATAAATATTGCAGTTTTTGATAAAGATATGATACAATATACAGTCCAAGATATTGGATTGGTTTCAATGACTAAGAGGAATATTATACTAGCCTGATTGGTGGTGGCACAGTGGATAAAGCTTCAACCCAGAATGCTGAAGGTGCTGGTTCAAAACCCAAGGTCGCTGGCTCTGAGTGTGGGCTCATCAGCGTGGGGTCGCTGGCTGAGCCAGGATCCGTCCACACAATCTCCAAGCTCACCAGCTTAAGCCCAAAGATAGCTGGCACTAAAAACCCTTCAGCAAAGGGACACTGGCTCAGCCCTGGTCAAGGCACGTGTGAGAAGCTCAGTGAACAACTAAACTGAAAGCAACCACAAGATGATGCTTCTCAGCAACCTCAGAAACATTGATACGTGAAGACACATGTAGCCCCATGTTCACTGCAGCACTGTTCACAGTGGCCAAGACATGGAAACAACCAAAAAGCCCTTCAATAGAAGACTGGATAAAGAAGATGTGGCACATATACACTATGGAATACTACTCAGCCATAAGAAATGATGACATCAGATCATTTACAGCAAAATGGTGGGATCTTGATAACATTATAAGGAGTGAAATAAGTAAATCAGAAAAAAACAAGAACTACATGATTCCATACATTGGTGGAACATAAAAATGAGACTAAGAGACATGGACAAGAGTGTGGTGGTTACCAAGGGTGGGGGGGGAGGGAGGACATGGGAGGGAGGGAGGGAGAGAGTTAGGGGGAGGGGGAGGGGCACAGAGAACTAGATAGATGGTGACGGAGGACAATCTGACTTTGGGCGAGGGGTTTTGCAACATAATTTGATGACAAAATAACCTAGACATGTTTTCTTTGAATATATGTACCCTGATTTATTAATGTCATCCCATTACCATTAATAAAAATTTATTAAAAAAAAAAAAAAAAAGATGATGCTTCTCACCCTCTCTCTCCCTTCCTGTCTTTCTCTTTCACTCTCTCAATTTTTTTTCTTTCAAAGGAAAACTAACATAGGGGAGACAGAGGTATCCTAGTCAAACATTTTACTTCTTTTTAATGGATTTATAAAGGTCTTTAAAAATGCTTTTAAGTGCTCACAAGCAAAAGAGTTTCTTTAACTGAACCTTGTGAGAATTCCAATGACTTCTGAAGAAAAAAAAAAGCAACAGTTCCAGGAATTAGCAGATATGATGTGAGTAACAGTAAGTTCTTCATTTCCATAATACTCCATGGCACAATCAATATTACTGTTACTTCACCTTAGAATGAGTTTACATACCTGCACTGAAATATAAGCAGTTATCAAGTTTTGAAAATCCTTAAGACTTGAGGAAAAGGATGAAGCCCTTTGGGAAGTACCTCTGACAAGGGTTATCAGGGTGCCTGGAGACTCTTCTCTCTCCCAGCAGAGCAGTCTCTAACAAAGCAGCGAGTCAGGTAGAAACGCCCCCACCCACCCAGGATAAGCCCCCCACATCACAAGGGAGATTGTTTGCACTTTTCTGTAAGAGGAAAGAATCCAAACTTCATCCTTTTGGCTCCACCTGACTACAGAAATGGAGATAATGATATACAGTCAGTAGTCAGAAGAGGAGCTTAAGATGAAAAGTCAAACCTGTCTGAGATAAGCCAGAGATAAGATGAATAATAGAAACTACTCAACTTGACGAAAGGAAAATGTAAAAAATGATTAGAATATAGTACCTGAATTTCCCCTACTTTCTATATTCCAAAGGATGTCTCAACTATCTGTTTAATCTGTAAGTGGTATATAGAGCCAGACAGAATTTCTAATATACCTTCTGTGTTAGTACACTTCTGTCTCTGACTACTTGTTCCAGGGTATGTGTATTAAGAGGAACACAGCAAAAGGATTAAGAAAAGAATTCTCTAAAAACTATATTTAAAAGTTAACATCCAGTCTTTAGAGGCTGACCTTTCTCAGAAGGTCAAATGTCTCTGCCAATAGCACCTGGAAACTGAATTATCAGGTCATCTGACTCCCTTGTTTTTCACCACCAGCTTAATCACTTCCCAACCCTCAGAGAAGGACTGCTGAATCATTTTATATTTGAGGCAAAAAAGGGAACAAGTTATAACCAGCAAATTTATGAAATTCACTTGTCCTTTTGTAAGGACAAGAGCGGAAGAATACTGTTCTGAATCTGGAGGTAGGAGTATTTTTAATAAGAGATAAATTTAATATACACACACAACAGATTGACTGGTCATTCTGCACCTCAGGAAAATTGCTCTGGTCTTCTGACTTTCACTTATAAAATGAAAAAGTTACAACAGAAAAATTTTAATGTCCCTTGGGTTCCAAATTTTAAAGGATGTATATTTTTACCATTCATTAATTGAACTGAATTAAGATTCCATGGGGATGAATAGAGTGGGAAAGCAAATCAGACTTAATCAATAGGTTTTGTTGAATTGATTAGTCAAATGGCATACTGTCATCCCATTAATGGTGCAAATAGCTTCAAAGTTTAGTAAGACAATCCTATCAACGAGTTTCTATTTTGTGCTGATCAGCCAAGCAGGAAACATGCCTGTCACCATAGCAATGCTGCATGAGCCCTCTGCCCCTGCTGTTGCTGTCACAGCCCCAGCAGGAACAGTTAGAACTCAGTTCCCCCCCAGATCTTTAGAATACCCCCCAAAATATAGTACAGGAACAAAATGCCACATTAATCACAACACTAGGGGCTCTTCATAACAGAGTGAAATAGCTACTGAAAAACTAGAATATGCAAACCCACTCAAGCAAGTGAAGACCATTAAAGTTGACTTAGGAGCAGTCATTTCCTGGGGGGGGGGAGATAGGGTCACAAAAATGTCTGAGCATGTGTGCAGGCCTGGTTCCCTGTCTCGTCTCATCTCTTGCACACATGACTCTCTGCCCCAACCACACAGGTCTCCTTGGTGTTTCTGAACACACTCGGCATACCGCCTCCTTAGCCTTTGCACGGCTCTTCCTCCGCCTGGAACATTCTCGCTCCTTACTCCTCACATCTAGTTTTGCTCAAATGGTAGTCTCTTAATGAGGACTGACCTGACCTCCCTATTTAAGATTGAAATGCACACTTTCAATTGCCCTTGTCTTGTTCTTTATTTTTTCTAACATTTATAACCTTCCATCATACTAAGCAACAGACTTATTATGTTTATTGTTTGCAGTTGTATCTCCCCAGTAAAATATAAACCTATGTGGGAAGGGCATCTGCTAGGATGAATTACAGGGTAACCAGGAATGTTTGTTCACGGATATATCACATCTGCCTGGCTCATAGCACATACTAAGTAAATATTTATTTAATAAATGTAGAAAGAAATAAATTAATATAAAGCTTTCATTTACAACCCAGGGGATGTCTGAGTTAGCTCTAAGAAATTGGTTAACTTGGCCCAAATAAATGGACTGGTTAAAGAAATGTGTGTACAGCACACCTTTGTTGTCACTGGCCCCATGACCTGGTAAAAATCTATAATCCATGTATTTATATTTTCTTTTAAGAAACTTTTCATGAGACCTCTGTTTTGGACTGTGGGGAGATTAAGGAATGGCTGATTTTCACGTAATTGTTTTAAAAAAACACAAAAGTGTTTTGTGGGAATAAAGGAACTAGCAGATGGCACTTCAGCCTTCTTCCCTCTAACCCTACAAAGAAGAGATTAGCACTTCTGTTACTCTGCACAAGCTTTCAGTGAGAAAAACAGAACAAACAACTAAGACAATTAAATGTTTTTAAACCACCAAGACAGAGAGATTCTCTCTCTCTCTCTTTTTTTTTTTTAAGTGAGAGGAGAGGAAATAGTGAGACAAACTCCTGCATGTGCCTGGATCCACCCAACAACCCCCAACTGGGGCCAATGCTCGAATCAGTGGAGCTATCCTCAGCGCCTGGAGAGGAAGAGAAGGAGGGAGGGTGGGGAGAGAAGCAGAGGGTTGCTTCTCCTGTGTGCCCTGACTGGAGATCGAACCTGGGACATCCATAGGCAGGGCAGGTGCTCTATCCACTGAACCAACTGGCCAGGACTGACAGAAGGATTTTAACAAGGAATTACTGGCATACTAATCAAATCAGGTGCTATAATAGATCACAGACTTGTGTGGGACGTGCCCACTACTAATGAAATAACCTTGTATTTTTTTTTGTTTTGCCTTAAAACTGAAGAGGCAGAAGGGGCTTGTGGAAAATGTCTTCGATAGACTCTACAAGAGAGATTACCATACTCAAGAACTGTAGAAAGACTTCAAAACTTCTTTTAAATTAAAATAAGAAGAGAATTATAGGATGACAATGACTGGAAATCTCAAAGGTCCATGTGACCATAAACCCAACAGTTTGCAGCCTGGCAAGCCCAGCATTGAAAAGTGATCGAGTAAACAATCCCCTACTCACCACCATTAGACTAAAATCAAAACCAGAAACAGCGACCAGAGGGCTCTCTAAACACTAACATGGCACCCACAGTGGGGACGGAGGGTTACGGAGTGAGGGGAGGAGGGCTCAGAATTAGGGAACTAAAAAGAATTTTCTTTCGCATACCCCGTCAATTCCTTCGTGACGTGCTCACCAGAAGTACATATAAAATACATATTCATGAAATCCCAACCATTAAAAAAAATGATCTGATAACAAGGAGCAAAAGTCAGAACCTGTCCAGTCACCAAAGATTTTAGTGAGTTTTTATTTTTATTTCTTAAGATCTTTCCAATCATAGTTCATTTAAAGCTACTGTTTTTTTGTGGGGGGTTTTTTGGTTTATTTTGTCAAAAGGCATTAGGAGATAAGGCCAGGCTTGAATTTGTGCCCTCTTTTTATTAAAAGTAGTTTTGTGCTCACTTAAAATTCTTTGCACATTCCCAGATCAGTCCCAGGAATGCCTTATTCCCAGGGGTCTCTGAGCAGAGTCCTGAGCAGAACTGGGCCGGAATACAAGAAATATCTGGCCTACCAGTCAGTCCTGTTCTGGTGGTTGTGGAAATCTGGAATAAACCAGGCCCCTGACTTAGATTAATTTAATGTGCTGCACAAATGGTGAATGAAAGTCAGGCCTGAGGTCAAGTAATCAAGTATGCAGGCTACCTCTGAAATAAAGTTCCTTAGTTCAGAGTCGTTGCTATAATGGGAGGAAACACTAGATGGCATTGCTCCCATGAAATGCCATACCGGAAGTCTGGAAATAATGTGAGGGAATACTCAATATACCTTTCATTCCAGTTGTCATAATTTTGGCATGTAAGGTTAGCATTGCACAGCTAATAGAGCTCAAGGATATTTTTGCCAATACTTTTCTTGAAAACTTAAGCCATGTAAGTAGGTATTCTTTTTTATTGTGATCATCATTATCAAACACCACCTTTTTCTCTTATCACAATCTGGGCAAATTACCCTGGTTGGATGTGACAGGAGGGACACTGAGCCAGTACACACAGGCACAAGCATTCCAGTCACTGCAATAGTAAAACACTTCCTTCATGGTTCATGAAGACTCACTGCTCCAATCCTCCAAAAGTCCCCCTTCACAGAAACTGCCCTGAACTTTCTCCAGGTTCCAACAATTACAGGGGTTACATGCTGTCTCTACAAAGTAATGGCGGGTGACCTTCCTGAGAAGTTGTTGCTATTTTATATAGTTGTTAAATATTTCTACATCATCACTCTGTAAGGCAAAATAAAAGCAGAAGTAGTGGTTTTATGTTCTCAACCCAATCCAAAAGAAACGCTTGTTTCTAAGTCAGTTCTGGGATCCTCTGAAATATATTAAAAAAAGAATTTTGAAATAAATTTATGGAAACTGAAAACACGGACACCTTTTTGAAGAATGTTGAGTGTTTCCACAGAAATAATCAAAAGATATAGGTGTGACACAAAAGTTTAATCATGCAAATAACATTATAAAGAGCAATGGTGTCATTACCAATTGTAAACAGTGGAAGCAAAAATTTTGGAAACCCATTTATATGATTTCCAGTTTGTCTGTATTTGTGTAGCAGGAGGAGTTGTAGAGAGACAACCTCTCAGTTGGTTCCAGTCCTGTAAAATACTAATTTTTTTTGGTTCACACATTTTAAAGTTTTTGAAATTAAAAGTCAAATATGTTGAATGACATTCATACATATGTTCAATTTTACTATATTTATTTGAAAACAAAATGAACAATTTCTTTCTTAAATGTACCCTTAGACTACTGGAAAATGAAGTGAATTTCAATATTAATACAAATCATAAAAGGAAAAATAAAAAATAATAGGGATATTACATGAAAGACATATTTTTGAGTTTGATGTGAAGTTTGGAAAATAATCCATGACATCGGCAATAATTTCTTCTATACTACTCATAAAAATTAGAGAATATTCCTAGAACGAATATGAAGTGATTAGGGGGTATTTATCAAAAATACCCCCTAATCTTGGGGGAGGGGGGAATGGGAGAGGGATAGGGGGTGGGGAGGGGCACAAAGAAAACAAGATAGAAGGTGACAGAGGACAATCTGACTTTGGGTGGTGGATATGCAACATAATTGAACGACAAGATAACCTGGACTTGTTATCTTTGAATATATGTATCCTGATTTATTGATGTCACCCCATTAAAAAAATAAAATTATAAAAAAATAAAAAAAGAAAAAAAAAGAAAAATAAAAAAATACCCCCTAATCTTGTGAGCAGTGTATGTGTTCCCAGGTTGCCAGCCTCTAGTCATGAATAATGCATGAGCACAGGTTTATACTGCATTTGTAGAAATTATATTTTTATTAATCTAAATTTAAATAAATAATTCTTGTTCTGAAAGAAACATTTGTAAGAATCTCAAGAAATTGTCAGGAATTAATCTTTTATTTCAAAAGATTTACTAGGCAGTCTTTTTTTTTTATATATATTTTATAATTTTATTTTTTTAATGGGGTGACATCAATAAATCAGGATACATATATTCAAAGATAACAAGTCCAGGTTATCTTGTCGTTCAATTATGTTGCATACCCACCACCCAAAGTCAGATTGTCCTCTGTCACCTTCTATCTTGTTTTCTTTGTGCCCCCCCCACCCCCTATCCCTCTCCCATTCCCCCCTCCCCCCCGTAACCACCACACTCTTATCAATGTCTCTTAGTTTCACTATTATGTCCCACCTATGTATGGAATAATACAGTTCCTGTTTTTTTCTGATTTACTTATTTCGCTTCGTATCATGTTATCAAGATCCCACCATTTTGCTGTAAATGTTCCGATGTCATCATTTCTTATGGCTGAGTAGTATTCCATAGTGTATATGTGCCACATCTTCTTTATCCAGTCATCTATTGATGGGCTTTTTGGTTGTTTCCATGTCCTGGCCACTGTGAACAATGCTGCAATAAACATGGGGCTGCATGTGTCTTTACGTATCAATGTTTCTGAGTTTTGGGGATATATACCCAGTAGAGGGATTGCTGGGTCATAAGGTAGTTCTACTTTCAGTTTTTTGAGGAACCACCATACTTTCTTCCATAATGGTTGTACTATTTTACATTCCCACCAACAGTGGATGAGGGTTCCTTTTTCTCCACAGCCTCTCCAACATTTGCTATTACCTGACTTGCTAATAACAGCTAATCGAACAGGTGTGAGGTGGTATCTCATTGCCGTTTTGATTTGCATTTCTCTAATAGCTAAAGAAGATGAGCATCTTTTCATATATCTGTTGGCCATTTGTATTTCTTCCTGGGAGAAGTGTCTATTCATATCCTCTTCCCATTTTTTTATTGCATTGTTTGTTTGTTGTTGAGTTTTATGAGTTCTTTGTATATTTTGGATATTAGGCCCTTATCTGAGCTGTTGTTTGAAAATATCATTTCCCATTTAGTTGGCTTTCTGTTTATTTTGTTATCAGTTTCTCTTGCTGAGCAAAAACTTCTTAGTCTGATGTAGTCCCATTCATTAATTTTTGCCTTCACTTCTCTTGCCTGTGGAGTCAAATTCATAAAATGCTCTTTAAAACCCAGGTCCATGAGTTGAGTACCTATGTCTTCTTCTATGTACTTAATTGTTTCAGGTCTTATGTTTAGATCTTTGATCCATTTTGAGTTAATTTTTGTACAGGGGGACAAACTGTAGTCCAGTTTCATTCTTTTGCATGTGGCTTTCCAGTTTTCCCAGCACCATTTATTGAAGAGGCTTTCTTTTCTCCATTGTGTGTTGTTGGCCCCTTTATCAAAAATTATTTGACTATATATATGTGGTTTTATTTCTGGACTTTCTATTCTGTTCCATTGGTCTGAGTGTCTATTTTTCTGCCAATACCATGCTGTTTTGATTGTCGTGGCCCTATAATAGAGTTTGAAGTCAGGTATTGTTATGCCCCCAGCTTCATTCTTTTTCTTTAGGATTGCTTTGGCTATTCGGGGTTTTTTATAGTTCCATATAAATCTGATGATTTTTTGCTCTATTTCTTTAAAAAATGTCATTGGAATTTTGATGGGAATTGCATTAAATTTGTATATTGCTTTGGGTAATATAGCCATCTTGATTATATTTATTCTTCCTAGCCAAGAACAAGGTATATTCTTCCATCTCATTATATCTTTTTCGATTTCCCTTAACAATGGTTTATAGTTTTCATTATATAAGTCCTTTACATTCTTTGTTATGTTTATTCCTAAGTATTTTATTTTTTTTGTTGCAATCGTGAAGGGGATTATTCTTTTGAGTTCCTTCTCAGTTGTTTCATTGTTGGCATATAGAAAGGCTATTGACTTCTGTATGTTAATTTTGTATCCTGCGACCTTACTGTATTGGCTTATTGTTTCTAGTAGTCTTTTTGTGGATTCTTTGGGGTTTTCGATGTATAGGATCATATCATCTGCAAAAAGTGATACCTTTACTTCTTCTTTTCCGATATGGATGCCTTTTATTTCTTTGTCTTGTCTGATTGCTCTGGCTAGAACCTCTAGTACCACATTAAATAAGAGTGGAGAGAGTGGACAACCCTGTCTTGTACTAGGCAGTCTTTTATGTATTTTAGTATATACTACTAGGAAACAATTCTTCTGAAAATGTAATATTAAAAAAAGAGCTTTGAATATCATGCAATTTTTTTGGCAGAGAATCTACATTCACTTGCTACATAAATATAATAAAATATAATACAAACTTTACAGTGTTTAATAAAATGCAGAATTATTAACAGCCAACATTGTTTGCACATGAGAATGAGTTAAAGTTGATCTATATGGGAGTAATTCCATCAATGTAGGCTGAAAATAAAGGAATCTAATGTGATTGATATTTGGCTTCAGTATCAGAAGTCCTGGCGTTTTGTTTTATCTGGGGCTGCATAAGCTGAACAACTACCTTATTTTTCAAAAAAGTCCCTGGGGCTCTCCCTCCTGTCTAGCAGCCGCCCCCCATGTACCTGTGGAAATGCTTACCTGTCTAGCCTGCTACCTGAAACAGTGACATCAGAACGGTAAAAACCATAATAAAAGATTTGATAACATTTTTTGTCCATATGAGATGGAACTTTTCTTTTTTATAATACAAAAGTTAGAATTTGTTTTTTGGACACTGAACTTCCAAAAATATTATTGGATTATGTTACTAACAAAAACAGGTGAATATCAGAAAAAGATTTTTACTAAACTGTCTTTCATTATATTCAGTTTTTCACCACATGTAAATGATAAAAGAGGAATCACTTTTTAAAGGTAAAATCTAATGGAGATCAAGTAAGTGCTATAAGCAAATGATATTAACTCTGTATACAGAAATTTAGAGTATTGGGGAATAAATTGGAAAAATTCTGTAGTCAGTCCCTAAGAGATCAACATGAGTTGAAGCTGTATTATAATTTTTAATTTAATAAGTAAAAATATATTAAGAATTATAAAAACATATCAGTAATAATTAACTAGATATATTGATCAGTTACTTATGTGACCTAATGCTTAGCATTTTACATGCACTGTCTCATTAAAAAATTGAGAGCCATATGAATGAGTTTCTTTTATTATTTTTATTTTATAGAAAAAACATAATCAAAGGCTTAGAGAAGTTAATTAGCTGTCACAGGATCATTCTCCTAGTTCTTGACCACTGAAACCGATCTGACTCCAGAGACAGTTCTTTTAGCTACTACACTATATTTTTTTGCTCCTAGCCTAAAGAGACATTTTGGGTGTTCAGGACCACAGCAACAAAAGTCAGCAAGTAATATCCCACCCCATAGTCCATAGCAGGTTCACTAACAAAGGGCTCTCAAAGTTTGGTATGGGTCACTGAAAACACATCAATAAAATCAAACACACTTTTACCAGTAGAGAGTTTTACTAAAATACTTTGGTTTGTAGGATAATTTATATTATGGAACAAAGAGAAAATTATTCAAAAAATAGTACTTCTGAGCCCTCCAAAAGTAAGTTGACATTTATTTCAAACATGGTGATCAATTATTATAATCAAATGAAAAAGCACTAATTTTTGAAAGAGCAAAGATAAGGCCATCTAACAGATTCTAAAAGACACCACCAGCTCTTTAGTTATACCATGATTTATTTATATAATTACATATAATACATGCTTAATTACATACCTCATACTATAAAAAAACAGAGCTATGTTTCTTGTTTAACAGATGAGAAAACCATGGTCAAAGAGCATACGGACTCATTTTACTAAGCTGAGCCCCTCCCATCCCAAGGATCTAGCACATGCCAGCCCCCTTATGAAAAAAGCAGTCCCATGCATTCCCTCTGTATCCAGACTTTGAGCCATGTGGCCTGTGAACTAGGGCCACAGAAAAACCAGGAATGTGTTCTGAGTATGTTGTCCTCACAAGTGATACCCCAGTTTTATGCGGTGACCATTTATGGAGGCTGGGTCTCCTACTCCTTTTTCTCCTCATGTGCTTTACCATGAATTCCCATAGTGGAGGAACCTGAACTGGTGCTCAAACCCAAAATGTCTGTCACTTCTGACCCAGATCATATATATCAGTAATACAATCGGGGTTCTCACTCTCAGTCTGGTTCAGAACCCAAGTTTTCTTACTTCCAATTCTGCGATTTTGATTTTAAATGAGGAAATTATAGTTTATTTCTGAAGTTCTCTTTTTAAAATCAAAACTTATTAAACTTGTAAATAAAATCAGAATTCACACTTGATATTTTGACAAAGCTGTTCTTGCCAATCTGTGGGAAAAATAAGACCATTTAATAAACGGCTTGGGAATGATTCATTATCTAAACAGAAAACATAAAATTAGATTTCTACCTCATTATAAAAACAAATAGGGATGAATTTTAAAAATCAGCAATAGATATAGAGAAATTTTTATGCCCTCAATTACTAGGGAAGAATTTCTTACAAGATGAGCAATGGAAAAAACATAAAGGAGAAAATTGTTAAAGTCAACAACATCACAATTTAGAACTTATATTCATAAAAAAGAAGTAGAAAAATAACTTATAGACTTGAGTAGACATCTGCAACACTCATAACTGACAAAGTGTTATTATAAAGAATATATAAATCTCTTATACAGCTCAATACATAACGCAATCAGCATGGCAGACATATATATAGCAAAGAAAGACAAAGTACAAAAGCAGAAGAGGATCAGATGGAAAAAAAGTGAGAAGGCTAACATTTCTAAGTATTGATAACAAACTAGAGGAATGAGAACTCCTGTCTACCCGGTTGGGATGGAGAAATGGCACAGCTATGTATTTTGAAGAATAATTTGACAATATCCAATAAAGCTAAAAAAAAATGCACAAATGAGCCATTCCATTCCAAAGGACACCTTTAGCAGAGCTTCTCAGTCTTCTGAGGCAAATGAGTTCTAGGTGCAGCTGAGATAGGTCCCTACTCAGCTTAAACAGCAGCTAAGGCCTGGGGTGGCAGGCAGTTGAGCTGGTTGCTACAGCTGTAAAAGGCCTGCAAAAATACTATTTTCTACATATGCCAGAACTCAGAAAAGGTTATGAAAGCACTGCCCTAGAAAAACTCCTACACATTCATACCATGACTCATGCACCTTAGTATTTACAAAGAAAAAGAAAGAGAGAGAGAGAGAAAGAAAGGAAAAAAAGAAAGAAAGAAAGAAAGAAAGAAAGAAAGAAAGAAAGAGAAAGAATCTGAATGTTCATCAACAGAAAAAGCAGTAAATGAATTGTGCTACAGTCATACAACCGCATACTGCACAAAAAGGAGTGATCCATCCCTATGGGTAACATTATAGATGAATTACAACCATAATATTTAGCAGGAAAAAAGTGTTAGAAGCATGCTGTAGCATTCTACTCCTTATATAAAGATGAAACATCCTTTCCTCCCATAAACCTACAGGGGATCTTTCTTCACCAATGTTAGCTACTATGTATTTCAAAATCTAGACATTCATAAAGAGCTTCTGATACTTTGTAAATGACAAAATACTGTCTTCTCTTTTGTGCAACTAAACTAATAATTTTATCTTCACTAAAATAGGTCTTGAAAAAGTCTTTTTCAGACTACATTTGATTTCTCCTGCTAAACATGTCCAGATCACATTTAACGCAGAAACAGGTCAAAAAAAATTAATTATTCTGGAAATACAAATTACTAGGTCAAAAAAGACTATATAATGTTGTCCTTAAAACATATTTGTTGGGCCACGGCCAGATAGCTTGGTTGGTTAGAGCACACAAAAGGTTGCCAGTTTGATCCCTGGTCAGGCCACCAAAAAGAAAAAAAAATTGTTGGCACTAATTAAAACACTATAATGTTCAAAACATCAAGTTTGATTATGCTATATATAAATATTATCAATAGCTAACATATATCAATTCTCCCCAACTCGATAAGGCATATATAAGTGAAATGACTGCAACACTGTTACAGATTTGCAAATGGACACTCTCCTTGTCAGTGAAATACAGAGCAAAATTAGGTAACAAGTTATAAAATCACACAGTTAATGAAAGGCAAGATGGCAATGTCTGGAAAAGTCTATCCTTTCTTCAGCTTCCTGCTTGCTGTCCAACACAGAAATCAGAGAGGCTTTCAGAACTAAAAATTGAAAATTTACTAACCATTTGAAAGCTAAAGCAGAATGTCTCTAGGGCAGTGGTTCTCAAACTTTTTGAAGTCGGGGCGCATTTAAAATCCTACAAATAATTGTAGATGCACTATATACAAATTTCTGAGAAATATGTTATAATAATTAAGTCAAATATTAAAGAAAAAAATATAAAGTCCAAGCATGCTTTTATGGTAATTAAACAAAATAAATATGACAAAATTAAATTTATTCTGACATTAAAAAACATTTTTATGTTACATTTTTTATGTTTTTTAGAATTTGTAAAAAATAGGGGTTAAAAGATTAAAAAAGACAAAAAAGTTATCCATACACACACACACACACACACACACATTCTTAATAAGATTTAGTAAATTCAGCAGGTCCCAGTGCGATGTGTTAAGTTTTTTTATTCTTGTGTTTATGAGAAACATGAGCCTGATGGGTCCTAGTGATTTCTTCAATGTTTAGGCATATATTTGAAAGGCAAACTCCCATTTCCTGGTCAATACATTGAAGAATTCCTCTCTTTTTACTCTTAATTGTGTTGAGGGTAGAAAATCCTAATTCACATAAATAGGATGTTAAAAATTGTAGTAAAATGTTCAAAGCTTTTTTAGCTATTGCCACATATTCTTCTTTTATAGGACTCCAAAAGGCTTTAAGAGACACAATTCCTTATGTTTAATCATCAATCCAAAACCCCCACTATACATATCATCTTAACTTTACACCAAACAAAGGATATAAGAAACTTGCCTCCAGTCTTTCTGGGGAACATGGGGGGTAGTGTAAACAATCCAGCACCACAGCTTAATAGCCTTTTGCAACTTTATCAGGCAAGTGAGGTGGGGGGGTTGGGCAGACTGTTTACAGCCAATTCCCCACACCTCTGTCCCCCAAAAATCTAAACTCCAAAAACCCTGTTGGTTTTTTGGTCCCCACATGCACATATTTCTCTGGATACCATAGGACACACCTGGAAATCTTCTAGGGCGCACCAGTGTACCCTGGCGCACACTTTGAGAACCACTGCCCTAAAGAAACACCTCTATCTTTTGTGTGTGGGGGTTTTTTTTTTGTATTTTTCTGAAGCTGGAAACGGGGAGAGACAGTCAGACAGACTCCCGCATGCGCCCGAACGGGATCCACCCGGCATGCCCACCAGGGGGCGATGCTCTGCCCATCCTGGGCGTCGCTCTGCCGCGACCAGAGCCACTCTAGCGCCTGGGGCAGAGGCCAAGGAGCCATCCCCAGCGCCCAGGCCATCTTTGCTCCAATGGAGCCTTGGCTGCGGGAGGGGAAGAGAGAGACAGAGAGGAAGGAGGGGGGGGGTGGAGAAGCAAATGGGCGCTTCTCCTGTGTGCCCTGGCCGGGAATTGAACTCGGGTCTGCTGCACGCCAGGCCGATGCTCTACCGCTGAGCCAACCGGCCAGGGCAGAAACACCTCTATCTTTTAAAGAAAATTTTTAGTACTCCATGAAGTTATCTTGCCATTAGTCTGTTCCTTGCCTAAGGCACATAATTTTTGTTTTTGTTTTTGTTTTTGTATTTTTCTGAAGCTGGAAACGGGAAGAGACAGTCAGACAGACTCCCACATGCGCCCGACCGGGATCCACCCGGCATGCACACCAGGGGGCGACACTCTGCCCACCAGGGGGCGATGCTCTGCCCCTCTGGGGCGTCGCTCTGTCATGACCAGAGCCATTCTAGCGCCTGGGGCAGAGGCCAAAGAGCCATCCCCAGCGCCCAGGCCATCTTTGCTCCAATGGAGCCTTGCTGCGGGAGGGGAAGAGAGAGACAGAGAGGAAGGAGAGGGGGAGGGGTGGAGAAGCAGATGGGTGCTTCTCCTGTGTGCCCTGGCCGGGAATCGAACCCGGGACTCCTGGACGCCAGGCCGATGCTCTACCACTGAGCCAACCGGCCAGAGCCCATAATTTTTTTTTTTAAAGCTACATTTGTGTGCATGTGATTTTAAATTATTTTTCAGGTAGTTCTTCCTAAAAGCATTAATAAGGCATAACACAATACTGTTCACACATACTCAAGTTCATGACTCAAAAAAGGGAGGGAAGCAGCTTTACAGGTAACGTGGCATGGCAGCTGATCTGGAAAAGATGACATTGGTTTTGCATCGCATATCTCACTTTCGATTTGAATAAGAGCATTCTCCAGATGACATTCTGTGATGTCAGTCAGCACACAAACCAATGGCACACATCATGGAGCCCACACAGATAAAGCTAGACATCACCTTGGGTCAGTATAACCAGCTGCCAATTCCTTAGCATTCTTTAGAATTCCCTGATCTCAGGGGCTTTCTCTCTTAACATAGTATCTTCTGTCACTTACAACTTCTCTACAATAGGAAGTGAATAGCTGCCTTCACTAGCTGAGATGACTGTGGAAAAGGGCCCCAGACGTTCTCCAGTCTGGGTCCAACCTATCCACTGGTGAAATGTACCCAATGAGGCCATCCAGCAATAAGGAATGAGGATCAGCAGCAGGCCCGTTAGAGAGCTGTCATTCTGGAGCACCGCATGACTGAGAAAGGGGCCGGTCAGCACGCACACACGTTTACATGGCTGCATCTCTGTTCTTGTGTTAAAATTACAGTCTTTCTGACAAGAAAGATGCACCTAATATTGGTACCCTTTTAAAATTTATGGTTTTAAAAAGAAACTTGCAATTAAAAAAAAAAGCAGCACAAAAATCTGCATAGCTCAACTTGCACTATGTGCAGTTTGACATCAAAACTCTACTAGTTTGCTTGTATTTTCCTGTTGGTACAATGATCACTTTGTCATTTTAAATGACAAAGTAATTATTTAAAGTAGCAAATGAAGCTAAAGCTCCTTTCAGATGATATGCAACATAATACATCATGCTGATTAGCATGTACATGTTAAATACATTTTAAAAGAGAGAACAGCGAGTGGAGAGTTAAATGGTAAAATGAATGTGTGCTGATGATTTTGTAAGCTTTATGGGACTGCAGGTGCTTACATTATAGATTTCAGCGCCATATGGTTTCTATATGTGCTATAAACTGTAGTTTTTTTGGAGAATGATAACAGTATATATTGTAATGCTCTAGTATAATGCTTATTAACTAAGATATACCGGTCCCTGCACACAGTGAATTGAAAACCCTTACTTATATGTATAAATGAGCTTGCCTAACTCTACCTGCCAACAAGAAAAGGAGGCTGGCCCCTGTGTCCCTAGGCTTTGCCTGTGCAGTCTCTGTCAGCTTCTGCAACCCCACCGCCACCGCTCACGCCCCACCAAGCACTCCCTTTGGGGCGGGGCCAGAGTATGGTCAGGGGTTCATGGGAGAATGTGGATGTGCCCCCTGGAGTGTGGGGAAAGTGCATAGACTCAGCCCGTGTCTTGCTTCTACATTTCCTTAGAAATGTCCAAAAAGGGGGAATCAGATTTTCTGGAGCTACTGTTGCCAACAGGGAAAAGAGGCAACAGGGCACAGCACAGTGACAGGGGAGAGGAAAAACAGGGCTGCAAGGCTTGCCCATTTCATGGCCCCAGGTGGGGCAGCTGCTAGAGGGATGCCTTCACAGTAGCTCAAGAGGATGTTCCACCTGGAGAAGTTGGGGTGAGACTGTTTGCAGGAGTCCAATGAGAGAGAGCTGTTCTTTCTGAGACTTGGCATCTATGGAGGGGTTCTGGGGAAACTGAAAACCATGCGTACCTTCTCCCTGGGCTCACCTACAGACATTATAGCAACAGGTGGAACAGATCAGATCAAACGAGAACACAGACATTTTCCCATCTCTGACAAGTTACGTAAAATATTCCCTGCCCTGAGTGAGTTCTCAGCTAAAACACAGCACCGAGGAATCGGGCTTTAATGAGGAACAGGGAAGAGTACAGACCACCTCACCCCTCAACATCTAGTTGCTGGAGTAGAAGGAACAGCTGGTGAGCTGATCAAACCCCATCACAATCCGTGACCCAGGGTTCTGCTCGGGAGCTTGTGGAGATCAGAATGGAGGCATATCTGTGATTAGAATTTTAAACCCACAGGACTTCTTTTTACATACCCCAAAATAATTGGTAAGTCATAGAATATACCTACTGTTAGTACGACATTCTCTACCCACTGGAAAGGTAAGAGCTGGCACAGCAAAATTAGAGGCATTGGAAAGAAACAAAATAATAAAATTTGCAGATATTTTTTCTATACAAGTACATCTTTTCTGCATAACAGAGAATAGTAACAGCTCTCATTCTGCTAATTCCTTAGTAAATCTCATTTAATTCTCAAAATAACAGTATGAGGTATGTATCATTATTCCCATTATACAGATGAGAAAACTAAAGCTTGTGATGAGAAGTAACCTTCTCAGAGGGAGAGTGTTTACACTTGAGTCCATCTGACTCAAAAGCTTGTGCTTCCAATGACTGTCTTGTTGATAGTGTACCTTGAAATGAATGATCAGGAAATTTAATTTCAAGGGTGCATACCTTAAGCTATGCACAATAACACAAAAAATAAAAATGCTTGCAATCTACAGACTAGTAAAAATTAGAAAATTTGGAATATGGAGTTCTGGGAATGAAAACCAAATCTTTGTAAAGTGTAAGGAATCCAACAAGGAGGGAAGGATTTTACCACTACTAGAAATTCAATGAATATTTGAGTTAAAATAAAACGAAGTCTACTTCTGAAGCAGACTTAACAGAGAAACTATAATATGGGATGCCTGTGTGATCAAAAGCAAAACACGTACATTCATTCACTCAGCAAAGACTGTTGAGTATTGACGATGTCCTGGGCTTTTGTGTGGACATTGTACCAGGCTCTGAATGTACAGAGTAAACAAAGCAGGTGTGTACCTACTCTCATGTAGCTTACTACCTGCTCACAAAAATTAGGAGATATTTTATAGCTTCATATTCATTTAGAAATATCCCTATTTTTGTGAGCAGTTATATAAATCTATCATGCCACAGTTTCATGATCTCATTAAATCAGGAGTTAATGGGCTCTGGCCAGCTGGCTCAGTAGACAGAGCATTGGCCCGGCATATGGTCACCCCAGGTTTGATTCCTGATCAGGGCATACAAGAGAAGTGACCATCTGCTTCTCTTCCTCTCCCTCTCCCCCTTCTTTCTCTCTTCTCTTCCAGTAGCCAGTGGAAGCATCAGCCCCGGAACGGAGGATAGCTCAGTTGGTCTGAGCAAGTCAGCATCAGGTGCTAAAAACAGCTCAGTACCGGAGCATTGGCCCCACACGGGGTTACCAGGTAGAATCTCGTCAGGGCACATGAGGGAGTCTGTCTCACTATCTCCCCTCCTCTCACTTAAAAAAACATCCAGAGATTAATGATTTGCTTAAGGCTCCACATCAAATGTCAGAGCAAAAATCACAATGCAGGAATTCTGAATCCTACTACAGACTTAACTTAAAGAAGACCTTAAATCTTACAAGAAAAATGATCACTTTCAAGGGGGGAAAAAAAAGATTCTACTTCCACTGAGTAGAGCAAGTTTTCTTTATCTTATGGATGTTGCAAATAGCCTGGTTAACAAATGCACAGTGCATATCCACAAATAATTTCAGGTCCACCGAGTCTATGTAATAACTGATACTTTGCAGTAATGCATCATTTAATGCTATATTTTGTTGGTTAATGTGTAATCGATATGATTCATTATAAGGTCAGTCATGAAAAAACTTAAGTGACACTTAATACGAAAGTTTATGTACAGCAACCCCAAACACACCATAGCAACAGAGAGATTGATGAAAAAGGTTTGGTTTCTATAGCAACTATTGCATGGACCATCTGTAAGCTGAACCACAGCAGTGGAAGCAAAACGAGCACTTGCAAAGTCTGCAGTGGGTCCCTTTGTCTATCTCCACGTAATGCTAAAATTTAATACTTTCTCTTCTATAAGGATATGCTCCCTTTTTATTTGCCATTTCGCAATGATTGCTTTTTTGTTTGAATGAGCCTGTTTTTTGTTGAAGCTTATAAATCTAACCTTTACAAAAAATGACTGTATTTTTCTGCTGAAACGTCCACGCATAAATGAATAAGCACAAACACAATGGATAATTGGCACAAGCAGAGAAACATAGATTGTGAAAATTTTTATTGTATTTCAAAAGACTGATTCTATAAAATGCTATTATAAGATGACAGTTCTTTATTTATTTAGTGTTTTGTATTCCAACAACCTGCTTTTCATAATAGCTGTCACTAGCAAGAAAGCAGAGCAGGGGAATTATCACACAATTTTCGTTCCTTCTTCATGACCATATATGTAATTGTGTTGCTCACTCGTCAGCCTCTGTTAAAATCAACGACCATTGATATGTAACATTTAAATTTCTTTCTGAACTACATAGAATCATACACATGCACAGAGTGAATTATGTTCATATACATGTGTTGGTATTTATTTATATATACTTTCTCCTCAAGTCCTCTTTAAGTCACCCTTTTTAGGTCATTAAGCCACATCTATTTTCTGAAGGTACTAGTAAATAAAATATAGGAAATGAAATATGCAGAATATAAGAAAATAACAAAACTCTTTAATCTTGAATAAAATTACTACCTTTATACTGAAAACTGCCTTGCCCTCATTCACAACATACCATCCAAAGGATACACGCAGGAAAAGGGACAGCCATAAACTTAAAACAAGGAATAGTGGCTATTGTGACAACATGCTAAGTGAGGTAAGTCAAACAAAGAAAGAAGAATACAGTATGATGCCTTTTATATGTGGAATCTAAAAAAATCTGAATTTGAAAAACCAGAGAGAGTGGAAGGGTGGTCACCGGGGCCTGGCCGCGGGGTATGAGAGGTGTTATTTGAAGGTACAAACTTGCAACCAGTATATAAATAAGTCCACAGTACATTGACTGCAGCCTGCTAAGAGATTATCTTAATTATTGGCACCCCTAGAAGAAAGGATAATTATGTAACTTGATAGAGTTGTCAGCTAATGCTATAATGTCAACCATAATGTTATATAAAAGTATCAAATCAATATGTTGTGCCCTTAAACTCACATAATGGTATATGTTATTTATATCTCAATTAAGCGGGGGGAAGGGGAGGAAAATGGTTACTTCCTAGACAAGGTGCAAAACCCTTTTTTGGTCAGGGGTTCACAACACCCTACCCATACCCTTCCACCAGCCTGGAAAAGACACTGACGTCTGGCCACAGCAGACCCGCTGTTCAACCACTCTGTGGTCCTGCTCTATGACAATTCCTTCCTCCCTAGTGTCAGCCTGATTATATCTACTATAAGTAGAATAGAGAAGAAGAAACTAAGTTTTTGTTGAGAATTTCTTTGTTTTCTCCTTTGTACCCAGGAGATACTGCAGAATATTGCTAAAGCCTGCTCCTGAGCTATCCAGGCTGGTATTTCAAAGGGTAAGTTTAGTGCTGGCTCAGTTAATGAGGATGGTGTTAACAGATCTTTCTAAGCAATGAAAATTTAGTCTTTAATAACAGACATAATATGGAACCAACCTAATTACACAGGGTCAGTATATATGTCAATAAAGCTAGTTTCAATGTCAGAAACAAAGTGAGTGCTTCCTGAGGCAAAGACAGCAAGGGCAAAGAATTTACTGTGTCAAGGAGCTACAACATTTCAGATGAAGGTTACACACAGGCATAACAAAGAATGGATAACTATCCCTAAATAGCACCTGCGGGTGATTCTGGAACTATGGACCCTGGTACAACAATTCATTCTATTTGGAAGCCCCTTACTGAGTCATTTCTGTTCCAGGTGCTATTCCAGAAATGCTTAATCTATAGTATCTTCAATTTTCTTAAGTCCTTACAGGTTGTGTAGTACTAGTTCAGTGTACAGATGAAGAAACAAAGGTTTAGAAGATTCAGAAATAACTTGAAATAAATGGCAGAGCTGATTTTTGGACCAAGGTCTCTCTGTCTCTAAGAGATTCAACATTATAACGTTTGGTGCTGTTAGTCCTTTTGGGTGGCTATAACAAAATTTCAGACACTGAGTACTTTATAAACAATGGTTCTGGAAGGAGGGAAGTCCAAGGTCATGGTGGCATCATGGCAGGATGAAGGCCCTCTTCCTCGTTCACAGACAGCATCTTTTCGTTGTGACCTCACAGGGTGAAAGGGGCTAGGACACTTTGCAGGAGTTCCTTTCTAAGGGCTTTAATTCTGTTCATGGGGCTCCACCCTCATGACCTAATCACCTTCCAAAGGTCCACCTCCTAATACTTTGCAGGTTAGGATTTCAACATATGAATTTTGAGGAGATACCATTCAGAACATAACAACTGTCTCAGTTGAGAGCTAGAGAAACAGGTCCAGAGGAAATGCCTGTAATTAATCACAGCCAGAGAAGAACTAGATATTGTATCTGTTTATCTTGAGAACACCTGTCTTACGAATTATGCAAGATGACCGTCTTCACGTGCTCCTTTGACCCCACCCAAAGAAAAGTCAGTAGGGTTACCCCAGGCAATATTGTGAGGCCCTCTATATTCACCTTGCCGGGTAACTTTATCATTAACCTCTCTCCCCCAACAAGTCAATTTCTACCTTCTATTTCAGGAGTCCAAAGGATGTGCTCTCCGTTCCTAACCTAACTACCACCAAAATATGGAACTGTCTATAAACACTGAGCTGGGACATTTTGTTATAAGGGCTCTTTAACCAAAATTAGAATAGTATTTTAATCATGTTCCATTTAGCAACATAGTGAAAGATTTTTGTCACATGTTCAAGAAAATCTGAGAATCAAAGCAGATAAGAAGATGCAGAGCAGGAAGTCCCCAAATTTTACCTGTTTTGTTGTATTTGGTCTTCAGATTCTACAAGAGATTTAAAAAAGACACTAGACTATTATAAGGAAGTGGGTAAGAAATCTGAACAGGTCTACTGCTTTGAAAGTTTAATGTAGTTGCTTTGAAAGAAAGTAACTGCAGTGGCTAGAAAAAGGGAGTGCTTACTATATTTGCATTAAATGAAAGAACGATTAAAACAGTAATGTATAGATAAATTGTTTCAAGTACTAAATTTTTAAGTAATAATCAAACAAATAATAAGTGTCCTAGAGGGACATTAAATAATTATCACTCAACAGATTTAGTTTGGCCATAAAACTGAAGCCAGTGAGTAGCAGCTTTATTATCCTACTGCAACCAAATTCTTACTCTATCATTTTAGAGTCAGTATAAATGTAATGGAGGTGAATTTCAGTGCAAAACAAACAAACATATAAAAAACATATACAGTACAAAAACCTGCTGTTTCTAAAAGCAGTGTGTTCCAGATGGAGGTTATCTTTGGCATGGGAGCATACAAAAATAATTTCTAAATGGCAACTACTTATTACCCTATCTTGTAAATTGCCCAAATTTAAGGAATGAGGACAATAATTGCCACTTGACAATTATAAAATTATTGTAAAAATTAATGAATTTGATTAAGTTCTGAGTTTTTGAGAAAAATCTGGTATTCGCCAAATACCTCAATTTGTAAGCAGCACTTCACCAGGGGAAAAAAATGGGCTAATCCCTATAAATAGATAAAACAATGAATAATCATAGAGTACAGAAATCATTCCTAGTAGTTTTAAAAACAAAGAACTATTTTTAATAGGAGCTTTAAATTTTATTAAAGTATTAATGCTCATTCTTCTGCACTAATTCAAACACATCCCATATTTCCCCATGTATAAGATGCTCCTTTTTTTTTGGAAAAATTTGGGGTCTAAAAACTGGGTGCGTCTTATACAGTGGTTGTCGATTTTTTTACTTGCATTTCCCACTTTTTTGTGCTTGTTTTTGTGCTCATTGTAGAAGACAGTGATTCATCATCAGACACAGATGAGGACAAGCTTATGGATGGGAGTTTTAACAGTGATGAGGAGTTGTATGAATTTTATGATGAATAAAACTTGAGTTCAATAACTTTATGTAAAACATTTTTTTTTCAAATTTCAGGCCCCAAAATCGAGGTGCATCTTATACATAGGAGTGTCTTATACATGGGGAAATATAATATTTTCCCTGCCTTTAATCAATGGAAAGGAGATTATCCAAGTTTTAGGCAAGCCATATGATGTATCAAAGAATATACTGAGCAGAATGAACTTTAAGTCAGAACAATTTACAGATTACATAAATCAAAATATTCTCAATTTATTCCTGACCCCTACAATGAAACTTTTCAGCATAGCAAAACACAAAGTATACAATTCATGAAATGTCTACAAAATGAGGTCTAAATTATAAAAATTTCTGAAAGACCACAAGATCACAAATGCAGATCATCACCTCAAGGGCTTTGTGATTCAGATTTTGGCATCTCTTTAGCATTTTAAAAGAATGACAGAACTTTTAGCACTTTTGAATAACAATGGTTAAAATGTTCACTGTTCAAAGATGTTTATTTGATTTCTTAAAAAATATAACTAAATCAAGTATTTTATTTGAAAAGCCACTATTATCTCATTTTATTCTTTATATATGCACATATATACATACACACAATTTCATATTCAATACAGAATCAAATCTTGTTCCTTTACCTTTCAATATACACAGAATCCAACCACTCCATCCCAACTCCACCACTGGCTTTTGAGACTTGGCCACCATCATGCTTCCCCTGTACTTCAACAATAGTTCCCTCTCTGTTCTTCCTCCTTCCAGTCTAGCTCTCCCAAAAGTCTTTTCTCCATGTAGAAGACACAGTGACTCTCTTGGAATGAAAATCATGTCAGGTGAACTACCCAAATCAAAGTCCTTCAAAGGCATTTTATGTCCCTCACAATAAAATTGAACTTGGGGTATGAGAGGAGATCCTCTACTATCCAAACGTCAGCTCCTTGAACTTCCTCTCCTCCCCCTCCTTCGCCATCAGTGCACTCCAACCATGCCTCTCACTGGCTCCCAAGCATGCCAACCCATATTTCTCCTCGGGGCTTCCTGCCGGGGTTCCTTCTGTCCCACATCACACCTTTAACTTGTATTTAGGGCTTTTGTCAGAAGCCTTCCCTGATCATTTCACCTACAAAATATTACCCAATGTCCTCTATTCCTTATTTGTTTTTCTTCTTAGCATTTGGAACTATCTGACATTTTACTAAATATTAATTTGTCTGTCTCTCCACTAGAAATGTGAGCTCATTCAAGAAAAGGACTTTGGTTATTTCTTGCTTTAAGTTCCAGAACTTATAACAGGGCCTGATGCATATCAGTAAATATTAGGACCACCTAATTTTCAAAGAGCTGGATACAACCATCACACTGTAAATGCTTCTGCCATGCTCCTTTGTTGCACTCTGTCTCGGCTGGCACACACAAGCTCTGTATCCAGCATCTACCAGTTGTAAGACAGCAACTTAGCTCTTAGATGGATTAGGAATGCATCTAAATTTTTCATTTCACTTCTAGGGTGATAAGAAAAATATAAATTTGAGTAAAAAGTCATCCAACATTATAAAGCAACACATGTTGCGTGTCATGCTATATTAATAAATACTACAGTATTTAGAGTAGTAGCAGGTTGATTCAAAGCAGAGTGGTCATGAAATGCTTCTGAGAAAACAATTTAAGGTGGGACTTGAAAGCAAGATTAGGACTTTGACATGAACCACAGAAGGAAAGTGATCATTCCAGGGGATGGAAATAGCAGTGCAGAGCAAAGATATGAATGTACACTACCAGGGAACGCTTAGCAAACCTATTTGGCGAAAGCCCAGCTGTAGAGTCCCCTCTGGCTGCTATAGGGAACTGTCATGAGTGGGTGGCTTCTAAACAATAAAAATTTATTCCTCAATTCTAGACTAGAGTCTGAGATCAGGGTGGCAGCACGATTGGGTTCTGGTAAGCCCTCTTCCTGGTTAGAGAACGCTGCTTTCTCACTGTGTCCTCGCATGCTGTAAGGAAAGCTGGAAAGCTCTCTGGGGGCCCTGTTATAAGGACACTAATCCCATTCACTGGGGCTTCACCCTCATGACTTAATTGCCACCCAAAGGCTCTACCTCTAAACACCATCACAATGGGGTTTCAGATTTCAACATATAAATGCTGGGGGGACACAAACATTTGGTCTATAACATCAGCTTTAGTATGCAAGAAAATTGGAAGATAAAATGAGATTGTCTTGAATAGAATCTTGCATCTCAGAGTACCTTTCAGTAAGCAGCAAGGAGTCATTTAACTTTTTTTTTTTACATCAATGTTGTGTTGTAAATGTTATGTTTGAGAGAGTCACCTAGTGGAGGCACATGGGAAGAATGAGAGGAGGGGTTGTCTGGAGGGAGGAACACCAATTAGGAAGTGGTGCGGAGCTGAGTGTAATAGACACTGAGAGTTTCTATGGCCACGTCCACCCGGCCTCAACAGTGCAGCCCATTTTATGCAGATCTCCACCCATGCTCCATGAGAAGCCCTGTGCTTCAGGGGCGCTGACCTGACAGCATCTGTGTCTCAGAGTAACCCTTCCTCCACGGCTCACAAACCCAGCCGCAAACTAACCGGAATACAGTAATCCTCCGGCCGCCGGAACTGCTTCCAGAACAGATCTACAACCCAATTCAGACGAATAAAATATGAAGAGATATTTTCTGGAAACTTGCAGAAACAGTGCCCTCATAAGATATAGGTTAGATGTACTGTGGCTGAATTTAGGATCTGAACTATTGTAACCTTCACACTGTTGGTCAGAAGAGGGCAGAGTTCAGAGAATCACAAAAGAATGCTGCAGTGCTTGGGTAAGTCCATCCCAAGGCCTGCTTAATCTCCAGCCTTCTGCTTGTCAGCCAATAAAATTCCTTATTGCTTAGGCCAACTTGAGTTGTCTTTGCTGTTACTTACAGGCAAAATCAGTCTAACTGATATACCTTAGGCATGAAATAATAATGAGTGTCTGGAGAAGGTTATTGGCAGAGGAAAAGAAACACTGGAAAAGAAGGGATGTGCTCATTCAGTAAACATTTACTGGGCGTTCTATCTGTGCCAGGCCCTAATGCCAGATGCTAGAAGAATATGGAGATGAATAAGAAACCGTTCTTGCCATCAAAGACTTCTTAAAAATTATTGACCAAGGACATGATCATTACAGTAGAGAAACATCCAGATAGACAGGAAGCAAAATGGAGTGCCCTCAGGGGAACAAAAAGAGAAAAGGGAAGAGAAGGGAGGGGAGGAGTGAGAAAGAGAGAGAAGAGGAGAAGAAAGAAAACAGGGCATCTTAAATTCAGCAAGAAAAACTCAGGATAGGATGGAATCAAAATATGCTGTACCAGAAACATAGAGAAACTGGTAATTTAAGTTTCATTGCCTGGAAGACAATTGTTCTAAAGCCCTTTAAATTACTTTTTAGAACAAGGGGGACACATAAACAAAGCCATTTCATTCATAGGAATAGCATTACAGGAAAAGAAAGTGTGTTCCTTTGTTAGGAAGATGAGTTTGTTTTAGACACTAATGAGACTAAGTGACATAATAAAAGTGAAGTCTTGCTTTAACGAGTGCATGGCCCACAGGGCACACCCCAAAATGTGTTGTTGTTGCTTCTGTGTTATAAACAGCTTTGTATAATGGGTTAAAATAAACTCTGAAGCTACACAGGGTCCAAATCCCACAGTGTACAATAAACTGTCTGACTTTAAACAATTTACTTAATCTCTCTGCATCTCATCTGCAAAATATGAATGGCTTACTAACAATAGCTTCTTTTTGATAAAGCTACTTTGAGGATTAAAAACCTGCATGACAAAGCCTGGAATATAATATTGTACATGCTCAGTAAGTGACAGCTAATTAGTGTTACTAGGGCTACTCTTAGTCATACTGTAGATAAGAGGAGCTCAAAATTGGCGATTTTAAAAAAGCACCCCAGAAATCCAGATTAAAGCTTGATTTTAAAAGTAGAAGTGCATTTGAATTAATGAAACAATGAATAGGATGCTTCATCGCAAAGGACTGATGCTTGTGGTAAGTTCAAGTTCATAGATGTGACACAGAACGCAATACCACTTTTACTCCTTTTTCCATGGCAGCTCAGGGAGATGTTGAGCCAGTCGCCACCACATGTAGGGGTGAGCTCCGAAGCGTACCTCGAAAGGCAGGTGTCACTCTGAGCAAGAGCTGTCTCCGCCACGTTCGGCACTGACAGTCTGAACAGAGAACATTGTTGGCACACCCGTCCGGGGGTTGCTGAGCATCCCCCTGGCTGGGAGCCAGCAGCTCATAATCCACACTCTCTTGATGAGCGGAATGAATTTATGAGACATTTACCAGGGTCTGAGTCACAATATGTGACCACAGAGCAAAGTGAATCTAGCTGACCCGCAGGGAACTAGAACCAGACCTGGCCTCTGGCTCCACTCGCCAACCTGAAAGATCAACCTCCCCAGGCCCTCGTCAACCCCTGGGGCGAGTCGCT
Source organism: Saccopteryx bilineata (assembly GCF_036850765.1). Lineage (NCBI taxonomy): Eukaryota > Metazoa > Chordata > Mammalia > Chiroptera > Emballonuridae > Saccopteryx > Saccopteryx bilineata. Next base: position 155,411,745 of record NC_089494.1, read on the forward strand.
TGTGCCCGTGGCCTTGTCCGTGTAAGCACTGCCTCCACTGGAATGAGGTAGCGTGCTGGGCGCTTCCGTTTGAAGCACTGATTCTGTTCTCCTCTGTTTACACTGGAACTGCTCCTGTGGCATTTAAAGCCTCAAAACATGCAGTTTTATATAAACTTACTAAACTGGCTAACAACTGTTTAATGACTGCCTAAAATAACCGAAGTGAAAAAGAGCAAACCCCATTACATTTTGGAAAAGTATTCCGGAGAAGAACTCGAACTTTCCTTCACAATAGCTGGATATTTAAAGAAACATCTATTTAAGGAAACATCTTGTCTTAATTATACTGAGCAATCCAGGCAGGGTTGGGCAAAAGTAGGTTTACAGTTGTTCGTATGGCAAATAATACAATAATTAATAAATACAAGAATAAACTGTTTTGTGTACTCTCACCTGTGAACCTACTTTTGCTTCACCCTGTATATTCTTTAATTCAAAGAAAGAAAATAAAATTTAGAGGCCAAAACGTACTAATAATTAGCCTAGGTGCAGTTTTTCTAAATGCTGAGTCTAGCACCAACCATTTAAATTTGGAAACAAATTTTATTTCTAAAGCGAATCATCTTCTGACGAACTTGAAACCAGCAATCTCTGTAAAGTGACCAGACATCACAATGTCTGCAATGTGGTTTCCTACTTGGCTGTGAGCGGGATGGCAAAGAGCACAATTATAGGTAGGTCCGTTTCCTAAAACGGAAAGTTCAGCCCAGGAGCGTGGAAGGCCTGCACAGATCAGGTTGAATCCGGACATGGTGTCAGAGTCAACTGATTGAGTCTCTTCTTTCAAGTGCCAAGTCTCCTGATGGAGACACTAAACAAACATATCACCCAGGCCTCGCTAGCTCCCTGTCCCGAAATGAACAGCTCCGTGTAAGGAGGAAATGGCAGAAAGGAACCTGGTCACGGAAAGCTTCTGCTGGGTGTCCTCAGGGCACAAGTCTGCGAATTACACATTCTCTGAATTCGAAGCTTTAAGATATCTAAAACCTCTGGAAGTCCTCTCTAGAGAACATTTAAAAAAAAATCCATAGCAAACTCAGCTATGGCCCACAAGTCTTTACCACTTTGAGTCTTAATCTCAGCTAAATTGGTAAGATTTTGCTTACCTATATCTGACTGCATGTGTCTGGGCCCAGAGCTGTTCAGGACCCGAGGTGCCTACTTTTCACCATCACTAGTCAGACATGACTCACAAGGCCTGCTTGGGTACCAAGTAAAGCGAAGAAGACAGAAGAACATCAAAAGATGACTGTGAAAATGAAAACCTAAAAAAGTAGGGACTAAGGAGACCCACACAGGGATGGTGGAGCTGCTCTGAAGAACTCTGTCTAGAGAAAGTTGCTTTTTGATTCAGAAAACCCTTCCAGGCCCAACTATTTCCAGTCTGCACTCAATTCCTAGGTTTTCAAAAAGGTCTACCCACTATCCTACTGAATACATCAATCTACTTTTTATTGATTGATTGATTGATTGGAAGAGAGAGACAGAGAGAGGGAGAGACAGGAAGGGAGAGAGATGAGAAGCATCAATTCTTCATTGCGACACCTTAGTTGCTCATTGGTTGCTTTCTCATATGTGCCTTGACTGGGGGCTACAGCAAAGCAAGTGACATCTTGCTCAAGCCAGTGACTTCATACTCAAGCTGGTGACTTCGGGTTGTAAACCTGAGTCCTCTACGTCCCAGGGTGATGCTCTATCCACTGCACCACCACCTGGTCAGACTACTTTTTTTTTTCATAATACTTATCATCTCTTCTACCTCTCCCCACCCCCATTTCCCTTTGGTAATCACTATGCTATTATCAACAAGTTATTTCTTTTTGTGTGTGTGTGTGTGTGTGTGTTTCTTAAGTGAGAAGCGGGGAGGTAGAGAGATAGACTCCCGCATGCACCCACCGGGATCCACCCAGCATGCCCACCAGGGGGCGATGCTCTGCCCATCTGGGGTGTTGCTCTATTGAAACTGGAGCCATTGTAGCGCCTCAGGTGGAGGCCATGGAGCCATCCTCAGCACCTGGGCGCTTCTCCTGTGTGCCCTGGCCAGGAATCAAACCCAGGACTTCCACATGCCGGGCCGACCCTCCACCACAGAGCCAACTGGCCAGACCAGAACAACCAGTTATTTCTTTAAACAAAAGTTTTTTAAAAATGAACCCATTTAGGTCCACTTGTATAGACAAAGACTCCTTGATGGTTCAAGCCCTAAAATAAATCCACTGGGGTTTCACCTGGCCCAAGGCCCCACGGTGAGGCAGTGTGCTGCTGGCCTTGTCCTCTCGCTTCTGCTCCTGCTGGGGGTCAGAGGAGCTCACTGCTGCCCTGTGCATGGTAGAAGGTGACTGTCCAGGATTCAGGTAGTCATCATCTTAGACTCCTGCCTCAAGACTAGTTATCTTGCTTGTTCTCTGTATTTTACAGTAGAGCATATTTTTAGTCCTTCTTACTAAAGTAGAGATAAAAAAAAAAAGAGATTTGGAAGTGCTTCATTTCCCCCCAACCTTACTCAGCCACTGAAACAAGAAGCCTAAGATTGTGAATGAAGTAATTCGACAGGGAAACTGGGCTGTAGTTACAGTTGCTTTTCCAGCTCTGTCATTGAACAATTCATTTAACTTTGTCGGAACTTTAGTTTGCTTAATGAAAATTTCCATCATACTTATCTACATTGTTACTTCAGCTGTCAAAGGAGAAAAGGAATATAAAGTAGTTTTCAAATACCAAACTACCAAGTCCTGTCAGTTCTCCCTCCTAACACTTTGAAAACACATCTATTTCTTCTCACCCTCACTTTCACCACCCCAGCTCATGACAGTATCATTACCTCGGTCCCGGTTTACTTTAACCTTCTAAGGAAGTGCCACTTCCAGTTTGCACATCCCCTGAGCATTCTCCTCTCAGCCACCAGATGAACTTTCAAAATTAAGTCTAATCGTGCCACACCCCTGCTAAAGCCCCTTTCCAGTTTCCCTCTACCCTCACAGCAAACTCCTTACACATGGCTTCAAGACCTTTCATGATATGGCCCCATCTTTTCCTTACTGCTTTTCTCTCATTAACACCTTTCAGTGTCTTGACCACACCATAACACCCCAAACAGTTTCCCCATCTTTCCACCTCTCCTAGGACCACTCTACTCCCACTGTCACCACCTTCTCAAATCTTTTCTCTAGATACATTCTATTATAAGGTTTCAAAAAGACATTACCTCTTCCAGGAAGTCTTCCATGACATCCTCCCGCCACGTCTGGATTAAGTTCCCCTCCTACATGGGAGGGTCACTGGGGTGGGTTAGGTCTCAGGGGCAGATAGAGAAATCATGGAGGTGGGCAACTGGCTCCTCTCCTATTGAAAGAGGGGCTGGCGAGAATATGCCTGAGGGATTGCAAGCTGCTCCTACATCAGCAGGTGCCGGAACCTTCTGTATGAGAGAAAATCTAGGGAATATACCACTGTTATCACACGGATCTTCTTGCCCCTGGTCACGGGCACAAAGCTGTGTGAAAATCCCTTTCTGAATATTTGTTAAGAGCCTACAACTCCAAAAAGTGCAGAGAATACAGAGCGGAGTGCTAGGCAGGGCCTCAAGGAGTTTCAGCAACAAAGGGGTCATAGGGTAAGAAGGCTCCATGCTTCTCTGTCAGTTACTATATCCACACTGGTGTCTGAGCTTTACAAGAGCCTTAACACACATATATACACGTGCACATGCTCATGTGTGCACACATATATACATATTTTTGCACGCACATATAAGCATCTTTGGCACACACAAACACACTGCATTTAAAATAGTCTTTGATCAGGGTTTCTGAAAAAGACTCTGACTACCACATGCAGCGGCTTTGTGTAAATTAACAAAGTTAACGCCCTCTAGAAAGCTGATTAGAAAAAGCAACTTTTTCTTTAGACTCCAGCCAGAGGGATTGGTCAAATTTCAAGTTCCACTTGCAGGACCTTAGCAAGTCCCTTGTTGGAGCCAAATGGCACAGCCAGCACAGTCATGTGCAGCAGACAAGCCTCACTGCGCCTGTCTGTCCCACGTCCCTTTCTCACCTGTGGCCACTGAGCCACATCCCACAGGAAGGGGCATACGTGTGGTACTCAAGGTTCTCAGTTCACCGTCGACAGAAAAGAGGGATTTGGAATCAGTCTTCTCCCACAAGGGAATCAGTGTTATAAATGCTTACAAGAAACTACCTCCCCTTAGAGACTTATTAATGCTAAAGACTCAGGTTCAATATTAAAGCTGCAATTACCTCTCTCTCTTTTTGTTTTGTATTTACACAGATGAGGGATGCTATTCAACCGATGTTAATCCTTAGAGTTTCAACAAAGAGATAAAAGCATGTCTCCATACCCAGGGGCTCAAACTGTCCTTTCTTCAACTGTACAGTCACAAGAACACTTGTTTGAAAAGGACTGATGCTGGCTGCAGTGGACCCTGGTGTATGATGCTGAGATCACTTGCTGCCCCTTTGATCAAAGTGCCTCTACCAATGTCATGCCCTTCCTAGGTGGTCCCCATCTGATGACTGCTCTGTGAGGGGGAGGCAGTAAAATCCAGACTCTGAGCTCCCCATTGAGTCACTGAGGCCACTGTAAGTCCTGTACTACATCTCAACTTCTCTCTCCACGTCACCTGATTCCTTCCCACCACCACGCCCTTCCATCAGTGTGGATCCCAAGTGCACTCCCTAAAAACACATAATAAACCTAATGAATCCTGCTAAACTCTCAGGGTCTGCCTCTGAGAGAGCCCAGTCTGCACCATCGATCAGGGCTCCATTCCATCAGCTTATCACCTTGTCTGGGAAAAGCATACTACCCGGTAGTATGTATAAGGCAGACCCCACATGAGTCAGTAATTTCACGTGAAGGGACAAAGAAAGAAGCCCCATTCTTAGAAAGATGGCCCTCCTCCACCAGCTCCTCCTGCAGGAGACACCCATGTTGTGCAGGCACTTGGCCCGAACCACCATCTTCATGTGCACAGAGCCACAGAGGCCCATGTGAAGTGTTGGGAAACATAGGAAAACTAAATGTAATCTCTGACCTCTAAAAATTATATGCACTCTTTGCACTCTTAGAAAATGTCATTCTTAGAAAAACAAAGCTGGGCGGGAAACCCTAAGAAAAGTAAATTTTTTAAAATGTGGAAGTATCAAAAATAAAATTTGGAAATTGAAAGAAATTACATATATTTAACAAATTATTTTTTTGGCAAATCACAAAATCTCCCTAAACTCAAATAATCACTACTAAATTTACACAAAATATTGATTCGAGAAGTGGAGAGTTTGTTCATTATACATGAGAGGAACACTCTCTCACAGAGAATAAATTCCCACTCATGCAGTGTCTACACCAGTTATAATGTAGAAGTAAATATGAATAAGTTCCGAACCTCCAAAGCTCTCTTAACCATTTTCTACAATAAAAATCTAAGCTCACTGCCGTCTTGTTTGTTTGATGTCAGCAGCCAAGTGCTAACATTAATAGAATGTGTCTACAGGTTTTTCCTGAAGACCTGTAAACAGAGCAGTCTAAAACTATGGCAACAAGGTGGCCAGGATATAGGGAAACAAATTATACTTTACCCTTGAACAAGACAGAGATTACAGGCCCCGGCCGGTTGGCTCAGCGGTGGAGCATAGGCCTGGCGTACGGGGGACCTGGGTTCGATTCCCGGCCAGGGCACGTGGGAGAAGCGCCCATTTGCTTCTCCACCCCCCCCCCTCCTTCCTCTCTGTCTCTCCCTTCCCCTCCCTCAGCCAAGGCTCCATTGGAGCAAAGATGGCCCGGGCGCTGGGGATGGCTCCTTGGCCTCTGCCCCAGGCGCTAGAGTGGCTCTGGTCACGGGGGCAGAGCATCACCCCTGGTGGGCATGCCGGGTGGATCCCGGTCGGGCACATGCGGGAGTCTGTTTGTCTCTCCCCGTTTCCAGCTTCAGAAAAAAAAGAAAAAGAAAAAAGAAAAAAGAGATTACAGGCACCAATCTGCAGTGCAGTTGAAAATCAGAGTACAACTTTTGACTCCGAAAACCTTTGTTTGTTTGGTTTTAGCAGGAGAAACTGAGAGACATAGAGAGAGACAGACTGGTACAGATAAGAAGGGAGAGAGATGAGAAGCATCAATTCTTCATTGCAATATCTTAGTTGTTCATTGATTGTTTTCTCATATGTGCCTTGGCCGGGGAGCTCCAGCACAGCCAGTGACCCCTTGCTCAAGCCAGCAACCTTGGGCTTAAATTAAGCCTGCGACTTTGGGATTCAAGCCAGCGACCATGGGGTCATGTCTATGATCCCAGGCTCAAGCCAGTGACCCTGCACTGAAGCTTGTGAGCCCACGCTAAAGCTGGATGAGCCTACGCTCAAGCCAGTAACCCGGCACTCAAGCTGGTGAGCCTGCACTCAAGCTGGTGAGCCTGCACTCAAGCTGGCAACCTCGGGGTTTCAAACTTGGGTCCTCTGTGTCCTTTTTACAGTTGGAAACCAGTAAAAATAGGAGAATTATTTCAGGGACCATTAAGGCAGAAATCAGTCTGATCATAAACAAATTTTACTAGGATCATTGAGTCTATAATCTTCATATAACAGCAGGGTGGTTAACTCATGGACTGGCATGACATTTCTGGTGAACCAGTCCACAGAAGTTGAAAAACACTGGGTTAGAGCGTCCTCCTGAAATGCCAAGGTTGTGGGTTTAATTCCCAGTCAGGGCACATATGGGAAGCAACCAATGAATGCACAACTAAGTGGAACAACAAATAAATGTCTATCTCTCTCTCCCTATCCCTTCTTCTCTCTGTCTCTCTAAAAGCAATCAATTAAAAAAATCATGAGAGAGAGCAAATACATTTACAGTATTTATATAAAATCAATCCGTGTATAAGTGGGTCTGTGCAGTTAAAACCCATGTCACTCAAGGATCAACTGCACAGTCAACGGACACTTCCTTTGCCTAGTAGACAGGCAAGTGCTGATGAGGATATGAGGGCCAACGTGGTGGTCATGTAATCTGACCCACTACTTCAGGACAATCAACAGGCAATATGTAACAAAAGCTTTTAAAATATTCACATTTTTAAGGCTGAATGTTTCTATTTGTAGTGATGTACATCCGGGCAATAATTTAACAGCAATAGTAACTGTGGCATTGTTTCAATAATAAAAAAAATGGATGCAATCCAAATGTTTAACAATAAAAATTGTTTAAAGTGTGGTATGGACTATTGAAAAATCAAATACTGTTCTGACAATACTAATTAAAAAATATTGTTAAGCAAAATGGGAAAAGGTCCACAATTACAACAATGAGGAAAGTAAGTTACAGGACCATACAAATAATATGAACTATGGTATTTTGTGTAAAAATACACACACACACAAATATGTACATCCAAAGCATAGAAGGATATAGAAATACATTATCTGGAGGACTGTATAATGTGTGTTTGCTCCCTTTTTGCTCTATTTATTTTCAACTTTCACTTCAATTATTATGAATTATTATTTAAATAACTGAATCAATATTTTCATAACATATTCATGAACACCAAGTTGTCTCTCAAAATAAGGCACTCAAAACCACAAATGAGAACATGAAATTAGACAGTTTGAAAATACTGGAATTTCATCAAAATGTGAAAACCCAAGAATTTCAAGAAGCAGCTAGTGTGAAGCATTTTTTTTTTGTTAGATAATCCTTAACATGTATTCCTAACCCTTCCCAGAGTTTATGCCAATACCAATCTGAGTTCAAGTTTTATGGTGTTCAAAACAGAAACACACAAATACACACACACACGCACACACACACAGCAGAAATAACCCTAAACCCCAACAGTGGTTATCTCATTATATTTTATATTGTCTTTTTACCCTATACTAAGAATATATTATTTTTATAGTCTGAAAAAATAATAAAACTATTTTCACTTAAAATATAAATCTCAGGAGATATTAGTGATGAGATTAAATATCTGACTTCTACTTTCCCATATTTCTCAAATTTTTCAAAAAAAACATATATTACATTCATAATTAAAAAAAAAAGAATACACAAACAAAAATGGTCCTAAGTTTCAAAATTTGATCAAAATTTGAAGCTCTGGAAAGAAGAATTTAAATAATAGTTGAAATTTGGGGTGTTGTATTTACTATTGTTAACTAATGGAAATATAAAACTTGGCATTCAGATATCATCAAACAGGGTTGGCTCTCTAGCTGCACAAAGGGGTCTTAATCCAAACTTAATTTTAACAGCCCAAGAACCTACACCAGCACCATCACCCCCGGCACTATCCCCCTCACTGTTGTAAGCACTTCACTTAACACTACTCCACAATCACATCTTGATTTTCCTAAAAAGGAAGAAACATTTTAAACACCAGAGATTAGACATTTTTGCATCCTTAGAAAGGCATTGTTCAGTCTTTATAAAGTCATTTGACTCTGAGCATGTCATAGCAAAACACTCTTAAAAGATGATGCACAATATTAAGTAACTGAATGTACTAGACTAGAGGAAAAGCTTTAAACAAAGATAATTCATTTTATTAGATTAAAAAATATTCTCCAAAGGCTGTTTTGCCTCTAAGAACTATACTGCACAATACAATGAAATCAACTCCAAAAATTCACTTTATAACATTTAAAAAAAATAAAACTTTAAAAAAATGTATGTCTTGAGCTTAAAATTCTCCTCTTAGAAAGAATCTATTTTTTTAAACACAGTTATGAGATCTATTTTCTTCCCCTAATTTTTGGCTATTTGAACAAAGTATCATAAATTTGATACATAATATCACATTCTAGTTATCATTGCAAAATCTAATATACAGTCTAAATCCCAAAAATGTCAAAATCAGTTAGATGGCTTTTTAAAAATTAACTTATTTTCAGTTACTACTATTTACTAGGCATGTATAATCATAATAAATATGCCCATTTCCAAGAATGTGATGGTGTCAAATGATTTATAACTTCCTCTCAGCATAAAAAACACGTTTTCCTAGCTGCTGCCATTCCTGTGGGTTCTTCCCACAAATGCCTCTGGTTCCTGGTGCCCAGGCTCACTGGCTTTCCTCCCAAGCCCTCTTCTGCTCAATTCACCTGCTCTGTGGGCTCGCAGTTTCTAAGTGTTCGCTCTTCAAGGAAGCCTTTTTTGACCAGTCAGGTTATACTGGCTCCCGCCTCTCCCCTCATAGGGCTTACAGCATCCTTCCTCTGCCTTCCCAGCACTCCCAATTTGTCACTAAAGGACTTATTTTGTCACTAATTCACACCCTATTCCCACTCAAAGCAGTTAGCTGTCTGGAAGCAGGGACCATGTGTTTTACTGACCATTAAATCTCCTGAGCATAGCACAGTGACAGTTGAATAAAAGCCACTGAGTTAATTTTCTTTGACTGAGTTTTGAATGAACTCCATTCTAAAAAGAATTTTCATGCTGTGGACACACTTTTAGTCAAATATCTATCTATGTCTTTGTTTAAATGTCAACTAAAAGAAATCTTTCTAGAACACCTCCCATCTCAGTTTTGGTATCACCTGACCCTATTTTATGCTTTTCAAACCACTTGTCACCCCGATGCACATTTCTCTGTTCATTGCCTGTCTATACGACCAGTGTATAAGCTTCATAGAAGCATGATTTTGTCTGCTTTGTTCTTTGCTGTACCCCAAGGACCAAAACCAGTTTCTGGTACATGGTAAGCACTGCATAAAATATTATTGGATGGATAGATGAATGGATGGATGGATGGATGGAATGGATAGATAGAGGATGAAAGGATGGAGGGAGGAAAGAAGGGAGGGATGAATGGGGGATGGAGGGATAAAGGGAGGAATAGATTGAGGAAGGGAGAAATGGATGGATGGGTGAAAGAATGGATGGATGGAGAGATGGATGGATGGATGGATGGATGAAGAGAGGAGGGTTGAAGGGAGGGAGAAAGGGAGGGATAGATGGATGGAGGATGAAGGGAAGGAGGGATGGAGGGAGGGGTTGAGGGAGGGATGGTTAGAAGATGGAGAGATAGAGGGAGGGAGGGATGGATTGAGGAAGGGAGAAATGGATGGATGGATGAAAGGATGGATGGTTGGAGAGACAAATGGATGGACGAAGGGAGTGAGGGAGGAAGGGATGGATGGATGGATGGATGGACTGATAGATGAATTGATGGAGGGAGGGATGCAAGAACGGAGAGATGGAGGGATGGAGGGATGGATGGATGGATGAATGGATGAAGGGATGGATGGAGGGATGCGTGGATGTATAGATGTATGTATGGATGGATGGATGGATGAATAAATGGAGGAAGGGAGGGAGGGAGGAAGGGAGGGAGGGAGGGAATGAGGAATGGAGGTAGGAATGGAGGGAGGGAAAGAGGAAGGGAGAAATGGAAGGAGGGAAAGCTGCACAAATGAGAACCCCACTCACACATCCTGATTTCTTCTTTCTAATCATCTCTGCCCATGGGTTGCCAGCTTTTTGTCAAGGTAAAAGATGCATTTCCACTTTCCTTTCTGTTTTCCAAATGCAGGCTTCTCTGACATCAATATTATTTCCGTCAGTATATAAAAACAAGTACACTGCTAAAACAGTGTGCAAAACTGTCCAAGGTGCCAGAACAAATTTATTCCTTTCAACATTTCCAAGGCAAGAGCAAAGCTAAGATGACCTTCTGGTTCCTTTTTGCTGAAATGTATTATAATGCTGCTCAAACAAATGCTCACCAGAAGCGGCTGAGCTTACCATATAAATAGAATTTAAGTAACACATTTCCTATCTGGAAGCACTTTGTATACAATTTAAGTAATTGTATACAATTACTGTTGTTAATAAATTTGAAGTTGAACAAATTCAAACTACCAAAGAACTTTAAAATTTAGTTTGTTATGCACTTTAAAAGGATGAAGTTTATGGCATGTGAATGCTATCTCAATTAAATAAAACCACTTGAAACATTCTACAAAATACATATGAGAACTCTGCAAAACTCTCAAGGTCATCAAAAACAAGGGAAGTCTGAGAAACTGTCACAGCCAAGGTGAGTGAGTAGACACAACAATTAAATATAATTTGGTGTCCTGGATGGGACTCTGGAACAGGGAAAGAACATTAAGGGGAAACTGAGGAAATCTGAAGAAAGTATGGACTTCAGTTAGTAATAGCTGAAATGGTATTGGTCATATGGAAACTCTCTGTACCATAATTACAATAATTTTTTTCAATCTAAAACTATCTGCAAATAAAAAGTTAATAAAGAATTTTTTTTCAGTTTCCTTCAACATATTAAACTTAGGTGCTTAATACTTCCAGTAACCCTGAAGCCTCAGCAATAAAATTACGTTTCCCATTACCTCAAGAAGTCTGGTCTTCTTGTGCGATTTTCAACCCAGTACCACTAAGTTCAACAAGTATAAACTAACATTTACCACAGGCCTGACATTGGGGTGGGTTTATGGTAAACAAAAACATGATTAAGATAAAACCCATGTTTTCCTAAAAGATGAATATAACATCCAAATAACTAACCCAATGGAGCATGTTCTGTGGAATAATAGCTAACAGTGGCTGAGCATTATTTGAAGCATTTTTCATGAAATAACACTTTAACCCTCTCAACAACCCTATAAGGTAGGTATTGTATTTATGCCGTTTCCACAGAGGAGTCTGTGGAGCTGGAGAGCCATCGAGTCTTCCAAAGATGGAGAGTCTGAGTGACAGAACTGTTCTTCAACCTGGGGAGTTGAGTGAAGTGCCTGGATTTTTAACCACTACACCACACAGCCTTCTAGAAGCGCCTCAAAGTTCATGCCTAGGAGAATCTCCACACTTAGAAAATTTCCATACAAGGAACAACATTTGAGGTGGACCTTAAATGACCAATAGGATTGTTTTAAATGGAGAGAATGACAGGATAGAGAGAAAAGACAGAAAAAGACATGTTTTTTCTACAAGTTGTCTAAACTTGGACTCCAAGCTCTTTATAGATAATACTCACTGAATCCTCATGTCTCCACAGTGAGGGGGATGATATTGGTGTCCGCACTTTACAGATGAGGAAAGGGAAGCTTGAGAGTTACTCCCCTCATCAAATAGTACTTGGCTGCAAAGCAAAGACTCAAGCACAGGTCTGTCCAAAGGTACAGATGATATCTCAACCCGACTGCATTGCTCCTCTGTCTCTTATTAATGGAAAAAAAGACATTATAATTCTATTTGCATACTGTTTCTCAGCTACTTATATGTGCGTGATGATTACATACACATGCAGGTGTGTGAGTGAGAGAGTGAGATAAAAGAATTTGGGCAGAAAGACCTCCAGATTATAATGGTTACAAAGTTAGGGGAAAGGAATTATGAGTGATTTTTATTTTCTTTTTGAAAGTTTTTCTACTTTGTTCTTTTTTCTACTTTACATTTTCTATTATGAGCATGAGCTATTTTTCTGCTTAGAGAAAAAGCAATACAGCAAGTTACGACTGAACTCATGGAAAGTTAAATTATGTTGCTATAAAATGTTTTCTGTTGATTTTGTATTTTTACCTCTTCTATCTAACTTTCAAAAATAGTGAAAAAACACCTCAAACATAAGTAGGCCAAAGGGAAGGCAGCCCCCGGTCTGCTGAGGGAGGCCCTCCCCCCAGTCACCCACTGGACGTCTGCTAGCTTCCTACCCACTGTCGTCCCTCCCAGACCTGCTCTTGAATAGACTGAAATCAACCCGCACAACAAAGGCAAGCAGGTTGCTATTAGAATGCCCATAGGTGTCATTTGTCCTCTGTTTAAAGTTCATCTCAATTCCAAAACTCTGACTCTAGGTCATTTTAAAAAAAATGTCAAAAGAGCACTGCCCTTAAATTACTTTCTCTGAAGGCTGAACCTTAGCAGAGTTCTGTAACAATGGTAACAAGTGTCAAAAAGTTAGAGGGGTTTAACAAAAGCTATGGGCTTATATCTACTCCCTGGGAAGCTGACTGATTGTGAGAACATTTTAAAGTCTCAAATTTACTTTTACCAGGAGGAAAGTTTCATGAAAGAAAGAAGACAGGTGAGGTCATTTTGACCCAGGCATTTACTCAGAGGGAGCATTTCAGAGGTCAAGATGACCCAGGTCAGGCAGAGCGGAAGGGGAAATGGATCCCTCTCTCTCTCTCTCTCTCTCTCTCTCTCTCTCTCTCTCTTTCTCTCTATCTATCTCTATCTTTCTCTCTCTCTGCATCAAAAGTCTTACTGTGGATCCTGGAGAGAAAGATAGCCTACACTCCATTTTCTTTTATTTCTTTTACTGAGTTTTCAGGTTTTGATCAGCAGCTTCTCTAAGTCAAACACTTCCTTGTGGTTTACACTATACTTACTCCTCATAACAGCCCTGTGAGGGAAGGGAAGGGTGGACTGTCCCTGTGTTAGTGATGAGTAAACTGGAGATTGGGGAGATCAACCTTCACAACATCACCTGACTGGTGTGTGACAGCAGGACCCAAAGCAGAATGCCAGTCCTAGCCGGCCCATGTTCTCTCCATTACATCGCCCTGTCTGCCCTGGCATCACAATGGCAAAGCATTGGCCTCCGTGGAAACAACAATGCCTCTGGTGATCAAAGAACAAGACAAGGAAGTCAGAGGTACAGTGACCCTTGAACAACATGGATTTTAATTGCATGGGTCCATTTAGACGTGGATATAACTGCACTAAATGCATTTTCTGTTCCTTATGATTTTAATAACAGTTTTTTCTCTTGCTTACTTATTGGAAGAATACAGTATATAATACACATAACAAAATATGTGTCAATCAGCTGTTCATATTATCAATAAGGTTTCAGGTCAACAGTAGGCTATTAATAGTTAAGTTCTGGGGGATAAGCAAATTTTCAATTGCATGGAGGGGGTCAGTGCCCCTAATCAAAATATTGTTCAAGGATCTACTGTATTATCTATGAAAGGAACTAAAGATCTAATCTAGTGTAAATGACAGCCACCCCCTCATCTGAGAAGATGGCCCTTTCACTCAACCTGGGGAAAATTCTTCTTGTGCAAACTCTAAGACTTGCTTGTGTCATTTGTGGTTTCAGGGAAGCAGGAGTGATTGTTTTGTCACTCCCTCCTGTTATATTTCTACATTGGCAAAATACAATGCCATTCTTCTATTTCCAGAAAGCAAAAGGCAAATGAGGCTACTAGGTTTCTAAACTCCAGTCTTATATGGCCTCAGAGAGCTCCCTTGCATAAATACACGCTGATACACTAACTTGGAAGCCAAGAAAAGAAACTATAAATAGCCCAGGTTCCAGCCAGCAGAGGAAGCGGACCCGTAGCCATGCCAACTTGTACATACAAGCATGAGGATGGAATCTTCAGGATGCATCTTTTCTTAAAGCCAAATCTATACCCAAGAAGAATACCATAAGGAAAAACACCTTGTCAACAAGGAGATAAAAGTATTTTTATAAAATTACAAAAGTCAGAGGAAGATAAAATTCATAAGTGAGACTCCTGGAGGGGAAATGGAGTTTGAGTAACTTATCTGAATGAAGAGTTTTGATGTCATACTTTCATTTAAAGTACATTTTAAACATAGACGCATGTGTTTACAAATAAGCAAAAGATAGCCAGTGTTCAGTAAGGCATTGTACAAAAATTTAAGTCAAACTAAAACACAAACTGCTATACTAAAATACTTGGAAGAAATCCTTGAGTTCTATCTTTAAAATCTGATTTAAGTTTCTCTTGATCCAAAGAATCCCCCCCCCCCCAAAGAAAGGAGGTAAATATGTGTGTCTAATCATAACACATTCAGAATATCTAGATTCTAAGAACTAATTATGACACATTCAGAATAACTACATCCTAAAAACAATGTATCTGACCACTAAAAAATCAAAGTTTTATTCAACCGCGCTGACCAGACATGTTACCGACTCAATGGAAAGACAGTGGTTCTGGGAATGGGGTGAGGGAAGAAAGCCGTGTGTTCAACTGGAACACACAGCTTGCTGTTGAGATAATTTGATCATCCTCCCTTGAACCCAGAGGCACAGAGGATCCTTAGTAATGGTTATGGAATAAATATCCACTCTCTACAACAATTTACAAGATAGCAAGGACTACTATCCCTGCTATTCATAAGCTCTTTCTCTCTCCAGATCTCACAAATATGATCATGTTTTCTAATATTCTGCTAAAAGGACATAGAAAAATTTAAGTTGTTGACACTTATTTCATAGTATTTAGTTTGCACTGCAATGAAAATGGTTTTAGCATCTCAGCTGGTAAAAATTCATTCTACGGTAAGGCTGAGAAAATTATGATTTATTTGTGCACATGTCCCAACTGGAACACAGAGCTGCCACATTTTTCTCTTTACAAAGGTAGACTCAGCTGCTGCTTTCCATTTTGGTCATTCCTCCACTCGGTCCCTGCAGGATTTGACAGTTAAAATACAGGATTCCCCCAGGACTCCATTACCAGGCTTATCTAGCACCATTTCCCTGTGGCTCAAAGGTTCTCAAGAGTTCAAACAGACTCACTAACAGTGACTCCTAAGTCCCTATCCCCATGACAACACCAAGGCCAGTCCTTACAACCTCAGCACTGGATGAAGAAAAAAGCAGGAACACTGATTTAGATTGCACTGAATTTCTGCTAGCCCCTACAGCTAACAGATACTCTTACTTTTACCCAAAGATATTTCTATCATCCACGCTGAATGAAACAAGAAAAAGGGAAAAGAACCCCACCACCACAACTCACTATGTTTTTGTGTGTGACCTTTTCCTACCTGAGGAAACAAATAAGAATAAAATGAATTGAGAAACAAGAGTTCCAGTTGATCGATCCCTGAGGACACGACCTCTGTCTGATTCATCTCACTATGGTTTTTGTGTCTGGCATGTGTTTAAATGATGATAGACATGCACAAATCATATCTAAGAGATGCTTCCTGGCCTGACCTGTGGTGGCGCAGTGGATAAAGCATCAACCTGGAAATGCTGAGGTCGCCGGTTCGAAACCCTGGGCTTGCCTGGTCAAGGCACATATGGGAGTTGATGCTTCCAGCTCCTCCCCCCTTCTCTCTCTCTGTATCTCTCTCTCTCTCTCTCTCTCCTCTCTAAAAATGAATAAATAAAATTAAAAAAAAAAAAAAAAAAAAAAGAGATGCTTCCTGAATGAGAATGAATCTGAGAGGGTTCATTATTATGTAAACTCTAAAAAAATGACCGATAAGATATAGTTAATGCTTATAGTACCATTTTAAATGATTTAAAAAATCAGAAGATCAGTAACAGTACTACACACACACACACACACACACACACACACACACAGGACCATGCACACTGGCATTACAAAGATAAAGTCCTCCATTTTTACAGAATTATTACTTAAAAAATATAACAAATTCAATAAGGTGACATCATATCTACACTACCCTAAATTCAACTCAATGTCCCCAACAAAAACCACTGATAAAAGGAGAGGGAGAACTGCAGCAGAGGGCCCAGGGACCCTGGGCCCGGAGAGGAGGTGCTGTGCCTGCAGTCCCTCCCATACCTCCGTCCTCACAGGACAGTCAGCTTGCCTTGTTAGATGCAAATACATACAATATGCCTCCTCAATACAAGCCAGCTGCTTTCCGCACACTGGATATATTCAACAATATCTATACAGTACTTTGCACAGGATTTATAAAACTCTAAAGGGTACTTCTGCCTCTGTGTTTTCTACTTACTAAATATCTTTAGTAAATGTCTTTATAACCTAGTCCCCAGGCACAGTGAGACTGCACAGTGATAAAAGTTTCCTTTAGTCACTGCCTACAATGCAGGGTGTCTACCTACAATGCAGGGTAGCTACCTACAATGCAGGGTGTCTACGTACAATGCAGGGAGTCTACGTACAATGCAGGGTGTCTACCTACAATGCAGAGTGTCTACCTACAATGCAGGGAATCTACCTACAATGCATGGTGTCTACCTACAATGCAGGGTATCTACCTACAATGCAGGGTGTCTACCTACAATGCAGGGTAGCTACCTACAATGCAGAGTGTCTACCTACAATGCAGGGTGTCTACCTACAATGCAGGGTGTCTACCTACAATGCAGGGTGTCTACCTACAATACAGGGTAGCTACCTACAATGTAGGGTAGCTACCTACAATGTAGGGTAGCTACCTACAATGCAGGGTATCTACCTATAATGCATGGTGTCTACCTACAATGCAGGGTGTCTACCTACAATGCATGGTGTCTACCTACAATGTAGGGTAGCTACCTACAATGCAGGGTGTCTACCTACAATGCAGGGTGTCTACCTACAATGCAGGGTGTCTACCTACAATGCAGGGTAGCTACCTACAATGCAGGTGTCTACCTACAATGCAGGGTGTCTACCTACAATGCAGGGTGTCTACCTACAATGCAGGGTGTCTACCTACAATGCAGAGTGTCTACCTACAATGCAGGGTATCTACCTACAATGCAGGGTGTCTACCTACAATGCAGGGTAGCTACCTACAATGCAGAGTGTCTACCTACAATGCAGGGTGTCTACCTACAATGCAGGGTGTCTACCTACAATACAGGGTAGCTACCCTACATTGTAGGTAGCTACCTACAATGCAGGGTATCTACCTATAATGCATGGTGTCTACCTACAATGCAGGGTGTCTACCTACAATGCATGGTGTCTACCTACAATGTAGGGTAGCTACCTACAATGCAGGGTGTCTACCTACAATGCAGGGTGTCTACCTACAATGCAGGGTAGCTACCTACAATGCAGGGTAGCTACCTACAATGCAGGTGTCTACCTACAATGCAGGTGTCTACCTACAATGCAGGGTGTCTACCTACAATGCAGGGTAGCTACCTACAATGCAGGGTATCTACCTACAATGCAGGGTGTCTACCTACAATGCAGGGTATCTACCTACAATGCAGGGTAGCTACCTACAATGCAGGGTAGCTACCTACAATACAGGGTGTCTACCTACAATGCAGGGTAGCTACCTACAATGCAGGGTGTCTACCTACAATGCAGGGTGTCTACCTACAATGCAGGGTGTCTACCTACAATGCAGGGTGTCTACCTACAATGCAAGGTATCTCTCCACTCACATGTCTTTGCTATCAAGTTCTGGGATTCTTTACTCCTGTCCCAAATCTTCAACTGCCCCCTCCTTACTTTCTTTTACTTCCTCCTTGCCTTCTTTATGTCCCTTGAAATTCCAGGTTTCAGTAAACAAATTTCCTCTTCTCCTTATCTCTTCAGCTGAAAGGTGTCCAGCCTTCTCTGAACCACAGCTGCTTGGAGGGGTCCACTTCTGCTGCAGCCCCCCAAGAAGGAGGTCAGACTCACAGATTATTTCACCCTCACCCTCTAAATTCTAACTCCTTCCTTTGGCATTCCAGCTTTCTACTGTTTCCTTCAACCCACCTTTCTCCACTCTCCTGCCGCTAACTCTTAATGTTCCCTGGACACCAAGCAAAATATCATTCACTATTCTACTACAGAAATAATGTTTTTCTTCTATCCATATCTTTGCTACCCTGGTCCCTACTGCTAGAATGGGAAGGCCCTTTCTTCCCACTGTTGGAGGTTCACAATTAATTTCTTGTATTATATATACTCTTATGGTTTCCTAGTAAGAATGCACTCTTCCAATACGAAACTCCTATAGCACTTTCTCTGGTTCTCTTTTAAAACACCTTCCCACTTCTAGCAAACACATTCTATGCATATTTTAGCTTCATTTGTGAACTGTAAGCTTCACAGGGTTAGAGATCATACCAGACAATATCTTGTATAGTGTATTGGGTAAGGGAGGGGTAAGTCATAACTGTTGAAAGTAAGTTTGTTTTTTAAACATCTGTATTAGTAAAGAGAGAAGTTTAAAGGTCACACTTAACAAATCTAAGCTGTATTGAAATTTGAATGAGAGTTAGAAAAAGCAGATCTCTGGCACCCACACTTCTGTGCAGTGCCTGAGTCAAGCAAAGCAATCAAACAAATCTGAGGTGCTAAGTTATTACTTTTCTCTAATAATGGCAAGATTAAACAAACACAAGGCAATTTTTCAAAGTATTTAAAAGGTAACTGCAATTCACCCTCAAACAATGTGGGGGCCAGGGGCATTAAACCTCTCAGCCTCCCACACAATTGAAATCCACATATAAGTTTTGACTCCACAACACTTAATAGTAATAGCCTACTGTTGACCAGAAGCCTCACCAGTAACATAAAAAAAATCAATGAACAAACTTTGTATGTAATATATTTTACCTACTGTAGTCTCACAATACAGTAAACTAGAGATAAGAAAATCATAAAGAAAAAATACACTGACTGTATTTATTTTTTAAAAAATCAACGTATAAGTGGACTCGTGCAATTCAAACTCGTATTGTTCAAGGGTCAACTGTATTCATAAGATAGTCTCTATTTGGTAACAATGATGGAATGAGTCTCTTTTTCACTCTCCAGAAGTTTCTATTACTAGGTTTTTTACTAGTAAAATACTCATTTAATAAAGACCAGTTTCAAAGAAACTGACCAGCTCCAGCTTTCTGCTGGCAAACTCCCCTTTCTACCACCAGTTCCCCGAGCAGACTAATTTGCAAGGATATTTGTGGTACTTTTATAGAAATGTAAAATATAAACATTTAAAAGTCTCAGTGAATTGCCAAGTATTTTTAAAACTTACAAAAATATAATAAGATACAGCCCTACTACCAGATACAGACTTCTTAATATCAAAAAAGCATACAATGTCTTTGCTTTTCATGTTAAGAAAACATGTTCTATTCAAGCATGTCTCCCACATTCAGAGCACCAATAATTCACTTATTACTCTAATTCCAAAGTCAGAAAATAATAAATAAACTCAGTACTATAAAAAACCTTGAACTCACCCCAAAATGTCTAAACCACACTTCAAGTTCCTATGGCCCACAGCTCTTAGGAATGCCTCTCTTAAATACATCTCTCGCCTGACCAGGCAGTGGCGCAGTGGATAGAGTGTCAGACTAGGATGCCGAGGACCCAGGTTCGAGACCCCGAGGTGGCCAGCTTGAGCGTGGGTTCATCTGGTTTGAGCAAAAGCTCACCAACTTGTACCCAAGGTCGCTGGCTCGAGCAAGGGGTTACTCGGTCTGCTGAAGGCCCATGGTCAAGGCACATATGAGAAAGCAATCAATGAACAACTAAGGTGTTGCAATCTGCAACAAAAAACTAATGATTGATGCTTCTCATCTCTCTGTTCCTGTCTGTCTGTCCCTGTCTATCCCTCTTTCTGACTCTCTCTCTGTCTCTGTAAAAAAAAAAAAAAGAAAACAAGTTTAAAAAAAAAAAAGAATACATCTCTCACCTATGGATGCTCAGTAATGATATATACTATTATAACATAAGCTGGTTAATTAGCACTATCTGAAAAAATAACAATATTTATAGACTTTACCATGTACCAAGCATGATGCTGATATAAACCATAGTATTTGATGAATTATTATTTTTTAATCTACATTATCTCTTTCATTTCTCACAATAGCTTTATGAAATAGACCTTATTATTTTTCCTGTTTAAAGATACACTGAAACTCACAAGGGGTTCTGTAAAAATTGCTGGTCAGACAACTGGAGAGTTTGGGAGCATGGATTTGAAGTCAGGCAGTCTGGCTCCAAGGTGTGTGCTCACAGTGAAGAGGTGCTCCTCCTTCTAAAGGACAGACACTGACATGCTAGCCCTTCACTTGTCAATGAAGTCAGACACACAGTGAAGGTAAAGCAAGACAGCTGTAGGTTTGTAGCAATGAATGCTGATGGCACTAATATTAAAACACAACCTTGGCAACGAAGACAGCCTGGTGAGGCTGAGTGGGCACAGAACAATGGGTTAAATCCTGCCTCTGCCATTCCCTAGCTCTGGGACCTTGGGCCTAATTTCTTTGGACTTCTATTTCTATACTCTCAGAGGGTACTGTATCATTAGAAAGAAATGATGTATGAAAACCCCCCCACACAAAATCTAGAAAGCACAAGGTAAATAGAATTTAAGGGGAACAGTAAATATTCAAGATAATAGAAAAGTATCAATGATCTATTCAAATGGAAACCTAGCTCTTCAAACCTTGAAAGACATTGCCCTGCCAGCAGTTGGCTCAGCGGTGGAATTAGCCTGGCGTGTGGAAGTCCTGGGTTTGATTCCCGGTTAGGGCACACAGGGGAAGCAACCATCTGCTTCTTCACCTCTTCTCCTTCTCCCTCTTCTCTCTCTTTCTCTCTCTCCCTCTCTTCCCCTCCCACAGCCATGGCCTGAAATGTTTCCAGCAAATTGGTCCCAGGCACTGAGGATGACTCCATGGCCTCACCTCAAGCGCTAAAATAGCTCGGTTGCTGAGCAATGGAGCAGTGGCCCCAAATGGGCAAAGCATCACCTCATAGGGGGCTTGCTGGGTGGATCCTGGTTGGGGTGCATATGGGAATCTGTCTCTGCCCCCCCACCTCTCACTTAATAATAATATTAATAAAAGATGTAGATTTTGTAATTCCTCAAGTGAGTAGATCTTTTACCTCCCATCTTACTCTGACCTCCATCTAGATCTAGACCTAAAGTGAGGGTCCTTTACTCTCTGAGGAAGACACAGGGTACAGTAAAGAGCACACAGTATCTAAGAAACATCTGCCTTCCTCTGCACATTTTGTGGTGGGGAAGGGCAAAGAGACACTCTTATAAGCATCATATTAAATGGAAGTCAACTATTTCCATTGCTAAGTGGCTTGCCCAACATCCTGTTTTCACTTCTAGTAACAACCTCACCCTCCTCCCTTGGTTGAGCTGTATCTCCTCTGTGCTACCATGCTATCTGCCTGCCCTGCACACACATTCAACCCGAGCCTGCCCATCACAGAACTTGATTCTTATCCACACAGATTAATCCAAAAGGTGGTGCATGAATTGAACAGATCATGTAAGAGTCCTTCCTTGTGATTCTTTGAACTGAAATTAGGAAAGGTGACAAGGAAGAAACAGCCTTTTATTCTCTGTTATCAAGGCTCACAAAAGGGAGCCAGAAGCTTCCAACAGCCACATCCCTGCCTAGACAGGAAAATTTTTCTGTGGTAAGACAAAGTCCAGTACCTGTGCAGGGAGACATGGTCCTGCCAGCATCGTGTCAGACTCAGTAACATCCATGCCTGTTAGAGTTATGGATGGCAACAAATTGCCTTTTGCTTATGTAAGGTTGAGATGAGATTCTGACATGACAACCCAAAATCCTAACTTGTCACATCCCTCCTTTTGATGGACAATCCTTACAGTTCCTGGATAGAAAGACTGAGGGAAACATATGCCAGAAGGAATGCAAATGCCTGCAGAAGTCAGAACTGGATGTCCTTCCCAATCCCACTTGCAAAATTTCCCGTGCTCTGAAGCATAATGAAAAGTCATTACTACAAAGATCTGAAAACAAGAATAACACTTTTCCCTGGATGTGTGCCATGTGTGCTTTTACTGACAAAGCCCAAAGTACTGAACATAACACAATGTCGGATGCCTCATGAATTAGCAAGTGAATCTTCCTTTTCTCCGACTTAACATTCCAAGCAAAAGTTATCATTACTACTCATAAAATAAAACCTAAACCCTAATGTTAATTTCCTCCAATTACTAATATTACCAAATATCTCATTAAATTCCCTTAAGATGTCTAGAATTGTAGTAAAACCTGACAATACTATATTCAAGCTAAAAGAAAATACCATTGTCATGAACACAAGTTATTGGTTTCTAAAACAAATGTTAACTCCCTGTTCTGCCTTTAATACATCAGTCCTGCTCAAATGTTATTAACACCATGACAATCAGATTTAGCTAGTCCTCTTGTCCCTACAAGGGCTTTTTCAAAACATTATATTTATATGTATAAACACACACATAACACTAACACATTCTAATTTTATACTGCCAACCTAGGGTGGTTTTATCACAAAGACTAAAATTTGATTGTATAAAAAATTTAGAGGCAGCACACATGGCCATGAATACACATTAAGTACATAAATTCATTCATTCCTAGGGAGATGTTTTCACAGACTCATTCATCCCCATTATAAATCCACTTGCTACTAGATAAAAAAGGACACAATACAGTCTGAAGAAGGCTTAAGGGATTCTAATGACTTATTCTCTCATCTGTACATGGCGGATGGTGTTTTCCTAAGCCATTTCTAGGAATCTAGTAGCTCACAAGTCAACTGGTTTCGTTCATCCTCTAAAGTTGACCTCAGTTCTTTTTTTCACCATTCAACATCTATTCCTTCTTCCTCTAGTAATTGCACTCTGATATTTCCCCTACAAAGTCACCAATTTTCTTATTCTTAGTCTATATGCCTTATGTAGTAGTGACTTTTCTTTTACCTCCAAGGTGAGCACATGGCTTGTCTCACTTATTGGGGAATCGCAGGCCACCAGCCTGAACTATTAGTTCATGGCTGTGCGGTCATTCATTCAGAGTCAATGAAATGCAACGCAACATGAGCTTGGAAGGATATAGACCTAAAGTGCTCGGAAACCTTCTGTAGCCACCTAGAACTGAGAACGAAGCAAACGTGAGAGACGGTGGCCAGAGATGGAAAGAAACCAGTTGCCCAATGTCATGTGAGCCATTCCAGTCACTGACATCTCGGCTTCATGGTTAATGAACTCCCAAATTTCCTTTTTGCTTAAGCCAGCCTAAGTCAAGTCTACAAGCTCTTGTAACAAATTCTAACCAATATATCCTGCTTTACGTCTTTTACTTTCTTTTCTTTTTCTTTTTTTAAGCTCAGCATAGGGAAATGGGGGCAGTGAAATAAACCAGTGGAAGGGCTGGTTCCTAAACATAAAAGAGAAATAAGGAGACAAATACTATGACCCAAGGAGTAACATTTTTCCAACGGAAAGTTAATCTATACTATGTAGGATAAAATATCCACCTTATAAAACAAACATTTGATCAAAATTGAAGATTGAGCTCGGAAGACTATTCAGACAGCCATATTTTTATCATACAATTATGCCTTTTCACACTGATTCTGTATATTTGATTTTTAAATGTAAACAGATCTGGAGAGTAGAATCATGACACCAGGTAGTTCAGAACTGAACTGCCTTCATTTTTAAGATTTGTCCCTGCTAATTTATAATATAAATAATTGTGCCCTTAACAATAATGTTAGATGACATGTTATCTCTAAAGTAATCCATCAAAGAAAATGTGCATATATTTATACATATATATGTCCATGTATGGGATAAATTTATATGTACAGCCCCATTTTTAAATTAGATAACTTTTTCAATAGAAAACTTTTGATCTAAAATCTAAAATAAAACAACATTATTGACCCATAAACCCACAATTCTTTAAAGCACAGAAATATAAATATCTATGGTCTATCTAACATTTGTTTGAAGGGAAATAAAAAGGCATATGGTATTTATTAATAAAAATACTGTCCTTTAAAATGCTCCACACTAAGAAAGTGAGCTATGAAAGGAAGCTCTTATTTGGTGTTTGTTGAGATAGAGTAGATCCTGAACAGCTCATTCAGAACCTGGAGTAGAAGTGATCTTGACTAGAAAAGGCAGATGACACTCAGGTATCAAAGGGGACACGACATACATAATAAGGTTGTTTCTCCAAATTCCAACTTTAGTCACAGACACTTCTTTGGCCTCCTCTCACACTTGACCAGTCAGAGCAGAGGGAACTTGACATTTTCAATCTCTCTTCCCACCTTGGCACAGGGTGAGTGCTCTCAGTATGACACATCCCTTCCCAGTTTTATCTCAAACACTTCTCCCTGTCCATCAATATCCAGCTCAGATACAACCTTCTTTGTGATGGTTCTATCACAGGATAGAATCTATCAGTCCCTGCCCTGTGTACTCACCACAGTTTACACTTACCTCTATTACACAACTCGTAACAGTGGACTTGAAAGTACTAGTGAATTTACTACTTTAATATGTCAATCTAAGAAACTTGTTTTTTAATTAATATAAATATATAATTGTCATACAGCACTGTACTTGTTTTAGGTGCACAACTTAATGGTTTGATACATGTATACACTGGGAAATGATCATCACAATAACATTCATCACTACACAGTTACTATATACTTTCTTTATGATGAGAACTTTTAAGATCTATTATGTTGGCAACTTTCAAATATACAAAACAATATTGTTAATTATAGTCACCATGTTGTACATTATATCCCCAAGACATATTTATCTTATAACTGAAAAGAACCTTGTTATTTTAGTTTCTATCTGGCCCAGCATCTGGCAGAGGCCCTCCACATGTTGTTGAATAAATGAATAAGTGAGGATCAGTCAAGAGAACTTAGTACAAACAAAGTCTAGCAAAGTCAGAAAGTACATACGCACTTGGCCTGTTTCCAGTGTAGTTTTCATATACACACAAGTGGTCAGAGAAATTGTTTCGTAATAGACACCTTCAGATCCTGAATCCAGAGTACTTTTCTGCTTTGAATAAAGAAGACTAAACAGTGATGTGTGGTCCTGAAAGAACTGTGTGTGAAAATCAGGCAATGTGCAACCTTATTTTTTTAATCATTACAGTTTATGACATTCGTATTATATGTCACATCTTCATGATGCTGATGTTTCCTCTATTAACTGCAAAGGAGACAAACTGTGGCAAATGCTAGCAAAATTGTTTTGACCTGTTTTATGAGAATATTATAACATTCCCCATTAGCATGCAGAGCTGTCTAACAAATACTAAGCCATTCTTCTTCCAAAAGAGGGTAATTAGGTAGAGTAAAGGGTAATGTCTCCTGGTAACCAAATAACCTCATTTTCTCAAACAACTGTTCTCCCTCAAACAAATGGCCGGAGGCAGAGAGAGAATGGCTGATTTTCAACTTATAAGACCACATAATGACTACTTCATTCAAGGGCAAAGGGTTCTATTAGTCCGCAGAGCCAGTTCAAAGGGGTTTGCATAAATTTACTGAAAAAGCCACACTACAACATTAAGACAAGCAGCTATTGGGGGCTATAAACCCTCTAACTGCCTGAACTTTACGTCTATGATCAAAACTTATTCATATTAAGTTTGTACAATACATGGTTTTATTTTGTCTGCTAAGAAAAAGCCTTAAAGATTTTTGTGAAAGACTATAATAAGGTGGCTGGTAGCAAACATCAGCCTTTGCCTCTCAATTTTGTTTTATGGGGCCCTTCAGGCCCTGAAAAGTCTCTGAAGAGCCAGGCAGCAGGGCCACCGAAGGAATCTCTGAGGGTGTGAAAGGACCCCTCAGTGTTTCTGTGTGGGGCAGACATGCACTGGACACCCACTTCTGACCCTGCCTTGGGGTTCTGGTCCCTCTCACAGAGCTTCTGTCCACTACCATCCCCCTCCCATTTCCTCCTGCCCCAAACTATTTCTTTTAAAATATTTAAATCTACAGAAAAATTTAAAGAATGGTATAATTAACACCTGTCTAACCTTCAGTCATTCACTGTGATTGTCTCTCTTCCATTATATATACTCAATACTAAAAACTTGACCCTTCTGATTCCTTGATGGTGCTAGAGCTGTGCCTGAGGCCAGCTCAGCTCTTGGGACCCAGCAGTTTGCCCAGGTTTTGCCAGAGTTCTGACTCAGGTGGCAGGAGCCCATGCATTATAACCCACAGTCCTGGTCACTGGCTTTGGCCTACTGACTCAGAACCACCATCCCACCTTCCTCAGATTTTGAACGTCACTGTTATCTAAAGTCTCTTGTTGCCCAACAAACATCTAAGCATTCCCAAGTATACCAGTTCAGTCTAATAAATACTACCGTGTGTACTTTTAAGTTGATGAACTTGGGCAAATGAATTAACCTACCTAGGCCTACATTCAACATTTGTTAAATGCGGATGCTAATAGCACCCGCATCAGTAAGCTGTGTTAATGATGAAACAAAGTGCTTACCAGAGCGGCTGGAACACTGACAGTCACTGAAATATGAACACGCGTACATATACAGCACACAGTGTGTGTATGTTGATGGCTGCCGCAATGCTAAGTGAAAGAATCTGTCTCTGCAGGTTCACAACAGTCTAATACCTGTCAGTATTCTACCCATCGGACAAATTGTGCCAAAGTGAGAACAAATCCTGGGGTAAACTGATGAATTAATCTCTAAAACCCCAAGCCTTTTAAACATTTCATGAATCTCTGACATGTTTTTAGGTACAAGTTATAAAGACTTTAAAAAGAGACTTTATACTTTGGAGAAACTGAGTATCATAAAAAAAAAAATTTTTTTTTTTTTTTTTCATTTTTCTGAAGCTGGAAACAGGGAGAGACAGTCAGACAGACTCCCGCATGCGCCCGACCGGGATCCACCTGACACGCCCACCAGGGGCGAGCTCTGCCCACCAGGGGGCGATGCTCTGCCCATCCTGGGCGTACCCATGTTGCGACCGGAGCCACTCTAGCGCCTGAGGCAGAGGCTACAGAGCCATCCCCAGCGCCCGGGCCATCTTTGCTCCAATGGAGCCTTGGCTGCAAGAGGGGAAGAGAGAGACAGAGAGGAAAGCGCGGCGGAGGGGTGGAGAAGCAAATGGGCGCTTCTCCTGTGTGCCCTGGCCGGGAATCGAACCCGGGTCCTCCGCACGCTAGGCCGACGCTCTACCGCTAAGCCAACCGGCCAGGGCCATAAAAAAAATTTTTAGGAATTTATTAGGTTGAATACAAAAATAAATAGTCATTCCATTTCTGTATGAAATAAACTAACACATATGGGAAAGTGCATCATTTTACTCCTTTAATATTCTCCTTTAATAATGGCAAAAGATGTTTTCTGTCCTTTGCTATATGTTATCATTATAGTTCAATGTTTTTTAGTGTAAGTCTCTCTTCATGTTAAATAGTTATGGTATAAGAAAAAAATTATATATGAAACTAATTATAACAGAGTCACCATCTGTTATGGGTTGAATTGTGCTCATTCCATTTATATGTCAAAGTCCCAACCCCCAGTATGTCAGAATGTGACTTTATTTGAAGACAGGGTCTTTGTAGAGTAATTCATTTAAATGAGGTCAGTAGGATGGGCCCTTAAACCCACATGACTGATGACCTTATAGAAAGGGCAAATTGTACACAGACATACAACAGAGAAAACTCCATGTGAACATGAAGAAAGCCAACTCCAACCCAAGGAGAGAGTCCCGGAATAGATCCTCCCTCATAGCTTCAGAACAGACCACCATTCCTTCACTTGCCAACACCTTGATTTCAGATGTTTAGCCTCCAGAACTGTGAGCCAATAAAGTCACGTTGTTTAAATCACCCAGTGTGTGGTACTTTGCTAGGATGGCTCCAGCAATCCAATATGCCATCTACGTTATTTTTCCTTTAAATGAAAAGTTTGCCTCTTTGTTTTGGTTGTGGGGGTTGTTTAAAAAAATAAACAGGCCCTGGCCGGTTGGCTCAGCGGTAGAGCGTCGGCCTGGCGTGCGGGGGACCTGGGTTCGATTCCCGGCCAGGGCACATATGAGAAGCGCCCATTTGCTTCTCCACCCCCCCCCTTCCTCTCTGTCTCTCTCTTCCCCTCCTGCAGCCGAGGCTCCATTGGAGCAGGGATGGCCTGGGCGCTGGGGATGGCTCCTTGGCCTCTGCCCCAGGCGCTGGAGTGGCTCTGGTCACGGCAGAGCGATGCCCCGGAGGGGCAGAGCATCGCCCCCTGGTGGGCAGAGCGTCGCCCCTGGTGGGCGTGCTGGGTGGATCCCGGTTGGGCGCATGCGGGAGTCTGTCTGTCTCTCCCCGTTTCCAGCTTCAGAAAAAAAACAAAAAACAAAAAACAAAAAAACAATTGGCCATTTATCATTTTCACACCTAAGAGAAATCAATAAATTTTTCTACGGGAGTAAACATCCAAACTGAAGTAAACTCAAGGTCACACCACCATGAAAAATAGGCCCTGGTGCTGCTTTCTTCTCCAAGGAAGAAAAACTGGTGAGCTCACAATGCCTACACTCTCATAGAGGATGGAGGGGAGAAAGCTAAGTCAAAGCAAGTGCCCTTGTCGGAAGTCTAAATAACCAAGCTGTCTTCTGGCTCTCCCAGCACCAGGAGAAGCTGGATACTCTTCTACATTTACGAAGGCCACAAGGAAATGCGAATGGAGACACAAAGCCCTGAGCCAAGATAATTCTCTAAAACCTGACAGTTTGAAGGGATGACACAGATGGTGAGGTGGTGGTGGCAGGGGACAAAGACTTCCTGAAGAGGCTTTCACTGCATTTCCCAATTATGAGTCAATGGGAGACTCTGCAGAGCTTCTCCCCTCCTCCTGTGATCATCTTCCTGTTTTTCCCTCCTTCATCCTCCAACTCTAAAATAAGCAGATGGTGAAAAGAGCATGATAATATGATCAGGGGCACAGATGGGGGTGGGGCTCAGACCTTTTCTCCACCTCAGGTCTTTGTAATAAACACACATGCTTGGTCCCGAATGTGGAGCAACGATGAGGTAACAGTGGAATACTTCCTTGTTGAACTGAACTGCAGGAACTATTTTTGAGATATAAACCAACTTCTCAAAAAGGACCTCTTTAGCATCAGATAATCATCAGACATGAAGATTTCCAGTAAACAAATCAATAAGAAGAGAAGCTGACATTATTTACATCTATAAAAGACAGGCTAGGGAAGAAAACTGTTCCTTGGTTGGACCAGACTACTGCTTGGGTATGATGTCCGTGAAGACCTGAGACACATGAATAATTGACCTTAAACTAAGTAACTGATCTGCAGCAGCACTCTTAAAAATTTAGGGTTCAACTGAAACATAGACTTTTTGTAAATTCAGTGTTTAATGAAACTCCATTTCCTTAGTCATACTCTTTATTCTGTACTAGGTCACTTGTAAACTTTGAATTAATCTAGTAGGACTCAGTCAGTCTATAACTTCCAAGACTTTGCATGGGTTGGCTAAACAGAGTATGAATAATAATGGCATAAATGGGGTAAAAATGGAAAGTATGTTATAATTTGAAGCATATCTGAGAGTCCAAGAAACTAAAATTACCCACAGAAATAATTCTGAGTTTTAAAATGTTATATCTATATCAGCAGAAAAAGATATGCAAAGATAAAAAGTGCCTCAATCCACAAAAATTATTTTAATAATCAGAGACTCTAAGCAAACCTAGTTTATAAGGTAAATGTTTCCAATACATGAAAACAATCTGAGAATGAGAAAGATTTCATATATAATCACAGCCATGTTCTCCCATAAAAACATATACCTGAAAAAAGACATTATAAAGCTAATTATATGTTCAAGCATAAATGGTAATTAAAAAAAAATATTTTCTAAAGTGCACATGTCTCTTAAAACAAAAACACTCTTAGTAATTTATAGGTTTATACTATAGAATAACAAGCTCAGTATTTCTGTACTGAATTAAGAGTTCTTAAAAGATCTACAGATTCTACCATTCACAAAATCTAAGTGAATGCCTAATAAGATAGAAAAATATTTACAGAAAATCACAGTAGCAATAAATCTTTTGCATTATTATTTATAGTTGTGTTTGTGACGAATACAGCATTGCAAGGCAACAAGCCAGTATTTAAGGGCTGAATGATTTATTCAACCTTAAACATATCAGTCTACTCAGGCCTGGAGTCTGTAATCATTATCGCAGTTTAATCTGTCTTTGCAAAACAAAACTAAAAAAATAGACTGTATGTCTCTGTAATTAATCATTCGTATTTAAAGACAAACTGAACTAATAAAAGGTCCAAAAAAGCAGCACCAAGAACATGTTAATGGTAGACAATGGAATTTGTTTAGAATACCATGTTCTGAAAGTGTCATGCAACCTTCTGTTAAATATTGTGTTCATTCCATTTTGTCATCTCAATTTGTATTCTGGAAGCCCTTAGAAGCTACAGGACTATTTGATTGCAACCACAACACATGTTGGTGTGCAAAAAACCAGATCAGCTGCATAGTAATTCCGTGTGAACCCCTCAAAATAATGGCACTTTGCAAATTCCCAAAAGAGTTGTTGATTCCTACAGCTCAACTTCCTGCACAAAATACACTAGTTGGCATAATAGATCAACCCATAAAAATTATCTAGGGAAACTGAGTGCTGGCCACACATGGCAGAACATACAGCAGCCCTCAGACAACAGTGTACTCTGAGTGGAAGTTGCCATGCTGCGGAATCATCAAAATAAAGCAAACTAGCAGTCATTCTCTTAAGCATTTAGTGTTCATCTTTCGATTACTGCCAGGCACATAAATGTACCCAGGGAGAAAACATGTCTTTAAGAAAATGAAGAATGTTTAAGGAAAAAAACCCCCAAAATAAACCAGAGAGACAGAAAGAGCGAAGAAGAGAAGAAAAGAGAACGGGGCTGCTAAGCAGTTACAGACACCTCCCTCTCCACCCCCCACGAGCTGCTCTAACTTTGGTGAGCAGTACTTTTTTGCAGATGTACATAGTTTCTCCTGACTTTGGCAGTATCAGAGAATTTATATAGTTAGCAGTTCTTGCACAATCTCTCAGAAAAGAACAGCATGCATGTTCTATCCTTCCATGCCAGGCCTTGTTACTCCTATCCACCAATTCTTCTTCCAGTAAATCAATTTACTTGGTTCAGTCTGGTGCTAAAATAAACTACTAGTTCCCCTCCTTCTCTCTTTACCTCCTTTTCAGACACCAGACCTCAGGGATTCTTTTTCTTTCTTCTTTTCTTTTTTCTTCTTTAAATGAAGTGGGAAGAAAGAGCTAAATTACATGAAAACTTTATCTTAATAGACTATAAACTGATGCATGGCATTAAACGTAAAGGATTTTAAGAATGGTAGCTTTTCCAGGTTTATGACTATGATAAATGCAGTTCTCTTATTGATGTATCTGTTCACAACACAGAGCCAGAGAATTCAGAGTATGTGTGTGTGTGTGTATAAATCTAAGACAATCTCAATATCTTAATTATCTTAATTATAAGTCCAAGATAACTAAAGCTTATGTATTAAACCTATTTGAACAATCATCTTTGTTACAGTGATTCATCAAGTTATAAACATATATGACCACACAACTTGTACTTATGAATGCAGCACCATAAGGGCTATTGGTAATCAGCTGCAGTTGGACATCAGTGAAAATGATATCATAGAGTTACTTGACTCCCATGGCAAAGAACTAACCAATGAAGACCTTATGGAACTAGAGCAGCAGATGACAGCATTTAGGGAAGACAATAGGGACCTAGAAACTCCAGAACCAAAAGTTTTCTACAAGTTAGCTGATGCTTTTCATTTCATTGAAGGAGGAAAGTCAAAGTTAGAGGAGTAAGATCCTGATACAGAGAGGTTCACCAAAGTTTAACGTACAGTTACTGAAGACCTGAGATGCTACAGGGCCATTTACAATGAGAAAAAGAAAAGCTCTGTACAAACCTCCCTTGATGCTACTTCTCCAGCATCAGAATGAAACTGACTTCAGCAGCAGAATGAAAACTTGACTCTCTAACACTAGTCCCATCCTCTCCAACAAGTCCACCATCTTCTGCATCATCCAAGAATTTTAAGGTTGTATTTTTAAAATGTTTAGTTATGCACAGAAAGGTAAAAATCAATCTATGTTAAGAAAAACTTCTAAGTTGCACTTAATAGGTAAATGTATCTGTTTGAACTTACACACAAATTCAACTTAAGAACAAACCTACAGAACCAATTTCATTCATAACTCAGGGATTGCCCATAATTCTACCCGGGGTGCCTAGAAGTCATATTTAACACTTTCTGTCCCTTAACATTGAAATGTCTTTTTACAAAGCAAAGTCCTAATAAACTGGAAAACCATTTCTAAAGGGGCCTGATGTAATATTAGACACTGTTAATGTGCCTAACTTTACCCAGATTCACAATAGAGAATGATTCATGGATCCCACAGCCTCAGTTGGACTTCAAAATCAAGCAGTGTGATGCTGCTAGTAATTCAGACTTGAGTTCACGTCCAAGTGGGAAAAAAAGACTTTCAGGACTCAAAAAAGTGTGTGTTTCTTTTACTTTAATGGGAGGAAGGAAAAAAATAAATACTCTTCCAATTCTTCTGATTGTGAAGAGAGTGGCTCAGGATGCTGGGACAGTGATGTGAACTGGTCTTTTGAGCAACTTCTGATGAAAAAAGGGAATGATGCTGGTTTTTTTGTGTCTTTTTATTTTATTTATTTATTTTAAAAATCATGACACCTAGGGAAAATTTACAATGCTAAGGACATTCTCACCTTCCTTTAAAAAAGAAAGTTAAAATAAGACTAACTTTGGCCCTGACCAGGTTGCTCAGTTGGTTAGAGCATCATCCCAATATGCCAAGGTTGCAGGGTCAATCCCTGGTCAGGGCACATACAGGAATCAACCAATGAATGCATAAATAAGTAGAACAACAAGTTGATGGTTTCATTAGAAGAAGAAGAAGGAGGAGGAGGAGGAGGAGGAGGAAGAAGAAGAGGAGGAGAAGGAGAAGGAAGAGAAAAGAGAAGAGAAGGAGGAAGAGCAGGAGGAGGAGGAGGAGGAAAAAGAGGAGGAGAGGAAGAGGAGGAGGAGGAAGAAGAAGAAGAGGAGGAGGAGGTAGAGGAGGAAGAGAAGGAGAAGGAGCCTGACCAGTCGGTGGGGCAGTGGATAGAGCATCGAACTGGGACACAGAGGACCCAGGTTTGAAACTCCGAGGTCGCTGGCTTGAGCGCAGGCTCATCTGGTTTGAGCAAGGCTCACCAGCTTGAGCCCAAGGTCACTGGCTTGAGCAAGGGGTCACTCGCTCTGCTGTAGCCCCCCCTCCCCCAACAAGGCACATATGAGAAAGTAATCAATGAACAACTAAGGTGCCTCAAATAGAATTGGAGCTTCTTATCTCTCTCCCTTCCTGTCTGTCCCTATCTGTCCGTTTCTCTATCTCTCTCTGTCCCTGTCACAAAAAAAAAAAAGAAAGAAATAAGGAAAGAAAGAAGAAGACGAAGACCAACTTCGCATTCACTCTAAAAACACTGGTAAGAATCTTTGTGAGAATCCTCCATATCTGGGAGGCTTGAAACACAAATGAAAAGCAGTAACCACCCACCTTGTTTTATTGTGCTTTGTTCTACTGTGCCTCACAGGTGTTGCATTTTTACATATTGAAGACAAGACCCAGCACCAGCAAAAAGATTACAATTTGCTTTATTGTGGTGGCCTGGAACCAAACCCGTGCTAGCTTCAAGGTGTGCCAATGTACTAACACAAATCACTTGTTTAGCAAAACACCTCCTCGTGATAAAAAAGAAAATACTTAAAAGGGGTTCTTTCAAATTATTTTATCTAACATATGATTATTGTCATTATCTACTGTGCATTTCTGCAAATCTGAAAAAACTATAATCTATTAAATATTTAGCTATGTCATGGCAGCCTTTGTCCATTTTGAAATGGTAACAACAATACGAATGCTGTTTTAACAAAACAAAGATTCAATTACCAAAGTAAAACAGTATTTAACTCAGCCAAAGACACTAGCTTTCCTTCTGTGATAGAAGCAAGGGCTCTTGATGCCTGTGTCACCATCACTCCAAATTCATGCCATGGCAAGTACCTTATTCTACTGAGATTCAAAGAAAAGGGTCTTTAGGATAGATTTCTTTTGTCCTCTTACGTGTTCACATATACTTTGAGGTGAGACACAATCACCTATGTATCTAAATTTACATTGAATAGTTTAACAGCTCTCTTTATCATTTATAATCTTGTTGAAAGCACAGAATCTCTCCCAGTCAGGGCACACAGGAAAAGCAACCATCTGCTTATCACCCTTCCCCCTCCCACTTCTCTCTTTCTCTCTTTTCCTCCCCCTCCTGCAGCCATGGCTCAACTGGAGTGAGTTGGCCCTGGGTGCTGATGATGTCCTCCACGTCAGGCGCTAAGAATAGCTTACTTGCTGAGGAATGGAGCAACACCGCAGGTGGGCAAAGCATCACCCCATAGGAGGCTTGCTGAGTAGATTCCAGTTGGGGTGCATGTGGGAGTCTGTATCTGCCTCTCCTCCTCTCAATAAAAAAAAAAAGAGCACAGAATCTCACATGCACTATCCAGAATGCAGTGTGAAAAGGAAATTATAGGAAAACACATTCCAGTTCTTTTATAAGCAGTGTGGCAAACCCTTCCAGCCCTTTAAATTAAATTCTCCAAACTCTATGAAAGGGAATTCACAGACAGAGACAACTGGAAAATGGGGTCTGGTGACTGCCTTTATTTATTTATTTATTTATTTATTTATTTATTATTTTTCCGAACTTAGAAGCAGGAGGCAGGCATACAGACTCCCACATGCGTCCGATCGGGATCCACCCGGCATGCCCCCCAGGGGGTGATGCTCTGCTCATCTGGGGCATTGCTCTGTTGTGGCTGGAGTCATTCTAGCGCCTGAGGTGGAAGCCATGGAACCGTCCTCAGCGCCCGGGCCAACTTTGCTCTCATGGAGCCTTGGCTTTGGGAGGGGAAAAGAATGATAGAGAGAAAGAAGAGGGGGAAGTGGGAAAAAACAAATGGTTGCTTCTCCTGTGTGCCCTGACTGGGAATCAAACCCGGGACTTCCACATGCCAGGCCGGCGCTCTACCACTGAGCCAACCAGCCAGGGTTGGCAACTGCCTTTAAATGACATTTTTACAGAGCTAAAATGAGCAATAACCAGCTCTATACTGTTAATTCCTATTCACAGTATCTTGCTCACTT
This sequence comes from Saccopteryx bilineata, assembly GCF_036850765.1. NCBI lineage: Eukaryota > Metazoa > Chordata > Mammalia > Chiroptera > Emballonuridae > Saccopteryx > Saccopteryx bilineata. The sequence goes on from NC_089494.1 coordinate 155,447,593, forward strand.
GAAACAGACCAGCTATCCTTTCCATGCAGTTTCGACAAGCTGCTGTCATTGTGGGTGGCTTTGCTGCAGCTCCGATGCCTCCAAAGAGGCTTATTGGTTTCTATTCAGGTCCTCTGATGTTTAGCCCTGAGATGACGACTCAGGGCTGTGTATTCCAGGTCTCCAGGTTCAATCTCTTTGTGCCAGGAGCAGAATAAAGAGAGATGCTTGAAATGGAAAAGGACTGAGGTAACCTTCATTTAACAGACTCACCTAAGCTAAGTCACCCATCCCTCATCCTCAAGGGTGCAATACTGGAACTCTGCCCTTGAGGACACCAGGCCAGTGCACACGCCTTCAGCTCCTCTGACACCCTTCTCATCTCCATGTGAACATCGCTCTAGGGCTGGGCCTCAACTTCTTTTTCTAAATGTTTCTTAGCAAGAAAATACTCTGTTCCTTCTTAACCAACTCCTTTAAAGACTGAAACAATTCCTGATTGGCATGAACAAGAACCCGAACTTTGTCAGTGCCTGTAAATTACTCAGTCTTAGCTTTGGTGTATCTGATGTTGCAAGTGGGGAACTGGTGGCTGAAGAGAGAGCATCCTCTGTCTGGAGGGCATAAGAAGGCAGCAAGCAGCCAAGCACAGAGCCCTTCGGATAAAGGAGGTGAACAAGGTTAAGTTTAATGGCTGCCAATGAAGGGAAGGAGAAATGTGGAGAAGGGATACAGGAAGCTTTCTTCTCAAAACAAATGGAGTGGCTTTTCCAGGTGACAACCACTGTTTGGGTCACTGACGAGAGATTATTCATGAGCCCACCAACCAGAAGGTGGTGGTCCTTCAGCCAGGAAAGCAGGTTCTCTCTAGAACTTTCCTCTCCAATTTTTTCTCTACTGAGAAGTGTTAAATGAAGAGATACATTCACCTATACCTGATAAGACTTTATAGCCTTTACATGTGACCTATTATTCTCGGAGATCTAGCTGCCTGTGTTATTTTTCTGGTGATTAAAGTCCTTTTGTTACCATATATATACATAATGTGTGTGTGTGTGTGTGTTTATGAGTTAGGGATCTTGACACCCTCTGTTCAGGGGACAGTTCCAAACTGCTAAGCAGTAACACCTTGCACTTTTAACTGAAATAAAGGCTACATCTCCAAGGGTGTTTTAAATCATGTCACAACAATATCTCATGCTCTACTACTTAACCTTAGTAGCCTCAACCAATTCAAGACCAAGAACAAATTTCTCTCTTACAATCCAAATGCTACGTAGAAGCCTAAGACAACTCAAGCCAGAAAAACACCAGGATCCCAACTCTACCCACTGCCTGCCTCATCCCCGGAAAATAACAACAAAACCAAACGCTCTAAAACCTGTAGTCATCTGCTTGAGTTCACACATTCTGTTATGAAAAAATCCTTTGTAAGAAAAGTCACCCTTGTCTCTCTCCACCTTGTAGGAAAGAGTATAATTATTACAGTCTCCCTTAAAGTTTGAATATTTTAATTATGACATTAACAGCGCACTTTTCACTTCAACTAAAAGTAAACACAACAATTCTGTACCAATTGTAAGGATGATGGTATAAAACCACCCTTGCAGAAAACTAAATTGGTTGACGTCTATGTTACCAAACAACAAATTTAAGAGCTCCCTTACCTGGCGAACAAAACTATTTGAGGTGGTGTCAGATGACGTGCTCCCATCGGACCCTTTAAATCTGTTTTTCCTTCTGGCTCCTTTTCCATATGACTGAAAAAAAAGAGGGAGGGGAGTAAGATTATTGTTAGACCCTCTAAAAGGAGTCTAAGCCTAGTTCTAGAATATGTCAGAGACCAAAACAAGGGATGAATTGCCATCGTGTGGGCATTATTAAGTAGTTATTATTGGGAAAATCACAAATTGCTGAGTATATAGGGAAAAAATTGTCTAGACAAAGCATTTAATAACTGGTGAGTTAAAACAATTTAGGCTGTTAGCACATCTGTTGTCAAGAGGCAAAGCCACCAAAGATAAAATCTTTAAAATAGTTATTTTTAAATAACTGTTTAAGTACAGAAGGGACCTGGGCAGCACCAGTACAGTGAGAGAAAAGGCAACTCGTCAGAACCTGGATAGCATGGAAGCAACAGATTCGTGCATAATGAAATACTGTTGTTCAAGTTCACTGGTGTTGAGCCTCCATTCTTCGCTTTTTGTTTGTGGTTTAATTTGTAATTCCACAAGGACTCATTTTTTGAAGTGGTACTTGCAAGAATTGCACATGGTGGCTGAAGAACATTCTGCAATATGAATTCTGATTGCCTTTAAATTTACACATATAGGTCTAGATGGGACACAAATGAAGTTGCTAGTTCTTCATACTATTGTATGGACACAGAGGCTGCTTTCAGACATGCTGAAATAGCTATGTACGTGGTGACAAATCATATGAAATTAAAATACTCTGTAAAATGCCCATGTTGTAATGTTTGAATGTGATGTAAAAATCTTGCATTTAATTACTTAGCGATTTTCCTGAGAAGGCAAGAAAAATACATTCTATAGAATAACAATAATGAAAAAAATAACATCTAAGAACAGGACATTCAATAATAGGATTGGGCCAAACACAGACATATACAGATGAACTTGCTTTTACTACTCTACTTACGGTTTACACTGAGAGTATCAAAAATAAACTATGCATCAATCTGTGTTTAGTTCTAGGCACAGATAAAGTTATTGTGAATATTGAACATTAAAATATAAGCGAAAAATAGCTCAACATTGAGCTTTACAGTTAAATACGCAAAGTTTGGGATCCTGCTATAGTGGACCCTGAACATGTTTTCTAACCTGTCCAAACATCAGTCCTCTCATCCTTAAAATGGAAATAGTAATGACTTACCCCACAGTTATTTTAAGTATTAAAAAATGTAACATATTTTATAGCATTTGGTATAAGACCTGGCACATGGTAAAGGCTCGATCTAATATATGAAAAAACCAATACCCACATTAGGACTTAATGGTGGGAGAAAATTGGGCTAAAGTATATCATATGTTTAGAATGACTAGGCTCACAAAGACTTCATTAGATTATCAGAATTTACAAAATTTACTTTTATAAAATCACTACATTCAGGTTTTGAAAATGCTGCTTTGTTATATTTTATACATTCATATGGTTTTCATTAAAATGGAAATATAAACCAAAATATATGTAGCACTTAGGCAAGCTGAAATCAATTACAGTACAAACATTCGTGTTATGAGTGATTTAGATGTATTTGCAATCAGCAAGAGGGTGGTATAATCTTAAAGCAAATTTTTTTTAAAATACATTTGTTCTCTTCCAAGTATCTAAGGGATTTATATAATACAAATGTGTTTCCATGGCATTTAATTAACTCTCAACTTCATAAAAGGAAAGATCATCTAGGCTGGGCTTTCATAATGTATTATACAAGGTTCTCCTCACTTAACAGCTTATTCTTCTTACTTGTGTAAACAATATTCAGTAAACTGTTGAAAAATAACATTCTTTCAATAACGTTCTTCCTTTCCCAATCATTATGTAAAGACTTGGAGAGAAGTCTTCCAAGGCCCAAGAACACTAAGATACTACATGAAAATTTCCTTAAAATTAAAAAAAAAAAGTACCTTATTTCATGTGGAAAAAAACATATGACCTGGAAAGCATTTTTGGACCTCACATGTTTCTTTTGGGGGTGGGGGTGAATATTGTTAAATACACTATTTGCTTCATGAGGAGCTTAAATTATCTTTGCAAACTGAGATAAAATATAATCTTATCCCATTGTCATGTGTCCTTCCAGCACCATGTTGAAATGAACAGAAAGAGTGTCTGTCTTTGAAATTTTACTGTCATGTGTTTCAGATTTTTAATGATAAGTAAGTTTTACTAAGTCAGCTGCTTTGTGTATAAGCTGTTTTTGGCTGATCACAATTTTACAACAGGTACTGTGAGAACCACACAATATTTAAGACATTCAGTCACAGGGGAGGCTATGGTTCTTTGCCAGAAATTAAATGCATCTTTTAAAAAAATCACATTAATTTTTCTAGGCCCCCTGGGAATACTGTTCATAAACATTATTTCAGGTGTACTTAGTTACCCATGTAATGTATTCATATTGATTACAGATTTCAACTGCACTAAGATACAGCTTGAACACTAAAAAAAAATATGGTACACTGAAATGTCTACAAAGTGGTGATAGTTTTTAGAAAAATATATTGTCCTTCAATCACTTAAATGTATGAAGAATGATTTATTCAAATTATTTGCTTGGCTTGTTCATGGCTGAATAGTGTTATAGAAAATTCCTATTTATTATAGATCATGTTTATTAAAAGCCAAAATAAATAGATATACTTGATTATACCTCTGCTCTTTTACTAATTTCAGCAGTAATTTCTTTTCTAGAATGTCCTTTTTTTTTTATTGTAAACTGTAGAGCGACTACTCAATGACTAGTTGTTGTTGTTTTTTTATAACAATATCCGGGTTCCAAAAAAAGAATGAAAGCATCTTCTGGAATACAAGTGAATGTTTCTGGAAAATATGGTTCAATCGTCCGTTTTTATGTTCTTTAAAAAATGTTAGTGAAAGTTTATACTACTGTTAAAAAATGAAGTTTCCTTTAATCCAAAGCATATTTAAAATTAAGTTCATATTAATGGAATGCTGAGATGACTTGCTTTTCGGTTATTCTACATCTTTGAAAACAAGGATAACAGTGTCACATCTGAAGGAATTAAATTTACAAAGGAAAGGCCAAACCTCTCCCAAATGGAAAGAGACAAGAAAGAAGTATAGTTTTCTTAGTTAAGGTGCTATTTCAAAATGCAGCTACTTTTATGACCAATGTCTTTTTAAAATATTTTTTAGCAACACCAACTATACAAATACCTGACATATGAAACAGTTAACAATCAAGAGTCACCAGGTTTCAATAAGTAAAAGGGAAAGGAGAAAGGAGTTTGGGCCACAGTACGAATGTTACCCATAATACTCTCCTCAACACATGCAGACCCCTAAGTCCTTCTCCAAACACAATCCGAAAAGTCAGTAATTTCCCTCATCGCCTATAAGTTACGTGCAACTCAATAAAAACAAACTGGCACCATAGCAAAAAGGAAAAAAGAAAACTGTATCTTTAAATTCCTTTATTTCTCCTAAAATATCAACCAAACTAAGATTTCAGAAATGAAAAAAAAGTTAAGAAATTTCCACCAATATATAAATGACATATTAAAAAGATATCCAACATTCATCATGTGAATGAATGTCTTTGTTGATACAAATTATTTTGTTGATAAAATAACTTTTAAACCTAAGCTGTCATATCAAAATCAGCAAATAAATTTTCACATTTCTACAGGTAATTGAAATCAAGTTTATGGTGTGTCTTTGTAGAAGTTGCCTGTGAAGTGAAGATTCCAGCACAGCTGTCCACACAACGGGGCAGCTTTGAGAATGATGTCCCTTCTGTGACTGATGGATATGGTAACAATTTTCCTATCAACAGACTGCTCCCGTAAGCATAATGCTGATGCCTAAAATTAGTTTTATCCCTTTTAGTTAATTTCTTTGACATTTAACCCTTTGAACTGAGAACTTTCCTTATCTTATGGTCAAAAGCAAACAGGGCCAAAACTATCCACAGAGGAATCACACATGAAATCCCCTTTACCAATAGCTTAATATAAATAAGGTTGTTGGATCCTTTACTAGGATAGAAGTTCAACTCCCTAGAAAGCAGGAAACATAAATCGTTTTCTATATGCATCAGTTTACACAAAAGCAGGAAGAAATAAACAGGCAAGCCTGGCAGGTAGAAAGGGCAGAGCAAAAAGGTTAGGAAGCAGAGAAATGCCTAGTGGGGAAGTGCAGGAACAGGGAGGGTGGGAGAAGGCCCGGGCCACTTTTGCCCTCATCACAATCCAGCCAGGCTTGGAAAGAACTTTAAGACAGACCCAGTGACTTGAAGTGGTGTCATGATTAATTTTAATTCCCGTAGTTGTGAAAGTAAGTACACTATTTTCAGGTATAGATATGTCCCACGGTCACAAAATTAAAGAGTTCCATCACCCTCTACAGGGTTAACATATTTTGCTCAGTCTTTCATGAAAAGACCAAGGCTACATACTGCATAATTCAAAGAAATTAAGTACAGCAACAGGTAAACTAAGTATTTATATAAAAAGAAAGACAAGTCTTGGCTGGATGGCTCAGTTGGTTGGAGCATCGTCCTAGAGCAGAGATTGCCAATACAATCTCTGGTCAGGGCACATGCAAGAGCAGATGGATGTTCTTGTCTGTCTCTCCCTCTCTCTCTGCCTTTCTTTCTGAAATCAATACAATAAACATTAAAAAAAAAAAAAAGAAAGAAAAACCTGAAACTAAAAGATTAACTAAACCTCAAATCACTCAAATAGTTAGATATTATATTTCACATTTTAAAACACACTCAGAAATTCTGGTCAGCATGCTGTTATTTATTTAAAAATTTTTTTTGATTCAACCATTTTACTTTTTTTTTTTTTAATTATTTTAATATTTTATTTATTCATTTTAGAGAGGAAAGGGAGAGACAGAGAGAGAGAGAGAGGAGAGACAGAGAGAGATGAGGGGAGGAGCTGGAAGCATCAACTCCCATATGTGCCTTGACTAGGCAAGCCCAGGGTTTTGAACCGGCAACCTCAGCATTGCCAAGTGGACGCCTTATCCACTGTGCCACCACAGGTCAGGCCCAACCATTTTACTTTTATTATTATTATTGATCAGCATGCTTTTAAATCTCGCCCACAGGACACGAGAACAAAAATGCCATTAAAGAGGAAACTGGCGGGGGTTAGGAGTGAAGGTTTTAGGAATTCATAAATAACCATTATGTTCGTAGGTTGCAAGAGGCTGTTACACCTCGGATCTCAGAATGTTTCTGGAAAATGGTATTGACATGGTTCAAGAGCCATGAGAGCATGGCCACTGCTCTTTTTAGCTAAAGCTCCTTGCTACGGATTCAGGATGTTGCATTACCAGGCTGTATTACTACAGCATGCTTGAAAAGCATCTGGCAAACTCAGCTGGGGTGGACCCAGCTGGGTCCTGTTGCTAGGAGCAAAACAAACAGTCCCTCTGGTTCCTGTCTGTTCATTTGCAGGTGTGACTAGAGGTGCCAGCTACTATCTCTTGGAGGCCTAAAGTGCTGAGGTACTACTCTGGTTTCTTGCTTACTTCCTCCTCTGTTGCCATTCTATTCTCAATCCTTTTTACCTACTGCCCAATCACCCAGCCTTCATACATGATTTATTCAACTCCCCAGAGAATTACCAGTGCCATAGTTCAGAATAATGCTGTCCAACAGAAATATAATATACTTCTCACAAGAATTAGGGGCTATTTCAAAATGAATAAGAAGCTATAAAATATCCCCTAATTTTTGTGAGCAGATACATGCCACATACGTAGTTGAAATTCTCTAGTAGCCACATTAAAAATGTAAATGGCAACAGGTGAAATCAATTGTAATAATGTATTTTATTTAACTCAATATATAAAAAATACTATCACTGCAACATGGAATCAATATAAAAATTATCAACAAGATGTTGACTATTCTTTATGTTAAGTCTCTGAAGTCTGGTGTGAATTTTACATGTATAACACTTCTCAGTTCAGAGGAGCAACATTTCCAGTGCTCAGAGGCCGCGTGTAGCTAGTAGCAGCTGTAGTGGACAGCACGAATTTGGGGCTTTGGAGGGAAAGTCCTAAAGTAGCACAACTTTGAAGGTTGACTGCTTCCAAGTTTGCAGTGAAACTGTGCAACAGGTTACCTAAAAAAGCGATGCAATTTGCTTACTTCAGAACTTTCAAGAACTTGCAGTTAGACTGCCACTCACTTCTCATGTAAACAATGCATTCATTTTGTTGATGACAATGTGCTTCAGGGAAAGCGTTGGAGGGCATGAAGGTTCCTCCTCCCCAGGCAGGACATATAAGAGGAAAGTGAGCAGAGTCAAGTCTGTGAATCTCCATCTTTGTTCATATAGACCTTGCAATATAACCCAGAGGTGAAATAGAAAGGATTCTTAAAACAACAACGGCTTAGAGGTACTACTTGCCAAAGAAAATTCCGTTTCCAAGCTGAATTATGACTACTCAGTGTCACAAAAGGAGGGATGCTCCTGAGAGCCCCTTCCTCAGTCAGTTTTACTACTGGCCTGCTCAGAGAGATGGAAGAGATGCCTTTGCCAACTGTTCACAGCCCTATTATGATGCCATAACTTATTAGAGAGAAAATAAGGCAGTGTTTTCCTCAAGTAAAGGATGTGCTATGAACACAAGTCAAGGAAAACTGCTTTCATTTTTGGAATGTCGAGAAAGCACAGAGATGGATGCTGGTGAAGCTATTTATTCCTCTTACCTGATTATAACTCCCATTTCTCCTTTCCTCCTCTCCCTCGTGTGTCTATGCAACTGCTTGCCAGTTACTGTGGATTGAGTCTTTGCAATGTCTCAGGCTTACACAGACCTATCGTATCGATTATCTGTTCTCCCTAGTTTAGGTCTATTACTTCTTCTCCAAACTCTTCTACAAACCTCCCTTTGGGTAGCTCCACCTCTGGCTTCTCAGACTCGAAATTATCTCACAGAGGCTTCCCAGGTGACTCTTCAGAATGAGCTGTCACACGGCTCCTTTGCTGAATCCTATCCATGGTTCTTTATTGTTCAGTACACTGCAGGTTTCAAAGCCTCCAAGATGTGGGCTCAGATTGCCTCGTAAGATTTATGCCTAACCATGCCCAATCTGTAACTTTCCACACTGTTTTCAAGTTAGGGTTATAAAGGCCTGCTTTAAAACTTCAACTTCTGTGATTTTGCTTACTGTATAGTTAGTTAGTTCCCTACCATCTCCCTGAAAATCTCTGTTCATATCTAACCCACCCTTTTCAAGTCTCTTCTCAAATGCCACCTCTTCCATGAAGTCATACAGGTTACACCAAATAGAATGTTTGTGATCTTTCCTCCTGGGGAATCACATGAGATTTAGGCTTCTCTCAGTCCCATGCTATACTTGTCACCCATTTGTCACATTTGCAGCTACTAGAATGTCAATTCTTTTAGAGGCAGAAATCCATGTCTGACTTATTTCCACATTGCAGCTGCACAATAAATATATTTGTTGACTTACTTTTAAAACTATTCAACTCTATAAATCACTAAATAAATTAGTATCTCTTATCTGAATGCAGTCATGCTTTTTGTCAGCCCTAACTTTGATCTTCAGAAATTCAGCAACTCTTATTTTTATCATAAGAATAAAAACTTCTTTAAAAATCTCTGAAGAAAGATCAAAGAGAAAAGAAGGTCTGAAAGTTCTTTCCTCTAGCATATTCAAGACCTTTGTCCTGAAATAACCATCTTGGAGGTCTCTGAGTACATTTCTCACTCTCATCTAACCCCGATAAGGGACTAGATAAAATCAGTAGCCTAGAACAAAGAATTCAGGGCCTCTGGCTGGGGCTAGATGGTAGTGCAGGTGGTTAATTACAAGTACCCACTCTGTACAGCCAAACAGCCCTTTACATCACTGGCCAAGTAGCCCACAGCTTGGAGTCTTAAGACATTTCCCTGCTGGGACAAAAGTTGAGAGACTCTTTACAGCTGAGAGCTGGAGGTGTCTGTAATCCACACTGTACCTGCCAAAGCCTTACGTAAAAGCCACCTTCTGGTTACCCAACGCCTACAACTGACATCTCCTATTTCACAAGAATAGCAAATCGGAATTTTTCCAGAAACCACTAATACTCATCAGAGAAAAAGATGGACCTGGATCTTTCTTAAAATAGCTAACATTTCAGGGCGAATGGAAAAATAAAAACTTGCGTGGCCCCAGCTTCTCTCCCTTCTTAAAAGAAAGGAACAAGGGGTTCTAGGCAAACCCTGGCAAGTGCGGTGAGTGGAGTTGAGCTGTCAAGGCAGCTAAACACCCCAGGTGTGGAGGACGGTGGAGCTGCTGCCGGGAATCAGGGGCCCACCCCCACCCATCACATGCCCCCCACTCCCACCCCAGCTCAGAGCTTAGCCAGAAGGGTCGGTGTGGGAGCCCGAGCTGCGGGAAGCGGGGCCCCTACCGCCCACCCGCACTCACGATCTTGAGCAGGTCCAGTCCGCTCGCCTGGTTCATGTCTCTCCATGTGCCTCTCCCGGGAAGGGGCGCGGAGGGCAGACCTGAGCAGCCCGGGGGCTGCCTCGGGAGACTCTGAGGTCGCCCCCGCCCCTTCCCACTGGATTTTCGTAAGCGGAGAAAAATGGAAGCCGAAGAGCCAGGGCAAGACGAACAAGGGTAGGGTCACCAGCGCCAGGAGAGAAGAGTGGGTGGCAAAGCACGAGGAAGGGAAGGAGGAGGTGGCGGAGGAGACCCACGCAGGCGGGAGCGGCGAGGCGAGGGGTCCCGGCAGCGGAGGCGCGGGCAGAGTGCGCACCCGGCGGCTCACAAAGAAAGGAGAAGGCGCGGCGCTGTCGCTACCTGTGCCGCCGCTCCCAGCGACCCCGCGGGCGCCGCGTTCTCCAGCAGTTCCATCTGCAGCTCCTGTGCCACCGCAGCCGCCGCTGTGGGAGGCGACTTAGACATGTCGCTTTGGACCATTTGCAAAAAGTCGGCTCCAAGCAGCCTCGGGCCCCTCGCGGCGGATCCCTTCCTCCCTCCCCGCCCCGCTCTGAGCACCCCGGGCTCGGCTCCCGCGCCGCGCTCGCAGGCAATCAGGGCGCAGGGCTGGGCCGGGCCATTTGGAAAAGCCACAGGCTGGGGAGCCCGGAGGTGGCCAGAGAGGGGGGCTCCTCCGCCATTCGGTCGGGCCGGGCAGAGTGGCGGCGTGGGGACCGTCCTCGCCAAGAGGGAGGGAGCTGGCGGAGCGCGAGCCCAGGGGGAGGCGCGTCGGGGAGCGAGAGTGACACGGCGGCGGAGAGGCAGGAAAGTTCCCCGCGGGGGGCGCGGGCCGCGTGGGTCCGGCTCGGCCGCTGCGCGTCGCCGTGACACGCGCGCTGGAAAGTTTTCAAAGCCGCGAAAGCGAGGCCTGGCACCGGGGAGGTGCCTTTCCGACGCCCGAGCTCGCCCCCCTCGGCTTCCAAACATCTCCAAGGAGTCCTGGGCGCGGGCGGGGACAGGTCCATTCAGAGGTCAGGAGGCTCTGTCTCAAAGTGAATGTCAGAAATCTGTGAAGGCCTGGAGCGGCCACAGACAGCAAGGGTCCACAAAAGACATCATTCGGCCAGCATTGAAGGCATTTGGTGATGGCAGTTATGGGAGGCAGAAAAGAACTAGGGCTGATGACCTGAGGCCCCCCCCACCCGAAGCTGGCCTAGCCTAGGAAGTACAGATCGACCCACTTCCAAGTCCGAGTCCGAAGTCTCTCCAGTATGATTCCCTTTTATTTTCATCTTTGCTGAATTGCACTACTGACTCACAGAACTGGACATTTTTTTTACAGAGTTGAGAAGTCTTCATGTCATATTTTGGACAAAAGAAACATTTCCTTAAGATCTTGAACTCTTGATAAGAAATGTCATTTTAGAGCATTCGATTCAAAGTCTTCTAATAAGACACCTTTTTCTTTATTTTTAATTAGAGAATGCCTCATTTCAACAACTTTTACTACTGTGGAATTCTCTGTAGAACGTTTTCTAGGCATCAGCATTGTTTTGTAACAATATGGTTTTGTATACTGAAAAGACATAGAAATTTACTACAATAGGCTTCAACCATTTTTTACATGTTCTGTAGTATATTAAATTACTATAGTGTAAATTTGTTCTTCTCAAAATAGACATAGATATTTTAAATCTGTCTCCATCCATCCTACCCTGGTTTGAATCAAGCGTAAAGAATGGCTCTTGGTATGGTCTAAGATTTAGGCACATCCAAAGTGTCATTTATTTGCCTTATCTTTGGTGTTGAAATTATCATTTTTATTTAAATTTTATGGTATGTTAAATAGAAGCACTGACCTATTGGTTTATATGAATAATAGTAAGAAAGCAGCAGACTGGGGATCTGGGAGGCTGTTGTTAGGATATGGATGGGTGGCGAGCCTGAGAGGGAAGGAGCACACTGCTTTGTGAGACTCCCCAAAAACCTGGCTAAAATTTGTTTAAAAAAATCATTTATACTAATTTTTTGTATATGTGTGCATGTGTATATATGCATGTTAGTATGTACTAAAGAAATTATTCATTTGATAAAACTGTTAGTTTCCTTAAAAGAGTGTTTAAATCACAGGGATAACATTACTTCCAGTTCCATATTAGATTGCATGCTCTGTGTGGGTAGGAAGTACACTCATTGAGTGGGACGCTTTCAGAATCTGACAGTTGCTCTGAGTTCTTTCAATATTCATTTAATAAGCATATATCAAGATTCTGTTGTTGCCACTGGAAAAGCACAGACAAGAAGAAGACCAGGAAACTTGGAGCTTACAGTCTAGTTAATAGGCATTTAGAAATGAATTCATACAAACTTGATGAATCATTTAATTCATAAAGAATAAATTCTAACATGGTTTTAAAAAAACACCAGGTTTGATTTTCTTTAAAAAAGTGTTTTTCCATGACATCTCTGTGATTTCTTATAGTATACTTAACTATCTGTGAGTTCACTTTCAATTATGACCATTTGAGATGTAGAATTTTATCTTTATTCAGACTTTAAAAGCACAAAATAGCAAAATGACCTTGAAAATCATATTTAATAATGCTTACAAAAATAGCAAAGGGAAAGTGAAATCTGAATTAAATGTTCAAATGTGATCTATATTATATTCATTTTCATGTAATTTATGATACTGAACTCTTTGGTTTTATTTCTGCCAGTACACAGAGTCCCTTGGGGATAGGGATGGTATCTTATTCGTATCTTAGTATCCTCAGCATTGAGCATGGTATTTGACATTTTGTTGGAGGCTGAAAACACTTGTGATATGAATTAATGATCTATCTTCATGTGTCTTAAAATATAACATGCAGCTTTACAAGTTTTAACATACACACCTAATCCTTGCTCCCATGAGAACATTATATTAATTCTTTTTTTATAACCTATGTTATAGCACATATTGAACACTAACACAATACAATGCACCCATTCAGACTCCAGTTTGACTTTAAAAGGTTTCAAACAAAAAGTAACATGTACTTCTACAAAAAAAAAAAAAAAAAAGGAACAAAGGGCAAAAGGCTTGCAAAACTCATCATGGTTGGCTTCTATCATGGTCATTTTTGTTTTTAGCATACCTTGACTTGTGCAGTTCTTAAAAGCCATAGATGACAGCTAAAGTTTGATAAGTAAAGCCTAATTCTTTTCAACATTAAAAGTTAATGCAGATGCTCTTCAGCAATCCAATAATGGAAGTACAATCATCAGTGGAGACATTCAAAAGCAGATGACTAATTTGTTCAAGCTGTCTGTGAGCTTTAGTGTGCTCATTAGTTGTATTGGACAGACATATTCTGGGCATTACTAATGCTTTGAAATAAGAACAGAGGCTGGTAAGAAACACTGGCCAAGGAAGCCAGAAGTTTAAGAGTTGGGTTTTTTTTCTTTGGCTCCCGGAATGTGGAAGAAACAGTGATAACAATTCCTTTGCTCTTCTCTCCTACTTGTGGATTTGTGACTATGTTTAAAACTTGGAGTAAGAGCTCTTTACAACAGCTATGAACCACCTGTGATCTTTCATGTTACTTAGTAAATCATCTTTCACTTCATCTGCAGTTCTGGGTCTCTGCCATTATTAATAACATTTTCATAGAGATCTACCTGTATTGGCCACTGCCCTAACTCGATAGCATTCCACTAACTTATACATTTGTCTTTTTGTAAACTTACACTATAAAATGAATGGCCTAAATTACTGATTGGTATTTAAAAGCATATAAAAATGCAAGCAAATCCAGTATAAGAGAGTTGTATGTGCATGCACAGAATAAAGGTTACAAGTGAAATGTGCAGGTGGTCAGGAAAAGCTTAATTTCACTTCCATAGAAAAAGCTTCACAGAAATAATTTTTCATGAGTTTTTATAACTAACCAGGAGACAGAGTTCTAGATATATGATTGAGCACATGTTAAATTTTTTTTAATTCTTATTTTTAATTTATTGTGTTAACATGTGTTCCACTCAATATAACACTCTCACCCCCACCCTCATGTCCCCCATTAACACCCCCTTTGCCCCCCTCCCCCTAACTCCCTCCACCCTTTCCTCTGAGATTTGCTGTCCTGTTATCTGTATCTATGTGCTATGTATATATAATTTTACTAATCCCTTCACCTTCTCTGATCTCATCTCCCCATCCCCTTTCCCTCTGACAGCTGTTCCTCTGCTCCCTGTGACCCCACCTCTGCCTCTATTCTGTTTCTCAGTTCACATTGTTCATTAGATTCCACATATAAGTGAAATCATATGATATTTGCCTCTCTCTGCCTGGCTTATTTCACTTAGCATAATAATCTCCAGGTCCACCCATGCCATTGCAAAAGGTAAGATTGCCTTCTTTTTTATGGTTGTGTAGTATTACATTTTCTATATGTACCACTGCTTTTTAATCCACTCATCCACTGATGGACACTTGGGCTGTTTCCAGATCTTTGCTATTGTAAACAATGCTGCAATAAACATGGGGGTGCATATCTTCTTTTGAATCAGTGATTTGGGTTGCAGTTGAAAGGTCTGCCTACTCCGTTGCCATCTTGGAATCTTGAGCACATGCTTAGTTTTTAAAGCACATTCACTTGCTATTTGCTTCTCATCCAAATTCCAGTATACAACTGGTACTTTTGTTTACACACAAGGTGCTAGACCTTATGCTAAGTCTATAAACACATCATCTCATCCAGGAAGTAGATAATACTATTCCCTCTGTTAGGATAAGTTTAAATTCTGTAACAAAGGAACATGAAATATTCAGTGGATAGAGAACAAGAAATGCATCCCTTTGATCCCAGGGTCATTCACCATCAAAAGAGACTCTGCTTCATGCTGACATTTAGAAACAAAGTCTCAAGTGACTATCATCTCCAAAACGTGGCTCCCAATGTCACCATGGTTGTTCCTATCTCAGTTTGTCAGATGATGGGGGAGATGTGGTAGTAGATGGTGGAATTTGCAAGTTTTTATTGGCAAAGGTTGGAGGTGGCATACATCTCTTCCACTTGTATTTTATTGCCTAGAATTCTGTCACAAAAAAGAACAACAAGACAGGCTGAGAAATATAGCCAGTAATGTGTCTTAGAAAGAAATAGAGTGTGTTTTGAAGAACAGCTAGCAGAGTCTGACTTAACCAAGCCCGAATAGCTGAAAAGTGGCAGGACTTAAGCACCAACTCAAAGACTCATTCTTAATTCACACAATTTCCTGTCTCCTGTCTGAAGTATTCAATATTTCAAAGAGCTCTTCCTCACAGGTTAATACTGGGTTTTGGTTGGGGAATCTGATTTACATTTCTTTTGTTTATGCTGTGATGACTACAATAATATATTAACTAGAAATAGGATTGATAATCCAAATAGATGTGAATAGCACAAATGTTATTTATTCATAGTATTGTCAGGGCAATAAAAATAATAGCACTGAACAGAAGTATGGCTTCTGTACTTACAGCACATACAGTAGGAGCAGGCAAGACAATGGTGTCTTTTTCCTAATCTTAAAAGGATTGCTTTTAATTTGGGGCCATTGAGTATGATGTTGGCTCTCAGTTTGTCATATATGGCAGTGGTCCCCAATCTTTTTTGGGCCATGGACTGGTTTAATGTCAGAAAATATTTTCACAGACTGGCCTTTAGGGTGGGATGGATAAATGTATCACATGACCGACACAAGCATCAAGAGTGAGTCTTAGGCCCTGGCCAGTGGGCTCAGCGGTAGAGTGTCGGCCTGGAGTGCAGGGGACCCAGGTTCGATTCCTGGCCAGGGCACATAGGAGAGGCGCCCATTTGCTTCTCCGCCCCCAACCCCTCCTTCCTCTCTGTCTCTCTCTTCCCCTCCCGCAGCCAAGGCTCCATTGGAGCAAAGATGGCCCGGGCACTGGGGATGGCTCCTTGGCCGCTGCCCGTAGACTGGTACCAAATGGCCCACAGACTGGTGCCTGGGGTTTGGGGACCACTGATATATGGCCTTTATTATGTTGAGGTATTTTCTGTGTATTCCCACTTTGCTGAGAGTTTTTATTATAAATGGGTGCTGGGTTTTATCAAATGCTTTTTCTGCATCTGTTGTTATGATAATGTGATTTTTATCTTTCATTTATTTATGTGATAAATCATGTTTATTAATTTGTAAATATTTTACTGGTCTTGCCTCCCTAGAATAAATCCCCCTTAGTCATGATGTATGATCTTTTTAACACAGTGGTGGATCTGGTTTGCTAATATTTTGCTGAGAATTTTAGCATCTATGTTTATCAGGAATATTGGCCTAGAGTTTTCTTTCTCTGTCATGTATTTACCTGGTTTTGGAATTAGGATAATGAACACCATGTAAAATGAGCTTGGAAGTCTTCTCTTTTCTTGTACTTTTTGAAATAGTTTGAGAAGAATAGGTACTTTGAATGTTTGGCAAAATTTGCCTGTGAAGCCATTTGGTTCAGGACTTTTGTTTCCTGGGTTTTTTGATAACTGTTTCAATTTCACTTGCTATAACTGCAATGCTCAGGTTTTCTAATTCTTCAAGATTCAGTTTTGAAAGATTGTATGTTTCTAGGAATTTATCCATTTCACCCAGGTTATTCAACTTTTTGACATAATTTATTTATTTTTTTATTTTTCTTTCTTTCTCTGTTTTTTTCTTTCTTTCTTCTTTTGACAGAGACAGAGAGAGTTAGAGTGAGAGACAGATATGAACAGATAGATAGGAAGGTAGAGAGATGAGAAGCATCAATTTTTTGTTGCAGCTCCTTAGTTGTTCATTGATTGTGTTCTCATATATGCCTTGATGAGGGGGCTACAACAGAGCAAGTGACCCCTTGTTCAAGCCAGCGACCTTGGACTTCAAGCCAGCGACCATGGGGTCATGTCTATGATCCCATGCACAAGCCAGCAACTCCATTCTCAAGCTGGTAAGCCCATGCTCAATCCAGATGAGCCCACACTCAAGCCAGTGACCTTGGGGTTTTGAACCTGGGTCCTACTTCCGACGCTCTATCCACTGTGCCATCACCTGGTCAGGCCTTCATGGTATTTTCTTATCGTCCTTCTCACTTCTGTGATATCAATTTTTACTTCTTCTCTTTCATTTATGATTTTATTTATTAGGTCCTCTCTCTTTTTCCCCCATTAATTCTGGTTAAAGGTTCATCAACCTTATTTATGTTTTCAAAGAACCAATTCTTGGTATCATTTATCTTTTGAACTATATTTTTTTGCCTTTATGTTATTTATTTCCACTTAAATATTTATTATCTCCTTTCGTCTACTTCCTTTGGGCTTTGTTTGTAGTGTTTTTTTAGTTCTTTTAGGTGCAAAGTTAGATTGTTTATCTGAGATTTTTCTTGTTTCTTGAAGTATGCTTTTGATTGGAGCATTTAATTTATTTTCACTTAAGGTTATTACAGTGGTACTTTGAGATATGAACAGACCAACATATGAATTTTTTAAGATACTAGCTGTGACTTGGTACATACTTTTGTTTGAGATCCGAGCGAAATTCCGAGATACGAGTCGTGATTTGGGAAGCTGCTGCTAGTTGGCGCGTTGTCACACGGGTCCAATATCAGCCGTTTGATATACAAGTTCACTGACTTATGAGCTCGGTTACAGAACGAATTAAATTCGTTCTCAAGGTACCGCTGTATTGACATATAGTTATTTATTGTCATTTTATTTTTTAAACTTATAATCCTCTTTCTCTTGATTTTTTTTTTCTCTTCTTACAGCAGGCCTTTTAACATTTCTTATAATACTAGTTTGGTAGTAATAAACTCCTTTAGCCTTTTTTTTCTTGTCTTGGAAGCTCATTTTTTCTCCTTCAATTTTAAATTATAGCTTTGCTATTTAAAGTAGTTTTGATTGTAGGTTCTTGTTTTGCATCACTTTGAATATTTCTTGCAAATCATTTCCAGCCTAAAGTGTTTATATTGAGAAGTCAGATATCAGTCTTATGGGGGCTCCTTTGTAGGTAATTAATTGCTTTCCTCTTGCTGCTTTTAGAATTTTTTCTTTGTCTCACTTTGGCATTTTAATTATGATGTGTTTTGGTGTGAGTCTCTGTGTTTAACTTTAATGGGACTCTCTGTGCTTCTTGAACTTGTGTGACTTTTTCCTTCATCAGGTTAGGGAAGTTTTCACCTATGATGTCTTCAAACAAGTTCTTTATTCCTTATTCTCTTCTCCTTCAGGAACCTCTATGATGTAAATGTTGTTTTGCTTCATATTGTCACCAAGGTCTCTTAGAGTTTGCTCAACCTTCTTGAGACTCTTTTTTTTTTTTTTTGCTGCTCTGCTTCTGTTTTTATGTTTATCTTGTCCTCTAGATTGCTGATTCTGTCCTCTACTTCAACCTGTTGTTGATTCTTCTACTGCATGCAGTCTTTATTTTAGATATTGTATTTGCCATTTCTGGCTTTTTTGTTTGTTTGGCTTTTTGTTTTGTTTTATTTTTTATGGTTGCAATGTGCATTTTTAATATTTACTATCTCTTTATTTAAGTTATTACTGAGATCATTCATTCTTATTCTAAGATCCTTCAACATACTAATAACCATTATTTTAAAATCTGCATCTGATCATTTGGTTGCTTCCATTTCATTTCATTTTTTTTCTGGGGACTTCTCTTGCTGCTAGGCTGTAGTGTCCAGTCTATGGCTTAATACCTACACTTCTCAGTGAAAACCTCCCTTTAGCTGAGATGTCCCTCTGAAGCCTCAGTAACAGCACTTTCGTGTCTCTGCCCTTTCTACCAGCTTCAGTATGGCTTCTTTTTGAGTCCTCTCCATTTAGTTCAGTTGGTTTCTCAGAATGATTGTTCTTGAATGTAGTTATAGCCCCAGTTTGGTCCTGGGAGGAAGTAAATGGAACATCCATCTGTCTACTCAGTCACCATCTTGGATCCTAAACTCAACTTTTTTTATGGGAGGTACACACACACATGTCAGGAAATTATAAACTGAGACCTGTTTTATCAAGAGACACATCTGAATTTATGCATTCAAAGCAGTCAGCTTAGTTGTCAGCTGAGACAACTAGTTAGCAATCAGCTGAGATTCTTAGTTACCCATACCTCTTTTTTAGGAACCTTTGCATTTAGGTCAGGGACACTGATACCCAGAATAAAAGATTATATGTTTCCCATTCCCACTTGCAGTAACATGTAGCTAGGTGGCTGCATTCTGAAGAGCATGAGAAAATGTGGTGAAGACTTCTAGGGAGTATCTGTAAAATAGAGAGGAATGCTTTTATTCCCCCTCTTGCTTCCTGTGACTACCTTGTGGATGTATTATCTAAACCATGAGTGGATATGTTAGACAATAAAGCCACAAAAAGCCATATGATGAGGTTGGACAAGCATTAAAAAAAGACACCCTGGTCATTGGTGGTACCATAAAGCCACTATATCAGCCCTGGGTTGCCTGCTTTCAGACAACTTATGAGGCCAAAATTATCATTTATTTTGTATAAGCTTCTGTTACTTCAGACTTTTCTGATAGATCATATCAAAGACAACAAAACCTTGTGATCATTTCATTACACATTTTTTTTCCTTTTAAAATAAACTTTCCTAAGGTATAATTTATCATACCTTGGTATATATATAAGAGTAATATTGCCCTCAAAAAAGTGAGAGCCAGTGTGAGGAAGTGTTTCCCCTTGTCCTAGCTTCTGGAAGAGTTCATCCAGAATTAGTAATTCTTCTTTTAAAATATTTGGAGGAATTTATTTGTAGACCTGAATTTTTGAGAGAAAGTTTTAAATTATTAATTCAATTTCTTTAATTGATATAGAACTGTTCAGGTTATCTATGTCTTCATAAACCCTGATAGTTCATGTTTTTCAAAGAATTTGTTCATTTCATCTTAGTTATCAGTTTTATTGGCATAAAAATGTTAGTACATTCTTATTATCCTTTGAATACATGTTCAAAGGTTCTGTAGTGCACTTAACTTTTCGTTCCTGATATTAGTAATCTGTGCATTCTTTCTTTTTTTCTTCATCAGTCTGGCAAAGGAGCTCATCAATTTTATTGATCTTAACAAGCCTGTGTTAGGTGTCATTGACCTTAATTTTTTTTTTTTTATAAAAAATCTTTAACATGCTACTATATTTATTATTTCCTTCTTTCTGATTCCTTGCTTTATTTTTTTTCTCTCTTCTTTTCCCTAGTTCCTTAAGGTAGAAGTTTAGATTATTCTTTTTATACATTACTTCTGTTCTAATATAAACACTTGATAATATAAATTTTTCTTTAAGGCCCTGTTTAGTTGCATCCACAAATTTTGACTTGTATCTTTCTTTTTATGTCATTCAAAGTATTTCCTACTTTTCTTGGTAATTTCCCACTTAATCCATGGGTTATGTGGAAGTGAGTTTTTTACGATTCTAAATATATGAGACAATTTTCAGATATTTTTCTGCTTTAAATTTTTAGGTTAATTCCATTGTAATCAAAGAATATACTTTGTACACTTTCAATCACTTTAAATTTGGTGAGATTTGTTTTATTTTGTGGTTTTGGGAATTATCTACCTTGGTGAATATTTTATATATGCTTGAAAATAATTTGTATTTTGCTGTTGTTGGGTGGAATGTTAGATAAATGTAAATTAGATTAATTTGCCTACAGTGTTTTTCAGGTTTTCCATATTAGTAATAATTGTATTTGTCCACTTCTTATACTAATTAATTAGAAAAAAATGTTAAATTCTATAAGTATAATTTGTATACTTTTTATTAGGTATGTGTTTATTCTTTTTTCAATTTCTTTTATTTTGGTAAAATACATATTACATCAAACTAACAATCTTAACCATTTTCAAGTGTGCAGCTCAGTGGCATTAAGAACACTCACATTACCACCACCCATCTCAAGAAATTTTTCCATTATTCCAAATGGATCCATACTCATTAAACAATAACTCCCCATACTCCCTACCCCTCCTCTTTGGTAACCAATACCCTACTTTTTACCTTTATGAATTTGACCACTCTATGTACCTCATATAAATAGAATCATATAGTATTTGTTCTTTTGTGGCTGGCTTATGTCACTTATTGTAATTCTTCAAGATTCATTCATGTCAAAACATGTATCAGTGTTTCCTCTTCCCATTAAATAATGCTTCATTGTATGTATATACTACATTCTGTTTATTCATTTTTCTGTCAATAGACACTTGGGTTGCTTTTAGTTTATGGTTTTTGGGAATGATGCTACTATGAACATGGGTGTACCAATACCTGTTTGAATGCTTGCTTTTAATTCTTTTGTGTATATATCCAGAAGTGAAGTTTCTGGTTCATTTACTATTTTTCATAGTTGGCCATCATTTTACATTCTGACAAATAGTGTACATGGGTTCTGACTTCTTCAACTCCTCCCATTTGTAAAAGTTTAGTATGTTCTACCTCTCACTCCCAGAAAACTAAAACACAGTTGAAATATTAAACAAAATCCTTACTGAGGCAGCTTTAGGATAGAAAAGGTCTTCCTATAAATGTTGAGTAATTTTTCTCTTCATGCTAGACAACCTACTTTTTATAAATTACCTCATTATACTCCACACATGCACACATGTGAAAGAGGGTGATGTTATCTCCATTTTACAGTTAAGAAAACTGAAGCTGAAAACTGTGAAATCATGCTGAATCCAAGCCAGATACAAGCTTCTAATTCTGTGCTCAGCCAATGCACAGTCTGTTTCCAAATATTTAATTAATAACCACTAAATTTCTTGTAAAATTAAGAAAATATTAATCCCTATTTCAATCAGACAGTAATATATACTAGTGTAAACAAAGGAACTTATCTTTATAAATCAACTTTAATCTTATTAAAGACATGCACCTAGCATTTATCATGATTCCTTCCTTGTGTCTATTTTTAACTGTTTCTACATTTTCATTGGCAAGCAGATATGCAGTAAATGCCACTCAAGCTGTCAGAGAAATATTCTTACTTTTTCTGTTATGATTGTGATACTAGTTACTATAGTTCTAGTACTTTTAGTTGATTTGTCTTCACTTTGCCTAAAGTTTTTGTCTTTATAAAAGGGCATGGGAACAAATGCATACTATTGATATTTTTTTAAATCTCTAAGATAGGTAGAGCAAAAATATTTCCAGCAATTCCTACAATATTTAGTGACATAATTGTGGGCCTCTCATTTTATTTTAGGTTAGCACATACCTTGACAATTTAATGATCTCTTTCTTGTTAATGTTAAAAGTCTCATAACATAAGTTAACCGTTTCAAAGTACAATGTCCCTTGTCTATTGTGGGGGTTAGGTTCCAGAATCCCCCACGATAGGTCAAAATTCACAAAATAATGACCTTATATTTATTTTATCATTTATATATTTTTTAAGGCTTTATAAACCCTCCCCACACTAGTATAAACTTTTCCCACACTGTTACTAACCTTTCCCAAACTTATTTTGCTTATTTTACCACAAAATAATTAATAAATATATAAAAATACCTATATACCACAAAATCCCATGATATAGTGAAAAATCCATGATACAAAATTACATATATACAATTTTAAAATCCGCGATACAGTGAACCTGCAAAAAGTGAACTGAGATATGGCGAAGGATGACTTGTACATTCACAATTTAGTGGCATTTAGTACATTCATAGTATTATGCAGCCATCGCCTCTAGTTCTGAAACATTTTCATTTCTCCAGAACTTCTGTACTATTAAAAAATAATTTGCTATTTCTGTCTCCTATCAGCTTTTTGTAGCCTCTAATCTTTTTTTAATCTCCATTAATTTGCCTATTTTAGATATTTTATATTAGTAGAATCATACATTATTTGTTCTTTTGTGTCTGACTCATTTCACTTAGCATAATATATTTTTAATTAATGTATTTGTTTTTAATTTATTGGGGTGACATTGGTTAATAAAATTTACAGTTTGCAGGTGAACAGTTCTATAATACATCTATATTGTATGTTCACCTCCCAAAGTCAAGTCTCCTGCCATCACCATTTATTTCCCCTTTACTCTTTTCTATCTCCCCTGACTCTCCTTTCCCTCTGATAGTCACCATACTGTTATCTGTGTCTATGAGGTTTTTTGTGTTTTGGTTTGTTTTTTTTTTTTCCTTAATTCCTTCACATCTTTCACCCAACGCACCACCACAGATGTCAGCCTGCTCTCTATAAGTCTATCTCTATTTTGCTGGTGAGTTCATTTATTCATTAGAATTTACATATAAGTAAAATCATATTGTACTTATCTTTCTATGACTGCCTTATTTCCTTATTTCACTTAGCTCTCCAGATGCATCTATGCTGTCACAAAGGGTAAGATTTTCTTTTTTACAACTGAGTAGTATTCCACTGCATAAATGTACCACAGCTTTTTTATCCATGCATCTACTGATGGACACTTAGGCTGCCTCCAAATCTTAAAAAAATTTATTTACTGATTTTATAAAGAGAGGAGAGGGGGTAATGAAAAGTATCAACTCATAGTTGCGTCACTGTAGTTGTGCATTGGTTGTTGTTGTATTGTGCCTTTCAAAGCAGTGACATAAGCATTCCAGGTTGATGATCCATCCAATGCACCACCACAGGTCAGACTGCTGCCAAATCTTGCTTTTATAAATAACACTGCTATGAATAAGGGGTAGACATATTCTTTTGTATTAGTGTTTCAGGATTCTTCAGATAAATTCCGAGAAGAAGAATCACTGGGTTATAAGGCAGTTTCATTTTCAATTTCTTGAGATAACTCTATACTGCCTTTCAGTGGCTGCACCAATCTGTACTCTCACCAACAGTGCATGAGTGCTGCCTTTTTTCATATTCTCACCAACACTTGTTTGTTGATTTATTGATGGTAGCCATTCTGAAAGGTGTGATATCTCATTGTGGCTTTAATTGGCATTTCTCTAATGATTAGTGACATTGAATATCTTTTCATATGTCTGTTGGCCATTTGTATGTCCTCTTTGGAGAAATATCTATCCAGTCCTTTGCCCATTTTTTAATTGGATTGTTTGTTTTTGTGTTGAGTTTTACAAGTTCTTTATAAATATTAACCCCTTATCAGAGGTTGATGAATATGTTCTCCCATTCAGTGTGTTGCCTTTTCGTTTTGTGGATGGTTTCCTTTGCTGTGCAGAAACATTTTAGTTTGATGCAGTCTTATTTATTTTTTCTTTTGTTTCCCTTGCCCAAAAAGATATATAAAAGAAAATATTGGTAAGAGAAATGCCCAAGATTTTACTGCCTATGTCTTCTTTTAAGATTTTTATGGTTTTGAATCTAATATTTAAGTCTTTAATTCATTTTGAATTTTATGTATGGTATAAGAAAGTTGTCTAGTATCATTTCTTTGCATGTAACTGTACAATTTTGCAACACTATTTATTTAATAGTCTTCTTTCCCCTTTTGATATTTCTTACCTCTCTTGTCAAATATTAGCTGACCATAAAGATATATGTTTATTTATGTCCTCTCTATTCTGTCCATGAGCTATGTGTCTGTTTTTATGCCAGTACCATGCTGTTTTGATTACTATGGTGTTGCAGTATAGTTTTATATCAGGTAGCATGTTTCCTCCAACTTTATTATTCTTTCTCAATATTGCTGTGACTATTTGGGGTCTTGGGGGTTCCATATAAATTTTTAGAATATTTGTTCTAGTTCTGTGAAATATGTCATTAGTACCTTGATAGAAATTGCATTGAATCTATAGATTACTTTGGGTAGCATGGATATTTTAATGATGTAAATTCTTACTATCAATGAAAACGGTATATACTTCCACTTATTTATATTTTCTTCAGCTTCTTTTTTCAGTGTATAATAATTTTCCAAGTACAGGCCTTTACATCATTTGATTAAATTTATTTCTAGGTATTTTTTATGTAATTGTAAATAAGATTGTTTTCTTAGTCTCCCTTTCTTGTAGTTCATTATTAGTTTATAAAATTGTAACTGACTTTTAGATATTTATTTTGTATCTTGTTACTTTACTGAATTTATTAATTCTAGTAGCTTTTTGGTGGAATCTTTAGTCTCTATATACAGTATCATGTCATCTGTAAATAATGACAGTTTTACTCCTTCCTTTATAATTTGGGTGCCTTTTATATCTTCTTCTTGTCTAATTGCTGTGGCTAGGACTTCCAGAACTATGTTGAATGAGAGTGGTGAAAGGGGACACCCCTGTCTTGTTTGATCATAAGAGAAAGCTTGTAGTTTTTGTCATTGAGTATGATGTTGGTTGTCGGTTTGTCATAGATGGCCTTTATTACATTGCAGTATGCTCTCTAAATTTTCACTTTGCTGAGAGTTTTTATCATAAATGGGTGTTGGATTCTATCAAACACTTTTTATGTATCAATTGATACAATCATATGATTTTTATTCTGTCTTTAAGTTATGTGGTATATCATGTTTATTGATTTGCAGATATTATACCAACTTTGCGTCTCTCTTCCTCCACTTCATCCTCTCCTTCTCTTCCTCCTTTTCTTCCTCTTGCCTTTAACATTTCTTGTATTACTGGTTTGGTGGTAACAAACTCCTTTAGCTTTCTATTATCTGGGAAGCTCTTTATTTCTTTTTCAATTTTAAATTATAACCTTGCTGAGTAAAGTAGTCTTGATTGTAGGTCCTTGCTTTTCAACACTACTATTTCATGGCTATCTATCTCTTCTGGCCTGAAATATCTTCTTTCAGAAATCAATTGTCTGACCTGTGGTGACGCAGTAGATAAAAGTGATAACCTTGAATACAGAGGTCACTGGTTTGAAACCTGGGCTTGCCTGGTCAAGGTACATATGAGAATTGATGCTTCCTGCTTCTCCCTCCTTCTCTTTCTCTCTCCTCTCTAAAATGAATAAATAAAATCTTTAAATAAAAAAGAAATCAACTGTCAGTCTTATGGGAACTCCTTGGTAGGTAACTTTTTTTCTTGCTGCTTTTAAGATTCTCGCTTTGTCTTTATACACATTTTAATTACAACGTGTTTGGTGTGGTCCTCTTTTGGTCCATCTTGCTTGGGACTCTCTGCACTTTCTAGGTTGTGTGTTTTTTTCCTTAACCAGTTTAAGGAAGTTTTCAGTCATCATTTCTTCAAATAGGTTCTTGATCCTATGCTCTTTTTTATTCTCCTTCTGGTACTCCTATGATGTAAATGTTGTTATGCTTCATATTGTTCCAAAAGCTCCTCAAACTATCCTCATTTTTAAAAATTATTTTTGTTGCTCTGATTAAGTGTATTCTAATACCTTGTCTTTCAAATCGCTGATTCAATCCTGTGTTTCATCCAACTTACTGTTTATTATCTTTAGAGTATTTTAAATTTTAAGTATTGTATTTTTCATTTCTAACTGGTTCTGTTTTGTGATTTCTATGTCCTTTTTTATTTTGTTGTAGTTCTCACTAAGTTTCTTCAATATCTTTGTAGCCATTTTGTTAAACTCTAGATCTGATTAATTGCTTGGCTTCATTTTATTTAGGTCTTTTTCTGGAGTTTTATTCTGTTCTTTTATTTGGGACATGTTTCTTTGTCTTCTCATTTTGGTTGTCTCTTTATGTTTATTTCTATGTATTAGGTAGAGATCTGCTATGAATTCCAATCTTGGTAGGGTGGCTTTATACAGTAGGTATCCTGTGGGACCCAATGATGCTGTCTTCTTGACCACCTGAGTTGGGTGTTCTAGCAATGTCCTTTGTGTGGGTTATGTGGGCCCTCTTATTGTAATTAAATCCTTTTTTCTTAAGTGAGAAGTGGGGAGGCAGAGAAACAAACTACTACATGTGCCCTGACAAGCATCCACCTGGCAAGCCCCCTATGGGGCAATGCTCTGCCCATCTGGGGCTGTTTTAGTGTCTGAGGCAAAGGCCATGGAGCCATTATCAGTGCTGGGGGCCAACTTGCTCCAACTGAGCCATGGCTGAAAGAGAAGAAGAGAGAGATAAGAGAGAAGAGGAAGGGGGAGGAGTAGAGAAGCAGATGGTTGTTTCTTCTGTGTGCCCTGACTGGGAATCAAACCTGGGACATCCACACACTGGGCTGATGCTCTAACACTGAGCAAACCAACCAGGGCTATAATTGATTCTTGACTGCAACTGGCCCATTCATGCATGGGGTTGACTTTCATGCTAGCTGACTAGGAGAGTCAACCCTGACCACAGTTTATGAGCTATTTTGTTGACCATACAAACAGAATTTGCCTCAGCAGGGTTGAGTGCCTGCCAAAATCTCCCTTTGCATATGCTGCTTATGAAGCTGATGAATCCTACTCTAAGGTTGTCTGAAGCTGACCTCTGAAGTGTATGGGTTCTGGGGTCTCTCAGGAGGGACTCTGGTATAAGCCAATGTTAGGCACTGCCTGTGACTGGCTCTAGGTTATTTTTTTGGAGCTACAAAGTGATCCACAGTTTGTGACTACCTCTGCTGGGCTTGGATATGCATGGAAAGGACAAGCTATACACCAAGGGTGGCTCTTGACAGTACCTGGCCAGGAGTGGGTCAGCAAAAGTTCCAAGGCACTACAAGATCTGTTTCTGCCTGCCAGCTGCCTTAGGCTCATTCACTGAAAGAGCCTCTGGCAGTTCTCAAGTTGCATGAGGTAGGTTCTCAGTGAATCATCAGGTAGGAGTGATTGATGTTCACCAGTAGATACAAGTTCAATCTCAATGTTATTGCTGGGTCTGAGGTCACTCAACAAATGTCCTCGGGTATATGAAGTCTAATTGCCACTCCCTGAATGACTGACACCTTTGAGGTGGGATGGGGTCTTAGGGCGTTTTCAGGATGAGGCTACCAGAGTTTATCAGGCCCAGGCAGACAAAGATTTGGTCCTGTGAAGGGACTGTTCTGCATCACTAAGATATGTGAGTAAAAAATGTCACTTGTTCTGGAGCTACACAACTTATCCTCTCGCAGATTCTGCCCAGAGTCCCGTCTCAGCAGGGTAGGGCTTCTGGGAGTCAGAACAACAGGACTATTAGATCTCCATGATGGAGAAGTGCCAGTCAGGCTTTGTGAAAGGTGAAAAAAGTGGCCCCTCCCTCAGAACCACACAACTCAGTCTGTCCTAGATTCTGCCTAATGCTTGACATGGTAGAACCACCAGGAGAAATATGGGACCACCAGGAGCTCAGAGAGTGAGGTTAGCAGATCTCCCATGAGGCTGGGGCACCATTCAAGGTCATAGAAACATTTCAGGAATGGCCACTGTCCCAAAGCCACACAACTCAGTCATTGACACTCCTGAGTCTGCCTAGACCTCTACACTCTGGTCTAGGCAATTGATTCCTCAGCAGGACACATACTCCACAAGTTGGTATGACAGGGAGTCCAGAGGGTTTTTTTCCCCCAGGGGCTACTGTTTTCTCCCAGGCTGATCCCATATGGAGGGGAGCACTCTACCCAAAAGAGATGGTGTTTGTAGTGCTGGAGAGGGACTTAGCACAGGGATTTTGGCAGCTGGCTTCGTCCCAGCTCTGGTGCTCTGGGCTATGGAGCTCAGTGTGGTGTTGATGCCCTAAAATCCTCAGAAAGAAATCTTGCAACTGATATATCCCTCCAAAATTTCAGCACTGCTCATGGGAGTGGGGCCAGCCCTTTACATGTCTCCACCCTTCCAACCTGGCTAGATGTGTTTTTTTGTAAATTTTTGGTTATGAGACTTCTCAACTAGTCTTCATTGGTTATTCAAGGTGACTGATCTATTTAGTTGGAATTCCAGTTTGGTCCTAGGAGGAGATAAATATAATAACATCTACCATCCTGGATCTGATCTCTAGCATGTTTTCAAAGTTTATGTAGGAGATCTTTTTTTTTTTTTTTACAATTGGATAACACTCAATTGCATATATACATCACATTTTTGTTAATCCAAATTCGGAGGGACCCGAATTATGGAAGACAGGAGCAAGGTCCGTCGTTTACACATTAAAGCTTTATTGTTTAGCTTGGCCAAGCGGCGGGAACTCCGACAGAAATCTGACGGAGAGCACGCCGGCCCTTTGTTTTACTTAGTTTTTATAGTTTTGTAAGTGGGAAGTACAGAAGCAAAAATAGGAGCCTCTTACTGCTATTAGTTATAGTCATCATATGTCCTTTAACATGATAGGACCACATTCAATTTGCAAACCATACATCATTTTGGAGAAAACAAAATTTACAAGTCAACACAATGGTAGAAAGATATCTTTTTACATATTAAAAGGCCTTCCTATATTTTCTAGTGTTCATCCGCCATCTCTCTGTCCAGAGTCAGAGGTATTAACCACATGCATTTACATGAGAGAGGTAGTTTCCATGGGGACAAATGCCCGCAAATGGCTCATAGTTATAAGAAAAGGTTTATTTTGGCTTTTCCCTTCCTGCACCTGGCTAGCCATTCACTCCTTTCCCCACAGGTCTGGTGGAATGTCAGGGAATCTATGCTTTCCTTCCCTTTTCATTTACAATACAATGGCAAGAGCCATCCTGGTTATGCCAATTACACAGTACAGAGACTATTCTCACACAGTACAGAGACTATTCTCATAATTTCTCTGCACACCTTAACCCAAATTAATAAAATGTTCTCCAAGCCTCCTAAAATATTAATTCTGTAGCCTTTGGTACTTTACAACACCTGTGGGTGAAATGGCTCAGTGCCTTCTCATTCCCCCTCTGAATGGGAAGATAAGACGTGGTATCTACCAAGGGGAGAGGCTGGTAGGTAGGCTGAAATGTAGGTCGGCAGACCAGGAGGTTGACAGCTCCTAGCTGGCATTTGACCAGGGTGGTATAAGCAATAATCAGGTATTGCTCTATTTGTTAATTGGGTAGGTGAGATGGGTGGTTAGGCCCAGCACCTGTCCCCTGGATATAAAAATACCCTGCTTATATTTCAGTTTGCAAAAGATATTAAAATTTCAAATTTGTGTGTTGTGATTCTTACTTATTTGAATTCCCATGTTCGGATTTGAAGGCAGACTGGAAAAATACAGAACAAACACAAAATTAGTATAGCCAATGCTAACAGATACCCAAAACAAGTATACTAATACATCACAGTGATTAAAGCCTTTAAGCAAACTCTTTAAGCTAATACAACAAGAATCTATAAAAGAGTAATGTCCTTAAAGTGTTCACCAAGTCCAAGTTGGCACCAACACCATTCCAAATCTCTGCAAATGCATCCCAACCCCAGTTCAGTCCATCAAAAACTGTCCCAGGAGGAGTCCAGGAAGAGTCCACATTCAGGAAAAGTCCACATGGCACTGGAATTGCCATCACACTTCTACACTCTGCAGTTAGCGTCAAAGTCCCAATGACTGCTGCTCCCAGCTGGCAATGACCCAGGTAGACTGGAAAAACCACCTGCAGCACGCATGAAAACGGAGCTTCCGTTTTCTTTAAACTGGAGAGGTGAACCCAGGGTGCCTTTCTCTGCAGCTCTGCAGTTATGGCATGGTGAAGAGAACCTGTGGATACACTATCCTGGGTAGCAGAGGTAAGTTCGTCTAAATTAGGAGTAAGTCCCAGCCTAAAACAGGCATGGGGCATTGAAGCAAGAGGAATAAAGGAAACACTAAATATTAAACAAAGCAGCAGAAAATAAGACTATCAACACCCACAACAGAGATCTTTGAGGGATGAATAAAAAAACTGAATATTCAGGCAAGGCATAGTAGGTAGCCCTTGTGTCCATAATAAAGGAGATCAGTTTACCTGCTACTTGGAAGAAATACCCTAGGCTCGTCCACAGCAACGTGAGATGGGGCCGATGGCCCTGGGCACCTTTAGTCTTCAGTGGCAAGCCTCAGTAGGCTGGCAAGGTCAGGTCACAGGTAGCCGGAGCAGGGCTAGAAGAGACTGAACCCTCCCTTGGAGGAGTGAGGGAGCAGCTTACCTTCCAGCGTCCCTTTTTTTCCATAGTAAAGGCATGTCCCTGGTGGGGGTTGAGAAGCCTGGCAGGCTTTAGCTCAATGACCTTCCTTTCCACTCTTGAAGCAGGGCCCTGATGGGAGTCCTATGGAGTCTCTCGAGGGCGTTGGAGTCTTTATGGGTGTATGCCAAGAGCTGGTATTTTACCTGATCTCTTTTTGGCTCTGTCTGCCTTTTCTGTTCCTCTCTTGGTCATTATAGACCTTAAATGCCATGCTCAGAAGATCTCATTGAGGGGTTTGAGGGTCCCCATCTGCCTATATAAACTTTTTCCATATACCTAGGGCTGATTGGAAAAAGACAAAACAGCATTATCAGCTGGACTAAATAAAAGTTAGAAGTTTGCAGGAAGAGAAAAGAAGTTTGGCATCTTTTGTAGGATTTCAGAGTCTCTCAGTTGCTGAATCAACCTGTACATTAATGTTTAAGAGAAAATTTTTAAAAGGTCCAAAACACGAAGTTTTATTGAAAACAATAAAATATAGCAGATTCTTATTTTAAAGTAAAACTGACTTTTCCCAGAAATTTCCTAGTACCGCATTATTTTGATTACTATTAAAAACAAAACAAAACAAAGTCCCAATTTCAAAATATTTAGCAAACCTGTTGGTAAACATTCTTTTCATGGTTCTAGTTATTTTTCCTAAATTTTACATTTGCACCTTTTTAAGAATGAGAGTTTTTCTTTACACTAAAGGAAACAAATAGATTTATTGTAATAAACTTAAACATAAAAAACCTGAATGTCAGAATTACATAGACTTTTCATTCAGAATAAATATTTAAAGAATAAGCTGTTCTGATGCATCTAAAACATTCATCCAACAAATTAAAACAAATTTTAGCACATAATTGCACAATGCATGCTTGCAGCGGTGAGATACTATCAGGAATACAAAAACAAATCTATTTAAGTAACCCATATAATAACAAAGTATTCAATGTATTAATACTATTAGAGAGGTACTATAAATTGGTACAGTAGCTTAGTGCCATGAAAGATTAATTTCAACCAGTCTTTAAAGAGAAAGAGGTAGGTAGTATGTAGTCATGTCAGACAGCTTAACTCCTGAAGCAAGTTTAGATTTTAATAGAATCTTATCTCTCTCCTATATTTACCAATGGAATTAGAGCCTTGCTTAGGGTGGCTCTTCCTTCTTCCTTGTCACCACACAGATTTTTAAGCATTTGTTGAGTATACTTTATAATATCTTTACTTCAAAATTGCAAGACATACTTGTCTTTATGTTAACTTAACAAAACATAGTAAATGCATTTTCAAGTAACATTTCCAAGCTTATTAAAACAGTTCTATTAATTAACAGGCAAATTAAAGTGCACAATAAGGCTGGAAAATTCCAGTACATTATTTCCAGTGGCCATTATTTTTCTATATTATTAATGAAAATCTACACCTTTGCTAGGTAAATTCACCCTGTTTAAGTGTTGCAGCCTGAAGTTTGAAGCAGTTTGGCCAAAATTAGCAAGTTTTAGGATTCACATTTTATTCAATTTAAATTTAAATGAGCGCGCTATATTTATTCCAATTAAAATTAGAAATTTGTAGGGATGATATCATCTTTAATCCTAGCTTGCACACAGTGGGTAAGCAAAAACGCACACACCAGGCTTCAAAACCCACTCACATTCAGTGCTCACAAAGCTACTGACCTATCCGAGCTTTCCAGAATCAAAGGTTCCAGCTTATCAGACCTATCCACCTCTGCTCCCCATCTTCTCCCTTCTCTTTGCATAAACTCTGCACAAACCGGCCCCTCACTCAGCACTCCACCATCCTGGCCGCCTCTCCCGGCCTCCTCCACGTGGCCTTTCTCTGCTCTCTCCTCTAAAGTTAATCTCAGGAACCAAGAAAGCAAGCTCCGCTCTGCCCTCATTTTATAGTGTAGAAATCCAAACCTCTAATCCAGGGGTCTCAAACTCGCGGCCCGCGGGCCACATGCGGCCTGCCGAATAATTTTGTGTGGCCCGCAGACTAATCCACAAAGTTCAAAATATTTTGGATAATATTAAGTAAGCCTAGGGGCCTACTTGTATTTTTTATTTCTCTAGCATCCTAGCTAGATATTAGCTTAGTCAACAGCAGTTGTGATGCAAACTACAGTTTCTGGTCGTTTTGTGACACTGAGTAAACTGCATGTACGATTGTGCTTGTACTGATTTTTTTTGTTTTCAACTGCAGTGAGAAAAGTGTTGCGTAACAGTTGCCTTTTGTAGACCTAGTGCGGCCCCCCGAATGGCTATGATCTTGCTCTGCGGCCCACATGCTGAGTTGAGTTTGAGACTCCTGTGTCTAATCCAATATACAAAATAGGGAAGTCTCCAACACAAAGGCACTTATCAGAGACATGATGGGATTGTACCACCCCACATCAAAAAGGGCGGTGAAGGCTTAATCCTAAAACCAAGCCCCAGGCTACAAGAATTCTGCCTGCCCACAGCCTGCAGAGACACACATTAATATCACCGGGGCAACGGCCTCCACGTGGGCAGCGCCATCTTTAACAAAGTGAGCATAATATATTTTATCTGCCCAACACCTTTATTAAGATTTGCACCGGCCGATAAGCAAACACACAGGGCTCCCAAAGCCACTGACACATTCTCTGGTTCCAAAACCAGGAGATCTTCTCTGGTATTTCCTAGAATCAAAGGCTTCACCAGTCCCAAAGCCCCAGGACGCTGACTGGGCCCTTCCTTTTCCCCCAGCCAAACACTGTCCAATCTCGCTGGGGCGGGACCTGCCAAACCCTGCCGCCGCCTGCTCACACAACTTCCTCTTCCTTACGTGCCGAAAGGCGCTTCTTTCAGGATGACCCCAGCCTGGGGAGCACCCCACACAATCAGCCCTGGGACGCCTTGCGGCCCCCTTTCCTCACGCTCTAAAAACTTTGACGAACGCAGTGACAAAAACAGACAAACAGCAAAAAAAAAAACCAGACAAACAGCAAAAACAGATAAATAGGCGCCATCACCTGCTCTCGAGCTGGGAATATCTAAACTCAAACGGGGTTCCCTAAATGCGGGGTGCCCCCACCAAAGTTTCCCAACCTCGCATCCAAGGGGAAACCGGGCACCGGCTCCTTCCCGGCCCGTCAGCCAGAGCACACGTGGCAACCAAAACGGTCATGACCTTGTTTCTACTTACCCGGGGTTGGACAATAAAGCTCCGATGTGATGTGCAGTCCAACGGCTCCTTCCCGGCCAATGCACCAAATGTTAATCCAAATTCGGAGGGACCCAAATTATGGAAGACAGGAGCAAGGTCCGTCGTTTACACATTAAAGCTTTATTGTCTAGCTTGGCCAAGCGGCGGGAACTCCGACAGAAATCTGACGGAGAGCGTGCCGGCCCTTTGTTTTACTTAGTTTTTATAGTTTTGTAAGTGGGAAGTACAGAAGCAAAAATTGCAATTAGGAGCCCCTTACCGCTATTGGTTATAGTCATATGTCCTTTAACATGATAGGACCACATTCAATTTGCAAACCATACATCATTTTGGAGAAAACAAAATTTACAAGTCAACACAATGGTAGAAAGATATCTTTTTACATATTAAAAGGCCTTCCTATATTTTCTAGTGTTCATCCGCCATCTCTCTGTCCAGAGTCAGAGGTATTAACCACATGCATTTACATAAGAGAGGTAGTTTCCGTGGGGACAAATGCCCGCAAATGGCTCATAGTTATAAGAAAAGGTTTATTTTGGCTTTTCCCTTCCTGCACCTGGCTAGCCATTCACTCCTTTCCTCACAGGTGTGGTGGAATGTCAGGGAATCTATGCTTTCCTTCCCTTTTCATTTACAATACAATGGCAAGAGCCATCCTGGTTATGCCAATCACACAGTACAGAGACTATTCTCACAATTTCTCTGCACACCTTAACCCAAATTAATAAAATGTTCTCCAAGCCTCCTAAAATATTAATTCTGTAGCCTTTGGTACTTTACAACACCTGCGGGTGAAATGGCTCAGTGGCTCCTCAATTTTGTTTTCATTGATCCATTATGGACATTTGGGTTGTTTCTACTTTTTGGCTCTTGTAATAGTGCCACTGTGAACATTCACAAATACTTACATAACAAAACAAATAGAATTATCTAGAGTGATCCTTGCTAATTATCATAGCTTTTGTTATTTTAAATAAATGCATTGAATTGGTTCTTCCACTTCCCACTGTTTTCTACCTTTTCCTAAACGTATGGAAAACTGTTCCCAGTTAGTAGCCATTTCTAGGTACTAGAAGTTTAAAAGGTATTTTTTTCATCAATTTAAGAATTGTAATTATTTTCTGTTGATGACTTTATTATTATAAAATGAAACATTTTTGTAGGTGCCCTGTCTGACATGGCTACAAAGATGAAGCAAAGAAAAACAGAAGATGAAAACTATGAATTTAAAGTTAAATGGACCAAGACTTTCTTGTTTATTCAAAACTTAAATGGCCTTCTGACCTGTCTTATTTGTCAGGAAAAATTGGCATATAGCAAGAAATCAAATTTGGAGAAACACTTTACAACTTAAACACATGTCATTTAGTACTAAATATCCTGTCGGTGATGCAAGGAAGAAAGCAGTTGAGGAACTTCTGAAGAGTCAAGAAAAATCAAGTTCTGTATTTAATTATTGGATGCAATCTTCCAACAATGTTCATATTGCAAGTTTTGTGGTTAGTCAAGAGAATGCTAAGAGAGGAAAACCATATACAGATGGCAAATACATAAAAAGTTGTTTTATAAATACATCCAAAGAGTTATTTCAGGATTTTAAGAACAAAGCAGATATTCTAAAAAAAAAAATTAAAGAGTTACCATTGTCTGCTAAACCAGTGAAAGATAGAACAGTCAAAATGTC
The DNA here is from genome assembly GCF_036850765.1 of Saccopteryx bilineata. NCBI lineage: Eukaryota > Metazoa > Chordata > Mammalia > Chiroptera > Emballonuridae > Saccopteryx > Saccopteryx bilineata. The sequence continues at coordinate 155,483,588 of NC_089494.1, forward strand.
TTTGAATATAACCAACCAGCAAGTCAAGGATCTTAAATTGGTTTCAGCTTTATCAATAGCAGTTGACGAGTCTTGTGACATAAATGATATATAGCAAATTTCACTTATTGTATGATTTATTTCATCTACAGGTCCTAAAGAAGAACTTTGAGGATTATTGCCACTCAAAGGTCAAACAGGTGGAGAGGATATAGCAAATGCTGTAATTGAGTGCATGGAAAACATCATATTCCACTCGATTAAATTGTCTCAATTTCAACAGACAGGACAAAAAGTATGACCAGGGTAAGAAACAGGTTTGTTGCAATTTTGAAAGAAAAAAATAATCACGAGATACTTACTTACCATTGCATCATTCCTCAAGAAGCGCTTTGTAAGCAGACATTTCCAGAAGAAATTTGCAAAGTTATGGAATTGGTGATTAAGATTATCAACTCTATTATAGCTAAAGCTCTTAATCATTGGCAATTTAAAGAATTTTTAGTTGAAATGGAGAGTGAGTATGCAGATCTTCTGCTGCATAACAAGGTACGTTGGTTATCAAGAGGAAACGTTTTGAAACATTTTGCTTCCTTATTAACAGAAATTAAAGCATTTCTCCTTGAGAAGGGTGTTCACTATCCAGAACTAACGAAGGATCAGTGGGTCCAAAAATTTTATTTCATGGTAGACGTTATGTCTCATCTAAATCAGCTTAATTGTAAACTACAGGGGAAAGGAAACACAATTTTTTTTTTGATGTTAGAAGAAGTTATTTCATTCAAAAACAAATTATCTTTTTTTGCTAAGATTTTGAAAAAAGAAACTTTGATTCACTTTCCAAGCCTGTTAAAACATCACCAAGAAAATAATTCTGATATTGACATTTGCTATTTCAAAACACTTTTAAATATGAGGGAAGCTTTTCGCAACAGGTTTTAGGAATTCAGAAACAGCAAAGCAAAGTTAACCTTTGTTAAAATACCTCTTAATGCTACTGTAACAGAATTAAAATTTTCTCCCTTTAATATTGACATTGGCAACTTTGAAATGCAATTGCTGGATTTAAAAAACAAAGAATTGTGGAGCTCGAAATTTGAACGTCTTTGTGCTGATATAGAAATATTGGAGAAAAACAAATGTGAACCTAGTTCACAGCACAAGTCATCTGCTTTGATAGACCTGGAGAAGGAGGATATGTTGATTTTTAACACCTGGAATAGTATTCCTGACTCATATAATCAGCTGAAAAAACTAGCGTTTGCTGTTCTTTCCTTATTTGGGTCTACATATTTATGTGAACACTCATTTTCAAGCATGAACCTTATCAAGAGTAAATTGAGAAGTCGTCTTATAGATGAGAACCTGGAATCATGCCTAAAATTAAAAACATACAACATACAAACCTGACTTACCCAAACTTTCCAAGGAGATGCAAGGCCATTGTTTACATTAGTGTTTGTCAGTCATTGTCATGATTTAATTTTATGGATACCTTCCAATTTAGTTTTATCAATAAATAATATTGTTATTAAGTATGATATCAAGTTTTATTCAACATACCTATAGTTTAAGACTTAAAACTTTAAGTAAAGTTTATTAAGTTAATTTTAGGGAGCGTTGTGGAGTGAAAGAAGATGTAGTGTCGAGGACTGAGAAAGGTATGTTGAGATGGTTTGGACGTATAGAGAGGGTGAACGAAAGAAGATAGATGAAACAAGTACACAAGACAAGTGTGGATGGGAGAGTTGGAAGGGGTCGACCTCAGCGAACGTATCTCAATCAGATTGAGGATGTTTTTAGCAAAGACCAGTTTAGGAGTACACTAATTAAGTTAATAACAATGTACCTACCTATATAGTTTAAGTTTAAAAAATTTGGTCTCAAAAAAAATTTCAATCATTGTACTATTGATATTTGGCTCTGTTGACTAATGAGTTTGCCGACCACTATACCAGGCAATTTCATAAATCCCTGAACAGCTTATATAAGTATCTTCCTGTATAAGCTGTCTAGTTCAGACATAGGAGGGTCCCTGGGACACAACACCCTACTTTCTTTTTCATCATCAGGGGCTCTGATGGCCACTCTAATACACACATAGCCTAGCCCAAGTTAATGTACAGGGAACCTCAACTTCAGAGTGAAAGTTGAGAGAATGAATTATGGGACATGCAAGCCTCATTGTAGAAATTAGATAAGAATATAGCAAGGTTCTATAACTTTCAAGTATGTAAGAGAAAGTTCCAGATCCATAGCAGTTTGGCACCAGCTTGTTTTCTGAGCCAAATGCTGGTCTCAGAATCCCTGAATTAGGAGAATCTTAAAATAGCCCCAGACCAGCTCTTCTGTGGAATCCATGCTGACCCCTGACAGCTTTTCCCAGAGTGGACAGATGTTCCGTGTGTGCGATTCACTCCTAGTCCCAAAGAGATCAAAACTCAGAAACATCACTACCCAGTGAGACATACCAATTATGACAAAATTATCCTGAAGGTGGTTTAGCAGGTGATTTAGAAGATAATTAGTAGAATATATTAGGAAGAGAGGTTCACAATGCACTTCAATAGTAAGTCAGTTCTCACCCATATTTAGAACAGGCTATCTAGACATGGAACGGAAAGAGAACTAATTTGGCAACACAAATTACATGAAAGTTTTATAAGGAAAATGAAAAGTTTGTACCGCAGAGGGAATGAGTCCCTAGGAGTGTGGGCGGACAGATGGTTGGGGATGTCGGCGCAGAGAGGAAACCCTGAAGCATCCGGAGGGCTAGGAAAAGTGGCCCAAAAACCACCCCTCTTTGTGCAGTGAAGCCGCGGAATAGAGGACTTCGGCTGATTTACGACGAGGCTACACATGTGTGGGACAGGAAAGACAACATTTTCCTCCTCACTTAGCTTTTGTTTGTCAGGATAAAATAAATAAAAGAAAGTTAAATTAAATGAAATTAAATTAAATGTAAAAGTTTCATGAAGTTTTATAGGTCTGTCCTTTCTCCCCCCCCCCCCCTCCTTTCCTCTCATTCTCCCCTTCTCTCCTTTCTCCTCGCTCCTGCTGTCACTCTGGTTCTCTCATTCTCCTCTCCACTACTACCTCCTGCTTTCCTGAGAAAAACGTTGGGTGAACTAGTGGGACAAACTATAGTATAATATGTTACAGATAAAAGAGTGGGAAAACATAAACATTTTTTTAACATAGATAAATAAATGAGTAGACACTTCTATGCACCCTCACTGAACACCACGCATGAAGAAAGCATTGTGCTCATTCAGGAACACAAAGATAAATCTTTTGAATGTCAATTATAGATGGAATAATGGAGACAGTGCTTATGTGTTAGAGCCTAGATCTTCTCACCTTCTCAAAGATGTTGGTCCAGGAATTTTCCTATTTCTTTTCTAGTTCACCTATCTCCAGTTCTCCTTCATTCCCATTGGAACACAAGCATACATCGATCTTAAAACAAACAAGGAAGCAAACAAACCAACATGTTTCTCTCAACACACTTCCACTAGCTTCCAACCAATGTCTGTGTTCCCCGGAGCAGACTTCCACGAAGGGTCTGTTATCAGCCTCCATTGTCAATTCTTCTTTTCCCACCACTCTACCGAACTTGCTCTGTGTCTCACTCCTCATCTTATGATCAGTTCCTGACATGATCACCTCATGTGACTTCCAGGACACTCTTGTGGGTTTCTTCACATCTTGCTGGTGGCTTCTCAGTCTCCTTTGCTGACTTACCCTTATGGCCTAACCAGTTTATGGTGGAGGATGTCAGATCCTCTTCTCTACTCTCACTCCTGTGGCCCTGCTGTCCAGTCACTTGGCTTAACCATCTACATACCAACAATGCCCAAATTATTACCTCTCATTTAGACTTCTCTCCCTTACTGGTTCAAATACCCAAATGTCTAGTTGATAGAACTACTTGAATGTTGAAGACACATTTCTAACTCACTATGTTCAAAACAGAGATACTGATACTCTCAAAGTTACTTCATCCAAAGTCTTTCTTAGGTCAGGTCTTCATGGAAAACCTGACCTTCCAGTTGCTCAGACTAAAATTTTAACAGTCACCTTTCTCAAATTCCTGATTTCTCTTTCTTCAACAGATATCCAGAATCTGACCATTTTTAACATCTGAAATCTTATCCCCCTGGCCCCAGCCACCACTATCTCATTGCAGTTACTATAGTCACTTCCTAATAGGTTTTGTTGTTTCTCATCCTTGTACCCTTACAGTCAGGTCTCACATAGCAGCCTGAGTGATCCCTCTAAAGTGCAAGTCAGATCATGTCAGTCTGTGCTTAATACCCTGAAGTGGTTTCTAATGTCATGTTGAGTAAAAACCAAAACATTTTAGGCTTAAAGGAATTCTATAATATGGTTCCCAGAACACTTCTAATCTTCTCTCTGGCTTTTGTCCCTGCACTAACTCTATCTACCCCAGCCACACCAGCATGCTTGTTCTTTTTCCAAAATGCCAGGTTGTTCCCACCTTGAGGCCTTTACCGTGATGTGACTGTCTCATATTTCTGGATGCTCTTCCCCTAGTTATATCGAAGGCTAACCCCTCTACCTCTTTCAAGTTTTGATCGAATCTCATCTTCTCAGTTAACCTACATTGTTTAATCTAAAATTGCAATCTGCACCCTCAGTACTCTAAATCCTCTACTTTCCTCCACTTTTTGTGATTCTTATGATCTCACATAATCTGTGATTTACTTATTTATAATGCTACTTTTTAATGTCTGGGTTCCTTGACCGGAATGCAAGCTCCTTGAAGGACAGATATTTTTATGTTTTATTCACTGATGACTTTTAAGTGATTTGATTACAGCCGGGCACATAATAAAAGTGAAATCATCATTTACTAAATTAGGATTTCTATCTTTGAGGAGCTTATATCCAAGTGGAAAAGAATGTACAGGGACAATTAGTGTGCTCGAAGTACTTAGAGAATACATAAAAAGGAGCCATTTACTGTATTGGGGTTGGGGATTTGATGAGAGGTTTAGCGAAAAAAACAAGAGGGATCTCAGAGCTAAACCTCAAAAGGTGAACAGGTAAAGCTGAAAACCTGGACCAGAAGCCCAGGGAAAGGGCAGAACATTCAAAATAGTTTCCTTTTTTTTTTTTTGTATTTTTCTGAAGCTGGAAACGGGGAGAGACAGTCAGACAGACTCCCGCATGCGCCCGACCGGGATCCACCCGGCACGCCCACCAGGGGCGACGCTCTGCCCACCAGGGGGCGATGCTCTGCCCCTCTGGGGCATCGCCCCGCGGCGACCAGAGCCACTCTAGCGCCTGGGGCAGAGGCCAAGGAGCCATCCCCAGCGCCCGGGCCATCTTTGCTCCAATGGAGCCTTGGCTGTGGGAGGGAAGAGAGAGACAGAGAGGAAGGAGTGGGGGGGGGGGTGGAGAAGCAAATGGGCACTTCTCCTATGTGCCCTGGCCGGGAATCGAACCCGGGTCCCCCGCAGGCCAGGCCGACGCTCTACCGCTGAGCCAACCGGCCAGGGCCTCAAAATAGAGTTTAGCATGCAGAGTACAACAGTTTGAAGTTATAAAGTCTATAGGTATAAGAGGGACTCCAAAAAATGAAGCTTAAGGATTTATCTCCTCTATTTTTATTTACTCATTCATTCTCAATAACCATTCCTTCTATAATCATTTTTGTTTGTTTGTTTGTTTATTCTTCTGCTTAAATACTGGACTCTATTGCATTGACTAGTAATAACTATAATTTCTGAATTGAAGAATTATAGAGGGCAAAATTTACTGTATGAGATAAGATGAGGAAGATACCCAGAGAGAAAGATCCAGAAAGATGAATAAGGCTGGGGTGATGGTAGGGATAGAGCCAAAAAGAGAAAGGCACTGAGAAGGCTTGGGCAGTTGCCACGAAGACTGGAAGTTTAGAAAGAAAATATTTCTTTGAGTTGTATAGTGTTTTCTTTCTCCACCAGAAAACTTTAGTAAAAAACAACATGCAGGCAACAGTTTTTGGAGTCAATCTGTATTAGTTTTCAATATAACATCCCTAAATGTTCCTACTAAGAAATGAGAGTTTATTCAGAAGTAGATTGATGGGTGTGTTTGACTTAGAATTCAGGTCCAGTATGTTTCTGAGGTTATTAAGCTAGAGGTTTTGGGTAAGTGATGACCCTACTGGGCAATGAAAGGAACTCAGGAGGAATATGTTAGCAACTAAGAGAGGAACTTAAAATAATGTGTCTAGATTTTAAATATTAATTTTAAAAAGACTAAGGGACATGCAAGCGAGATACCTAACTAAATTTAGAATACAAATCTAAAACTCAGGAGAACTGAAAATAGAGATGTTGGTGTGATCATTAGACATGTGAGTGTTGAAGTAGAGGGTGTAGATGAAGTCATCATCCAGGGACAGAGTGGAGAAGAAAACAAGAGATTCAAAGACAGATTGAAGAGAGGTGGTCCAGAGAAAAGAAGCCAGACAAAAGATAGAGATAACTGTACAAACTAAAGAAAGTCAAGAAGCTGTGCCCTAAAAACTAAGAGAAGTTTCCAGATTATTTCCCACATACTCTCTCTCTACCGTTCTCTTCCCCTTTCCCTCCACTCTGTCTCACATACGCATACACTCCCCTCCTTTTATGATCAAATCAGTTCAAGAGTCTAAGTACTAAGAAGGTCTTTGAAAGAACATGCCACACTTTTGCCTACTCACCCAATTCCTTCTTACACTTAAGCTGTCTCCTGAGTGTGCCAGATCATTTGTAGGGAAGAGGAAACAATAATAATAATAACTAACATTTGTTAAGGGCCAATTGCTGAACTAAGGTTTTGTTTTTAATTTATTGGGTGTACATAGATTCTAGTGTCCCCTGAATACCTGCCCCTCCCCCATGTTCCCCCCCTTGCCCTCTTCCCCACAACGCCCTCCCTCCGGTTTTGCTTTCCTTCTCTCATCCCATCCTATCTTCCCCTTTCCCTCTGTCTGCTTTCCCTCTGGACCCTTTGATCCCACCTATTCCATTCCTCATGAACTAAGTTTTTATACAGATTATCTCATCAAATGCTCATAACAACTTGAATATTTAAGTAATGGCCAAGGTCAAAGATCTGAGCAAGTGGCCAAGCAGGGATCTAAATCTGAACAGATCATCTGCCTTGGTTCCTGCTTTACACTGAGCCTCAATGAGTTGCTATGTTTCTAGTATTGCTCTGGATGAAAAAGATTAAGGAGTCTCAATGTATTTTCTAACTCAAAAAATTAGAAGATCTAAAACCCAATTTTAAAATTCACAGTGATAGAGAAAGGAAATGATCCCACTTAAGAACAAACCTGAGTGTAATAAAAGAGATATTAAAACATGAGTAGATTACAAAGGGGATACAGTAATATAAATAATTCCAAGTGTTGGAGAATATTTATTTATTTTATGAGAGACAGAGAAATCCACAAATTTGAAAAGCACTCAGAAAAGAAAGCTAGTCTTCATTCCTATCCTGGAGATCATTTCTGGCTTCCTTACTTCCTTGTTAAATTCCTAATCCAGATAAATGTTGAGTCATTTTCACTTTATCAGAATGTCAGAGTACCTGCACTTGAGTCTTCACTACATGTCCAAAAAAGGATCACATGTCCTGTGTTACGCTGGCTATTTCTGATAGCAGAATCCTCAGATACGTTCTTTACTGGTCCCATGGTCTCAGTCTGTTTTTAGAAGGACATTTTTCAGTTTAAATAAATTAAGAGTAATTTAACTTCATTTGTTATTAAAGATTCTGAGATTTTTTTTTCCAGCACCCAAACTATACTCTATTATAATATTTCAAGACTAGATTGAGTTGTGGATTTACAAGTATCCTTAAATATACTAAATTAGTTACTAAATATCACCACTTTCATGGGTGAAACATACTGGTGGAAAGCCAGTCATTATAAAATCCTCTATTTTCTGGATCACAAGTGGTCTAAAACTAGCTCTACTTTTTATGGTGTAGAAAATATGGCCTGGACAGGTAACTCAGAAGGTTAGAGCATCATCCTGATATGCCAAGGTGTGGGTTCGATCCCCAGAGGGGTGGAGAGGCAGATGGCCACTTCTCCTGTGTGCCCTGACTGAGAATCAAACCCGGGTCATCCACATACCAGGCCAATGCTCTACCACTGAGCCAACTGGCCAGAGCTAGTTTACAGTTTTTCAGTTGAAGTTTTCTTTAATTGAATTCTATTATCATAGAACAAATATGGTTGAGTGGAAAACTGAAATCTCTTTGACTCAGCGAACCAAGGCCCTTGGCCTAAGATCTTACTGAATGGCAATTATTCTAACTTCAGAAAAGTCAAATAACCAGGAAGAAACAGTAGCCCCCTGGGATTCTAATCTTGCAGCTTCAAACCTGCAAAATATAGTTCAAGATAAAGGCTTCTCTCTCAGAGAGGTCTCAGTTACCGTCTCAGACCTTAGCTTCCTTACTAAATTTCAACTTTACTTTGACCTCACAGCACCTGTAGTCCTAGATTTACTTCAAAGACCTTTGGGTTAAATTATAGTCGTGCTTTTGATGTTATTACAAATGATTAATTTATTTTGAAGCTTTAACCAACCAAGTTATATTGTTAACATCGTTAGTTCAAGCAAGGAATATTGGTCAGAAGGCAGAGAATACAATTGTATCAGAAGTTGTGTTGCTGTTCTGGACACATCTTAATGATATAGCATGTCTCTGTAACTATGGACTAAAACATTAGACCTAACCATTCACCATATGATACCTACATGCCCAAATTGTTGGATGGGCATCCTTAAGCATTAATCCTCCAAACAATGATATAGCCCTGCATCTAAGGGAAATCTGTTGTCCCACTTCTATGATAGCAAATATTTGTGGATATGGTCTTTTTCTCATACCAACAAAACAAGCGGGGTCAGTCACAATCAGGAAGACCACCAACATTTTTATTATTCAAATTTTGCATTTTAACCTTTTCTATAGTTACTAGCTTACCAGACTCTTCCTCCTGCTAGACTGGAAACTTCTTTAGAACATAATTTGTTTATTATTATATTTCCAGGGCCTTTATTGCCTGGCAAAGAGTAGATGCTCCATAAGCATTAAATAAATGACATCTTTTTGTAAATACTTATGGATTACATTGTAAAAGCTGTAATCAGTGGTCAAAATCCAGAGGAGGACTCTAAAATTTTCCTTCCTAACATCTTAGAGAATTTTTCATTTTCTGTCTGAGCAAATACAGGCCAAGCCAGCAGAGGGCAGTATGACAGACTGTGGAATTTAGTTTCACATGAGGACTTTTAGACACTGGGGTAGCAAGAGGTTGTTCACATATGAGATGCCAGGTTATTTTCATTTGCTGTACAGAATATGTAGAGTTTACTCATTATTCTTTTTTTTTTTTTTTTTTTTAAGCAAGCAGTTTTGTTTTTTTTTTAATTTTTTTTTTTTAATTTTTTTTTTTTATTTATTCCTTTTTTTAGAGAGGAGAGGGAGAGGCAGAGAGAGAAAGAGGAGAGACAGAGAGAGAGGAGGGGGAGGAGCTGGAAGCATCAACTCCCATATGTGCCTTGACCAGGCAAGCCCAGGGTTTCGAACCGGCGACCTCAGCATTTCCAGGTCGACACTTTATCCACTGCGCCACCACAGGTCAGGCTTTACTCATTATTCTTAAAAGATAGTTTTGATGCTTGGTGCCATAAGTCCAGTAGGATGTTTAGGAAATAGAGAATCCCCAGTTTCTGGATGATGCTCAAGTCAAGGCGGAGGTGGGTGGGGCATCACCTTTCCAATGTGACTTGGATTCCTCAGGACAATGACATGCATGTACAGAATGCCATCACAAGTTAACATATTGCAATGTGGCTGTTCAACAGAAAGTATTGCCAGATTCTAAAGAGAGATTCCATGCTCATGGAAAGAGGGCCAAAAATACAGCAAGTTACTTCAAACAATCCTGAATGATGGAGTGTGTATCTGACAAGGGGAAAGGCAAAGGACCTTATTTTCCCCTGCCACAGACACCAGAAGGTATCAACATTTTTTAGCAATGGGGAAGAAAGTGCCAATCATTGCTGTAGTTTATCTTCAAAACCATACATGCTAATTCATTTTCTAGAATGTGTGAAACTATTTTGACCATTCTTTTTGGAACAGAGTACTGGAGGTCATTCTAAAGTGTTAATGGTGAAAGCAGACCTCGGTTCTTGAGTTCTGGCTAGGAAAAGAACTCAGATCCAAGACTAAAACTCATGAGGGAAGGTTTATGCACTAAGCAAAGTAAAAGTATACTCCAAAGAAAAGTTTTGAGCAGGCAGCTCAGAAGAACTGCCCTGGGGTATGCGGTTAGGGCTCCTTTTAACACAGGGGCTGCAGAGGAGTATTAATTGCTTTCTTCTTCAAGCTGACCTACAGGACCCCTCTCATGGCCTTCATCCTTGTAGAAGTCTGATGGGGCCTTTCTTTAGCCTACTTGTCCTTCTCTAAGTGTGTGGGGGTCTGCTGCACAACTAGCTACATGCCAGGGGAGAAAAGGTCAGCAGGAAAATCTGACCCGAAGGACCACAGACAATTTACGGGGAGGAAAAGTTGCCTTAGGGGTGAGGCCCAGATTAAGGATACCTATCTCTAATGTTTGGTCTATCAGTTCTGCCTATTGCTAGGTGTCCAGGACTGATGACCTTCGCTAACTGACCCATCACACTTGCTCTACTCATGTCTGTATAACTGCCTACCACAAAAGCAATTGTCTTTGGAATTATTATTTTAGTACTATTCATTTACAATAACTCCTGATGATCATGCTTTTTTTCTTTTTTTAACATTTCATTTTAATAACAATGGAAACATTAAAAAATCTGATGTGTTGGAACCAAGGTACCTTTTACAATACTCCTTAATATCCTCAATACAATAAACATTTATTTCTTATCTACAGTGTGTTATGCACTTGACTAGTTTCATTTTTTCCTGTCTTCAAGGAACACTGTCTAGTTTCTTTCATTCTTTTTATTATTTTTATTAAATGAGAAGCAGGGAGACAGAGAGACAAACTCCTGCATGAGCCTCCAGCCAAGTCCCTACTGGGCAATGCTCTGCTCATCTTGGGCACCTGCCCCATTGCTTGGCAACTGAGCCAATTTAACACCTGGAGTGAGGCCATGGAGCCATCCTCAGTGCCCAGGGCCAACTTGCTTGAACCATTCAAGCTGTGGGTGGGGAAGAAAGAGAGAAAGAGAGAAGGAGGAGAAGAGAGTGTAAAGAAGCAGATGGTCGCTTCTCCTGTGTACCCTGACCAGGAATCAAATCCAGGACTTCCACATGCCAGCCAACACTCTAGCACTGAGATAACTGGCCAGCCCTGTCTAATTTTTTTTAAAATAATTTTATTTTTTTAATGGGGCGACATCAATAAATCAGGATACATATATTCAAAGGTAACAAGTCCAGGTTATCTTGTCATTCAATTATGTTGCATACCCATCACCCAAAGTCAGATTGTCCTCTGTCACCTTCTATCTTGTTTTCTTTGTGCCCCTCCCCCTCCCCCTTTCCCCCCTCCCCTCGTAACCACCACACTCTTATCAATGTCTCTTAGTTTCACTTTTATGTCCCACCTACGTATGGAATAATGCAGTTCCTGGTTTTTTCTAATTTACTTATTTCACTTCGTATAATGTTATCAAGATCCCACCATTTTGCTGTAAATGATCCAATGTCATCATTTCTTATGGCTGAGTAGTATTCCATAGTGTATATGTGCCACATCTTCTTTATCCAGTCATCTATTGATGGGCTTTTTGGTTGTTTCCATGTCCTGGCCACTGTGAACAATGCTGCAATGAACATGGGGCTGCATGTGTCTTTACGTATTAATGTTTCTGAGTTTTGGGGGTATATACCCAGTAGAGGGATTGCTGGGTCATAAGGTAGTTCTATTTTCAGGTTTTTTTTGTTTGTTTGGGGTTTTTTTGTATTTTTCTGAAGCTGGAATCAGAGAGAGACAGTCAGACAGACTCCCGCATGCGCCCAACCGGGATCCACCCGGCACGCCCACCAGGGGCGACGCTCTGCCCACCAGGGGGCGATGCTCTGCCCCTCCGGGGGTTTGCTCTGCCGCGACCAGAGCCACTCTAGCGCCTGGGGCAGAGGCCAAGAAGCCATCCCCAGCGCCTGGGCCATCTTTGCTCCAATGGAGCCTTGGCTGCGGCAGGGGAAGAGATAGACAGAGAGGAAGGAGGGGGGGGGTGGAGAAGCAAATGGGCGCTTCTCCTATGTGCCCTGGCTGGGAATCGAACCCGGGTCCCCTGCATGCCAGGCCGACGCTCTACCGCTGAGCCAAATGGCCAGGGCCTCTATTTTCAGTTTTTTGAGGAACCACCATACTTTCTTCCATAATGGTTGTACTACTTTACATTCCCACCAACAGTGTATGACGGTTCCTTTTTCTCCACAGCCTCTCCAACATTTGCTATTACCTGTCTTGTTAATAATAGCTAATCTAACAGGTGTGAGGTGGTATTGTCTAATTTTTTAACACCTATAATGAGTTTACTGAAAATAGAGGATGAGTTGATGGAGTCTATTGTCATCCTCTGACTCCCTCAAGATTTTATTGTCCTCGACACTTAAAAAAAATTTTAGCAATATTTATTGATTCCTTACAAAGGGCCTAGCATTTGGAAGTGCCTAAAAGAACCTTAGGACATGTTAAGTCTTAGGGAAATGTTGCAAACTTGGAGGTTAAGATTTTGGAGGTATAGAATCTAAAGTTGCTTCACCACAATATTGGGAGTATATACTGCAATGGTTAATTTTATATGTCAACTTAATGAGGCCATAGGATGAAAATATTTGATCAAACATTATTCTGAGATGTCAGTGAGGATGTTTTGGATTATATTGACATTTGAATTGGAGGCTAAGAGTAAAGCAAGAGACTCTTGCTAAAATGAGTGGGGTCATTTAATTAGTTGCAAGCCTGAATGGAACAAAAGGGCTAATCATCCTAGGAATAAGATGGAACTCTTTCTGTCTAACTACCTTTTAGTTGGGACATGTTATTTTCTGCCTTCAGGGTTGAATTGAAATATCAGCTCTTTTTGAGTCTCAAGGCTGCTGCTTCTTGGACTGGAATTAGGCCATTGCCAGTCCTGAGGAACCCTGACTAACATGTATACCTAGGGCTGGAGGGCTTAGGCGGTTAACTATTTGCCCAAGAGGAACTCAGCATTACAGTTTCAGAATAAAATTGAATAAGGCAATGACTTGGGGAAAATAGCATGGCATTTTCTTCCCATAATCACCATAATGAACCTACTTTAATAATTAAGAAAGCCATGTACCAAAAATCCAAATCAATCACCAGAGTTCATCAATAAAATATAAAGGAGATTTTTCTCTATAAAAAATTAAGAGAATTAAAATGAAGTCAATCTCATTTTAGGAGTTTGGTTTCATTTTTATTTCCAACACAGAGTTTAACAGGTTGATATTCTGAACTCTTTGTTTAGTGTAGAGAGAATTAATAGTCTTAGTCCAAGCAATGGAATGGAAAAGTTAGCAGAGTAGAGGTATTCCACAAAACCAGCTATTGCCCCCAAAATTAATGATATCCCCAAGTCAGTAGTACCCAGATTAGGTCCTTGAACTAGAACTTTGGCTTTACAGCTGAGAAAAAAGCTATATATCTGTGTATATGTGTGTGTGTGTTTGAATGCATGAGTGCAGTGTGTGTGAGTTGTGTGTGTACTGTATATGTTGGAGCGAAGAAGGTGTTGGAAGGTCTTTCTTTGCCCAAACAGCAGTCTTTTAAGAATAACTGAAGACACAAAGAATCATCTTAGCACTTACACATACTCTGCCTGTTACTGGAAAGGCCATAATGTTATTCCGGTTTCTGATAGTTATGTGCTTCTAAAATAGAAAAATATTTTTCTTTTTAAAAATCCATTCCTTCTTCTGAGAAGTTGTATATTTTTAAACCATTATGGAAAAGTCAAGATACTCTAGCAATAATTTCAGACTACACAATACATGCCAACAATTTCTAACATTGATGCAAATCTATATATAAAGGGGGACATATATTTAGTGATAAAATGAATTATGGCATTAGATGGACCTGGATTTTAATCCTGTCTCTGTTGTTTACTAATTGTGTATGCCTGAGCAGGTTTCTTAAGCTCTTTAATTCTCAGTTCTATAAAATGGGCTTATAATGGTACCTAACTCACAGAGTAGTTAAAAGAAAGAATAAGATGATTTATTTACACATTTTGTATAGGAGCAGACACATCTTAAGTATTCAGTAACTGTGAATAATGATAATGCTCTTGTCTATAAAATACTTATATTAATAATTAGACAATATAATAAAACTTAATAATGTATTATAGTATATTCCCCAACATCTCCTAACCTGAGAAGTTACATACTATATACTGTCACTTACTTAGTATTTTTAACTGACAAATTCAGCTTTGAAAGGATCTGTGCAGGAAACAGATTTGACCAGTCTTCTGGATGAATACATAAGAAGACTCATACAAGAAACAATTGTAAATGCTTGAACTAAACAATATATCACCAGGTCAATTAGATCTTCATGTATTAATGAGGTAAATAGGATACAAATGATTGTCAATGTTCTTTACTTGATTGTGGACCCACAATTGATCAGAGAGAGAATAACATATGCAGGAAACTTATAAACATTGTGCTATGTCCATTTATGTTGGATTACTGAAAATTAAATAAAAGAAACCACAACATGTAATTATTTGCATAAATACTCTCCAACTCTGACACTTTCTGGATTTGGTCCTGGGCAAGTTACTTCCTCTCTCTTTTTTTTCTAATCTGTAAAATGGAGATTTGCTTCACAAGTTATTTTGAGGGTTAAATGAGATAATGCACATAGTGAGTTTCTCATTGTGCTGTCGAGTTCTCAATAAATGGTGGCCATTATTACTCTAATTATAAATATTAGTACCATAATTTATCATAGTGAGACCTATAAATTTTAATAAGTAAGTACCAAGAGAAATACAACAGGGTCTCCATATCTGGCAAAGAAAATATCCCTATGGACTCTATGAAGGTACTCTGGAATGAAAGTAAGACAATATAGTAACCTTTGAAAGAACACAGCAGTTAAGCTTTGTACTTCTAGTGTACCAGTGAAATATAAGATCCTGTTTGCAAACAGTGAAGAAGCCACACCGAGACTTGTAGGAAAAGTGGAAATGCTGAAAGGGCTGCCCAGTTCCCTGGAGCGAACGGCAGCCGGGAGAGACTCACGTGTTGGGAAGTGAGTTTAGCAGAGAGGGGAGGGTCATGAGCTCCAGGAACAAATCCCCAGCCTGCAGCCCCAAAGCCTAGAAGAGGCATATGGACAGTATTTAGCTGGAAACAAGTCAGGATACTGTTTGTGAGACAGAGACTGATTTCTCAGACCCAGGATTCTTCTTAAAGGGACCACGCAGAACACCTCTCTCACAACCACTCACCCGAGGCTCCAGGGGACAAAGAGAGAGGAGAGTACCAGAGTAGCAGGAAGAGAGTGTAATCTAGGAGGCACAGGGAGAAACATTTTGGAAGACAGCCACCCTAACCTCTGAGACGAGTCACTCCCCAAATCTGAAGTGAATATTTCCCCTGGAAACAGCAATACCAGCAAAGGGAAGTGGGACACCAGCCAAACAAGCTCTCCCGCGGCACTCAGAGCAGAGTTGCTTAGAAGGAGAGAGCTTTCGGGACTACAGTACTGAATCTTAGGGTCTGAGCTGCAGCGTCCCCACCCACATGGCTGAGGGCTCACAGGAGGGCGAGACACTGTGGGATGCGGAAGCGTGGTTCTGTTGGCAAGGGCAGAAGCCAGCTGTCCACCACTGGGCCAAGGTGTGAGCTCAGTCTTGCCAGGATTGGGAGGAGGGGGCATGCAAAAGCGGTCGAGCCCAGCTGCAGGCAGCCTGTAATCCAGCCTGCAGGAGAAGGGCAGAAACCCCAGAAGGGGTGGAGACCAGCCCTTGAGCAAGGGCACAGGAGCACAGCCTTGCCTCACCTGCATAACCAAGGCTTGTGGCCTCACTTGAGAGTCGGCTCCTCCCACGGGGGTGAAGCGAAAAACCCAGATCAGGCAGAGTCCTGCTAATGAGCGTGGGCACGCAGTCTCGCTTGGCCTGTGGAGCCAAGGCTTGCAGCTGTCCCACGAGTGGGCTCCTCCTGCAAGGGCAGGGTGAAAGCCTGGAAACAGGCAGAGACCCGCAGCTGAGCAAAGGTGCTCGCCATTACCCTCAGGGCCGAGCATAACACCACCCACAAAGGCGGGGCAAAGGCCAAGGCCACCAAGGCTTGTACACCCAAGGATGTGATCACAGCCACTCCCATGAAGGAGAGGCGGAAACCACAGCAACAGCCCCAGTGGGCAGGCACCGGCAACCACCATACCCAAATGCCCTAGGCAGGAACAGCAGAGGGGAAGGCAGGCTTGCAGAAAGACCATATACAGGGAACAGAGGCCACACCCAGTGGACTCCAGTGGTCACAACCTTCCTTTAAACAGAGAAGATGAGAAGGCAGAGAAATGCAAAACAAAGGAATCCAGAGAAATCCCCAGAAAAGGACCTGATGAATCAGATATAACCAAATTACCAGATGCAGAGTTTAATATAACGATTGTTAGGATGCTCAAAGATATTAGAACAACAATAGATGGTCATTACCTAAATAAAGAGATAGCAAATATAAAAAAGGACATTGAAATAATAAAAAAAAATCAGTCAGAAATGACAAATACAATATCAGAAATAAAGAACACAATGAAAGAAATTAAAAGCAGGATGGATAAAGCTGAGAATCAAATAAATGAGTTAGAGGACACGATAAATAAAGGCATGGAAGCAGAGCAGAAAAAAGAAAAGAGACTCAAAAAGTCTGAGGAAACTCTAAGAGTGCTCTGTGACAACATGAAGAGAAATACATCCACATCATAGGGGTTTCTGAAGAAGAAGACAAAGAACAAGGGATAGAGACTTTGTTCAAGCATATCATAGCTGAAAACTTCCCTCAATTAAGGCAGGAAAACATCTCACATGTTCAAGAAGCACAGAGAACTCCATTAAAGAGAAACCCAAACAAATCAACACCAAGATACATCATAATTAAAATACCAAAGCTAAGTGATAAAGAGAAAATATTAAAAGCTGCTAGAGTAAAAAAGATTATCACCTACAAAGGAGCCCCCATATGGATGACTTCTGACTTCTCAACAGAAACCCTTGAGGCCAGAATGGAATGGCAAGAAATATTCAAAGTAATGCAGAACAAGAGCCTACAACCAAGACTACTTTATCCAGCAAGGCTTTCATTTAAAATTGAAGGAGAAATAAAAAGCTTTCGAGACAAAAAAAAACCAAACTCAAGGAATTTACAACAACAAAACCAAGGCTGCAAGAAATGCTAATGCTAAGGGGCCTGCTGTAAACAGATCAAAGGAGAAAAAGAATATAGCAAAAGAGGAATACAGTTTTAAAGAATAAAATGGCAATAAACAATTACATATCAATAATAACTTTAAATGTAAATGGATTAAATGATCCAATCAAAAGACATAGGGTAGCTGCATGGATAAGAAAACAGGACCCGTACATATGCTGTCTATAAGGGACACACTTTAAAACAAAAGATGCACATAGACTGAAGATAAAAGGATGGAAAAAATATTTCATGTAAATGGAAATGAAGAAAAAGTATTGCTGGGGTAGCAATACTTATATCAGACAAAATGGACTTTAAAACAAAGACTATAGTTAGAGATAAAGAAGGTCACTACATAATGATAAAGGGAGCAATCCAACAGGAAGATATAACCGTTATAAATATCTACGCACCTAATATAGGAGCACCTAAATATATAAAGCAGACTTTGATGGATTTAAAGGGCAAGATCAACAGCAATACTAGAATAGTAGGGGATTTCAATACCCCACTAACATCACTAGATAGATCCTCAAGAAAGAAAATTAACAAAGAAACAGCAGACTTAAAGGACGTACTAGATCAACTTGATTTAATAGACATCTTCAGAACCTTTCACCCCAAAGCAGCAGAATATACATTCTTTTCAAGTGCTCATGGTACATTCTCTACAATAGACCACATTTTAGGCACAAAAGTGGTCTCAACAAATTTAAGAAGATTGAAATCATATTGAGCATTTTCTCCAATCACAATGGCATGAAGCTAGAAATCAACCACAACAGAAAAACTGAAAAATACTCAAACACTTGGAAACTAAATAGCATGTTATTAAATAATGAATGGGTAAACAATGAGATCAAATAAGAAATAAAATATTCCTAGAAACGAACGATAATGAGCATACATCAACTCAAAATTTATGGGACACAGCAAAAGCAGTCCTGAGAGGGAAGTTCATAGCATTACATGCATACCTCAAGAAGCTAGAAAAAGCTCAAATAAACAACTTGACCCTACATCTAAAAGAACTAGAAAAAGAAGAGCAAGTAAAGCCCAGAGCTAGTAGAAGAAAAGAAATAATAAAGATCATAGCAGAAATATATGACATAGAGGCTAAAGAAACAATACAGAGGATCAATAAAAACAGGAGCTGGTTCTTTGAAAAGGTAAACAAGATATATAATATTTTAACCAGACTCACCAAGAAAAAAAGAGAGAGGACTCAAATAAATAAAATTAGAAATGAGAATGGAGAAATAACAACTGACACAACAGAAATACAAAATATTGTAAGAAAATACTATGAAGAACTGTACGCCAAAAAACTAGACAACCTAGATGAAATGGACAAATTCCTTGAAACATATAATCTTCCAAAAATTAATCTGGAAGAATCAGAAAACCTAAACAGATTAATTACAACAAAGGAGATCAAAACAGTTATCAAAAACTCCCAACAAAGAAAATTCTTGGACCTGATGGCTTCACAAGTGAATTCTACCAAATATTCAAAGAAGAACTAACTTCTATCCTTCTCAAGCTATTTCAAAAAATTCAAGAGGAAAGAAGACTTCCAAGCTCCTTTCAGGAGGCAAGTATAATTCGGATTCCAAAATCAGGCAAAGACAACACAAAGAAAGAAAATTATAGGCCAATATCCCTGATGAATATAGATGTTTAAATCCTCAACCAAATATTAGCAAACCGGATCCAGCAATACATGAAAAAAATCATACACCATGATCAAGTGGGATTTATTCTTGGCAGGCAAGGCTGGTACAATATTCACAAATCAATCAATGTGATTCATCACATAAACAAAAGGAAGGAGAAAAACCACATGATCATTTCAATAGATGCAGAAAAAGCATTTGATAAAATCCAGCACTCATTTATGATCAAAACTCTCAGCAAAGTGGGAATACAGGGAACATACCTCAACATGATAAAAGCCATCTATGACAAACCCACAGCCAACATCATACTCAATCGGCAAAAATTAAAAGCAATCCCCTTAAGATCAGGAACAAGGCAGGGGTGCCCCCTTTCACCACTCTTATTCAACATAATTCTGGAAGTCCTAGCCACAGCAATCAGACAAGAAAAAGAAATAAAAGGCATCCAAATTGGAAAAGAAGAAGTAAAACTATCATTATTTGCAGATGATATGATATTGTATATAGAAAACCCTAAAGTCTCAGTCAAAAAACTACTAGACCTGATAAATGAATTCAGCAAGGTGGCAGAATATAAAATTAATACTCAGAAATCAGAGGTATTTTTATACACTAACAATGAACTGTCAGAAAGAAAAATTAAGGAATCAATTCCCTTTATCATTGCAACCAAAAAAATAAAGTACGTAGAAATAAATTTAACCAGGGAGATTAAAGACTTGTACTCGGAAAATTATAAAACATTGATAAAAGAATTCAGGGAAGATACAAACAAATGGAAGCATACACTGTGCTCATGGTTAGGAAGAATAAACATCATTAAAATGTCTATATTACCCAAAGCAATTTATAAATTTAATGCAATACTGATTAAAATACCAATGACTTACTTCAAAAATATAGAACATATATTCCAAAAATTTATATGGAACCAAAAGAGAACACAAATAGCTTCAGCAATCTTGAAAAGGAAGAATAAAGTGGTAGATATCACACTTTTGGATATCAAGTTATACTACAAGGCCATTTTACTCAAAACAGCCTGGTACTGGCATAAGAACAGGCATATAGATCAAAGGAAGAGAACTAAGAACTCAGAAATAAACCCACACTTATATGGACAACTGATATATGACAAAGGAGGTAAGAGCATACATTGAAGTAAAGACAGACTCTTCAACAAATGATGTTGGGAAAATTGGACAGCTACCTGCAACAAAATGAAACTAGACCACCAACTTACACCATTCACAGAAATAAACTCAAAATGGATAAAAGACTTGAATGTAAGCCATAAAATCATAAGCATCTTAGAAGAAAACATAGGCAGTAAGCTCTCGGACATCTCTCGCAGCAATATATTTGCCGATTTGTTTCCACAGGCAAGTGAAATAAATACAGGATAAACAAATGGGACTTTATCAAACTAAAAAGCTTCAAAGACAATAAGAACAGAATAAAAAGACAAACTACACAATGGGAGAACATATTTCACAATGCATCTGATAAGGGGTTAATAACCAAAATTTATAAAGAACTTGTAAAACTTAACACCAGGAAGACAAACAACCCAATCCAAAAATGGGCAAAAGAAATGAATAGACACTTCTCCAAAGAGGACATACAGATGGCCAATAGGCATATGAAAAAATGCTCAACATCACTAATCATTAGAGAAATGCAAATTAAAACCACAATGAGATATCACCTCACACCAGTCAGAATGGCACTCATCAACAAAACAACACAGAATAAATGCTGGTGAGGATGTAGAGAAAAGGGCACCCTCCTGCACTGCTGGTGGGAATGCAGACTGGTGCAGCCACTGTGGAAAACAGTATGGAGATGCCTCAAGAAATTAAAAATCAAACTGCCTTTTGACCCAGCTATTCTGTTATATTCTGTTACGAATATACCCCAAGAACACCATAGCACTGTTTGAAAAGAAGAAATGCACCCCTATGTTTATGGCAGCATTGTTCACAATAGTGAAGATCTGGAAACAGCCCAAGTATCCGTCAGTGGATGAGTGGATTAAAAAGCTTTGGTATATATATATACTATGGAATACTACTCAGCCATAAGAAATGATGACATCGGATCATTTACAACAACATGGATGGATCTTGATAACATTATACTGAGCAAAATAAGTAAATCAGAAAAAAATAAGAGTTATATGATTCCATACATAGGTGGGCCATAAAAATGAGACTCAGAGACTTGGTCAAGAGTGTGGGGATTACAGGGTGTGGAGAGGAGATGGAGGGGGTCAGTGGAGGGGAGGGGCACAAAGAAAATCAGTTAGAAGGTGACGAAAGACAACTGGACCTGGGCAATGGGAATGCAGCATAATCAAATGTCAAAATAACCTGGAGATGTTTTCTCTGAACATATATGTACCCTGATTTACCAATGTCACCCCATTAAAATTAATAAAAAAAAGATCCTGTTTGCACTCTCTTCTCTGTAGGACCCAGGCACTTTCTAGTAGAAAGCCGGCTAGAAAATACTAGATTATGCAATTTTGTGTGTTTATATTTGCTCTTCACCCTGAGGATATACTTAGCCATTATAACAGAAACCTTATTCATTCAAGAATGGACAAACAACACTAACCCTAGACTTATCCAGTTCTACAAACCGGAGGGTACACACAGAAAAAATGAGAAGACAGAGAAATGTAATCCAAATGAATCAACAAGAGAAATCCCTAGAAAATTAACTAAGTGAGATGGAAATAAGCAAACTACCGGAAGCAGAATTTAAAATAATGATTATTAGAATGCTGAAAGAGCTTAAAACAACAATGGAATGACACAATGAGCACATAAATAAACAGATAACAAGCATCAGAAAGGACATTGAAATAATAAAGAAGAACCAGTCAGATATGACAAATACAATATCAGATATGAAGACTCCACTAGAAGCAATTAAAAGCAGGCTATATGAAGCAGAGGATCAAATCAGTGATTTAGAAGATAAAATAAACAAAAATACAGAAGTGGAACAGCAAAAAGAAAAAGGCTGAAAAAATCTGAGGAAACTCTAAGAGAGCACTGTCACAACCTAAAGAGAAACAATATCTACATCATAGGGGTTCCTGAAGAAGAAGAGAAAGAACAAGAGAGACCTTGTTCAATGAAATCATAGCTGAAAAGTTTCCTAAATTGATGCAGGAAAAAGTCACACAATTTCAAGTACAGAGAACTCCATTAAAGAGAAACCCAAAGACATCTATACCAAGACACATTATAATTAAAATACCAAAGCTAAGAGATAAAGAGAAAATACTAAAGGCTGGTAGAGAAAAAAAAGGCTATCACCTACAAAGGAGCCCCATAAAGATGACATCCAACTTCTCAGCAGAAACACTTGAGGCCAGAAGGGAATGGCAAGAAATATTCAAAGTAATGCAGAACAAGAGCTTATAACTAAGACGTCTTTATCCAGCAAGGCTATCATTTAAAATTGAAGGAGAAATAAAAGCTTCTTAGACAAAAAAAAAAAAACCTCAAGGAATTCATTACAACCAAACCAAAGCTACAAGAAATGTAAAGGGGCCTGTTATAAACAGAACAAAAAGGGAAAAGAATACAGTAAAAAAGGATAAACTTTAAGGAATAAAATGGCAATAAACAACTACATATCAATAATAACCTTCAATGTAAATGGATTAAATGATCCAATCAAAAGACATAGGGTAGCTGCATGGAAGACAAATCAGGACCTATACATATGCTGTCTATAAGAGACACACTTCAAAACAAAAGATACAAATAGACTGAAGGTAAAAGAATGAAAAAAAATATTTCATGCAAATGCAAATGAA
The DNA here is from genome assembly GCF_036850765.1 of Saccopteryx bilineata. Taxonomy (NCBI): domain Eukaryota; kingdom Metazoa; phylum Chordata; class Mammalia; order Chiroptera; family Emballonuridae; genus Saccopteryx; species Saccopteryx bilineata. The sequence continues at coordinate 155,506,571 of NC_089494.1, forward strand.
AAAAAAACTGGGGTAGCAGTACTTATATCAGACAAAATGGACTTTAAAACAAAAGCTATAGTAAGAGATAAGGAAGGTCATTACATAATGATAAAAGAAGCAAACCAACAGGAAGATATAATCATTATAAATATCTATGCACCTAATATAGGAGCACCTGAATATATAAAGCAGACTTTGATGGATTTAAAGGGCAAGATCAACAGCAATACTATAATAGTAAGGGATTTTAATACCCCATTAACATCACTAGATATATCCTCAAGAAAGAAAATTAACAAAGAAACAGCAGACTTAAAGGACACACTAAATCAACTCAATTAATAAATATCTTCAGAACTTTTCACCCTAAAGCAGCAGAATATACATTCTTTTCAAGTGCTTATGGTACATTCTCTAGGATAAACCATATGTTAGGGCACAAAAGCAATCTCAACAAATTTAAGAAGACTGAAGTCATATCAAGCACTTTCTCTGATCACAATGGCATAAAACTAGAAATCAACCACAACAGAAAAATACTCAAACTCTTGGAAACTAAATAGCATATTATTACATAACGAATGGATTAAGAATGAAATCAAAGAAGAAATAAAAATATTTCTAGAAACGAATAAATATGAGCATACAACAACTTAAAATTTATGGGACACAGCAAAAGCAGTTCTGAGAGGGAAGTTGATAGCACTATAAACATACCTTAAGAAGCTAGAAAAAGCTCAAATAAACAACTTAACCCTGCATCTAAAAGAACTAGAAAAAGAACAGCAAGTGAAGCCCAGAGGTGGTAGAAGGAAGGAAATAATAAAGTCAAAGTGGAAATAATGACATAGAGGCTAAAGAAACAGTACAGAGAATCAATAAAACCAAGAGCTGGTTCTTTGAAAGGGTAAACAAGATCCATAAACCTTTAACCAGACTCACCATGAAAAAAAGAGAGAGAACTCAAAAGAAAAAATTAGAAATAAGAGTGAGGAAATGACAACTGACACAACAAAAATACAATATATTGTAAGAAAATAATATGAAGACCTCTATGCCAAAATATTAGACAACCTAGGAGAAATGGACAAATTCCTTAAAATATAATCTTTCAAAAATCAATCCAGAAGAATCAGAAAACAGACCAATTACAACAAATGAGATCAAAACAGTTATCAAAAAACTCCCAGCAAACAAACGCTCTGGGCCAGATGACTTTACAGGTGAATTCTACCAAATATTCAAAGAAGAACTAACTCCTATTCTTCTCAAGCTATTTCAAAAAATTCAAAAGGAAGGAAAACTTCCAATCTCCTTTTATAAGGCAAGCATAATTCAGATTCCAAAACCAGGCAAAGACAACACAAAGAAATAAAATTATAGGCCAATATCCCTGATAAATTAGATGCTAAAATCCTCAACAAAATTTTAGCAAACCTGATCCAGCAATACATGAAAAAAATCATACACCATGATCAAGTGGGATTTATTCTGGGGAGGCAAGGATGGTACAATATTCATAAATTAATCAATGTGATTCATCACATAAACAAAAGGAAGGAGAAAAACGACATGATAATTTTAATAGGTGCAGAAAAAGCATTTGATACAATCCACCACCTATTCATGATCAAAACGCTAGGCTAGGTGGGAATACAGGGAATATATCTCGACATGATAAAGGCCATCTATGACAAACCACAGCCAACATCGTAATCAATGGGCAAAAATTAAAAGCAATCCCCTTAAGATCAGGAACTAGGCAGGGGTGCCCCCTTTCACCACTTTTATTCAACATAGTACTGGAAGTCCTAGCCACAGCAATCAGACAAGAAGAAGAAATAAAAGGTATCCAAATTGGAAAAAATATGATACTGTATATAGAAAACCCTAAAGTCTCAGTCAAAAACCTACTGGACCTGATAAATAAATTCGGCAAAGTGGCAGGATATAAAATTAATACACAGAAATCAGAGGCATTTTTATACACAAACAATGAACTGTCAGGAAGAGAAATTAAGGAAACAATCCCCCTCACTATTGCAAAAAAAAAAATAGTATTTAGGAGTAAATTTAACCATGGAGGTTAAAGATTTATACTTGGAAAATTATAAAACATTAATAAAAGAAATCAAGAAAGATACAAACAAGTGGAAGCATATACTGTATTCATGGATAAGAAGAATATACATCATTAAAATGTCCATATTACCCAAAGCAATTTATAAATTCAATGCAATTTCTATTAAAATACCAATGTCATTCAAGGATATAGAACAAATATTCCAAAAATTTATATGGAACCAAAAAATAACATGAATAGCTTCAGCAATCCTGAAAAAGAAGAATAAAGTGAGAGGTATCATACTTCCTGATATCAAGCTGTACTACAAGGCCATTGTACTCAAAACAGCTTGATACTGGCATAAGAACAGGCATATAGGTCAATGGAACAGAACAGAGAACCCAGACATCAACCCACACCTTTATGGACAATTGATATTTGACAATGGAGGTAAGAGCATACAATGGAGTAAAGACAGTCTCTTTAACAAATGGTGTTGGGAAAATTGGACAGCTACCTGCAAAAAAAATGAAACTAGACCGCCAACTTACATCATTCACAAAAATAAACTCAAAATGGATAAAAGACTTAAATGTAAGTTATGAAACCATAAGCATCTTAGAAAAAAACATAGGCAGTAAGTTCACCGGCATCTCTTTCAGCAATATATTTGCTGATTTATCTCCATGGGCAAGTGAAATAAAAGACAGAATAAACAAATGGGACTATATCAAACTAAAAAGCTTTTGTACAGCTAAAGACAATATGAACAGAATAAAAAGACAAACCACACAATAGGAGAACATATTTGACAATACGTCTGATAAGAGGTTAATAACCAAAATTTATAAAGAAATTGTAAAACTTAACACCAGGAAGATAAATAATCCAATCAAAAATGGGCAAAAGAAATGAATAGACACTTCTCCAAAGAGGATGTACAGATGGCCAGTAGACAGATGAAAAAATGTTCAACATCACTAATCATTGGAGAAATACAAATTAAAAGCACAATGTCTGGCGTGCGGGGAACTTGGGATCGATTCCCGGCCAGGGCACATAGGAGAAGCGCCCATTTGCTTCTCCATCCCCCCCCCTTCCTCTCTCTCTCTTCCCCTCCCGTAGCCAAGGCTCCATTGGAGCAAAGATGGCCCGGGTGCTGGGGATGGCTCCTTGGCCTCTGCCCCAGGCGCTAGAGTGGCTCTGGTCACGGCAGAGCGACGCCCCGGAGGGACAGAGCATCGCCCCCTGGTGGGCAGAGCGTCGCCCTCTGGTGTGCATGCCGGGTGGATCCCGGTCGGGTGCATGTGGGAGTCTGTCTGACTGTCTCTCCCCGTTTTCAGCTTCAGAAAAATACAAAAAAAAAAAAGGACAATGTGATATCACCTCACACCAGTCAGAATGGCGCTCATTAGCATAGCAACACATGATAGGTGCTGGTGAGTATGTGGAGAAAAGGGAACCCTCCTGCACTGCTGGTGGGAATGCAGACTGGTACAGCCACTGTGGAAAACAGTATGGAGATTCCTCAAAAAATTAAAAATGGAACTATTTTTTGACCCAGCCATCCCATTTTTAGGAATATATCCCAAGAACACCATATCACTGATTCAAAAAAGAAATGCACCCCCATGTTTATGGCAGCATTGTTCACAATAGCAAAGATCTGGAAACAGCCCAAGTGTCCATCAGTGGACGAGTGGATGAAAAAGCTATATAGTATGGTACATATATACAATGGAATACTATGGGGCCATGAAAAAGAATAAAAATTACCTTTTGCAACAACATTGATGGACCTGGAAACTATTATGTTAAGTGAAATAAGCCAGACAGAGAAAGAAAAATATCATATGTCCTCACTCATTTGAGGAATCCAAAAACAATGTGAACTGAGGAACGGAATTGAGACAGAGGAGGGATCAAAGGGTTCAGAGGGAAAGAGAACAGAGGTAAAGGGGATGATAGGATGGGATAAACCTGAAGGGAAGGGGGGAGGGCGCTATGGGGAAGGGGGGAAGGGAGATGTTGAGGGGAATATGGGGGGATGCATTTGAGGTGACACTAGAATCTATGTAAACACAATAAATTAAATTTAAAAAGTATGAAGATACAACTACATTAAAAGCAGAAAATGCAAAAGAGATATCATGCAAAGTTTAATCGAAAGAAAGCTGTAACATCTATACTCATATCAGAAAAAGGAAATGTTAAAGAAAGGATGTCACCAGGGATAAAAAAAAAAAAAAAAAAAAAAAGAATGGAGCAAAGTTTGGTTCTCTAGAACTTTTAAGAAACTGATAAACCTGCACGAAATCCTGATGCCTCACATGAGCTCAGGGGACAATTTCTAGTGGATACAAATACTGTTTCTGCTTCCATTTCTTAGATGTAGTAAAATAGTAATCACATTTACAACTCAGCTTTGATTTTTCACAAAATGTAACAGACATGGAAATCCACTTTAAAGGGAGTTGATCAGAACCAAGAGAATAAGGCCGTTAAGTCTGAGAAAATCCAAATGGGTAAATATGGTTTTAACAACAGTAAAAAAAAGTATTTTGTTAACATGTTACAAAGACAATAATCTTTTATTTGCAGAGTTTCTCTCTCTGAAGAACTCAAAATATTTTATAAAAATAAAAAAGCTTTTACTATTCTTGCAAAACCGATATGAAGACAACACTCCTATTTTGCAAAGATGAGCAATTATGTGATTTTTCTGCAATCTTTACCTCCCTCCAGAGTTTAATAGTTTAAAAACTATGTTGCCCATGGCAACTGCTTAAATCTCATTGATTTAAAATATCTCCTAGCAGGGTCTGGGCAAAGGACTGTCTGGTCTTTGACAAGGTCAGAGGACGTTTTGTGATTTTTCTTCTAATGCAAGAAAGCCTTCTGTCTTGGGCTTTGACCCACCTTGTTTGTGAAAGACCTGTCTCACAGAAATCTGACTTTACCTTCCTTTTTTCCTTCTTTCTTCTTTTTAAAACAACCTCATTTAGCATATTCTCAATGACACAGGTAACTTAGGTTGTAATAGATAAATGAATGGTGCACAAAGTCAAATCGTGTCATTATTTCAGAGTATTTAAAATATCGCACAAACAGGGTCCCAAGGGCACGGTCAGCGCAACCACTCGTCACACCTCTAAAGGAAGGAGGTAGAGTGGCCTCTCAAGAGGGATGAATCAAATCAAAATACTGAGTGGTCTGATCATCCCAAAAGTCCTTTTAAAATGTGACCTTAGAGACATGCTGGAAATTCTTTCCTAGCCTTGGCTTTGATACCACTCTCTGAATAGCCATGTGTTTACAGATAGTGCTGTGATGTCAAAAGGAATGTTAATAGGGCCATGGCATTATACTAAGTAAGTCAAAGTCACAGCAAAACAATCAAGGACTAACAGCTCACACTGAGTCATCTTTACTTGTTAGGAGCAGGCATTATTCCCCACTAAAGGCAATTTTGCACGTAGGAGTCAAATAGATGACTAGTTGTGGGGTGACAGAATCTGAAGTCTGAGTCTAGCTGCCACAAACAAATTCAGAATGCACTGGTGTTAAAGAGTGAGTGCAAAAGACAGCACTTCTCCCACCTTATTTGTGATTTTTTCTTTTTTTTTACACAGATGCTCAAAGGTTAGAATTCCATACTTTGGCACCCTTGCTACAGCTAGTCATTGACCAGTAGGGGCAAATCAATCAGGATGCTTTTGTTATTGCAACAGGATTAAAAGAGGCTAGAGAGGAGGAAATCGAGTCCATTGCCTCTGAGAAACACAAAATTGTCCCTGGACAGATATAAACCTCATTAGTGAGAGACAGGCAAACCCAACCCCCAAATTCTTTTTTTTCTTTTATATCCCTAAAAAATTATTGTTTAGGGATCTTATCTTTACTTTCCCTAAAATCCCTTTGTAAGGATCTCAGATCTAGTTCATTCGGAGCAGGCTATGTAGGGGACAGTAGAAATCACACTGAACACCCAACATATGCCAAGTTTTGTGTATTTATTTTATCTGTCTATCATCTCTCTCTCTCTCTCTCTCTCTATCTCTCTATCTATCTATCTATTTATCTATTTATCAGCCTTTAAGGTTAACATTATTATTTCAGTATTGCATATATGAGACAAGTTAGGAGTTTACTCCAGTCTAAACAGTCACGGAGCTAAGATAAAGGCAGGTCTGTTTGACCTCTTACTTACTGTTATTTTTAACTAATGATAAAGGCACATCAGATTTTGGTATTTGTGGCTGAGATTTCTCTAGTAAGGGGCCCCATCAATGTGCCTTCAAGGTAATTCCCAGTGAAAATTGAGTGGCCCTGGCTTAGTGGTAGAGTGTCAGCCTGGCATGTGGATGTCCTGGGTTTGATTCCTAGTCAGGGCACACAGAAGAAGTGACCATCTGCTTTTCCATGCTTCCCCTTTCTTTCTTTTTTTTTACTCTCTCTCTCCTTCTCCCACAGTCATGGCTCGATTGGTTCTAGCCAGTTGGCCCCAGGCTGAGGATGGCTCCATGGCCTCCGCCTCAGGCACTAAAAATTGGCTCTAGTTGCAATGGAACAAGGGCCCCAGATGGGCAGAGCATCGCCCCCTAGTGGGTTTGCTGGATAGATCCATTTTGGGGCACATGTGGGAGTTTATCTTTCTGCCTCCCCTCCTCTCATGAAAATAAATAAACAAGCAAAAAATAAAAAAATTGAGTGAGGGTTGCACAAAGGAAGGAGGTGGTACCACAGAGTCTGAGAAAAGATCTGAGGTTTCCTGTGTAGAGCAATACAGGAAGCCCTCCTCCTCTATTTCTGCCCTCACTGGCACTACTGGGAGGGCTGAAGCTCTTTGGAAGACCAATCCATCCTCCTCTACTTTTGCACAATTGTCTCTTCAGTTGAAATGTTTTATCTGAAGAGAGCAGACATCTTTCTCTCCTTTGACATAGGAATGACATTGTTATTCTATTTCGAAAAGAATCTTTTCATATTAGTCAAGTAAGAGATGCTCAATTACTCTGACAGTGTTGGACTGTGCTTGGAAAGCAATTATTGGCCTGTCTGTCAATATATGGAGGAAGTTATTCTGAGAAGAAAAGAGCCACTAGGTAGATGGGTAGGTAGGTAAGTAGGTAGATATAGAAAGATAGATGATAGATAGAAATAGATAATGGATGGATGGGTGGGTGGATGGATGGATGGACAAATGGATGGATAGATGGATGGGTGAATAGTAGATAGATAGGTAGATAGATAGAAAGATAGATATAGAGAGATGTAGATGTGAATATTTATTATTTATTTCTGAACAATTGATTTAACTTTCAAATACTAATAGAAATCTAAATTGAACTATGAATAATATTTAGGGATAGATTTAGGGGTCTTTGCTAGGATTTCATGCAACTTGTGAATGTATCTAATCTGACAATTATTACATTGTTTCATAATTATCTGTTTTACCCATGTTACTTGTTAATATCCCATTTTTCTACCTTTCTGGGATTATCCTTTATTTTAATATTCAAATAAAATATCTTAAGACACAATTTCTTTGTGAGAACTCCAGCACATCTACCTGGGAATACTATGTAATTTCCAGGTGAAAAATGGTTGTTTTCATGGTCATCTCCTCTTATGAATGTTCTATATTCTAGGTCCTCATATACTCTCAACCCTTGTTCATTTACCTTTTCCTATTCTTCTCTCTGCACAAACTTTCTCCTCTGCAGAAATTTCTTCCTTCCTGTGTTTCTTCTCCTCCCTTTTCTTCTTCTTTGTCAAAGATAACTTTTTATGCTGGACACCTGAAACTAATAAAACAATATTGAATATAAACTGTAATTGAAAAAAAATAAAAAACAAAAAGTGAAAAGAAGATCATTTTCAAGAGATTATATTGTGATACTCATACAAATATAAAATGAACACATGCCAAAAAAGTTTATTTATTAATTTATAAGGGAACCAGCAGGATGTTACCATTGCCTCAAACAAGAATTTTAAAAATGCACACACATGTGCTGAAAAAATTTATTATACAAATCAAAGCAAAAGTGATCAAGATCACATGGAAATAGTCAGCTGCATCTCCACACAATTTGCACTTTGATGGAATGAGAATCACCTGCCTCACTACTGCTGGGCTAGCTGTAAAACGGCTCAAAGACAATGAAAATTGGACAGAAAACTGAGGGCACTTTCTTCCCATTACAAAAGATTCAGCTTTTTGCTCCACTTAGTTGTGCACCCATTGATTGCTTCTCATGCATGCCCTGACCAGGCTGAAACTGGTGACCTCAGAGTCAAAGTAACACCCTCAGGATCAAGCCAGTGACCCAGGATTGAATCAGTGACCTTACTGCTTTAAGACGATGCTCTATCCACTGCACCACTGGCCAAGGCTCTTTCATAATTTTTCTTGATATTATTTTTTTTCTTGTACTACAGAGAAAGTTATTTTTAACATTTTTTAATTAAAATTTAGGATCGTTAAAAATTAGGACAATAATGGACAACAGCACAATACAGAAAAACAGGAGATAATTTGGAATGACATATGGGACATCATTTTACCTTACCCCTGCCCCCATCATCTGCAGTGGAGACTTTCTCATTGGCCATTTTTCTCCTCAGAAAAAGGGTATCCTCACCAACTGCTGGTCTTCTATCATTCTATCAGGACATTTTCCTTCTCTTATTTACCAGGAAGCCAACCTCTTTCCCTTTCTTATTCGGACTAACTCTAAAATCTATTCGTAGAACCCTGACTGGTTAGCTCAGTGGTAGAGTATCAGCCCAGTGTGTGGATGATGTCCTGGGTTCAATTCCCGGCCAGGGCACACAGAAATGACCATCTGCTTCTCTATCCCTACTCCTTATTTCTCTCTCTCTTTCTTCCCCTACTGTAGCCATGGCTCAATTGGTTCAAACATATTGGCCCTGAGCACTAAAGATAGTTCCATGGAGCCTCCACCTCAGGTGCTGAAAATAGCTTGGTTGCAAGCATAGCCCCCGATGGGTAGAGCATCGGCCCCAGACTGGGGTTGCCGGTGGATACCAGTCAGGGCACATGTGGGAGTCTGTCTCTCTATCTCCCTTCCCCTAACTTGGAAAAGAAGGAAAAAATAAGTAAATAAAATTTATTCATAGAATCTAAAGGCCTATTTGGTGTTTTCCCACAAAAAGATAATTTTTCTAGGGAAGCAGTATTCTGTCCCTCTAAAGCAATCTGTCTAAAACTCTGTTGGTTTGGACATGGCATGTAGAATGGTCCATACAGTATGCAGCACAGTGCTAAGCTCAGAACAGACAATTAATGCATACCTAAGAACTCGCTGGTTAAAGCCAGAATATTAACAGAGGACAAAAAATTTTTGAAAAACGAATAAATGCCTTCTGTGTGGCATAAATGGGAAGAAACAGAAATAGAAATTTAAAAGATGCTTTCAATGGTGGTCAAATGCAAAAATATAAAAAAATGATTTGAAAAGTACTGACTCAAAACTCAGGGATGTCTGTGTAAGACATGTTAAAAAATTTCCCTATATAATATTGCTTCTCAAGACATTTAGCAGCTATTTAGAGTTACTCTGCACCCTCACAGCCCCACTGTCCTCCACACAGTTTCCTCCCCCAACGCATGGGTAGGCCCTGATAATGAATGACTTTTCAGGTTCATATTCTCCTTGCAAGCACAGAGCTCAGATCTAAAAAGAAGATGTAAATCCTAGGTACAGCTAATACACTAAGCCTGGATGATGAGGGACCCAAGTGAATCACAAATGATAAACAATGATGATAATAAAGTGGGAAGACCTGGACTTGTTTGTCACTGGCTCCACAAAGAGATCAGCCCAAAGTGCCAGATGGGATATACAGGCAGCACCTAAATCAAACACTTGCTAGATGGAGGCCCATGCCAAGCTTCCAAGATTAAGGTCTTCATGGAATGGCTCAAACTGTTCATTTTTGCAGTTCGAAGTCATGATAAGAAAAGAGTGGGTGAGAACACAGAGTCAGAATACCAATGAGAGCAAAGTCATTTTCCAAGGCTTCTAGGGGAACTCTTACCTAGGGCTTGGAAACTCAAAAAGATGTTAACCTAACACTTAATGTTCTCCTCCAGGTATGTTTGACTGTAAAATCATAGCCAGCTTATCCCAATGCCTTTACTTAGGAGCTCTCAGAATTTTCCCAAATAGCAGAAGACATCATGTGCCTACTCCCAACTTATCCAACATCCTATTTCCTATGTGACCTAATGGGCTCTGAATCTAAGAATATTATGTTTCTCATTTTCCATCTCTCCTCAACCCAAAACCAGTTCTAACCTCTCACAGAAGTACCAGACAGTTTGTCCCTAAGAGGTTTATCTTTCCACACATGTACCTTTCCAATATTTCTTTTTAAATACTACAGAATTTTCTCTTATGTATCCCAACACATTATACCTTCTACAAAGTGAATTTCCAATGTTTCTTTGTTTATTCATTCATTCATTCAACAATCACTTAATGAGCACTTAGAATCTGCCATGCACAGGGCTCGGCTCTAGGGAAAACATCCAAGAAGACATATCTATTTCCCTCGAGGAGCTTACTTAATACCTATTGAAGATCAGAAATTTCAAGTTTCATTTTGTATTCCCTTACTTCTCATTTCTTCATAAAGGATGACTCTGGTTCTCTCACATTTTACACCAATGCTACTCATAAAAATTTTAAACCAAACATTGACTGATAATAGATCTTATTGTATTTTGATCATCTTTAAAGAATACTGGTTAGGAGGGGGACCTGAAGATGGCAGCGGAGTAGGCAGACGCACAGACTCCCAGCTCACACCACCGAACTGGATTATAAACTAATTTATGAACAATCAGCATGAAAAACCAAATCTGGACTGCAAGAGCAGCTCTCAAAAACCAAGGAGCAAAGAAGAAGCCACAACAAACCTGGTAGAGAGCACCTGAATCTCCCCTGCTTACTGGAACAAGGGGGGGGGCGGTGAGGCTGGGTTCTCACTCCAAGGAAAAGAGCAGTAAATACTGCTCACAGCCACTTGCCTGGCTACCAGGGAACAAGGTGTGTTGAAAGGGCCTGCCTGTATTCCAAAAAGAAAGGAGAGAGAGAGAGATGGATGGTGAGGGGGAGAAAAATAAAGATGATGACCTGAAAAGCTGACTCATTCAGTGCTGGAGGTGGCCATAACTCTGGGAGGAGCTGATCCTTCCACAAAGCAAAATACAAAAATACTTCCAGGTCACAGAGATACAGACATCTCTCCAGCTCCAATCAGCACAACAAGACACAGCTGAAAACAAGAAGTAGGGAGGAGGGGCAGTAACTCAGGTCTCCATAGAGATCTGAGATACACCTCCCCCTACTGAAGCTGAGAAAGCAACCCACCCCCAGAGAGATTAACTGGCAGAAGAGGACTTCAGAGCCTCAGGTCACACCCACTGCATTCCTGGATACAGTTTCAAATAAGCCCCCTGCTGAGATCAGTAAACAAGACAATCACCTGTTAAGAAAACAAACAAATCAAAACTTCAAAGTGGCCCAAATCCAAAAGTGGTTTACAAATAATAGCTGATGCCAACCCAAGAAGACTTAGAAACAACACAAGTGAAAACTGGAGGCAGACAACACCAAGCCTAGACTCAACTAGCTCTATAAAAAAAGTACCCAAACGCACAGACATAATGAGAAGACAAAGAAGTGCAATCCAAATGAAACCACAAGAGAAACCTTCAGGAGATGAACTGAGTGATATGGAAATAATCAAACTTCCGGATGCGGAGTTCAAAATAATGATTGTAAGGATGCTTAGGGATCTTAGTACAACAATGGATGGTCATCATGAACACTAAAATAAGGAAATAGCAAGTATAAACAAGGATATTGAAATATTAAAAAAGAATCAGTCGAAGATGACAAATACAATATCAGAAATGAGACCACAATGGAAGGAATTAAAAACAGGATGGATAGAGCTGAGGATCGAATCAGCAAGTTGGAGGACAACTGGAATGAAGGCATGAAAGCAGAGAAGAAAAAAGAAAAGAGACTCAAAAAGTCTGAGGAAACTCTTAGAGAGCTCTGTGACAACATAAAGAGAAATAACATTCTCATTATAGGGGTTCCTGAAGAAGAAGAGAAAGAACAAGGAATAGAGATTTTGTTCAATCATATCATAGCTGAAAACTTTCCTAAATTAATGCAGGAGAAACTCTCACAAGTTCAAGAAGCACAGAGAACTCCACTAAAGAGAAACCCAAAGAAACCTACACCAAGACACATCATAATTAAAATACCAAAGCTAAGTGATAAAGAGAAAATATTAAAAGCTACTAGATAAAGAAAAGGCTATCACCTACAAAGGAGTCCCCATAAGGATGACATCAGACTTCTCAACAGAAACACTTGAGGCCAGAAGGGAATGGCGAGAAATATTCAAAGTAATGCAGAACAAGAACTTACAACCAAGACTACTTTATTCAGCAAGGCTATCATTTAAAATTGAAGGAGAAATAAAAAGCTTCTCAGAAAAAGAAACTCAAGGAATTCATTATAACCAAACAAATGCTGCAGGAAATGTTAAGGGGCATGGTGTAAACAGATCAAAGTGGGAAAAGAATACAGCAAAAGAGCAATACAGCTTTAAAAAATAAAATGGCAATAAACAACTACATATCAATAATAACCTTAAATGTAAATGGATTAAATGATCCAATCAAAAGACATAGGGTAGGCCCTGGCCAGTTGGCTCAGTGGTAGAGTGTCGGCCTGGCATGCAAAGGTCCCGGGTTTGATTCCCGGCCAGGGCACACAGGAGAAGCACCCATCTGCTTCTCCACCCCTCCCCCTCTTCTTCCTCTCTGTCTTTCTCTTCCCCTCCCGCAGCTGAGGCTCCATGGAGCAAAGATGGCCCGGGCGCTGGGGATGGCTCCTTGGCCTCTGCCCCAGGCGCTGGAGTGGCTCTGGTCACAACAGAGTGACACCCCAGAGGGGCAGAGCATCGTCCCCTGGTGGGCAGAGCATCACCCCCTGGTGGGTGTGCTGGGTGGATCCCGGTGGGGTGCATGCGGGAGTCTGTCTGACTGTCTCTCCCTGTTTCCAGCTTCAGAAAAATACAAAAAAAAAAAAGAAAAGAAAAGAAAAGAAAAAAAAGACATAGGGTAGCTGCATGGATAAGAAAACAGGACCCGTACATATGCTGTCTACAAGAGACACACCTAAAAACAAAAGATGCACATAGGTTGAAGGTAAAAGGATGGAAAAAATTTTTTATGCAAATAGAAATGAAAAAAAAGCAGGGGTAGCAATACTTATTTCAGACAAAATGGACTTTAAAACAAAGACTATAGTAAGAGATAAAGAAGGCCACTACATAATGATAAAGGGAGCAATCCAACAGGAAGATATAACTATTATAAATATCTACGCCCTAACATAGGAGCACCTAAATATATCAAGCAAACTTTGATGGATATAAAGAGCAAGATCAACAGCAACACTATAATAGTAGGGGATTTTAATAACCCACTAACATCATGAGATAGATCCTCACGAAAGAAAATTAACAAAGAAACAGCAGACTTAAAGGACACACTAGATCAACTTGATTTAATAGACATCTTCAGAACCTTTCACCCTAAAGCAACAGAATATACATTCTTTTCAAGTGCTCATAGTACATTCTCTAGGATAGACCACATGTTAGGGCACAAAAGTGCTCTCAACAAATTTAAGAAGATTGAAATCATATCAAGCACTTTCTCTGATCACAATGGCATGAAACTGGAAATCAACCACAACAGAAAAGCTCAAAAATTCTCAAACACATGGAAACTAAATAGCAGGTTGTTAAATAATGAATGGATTAAGAATGAGATCAAAGAAGAAATAAAAAAATTCCTACAAACGAATGATAATGAGCATACAACAACTCAAAATTTATGGGACACAGCAAAAGCAGTACTGAGAGGGAAGTTGATAGCAGTACAGGCACACTTTAAGAAGCTAGAAAAAGCTCAAATAAACAACTTAACCCTGCATCTAAAAGAATTAGAAAAAGAACAGCAAGTAAAGCCCAAATGTAGTAGAAGAAAAGAAATAATAAAGATCAGAGCAGAAATAAATGACATAGAGACTAAAGAAACAATACAGAGGATCAATGAAACTAGGAGCTGGTTCTTTAAAAAGGTAAATAAGATTGATGAACCTTTAACCAGACTCACCAAGAAAAAAAGAGAGAGGACTCAAATAAATAAATTAGAAACAAGAGTGGTGAAATAACAACTGACACAACAGAAATATAAAGGATTGTAAGAAAATACTATGAAGAACTGTATGCCAGAAAACTAGACAACCTAGATGAAATGGACAAATTCCTTGAAGCATACAATCTTCCAAAAATCAATCTGGAAGAATCAGAAAACTTAAACAGACTGCCACCGATTACACCAAATGAGATCAAAACAGTAATCAAAAAACTCCCAACAAAGAAAAGTCCTGGGCCTGATGGCTTCACAAGTGAATTCTACCAAATATTCAAAGAAGAACTAACTCCTATCCTTCTCAAGCTATTTCAAAAAATTCAAGAGGAAGGAACCAAGCTCCTTTTAAGAGGTGAGCATAATTCTGATTCCAAAACCAGTCAAAGACAACACAAAGAAAGAAAATTATAGGCCAATATCCCTGATGAATATAGATGCTAAAATCCTCAACAAAATATTAGCAAACCGGATCCAACAATATATGGAAAAAATCATACACCACGATCAAGTGGGATTTATTTTTGAGAGGCAAGGCTGGTACAATAGTCACAAATCAATCAATGTGATTCATCACATAAACAAAAGGAAGGAGAAAAACCACATGATCATTTCAATAGATGCAGAAAAGCATTTGATAAAATTCACCACCCATTCATGATCAAAACTCTCAACAAAGTGGGAACACAGGGAACATATCTCAACATGATAAAAGCCATCTATGACAAACCCACAGCCAACATCATACTCAATGGGCAAAAATTAAAACAATATCCTTAAGTTCAGGAACAAGGCAGGGGTGCCCCATTCACCACTCTTATTCAACATGGTCCTGGAAGTCCTAGCCACAGCAATCAGACAAGAAGAAGAAATAAAAGGCATTCAAGTTGGAAAAGAAGAAGTAAAACTATCATTATCTGCAGATGATATGATATTGAAAATATCATATATAGAAAATCCTAAAGTCTCAGCCAAAAAACTATTGGACCTGATAAATGAATTCAGCAAGGTGGCAGGATATAAAATTAATACTCAGAAATCAGAGGCATTTTTATACACCAACAATGAACAGTCAGAAAGAGAAATTTAGGAAACAATCCCCTTCACTATTACAACCAAATAAAGTACCTCGAAGTTCATTTAACCAAGGAGACTAAAGAGTTATACTCAGAAAATTATAAAACATTGATAAAAAGAAATCAAGGAAGATACAAACAAGTGGAAGCATATACCGTGCTCATGGTTAGGAAGAATAAACATCATTAAAATGTCTATATTACCCAAAGTAATTTATATATTCAATGCAATACCAATTAAAATACCAATGACATACTTTAAAGATATAGATAACATATTCCAAAAATTTATATGGAACCAAAAGAGAACATAAATAGCCTCAGCAATCTTAAAAAAGAAGAATAAAGGGGGAGGTATCACACTTTCTGATATCAAGCTCTACTACAAGGCCATTGTACTCAAAACAGTCTGGTACTGGCATAAGAACAGGCATATAGATCAATGGAACAGAACGGAGAACCCAGAAATAAACCCACTGATCTATGGACAACTGGTATTTGACAAAGGAGGTAAGGGCATACAATGGAGTAAAGATAGCCTCTTCAACAAATGGTGTTGGGGAAATTGGACAGCAACCTGCAAAAAAATGTAACTAGACCACCAACTTACACCATTCACAAAAATAAATTCAAAATGGAGAAAAGACTTAACTGTAGGCCGTGAAACCATAAGCATCTTAGAAGAAAACATAGGCAGTAAGCTCTTCAACATCTCTCGCAGCGATATATTTGCTTATTTATCTCCATGGGCAAGGAAAATAAAAGACAAGATAAACAAATGGGACTATATCAAACTATAAAGCTTTTGCACAGCCAAAGACAATAAGAACAGAATAAAAAGACAAACTACACAATGGGAGAACATATTTGACAGTATGTCTGATAAGGGGTTAATAACCAAAATTTACAAAGAACTTGTAAATCTCAATACCAGAAAGACAAACAATCCAATCCAAAAATGGGCAAAAGAAATGAATAGACACTTCTTCAAAGAGGACATACAGATGGCCAATAGGCATATGAAAAAATGCTCAACATCACTAATCATTAGAGAAATGCAAATTAAAACCACAATGAGATATCATCTCACACCGGTCAGAATGGCGCTCATCAACAAAACTACACAGAATAAGTGCTGGCGATGATGTAGAGAAAGGGGAACCCTCCTTCACTGCTAGTGGGAATGCAGACTGGTGCAGCCTCTGTGGAAAACAGTATGGAGATTCCTCAAAAAATTGAAAATTGAACTGCCTTTTGACCCAGCCATCCCACTTTTAGGAATATACCCCAAGAACACCATAGAACCGTTTCAGAAGGAGAAATGCACCCCCATGTTCATAGCAGCATCGTTCACAATAGCGAAAATCTGGAAACAGCCCAAGTGTCCGTCAGAGGATGAGTGGATTAAAAAGCTTTCGTACATATATACTATGGAATACTACTCAGCCATAAGAAATGATGACATCGGATCATTTACAATAACATGGATGAATCTTGATAACATTATACGGAGTGAAATAAGTAAATCAGAAAAAACTAAGAACTATATGAACCCATGCATAGATGGAACAGAAAAATGAAACTCAGAGACATGGACAAGAGTGTGATGGTAACAGGGGGTGGGGTGGAGGGGTAGGGAGGGGGCAAGGAAGGAGAGGGAGGGTGGAGGGGGAGGGTAGGGGCACAAAGAAAATGAGATAGAAGGTGACAGAAGACAATTTGACTTTGGGTGAGGGGTATGCAGCATAATCAAAAGTGAAAATAATCTGGAAATGATTTCTTGGAACATATGTACCCTGATTTATCAATGTCACTACATTAAAATTAATAAAAATAAGATTAAAAAATAAATTAAAGAATACTGGTTAGTTAGGGGAATCTCTTAAGATAACAAATTAAATTTGAATGAAGAAATTTTAGTTTGCCCCTCCCAACTTCACACAGTCTAGCAATCATCTAAAATCTGCTTATATGCCAAGTCAGAATCTTAGCGTTTGGGAGAAAATAACATTATGGGAGTTTATATACAACTGCTTCTTTCCACATAGAACTTTGGTTTGACTACTCTGTAATTTTAACACAATTATCTTGTTAAGTCTCCAAATGCAGCCTGGGTAAATCTGCTGATTAAAGGCAATGGACATGGGTAATAAGTACAAGGAGACGAACACATTCTGATATATTTGGAGATCAGGCCACTAAACAAAGCTCTCCCAGACTTTTCTAAAATGATGATGGCCTTTTATCTACTGGTACTCGAAATCTGTTCAAAAAGGGAGCTTTGAACTGTTGTGTTGGGCACACTTCCCAGGAGTCCACATATCTTCCCCGGGCCATTGGCCAACAAGTGACAGCTCAAGGATGGGGTCGGGCCACGTTTATTTGAAGTACTCTATGAATCCTGGCTTCGTGGTCTGGGGTTGTCCACCATGTGTTGAGCTCTCTTTTCAGCCAATCGGAGGTCTTTCTTCTGAAAACAGTTTTGGCCCATGAATTAGAGTTTAGGGTCCAATTCTCCCACTTCACCTTCCTTTATCATTACTGAACATTCCAGAGAAAGTAACAGCTGGGTTTCCACATTAAATTAAGTGCTTGTGATAAGTTGTCTTACTCCATGGTTAAATATTTCCTTTAAAAACAGACATATTCTTAAGGCCATGGTCATCAAACTCTACACT
Organism: Saccopteryx bilineata; assembly: GCF_036850765.1. NCBI lineage: Eukaryota > Metazoa > Chordata > Mammalia > Chiroptera > Emballonuridae > Saccopteryx > Saccopteryx bilineata. The sequence goes on from NC_089494.1 coordinate 155,524,649, forward strand.
TGGAAACTAATGAGCAGTTTCAGCCAAAAACAATGCAGGATTCGGGCGCTGCTCAAACACTATGGTATTAGTTTTATGAAAAAAGAAAAAAGAAAAAAAAGACGGTTGAAAAAATATTTATGTGAAATATGAAACTGAATAACATTATTTGACACCTGTTTGCTTTTAAAAGCTCAGTATTTCAATGACTTGCCTTTTATGGCACTTCTTTTTTTTCATTTTCCCGAAGCTGGAAACGGGGAGGCAGTCAGACAGACTCCTGCATGCACCCGACTGGGATCCACCCAGCACACCCACCAGGGGGCGATGTTCTGCCCCTCCGGGGCATCGCTCTGTTGCATCCAGAGCCATTCTAGCACCTGGGCAGAGGCCACAGAGCCATCCCCAGCGCTCGGGCCATCCTTGCTCCAATGGAGCCTCGGCTGCGGGAGGAGAAGAGAGAGACAGAGGGGAAGGAGAGGGGGAGGGGTGGAGAAGCAGATGGGTGCTTCTCCTGTGTGCCCTGGCCGGGAATTGAACCCAGGACTCCTGCACACCAGGCCGACGCTCTACCTCTGAGCCAACCGGCCGGGGTATGGCACTTCTAAAAACAATTTCTCACACATCAGGGTTTGATCAACTGTCAGAATAAAGGTATCCATCCACTTGCTGCTATTTTTGTCACAGGTCTAACTATGTCTCAAAGAAGGTAAAGGTTCCCACAAGTGCCTCTCTAATCAAAAATAGCTTCCTTATACCATTATCCAATTTAATATTTGTTTGGATTCGTAAGTTTTTCTTTTAAGATGCAAACCACCTGTGCAGAGAATAAGCATAGCCAAATTTTACCTGTACTTAACCTAGCCAATCCAGTAGCTCTGAGGAAAGTGAAGTTCTGATGGGAGCATGGAAATGGGAGAGAGCAAGATGGAAGGCACTGGATACAGTGTCCAGGAGGGGCTGACCCATGAGGCTTTGACTGACACAAGAGAAGCATCAGCATATTGGCTTCCACAAAACTAGTTACTGAGAATGAAGAAAGGAAGCATTAGGAGGCGGAAGGGGTGGCAGTACCATTCCAAGGCAAAGCCCATCTGCCTTGAACATTTTCCGAGGACCTTGGAGGTGGTCATCTTTCATCTGACCACCACAGGAGGACATCCTTCCCAATTATTTCCTATAACTAGAGAAGTTACTCTTAAAGTTAAATATTAATTTGTTTCTTTGTTATTATATAAGTTTTTCATTATATAAATCTAGATAATAAATTGACCTCAGTTTTTTTATCTATCCACAGAAGCATTTGAACTAATGCATTTATTTATTAATTTTATCACATATTTATTAATAAACATTTCTATTAAGAGCAGGAAGTATGCTGGAGAAAGATAAACTTTCTCTTGAAGGAGGTCATATTCTATTAGTGAGAGACCAGAAATGGTCTAAACAAAAGATATGAATTTTGTTTTTGTTTTTTGTGACAGAGACAGAAAGAGAGGGACAGGTAGGGACAGACAGGGAGGGAGAGAGATGAGAAGCATCAATTCTTCGTTATGGCACCTCAGTTGTTCATTGATTGCTTTTTCTTATGTGCCTTAACTGCAGGGCTACAGCAGAGTGAGTGACCCCTTGCTCAAGCCAGTGACCTTGGGCTCATTACAGCGACCCTGGGCTCAGTCTAGCAACCTTGGGCTTCAAGCCAGCGACCTTTGGGCTCAAGCCAGTGACCATGGGGTCATGTCTATAATCCCATGTTCAGCCCGCACTCAAGCTGGCAACTTTGGGCTCTGGAACCTGGGTCCTCTGTGTCCCAGTCCGATGCTCTATCCACTGCACCACTGCCTGGTCAGGCGAATTTTGTTTTGTTTTATGGGTAGAATTATTTTTTCATTTTAATGAAAAGGAGTTATAATAGAATAGAAAGATTCATAAGAAGAAAAAAATTGGTAGATTGTGCTTTCTGAGAAGGTGGGGAGGTGGTCCCCAAAAGCCACAGAGAGATACTTAATAAGCATGGAGAGCATAGGTGCTTAGGTTGTAAGGTGAGAGAATCGTCATAAAAAGACTTTCATTTTCCCTTAGAGGTAGCAGGTGAGGTCATCTGCTTAGAGTGAGGAGAGAACTATGGGCAAAATGATTGAGAAAATGCAGTGAAGTCTTGAAATAGCCACTGTGGAGAATGGGACCATGAGACCCCAAGGATTGATGTCTAGTGGTGCCAATCTGTACTTTTTGAGATTTTCCCCCACCTTAGGTAGGAAAGAATGGAGAACACAAAGAATTCAGTTGGGGCCCTGGCCGGTTGGCTCAGTGGTAGAGCGTTGGCCTGGCGTGCAGAAGTCCCGGGTTCGATTCCCGGCCAGGGCACACAGGAGAAGTGCCCATCTGCTTCTCCACCCTCCCCCTCTCCTTCCTCTCTGTCTCTCTCTTCCCCTCCCGCAGCTGAGGCTCCATTGGAGCAAAGATGGCCCGGGCGCTGGGGATGGCTCGTTGGCCTCGGCCCCAGGCGCTAGAGTGGCTCTGGTCGCGGCAGAGCGACGCCCCGGAGGGGCAGAACATCGCCCCCTGGTGGGCAGAGCGTCGCCCCCTGGTGGGCGTGCCGGGTGGATCCCGTTCAGGCGCATGCGGGAGTCTGTCTGTCTCTCCCCGTTTCCAGCTTCAGAAAAATACAGGGGGAAAAAAAAAAGAATTCAGTTGGTAAACGTTGGGAAAATGCTACACAATCATGCTGTGAAGACCATGGATGTAGGGGCTAGAGGAAAAGTGGTGAGGAGTATTTGACATGAAGAAGCATTTGTTCTTGGCTGAATGGGGAGGTAAGAGAGGACATAAGGAGATTAGGGCAGAAATGGGGGTGGGATAAAGGGATCAGATACCTCAATGGGACAATGGCAGGTGTATCAGGATACCTGAGAGAGCTGGAAAGAGGGGAAGTAAAGTCAGAGTCCATGAGGTTTGGGTTTACGATTATAAAAAGGAGCAGTTTGAGTGATATGATGTCTGGGGGATAGTGATGAGAGTAGAAAGTGAGAAAATGAGGAGGTTATTGGAATTTACAGGGTCCAAGAACTGAAAGCTTAGAGGTATGATTGCTTGTATGAATATGGAAGGCAACTGGTATTCTGACAAGGTTTGGGGAGGATGTCTCAAGGTCCATTGTAGCTCTAACCAAGAATTAGGTAAATGATGACTTTTAGTGAAGTTCTGTGTGTAAAATTGGATGACAATTGGTTAAGAATTCTTTTACTGAAGAAACTTAATGTTCATCTCCAATTAAACTTTGTTGTGTAATATATTATAGAGGAAATGGAATGAATTTTGATTCAGTAGTTGATCTGACTAATCATTTGTCATCTGTGTGACTTAACTCCTCCTTGTTCTCCTGAATCTTTCCTTATTTGTAAAATAGAAATAGTGTTGACCTCTTGATGCTGACATTTTTATATACCATGATACATATGAAATGGATACCTAAGCTGATTCTCCCGGTATACCTCTGTCCTTCCTTCCCTGCCTGCCCTTCCCTGGGTCCATATGAAAGCTTCAACATTAAGATGTCCCTGCCCTTGGTCCCAATTGATTAGTCCCAGTGTTGACACCTAGTGGAGGTGAAGCCAACAGGCCACCCTCTAGCATTTTGCATTCCAGCCAGAATGAGTGTGGTTAGTCTTGCTACCATGGCTGAAATCTTGGGGTATAAAATATAGAATATGTTCTTTTTTTTGTGAGAGAAATAAAGCTGATATGCAGGTAGGAGCAGGAAATGCCCCCTTTTGCCTGAATGACAGAGATGAATTTCTGAGATGTGTCAGCAGACACAGTGTATGTAAATTAATAGCAGAAAACTTGACACAGTCCACAAGTTTCATATTTGCTTTTAGTTTTTTTAAGGTGTTGTTACATAGAGTAGAATTGGGAGTCAAAAGTGACTTATATTGAGAGACACTGAGATAGAGGGAGAGGGAGAGAGAGAGAGAGAAGAAGGAGAAGGAGGAGAAGGAGGAGGAAGAGGAGGAAGAAGTAAAAGAAAATTGGAAAGCTGGTAAAGTGGGGAGGGAAGAACAGAAAATAACAAATATGAAGGATATTCCATCTAAAGGATATGCATACCATCATAGTCCCCCAAATCCAGAACATGTGTCCTGTCTCTATTTTCTACTTTAATCCAAAGGTTGGAGTGCTCCCAGGAAGAGGCAATGAAGAAAAATCAGGTATCTTAAAACCAGAAGGAAATTAAAGAAGAAACATAGTGATCCAGAGCTGAAACACAGCTACAAGAAGCCAGAAAACGGAGGAGGCTGACTGTTCTGTGGAAGAGTGTACCTTATAATTCAAGAAACTTAGTCACCAGAATCTGAGAACAGATAACAGGAGTGGGAGGCAGTAGTAAGGAGCAGCAGAGGGGAAACATTTAATAAAGCTTTGCAATCCTTAATCATTGATCACAGAGTTCTTGACAAACTTATAGCCTCATGAAACCTTCAGAAAATGAAATTAACCAATGGGATAAAGCAAACAGACCCATGTTGTATTTCACATTGCAAATATATCTAACAATCATCTAATTGAGCCTTTTTTTTCTTTTCTTTCTTTCTTTCTTTCTTTCTTTCTTTCTTTCTTTTTTTTTTTTTTAGAGAGAGAGAGAGAGAGATGGAGGGACAGACAGACAGGAAGGGAGAGAGATGAGAAGCATCAATCCTTCATTGCGACACCTTAGTTGTTCATTGATTGCTTTCTCATATGTGCCTTGACCAGGGGTCTGCAGCCAAGCCAGTGACCCCTTGCTCAAGCCAGCAACCTTGGGCCTCAAGCCAGTGATCATGGGGTCTATGATCCCACATTCAAGTCAGTGATCCTGCATTCAAGCTGGTGAGCCCGTGCTCAAGCTGGCAACCTCACGGTTTCTAAACTGGGTTCTTAGCCTCTATCCACTGCACCACTGCCTGGTCAGGCCTGATTGAGACTTTTAACAAGGGAGACAATTCAAGAAGAATGTCCTAATGTTGTGCATAATTATATCCAATCCTCAAAAAAAAAATCTGTAAAATATGGCTCAATTTTGAAAATGGCCATTTGTGACTAAATGGCTACTTGAAAAAAACTTACTCTACTCTTTCCCTCAGTCCAAGTTGCCTTATAGCTCTAACCACAGTTTAAGAAAAACTGCATTAGTTTTTTTAACTGATTCTATAAGGGATGAATAAATACCAGAACAAATGTGGATGCTAAAATTGCCTGTCAACAGTCAATTTAAAACACCCAGATGATTCAATATTTATTTTAACTTTATATCGCATCATCAAAATAAAGGAACAAAATTTTAAAAATGTTTATAGAGAAATTAATAGATGCCTGAAAAGGTGTCACTAAAATTCCTCCAGATCTCTGGATCCAAGTTTTTGGTATAGAGTGCCATTTATCATTTTTGAGACAGAGAATCAAATAGTCAGATTATTTCTTGATGATTCTATTTAGGATAAACTGGTGGGTGATGGGGAGGCTGGAGGCAGCCACACTTGAGTAGCCAGTACACAGTTGAGGTGGAAGATGAAAGGGTGAAAGCAATTTTTCAACTGCTAGTTCACAGGCCAGTTCACCAGCAACTTCTTTCTGGCCCACGAAAGAGTTAACCACCCTGATGTTGTAGAAAGATTATAGACGCAGGGATCATAGTCAAAATCACGTATGCTCAGGGTGATTTCTGCCTTAGCAGTCCTTGAAATAATTCACCTATTTTCACCAGTCCCCAAGAGTCAAAAGTTTGAAAACCACTGGGCTAGAAGACTGGAACACAAGGAAGACAAAAACAGGAGTACTTTAAGAAAAGGAAGAAAATGTTAAAAAACAAAATTCTGCTGAGTAAATTTAAAGATTTAATTGGCTTTATTCAATGATTCATGGATCAGGTGGCATCTCCTCTGGCAAACAGAAAGGAGCTCTGGGGAGTGGACAGAATGGAAGATTTTATAGACAGAAGGGGGCAGGACAAGGAAGCCACTAGCAGGACAAAGCCACTGTTTGTGGCAGGGTCACTTTCCTTTAGGGGAAGGCAGGGTCTATAAAACAGATGATCTCACTAGTTCTAGCCAGGTAATTCCAGATTGACTATTTTAAAATTCCATTCCTGACCCTGGCGGGTTGGCTCAGTGGTAGAGCATTAGCCTGGCATGTTGATGTCCCAGGTTCAATTTCTGGTTGGGGCACACAGGAGAAGTGACCATCTGCTTCTTCTTCCTTCTCCCCACACCAACTCTCTTTCCCTCCTGAGGCCATGGCTCAGTTGGTGCAAGTTGGCCCCAGGTGCTAATGGCTTCATAGCCTGCCTCAGTTGCTAAAATAGCTCAGTTGCTGAGCAATGGAGCAACGGCCTCAGTTGGGCAGAGCATTGCCCTGTAGGTTGCTTGCCAGTGATCCCGGTCAGGATGCATGTGGGAGTCTGTCTCTCTGCCTCCCTACTTCTCACTTAAGAAAAAAAAAAAAAGATTTCATTCCTGGGAGAATTTAAAATGGTGATTGTTAAGTATTAAGTCTCAATTTGATGACATAGGCTTAGCATAAGTGACTCCATTGGAGCCTATTGTCTCTTCTTTTTAACATAAGGAAGGCTCAATGGATCTTTGTGGTTTATTTGAGGTTGATAACAGAGGGAGAAGGAGTAAACAGTGTTCTTAAGTGCAAAGCACATAATGCATATGTATTTAGGTTTCAAGGATCTAATCAGAACTGTGTAATGTGGCAACAAGTTTCTGTGTTCAACGGATTAAACAAAACTCTCTAGAAGATAAATTTAGATTCACTTCAAGTGGGATTTGTAATTAGAAGCCTTGGGTCTTCCCAATTCTACTAACTGTAAAAACTTGAGGCCAGAATTATTCAGGCATCTGTTTCCTGATCTTTAAAAAGGTGGGCAGATGGGAGAGTGGACTAGATGCTCAAAAAGAATCACAGAGCCACCTGACAGAAAAACCCAGAAAAGAAAAATGGTGCCAGACACAAATTAATTCTGGAAATATTTCTGTAAATTTGACAAATTAAAATGAACTTAGCCTTTAAAAGAGAAACAGATAAAGTCAGAGATAAGATTTCAAAAAGTAATTTTAAATAATTGCTATGTTCTCTGCAAACAGGAGTGAGCAGTTTGGATTTCGGAATCAGTGTCCATTTACAGCTGTCATTGCCTAACAGGGCCACCTGCACAGCTGCCCTTATTTCCCCCACACACTGCAGTCTGCTCAGAGACAGAAAGAATTTTCATACAAAAGAAACTTTCTTCTGACATTAGCCGCAGTTGAATCGAATTGTGAGTAAAAGTCAATACATTTATATTACTGTCACACCGAGGTTTGAATTTTTTCAACTAGCACAATGTAGTCTAAAAATAAGAAATAGAAAACTCCCCCTATTTACTTCTGAGTCATGCTAATTTCCTCGAAATAGGTAGCACTTTAGTGTTGCTCTGGGCAACTGCTTTAATTTGAAGAGATCCTGCCTGTGACCGATAGCTTAAGAAAGATAATTTGTAATAGATTTGAGATTGGACTGTAACAGGTATGTGGAAAGATAGTAAGCCATTAGAAAAAGCAACAGTAGATTTTAGATATGTTTAGCCAGTTGAGGAAATCCTAGTACATAAATTTAAGTTATTGTGAGAATTTGTATGTGAGCTATTGAATAACTTCTAAGGAAAAGATTAACCAGAGGCATGGTGATAACTAAACAAGTCTGGTAAATATATTTTCACATGGCGAACAGATGTCACTACATAGAATTCTATCTAAAATATTTTCTCAAAAGCCTTCCCAGTCTAGGAGAGAAGTCAGACCCAGCTATTCAGTATATACACCAGTGCAACAAAGAGTTTATTTCAGACTATCTTTGGAAATTCCATTGAATCCCCAAACCCCAAATTTTATATATATTTTACAGTGCTATATTACTGGATATGAGTATAGTTAGTATCATTTTTTGTTGGTTTACTTTCTTTTTAAAGAAAATAAGCAACTGGTAAAACTTTCAAAGATGTATCTTTTCAACCAAAGCAACATCTCCAAAAGAATTGTTTATTGAACATGGCTTCCGGTGAAGTCTAATCTGCTAAGTATGCTGTTTGCCAGTAGTCATTACTGAATCACGAGTGACTCTGATTTCAGATTGTACTCAGAGCTTGTCTGAAGCCATGGGTAATAACTGCAACATTCATATTTTTCTGTATTGTATGTTTTTCTCAGCCAAAATAGATAATTTATTCAATTATATTTTATGTCATAGACTTATTTGCAGCACTGATGCCTTGTATTTCACTTTTTTCTTCCATATTTCTCTCCTACTTGCTTGAAAAACTTTAAAAGCAAAAAATAGGCCTCATACTCTATTTTTAGCTCCTGGCCAAGCACTGGCACAATGGTAGTCCCCAATGAAAATATACCAAATAATGAATAAATAGGTTCTTTCTTCAATATTTGCTAATCTTCACACATCGAGGCAGAATACAGCCTTAGAAAGCCATTGAAGGGAATCAGAATATGCTATCCTCTAATATGCCACTTTGACATAAAGATTATTTTGAGCTGAAGACAATTCCGAATCAATAGATGTATGAACAGTTCTCAGTTCTTCCATTCCTTGCCTAAAAGAAGGGCATACATTTTCTTTTGTGAGGTGTCCCTCTCTCCCTTGTCCATGGGAATCCACACTGAGATGAACTTGTGTAAACAGCCCTCACCAAATAACCTGTCTCTTTCAATAGTTCTCCCATATATTTCCTAATTGCTTCTTCACAATTTATCATCCTTTGAAGTCTAGCCCCACTTTCTTTTGTTAGAAGGGCTCATAAGTTTCTGATCTACCTACTTGGAGTGTCAATTCTTTTCTGGAAACTTACATATACATAAATATTAGTAAAAATTCTGCCCCTTTTTTTCCTGCTAATATGTCTTTTGTTAGTTTAATTTCCCAGTTTCATCAGTGCTGCATTACCAGGATTTCTTGGCTCATTGCCTCATCATCCATTTCAAAGACAGCAGTGGTGGGCCAAATATTTTTACAACATTTTACACCACTCTGACCTTCTCCTCTGCCCCCTCTTCCACTTTTAGATCCTTCTGATTACATTGGATAATTCAGGATAATCTCCCTATTTTAAGTCAGCTAACTTGAACCCTTAACTCCCTCTGCAACCTGAATTTCATCTTGCCGTCTCTCCATCACAAGTCCTTAACCGTAAATCAATCTTCAGTCTTTTTTTTGACATATAAGGTACTGTAATCACAGATTCCTGGGACTAGGATGTGGACTTCTTCTGTGGGGGACATTATTCTGCCTACCACAAATATATTATTTCATTTAATCCTCACTACACTGTTACTGTAATAATTCACATTTATCAAAGCTTCAGGACACCAGGACCATGGTAGATAATGGACCTAGTTCTTAGGGAAGTTGAATGCAATAACCCAAAGTGTACATAGGTTGCACAGTGACAGAGCTAAGATTTCAACTTATATCTGATTCCCTCTGACTCCCATGCTTAGTCTTGTGTGTGTGTGTGTGTGTGTGTGTGTGTGTGACAAAGACAGAGAGAGGAACAGATAGGGACAGACACACAGGAAGGGAGAGAGCTAAGAAACATCACTTCCTCGTTGTGGCACCTTAGTTATTCATTGACTGCTTTCTCAAATGTGCCTTGACTGGGGGCCTACAGCAGAGCAAGTGATCCCTTGCTCAAGCCAGTGAACTTTGGGCTCAAGTCAGCAACCATGGGGTCATTTCTTTGATCCCACGCTCAAGCCAGTGACCTTGAGGTTTCTAACCTGGGTCTTCTGCATCCTAGTCTGATGCTCCATCCACTGCGCCACCACCTGGTCAGGCCCATGCTTAGTCTTTTTAAACACTAAAGTGTACTAATTCTCACAAATATCACTCTTGCCTGCTTATACCCTTCTTCCCAAAAGTATTATTTCTCCTACCCTATCCCCCAAAAGCATAACTCTAAGAAAGGATATGGAACTTGTTGAAAATGAGTAGTGTTGTAAATGAAGCCTTTCTAGGGGTATGTGCCTTTGCCAAGGGGAATAAGCATTCAGGTAAAGGAATAAAGCTCAGGCTTAAGAAACTGAAAGTGGATACCAGCGATTTGGGAGGGCTATTTTAAGCTAGTGGCTTTCTCACCCTTTCTGGGGCATAGATATTCGTAAGGAGAGCTTGGATTCCAGGCAAAGGCTTCTGAGAACAAAACGGGTGGGGGAGACAAGATTTTGAGTGCTGTTATCTCAAAGTAAGGTCAGACGGCGCCATGCTGCACTTCTTGTCCAGGGAGCCATCCACTTACAGTATCAAAACATAAACTGGCCACATACATACAAAATTAGATTTCACTTAATAAAATATTAAGTAAAAAAAAAAAAGAAACAAATGCTAAAATGTTACTATGAATTATCTAGTAGGTGCTCATTACAAAATTTCAGGAATATCAAGTACATATCTCAAGGAAACCTCATTTTTGAAAATATGTAAGATTTTGTTTCAGCAAAAAATGTATTATTCTATTGTCTATTTGTTTGTTTCTCACCTTGGCCTCTTTCATCAGCTAAAAATGCAACAAATCCATGGGGGGCAGTCCTCTAAGTAACATTTACTTTCCTGACTAGAGTGCTGGTTATGCAGATGTGTCCACATTGTGAGAATGCATTGAGCTGTGCACTTGTGATTTGTGTGTTTTTGTATATCTGCTATACTAATAAATAGAACAATATAGGAATAGAAAAGTGTGAGTGAGAAGGAATAATCTCAAGAAAAGAAGCAGAATGGCTGGATACCAAAACCCAAATCCTGCAGTGAATAAAGTCTGACCTGTGGGACCCCTCACTCCCTGGGTTCTGATGAGTGCTCAGAGCTGCTAGGAGCAGTTGACTGTCCTGGGTGGAGAGAAGAAGCCAGACTGCAGGAAAAATTTATCTAAAGAGAAAAGGAGAGAAGGAACTAATGACAAAAGGAGCCAGTGATTTCCTATTCAAAGTACTATTTATTAATTTGATTTTAAAAAGCAAACAAACAAAAAAAAGTAAATCCACCACTTGCCCTGCTAGAGGTCTTGGGCATGACCAAACAGCTCTGCACAGAGGAGGAGGAAAGGCCACACTCAAGTCCATCTTAAGCAGGAAAGACAAATACTTTGAATTACTGCTGTGTTGATTTCCAAACAGAAAAATTTCAAAAAGTTCTGGGGTTCTTGTGCATCTAAATATCTTTTAAAATTGCTACCTTCATGGAACTTACTTTCCAAAGAGGGAGTGGAGAGAGAGCCACAAAAACAAAATAAGCACAGCATGTGATAATTAAAAGGTGACAAATATGGAGAAAATTAACCAGAGTATCAGGAAAGGGAGGGCCATGGTGGTGGTAACAGTGGTAAGATGTGATTTCTACATAACCTGGAAAGTCTCCACTGAAAGATGGCATTTAAGTAAAGACATAAAAAGTCACAGTCCTATGGTCATCTGTAGGAATGCATCACAATAAGGGGAACAGCAACCACAAAGACAAAGACCAATGGTGGGAATCTACAAGGAGTCAGTAAGGTCGTAGAAGAACTGAGTGAAGGATGTGTGTAAGAAGTGTTCAGGGGGGCGAGAAGATGGTGACAGAATTGGTGGACATTACAACTCCTACCTCCCAAAACCAAAATGGATTACAACTTAACTTGGGAACAATCATCTTGAAAAACCAACATTGGACCGAACTAAGAGGAATCTATAACCAAGCATCACCAAAGAAACCACACTGAGACTGGTAGGAAAGGCAGAGAAGCAGAAAGGGCTGCCCTGCTCCCAGGAGTGAGTGGCAGCCCGGAGGGTCTCCCATGGTGGGGACGGTTACCCAGAGTTGTGGGTCCTCAGCCCCAGGACTGGAGCCCCAGCTGGGAGCCCCAGAGACTACAGGAGGCATACAAGGAGTATTTAGCTGAAAGAAAAGCTGTGTTACTGTTTGTGAGAGGGAGACAGAACTCTCAGACCCAGGCTCTGTCTTAAAGGGCCTGCACAGAAAACCTCATTCACAGCCACTTACCCAGGACTCCTGGAGTGGGGAACGCTGAGAGGACTGGAGTTGAGAGAGAAGAGTGTAGTGTTGGAGGCATGAAGAGAAACTGTGAAGGACAGCTGCCCTAAACCCTGTACTGGGTCACTCCCCAAACCTAAAGTGGCCATTTTCCCTGGGAGAACCAATGCCAGCAAAGGGACACAGAGGCTCTCCTGCCCAAGTCAGTGCAGAGTTGCTTAGAAGGAGGGGGCGCATCAAGGACTCAGGTTTTGAGAGCTGAGGTCTGGGCTATATCGTGCCCCCACGCTGCTGAGTACCCTCTGAAGGGTGGGTGGGCCCAGGCCCAACTGCAGTGGTGGCAACCATGGCATTCAGCAGGGCGGCCCACGTAGTAGTGGGGGGTAAAGCGGTGGGGGGCAGAGCCCGGCAAGGCGTCCATGTGCCCACGGGTGGCAGCCCACACTGTGGCCTGCAACCCACATGCCCGGCGGTGCCGGTGTCCGAGTGCCCAAGGAGGTGGTGGCGGCAGCAGGCCAGTGGGCAGATGACACCTCAGGAATAGAAAAGCCACACACTGGCCAAGAGTAGATAAAAGCCTACCTAGCAGTGCAGCTGATATTCACAATAGCATCTGGGCCCAGCAGAGGCAGCCACAAATTCTGGATCACCTGTAGCTCCAAGAAGGTTGCTAAGGGCCAGTCATAAGCAGTGACCCCCACCGGTCTGTGCCAGGTTCTGGCCAGGGTGGTCCAGGGCTGGCATATCCAGTGGCAAGATATGGAGAGCATAAGCTCAGGACCTAACAACTCTAGTTGGAGTGGTATTTTAAGGAAGGGCTCCTCACACCTGACCCAGCTAAAGCATAGAAAATGCCAACACAAATAGCAAAAAGAGCAATAGCAGCAGACAAGTAACCCACAGCAGGTTACAAACAGCAACTGAGGCCAACCCAACAAGATCTAGAAACAACACAACTGGAAGCTGGAGGCAGACACACCAACCCTACACTCAGCTACTTAAACAAACAGCACATCCAAAGGAGCAGTCTATATACAAACAAAATGGGAAGACAGAGAAATGCAATCCAAATGAATCAACAAAAGAAATCCCCAGAAAAAGAACTAAATGAGATGGAAATAACCAAGATACTGGATGCAGAGTTTAAAATAATGATTGTTAGGATGCTCAAGTATCTTAGAACAACAATGGATGAATATAATGAGCACCAAAATAAAGAGATAGCAAGCATCAAAAAGGACATTGAAATCATAAAAAAAATCAGACAGAAATGAAAAATACAATAACAGAAATGAAGACTACACTAGAAGGAATTAAAAGCAGGCTGGATGAAGCAGAGGATTGAATCATCGATTTAGAGGACAAGATAAACAAAAGCATGGAAGCAGAACAGCAAAAAAGAAAAACAGCTCAAAAAGTCCGAGGAAACTCTAAAAGAGCTCTTTGACAACATGAAGAGAAATAATATCCACATAATAGGGGTTCCTGAAGGAGAAGAGAAAGAACAAGGGTTAGAAATCATAGCTGAAACTTTCCTAAATTGATGAATGAAAAAGTCACCCAAGTTTAAGAAGCACAGAGAATCCCATTAAAGAGGAACCCAAATAGATCTACATAAAGACACATCATAATTAAAATACCAAAGCTAAGAGATAAAGAAAGAATACTAAAAGCTGCAAGAGAAAAGCAGTCAATCACCTACAAAGGAGTCCCCATAAGAATGACATCTGGCTTTTTAGCAGAAACACTTGAGGCCAGAAAGGAATGGCAAGAAATTTTCAAAGTACAGTATTGCAAAACAAGATCCTACAACCAAGACTTCTTTATCTAGCAAGACTATTGTTTAAAATTAAAGGAGAAATAAAAAGCTTCCCAGACAAAAATAAAAAACTCAAGGAATTTATTACAACTAAATCAATGTTGAAAGAAATGTTAAGAGTCCTGTTGTAAACAGAACACAGAAAAAAAAAGAAAAAAATCTAGAAAAAGAGGAATGTAAATTTAAAGAATAAAATGGCAATAAACAACTACATATCAATAATAACCTTCAATGTAAGTGGATTAAATGCTCCAATCAAAAGACATAGGGTAGCTGCATGGATAAAAAAACAGAACCCATACATATGCTGTCTACAAGAGACCCACCTCAAAACAAAAGATACACATAGCCTGAAAGTGAAGGGATAGAAAAAAATATTTCATGCAAATAAAAGTGAAAAAAATTCTGGGGTATCAATACTTATATCTGACAAAGTAGACTTTAAAACAAAGGCTATAGGCCTGACCCGTGGTGGCGCAGTGAATAAAGCATCGACCTGAAAATGCTGAGGTCGCCAGTTCGAAACCCTGGGCTTGCCTGGTCAAGGCACATATGGGAGTTGATGCTTCCTGGACCTCCTCCCTTTCTCTCTCTCTCCCTCTCTCCTCTTCTCTCCTCTCTAAAATGAATAAATAAAATCTTTAAAAAAAACAAAAAACAAAGGCTATAGTAAGGGATAAAGAAGGTCACTACATAATGATAAAGGGAGCAATTCAATAGGAAGATATAACCATTATAAATATTTATGCCCCTAATATAGGAGCACCTAAATATATAAAACAGATTTTGATGGGGATAAACGGTGAGATCAACAGCAATACTATAATAGTAGGGGATTTCAATACCCCACTAACATCAATGGATAGATCCTCCAGACAGAAAATTAACAAAGAAACAGTGGCCTTAAATGACACACTAGATCAGAGGTCGGGAACCTTTTAGGCTGAGAGAGCCATGAACGCCACATATTTTAAAATGTAATTCTGTGAGAGCCATACAATGACCCATGTACGTTATGCATTATCCAATAAAAATCTGGTGTTGTCCCGGAGGACAGCAGATATTGGCTCCAGCCACCTGCAACCATGAACATGAGCGGTAGGAAATGAATGGATTGTAATACACGAGAATGTTTTATATTTTTAACATTATTTTTTTTTTATTAAAGATTTGTCTGTGAGCCAGATGCAGCCATCAAAAGAGCCACATCTGGCTCGTGAGCTATAGGTTCCCGACTCCTGCACTAGATCAACTGCATTTAATTGATATCTTCAAAACCTTTCACCCCAAAGCAGCAGAATATACATTTTTTTCAAGTGCTTGCTCATGGTACATTTTCTGGGATAAAGCATAGGTTAGGACACAAAACAAGTCTCAATAAATTTAAGAAGACTGAAATCACATCAAGCATCTTCTCTGATTATAATGGCATGAAACTAGAAATCAACTACAATAGAAAAACTGAAAAACATGCAAACATTTGGAGACTAAATAGTATGTTATTAAATAACAAATGGGTTAACAATGAAATCAAGGAAGAAATCAAAAATTTCCTTGAAACAAATGAAAAGAAACATACAATAACTCAAAATTTATGGGACACAGCAAAAGCAGTCCTGAGAGGGAAGTTCATAGCATTACAGACATACCTTAAGAAGCAAGAAAAAGTTAAAATAAGCAACTTAACCCTGCATCTAAAAGAACTTGCAAAAGAACAGCAAGTAAAGCCCAGACGAAGTAGACAGAAAGAAATAATAAAGATCAGAGCAGAAATAAATGACATAGAAGCTAAAAAAAAAAAAATACAGAAGATCAATGAAACTAAGAGCTAGTTCTTTGAAAAGGTAAACAAGACTGATGACACAGCAGAAATACAAAGAAAATACTATAAATAACTGTATGCCAAAAAAATTAGACAACCTCGGTGAAATGGAGAAACTCTTTGAAACATATAATATTTCAAAAATCAATCTGGATCAATAGGAAAACCTAAATAGGCCAATTACAACAAATGAGATGAAAACAGTTATCAAAAAACTTTCAACACACAAAAGCCCTGGGCCAGATAGTTTCGCAGGCGAATTCTACCAAATATTCAAAGAAAAATTAACTCCTATCCTTCTCAAGCTATTTCAAAAAATTCAAGAGGAGAGAAAACTTCCAGGCTCCTTTTATGAGGCAAGCATAATCCTCATTCCAAAACCAGGCAAAGACACTACAAAGAAAAAAAAAAAAACACTATAGGCCAATATCCCTGATGAATTTAGATGCTAAAATTCTCAACATAATATTAGCAAACCAGATCCAGCAATACATGAACAAAATCATACATCATGATCAAGTGGGATTTTTTCTGGGTAGACAAGGCTGGTACAATATTTGCAAATCAATCAATGTGGTTCATCACATTAACAAAAGGAAGGATAAAAATCACATGGTAATATCTATAGATGCAGAAAAAAGCATTTGATACACTCCAGCACCCATTTATGATCAAAACTCTCAGCACAGTGAGAATACAGGGAACATACCTCAACATGATAAAGGCCATCTATGACAAACCACAGCCAACATCATAATCAATGGGCAAAACTTAAAAGCAATCACTTTAAGATCAGGAACAAGGCAAGGGTGCCCCCTTTCACCACTCTTATTCAACATAGCTCTGGAAGTCCTAGCCACAGCAATCAGACAAGAAAAAGAAATAAAAGGTATCCAAATTGGAAAAGAAGAAGTAAAACTATCATTATTTGCTGATGATATGATGCTATACATAGAAATCCCTAAAGTGGCAGGCAAAAAACTCCTGGACCTGATAAATGAATTCAGCAAGGTGGCAGGATATAAAATTAATATTCAGAAATGAGAGGCATTTTTATACACCAACAATGAACTGTCTGAAAGAGAAATTAAGAAAACAATCCCCATTCACTGTTGCAACAACAAAAAATTAAAGTACCTAGGAGTAAATTTAACCAAGGAGGTTAAAGACTTATACTTGGAAAATTATAAAACATTGATAAAAGAAATCAAAGAAGATACAAACAAGTGGAAGCATATATCATGTTCATGGATAAGAAGAATAAACATAATTAAAATTTCTATATTACCCAAAGCAATTTATAAATTCAATGCAATTCCTATTAAAATACCAATATCATTCAAGGATATAGAACAAATATTCCAAAAATTTATATGGAACCAAAAAATAACACAAATAGCTTCAGCAATCTGGAAAAAGAAGAATAAAGTGGGAGGTATCATACTTCCTGATATCAAGTTATACTACAAGGCCATTGTACTCAAAACAGCTTGGTACTGGTATATGAACAGGCATATAGATCAATGGAACAGAACAGAGAACTCAGAAATAAACCTATACCTTTATGGACAATTGATATTTGACAAAGGAGGTAAGAGCATACAAGGGAGCAAAGGCAGTCTCTTTTACAAATGGTGTTGGGAAAATTGGACAGCTACCTGCATAAAAATGAAACTAGACCACCAACTTACACCATTCACAAAAATAAACTCAAAATGGGATAAAAGACTTAAATGTAAGTCGTGAAATCATAATCACCTTGGAAGAAAACATAGGCAGTAAGCTCTCTGATATCTCTTGCAGTAATATATATGCTGATTTATATCTATGGGCAAGTGAAATAAAGGACCGGATGAACAAATGTGACTATATCAAGCTAAAAAGCTTTTACCACAGCTAAAGACAATATAAACAGAATAAAAAGACAAACCACACAATGGGGGTATATATTTGATAATACATCTGATAAGGGGTTAATAACCAAAATTTATAAAGAACTAGTAAACTTCAACACCAGGAAAGTAAACAATCCAATCAAAAATTGGGCAAAAGAACTAAATAGAGACTTCTCCAAAGAGGATATACAGATGGCCAATGGGCAAATGAAAAAATGTGCAACATGACTAATCATTAGAGAAATGGAAATTAAGACCACAATGAGATATCACCTTATGCCTGTCAGAATGGCATTTATTAACGAAACAACACAGAATAAGTGCTGGCGAGGATGTGGAGAAAAGGGAACCCTCCTGCACTGCTGGTGGGAATGCAGACTGGTGCAGCCACTTGGAAAACAGTTTGGGGATTCCTCAAAAAATTAAAAATGGAACTTTTGACCCAGCTATCCCACTTTTAGGAATATATCCTAAGAATACCAAATCACTGATTCAAAAGAAGATATGAAAAGAAAAAAGAAGATATGCACCCCCATGTGTGTTGCAGCATTGTTTACAACAGCCAAGGTCTGGAAACATCCCAAGTGTCTGTCAGTGGATGAGTGGATTAAAATGCAGTGGTACATATTCACAATGGAATACTATGTGACATTGAAAAAGAAGAAAATCTTACCTTTTGCGACAACATGGATGGATCTGAAAACTATCATGCTAAGTGAAATAAGCCAGGCAGAAAAAGAAAAATGTCATATGACCTCACTCATTTGAGGAATCCAATGAACAATATGAACTGAGGAACAGAATAGAGGCAGAAGAGGATTCAATGGGTCCAAAGGGAAAGCGGACAGAGGGAAAGGGGATGAGAAGATGGGATCAGAGAAGGAAAAGAGATAGGTGAAATTATATATACATAACACAGTGTTATAGAGAGCAGAACAGCAAATCCTGGAGGGAAGAGGGGAAGGTGTTGTGGGAAAAAGTGAAGGGGGATGTTGAAAGGAACACGGGTGTGTGGGGGGAGATATATTTGGTGGAACACTTGAATCTATGTAAACACAATAAATTAAAATCAATAAAAATTTAAACAAAAAAATGAAGTGTTCATAGGTTGGGGCAGACCTTGTAGGTATCTTAAGCCATTTCTAGAAGTTTGGTTTTCACTCAGTGATTTGGGGAGGATTTGATTATAGGAGTGATATAATTTGAGTGAGAGTATAGCTAGATTATGCTGAGATGAGGCAATTTGAGGATTGGTACAGACTCAGGGAAAACAGGCAGGAGCCTAAGCAACAATCCAGATAAAAGATATTGCAGTGGCTAAAGGAAGGAGTTAAGAGTTTGTTGATACTTTGAAGGCAGAGCAAGAGAACTTCCTGCCAGATTGGATGTAGGTTAAGAGAGAAAGAGAAGAATCAAGGATGACTCCATACTTTTGGGACTGAACAAAGAAGAATCAGGGTTGTTACTACCTGACATTGGAAACACTTCCTAGGATCCATCAGGAAAGTGGAAATACAGACTATAGAATGGAAGAAAGTATTCACAGTTCACGTATCTGATAAGGGTCCAGTATCTAGAATACATCAAGAACTCTTACAACTGAACAATAAAAAGACAAGTAACACAGTTAAAAAAATGGACCAAGTATCTGAATAGATATTTTTCAAAGAAGTAATACAAATGACCAACAAGTACATGGAAAGATGCTCAACATCATTGGTCATCAGGCAAGTGGAAATGAAAACCACAATGAGGTACTATTTCACACTCACTAGAATGGCTACATAGTAATCAAAAAGACCAACAGTAAAAAAGGGTGTGGAGAATGGAACCTTCATGCATTGCTGGTGGTAATGTAAAACTGTGCAGCCTCTCTGGAAAATAATTTGGGAGTTCTTCAAAAAGTTAAACCTGAGTTACCATATGACTCAGCAGCAATTTGACTATTAGATATACACCCAGGAGAACTGAAAGCTATATTCATGCAAAAACATGTACACATACGTTTATAGCAACATTATTTTTGACAGTAAAAAAAGGAAACAACTCAAATATTTATTAGCTGGTGAATGGATAGATAAAATATAGTATATACATATGGTGGAATATTATTTGGAAATAAAAGTAAAAATGTTGCTGATATATACTAGAACATGGATGAACTCTGAAAGCATTAGCTTAGTGAGAGAAGCAAGTCAAAAAAGATAACATGTTATATGATCCCACTTAAGTGAAATGTTCAGAACAAGTAAATCATAGAAAGTAGATTAGTAGTTGTCATGGAACTTGGGAAAGGGGAATTGGGAGTCATTGCTAATAGGTACAAAATTTATTTTGGGGGTGATAAAAATGGTTCTTATTAGAGAGTAGTGATGGTTACAAGTATACTAAAAACCACAGTATTGTATACTTTAAAATGGTACTTTTTATGGCATGTAAATTATATCTTTTTTTTTTCTTTTTTTTTTTAGCGAGAGACAGACAATGGAGGCGAGAGAGGTGAGAAGCATCAGCTCATAGTTGTGGCACCTTAGTTGTTCATTGATTGCTTTCTCATATGTGCCTTGACCGGGGGGCTCCAGTCGAGCCAGTGACCCATTGGTCAAGCCAGCAACCTTGGGCTGAAGTCAGTCACCTTTGCGCTCAAGCCAGAAATCCTGGGATCATGTCAATGATACCATGCTTAAGCCAGCAACCCCATGTTCAAGCTGGTGACTTTGGGGCTATAAACCTGGGACCTCAGTGTCCCAGGTTGACACTCTATCTACTGCACCACCAACTGTCAGGCAGTATGTAATTATATCTTAATTTTAAAAGGAAAAAACATAAATGTCTTTGAAAGTAAAATTATTCTTAAAAGAAAATCTATGAGGACATGTATCAATTAAGACTTAACCATAGTCACAGTCATAAGAACAGTTTGGTCTGGCAGCAAAGTGAACCGATAGAATAGAAAATAGAGGTCAGAGGTAGATCCATGTACAGCATATAGGGTAACTTGATACATAGCAAAATGTTACTAGAAACCAATGTGGGGAAAATAGATATTTTGTAGCTAGTACTAGGAAAGCTACTATCAGAAGAAAAATAAACCTAGCACCAGATAGGTGACCTTCAAGTTAATTAAAGACCTTATTAAGTTATCAGAAAATATAGAGGAACATTTTTGCGATGGGGAAAATTCTTAAACAAAACCTTAGAAAGCGTAAACAATGAAGCTAAATTTGATGTTGATTACAATGAAATTAATAATATCTGTTCAGCAAAGAACATACATTATAGACAACATTAATAAAAGGACAGAATGGGAAATTTAACTGTAATGCCTAAAATCAATAGAGGATTAGTATCTGAGAATACAAGAGACATTTCCAGATCAACCAAGAAAAAAATAACAATAAAAATAACAATTTCAATTGAAAAATCAAGAAAGGATACAAAGAGGCAATTTATAGCAGGGATTACATGACTAGAAGACACAAGAAACAACGATGAAATGCAATAGTAACCAGAGAAATACAAATTACAATAAGGAGATATCACCTAATTAATTGACTAGAAAAACTAGAAAGTTAGAAAATGACAAATGTTGAAAGGCATGTGAGGATACCCAAATCCTCATGCACCGCTGGAGGAAATGTAGACTGATGCTGTCACTCTGCAGAGTGACCAGGCACTCATGTGTACACTATGACCCAGGAATCTCATTCCAGGTGTACATCTGAGGAAATCCTCACACCAACCCAGAAGGAGAAGTATTTTTGGTATTGGGAGACTGTAGGCAATCTTGCAATGTATGACTTGGGAGAATGGGTAAGTAAAATATATCCTTTCTAAAATTTATACACATTCATGCACACACAAGCACACACATACAAGGTGCAATGCTCAGTAGCCTTAAGAATAATTAAATCTTTTTCCTGCAAATCAGATTTGCTTGAGCCTATTCCTAATTCTTAGAGAATCTCACATTTTTCTTGAGTCACAGCTCACCTGACCCATACATGACACGTGTCAGGTTAGGATAACATAATTTCCAAAACCTACACTCTCCTAAGACAAACAGGTCATGAGAACTATGCTTTTGCATTTTTCCCACATTCTGAATTCTTAGTGCAGGCATAAGCTGGTTTCTCTGGTTATCCTGACAGCCCTGAAGCCATACCTGATTCTTCTGTTTTCCTTCCAAGAGGCTAGACCTCCCTATAAATCAGAGCCTAAGCAAGAGCTGACGTTCCACAATGGCTGCCCACTTAAACCTCAGATCATTGGCCATCGGGACCCTTGCCTCCCTCCAGTCCATGTTAATTCCTTATCATTCAGCTTAGACCTCTCTCCAGCTCTTGACTTTGATCAGGATAGGAGCTTCTGAGTTCTGTTTTGACTGAATTTGGCCCAGTCTGATGAAGCTTTACTGGCACTTGGGTACATTCTTTAGTACCCAGCCTTAAGTGGTTCTATTGTCTGGTCCTTAACATCCCTTTTTCCTTTTTATTCTTACTTGAACAGTAGATCACAATGCCCAGTGTGGTAGGCTACATAATGGTCTCTGAGTTAAGTTCTTGTCCTATTCCCTGGGACCTGTGAATGTTACCTTGTATGGCAAAAAGGGACTTTGCAGTTGTGATTGATTTAAAGATCTTTAGATGAGGGATAATATCCTGGATTACACAAAGGCTCAAATGTAATCACAGCAGTTCTTAAAAGAGGAATGAAGAAGGAGTTAGGATGAGAGGAGAAGGTGATGTAATGATAATGAAAGCAGAGATTGGAGTGATATGTTTTGAAGCTCTGGAAGGGGCCACAAGCCAAGGAATGCAGGCAGCCACTAGAAACTGAATAACACAAGAAAACCTCAGAGACTCCAGAAGGAAGCAGTCCTGCCAACACCTTGACTTTAGCCCAGTAAAACTAGTTTTGGAGGTTTGACCTCCAGCTCTGTAACAGAATAAATCTGCATTAATTTAAGCCAATAATTTGTAGTAATTTGTTACTATAAATAGGAACTAATACATCTAATAATCAGTCTCAAGGTGTTATACTGAAAACCTCTTAGTCATAAAACCCAGTGGTCTTTTTCTTTTCTCTCTCCTTTTTAGCCTTTTATAGGAGGCTACCAGATAGAGTAGTGGGAAGAACTTGCGTTTGAAGAGGGAAAACCCAGATCTGGTTCTAATTATACAGAAATTCTTTTTTGGCATATTTCAAAAAATTTCTGTTTTCCTAAATCCTGAGAAAAATCAGTTGAGAAATTGGGAAAAGAAAAAAAGTATTATAACTTTCTAGCAAGAATGAAAGTTGAACTATCAAAATAGGAGAGGAGTATTCACTATCTTATTTCTCAGTCTTGCTTGTAGCTGTTGCCATGTGATAAATGTGTATTTCTGGTCCTATGAGTCATTCAGGCACATAAAAGAAATATTAATAAGTTTATACACACTATGTGCCTTATTTAATCCTCTGAATGATGTTCTAAGAAATAACAATTTATTTGCTTTCAGAAGCAAATAAATCCTTAAATTGGCAATTTTCCTATGATATTTCTTGTAGTTCCATTAGCTGTGCTGGGAGACCCATATATTACATTATTTGAATACTAGCTAATACTGTTAGCTAGCATTTTCCAGTGTTTGAATATTTACTATACTGTAATAAATACTAAATTTAATATTTCTTATTTATTAAATAAACTATGTAGATAACTATAATAGTGAGTAAAGTATATTAAAATATTGGAAGTATTTAAAAATAAGATGATTTATAAAATACTTCAACAGCAAAACCACAAACCCAATTGTTTTAAGGCAGAAGATTTAAACAGATATTTTTAAAAAGAAGATATACAAATAGCCAATAAGCATATAAAAAAATGCCCAGTATCCTTAGTCAATCGGGAAATGTAAATCAAAACCACAGGGAGATAAACATTTTATACCCAGTAGAATGGTTATAATAAATAAGTAACACAAAGTAACAAGTGTTGGTAAGGATGTAGAGAAATGGAAACATTCCTATGTTGTTGGTAAAAATGTAAATGGTACAGTTCTATGGAAAACTGCTTGGGAGTTTGTCAAACACCAGCCTAGAATTATTATATAACTATAATTTCACTCCTACGTATATACCCAAAGCCATTGAAATGGAGATTCAAACTGATTCTTATATAACAATATTCATTGCAACATTATTCACAATAGCCAAAAGTTGAGGATGCTCAAACGTTCAACAAAAGTTGAATGGATAAAACAAAATGTGGTATATACAGCAACAGAACTATTATTCAGTCATGAAAAAGAATGGAATTCTGATACATACTACAATTTGGAGAACCTCGAAAACATTATGTGAAGCAAAATAAGCAGGCATAAAAGAACAAATATTGCATAATTCCATTTATATAAAATAGCTAGAATAGACTAATTCTTAGAGAAAGAAAGTAGATCAGAGATTACCGGGGCTGGGTACCACTGGCAGTTTTTGCTTGATAGCTATAGAGTTTCCATTCGGGTGATGAAAGAATTTTGAAGTGTAAGTGCATATAGCAGCACAAAACTGTGAATGTAATTAATGCCACTGAACTGTACACTTAAAAAATGCTTAAAGTGGCAAGTTTTATGTTAAGTGTATTTTATAAAAATAAAAAGAATTTGGAGGCCCTGGCCAGTTGGCTCTGTGATAGAGCATTGTCCTGGCATGCAGGAGTCCCAGGTTCCATTCCCGGCCAGGGCACACAGGAGAAGTGCCCATCTGCTTCTCCACCCCTCCCCCTCTCCTTCCTCTCTGTCTCTCTCTTCTCCTCCCGCAGCCGAGGCTCCATTGGAGCAAAGTTGGCCCGGGCGCTAGGGATGGCTCCTTGGCCTCTGCCTCAGGCGCTAGAATGGCTCTGGTTGCAACAGAGCAACGCCCCAGATGGGCGGAACATCGCCCCCTGGTGGGCATGCCAGGTGGATCCCAGTCGGGCGCATGCGGGAGTCTGTCTGACTGCCTCCCCGTTTCCAACTTCAGAAAAATACAAAAAAAGAAAAAAAAGAAAAAACATAATTTGGAATACAAAAGAACCAAAACAACCTCACACAGTTCCATAGGGTAATGAATTTGAAATGTAGTTTGGAACTTTTTTATTATCCTTGCTGGAGGGCAGACACAAGTCCCATGGGTCTTAGCCCAACTTTTCAAGGGAAAACAGAGCTTGAGACAAGTATATATTTCTCAAAAGGTATTTATTTTGGGAAAGGATCACAAGGAATAGGAGGGGAAGAGTGCAGAGAATGAAAGAGAAAATGAAGGCAGCAATTTTATAGTACATTCTGGGCTCAGTCCTGCTGGACACTGTGCAGCAGGAGCTTTGCAGAATGTACCCGGAAGGCTAGCACTTATCACCCACTGTCCTCCCTACTGAGGACAGCTTCTGCTGTAGATTGATGTGCTTGCACACCTGGCCCATAGGACTGAGTGTCTGCTAGGAGTCTTCCCTCTTGTCCTGGATGCAGCATCAAAGTCTCAGGCCAGAAAGTGAAATACTACCCAGGCAGAGGAAGCAAGTGTCTTTAGGTGATATCCAGGGTAACAGAGGACCATAAAAGAGCCCAAGAAAAACTTGGTGCATACAGTCATGGGATTATAATTCTTCCTATACAGCAAAGATGTTGTCAGGAAAGCTTGAGCATGTTTAGCTTAGAACTTTCTGTAGCTTCACACTGCCTCTCAAGTGAATTTTAAAACTATTAACTGGTATTTCTGCAGTCTCCACAATTTTACACCAACTTATCCATCCCAGAATTATCTTCTATCGCTCACATCTTTGTACATCTATATTCCAGGGCAATTATTTACTGTTCCTCAAACCTGGGACAGTTTCCTGTCTTGGAACCTTTGGCCTGTTCTCATCATTTAGATATCCCTCTACTTTTTGAAATATTTTTTCACTTTAAATAGATCCAGTCTCTGCCAAAATGTATTTCTTGAACATACTACCTGGCAGAAACATGAATCAGGGCGTGGCTAGGAATTCAGGGCGCGACTAAACCAGATGGTTTCCTGGAACTTACGTTTACATGGTGTATGAAGCCAGAGGGCCAAGATGTCATGTCCTGAAGGTGCATGAAGCCAGACATGAGAAAAGTGGTTTAAAACTGCACTTCTAATCCAAAAAGTTTAAATAGAGAGCAAGAACAAAAGCACGTTAAACAAGCTGGAGGAACCAGAGGATATAATCATGGAACAGGAGACAAAAGAATAGGGTTCATGCTGGTGGGTGGGTGGCTAGCTGGCTGCATTTAAAGGGGCTGTCCCGGAACTGTGGAAGTTCCCTCTTCCTCCTCTGAAGCCCCATTGCAGTCCACACTCCTCACATGTCACTCAGCAAACCTTGCATCACAATGATAGATATTTGCACATTTGCTTCATTTCTCCTAAAAGACGGCAAATTTTCTTGAGAATGAGGATCATGCTTTTTACACTCTACACAGAAAAAGGCTCAGTGTCTATCAAAATGGAAGTTCAGTAGAACTGAACATTAGATTGAATTTACATTACACACCAGCACAATTTTGGCAAAACAAAATATAGAATTATGTTCATAATTTAGGTTTCAGTTAGATAGAAAACATCATAAATAATAGTTGCCAGGGAGGCAGGACAGAACTAATATTGTATCATTATATATCAAGCTCTGTGTTATGTGTATTCACATATATTATTTCATTTATTCTTTACAGTTGTTCTATTTTATAGATGGGGTAAATTATGTTGTAGACAGTATCCAAAGTTATATAGGTAGAAAGTGACTGGCTGACTCCAGAGTCTCTGATCTCATTAGCAACAAAGCTGTCTGAAAATATACACTGGAGATCTGCCTGGCCAGCAGGGTGCTACTCCCAAGAGTAAGGATCATAATCCCTAAAAAGTTAGAAATTTTGCCTGACCAGGTGGTGGCGCAGTGGATAGAGCACTGGACTGAGACACAGAGGACCCAGGTGTGAAAGCCCGATTTTGTTGGCTTGAGCAAAGGCTCACCAGCTTGAGTGTGGCATTGCTGGCTTGAGCGTGGGATCATAGACATGACAGCATGGTCACTGGCTTGAACCCAAGGTCACTGGCTTGAGCAAGTTGAGTAAGGGTTTACTCACTCTGCTCTCCCCCCACCCCCTGTCAAGGCACATATGAGAAAGCAGTCAACTAACAATTAAGATGGTGCAACAAAGAATTGATGTTTCTCATCTCTCTCCCTTCCTGTATGTCTGTGTCTGTATCTCTTTCTCTCTCTCTCTCTCTCTCTTTTGCTCTGTCACACACATAAAAAAAGAATTAGACATTTCAATGGTCAGGTCTCTTATGTATGAAGATGTTCATTCTTATAGTATTTATAGCAACAAAAAACTATGAGAAAATCTGATGCTATTATAGCAGTGGATGGGATTTTTTCCAAATATTAAAATGATTATGGAGAGTATTTGCAAAGAGCATCATTATAAAATAAGGCATAGGACAAATGTCTCTCAACTATGTAATAACCATGCAGCTGAGATAACCCTGAAACATGTCAGTCTATAATGGCACAGTCTGGTGATTATAGGTGATTTTTGTAAAATAAAATTTCCATGATTTTCTTGAATTTATGGTACAATTTAATGAAGGAAAGTAAGGGAAATCTTTTTTATTGAAAATATATGTCTTTTTTATTTATAAGTTAAATTTAATGGGGTAACATTGGTCCATAAGAACACATAGGTTTCAGGTAAACATCTCTAGCATTTGAACTCTTGATTGCGTTGTGTGCCCATCACCTAAAGTCAAATCATTTTTTGTCACCATATATTTGTATTATATATTTCAATCACCCCCCTCAATCACCTCCCTCACAACCCCCTTCTTCAGGTAACCACTTCACTTTTATCTGTGTCCTTGAGTCTCAGTTTTATAACCCACCTATGTGGGAAATCATATAGTTCTTAGCTTTTTCTGATTTACTTATTTCACTCAGTATAACGTTCTCAAGGTCCATCCCTGTTGTAAATGGAACTAGCTCATGATTTCTTATGGCTGAGTAGTACAGTGGTACCTTGAGATACGAACAGACCAACATATGAATTTTTTAAGATACAAACTGCTGCTTGGTCCATATTTTTGTTTGAGATCCGAGCGAAGTTCCGAGATATGAGTCATAATTCGTAAAGCTGTCGCTATTTGGCACGTTGGTGCATGGGTTCAGTATCGGCAGTTTGATATATGAGTTGACTGACTTACAAGCTCGGTTACAGAACAAATTATATTCGTATCTCAAGGTACCACTGTATTCCACTGTGAAATCATGTGTGTGTGTGTGTGTGAAATAAGTTTATAAATATGATACATATGTTTGCTCACTTATAGTTTGCATTGGGTTTGGCGAACAGGTTGTAAGCAGGCAGGATCCTTATAGCCTAAGGCTTAGTTTTAAGTCTTTCCCACCCTTTTAATCCTAAAATCTTCTCAACACTAAGCTTTTCCCCACACCCTTGACTGTTGCATGATGTGGGGTGGTGCACTCTTATGAGGAATTCCATTTATGCCTCAGATAAGTGGCTTTGTATCAGAGACTTCCTTATTTTTATATTGGTTAAAAGTTTTGATTTCTACACTATAAAATGGGGCAGACCGGGGGCTCTCTCTCTCTTGGTTCCTGCTATTGGCATTGCAGAGGAGAAGCAGCCAAGATAGCTGAGTGCTGAAGAAGAAGCCAGTTTGTACAGAGAGGAGATGGGGAACAGAAGTGAATAAGGCTGTTGAGGCTACCTTTGATTGTAGAAATACTCAGATGAATCAGTGGCTTTGGGAGCCCTGAATGGAAATGGAAGTGTTTTTCCATTGTGTGTATTTCTTGCCCACCGGGTACAAGCTAGGATTAAATGTAATGGCCCACCAGCTCTTGGCTCCATTGTTTCATTACCATCTGTCCAAATCAAATGTGAACCTGCATGGGCCAGGAGGCTGTGATGGTGGCCATGGCTACTGGCCTTGCCGTGCAGGAGTCCCGGGTTCAATTCTCAGCCAGGGCACACAGGAGAAGCGCCCATCTGCTTCTCCACCCCTCCCCCCTCTCCTTCCTCTTTGTCTCTCTCTTCCCCTCCCGCAGCTAAGGCTCCATTGGAGCAAAGTTGGCCCGGGCGCTGAGGATGGCTCCATGGCCTCTGCTTCAGGCACTAGAATGGCTCTGGTTGCAGCAGAGCAATGCCCCAAATAGGCAGAGCATCGCCCCCTGGTGGGCATGCCAGGTGGATCCCAGTTGGGCGCGATCCGGGTGGATCGAGTCTGTCTGACTGCCTCCCTGTTTCCAACTTCAGAAAAATACAAAAAAAAAAAAAAAAAAAAGATATACATACATATTTTAAGTGAGGGGGGCACAGACAGGGACAGACAAACAGGAAGAGAGAGAGATAAGAAGCATCAACTCTTAGTAGTAGCACTTTAGTTGTTCATTGATTGCTTTCTCATACGTGCCTTGACTGGGGGCTCCAGTTAAGCTAATAATACTTTGCTCAAGTCAGTGACCTTGTGCTCAAGCCAGCAACCCTGGGCTTCATGCAGTGACCTTTGGGCTCAAGCTAGCAACCATGGAGTCATATCTATGATCGCACACTCAAACGGACAACCCCGCACTTAAGTTGGATGAGCCCGCACTCAAGCCCGCAACCTCAGGGTTTCAAACCTGGGTCTTTAGTGTCCTAGGTAAATGCTCTATCCACTGCACCACCTGGTCAGGCTAAAGTTTATATCTTATTCATGTTGTTTTACTTCAGTTTATGAGCCTAGCAGTACCAGAGAAGTTTGTGCAGGACTTCTGAACTTTATTCCTCAAAGTTCTTCACCAGATGCTGCAATTAGCTCCAGCTCAAACTCATAAGACATAAAGGGAGAAGCAGCATAAAAGGAGGTTAGAGTTAGAAGGAATATTGGTGATCAGCAAACTCAACCTCTTTATGTTATAGATGAGGACACTGAGGGCCAGAGAGCCCCAGTGAAACAGGATCCTGGAATGAATAATGGCCCCAAGCCAGGAATAATGGCTTCTGATATTCCTAGAGCACCAATGCCCTTCACCTTTGTGCAAAGGTGGCTGGAAAGTTCCCTATCTTATCTGTGTCCACTGCCTTTGACTCCAGCTATCTCTCCCAGCTCTTGCAAATCATGAGGCATTACAGTCTCTAATATACATAATTGTTTGCTTTTTAATGAAAAAGGAAAATGAAGGAAATGTTGGGAAAAAGAAGATAAGCCACAGAACCTTAGATCTGAAATGTTGTTGGAGATCCTAGAGTATGAAGAAGAGAAAATGCCTGAGGTTGGTTGACCTGCAATATGTGGCGTTGCTGGATATTATAGACTGAATGTTTGTGACCCTCCCAAATTCATATATTGAAAGCATATCCCTCAATGTGACATTGTTAGGAGATAGGGCCTTTAGGGAGGTGGTTGACTCATGAGGGTGGAGCCCTCATGAATGAGATTAGTGACCTTATAGAGAGCTCACTGACCCCTTCTGCCACTTGGAGACACATGAGAAGGCTGTGTATTGTCTGCAACCAGTGAGAGGGCCATTTCTAGAACCCAATTGTGCGGGCACCTTGATCTCAGAATTACAATTCCAAAACCGTGAGGAGTAAATGTCTGTTGTTTATAAGCCACCAGACTCTGATACTTTGTTATAACAGCTGGAAAGGACTAAGACACTGTGGGTGGGGTGAGATTCCAGGCAGAATCTCTCCTCTCGCTGATCCTAAATGATGCAAGAGCTAGAAGGAGAGGAAGGGAAATAACAGCGGTTCCCATGGTGACTTCTCTGTACCCGGCCCCAATATTCCCCTGGAACCCATCCACCAGGAGGCTCTGTGACAGGTGGATTGATCATCGCACACTATTTTCATCTGAACACTCATTTACAGGGGAGAAAACGAGCCCGGAAGTATGAAATGCACCACTCAGCACCCCGCCAGGAGAGTAGAGCAGACCTGCAGTCAGACCCACAGGCGGCACGGGGCTTGTGCATCAGGTGTTTTCCCAGCTCTGCTCCTCACAGGTTCAGGTGTGGACCAGAGGTGCTATTCTTAGGCACTCCGGGGCTCCCAACCCTCTCCTTCAATCAGAACATCCTCTTTGCAGTCGGGGCTTCTCATGGATTGCTGGAGGAGAGGACTCCATGGCTGGGAGACTCGCTGGCCACTGTCTCCTTTGGTGCTGTCCCTGGGGCACCTGGTATTTCTTGTCTTAACAAAGACATAGTATTCTTTCACCCAGTGAAGTTTTATTTTTTTAGTATTTAATTTTTCTCATAACAAAAGAAGACCTGCAGAAAGAACATATACGAAATCTCACCCTCTCAGATCTGCAGTCATCGGGATCTAAAACCCGTGGGCAGAATGGATGGAATCAGAGAGGTGGCACTGCTTTGTCCGCTGCCCCGAACACCCTGAGTCCTAACTCAGGAAAGGAAGAAAGGACATGCTGGATTTCTGAAAACTGTGAGGCAAAAACTGTGAGACAAAGACAGTATGCACAGTCTTATTCGAAGTATAGCAGTCAAGCTTGGCAGAATAAAGATGTTAATTCTTCCCTACATTTAGGAAAGCCAGGGACACAGGGTTAGGGACAGAGGTGAAGGGGAGTGGGGTGGCTCTGAGTTGGCCCTGAGGAGGCAAAGACCTTAAGCGCCAGGCGCAGTGCCAGGGACATGAAGTGTGCTCTCCCGCCTGGTTGACTGTCCTATTAGCTTTGCCTCCAACAGATTCATTGCAGCAGGAGACCCTGTGAGCCAGCATATCTGTCACCATAAAACACTAGCACGAGGCAGGGCCTACTGCGGAGTTAACCTTATCTGAAAGGCATTATGTGATCAAGGCAGACTTGGCAACATCCATGCACTCGGCTCTGCGGAAAAGGCTGAAGTGCTGATTTTCGCTTCTCCAGCTCGTTTTGACTCTGCGAAATGAAGAAATAGCAAACACCATGTCAGTGTGATGACTGAACAGACAGAAACCAGAGCCGGGCTCGTGAAGTTAAGTACATTCAAAGCAGAAATATTTATATTTTACATTTTAAATAGTCCCCAAGGGATATGCACAATGTGTTTTTCATCTCACTTGTGTTTAAGAACCTATCTTACATGAAAAGCAAAGCAGGCCCTGAGGCTGTGGATTCAAAGAATAGTGATTTTCTTATCATGTAGATCAAAATAACAGACTCAGAATACAAATGAGGCTTTCTGTGCAAACATGCAATACAGGTTATTCGAAAGAAAAGGCAAATGATTGTGCTAACGATGTGCATACATACATTCCGTCACTCCACTGGCGGTCTGAATGCGATCAGCTAAAAGACAACATGGGTCCCCATACTTCTCCTGTATGATTATGTAACACAGATGCACATTGTCAGGAATGTGTTTCCTGGGACTCTAGGCAAAAGATATATAGAACTGTCCAAAGCGGGAATTAGAAACATTCTAGGAAAACTCACAGAGGGATGAAAAACAGCAGGTAGGTTTCTGTTCTGGTTTGACCTGCAACCTACAGTATGGATGGAAATGGGGCTCTCTTAAACTGTAAATTTCTTGAGAGAGAAGGGTAGTTTCAAGGTGCCTTCGTGATCAGAAAAAGAAAAAGGCATCTGTGTGGGTGAGTTATTCTCTGAGAGACAAAGGACCACCCAAGAAGATGAAGAGAGAGGGAACTGGATGTTCGGTAGTTGGAAGAAATTATTATGTAAGGAAACAAGGGAAGAATGGAACATGTATGATAACTCCACAAATGACTCGCTGTCCATCATGGGGCATAGCCTTCTGCTTTGTGGGAAGTGCCAGCACAGTTTGCCATGGCATTTCAGTGTGAGGGATGTGGGAACTGGCTTGACAGGGCTTGGTTCCAGTGTCACCTCTTTCTGGCCACGTAATTTTATCTGACTCACTCAATGTCTGTGAGTCAGTTTCCCTATCCAATAAACAAGGGAAATAATAGTATTTATCTTTTTTTTTAATTTTAAGAAACACATATAGCACTTAATATATGGCAAAAACTATTCTAACTCCTTAAATATTTACTCATTGGTTCATATCATGAAATTTTAATAGGGAGCAAAGGTTGTGAGAATTAAATAATATAGATATTTATAAAACAGTGCCAAAATAAAGACAATGCTTGACAAATATTGTTAATATTATTATTGCTTTTAAATCAATTTGGGCTTTATTTATTTTCTTATAACTGGGCTGATTAAAATATTATTGACAGAAATAACAATAGAATTCTTATCACACTCTAGGAACTGTTAAATAGCTTCACACATGTCATATTAACCTTGCAAGGCAGAAAGGACAGGAGCTTTCTCAAGTCCCTTTTACAAGGGCACTAATTTCATGCAGGAGGGCTCCACCCTCATGACCTAATCATCTTCCAAAGGCTCTACCTCCAAATACAGTCACATTGGTCTATTCAGTCTATAGCACAGAGCTATTAGTTTTCAATCACCTTGTGACACTATTAGAGAAATAACTAAAATGTTTTTAATAAGTTATAAGAACATCAGATTAAAAACTTGCACAACTATGAGTAAATACTTCAAATGTCTTATCTGTGATTGTGATCCCATCCAAAAGGTTAGTCTGGCATTTCATTGGATTGGACGCTTATTTTTTACTCAACAGGCTTCAGATATGGAGGGAGATGTATAAATTTTACCCCAGGAAAAGAATGAAAGGAATGAGATTAGAAATATGTATATCTCCCCATAATCCAGGCCTCCATGATATTAGAAATATCTCCCAATAATCCAGGCCTCCTAAAGGTTTGCATTAAAACAATCTTAAAAAAAAAAGAAAAGAATCACTATGTATCTGATAGATACGTGAATTCCAAACTGCCCTCTTAATGTTCCACTTATCTGTCAGACCTCACCCTTACTGGACTATTGCCCCTGACACAGAGGAATTCCAGGAAGCTGGTCAACCTGCCCCAAGAAGGAGCATTCCAGAAAGCTGAAATCCTAAAACCGTAAAAGGGAACATACCAGAACAAGCTGGGTGTCTTGACTATTGCCTTTCATTAGTCCACTCACTCTCCTATTTATTTTTCTAACTTTTGGACCCTGCCTCTTATATTTGCTCACTAGTTCCTTACAGAACCGCATACAGACCTTCACCAATCAGAAAATTGGAAAAATCTACCTAACCCTACACACCAACCCTGAAACCTGCCCTTGCGAAACTGAAAAACCTGAAACCCTATATCAGAAAACCTCCTGTTTGGAAGATAAAATATATTATGCTCACTTTGTTAAAGATGGCGCTGCCCACGTGGAGGCCATCACCCAGGTGATATTAAAGTGTGTTGGGGGCGGGCTATTGGCAGGCAGAATCCTTGTAGCCTGGGGCTTGGTTTTGGGATCAAGCCTTTCCCACCCTTTTTGATGTGGGGTGGTACAATCCGATCATGTCTCTGATAAGTGACTTTGTATTAGAGACTTCCCTATTTTGTATATTGGATTAAAGGTTTTGATTTCTACACTATAAAATGGGGGCAGAACAGGAGCTTGCTCTTTTAGTTCCTGAGATTAGCATTAGAGGAGACAGCAGAGAGCAGAGAGCAAAGAAAGGCCACGTGGAGGAGGGCAGCAGAAGCAGCCAAGATGGCGGAGTGTTGAGTGAGAAGCCAATTTGTGCAGAGTTTGTGCAGGGAGAAGGAAGGAGATGGGGAACAGAGGTGAATAAAGTCTGGTGAGCTAGAAACCTTTGATTCTAGGAAACTCGGATGAGTCAGTAGCTTTGTGAGCACTGAATGTGAGTGGGTTTTGGAGCCCAGTGTGTTTTTACTTGCCCGCCGGGTGCAAGCTAGGATTAAAGATGATGGCCCACCAGTTTTTGGCTCTGTTGTTCCTTTACCGACTCTCTGAACCAATGCAAACCTGCATGGGCCAGACTGCTGTGATGGTGGCCTTGGCCACTGGCTTTACACCTCCTAAATTCTATCTTCCAACCCCTACAGGTCCCCTAACCCTAAAGCTCTCCCATATCCCTGAAGAACTAGGAGAATGAATAGCATTCACCTCCTAATGCTTCTCAGTCTTTTTACCCTTCACATAGTAAGGGGACAAGATCGCTGAGTCTTCTTGGCTGAAGAAGAGCCTACAAACAGACGTGAAACATTTCTTTTAGCTCAAACTAACCACTCTCTCCAGGGCTTCCAGGAAAGACTATCTCTAACTTTACCATGAAAGAACTTTCACCCCCCACTATACAACCCTCCTTATCTCTGCATTCCTGATCTTCAAATACTTGCCCCCTTCTTTATCAAGTTCCTACAGGCCCAGATGAGAGAAATCTCTAGGATTACCTACAATCAAATGCTCCTACACTCCTATTCCCCAACACCCCAAGGAGAACTTCATGAGGGAAATATCAAATAGGTAGGGATGACAGCAGGAAGAAGCCACCCCTCAGCCTGAGAAGTTCCCTCCTGAATGTTCTCCAAACCCCCTTCCTTTTAACCACACGTACTCAGTCCTTCTAAAAACTTACACCAACAGGTTCCCTGACTCTAAAAATCTCCACATGTCCTCCCGTTCGAGAGGAACCAGACCAGCATGTCTCATGAGGCTCATCCAGGAGACCATGTATCACCATGTCACCCTGTCCAGTCGGCACTCGCAGCAAGCAACTAACAATTATTACCTCGCCAAATTTTTTACTTCCTCACTCAGGTTTTTGAAGATATCTCATGGTTCAGACCTAACAGCATGGAAATTGATGACCTCCTTAACTGGATGGGGAACTTGGCTTGGCAAGGTTCTTTTCTTGAGTTCTCTCCAGAAGAAGCAATAATTTTCCAATTTTTTCTCCTCTTTCTCCTCATCAGTCCTCACTGTATATTATAAAATTAATAACTGCATTTCTTTTATATGTAACCACAGAGTTGAGAAGTGATAGATACTTAAATTCCAAACTGCCCTATTGATGTTCCACTTATCTGTCAGACCTCACCCTTACTGGACAGAGGAATTCCAGAAAGCTGATCAACCTGCCCCAAGAAGGAGCATTCCAGAAAGCAGAAATCCTAAAACCGTAAAAGGGAACATACCAAAACCTTTGACTCAGTATCCCCTCAGGCTTTCCCAAACACTATATAACTTGCCCCTAGTCTGTAACTGGCACTCTTCTCCCCCAAGAAGTGCCTGGCAGGGTTCCTTTCTTCCTTTCAATAGAGCCTGTTACTCTGGTCTTTCGAACTCCCATGGATTCCAACAGTATCATTACTCTAAAAATTTATACAAAGTAGTTCTTTGTAGCCTAAAGATTTGCAAAACTCTACCAGGAATTAACTTTTCTCATTATGAACAGCTCTTTAAAAAATGTAATGCCATATTTCTAGATACATCTCAGTGAATCAAAAATTACTGAATCTATGAAGTTACCAGACAATGAGCTTGTGTGAAACAGGATGGTTTCTACCTTTCACTGTCATGTAGGCCAATTAGATCTGCTTCTTACTTGTATAAACAAAGCAATCGGGCATATCTTTGAGGTTTTTCTTATTTTCAAGTGGATTTTGAAAGAATTTAAAATCATATTGGTTGAACTATCAGTGTCTATTGTTAAAGCACATTGTTTGATTCAGTCATCCACCCAATGCCTTTTATGTAGCTGGTGAAGATGATGGTGCTGCAAATATCAAGATGAATAAAATGTTGTATCTGTCCTCAAGGAGACTAGTGTCTGGTGGGAGAGAGGGACATCTCCCTATTTGCCATGACAGAGGTTCAACGGCAAGAGGAACTATGGTGCCATAATCCTACAGGGTTTAGTGAGACCATGGAACTTCTAGAGGAAGTCACACCTGTGGCATGCTGGACAGAGAACCACGTCACAGATACAGGGAGGTGAGAGACAGCCAGGGTACAAAGAAAACGTAGAAGCAGTCTGCTTTGGTTGGAACATAAGACACAACAAAGGAGGAGATGAAAATACTATGGGAGACACAGAAAGATGCCAAATCATAGAAGTATTTCATATTGAGTAATTTGGACATTTCCCTTGAGGCAATAGGGAGAAAGAAAATATTTTGAATGGGGAAATGACATGATCTGATTTCTTTCCAATAGTTCATTTTAACACATTTTTATTTAGCACCTTCTAGGCAGTATGCTAAGTTCTAAAAACACAAAAATGAATGAGATAGATTTTATCCTAAAACAAAAAGTCTAGTTTTAAAAGTATAGTTTCAAAAGTTTTGCTGAATGCTGTGACAGTGACCTGGTTTTTTGAGAAAAGAACACCCAGACATAGTTGGCAAACCCAAAACATCTCCAAAAATAGATAGGAAAGTGCTTCTCTTTCCTGAGTTGCATCTAGGACAAAATTTGAGTTTTTGCAAAAACAAACATGTCATTCTCCATTCTTCCCAGCAAAACGCCTTTGCAAAGGAATCAGCGCCCAGGTTGACAGGAGCCTTAGAGGCCGTCTAGCTCCACTTGGCTTTATTAACAGCCTTCCTTGGCTGGAAGACTGCCTCATTCCAAAGCAGCTTGTTTCACTGTCCTAAATACTATGTTAGAAAGGTGATTCCTGCACAGTACTTCAGAAGGTCCTCCTCTGCTAGTGTTTTTCTGGTTCCTTTAACTTCCTGTCTGAGGCACTGTGTATGCTGAGAAAGTCCTGGGACCATGGAATTACAGTGGCTCTACCATGTACTGGCTGTGTGGTCTTTGATAAGTTACTTAAACGTCCTAATTCAAGTCACTCATATCTAAAATGGTTCACTATGTAACTAAAAGGCAAGAGAAATATTAAAGGTAAAGCAATAAGCAAGTCTTTTGCATAATGAAGTTCAACAAATAGCTCTTACTATTATTATCATTAAAGCATTATTTCTGGATATGCCTCTGCCCTCATTTAAAAAAAAAATAAGCCTGACCAGGTGATAGCGCAGTGGATAGAGCATCGGACTGCAATGTGGAGGACCCAGGTTCAAGACCCTGAGGTCGCCAGCTTGAGCATGAGCTCATCTGATTTGAGCAAGGCTCACCAGCTTGAGCCCAAGGTCACTGGCTCGAGCAAGGGGCCACTCAGTCTGCTGTAGCCCGGACACATATGAAAAATCAATCAATGAACAACTAAGGAACCGCAATGAAGAATTGATGTTTCTCATCTCTCTCCCTTTCTGTCTTTCCCTATCTGTCCCTCTCTCTGACTCTCTTTGTCTCTCCCACAAGAAAAATAAATGAATAAATAAATAAATAAATAAAATACATAAAACTTTCTTCCATGAACTCTCCAAATGTGGATGCTAGTATTGAACCTATTATCTGGGTTCATCACAGGTAATACTACCACAGAATACTATGTCTCTTGAGCAAAATAAATATTTAGGCTACTTCTTTTATTTATTTGTTTGTTTTTTTGTTTTCTTATTTTCCAAGCGAGAGGTGGGGAGATTGAGAGACAGACTCCTGCGTGCACTCGACCAGGATCCACCCGGCAACCCCTACCTGGGGCCATGCTTGCAACCAAATTACTTTTTAGCTCCTGAGACAAAGGCTCCATGGAGTCATCCTCAGCATAGGATGCTGATGTGCTCAAAACAATAGAGCCATGGCTTTGGGAGGGAAGGGGAAGAGAGAAAGAGAATGGGGGAGGATGGAAAACCAGATGGTTGCTTTTCCTGTGTGCCCTGACTGGTACTCGAACCCAGGACATCCACGTGCCAGGCAGATACTATATCACTGAGCCAACTGGCAAGCACCAATTTAGGCTACTTCTGATATCTACTCCCACCTATTTTTTTACTGTGGCAGCTGAGCTGGGTGGTTTAGAAGTCACAAGAGTGTCCATCTTTTCCAGGTTAGCCTGATAGCCAGGTATTTCCTTTTGCATTTTTAAAAGAGCACTGTCTTCAAAACTGTACATGAGACAGTTTCTCTACCCATAATAACCACATTAGGTGAAATTGCACATTTAACATTTTGCAGCTGTTCACTGTATTGGTAAAAAGCTCAATATGAATAAACATACTGTTGTTGGAAGATCCTAAAATCACTTTATCCCATGCAATTTTTATCAAATTTCCAATGCCATTTTTCACAGAAATAGAACAAACAATCCTAAAGGTTTTATAGAACCACCGTAGATCCCAAATAGTCAAAGCAATATTGAGAAAGAACAAAAGTGTAGGCATAATGCTCTCTGATTTCATACTATATTGCAAAGATATAGTAACCAAAACACTATGGTATTTGACATAAAAACAGACACATAGATCAATGGAACAGAAAGAGAACATAGAAATAAACCCATCCATATGTGGTCAATTATTTTATGACATAGAGTCCAAGGCTATATATATAATGAGGAAAGAACAGTGTCTGCAATAAACTGTGTTGAGAAAACTGGACAACTACATGCAAAAGAATTAAACTAGACCACTATCTTACACCATGCACACACAAAAAAAACAACTCAAAATGGACTAAAACTTGAACATAGGACCTGAAATCATAAATCCCCAGTAGATAAAAACATGATGGTAAGCTCCCTGACATCTATCTTGGTGATGATTTTTTAGATTTGACACCAAAAGCAAAGCTAATAAAAGCAAAAATAAACAAATAGTACTACATCAAACTAAAAAGCTTC
The DNA here is from genome assembly GCF_036850765.1 of Saccopteryx bilineata. Classification (NCBI taxonomy): domain Eukaryota; kingdom Metazoa; phylum Chordata; class Mammalia; order Chiroptera; family Emballonuridae; genus Saccopteryx; species Saccopteryx bilineata. Next base: position 155,563,870 of record NC_089494.1, read on the forward strand.
TGCACAGTAAAGGACACCATCAACAGAATGAAAAGGCAACCTACCTAATGGAAGGAAATATTTGTGAATCAGAATATGATAAGGAGTTAATATCCAAAATATATGAAGAACACATACAACTCAGTAGCAAAAAACAAACAAGTAAAACAATCACAACCCCCAAATAATACAATTAAATAATGGGCAGAGAAACTGTATACACATTTTCCCAAAGATATAAGTGACCAATAGGTAATGTCAGGTACTTAACATCACTAATCAGCAAGGAAATGCAAATCAAAACCACAATGAGCTCTCATCTCATACCTATTAGGATGATTATTAGCAGAAGACAAACAATAACAAATGTGGAGAAAAGGGAACTCTCTGCACTGTTGGTGAAAATATAAGAGATGCAGCCACTATCGAAAACAGTATAAAGTTTTCTCAATAATGTGAAATATAGAACTACCATATGATCCAGCAATTCCACATCTGGGTATTTATTCAAAGTAGATGAAATGCTAACTTGAAAAGGTATCTACACCCTTATATTAATTGCAGCATTATTTACAATAACGAAGACATGGAAATAACTTAAGTGTCCATTGATGGATGGATAAAGGACAGGTGGTATATAGTTGACCCTTGAACAACATGGGTTTGAACTGTGTAGGTCCAGTTATACATGGATTTTTTTCCCGGTAAATATACAGTCAACCCTCTGTACCCTGAGTTTTTCATTCATAAATTCAACCAACCACAGATTAAAAAACACGTTTTTGATCTGCGGCTAGGATCTATGCATGGGAGAGTCAATTTTCTGCTTTGTTTATGCCATTTTACATAAGGAACTTGAGCATCCACAGGTTTTTTAGTATCTGCAGTGAGTCCTGGACCCAATCATTGTGGATATTGAGGGACAACTGTCATTAAGTTTGGGGGGAGTCAAGAGTTATATGCAAATTTCCAACTGCATGGGAGTCAGTGTCCCTAATCCCCATATTGTTAAAGTATCAACTGTATATAGTAACATAATATACAGTGGTCCCTCATCTATCACAGGAGTTAGGTTCCAGAACCCCCTGTGATAGGCGAAAATCCACAAAGTAGTGACCTCATATTTATTTTATTATTTATATATTTTTTAAGGCTTTTTAAATCCTCCCCACACTCTTATAAACCTTTCCCATACTGTTATTAACCTTTCCCACACTCTTATAAACACTTCCTATGCTCTTAAACACTTTATACACTCTAGAAAATGCTTGTTTCACAGCAAAAATAATTAAAATAATAAATATATAAAAAACCTATATAGCCTGACCTGTGGTGGCGCAGTGCATAAAGCGTCGACCTGGAAATGCTGAGGTTGCCGGTTCAAAACCCTGGGCTTGCCTGGTCAAGGCACATATGGGAGTTGATGCTTCCAGCTCCTCCCCCCTTCTCTCTCTCTGTTTCTCTCTCTCCTCTCTAAAAATGAATAAATAAAAAATTTTAAAAAAGCACTTTCTTTAAAAATAAATAAATAAAATAAATAAAAAACCTATATACTGCAAAATCTTGCGATAGAGCAAAAAATCTGCGATACAAAATTGAATATATACAATTTAAAAATCTGCAATACAGTGAGACCGTGAAAAGTGAACCACGATATGGTGAGGGACAAATGTATATAATCTACTATATAATGCAATATAATATATATATAATATAATGTAATATATGTATAATGTAATATTATTCAGCCATAAAACGAAGAAAATCTTACCATTTGCAACAACATGGATGTATCTTGAGGCCTTTATACTAAGTTACATTAGAGAGTAAAAGATAAATATTGTATGATCTCACTAATACTTGATCCCAAAACAACAACATTGAACTGATGGCTACAGAGTACAGAGTGGGGCTGCCAGAGCTAGGGGTGGGTGGGAAGAGATGGGTGAGGGTGGTCAAAAGGTACAAACTTCTAGTTATAAAATAAATCACAAGATGTAATGTACAGCAAGATGACTATAGTCAATACTGTAGCATATATTTGAAAGTTGCTGTGAGTATATATTAAAAGTTCTTATTACAAGAAAATAATTTGTAACTCTGTAGGATGACAGACATTAACTAGGCTTATTGTGGTAATCATTTCACAATATATACATATATCAGATCATTATGTACACCTGAAACTAATATATCAATTACATCTTAATTTTAAAAACTTGCTGAATAGATTCTAGATCCTCGTGGGGAGAAATTGATATAAACTGGAATTGTAAAAGCAACTTCAAATGACTGAGACCTTAAAGGCAAGAAGCTTTGATTGGGCAGGACCAGGGAAGATTGCAAAGATTGTTATGAAGGATGGACTAGAAGTCAGAGATCTAAATTAAGGCCAGTGTTAATTCTTTTACACAGATGAGAGCTGAGGCAATCATTTAGCTTCCCAGACCTCAGTCTCCACTCTGTGGAGGCCGTGTGCTGCAGGGATTAAGACCACCAGGTCTGGAGCCAGCATGGGGCAGTGCAAACCCCAGTCTCCTCTCTCTGTGGAGGCCGTGTGCTGCAGGGATTAAGACCACCAGGTCTGGAGCCAGCATGGGGCAGTGCAAACCCCTGTCTCCTCTCTCTGTGGAGGCCGTGTGCTGCAGGGATTAAGACCACCAGGTCTGGAGCCAGCATGGGGCAGTGCAAACCCCTGTCTCCTCTCTCTGTGGAGGCCGTGTGCTGCAGGGATTAAGACCACCAGGTCTGGAGCCAGCATGGGGCAGTGCAAACCCCTGTCTCCTCTCTCTGTGGAGGCCGTGTGCTGCAGGGATTAAGACCACCAGGTCTGGAGCCAGCATGGGGCAGTGCAAACCCCTGTCTCCTCTCTCTGTGGAGGCCGTGTGCTGCAGGGATTAAGACCACCAGGTCTGGAGCCAGCATGGGGCAGTGCAAACCCGTCTCCTCTCTCTGTGGAGGCCGTGTGCTGCAGGGATTAAGGCACCAAGTCTGGAGCCAGCATGGGGCAGGTTAACTGACCTTTCTGGGCATCAGTACCTTCATCGGGAAAAGAGGGATGAACACCTACATTCCCAGGGCTCTTAATAGAATTAAATAACTCTCATAAAGCACTTTTAACATATCTGGTACTTTGTGTTATAAAATATTTGCTACTATATCACCACTATAAAATTAAAGAGTTGAATTAAACACCAGACATTGGTCCAGCACAGCATTATGTGATGTTGGGGGCTAAATCTATGGGTACTCTGCATAGCAACTAAGGGAAATGCTGAGACCATGAGACACACCTAATCCACACACCGGAAGTCCTGGATACTTTCCACAATTATGAGGGAAGCCAAGTTTACAAGTGGGAACTGATGGTGGTCCAGGTGGATTCCAGCTGGACAAAGCATCCCTCTCCAGACAAAATGGGAGATGAAGCGCCTTTTTGGAGGGAGTTATTATACAATGAAAAAAAGCTGCCAAGAATAAGACTCTGCAAAGCTAAGTAAGGAGTGTGAGTGTGTAGTGGTGTTGGGGGGGCAGGAGTCTGTGTGACAGAGACTGTCTCTGAGACAGGAATCTTGTGGGAAGGGACAGGTTGGTACAGTGGGAGAATGTGCAAATGCATTTCAGGAGTCCTTCAAAGAATCAATGCTATGTGGGGTAAGATCACTTCTGATTTTGGAAAGTGTCTTTAGCTTCTCAAACTTCCTATAGTTCACTGCGTTTTGAGAGGTGCAAATGGAAGTAGAGCCTGAGCATGTGCATCCTATCCCCAAACATTGGGCGCTTGCTAGTGCAGGCATGTGCAGCCCCAGGTGGGGGGGGGGGTACACTGGTCTCCGTAGTGCCCTTTTTGTCTGGATTGTCCAGGGCAGGTTGTGTGTGCCGCCCACTGGAGGGCCTCTGCCCATTTATACAGGTCAGGCCTCCCTTGGGCACACACCCTGTTCAGCCTGCTGGGCCTGGATGCAGATGGGCTCATTCCCTCAGTGGATACATTGGCAACAAGGAGAATGAACTGAACTCCTTTTTGCTCTGAGTTGAAATCAAGTTGTCACAATAACCATGACCTCAGATAGGTTCCTCTTCATCAGGTTCTATTGTTCAACCTCCACATCCTCAGGAACGTGATTGGAGTAGGACATAATAGAGCTTTGCTTTATTGTGAGAGACAAAGAGTAAGAGAGAGGGGCTCACACTGAGGGTAAGCATTATTACACATCAACGAAGCCTTCCATGGGTGATGGGTGGAGTGGGGTCAGCCCGAGCCACCCCACCCATCTCTCTGGCTCTGGAAATGAGTCAGACTGGAAATATGTTGAGAACAGCTTTGAAGGACAGATGGGGGCTGGCTTGGAGGTGTCAGGAGAGGATGACAGTTACAGAAAAAGGCTTGATACGCATTCTCTACCAAGAAAGACAATTCCTTGACCCAAGGTACTGCCCTGAGAAGCGACCTGAAGCTGGGATAAAAGGGGGGAGAGGGCATATTGATGATGATGATGACTTCATATTTACTGAGCCAGCAGGATTTTCCAGGCATTGTACCAAGAGCTTCATGAGCCCTTGCCCCATATTGAGCTTACCACAATCCTGTGAGGTGGGGTCGTCTATTTTTAGCCTCATTTCACATAAGAAGAAATTATTGTTCAAAGAAGTTACAAGACCATGAGGTGGCATCACTGGGATTTGAACCAACATTCCAGGTTAGAGCCTGAATTCTTAATGATCTCACAAAAGCCTCATGTCTACCCCAGAGATAAGCAGCTCATGATACAACTTTTCACTCCAGCTTTGAAGAAAAAACATTCGGTAATTTGAGAGGTCTTACAGAGAGAGACACATTTTTATCTTAAGGGTTAGGTTCTGGGAGGAGTGGTGAAGGGGCAATATGGGCCATAATTTATTAGCACATTCATAAAACACCCGCATCCCAGTCAGCACACAGCAGTGAAAACATCTTCCCAGGCCCTGCACTTGGCATCCCAGCGACGCAATGCAATTCTGCTACCCTAAAGAGGGCTCTGTCAATGGGTGTTGGATGTTCAAAGAAGACTTCTCCGTGATTTGCTCTTTGTTTTCTCCAGGACTATTTCTAGTTCAGTCACTAAATAAAAAAAATTTTTTTTGTTTAAATCAATCACCAAGTAGCAATTCAGTAGAATCCTAAATTTAGTCCTAGTAAACAGAAATTCTCTATCATTATGGAGAAATCTGGTTTCAAGGAAAACACAATTCACCCCAAAGCTCAGTAACACACAATTTAGACAACATAACGGGATGAACATTAAGCCATCCCAAATTTAGACTCTGTCCATATTTAGAAGATAAACAGTTGTCTTATTTTTATCATTACTACTCAGTTTTGAAGAAAAGAGGATTTCTAGCAATTTTAAGATTGTTCTTGGTTGGAGGTCCAGCTCAGGCTATTGGGTTGCTGGCCTGGATAAGCAAGTGAATCCCCCCTATGCGGACTAGCAAAGAGCCAGTGTGAGGGTGGCCTGCAGGAGGAATGGTGAGCAGACAGAGGAGCCCTCGCAAGCCTCTAGAGCTCACTATTTTTGGACGACCTCTGCAGATGACCTCTGACGGCCAGGTCTCTGCTTACAGTCAGGGCGCACTGATGACTGGCTTGCAGAGTACTCACTGAGAATTGTCCCAGCAAATCTTTCCAACAGCCAGCTGCCTTCACGCCCCTCTGAACTCTGCCCACAACCTCATCCTAGGAGGCAAATTAAAGTCGCTCTAACTTGCAGGTTATGAAGTGAGTAGTTCAGGTCACAGGTTTTAATTTAGCTAGCCCCCAAAGACTCTAAACTGGAACTTGGAACAAAGTCATCATTAGAGCTTTTCTAATTAAATTGGCTTAAATTAAGGCTTAATGTTAACATCAGAACTTGTGCATAGAAACCCAAACACAGACGGTGCCAGGGCTACTTTATGCAACCTCTGCACCGTGCTGACATGTACAAAGGGGTTTTTGTTTAGCTAAAGGTTACTCTCTAACAGGAGAGGGGCAGAGCTCCACGTGTCAGGTCTGCTTACCTTTCAAGGCAAGGATCTGTGTGCTACTCCTCATCCAGCAGCTCCTGTGATAGATCCAGAGCTCGCAGGCAAGGGGGCTAAGAGGAGGTGCTTCCGAACTACAAACTTAGATCTACTGATGGTATGGGGTTTGTAGAGTGTTAATCAACTTAATTGACATCACACAGCTCCTGGGCAACACAGTTGTGTGTCTGCTCCTTTGTGAAGCCAGGTGTGCCTGAGTTCTACCACACTCGTGGAGCTCAGAGGGCTGTTCTGCCCAGCAACATCAGCATTAGTATCACCTGGAAGTTGTTCAAAGTCAAGGTCTCAGCCCCCTCCACCCTGAGACTTACGGAATCAGAATCTCTCAGGGGGAGCTCAACTGTCTATATTTAACAAACCACCAGTTAATCCTAATGTACGCCAACATTTGAGAGCTATTACACTTATCAGGCTGCCCCCTAAAATCAAGCTCAAAAAACAACTGAAAAAGAAACCCATCTCATTTTGAAAAAGAATGTTTGAGTGGGACTTGGCAAAGATCTACTGGTGAGTAAGAGGTAGCAGTAATATAGGTATGTGAGTGCCGTGGGTCATTTGGGCAGTCAAATGGGCTTTTTCCCTTGTCAAAATATATCATGAAAAAATAAGAAAAATATTAGCCATTTATTTTCCAAGAAAAATTACTAAAGTCAGTGCTATTTTCTATTTTAATAATTTTTACAGGTTATTAGTTATGTTGCTTTTACATTTCATAAGCTTGCCTACCAAAATAATGTTTAGGGGGTCTGTTTCCTCAGAAAGAATATAAACTATATCTCACTTGTCAGTAATATTGTTCCCGTAAGCATGCTCTGTTAACTCTATGTGAACTGACGCAGAAATTGACTGCCTGAATTAAGCTTTGTTATTTTTAAATTTTTTGAACTTTATCTTGTGTTCCCAGTTCTCCTTGCCCAGAACAGATTCCATCTGGTGATTATATAGAAGAACGCTGACATATTATCCTTTGGTCTTCCCAAGTCTGCTTATTTATGAACATTTATGTGCCAGTGGGAAATGTTTCCAGGTGAACTATATATGCAAGATTGGTTTTGTGAAAGTTGATTTAGAATCTGACATCCAGTAACAGAAGCTAATACAAACCATCATATTAAAACTAAATTTTATTATATTTGTTTAGAATTTAGTTTGCTTATGGTTTATAATCTCACAGGAAAAAGATATTATTGACATCAAGGAAGTTGCAGCAAGTCTTATCCCAAAAGGTATCTGTTCAGTTCAAATATTACAAACAAACATTCTTTATTAAGGAAGTGATATTTTTTAAAAGTTCAGCAAAATTAATTTGAAATTTACTAAGAACTTAAAAAGGTATGATTCCCATCGTGGTGTTGGAGACTAAAAACAAAATTTTAATTAAGGACAACCTAATATGTATATACTACATATAAAATTAATAAAGTTTTAAGTTAAAGAACTAAAAGACACACCAAAGATAAAAAATTCTTAATTTACAAATCACTATAGAATACAGGAAAAGAAGCAAAAATGAGGCCTTATAAATTCATATTTGAAGGATTTTGAGACTTATATTTTAATATTTTGTTCATATATAGCCAAGAGTAACAAAGAAAGCCAACCTAGAGTCAATCCAAAATTCTGCAGGAGAAACATCAACCAGGGTCGCCGTGTTTGAACATGAGTCATTTCAGGAAGCTAAAAAAAGAATGAAAAACCAGAATAAGATCCAGATATATTCACTGCTGGGAAAGTTTGGTGGGAAAACATGAGAGACTCTGTTATTCAGAACTTAATAACCTTTAAAATTCCCCAAACAATTACAAAATGCTTGGTACCTACTCTTACCAAAATTTTTAAAAGATAAATTAAGCCATTTGACTGTGGTTAGAAGGTTTCTAGCGTTGCAAAGTCCTAAAATGACATAGTTATCAACTGAAAGGAAATCCAACTCTTATTTTCAAAAAATGCTTAAATGTGAAATAGATACTATGTAGAAGGTATTGTTGACTGTTCTGTTATGTTTGAGACTCTCCTAAATACACTGGTTATTACAAGCATATATTTGTTTCTTTTCAAAGAGATAACCCAATGTCTTCCTGACCTTTAGAACAATCAAGTTATCATTTCCTAAGGCTATATTTTATTCTCTGAAAGACAAGTGACCACCGTTTTATATTTGTGAAATGCCATAACACCATTTAAAGGAAAACGTTCACTCAAGCATCTTTGGGAAGTGCCTCAATTTGTTTTTGTCTCATATTCTTTTGAATCCATCACCTGGAGAATGCCAGAGTAAGTATATCTTGCTCACATCATAGTCATTTCTGTTGGGATGTAGGCTCATGTCAAGAGATTTAACCTTGACATTAGTGACATTTTAGGCTGAATAATTCTTTGTTGTGGGGACCCTCCTTGCTTCTACCAACTAGATGTTTGTTGTCCCTCTGCCCCTAACCTTCACAACCAAAAATGTCTCCAAATGTTGTTAAATGTCCCTTGGGGGGAGGTAAAAAAAATCTTCTTTGGTTGAAAACTACTAGATTATTTTATTTGGCAAGAAAACTATTAAACATACAATATGCAAGGGTTTTAAATATATAGCCCTATAAAACAGGTTGGTGTACCCTGGCTGGTTGGCTCAGCAGTAGAGCGTTGGCCTGGCGTGTGGAAGTCCCGGGTTTGATTCCCGGCCAGGGCACACAGGAGAAGCATCCATCTGCTTCTCCCCCCTCCCCCCTCTCCTTCCTCTCTATCTCTATCCTCCCCTCCCTCAGCCATTAAAGCAAAGTTGGCCCGGGCACTAAGGACGGCTCCACAGCCTCCGCCTTAGACGCTAGTATGGCTCCAGCCACAGTGGAGCAATGCCCCAGATGGGCAGAGCATCGCTCCCTGGTGGGCTTGCCAGGTGGATCCAGGTTGGGCATGCGGGAGTCTTGTCTGACTGCTTTCCCACTTCTAATTTTGGAAAAATGCAAAAACAAAACAAAACAAAAAAAACATGTTGGTGTATTTTTTTAATGCCTGTATGGGAACATCCTAAATGTTCAGTTTCAGCATGCTAGAGATGGCTATTTCTTCATTTTAATTAGATCAATTGATGGAAGGAGGATTACGATTATTACAACCTGCTATCTCATACTCCAGCATGGAGCAGTGGACCAAACAACAAAATCGGACCCAGAACTACCCTCCTGGATGAATAGCCTTCAATGATGTGTCCTTTTGGTGTTTTTCTGCCATATTTTAACATATGGTTAATTAACCATGCTACTTGAGAGAAATCCTGTATGGTTCATTATCTACTATAAATTTAAAGTGACATTTTAAAAATCCATAGAATATAGTATTTGTTCTCAGAGAGCTTACCATGGATAGTATTTTTGAGGGATTAACAAAATACACCATTGGAGTTCCCCACGACCTCAGATGCTCAATAGTTTGTAAGCAGTTTGCAATAGTTTACCCCCAGGTTAGACAACAGAGGCAACCAGTTTCCTTCTTTCCTGTTAATTTGTATCTCAGACTGTACCTGTGAGACACAATTATGCCATCTCAGGTCAAGTAAAAATTTAAATTTAACCTTATTTCCAAATACTGGAATAAGAGATTTTATAGTTCCCTCATCTTGTTTTCCACACAAAATAATTAATATTCATATATAAGATGTAACTGAATTAACAGCTTGACTTACTGCCAGTGTCTCTAATGCCACCTACCTATTATTAATTCTTTGACAAAATAGTACTTGTAATTTCTGGCAAGCTTTTCTTGGCAAATTGTCATAAAATATGGATCACTTACTGAACCATCATGATGGTTTTGAGTGAGTCCTCATGAAAAAAAAAAAACTCCAAACAAGATATAAGCATGGTGGTGAAAATGGTTCTGGTTCAATACTTGAATTTTTAAGCCATCAGTGTCTTAATAAAACTACATTTAGTAAGCTCACTTTCTAATTCCCCTTTTTGCCTCAAACTTCTAGTAAGGATATTTGGGAAGAAGTAGGTCTTGATTAGGATAGATTTAATAGCCAAAACTGTAGATACAAAAACAAAACAAAACAAAACAAAAAACAAAAAACACCTACAGTGATAGAATTAGTGTCTATAGAAGTTCTGCAAATCTCAACCAGTTTCTGTTCTGAATAAATCCAAAAATGCCACAATATTTTTAAAATTGTTTGATCTAGCCTACCAGGCGGTGGCACAATAGATAGATCATCAGACTGGGATGCAGAGGACCCATGTTTGAAACCCCGAGGTCTCTGGCTTGAGTATGGGATCATAGACATGTCCCCATGGTCTCCGGCTTGAGCCCAAAGGTCACTGGCTTGAGCCCAAGGTTGCAAGGTTGCTGGCTTGAGCAAGGGGTCACTCACTCTACTGTATTCCAGTCAAGGAACATATGAGAAAGCAATCAATGAGCAACTAAGGTGCCTCAACAAAGAACTGACGCTTCTCATCTCTCTCCCTTCCTATCTGTCCCTCTCTCTGACTCTCTGTCTGTTAAAAAAAAAAAAAGTCATTTGATCTCTTATTTATCTCATTAGCCTAAATTTATAGACCTGATGTTTGCTTATAGTGACATAATAAAACTGAATACATGTTTATAAGAGTTTCCAGTCTCTGCCAATGACCTCATTCCCAGTGACAAAACAAATAATCTCTTATTCTGCGTATGTAGATGGCGTCACCCATTAGAACACATCATATAGTATTTCACAGCTCCAGGAACCATCATTCACAGGAAATATTATGTCTTCTGTGGAGTTTTGCAACAGGTTCCCTGCTTTTATTTTTAACCAAAATAATTGACTCTATGATAACTTGACATACATTCAGGTATGCCTTCTATCAGCTCATATTTCTTTCTCTCAAGGTCTTTCAGAGTTCACTGGCTGAAGGTCTTACACAATGCCTAGTTTCATTTACACGCATTTCGTCATGCCCTTGCAGATATCTCCCATCTCCATTTTCTCACTGTAACCTTGAAAGAGAAAAAATTACTAACTTGTTATGGTTATGAAACATCAATGGCTTAGGAAGGAAAATGACTTATCCAGTCACATACATGTGATGTCAGAACTAGGAAGGAAGCCAGGTAACCTCATTACTACAGAGGACATATAAAAGCTTATAAAGACCAGTTCTCTATCTGAATTCATCTCTATTTTGACCAATACATTTCTACCTGATTAGAAAAAAATGGAAAATGCAAACACTAAAAATGTCCAAATAGGCATAAAATAGTCACTGCATATGATGAAATTATATAATACAGTATATAGCTATCATGCTGCCTTTATCATAAAAGATCATATTGCTTGTTCTCTTTCTAAAGCAGACAATATGCACTTGACTAAAGCTGTAACAACAGGCTAACATTGTAAGCCTACAGAAGTGACAAATAGGCCCTGGCTGGAGACTCAGTGGATAGAGCATCAGCCCAGTTTATGGATATCTGGGTTTGATTCCCAGGCAGGGCACACAGGAAAAGTGACCATCTGCTTCTCACCTCTTCTTCTCCCCCTTCTCTCCCTCTTCCCCTCCCACAGCCAGCTCCATTAGTTAGAGCATGGCCATAGGCACTGAGGATAGCTTCATTGGAATGCATCAGCGTCAGGTGCTAAAAATAGCTCAGTAATGGAGCATCAGCCCTAGATGGGATCGCCAGTTGGATCCTGGTCAGGGCACATGCAGGAGTCTGCCTCACTATCTCTCCTTCTCTCAACAAAAAACAAACAAAAAAAAACCCCAGACAAATAATGAAAATTAACATTAAAAAAACAGTTTAAGGAGTTTCTCATCCTGATATTGAAGCTTTAATCTTAACTTGGGTGGCCTATGTGAGCTTTCCATGTCTACACATAAATGGATTTGGTAAGAAAACACAGCTTAGTTTGCTTCTGAGACAATACTTGGCTTTTTTTTTTTATAGGTAATTATGGATCAACATAGGAACCATAATATCTCTTGAGTTCATACCAAAATACCAGAGAGTCCTACAGAAAATCTTTCCAAAAGATACAAATATAAAATGCCAAAGCTCAAACCACATCTGATTACAGCATTTCACTTGCTTTAATCCACCCATTTATATTTTTTACATTTCAGTCAGTAAAGTTTGAAGGAAAATAAAAGTCCAGAAAAATTGATTTTAAGTGTATATATATATATATATATTCTTTTTCTCTTTTTAAAATTCCCTATTGGAGTTTAAGTGCCACCATTTCCCCATTGCTCAAAAAAAAAAGTTTATTTTTCCTTCAGGGAAATTAAATTCCTTTATTGAACAATTTTACAGATCTTTATTTATACTCTAAGACTATAAAGGGTGAAATGATGGATAGAGTATGTTGACATTGATGTAAAAGGTCAGGAAAATAGAGAGGAAATGTTAGTAAAACAGTCTTGCCCAAAGATAGAGCTCAGAGAAATGCTTTTGAGATTTCTGCCAGAAACTTGAAATCCCTGAAGGAAAAAGTAACCTCATTTTTTTTTACCTCTATGCCTAGCAAATTTCCCAGTTCAAATCAGTGGATGTCAAGACATGATAGTCAAGGAGTTGTAATTTTCTGGGAGAAAATCTTTATCGAAAGTGTAAGCCTTTAATGCCATTAAGACCTTTTCTTCAATTTTGAGTCAGGCACAAGAAAGAAATTTCCTGAGATGCATAAAGTTCACATTTTGATTGTGACTTGTCTACAGATAATGATCCCTGCAAGTTCAATTAACTCAATGAGATGTAGTTATGATGGTCAACTGCTAATTAGGATTTCTGAACACATTAGAAAGTGATATTGAGTAAATGTTTTAAACTTGAGTCAGTCCCCGTGCTCGCTTCGGCAGCACATATACTAAACTTGAGTCAGTCCCCATAACTATACTCCCAGTTGAACTGAAGCTTTAAAATGAATGCTCACAGAGAATGTTAGAACACATCAGAAAGGAATGTGGATGAACACAAACATTGTGTACTCTATAATAATTATATACTAGGGAGGACTCATCACAGAGAAGTCTGGTCTATAAAACATCCCCTGGAATTAAGATTTTGTCTCTCCTTGTACATCTAAGCTTCAGACTCTTCATCCATGCAAAATCTTCACCTGCAATCTGAAACTGGTTTTGTATTGTTGTCATTAAAGACCTATTACTGGGTATTTTAACATTTACCTCGAATATGGTTCATAAATGTACTTACTAAAAAAAAAGTACAGCATCAAATGCTTCTAAAATACACTAAAAATTTCAAAGGCCTATCATTATTAAAAAGTTACAATTCATATGCAGAAATTCAACATTCATTTATTGAAGACCTTTGGTGATGTCTCTGTGAAGATAAAATTGTAATTCAAATATATTTTTCTCTCTTGTGAGACTGAAGCTTTTGGCATCGTCAACTTTCAAGATAAATGATTTTCTTTCCCATTTATGAGGCTCCCATGAAAACTGATTTATACCATCTTCTTTTTGGAGGGACCCTAAAATCCATTGTGCACAAGGAGTCAGGTATACATTTACATTTGATAAGAAGAACCATATTTGTCCCTAAAATAATTATGAGGAAAAAAACCTCAAACCTATTTTGCAGGACATCCTAATTATGTTTAATTAGGGGCACACATTCCATGGGCTGCTCTAACTCTGTCATATTACTAAATGGCTTAATTTTGTTCTTGCAAGAGACACACAGCTAAGAACAAAATGGAAACATGTTAGTTAAAGTCACTATTTGGCTTGCAAATCACAATTTTCTGTTTGCATGTATAAACTGTACACTTAAAAGTTGAATATAAAGACTTCCAGTTTGAGGTATAGCATATAAAATTAGAATTCTGCCAGCATGTCCTAACAACAAGTAAAAATCTGGGAAAACTGAAAAAATCAACTACTCTTTTTAGAAAGCCAGAGAAGTGATGCCACAGGGCAAACTGCTGGCCCAAACCCAACACTGAAGAGAAAGGCAGGCGGACACAGGGAAGTCCACTTACTAGAGCAGAATGTCTCCCAAATTAATGTCAAATTGCAGACCCAGGAAGCTCAGAGAACATCAAGCAGGATTAATGCCAAAATATAACATTTAGGCATATCATTTTCAAACTTTAGAATATCAAAGATTTTTTTTAATAGTGAATAAACCAGAGGAAAATATTTTACTTGTAGAGGAGCAAGGATACAAGTTACATCTAAGTTCTCCTCAGAAACTATGCAAGTGAAAGACTGAAGTGAAACAGTTAAAGTGTTGAGAAAGAAAAATCGCCAATTCTTGATATATGTGTCCCCAAAATTATTCTTCAAAAGTAAAGAGGAGCCTGCCTAGGCAATGACACAGTGGACAGAGCATCAGACTGAGATGCAGAGGACCCAAGTTCAAAACTCTGAGGTCACCAGCTTGAGCATGGGCCCACAAGCTTGAGCATGTAGTTGCTGGCTTCATCGTGGCAATATAGACATGACTCCATGGTCACTGGCTTGAGCCCAAATGTTGCTGGCTTGAGCAAGGGGTCACTCAGTCTGCTGTTGCCCCCAGTCTATGCACATATGAGAAAGTAACCAATGAACAACTAAGGTGTCACAACAAAGAATTGATGCTTCTCATCTCTCTCTTTTCCTGTCTGTCTGTTCATATCTGTCCCTTTCTCTGTCTCTCTCTCTCTGTCTCTGAGTCACACACACACATACACACACACAAAAGTGAAGAGGAAATAAAGATATTATCAGACAAACAAAAACCAAGGGAATTTGTTGCCAGTGGACATCCTTGCAAAAAATGTTAAAAGAAGTGTTCAGAGAGAAGCAAATAATATAGGCCAGAAACTGGGACCTACCTAAAGAAGAGCATCAGAAAATAAGTAAGTAAAGGTAAAATAAAAGCTTTTATTTTGTCACTTGATTGCTATAACAAAATTTTTCAAAATAACAGCAATAATGCATTCAAATATGTATGCTTGTATGTGTGCATATGCTTATGTATAGTGAAATAAATGACAGCAATGACACAAAAAAGGGAAAGGATGAATTAGAAACACTTAAAGTACTTACATTATCCATGAAGCAGTATAGTGCTCTGTGAAAGGGACACTGGGTTAGTTGTATGTATATTGAAAACCCTACGGCAACCACGTAAATATCTAAAAAGGGAAATATAATTAATGTGCTAAGAAAGGAATTGAATAATATAAAATGGAATAATATAAAATGCTCAAGGCAGAAAAAGTGTGAAAAATAAAACTAGCAACAAAGAACAAGGGCAAAATTAGAAAATATTAGCAAATATGATAGATATTTATCCAACTGTATTAGTAATCACTCTAAATGTCAATCTTCTAAATACACAAATTAAAAGTCAGATATTTTTTGGAGTGGATAAAATATAAGATGCAACTATATGCTGTCTATAAGAAACCTACTTTAAATATAAAGAAACATATAGATTAAAAGTAAAGAGATGAAGGAAGATATATCAGGCTAACACTAATCAAAAGTAAATGAGAGTAGCTATATGAATTTCCAACAGAGCAGACTTCAGAGCAAGGAAAGCTACTAGGGATAAAGATGGTCATTAGATAAAGATAAATGACTGTACTACAATAATCTTTAACAAGTATGTTCTTAACAACAGAGTGTCAAAAGTACCACATGAGGTAAAACTAATAGAACTGCAAGGAGAATCAGATAGATCTACTCTTATAGTTGGAGACCTTAACACCTCTTTGTTGGAAATGAAAAGACCCAGAAGACAAAAAAATCAGTAAGATCACAGTTGAACTGAGGGGCAGCATAAATCAACTGGATATAATTGGCATGTGTAAGCTACTTAGGACAATAACAGCAAAATTAACATTCTCCCCAAGCTCACATAAAACACTCACTTAGACCACATTGTGCCATAGAGCACACCTTATTAATTTAAAAGAATAAAAACTGTACAATGTTCTCTTTCAGAAAAACAATACAATTAAACTAAAAATCAATGACAGAAAGACAGCTGGAAAATCCCAAATTCATAGATATTAAACAGCAGAGTTCTAAATAATATAAAGATCAAAGAAAAAATTTCAAGATAAATTTTAAAATATTTTACTCTAAATGCAAATGAAGATGTAATTATCAAAGTTTGGGGGATGCAGCAGAAGAAGTGCTCAGAGGGAAATAGTAGATAATAAGATCTAAAATTAATATTCTAAGTTTTCATCTCAGGAGCTAGAAGAATAGAAAATTAAATCCAAAGTGAGAAGAAGAAAACAATCAAAATTAAAGCAGAAATCAACAAAATTGAAAACAAAAAAATTAACAAAACCAAAACTTAATTCTGTGAAAAGATCAATAAGATAAATAAGCCTCTTTCTTCCCAAGCTAGCTAAGAAAAAATAAGACACAAATTACTTATATCAGAAATGAAAGCAGGGACATCGCTACAAATTCCATAGACAATAAAAGTATAATAAACAAACATTATAAATAATTCTGTACCCATAAATCTGATAACCTAGATAAAATGCACCAGTTCCTTGAAAGACAGAATCTGTCCAAACTTAACACTGAATAAATAAATAGGCTTATATCTTATAAAATAAACTGAAAAACCTTTCAAAAGAGAGAGCATCAGGCACAGATAGGTTCACCAGTAAATACTACCAAACATTTAAGGAAGAAATTATGGCAATTTTCTATAATCTTCCGGAAAATAGCAGCTGAGGAAACACTTTCTAACTCAATTCAATGAGGCCAGTTTTGTCTTAATACCAAAACTAGACAAAGATATTATTCTTATAAGAAAACTACAGACCAATATCTTTCATGAACAACAGAAATGCAAAAAATTCAACAAAGTAGCAAATCAAGTAAAAGAATGTATAAAAAAATCATATACCACAACCAAGTGTGATTTACCCCAGGTATACAGGCTGATTCAACATTCAAAAATCAATTAATATAATCTATACTACAACATCAACAAGCTAAAGAAGAAAAATCATATGATTATATCAATAAATGTATGAAAAGCATTGACAAACGTCAATACATATCATGATTAAAAAAAAAAACAACCCCCAGAAAACTAGAAATAGAAACTTCCTCAAATTCAGGAAGGAAAAGGGAAAGGGAAAGAAAATACCAGGGAAGAAGAGGAGAAGGTAAAGAAATATAAAAGAATAGAAAAAAAGGAAAAGGAAATAAAAGGTATGCAGACTGGGAAAGAAGAAATAAAAGTCTCTATTTGTAGTTGACATGATCAGCTGTCTACAAAATTCAAAAGAATCAACAAAAAATCTCCTGCAACTAATAAGTGCTTATATCAAGGTGGCAAGATACAAAATTAATATACAAAACTCAGTTGCTTTTCTATATGACAGGAAGGAACAAGTGAAATTTAAATTAAGAATATTACCATTTACATTAGCACCAAAAATTAAAATACTTAGATACAAATCTAACAAAATAGGTATAAAATTTATATGAGTTAAATGACAAACCTTTAATAAAAGTTATCAAGGAAAAGCTACATAAATGGAGAGAATTTTCATGTTCATGGATATGACTCAATATTATCAAGATGTTTCTTCCATAGATTCAAGCAGTCCCAACCAAAATCCAACAAGGTTTCTATGGATAGTGAAAAACTGATTCCAAGTTTTAGACAGATACAAAAAAAAGCCCAGAATAGCCAACTTAATATTAATGGAGAGGAACAAAAGTGGGAAACTGGCACTACCCCACCTCAAGACTTACTATACAGCTACAGTAATTGACAGTGTGGTGTTGGTGAAAGAACAGACAAACATATCGATGGAACAAATATAGAGGCCAGAAATAGACCCACAAAATTATCAGCAGATCTTTGACAAAGGTGCAAAAGTAATAAAATGAAGAAAAAAAAAAGATAGTCTTTTCAATAAATGGTGTTGGGATTACTGGACATCCACATGCAAAAAAAAATCTATACATAGACCTTGGTTATGCCTTTTGACAACATTGTAAAGGGAAATGCTGGAGTGTGTTTCTTTTTGCATCATATTTTATTATTAATAGACAGTCAAATATAGACTTAGGTATTGACTCAACTATATCCTGAAATTGAGGAATTTGTTCCTGCTGATACAGGAGGGGCCTATTTTGAATGTAAGTCTTTTTAAATTAGCAGTTGTATTCACAGAACAACTTATTACAGCAGTCTTAATTTTTTTTTATCAAGCAAGAAAGCAAAGACCACAGCTCTGAATGTATTTTGACTTAAAGGTATTTATTAAAATTCATCATTAGATATTTTGTTAAATATTCAAATATAGGATATTATAAGCTTCTAAATTCTTAATGGTATCTTCCCAAAGAAATTCAAGAAGTTTGCAGCAGAAGATGAATGAAATTTTCCTTTTTGAAAATAAAGCTATAAGACAAAGACCATGTCATTGTAATTCACCATTAAGAGAGACAAAAATGTTACCTGCTTTTCACTTGTACTTAACATTTAACCTTTATATATATATATATTTTAGGAAAAGCAATTTGGTTAGAAAATATTTTTACTTGTTTAACTCAGCAAAGAGAGCCATCAGCCAGCTTTAGCATTTCTTAAGCAATGTATTACTTTGGAAGATATGTGTGTGTGTGTGTGTGTGTGTGTGTGTGTGTGTGTGTGTGTGTGTACACTTGCACAAGGTGATTTAGACTAGCTAGAAGAAAAGACATATAAGTAGAAGAAAAATACAAACATTTCTGGTGGTCAATTTTTTTTTTTTTTTTTTTTTTTTTACAGAGACAGATTCTCTCTGTCTGTAAAGGGATAGATAGGGACAGTCAGAGAGAGGGATAGATAGGGACAGACAGACAGGAACAGAGAGATGAGAAGCATCAATCATTAGTTTTTTGTTGCGCATTGCGACATCTTAGTTGTTCATTGATTGTTTTCTCATATGTGCCTTGACCGTGGGCCTTCAGCAGACCGAGTAACCCCTTACTCGAGCCAGTGACCTTGGGTCCAAGCTGGTGAGCTTTTGCTCAAACCAGATGAGCCCGCGCTCAAGCTGGAGACCACAGGGTCTTGAACCTGGGTCCTCGGCATCCCAGGCTGACACTCCATCCACTGCGCCACCGGCTGGTCAGGCTGGTGGTCAATTTTTTAAATTACAGAGCTCAGCATTCATCCAAGTTGGGTATAGTATTCATTTTTTCAATAGAAAATATTTAAATGTAGGTTTTGACTAATTTTTAGAGAAAGGGAATAGAAATCTTTCACAATTGTTTGGAAGAATGATTCATACTTCTTGCTCCTGTGAAGAAATAATTGTGAATGCTAAGTTATTTTAATTTGCTGCCTGAAATGGTTTTTAAATGCTTGTCATTTCTTTATCACAGCAGAAGAATATTTGAAATAGTGTCAGTTGCATTTATTGATTTTAAATACAATATATGTTGAAAGCAAATACATATATCAAGGTCATTTTACATGTATTTTTCAAACAAAATATACCTTTTCTATGGATGGATATTGTTTAAAGGGCATTACATCTAGGTATCGCCAAACTTCAGGGAAAGGATAGCTTACTAGTTTGGGGATGGAGAAAGGACTTATTTGCCAGAGCCAATTTGGTGATCATAGATTATTCACTAGATTACATTGAATTTATCTAGATTTCTCTGAAAAAGACTTAATCAAACAATAAATTAGAGCATAAAGAAATAATATGAAGGAAGGAATACAATCAATTTCCTAAAAGTATAGATTCTATTTTAGTTCATTTTATAGTTAGGTGATTATGAGGCAAAGCCTAGCTAGAAAGGTAACTATTTTGCTATTCCATTTATGTTCTTTTCAGGCAATTCACTATCCTGTAGCTGTTACATTTCCTGAACTAAAGTAATTGTAGAGAAGCCAATGGATGCTTTTCATTTGGACTATTGATAATCCGATTATTGACTGGGTTTAATATTCAAACCTTAGTTCTGTGTGTTTGGGTATATTTTAAAAGCAGAGGATCTTAAATTCAAATTCAAATACTTTTTACCTTACCGTTCATACAAGAAAAATTATCTGGAAATTGGAAAATGCTCCTGGTAAAGTTTACCTCAGGTTTTACTTGGAGGAGACATTTCCCAGTACATGGTAGATAAGCAAATTGCTCTAAGTGACTGTTCTTCCATCTTGCTCTTTCCTCCCCCGTTATTATTTAAGTAAAATCAAGACTAGAGGAACATTAGCAATAGTTTTCATGAGGAAGAGAATTTTTAAAAGAGCATCCTAAAAACATGTACAGAGGGAAGGGAGAACTATGTAGTGGTGGAGGCTGGAAATCATTTACCCTGGCTTACAGAGAGGGCAGCTGAATTTCGGTTTGTTTTATTTCGTCTGACATAAATTGGTGAGGCTCTTCCTTCTCCACTACCTACCTCTCTGAGTTACAGCTTCTCCATGGGCAGCTTCGGTGTTATTAACACATTGGATCCTGGGCAGTTGTCCAGTTCCCTCAATCCTAGGGACATCTTCAGTTATATTCATAGGGACAGCTCCTTGAAGTTTCTATGGGCCTGTTGCTATGGAAACAGTTTGACAGGATCTAAAACCTTAGGAAAATTGCCTAAAGATTTGGAATTTGTTTCAGATCCAAAATAAACCTTTCCTTGGCATAACCTATTTATATTTTTAATAAATTAATATATTCTCTAAACAATAAATCACATTTGTTAAAAATAAAGTCCCTCTGATCCAAACTGCTGAAGAAAACAATACTTTCAGAACTTCTTTTCTCCTCCTATTTGATAACTTTTATAAATGATAGAGAAGGCGGAGCTGAGAAATCCTCTTGGCTTTAGCCTGAGAATTTTCTTACAGGGAACTTTAGTTCTTGGAATGAGATGCTTCTACAGAGGCGCCTCTGTTCCTGAGACATTGACACCATGGTCAGAGGCACAGGGATATATTCATCTCCTCTGGTTGCTGTTAACAAATGACCACTAACCTGGTGGCTCACAACACAAATGAATTATCTTACAAATGTCTTACAGGGTCACCAGGTGAAAATGAGTCAGAGCTGCTCTCCATTCCAGAGCCGTGGCAAGAGTCTTTCCCTTTCTTGTTCCAGCTACAAGAGGGGACCTGCACTCCTTGTCTCCCGGACCCCTTCCTCCATCTTTAAAGTCAGCAACGCCCAATCTCTCTGACCTACTCCTGTTATCACATCTCTTTCTCTGACCCCAGATGGAGAAGGTCTTCCACTTTTAAGGACTCATGTGATTAGATTGGGACCACAATTAATCCAGGATAATCTCCCTGTCTCAAGGCCCTAAATCTTAATCACATCTGCAACCTTCCCCCCCCCCAGTTGACATTTAAGATAATATATTCACAAGTTCCCAAGATTAGGACACATATATCTTTGGGTAGAGGGTAGGTCATTTATGTGTACAGAGAACAAATCTCATGAAATCTTTGTAGGAAACATGGGACTATAAAAAAGACAGCAAACCAAATTGATCCAGTTATAACTAAGATGAAGAGAAAATGGATAAAAAGATAAATGCATACTAACCTAACCATCACAAGGATTACTGATTGTATCAGACAGTTCTGTTAAATGACACTTCAATATTCTGTCAAGGCACTGCCACTTACTTTCCACAGATAAGTGGAAAAGAAAAGGATAGAAAAGATAATCTGTGCAAACAGTGAGCGGAAAAGCAGATGTGACTGTATAAGACCAGAAAAAGACTTCGAGACGAGGAGCCGTACCAGAGGGAAAGAGGCACCTCTCAGCATGATGAAGTACCAGTTCCTCTAGAAGACATTACCATCCTAAATATGCATGCATCTAATAACAGAAATTCAATCACATGAAACAACCAATGTTGATGAACTAAGAAAAAATAGGCACGAATATAGGTTTATATTTTAACATGACTTCCTCAATAATTACCAGAACAAGTAAAAAAAAAATCAGTAAAGAATTTGAAAATATGACTAACACAATCAACCAGCCTGACATTCATAGACCCCACACACAACTGTGGTACTCCTATATTTTTCAAAGGCACAGAGGGCCACTCACCGGGATAGAGCATATGCTGGGTGGGCAGTGAGACAAGTCTCAGAAATTTCAACAACCAAATAAAGAGTATATTCTCTAACTATGTAGAAATTAAAGTCAATAGCTAAAAGGTATTTAGAAAAGTTCCAAATATTGAGAAATTAAGCAACATAGCATATGGATTGAAAATTACATGGGGAGTTAAAAATATTCAAAATAGCCTGACCAGGCATTGGCACAGTGGATAGAGCATCCGACTGGGACACAGAGGACCCAGGTTTGAGACCTCGAGGTCGCTGGCTTGAGCACAGGCTCATCTGGTTTGAGCAAAGCTCACCAGCTTGAGCCCAAGGTCGCTGGCTTGAGCAAGGGGTCACCTGGTCGGCTATACCACCCTCCCCCATCAAGGCGCATATGAGAAAGCAATCAATGAGCAACTAAGGTGCCGCAACGAAGAATTGATAATTCTCATCTCTCTTCCTTCCTGTCTGTCTGTCCCTATCTGTCCCTCTCTCTGTCTCTGTCACACACACACACACACACAAAATTCAAAATAGTCAATACTGAAATCACAACATGTTAAAATATATGGAATTCAGTTAAAGCAGTGCTAGAGGGAAATTTATCACTTTAAGTGCTTAAATCAGAAAATAATACCAATTTAAAATCACTCACATATCATTTCACCACATAAAGCAAGAAAATAAACAGATAATTAAATACAAAGTGAGAGGGAAGAGATGAGAGCAGAAATAATAGAGAAAATCATGAAGCACCAGGAGCCAATCACTGCCCATTTTTCTGCTTGTGAAATTTGTGCTTCCTGTTTGTGCAAACTTTAGCACTGTTCAGACTACCTTTACCTTGAAGAGAACACACCAGAGGATATATCCACTGACATAGATACCACCTGATCATTTGAGCTCCTCATAGCTAATGGATCAAACCAATAGAGAAAAGTTACAGTATTGGTAGTTATAGTTGTCACTGGTTACCATGGGAGTTAGGGTTATTGTCACACATTTGAATAAGCAAGGGGATTTCTTGAGGCATCTCTTGGTGCTTCCATGCTTATTGACAATGGTGAGCAGGAAACAAGGTCTGACAAGTTCAGAGCAGATTTCTCAGTGAACCCTGGGTTGCCCTGTGAGGATAGACATCTAGTCAGCCAGACTGTTGTCTGAAGATGAGGACAATGAAGGTGCTGGAGGAGACAGCTGATGAACATCAAATACAGCCTCAAGACCAGCTTGTTCCACTATTTTGTATTAAGTCTTTGTGTAGTTTTGGCTGGCCACCATTGTAAAGGGACTGTGAGATAGATGGGACTTATAAGTAAAGAAGAATGTGAAAGCCTGACCTGTGGTGGCACAGTGGATAAAGCATCACCTTGGAATGCTAAAGTGCTGATTCAAAACCCTGGGCTTCATGGTCAAGACACATATGGGAGTTGATGCTTCCTGCCCCTCTCCCCTTCTCCCTTCTCTCTTCAGTGAATAAAGTCTTTTTTAAATTTAATTAATTGTGTTTACATAGATTCTAGGGTTACCCCCAATGCATCCCCTCTCCCCCATATTCCCCTCAACATCTCCCTTGCCCCCTTCCCTAGAGTGCCCTCCCTCCTTCCCTTCAGGTTTATCCCATCCTATCATCCCCTTTCCCTCTGTCCTCTTTTCCTCTAGCCCCTTTTATCCTTCATCTGTTTCCATTCTGTTCCTCAGTTCTCAATGTTCCTTGAATTCCTCAAATGAGTGAGGTCATACGATATTTTTCTTTCTCTGCCTGGCTTATTTCACTTAACATAATAGTTTCCAGGTCCATCCATGGTGTTGCAAAAGGTAAGATTTCCTTCTTTTTCACGGCCCCATAGTATTCCATTGTGTATATGTACCACCGCTTTTTAATCCACTCATCCACTGACAGACACTTGGGTTATTTCCAGATCTTCCCTATTATGAACAACGCTGCCATAAACATGGGGGTGCCTCTCTCCCCTTCTACCTTCTCTCTTAAATGAATAAAATCTTAAAAAATAAAAGAAGAAGAACATGAGCATATACGAGTGGTAGAAGGAGTTCACTGTTCATGGGCATCACTCTCGTGCTATCTTCTGTTCTCCCAGCCGCATCTCTCACCCTACCTACACTCACGGACCCAGATCTGAAGAGTTGGTTTGTTTTGCATAGAGACTTGCCTCAGGCCACACTGCATTCTTCTTTCTCCTGCCCCAGGCTTCTCTGATGTGATGTCATGGAGCCACCGTGGGAACTCCCTTGCGACTCAAGCATGTAGAACCTGACAGTGTGGACAATGATGTTTGAGCACCCAGCATTGAATAATGAGGACAGGAACCCCTTCAGAAGGTCCTATGTTATGGATCCACCAGAGGGATCCTCCTCTGTTTCATCCTCCTCTGTTTTACCTGAGCTACTCCCTGGTTCTGCTCCTTAGAATTACCTCCTAAAGAAATTCACCTCTGCTTAAGAAAAATTTCATAACAGAGAATGAATTTCCTTTGGCCATCCAGAGCTACATTCATTCTTAACTTTCTTTAGAAACCATTCAATACAACTGGGAGCTAGTGTGCTTGGATAGGCAATACCACTTTGGAGAATTCAGGCTGGCAGATTTCCCCAGAGAAGACTTTCTTCCTTGTTGACTTTATTGCTAATGGCCCCATTTTGCCCCTAGTTCTTTTTCTTTTAGGACTTTGAAATAATGCACCCAATTTTTTGAAACAAACAAGGAAAGCAAAAATCTAGATAATCTTTCCACATTAACTGCTGTAAATTTCCAGGATTTAGTAAATAACCCACATATGAAAGTATTCCCCCTTCCCCTATACTTGTTGTCATTTATATTCTTTGCTATTTACAGAGTCGTGAAACCTTGTTTTCTTTCCTTTAAATGCAAAAGACTGTTTTATTTGGCACAGTTCCCAAGTACAGCAACGGTTAAATTTGCTGCTGTGTGAATGAGTCGAATTTGTTTAGAAGTTACGCAAAAGGCCGTGAGAGCAGGCGACCTGGATTATAGGAAGTAGCCCCAGGAAGCTCAGAGTATTTTATTTCCTGTCTTTTTGCCAGAATGCTGTTTTTTCCTGGACCAATAGTAATTTTCAATAAAGGCAAGATTTATTCTAGTTAGAATCTCATAGGCTATCAGGCACATTGCTTTCTTATAGGCAATTTCTTACCCTTTCAAAATCAGGAGGAGAAACATTTAGGGGCTAATGATATATTTAGCTCAGGGTTTGACATGACAGATAGTTCTTGACCATCTTATCAGGTCAATCTTGGGAGAGTCGTCTCCTTAACAAAGAAAAAGAGTTGACTACATATGTATACATTCATCATACTTGAAGAGAGATTCTGACTGTGTAAAAAATAAAATCAAATCAAAAGAATACAGCAACTACTCCCAACTGACTCATAAAGAGAAAAGAAATTAGAAAGCTAAAAATTAAGAGGCTAAGAGTGAATGTGCGGACTGATATAGAGACATTTAAATAAAAGGTATATCTCAACATTCAGTGATGAGTGACAGTGTGCTTTTGAAGTGACAAAGGGCTAGAAATCCAGATTTCATAAACTTAAAAAAATCAAAGGATGTGTACATTGTCTGTGAATTGGTGATTGGGGTTCAGAAAAGGGGAGGGTAGAAGTTACCTCAATTATAGCTATCTTCACTATCAAGATTAGGTACTTTACTGAGTATCATAAATAACCTAAGAACATGTCTAAATATGTAAGTACATTTTGGTATTCACTTATCTATTTGAATCATATAAGAATTAAGAAATATAACCAGAAAGTCAGAAGCATTTACAATGGAATTTAAAATGATGACATGTACTTGAAGAGTTCCCTTATTAAATTTTACTTCAAGAATGCACTGTTGTTCTGAATTTATTAGCACAGGTTCTTGTCATATATATATATATATATATATATATATATATATATATATATATTCCCCCCCCCCTTATGAAGCATTTCTCTGTATTTACTTCCAGGATGGTATCTGGTTTCTGCATGTCATTAGTCCACCTCAATGGTTCTGTCCCATACAGTATCTTCAAAATTGTTTGTATTACTTTCTACTTGACAGTGCATGTAATCACGTATTTAACTTTCACTTGGATTGGTTTTCTATTGATTCTCAGTACTAGTATTTCTTTTGATAATTTGTCATTTTTATTTACCTTATGCCAATCGATGAGAAAGAATCATCATTATGACTTTTACCTTAAGACATTTAAGTTGTAAACAAGTTTAACAGAAAGTGACTTTGAAAAAGTCTGGCTTATCTGATGAAAACCAGAATTTAGAAGGCAAAAAAAAAAAGAGTGAAATTTCCCAGATTTAATTAGATTATAGAAAATGAAAATTGATGACTTAGTTTAACCCATTTATGTCAGCAAGGACCCTTTTAGAAAATATATGTTGTGATTTTAGAGACCCAATACTATACCATCCTTCTTATATCACCACATAATAGCGTTTTGGCAATTAAAATTTAGAGATTAAATTACTATTTTAAAAAATACAGTTGGTTAATTAATCCAAACAGCTATTTAATGTGATGACAAATTCAGTTGAACTATTTCACAGCTGGTTGTTTAACCAAACTTTTCCTATTTCAGCTAGAAGTACAGGCGTTCTATACAGACACAAAACCAGAGCAGAATCAACTGATGATCACTTTTTAACAATTATAAAGGTTTTATTCATTTCACTTTAATTCACTAAAAGAATGTTAATATTATCTGTGTCTCAAATTATGTTTCTTTTGCCAATAATTTCCTCTCTTAGATTAACATATATTTCTATTGTCTTTTATATTGTTACCTATATTTTTCTTCTCCCTATCTAGCCTTCCATTTTATTTTATTTTTCTCTGTTTTATATTTTCAGTGTTTAGAAAACAAAATGGAAAAGTCACAATGCTTACCATTTCCACCAAGGATAAATATAAGAACATCCCAGCAGTAACTGTCAAGATCCCATTTTGAACACAAGGATCAGTTGATACTGAGAGGCCCATGTACAATCCTATGAAGGCAGTTAGAGCACTTATAAAATTCATCAGGATGGCAATTTTAACAGGCAGTCCAGAGTTTAAGAGCACAGCAAAGTCTCCTGAAATTAAAACAATATATATATTGTTTATATATATATATATCATTATCAATTAACTGATGATGGCTTTGGTAGAGTATTATACTACTAGGTTGTTTCAAACATCAGCATTTGGGTTCTATTTTCTAAGTTAGGCTGGGTGATCAGTTAAGAAACCATTTTTCTATATTTCTCTAGGATTCATAGCTAACTCATTATGCAATTAAGAAGTTACATTTTAAGAGTCCTATTCCTTTTACTGCTTCCGAATATAGTACATACAGAGAGGACTGTGACATACTCTGTGATTTCTGATGTCCAACACTCCTGTGGCATTTTCAGCTTAGATGAATGCAAAATAAAGCACTTGCTGTCCCAGGATTTCTAAATCATTTTGCCTGGAAACTTGCCAAGCCAAATCACAAGATAGTAAATATTATGTGGGCTTCCATTATTTACTTATGTAGGAACTGCTTTGGGAAAAGAGAAAACTACTTAATATGAGATTTAAAAATCATTGCCAAAGTTGATTAAAAAAATTTTTTTTCCTTTAGAAAATGTTTTTGAGACCTTAATGATTAAAAAAAAAACATCCTATTCTCTCCTTTCCTCCAAGAGAAGAATGACCTGTTAATCTGAGAGCCTCTATTTCCTAGTTTTGGAGATTGAGATCTAAACTGAAATTCAATAAGGACAGCTTGGGTCTGAGTTTCCTAGTTTTATTGTCTAATTGGCCCTATGAATAGGACTTAAACTTCTTTGCTGTCCTGCCACAGACTGTCACAATTCCCTGTGGTTTTCTTACAGTAGTTTCAAGCAGGACCATTGGATAGGCCACTCAGACCAGACACACTTCAATAGATTTAAGAAGGACCTTGGATAAACTTCATCAAGAGGGATGGGTCAGTAGGATTTCTGAAAATAGACACTTAACACGGAAGACAAAGTTGGCCCAAGGGGATAAAGTAGGTGTGAAAATGGGAACAGAAAAAGTGACAGCCGGGAACCCTTTCTCAGGTATGTGTGTGCCTGAGGCCAGCCTCTACTCTTTCTGGGTCTGTTGCATTAATGCACAGTCATCTCAAATCATCCTGGGAGGCAGGATTTGAATTACAAGGCTATTAAGGTTATCCAAAAAGGGTCTTATGTGCATCTGCTACCATATGCCTGTCATACATATGGCTTTTTAGATGTCTTGTATAAATCCGGTTGGTGAAACCATGGTTTGGCTTTAATTTAAATGTCGTTTTATCTCATTCGCCTCTTTGCTGACATAATGGGTAAAGTTCCCCTCTTAATGTTTTTCCCACATTAACTATACAGATTTTAAAGTTCTTGCCAAAGTTCTCTAATAGGAAGTTTCTCTGAATGATTTTCTCCCACATAGAATTCTCCAGAATGCAAAGAGTCACTTTTGGCCTTGTGAAATATAGAGTCTAACTGAATTTTATCCCAAGGTACAGGATTTTCTCTTCTAGTTTTTTTTCATGCTTTTAAAAATAAAATATGAAAGGAAAGAATTCATCTTTTCATCAAGTTTTAGAAAAGAAAGCCGAGGAAACCACAGCTAGATATATGAGTTTCTTGATAAACAGGAAAAAGTGATCCTACTGTTAGACTTACCCATTTCATGTGGGATTTCATGACACAAGATAGCAATTGTTGTGGTTACTCCAGACTCAGATGAAGATGAAAAGGCTGCTCCTATCACAAGGCCATCTGCAAAATTATGCAGGCTGTCTCCAACGAGTATCATTATTGCTAACAAGCTAAAGGATTTGCCTTAAAAAAAAAAAAAAGCAAATGAAGTGTGAGAAGCATTAACAGAGCACTACATATATCATGAAATTCTTCAAACACAATCAACTTTCCCATACATCTTTGACAATCTTAAATTGAATCAGATTAACCCAACTTTGTTTCAGGTTTCAAAATAAGTCAGGACTAGAGATGCAAATAGAATAACCAACATGTCTGGATGTATGGTCACTGATTTTTAACGGGTCTGACTAATAAAAGATAAATTGTACACTGGCATTCAATATTCTATCACCTTGTCCATCTGTGCCAAAAAAAGAACATAAAAATAATATTGTTATAACCTCTCAAAATACCAGCAATGACCTTTCCATGTGTCTCTGTAAAGCATTTTAAGATAATTTAAAAACCTCCCTGCAGAATGTCATTAAAATAGAGTCTATTTTCCAAAACTGTCCCCTCCCAGTCAGACTGCCCCTACTGTCAACCTGCAAGAGTCCACTTTTTCTACTGCATGATCATTGTGTTTCCTTGTGGTTGCTGCTAATCATCCTGACAGAGGGCCTCATTCACTTGCTAATTGTGACCACAACGAAACCACTCCCAACTCTGCTGATCCCAAAGTTAGCTTCGGAGCAATTGCTTAATGTTCTTATCTTTCTGAAAATAATTTTCAGTACTGGCCCAGCTAGATGTTGAACAAAATAAAGAGAAGCTGTGTTCATGGGATTCTACTACATAATGTACATGATAGGATTAGTGAAGAGGTAATGAACTAATTTACATTATAATAGTTTTAATTAATGAAATAATTTAGATCATAACAGTTCAAATTTTGTTTTTTTTTTGTTTTTTTTTTTTTTTTACAGAGACAGAGAGAGAGTCAGAGAGAGGGATAGATAGGGACAGACAGACAGGAACGAAGAGAGATGAGAAGTATCAATCAGCTTCTCGTTGCTACACCTTAGTTGCTCATTGATTGCTTTCTCATATGTGCCTTGACCACGGGGCTTCAGCAGACCGAGTAACCCCGCTCAAGCCAGTGACCTTGGGTCCAAGCTGGTGACCTCGGGGTCTTGAACCTGGATCCTCCACATCCCAGTCTCACACTCTATCCACTGTGTCACTGCCTGGTCAGGCGGTTCAAGTTTTTAACACACAGAATTTCTGTTTTCAAAAACCTAAAATTGTATGTTAGTATAACCAATTAGAAAGTTGAATGACTACAAAAAGAAGTATTTCAGAGATAATACTTATTCTGACAGTAAACAACCCAGATATACCATTTGATAAGGAATGGCATTACAATCAATAGCCATACTATAAAACTTAATGAATTACTACTCATCACTATATACTGTGTGACAGGTATAAGTAGTAGTTGTTACTGTTAGAATTGAACACAGTATTCTAATAATTGTACACTGAATAAAAATAGGAAGAAGTTGGCTCCTGGTTTCTGTCACATAGTCTACAACAGCAGGAGGACTATATTATAATATGGTTTGCTATTTTATTTGGGGGAATATAATTTGACTTCTTTCATATCTCACACCATAAAATAAGTAACTTCAGTTGAGTGAACAGGAAATACAGCCCAGACTATCAGCCAGGAGACATCTGGTTTGACTGTGTTGCAAAGGGTTCCCATGCATTTTGCTTCTAAAAAAGCATGTTTTATTTTGAACTATCACTGTGAGATAGACTTACAGCCTTCTTCTGGTTTACTATTTTATTTTATTTTTTATTAAAAATGAGAAGATTTCAGGCAACATCCTTAAAAACACAGACTACATATCAAATTATTGAATTTGGGAAGCTCTTGGTGCCTTTCCTGGAAGCTCTCAGAATCTAGTAATGCTACGAGGTGTCTTAGCTGTTCCTGCCACTCTTCAGAAAAACACTCCTCTTTGTGAAAATATAATAAAATGAAATAATACATTGGACAACATTACAGCATGCGTATTAGTTGTAATTTCCACATTCATACATGTAGTATTGATATTTATAGCATATATTCAAATGAAAAATTTTACCCAATTTATATTCTGCAAAAAAACAGTGTGGCCTATTTTTGATTTTTGTTATTTTATTCTCTCTAGTTATGGGTTTCTAAATGTCAAATCATGGACACGTAACAAGCCACAGGGCAAATACATATTTTTGCATGAAAGCCACAAGGAATATGTTTGATTTAAACATTAGTCAGCAAAAGGTAAGAGAAGCATTCACTGGAAATGTAATATACTCATTACAGAATTATTGATAAGATTTACCTTTTCATATGTACCTGGCAGTCATGCGGAGTTCCACGTTTCTGACTCACCAGAGATTTTTCCACGGTAGAATGTGAGATGAACTTTATATCGTTTGGCTTTGGGTTTATTTAAATCAGATTGTGGATAAGATTTTTTGCATCCTGTGTTTTGAAACACAAACTGAACTCTACCAGTGAGGTAATATAAAACAAATAATCAAATATGTGAAGCTAATTCAATATATCCCTGGCAAAAGGGCAGTGGAGTAATCAAATTTGGGTTTGTTCACTATTCATTCTGTATACCAAGCCTGATATCTGAAGTGGAAAGATCTGAGGCCTCCAAAATCATTACTCCCTGATCTAGCACTGGTCCTTGCTACTAATTTGACTGAGCAGATCCTTCTTGCTGCTTGCTTGCTTTCAAAAATGAAAAATGCAGAGGAAATGTCTGCTGTAGGCCTATTTCATGCCAGGCATTCTATAATGTCTCCTGGAACAGAAGATTTAGGAGAAAAAATTGTACAAATTGTACTAATAATTTCCTGAAAGCAGGATTGGACAGACTGTGTAATTACATATCTTGAATCAAATAAATAAATTACAAGAGTTAATATATCAAACACATTTAGCATGGTGATTGGTACAATCATGTTTGTTCCTATTAGTATTTGTATCCCCCAACCACATTGCAAACTAAACGTGAAGACCATTCTTATTTTTAGTCTTTCATGCATCAGTGCCTGAGACGCGGCATATCTTCAGACATTTCTTGAATGAATGAAAATGTGAGAAAACACATGGACGCATGAATTAATGAAAGATCACAAAGGAATTGTTGGTACATCATCATCTCCTTAGTTTCCTCAATGCTAGAGCTTACTAGTTATGTAATCTTGGGCAGTGATTTATCCTCTAACAATGGTGTCTTCACTTGTATAATCTGGATAATAATTATTCTTACTTTACTAAAATGTAGGAAGATTAAATGAGATAACCCACGTCTAGTTTTTAGCACTGTGTTTGGCATATAATAATTGTTCAATAAATGACAGTTATTTTTATTATTAGGTAACTAACTTATTATGGTAGAATGGGAATAACTAATAATGGCTGCTTAACATTTAAATACTGAGAAGTGTTTGTCATGAAAAGGTGATATTAATGATAAGAATAGGCAAAGGTCCAGAAGTGATGAAAAACAAAAACAAAACAGACCAAAAAATTTATTTTCTAATAATTATCCACAAACATAAGAAAACAGAAATAAATTTTTATCCAAAATTGATAACTTAAATTCAGAAATAGAGAGTCATAGAAAGAAAAAATTGAAAATTATATGAACAAATGAATGATAGAATAAGATGTGAATAATGAGGAATCACTGACTTGAACGCTACCATTTTAAATAAAGGCTTAGTCATCATGTAAGCATGATTATAAAGAAGCTCTAATAACCACATTGTGGTTACACTAACTGAAGTTTTTAAGCAATTGGGGAAAACAGCATTTTTGAAGAATGAAGTAAAGTTGATACTAATGTATGGTATGCTTGAAAGACTGATGGGAATAAATATTTTACTGCAAAGATTTTAATAATGAAATACATACCCAATATGTAATTTATGACATTTAGTTTAAAGCAGACATAACCTTTTCCTATGGCACCATCTACATTTAATGTTTAGCTTTTTGAAACTAGTACTCACATTTTCTGTTGGAGGCTGTCATACTGCCTATAGGAATTTCAGCTGCCTGGGAATCTTCTGGGCCTTTCTATTTTAAATTAATAAATAAATGATAAAACATAAGCTATAGTCATCATTTTTAATGAAAAATAAAACATCT
This sequence comes from Saccopteryx bilineata, assembly GCF_036850765.1. Lineage (NCBI taxonomy): Eukaryota > Metazoa > Chordata > Mammalia > Chiroptera > Emballonuridae > Saccopteryx > Saccopteryx bilineata. The sequence goes on from NC_089494.1 coordinate 155,596,901, forward strand.
GAAAAGTTATGATGATTTTAAAAAGAAATTTTAATACTTTAGCGCAGTGGTTGAAAATCACTGTGCTAGAGTTTATTAGAACTTCTTGATTTCACAGACAAACACAGAGTTAGGGCTGAGAGAGTGTGAGCAAGCTTTTTGTTCTAACTGCATTTTGATGAAAATAGCACTCACGTAGATCAGTCTTCCATGAAGTGCTGGAAGCTACTGAGACAGTTGGTAATTCAGACTCCTAAATTATGTAAAACTTTATGAAACCCAAAAGTTGTAGAAAAAACAATTCTTGATTCTTTACCAAATTTGACTTTTTTACTGATTGTGGCTCCAGAATTCACTTTCTGATCTTTAGGCCAGTTGTGTATTGTGGATGGAGAAGTTACCCATGCTAACACAATGCAACATTTCATTTATCATGGCATAATATTCTGATTTTTTTTGCTTTACCAGTCAGTAAAATAATTAAGAAAGAGAATTAATAGACTTAGAAAAGACAAATACAATACATTTTTATTTTTATTTTATTTTATTGTATTTTTTAGAGAGAAGGCCGTAGGGAGCAGGACAGGGACAGAGACAGACAGGAAGAGAGAGAGATAAGAAGCATCAATCCAGCACCTTAGTTGATCATTGATTGTTTTCTCATATGTGCCTTGACTGGGGAGCTACAGCCAAGCCAGTGACTACTTGCTTGAGCCAGTGACTTTGGGCTCAAGCCAGCAACCTTGGGTTTCAAGTCAATGACCTTTGAGCTCAAGCCAGTGACCACGGGATCATGTCTATGATTCCATGCTCAAGCTGGCAACCCCATGCTCAAGCTGGTGAGCCCGCGCTCAAGTTGGCAACCTCAGGGGTTCAAACCTGGGTCCTCAGCATTCCAGGCTGATGCTCTATCCACTGTACCACTGCCTGGTCAGGCAAATATAATACATTTTTTAAGTTTTCTCATTTTTTCATATGACAGGGAAGTGAGATTTTGAAATTGGCATCTGTAGTATGAATTAAGGTTACATGATTTTATTTCAGAGACTGACTCATTGTTCAATATCTTGAAAGTTATCTCCCATCCCTATATCTCAGACTCTTATTCTATTATGTGAAAAGACTACTTTTTATATGCCTTTTAAACATGTTATTTTAAAAGCATATTCATATAATTATATCATCCAAAGCTGTGGAGACTTTGAGACAAAATTAATGAGACATAAACATGCTTATTTAATATAAAACAGAAAATAAACCTAAAGTTCACATGTTAAGTAATAATAGCAGGTATTCAAAAAAATGTAATGATAGGCAATCTTTTTTGGAGAAGGATACTGAGAAGCATACCTAAAGGATACAGGTTGGAGCTTCTTGCTTGAAACTTGTGGATTTAGAACCCCCCCTCATGTGATTTTTTTTTTCAATATTACATCAAAAGCCTGATTATAATCAAAAGTTTCTGTAGTTCCATTAAAAGACAAGAATTCAAATGTTTATTCCAGGATATTTTCCCCAACAAAGCTATATAATGTCATACCCTGTAAAGAAATTTAGAGGCAGACATCCATAATTCCTTGTTGATTGGAAAGAACTATGAGTTCCCCTCTTGCCTAAAAAGCCAAAAATGGAACCAAACGATCCTTAAAGTTCATATTATTTATTTTATTTATTTATTTATTTATTTTTTCCATATTATTTCTATTTGCTTAAGTTGATCTCACAGTTTAAGTAATAAAATAGGCTGTTGGATATATTATTAGTGAGCCAGCATATTCAAATACAATCAAACTCATTGTTAGCATCAGAGATTTTCTTATACATATCTTGGGGTTCTGGACCCTTCAATCAAACAGAATGAATAAAGTCAGCATTTGAGTAATTTTATAACTAATCTCAGACTGAATTTATCTTTTTTCAAACACATTTGAAGTATCTCAGCACAATAGGACTTTTAAAATTCTTTTTAAAGGAACTTTTTTTATTCTTATCTCTGAATTAGCTCTAGATATGCCATATACTGCCTGACTTCTATTTTGCTGTGATAATGTCTCAGAAATAGCTTGCTTATCTCTACTCAGTTGGGAATCTGTCCTTGAACTGTAATCCATATCCCCAAAGCCATGGTTATAGGAGGCAAGTTTTCTACTACTTTGATATTTTGCCTGTACCTTTACTTGTTACTTTGAGAATTAGAATGGGACTACTGTTCTGAACATGATTGGAAGCTGTCTTTTGAGAATTCACATGGACAATTTTGTCATGGAAAATTCAATGTAACAGAAAGCACTTAAAACAAGACATCTTGTTGGGCAAAATCAGTTCTCTCTTGCACTGTAAAATGAACACCCCATTCCTAGATGCACTAATTCTTTGCTTAACATTTATTTGCACCCACTTAGCCAGGGCTAAGTATTATTCAGGATGGAAAACTAAATAATGGTCAACCGGTTTATGAAAACTTGTAAGCAAAATGATTAAGTTTCTGTATATTATGTTGATCTAAACCATACATCTGTCAAAGTGGTACAGATGGCAACGATTTAACTCTATGGAAAATGTTTGTTACAGTTCAAAACAGCTTTCAGGTGCTTGGCAAAGTTCTTCAAACTATTTATCATGGTCAAGAATATAGGCAAATCAGGAGTGCATTCTATGTCTACACTACTGATTTTTATCTAGTAATCAAGGAATAAAGCAAAGATGGTAATCAAACCAAGAAAATATTTCATATCAGTAACCTACCAACTGGATAGTTGAAGCAGTTTTGCCTTTGCCTGGTTGATCACTTAATTCAGAGTTGAGTGCCAGATGGTGAGAATGTCCCACGTGCCTATTAACCAATGACAGGCCCTGCTGGACGGATGAGGATGGTTTAAAATTAGAGCTGCTGCTGGAAGAATGCAAGTGCAGCCTTTGTCAATTTCATGATTTTATTTAACATTTGCTTATTGGTGAAAGTAATAAGTGGCACAAGAAGAAAAATGGGACAATCCCACTGCAATAAGTACTTGCTAAGATGTCTCATGCTGGACAGGCACAGGACTGCTCTGAATTATACACATTCAGAATGCATTAAGAATGCAACTTCAAGAATTTTAAAAGACCTGAACAGTAATGGTTTTTATAGTGTTTTTTCTTTACTACAAAATTAAATTTTGATTTTTTTTCTGATGGGAGTACCAAAAGGATGATAAATGAAATTATATTATACCCTAAAACTACTAAATTAAAATCTCCAGAAATGTATTCATCAATTAAAGCACTTGTAGTTTCTAAAACATGTGCATTCCTTTCATTTGACACAAGATCATGAACCTTGAAATTGTGTTCTTAAAACTTATTTTAAGTTCCCTGACAAATACCAGGACAATCTGAATAAACTCAACGTTTTTGGATGTTCAGCATTTATTTCACTAATTTCCCCCTTGGTTGCATTTCTCATTACAGTGATTCCTCATCTATCTCAGAGGATAGGTTCCAGAACCCCCCGCAATAGGCAAAATTCCACAAGTAGCGACCTTATATTTATTTTATTATTAATATATACAGAACACAGTGCTCTGGTTAGTCACCTCCCACCCATCACCAATAGTGTGCCCTGTACCATCTCACGTGGGCAAACTAGCTCAAGCAGAAGTGGCCGGCGTAGCTGCATTTTCCATACGTGCAAGTCTTTGTCTACTTATCTGCCATATGCTACATATTTTATTTTGATTTAATATTCTTTTAATATGTTTTAGTTAATTTTTTATACTGTTTTCAATTTTTTAGGCTAGAAAATGCTTATTTGCCACAAAAATAGTTAAAATAATATATGAAAATATCCCACGATATAGTTAAAATAATATATGAAAATATCCCACAATATAGTGAAAAAGCTGCGATACAAAATTAGATATATACAATTTTAAAATCCGCAATAGAGTGGACCATGAAAAGTGAACTGCAATATGGCGAGGGACAACTGTACATTTAGGTTGATATGTTGGCTTTTTAATTTAGTTTTCCCAGCCCAGAAATGCTAATCTATTGTGTATATAGGTTGATCTATTTTTTCCATGCTTATTAAGATTATAACCCCTTTTATGAAGATTAATGTCCTAAACATCTATAGTAGGTGATATGATTGAAGCTTGAATTCTCAATTTTGAATTACTATAGCATCCTAGCATACTCCTTAGGCAAAAGCAACCCTACTTTATTAAAACAGAAATTATTTCTCAGGCTTTTGTTTAAAATCTATTTATCATGAAAATTTTCAAATATACAGAAAAACTGAAAGAACTTCAATGTGAACCCTCAGATACCTACTTCTTGGTCCTACCACTGACATTTTGTTGTGTCTATTTTTATCACATATCTAGCTGTCCAGCAGTTCTTTACTAATCCACAAATCCATCTTTATTGATGCATAAAATAGAATTTTTAAATAAACTTAGGAATGATAGTAAAGAAGTGCTGATATTTTAAGACTACTGAAGTTGACCTGAGCATAGTAAAATACCATAAAGAACTGTAGAGCCTTAGGACTTTGTAAAGAAAACCTGTTTTATTTTAAACTCCTGGAGTCTTTCAACAGTGTTTACCTTTTTAGCCATTCTACCAAACAGTTCAACTATTTTCTTATGAGATAATGTGTAAGAGCAAAAAATAAAATCATTAATTAACTACACTGTATTTATATGTTTCATCAGATATGTAGAACTTGATCAAATACAGGCCCAAATGAAAACAATGATTCAAGCTAAAAAAAATGGGGGGCGGGTTGTCACAAATACTATTCTTGAGCATCTTGTTTTTAGACTTTTAAATGCCCTTAAGATAGAAAAAAATGAGTAGTTTTGTAAATTTTTTAAAATTTTATTGCTTGAATGATTTTGGTTAGGAAAGACATTCAAAACACTGACTGATAGCTGGGCCTCTGGGCCCCTTCGTTCTCAGACGTGAAATAGTCTCCTGTTTCTACACTAGCTATGAAGGTCAAATAGCAGATTATAACAAGTACATCCACAGGCCAGCAACAGATGTTTAAAAGGTTAATAACCAGACTTACAGGGAAGCTCCCAGACAGAATGACCTGTGTATTCTGGAGAGCAGAGCCTCATCCCTTACAGAGACAACTTCTCGGAGGTATCAATTACTTTTCAGCAAGTGATTTTGCAATAAAAGATGAATATTAATGAAGCCCTAAAACAACAGATAAATAAAATTTAAAATATACCTCAACACTTGGTGTTACAAGAAGAGTAAAACATTTTTCTATCAAGAAAAACCCATGGATGCCGCCAATTAGTCCCAACAGTTTCCAAATGTGACCTTTGCTTTCATGGAAATGTCCAGACTCTGAGATTTCCTGCTGATGTAAACCAAGAACCTAAAAAAATAAATAAATAAGAGAGAGACATAAAGAAATAACTATTGATGACTTAAATATTAATTGGTAGGTCCAGTATTGAATACATTAGACTTTATTCTGGGGAGCCTGATGACAACCCTGGAACTCACTTAAAGCCCGTTTGGTTTTACATGTATAAATATTTCCACTGTAGATTTAATCACAGTCAAATAAAATATGTATAAGAAAGAAGAAGGGAGACCTTTGAGTAGCGTCTGCTTTTGAACAGAATAAAGCCTAAGCTTATTTCAGTAAGTGGCCTAAATTTTTATACATTCTCAGTCCTTTAGCTGATTTTTCCCCACCAGGATCTCAAAAGCATTTGTTTGCACAGCAATGTCTTATAGCAAGCCAACGTATTTTATATCCAGAAGAAATATAAAGATACACTTCATCTGGGCTTTATTCTCCCCATTCCCCATTGCAATTAAAGAATACTGTTTAATAAATGTTCAGATAAGAAATCTGCCTGAGAGACATTTTCTATTGAGCACATACTGTATGCCCAGTGATTTTGTCAGCACCTCAGGACAGAAAAGGATACAAGAATAGCATTAGGAATTTTTCTTCAGTTGATTCATCCCATTGTTTGACATATTCCATTGGTTGACCTCATGGTTTCTTGTAAACTATTAAATTATTATTTATCAATATTCCTTCCCCAGAAGAAGGCAATCTAAGAAATAGCTCAGTGTTTTCCTCATGTAGGATGTTACTGACCATTAAAAAGAGAAAAAAGAAATTATATGTGTACATATTATATATGTGTTTATATGTATATGTATGTAGATATTTATATATTTATGTGTTAAACATATATTTACACACAAATATATGAGTGAGTATATACATTGAGTTTATGGACATAAATAAAAACCAGCATATGTTAGTCAACATTTTCTTCTGGTAAAGATATTAAAGGATAACCACCTAATATTTGTAATGAATATTATTTCACAGTATAAAAAAACATCGTAATATCACAGAATAGGAAATGACCATACAATCTCAAAATAAAATGTAGATCTTTAAGTTGAAGAAATTTAGCTAGTTTATTTATTTATTTATTTATTTATTTTTATTGATTTTAGTGAGGAGAGAGAGAGTGAGTGAGAAAGAGAGAGAGAAAGGGGAGGAGCAGGAAGTATTAACTCTCATATGTGCCTCGACCAGGCAAGCTCAGCATTCAGATTGACACTTTACCCACTGCACTACCACAGGTCAGGGAAATTTAGCTAGTTTAGAGGAAACAATGACAGTGGCAATTTTTTCTCATTTCTCTGCAAGCCCTTTGAACAGTTGGTGTAGATCACATTCAGAAACCACTGATTTTTCTAGCTTTCCACCACCTTGTACTGCATCTTTTTTTCCCCAATAACTTTGGTCCTCGTTCCTTTTCTCAAGTAAAACTACTGCCTTCCAAATTTCATGAAACACACATAATTTTTTAAGTTCCCCTCTGAGACATGTCTCTGCTGAGCCAGGTGACAGTCCCCACCTCCCAAATCCACTCCTCTTCTGTGGAGACTCGGGAGGCCTTAAGATCCTTTTGCTGGTTCCCAGGATCCTGGGAATGAACAGTTCTACAGTCACTGCAGTGACCTAGGAAAAGGCCTCGGCCACCACCTCGAGCCAATAAGCCCTGAAATATTTCCAGAAAATTAGTTACAGAGGAAATTAAAACTAATAATGGTTTGTTTCATTTTCTCCAATGCTCACTTTGCAATTTTCAAAACATCTAATTATTGAGCCTCTAAGCAATAAGAGTGACCCTGTAGGAAATTGCCAGAGGCATGTGGAAAATTTTAACATCTTGGACTTTGTGATCATTTTTCCATAATAAGAGATTTCAGAGGAAACAGACACCCTCATCTGAAGATCCATCTGCCTGAACTCTTTTGCATCTCAGGTCCTAGTCCTTTCGTTTCTGACAAATAAAGAGCCTCAAATTCTTCTTCAGCAAAGAGCCAACTTCCATGTTGTTGCTTACATTTTTCTTAAGTGAAATCTAAACATGGTTAGTTGGATAAAATGGTTCAAATGAAGAGAGGTTAAGGATGGTGCTATTACAGAGGTTTAGACAAAGTCAAGTGTGAGAACATGGGATAATGAGACACCCAGACTAGCCCCGCCAGGAAACCATGAGCACTCAGGGCTGAAAAGGCAATGGTTGGAAACAATGTTACTAAAGCTCACTGGGAGGTGGAGCTGGAGAGGAGGCCTCCGTGGGAGCTGTGGAAGTACAGGCGTAGTGGAATTCAGCCGGTTCTCACCAGTTCCAATACCCAATTTTTTGTTGAGTTTGGTGAACCAGTTGTTAAAATGGCACTGGTAATCAGGGTTCTCCCTAAGGTGGGTGCCTGGGTAGCTGCCCAATGTGGAAATCACAAATTTAAAAACTTTACTTTTTTTTTTTTTGTATTTTTCTGAAGCTGGAAACGGGGAGGCAGTCAGACAGACTCCCACATGTGCCCTACCGGGATCTACCGGGCACGCCCACTAGGGGGCAATGCTCTGCCTATGGGGCGCTCTGGCCCAACCGGAGCCACTCTAGCGCCTGAGGCAGAGGCCAAGGAGCCAATCCCAGTGCTGGGCTGCCGAAGGGGAAGAGAGAGACAGAAAGGAAGGAGAGGGGGAGGGGTGGAGAAGCAGATGGGCGCTTCTCCTGTGTGCCCTGGCCGGGAATCAACCCGGGACGGGACTTCGCACGCAACTTTACTCTTTTTTAATGTTCATCTGTGCAACAGCATATTCTAAGCGCCTGTAATGATGTTCATTCCATCCATAGGTGAAAAAAATTTGACAGAACTATGCTTGTAATGTTAATCCATTTCATAAAACTCATTATACCTTTGATGAAATACTGCATTTTAATTCCTTCATGTTTGTTATCTCAGTAAACAAACATATAATGTAAAGAGAAAAAGGGCCAAACAACCAGGGGGTGACAGCTGTCATTTGTTTCAGCTTTGTGTTACGCCCCAAATTCCCCTGAGATATTATGAGTGTGCTGGTGTTCCCTGAACAGGAGAACTAATAGGAAGCTAGGACACAGTGAACCAATAGAAATATAGATTTCAAGGGTCATTTTATTACCCATCTCAGAAGCCATGGAAGAATGCTCACAACTTTCCCTTGACAAACAGGTTTGTCTTACACATTAGTTGATCGTATTTAATCTGCATAGCCTATACCACTTACTAATTCAACCTAGAAATTTTCATTTAGTATCGATAAAATGAAGAAAATGTATGTTACATTAATATTTTTATTAATATTTTAAAACTCTTATAATCTCATTTTGTATACCTCTTTTACTGTTCTTACTTAAATATTAAATGCATGAAATAATAAACTACTTTTTGATATATCATTTTTTTATACTCACAATAGTCATTAGGGAAGAGGACTGACTGGCTGTTAAATTATTTGAATCCCATCACTGACTGCAGGTAATCAGCTACTTTTAGAGCAACAATTTTCAACCTTTATCATCTCATGGCACACACAAACTAATTACTAAAATTCTGCGGCACACCAAAAATATACTTTTTGCCAATATGACAAATAAAATAGGTATAATTTTGATTCATTCACACCAGACAGCTATTGTTGTGTTGGCTGTTGTCTGTTTGGGTTTTTTTTTTATTTGACAATCTACAGAAGAAGATGTCAGTGCCCGACCAAATAGGTTTTTAAAAAATTGCATGTTTTAAATTGTTTTGCAATACACCAGTTGAAAATTATTGTTCTATAGCAAATACCAGAACCAGGAGGGGGCAGGAAGAAATAGCCCTGCTACTCTCTCCTCCTGTCCTGACTTTTCTGTGATGCCTCCCATTGGCTGAACCCAACAACTTTCCATCCTGCAAGGGGGCTAAGGATGCAGCCATCCAGAGCACAAAGACAGCAGAGAAGGGCAGAGAATGAAACGGACAAATTTTGAGGGCACTGGAGAAAGTCAGTGTCATGTCTTATAGCCTGTTCATTTTTATTTACAGGTAATTAGCAAATACTTCTTGAATTTTTCTTAGTAGCAATCTATGTCTGATCCCTTTTTTTCTTTCAAAAATAAGAATAACATGTGGTGAACATAACAATTGGTTATCTCTTTTATCCTACAAGTGCTTTGGAGAAATGATAGTACTTCCAAGGAAAACATCGGCCACTGTATCTACTCACCCAAGCTGCTGTGACATAAACGCATCCTGTGGCTAAACATCCAGAAAAATTGGAAACACTCCACCTGAAATGGGAAAAAGCAGCATACCTGAGGAATAAGGTGGAGCAAAGCATCCCCAGAGAGGGTCCCAACAGCCAGGCCCACAAACAGCTGTAAAACGAGCCTGTAGTTCTCCTCGCGGCCGTGGAAAAGGATCAGTGTTGTCCCGAGCATGGAGCCCAGTGTGAGCAGCATCACCGCCAAGGTGCTGTAGCCATATTCTAAGTTGAAAGGAGATGCAGACACAGTCAGTGCTCCTCACCTTCTGTCAGTGCCTCAGCTCATGAGAATGACAGAAGACTCTATCTTATAATGCTGACAAGGGATATGAAATTGTTTATTGTTAAGTGTGATACTGACTACAAGGTTTTAATTTTTAAGAAAAGAATGAAAAGACTTTTACCTAAAAACTCTGTTGCTTTTAAGTTGCTCTAATGACTGCTTATTAAAAAAAAATCATGGTGGCAAGCAAGGACCTGGCTTACCTCCTACCCCCCCCCCCCAAGAAATGAATTTTTCTCACTTTAAACTATAACCTCTGTGGACAGATACTGGTTGTGAGGAAATAATAGTAAGACCCAGGCTGTGGGCTCTGGCCAACAACATGAATTTCAGAGGCTGTCTGGCTCCCACGCCTTTCAGAGCCAACTGGCCCAGCAACTGCTGTGTAAGGTGTAAGCCCTAATATCACCTTCCTGCCCCTTGCACTGATGTCACATTGGCACCATGCCATCATTGTCCCTAAACACTATATCTGCCCCTCTGGCACTTCTAGGAGGGAGGAATAAAGCACTGCAGCATGTCTCATGTTCCTCCAGTTCCCAGTGCTTTCTTCACCTTGGGAATCTCACCACCGACGCCATCCCTTGCAGAGCAGGTGGAGTCCAACACTGGTAACGACTTTCATCTAATCACACTTAAACCTTTTGTAGGCAAGCCAGCGTGGTTACAATGGGAACATACAGTTTGGGCCCATGTAGATCTATGTTTGTGTACAGAATGATTACTTTCTTTCAGAAGTTCTCAAGATTATTTGTAATGTCAAAAACACTTATTATTCTCAATGACTAAAATGAGTGAATGTGTTGGTAAACACTGATCAATGAATGATTAATGGCTGATAATAAAGTTGGACAGCCTACATTTTAGATTATTACAACAATATTTTTTAACCTTGAAATTTATTTGTTTCTAAGTTGTAGACTTTTCAAAAATATTCAGAAAGTACAATATTTTAAATTATTCTAAATAAACCCCAAATATGTATGAGGGGAGCAGAAACAAAGGGGGAAAAAAAAGAGAAAGATTAACAGGGAAAAGTGGCTTTCAGAGTCAAATATGAATGACTTGGAGGTAAAGAGTTCCTAAGCCAACACTTTCCTTTGATTGCAGATTTCCAGAACAAATACTCTGTTTTCTACTTATTTAGAAATTACTAACAATTCATGGCAAACTGGTTTGTAAACAATAAAGGAAGGTAATTACAAAATTAAACTATCACTTCTTTCAGTGACTACACACAGATAAATAAATTAAATCAAACAATGTAGTTATGATACTACTTAAAGTCCATTGTAGATTTTAAGAAACTATCATCTTGGAGTTAGTTATAATAGAAAATAGGTAGTCGGTTCTCATTATCCTTGCAGTTTTCTGGAACGTTCACTCTGTACGTTAGATCATATTAATGATTCTAGCTGATAACGTGGTAATAGGGTGTGATTTTAAGATGAAGTTTATTGAATTATAAGTTCTAAACTATAAAGCAGTCTAATATTAAAATAGAGTTGATTAAAAAAATAAAAAAATAAATGAAATAGAGTTGATCGTATATTCAAAGAAAACAAAAATTTTTTTAATTAAGTGAGAGGCGGGAAAGCAAGAGAGACAGAGTCTGGCATGCACCCCAATGGAACCCACCCAGCAAGCCCCCTAGGGCTCTGCCTCTCTGGGGTCTCTGCTTTGCTGCTCAGCAACTGAGCTATTTTAGTGCCTGAACAAGGCCATGGAGCCATCGTCAGCACCTGGAGCCAACTTTGCTTGAACCATTTGAGCCATGGCTGCAGGAAGGAAAGAGAGAGAGAGAGATAGAGAGGAGGAGGGGTGTAGAAGCAGATGGCCATTTCTCCTGTGTGCCCTGACCGGGAATCAAACCTGGAACTTCCACACACTGGGCTCGGCCAAGGCCAAAAACAAAAATTCTCAAACTTTGATTTCCCCACTCTTATCACCATTCTTTTACTGCTAGGAATCCACTATAAAGTGATTGTTATTTAATAGATATAGAGTTTCCATTTTGCTAGATGAAATGTTCTAGAAATCTGTTGCACAACAATGTGAAAATACTTAATACTACTGAACTGTAGATATTACACCTAAGAATAATTAAGATCATAAATTCCATGTCTTTTTTTTTTTTACCACAATTACAGTTTAAAAAATAACAAAATGATTTAGAATGATCATACAGCTACTTAGAACTTTTGTTCTGTTCTAATTTAGTAAAAAAAAATAAAAATAGGATGACGTCAGAGTAATGGCGGAGTAGGAAGCGATACCGATAAATCTCCCCCAAAACTCAACAAGATCTTCAACCAGAAACAGAAAAACCTATACTTGGAGCTTCCAGATTCTTCGCAATACACCCAAAGGTATGATTGAGTGAAAAATTGGCTAAATATATAACCAAACCCCGAAGGAAATAGGGAGTAAGAAATGCTCCGCCTTCCTCACTAACCTAAACAGGGCGGCTTTTTCTGGTAACTGTGAATTTAGAAACTGAGGCGGGCAAAGGGGGTGAATAGATCCAGGCCGCCACAGCAAAAAATGGCCGAACCAGGCTGTGGCTCAGAGATCCAAGCCGAGGAAAATCTGATCCTGTGGCAACCCGGGCAATACAAGCTAACACTCGCGCCAAACCCAAACAAAGAAAGACAAGCGGATCGGCCATTTTACCCGGTCTCCTGGTCGGTGCGCAGTTAGTGGAAGAGAGATTTCTTCCTAAGCCGCGGAAGTGGGTGCCCGTGTTGCCCCACGGAGAGGCAGGGTCAGAGGCCTTTCTGTGGGCTGAGGGCAGAGTCTCTGGGCAGCCCCAGCGCCCTGGGAAAGCCACGAACGGGAGGGAGTGAGAACTAATTCAAACGGTGGAGATTTTCCGTGCTGGAGGCTGTTTCACTCAGAGGGAAACGGGGCCGGCCTCATATCCTGGTTTGCGCGCGCAGATAAGGAGTGAGCGATTCCTCCGAGTGCCTCGGCAGTGTGCGCCCGTGTTATCGCACAGAGGGGCAGAGTCAGGGGCCTTTGTGTGGGCCAAAGCGGAATCTCGGGACGCCCCAGCGCCTTGCAAAAGCCGCACACGGGGACGGAGCGAGACTCAATTCCAACGCTGCAACTTTTCCCTGCGGTTGGGGGTTTCACTCAGAGCGTGAGACTGCTGGCCGGATATCCTGGTTGCAGACAGTGAGTGAGAGTTTCCTCCAAGCGCCCCGGAAGTGGGCGCCCGCTTGTGTTACCGGATAGAGTGGCAGAGCCAGAGGTCTTCGAGTGGGCGGAAAGCCCGCCTGATTATGCTAGCAGCTCTGACTGACTGAGCCTTACCCAGAGCCCTGTGCTGAGTGGAAATAGAGTGGGGAGTTGCCAGCAATTTGAGCCTCTTACTATCCAGGCAGAGGCAGCAGCAACCCCATACCTGGACTATCAGGCTACTAATTGAGGAAGGAAAGACTAGGAGAAAGGCTCCAGGAACACGGACTCTCTCACTGTCGGAGCCTATAAATGCTAATGAGCCTCGACTCCCAACGAGAATAAAGCACAATACATGACATTGCCATAGAGACTTATCAACTGCAAACCTCTACCTGAGCGTGCCAAAGGGGCAGAACCCGGGGTACAGAGTCACCGACCAGGAAGAGGGAGAGAAAAGAAAAAGCAAGAAGATAACCTCTCAAAATCAAGAATAATCTGCAGACTTTATAACCTATCCCATTTTATTATATTTGTTCGTTTGTTTCTCTTATCTTCATTCTTGAGACTTTTTTTTCCTCCTCCAATTTGGCCGATTAACTCTCTACCGGTCTTACTCTCTCCTCTCCCTGAACTACACTACCCATAAGTGTTACATCTCCCATTATCATTTCTCTTCTCTTCCTTTCTCTCTATGAGGGTTGCACTCCAAAACCCTTAACTCTCTCTCTCTCTCCTTTATTTTTTCTTCTTTTAGTGGTTCCCTCTTTTTTTCTCTCTCTCTCTTTCTTTTCTCCCTCTATATTAGTTTCTTCCTTTCTCCTTTACATCTCCTCTCATTCAAACCTCAATAACAAACAAATTATCTTATCTGGGACTCAAACCTATGTTTGTGGCATTTTGGGGGGTTTTTACTTCACCTTTTTAACTCACTAGCAGTGCTCCCATCCCTGGCTCTCCATATTATCTAGTTCTTGTTCCACTAAATACAATAGTAAGTTTTTAATTTGTCCCCCCATTTTTCCATTTTCCTCTTATTCCTCTCATCATAACTCTTAGAAAACCAACACCTAAAAGCAAATCATTTTATTCTTGACCCAAATTTTTTCCTTATTTGCTTTTTGTGGGTCCATACGCTCTTTTTTTTTTTCTTTTTTCTTTTTTTTCCTTTTTTTTTTTTTTCTTTCTCTCTTTTTTGCCCCTTTATTACTTTTCCCCAATTCAGGCCCTCCATCACAGGCATTGTTTGTTATAACTCACAGTCCACCACAAGATTTTCTCAAGAAAGAGGGGAGAGGAGAGGAGAGGAAAAAAAGAGGGGGGGAATAATTTCCTTTTTTAAAAAATTTTTATTTTATTTTATTTTTCTTTATTTCATTATTAATTTTTTTTAAAAAAAACAACTCTTTTCGATTTGTTATTTTTTTATTTTTTTTAACTTTTTATTCTTTATTAAATCTCATTAATACTATCAACAAAACCACCCTCAGATGCCATTAAGGAAGAGAAAATCGAATATCATGGATACAAAAGAAAGAGAGGTAACACAGCTAGATGAGGAAAAATCTATGGAGAAAAAATTTAATATATTGGAAACCTTGGAGCTAAATGACAGAGAATTCAAGATAGAAATCCTAAAAATCCTCCGAGATATACAAGAAAACACAGAAAGGCAATATAGGGAGCTCAGAAAACAACTCCATGAACACAAAGAATATATGTCCAAGGAAATTGAAACTATAAAAACAAATCAAACAGAGATGAAAAAACTCAATTCACGAGCTGAAAAACGAAGTAACAAGCTTAGCTAATAGAACAGGTCAGATAGAAGAGAGGATTAGTGAAATAGAAGACAAGCAACTTGAGGCACAACAGAGAGAAGAAGGAAAGAGACCTCAAAAATTAAAAAAAATGAGATAGCCCTACAGGAATTATCTGCTCCATCAAAAAGAATAACATAAGAATAATAGGTATATCAGAGGGAGAAGAGAGAGAAAATGAATGGAGAACATACTTAAACAAATAATTGATGAGAACTTCCCAAGCCTGTGGAAAGAACTAAAGCCTCAAGTTCAAGAAGCAACAGAACTCCAAGTTTTCTTAACCCCAACAAACCTACTCCAAGGCATATCATAATGAAAAATGACACAAACCAACAGCAAAGAAAAAATTCTCAAGGCAGCCAGGAAAAGAAAGAATACAACATATAAAGGAAGGCCCATTAGATTATCATCAGATTTCTCAGCAGAAACTCTACAAGCTAGAAGAAGAGGTGGGGACCCCCAATATTTAAAGTACCTGAAAGAGAGGAACTTTCAGCCATGAATACTATACCCATCAAAGCTATCCTTCAATACTGAAGGAGAAATAAAAAACAATTCACAGATACAGAAAAGATGAGGGAATTTATCATCGAGAAAACCCCCACTCCAGGAATTACTAAAGGGGGTTCTCCAATCAGATACAAAGAACAAAAAAAAAACAGATCCACAAGTAAAAGCTCCAAGAAGAACACAATAAAACCAAATTTTAAACGGTGACAACAACAAAAAGAAAGAGGTGGAGAAGACGGAGGATTACAGTAGCAAAGGTACGATGGAGTGCAAAAGTACTCACAAAACTAGTTCGCTACAATGAACAGGGTAGGGGACCCTTTTCATTACTCAAAGGTAACCACCATTGAAAAAACCACACAGAAGCAACAACTGAGATAAAAAAGATAGCAACAGAGGAAAGATGTATGGAATTACAACCAAATAAAAACAAAAGATAGAAAAACGAAGAGAAAGGATCAAACAAGACACAAAACTAACAGAAAGCAAGATATAAAATGGCAATAGGGAACTCACAAGTACAATAATTACACTAAATGTAAATGGATTAAACTCACCAATAAAAAGGCCACAGAGTAGCAGAATGGATTAAAAAAGAAAATCCAACTGTATGCTGCCTACAGGAAACTCATCTAAGTAACAAGGATAAAAACAAATTCAAAGTGAAAGGCCTGGAAAACAATACTCCAAGCAAATAACATCCAAAAAAAAGCAGGTGTAGCAATACTCATATCGGATAATGCTGACTACAAGACAGGAAAAGTACTAGAGACAAAAATGGCCATTTCATAATGCTAAGGGGACACTGAATCAAGAAGACATAACAATTCTTAATATATATGCACCAAACCAAGGAGCACCAAAATATATAAGACAGCTACTTATTGATCTTAAAACAAAAACTGACAAAAATCCAATCATACTTGGAGACCTCAATACACCGCTGACGGCTCTAGATCGGTCATCCAAACAGAGAATCAACAAAGACATAGAGGCCTTAAACAAAACACACTAGAGCACCTGATATGATAGACCATCTACAGGACATTTCATCCCAAAGTGACTGAGTATACATTTTTCTCCAGTGTACATGGATCATTCTCAGAATTGACCATATGTTGGGCCACAAAAACAATATCAGCAAATTCAGAAAAATGAAGTTGTACCAAGCATATTTTCTGATCATAAAGCCTTGAAACTAGAATTCAACTGCAAAAAAGAGGAAAAAAATCCCACAAAAATGTGGAAACTAAACAACATACTTTTAAAAAATGAATGGGTCAAAGAAGAAATAAGTGCAGAGATCAAAAGATATATACAGACTAATGAAAATGACAATACGACATATCAGAATCTATGGGATGCAGCAAAAGCAGTGATAAGCAGGAAGTTCTTAACGCTTCAGGCATATATGAACAAACAAGAGAGAGCCCAAGTGAACCACTTAACTTCCCACCTTAAGGAACTAGAAAAAGAAGAACAAAGACACACCCAAAACCAGCCGAAGAAAGGAGATAATAAAAATCAGAGCAGAAATAAATGAATTAGAGAACAGAAAAACTATAGAAAAAAATTAATAGAACAAGGGCTGGTTCTTTGAAAAGATCAAGAAATTGACAAACCCTTGGCAAGACTTACCAAGGAAAAAAGAGAAAGAACTCATATAAACAAAATCCAAAATGAAAGAGGAGAAATCACCACGGACACCGTAGATATACAAAGAATTATTGTAGAATACTATGAAAAACTTTATGCCACTAAATTCAACAACCTAGAAGAAATGGATAAATTCCTAGAAAAATACAACCTTCCTAGACTGAGTCAAGAAGAAGCAGAAAGCCTAAACAGACCTATCAGTAGAGAAGAAATAGAAAAAACCATTAAAAACCTCCCCAAAAATAAAAGTCCAGGCCCTGACGGCTATACCAGCGAATTTTATCAAACATTCAAAGAAGACTTGGTTCCTATTCTACTCAAAGTCTTCCAAAAAATTGAAGAAGAAGCAATACTTCCAAACACATTTTATGAGGCCAACATAACCCTCATACCAAAACCAGGCAAGGATGGCACAAAAAAAGAAAACTACAGACCAATATCTCTAATGAATACAGATGCTAAAATACTAAACAAAATACTAGCAAATCGAATACAACAACATATTAAAAAAATAATACATCATGATCAAGTAGGATTCATCCCAGAATCTCAAGGATGGTTCAACATACGTAAAACGGTTAATGTAATACACCATATTAACAAAACAAAGAACAAAAACCACATGATCTTATCAATAGACGCAGAAAAGGCTTTCGATAAAATACAACACAATTTTATGTTTAAGACTCTCAACAAAATGGGTATAGAAGGAAAATATCTCAATATGATAAAGGCCATATATGATAAACCATCAGCTAACATCATATTAAATGGCACTAAACTGAAGGCTTTCCCCCTTAAATCAGGAACAAGACAGGGTTGTCCACTCTCTCCACTCTTATTTAATGTGGTACTAGAGGTTCTAGCCAGAGCAATCAGACAAGACAAAGAAATAAAAGGCATCCATATCGGAAAAGAAGAAGTAAAAGTATCACTTTTTGCAGATGATATGATCCTATACATCGAAAACCCCAAAGAATCCACAAAAAGACTACTAGAAACAATAAACCAATACAGTAAGGTCGCAGGATACAAAATTAACATACAGAAGTCAATAGCCTTTCTATATGCCAACAATGAAACAACTGAGAAGGAACTCAAAAGAATAATCCCCTTCACGATTGCAACAAAAAAAATAAAATACTTAGGAATAAACATAACAAAGAATGTAAAGGACTTATATAATGAAAACTATAAACCATTGTTAAGGGAAATCGAAAAAGATATAATGAGATGGAAGAATATACCTTTCTTGGCTAGGAAGAATAAATATAGTCAAGATGGCTATATTACCCAAAGCAATATACAAATTTAATGCAATTCCCATCAAAATTCCAATGACATTTTTTAAAGAAATAGAGCAAAAAATCATCAGATTTATATGGAACTATAAAAAACCCAGAATAGCCAAAGCAATCCTAAAGAAAAAGAATGAAGCTGGGGGCATAACAATACCTGACTTCAAACTCTATTATAGGGCCACGACCATCAAAACAGCATGGTATTGGCAGAAAAATAGACACTCAGACCAATGGAACAGAATAGAAAGTCCAGAAATAAAACCACATATATATAGTCAAATAATTTTTGATAAAGGGGCCTACAACACACAATGGAGAAAAGAAAGCCTCTTCAATAAATGGTGCTGGGAAAACTGGAAAGCCACATGCAAAAGAATGAAACTGGACTACAGTCTCTCCCCCTGTACAAAAATTAACTCAAAATGGATCAAAGATCTAAACATAAGACCTGAAACAATTAAGTACATAGAAGAAGACATAGGTACTCAACTCATGGACCTGGGTTTTAAAGAGCATTTTATGAATTTGACTCCAATGGCAAGAGAAGTGAAGGCAAACATTAATGAATGGGACTACATCAGACTAAGAAGTTTTTGCTCAGCAAGGGAAACTGATAACAAAATAAACAGAAAGCCAACTAAATGGGAAATGATATTTTCAAACAACAGCTCAGATAAGGGCCTAATATCCAAAATATACAAAGAACTCATAAAACTCAACAACAAACAAAAACAATCCAATAAAAAAAATGGGAAGAGGATATGAATAGACACTTCTCCCAGGAAGAAATACAAATGGCCAACAGATATATGAAAAGATGCTCATCTTCTTTAGCTATTAGAGAAATGCAAATCAAAACGGCAATGAGATACCACCTCACACCTGTTCGATTAGCTGTTATTAGCAAGTCAGGTAATAGCAAATGTTGGAGAGGCTGTGGAGAAAAAGGAACCCTCATACACTGTTGGTGGGAATGTAAAGTAGTACAACCATTATGGAAGAAAGTATGGTGGTTCCTCAAAAAACTGCAAATAGAACTACCTTATGACCCAGCAATCCCTCTACTGGGTATATATCCCCAAAACTCAGAAACATTGATACGTAAAGACACATGCAGCCCCATGTTTATTGCAGCATTGTTCACAGTGGCCAGGACATGGAAACAACCAAAAAGCCCATCAATAGATGACTGGATAAAGAAGATGTGGCACATATACACTATGGAATACTACTCAGCCATAAGAAATGATGACATCGGAACATTTACAGCAAAATGGTGGGATCTTGATAACATGATACGAAGCGAAATAAGTAAATCAGAAAAAATCAGGAACTGTATTATTCCATACGTAGGTGGGACATAATAGTGAAACTAAGAGACATTGATAAGAGTGTGGTGGTTACGGTGGGGAGGGGGGAATGGGAGAGGGATAGGGGGTGGGAGGGGCACAAAGAAAACAAGATAGAAGGTGACAGAGGACAATCTGACTTTGGGTGGCTGGGTTATGCAACATAATTGAACGACAAGATAACCTGGACTTGTTATCTTTGAATATATGTATCCTGATTTATTGATGTCACCCCATTAAAAAAATAAAATTATAAAAAAAAATAAATAAATAAATAAATAAAAATAAATAAAAACCTATATTATAAAAAGCCCTGGAGATATTTAATCACGTTTCATATTCTATTCTTCCACAAACAGATTTCATGTGGAAATGTCATTCTTCTCATGTAATACATAAAGACATTTGAAGTTTAATACAAACACCTGGGTGCCTAATAAAGTTTAAAGTTGCCACATTTTTAAGGTAGTTACAAAAGTTCATAAAATGTTAAAAACTCACAAGAACAAATCAGCATCTGACATTTCCAAGGCAAAAGGCACAGTTTCAAGTTCTGGGATTCCTCTTTTCCTCTCCCCTTTGTCCTGAGGGCCCTGACAGTGTGGTATCGGAAGAGAACGAATGTTTCCTAACTTTAGAGTTTATGGATATTTTTAGGTCCTCTGTGAGTCAGATTTTACCTGTTCCCATATGCCAAGCACAGCCCCCAAACCACAAAATCTCTGACTTTTGTGGCCATCAGATTTTACTAACTTAACTTACCCCAATTCCCTTCACAGGTGCCATGGCATCTTGATTGGAGCCAAGTGACTTGCAGACAAACACTAGGTAAATGTTTCTCATCGTTACAGTGGAACTTAACAAAATAATTAAATTTTAGCCACTACTTTAAGCAGCTACTTTACATAGGTCTGAAACTTGATTTATACATAGTCATAATGTCTAAATCGATTCTCAATGTATAAATAGAATTCATGAAATTGAATCGAAGGTGATGCTTAGAGATTGAGTTTTACTACACTGAACAATGTTTTCTTAATAATGTCTCCCCATGTCATCACCTCTTCATCTTATATTTCTGTAATTTCAAAAGGCCAATACAAGCCTTTCCCTTTAGTTGTACAATGCAACATTTTAAATTGAGGACAGTAATGTTTATCTAGGTTATTCAGTGAGTGCGAGTTGTTTGAATTTTTCTTAGGAAGACTATTCCATCGCAGGGTCTAGGTCATTAGAAAGATCAAAAGTTTTTTCACGGATCTTCAGTTTATAAACCCATTCCCAGGTAACCCGTATGTACCAGACACTGTGTCACATCATGGGAATATAAACATGCTCCTGGAAGCTCCAAGGGATTGTGGTCTGTCTGCCTCATCCATTTTTGAGTCATCACTGATCACTAGGTGCTGAATTATTTAGCAGCTCACTTATAATAAAGCTTTCTTCCTCTGGTAAATGTGGAGTTTTAGATATTTGACCTGGCATGTTTTTTGTTCACCTAAAATCTTCAAATGAGTCTGTTGATGCTGCAGAATCCATTGTGACTTAGAAGAGAGTAGCCAAACAATTGAGCTATTATGGAAACTGCAGACTGTCTCAAAGAAAAAGAAAGGTCACTGAAAAAATATGTATAAGGCCCTCAGGTCAATGATAATATTTTAAAGGTTTCATGTGTTATCTGTCAAGTTTTTCTATCCACCGTGGACGTTCCTGGGTAACCATTTTATAAAAAATTTCAATGTCTTTTTGTCCATAGTATCCCATTGGAACCTTACCAGAACCCTCTCAAGCCTTCCAGATGAGCTCACCTACTGCACTGATCCAACAGGAGACAGGTGAGAGCACATCCAGGGCACCTGCCAGGTCTGGGAAGCTGGCACCTGCCTGCACGTGTCGCCACCACTCCAGAGCAGCCTCTGGTTCACCCCAGACTGCATTCATTCTTTCTGTTTTACATGTTCTGTGATGTGTGAAAGGATGGGAAGCCCTGGAGGATATCACTGCTTTCCCCCTGTGCAGAAAAAGAGATGGGCTCTGGAAATGAAGAGATTGCTGAAGATCACAGAGTCGGCTGGGGATAGAACCCACAACTCAACTCCGCACTTCTGATTCCAACATTACATGTGTTCTTTCTCTTCTACCATGCCGCTTCTCAACTACGTACTTTTAAGTTGGTCTGTAACCAAGTCCTACAAAGGGCACAAAATTAATTTATATAAATTGTATACAAAATATATATATTCATTGAAAGCTAGCATAGCACAGTAATTAAAAACATTGACTCTGGAGCCAACTTGGTTAGGTTTGAATCTCAACTCTATTACTTACCTGAGGTGTGTCCTTGGGCAAGTCACTTAACCTCTATGCACCTCAGTTTCCTCATCTGTAAAATGGGGATAATATCTAGCTCATAGCATTGTTGTAAGGATGAAATGAGTTGATAAGTGTAAAATGCTTAGAGATACCTGCTTCATAGTTAAGTACCCAGTGTACATGCTTATTATTACATATGTTGTGTGTATTCCATTTCTGAGGGAAGAAGCAGAACTCACTCTCCAGAGTGGTGGGCAGCAGGTTTGCTTGTTGGTCCCTGGGCAGCTGGCAAGAGCAGCTTAGTAATTGTTGGATGATTCCTGGACTCATTTGTTTAAAGTCCTCCTTAGAAATAGGTGAAAGGCTGTTCTGTAGAAATATCTTCATCAGTTGCCCAGCAGAGAAGCAAGTCTGTATGGAATAAACATACTTTGTTACTAACCTCAGCACACAAACAATCAATTGCCATTCTGGCTAAAATGGACACATACAGCCTGTCATTTAGCATTTATATACCACCTAGTTAACACAGCATTTGTCAATTGACATCTCCACAAAAACAATTGAAATCATTGTTTTGCCTACTGATATCTACCTAAATCTTTGCAGTTTTCTTTTTATAGTATGGGCATATTTATAATAGATGAGAATTATAAATAAACAATATGCAACAGGTCTCTGAAAAATTGCCACAAGTCATTTTGTCCATCTCAGAAGTGTTAAGGTCTGATTTTGTATATCAAAAATAACATATAAAAACTTTAATTTGTGGATGAGAATGGTACATAGTTCCACTAGCACAAATGGATGTCATCTATTGAAATAAGACCCCAGTATAATGGCTTTGCAATCTTTAATTACAATCAATAAGTTTTTTTTTGTCTGTTTGTTTGTTTTTTAAGTGAGAGGAGGGGAAATAGAGAGACAGACACCTGCATGCACCCCGACATGGATCAGGCAACCCCCATCTGGGCTGGCATTCGGACCAACCAAGCCACCCTTAATTCCCCGGGCCAACGCTCAAACCAATCAAACCACTGGCTGTGAGAAGGGAAAAGAGAGAGAAGAGGTAGAGAGGAGAAGAGAAAAGAAGAAGATGGTCACTTCTCACGTGTGCCCTGACTAAGGATCGAACCCAGAACATCTACATGCCAGCCTGACACTCTATTCATTGAGCCAACCAATCAGGTTTTTAAAAAAAATTTTTTTTATCAGTGACTTAAAAGGCTTATCTCTTTGGGACCAACTATCTTCTCCTTTCTGTTCCCCTTTGCACATATCTATTACCTTTCACAATCTTGCCTTCTCTCTTTCAGAAATTACATGGACATATAATCCCCAATTCTGGAGTGACCTTTTAGTCCACAAACCCAAGGTTGAGTTGATTCTGCTCATAGAGATCTCTGATGGCTTTAGCAAAGCCACAGATGGACTCCTTTGGGTCAGACATCCATTTGGTTCAATCAGTTTTTCCCACAAGATAGGAGGTGGGATCATGCTGTTTAAACATGACTGCTGGCCTCATTCCTGTGGGTGAGGAAGAGACTTCTCAGCAAGGAACAGGGCAAGGACTTTGAAACTTATCTACTACAAAAAGCAACAACAGGAAACTAAACTTGTGATTTTTTTTTCCTTATCAGAGTAAAAATCCTCAAAGCCTATTCTCTTTTGTATCATTTATTACTAATGGAATATAATTACAGTGGTACCTTGAAATACGAATTTAATTTGTTCTGTAACCGAGCTCGTAAGTCAGTCAACTCATATATCAAACTGCCGATACTGGACCCGTGCACCAACGCGCCAACTAGCTGCAGCTTCCAGAATCACGACTCGTATCTCGGAATTTCGCTCAGATCTCGAGCAAAAATACAGATCTAGTCTCAGCTCATATCTTAAAAAAAATTTGTATGTTGGTCTGTTCGTATCTCAAGGTACCACTGTACTTTATCATTTAAAATACTGACAACAAGAAGAGAAACTAGCAAAAAACTTTTGATGATGACTACTCCATAATAAATATGCGTTTGTGTGTGTGTGACAGACAGAGGGACAGATAGGGCAGACAGACAGGAAGGGAGAGAGATGAGAAGCATCAATTCTTCATTGCGACACCTTAGTTGTTCATTGATTGTTTTCTCATATGTGCCTTGATGGGGTGGGGGTGGGGCTACAGCAAACCGAGTGACTCGTTGCTTGAGCCAGTGACCCAGTGACCTTGGGCTCAAGCTGGTGAGCCTTGCTCAAACCAGATGAGCCTACACTTAAGCTGGCAACCTCGGGGTCTCGAACCTGGGTCTTCTGCATCTCAGTCCGATGCTCTATCCCCTGTGCCACCGCCTGGTCAGGCCACAATAAATATTCTTATTGGAGAATGACTGGCAAGTAAATGAATGTAGAGATAACAGGAACAGACTGCCATGATAAGCTTCTGTGCCTTTGATCTTTATTTGCTGTTTCTGTGCTATTTAGGTCATTGTTTTACATTTCCTCTGATATGACTAAAACAAATGTCTTTAAAGACAATGCATTATATTTAAACACAACACATTTTTTATTTAAAAAAGAAAATCGCATAGATATTTGGATTACCCAGATAATAACTTTTACAATTTCTTTATCCTTTTACATAAAACTTCAATGTGTGTGTATATATATATATATATATATATATATATATATACACACACACACTTGTGCTGATATCAGACTTCTATGGTAACTTTACAAATATATTCTAAAGCAGTGCTTCTTGAACTTTAGTTTTGAAAATTCTTTGGAAGGCTTATTAAAGGACAGAGTACTGGACTTCACTCTCGGAGTTTATGACTCAGTAGATCCTGGAGTGGAGCCTAGGAACTGGTATTTCTAACCAGTTGCCAGGTGATGCTGATGTTGCTGGTCCAGGGACAGCTCTTTGGGGACCACTGGTCTAAATAATACAGGAAGGACCCTCAGAGCTGGTCTCCTATCTTAGGGTCTCATCAAGAGTCAGAAGGAAAGTGACATGTTGGGACAGAGAAGAATTGTAGAAGAGAGAAGAGGTTATTCTGCTTATTTTGTGAAGTCAGCCCAGGAAATGATTATTACTGTTTTTAGAAGTTTCATGGCTTAATTAGGTAATCTCTAAATTTAAAAAAATAACCTTGACCCTGAAACAGCTTTTAAAGAAACTTTGCAAACAAGAATTAATATAGGCATCCACTCTTGTCATCTTCAGTTGGATACAATAAACACTGAAAGAATTAATTTGTATAGCTACCTTTTAACAAAAAAGTAAAGAAATAACAGTAAAAAATTTATTTTAAAAAGTGTATAGTAGTAAAAATATGTGATTCTACCCAATCATGTATTCATAACTCATCAGCAGTGAGCAATTGTTAAACAGCAATCAGCAGTGTTAAGACTATGTGAGAAATTATGCTCTCTTCAGATATAGGTTGTGCTCAATAACAATAGTGCTCATCTAAGATACAAATAACAAAAATCGTTTTTATTTACTTAAATCAACATTTCCTAAACAATAACATAGTTGTTAAGGGCACCAAACACGCTATCAAGCAACCTATGTATATATTCTCAGTTTCTGTGAACTTAAGCAATTACTTATTAGCTCCATGCCTCCATTTCATCATCTGTAAGATGAAATACTATAACCTAACCTCATATAGTTGTAATAATTAAATGAGGTAATGCAGGTGACATAGCACAGTGTCTAATACATAGTAAGTACTCAATAAATGTAAGCCATTATCATAGAACACTAATTTCTTATGATTTTAAATAATTAGGGTAGGGAAGGATTCTATGGTCAAAATTTGAGAAATATTAGCTTTGATAAGAATAAAGAGGTTTATTTACGAAAGGACTTCCCACATATGTTTTTCCAGTATTTCCCAAACTTATTTGACCATAGCACCCATTTTCAAGATGCATCAAGGTATACTAGTAAATGCATTTTTGAATATACATTAAGAAATGTCGATATGTTTACATGATCATATATAACCTTTTCTCAAAAAACATTTCAGTGCTATACAAACATTTCTCTGTTGCTCACAGCTCAAAGTAATCTCTTTGTAATTTAATGTAAATTAACTAATCTAAGCTTAAAGTATTCAGTCATCATTGTATGGAATACCTTATCCTCCTAAGCTCCATAGGAGCTATGCCTATTTTGGTTCAATACCGTACATAGCCTTAATGCCAACAATAGTGACTTGCACATAGTAAAGGCTTAATATATGTATATATTGAATTAGTTATTCATGCATTCAGTATAGACCTGAGAAAAGAAAGAGTAATATACATTATTCTCCTAAATATCTTGGCTTTCATGTCTATGTTTGCAGAGGTCCACTTGCAGAAGGAAAAAAATTATGGCAACTCTGTGGAAATAGAATATTTTTACATTTCAGGAAAGTACACATTATCATTTAAGTCATCTATAACTCTTATAGAGAACTTTCATAGCTGGGCTTCCATTGAGAGTAACAAATGATGATATAAGAGGAATAATGACAATACCTGATCCCAGGAAATTGGACTATCATCTGACTCTTGGTCCATGAATACAGAGAGATTAGGGTAACTCCAATCATGAATTGTTATATTGTTTTGTTTCCTTTGATATTGATGGACTTTATCTTTTCTGCTACAGGCACTTTTGATCCAGAGAATGTTAAGAAGTTGGTCTAGTTCTAGAAATTTCATACAAAGTCTGGTGTCACGTAGAATAAAGACAGGTCAATTTCAGAATAATCACAATTTCACATGGCCACAGAATAAATACTTTATTAATTAAATTTGGTTCTAATAAAAAAAATTTATTCTGAGCAATAATAAATAACATTTATACTTCATGTGGATATTGGTTCCTTCACAAGATCTTGGCTAAGCTTTGGGGCTGAACTCGTCTTATGAAGATCTTCCCACCATATTTATCTCCTAGAGAAAATGAAATAAGTAATTCTACCAAGGCAATGCCTTCAATTAGGCCAACTAATTCTTTTTCTAAGTGTTCCCTATAAAAATGTAAACAAAAGATGAAACTGGCCAAATCTGTAGAAAATTTATTCCTCTGAGGCACTATACATCCTTAGTAGATTAACTATAACTCCAATGTAGTTAAGTCAACCAAATTATTTTTCTCTTAATTGTTTATGCAGAAAAGGGAAAGAAAATGAAAAAAATGTTCAGATTGTAGAGACAAACTAGACCTTGTTCTTTAATGCTACTGTGGTATGGTGGTCAGTTCTTTCCTTTGGTTAGTTTTTACAAATTTATTGATGCAGGTCAGAAAGGATTGGCATGATATATTCAAAGCAATGAAAACCAAGGACCTACAACCAAGATTATTCTACCCAGCAAAGTTATAATTTAGAATCAAAGGACACAGAGTTTCCCAGACCAAACAAAGCTAAAGAAGTTCATCACCACCAAACCAGTATTACATGAAATGTTAAAGGGTCTTTTTTAAGAAGATGAAAAAGATAAAAAATATGAACAATAAAATGGTAATAAATATGTATCTATCAACAATTGAATCTTAAAAACAAAATAGAAGAACAAGCAGAACAGAAACAGACTCGGAGATACAGAAAACATCTTGATGGTTGGTTGCCAGATATGATGGGGGTTGGGAGGATGGGTGAAAAAGTTAAAAGGATTAGAAAAAAATGGTTGATTTTAGCCCAAATAGGTGATACAGAACATCTTCTTCTTCTTCTTCTTTTTTTTTTTTTTTTTTTTTTTTTACAGAGACAGAGAGAGAGTCAGAGAGAGGGATAGATAGGCACAGACAGACAGGAACGTAGAGATGAGAAGCATCAATCATTAGTTTTTCGTTGTGGCACTTTAGTTGTTCATTGATTGCTTTTTCATATGTGCCTTGACCGTGGGGCTACAGCAGACCGAGTAAACCCTTGCTTGAGACAGTGACCTTGGGTTCAAGCTAATGAGCTTTGCTCAAACCAGATGAGCCTGCACTCAAGCTGGCAACCTCAGTGTCTTGAACCTGGGTCCTCCGCATCACAGTCCGACGCTTTATCCACTGCGCTACTGCCTGGTCAGGCCAGAACATCTCTTATGAGCAACTATTTGGATTTTTTTCACCAGGATTCATGATGATTAATACCTAAACAAGTGGCCCTGACTTTATAGCACAGTTTGCCTCTTACGGTAGTCTGTATCGTGGTCTGATGTCTCTTCCATTTAGAGTGATCAAGCCTTCCAGTGGCATATTTTCACATTACTTGAAAGTGGAATCATTGCATGCCTTCCCCTGAAATGAAAACTCTGTTGCTGAACTTTCTTGACTCCTGGTTCCCATATCAAAGTTCTCAATATAACATGAGTTTCCCTGGCTTCTTTCCTAGTTACGACAGCTAGGTAACATGATTTAGTTGTATTTCAACTTTAATTTTAACAGAAAATACAAATGAGTCCTAAAAAAACACATTTGTCATTCAATTTATTGTACAAACAAGTCCAAAAAAGATCAACACCGAATTGTACATCTACCAGCTCTTAATCCCTCCTTTCAGAGTTGGGAGACTTATCCAGATCATGACAGTATTGTTGGTCTCTTGGTAAATTTATATCTCTATCTACATTGTGACTTCCCAAGAAGAAGTGTGTTGGCAGCAGCACAAGCTATTATGTAACATACCAGGATCCCTTGGTGTGCAAACTTGGGCATTTTGATGCAGAGTAAAAAATAATAATAATTATAAGTCATCTCACTTTCAATGTCTTGTCAAGAACAAAGAAATGTGCAAAATGGATATTCTGATTCTATTCCTGGCATCCCATTTCATCTGGAAGCTCCTAAAAGCTGGCAGTCATGAATGTAGCCAAATAGATATTTCACATTACTTTTATTTAAAATTAAATGACTTACTTTTATGGTTACAAGCAAACTGCTACCAAGGCTCTTGCACCATTTGGCCTACTACTTCATCATTCTACACATAGTTTGCCACCCCTAGCTCAGCACTGTGTACTAAATAGGTATGTGTTCAGTTCATTCTTCCCACAGTAGTTCATTAAAAACTTTCCCTTTGGCTCTACACCCACGATTTCATCATCACTGCTGAAGCAGGCTGAGTCCATATTTTTGCTTCAGCATCACATAAATATTATCATAGTATGTTTGTCTTAAAAAGGCCACCTGAGCTATCTTACTACACACTAAATAAAATGGTGCACAAAACGTACCTGAACAAATTTAGTCATCAAAAGTGTCAGTCCTTTTTTTTTGTTAGCACAATGTATTTAGTTGGTGTAACTTGGAAGTTAAATTCATGAAAAACATCCTTACCTGATAGGTGAAGAGTATCTGTACTATTCAAGGAGCCGAAAATATATTCTGTAAAATAGTCTGGGGAAGGCAAGTTTCTTTGCCCCAGACAAACACCTTGAAGAGACAGAGCAATGATTGTTGCTGCCAACTGAGGAAGCATATTTTCATCAGCACCATCACTGTTCAGTATTCCAGACTTTTTCTGCAGCATTTTGGTTTCTATACACTGAAATCAGAGACAAAGGAAGAAGAAAATTTTAACCTCTGAAGCTATGTTGATTAAGATGCCTCTAGGATTTCACCGAGGATGAGGAATAGTTCTTCACCTAAAAAGAGGATTAAATTGTTTGTGGAATGTGGCTCTCACAGAATACTTGCTTCTTCCATCTGAACATGACACTGATATATCTAACTCTTATTCCACTGGTCCTTATTGATCTAACATTTCTCATTACTGCCTTAAAGATGTGTCTTCTCCAAGGAGGTGTTTTGTTTTTACTGTTTACATTTGATGGGTTGTTTCTCTCCAGCTTCAAGGACAGCCTGCAGGAATGACGTTCAAATCTGTACTCCCAACCTTGACTTCACACTGGCTCACTTGACTTCACACTGACTTCACACTGGCTGCCTTGAACCATCAGAGAGCATATCCCCTTTCACACTGGCCTTTAGTTTCAAGCCCAACATGTTCTGATCACAAACCAAAGGCAGCATGGTGTCTGTGTTCTTTGAACTACCACCTTATTAATTCATGCAGCAATTTTTCTCATTTAAATTACAAGCATCCATAAGGCTTGAATCTTGACTTACATATCAATAGTATTCCTGTTCATTTATTTAAATATTTTTTGTGTGCCTACTATGTGCCAGACACTGTGCTAAGTCAATTCCATATACACTATCTTTTCTTTTTCCTGAAACTCAATGCAGTGGGTACTCTTTTTACAAAGCACTTGGCCAATGAGGGGCAAAGTCCCAATTTGCACACAGATTTGACTTCATAGCCTGTGCTGTTTAATACTCTCCCTCTTATATGTAGAAATAGATAGAAATTTAGGATGGTGATGGGACTTTTATACCATTAAAGTAAGTTCCATAGCCCAGGGGTTGGGCCAGACAAATAAGGTTTTAATACTATTTCTGCTATTTCTAACTGGGTGAAGTTAGGCAAAATAATTACCTTTGCTAAGCTTCCTAGTTATTATTTGTAAAATTCCACCCAACACAAAGATTATCAAGTTAGATGAGATAGTCCATGTAAAATCCTTAATATAATAGTTGGCACATAGGACACAGTCAGCTAATCTCAGCTACTATTATTGTGGTTTCCAGTGTCTAGGCATACATCTGATAGTATGTTGGAGATGGCAAGATCCAGATCAAGAAAAACCTTATATTTTGTGCTATGAAAGACTCTAGGGGAACTGCTGAAGGACATAAACAAGAAAATAATACAATAATGTAGTTTATAGAAATATCACTCTCATAGAAAAGTAATAAATAAATTAAGAGGGTGTAAAGCCAGTAGCCACAGCCATCATCACAGCCGCCTGGCCCATGCAGGTTCGCATTAGATTTGAACAGACGGTAATGAAACAACAAAGCCAAGAACTGGTGAGTCATTAGCATTAATTCTAGCTTGCACCCAGTGGGCGAGAAATACACACAGTGGGAAAACACTCCCCTTTCCATTCAGGGCTCCCAAAGCCACTGACTGATCCGAGTTTCCTAGAATCAAAGGTTTCTACCTCATCAGCCTTATTCTCCTCTGTTCCCCATCTCCTTCTCTCTGCACAAACTCTGCACAAACTGGCTTCTCTCTCAGCACTTCGCCATCTTGGCTACTTCTCCTCTCCTCCACGTGGCCTTTCTCTGCTCTCTTTTCACTGCTCTCCTCTCTAGAACATAATCCCTCTTCCTTTTAAAACCTTTTGGCGCGAAAGCCCTCCCCCAACACACATTAATATAATCACCCCGATCCCAAGCAAGAAGGGCAAATAATATTATCACCTGGGTGGGACAGACTTCCATGTAGGCAGTGCCATCTTTAATAAAGTGAGCATAATATATTTTATCTGCCCAACACAGGGGTAGAATTTAAGGGTAGAATTAATAAATTATTGATTAATCCAAGATATTATGTGACCTAAGATAATAGAGCTAGCAATGAAAACAGGTAGATGCATTTGAGGAATATTAAAAAGGTGAACTAAAGAACTTGGAGGAAAATGTGAAGGAGTGCAGAGCCAAAAATGACATGTTTCTGGGTTTGACAACCATATATGGTAATGTTATCTACTATCCCTCAAACTTTCCCTACATACCCAATGTAGGTCTGCTACTTTTCTAGGTACTAGAAATATAATGACATCCAAAACCAAAACACTCCCTGCCCTGAAGCTTAAAGTTCAGTATTGCTAATAAAATAATAATGTAATCAAATATAAGATAACAGCCATAGCAATAGTCTTGAAGGAGAGCCACAGGTACAACTATCTGAGGGTAAAAACAGACAACTATTCCACCCAGTCAGGCAGATCAAGCAGAGCATCTCTGAGATTGTGACACACAGACAGATCTGAAGGAGTGGTGGAAAAAACTATTCCAGGCAAAAGGAACAGTGTGGATGAGGCTTCTGCAGCAGGAAGGAGGATAGCAAACAGGAAGGGCTGGAAGGAGGGTGATAGTCGGAGCAGGCAGAGTTAGGGAGAGCGTTGAAAGCTGAAGGTCTATTGGCAGGTAATAGAGTTAGCCCCTTATCCTAAATCAACGGCAAGCCAAAGGGATGAGAGTGTTGTAAAGTGACCAGCGAGTTCCCCAAAGACACCAAGTCCTGATGAATTTTTGAGGAGTTTATTGGCCGGCGACTACATGGGGGTAAGACAAACCCAAATCCTGCAGCTCTCCTACAGTTCAGAGGCCCCTTTATATAGACCCAATTACATACTGGCTGGGCTTGGGAGGAGGGGGAGCATGGCACAAAAGTCATTAATCTCATTAACAAGTTCATTGAATTTTACTGCCTTGTTACAATGTTTATCTATAGGATCTATCAAAAGGAGAACATTGCTACACCCTAAAGCAAGAGTAGTCAACCTTTTTATACCTACCACCCCCTTTTGTATCTCTGTTAGTAGTAAAATTTTCTAACCACCCACCGGTTCCACAGTAATGATGATTTATAAAGTAGGGAAGTAACTTTACTTTATAAAATTTATAAAGCAGAGTTACAGCAAGTTAAAGCATATAATAATAATTACTTACCAAGTACTTTATGTTGGATTTTCGCTAAGTTTGGCAGAATAAATCTTTATAAAACAACTTACTATAGTTAAATCTATCTTTTTATTTACACTTTGGTTGCTCCGCTACCACCCACCATGAAAGCTGGAACGCCCAGTAGTGGGCGGTAGGGACCAGGTTGACTACCACTGGTCTAAAGCCTTTTAAGAAAAGAGAAGTAAAGGGATTCTCAGGTAAGTTCTATCTTCCTTGCTCTGTGTGGCAAGTGGCCCCAGGCACCCTTCCAGAGAATTATAGGAATTAGCTAAACTATGACTAGATGATCTAGTTGCCCTTGTAAGCCCTTCTTCCTGCATTCTTCTCTTTCCTTTCTCCACGGAAAAGGGGGTAAGAGGCCTGACTTTCCTCTTTAAAATGGTGGTTGCTAATGCTAAGTTTTATAGTTTCTTGGCACCTTATCACAGGAGTGGGGGTTAAATGGCTGGATATTTATTTTAATAAATTCATTCTGGCTACATGATGGAGAATAAAAAGATTGGAAAGAGACTCAAAGTGATCACTACTAGTATAGTTAGAAGGTGATTACAATGGTCCAAGTAGAACATGGTAGTGGTATTAATGAAGAAAAGTCAACAGCAAGACTTAGAGATTAATTAGACATGAAAGGGAAAGAAATATAGAAAACTAAGTTTCTAACTGAGCAACTGATTGTATGATGGTGCCATTTACTGACATATGGAGCAGAACAAGAGGATCTGGTCTGGCCAATTAATTTATGACCTTGATTTAAATATGTTAAGTGTGATGTACCGTTACAATATCCTTTAAAAAAAGATGCTGTGGGCCCTGGCTGGTTGGCTCAGCGGTAGAGCGTCAGCCTAGCGTGCAGAGGACCCGGGTTCGATTCCTGGCCAGGGCACACAGGAGAAGCGCCGATTTGCTTCTCCACCCCTCCGCCACACCTTCCTCTCTGTCTCTCTCTTCCCCTCCCACAGCCAAGGCTCCATTGGAGCAAAAATGGCCCAGGCGCTGGGGATGGCTCTGTGGCCTCTGCCTCAGGCGCTAGAGTGGCTCTGGTCGCAACATGGCGACGCCCAGGATGGGCAGAGCATCGCCCCTGGAGGGCAGAGTGTCGCCCCATGGTGGGCGTGCCGGGTGGATCCCGGTCGGGCGCATGCGGGAGTCAGTCTGACTGTCTCTCCCTGTTTCCAGCTTCAGAAAAATGCAAAAGAAAATGCAAAAAAAAAGAAAAAAAAAAAAGATGCTGTGTAGGATACATGGGTCTGGAATCCAAAGGAGAGGTTTGGAATGGAGACACACTCATGTTAGTCACCTACATGTATATGTGCCCTAGCCTGGAGAAAGCGTGTGCAATGACGGGGGGCTGAGGCTAGGCCTTAAGGAGCACAATGCTTTAAAGCTTCACAGAAAAACTCGGACCTGTATAGGTGAAACTGGAGGCTAAAGAGAGGGAGAGAGAAAGAAAACCAGGAACATGCAGTGTCCTACCAGCCACATTAGAGACTGTTTCAACAGCTACCTAAACAACACCAAAAGAAAGGACTGGTTCAGGAACAAAAATAAGCCTTAGATGTTAATATTGAGTTCAAAGTGCCAAGGAGCTATCCAGAAACTGGAGATTTCTGCCAGATCGGTGCATATATGAGTACATATATGGTTCAAAAGAAAAATCCAGGCCAGCAGCAGAATCAACAGCAATCAGTATCTCATTGTGCATGAGGCTCTGAGAGCTTATCACTCAGCAAGAGGGTAGAATGAGCAGTGGGGCCATGGAGGCCAAGGTTCAAGGGATGGCAATCAAGTGTATCCTGCAGAGGGACCTGGAACAGAGCAGCTGGAGGAGTGAGAAGAAAACCAGGAAGTGCAGGTTGATGGAAACAGGGGGGAAAAAACCCATATAATATGAGATGACAGAAATCAGTGAATGAAAGGAAGTTTCATAGAGGCAGGACTGGACAAAGTGAGAGCAGAAAGCAAAAGGTAGATTGTTGAGAAACAAAATGAATGGGGACAGAGAATGAGAGAGAAAGACAAACAGTTCTCTCATGAAGCTCAACTACAAGAAGGGGGTTCATCAAAAGAGGAATCAAGAAAAGATTATTGTCTATGTTGCATTCTTGTGACATAAGAAAAGGACTAGAAAGTGCCAGTTGGATGTTTTTTAAGTTTGTAATTGCTGAGCTTGACAAGAGCATAGTCATAGCTGTGGGGGGAGAGCAGACTGAAAAGCTGAGTCAGTAACAAGACTTTTGATAAACTTGAAGAAGTAGCCAGAAGTGCCATGGATAAAAACAGCAAGCTGAAATAACAAAAGTATAAACCTCACAGAGGTGTGCTTTCTTTCATGGAGCTCGTAAAGAGTAGCAGTCTCAATGTGACACAGAGGAGAAAGAATTCCAACCAGTGTCCATCCCTAAAGTCTTGAGAATGTGGTCATGAGGCCAGTCCCCCACGTGAGGAGCAGGGCTAGAAGAACTGTGCAGATCCCTGTTCATCTACCGTGGAAACAGCAAACCATGGAAAGGACAGAGGAAGCTGTGAGCATTAGTAGACTGAATCAGGAAGATAAACCAGAGTCATTGGACAAAAGTGAATGAAGAAATGGAGGGGTGTTTACCCTCTAGGCTACTGGGGAGGATGGCTGGAGTACAGTAATACGGTGTAAAGTTGCTTCTCTTGGTGAACTGGTTAAAACCCACCTGGAACAGCTATTAGTGACTTAACTATGGAGGTTGAGTCTTGTACACACCAAGACCTGGAAATGCTAGTGGGGGTGGGCCTGGTCTGTCGGCATCTTCTGTGACCTCACACCCTCTAGTTGGAGAGAACAGTAACCCGCAGTGAGGGACCAACAGGCCTCCTGTAAAGTCTGACTTTCTAAAGGAATCCCAGCCCAGGTGAATGGGCTAAAGGACCCTTCCCAGGAACTGGTGAGTGGTTTTCTACAGGAACAATTGACGTAAGGCCCAGCAAAGGGTTATGACTCAACAAGAGCTCATTTCTTCTTAACTGAATAGATGGATAAAGTAGGTCTATACATAATACTGAATTA
Source organism: Saccopteryx bilineata (assembly GCF_036850765.1). Classification (NCBI taxonomy): domain Eukaryota; kingdom Metazoa; phylum Chordata; class Mammalia; order Chiroptera; family Emballonuridae; genus Saccopteryx; species Saccopteryx bilineata. The sequence continues at coordinate 155,632,533 of NC_089494.1, forward strand.
CTTTATTCTGTTCTAGGAATGTGTACTCTCACAAACACTAGGAAGTCCAGGTGTATGTAGTATGTGTTGAATAACCAGAAATCTGTATTAAATATATGCACATCAACTGTTTTTTAAGTGCTGGGTTTCCATTTCCATTTAATCTGCATCAAAAGGCAACAACAGATAGGATAATTAAAATCCTAGTGGCTAATCTGAACTGACCTGTATTCCATAGATGTTGCAGTGAAGAAATTATATGTAGGAACACCTCCTTATTTAAGCAACAAATCCTGAATTATATTTTTAAAAACCCTGATTTCTCAATTGGAAATGAAAACAAAACAAAAGAAAAAAGGCCAAATTTTGAGATTCATGAGAGTTGTTAATAAAGTGATATTCACAAAGTCCTTAGTAAAATATTTTTCCATTTCTTCTGCCAATAACAAGAGAAACTAAACATATTTACAGCAAATTGGAGATGTATTTGCTGACCATTAAGCTGCAGCATGAATACACTGATACCTTTGGGCTCCTGAAAGACAAAATTGAGACCAAAAATCAAACTCACTTACACATGTTGCTATAGTCTGAATGTTTGTGTACTTCTAAATTTCACATGTTAAAATATTAATCTCCAATATGATAGTAGTATAAGGTGGGACCTTTGGGGATGATTAGGTCATGAGGGTGCAGCCCTCATGATTGAGATTAGTGCCCTCATAAAAGGGAACCAGAGAGCTTCCTGCCTCTTCCACTATGTGAGGATACAATGTGAAGACAACATCTGTGAACCAGGAAGAGGTTCTCACCACACACTAGATATGTCCAGCAACTTGATCTTGGACTTCCCACCATCCAAAACTGTGAAAAATAATCTCTGTTGTTTATAAGCCACCCAGTTTATGGCATTTTTGTTATAGTAGCTCCAGTGGACTATGACACACATTGATGAATATTTCAAGAGAAATAAAAACACAACATGTTTCCTGTCACACTCTTCAGAAATGTGGTGGTGGCTCCTCAATTAGTTATTTCAGAAAATATGCTTTTAAAAAGCTTTCTTATGATCAGAAGACTTTAACTCCTGAAGCATCACACTGCAAAGAAGGAAGCAAAAAGGCAACTGAAAGGCCAGTTTTTGTTGGGATACTAATGAAGGCAACAAGAGACCAGAGGCCCATTTCCTAACAGGAGCAAATAAGAGAGAGGAAGAGACAAGATCCCTGAACATACACAGCATGAATCAAAAGCCATAGCAGAGAGATCATCTGTGCTGACTGTCATGAATCATACTTTTTACAAGCTGTTGGTTTGGTTGAAATAACTAATAAATTCTTCTCTTTCAAAGTGCTTGTGCCTTTCCCTTCCCTGGCCAGAGGCAAGCTAAATAGACACAGTGCCCTGACCACCATGGGTCAGTTGTTGGCGATTGATCAAAAGTTGTATGTCACACTTACTTCCATGCTCTGTGTGGGGGCTCAGGAGAAGGGAGTGGCCCTGTCACCTGGCCTGCACACCCACACACCCACCCACCCACCTTCTGTCTCAAACTCATCTTACAACAATTAGTCACTACATTTCCCATTTTAGACTTAGATTTTAAAACCATGTCACTTAACATCTATATCTAAAAACCACAAATACTTACCTCTCTTAGAAGTCAATGGATGTCTTAGGAATAAATAATTGATGAAAAATCAGGCTCCAAGGCTGTACGTTAGTAGGAGAGCCAGTTAGCGGTTTTCTGTTTCTTACCTGGCTTCTCGAAGTGTCAAAGTACTTCCTGGTGAATGCCAGGACATCTTCTGTCTCATTCTGGGAAAGGAAATAGGGGTCTTCATCCTGCCTGAGGTTGAGGAGGCTGTGAAGGTAAAATTTATAGTCCTTGTTACTCATGTTGAGCTTTGAAGAACAAATCTCCTTCTGGTGAATGATGTAGTAGAGGAGAAGAAGAGACACTCTCTGAACCACTTCCTCTCCAAGCTGATCTTCAAAATCTCCTCCAGCTATTAGCAACAGGTCATCTGGTTCAAAGCACTGGGCAAAAAAGCAAAAAACGAAGACAGAAACGAAACAAAGCTTAACATATTCCTAAAACGCCAATGACCAGTTTCCACTGCTTATTACTTTATCAATAGTAGGGGGAAGTGGGTATGCCCAATAGCCAGATTCAAATAAGAAAGACATGGGGGGACTTTTATGTAACAATAGTGCCTGCCCTTTCAGAAAGTCTCTATTCCCTAAGAGCAATCCCTCTATCTCCAACTACAGTACCAATGGTTGTCCATTTGCTACCTTGAATAAAATCAGCTGACTCTTTGATTTTGAAAGCAATGCCCCATTGCATTTAGAGTGAAATTCAAGTTCCTTATAATTTTCTCCTTGGTCTAGCCCCTGCCCACCCTACCTCCTCTACCTTATCTTAGCTTCTTTCTACTTCTCTTATCAAACTTCTGTCCCCCTGATGTTTCTGTCAGTCCCATCAAGCCCTTTCCCACCATCTTTCAGGTCTCCTTCTTCCCCTCTCTCCTCTGATCTCAGCTTAAAGGGCCAGCCCTTCTGGATGCCTCCCACACACTGTCCAGAGGTGAAAGCCCAGCAGTTATCCATGCTTTCCAGCACAGTGCTGTTCAACAGAAATAGACTGCAAGCCATAAATGTGAGCCACACATACCATTTTCAGTTTTCTATCAGCCACATTTTAAAAAGAAAACAGAAACTGGTGAATTAATTTTAATAATTTATTTTATTGAAACTTCTATGTGCAAGATACAACCATTTCAACATGTAATCAAAAAAACTTTTTAATTACTAGTAAGCTATTTGACATTCTTTTTGCCCTGCTAAGTCTTTGAAACCTGGTGTGTATTCTAAACTGACTAGCATATACCATTCAGCAAAGCCGAGAGCCACACGTGGCCAGTGCCAGATCTGGCATACCCCATTTTTTATTTTCTTCACAGCATAGAATTCTAAAATTACTTTGTCTACTTGTTTTTCTTCTCTCTCCTTGATGACAATGGGTCCATTAAGCCTGGATTTTGTCTGTTTTGTGCACAGTTCAGCCTCAACACTTAGCACAGTGCCTGGCACATAGAAGGTATGAAAACAGATAAAATCCAGGCTTAATGGACCCATTGTCATCAAGGAGAGAAGAAGTCTGTTTATTGGAAGCCATTTGTCCAAGACAGTCTAAGTACTTATGTATCTCAGCATTCCTCAGTGTATAAATATAACTGGTTCCGGAAAAGGTGTCAAACAATGATTTATTTGCCTGGTAGGAACCTTATTGCATTATTTTAAATGAAAAAAAAAATGTCCAGGCCCTGGCTGGTTGGTTCAGTGAATAGAGTATTGGCCCAGTGTATGTATGTCCCAGGTTCAATTCCTAATCAAGGCACACAAGAGAAGTGAGCATCTATTTCTCTCCCCCCCACTCTTCCCTTTTTCTCCCTCTTCCCCTCCCATAGCCAGGGGCTTAATTGGTTTGAACATAACCCCAGGCACTGAGGATAGTTTGGTTAATCCAAGCATCGGCCCCAGACAGGGGTTGCCAGGTGGATCCTAGTTGGGTCATGTGTGGGAGTCTGTCTCACTATCTCCCCTCCTCTCAATTAAAAAAAAAATGTCTAGAGCCTATGTAAAAATCTACCAAATATTTCTGCATAATGTAAAGCATTTAGAATACCACTTACCCAATTATTTAATGCATAATGAATTAATAAGTACATTTATTTGAAGTTTCAAGGATATTGCACAGAATCAAGTATAACCATGGTTTCCTTTGGAGGGAGGTACACCTGCAGTATGTGTAAAAACTAAGGTAAGTATGCGAGGGTAACAGATTTAAAGCCACACAGCTAATATCATTTGCCCAGTCTTAATTCCTGTTCTGCCAATGACAGACTTTATTCTCTTATTCCATTGTCTTGTGCCATGAGCAAAATAAGCTATGGACCCCTGCACATACTTGCTGTGCAGCCCTTAACCCAATAATTTTCTCTCCCTCCAGTTTGGTAGGAAGAAATTTCATCAATGAAGAGGCTAGGGGATTGGTAAAGCGCTATTATCTATCAATCAGAATATTCCACAACCAGAGTATTGAACAAGGTTGTATTCATGGGCTTTCAAGTGCTAATCAGGTTATTTGATGGAAGCAAGTAGGTAGGAAGAAGAGCGTCAAGAATATGAGGAATAGGACCCCCACTGAGGCCACCAGGTCATGTGCACATGACCAGGGGCTTGGTTGAAAACATACAGCAGGGTGTGTCCACCCTTGATCCCATCCGAGGTGCCTGAGACCCCTGTCCATTTGTGGCTCCTCCTCAGTGCTCTTGCCTTGTCTCTTTCTAGAGTTGGCATAGGAGGGGATGGCATGGGGCAGCAGAGAATAGGGTAAGATCTGTAACCCTGCCGATATTCACTCCAGAAATCGTTTGTAAAAAGCATACAACTTGGAAAGCAAATTTGTTTCCGACTTTGAAAACGTTTTAATAGTTGTGGAAGCAGCTCATCTTGTCTGACAAGATATTTTGGTCATCTTGAATGAACAGACGTTGCCTGCCCCTTGCTTTAATTTTTGAGGCCTGCTGGAAGGAAGTTTGTCTGTGACTCAAATAACTAAGGGCTCTTTCATGATATTTGAATCTTAGACAATTTCCCTTAATTCAGAAGGTGGTAGCTAGAAGGAAGTAAGTCTATAGGAAGCATCAGAGTTGCCAATATCAGAAAACGTGATTTCTCCTCTCCTCTGGACAGGGATGTGACAAAAAGCACAATGGGGAGGGGAGACATGGGGGGGGGGAGGACTGGAATTTTCAGTCCATCACCCACTAGTTTTAGCTGTTAAAGTATTTGCAGAGACTCAGTTGAGTTTGGGAGAGGATGTTTAGTAAAATTTTGCAAATGCTGGCACCCAATAGGCATCAAGATCTGTACAAAGCACTGGCTCTAGTGAAACAACTCTTTGTTAAAGAAGAATGAGCTCATTCAGGAATAATCCACTGATTTTTGTTTTAATCTTGTCAGGCATAAGGTTTAAAGAGGGAAAACACAGATTCCGGGAATGAGTTTTTAAAATTTCATAAACTTTGGGGAAAGACTGGTTAAAATGTGAGAAGCCTTCCTCACTAAGCTAAATGGATGCTCAGCTATCGGGCAGTCATTTTCTGCTGTACTCTGGAGCCCAGCCAGATCCCCTCCCCTAACTCAGCTTCCTTGACTGTTTATAACCGCCCGGTGAGAGCCACAGTGACACAAAGCTGCAAGAAATATTCCTTCTTCTACATGAATAAAGCAGTTGTCAAACCTCCACGATAAACTTCAAGCGCTTTAGGCCAAAAGATATTTAGAATTTGATTTGGGATTATAAATAAACCCACTGACCTCTTTTAAATTCTTAGATTTTTTAATAAGGTATTTGGGGCTAGAGGTAGGGTAGGGGGGTTAACAATTGATTGTAAAATACGGGAGGGCAGTTATATTTCTCTTTATTCCTCCCAAACAAAGATCAGGAAGGATGTCAGCTTCCTGCAGGTCTGTTTTCAATTTAGGGGCACTTATGACTGCAAAATAGAAAAGTCTTAACTGAGAAGAGTTAAGATAAACTTGTTAAACAAGATAAAGCTTGGTGCATTTTGCATGATGGCTATGACACATGGCGGGAGGGGTGTGAATTAAATGCAGATCTTGAAAGCAGTGGTTCTCTTCCCTAAACTGGTACAAGAATGGCCTGGAGATTTTGGTGAGAAACCCTAAGCCCCTGGGGCAGGGGAGGGGGCTGGAGACCAGCAGGAGGGGATGCCCAGGACAGTCCCATTTCTCAGCAGCACTGCAGGTATTTCACAGACACGCTCCAGTGTCCCTGGAAAAGGAGGGTTGGGCATTTCCATGAGGTCCGGGAAATGTAAGGGGACAGAACGAGCCTGAGCTCCACTCATTCATGCATGCCCATATGGTTCTCACAGAAAGCAGCCGGAGGAGGGAGGCACCACTACCCCATCGGTAGTATGGATGAGGAACACGGCCTTCTGCATGTCCTAAGAGCTAGAAGGTGCCAGGACATTGTTGGCTGACTCCAGACACCACCAGGTTCTTTTCCCTTCCCCACACCTGGAACTCATGTAAGGTTGTGGTTCTTATTATTACTGAAGTGGAATTTATTCTTTTGGAGTTACTTAATCCCTCATTAAATTCATCAAAATTCCATTCTAGCCATTCTCACTTAAAAAAAAAAAGCCACCAACAGGCAAGACTATCCATTTTCAAAGGCTGAAGTTTAGATAAATTTTTTTTAAAATGCACCGTGCTCTCAAATGCTTCAGATGGATTTTTAAAAAGAATTCAATTTTTACCTTGACCTAAAATAAATTGGGAGTTTCTTCTTTCTCTCTACTTTCCTCTTTTTGCAGATATTTGGGGATATGAACTCATTCTTTTGTCCTTTTTTTTTACCCCAAAAGTTCAAATGTGAATGTTGCCTCTCAGTGAACAAAGGTCCTAAAGATACAGGAAAGACTCAGTGATGTCTGAAGGCCTGTGATTTGCACCAGGGTGTGGGTATTTGTGAAATCAACAGGACGCTGTCACTCCGACTTTTTTTTTTTACAGAGACAGAGAGAGAGGGTCAGAGAGAGGGATAGATAGGGACAGAAAGACAGGAACGGACAGAGATGAGAAGCATCAATCATCAGGTTTTCATTGTGACACCTTAGTTGTTCACTGATTGCTTTCTCATATGTGCCTTGACCGTTGCCTACAGCAGACCGAGTAACCCCTTGCTCGAGCCAGCAACTTTGGGTCCAAGCTGGTGAGTTTTGCTCAAACCAGATGAGCCCGCGCTCAAGCTGGCGACCTTGGGGTCTCCAACCTGGGTCCTCGGCATCCCAGTCCGACGCTCTATCCACTGCGCCCCCGCCTGGTCAGGCCACTCCGACTTTTTATGAATGACATGAAAAAGATTTCATGGCTCCTTGCTGGTGGGTGATTTGGGTGAACTGTAACCCTCTGAACAGGTTAATCTGAGATTTGCCTTTTTTTCTTTCTATTTTTTTTTTAACTTTAGTCTCTCCCAAAGAAAATGAGAAATAGCAACAGCAAGAGGGCAACAACATGAGAGACAGAGTTTCACTTCCTAGTAATGGAACTGATTCAAACGGAAGCTACCTTGGCCAATCTTGTAATAAAGTCACAGAAACCAGAAAGTGCAAAACAACTCCTCCTCCCCCCAAAAGTGGAGAACAATTTTGCATGTTTACATTCTCCCCTAGCTAAACTAATATTCAACCAGCTTTAATAAGACACGTCATGTCATTAGAGAACATTTCCCTGAAGCAAATTCTCAGAGGACATTAATAAGATATGACTTCTAGTTATTTCCAGCGGGAAGTCTTATGTTGCTATATATATAAATTAATGTCATCACAGATGAGTTGACTATTAGAACACATGTTTTCTCTGGGAACCCTTGGGACTAGGACTAATTATTGAATTATTTGTTTGCACAGACCAGAGAAAAATTCTTTGTATGAGCAAGGCCCTTCTTTCATGGAAAAAAAAAACACAAAAAGAACACTTGGCCCAAAATGTTTCTCCTGGCACCAAGCAGGATTGGGAAAGTCTGCCAAATTATTTTGGGGGGCAGTTATTTGCATCTCTTACTGACTGTTTGGCATCTTCATTTATTCATTTGTTTGTTGATACATTCTGAAAAATCACATCAGTCAGGAAAGAAACAGTGAATCACCGTTTGTCTGTGGTCATTTTACGACATGGGTTCTTATCTCTTGTGCTGGTCTGGTCAGTCCCTCCACCATGCCACCCACCCACACTAACAGGAATAGTCTGATCCCACATTAATGCTGATTTTATATTAAAGTGGCCGACAGGGATTTCTAAAAATTCCATCGATGAAAATTCAATCTCAATCCCTGGAAGAGGAAGTTCCAACATGGGTATTTTTGAAATCTGTCTGGGTGACAATGACATGCAGCCAGGGTTTGAGTCACTTGGTAGACTAGGGAAAGGCTGAAAATTGGCCCTTAGGAGCCCTGGGTTTCATTTTAGCCCTACCCATGGCACTTCCATTCCCCAGGTCAGGTTCATTATTTTTAAGAAGGTGGTTATCCAATTTATTACCCACCATGCAAAGTATTAGAAAATGTCAATTGATATCTGACAAATAGTCACTATTTTTATGTCTCAGAAAAGAAATAGCATCCACCTAACCAGACATATACAAGTCCACCGCAAACTCACAAAAGGGATTAGTAAATAAGAAAGAAGAAAGAACTAAATTCACACTCACATGTCAATACTTCCCAATTTGTAGAACGGTTGTATAAAGACTTACATAAACACTTCTATTTTAATTTAAAAAAAGGAAAATTTCCCCATATTTAAATGCTATGTATCTGTAGAATACTTTAAGACTTTTATCTCTCCCAAATATGGAAGTTATTATGCCACAGTGCACTGTGCACTTGGGTACTGGAAGGTTCGTGTTGTTTGTGCTTTACCGAAGTAAGTGGCTAAGAATCCACAGCTCTTTTTTGAACATGCCCTGGTACCTGATCCCATTCTATGGCACTAACCGGATTGCAGTCTCCTTGCATTCCATTTGTCCTCCGTGGGCAGCCTGTTTTCTCCAACAATGTTTTGATAAGGCTTCTGGAGTGGTTCTGGGGATGTTGGTCGCCAGCAGAGAGAACTCGGAGTACTTCTATCAGTTGGGCAGGACCCCAAACAACACTGCTGTGCTGGGTGGAGTGTGTTTCTGTTCCAGTAGAGGGAGCGAGGCTGAGGAGAAGGAACAATGACGGCCAGAAAACAGAAAGCCTTGTCCAGAAGCACATTTCTACTCTTCCTTTACCTTGAGTATGTCTTTGATGGAGTAGGTGGGTTAGTGTTCACGGTGTGACCCTGTAACCAGAAGAATTTCTGTGGTGAAAGGGAAAAAAAATAAAAGCTTTAATTCTTGTGCCTGAAACATGTTTGAAAGGATTCATTAATTGGGTGGCTAAGCTGATTTGCAATGACAAGCTGTAGCTGAACAACAGGAGGTCTATGGGTCATTTATAACCCCAAAGGCAGGAAATGATCATGCTTGTAGACTTTCAACCCATTGAAAAGCTAAGAATTTTGTTATATTGCCTCTCTCAGAACTAAACCTAGAGTCAAAATTGAGAATAAGTTTCTCTATTCATTGCGCAGGTGGTATAAGTCATAGGACCTGGGACAAGAAACACCCTCTTTTTATCTCCTTGTTTAATAAAACTCCCAGTGGTTTGCAGCCTCTACCACTGAAATAAGTAAACAAAGCTAAAAACAAAATAAATTTTAATAAAATACCAATGTCATGCTGATTCAGAAGGTTTTAGGCAAAGAAAGATACTAGAAGAAAAATAGTAACATTGAGAAAACAGGTCAGTTTTTAGATTTTACTTGATTAAAAGTACAAACAATCTTTAAAAAGAAAGAGTATTTCAAGATCTCATGAACTATGATAAATCCAGATATTAACTGGTCACCAAAGGGGTGATGGGACAACTTCAGAACCAATCAGCCTTCTGGAAAAAAAAAAAAATCTAATCTACTCAAACAATTGCTTCAGAAATGCAAAAATATTAACAGTGTCTCAGGTCAGATCTTGGCCCAGAGATGAATTAATAATGACTGTGGAATAGGAACAAAGATACTGGGATTACTTTTATGGTTTAAGAAAAAAAGCATTTAACATTTTTAGGTTAGCATTTAAAACATAACAGAAGATGATAGAAATATTTCTAACCCCAGTGCTTACCTTCAGAAGAAAGACAGATGGTTATTATCTGGAGCTCTGCGGCCTTTTAAATCTCAGAGAGTTTCTTGTGGTTACAAAGTCCTGTTTTTAAAATTCCTTGCTTGTATGCTGGGAACTGAAGAGGATTATTTCAGCCCAGAGAAGTTTGCAGTTGCTATGGAGAGAGCTGCTCTGAAGGTAAAAATGAAGGTGGATAAAAAATGAGAACTTTCTGTCTGGCAGCTTTTCTAAAAAATCGAATAAAATGGTCCATGAACCAAACATTTTCCTATTTACCAATTTTCTTAGAGTCATCCACAGTCACTTGCCTTTTAAGGGGCAGATTGAAGTCTATGAATTTCACCTTGCAAAATGAAAAGATTTTTTTCTTCTAGTTGGTTCTGTGATAACTGTTTCATCCACATGTGTCACAGAGACAATGACTTCTCAGAGAGCACATGGAGTGCACCAAGGGACCTGGTGGAGACAGCCTCACAATCCCCTACTAGGGTTTCATGAGACAGCCCGGACCCCTAGTCCTTATGGGTATTTATTGATACATATAAAATAGAAGCAGGGCCTGACCAGGCGGTGGCGCAGTGGATAGAGCGTTGGACTGGGATGCGGAGGACCCAGATTTAAAATCGCGAGGTTGCCAGCTTGAGCGTGGGCTCATCTGGTTTGAGCAAAGCTCACCAGCTTGGACCCAAGGTCGCTGGCTCAAGCAGGGGGTTACTCGGTCTGCTGAAGGCCCACAGTCAAGGCACATATGAGAAAGCAATCAATGAACAACTAAGGTGTTGCAACAAAAAACAGATGATTGATGCTTCTCATCTCTCTCTGTTCCTGTCTTTCTGTCCCTATCTATCCCTCTCTCTGACTCTCTCTCTGTCTCTGTAAAAAAAAATTAAAAATTAAATAAATAAATAAATTTAAAAATAGAAGCAGGGACAAGAACAAGCAATTCAGGAAGCAGAGAAGAGAATGAGGAAGTTAGGAAGGGGAACTTCTTCAGAGCAGATTAAAGGGTAGCAAAGTACCCCACCTATTGGGTAATCAGAATTGATCATTCTACCCCTATGGTGCTGCATTCAGCGCAGTACTTTTGTCAGTAAAGTCACTGTGCCTTTGCCTCAGGGCACTGAACTCTGTCCCCCTTTTTTTTTCTTATTCAGGGCCTCTACACACATGCCAATCAAGGATTTGTTGAAAAGATAGTGTAAGATCGGTGGCCATGGCCATGCAGGTTCACAATGGATTTGGGCAGATGGTAAAGAAACTGCAAAGCCAGAGGATGGTGGGCCATTCCATATATTAGAGTAGTGGTTCTCAAAGTGTGCACCAGGGCGCCGTGGTGCACCCTAGAAGATTTCCAGGTGTGCCCTATGGTATACCAGAGAAATTTGTGCCTGTTGGGGACCAAAAAAACCAACAGGGTTTTTGGAGTGTAAGGCCAGTAGCCACGGCCACCATCACAGCCACCTGGCCCATGCAGGTATGCATTTGATTAGGATAGACAGTAATGAAACAACAGAGCCAAGAACTGGTGGGCCATTACATTTAATCCTAGCTCGCACCTGGCAGGTGAGAAATACACACAGTGGGAAAACACTTCCCTTTCCATTCAGGGCTTCCAAAGCCACTGACTGATCCGAGTTTCCTAGAATCAAAGGTTTCTACCTCACCAGCCTTATTCACTACTGTTCTCCATCTCCTTCTCTCTGCACAAACTCTGCAAAAACTGGCTTCTCCTTCAGCACTCCGCCATCTTGACTGCCTATCCTATACAACGCTAATTTCAGGAACTGAGAGAGAGCAAACCCCCAGTCTGCCCCATTTTATAGTGTAGAAATCAAAACCTTTAAGCCAATATACAAATAAGGAAGTCTCTGATACAAAGCCACCTATCTGAGGCATAAATGGGATTCCTCATAAGAATGCACACCCTGTTGCATCATGCTACAGTCAAGGTTGTGGGGAAAAGCTTAGTTTTGAAAAGATCTTAGTATTAAAAGGATGGGAAAGGCTTAGTCTTAAAACTAAGCTTTAGGCTATAATGACTTTGTCAGCTTACAGCTTGTCTCCCACACCAAATGCAAACTATAAGTGAGTAAACATATATATCATATTTACAAACTTATTTGACTGACATTCCACCCCTTTTGCTCACTTACAATCTAAAGCACAGGTATTCTTGCACAAGGAAATTAGGCACATTACACAAATTACAACAACAGCACAAATCATACAGTTTCAACAATTACAAAGGTACATTTCACCAGTCTCTGAACACTTTGCCAAAAGTGCAAAATGTCCTCAAACTTAGCCATATAAAAAACTTCCTGGGGCGGGGGGGGGGGGGCTCCAGCAAAGCCACCCCCCAACTTCATCAGGGTATTTCACATGGTCCAAAATCTGTAAGTCCATCCAACAAAGGAGCCAGTGCTCATTACAGTCGTAGTCCAGGAATCAGTCCAAGCACATGGGGCGTCAGCTACCTCCCCCCCACCCTTATCATCCTGGCAGGTCTTACACTGTCCCAAGGAGGAGCACGTGGCAATGGCAGTCAGCATTTCCATCTCTGCTCTGAGAGCATGATGGCATCCACTCGTATGTCCCCAAATTGCTGACCTATCAGGGTTATAGTAGTTACTCCTTGCTGCTGGGTTCTCATCTTCTGGAGACTGCAGATTGCAACTCTAGCCCAATTCTCCTCATCCTCCAAAGAGGAACTGGAAACATCAGTTCCCGCTGCCGGGCTTGAGCCCCAGGCCACTGCTGCCTCCTGCTCTACGGGCCTTGCAGCCTTGGCCCCGGCCTCCCACTGCTGCTGGCTCTCCACAACATCCAGGGCCATCTGAGACTCACAAACCTGTGATTCTTCCTCCAGCAGCTGCTCCATTTCCAGGTGAATCTCACTAACCTGGTCGGCCTCCTGTGGTGCTTGCTGCAGCTCCAGGGTCGGCATCTCTTTCTCCCATGTGGAGCTCCAGCTCCTTCCACTGCTCAGTTTGCAGGTCCTGGGAAGCCTCTTCCACAGAGCTCTCAGTTTCCTCACACGTGGCTGTAAAAGTCAGCCAGCCTACGCCCCCAAAAGAACAGCCATGGGGAACCATAACAGCTGCCAGTCCTCTACTCCACTGCACAAAGGTTGTGGTGGCTCCATACCAAATTGATCCGAATCCTGTCACAGACTACGCCAAATTTAAAGCCAGTAACCATGGCCACCACCACAGCTGCCTGTCTTATGCAGGTTCGCATTTGATTCGAACAGACGGTGTAAGGTATTTTCCGCTGAGGAAGAAAGAAGGACATAGCCACCAAGTGCGGACAAGCAAAAGCTTTATTTAGAGTGCTCCCAGGCAAGGTGCACTGGTCCGCAAGACAGGGGCCAGGGAAGTCGTGTTGCTTCTCCTACCTGGGGGGGTAATTTATAGCATTGGTAGGGTGGTGGGGAGGTGATAGGTCATGGCAAAATTTCATTGGCTGACAGACAGTTGTCTTTTTTCAAAATGCTCCTGAGCCATTTCTTTTGGTGGTCATGGGAGTGGGTGGTTCCTCATGTGACCTCCCTCCATTGCCAACCAACTTCACATTCTGACCTTTTATGTTAGATAGGGGTGTCGCTATTCATCTGGCTACTTCCTGCTGGTTAGGGGTGTCATGGGAAAGGGAGGTTGGAAGGTGGTAGCAAATTCCCTGTGAAAGGGACAGGAGTAACAGGAGGAACTGCGCGGCCCAACTTTTTAGTGAGCTGTAGATGGGTGGGACCCAGTGGTTCCAATTGCCAGTGGTCCTGTAGAGGGGTAAGCTTGAGGTGGGAAACATGGTACCAAGGTGTTTGTCCTAGGAGCTTGGCTGCAGTAGGAGTAGTCAGTAGTACCATTTGGGGTCCTGTCCACCTGGGCTGTGAGGAGCCGGGTTGGAGTCCCCTTAGAAGAACTTTGTTCCTTGGTTGGAGGGAGACTGCTGGATGAGCTTCACTTGGACCCCCTATGGGAGGAAGAGTGAAGGCTGGGCCGTTGTCTGACTGGAAAATAGTAGGCAGTCCAAATTGCGGGATGATACATTCAATGCGAATAGAGGCAACGGTGTCTGCCATTTCTCGAGAGGAGGGAAAACCTTCTATCCACCCTGAAAAGGTGTCAACAAAAGTTAGGAGATAGCAGAGTGTTTTGTGAGGAGGCATGTGAGTGAAGTCAATTTGCCAATCTTGACCCCGTAACTGCCCCCTCAGCTGATGAGTAGGAAAGCGGGGGCAAAGACCCCCTTGCATAGAGGTTTTGGAACAGATTGTGCATGCTGTGTGTACCTTTTCAATAGTTTGCTGTAGGCCTGTGAAGAAAAAGAGTGGTTGCAAGAACCGATAGAGAGCTTTTGGCCCTATATGTAAGGAACAGTGGATATCAGAAAGGAGAGCTTCAGCTTGTCCTTTTAGTAAGGCAATTCTATCTCCAAGAAATATCCATCCTGGTTGCACACGTCTCCACCCTTTCTGAGGAGGGCCTGTTCTTCCTCAGGAGTGTAGGAAGGTTTCAAGGAGGTGGAGAGAAACATGAGAGGAATGGAGAGGTCCCCACGGTGAAGTTTCGAGCCGCAGTGTCAGCCCGAGCATTTCCTAAGGCCACCGGATCCTGAGACGTTTGATGGCCCCTACAATGTAAAACAGCCACCTCAGCGGGTAGTGTAATGCCTGCAAAAGTTTAGAAATGAGGTTAGCATTGATTATGGGGGAGCCCCTGGTAGTGAGGAAGCCCCTTTCCTTCCAGAGGGCAGAGTGGCTGTGGGTGATAAGAAACGCATATTTAGAGTCAGTATATATGGTAATGCATTTTCCCTGGGCCAGAGTGAGTGCCCATGTGAGGGCAATCAGCTCTGCTTTCTGGGAGGTGGTGCCCTCTGGCAGCTGTTGGGTTTCTAGAGTGGAGGAGGTGGTGACCACCGTGTAGGCCACCTGTTGTCATCCATCGGGTCCCTGTACAGAGCTCCCATCTACAAAGAGTATTAGATCTGGATCTTTTTTTATAGTTAAATCTATATTTTTTTAAAATTAATTTTAATGGGGTGACATTGATAAGTCAGGGTACATATGTTCAGAGAAAACATCTCTAGGTTATTTTGACATTTGATTATGTTGCATTCCCATCACCCAAAGTCCAATTGTCTTCTGTCACCTTCTAACTGGTTTTTTTTATGCCCCTCACTTCCCTCAACCCCCTTCCTCTCCTCCCTCCCACTCCATAACCCCTACACTCTTGTCCATGTCTCTGAGTCTCATTTTTATGTCCCACCTATGTATGGAATCATATAGTTCTTAGTTTTTTCTGATTTACTTATTTCGCTCAGTATAATGTTATCAAGGTCTATCCATGTTGTTGTAAATGATCTGATGTCATCATTTCTTATGGCTGAGTAGTATTCCATAGGAATATACCCCAAGAACACCATAACACTGTTTCAAAAGAAGAAATGCACCCCCATGTTTATAGCAGCTTTGTTCACAATAGCGAAGATCTGGAAACAGCCAAGTGTCCGTCAGTGGATGAATGGATTAAAAAGCTTTGGTAGATCTGGATCTCTTAGATCTGTAGAATCTGATAATCCATCTTGGGGTCTGTTGAGGAAATCTATTAGCTCTGAACAAGAATGGGTGGGTTCTGGAAGTGTCGGTGGAGCTGGCAGTAGTGTGGCTGGGTTGAGTTGGGGAGAGGGAAAAAGAGAGACTGACTTCCCCTCCCACAGCCAAGGCTCCATTGGAACAAAGATGGCCTGGGCGCTGGGGATGGCTCCTTGGCCTCTGCCCCAGGTGCTAGAGTGGCTCTGGTCGCAACAGAGCGACACCCCGGAGGGGCAGAGCATCGCCCCCTGGTGGGCAGAGTGTCGCCCCTGGTGGGCGTGCCGGGTGGATCCTGGTTGGGCGCATGCGGGAATCTGTCTGACTGTCTCTCCCTGTTTCCAGCTTCAGAAAAGAAAAAAACAAACAAAAAAACAAACAAACAAAAAAGAGAGACTGAAGGATTTTCAATGAACAGGAGGTGAAATTCTTGTAGGTGGGAAGGACCCAATAGAGAAAGAGATTTGTGCAAAAGGAGGTTGATGAGCCTGTGGAAGGAGAAGACAGTGATGGGTTGGGAAAGGGTGAGTTTAGTAGCCTCCTTGGTGAGTTCAGCTGCCATGCCCAGTGCCCGGAGGCAGGGCTGCCAGCGTTTGATGGTGGTGTCTAATTGTTTAGAGAGATATGCCATGGGGCGGTATGTAGGTCCCACAGGTTGAGTCAGTACTCCAATTGCATTACCATGCTTTTCATCGGTGAAAAGGTGGAAGTGGCATCTGGGGTCAGGTAAAGTGAGGGGGGAGAGGAGATGAGGACATCTTGAAGGGTAGAGAGAGCTCTTTTTAATAGTATTGGGGGAGGTGAACGGTCCCGTGGGAGTCTCTTTTGCAGCCTCATAGAGGGGTTTGGCTAAGGAGCAAAATTGGGAATCCAGCATCTAAAGAAGCCTATCAGACCGAGGAAAGAAAGAATCTGATCAGCAGTGGAAGGTGGCTGCAGACTGTGGAGGGTCTGAGTTTGATCTAGAGTAGGGGTCCCCAAACTCTTTACACAGGGGGCCAGTTCACTGTCCCTCAGACCGTTGGAGGGCTGCCAAATACAGTGGTCCTGTCACTGACCACCAATGAAAGAGGTGCCCCTTCTGGAAGTGCGGCAGGGGGGCCAGATAAATGGCCTCAGGGGGCCGCATGCAGCCTGCGGGCCATAGTTTGGGGACGCCTGATCTAGAGTGAGACCTCGGGTGGTGGGGCTTAAGGCGATGCCCAGATAGACTACGGACTGAGAGTGAAGTTGAGCCTTAGTAGAGGAGACACGATATCCCTTCACAGTGAGGAAGTTAAGAAGGGTGGCGGTGTTTCTCTTTGAGGTGGACAGGGAGGGGCTGCAGAGGAGTAAGTCATCTACATATTACAAGAGGGTACTTGTCTCGAGATCGCGTGCAGCTAGATCTTGAGCTAGCACCTGCCCAAACAGGTGTGGGCTGTCCCTAAATTCCTGGGATAGGACAGTCCACATAAGTTGTTGGGCTGCGTTAGTGTCCGGGTCCGTTCTGGTGAAGGCAAACAGAAAGTAAGAGTCAGGGTGTAGAGGAATGGTAAAGAAGGCATCCTTGAGGTCTAAGACCATGAAGTGAGTGGTGTCAGGGTGAATGTGTGAAAGTAACGTGTATGGATTAGGGACCACCAGATGGAAGGGGAAAACCACCTTGTTAATTAGGCATAAGTCTTGTATGAGGCGGTAAGCCCCTGAGTGTTTTCAAATAGGAAGGATAAGGGTATTACAGGGGCAGTCTGTAGGAATGAGTAAGCCTTGATTTAAGAGGCAGGTAATTACGTGTTTAAGGCCCTGTTGATGATTCACCGAAATGGGGAATTGGGGTCTAGATGGAAACTGGGAGGGATTCTTCAAGCAGATGTGTACAGGTGGGTGGTGGGTCGCTATCACTGGAGTTGAGGTGTCCCAAATTTGGGAGTTGATAACATCTGGTGGAATAGGAGGTTAGGGTGATGAATGGGTTAGGGTGATCTGTGGTAGTGAGAGAGCCTTCAGTCAGAAGTGGTAGGAGTAAGTGGGAAGATGCTGTCAGCTGGATAGTGGCTTCGAGACTTTGTAGAATGTCCTGACCCAGAAGGGGTACAGGGCATGAGGGCATAACTAAGAAGGAGTGCGAAAAGGGGATCTGTCCAAACTGCATGTCAGGTGGTGTGCGAAGGGGAAAAGAAGGGTTCTTATCAACTCCCATAACTGAGACCTGTGAGGGAACTAGAGGTCCAGAGTGTGATGGCAAAACAGAGAAGGTAGCCCCCATGTTCACAAGAAATGAGACAGATTTAACTGCTCCTGTAGCATTACCCTGGGCTTGGCGAGGGTGATGGGGGTCTTCAAGTCTGGGCTGCGTCAGTCGTTCACGAGACCGAGAAGTTTGAGCGATGGGCCCACCTGGCTGGCTTGGCCTCCCATTTGGGTGGCTTGTCCTCCACGTGGAGGCACCAAAGAAGAGCCTGTTACCCAAAGGGGGCAATCGCTTCACCGGTGACTGGGCTGCTTGCAGTCAAGGCAGGGCTTAGTGGGCGGTCTCGGGCAGGGGCACTGCCGGGCCCAGTGACCCTCTTTGCCGCATTTAAAGCAAGCTCCTGGTGGGGTTCCTCTTTGCGACCTGGACTTGGGTCGGGCACCTCCTATGCCTTGCCCCTGTTGATCTGCCGGCCTCAGAGCTGCCACAAAAGCCTGGGTTTGGAGTGTTACCTTTTGCTGCATGTGGGCCTGGCGAGTAGCCTCGGCCTTTTCCTCCCAACCATTAAAAACTTTAAATGCCATGTTCATCAGGTCTTGGATAGGGGTTTGGGGGCCCTCTTCCACCTTTTTAAGTTTCTTCCGAAAGTCCAGAGCCGATTGGGAAATAAAGTGAGTAGCTAATACGGTGGCCCCGGCATTGGAGGCAGGGTCTAGACGGGTATGGAGGACCATAGCGTCAGTGAGGCGGTTCAAAAGGAGGGCCGGGTTTTCCTCAGGCCCTTGAGTGATTTCTCTCAATTTGTCATAGCTACCTTTTGTGCTGCACTCTGCATGCCAGCTACAAGACATTCAATCATTTGGTCTCTTCGCCTCCTACCTGTTTGTCCCGTCTAGTAATCTCAGTTGGGGTCCGTGTCAAGGACCGCCTGTACCCCAACTGGCATTTGGTTGTTTCTGAGGTGAAACTGATCAGCATGAGTCCATGCTGCCATCCGGATTTGGTCCTGTTCGTCAGGGGTAAGGGTAGAAGACATGATAACATAGAGATCATGCCAAGTGAGGTCATATGCCTGAGTGAGATATTGGAATTCCTTGATATAGGCAGTAGGATTAGAAGAGTAGGATCCTAAACACTTTTTGATTGCAGGCAGATTAGAGAGGGAAAAAGGAACATGAACCCGAACAACTCCTTCTGCTCCAGCCACCTAGCGGAGAGGGCAGAGAAGGTTGTCTCCCTCTTGTGGCCCGGAGTGAGATCTGGTGTGAGCACTGATAGGGGAGGAGACAGAGAGACTGGTATCTGCAGACAGATGAGAAACAGAATCTGGAGAAGGAAGAGGAGGACCCCGATAGGGCGGAGGGAGTCATGCAGGAGGGGGAGAGAGTTCCTCAAGGGGGTTGGTGAAGGAAGAAAGATCAGGAGCGGAGGGTTTAGCTGAGGTTTCTCTGGTTAAAAAGACTTGTGCTGTAGAGCAGATGGCACAGAGATTAGGACAGGAGCACAAATACCAGAAGCCCTGAATGTAAGGGATCTCTGACCATTTCCCAGTTCTCTGGCAATAATTCTGTAAATTGGTGAGGTTGTTAAAGACGAAAGTCCCTTCAGGAAGCCACCTGGTCTGGTTATCTAGTGGGTACTGTGACCAGGCCACAGTGCAGATCAGTTTCTTCTTCTTTAGGGAGGGATCTATGTTTGAGAGGTTTCGGATAAGGCACCCTAGGGGTGTTTTTGAGTCAGGTTTAGATTTCTGTGCCCCCATGGCCGCCCTTAGCCTTGGGGTGATCGGAGATGAGCATTGGCATCCCACAACTCAATCTCTGGCCACTGGACAGTCAGGCAGAGTGGGAGTGTCTGGGACGTCTCCACGGGCACACATGCACTCAGAAAGGGTAGGAGGTCCTTGATGCAGCTGCGATTACGGACAGGGAGTCTCAGGGTCAGAAAGAACTGAGGGGAGGCTGGAGGCAGGGGACTTACCGCACCATGTGCTGAAGTGGGTGGGAGGTCGGAGGTCCCTGGTCTTCCTCGGAAGGGAAGGGGAGAAGAGTGGCCCTTGCAGGCTCAAACTCCTCCCGGGTTTTGGCACCAAATGTAAGGTATTTTCTGCCGAGGAAGAAAGAAGGACATAGCCACCAAGTGTGGACAAGCAAAAGCTTTATTTAGAGTGCTCCCAGGTGAGGTTCACTGGTCCGCAAGACAGGGGCCATGGAAGTCGCGCAGCTTCTCCCGCCCAGGGGTAATTTATAGTGTTGGTAGAGTGGTGGTGGGGGTGATAGGTTGTGGTGGAATTTCATTGGCTGACAGTTGTCTTTTTTCAAAATGTTTCTGGGCCATTTCTTTTGATGGTCATGGGCATGGGTGGTTGCTCATGAGACCTTCCCCCATTGTCAACCAATCTTACAGATGGTAATGAAACAATGGAGCCAAGAACTGGTGGGCCATTACATTTAATCCTAGCTCACACTCGACGGGCAAGAAATACACACAGTGGGAAAACACTTCCCTTTCCATTCAGGACTCCCAAAGTCACTGACTGATCCAAGTTTCCTAGAATCAAAGGTTTCTACCTCACCAGCCTTATTCACCTCTGTTCCCCATTTCCTTCTCTCTGCACAAACTGCAAAAACTGGCTTCTCCTGCAGCACTTTGCCATCTTGACTGCCTTTCCTATACAATGCTAATTTCAGGAACTGAGAGAGAGAGCAAGCCCCCAATCTGCCCCATTTTATAGTGAAGAAATCAAAACCTTTAAGCCAATATACAAATAAGGAAGTCTCTGATACAAAGCCACCTATCTGAGGCATAATTGGGATTCCTCATAGGAGTGCACCACCTCACATCATGCAATAGTCAAGGATGTGGGGAAAAGCTTAGTTTTAAAAAGATCTTAGTATTAAAAGGGTGGGAAAGGCTTAGTCTTAAAACTAAGCTTTAGGCCAGGGGTCCCCAAACTACGGCCCGTGGACCGTATGCGTCCCCCTGAGGCCATTTATCCAGCCCCTGCCGCACTTCCAGAAGGGGCATCTCTTTCATTGGTGGTCAGTGAGAGGAGCATAGTTCCCATTGAAATACTGGTCAGTTTGTGATTTAAATTTACTTGTTCTTGCCTGACCAGGAGGTGGCGCAGTGGATAGAGCGTCGGACTGGGATGCGGAAGGACCCAGGTTTGAGACCCTGAGGTCACCAGCTTGATGCAGACTCATCTGGTTTGAGCAAAGCTCACCAGCTTGGACCCAAGGTTGCTGGCTCAAGCAAGGGGTTACTCGGTCTGCTGAAGGCCCGCGGTCAAGGCACATATGAGAAAGCAATCAATGAACAACTAAGGTGTTGTAACGCGCAATGAAAAACTAATGATTGATGCTTCTCATCTCTCTCCATTTCTGTCTGTCTGTTCCTGTCTATCCATCTCTCTGACTCACTCTCTGTCTCTGTAAAAAAATAAATAAATAAATAATTTCTTTAAAAATTTACTTGTTCTTTATTTTAAATATTGTATTTGTTCCTGTTTCATTTTTTTTACTTTAAAATAAGATATGTGCAGTGTGAATAGAGATTTGTTCATTTTTTTTTTTAGTCTGGCCCTCCAATGGTCTGAGGGACAGTGAACTGGCCCCCTGTGTAAAAAGTTTGGGGACCCCTGCTTTAGGCTATAAGGACCCTGCCTGCTTACAGCCTGTCTCCCACACCCAATGCAAACTATAAGTGAGCAAATGTATATATCATATTTACAAACATTTGACTGACATGGAGTTTAGATTTTGGGGGGACAGAGGTGTGGGGAATTGACTGTAAACTGACAGACTGCCCAAACCCCCACCTCACTTGCCTGATTAAGTTTCAAAGGCTGTTAAGCTGTGGTGCTGGATTTTTTACACTACACCCCATGTTCTCCGAAAAGACTAGAGGCAAGTTTCTTCTATCCTTTGTTTGGTGTAAAATTAAGATGATATGTATGGTAGGGGTTTTCTACACTCAACACAATTACGAGTAAAAAGAGAGAAATTCTTCAAGGTATTGATGAGGGAATGAGAGTTTGCTTTTCAAATATATGCCCAAACATTGAAGAAATTGCTAGGATACATCAGGCACATGTTTCTCATAAACAGAAGAATGAAAAACTTTAACACATTTGCACTGGGACCTGCTGAATTTACTAAATCTTATTAAAAATGTATCTATATATAAAAAAAGATAACTTTTTTGTCATTTAAAAATTTTTAACCCCTCTTTATTACAAATTCTAAAAAGTATAACTCAAAAAATGTAACATAAAAATGTTTTTTTAATGTCAGAATAAATTTAATTTTGTCTTATTTATTTCATTTAATTACCATAAAAGCATGCTTGGTCTTTATATTTTTTCTTTAATATTTGACTTAATTATTATAACATATTTTTCAGAAATTTGTATATAGTGCACCTACAATTAATTATAGGATTTTATTTTATTTTATTTTATTTTTTAATTTTTATTTTTTGTATTTTTCCAAAGCTGGAAACGGGGAAACAGTCAGACAGACTCTTGCATGTGCCCGACCAGGATCCACCCGGCACACCCATCAGGGGGTGACGCTCTGCCCACCAGGGGGCGATGTTCTGCCCCTCTGGGGCGTTGCTCTGTTGCGACCAGAGCCACTCTAGCGCCTGAGGCAGAGGCCATAGAGCCATCCCCAGTGCCCGGGCCATCTTTGCTCCAGTGGAGCCTCGGCTGCAGGAGGGGAAGAGAGAGACAGAGAGGAATGAGAGGGGGAGGGGTGGAGAAGCAGAATGGGCGCTTCTTCTATGTGCCCTGGCCGGGAATCGAACCCGGGACTTCTGCACGCCAGGCCAACGCTCTACCACTGAGCCAACCAGCCAAGGCCAATTATAGAATTTTAAATGCGCCTCGCTTCAAAAAGTTTGAGAACCATTGTATTAGAGTCTTGCAATGGCGGATGAGCAAGTAGTCAGGGAAAACCATTTCCCCCTTTCTCTCCAAACTTTCCAGCAAAACAGGCTGGGGTGGGGGATGGGGGAAAAATCCCTTTCCTGCCAAACAATTGCCCTTCCCAAGCAGACAGGAAGTCTGCAATTTGCAATCTGCCGCCCTGAGGGCAAGCACCCACAGCCTTACACGGACTGTACACACATGGTGCTGCCCTGTGCTCATGCACCAATCAGAAAAAGTGCAAGAAAACAAACTTGTTACATACTTGTTTGTCCAAAATTCCACCCCTTTAAGGTTGCTTGCTTCACAATCTATACCACAGGTATCTTCCTCAATGATCCCTGTGTGAGGTGTGAAGTACATTACACAAACAAAAGGACTATAGCAACAGCACAAGTTACACAATTACCATAATCACAAAGGTGCCCTTCACAATGTCTTCCTGAGCACTCTGCCCAAGCGTGTTAACTGGAGGCTTATCTCTAGCCCCCTACCTCATGGTAGGTGGAAAGGCTTATATAGTCCAGGGCTGTGTTAATGGAAACCTTAAAGTGTCCTTGGTGTGTCTCTGCCACTGGATGAGAGCAGCTTCCTGGGGCAGGAGGGTCTCCACCAGAGGTGGAGCTTCTCAATCAGGGTCTCTCATATTGTCCAAAAGCAGCATGTCCATCCAACAAGGGAGCTCATGCCTCCCTCTCATTGTAGTCCAAGAGTCCATTATACTGCTCAATAATCAGTCAATAGTAGACAGCCCAGCTGTCTGTGCAAATCACCAAGGTAAAGGTCCATTACAGGCAGCTAGGCATACAGCTTTTTATTAATGGACTTTGGCATCTTTCCATAAGCATTCTGTCTGTTAACACAATCCCCATCCCAACCCCTCAGCAAGCTCACAGAGTCTGGCAGGGTCAAACACATTCAAAGCCTGTGCCACCTTGACAGTTCTCTTTGCTGCTGCTACAAAAGACCACCTATTATCTTCTAATGCCAACACTTACTGCACATTAGAAGGAGACCAGTAAATTGCCAATTTCACATGGGGCCTCAGGCCTACTCCCTCATCCCTGTGGCATGGCAGTTCTGAAGACACTGCCTTAAAGAGGAGTGTGTGGTAATAACGGTCAATTTCTCCATCTTGAAGGAGCTCCAAGATGGCAGCGGAGTAGGCGGACGCACAGACGCCCAGCTCTCAACACCAAACTGGAATACAAATCAATTTAGGAAAAATCAGCATGAAAAACCAACACTGAACTGCAAGAACAGCTCTCAAAAACCAAGGAGCAAAGAGGAAGCCACAATAATCCTGGTAAGGAGTGCCTGAATCTCCTCTGCTTACAGGAACGGAAAGGGGGGGGGGTGAGGCTGAGAGCCCAGAGAGGATTTCACAGAGGAAAAGGAGCAGAAACTACTGCTCACAGCCACTTACCTGGCAACCAGGGAGCAAGGTGGGTTGAAAAGACCAGCTTATCTCCCAAGTGGAAAGGACAGGGAGAGGGACAGACTGTGAGGGGCTAAGGTATGCAAGAAACGAAATAAAAAAGCTGACTCATTCATGCTGGAAGCGGCCATAGCTGGGGGAGGGACTGAACCTTTCACAAAACAGAGCTGAAGTGCTTCCGGATCAGAGATCTCCGGACATCTATCCAGCTCCAATCAGCGCAACAAGACACAGCTGAAAACAAGAAGTGGGGAGGAGGGGCAGTAACTCAGGTCTCCATGGAGATCTGAGATACACCTCCCCCTACTGAAGCTGAGAAAAAACCCTGCCCCCAGTGAGATTAGTTGGTGGAAGAGACCTTTAGCGTCTCAGATTACACCCACAGCATTCCTGGTTACAGTTTCAAGGAAGCCCCCTGCTGAGATCAGTTAACAAGACTATCACCTGTTAAGAAAACAAACAAATCAAGACTTCAAAGCTGCCCAAATCCGAAAGTGGATTACAAATAATAGCTGATACCAACCCAAGAAGACCTAGAAATAACACAACTGAAAACTGGAGGCAGACAACACCAAGCCTAGACTCAACCAACTTTACAAATAAAACAAAAAAAGAAGAAGATGAGAAGACAAAGGAGTGCAATCCAAATGAAACCACAAGAGACACCTTCGAGAGATGAACTGAGTGATATGGAAATAATCAAACTTCCAGATGCGGAGTTCAAAATAATGATTGTAAGGATGCTTAGGGATCTTAGAACAACAATGGAGGGGCAGTTTGAAAACCTAAATAAAGAAATAGCAAGTATAAAAAAGAATCAGTTGGAGACGACAAATACAATATCAGAAATAAAGACCACAATGGAAGGAATTAAAAACAGGATAGATAGAGCAGAGGATCGAATCAGCGAGTTAGAGGACAACTGGAATGAAGGCATGAAAGCATAGAAGAAAAGAGAAAAAAGACTCAAAAAGTCAGAGGAAACTCTTAGAGAGCTCTGTGACAACATGAAGAGAAATAACATCCGCATCATAGGGGTTCCTGAAGAAGAAGAAAAAGAACAAGGGATAGAGACTTTGTTCAATCATATCATAGCTGAAAACTTCCCTAAATTAATGCAAGAAAAACTCTCACAAATCCAAGAAGCACAGAGGACTCCATTAAAGAGAAACCCAAAGAAACCTACACCAAGACACATCATAATTAAAATACCAAAGCTAAGTGATAAAGAGAAAATATTTTATTGATTGATTTTTTTTTTTAGAGAGAGAGGAGTGAGAGAGAGAGACAGAGAGAGAGAGAGAGAAGGGGGAGGAGCAGGAAGCATCAACTCCCATATGTGCCTTGACCAGGCAAGCCCAAGGTTTCGAACCGGCGACCTCAGTGTTCCAGGTCGACGCTTTATCCCACTGCGCCACCACAGGTCAGGCCAAGAGAAAATATTAAAAGCTGCAAGAGAAAAAAAAGTTATCACCTACAAAGGAGCCCCCATAAGGATGACATCTGACTTCTCAACAGAAACACTTGAGGCCAGAAGGGAATGGCAAGAAATATTCAAAGTAATGCTGAACAAGAACCTACAACCAAGACTACTTTATCCAGCAAGGCTATCGTTTAAAATCGAAGGAGAAATAAAAAGCTTCCCAGACAAAAAAAAACTCAAGGAATTCATTACAACCAAACCAATGCTGCAGGAAATATTAAGGGGCCTGGTGTAAACAGATCAAAGTGGGAAAAGAATACAGAAAAAAAAAAAAGGAATACACCTTTAAAGAAGAAAATGGCAATAAAGAACTACATATCAATAATAACCTTAAATGTAAATGGATTAAATGATCCAATCAAAAGACATAGGGTAGCTGCGTGGATAAGAAAACAGGACCCATACATATGTTGTCTACAAGAGACACACCTTAGAACAAAAGACACACATAGATTGAAGGTAAAAGGATGGAAAAAAACGTTTCATGCAAACGGAAATGAAAAAAAAGCTGGGGTAGCAATACTTATATCAGACAAATTGGACTTTAAAACAAAGGTTATAGTAAGAGATAAAGAAGGCCACTATATAATGATAAAGGGAGTAATCCAACAGGAAGATATAACTATTATAAATATCTATGCACCTAATATAGGAGCACCCAAATATATAAAACAGACTTTGATGGATTTAAAGGGCAAGATCAACAGCAATACTATAATAGTAGGGGATTTCAATACCCCACTAACATCACTAGATAGATCCTCAAAAAAAAAAATTAACAAAGAAACAGCAGACTTATTGGAAACACTAGATCAACTCGATTTAATAGATATCTTCAGAATCTTTCACCCTAAAGCAGCAGAATATACATTCTTTTCAAGTGCTCATGGTACATTCTCTAGGATAGACCACATGTTAGGGCACAAAAGTGCTCTCAACAAATTTAAGAAGACTGAAATCATATCAAGCACTTTCTCCAATCACAATGGCATGAAACTAGAAATGAATCACAGCAGAAAAGCTCAAAAATTCTCAAACACATGGAAACTAAATAGCAGGGTGTTAAATAATGAATGGATTAAGAATGAGATCAAAGAAGAAATAAAAAAATTCCTAGAAATGAATGACAATGAGCATACAACAACTCAAAATTTATGGGACACAGTGAAAGCAGTGCTGAGAGGGAAGTTCATAGCACTACAGGCACATTTTCAGAAGCTAGAAAAAGCTCAAATAAACAACTTAACCCTGCATCTAAAAGAATTGGAAAAAGAACAGCAAGTAAAGCCCAAATGTAGTAGAAGAAAGGAAATAATAAAGATCAGAGCAGAAATAAATGACATAGAGGCTAAAGAAACAATACAGAGGATCAATGAAACTAGGAGCTGGTTCTTTGAAAAGGTAAACAAGATTGATGAACCTTTAAGTAGACTCACCAAGAAAAAGAGAGAGAGGACTCAAATAAATAAAATTAGAAATGAGAGTGGAGATATAACAACTGACACAACAGAAATACAAAATATTGTAAGAAAATACTATGAAGAACTGTATGCCAAAAAACTAGACAACCTAGATGAAATGGACAAATTCCTTGAAACATACAATCTTCCAAAAATCAATCTGGAAGAATCAGAAAACCTAAACAGACCAATTACAACAAATGAGATCGAAACAGTTATCAAAAAACTCCCAACAAAGAAAAGTCCGGGGCCTGATGGCTTCACAACGGAATTCTACCAAATATTCAAAGAAGAACTAATTCCTATCCTTCTCAAACTATTTCAAAAAATTCAAGAGGAAGGAAGACTTCCAAGCTCCTTTGGTGAGGTGAGCATAATTCTGATTCCAAAACCAGGCAAAGACCACACAAAGAAAGAAAATTATAGGCCAATATCGCTGATGAATATAGATGCTAAAATCCTCAACAAAATATTAGCAAACCGGATCCAACAATATATGGAAAAAATCATACACCATGATCAAGTGGGATTTATTCTGGGGAGGCAAGGCTGGTACAATATTCATAAATCAATCAATGTGATTCATCACATAAACAAAAAGAAGGAGAAAAACCATATGATAATTTCAATAGATGCAGAAAAAGCATTTGATAAAATCCATCAGCCATTCATGATCAAAACTCTCAGCAAAGTGGGAATACAGGGAACATACCTCAACATGATAAAAGCCATCTATGAGAAACCCACAGCCAACATCATACTCAATGGGCAAAAATTAAAAGCAATCCCCTTAAGATCAGGAACAAGGCAGGGGTGCCCCCTTTCACCACTCTTATTTAACATAGTCCTGGAAGTCCTAGCCACAGCAATCAGACAAGAAGAAGAAATAAAAGGCATTCAAGTTGGAAAAGAGGAAGTAAAACTATCATTATTTGCAGATGATATGATATTGTATATAGAAAACCCTAAAGTCTCAGTCAAAAAACTACTGGACCTGATAAATAAATTCAGCAAAGTGGCAGGATATAAAATCAATACTCAGAAATCAGAAGCATTTTTATACACCAACAATGAACAATCAGAAAGAAAAATTAAGGAAACAATCCCCTTCATAATTACAACCAAAAAAATAAAGTACCTAGGAGTAAACTTAACCAAGGAGACTAAAGACTTGTACTCGGAAAATTACAAAACATTGATAAAAGAAATCAAGGAAGATACAAACAAGTGGAAGCATATACCGTGCTCATGGTTAGGAAGAATAAACATCATTAAAATGTCTATATTACCCAAAGCAATCTATAAATTCAACGCAATACCAATTAAAATACCAATGACATACTTCAAAGATATAGAACACATTCCAAAAATTTATATGGAACCAAAAGAGAACACGAATAGCCTCAGCAATCTTAAAAAAGAAGAATAAAGTGGGAGGTATCACACTTCCTGATATCAAGTTATACTACAAGGCCGTTGTACTCAAAACAGCCTGGTACTGGCATAAGAACAGGCATATAGATCAATGGAACAGAACAGAGAACCCAGAAATAAACCCACAGTTCTATGGACAACTGATATTTGACAAAGGAGGTAAGGAAATACAATGGAGTAAAGACAACCTCTTTAACAAATGGTGTTGGGAAAATTGGACAGCTACATGCAAAAAAATGAAACTAGATCACCAGCTTACACCACTCACAAAAATAAACTCAAAATGGATAAAAGACTTGAATGTAGGCCGTGAAACCATAAGCATCTTAGAAGAAAACATAGGCAGTAAGTTCTCGGACATCTCTCGGAGCAATATATTTGCTGATTTATCTCCATGGGGAAGTGAAATAAAAGACAGGATAAACAAATGGGACTATATCAAACTAAAAAGCTTTTGCACAGCTAAAGACAACAAGAACAGAATAAAAAGACAAACTACACAATGGGAGAACATATTTGACAATACGTCTGATAAGGGGTTAATAACCAAAATTTATAAAGAACTTGTAAAACTCAACACCAGGAAGACAAACAACCCAATTCAAAAATGGGCAAAAGAGATGAATAGACACTTCTCCAAAGAGGACATACAGATGGCCAATAGGCATATGAAAAAATGCTCAACATCACTAATCATTAGAGAAATGCAAATTAAAACCACAATGAGATATCACCTCACACCAGTCAGAATGGCGCTTATCAACAAAACAACACAGAATAAGTGCTGGCGAGGATGTGGAGAAAAGGGAACCCTCCTACACTGCTGGTGGGAATGCAGACTGGTGCAGCCACTGTGGAAAACAGTATGGAGATTCCTCAAAAAACTGAAAATCGAACTGCCTTTTGACCCAGCTATCCCACTTTTAGGAATATACCCCAAGGACACCATAGAACGGCTCCAAAAGGAGAAATGCACCCGCATGTTTGTGGCAGCATTGTTCACAATAGCGAAGATCTGGAAACAGCCCAAATGTCCGTCAGAGGACGAGTGGATTAAAAAGCTTTGGTACATATATACTATGGAATACTACTCAGTCATAAGAAATGATGACATCGGATCAATGGACCTTGACAACATTATACGGAGTGAAATAAGTAAATCAGAAAAAAAGCTAAGATGAATCCATACATAGAAGGGACATAAAAATGAGACTCAGAGACATGAACAAGAATGTGATGGCAACAGGGGCGGGGAGTTGGGGTGGGGGGATGGGGTGAAGAAGGAGAGAAGGGTTAGGGGAGGGGAGGGGCACAAAGAAAACCAGACAGAAGGTGACAGAAGACAATTTAACTGTGCGGGAGAGGTATACAGCACAATCAAATGTCAAAATAATCTAGAGATATTTTCTCTCAACATATGTATCCTGATTTATCAATGTCACTGCATTAAATTTAATTTAAAAAATCAATTTAATAATATAAAAAAAAGATCTAAGATTTTAAAAAAATTTCTCCATCTCTGTTCCAGAGAGCATGATACCATCCACCCCCTATGTCCCACAACTGCAGCAACCAGGCTACCAGGGGCTCAGAGAGTTTCTGCCTGAATTGTGACCCCACCTCCATCAGCTCTACCTGGGTTTTTTCCTCCTGGATGACCAAGTGGACAACTGTGGAGCTAGAGGTGGCCAGGCTCTGAGTCTGCAGATGGCAGTTTCAGCCTGAGCCTCCTCATCCTCAGAAGAGGAGTTGGAAATGCCTGCTTCCCCTGACTCAAAGCCACTCCACCAGCATGGATGCTGCTGCTCCTTTAGTGACCATTTCAGCTCCTGCAGGGGCCTGAAGCTGAGACTCGAGCTGTTGAAACTGCAGTTGTTTCTCCACCAAATGTTGGTGCCAATGTTCGGCTTCCAGAGCAATCTGCAACTTGCAAACCCGTAATTCCTTCTCCAGAGATTGCTCCAGTTCCAGGCACTGTTGGTGCTCAGCCTGCATCTCACACTGCAGCTCTCGAACCTGGTCAGCCTCCCTCTCCAGTGCTTGCTCCAGTTCATACCATTGCTGGTTCTAAGCCTATAGCCTGACTTGCAATTCTCTGAACTGCAGCTTTCACTGGAGCTTTTGATCTCGGGCAGCTTCTCGCACAGAACTCTCAGTTTCCTCTCTCAGGGCTGTAAAAAAACAGCCAGCTGGCAGTCCCTAATAGGAGAGCCAAGAGGAACCATATGCGGGAGAGCAACAACTACTCCTCTACTCCACCACTCAAGGGTGGTGGTGGCTCCATACACCAATCTGATCCAAATCCTGCTGGTTGTGCCAGATGTAAGGCCAGTGGCCATGGCCATGTAGGTTCACATTGAATTCGGGCAGATGGTAAAGGAACTGTGGAGCCAGAGGATGGTGGGCCATTTCATTTGTTAGTCTTGCAACAGCATACAAGCAAGCAGGCAGGGAAAATTGTTTCCTTCTCTTTCGCCCCGGACTCTCTAGCAAAACAAGCCAGGGGTAGGAGGACTCCTTCCCTGGAAAACAATGCAAACAATGGGCCCTCCTAAGCAGGCAGGAAATCAACAATTTGCAATCTGCTGCTCTAAGGACAAGAACCCACAGCCTTACATAGACTGTACACACATAGTGCATAGTGCTCATGCACCAATTAGGCAATGTGCAAGCAAGCAAACCTAACACACTTGTTACACATTTGTTTGCCCAACAGATAGGCTCTTTGGAACCTTATTTGTTTTATAAGGTGCAGAGATTTAATGTGGTTATAAATTCATAAAGATATATCTTCAACTGAGAAGAAAAGTATTTGTTGGAGGAATAAAGCCTTTCCTGGGAAGTGAGTGGATATGAATGGGGAACCTTAATTAGCTGTGTGTGTTGTGATCACAGGGTCTGTGGTAGAACTGATTACATAGAGCCCTTCAGGCTCTGTGAAACAAGCTCTCAATAAATTATTAGTGAATAAATGACTGAAAGAACAAAGTGGTAAATTTTATAGGAGGTAAGAGAAGCTAAAATGCAAACTTTCAAAGTGAACAGAGTACATGTAAATGGCACATTGTACAAGGGTGCCTTCAGATACAAGTTTATTTCATTTTGTAACCAAGCTCATAAGTCAGTCAACTTGTATATCAAACAAGATTTTCCCATTTAAAATATCTGAAATAGATTTAATCCATTCCAGCCCTGTGAAACATCTCCAAACCATCCTAAATTATGAAAAAAGACATGTTTTTAATTAAGAGACACTTGTATACTTTACCAATGCATAACAAAATATATGAAATAAAAGAAAAAAGTGTTATTTAGTACTGTATTCTTACTTGGAGACAGACAAGTGTGGCTAACGGAGGTGAAAGGCAGAAGAGAAGGGAGGGAGGAAGGGATACAGGTACTGTAGACATGTAAACTAAAACTGCACTTTCTTAACACTAAACATAAACTAAAAATGCATTTTCTTTACTTTAGACAAAACTAAAACTGCACTTTCTTTACTTAAAATAAAACCATAAAAACTTAATTGTAAAAAAATGCACTTTCTTAACTTTAAACTTAACCTAAGCTTAACATTATGTATTTTTTTATTTAATCATCACCTGTTTTTGCCTTTTTGGCTGCACCTTCTGCACTTTCACTTGCAGGACTTTTGAATAAAAATCTATCCAAAGAGGTTTGCTTTTGCCTGCTTTTTGAAATGTTACAGAAATGTGACAAGTAAGTGTCATTAAAAAGTGCTGAAGCACGACCAGTTGAAACTTTTTCTGGGTGTTTCTTTTCAATGAAACTTGAAAACTTCTCCTACATTGCCAGCATGTCTTTAATTTCACTTGTAGAAATCACTTTCTCCAACTCTACCTCCTCCTCACTACTAATCTCTTGCAGAAGCTCCGTATGTTGCATCATCTGTAGCTCCTTCAATTCCTCAGTTGAGAGTTCCTCCTCATGTTCCTTGATGAGCTCGTTTACATCACCCTCATCTACCTCTGGACCCATTGACTTTCCGAGGGACACAATCTCCTCCAATGCTTCTACCTCGGTCTTGGTCTCTCGTTCAAACCCTTTGAAGTCCCTGTCTGCAACAACATCAGGCCATAACTTTTTCCATGCCAAGTTCAAGGTTCTTCTTTTTTTTTTTTTCTGTATTTTTCTGAAGCCGGAAATGGGGAGAGACAGTCAGACAGACTCCTGCATGCACCCAACTGGGATCCACCCGGCACGCCCACCAGGGGGTGACGCTCTGCCCACCAGGGGGTGATGCTCTGCCCCTCCGGGGCATCGCTCTGTTGCGACCAGAGCCACTCTAGCGCCTGAGGCAGAGGCCATAGAGCCATCCTCAGCGCCCGGGCCATCTTTGCTCCAGTGGAGCCTCGGCTGCGGGAGGGGAAGAGAGAGACAGAGAGGAATGAGAGGGGGAGGGGTGGAGAAGCAGATGGGCGCCTCTCCTGTGTGCCCTGGCCGGGAATCGAACCCGGGACTTCTGCACGCCAGGCCGACGCTCTACCACTGAGACAACCAGCCAGGGCTCAAGGTTCTTCTTGTAGCCTCTTTCCATGCCAAGTCAATAATGCGTAAACATATCATGATGTTGTAGTGATCTTTCCAAAACTCTCGAAGGGTTAGAATTGTATTCTTAGTCACCTCAAAGCAGCGGCAGAACAAGTGCTTTGTGTAAAGCTTTTTAAAGTTGCAAATGACCTGCTGATCCATAGGTTGCAAGATTGAAGTCATGTTGGGTGGGAGGTAGAGGACTTTCACGAATTTGAACTCATTGAGAATGTCATCTTCAAGACTAGGTGGGTGGGCTGGAACATTATCAAGGATTAGTAATGCTTTCATCGGGAGTTTATTTTCTTGAAGATATTTTTTCACTGCAGGACCAAAGACGAGATTTACCCATTCAATAAAAAACTGCTGCGTAACCCATGCCCTAGCATTGGCAAGCCACTTAACCTGCAGTTTTTCTTTAAGAATCTTGTGAGTCTTAAAGGCTCAAGGATTTTTGGAATGATACACTAGCAGTGGCTTTACTTTACAGTCACTGCTAGCATTTGGACACAATGCAAGGGTCAGATGGTTCTTTATGGGTTTATGGCCTGGCAGCTTCTTCTCCTTTGTGGTGATGGAAATCCTCCAAGGCATTTTTTTCCCCAAAATAATCCTGTTTTGTCACAGTTGAACACTTGTTGGGGGATGTAACCTTCCTTTGTGATAAGTGCAGCAAAACATGTGATGTAATCCTCAGCTGCCTTAACGTCAGCACTCGCAGCTTCACCATGCCTCACCACCGAGTGGATGCCAGATCTCTCTTTGAAATTTTCAAACCAGCTGTGACTTGCCTTAAATGTATCTTCTGCTGCCTCTTGAGGTTGATGGTTCTTTCTTCTTCAAGTCACCTAAGTAATATGTGCCTTTTTGCATATTACAGTCACTGTCACTGTATCTCCTGCCATCTCTTTCTCTTTCACCCATACCAGCAGAAGTTTCTCCATTTCTTCATGAATATTTGTCTTTAATTGGGACAGAATTATAGTTCCTTTTGCTGGATTTTCACTTTAGATGGCATCCTTTTGTTTAAAGATGATACAAATTGTAAATGTATTGCAGTTGTACAGCCTTGCCAGTTCAATCACTCGTATACCACGTTCATGTTTTTCTATTATTTCTTGCTTTACTTCTATCGACATCATTCTCTTCTTCTTCTCACCACTGTCCTTTACACTAACTTTCTTTGGCCCCATGATAGCACACAAAAAAAGTTAGTAAAAAATGCAAAAATGATGCAAGAACAAGTACAGCACAAGAGATTCGACTTGATTCTGTGGGTAACACGTGAGAAATAACAAGATGCTGGTGTTGTGCTGCCAATACTGGATACTGGACCGTGTGCCAACACACCAACTAGTGGCAGCTTCCCAAATCATGACTCGTATCTTGGAATTTCACTCAGATCTCGAACAAAAATATGGACCGAGTCATAGCTCATATCTTTTTTTTTTAATAAATTTTTATTAATGGTAATGGGATGACATTAATAAATCAGGGTACATATATTCAAAGAAAACATGTCTAGGTTATTTTGTCATTAAATTATGTTGCATACCCCTCGCCCAAAGTCAGATTGTCCTCCGCCACCCTCTATCTAGTTCTCTGTGCCCCTCCCCCTCCCCCTAACTCTCTCCCTCCCTCCCTCCCATGTCCTCCCTCCCCCCACCCCTGGTAACCACCACACTCTTGTCCATGTCTCTTAGTCTCGTTTTTATGTTCCACCAATGTATGGAATCATGTAGTTCTTGTTTTTTTCTGATTTACTTATTTCACTCCTTATAATGTTATCAAGATCCCACCATTTTGCTGTAAGTGATCTGATGTCATCATTTCTTATGGCTGAGTAGTATTCCATAGTGTATATGTGCCACATCTTCTTTATCCAGTCTTCTATTGAAGGGCTTTTTGGTTGTTTCCATGTCTTGGCCACTGTGAACAATGCTGCAATGAACATGGGGCTACATGTGTCTTTACGTATCAATGTTTCTGAGGTTTGGGGGTATATACCCAGTAGAGGGATTGCTGGGTCATAAGGTAGTTCTATTTGCAGTTTTTTGAGGAACCACCATATTTTCCTCCATAATGGTTGTACTACTTTACAGTCCCACCAACAGTGGATGAGAGTTCCCTTTTCTCCGCAGCCTCTCCAACATTTGCTATTACCCATCTTGTTGATAATAGCTAATCTAACAGGGGTGAGGTGGTATCTCATTGTATTTTTGATTTGTAGCTCGTATCTTTAAAAAAAAATTTGTATGTTGGTCTGTTCGTATCTCAAGGTACCACTATACATAGAAACACAAAGTGACTCTGCAAAATTGAACAAATGGATAGAAACTTCTAAGTTTAATTCCATAGCTGGTGAATAGGAAGGCATGTGGCTACTGTTGAGGAGACAGAAGAAATAAGAAGAGAAAAAAGTTGGGATAATTATTTCCCTCCATCACTAATTGGATATGAAAATTGGGAACATGAGGGTGAGATAATTTTAAAAGAATGCTGGTAATGTTACTGGTGGAAATAGAGTTCTTTTACGGAGTCACAGAAAAAGCTTTCTGCAGGACCCACATTTAGAGATTAGGCTTTCACAGTAAGATTTATTCGGGGTTAAAAGAGAAGGCTGTCCATAGGTGTCTCATTTCCATCTGTTCTGCCTGGGAAAAAGTCTAGTCTTCTCTGCATTAAGGCTGATGAAAGACAAAGTCCAGATATTCTGCACTAGGGTTTAGCCCATATCAAAGTTTATTTCAGTCCAGGTACTGGTCAAGCCTATACCTGGGAGACCTCTTGGTTGCAGAACCAGAGGTGGCTGCTAGCCAGTACAGCCTGTCTGCTGCTAGGAGAAATATAAAGTGAATGAATGGGGCAAGTTCCTTTCCAAGCAGGAAGAGAGACAGAGAGAGAGACAGAGAGAGAGAGAGAAAGAAAGAGAGAGAAAGAGAGAGAGAGAGTTTTGTTAAGCCTGTGTTTTTTATCTGTGGGCTGGGAAGGACTAGCTTTTCTTTAAACCAATCAATCTATTTCTTAAAATTTTGTGGGCTTCTCATAGTTCTTCCTACTAACCAGTTAGATCCTTCTTCTATGCTAGATTGACAGACCCATACAGCCACCATCTAGGCTTGCACTGCAAATGCCTGAAAGAGGAAGCACAGAAACACCTTCTCCATACCCTGGGGAGCTGGAAAAGTGGGTTCTTCCTCCTTCTTTGCAAGAAGGAGGGAGTGTCAATCTCCTGGATTATTTGGAATTATAAATGCTACAGCTTCCTGTAAGTAAGCTTTCTCATTTTTGTAAAATTTTATGTCTAATTCCCTTTCCTTATTAGTATCTAGCTATTAACCTGTGTTAACATTCCCCTCTGAGGCCCCTGGGCCATTTATAATCCTACAAGGGCAAATGGATGAAGATCTCATCGTCTACAGGTACTTCTCGCTTTTGAGGGGAATAGTCCTGCCTATTCTTGGGCTCAGAGGTTCTCATTATCTGCTAAAGAAAGAAGGGAGTAAAAAGGGAGAGAGATTTTGCAAAGTCCCGGTCATTCTGGTGCTGTCCTTAGAAGGCAGGATACATGATTGTCTAGTGGATGATGCTGCTGGGCTAGCTGGCATCCTTATTGCATTCTAGAGGTGACAAATTTGACAAGATTAAAAGACATGGTCTAAAAAGGAGAAAAAAATATAGCAGTAATACTGACATAAATGCTTCCAGAAAATTTCTGGCTTCTTTTTAATTCCATGTCATGGAGCAGTTGGATTTATCTGAATTGTCAAGGGAAGGGCCTTGGTCTATTTCTCTTGGTTCTGTAGTGAGCTTAACTGGAGTTAGAGTCTAGAATGGTCAGTCCAACAGAAGATTGAGGAGTTGATCAAGACGTTTCAGCTGCAGATCCAGTGAGGAGGAAACAATCTCAGGACCTTGTTTCTAGAAATAAACATTCACTTGCTGGCCCAGCTTCAATTAACAGGTCCTGAAATCATCCATCCCTGCCCAAATCCCACTATATTACCTGCCCAGATGCCACAGAACTGGATCTTGACTTGCTCTGACAGATACTCACAGGACTGTGCCTCTGCTCAGACTTTCAGACCTTTTTCCTATTGGCCTGTGCTGATGTCCAGCCTAAAAGTCTCATATTTCCTGGTCTCTGATTTCCTATGGCTATAGATTTACCCATAACAGGGCCCCAGAGAGTTATTGTCCCCAAGAATACTTGAACATCATTCATTAGTCTCAGGGGCTCCCAACACCTCCATCACCTTGTAGCAAGCCCCAAACCTCCCAAAGTGAATTTCCTCTCATTGTCACAAACCAGTGCCAACTCTGTTTGCCCCCAAGGCTTGTTCTACCCTCACAGTCAAACCTACAATTCTGCCACCAACTGGGTTTTTATTCCTATTTCAGGGTGAGACAGCAATATGAAAGTGCAGGGAGAAGCCTCGGATATAGGTTCAAAGCCACGAAGGGCTGGTTGGCAGATGACAAAAAACAGGAGTAAGAAGGAAACAAAACACTTAGCTGAATATGGTAACTCTGTATTCTTTGCTTGCCTTTGAGTTGTTGCACTGATTCCAAGCACCCAACTTGCCTGTTTCCCCAGCAAGCCTGAAATCAGCCCTTCTTAAACATTGTTATATTTGTAATCCAAATTAATTTTACATATTAACTCACCAGTTGTGTAAAAGTAAGAGCTAGTTTACTCCTGATTAATACTCACAAGGTAGCCAGCCCCTAGGTGGGAGCAGTCTCATGGGATGCTGTATCCCTGATATGCAGACACTTACTTGCTCTACCATAGGAAGATAAGTGGCCAGAAGACAGGTCAGAAGAATGTAGGGAATCACCCATCTAACCTTGAACCCTTTATAACTTGAATTGGGAAACTTTAGTTGAAAAGCCCTGAGTAGGAGAAACAAAGATGGCTATGGAGTAGGCGAACATTCCAACTGACACCTCCCAGGACCAAATTGAATACAACTTAATTTAAGAACAATCATCTTGAAAAACCAATTTTGGACTAAACTAAGAGGACTCTATAACCAAGGATCACACAAGAAGCCACACCGAGACTGGTAGGAAGGGTGGAGACAGGGAAAGGGCTGCTCCGCTCCTAGGAGTGAGCGGTGGCTGAGGGTCTGGAGGGACTCTCACTGAGGGGAGATTCACCCTGAGAGGTGTGGGTGCTCAGCCCCAGGCCCAGAGGACTAGCCTAGAGCCCCAGAGCCTAGAAGAGGTGCCCAGACAGCATTTAGCTATGAAAAGAGTCAGGTTTCTGTCTGCGAGAAAGAGACAAAGCTCTCAGAGACACAGGCTCTGTCTTAAAGGATCAGTACAAAAAAATCTTGTTCACAGCCACTTACCCAGGGCTCTGGAGGGGGAGAGCTGAGAGGACTGGAGTTGCGTGAGGAGACTGTAAAGTTGGAGGCCCAGGGAGAGACACTTTGGGGGATGGCCACTGGAACCCCTGTGCTGAATCATTTTCTAGTACTGCAGTTGCCATCTTTCTTAGTGGAGCAATTCCCTCTGAGTGGCATCAGCCTGGGGAAAAGCAGCTGCTCTGCCCCCGAGAGTCTGTCCTACCCCAATCATGGAGACAGATTGTTTTGAGAGGCCAGAAAGCAGGAGGCACATCAGTGACTCAGTTTTCTGGTGTTGAGACCAAAGCTCTCCCCCCATACTCTGCCAAATCTATGACTGGTGCTTCTACCTCACAGGAGACAGAGTTGAAACTGTCTGGAGAATGGGCAGACCACATTTCTGTGACTCAGAGGCCACAACCACCAGGCTCCTGAGGCTACCCCCTACTGAGGTCTGTAAAAAAGTCTGGACAGACTAACACCTGGAGCCAAGAGTTGGAGCCACACCCACCACCCTTCCTGATCCCTGAATTGCCAAAGGATCTAGACTCTAGCAGAGGTTTTTTTATTATTAATTTTAATGGGGTGACATTGATCAATTAGGGTACATAGGTTCAGAAAAAAACATCTCCAGGTTAAAAAACAACAACATCTCCAGGTTATTTTGACATTTGATTATGTTGCATACCCATCACCCAAAGTCAAATTGTCTTCCTTCACCTTCTATCTAGTTTTCTTTGTGCCCCCTTCCCCCCATCCCTCTCCTCCCATCCCTCAGTAACCACCACACTCTTGTCCATGTCCCTGAGTCTCATTTGTATGTCCCACTTATGCATGGAATCATATAGTTCTTAGTTTTTTCTGATTTATTTATTTCACTCAGTATAATGTTGTCAGGGTTCATTCACGTTGTTGTAAATGATCCGATGCAGTGGATGAGGTGGGAATGAAAAGTAGTATAACCATTATGGAAGAAAGTATGGTGGTTCCTCTAGCAGAGGTTTTTTTAGTGGCTGAATCCAACAAGCAGCCAGCAGAGGCTAAAGGAGGCGGAACTCAGAGAAACTTGGCCATTTGAACACACCTCCCCTCAGGCCCAGTGTGGGTAAAAGCCAGCCTAGGAGTGCAGCTTGGTATTTCCATGTACACCTGGGCCCAGCAGAGGCAGCCACAAACTCTTAATTGCTTGTAGCTCCAAGAAGGTAGATGAGGGCCAGTCACGGGCATTGTCTTCCACTAGTCTGCACCAGGTTCCTGCCAGGGAGGTCCAGGGCTGGCACATCCAGGGACCAGCCACAGAAAGCATCAGTTCAGGACCTAATACCCTTGCTAGAGTGGTATCCTAAAAAAGGGCTCCTCATACCTGGCCCAGCTGAGGCAAGTTCCACTCTCTGTGATCGCACCGCAAAGCAGCTCATGTGAAACTTTACAGTCAGACAGCCTGGGCACTGGATATTCTGTCATTCTAGGCTAGATTCCATAGGGGGGAGGGAGGGAGGTTTGGAGCATGGACATTTAACGTGTGAGTCCCTATGAATCTCTTGTTGGACTAGGTCAAA
This sequence comes from Saccopteryx bilineata, assembly GCF_036850765.1. Taxonomy (NCBI): domain Eukaryota; kingdom Metazoa; phylum Chordata; class Mammalia; order Chiroptera; family Emballonuridae; genus Saccopteryx; species Saccopteryx bilineata. The sequence goes on from NC_089494.1 coordinate 155,672,289, forward strand.
GGGCTTAGCCACCTTTGGGAGGGGCACAGTGAGCCCTAGAAGAGGACTTTCTCAGTCTTTCTCCCTGAGACCAGGGTCTCACCAGCAGAAAGAACTGAATGTGACTGTTGGCCACATTTGGTCTGAACCTGCTGCTCACCTTGTTAGGGAGAAATAAAATTTGAGGAGCCAGCAGTGGCTGAGGGATCAAGCTCTGAAGTAGGGGCCACATTCCCCATACTGGGCTCCTGACCAAGAGATCCCTGAAGTATAGGGTCCCACAAACATTGTATTTACAACTTCAGCTGCCCTAACCCACCAAGCGTGCAACCTGTAGAGGGGTTGGTTGGGTGAGGCCAATCTGATCCCACACTAGAGTTTTGCTACAGAAGACTATGTGGGAAGACCAGGCACCTACAAGAGGAAGAGGAGTAGCTGAAAAGTGGAGACAAATCTTAAAAACTTGGGGCTCTTACAGAGCTGTTGTCATCTCTAAGCAGAGGAAGCTAATCCTTAACAAAGGTTGGCTTCTCCCACACTACCAAGGCACAGAAAACTCAGACACAAATGGCAAAAACTGCAGTAGCTGCAACCTGGTAGCCCACAGTGGGTTACAAACAACAGCTGACACCAATCCAAGAAAAACTGGAGCCAACACTACTGGAAGTAGGTGGCATACAGCACCAACCCTAGACTCAACTACCTACACAAGCAGCACACCCAAAGGTGGAATCTAGCAGGCACCAGACACCGTGGAGAATAAATACGTACAACATGAGAGACATTGCACAGTGTATAATACATATGACCAAGGCTGACCCTTAGAGCTAGCTATCCTGAAGGGATAACCATACACACGAAAGGACCAATACTCACATACAACAAGAGGAAAAATAGTACCCTCAAGAAGCATTCCTAGAACAAAGAAAACAAGTGGCCTGGAGGATGGTACCACTGAGCCCATCTTCTTCATAAAGACCACACAAAAATTTCAAAGTCAGACAGCGCTACCTAATATACAGACAAAATGGGCAGACAGAGAAATGTGACCCAAATGAATCAACAAGAGAAATCCCTAGAAAAAAAATGAATGAGATAGAAGTAACCAAACTACCAGATACAGAGTTTAAAACAATAATTTTTAGGATACTCAAGGATCTTAGAGCAACAATAGATGGACATAATGAGCACCTAAATAAAGAGATAGAAAGCATTGAAAAGGACATTAAAATAATAAAAAAGAAACAGACATAAATGACAAATACAATATCAGAAATGAAGACTGTACTAGAAGGAATCAACAGCAGTCTGGATGAAGCAAAAGATCAAATAAACAATTTAGAGGACAAGATAAACGGAAGCAGAGTAGCAAAAAAAAAAAAAAAGAGGCTCAAAAAGTCTAGGAAAATTTAAGAGAGCTCTGTGACAAAATGAAGAGAAACAAACATCCGCATTATAGGGGTTCCTGAAGGAGAAGAGAATGAACAAAAGATAGAAAACTTGTTTCAAGAACTCATAGCTAAAAACTTTCCTAAGGTAATGAAGGGAAAAGTCACATAAGTTCAAGAAGCACAGAGAGTTCCATTAAAGAGGAACTCAAGGAGGCCTACACCAAGATATATTATAATTAAAGTGCCAAAGTTGATCTACAACGGTGCATGCCATGGCTTCCTCTTTCCTTGTGTCCACGTTTTCCACCCAGCTTCTCTGGCCCACACAGCACCACTGCTTCCAACATCATCCCCTCCACTTCTCGGCAGTTCAAAATGAAGCTGTTGTCATTTCTGGAAGGAAGCTTGCCCAGCAGATCAAGGACGAAGTGCAGTAGGAGGTAGAAGAATGGGTGGCTTTGGGCAACAAACGGCCATACCTGAGCGTGGTTCTGGTTGGCGAGAATCCTGCAAGTCACTCCTATGTCCTCAACAAAACCAGGGCCACTGCAGATGTGGGAATCAACAGTGAGACAATTGTGAAACCAGCTTCAATTTCAGAGGAAGAACTGTTGAATTTAATCAATAAACTAAATAATGATAATAATGTAGATGGCCTCCTTGTTCAACTGCCTCTTCCAGAGCACATTGATGAGAGAAAGATCTGCAATGCTGTTTCTCCAGACAAGGATATTGACAGCTTCCACATAATTAATGTAGGGTGAATGTGTTTGGACCAGTATTCTATGTTACCAGCTACCCCATGGGGCGTGTGGGAAATAATTCAGCAAACTGGCATCTTGACCCTAGGGAAGAATGTGGTTGTAGCTGGAAGGTAAAAAAATGTTGGAATGCCCATTGCAATGTTACTACACACAGACAGGGCGCATGAACAGAGGTGATGCCACTGTTACAATATCTCATCGGTACACTCCCAAAGAGCAGCTGAAGAAACACACAATTCTTGCAGACATTGTGATCTCTGCTGCAGGCATCCCAAATTTGATCACAGCAGATATGATCAAGGAAGGAGCAGCTATCATTGATATGGGAATAAATAGAATTCAGGGTCCTATCACTGCCAAACTCAAGTTGGTTGGAGATGTGGATTTTGAAGGCGTCCAGAAGAAAGCCAGTTATATCACTCCAGTCCCTGGGGGTGTTGGGCCCATGACAGTGGCAATGCTCGTGAAGAATACCATTATTGCTGCAAAAACAGTGTTGAGGCTTGAGGAGCGAGAAGTCTTGAAGTCTAAAGAGCTTGGAGTGGCAACTAATTAATATGTCTTTATCATTAATAGTACTCCAGGCCAGTTCAAGAGGCAAAACAGGCCAATAGAAATGCAATATTTTTATTTATTCTACTGAATTGGTTTTAAACGATGCTTTATAATTATTGAGAGCTTAGATAGTGGGTTTTAGGGCACATAACTCTGCAGTATCTCACCAGGGAGCACCCCATTATCATGCTAGGTCATGTGACCTAGCCATAAGTGAAGCCATAAACCTAGTGATTACCATGGGAACATTGTCACATTGAGAATGGCTGCTTAACTTTGTCAGACCACTTCAGCTACAATTTACCTTTTCTAGGATTGCATTTCCCAAGTGCTACTCCAATAAAAGTTGCTACTCACTTTAGGTTCCAAACCTTTGAGTTCAAATGGTCAAACCAAAGGAAAAATGTTGCTAGAGAAAACTAGGGTAAAGGTTAAAAGGAAGAAGTACTAGTAATTGAGTAGAAAAATTTACCCTAATTTTATACATACTGACTGATAACCAGAAGAAAAGCTACACGTAAAAAGCATCCTGTCATTTTATATCTTAGTCATTGGGGAAATGTCTGCGGTTGTTCCATGTGCTGTTAGCCCTGTTTTATGTGTGTTACCATTCATGAGGTCTCCCCATTTTAGTTTTCTGGGATAAAAAGGCTTATTTTATAAATAATTCATGTGTATTGTCATATTTGGTCTTTCCTATATCCTTAAACTTCATTCTTAAATGTTTGTACTATCGGGGTGTCTGTATGAGATCTTGAAACCTATTTTTGAAAAATGAAACTTGGGCTTGATCATTATTAGGGCAGCTTGTTTAAGTATGCCACTTACTTTTCCACCAAAGAATTGTCAGCAGCTGCCTGCTTCTTTCTGATGTACCTATTGGCTTTCCCCAGTAGGTTTCTGAGAGCTGCATTAATATTTAATTTAATCAGACTTTCTGATTAAGGATTTTTTAAAATAAAACACTTCTGACTGGTATGTATTTTAATTTTTTTTAAAAATATATAAAGTGCCAAAGTTAAGAGACAAAGAAAGAATACTAAAAGCTACAAGAGAAAATCAGTTAATTACCTACAGAGGAGCTCCCATAAGAATGACATCTGACTTCTCAACAGAAACACTTAATGGTCAGAAGGGATTGGCAAGAAATATTTAAGGTGATGTAACACAAGAACCTACAACCAAGACTTCTTTATCTAGTAAGGCTATTGTTTGAAATCGAAGGAGAAATAAAAAGCTCCCCAGACACACACACACACACACACACACACACACACAAAACAAAAAAACAAAAAAAAAACTCAAAGAATTCATTGTAACCAAACCAGCACTGAAAAAAATGTTAAGAAGCCTGTTGTAAAAAAAGCAAAAGAAAAAACAATTGAGAAAAAGAGGATTGTTGATTTAAAGAATAAAATGGCAATAAACAACTACATATCAGTAATAACCTTAAATGTACATGGATTAAATGCTCCAATAAAAAAACATAGGGTAGCTGCATGGATAAAAAAAACAGAACCCATACATATGCTGTCTACAAGAGACACACCTCAGAACAAAAGATACACATAGACTGAAAGTGAAGGGATGGAAAAAAATAGTTCACACAAATGGAAATGGAAAAAAAATCTGTGGTAGCAACACTTATATCTGAAAAAATAACCTTTAAAACAAAGGCTATAATAAAGGATAAAGAAGGTCACCACATAGGCCCTGGACAGTTGGCTCAGCAGTAGAGCGTCGGCCCAGCCTATGGAAGTCCCGGGTTTAATTCCTGGTCAGGGCACACAGGAGAAGCACCCTTCTGCTTCTCCATCCTTCCCTCTCTCCTTCCTCTCTATCTCTGTCTTCCCCAACTGTAGTCAAGGCTCCATTGGAGTAGAGTTGGTCTGGGCACTGAGGACAGCTCTATGGCCTCCACCTCAGGTGCTAGAATGGCTTCAGCCCCAGATGGGCAGAGCATTGCCCCCTAGTGGGCATGCCAGATGGATCCTGGTCAGGTGCATGTGGGAGTCTGTCTGACTGCCTACCCACTTCTAATCTCAGAAAAATACAAAAAAAAAAAAAAAAAAAAAAAAAAGAAAAGAGTTACCACATAATGATAAAGGGATCAATCCAACAAGGGGATATAACCATTGTAAATATCTATGCACTTAGTATGGGAGCACTTAAATATATAAAGCAGATTTTGATGAATATAAAGGGTGAGATCAATGGCAATATTATAATAGTAGGAAATTTTAATACTCCACAAACATCAATGTATAGATCCTCAAGAAAGAAAATTAACAAAGAAACAATGGCCTTAAATAACACACTAGATCAACTGAATTTAATAGATATCTTCAGAACCTTTCATTCACCCTAAAGAAGTAGAATATACATTCTTTTCAAGTGCTCACGGTACATTCTCTAGGATAGACTACATGTTAGGACACAAAACAAGTCTCAATAAATTTAAGAAGATTGAAATCATATCAAGCATCTTCTCTGACCACAATGGCATAAAACTAGAAATCAACTACAATAGAAAAACTGAAAAACATTCAAACACTTGGAGGCTAAAAAACACTTGGAGCTAAATAATATTAAATAACAAATGGGTTAACAATGAGATCAAGGAAGAAATCAAAAACTTCCTTGAAACAAATGAAAATGAACATATAACAATTCAAAACTTATGTGACACAGCAAAAGCAGTCCTGAGAGAAAAGTTTATAGCATTACAGCCATACCTTAAGAAGCAAAAAAAAGCTCAAATAAACAATTTAACCCTACATCTATAAGAACTGGAAAAAGAACAACAAATAAAGCCCAGAAGAACTACAAGGAAGAAAATAATAAAAATTGGAGTGGAAATAAATGACATAGAGGATGAAAAAAAAAATACAGAAAATCAATAAAACCAACAGCTGGTTCTTTGAAAAGGTAAACAAGATTTATAAATCTTAACCAGATTTCGTCAAGAAAAAAAGAGAGAGGACTCAAAAAAAAATAGAAATGAAAGTGGAGAAGTAACAACTGACACTGCAGAAATACAAAGGATTGTAAGAAAATACTATGAAGATCTGTATGCCAAAAAATTGGACAAGCGAGGTGAAATGGATAAATTCCTAGAAACATATAATCTTCCAAAACTCAATCTGGAAGAATCAGAAACCTAAACAGACTGATTACAATAAATGAGATAGGAACAGTTATCAAAAAACTCCTAGCAAACAAAAGTCCTGGACCAGATGGCTTCACAGGAAAATTTTACCAAATATTCAAAAAAGAACTAATACCTATCCTTCTCAAGCTATTTCAAAAAATTCAAGAGGAGGGAAAACTTCCAAGCTCCTTTTATGAGGCAAGCATAATCCTCATTCCAAAACCAGGAAAAGACAGTACAAAGACAGAAAACTATAGGCCAATATTCCTGATGAACTTAGATGCTAAAATTTTCAACAAAATATTAGCAAACTGGATCCAGCAATACATAAAAAAAATCATATATCATGATCAAGTGAGATTTATTCTGGGGAGGCAAGGCTGGTACACTATTTGCAAATCAATCAATGTGATGCATCAGGAAGGAGAAAAATCACATAATATCAACAAATGCAGAAAAAGCATTTGATAAAACCCAGCACTGATTTATGATCAAAACTCTCAACAAAGTGAGAATATAGGGAACATATTTCAACATGATAATGGCCATCTATGACAAACCCACAGACGATATCATACGCAATGGGCAAAAATGAAAAGTACTCCCCTTAAGATCAAGAACAAGGCAGGAGTGCTCCTTTTCACCACTCTAATTTGACATAGTTCTGGAAGTCCTAGCCACAGAAATCAAACAAGAAGAAGAAATAAAAGGCATCCAAATTGGAAAAGAAGAAGTGAAACTATCACTATTTGCTGATGACATGATACTGTACATAGAAAATCCTAAAATCTCAAAAAACTACTAGACCTGATCAATGAATTTGGCAAGATGGCAGGATATAAAATTAATATTCAGATATCAGTGGCATTTTTATACACCAACAATAAGCTGTCTGAAAGAGAAATTAAGGAAACAATCCCCTTCACTATTGCAACAAAAATAAATAAAGTACCTAGGAGTCAATTTAATCAAGGAGGTAAAAGACTTATACTCAGAAAATTATAAAACATTGATGAAAGAATCAAGGAAGATACAAACAAGTGGAAGCATATACCGTGTTCATGGATAGGAAGAATAAACATCATTAAAATGTCTATATTACCCAAAGCAATTTATAAATTCAATGCAAGTTCTATTAAAATACCAATGTCATACTTCAAAGATATAGAACAAATATTCCAAAAATTTATACAGAACCAGAAAAGAACACAAATAGCCTCAGCAATCTTGAAAAGGAAGAATAAAGTGGGAAATATCGTACTTCCTGATATCAAGTTATATTACAATACCATTGTACTCAAAACAGCTTGGTACTGGCATAAGAACAGGCATAAAAATCAATGGAACAGAACAGACAGCCCAGAAATAAACCCACACTTTTATGGTCAATTGATATTTGACAAAGGAGGTAAGGGCATACAATGGAGTAAAGACCGTCTTTTTAATAAATGGTGTTGAAAAAATTGAACAAGTACATGCAAAAATAAAACTAAACCACCAACTTAGACCATTCACAAAAATAAACTCAAAATGGATAAAAGACTTAAATGTAAGTCATGAAACCATAAACATCTTGGAAGAAAATATTGACAGTAAACTCTCCAATATCTCTTGTAGCAACATTTTCACTGATTTATCTCCACGGGCAAATGAAATAAAGGACAGGATGAACAAATGGGACTCTATGAAACTAAAAAGCTTTTGCACAGCTAAAGACAATATGAACAAAATAAAAAGACAACCCACACAATGGGAGAACATACAGCCAATACATCTAATAAGGGGTTGTTGGGCAGATAAAATATATTATGCTCACTTTGTTAAAGATAGCACTACCCACGTGGAAGCCCGTCGCCCAGGTGATAATATTAATTGCCCTTCTTGCTTTGGATGGGTGTGATTGTATTAATGTGTGTTGGGGGCAGGCTGTGGGCAGGCAGGATCCTTGTAGCCTGGGGCTTGGTTTTAGGACTAAGCCTTTCCCACCTTTTTTGATGTAGGGTGGTACACTCTCATGAGGAATCCCATTATGCCTCAGATAAGTAACTTTGTATCAGAGACTTCCTTGTTTGTATATTGGATTAAAAGTTTTGAATCTACACTATAAAGTGGGGCAGACTAGGAGCTTGCTCTCTCTTGGTTCCTGAGATTAGCATTAGAGGAGAGAGCAGAGAAAGCAGGTCAGAAAAAGGCCATGTGGAGGAGGCCAGGAGAAGCAGCCAAGATGGTGGAGTGCTGAGAGAAGGAGATGGGGAACAGAGGTGAATAAGTCTGGTGAGCTAGAAACTTTTTTTTTTGTTTTCTTATTTTTCTGAAGCTGGAAACAGGGATAGACAGTCAGACAGACTCCCACATGTGCCCAACCGGGATCCACCCGGCACGCCCACCAGGGGCGACACTCTGCCCACCAGGGGGCAATGTTCTACCCCTCCGGGGCGTCACTCTGCCACGACCAGAGCCACTCTAGCGCCTGGGGCAGAGGCCAAGGAGCCATCCCCAGCGCCCAGGCCATCTTTGCTCCAATGGAGCCTTGGCTGCGGGAGGGGAAGAGAGAGACAAAGCGGAAGGAGAGGGGGGGTGGAGAAGCAAATGGGTGCCTCTCCTATGTGCCCTGGCCGGGAATCGAACCCGGGTCCCCCACACGCCAGGCCGATGCTCTACTGCTGAGCCAACCAGCCAGGGCCCTAGAAACTTTTGATCCTAGGAAAACTCGAATAAGTCAGTAGCTTTGTGAGCACTGAATGAGTGGGTTTTGGAGCCCATTGTGTGTTTTTACTTGCCCACTGGGTGCAAGCTAGGATTAAAGATGATGGCCCATCAGTTCTTGGCTCTGTTGTTTCATTACCGTCTGTCCAAATCTAATGCGAACCTGCATGGGCCAGGCAGCTGTGATGGTGGCCAATAACCAAAATTTATAAAGAACTTCTAAAACTCAACATCAGGAAGGTAAACAATCCAATTTAAAAAATGGGCAAAAGAACTGAAAAGACACTTCTCCAAAGAGGACAAATGGCCAATAGGCATATGAAAAAATGTTCAACATCATTAATCATCAGAGAAATGCAAATTAAAACCACAATGAGATCACCTCACACCTTTCAGAATGGCACTCATTAACAAAACAATAAATAAGTCCTGGCAAGGATGTAAAGAAAAGGGAACCCTCCTGCACTGCTGGTGGTAATGCAGACTGGTGCAGCCACTATGGAGAACTGTATGGGGTTTCCTCAAAAAATTAAAAATGGAACTGCCTTTTGACCCAGCTATCCCACTTTTAGGAATATATCCTAAGAATACTAAATCACTGATTCAAAAGAAGATATGCAACCCCATGTTTATTGAAGCCAAGATCTGAAAACAGCCCAAGTGTCTGTCAGTGGATGAGTTGATTAAAAAGCAGTGGAATACTTTGTGGCTGTGAAAAAGGATATCTTACCTTTTGCAACAGCATGGATGAACCTGGAGATTATTATGCAAGTGAAATAAGTCAGACAGAGAAAGAAAAATATCATATGATCTCTGTAAAGCCAGTAGGCACGGCCACCATCACAGCAGCCTGGCCCATGCAGGTTTGCATTGGATTCGGACAGTAGGTAAAGAAACAACGGAGCCAAAAACTGGTGGGCCATCATCTTTAATCCTAGCTTGCACCCAGCAGGCAAGTAAAAACACATACTGGGCTCCAAAACCCACTTATTTAGCACTCACAAAGCTACTGAATTATCCAAGTTTCCTAGAATCAAAGGTTTCTAGCTCATTAGCCTCATTCTCCTTTGTTTCCCATCTCCTTCTCTCTATGCAAACTCTGCACTAACTGGCTTCTCTTTCAGCACTCCACCATCTTGGCTGCCTCTGCTCTCCTCCACATGGCCTTACTGTGCTCTCCAACCTGCTCTCTGCTCTAATGCTAATTTCAGGAACCAAGAGAGCAAGCTCCCAGTCTGCCCCCATTTTATAGTGCAGAAATCAAAAACTTTAATCCAATATACAAAATAGGGACATCTCTAATACAAAGTCACTTATCTGGGGCACGATGGGATTGCACCACCCCACATCAAAAAGGGTGGGAAAGGCTTAGTCCTAAAACCAAGCCCAAGGCTACAAGGATCCTGCCTGCCCACAGCCCCCCCCCCCCCAACACACATTAATATCACCTGGGCAATGGCTTCCATGTGGGCAGCACCATCTTTAACAAAGTGAGCATAATATATTTTATCTGCCCAACAATCTCACATATATGTGGAATCTAATGAACAAAGTGAATTTAGGAATGGAATTGAAGCAGAGGCAGGGTCACAGGAACTATATGGACAGCAGAGGGAAGGAGGATGAGGGGATGGGATCAGAGAAGGTAAAAGGATTAGTGAAATTATATATACATAACAGAGATATAGAAAACAGGACAGCAAATCCTACAGGGAAGGAGGGAGGGAGTTAGGGGGAGGGGGGTAAAAGTGATATAAAGAGGGACACAGCAGTGGGGTGAGGGAGTTATATTCAGTAGGACACTTGAATCCATGCAATCATAATAAATTAAAATTTAATAAAAAGGCCTTAGTGAATGTAATGCCGGTGGCTAAGGCCAGGCATGTCCACGTTGGATGCAGGCAGACGGTAGAGAAACTGCGGAACTGGAAAGCGTTGGGGCCGTGCCATTTAATAAAGTCTCACAACGGTGGACAAGCTCACAGGCAGGGGAAAACCTCTTTTCAGGCACACAAACAACAAGAACGGCCCCTCACTGTGGTAGACAGGCAATCCCCCATCTACAATCCTCCTGAGCGCAACCACCACCACCCACAGCCTTATACAGGCCATACGCACGCACGTGGTGCTGCCACACACTCACATACCAATCAGGCAAAGGGCTTGCAGCGGTAACCCCCCGAGCAAGCCTAACACAGCTGTCCCACAGTGAATGTCTCTTGGATGCAAACACCAAGAAGCTGTGTGAGTGAGTGAGCTTTGTGCAGACACAAAGGAATGCGTGTGAGTGGGCTTTAGAAAATTAGCCTAGCCCTGGCTGGTTGGCTCAGCGGTAGAGCGTCGGCCTGGCGTGCAGGGGACCCGGGTTCGATTCCCGGCCAGGGCACATAGGAGAAGCGCCCATTTGCTTCTCCACCCCCCCCTCCTCCTTCCGCTCTGTCTCTCTCTTCCCCTCCCGCAGCCAAGGCTCCATTGGAGCAAAGATGGCCCGGGCGCTGGGGATGGCTCCTTGGCCTCTGCCCCAGGTGCTAGAGTGGCTCTGGTGGTGGCAGACCAGTGCCCTGGAGGGGCAGAGCATCACCCCCTGGTGGGCATAGCATCGCCCCTGGTGGGTGTGCCGGGTGGATCCCGGTCGGGCGCATGCGGGAGTCTGTCTGACTGTCTCTTCCCATTTCCAGCTTCAGAAAAATACAAAAAAAAAAAAAAAAAAAAAAAGGTGCTTTAAGAAAATTAGCCTAGAGATTCTGGATTGCCCCTTCCTTTGTGCTTGTTAATTAGCAAAAGAAAAATTAGCCCTTTCGCCACCTCAGCAAAAAGTCTTTTTTTTAAATTAATTTTAATGGGGTGACATTGATAAATCAGGGTACACATGTTCAGAGAAAACATCTCTAGGTTATTTTGACATTTGATTATGCTGCATTCCCATCACCCAAAGTCCAGTTGTCTTCCGTCACCTTCTAACTGGTTTTCTTTGTGCCCCTCCCCTCCCACAACCCCCTCCTTCTCCTCCCCCCCACCCCATAACCCCCACACTCTTGTCCATGTCTCTGAGTCTCATTTAGTCATTCTTTCCCTTTATCACCTGATCTCCCTCCCTTGTAATCTTGTTACCTCTGTTCTGCTTCTGATAATGAAAGCTGAGGGAGACAGAGATTCAGGAGGTCACTCTTTGACTCCCTTGGCAGGCCTCCCCCTTTCTCTCTTTACATCAGTTTATGTCTTGAGTAAGTTTTTTCCATGCGACACTGGTAGTTCCCAGCAGGCTGAAGTAGTACAGAAGGGAGGGGAACACTGACCAAACTGTCCTTTATTTAGTTTTGACTCTTTGCCTTTTAGTGTGGCCTGAGTTACAAACATCCTCATGTCAATATAGTGATGTATTTACATATGTAACCTGCCTTCGAAGAATTTAAAGGGGCCCACCAGAAAACATGAAATACAAGATGGCGGCAACTTAAGAAGCGACGGAAACAAGGGTAGAGTCATCTTTACGTAGTTCGGGACCACCTGCCCTCTACGGTTTTGCAGGTTAAGCACCACACAAATCTGGTGATTGCCATTCACTTCTATAATCATCACAGATTTATGTATTGATTTTAATGACAATGTATTAAATTATATTATTAAATGATGTTTCAGAAAATATCCTGAAGAAAGGAGGCTTTGGGCTGGTGGCTCTGCATCCTGCCTATGCCTGTGGGACCATCTCTGGCAGCAGTATGAGGTTCTACAGTTCTGAGCTACCTCTGGGCCTAGCTTCTACCCATATGTTTCTTCCCTCTTTTCCAAGATACTAACCTCTCTAAATAAGGATTACAAAATATGTATTAACATTTTTGTGTGTCTTTTATGCTCAGGGATGGTGCTAAGCAACTTTACATATATTTTCTCATGTAATATCAGTTGAACCTATGGAACATCTCACTCTACATTTCAGAAGTACCCAGGGTCACACAGAGAGGTGACCCTGGAAATCCCAGCCAGTGGACATCAAAGTTGGTGCTTATACTACTAAGGAGCTGTCGTTTGCTGTGATCCCATGTTTTCATTTGTAAATTCAAGCCTCCTTTTACAATGCAGCCCAGAGGGATACAGAGAAATCTGCCAAGAGCCCATCAGCTAGGACATAATCTGCTACATTTTTTCTTTTGCTTTTTCCCAAGACTTCATCAGCCTAAAAATTTTCAGAGAGAAGAAAATTTCTGAAAAATGTAGAAGTTTAAAAGAAACAGAACTTCAGGCTACCCTCCTCCATGCTACTTATCAACAAGCTGCTCACCAGACGTTTGAAACAAATGGTGCTCCTTCTCTAAACTGTTTCTTAGAAGAGGCGCAGTGTTCCCCTACAGAGGCAGCTCCTCCAGGCAAGGGAGGAGCTACTGACTCCCTGACATCTATCGATTCCGTGACACGGCCAACATCCCTGGATGTCCAACAATTAGAAAATGTCAATTGTTTTGAATTTTGACCTTTAGGTTGTGTGATTTGGAAGCTGATAGTAAAAATAATTTTTAAAAAATATTTGATGTGCAACTTTCAGACAATATTTTTCTCTTTATTAAAGCCATATATGGTCACTAACTTAACTGCAGAAAATATCTAAGTATTAAAAAAAAATGTGGACTCTCCACCAGAGGAAACAGATATTAATATCTATTATAGCATCTCTTGTTTTATTTTTTCTAAACATTTGGGTCACTTTATATGCATTACTTTGAAGCTCATTGTTTTTACTCATATTGTCAGTCTTCCTAGAGATGGGTCTGTTATGAGTCATTTCAAAAATTCACCTTCCAGTTTGGTTTCAATAATCCTCATTATAGCTTGCTTTCCATGTCATTGATTTCTACTGTTTTTTTGTTATTTTCTCCCTTCATTTTTCTTCTTGCCTTGGTTCTTTCTGTGGTAGACTTTGTTAGATTTTACCCGACAGTCATTCCTCCTTATTCCATTCATTTGGGGTAGCCAAGTGCCCAACTAAAAACCCTTACTTTTGCACCCTCATTAAAAGTGAGCTTCATGTGGCACAGTTCTGAGACCAAAGTGAGGGGAAGTTTGCAGGAGACATCAAGGAAGGCCTCCTACCTGAAAAGTAGAGGTGACACCACATGTGGCCCCACTGAGGTAAGAATCAAGAGAACAAGGTGCCTCCGCACCCAGGTTGAGGAGCAGGCAGACAGAAGAAGGAGCCGGGCCCTGACAGTGTCATCCCAGGGACGGCAGGAGTCCTGGCTGCCTGTGCTTAGAGCTGAGATTGAGTGAAATCAATATATTCCTGTCCTTTTTTTTTTGTCCAGTTTTCTGTTCATTCGCACCAAATGCAAACACTTGTATACCTTGAGACAACAATGATATGTCTTGTAATCTTCACACATATTAAAGGTCATCCTAATAGTCCCCATGGTCTGCTTTTGTTCACCATCTCTGCTTTCCTACTCTGCATGTGGAGCTCTGAATCTTTGCCGAGACACTGGTGTCTCAATTTTAGGCACTCCTCTCAAGTCTCGTCACCCTAGAGTACCACTGACGGTGAAATTTCTTTCTCTCTCTTCTCTCAGGGATGCTTCCTTCCCTCCTCTCATGCTCTGGGGCTCCTGGCATATGTCTTGAAAGAAAGTTGGCTCGTGTCTTTCTAGACCGGAGAAGGCTTTGATGTCCTACAGTTCTGCCTTCTTGTGCCAAGGCCCTGACATAGTGGACCACTGAAATCTTAACTTCTGTTCCAGAATAAGGCAAGAAATACAGAGGTTTGGGGGGTTTTTTTTGTTTCATTTTTGTTTTAATAAATAATCCCAGAATAATGTTAGAAAGTTAATGAAAGTTATCCTTACTGTTTATTTAACAGTTTTCTTAACAGTATATATTTTCAGAAAATATTTTACTTCATCAAATGACAACTTAATTCAGCCAGCACATGTTTCCAACCTGCTATGGACATGTTATGGTCATAGCTTTTGTGAAATACACAGGCCTATGGGGTCAAGGCTCTGCTCTCCCAGGCACTTGGTCTAAGCGGACACCCCAGCTCACCCCAAACAAGCCCAACACAAAAGTGGTTGAAGATGTGTTCTGTGTGTTCTGATTGTGAAGAAAGGGTATTCGTTTTTAGTGGACAAAATTCAGTGAGAAAAATAACTCAATCCTTTTAATTAAACTTTGAAAAGCCAAAAGGAAAATAAAAAGATCATCTCAACAAGGGGTTTGTAAAGACTTGGAGTCAAGGAATCCGGCTGCCCCACCTTTAGCAGTGGCTTTCGTCTCTGTCACGCTGTGCCGTGTGGCCTTCACACCTTTTCCTCACCACTGTTCTGAGACACTCCCCAAGCCTCCAGTGAGTGTCCATTTTCTAACCTTGCTCTCAGTTTTCTCAACTATGAAGTGAGGATAACAACAGAAACTTGGCTATTTGGAGTTGTTGTGAGGAGTGACAGAAATTCAACAGTAATACAATTAATGGTTTTTATATAGTACACAGGAAGTGCTTGGTGAGGGATGAGCATGACATATATTTTCATGGCATCATACTCAGGTATTTATTTAGCATCTACCTCTGTTATTATATGTTAGTGACATAGTGATGAATGGGCCATGATCACTGCCCACAATCACACATGTCAGAGGAAGAAAGCCTGGTAAACAGTCCAACAGAATGCAACAGAGTAAGTACTGTGATAAGAGGATGAACAGCATGTGCTATGTGAGTCCCCGTTCACATGTTGGAGCTGTGAGGGCTGATGGCATGCATCTTCAGCATCTTTGTAAGCTCAGCCAACACGGTATGTACTGAGAGTGTCTTCAAACCTAGATTTTTTTTTGTCATCAATAATTTGCATAGTATTAATACATAGTATTAATACCTTGTTGAAAGTTGTAAGGTTTTGATGGTCTTCATGGGAAATTGGGTGTAGCCTTCACCTGCATGGTCAGTATGGGGGGTACATTTACTGTTAACTCTTCATGCCCGTGTAGTGATCACTGATGTCTTAGACATGAATCCTTAGGGTTGATGGTGTTGACCATCCCTGTGATAGTGGTTTTGGCCTCTAAGCTCAACCAAATAATTGTTGTTCTGCTTTCTGTGCTAACTATGAAATAGCCTGCTTGCATCTTCAGGATGACATCTTTTGCAGACGTATCAAATTTTGTGATGTTATGAGCGGTATGTTCAGAAGAACAGAATGTGTGTAACTAACCACTTACCATTGGCTAGGTGCCAGCAACAGCTTTTGAGTTTGTAACTAACTTGGTTTTCAATTTTCTGTTTTGGTTTTTCACAGAATTTTACAACTTGACACTTCGATCAATAACAGTTACAGTGGAAAATAAAATGCCATTAGTAGAAGAGAACAGAATTAGAGCTTTATAATTTTACTTCATTTATAAATGAAGTTGTTGATAGCTACCCAGGTGTTGTATCTATATAGTCATTGAAATACCACATTTTTTTACTATTTTTTCTATGACTTCCTTAGGGTTGATGGCAGCTGTCAACTTTCCCTTGGTTGGTTGATAATGGGAATTGTCAGAGGTGGAATGACTGTGGCTATTTCCACCAAGAACACATTCTCATTCCCTTTAGAATTTTTTTCGGGTTTTGTCTCAGCCTATGTGATATATGTTGGCAGAGATGCCCTCTTGGCTACATCATTGTTTCTCATGAGGGAGAGAATGTTTTATAAGTGGCTCTTTGATACCCTGAGGCTTGGCACTGGGGAATACACTTGGTTGAAGGTAGTCCAAAAGAACACAGTGGCTTGGATTCTCTGAAGATCAACCTCAGGAAGGGTTACCTGATACTGCCTGGCTTCCCCAAACTTATTCCCCTGCTCTTCTCTGCCTGCACAGAAACTTTAGAGCATTGAGATTTTGCTGATTTTCAAGGGAGAAATCTGGCTTTTGAACAAGAAGAAAGAGGAATCAAAACAAGCATAATGACTAGACTCATCTTGAGGGATGTTTAGAGGAAAGCTGTAGCTTCAGAGGTCTGCTGGCTGAGACCCCAGAAGACTGGGCAGATTCTGTTGCTTGGCAGTGACTTGAGTCTGTGTCAGCTACTCAGGTTAAAGTCCTAAACTGAGTCTGCTTCCATCATGCTCTGCAGGGTTGGTTTTGGGGTCCACACTGGGTGAGGAGTGGCCCTGGGGATAGTTAAAGAAAGAGCCCCAGCACCTGCTTTGTGATGCACACACCAAAGGTGCTTGAGACCAACACAGATGTGTCAGCCAGACTGCAGTCTGTGGGTGGAGTGCAGAGTGCATTCCTAGCTGCTGCGGCTGATGGAATGCTGTGAGAACACTCCAGCACCTGAAACCCTCCTGGGAGTACCCAGGAAGGGATCTTGCCCGCTATAAGAAAGTGACTCAGCACCAACCACACAGCTCCCTGATCTTTTCAGCCATTGGCTATGAAGGACACGCTGTAACATCCTATTGGCTGAGCCCATGTATATAAGCTAGTTTACTTCCTGAATAAAGTGGATCTGCGTCACTGAACCTGGTCCCTGGAGTCGGGTCTTTGCTAGTCCGTTGTCCTCACCCTCGGCAGGACTTGTCCACAACTGGTGCCCAATATGGGGCAGGGACCTAACCGGCATCCAAGGGATGGGTGAGTGACCCTCTGCAATGGGAAACCTTCTCCCCCACTCTCAAGCACCACAGGCTCGAGCCCTGCACACCCTATTGCAGAGTAGGCGAGTTAAAGTTAGTGAAAAGGATCTTTGTACTTACTGGGAGATCCTCTTAGGTTTCAACCCTTGGCTCTGGGATGTGCCTCTCTGGGACCCAGATACTTGGGCCCAAGCTTTCTGGAGTGTCTATTTGGCCGAGGTACATGGGGGACAAACCTTCCCTCTCGGCCTCATTCTTGCCCTGCTAGTGATACATGCCTGCCTGACCAGTGCTCCTGCTGGGGACCCTCCACCAGTGCCAAGGATATTGCAGGCTGCCCCTCTCTCTGAGGAGCCCCTACCTCCCTATTAGCCCCCCTCCACTGAGGAGGAAAGTAGTTTAGCCTTCGAGTTTGACAAAATCGCGGCTGAGCGCACAGAAACTGCACCATCAGCTCTGCCACCAGAAAAAGAGGAAGTCACTACTTCCGCATTCCCTGCCAAGGCCCAATGCCCCACCCCAGCCTCTCAGACACCATTTTCTATCCCAGCTTTAACTCCAACACGTGTTCCCGCTGCAGACCCATGGGCCAGCCGACACGACCCCATGTGTCATACGGTATCCATAATCAGAATAATCAGGCCTTTTTCTTTCTGTCTGTCTTGTCTATTTTTCTGTATCTCTCACTCTCCCCCTCCCCCCATCCCTCTCTCTGAAATGACGCTGGATCACGGCACAGTGGCAGGGATCACACCCTCTTCTAACACAAGGGAGAGGTTATGCTTGTGTTTTTTAGCCAATTTGGATCCCAGGAACCCCCCAACCTGCTTGACAGGGTTTCTTGGGCACCCACTAAGTGGTTCAGTCTTCACCCATCCAAAGCCACAGCCTTGGCCTTCTCCATGCCAACTATGCCTGAAGGGAGGAGGTCCTCAGCGCTCCATAAGAAGACCTTGAAGCTGGCATGAGCGCCCCAGCACCTGGGGGGATGTGGGGGCTTTGGCAGGGCAGGCCCAGAGAATTGCCCCTGACGGGCCCCCAGGCCCTGGTGCTCTGTTCTTGCTTATGTGTGCTATAGTAACCGCTGACTCCCAGACGCAGGCAGTGGCAGCCTGGGGCTCAAGTCCGGCAGCGTGAGCTGGTATTTTCAGTTCATCTTTGGAGGATGAGGAGAATTGGGCCAGAGTTGTGATTCACAGACTCCAGAAAGTAAAGGTGGCAGCTGCAGCGGGAGGATGAATGGAAGCCAGGCTTGCATGGCTGAGTGGCCGCTGGAATGGCAGGGAGTGCCTGCTAAGCCGCTGGTGGGTTCGCTGACATTTTGGGATCTAGGGGTGGATGCCATCATGCTCTCCAGAGCAGAGATGGAAATGCTGACTGCCATTGCCATGTGCTTCTCTTTGGGACAATGTAAGACCTGCCAGGATGGCAGGGATGAGGGGGGTGGCTGGGGCCTCATGTGCATGGACTGATTTCCTGGACTATGACCCAAGTGAGCACTGGCTCCTTTGTTGGATGGACTTATGGATTTTGGACAATGTAAAATACCCTGATGGAGTTGGGGGGCAGCTTTGCTGGAAGCCTTTCCTATGGCTAGAAAGAAGGTCAAGGACATTTTGCGCTTTTGGCAAAGTACTTAGAGACTGGTGAAGTGTACCTCTGTAATTGTTGAAATTGTATAATTTGTCATGTTGTTGTAATTTGTGTAATGTGCCTTGCAACCATATGCAGTACACAGCTCACAGCAAGCCAACCATTCTGTGTTTGGATGCTGGGACCTTTGTGGGAAGGGTGTGCGCATGGACCTACGTCCATTTTTTACAATCAAAGTGGAACTGTGTTTAATGGCACCTAGAAGTTCTCTGTAACACAATGGGAGGGAAATGACATCCCAACCCCTAGGAGGAATCCCCTGTTTAAGACCCTCGTTCTATTTCCTAACTAGTCAAACATTACAGAAGCTTGCCTCATTGTTTAATCCAGCTAATCTATTAGCGTATAGTATAATAGGTATTATAGTTGTTTTAGTTCTACCAGGGTTCCGTTGCATAATGCATAGCATTCAAAAGCTACAACAACAGCAAGCTGTCATTCATCAAGTCCAATTGGCCTTAATTAAAAGAGAAGGGGGAGATGTGGAGTGAGTGCAGAGTGCATTCCTAGCAGCTGTGGCTGATGCAATGCTGTGAGAATACCCCAGCTCCCAGTACCCTCTTGGGTATACCCAGAAAGGGAGCTTGCCCGCTATAATGAAGTGACTCAGCACCAACCACGCAGCTCCCTGATCTTTTCAGCCATTGGCTATGAAGGACACACTGTAACATCCTATTATTGGCCGAACCCATGTATACAAGCTAGTTTACTTCCTGGATAAAGTGGATCTGTGTCACTGAACCTGGTCCCTGGAGTTGGGTCTTTGCGTCTCCATCGTGTTCACCCCCAGCAGGACTTGTCCACAGCAGTCGACATGGGGAGGTGGCTCACAGGAAAGGTAAAGGTTTGGCAGAGTACACAGAATATGGAAACAGACTCTTCTGACCAACACAACTCATATGGTATCCATCTCAGGTTACAACCTCCTGACACATGACAGCACAGACACCCAAGAGAAGCCTAGGCACATCCGGAGAATAATCAGCTTTTTTAATTGTGACCCAAATCAATAATAAAAAACATGTAGAGCCTACAGGAGGTTAGCCCATCTCTCAACCTAGTTTCTCCTGGAGAGACTCAACACTTGCCAGATGGACAGTCATATTCAGAAAAGCAGGTTTCTGAGGCGATTGATCTCAGACCCTCCCTTCTCTCCCACTGAAAGCTTCAAGCCCCCCACCAGCTAAAGAGCCAGCGCCTCTGAGTTTTGGAATAAACCCCGAGGGTAGCACATGGCAGTCAGCAGAACACACTTCGGGACCATCTGGAATTCATTTGAATATGTGCCACTGTGCCTGGCATATGGTAGGTACTTAATCAGTTTCCCTACCACCTTTATAACCAAGTTTGATTCTTGATTTTCAGAAAGTTGAGGAAAAATGAGACAATTATTTTTGAAGTATTTATTACAATCTTTCTCAAATAAGCTGATGAGGTTTCTTCTGCTCTTTCACTTCTCAAGAGAATAAAACTGAATTACAGAGTTAGGAGGGTCATGAGCATTAGAAGGTTTCCATTTGCTCCCTTTTATGAAATGAGCCAACTCTAACCCAGAGAAACATTTTTATGAGATGGGAGTCTCTACAGAGACAAACCATTTTATGTTATGACCCACAGCATGGAGAAATGGGTTCTTTTTCACAAAGATCTAGGGTTATTCCCAGAACCATATAATTTCAGACCTTCCCCCTCCTGGAGTAAAATTTATATTCTAAGATTACATAAGAGAAGCAAATCTTCAACTCACACATATGTATTAATGGTGATTATAAAGGGGATGTAGGAACAGTACAGCATTGGAAGATTGATTGTCTAGTCCATTCAGGATGTGAAACAAAATGCCACAGACATTATAAACAGTAGAACTTTGTCATAGTTCTGGAGGCTGGAAAGTCCAACTCAAGGAGTCAGCAGATTCAGTGTGTGGTGAGGACTCATTTACTTGGTTTATAGACAGCCGTCTTCTCCCTGTGTCCTCACATAGTGGAAGGGGCAAAGGAGCTCTCTGGGGTGCTTTTTATAATGACTCCAATCCTACTCACGAAGGTTCCATTGCCCTGACCTGGTCACCTCCCAAAGGCCCCTCTGGCTAAGGCCATCACACTGGGGGCATAGGTCTTGACATAGAAATTTGAGGGATCACAAACATTCAGTGCATAGCAGAATACAAGGGAGATCAGGAAAGAAGTGCATAACTATATTTGAGCCTCTACAGTTCCTGGTTAATTAAGAGACAGAATGGAAAAATTGCAGCTTTCATTAACGCCCATGCTATTTGACTATACTGCTTTTACCCCATGAATTATGTAAGATTTCTAACAGCTTTGAGGAAATGCTATCTTAATGCAAACTGATTCCAAAACAGAGCACTCATCAAGTCAGAGCCTGGCTGACTCTCCCAGGCTGCTTGTTGAAATGTGCTTCCCAGGACTCTGACTGAGCTCTGCTTAATCAGAATCAGAACCTTGAGCCCTAAAGACTCCGTGTTTTCAATAAGCTCTCCATGTGGCTTTCAGTCCTCATCAGAGTTTGAGAATCTGTGACAAAACCCCAATTCAGGAGCAAGCCCAGAAAGTCTTGAACTTTTTGCCCTTAAAGAAAAAAGGATTAAGTCAATAAAAAGGAGAGCCTGGTTGCTTTGCACAGTTGTTTGAATCTCCTAGAGAACTCTGTGGACAGGGGCTCTAATCAAACCCGTAAGGAGAAAGCTGCGATAGGAAAGGTTTGCACTCAACCCATAGAGCTAGTTGAATGAGATCGATAATTTTGCCAAAACCTAATAGTGCAGGGCTGCCATGAATAACTTTAATATTTTAAAGCCCCCACAGTGCAGCCAGGACCTCCAGCCAATTCAGGGAGACTTTCCAATGTCAGTGTCAACTGAAGTCGTGAAGATACTCTCAGTTTACACTGCAACTTAGTTTACGTTGCAAGAGAAAAAAGAAAAGTGAGTCATATTAACATACTAGAAAAAGATAAACAATTTTAGCTGATTTGACACAAAATAGCAACCTCACCAAAAAAATCATAATATTGCATTATAAAAAGTGTCAACAAACTAATTAGTGAGTATTATCTAATTCAATAGTACTTAATTCATTGCACATACAAAAACAAAAAAACTCAGTGTCCTGAAGTATTAGTAATTGTATGTGAATGAAATTTAATAAAAGTTTTTCCATATTTCACCATAATCTTAAAAATTTGCACCATATTATCAATAACGAGTTATATAGTTGAATGGACCTTTTCTAAACTATCAAAGATGTTTTAAAAAGTCTGATTAATCATGATATAAAGATTACATTATCCTTCTATTCCCTTTATAAAAAATAATCATAAAACCATTGCCATCTAAAGGTAAAGGGTATATGATATTGAGTCACAGTGCCCAGATATTTGGTCAAGGATTATTCTGGGTGTTTTGAAGGTAGATGAGATTAACATTTTAATTAGTGTACACTGAGTAAAGTAGATTACCCACCAGACAAGTGTGAGTGAGTGTGGGGCAGCTGTGTTGGGCTTGCTTGCTGGTTTCCCGGCTGCAAGCACTTTGCCTGACTGGTGCACAAATGTGTGGCAGTGCCACGTGTGCATAGCCTACGTAAGGCTATGGGTGCTTGTGCTCGGAGGATTGTGGATGGGGGTTGCCTGCCCGCCACTGTGAGGGGCCATTCGGGCCATTCTTGTTGTTTGTCTGCCTGAGAAACGGTTCCCCCTGCCTGTGTGCTTGTCTGCCACTGTGAGACTCTATTAAACGAAATGGCCCAACCCTTTCTGGCTCCACAGTTTCTCTACCATCTGCCCGAATCCAATGTGAACCTGCCTGGCCTCGGCCACTGGCATTACAGTGAGCCTCATCTAATCAGTTGAAGACTTTTAATAGAACAAAAAACCAGAAGAATTTTGACAAAGATGGCCTTTGGGCTCAAACTGCAGCACTTCTCTGAGTCTTCTCCCTGCTGTCCTATCTTGTATATTTTGTACTTACCAAGTCTTCACAATAGCATGAGCCAAGTTTTTAAAAATAAATAGATGCATAGATAAATTATACAGATGATAGATAGATAGATAGATAGATAGATAGATAGACAGACAAACAGATGAACCATTCCTTGGGAAAGGTGCGGGGTAAGCAGGCAATATGGTACATATGTGAGGTGTGAAACCACCCAGGGCCTGACCTGTGGCGGAGCAGTGGATAAAGCATCGACCTGGAACGCTAAGGTCACAGGTTTGAAGCCTCTGGTTTCCCTGGTCAAGGCACATACAGGAGTTGATGCTTCTTGCCCCTCCCTCCTTCTCTCTGTCTCTGCACCCTCACTCAAAAATGAATAATTAAAAAAGAGAAACCACCAACATATTTCACAATGTACATGAAACTTTTACAAGACAAAATTCTTAAACAAAAAGGAATTGTTACAGTGAGAATAAGGTATTTAGAGATCTAATTTCTAATAACAGTTCTTTGTTGAATTCTAAACTGGGTCAGTGTTATAAGGGAAGATCTGGGGAAACTATGCTAGTCATTATGATAAAATGCATTTTATACTTAGTGTTTTAGCAACCTATCTGTTCCAAAGAGATGAAGAGTTTAACTTAAAGAATTCCTCTACTAATAATATTATTTATTTTAAGAGTAAACAAATGTAAAGAAAATGGATAAATAAATTTCATTTTTTAAAAATTTACACTTACCAAAATCACGAAAATACAAATCTATTAAAAATATACCTTGTATTTGATGTTTATGTCACATTATCTAAGTACATCCAGGTATGTAAATTTACATTTTTATTTCACATCTTTGCATTTCTGATATACATATAACAGGACAATGAACATCTTTGCAATATTCAACCTTAAAACCCTGCTTCAGGAAACAAAATTCTCAGTTGCCTCATTCTTTCTACATATATACGAATACAATTCTAAATAACAGGAGTGAAAATCAAGGTTGGTAAAAAAAAAAAAAGTGACTAAATTTTTGTACCATCTGAGTTTATTTCTACTTAATATTTAAATAATTACCAAATTATTATTCAATAGGTAACATTTCTTTGGGAGCTCCTTAAACTTTTAAAGAAGCTTACTTAGTTGTTTCTGGGTTTCTTAAAATCTTCATGCAGCTGACAACAGTTACACACCAATGATGCTTAATATTGGCATTACCGTGCTATGTATTCACCTAAGATATATTTTTAAAAATGGTAGTCAATATTATCTATCTTTTGTGAAAATATCTTGCCAGGCTAAAAAATGAAAAATCATTTCTTCAATTAGGCAAAGGAAAAGGACAGTCCAGTGCAACACAGTCCTAATTTTAAACAAAATAATCAGATTGAATGAAAGATGTTAGCATTTTAGTTATAATCTTATGAATTTCAAATATACCTAAATTACATTGTAATACTAGATGACTGCTTGTTCATTATGTTCAATGTTGCCCATGAGAACTTTTGTATCACTAATTCCTGCATTTGACCTACTGTTAAAATAGAGAGTGTTTTCAAAAGTATTCTCTTGAGGTAAATGCACACGTCTCTTCTTATAAAACAAATATGCAGCCGTGCCCGCACCCATTGCAATGAGAAGGATCACAACAACGATCCCTCCTGCCACACCAGAGGACGATTTAGTAGGGGTCATCTTCCTTGACTGAGCTAGAGAGATAAACAAAACCATTAGGGAAAAGGAGAGAAGTGGAGGGTCGAATGCTATGGAGAATAATATAACTTCTTTTTTTGAAAAACTAAAATGCATAAATATTCATTCCAGTAACATTCGTCAAACAGAATTGCAGGGCATGAAAACAGAATAGAGGATTATTTTAGATTATTTTTCACTTGCAAAACTACTATTTCATTTATCTATGTAGCATAGAGCTACATAGAGAATCAATGTTTTAAAATAGTTATACCTATTTCAAAATAATTTAAGGTTGCCTACCATATATATTATATGAAGATAAGTAGAATAGTAATAGTAATAATGATGACAATAAAAAGCAAGTATTAGGAAAAAGCGAAAACAGTTGTAGAAACTAGGGTTCGTGAGTGTAATTAGTTCACAAATAACACCTATGAGGTTCATAAGGGAGTTAGTTGCTGGAAGCCATAAATCTCACTGAGTTTTTTTAGCAGCCAACCAAATGAGTGAAATAAGATGGCAAGTTATGCATAAAATTAAAATTAAAGCTATTGCTGACAAAAGAAAAAACCTTTTGGGAGAAATTTCTTCTATGTGTTCTTATAAGGCAACTCTTTGTAACAAAGCAGTCAATATCTTTAAAAACATAAATAGTAAAACCACCAGCCTGATTCTAAAGCCTGCTTTTCTAGAGCATAAATCAAGGGAGACAGATAATATAATGGCAAAGGCTAGTTAGTAGCTCAAGCAATTCTATTGAGAGTATAGTGGGTATAGGAAGGGATCATGATGGTTTTCTAAACAAACTATATTGTTACATTATGAATAAGAAACTTGAAATTGTATAATGGTCTTACCTCTTGTTGTCATTAATGTGGGGGTAGGAGCAGCATCAACAACTGTTGGTAAAATAATAAATATATTAAATATTTATTAAAATTCAAAATAATTGCATATAGATAATATTACTTGATTCACAGATACATCGAATCCTCCATGTTTGGATTATGTAATATAATATGTTATATAATATAGATATTAGGTAGATAGATCTGATATACAAATAGATCTATCTATCTATCTACTCTATAACAGCACTCTACAGTTGTCTGCTTAATTTGAATATATCAGAATATTTGAAAATAGAAGGGTTGGCAAATGTAGGCTTACAGTTATAATACAAATGAATAATACAATAATTAATAAAAATAATACAAAAATAAACTGTTTTGTGTACTCACAACTACTGTAAACTTATTTTTGCTCTTCCTTTTATACAATTCGCCAATTTTCATTTCAACCATTGAAATTCACTCTCAAAAATCTAACCACTCTACCCATAAATAATATATTTTAGTCTAGCAGTTTTGAAACTGTCCCATGAAAGCCTCTGGTATTACAAGGCATTTAAATGAAAGTGAAATAAGATCCCAACACTGAACCAAAGGGTATGTGATATCTTCAAACAGAGTTTTAAAAGACTAAAGAACTACAAAATTCTAATATAATAAAATATACAGGGGGTAGCATATAAATTTATCTAATTCATTTATTTAAATATTTTATCTAATTAATAGTGTTATCTGTAGAAGAGGAGATATGTGAAGTGGAATGCATAAAAATATCATTGAAGTTCAGATAGTAACACATCGTGGGCAAATAACACTATTAATTCACCCAATCCTCCATATTCTTCCATAGTCTGCCACTCAATCTAAGAAGGAGGCTTAATTGGTCTTAAAAGACTTATTCCTTACATCTTATATGATTTATTCTTACATGATTTATTGAATAAATTCTGATTCCCTTGCAGAACCTGCCCCTTCTAGTCTGCCAAGGTGACTGTCCACCCCTTTTCTTCTCATGCCATAGGCTTTGTAGGCTGGCTCTCAAACTGCAATTTCACAAATCCATGTGAACAGAAATCCCTTTATAAATAGATTGATAAATCAAAACTACTACATTAGATAAGCATACAGGGAATGTTTTGTGCTCACATAGAGCTGCAGACAGCAACTGATTACTGTAGTAGACTGAATTTTTCACTTACGCAGGGAGACCTTGCAAGGAATCTGTAATCACATTACAATCCCACACCTGACACCTTAATATTAGAAAGCAATGGAGGCCTGTAAACATACATACCACAGGGCAAATCCTTACTTACTTTTTGGTCGTTTACAAATATATCCTTTGTAGGAAGAACAGTGGATATTATTCCAAAGTCCAGAAGATGCAACTAAAGCTACACATTCATTTCGTTCACCAGAGGGTTCTCCTGAGTTCCAGTTGACATAGGACACTGGATTTTGGTTTATCCATAGCCACTTTCCTGATTATCAAATATAGCCAATAAAAACACAAATTAAAATAATCTATCTTAAAATAAGTTCAACTCATTTATTTAAAACTTTTAAGCATATTATTTTATGCTATAATCAACACTTGTTTACAGCTAGATTTTTAATAGGCAAGACTATAATGACTAATTATTATAAGGAAGAAAACTCAGAATATGTTGCTGATATGGCGTTAGTTGAAGATTTATTCCTAATTAATACAAATATGTACACTTATCCTTCTCTAAGTTTTTTTCTGGAAAAAGACAGACAATATTTTTGAAGCTTCTTAAACTAATTTAGCTACAGAAGCGATTATTTTAATTAGCAACTTTCAGGATAATATAATATATAGGTCATTTAAAAATTCAGATCTTATTTCAAATGATAATGTAAGTTTGAATTTTCAAACTATTCACAAATTAACCATTATTTAAAGCAAGACTTTCTGGAACTGAAACTTTGTTTAACATACTGAAATATAACAAATATAACAAATACTTGTGATTAAATCATCATCCTGCAAAAATTAGCTTAGGCCCTGGCCAGGTGGCACACCAGAGATTGCAGGTTCGATCCCCAGTCATGGCACATACAAAAGGCACTCAATGAGCACAAAATTAAATGAAACAACTAAGTGAAACAAATTGATGCTTCTCTCTCTCATTCATCCCACATTAAAAAAAAATGGAAAAAAAATTTTTAATTACCTTCAACATTTCTGAATAATCCTATCCAAAAATTGGTTTTGCCTTGAAGTGGCTCAACTCGATATGACAGAAAACTTGATTCAGCAGCACTTTCAATGGAAACCAAAGAGGAATCTGCAAAATATAAAAGAACAAACATGACGGAAATACATTTTATTAAGTGAAAATGCTTTTTTTAATGACAGTATTTATATTAAGAGCAATATAAATCATTCTTATGTGCCCACGTAAGGGGAAAAATTATATTATTTTTTATTTTTAGTGAGTTTATAGGGGTGACATTGGTTAGTAAAATTATATAGGCTTCAGGTGTACAATTCTATAATATATCATCTGTATATTGTATTGTGTGTTCACCACCTCAATTCAAATCTCCTTCCATCATCATTTACTCCCTAAGAGGAAGAATTTTAAGGAGTGGATATTTGTCCTTTCAGAATTTCAGTATCTATTCTGAAATAAGCATCATTTCTGTACAAGCACTAAATGAGTTGCCCCAGGATATGCAAAGTTGAGTAAGATATAGAATGTCTTAAGCAGGTAATAATAACATACATAGTTATCAGCAGAAAGTATAAAAAAATCTTAGAAAATAAAGTAAGTACAACATACTATGGACATGTCAAACAGGGAAAGGATTTGTTTTTAGGTGAAGCAACTAAAAGGAAGCATGTAGGAAATAAAATTTAAGATATTAAGGAGCATAAGATTTCAAGTATAAAGAATAAAAAATAATCCCAGGATGAAGAACGAGAGAGAAGATAAGGGAAGCATAGAGCTTCTTCGGGAACAGAGATGGTTCACTGATAATGAAATCCTTTAAATTGTTTAATGGTGATAAGATGTAGACAGAAGACAGACAGACAGATAGATCTATTGGGAGGAATTAATAGTGTGAATAGATATTGAAGTTTGGCTGGACTGATACGGTGAATGGGTGAAAAAAGACTTGGGTTTTGGATTAGACTCACTGCAGTTGTGAGGAGATTGGTATTTCGGGCAATGTGGTGATAAAGAACACTTGTTTTTTTCAACAGAACAATGCAAAGCATCGCAGGAATATTAATCGAGCTGTTATGCATAGGACTGTACAAAGGAAGAAGAGACAAAACTGAAAGACTGGTTCATTGACTATGTTATTGAGAACACACATTAGATTAAGTCTGATTCAGTGTCAGCATTAGATTTTATAGCAAATAACTATAGCTTTTTAATAACAACTAATAATAACTAATATATTTTAAGCACTTTATACCATTTTGCTTTGGGATTTATAAGCATGACATCACTAAAATTCTCATCACTTTTATTTGTCATCACTAATAACCACCTTATTAAATGGGTACTATTGGTACCCCATTTTATAGTTAAGTATAATATAAAATACAGAAGGTGCCCTGGCCGGTTGGCTCAGCGGTAGAGCGTCGGCCTAGCATGCGGAGGACCCGGGTTCGATTCCCGGCCAGGGCACACAGGAGAAGCGCCCATTTGCTTCTCCACCCCTCCGCCACGCTTTCCTCTCTGTCTCTCTCTTCCCCTCCCGCAGCCAAGGCTCCATTGGAGCAAAGATGGCCCGGGCGCTGGGGATGGCTCTGTGGCCTGTGCCCCAGGCGCTAGAGTGGCTCTGGTCGCAACATGGCGACACCCAGGATGGGCAGATTATCGCCCCCTGGTGGGCAGAGCGTCGCCCCTGGTGGGCGTGCCGGGTGGATCCCGGTCGGGCGCATGCAGGAGTCTGTCTGACTGTCTCTCCCCATTTCCAGCTTCAGAAAAAATGAAAAAAAAAAAATACAGAAGGTAAATAATTTGCCGTGATTTTAATAATAGTAGAAGTCAAAGTCATGGCATGATCCAGGCATTCTGAATCTTGAGGGCTTCTGCTTAACCATATGCCCACATCCCATGTAACTGGGTCCTGGATTATCCCCTTGATGTTTGCACTGCATGATTACATAGTATATTAGGGAATATATTTCATAGACAATAGCCATTTCAAAATAATTGTGACCTATTTCAATAATTGATAATTATTCAAATTATTTACAGAAAAATATAATCTAAAACTAAGTTTCTACATAGTCATTGCAAATATTTTAAAAACATTTTAATTTAAAAAGTCCAAAGTAGAATTCAGATGAAATCATAAGGAATCACATAGTAAGGACCCCTGAAAATCCAGTGCTTCATGAAAGCAATAAGAACATTAACAAATTTGTCAAACTCAAATTTTTTCATAACCCTGAAAATTAGCCAATGGCTTATAACCATCCAGAAAGCATTTATTCAAAATAAAGATTAAATTTTGGTAGGAACAGTGAGCTTCATGGTGTTATAACTCACCCTAATCTCATCATCTTATCTTTAGCTCTGTGGTTGCCTTAAAAACCAACAGTCCCAAGTCAAATTGAAAACCAGCAGCCTAGAAGACACTGGAAAAATCCAAATGGTGTTGGAGTTTTTCCAAAGTCCCATTCTCAAAGAATTTCTATTATTTGATCTCTTTGACAGTTCTCTGGAAAACGTCACTTGAAAAACTTGCCTTTACTTGACCTGACTCAGGGCTCATCCAGTGAAACAGCCTTTCCCTGGGCAGTGTTTGCCAAAAACTATCAGTGGCAATTGTGTAACATCTCAGCTACCTGAGTTAGTGATAACAGTTGAGGGAAACAATAAGCTAACCAAAAAATTTTAAAGGAAAAACTGAAGAATGAGATGTATACAAGGAGCTTAAAAAAGCACTGACCTATTCCTGGGAATCTAGAAGGCGACAGATGCCTGACCTGTGGTGGCGCAGTGGATAAAGCGTCGACCTGGAATGCTGAGGTCGCCGGTTCGAAACCCTGGGCTTGCCTAGTCAAGGCACATATGGGAGTTGATGCTTCCAGCTCCTCCCCCCTTCTCTCTGTCTCTCTTTCTCTCTCTCTCTCCCTCTCTCTCTCCTCTCTAAAAAAAAAAAATGAATAAAAAAAAAATAAAAAATTTAGAAGGCGACAGATATGTATTGGGGTGTGCACATGCCCAGGATTATGTTAATTCTCATGAAAAATCTGGGAAGTCCCTAAGCGCTCACCTCTGGCTTACCCCAAAGCAGTGCACAAATGTGAAGTGAAGGCTAAGGCAGAGTTTTAAACTATCTTCTTTTTGTTTATAATTCTTTTTAAAATCTTATCTGATCTAAAAACCCTGCATAAAGCAATAATTAAAAATCTGTGCTAATGGGCATACAATGTATAAAATACATTTGTATGACAACAATATTACAAAGAATTGCAGAAGAAATAGAGCTATAGAAGAGAAAAAGTTTTGTATACCTTTAAGTTAAATTGATATTAATCTTAACTAGATTGTTGCATATTATTAAGATGTTACTTGTCATTGTGAAGGTAAACATGAAGAAAATAACTAAATAAAACAGTAAAATACAAAACAAGAAAATTAAAATGGTACACTAGAAAGTATATATTTAACATAAAAGAAGGCATAATTGAAATAATAGAGGAACCAAAAGATGTAAGACATACGGAAACCAAAGGCAAAATGACAGCCATAAATCCTAACTTATCAGTAGTTACATTAAAGATAAATGGTGGTTTAGCATTCCAGTCAAAAGACAGGTTGCAGAATAAATTTAAATTAAAAATAAATAAATAAAAATAAATTTTAAAATGATTCAATTACATGCTGTCTATAAAAGACACACTTGAGATTCAAAGACACAAGTATGCTGAAAGTAAGAGCGTGGAAAAGATAAGTAATGCAAATAGTAACTTAAAGGCAGCTGGAGTGGCTACTCTGATATTACATAAAATAAATGTTTAAATAAAACTTGTTGCTAGAAAATAAATTCCAAACAAAAGAACAAGATAAATCTCCAAATGATGTTAATAAAACAGAGATAAGTGATTACTTGATAGAGAGTAAATTACAGAGCTAAAGAATACAATCACTAAAATATTCAATAGAAGGGCTCAACAGTTAACTAGATAAATTGAAAGAAAAGGAACAGTGAACTCAAAGAAAGGGCATTCAAATACAGCAAGGGGAACAAAACGAAAATAAGAATGAGAAAGAGTGACTTGTAAAACAACAAATGAACCAATATATGCATTATAGTAATCACAGGAGGAGAAGAAAAAGAGAATAGGACAGAAAGTTTATTTGAAGAAATAATGGCTGAAAACTTCCCTAACCTGGAGGAAAAAGATAATTTAAATCCAGGAAGTTCATAGAATACTAAATACAATGAATCTAAAAAGACCCCTATCTAAACATAGTATATATAATTAAATTGTAAAAAGTTAAAAAAAGAGACACAGTCTCAAAAATAGTAACAAATGCTATTTGTTACATACAAGAGAACCCCTATAAGACTGTAAGTCAGGGGGCCTGATCTGTGGTGGCATAGTGGATCAAGCGTCAACCTGGAATGCTGAGGTTGCTGGTTCAAAACCCTGGGCTTGCCCAGTCAAAGCACATATGGAAGTTGATGCTTCCTGCTCCTCCCCCCCTTCTCTCTCTCTCTCTCTCTCTCTCTCTCTCTCTGTATCTCTCTCTCTCTCTCTCTCTGTTCTCTAAAATGAATAAATAATTTTTTTTAAAAGACTGTAAGTCGGTTTTTCAACTGAAACTTTGCTGGCCAGAATGGAGTGGGATAATATATTTTAACCACTGAAAGAAAAAACTGCCAACCAAGAATATTCTACCTAGCAAAATTTTCCTTCAGAATTAAAGGAGAGTTTTTTTCAGATAAAGAAAAACTAAAAGAGTTAATCTATAATAAAACAGCCTTATAAGAAATGTTTTAAAAAGTTCTTTAAGCTGAAATAAAATAATTAGTAAAACAGAAACATTTAAAAATATGAAACTCATCAATAAAGGTAAATATACGGTAAACTCAGAATGTTCTGATATTGTAATGGTGGTGGATAAATCACTTATAACTGTAGTATAAAATTTAAAAAAGACAAAACTACTAAAAATGACTATAAATACAATACTTTTAATGGATATACAATATAAAAAATGTAAATCGTGACATAAAAAACAAAATGGGGGATATAAAATGTAAAGCTTTTGTATGCATTCATAGTTAAGTTATTATCAGCTTTAAATAGACTGTTATAACTATAAAATATTTTATGCAAGCCTTATGGTTAACCACAAAGCAAAAACCTAGAGTAGATACACAAAAGATAAAGAAAAGGAAGCTGAGCATACCACTACAGAAAATCATCAACTCACAAAGGAAGTGAATAAGAGAGGAAGAAAGGAACAAAGAAACTACAAAATATCCATAAAACAATTAAAATGTCAACAGTAAGTCCAACCTATTAATCCCTACTATGAATAAAAATTTACTGAATTCTCCAAATAACATAGAGTGAATGAATGAATTAAAAGGTACAAGATCCAACTACATGCTGTCTATAAGTAATTTATTTCAGCTTTATGAATACCTGTAACTCAAAGTAAAGGGATGGAAAAAATTATTCCATATAATTGGGAAGCAAAAGAAAGCAGGTTTGATACTTTTATCAGACAAAATAGACTTTACTAAAAACTATAATCAGAGATAAGAAGGTCATTACATAATGATAAAGGGGTCAATTTAATCAAAATATATAACAACTGTAAATATATATGTACCAAACTTTGAAGCACCTTCATATATAAAGTAAATATTAACAAATATAAAGGAATAAAGAGACATAAAAACAATAATAGTAAAAGACTTCAATACCCACTTTCAACAGTGGATAGGTAATCCAGACAAAAACAAAATCACTAAAGAAACAATGGACTTAAACTACCCATTAAACCAGATGCACCTAACAGATATATACAAAACATTTCATACAACAACTGAAGAATACATATTCTTCTCAGGCACACATAGAACAATCTCAGGTTGGAAAACATGTTAGGCCACAAAAATGTCTCAATAAATGTAAGATTGAAATCATATCAAGCATCTTTTCTAACTACAGTGTTATAAAACTATAAATCAATTATAAGAAATAAAAAATTTACACATATATAGAGATTAAGCAATGTGCTTTTGAACATTCAAGGAGGGTGTAATATATATGTAATGAAATATTACTTAGCCTTTAAACAGACAGGAAACCTGTCATTTGCAACAGTGAAAGGCATTATGCTAAATGAAATAAGCCTGATAGAGAGAGACAAATACCTCACGATAGCAGAGTTATATGCAGAACTTAAAAAAAAAAGTCAAAGTCACAGAAACAGAAAGTAGAATGGTGGTTGGTGCAGGTGTAGGGGCAGGGGAAATGGGGAGAGGCTGGTAAAAGGGTACAAACTTTCAATTATAAGATGAATAAGGGCTGAGGATTTAATGCATGACATTGTGACTACAGTTGATAACACTGTATTTTATTACTGAAATTTGCTAAGAGAGTAGAACTTAAGTGTTCTCACCAAAAAATAAAAAAAAGGTAAATATGTGAGGTGATGACGTACTAATTAACTTGGTGGGGTCAGTTCTCTCACAATGTTATGTATTGCAAATTATCATGTTGCAGGTTTTAAATGTATTATATTTTTATGTTAATTTTACTTCAGTAAAGCTGAAAAAATATAAATATAAATGTAAAAAGCCAAAGCTCAAGGTTAACTTTTAAATGGGCCTGAAGGAAATGAGACTAGAACTCTTGTACACCACTGTTGGATGAAGAACTTTGATGTATGTAGGGCATAGTCAAAATTAAGTAAAAAAAAAGAAAAGAAAAAATCAGTGCAATTTAATTCAATGAATTTTTAAATATATCCTAAACAATTAACTTTATTTGACATATTTGATATTTTTATTTTGGGAGAAAATTATACATTTATGTCAGGTCTATCTGAGTTTTCTTTTGTCTTTCTTCATAAATGAGATAACCAGATATAAACACTTTTCCATCACTGGTAAA
Source organism: Saccopteryx bilineata (assembly GCF_036850765.1). Taxonomy (NCBI): domain Eukaryota; kingdom Metazoa; phylum Chordata; class Mammalia; order Chiroptera; family Emballonuridae; genus Saccopteryx; species Saccopteryx bilineata. The sequence continues at coordinate 155,706,727 of NC_089494.1, forward strand.
GCAAAATGGTTCTTGGGCACTTGTGAAACCCAAGCTTCTCGGTGATAAGGCATGAAAAAAATACTCTAAATAACTAAGAATGAGAATCCTAACAACTTAGTATATTATAACCAAAAGTAAGAAAATAATAATTTGTTCAGTAAATGATTATTTTCTACCAAATTCTTGAAGATTTTTGAGGCTACAATCTCGGTGTGGGGGAGGCATAATCATGACCATTCTGTTACAACATAAACTATTAAGCAAAATAAACAGGTATTTTTATGTTCCTTGTTTTTAATGACAATATTATTAGTATCATGGTAATCCAGAATGGATGACTGTGGGTTTTCTTACAGTAAATGTGGTACTTACCCATTCGAAGACATTCCAGAGATGCCTGGCCCCAGTTCCTTGTATATGAAGACTCAATATAGTAGCAGTCACCATGGAAAGGAATCCACGCTGAGAGCTCTGAGTCCGGGCATCTGCCAGGCAGTTGTGGAGGCTCAGTGGCAGGGATATCTGTGAAAGAAACACATTAAAATAAAGTAAAACCTGAAGTTTCTGTAGTATATAAAAAAATATTAGAATAACAATAACATTAATAAAAATTTTAAAGTTCTAATGCTAATCATTTAAATATGCCATTTTTATTACTGGGTTTACTTTTTTTTTTTTCATTTTAAATACATTTTAATAGGATGTACTAAGTTATTATGGCAATCAATCACACTCATAATTAAGAATGTAGATCTATAGATACCCGTACAATGTTAAGTTCCAAAAAACAAAGCCACCCAAAAACAATTTTTTTTTCTAAAGCTGGAAACGGGGAGAGACAGTCAGACAGACTCCCGCATGCACCCGACCGGGATCCACCCGGCACGCCCACCAGGGGGCAATGCTCTGCCCCTCCGGGGCATCGCTCTGTCGCGACCAGAGCCACTCCAGCACCTGGGGCAGAGGCCAAGTAGCCATCCCCAGCGCCCGGGCCATCTTTGCTCCAATGGAGCCTTGGCTGCGGGAGGGGAAGAGAGAGACAGAGAGGAAGGGGGGGTGGAGAAGCAAATGGGTGCTTCTCCTATGTGCCCTGGCCGGGAATCGAACCCGGGTCCCCCACACGCCAGGCCGACGCTCTACCGCTGAGCCAACCAGCCAGGGCCCAAAAACAATTTGTTAAAGACAGTCCTCCTTCAAGACACACTTTGTTTTATTATTATTTGGCTGGATAAAAGTGTTGGTAAATTCTAATCCCTCTTAACCCTTCTTAGCAATGGGTGATATCTGTGATATAACTAAATATTAGTATAGGTAGAAGTATAGGACATTATCACTGTCCAACTCTAAGATTGCATTCTAAAACACTATCATAATATCACTGACTGATGAATGTACATGCATTCTGATAAAATTATTTTGAAATTGTTATGCTATCAACATCAAAACTAATCATAACTTCTTAGGGATCTAACATAGATTCAGAGAATAACCTCAATAATAAAAATTCTTACAAAGAACAAAATAACTCTTGCAATGAAAAAAATTTCTATCTCCAATATCTATGTATATTTATTGATTACCAAGTCAGTTGTTTGTTAGGTAAAGGAATATGTGCTATCTTATTCTTAAATTCCCCAAGACATTTCTGGTTTAATATCAACAGTAATATGGTATTTGCTTATTAAGAAAATTGCAAATCTCTGGGTTGTTTTTGTATACTTAATTACCCCTTGATCTTTTGCAGAGAGAATAAAAACTTTCATTGCAATGTGCTGTCTTCCAGTAGCCATCAAGATCCAGATAAACACATGCTGACTTCAGTTTGGGCTCATCAATGCCCCAATTAGTGTATCTCACCCTCCATTTATCAATCCAAACATATTCACCATTGGTCTGCAAAAACGAAAACAGCCATTACTACAGAGTCTTGCTTCATCTGGAAAATTCCAGAAGGACCGAATGAAGAGTTAAGAATATATTTAAGACTATGATTTGACAAAGGACCTTCAACATTCAGGAATTTTAAAAAACATCATGAATCATTTCCACCGAATCAAATTCAGTAAATGCAGCCTTTCTTAAGAAGACTACAATAAATATATCTTTTTTTTTTTTTTTTTTTTGTATTTTTCTGAAGTTGGAAACAGGGAGGCAGTCAGACAGACTCCCGCATGCGCCTGGCCAGGATCCACCCGGCATGCCCACCAGGGGGCGATGCTCCACCCATCTGGGGCGTTGCTCTGCTGCAACCAGAGCCATTCTAGCGCCTGAGGCAGAGGCCATAGAGCCATCCTCAGCGCCCGGGCCAGCTTAGCTCCAATGGAGCCTTGGCTGCGGGAGGGGAAGAGAGAGACAGAGAGGAAAGAGAGGGGGAGGGGTGGAGAAGCAGATGGGCGCTTCTCCTGTGTGCCCTGGCCGGGAATCAAACCTGGGATTCCTGCGTGCCAGGCTGACACTCTACCACTGAGCCAGGGCAATAAATACATCTTTAAAAGACAATTTGAAGACTGGCTTTAAAATCTATGTCAGATTCTATAAAACTCATCTGTAAACTTTTAGTGCAAAATGAAAGTTTTATTTTCCAAACAGATAAAATACTTATATCGCCATTGAAATAATAAAATTTAAGTAATTTTCATTGAACTCATGGACCCTGGAAACACATTTCTTCTAATCTTACAGTTCGGTGGTTGTCTATTTTAACTGCATTATTTAATTTATCAAGCCAATTACTATAGATTTAATGATATAATCAAAAGCACATGTTATCTCAAGTTAGGATTTTGTAGTATTCTTCATGTTCAATCAAATAATGCTTATATAATCATGAACTCCATAGTGTAAGGAAAATAATACCACTGTTTTAGTTATAAATATATAGTAGAAAGTCACTTAAGATTTCTAAAAAATAACAAAAGCATATTTCAAACTCATGAAAGAATTGTGACCATGTCTGTGGGAAGAAAATGAATGAATTATCATGCCAAGTAATTTCTAAAAATAGAGTCAACACAGACATAAAATCACAGAAATCATTATGGGACTATTGACATTTAAATGCTCACTTTCCTAATTAGGAAGTACTCATCGCATGAAGTGTAAATTTCAATTTCTGCCTTAATGGTATTAGAAGCCCTATAAAATCTGACACCAACCTACTTTCCAGTTTTATCCCCTTCCATCCTTTTCTCTCTTTTTTGTACTCTTTCCTTAAGTTTCACCATCCCACATTACATTTTAAAGTTTGACTTCCTCTGAGAAGCTCTCCTGGTCCTCTCCTGTGGCACAATTGATCCCTTTTCTCTCTTCTTGTAGCACTTTGTATAACCTCTCTTTGATACCTCTTATAGTATCTATTAATTATTTGTTGACATCTCTGGTTCTTCTACTAGGAAGTTTGCTCGTTGACTCGCTAGGTAAATGGAAGTATGGATGGAAGATAGATGGATCCCTGGGCATCAGAAAAGACTCATTTTAGAAATATTTTGTCAACTCATCACTACTCTTAGTTCTGTAACTCAACTCTCACTCCACCCCATTCTCTGCCAACATGGAACACAGGGAATTGACTGCAATAAAATCTCTTACTCACAGATAGAAGCACCACAACTTCAGGACTGAAAACAACTCTGGAATGGCTTGCCACAAAAAATAAAAAGTATTCTCATCACCCAGAAACTATATCCCTGACCTGCTTTCCTAATTCCCACGGCATATTTGTAATCATGACACTAGAAAGAAATGTCAATGAACAAAACTGCTTAGATGCCAAATTAAATTTTAATATTCAAAAGCAATGTGAAAGTTGTCCATCAATAGGTGAATGAGTAAAGCAGATGTGGTACATATATATTGATACAATAGAATATAACTCAGCCATAAAAAAAAAGAAATGAAAACTTACTATTTGCAATGACAAAGATAGACCTAAAGGGTATTATGCTAACTTATGAAGTAAGTCAGTCAGAGAAACACAAATATTATATGATTTCACTTACTTCTATGTGTAATGTATGGATAATTAGCAATACAAATAAACGAACAAAAAACAGAAACAAACTCATGGATACAAAGATCAAACTGATGGCTGCCAGAGGGGAGAAGGTGCAGGGGTGGGTGGAAAGGGGAAGAGAATTAAGAAGTACAAACTTCCAGTTATAAAATAAGTCACAGGGATTAAATGTACAGCATAGAGAAGAAAGTCAATATTGTAATAACTTTGTATGGTAACACATGGTTACTAGACTTATTGTGGGGATGACTCTGTAAGGTACATATAAATGCTGAATCACTGTGTCGTACATCTGAAACTAACATAATATTTTATGTCAACTCTAAGTAAAAATAAATTTTAAAAAAGCAACATGAGAGCTAATATAAGTTAGATAAGTCTTTATTTGATTTCTGACCTACATCACTAGCTTACTAGATCTTTGAAAGCACTGGATACGTGAAGTACTGGGTCTTATTAATGTTGGTATCATTCACATACCCCAGCACAGTTTCTTACAAATAACAGTTGTTCAACAGGAGGAACAGAAAGGGAATCATATTCAATCACATTTTTATCGATTGTCTCCGGTCAGACATATTTACACATCTTACCAAGTTACTGTTCAGGCCGATCCACACAGGTTCATTAGATGTTTGTATCTGCATCACAGCAAATGCATTATCATAGGGATCTAGAATGCTAGCTACTGAAGAATCGTGAAGCGTGCAGTAATTCTTTGCATCATACCATGATAACTTTAACTTCATGAGAGAATAGCTACTGTTACCATGTCTAATAAAGCCATCTGTTGGGACTGTTGCTGGAGAATGGGGCACCTTAGGGTCTGGAATACAAAAATTATTTTCATTAGCATTATCAATAAACATTACTTTAGTGCCATCAGCACACAACTACTATATTTCATACATCATAAAAATAATCAGAATAGCACAAATGCAAACTCTCAAGTGTTAAAAATACCTTTCTGAGCCATTTCGTACCTGAAAATAAAGTTCTACTTTTAATCAATATGCCTGATTGAATGAAATAATTTCCAAACTGTATTTAGAATACTAAGGTTATTATATAATATGATCAAATCTTTAAGCTTAAAAAAAAAAAAAGCTTGCAAGTTCAATGGGATCTAGTGTCCAGATAAAAGAAATGACATAGCTTAATCCCATAAATTAAAGAACATCTATCATTCTATCATTCCTAATCTTTATCTTTCCATCTCAGTCAAATTTCAAGGTCAAGAACAGTCTTCCTCTCCCTTCCCCCATCTGGTCTAAATTCTGGACAAAGCCATACACGAGTCCCTGGTTCATTTACCCTTGATCTCAGGATCAAGCTGTCCTCTTACACATGATTTCCTATGCCCTTCACTAGGCAGCCCATATCTTATCCAAAATGACTCAGGGGTTGAAGCCCTGTAAGCCAGAGTCTTTCTGGCTTTCTGATCTTCCTTCTTTAATCTCCCAAGTTGAATAGTTGCAGCTTAGATTGTATGTCCTGCAAAGCCTATAATATTTACAGTTTGCCTCTTTACAGAAAAAGATTACCAACCCCTGGTCTACAGTTCTAGATATCCTTGCCTACCAATTTTGTCTTGACCAGTTGTCTGCTTATACTACTATATACCAGCCCAATCCACCATCTGCCTTTAGCTCTCACTACACAAATACCAGACACCCTTCTGACTTTACTGGGAAGACAAAACAAGTCTAATTCATCAAGTGGAGGCAGCCCTGGCTTTCTTCTGCTATTGCTGCCACCTGGTGTTGGTAGAGTACCAAGAGGCTCAGGCCAGGGTCCTTAAAATGTTACATTTTCCAGTTTGGGTTTGTCTTAAACATCTTTGGAAAGTTTCTGGCCCTCTAAAAGTGGCAAATGAGGCTTGAGGATAAAGCTAAAAAACAACAGGCAACTTAGCTCATCTATCTAATTTGCTTTTTTATGAAAACATTCATAGAAAAACTAATAGAGAAAAACTAAAATAATGAGAGGTTAGACTGTGGGTAATAATTTCTCTTCTATATATGCTTTTGTATTTCCTAAATTTTCAACAAAGACTGTATTATTTTAAATCGTTTTTGCATTTACATATACAGTAAGTCCTCAAGTTACAAACAGCCGACTTCCACACAACTTGTACTTATCAACAGAGCGTCATAATGGTTATTGGTAATTAACTGTAATTGGACATCAGTGAAAATGATATCATAGTTATTAGACTCCCACAACAAAGAACTAACCAGTGAAGACCTTATGGAACTAGACAGCAGATGGTAGCTGGTAGCATTTAGAAAAGAAAAAAAGGACCTAGAAACTCCAGAACTGAAAAAGTTTTCTACAGAAGAGTTAGCTGATGCTTTCGTCTAATTCAAGCAGGCATGGCAAAGTTAGAGCAGTAAGATACAAGAGGTTCACCAAAATTTACCGTACAGTTACTGAAGGCCTAACATGCTACAGGATCATTCATCGTGGGAAAAAGAAAAGCTCTGCACAAACCTCCCTTGATGCTACTTCAAGAAACTGACTCCAGCTGCAGAATCAAACCCTGACTGTCTAACACCAGTCCCCTCCTCTGCAACAAGTCCTTCATCTTCTGCATCATCCAAGATTGTTTAAGGTTGCACTTGAAAATGTTTAAGTATTTATAAGCACAGAAATGTAGAAATGAATACTATGTTAAGACAAACATCTGCCTAAGTTGCATTTAATAGGTAAACGTACCTCTTTCAACTTACACACAAATTCAACTGAAGAACAAACCTATAGAAACTACCTTGTTCATAACCCAGGATGGCCTGTATTTTATATATATTTTTATTCATATATTTGTATATATAGGAAGAGATTTTGAAAAATATGACAAATGAAGGCACTAGAAATCACCCTTAATCCACCTTTCCACATATAACCACTATTCTAATTTTGAGCATTTCATTGTCTTTTTTTTTCTTAAAGGGAAATCATAGTGTTATTTGCATAATTGACTGTTTACAAAATTTTATAGTCTGCCTTTTTTATTTTAATATATATCTTTTTTAAATTTTTTCACAGAGACAGAGAGAGAGTCAGAGAGAGGAACAGATAGGAACAGAAAGACAGGAAGGGAGAGAGATGAGAAGTATCAACTCTTTGTTAGGGCACCTTAGTTGTTCACATATGCTTACTCATATGTGCCTTGACCAGGGAGCTACAGCAGAATGAGTGACCCCTTCCTCAAGCCAGCAATCTTGGGCTCAAGCCAGCGACCTTGGGCTTCAAGCCAGCAACCTTTGGGCTCAAGCTAGTGACCATGGGGTCATGTCTATGATCCCATGCTCAAGCCAGCAACTCTGCACTTAAACTGGTGAGCCTGTGCTCAAGCCGGATAAGCCCACGCTCAAGCCGGCGACCTCAGGGTTTTGAACCTGGGTTCTCCAGTTCCCAGTCCGACACTCTATCCACTGCACCACTGTATGGTCAGGCTGCCTTTCTTATTTTAACACATTAATGCTTTTCTTTAGAACTAAAGTCATTAAAAACCTTCAAAACATTTTCACTGGTGGAAAACACTATATTACTTACATTTATAATAATAAAAAAGGTTTAAATATGTTTATGAATCATCATTCACTCTTAAAAGGAGCCTCCCACTTTGTCCAGAGAATAGAGGCACAGATGGCATTACTGGGCCTAAATTCTTATCCTGTGGGGTATAGTATAGAGCAGCAATCTTCAACTGGTGTGCTGCAAGAATTTTAAAAACATGAAATATCTGCCTATTTAGTCAGGGGCACTAATGTCTTTTCCCTTAGATTGTTAATTTAAAAAAAATAGCTAACATGACAATAGCCGTCCATTGTGAATTCATCAAAATTATACCTATTTTATTTGTCAGATTGGCAAAAAATATATTTTTTGGTGTGCTGTAGAATGTTAGTAGTTTAGGTGTACCATGAGATGAAAAATAGAAAGGTTGAAAAGGTTGAAAATTGCTACTCTAGAGAGAGAAGTGACATGGCCTGTACCAGCTTTGGGATTAATAGGTTAGAATGTCTGCAATACTTCTCAATCATCTGCAAGTATCTTAAGTGATTTTTCAGTCACCACTGCCATTAGTCATAAGCTGGCATTAGTTCCCGATTCCCCAGAAAGTAGAAAAATTGTTTCGCTCTGGAGGAAGTACTTCCTAAGTCAAACTCATCCTCTAAAAGCTGTACTCCGTATGACAGCAACCTACCCCACGGTTCAACCCTAGTCTCTAATTGATTTTCTTAAGTTCTAATATTTTTGTTGTGTAGCTAGACATTTTTATTCTAGCTGCACCAGAAACCCAAATGAGTACAACCATAGTTTTGACTCTCAATAAATATCCACATACTCTGTTCCGTTTTTATTTTATTTGTTTGTTTATTTATTTAGTCTTTGAAGTGAGAAGTGGGGAGGCAGAAAGACAGACTCCCACATGTTCCTGACCAGGATCCACCTGGCATGCCCACCAGGGGGTGATGCTTTGCCCATCTGGGGCGTTGCTCCATTGCATCTGGAGCCATTTTAGCACCTGAGGCAGAGGCCATGGAGCCTCCCTCAGCACCCGGGCCAACTTTGCTCCAATGGAGCCTTGGCTGTGGGAGGGGAAGAGAGAGATAAAGAGAGAAAGGAGAGGGAGAAGAGAGGAGAAGCAGATGGGCACTTCTCCTGTGTACCCTGACTGGAAATCGAACCCAGAACTTCTACAAGCCAGGCCAACACTCTACCACTGAGCCAACCAGCCAGGGCCTCTGTTTTATTTTCATTTAATGATATTCAAGCTTCCTAAGCTGAAGAAAGAAACACTAATCACATAGCTACATTTTTTTAAGACACAGAACACAGAACAAATAACGTGGTATATGTGATGTTTTATGTCAATGGTTCTCAAATTACGCAAGTTGAACTGAAATATTCTTACTCTTACATTTTTTTAAACTATAGATAGGTAAACACCCCACATTTTTAACAAAATTAGAAAAAAGTTGCAACTTCAAGTTTGCTCTGCACAAAACTTTCTGATAATGGATAAGAGGGCACACTTATGAATAAATTAAGGGAAAATGTCACCCATTTTGTTGTCTGTCATAGGCATACGTGAATTAAAAGTGAGAATCAAACTTGTTGATATATTAAAAAAACACTTTAAAAATAATGCTTTATTTTATTTTATTTTTTAGAGAATTATAAGGTTCACAAAGGAGACCATTTAAAAATATAAATGTTTACAAGCTCCAGCTCCTTAGAGGCCGGTGAGGTGTGGTAGAACTTACCGGGACGCACAGAGCATATATAGCCTCGCTTATTGTCACAGATGTCATCCATCCATTTTCCTGCCTCTTTTGACTTCCCTCCAATAAGAACAACACAGTCAGCCTGTATATTTAGGGTGTGGGGGAAAGATTAATCAACAATCATTTAAATCAATTCAGCAATAAGCCAATAACATCCCCATCCCTAACCTCCAAGTTTAGATTGTCCTCATTCATTTACAGTGTGTTCAACTCCTTCCACTTTCCATGCACTGTACCAAACTTCCATACGGATAAACTCATGTTATTTAACTGAAAACGAAATAGAGTTGGATACATTTTGAAGTGGGGTCTGAGCAATTTTGCTGTCAGAAATCCCATTAATTTCCTGATCCACAGATAATCCAGCTACCATTGTCTTCCCAGCCCCCGTCTCTAACCTCATTATCCCATGAGCTTCAACTATTAGGAACTCCCAATCCTACATTTTAAAGATTCTTCACTCATCTCTCTTTCTAGTTGTTTTTATTATCCATGGTCCTGACTCAAAGTCTCTGTTCTAGTCCCAAAAACCTATATACAATAAGTATGTTTCCACCACAAAATGCACATGAACAGTTCTCTTTCACTGTCTTTATCAAACTGTGTTTAATCTTTCCATTTTCAAGTCCTGAAATTGTAACAATACCTATAAGTGTTTTTATTCTATTTTTTTAAATATGAACTTTATATTTTTACACACACAAAAAAAGTATAAGAATAAAATCAAGCAACAACTAACAGCATTTTTTTCTTGATGGGTAAGATTACAAATTTTGTTTATTTCAATTGTTTCTGCTTTTTTTATGTTCTAAAAACAAAACACTTGTGCCATAACAATTCTTTTCTTTACATAAAATTCACCCCTCATCCCTAAAATGTTTCAAAGCAAAACCTATCTCACTCTCTTCTACTTTAACTTCTTTAGTAACTTTTCAGCCCTCATTGATGCAAAGAGAAGTCAAAAAATTTCTCTACAGGAAATCACTTAACCATCATCAAAATAGATGCACTCTGCTTATATCTACTAGATTAATTCTCATAAAGATGTCATTTTGATCAGATCATTTTCCTGCTCAAACCTTTTTTCACTATCTGACAAAGTCCAAATCCTTTTTTTTTAAGTCCAAATCCTTTTATAAGACATCTAAATTTCTCTAAATTCTGCTTTCTACCTTTTAAAGCTTAGTCATATTTCTTTTTGCATAAAACTCCTGTTATATCCAAAGCCATTTATTTCTGACCTTGTGCCTTTTTCTGAAAAACTTTATTCACTTTGCCCACATAACAGGGCCTTCTCTATCCTCTTGCCAAGTTTCCCTGACCATTATGTTTTGAACTTCTTGAAAAAAAGACCTCTAGTAAATCTTTTTCATAGTCCTTCCCTCCACTCAGTGAAGGTCCCTGTGGGTATGTGTTGACTGATTAGATCACTCCATTGCAAATTAAGTTTCTTTCCTCCTATCTACCACATGTTTTATAGCTGATGCTAATTATGCATTTCATTTCTTTACTGTCTTCTTTCTTCTGTAATACTTGTGGTCTAGACTAATGTGAGCTTCTTTAAGGTAAGAACAAAATCTTATGTTTTTCACAATGCTTAGTATGGTGTTTAACACTGATTAGTTTACTGTTCAATGATCTGCGATTGAGTGTAGTAAAATAAAGATGCAATCATCCATCTCTTAGGTGAATGTACTATAAAGCACTTAGTATTTGGCACACAATGAGCGTTCTACTAATGTTAGCTCAATAATGATGAAGATGATGATGACATACATCTTTAGAAGTAGTAGTAGTTCCCAGACCTACACCCCGAACACTACAACAGCTTCAAGAGTTTAGGGGCAAAGAATGTTGATAGCTCTGGGTTCCAGTGTGTCTTCTGACTACATATAGGCCCACAGTGGGGTTAGCTTTCTCTGTCCCTCACTGTTGCCACAACCCGCCCCCAAGCCGAAGAGTTCTCAACTGAATGTGTATCCCTTCCTTCAAGACTGGCTCTGTTTGACACAGTTAAAATCTACAAGAATGAATCAGACCAAGAAGTACTCTGGTTGATTTTTCACAGAAGATTAATTGCTAATATGATGACTTTAAGCAAACTGATATAAAGAGCTGACTGAAAAGTGATATTTACATCTTCATAAGAAAGACTGCTCCTTCTTCCACCAGGGTAACCTTTGCCCCAGTTAGTATAGTGAACTCCCGCCCCATCTGTCCAAAGGAATGTGTGCTCTGCATTGCGGTCATTCAGCCCGATCCAGGCATTAAAAGTGGAGTCCTTCATACGATAGGTAAGAAATGCTGAAAGAAAGTATCACAAGATAATTTTTAACTCTGGGGTAAATTACTGCAAATATGAAAAACATTCAAAATACATTGATTTTAAAATATAAAGCATGTAATTACTATCTTTATTATTATATTTAAAAGCACTTACCAAGTAAACACACACATTTTAACCTCGCATTGTGTTACTCTTGAGCTTTGGACTTTGAAAAGTTTTGTACAGTAAAAGTCTAGGTTTTATCTAGCGACTACAGACAGTTCTACAGGTGGTGCCCTGCCCAAGGGCACTGGGGCACTGGGACAAGAGAGCCTGAAGTCCATGCCATGCTGTGCTCTGAGCTATGGCTGCAGAGAATCCTAAAGAAGAGGTACAGTTCTCTAATTCATGCACAGTCATCCTAGGAGTTAGCAGGCACACTGACGCTATAAATAAAATAATCTGATTAGAGTAACTCGGAGGCAGAGAGGTCCCTTCATCCAGAAAAGTTTTAAAAATGGACACTAGCTATCAAAACAAGATGTTTTAGGCTGGAAAATTATCACAGCCTTGGTTTGCCAAACCAAAAGGAGCCGTTCATTTGGAACTCCCCCTGGACAGCCAACTCCTAGGGGTTAGTAGCTGTCCACTGAGTGTGCTTGGACCCAGGGGACACCCTGATGCTAAGTGCTCACATCATTAAGAAAAATGATCTAGAAAAATTCAGAGAATGTAGAACAAATATGGCCTCTTGCTTCCTTATCAATTTCATGGCAGAGAGGATGGTAGGAAATATCCAGAAAATATCCAGATGTACACGCGCCCATCCCCTCGGTCAGCCCATCCCCAAGGGGCCCACAGCAGCTGTCTTCTGCAGCACCTGTGGGAGCCCAGGCAGATAAGCACCAATTCTACAGAACAACAGTTTCTAAATATTTATGCTTAAACACGGCTCCTGAGTACAAATAGAAACCTGAATGACTAAAAGCACTTAGGTTACTAATAGGAAATGCAAAATACAGAGAAGCCTGCAGAGACACAAGTATGTTTACTCAAGAACACAGAGATGCACTGCTACGTGCTTCCTTCTTCCGCAGAGTAGAAGCCGCGACCACCCAGCCCAGAGACTCGCTTTTCTCTCAATCAACTAGGTTAAAAAAATTTGCTTTGTCTTCTCATATTTTTCGGAGAGAGAGAAGAGCATGAGTACATATTTATTTTAGTTTTATTTTCTAAAGAAGACCATAACTTCTACGCTATCCCCAACTCAAAATGAAATGTGGAAAAGCTCCACCTGCCAATATTTATTTCAGCACTGAGGGGTTTTTTTTTCTGCCAAAAACCACAATAAGAATTCAACAACGTGTGCCTGTTTTGCCAGGAATAATGTTATTTTATGTGAAAATTGTTTCCTTCTGCACATCTCTATTACCCAGGTTCTAATTTTGTTATGCCAGGAATCAGCCTTTTGTGGTTAAGAGAGGGATCAACTATTGTGTCTCTCTGAGGGGTAGCTAAGCCCAAAATGTAGTAGGCTAGTTATAGAAATGTGGATATTATATTTTTAAAAATATTTTTATTGTATGCTATGGTTTGACCCTCTTCTCTCAGTGTCTGGCAAATTGCTGAACTTGTCAAGGGCTCTGAGTGAAAGCTTGGTCGTTTCCTCATACAATAGCAGCATTGAGGGAGTGAAACAAACATTTGGGAGAGTGCCATATAGTGGTTTAGAGTCTTCCTTTTTTAAAAATATTTTTTGAGATATGCCATTTTTCCCAGTGATTTTAGACATTAAAGAATCTTGGAACCAAAAAGGAACTTGGAAATTATCTGGACCACATCTCTCACCTGCACCAATTTTGTATCAATTCATATGTACAACAAACATTTATTGAGCAACTTACACACTCCAGACTAGTCCATAGATGGGACTCTATAGCACCTCTTTGAATACCTTCCAGTTTAAGCATCTTCACAGCCCTTTAGAAAACTCAAGATGCAGCCCATCCAATCAATTCTAATTGCTAGAATGACCTCCTAATTTTAAGCCTAAATCCATTTACCTATAACTGCCATTCATTGGTTCTAGGTCTTCCTTCTGGAGCCACACAGGATGACCCTTGAAAGTCCACATCTTTTCTAGGCTGTGAAACCCGAAGGGACTTTCAAACATTCCTCAACTGTCACTTGCTATGGTTGCCAAACCCTTCATATCCGTTTATTCACTTTCATCTGAATCACTGACAGCTGGGCAACATCCTCCTTAAAGTGACAAGTCACAAACTTAACCTACTATCTATTTCAGATAAGGTGGCCTGGAAAAGTCTATGCAAAAATGGCCAAGCACCTATTACCTGAGAGCAACATAAAAATTTTTATAATCTGCTATATGGCTATAGCGAGTTCTCTTCTTCCGTGCGCTCTTCTTCGGACCTCTGTCTGGTTTGTCCTTACATTTTATCAAAACACCTTTCTCAATATGTTCAAAGTTTATATTTAAAAATCAGTTTACTTGTATTATAAATTATGTTGGTAACATGACTAGAAAAGAAGTAAATGGGAAATGAGCAAGTTCTTACTTCATTGCTAACCCTACTCTATTTTTTTTGCCTCAATGGGGAGCAATCTGGTTTGCTGGAAACAGAATGGAATGTCAACTGGGAGACCCAACTTATTCCCAGCCCTTCTGTTTACTCTGCAAGGTCCTCAACTCGAGGCCTCTCTGAACACCACACTCCCACTGGTGGTTCTGATAATGAAAAGGAATTTTATATGTGAAATGCCCAGTGGATGCCTACGACTGAGTAAAATAGTTCCCAGTATGTGCTTGATTTCTTTTCCCCCTTTCTACTTTTTTCCTCTGGAAAACAAACAAACAAAAACAACTTACTATTACAATATCCCACCATTTTCTGAGGAAAATTACATGTACAATGCCTGCATACCTTGCTCTTTTTCATTGCTTATGGATACCAGATTTCCATTAAGGTTTTTGCAAGCTTCTCGTGCATTGTGCCATGTTTTTCTTTCTTCTTCTACAAATCCAAAGATTTTGAGACACTGGGGTGAAAGAAAAAAAATCCACAATGATTAACTAATAATAATAGTGAAAAGACTATAGAAAGACATCAAAATCATTTATGAAGATTAGAGCTACATATGAATTTCCTCACAATCAAATATAAATATAAAAAATTAAGTCCGTTTTATTACAAACTTTCTTTACAAAGCTCCTTTCTCTTGAGACAAAGGGTACAACTATTTGGATAATATCTTCATATATACTTTTCATTTCCATAGAGAATTTGACATGGGAATCTCCACTTCTTCTTGCCTAAAATTTTCTAAAGTGATGAAGTGAGCCAAAATTAACTATAAGCTGAAAGATCTGCATTGTCATTCTGCATATAAGGATCAATATCTCCCTGATCAGGCAGAGGCGCAGTGAATAGAGCATGAACTGGGATGCAGAGAACCCACGTTTGAAACCCCGAGGTTGCCAGCTTGAGCGCAGGCTCACCAACTTGAGCGTGGGGTTGCTGGCTTGAGCATAGGATCATAGACATGATCCCATGGTCGCTGGCTTGAGCTCAAAGGCCACTGGCTTGCGACCAAGGTTGCTGGCTTGAGCAAGGGGTCACTCGCTGTGCCCCCAGTCAAGGCACATATGAGAAAGCAATCAATGAACAACTAAGGAGCTGCAGTAAAGAATTGATGCTTCTCATCTGTCTCCCTTCCTGTCTGTCTGTCCCTATCTGTTCCTCTCTCTCTGTATCTCTGTCACATACACACACACACACACACACACACACACACACACACACAGGATCAATGTCAAGGTTGCAGCTCATTTTCTTCTCACCTTGTTGTTGTAGAAACTCCAGCCTTCCTTACAGCCTCCTGGGGCTGGGGGCACGGTTGGGGTAGCTGTGGTGTTGATGCTGCTGTTGTGTCGCTGGCAGATGAAGGGATTTGGATAACCACAATTGATGTCATTCCAAAACCCTGGCAAAGAGAAAAATAGCTAAATCAGATTTGCATGTTTATGTTTTAAAACACTCGTTTTCAAAAAATGCATTTATATATTATAAGGGTTCTCAAAAATGGTTTAGACTACAATCAATTTTCAATTTACACAAGTGATTCAAAAAATAACCAATGCCATACTCTTTCACATAAACTAATAACAGTTCAACTTTATAGAGAGCTTCCTATAAGCCATGTAAGTACTTGGAATTGCAGTTATAGCAGATGATAGTAATCTTATAATAGAGTTTATATATATCAAGTTTTTTCTTAGTGTTTTAGATGTATTATCTTGTTTAATATTCTCAAGAGATGAGGTTTCATCATTATTCCCATTTTACAGATAAAGAAAGGAGAGAGAGATAGAAGAAACACACATTCTGGATATTTCTCTCCAATTAGAACACAAAACAGGCGGTGGTGCAGTGGATAGAGCATCGGACTGGGATGCAGAGGACCCAGGTTTGAGACCCCGAGGTCGCCAGCTTGAGCACGGGCTCATCTTGTTTGAGCAGAGCTCACCAGCTTGGACCCAAGGTCACTGGTTCTAGCAAGGGGTTTCTCGGTCTGCTGTAGCCCCACAGTCAAGGCACATATTAGAAAGCAATCAATGAACAACTAAGGTGTTGCAATGAAAAACTAATGATTGATGCTTCTCATCTCTCTCCATTCCTGTCTGTCTGTCCCTATCTCTCCCTCTCTCTGACTCTCTCTCTCCGTCTCTGTAAATTAAAAAAAAAGACCAAAAAAATGAGAAGTGAGAAGACTGTGTCATTTATTAAAGTAAATGTTAATCATCCTTCCTTCTTAAAATCTGATAATTACACTCCCAAAATTAGAATTCTCCTTTATTATCTCTTTTCTTGCCTGATTTAAGTCTACAACTTGCTACTGTTGACTAGGGAGGTAGCTAATGACACACATTGCACCAAATTGAAGATTTGTACATTGTTTACCTGAATTTGAATACATGACTGCACAGTTTTCATCGTCATTTGCAAAATTGGGTTCACCTGAGGCCCAGGCAACATATTGCACCTTCCTTCCATCCATCCAACTGGAAAGGAAAAGTAAGTCATTTAGCAATCATACAATCATTATAATAATTGACTACAGGCTAGTGGTGGGAAAAGGCAAGTCAATCAAGATGAAGGATCATAGGACCCTACGATAACAGAAGCGGTTCTGGAGAGCAGTTCTAGAGTGAAGGTTTTAGAGAGAGGTCCTAGAGAGATCAGCAGGGAAATCTCAAAGACGGTCGGTGCTGCTGGTGCTGCTGGTGCTGCTGGTGCATCGTGCTCCCTTGCAGCAACCCAATGCTTTGGCCAGTCTGTTCCCCTTTCCCTCCCTGGAGGAAGCTGCCTTTAGTCTAGAAGTGGGAGAAGAAATGGAGATGACAATTACTCTGGAAGTGGGCCAGAGCAAAAGGCCTCTCATAGTACTTCTCAGGCTTCATTTCCACAAAACACAGCCATCCTTAGAGAGGCTGAGAATATAAATTCTCTCGTGAAGCCCATTCTCAGAATTTCATGTTTACTTTGGTTTTTCTTAAGTGGTGTAGACCAGTATTTATTTTAATGAATTATAGTAATTCAGAAACATTGAGTTGGAAAAGGACCAAGAGATCATTGAAGAGATTTCTCATTTTAGAAATGATTACAACAGGTGCTTGTCCAAAGGTGCATCAAATGTTTCTGATCTTTAAAAATACTGAGGGTGAGTTTAGGTCTCATTGCACAAAAAAATGGCAATCTATAAAAGTTACAGGAAATATATGTGGCTAAAACATCTATGCAAGGAAGACATATCTGCTCTCCAAACTTAGAAGAACTTGTATATTAATTTCCTCCTTCCCGAGGCTTTTGCTGGCCCCTGCATCCAACGGAAGACAGTACAGTATTCCTTTGAAGGGAAAGCAGCTTGTGCAGTTAAAGGTCTTTCAAAGTTGTGATGGGAAAGCAGTGAGTGGAGCAACATGAAAGGGCCCTTTGGGTCTGTGCACAAGGAGTCCAAGTGGGAACCACAATTTTAAGAATAAATTCAGTATTCATATATATGAATACATCTTCTTAGTAGAGATGATTTACTACTTTACAACAGGTGATGACATTCAAAAGAAAGGTGAAGTTTTGTAAGATTAAACCAGAATCTGAGTTGAAAAGTAGAATGCTGAAAATATGTAAGAGAATTATTTTTAATTCTTTGTTTTTTTAATAATGCTTTTTATTTTATTTTTTAAAATATTTTTTTTTATTTTAGAGAAAGAAGAAGGGGGGGAGAGAGAGAGAGAGAGAGAGAAACATCAATTTGTTGTTCCACTTATTTATACATTCATTGGTTGATTGTTGTATGTGTCCTCACCAGGGATCAAACCCACAACCTTGGCAGGTGGTGACAATGCTCTCACCCAGTATTTTTCAAATCCTGGTCCATGGACCGGTCGGCCAGAAGTTTTGTGCCAATCCATGAAAGAGTTGACCACTATGATGTTGTATGAAGATTACAGACCCAATGATCTCAGTCAAATTTGCTTATGCTCAGGGTGATTTCTGCCTTAACAGTCCCCAAAATAATTCTCCTATTTCCACTGGTCTCCAAGAGGAAAAAGGCTGAAAACCACTGCTCTAACAAATTGAGCTACTGACGTAGGGCTAAAGAAAGTTTTCAGATTGAGAAGCCTGGAGTTTTGTTTTGTTTTGTTTTTAAGAGAGAGAGAGTGAGAGACAGAAAGCGAGAGAGAGATGAGAAGCATCAACTCATAGTTGTGGCACCTTAGTTGTTCATTGACTGCTTTCTCATGTGTGCCTTGACTTGGGGCTACAGCTGAGCCAGTGACCCCTTGCTCAAGCCAGCGACCTTGGGCTCCAGACAGTGACCATGAGGTCATGACTATGATCCCATGTTCAAGCCAGTGACTGACACTCAAGCCAGATGAGCCTGTGCTCAAGCCAGTGACCTCAAGGTTTTGAACCTGGGTCCTTAGCATCCCAGGCCCACGCACTATCTGCTGCACCAACACATGGTCAGACAAGAAGCCTGAGGTATTTTTTAAAACACATTCAGCAAAATAAAATCCTCAAAATAACATAGGTGTTATCAAATAACTATCTTTAGTAAAGTTGTTTTATTTTGATTTACTTACACAAACTTTTTATCCAAGCTGATCAATAAACCAATAAAATATGCTGGTTGTGCATCATTCTTGTTTACCTAAAACATGAAAGTTTACATATAGTTCAATCTATACTTACGTAAGGAAATTCTTAAGTAAAACCTATACATTAGTGAGGCAGCCTCTTTGGGACTTTTTCTAAGATAGACTTCTTATAGAAATTTTGTGGTAAATTCATTATATTTTTCATAAAATTAAAAAGAAAAATATGCACATTATATAATAACCTGAATTTATAAAGCAAATATCTAAAGTTACTTTATAATAACAAATACCTATAGTAATTAGGTGGTTGAAGACCATTTTCAAAACAAAGTTGCCATTTGGGATTAGGCATCTAAGGAGACTTCTTCATTCACATATATATTTGTACAATATTAGGAAATATCCTGAGAATTTTAAACCAAGGTATAACTATAAAGATGAAAGTAAGTCAGACTATACCTTACTACTACCTTTGCAATCAAATTAATTTTATTTCTTCATTATCATTCAACATTTTTTCTGCTCCCTCTCTTTCTTTTTTTCCAGCAAGAAACAAAACAAAAAAGAAACAAAAAACAAGGATGCCATGAAGTTTCAAGCACTCTTGAAACAAATTACACCTTTACGGTTAGCTGACAATTTTGGTACAACCAAGGAAGATTATATGAATTATCAAGCTGTACTATCTATTAACCAACAATTTGGTCCCACTAAACTAGATTTTTATATGAACAATCAACCTGCACTATACACAAAGGATTGCTATAAACAACTAGTTAGGAATTACAATCTTTGAAATCAAATTAGTGAACTCAAAGCCATGAAGTATGGATCCTCACAGAGTCCAGACTATAAACTGTGTCTAGTTCTGTGAGTCCACACTGAATATTCAAGCAATTAGGTCATTCCCTTCTATGACGGCCAACACCTCCCCACACCACCTCCCCTGTGGCATTTACAACTTTACCCCTGACCTTAGAAGGTGCAAATTCAGCACATAATTTGAAATTGCACCACAGGATACCAATTATAGACATTATCTTTGCTTATAACATGTCACTGGTCCATTCTTAAATTAATCATTTTCTTACATATTTCCATAGGAACTTCCTTTCACTTTCCTTTTCAATCGTAACAAGATCCCCATAATGGTCCTTGCAATATTTTCGTGCGTTGTCCATGGTTTCCTTCTCTTTGCTAATATAATACTGGTAGTCTTTGAAAATAACCCACCCATCATCAGTGACTGGTGGATCTGAAAAATTCATGGAAAAAAAGGTGATGAATTTTACTTTGGTAATTTCAAGAATCTGGTATGTATGGTATAAAAAAATGAAAAGGGCAGAGGAACTATATCTGAGGTATCAACAACTCTGAGAGCCCAGAATAAGCAGGATGTTTACTTATACAGACTGAATTTCTTAAGGCCAAACTGCCACTTCCCACCAACTCTGTAAAAACTCACTCCTATCTCTTCGCAACTGAGTTCCACGTACCTCTACTGGATAAAAGAACTCCCAGCATTACTTTCATCAGTAGGCTCGCATAGCTGGAAGAATTTACATCCATGCACCCACGATGTTCAAGGTTTAAGGAGTGGAGGCTGTGACAAAGCAGCCTTCAGCTAATTACAGCAAAGAATTTGTAATAAATGGGCTAGGGTGCTTCAGCATATAATGGGAGAATCAAAGAATTCACATACTAGGAGGGTTCCTAAGGCTCTGTCAAAGGATTCTGTGAGCCTGAGCTGTAATAGGCTGAATAGTAGCCACCAAAGATATCTAGATCCTAATCTCTGGAATCTGTGAACATTTTTTTATACAGGAAAAGCCACTTGGTAGGTGTGGTTGAGTTGAGGCTCTTGAGATGGAGAGATTACCCTAGACTATGTGGGTGGGCCCTAAGTGCAATCACAAGCACCTTGTCAGAGGGAGGCCGAGATTTGACTACAGAAGAAGGAAGCAACATGACAAATGAAGCAAGATGCCACATTTTGGTTCTGAAGATGGAGAAAGGGGCCATGAAACGACTAAAGCGGGAATGCAGTTCTAGAAGATGGTAAAGGTAAGAAAATTGATTGTCCCTTTGAGCTTCTGGAGGGAGCAGGTCTCGCTGACACCTTGATTTCAGTTCAGTGAAACTGAGTTCATGTATCTGACCTCCAGAACTGTAGGAGAATAAATGGCTGTTACTTTAAGCCACCAAGTTTGTGGAAATTTGTTACTGTAGCCATAGGAAACTAATACATTTGCTGTCGGATTGGATTTATTAACCCTTGAGAAATTGTACAAACAACTGTCTGTGCTCATGAGCATCTGTCTGGGGACAGATCCAACCTCTCATGAGATTCTCAAAGATACTAAGAACTTCTGCTCTCTATTTTCTTAGGGCAGTATTTTATTTTATTTTATTGTTTTCACTGTAAGAGGAAAGAGGGGGGAAATGCTATCAATACAGAGATCAGAAAATATGGGTTTATATTGAGTTGTACACTTGAAACCCATGTGGCTTGGCAAACCATGTCATGATAGTAAAAAAAACCAAAAACACCTACTGTCTTCAGCAGCTGGTGTGGGCTCGGGGTTTGGTGTTTGTCCTGGAAGACAAAAAAGAAATTCATACAAAATTTGCTGCACTTCTACTGTTACACAGTCTCCTAGTTTCACTATTTTCATTGGTCAATATAGCTAAAATCTTGGTTGTTCTCTCTTTCCCCCCTCCCTCCCTTCCACTCTCCAATTCTCCTATCATACCGTGGAGGAGAAGAATGAAGAAAAACAGAAGTAGTAAGAGATAAACAAAGTAGGTATAGTAATAGCCATCAGAAATCGAGAGAGTTTTCAGGCACAAAGTGTCATAAAGGAGAGAAAAGAACACGAGTTTCAGAATCAGAAAGCTTAGGTTCCAATCCCAGACCTGAATTTAAAATGTTTACCCTTAATTTTTTCAACTGTAAACAGGAGTTTGTAGTACGAGTAAATAGGTGTGGTAAAATATGTGAGTTATTGGTATTTAGAAGATGTTCAGTAGATGTCAGTTTAAATCACACATCTTATATATAATTAGCTGTGAAATTACTTAAAATTTTATTTAAAATAATTAAATATAAACTATTTATAAAGTATACTTTCTTCAAAGAATCTATTTTAAATGTACTTTTTACTAAAAGTTAAATAAAATAACTACTTCTTTTCAAGTAGTTACTGATATCTCTGGACGAGGTTGGAATCTGATAAAATGATTCGGGTTACCTACCTTTTGGTGTAATATATTCAACATCCAAAAGAACAGAGGCACTAATGATACATAAGGAAACTTAAGACATAATATATATTATCTTTAGCTAGAACTTTACAGAAAAGCTGGCCACTACTTACTCCTCCATTCTGAAAACTTTGAAAGCACTAATCTAAGCAGAAGGAGTCCAGAAAGTAAGCAGACAGCAATAGAGTCTCTTGCAGTCAAGTTGAGACAGTGATCAAGGTTTCTTGACAGCAGAGGGCAATGTGGTTCCATTTATCTGTTTACAAAGACAAGTTGATGTATATTTTGGTTCAAGGGAGGGTCTCTTTTTTTTTTTTCAAATGTGAGAGACTGGATCCCTGACCTCCATGTCTGACTCGGATATGTAGACCTTCCTGAGTCAAGATCGTGATAGCACACACTCCTGCTTTCTGACCGTTAGTAACATGGTGAGTCCTCCATATGCTGTTTGTTCTTTGTGTTGAACATTTCCTGGAGAGATCAATACTTAGAATATTCAGCTTAGGAAATTTTTCACCTATTAGATGACTGATGGAGGTCAAAGGATGACAACTCCAAAAATGAAATGGCACAGTCATTGCTCTGCTCATGGAATAGAACGTCCGCTTCTACCATTATGCAAACTGAACCAGAAATCACAGCTCATGGGAACTGTTGTGGAGGACGTGACTTGGGTCTAGGATCCCCGGGTAACCTTTTGATCTTCTGTTCCTCTGGAATATTTATCTGTGTTCAGAGACTTCACTCTCATCCTGTGAAATAATGGCTCCTGCAGTTTATTTAGTTTTTATTTTGTTTGTTTGGTCCTGATAATAAGGAAGATACTGGGATGTCAAGAGGTTAGTTCTTTGAGCTCAGATAAAGAAAAGAACAGGTTATCATACCTTTACGTATCTGGCAAATCCAATTCTTAAGTTGTTCACAGTTAATATCATTCCAGGACATACTAGGGTCACCTTTCAACTCTCCACAGAATTCAGTGTTTCCATAATTATTAGGTTCTCCAAATGCCCAGTTTTCATAAGAAACCTATGTTAGAAACATCACATAGCAACCATTTACATCAGGCCAATGCCAATCATTCACTCAAACAGGAAAGGAAAACTAGATTTACATTTTTAAATCCATTTCCTTTTTTTTCCCACTGTACCTTCGCTTTGAAAGCAAGATTTATAAACACCAGTGGGAAAGAGCTTCCATCAAATGAGAACTTGAAGTTGAGTAGACTATGCTATTATTATAAAATTTTCTTTAATCTCATTAAGTAGAATGGCTGTAGGATCCCCAAAAGTAGGATTTGTATATAGGAAAAACTTGGCAAAGAGCTCCACTTATCAGTACTGGGAGTTCCTACATTTATAAGCCATTCTTGCCTGACCAGGTGGTGGCGCAGTGGATAGAGTGTCAGACTGGGATGCCAAGGACCCAGGTTTGAGACCCCGAGGTCACCAGCTTGAGCGCGGGCACATCTGGTTTGAGCAAAAGCTCACCGGCTTGGACCCAAGGTCGCTGGCTCAAGCAAGGGGTTACTCGGTCTGCTGAAGGCCCATGGTCAAGGCACATATGAGAAAGCAATCAATGAACAACTAAGGTGTCGCAATGCGCAATTAAAAACTAAGGATTGATGCTTCTCATCTCTCTGTCCCTGTATGTCCCCTGTATATCCCTCTCTCTGATTCTCTCTGTTTCTGTAAAAAAAAAAAAAAAGCCATTCTTAAGGAACATTTCAGTGTAAAGTTGGAAACTTTCTCTTTATTAGATGAGTTGCATGAAGATGAAGATATGCATTAGTTCTTTTTATGAAAGAAATAAACTTTTGACATGTTGCTAATAAAGCTATCAAATTTACCAAAATTGACAGTAGAAATAAATGGGCCGCTATGTTTAAGTCCCCTCTGGGGTTTTCAATGTAGACTCATAGTCCATAGAGTTTTGGACTAAGCATTATGATGCACTTTCCAAAGATATAAAACTGAAATATCAATGGAGCCATCGAATGTACCATCTTACTTAAATTCCTTGAAAAGTTGCTGGTGGGTTGCAAGAGGAGGCAGAACTGAAATCACACAAGATCACTTTCTGCAATGACTAGCACCCAAAATGTCAACAAGTACCAAGCCTCTCACTCAGGAATTCCTGAGAATGGAGAAGTCTGACAAACCCCAATGGTTATTAATGGAATATCAGAAGTTGTTTCTAGATCTTCTGACCCATAAGAGGCTATAGCACAATTTTTTTTAGAACTATTTTTTTAACTTAATTTATTGTGTTTACATAGATTCTAGCGTTGCCCCAAATGCATCCCCCCTCCCCCATATTCCCCTTAACATCTTCCTTGCCCCCTTCTCAACATCACCCTCCCCCCTTCCCTTCAGGTTTATCCCGTCCTATCATCCCCTTTCCCTCTGTCCACTTTTCCTCTGGTCCCTTTGATCCCTCCTCTGTCTCAATTCCATTCCTCAGTTCACATTGTTTCTTGGATTCCTCAAATGAGTGAGGTCATATGATATTTTTCTTTCTCTGCCTGGTTTATTTCACTTAACATAGTAGTTTCTGGGTCCATCCATATTGTTGCAAAAGGTAATATTTCCTTCTTTTTCACTGTAGAACATTCGATTTTTAAGAAGTTTACTTGTGTGCCAATTTTGCGTGATAAATAAAGATATTATTTTGTGTAAGCCAGTAGAATGAGTTTTTTCATCTGGTCAACATGGTATGTTTTTGGTGAATAGAACTATACTGGGGCAGGGTCAGAATAATGACTCTAAAGTAGCATTTATTTTTCATAGAAAAATGTCTCTAGCTATCATAATAACCAGTCTTACAAAAAAATGTGGATTAAGTCAAAAGATGACATTAAAATAAATACTACACAATAAAGTAAGAAAATGATCTATTAAATTGAATCACTCACAGGAGAACCATCACTCCAAGTAAACCCTTCTGAAGGACTTCCATAGGTCAACCCCAACCAAAACAGTTCGTGGTAGTTTCCAGTAGATCTGCAACACACAAGACACAAAGAAAGCTTATGCATGAAACAAGTTTGGTTGGCTATGAGGACTAATCAAACTTGAAAGTTACCTTCAAAATAAAAACTAGAGTCATTCATTGCAGGATTTATACTTGTAAGATTAAGGCATTTAGAAGTGAAACTAGATTAAAAAGGCCCATGGATTTGGAATAGGATATATGAACTCAAAGCAGCACCACGAGGCAACAATTCTGGAAACATAAAAATTCCCTCTACATCATTAAGACCAAACCAGCAAAAGAAAGGAGCATTATGTAGAGAATCTACTTACGTTATTAATCGCCATATTGTTTGCTGTTCCTCTTTATTATTGATACTGGCTAGATCTCCACCCAGTGCTTTACAGAAATCTCGAGATTCAAACCATGTTTTTTTCTCATGTATTCCTTTTGTAAACAGCTAAAGATGATATGGTTACAGAAGTTATTTTATACTGCATATCTTATCAATTCAAGAGAAATAATTATTTACTTTTAATGCAATTTCCTTTATAGAAAACCAAGACATTGCAATGGCTAGAAACAATGTAATTCTTTTGGTTAATAATCAATTTATGTGTGAATAGCTGGGTAACAAAATTTGGGGAATGATTTTTCTGAAAAAAAAAACTTAAAAAATAAAATTATTTGATAGCACCAGAGAAATCAAATTAAAATCTTAGAAGCTATAGGTATAGGGGTTAAGCATATAGCTCATTGCAGAAGACAGGATTAATTTGGTTATATATGAAAAGTAACAATGAAATGAAAAAGAATTGAAAAAACCTTTTGGTACAGAAAAAAGTAAAGATGAATAAAGAAAATTTTAACACCCTGGCAGGAAAGCTTAGTTGATTAGAGCATCATCATGCAGCACAGAAGTTGCCTGTTGGATTCCTGGTCAGGGCACATAACAGGAACAGATGGACGTTCCTGTCTTTCTCTTTCTCTCTTCCTTCCTCTCTTGCTAAGGTCAATAAATAAATATTTTTTTAAGAAAATAAAAAAAAATTAAAAGAAATAACCTCCTAACATTGTGCCACAGGTTGCTGTTAGGCTTAAACAATGAAACCTGGCAGTCTTTCAACACTTCATTGGTCATGTCCTTCAAAACTGTCTTGTCTTTTTCCCTTAAAGATACATATTTGCACTACTACTGCAGCACATGCAATGACATTCACCTGTCAGAACATCTAAAAAGATGGGTCATAAGCTAAACTCGATTCAAAAGATGGATAACTTAGGGAATACATCATATTATCAAGAGGATTGCAGTAAAATTGAATCTACAGTGATAGTCTGGCAAACACCTATCAGACTGCACACAATATAGGAGTTCATCATCTCCACCAACTTTTATAGTTTTCATTTGTTATTTTTCATGAGTCATGGCCCATCGTCCAAGGCTTGTGAGAAAAGGAATTTGCTTCCAACAGACTATGGCTGCCCAGCTGTCGTCATGCAAGCCTAGATAACCTTTACCTTGACCCTAACTTGAGCTGTCTGGGCAAAGGTGTCTTGAGCAAGTTTCCACTTAAGTAACCCCAAGACTCCTTTGACTGCTTCAGCTTCCTAGACTGTGATGTAAGGTTTTACTTTATTAAATCAACTTACTATCAGCTGAACTGTATTAATAATTTCCATATTTTAATTTATACAAAGATGGTCAATATATTTCCAAACAAACGCTATCCCACACACCTCTAAAACCACAGACTCTTTAGTGAAGCACAGCTGTGGATTTTTTGCACACACACCTGGATAACATCTCCTGGAATTTTGGTTCACTTCCCAGCTCTGGAGAATTCTGCTGCTTCTCTCAAAATCCTGCAACAAATCTCCATAGCTTACCACCCCTTGGGTGAATGGCTGTGTATAAAATAAACCTGGTCTTTGTTCGGTAACTGTAAAGTTTCCCGGCAGCAATAAGAAATACCTCATCTTTTTTGTGTTTGTCCTCAATTAATCAATTTACAAAATCCTCTCCTGATTTAGCACAATACATTCCCTTCTCTAAAAATATGCTTTTAGCCTAGATTTGCTAACCTGTATTGAATAGTTCATCAGTTTCTATTGTTACTAATGGGAGTTTCCCAGCCAACTAGCCATACCCCTCAAGTTAGAAAATATTAAGCAACATCATTCTGACACATGCTGATAATTCAAGTTCTTCATCAATGCTGCTTGTCTTACAAAGCATGCCATGGCCATATGCCACTCACAGGATTGAATAACAGAGGTCCCGAGGACAAAACTTTAGAGAATAGTATCGATAAACAGTAGATAAGTACATTTCTGCATTTGGCTAAATCTAACCTCTTATAGAAAGGATAAAACTTATCAGAGAGAAAAAGAGACCTGAATAAATACACTGGGTCTTTTGTTTGCTTATTTTGGGGAGGTGAACTTGATTTCATAAGGAGAAAATGGATAATCCAACTCAAGATTGTATAAAATAATAGAATAAAATGAAATTTTTTCTGTTATTTACAGGGCACCGAACACCCCTGTGCTCCTACCCAGCAATGCCTCCATCTTCTGGAGGCATAATAACCAGGGGCTAAAGCAGAACAATGGAGCATTATCTACAAGATACCCACGTGCCATTATTATAGGGTCACTTATCAATTTGGTTAACTAAAAGCTTGGTCTCTAAGAACGGGCAGAAATGAGACACAATGGGAAAGAAAGAAGGGGAGCAAAATCCTTTCATTACAATGAAATGGATACGAGCTCAGACTAGGACCAGAAATGATGGGAGACAGGAAGGAGGCGGAGAAAGGGGTATGAAGGCAAAGCGTGAGAAGAAAAGCTGCTGGGACCTGTGTTTGTGCTGTCAGTTATTTTTGTTGGTCTAAATGCAACTGGTCATTAGCACTGATCCAATGAGAGCTCTTTAAAAATAAATCATGCCAGGTCCCCCTTCCAGATCAATAAAATCAGAATTTCTACAGGTGAAGCCTCAGCATGGTGGTTTTTGGTTTTGTTTCCATTTCTTTGCTCATTCTTTAGGCTGAAGCATATTCAAAATTCTTACTTAGCTCTGCAATTGTGACTCACCTTGAAACACAAACTTGTTTTACCGGAGGTGCTCCAACCCTCTGGACATTTGGGTTCAGGTGTTGTTGTGGGCTCTGGTGGGCGAGTTACTCCTTCCGCCCAGTGTTTGCACACAAATTTTGCCTTTTCTTCACATTTCAAAACATCCCACAAGCCCCCTGTAAACCCAGTTCTCATGGCAACGCACCCTGATTTTCTCCCTGCATTAAACACATAAAGTTCACTTAGCAGGTGCTGCTGAAAGCCGGCCGTGTTCACAGAAAACAGTTCAAACCTGTGTGTCAGATTGTGTGGGCAAACCTAACATGATGAGGAAATGAAGAGGAAAGATGCTGTGGCTTTAGGCAATTGCTTTATGCTCTTCTGAATAGTTATTTACCTTATATTTGTGTGTCCTATGCCCCCAACTGAATTATGATCTCAAAGGTCAAGGTTTTGATACCATTTTATATTTCCAACATCTGGCAGGGGTGCCCACCTTTATAGACATTTAACAATACAACCATTTCAGCATTATAGAATTTACTATAATGACAAAAATAGTAGTTTAACACATTTCTTTTTTTAAAAAAAGATTCTTTAAGATTCCTGTTTTCCTAGGGTTCATGTAGGTTTCCAGAAGTTCATTACAGACTTTAAAATGAAATACGTTGGAGCTAGAGACTTTAGTTTAGTCAATCACTCTGAACTTGTTGCCTCATCTTAAAATGCAAATATCACTACCTACCGTACAGATTTGTAATGATTTTTTTATGGATAAAAAAGTATGCAAAATAAAATGAGGGCTATTTCAAGCTTAATAGCTCATAATTCTGTCGCACAGTTGTATTTCCAAATAGTAATTAATTAAGACAGAACTTTGAAAACATTAGGATTCTTTCTGCTGAGATGAGGTCATCTTTCATTATAATTCTTTTAAAGAGAATTAAGTGTTTAGAGTAACTCTCAAAGCTCTGGGCAGGTACATCTATTCCAAAATATTTTCTTCCAGATTGCTGATTCCCTATGGTTCCAGTTTCATCTATTTTTATTCCCTAAGGATGTTCTGGAATTAATTTAAATCCTGCAGCTGAATGAACACCACCAGCAAAATCAAGGAGTTTGTCCTAGAATAAGTATTACCACTCCTACCAATATTTTTTTAAAGTGTGCACTTTAAAAAAAAATATTGTTCTTAATAGATTGCCCCATTTAAAATGAACTGAAATTTTATAATTTTTCAGAACATTCAATAATTAAACAAGAATCACACTATCCAAATACTGATCTCTCTACTTTGTTGAGAGCTGAGAATACAAATTAAAAGAACTCCTCAAGAGTAGGATTTTTAGGCTAAGTAGTAATTCATACACTTGAATTACTTTTCCTTCTTTAGCTCTTTGTCCAGGCACAATGAAAAACTGGTGATAAAGGATGTTGAGTTTCCTGGGGGTTGACACAATGAGTAAGGTCATATGCTATGATATCAGTGTATAAAGAGGGCAAAGAATCTTTCAAAGGCTATTTCAGAAACTTCTTACTAAGGAAGCAACTCAACACTTATATGGAGGCAGGTGGTGTTGGTGCCAACAGCACAGATTTGGGAATTACATAGATTAGTCTAAATTCATGGTCAGAAGCTTTCTAGACACATAAATTGTCTGAGTCCCAGTTTCTATACCTTTGAAATAAAGATATTTAAACTTACCTTAAAGGTGTCTCATAAGGACAAAATAAAATCCAACATATATATATATATAAAGGACTAAGCAGGGTAGCACATGCAAGATGCAGAAATGAGTTCCACATAAGTGTGACCTTTTGCTCCACCCACTCAAGCACACGAATATTTCTATTGATAGTTGCACTGAAGTGGTTCCTATCCCTTTAGTAGAGTTTAAAGCTCTCAGAAGTAAGTTAACCATTTGGACCATTTGTGACCATTTAGGATTTCATTAAATATGTTTCCAATAGAGCACTACCCAGTAATCTAGCAGTATTCCTTGTTTTCTTAGACCATTGAAAACTAATTAGAATTTTTTTTTTTAAAAAAAAACAAAAGCCAAAACTAGAACAGAATATAAAATTCTGAAACACAATTAATTTGCATTGTCCATTTGGACAGGTACATAAGGAAATAACAGACTTTGCCTAATGGTTGTGCACAATGAATACACACCTGGCATTTCTGAGTTCCAATGAGTGAACTGAACTTCCTCCCCAATGGTCCACTGGTAGTTCCCTTTGTGTTGTACATCTGAAAGCCCTGTCCAAAAATACTTATCAGGCCTCAATCCAATCAAACTGGTTAGAAAGGCTTGCTCATATCTAAAAAGCAATAATAATAAATAAATAAATGTTAAGTAATTAAACTACATTTTAGAAATATTTATGTAAATTCTTAAAATTATCAGTAGGATATATATATCATTTCTATGAGCTATGATTTAGTAGATAACTCCAACGTATTTCATTATATTTATGTGTCATTATATTATGCAGTGTTCACTAAGGAAATGTGATCTTATGAGGGAAAAATACAACACAGCAGAATGAATACATTTATTTAAATATACTCAAATCACTCCTCTCTATTCTCACCAATTCCTCTGCCCTTCTCAACATATAAGAGAATGCTGAAAAGCCAAAGGATAAAACCATAGCATTTGCAAATACATTGTTTAAAAATGAGTCCACTTTTCAAACATTTCTAATATTCTGCACGATTTTTGGTTTAGTAAGCTGAAAGGTCATAATATTATCAAGGATGATACAAATAGAAACATCTGGGTGGATTTTCCCCTCAATTTCATTCTTATATCTACACTCAGAAACAGAAAACTATCCAGAAATATAGAGGAGCAGACATTCAATCTCTAGATAAAACTGGGAGCAGATCACAAATTTCAACATCTTCTTTCTTTTTGAATCTCATCTATGTATCTGGCATAATATGCTAATAATACAATTTGGTTAGTAAAGGAACCAAGGTTGGTCTTAGTTGATAACACTAGACAATGAGGCAGCAATGAAGGCAAAACTCTCTCTCTGGGGCAAAGGAGAAGTAATGCCCAACGTTTCCAGGAACACAGGAAGGTCGGGATAACTCCAGAAAGCAGAGAGGGAAACACAGAGAAAGCCACAGAAACAGAACATTTGTTTGACCCTAGACTGAATAATTCCATGTCCTAAACCAAACAAACCAAAAAAATTTAAGGTTCCAAACTCAATTTGTCTTAAATGTCTAAAAAAACAAATTTAACCACAGAGTTAGTGAGCTCCTGAATATAAACACCATAGAAATCACAAAGAAAAACAAACCTAAAATATAAAATATAAGGTAATCTCTGCTCCAACAGACCAAAGGATCAACTACAGTGCAGAGCAGAACATGCCTGCACCTTACATGAAGGTGTGTAGCTCATCTTGTCACAAGATAAAAAGTATCTATGTTCTCATTTTCAGGGGCTCCCATTATATCATTGGGCTACATTGTATTAGACATTTAATTGTCCATGAAAGAAGGATGTGGATAGAAATACAAGTTCTTTGTAAAGACTATACAAATTCTATTACATCTTTCATGTTTATAAAAGGATTGGGTTCATACCAATAGCATCTACATTTTATTGAGTCTGCCTTACAAGGCCAATAAATACAACTTATTGTACTAAAACTCAATACTAATTTACTTTTCTACTGCAAATGACATGGACATTTTAAATTCTCTTTTAGTTTTTGCTCAGCAAGAGAAACTGATATCAAAATAAACAGACAGCCAACTAAATGGGAACTGATATTTTCAAACAACAGCTCAGATAAGGGCCTAATATCCAAAATTTACAAAGAACTCATAAAACTCAACAACAAACAAACAAACAATCCAATAAAAAAATGGGAAGAGGACATGAACAGACACTTCTCCCAGGAAGAAATACAAATGGCCAACAGATATATGAAAAGATGCTCAGCTTCATTAGTTATTAGAGAAATGCAAATCAAAACTACAATGAGATATCACCTCACCCCTGTTAGATTAGCTATTATCAACAAGACGGGTAATAGCAAATGTTGGAGAGGCTGTGGAGAAGAAGGAACCCTCATACACTGTTGGTGGGAATGTAAAGTAGTACAACCATAATGGAGGAAAGTATGGTGGTTCCTCAAAAAACTGCAAATAGAACTACCTTATGACCCAGCAATCCCTCTACTGGGTATATACCCCAAAACCTCAGAATCATTGATACGTAAAGACACATGTAGCCCTATTTTCATTGCAGCACTGTTCACAGTGGCCAAGACATGGAAACAACCAAAAAGCCCTTCAATAGAAGACTGGATAAAGAAGATGTGGCACATATACACTATGGAATACTACTCAGCCATAAGAAATGATGACATCAGATCATTTACAGCAAAATGGTGGGATCTTGATAACATTATACGGAGTGAAATAAGTAAATCAGAAAAAAACAAGAACTACATGATTCCATACATTGGTGGAACATAAAAACGAGACTAAGAGACATGGACAAGAGAGTGGTGGTTACCAGGGGTGGGGGGGGGGGAGGACGCAGGAGGGAGGGAGGGAGAGAGTTAGGGGAGGGGGAGGGGCACAGAGAAAACTAGATAGAGGGTGACGGAGGACAATTTGTCTCTGGGTGAGGAGTATGCAACATAATTTAATGACAAGATGACCTAGACATGTTTTCTTTGAATATATGTACCCTGAATTATTAATGTCATCCCATTAACATTAATAAAAATTTATAAAAATAAAAAAATAAAAAATTCTCTTTTAAGTTTCTCCTGGACTTATTCCAGTCCTTTGCAAACAGTAGAGGAAAACAAATAAACACTGAAATCTTTAAAATTGATGGGACTTTAGAGGTCAAAAGTTACATAAAATCCATATGCCTTTTTTGACCTATAAGTCCAGTAAACTTACCAAAAAGAGAAAAAAAGAAAAAAACATGAAGGAAAGGGAAAAATGAATAAAATATTTAGTAAACCCTCTGATCTCTTTTTTGGTGGAAAAAAGTGGTAAATATAGAAAGTGGGGTTTTTGAGCAGAAAATGTTTACTTATTTGTTCTGCTTCAAAAAAGTGACATATCAGAAAAAGTTAGATCAATAAATTACATTTACTAGAGTATTAGTAAACAGTCTGAATATTGTTTTATAGTACTAAAGCAGCAAAATATTTTATAATGTTAGCAATGAAGAATTCAAATAAGAATATGTTTTTGAATTTGCTTTTGCAAACCATGCCTCACGATCCTATGTAATTTACTCAGAAATTAGAGCACATTGATACTTGGGTTTTTCTGATAACTTTTCATCATTTGACATTTAAAAATAAAATTAAAATTATTGCATACCTGTCTTCAACAGTTGTTAGGTAAGCCAACTCATTCACACAGGTTTGGTTTGCTTCTGCAAATGTTACAAGTTTGTTTCCAATCATATAGCAGTAGAAGCCATATCTTTTCCAGCCCTATAAATGTTATCAAGCAGATATTCACACATATTTATTAGGCAATATTTTAATGATTCCTTTATCATGAAACATAAATTGATAAATAGAACTAAAAGAACACAAACCTGAATAATTTGAAATGCAATGAAAATCATTTATAAATAAAGGAAACAGTAGTATGTTATCCCTCATATGACAAATTATGACATAAAATGGGGGAACAGTCATTCTCTCAACTTCTGAGGCATCCTCCAACAAAATGATTTGCGAAATGTTTACTAATGCAACTGAACAGAATGGTTAAGATTTTGGTTTTAGAATAAATAACCACAGGAAATAATTCGCAAATGAGCAAGTTTTGTTACCTATTGAGGCTGACCGTAGGTAGTGAGTGCAAAGCCTATCATCTGGTCCTAGGAGAATACTCAACAAATTTCTGGCAACATGATTTAGCATAGTTCCACTCCCATACTTCAACCACAGAGAAAGGTTAAATAAAAGCATAACAAATAAACAAAAAATCCACACTAGAGTTTGAGAAATAGAAGGCAAAATTTCCAGGTACCAAAACATAGTAGAAAGCTAAAAGCTGGAATGGAAAATGCATCAGCTGAGACTGAGTGTTGTCTAGAGTGTATCAAACCTAGATCAAGGCGCTAAGGTCTAGGGTCCGGGGTTTTAATGCCACACAGACAAGAACCTTGGCCATCAGTCCAGCTGAGGCAGGAGATGGAACTGGAATTTTTGCATAAAGATGATACCCATTAAGTAGTCCTTTGTGAAAGGAAAGTGAAAAAACTGCCCACAGAACCGAGAAATAATAGATTCTTGTCATCGGCCTGGGCTGCTGGGCACAGGGAAAAAAAATCTTCTGTTTGGAAATGAATACCATCTCTGTGCCACAGATGGGTGCTGGTCCCCACTTTACAATATTCACACTGGATGAGAATTCACAGCCAAAGCAAAAAGTAAAACTTGGTTTACAAAAAAGAGGATTCTCTAGTCACTCGGAGAAATAAATGCAAAACTACACAACAGAAATATTTCTACAACACCAGTCATGTGAAATTATGACATTGAGGATTGGGGTAGAGATGGGTAGGGGCTAATAAAAAAATACAAATCATGTAAGAAAATCTGTCATTTTAAGGAAGAGTTAATAATTAAACATAAAGCATTTGGAAAAATATAAAAATAAGTATGATTGAGATGTTTTATGTGCAAAAAAAGGAATAAAATCAATAATAAAATATCAAAATGCTATAAAGAAAAAACAAAATTATTTGAAAACACAAAATATAGAATTTGAAGAAAACAAAAATGTAAAGTTAAAAAGTAAAACTCCTCCTGACCAGGCAATGGTGCAGTGGATAGAGCATTGGACTGGGACAGCAGAGGACCAGGTTCAAAAACCCAAGGTCGCAGCTTGAGTGCAGGCTCATCCAGGGGTAGTCAACCTTTTTTTTTTTTTTTTTTTTTAATTTTATTTATTCATTTTTAGAGAGGAGAGAGACAGAGAGAGAGAAGGGAGGAGGAGCTGGAAGCATCAACTCCCATATGTGCCCTGACCAGGCAAGCCCAGGGTTTCGAACCGGCGACCTCAGCATTTCCAGGTCGACGCTTTATCCACTGCGCCACCACAGGTCAGGTGGTAGTCAACCTTTTTATAAAAACCTCCCACTTTTGCAATGCTGGTCAACCTGGTCCCTAACGCCCACTAGTGGGCATTCCAGCTTTCATGGTGGGCAGTAGTGGAGCAACCAACCTGGTAGGGACCAGGTTGACCAGCACTGCAAAAGTGGTTGGTTTTTATAAAAAGGTTGACTACCCCTGTAAAGACAGGCTCACCAGTTTGAAGCTCAAGGTCACTGGCTTAAGCAAGGGATCACTCACTCTGTTGTAACCACCCCCCCAATCAAGGCACATATGAGAAAGCAATCAATGAACAACTAAGGAGACTAATGAGCCTCAATGAAGAATTGATGCTTCTCATCTCTCTCCCTTCCTGTCTGTTTGTGCCCCCGCCCAGACTCCGTCACACAAAAAAGTAAAACTCCAAAATTGAAGACAAATCAAATTTTAGAAATTAAAATAAAATAAAAATAGCTTTTCTTTTCAGATGATTTTCAAACTGATTAATAAGAAAAGGAAAGAAGTTAACAAGCTTATAATGCATTTCATACAAGACATACTCAAACTTCTGCCTTATACTGTACAATATAGCTAGAGAATTATAGTTCACTGTGGTCATTCTCTACATAAACTACATGAAAATGAAATATCCCTCAAAAAAAAAAAAACACCTAATGGCCAGATTAAATGTGGAAAATAGGGTTTCAGAAAATTGGAGAAATGTAGCAGAGAAATTAAAATATTAAAAGAGGTTAGAAGACATATTGATTGAAAGTAGAATAAGAACATCCTAGATAAGCTTCAGAAGTACTGAATAAAATTAATGACATAAATAAAGACAGTTTTTAAGAATTGAAAAATAGGTACAAGTCCCTCAGATGAAGAGGCATACTGAGTAGCAAACAGAACCAATAAAATCCAAATCTACCATATTTCCCCATGTATAAGATGCACCTTAATTTGGGGGCCAAAATTTGGGAAAAAAAATGTATTACATAAAATTATCAAATTCAAGTTTTATTCATAATAAAATTCATATAACTCCTCATCTGCATGAAAAAGTAGAAAATGCAAGTTTAAAAATCTACAACCACTGTATAAGACACACCCAGTTTCCAGACCCCAAATTTTTTGAAAAAGGGTGGGTCTTTTTTTGGTGGGGGACAGAGACAGAGAGGGACAGAGAGAGGAACAGAGAGAGAGACAGACTGAAAGGGAGAGTGATGAGAAGTGCCTCAATTCTTTGTTGAGGCACCTTAGTTTTTCAATGATTGCTTTCTCATATGTGCCTTGACCGAGGGGAGGGGGCGGGCACTACAGCAGACCATGTGAACCCTGGTTCAATTCAGCAACCTTGGGTTCAAGCTGGTGAGCCTTGCTCAAACCAGATGAGCCCGTGTTCAAGCTGGCGACCTTCGGGTTTCGAACCCAGGTCCTCCATGTCCCAGACCGATGCTTCATCCACTACGCCACCACCTGGTCAGGCAGGGTGGGTCTTATACATAGGGGCATATGGTAGATACATTGTCCTAAGCCTGCAGAATGACAAAAACAATGAAATCTTAAAATCTATTAGAAAGAAAATATAGAGGACCCATTTTTTGAAAAGGAAGGACTAGTCTAATAATAGAAATTTCAATGAAAAAAAATAAAGGCCAGGAGAAAAATAATATATAAAGCACTGTCAGAAAACAGCTGTCAATTGGGAATTCTAAAATAACCTATTTAAATTATTATGCAGGGCGAGGATAAAGTCACATTTCCAGACAAAGACAGTGAGTTTTCCTCTCCCAGACTACCAGTGAAAGAACTCCTGAAATATTTCCTTTGGCAAGAGCAATTCTAAATCTGGAGGAGTGAATGGGCTAAAAGTCTACAGTGAGCATAGAAATCAATACATGTCTTAGTAAATCCAGTTCTAATTGCCTGTACAAATAGCTAAGATAATTAATTGGGTGTGAGAAGTTAAATCATGGAATATGAATAAGATATGTGTTTTAGTTAATAGTGTTGTATGCATGTCAATTATCTGGTTGTGATTAAGTCCACTAGTTAGATGAAATGTTATCATTGGAGGAAGCAAAGTAGATGATAGAGAGATTTTAAGTGCTTGTTTTTTTTTTCAATTTCTTGTGAGTTTAACATTTTTTCAAATTAAATTTCTTTAAGTTTAAATATAATAATAATTTTCATTTTTTTTCAGCAAGCTGAGAGAGATTACTGAATAACTTTAACTTCAAGTCTGGAATGCATACTAAAAATGTAAGTTTAACCATTTAAAAAAAAAAGGGGAATGTATGAATCCTAAATGTGTAGAAAAGAAAAATGGGATAAAGAGATTTAATAGAACCAATGGGATGAGGAAAAGAGAAAAAAGAAAATGGAATGGTCAACAAAATAAAGTACAAAATAAGATGGTAGAGGTTAATTTAGATATATAATACATAAGTAAAACAAATTTAAACTCATGTTTGCCAGTTAAAAGCCAGAATTCCTCAAATTAGATTAAAAATAAAAATGCAGGTATATATTTACAAGAATTGCTCTTAAAATAGAATGATTAAAAACAATTAGTTGGGCCCGACCAGGTGGTGGCACAGTGGATAGAGCATTGGACTGGGATGTGGAGGACCCAAGTTCGAAACCCTGAGGTTGCTGGCCCGAGCATGGGCTCATCCAGCTTGAGTGAGGGGTCATTGGCTTGAGTGTGGGATCATAGACATGACCCCAGGGTTGCTGGCTTGAGCCCAAAGGTCACTGGCTTGAAACCCAAGGTTATTGGCTTGAGCAAGGAGTCACTCGCTCTGATATAGCCCCCCTGGTCAAGGCACATATGTGAAAGCAATCAATGAACAACTAAGTAGCTACAACAAAGAATTGATGCTTCTCATCTCTTCCTTTCCTGTCTGTCTGTCCCCGTCTGTCCCTCTCTCTGTCTCTGTCAAAAAACAAACAAAAAAGTTAGTTGAAAAAAGAGATTCTAGGGCAACATCAAGCAAAAAAAATTTCTCCAGTAATATTAATATTATTTAAAATTAACTTTATAATTGAAAAGCATTATTATGAATAAAATAATTATATAATTAAAGACTGATTTATCAGGAAGATATAACACAGACCAAAGTACATAAAGTAAAAATTGACAGAACTACAAGGAGAATATTTTGTCAAGCAGAAAAAATATTAGAAATATAGAATATCTAGATAAGGTAATTGCTAAATTTAATCTATTAAAAATATATATACCCCTGAACCCAGTTATCAAAGATCATCCTGTTCAGCACATATAAAATATTTACAAAAATTGACTATGAACTAGAATCTTAACAAATAACAAAAATACTAGGCCCTGGCCATTGGCTCAGTGGATAGACCTCCGGCCCAGCATATGGATGTCCCTGACACTGAGGAAAGTTCCATTGGAGCGCATCAGCCTCAGGCACTAAAAATAGCTTGGTACTCAAGCATTGACCCTAGATGGGGTTGCCAGGTGGATCCTGGTCAGGGCACATGTGGGAGTCTGCCTCACTATTTCCCCTCCTCTCATCATTAGAAAAAATCCTGTATTTTCACAATGCAAGAAAATTAATATCAACAGTACCTGCCAATTATTTAGAAACTAAAAAACAAACAAAAACCCCATCACTATCAACATACACATGCATATGCACACACAGAGACACTTCTAAATCATTCTTAGGTCAAAGAAATCTTAATGGAAATAAAAAATATTTAGAATCAAATCGTAATAAAATACTACATAACAAAACTCGGTAGCTGTTTCATGCCTTCTGTTACACCTTTTATTTCTGTAAGCTTTTTACAAAACATTCATTTTAATATCCATTAAATTCTATTATTTAATGTCCTGGTGGTATATCTTATATTTTTGAATTTTAAACTCATCTGTGAGATTCCTAGTCAGCCTGGAAAAAGAAAATTCATATATGTATCTGTCTGACATCCTGGAATATAAGCAACTCAGGACCACTTTATGTTGATTTCTTAGCTCAGTGTTTCCTGCACATGTAAGCAATGAACTGAAAGCTGAATCCCTAATCAGTATCACAACAGGCCTATGAGTCTGGAAGTCTGAATTTTCAAAAAGATCCCTACACCACCCAGTGTCCAGGCCCAGACACACATACACACACATACACACACACACACACACAGCTGTCTTGGCTGGTGAGGGGATCTTTTTCTAGTCTTCTCAGCTCTTTGAGGAAGTCATTGTCTAAAGCAGGTGTTTTTAAACTGGCCAAAATTATTTAATATCTCTGAGCTTCAGTGTCCTATTCTATCTAATTAGGAATATAACATTTATCCTTTAAAATCAATGAGAGCATAATAACTGTATTTGGCAAATAGTTGCCTTATTAAAATATTTTTCTATTGGTATCTTAATGATTAAATTGGATTATATCAGATTATAGATATAATAATTAATAGACTGTACATATAACTTTGATTATATGGAAGTAATAAAATTTAAAGATTGTTTATTTTTTTATAAAAAGTTACAATAACATATGTGAGGCAAACGAGTTTGTAAAAATTGTATTTTTTAAGTTCGCTCACTTTTAGTGTTAAAAAATGGCACTGTGCAGTGCCAGGTATGTGATCTGTGAAATTGCAAATTACCTTCCTGCTTGGGAAAGGCCATTGTCTTGTTAATGTTTGCTGGAGGAGAGGTTTTTGCGCTAGAAAGTATTGAAAAGAGAAAGAAGGAGAGGCAGAAGGAAGCCATTTTTGCAGTTTGGAGAGAGAAGGTGTGCAGATGGGGAACCAGAGGTGAGGGGCTTTTGCGAGCTCCACTGAGACTGGTGAAGCCTTTGATTCCAGGAGGAACCGGAGAAGAGTCTGTGGAACTGGATAATGTGTCAGTGGCTTTGGGAGCCCTGTGTATTTCCTCGCCGGCCATTGGGAGATTTGAATGAAGGAATGGCCCACCGTTTTTTGGCTCTACTGTTTCTTTACTGTCTGCCTGAATTCAATGAGAACCTGCACATGAATGGCCATGATGGTCGTGACTGCTGGCTATACAACACACAATCTCCTATATATACATATGATTAAGCAAAGAATATATGTTAATCAGAAATTTATAAATGGAAATATTTATCAGAAATATTATAAATGGAAAAGTGACTAAGGATTGTTTGCTATCTGCACCTTAAGGTTATCTACTGGAAATGCCCTTGACAACTCGTAGGGTCATATCAATATCTCAATGACATTTTGTCCAATGACCTGCCTTAATCTTGCTACCCTCTGTAGACCCCATTTGGTGTGTCATTTTATCCCTGTTCTCTTTTCTCCAATTCCTATGACATTCTGAAAGGAGCTACTGACCACACATACCCCATGTAATCTGTCAATAACACCTGCACAAGACTTTAGAAAGAACAAAACACTAACAATAAACTATTGAATTTTAAGCAGCTGAAACATTTGGCTATCTATGACAGTAATAAAGTACTTTCTCAGGCAAAAATAAAACCAAGTGTATCATATACTATCAGCTGATGTGAGGTCATTATATAGGTCTGTACTCACTTTCCCGCAGCCTGTGTTTTCTTCCTCTCTTCCTGGTGTTTCAGCTAGAGATTTTTTCTTACAGATGTAGCCAAGAGGATGCTCGCAGGTTCGATCTGCCCAGTAACCATCCTGCAGAAAGCAAAGAGGAAAAAGTTACTGATTATTGGTTGTTTGACTTTGATGCTATTTTCTTGTAATTGTGCATCAAAAAAGGAAAACAAAGGATTTGAAGTTACTAAGACAAAATGACATATACACAAAGGAAAGGTTTTACAAACTGACAGCAAATTTGACTGTGGCCACAAAGATTGGAGCCTCAATGTTTTAATATCTTATTAGCTGTTTGACCCACTGTTAAAAGGAATATTTTAATACTTGGCACCTACATGTAACCATAACATACACACACACACACACACACACACACACACACACACTCATGTAGCTCTCTGAGCACAGACTCCAGGCTATATGACCCAGACTTGATCTAAGTAGTCAGAGCAACCTGTTGAAATAACCAAAGCTGTGAATTTAGTCTGGATACAGAGGTGGGCAAAAGTAGGCTTAAAGTTGAGAGTTTATTCTTATATTATTACTTATTTATTATTTATTTGGGCATTTATGAGACTGTACCTAAGTGCACTGTGCCTTTGTGACATTCTTTGAAGTTGATAAAACTATTGTAATAATCATAACTGGCATGTCTTTTTTTCATGCAAATAACTGTGAAACTACTTTTGTCCACCCCCTACATGGCTCCATTTAGAACCCAGCACAGGAATATATCTGAGCATTAGTTACTGGTGAATTTCAACCTTGACCCAAAAGTTTCTGTTGGTTTCTTTTCTGGGCCTCTTGAAAATTAGACTGCTAAACAATTGAGAGAAATTCAAAAAATTTAATCTGAATTTTGGTTTAGCCTTGACCTATGTCAAATAACCTAGACTAGACACAATCTAAACAACGAGTAGTAAATGAGAAAAACTCCTTGTGGCTTTTGCTAATATGAGTCACGAAAGTCGCCTCACCTTGCCTTTCATCACAACGCAATCATCCTGCCTGTTGTATTCATGGCTTGGTTCTCCAAGAAGCCACCTGGTAAAAGTTACTGGGGAGTGATCAATCCATTCAAAGTACATTTGAATCTTGCTATCACTTAAGCCAATCCATAACTCATCATTTGGCTCTAAACAAGAAGAAAAACACAAAAGTAATTTACACAATTTTTATTTCAAAGATCAGAAGGTGATCAGGGGGTTATCAGGAAAGGAAGGCTCTCTGCTATCAACAATAGTTCTACTCTGTTGATAATGTAAACAACTGTGAGCTATACTTTATGTTGTCAATTTTAGTTTAACTGTGTAATATACTCTTTACATCATCAATGTGATTGTAATCTTTTGTTGTGCTTTGCAAAGTACATCTCCTGAGAGTTGTAAAAATGAAATTGAGGTGGGTCTATCATTACCCTCTATCTTGTGAAACTACTTTTTTTTTGTTATAAATAACTTTCCATAACAACTACACTCATTATGTTGGAAACATGACATTTCTGTATAAATCTATTTGACTATTATTAAATCTTATGTGTGTTTCAAAGTAAGTATTAAAAACCTTTCCTATTTTACTGACTGTGTTGTTATCAAGTGAAAAGTGATCAATACAGTAAAAAAAGAAAAGAAAAAATGCAGACCTGGGCTGGGTCCCAACATTTGGCACTTATTTATTTGTTTGTAAATATAAATGAATCTGAAATTATTTTCACCAGGAAATATCAGAAGAATCCAAATAGCAAATAAAGGTTAAAACAGAAACCACCAGGTCTAGATAAAAAATGTGATGATTTTGTTTTAAAACTCTATCATTTTTATTATGATTTTATCAGTAATTATAGTTCCAAAAATTCTAAATATCATAACTAAAGTGGGACAATGTTGAAGGCCTGGGACTTCATGGCTTAAAAACATATACAATTCCAAATTTTAAAAAAATGAATGAATACACATGCAATATTTACTTAATTGCACTAATGTGAATTTCATCATGAATGCTTGATTTACATTCTTTAAACCGTAAGATAAAATTACCTGCCAAAGGATTTTAAAGATGATTTTGCAGTAGAAAATGAGAGAAATGCCACATCACATAGGAATTTCCCTAAAAGGTTTAGTCTCCTCCTCCAAAAGTTGTGACTCAGCTTTGCTTTTGGAGAAGTCCCTGACTGGCCAGGCGCCAGCCCCACAGATGTTTCCAGTGCAGAAAGCGTGACTGACATTGCCAGAATGATCCCTTTCCTTTCACTTAATTTGGCAGATCATAATCTTTTTGAGCAGCCAATATAGGCTTCAAAATGACCCCTCAAGGATTAGTTTCAAGACTAATGAAAACCTAATTCCCAAGTCCCACAATTACAATAAAGTATTAAGCATTTTCTATAAACATTTTTCTCACTAAATTGTTCTCCCCCTCTAGCTTTGGTCATTTTGAAGCACAGCCTTGATCCCACAAAAATATATAATAAAGAATGTAAAGTTGTTAGGCTGAATTCTATAAATCAGTTAAGAAAGCCATCTGAGTTTAGTCATAATTTATGT
The DNA here is from genome assembly GCF_036850765.1 of Saccopteryx bilineata. Lineage (NCBI taxonomy): Eukaryota > Metazoa > Chordata > Mammalia > Chiroptera > Emballonuridae > Saccopteryx > Saccopteryx bilineata. The sequence goes on from NC_089494.1 coordinate 155,750,027, forward strand.
GTGCAAGTCCCAAATTTTTCACTGTCTTTCCATGATTAACATATAAGATACTTCGATTAGCTAAAAAAAGGTTTCCTGGGCTTTTGATTTAGGAACTATTCTTTTAATTTTATAACTATTCTTTACTTTTATCAATATCATTTTCATTGTTTTAACCCTTTGAGTAGCACGAACGTTCATGTACGTCCTCGTGCCTCCTGACCATCCAGAGTAGGATTGTAACAAAAACTTTTATTTTAAAACTGTGTAAGGCAACATTAAAAAAAGAGACAAATGTATGTTCTTCTTGTTTCCATAAATTGGTTATCAAACAAACATGATTTTAATTTAACAAAACTAGAACTGGAATTGATTTCATTTTTTGAAAAAAAAAAAAACTCACTCTCAGGGGTCAACAAGCATGAAAAAAACTCACTACTCAAAAAGTTAATGAAATCCTTATCAATAATAAAAAAGAGAAGGCTTCCTTAGTGAAAATTTATGAATTCTAAAGCTGAATAAGCTCAAACTTTGTCATGCAACTTCCCAAAATAACTATAGCTATAAACATAAAAAGTTCTGCTATTACATAAAATAGAGCAAAAATTGCATATTACCCCTTACAGCATCTTCACTGATTCATTTGCAAACTTTATTACCTATTATAAGTATCATAACTTACATGTCATGATATTGTTCAGCTACATCTGTTTTGATTACATAATTATCATGCAGGTCAATATAGAATAAGTAAACACAGAATAATCAGAAAATTAGTTATAGGCTGCAACAGGCTATTATCACAGCCTACTAAGCTCTGTGAGGTAAGCAGAGGAGAAAGGGTTCCATCTAGCACAAGTACCAGGAGTAGTACTGTTGGGGATCTTTTAAATCCTTCTTTGAAACTGCTCTATTTTTCTATTTGCCAATTGCTTTTCCCTCTTCCCTCCCCCTACTCCTGCCAGTCGTCAGGCAGTGTCAGGAAGCAGTCCCCACCATGGCCACCATCCGTTTCCTCTTGTTTTGTTGTCTGGAAATGAGCAGCTGCAGCAATTCAAAAGTCTCTTCAGTAAAGGAAGCAGCAAATGATAATCATTTAATCAGCAAGTACTGAGGAGCGCTCATTATCATTAGGTTATTCCACACTCTCCTCTTCGAGATAAGCATTCCCAACTCATTCTACCCATCTTTATATACATATCTATAGATATCTATACCTATATATATATCTATATCTATATCTAGCTTTGGTCATTTTGAAGCACAGCCTTGATCCCACAAAAATATATAATAAAGAATGTAAAGTTGTTAGGCTGCATTCTATAAATCAGTTATGAAAGCCATCTGAGTGAATCAGTCCCATTTTTCTCTAGATATAGATATAGGTATCTATATCTATATAGATAGATAATTTTTTAATTTTTGAAAACTTTACAATATTTCAACTATATGACATTTTCTGTACATTTCTTAAATGATGTAGCTAAAATAGAGACATAAATTTCTTTAACAGATGGAGGCCAGCATCTAATACTCCAATAGAGTATCCTATTTCTTTCACTGCTCAATATTCTAGCAGCATTAGCTTGGTCAATAAAGAATGAAATCCAAAGTATTAAATGCTTCATTTAGAGAGCATTCTTGTGAGATAAAATATACACCTTCAAAAAGAAACCTTCCCCCACACACAAATAATTACTAAAGAAATGTAAAACTGTTGACAAATTTAAGGTAGACTGCTCTGAATTCAGATTAATATATATGGGAAAGTAATATTTAAAAATATCCATAAATGAGTTACATATTTATTTTATTTTATTTTGCAATTTTTGTGAAGAGAGAAGCAGGGAGGCAGAGAGACAGACTCCATGCATCCAAATGGGATCCACCTGGCAAGCTCACCAGGGGGCAATGCTCCGCCCATCTGGTTGCTCTGTTGCAACCAGAGCCATTCTAGCACCTGAGGTGAAGGCTGTGGAGCCATCCTTCACTCCTGGGCCAACTTTGCTCCAGTGGAGCCTTGGCTGCAGGAGGGGAAGGGAGAGATAGAGAGAAAGGAGAGGGGGAAGGGTGGAGAAGCAGATGGGTGCTTCTCCTGCATACCCTGACCGGAAATCGAACCTGGACATCCACATGCACCAGGCCGATGCTCTACCACTGAGCCAACTAGCCAGGGCCTAAATGGGTTACATATATAAAAACATAAATGAAACTAGCTTTTAGTGATAAAAATTCTTTAAAATACTATACAATTTTATATTTTAGGCAGGATTTGTATTTATTATTAAATTTGTTAATCTGATAATTGAATTATTTATTCAAATTTATTACATTTAATATTTATGGCCCTGGCCGGTTTGTTCAGTGGATAGAGCATTGGCCCAGCATTCAGACATCCTGGGTTTGACCCCTGGTCAGAGCACACATGAGAAGCAACTATCTGCTTCTCTTCCTCTCCTCCCTTTCTCTTCCTTTCGCAGCCAGTGATTTGATTTGTTCGAACATTGGCCCTAGATGCTGAGGATAGCTCAGTTGGTCTGAGCATCAGCCCCAGTCAATAAAATTGCCTGGTGATTGGAGCCGTGGCTCCAGACTGGGGTTGCCACGTGGATTCCAGTCAGGGTGCATGTGGGAATCGGTCTCTCTCTCTCATCTTTTTACTTTCAAAAAAAAAAAATTAACACTTATGATGAAATTTTCCAGAGATGAGCAGCAAGTGGGGAATACTCCAGTCGAGTATATTATTGATGTAAATTCTTACCATAACCAAGCTGGGAGATGATAAAGTCAAATTCCTCGATGGTGTGGATACTTGCTAGTTCACCACCATCCAACTTACAGGCAATCGAGGCCTGGCTCTGGATTTTCTTCTCCTCTCTGTAAATCCTGTAACAGTAACCTGCATATGCCCCCCACTGAGCTGGACAGTTGGTAGGCACGTCACTTTCTAGGGAAAAAAAAGTTTGGAAACCATTTAGAAGGCTTTTTAAAAAAAAAATTGTAACATTTTCTACCATTCTATATAGAAAACAGTTCATAGTTATGGGCAAATAAAGGTAAGGTTATTTTTTACTTCCTAGCATTCACAAAAGGCTAACTGTGTTTACTTTTAGAATAAAAAACATGCAAATGCATCTTTCATTTTAAAATAAAGCTAAATGAAAAATCTCTTTCTAAAAAATAATTGTACTTACAACAAGGTCACATGAAGATATAATAGACTATCTGATTTTATCTGTTTTATCTATAAATGCTGGAGGCACAAAAGGTTTGACATAGAATACACTGCCTAAAAGATTTCAATTTATCTTTATTCTGTGGATATCAGGGAGCCAGTCATTCCTCAGAGGAGGTAGGGCAAGACTATTAGGCAGCCATGAGAAAGAACTATTAAAAGAGGAAATTGAATGGGTGACCAAAAAGCATCTGAAATCTTAGCAGCATTAGACAGCTACCTAAACCCTGCACCAGCACGAGCATTGACTTGCTCCCAAGAGATGACTTGTGACGGTGTGGAAATCACAAGGATTGGATTCAGAGGTCCTTCAAGCAAAACTCGGATTTCACAAGTTGTGTACGATCTTGGGAAAGTCACATCACATGAACCAAAGTATCCGTATATGTTAAACATTTCTAATAATATTACTACTAACACTAATATTAAACTACCCATTCTCACTGTATTCTGAACTAGAAAACATCTGAGATAATGTGACTGTAAATTATAAACACTGCACATTTACTATTTAACCAAAGCAGAAATAGTGGCCAACATCTTAATTATTGCTACTAATAATTCTGGTTAAGATTCATAATCTGGGTTATACATTACAAAAATATATTATAATGGTAAGGAGCTGGGGCAGGTAATGACCTAGGAAGGCAGAGACTCACTGTATTCATCCCCATAGGCCCATAGGGCCTGGTAATGGTAAGTGTAGTGAATGTTGGTAGAGAAAAGGAACTGGAGTTATACTTGACATACAGCAGTTTACAATTACCATTTTACAGATACTATTTCAAACGGCAATTTAACATTATACCTTACTTAAAGAGAAATGTTACCAAGTGAATGTCAATTTATATATTTAAGTTAATATTGTGTATTGTGTTCTTAAGTGTGCAGCCTTAGAAAATGTTCTTTCTAGGGCACCTCTATTATGCGTTCAATGGATCAGTCCCATTTTCTCTTAAAGATTGGGACTATCTGCAACTTCTTTGTTTATGCCCAGGATTCTGCGCACAGTCATCACTCAAGTAAATCGGTAGTCATAGTGACCAAACATCGTATTGTTGTAAAATCCCTCAACGCAATTTACTTTTACACACTTGCAGTAGTTACCAAAAAAAAAAAAAAAAAAGTTAGTATACCTCTGGAGCCCTCTGGTGGGATATTTTAATTTTGCTGTCTAGGAAGTTGAAAATAATGTCAGCAAATGCTCAGGACTTCAAAACCTGAACAGATAAACTTTTAGAATATTTCAATACATGAAAACAGTCAGTGAAGCAGAGTTCTGTGGGGCTGCCACAGAAGATGGCTCATTCTTCTAGGGCAGAACCGTCAATAGATTCATAATGTGAACTACATAGTTATAAATCCTCTAGTGCTGTTCAATAAAAGTAAAAAGGAACAAGTACATTTAATTTTAGTAATATATTTTACTTAACCCAATTATCCGAAATATTCATTTTAACATGTAATTGATAAAAAATAAATAAATAAATAATGAGCTCTTTTACTTTTTTTTTTTTTTTTTTTGGCAAAGTGTTGGAAGTCTTGTATGTATTTGACACTTTCAGCGTGCTTCAGTTGGAACTAGCCACATTTCAGTGCTCAGTGGCCACAGGTAATTAAGAGGCGATTTATTGAACTGGACAGTAAAGGTCTAGGGACCCAGGAATTATGAACAAATAGGGTAATGTTGCAAGGCCCAACTGGGTCTGAGCTGGAATTCTTGCTCAAGAGGTCACCAGTCATATATGTTGTACAATTTAATCTCTGATATAATTTTCCAAGATCTGGTTTATTTGATAAATAAGATAGAATGGTTAACCCAGGAAGAATACAGAGAAATTCAAAAGCCAATAAGAAGTGGAGGGTGAGTAAGTGATATAAGGTGAGGAAGAGTAGAGAAATAGGAATAATTTACTGAGTGCTTGAAATAGAAACAAAATGTTTACAGGAAGACTGAGTATAAGTACTCCCACTTCAGAGATGAGAAACTTAAAACTGGAGGACTAAGTAACAAGGTCAAGTTACAGAGTTCAGTCTCCTGCACCAAGGAAACTATAAAACAACCATTCTCCTCTTCCCCAAAGTAGCAGCTCCAAGTCTGCCGAAGGAGACTAGGAAAAGCTCTTCCAAGAAGGAAGAATGATAGTAATTCTTTCAGGGGAGCAATAAAGGAGATAAAATCCAGTGTCCCTGAGGCAAGTTGCCGTCACAATGATGATCCTGTGAAGTATGATCAGACCCGATAACCGGGACCCTCATCTACGTTCATCAGAGACTGTGGCCTTGTCTCCATTTAATAAAGTTGCAAACACAACTACTCTTTGATCTACAACTTCATTTCTAGGAATTATCACACATATGAAATGACAGGTATATGAAGTTATTCACTGCAGGATTGCTTGTAATAATAAAAATAGGAAGCAAACTAAAGCACCATTAATAGGAGGCTTGTCAAAAAATAAAAAGTGGTCTCTCTCTGTGATGGCTACTGTACAGCCATAAAAATTAACACGGAAGTTATTTATGGCCTGACCAGGCGGTGGCGCAGTGGATAGAGTGTCAGACTGGGATGCCGAAGACCCAGGTTGGAGACCCCAAGGTCGCCACCTTGAGCGCAGGCTCATCTGGTTTGAGCAAAAGCTCACCAGCTTGGACCCAAGGTCGCTGGCTCGAACAAGGGGTTACTTGGATTGCTGAAGGCCCGTGGTCAAGGCACATATGAGAAAGGAATCGATGAACAATTAAGGTATCGCAACAAAAAACTGATAATCGATGCTTCTCATCTCTCTCTGTTCCTATCTGTTTGTCTCTATCTCTCTCTCTGACTCTCTCTCTCTGTCTCTGTAAAAAAAAAAGAAAACAATAAAAAAGAAGTTATTTATGTACTGTATAAAATGATGTCCAAAATTGTTATTAAGTGAAAAAGTCAAGAACATATGTATAGTATGCTTCCATTCATATGAAACAGATAAAAATAATGATAAACATATTTGTTTATATGTTCATAGAACATCCAGAAATACTTTATTCAGAAAGAGGACCTGGGAGTTAGAAGAGGTTGGAAGAAAATATTACTATTTATCATTTTTACTTTTTGACTTTCTAGCCATATCAATCCTATTTTAAAATAAAGAATTGCTTTTAAAACTCAAGGAGAAAAAAGTTAAGAATGACAGACTGTCAGATTTCTGAACCACAAAATATACATACATATATACATATATACACACATAAATTTCTTTAAAGTATGAAGCATTCCTTCAAAAAAACTGATGGTGAAAATAACGCAGTTTGTTTGTTCTTTACCAGTTTGTAGAAAGAATGCAGTCTTGCCTTAGTAGTTTAATTCTTCTGTAAAATTTTAACAGAGAGAATAATTGAATGTTGTTTCTCAGGTCTATATATAAAATTCAATTATTACTTTTGGGATGTTTCATTGCATTTCTGTGAAGACTTCTGGGTACTATGTTAAGCTGAATAGCATTAGAGCCCAAACAGATCCTAAACAATAAGGACATTTAAAAAATCTCTTTTAGATATTTACTTCCGACCTTGGATTCCAATTTTGTCACATGTGCAGGATTTATATAGCCTTTGACGATCTTATTCCTCATCTAGAATGTGTGAATAATAATCCCTACCTCATAGGGTTTCTGTGAAGATAAAATTCTAATGTATGTTCAGTCAAAGGCGTGTCACATCCCCAAATACCACAACCCACTCAGGAAATGGTAGTGACCAGCAGTAGTAACAACAAAAACAAATTTTGTAGGAATGCCATTAAGTTTACTCCATAAAATATCCAACAAACCTATCATTTCATACAGTTAAGGCTGTTAACTTTATTGTTAAAGTATGATATTTTATACACTTCAGAGTGAATAGATTTGCTTACCTGAGGGAATAAGAAAAGGATTCAAAGTTGTGTTGCCCTTCTTACAAATGTAGCCTAGTCTCTGAGCACAATTTAGATTTTCCCATTTAGCATTCTTCCCAGGATTTAGGGACACACAGCTTTTTCCAGGTTCTGCTGATGGACTTCCTTTGGGGAAAAAAAATAAAGTGGGACTATTATAGGTGTTACAAGTAGAGAGCCCCTTGGGGTTGAATGGATCCCTATTCCATCTTTTGCTACACACTCACAAATAAATATTCACTGACTGTAGAGCAAAAGCCACGTTGCACATCTGTTTTCTTGTTGTTGGATTATTCCAGTGCCTAAAATTTTGATTATACAAGTTTACTTCTTTGAAATAACTTTTTTCCCCCAATATCAAATAATAAAGCTAGACCTTACACTCTGAACAATCTTCACGCTGGGTTATGTTATTGTATAACAGAGAGGTACCTAACCAAAGAACACATGGTGGTCCAAACCAGCTCTGTTAAACATTGTCAATACCTCCTAAGACAGTGAAGTCAAGCTAATTATGGGACCAAATGAAAGAGTTTCTGGACATGGGGTAACTTTCTCCAATTAGAGGAGACAGAAGAAAGACAGCGGAGAGGACAACGACAAGGGAAAGGGAGGCTGGAAGCAGCAACGTGCTGGATGAATGCTGAGAAAGTACACCCAGAACTCTGACTCAGGACTTGCAACTCAACCTACAAAGGGTTTTTTTAACAGCTAAACTCTCATCCCATTTTTTAAGAGAAACTGATTAAAGATTCAAATAAAGTCAACTTTGCTAACATAATAGATGCATGCTAGTCCCATTTCACACCTGCAGACAGGGCGAATGAGCCACATTTGGTTAATGACTGCTTTGTGACTTTTGACAGGTATATAACCTGGACCTGGACCTCACATTCCCTTCCTGTGAGATGTAAGCCTGATAAAAAACCTTTGTCAAAATCTTTTGAAAGTTGCTTGAATAGCACACAAAGGATAAAACTGGTAGCAATAAGGATAAGGATGTTTTTAAAACATGTTGATATTGCAGCCAAACTCACAATGTAACTGAACTCACAATATAACAGATAAGGTATCAGTATCAGTACCAGATAAAAAATTTCAAAAAACAATAATGAATTTTATAGCTATTGATTATTAATATATTGACTAATAAATCATGTTATACATTTATCTATTAATACAACATGACTACCAACACTAACATATCAATTAGTTGTCTTTAAATAGTTACCATGATTATGTATTTGAATTTATACTTTTATATAATTTCTGTAAAATAGCCTCACTTCAAATGTGAATGTATTTAAATAAATGTATTGTTTGGTATTAAGTATTCAATCCAGTGCTTGATTGAGCAATTTACACAATAACAGCTGCTAATATCTCACAAAATTTCTAATTTTAGTTTGAAGAAACTCTCATACTATTTCATAAGGTGATTTAATTTGTACTTACTTCTCAGGAACTTAATTTAATTTAAAAAAGTTCACTTCTTTTTCTTTCTTATTAATATCTCAACTTCATTTTTCACCCTTCACTGAAGTTACCCTCCAAATTTTCTCATCAAGCTCTTAAAATGCAGTTGGTTAAATATTACAATCATCACCCCCAAAACAGTAATAAATAAAATAACCTGCCTAATGTTACACAATAAAATAATTAAGCAATGAAGAAGAATAAACTGGTCCCCTCAGGGATGATTCTTCTTGCCTAGTGAGCGGAGCGACCTCACCTGGCATTCTCCAGTCTGATCTGACAGAGTAGGCAGACAACTCACATCTTCACCCATGACAAAGGACATCTTATATTCCTTTGCAGCAATGTTTACTTCCCATGTTCCAGAGGAAAATCGAGCTAACACTATAAGACTCTTGTGGCAGCCTTGTGACCATTATGCACTGAAGGAGATATTTCATAGTTAAATCTACTCAATTTAAACCATATCTTCTAAAAATTCCCTCTCAAGTTTCAGCATCTATTCTAAATATGATTTTACTGAAGTCTTTTTTTTAACAGCATACATCAATAATATAAAAAAATGGAGAGCTTAATTATCTAAACCAAGTGAGAAAACCAGTCAATAGTTTTAAAAAATAAGTCTAACCGTATGAAAAAAATGCCACATCAGCGTTTTCCATTGCAGAACTGGTAAATGAGGGTGCGGCCTAGAGGCTGTTTCCTTCCTACGTGCATGGCAACATCACTAATTGTTCTTTGAACCTTTCTTAATAAACCAAGATTGGTATGGAAGTGGGGGAGAGGTGGAGGTCAGAACCATATTCAGTTGAGTGTCTCAAGCAGCTACTAAACCAGTTGGTAATGGTGAATAAGCTAAAAGAAATGTCATTGTTAGTCTTTCTGTTTTCTCTGAATAATTGCTGTGTGTGTTGAACATACTTCCTATTTAGTCACCTTTTTTGTTCTGTTACCTGTATGATTTGACAACGGAGAAATTAGTTCAGAGCATTTCCTGGCCTCCAGAAAATTAACAAACTGTGGAAGCTCCAGCTGTCCCAGAACTGTTTTATCTCAGCAAATCAAGAATATTCTAACAATCTATATTGTAACAAAGACTTGTATTGGTTTGTGTGATAATCCTGCCTGACAAGTACTCATCTCAGGAAGCTGGTCTAACCTTACAGTTTTAGTGTATTCAAATCTAGTTGGCAGATTTCAAATCAAGGTGAGAAATGGACTGTATCTGATGCTCTCCCAACTCTTCTCTGAGATCTGCACGTGAGATGATAAAGGTCTGCATGGTATCAAGAAAGATTCAGTTTAGATGAATTCAACCACAGACAAGCTTTAACCTACCTGGTAACCAGTTCAAGTAGCGGAATGGACCGCCACTACTCCACTGCCATCCACGGTTCACGCTCAGGCTGTTCAGTCCAATCCAGAGTCCTGAGGTCAAGGAATTGGTTAATCCTATGTAACAAACACAAAAATAGAAACAAAACTCACCTTCAGAAAGGACAATGAAATTACATTCAAAATCAAGTGCTTGAGCCTGGCCAGTTGGTTCAGCAGTAAGAGCATCAGCCCAGCATGTGGAAGTTCCAGGTTTGATTCCCAGTCAGGGCACACAAGAAAAGCACCCATCTGTTTCTCCACCCTTCCCCCTCTCCTTTCTCTCTGTGTCTCTCTTCCCTTCCCACAGCCAAGGTTCCATTGGAACAAAGTTGGCCCAGGCCCTAAGGATGGCTCCATTGCCTCCACCTCATGTGCTAGAATGGCTCCAGCCACAATGGAGCAATGCCCCAGATGGGCACAGTATCACCCCCTGATGGGCATGCTGGGTGAATTCCAGTCAGGTGCATGAGGGAGTCTGTCTGACTGCCTCCCCACTTCTAACTTTGAAGAAAAAAAAATGAAGTGCTCTTTATGGGAAATATCTATTCTTTGGCATTCTTCATTTGCTTTTAGGCACTTCTAGACTTGTTTTGAAGAATTAAGTTAATTATTAAAATAGAGGCTGACAGATAGTATGTGCCCAAAAATGTAAGCTACTGCCATTATTATTATTATTACTATTAATTATTATTATTTGCTATTCTATGTGGAAGTCAGATTGGCATAAAAGTGTGATTTAAAAACAAAATTCAAACTTTGTGTCAAACATGTTACTTTAAGCAGATGAGCAGTAGCCACAATTTTTTCTCTGATATGCTTTTGTAAGTTTAGAAGAGACCAAGTTTTTTTATTGTAACACTTTTTCTATGATATTACTATAGAAAGCATCAATCTGACATGCTAAATATTTTAATTGTTCGTTTTTCTGCAGGTATTATCTGAAATGGTTATATACCCACTTTTGAACTTAGTTATAATAGAGGATGGATTCATGTGCAATATTATGCTGGTAATTTTGTTTCTATATTGAGGTCCAGTTTGTTTTCCAGCCAGCTACAAAAGAAACCGGCAAAAACAATCAGAGGACCAAGCCAAATTTCACTTCCTATATCTTATTTCAGTTCTGTAAATCCTAATCATGCACATATGTACTTATAAATCTGATTCAGGAATTGAGGATTAAATATAGTGTGCCAACATTTCTGAGGTTAGTAAAAGAAGTGAACATTATGAAATGAAGGTGGATACTATAAGAATGGACTGCTTGGGCAGAAGCAGTTAGTCTTGCAAATATTGTGAAATCAGATGGCCAGTTTAAAATATGTTGACATCTTAATTAAGGGTTTTCTATTCAGTGGTAGGATTCAGCCTGTTTGCACCAGTTCAACATAACCGATACCTAATTTTTTATTGAGCTCGGCAAACCAGTTGTTAAAATGGCACTTGTAATCAGGGTTTTCTCTAAGGTGAGTGCCCTAGGCAGCCGCCCAATGTGGAAATCACAAATTTACGTTCCTTACTCTTTTTTAACGTTCATCTGCACAACAGCATATTCTAAGCACCCGTAGTATAATGTTCATTGCATCCATAGGTGGAAAAAAATTGCAAGTGAGGATGCCAATCAAGAAGCAATATGGAAATACCTAAATAATAGTTTTGTTTTTTGTCAGGTATTATTTAATTCTTTCTATTAATATTTTAAAACTCTTATAACATAGTCTAGTTTAGTGTACCTCTGGGTTATTCTTTTTAATTCCTCATGAGAACAGAGAGCAGCTGTCAGAGGGGGTTGGGGAGCAGGGTGTAAAAAGTGGTGGGATTAAGCAAAGAAGAAAAAGCTAATGGACCCAGGCAACATTGTGGGGACTGCAGGAGGGAAAGTGGGTGGGACAGATGGGGGTAGATAGGGGATAAATGGTGATGGAGGGAGACTTGGGATAGAAAACACACCGTGCAATATACAGACAATATATTATAGAATGGTGCATTTGAAACGTGTACAATTTTATTAACCAATGTCACCCCCAATAAATTTAATTTTTAAAAAAAGAAAACACACACACACAAAATTCCTCTTCAGACTTTTTCCCACTAATGCATTATACTGTTGACTTACAGAAAAGCCGGAAATACTAAAAATATGCTGACTAAAATTCTAGAAGCTTGGATAAGATTTAAATAAGAATCTGAGGTGAACTCAGCCTTGGGGTCTCTCAGGGCTTGTTTGCTGTCCTGAGGGATACAACAATAGCCCCTGTTGATTAGGGAAGCACTTCCTGCCGCTGGAGCCTGATAGTAAGCCCGGAGGGAAATGAGTCCAGAGCTGGGCAGCCTGTTGTCCTGCCCATATCACCACCTTCCTCTGCGCAACTGGGGGAGAGAGTTAAAAAGTAACCTGTGTTCTGTCCTCTGGCTTCCAGAACGCCAGAAAACAAGTAAAACTCCTAAGAGACAAGATAACGCAACTCAAAAACAAATTCCTTAAAAAAAAAAAAAAAAGCCTATTGAAATCATTTCAACTCTGATAGATTTTTCTCTCACTCATGCAAATGTGCACAAGTAACACCAGGAATGTCTTAAATCATCTACTCTCTTCCTTAATCATCTACATGAATTTAGTTTTGTCTCTTTCTGTGCTTTCTTCCCCTTCTTTTACTTTATACATGGTTGTAAATATTAATCGCTCTGATACTTTATCCCAATACTAGAAAGACCCCAAAAAACAACCCATTATAGAACTACTGAGCAGACTGAGAAACAATCTCCTCTCTTGAGTTTTTGAATGCATACAAGCGAGGTCAGGTTGCTTTTCTACCATCAATCTTCTTGGTAATAACGGAAAAGAAAATGGTGAGCTGCTGCCTATACTGAAAGGAGAAAATTAATATATCTTAAGCTTGGTGCCCAACCATTTCAATAAATATTTCATTACTGTGCAGTTTACAAATTAGTCCTCAAAAATGGACTAGGAATAGAAAAATACTTCTTAAGCAGATATGCTTTGTTAATGTACATATTTCACAAGGTTGTACTAAATAAATGTATGTCACATTTTATCCACCAAAATTAGAATGCAATAAATATCTGTAAGTTCAATTAAAAACTAATGACTTATGGGAGAAATGTGTTCCCACTGATGTAAAGTATCATCTGAAAAGAGTTGGAGAAAGTGGAGTCCTGGAAAATAAGGTCAAGCTGGGGACATGCTCTATCCCTTATATTGACCGACATTCCCTCTGCCCTGTAACAAAAGAAGTCACCGAGGCATGGAAGTCTTGGGTGGACCAGGGCCACCCGGCTTCTCAGTGCTGGGACCTAGACAGTCTGGCTCTTCCTCCAGTCCCTGCTCTTTCCTCCTGCATTCTGCTGTCTGGTGTGTTGCCAAATGGAATTTGCAGGCATTGCTGATGTAGGGGTACTAACTATGGATGAAAAAGGGGCCACATGCTGAACCTGACCAGCTCCGGTAGGCCAGCATGGCAGCCTTGCGGATATAGAGACGTAAAGGAACCACACATTATGGTCTGAAATTAATTCTAACTAAGAGCAGTTCATGGTGAGTAGTCATGCCTTAGAGAGGTATTTATCTCTAAACAGAGGCCAATGCTTACCTCAATGGAGTCTATCTATTGTCTTTTGCATAAACCACCCTACCCCTTCCCCACGTTGTTATTATCCATGTTAATTAACTATTAACTATCTTGTTCCTACCTATGTAAAAGAAGTTTCGGTATACACATTTTTACTTTTTATCCAATCCCAGAGATTTCCCAGTTTTGCTTTCTCCCTCCTCCCTAATCTATCATCAATCACCTAATCACCTTCATGTGACCCCTTACATTTTCCACTTTGAGTCTGATGTAAAATAAGTGGTGAAACCACCAGTTTCAGGAGCATTTTCTCAATTCATTGAGATTTTGCTTCTGGCAATTGTCTACAGTCTGGCTCAAATAAACTCAAAAAAATTCTTACATGTTTAGACATTTCTTACCTTTTTTTTGTAACAGAGACAGAGAGAGAGACAGAGAGAGGGACAGATAGGGATAGACAGACAGGAAGGGAAAGAGATGAGAAGCATCAATACTTTGTTGCAGCACCTTAGTTGTGTATTGATTGCTTTCTCAAATGTGCCTTGACCAGTGGCCTACAACAGAGCAAGTGACCCCTTGCTCAAGCCAGCAACCTTAGGCTCAAGACAGCAACCTTTGGGCTCAAGCTGGCGACCATGGGGTCATGTCTATGATTCCACGCTCAAGCTAGTGAGCTTGCGCTCAAGCCAGCAATTTCTGGGTTTCGAACCTGGGTCCTCCATGTCCCAATTCAATACTCTATCCACTGTGCCACTGCCTGGTCAGGCTGGATGTTTCTTACCTTGAAATAGTGAAGTGTTCTGCCAAGTGTGGTCCTCCAACCACATGGCCCATAACCACCTGGAAGGTTGATAATATGCATATTCCTTGGCTCCATGGCACACCTAATGATCTAGAATGTCTAGAGTTTGTACCCAAACATCATCACTTTAACAAAATTCTCTAGTGATTAATACCTTCACATTTAAGAACTACTGCTCTTACTGTCCTCTTGCCATAAATTGACCATTTATCTGAATATGATGCTAATTTGCTAAATAATTATTTTGATTGTGCTGCATCATCACTTGTTGGTCAGCAACATTCATTGAAACTGCTAGGTTTAGTTCCAGGACCCTTTACTAAAAACCTCTATTAAACCATGTTAAACTGCAAGTAATTTGGCGCCAGGGCAGTTCCTGTAACTCCCCATTTGAGCAAACCTGACTGATAACCCGCTTCCCCTCACCCAACCTCCCACTGAGACAACTTCCTCAGTTACTGATCCCTTCACTCAACCTCCCGATTGAGCGATTGAGCGTATCCCCAAAATTTCCTGTCAAAACTAACCTCCTGACTAGACCTGGCTCACTAATCCTGTAAAAGTTTAAATCCCCGACCCTTGGGGCGGGTCTCAGCCCATCTGTACACAGAGGCATGAATAAATTTCTCATAAAACTCATCAGGCCTTGTATGTCCCTCTTTTGGTGACCTAACGGATTTCTTCATAACACTATCTATAACTTGTATTTATTTGTTGGTTTGTTTTCTTATTTGTATGTGTTTTCCCATTGTACTTTAAGCTCCATGTGGACAAGACACATCTGGCGTTGGTCACCACTTTGTCACTAGGACCTAATATAATCTAGTATAATGCCTTGGACACAGATATCACCCATTTCATTGAATAAATGAATGAATAAAAATAACAAATGAATGTATTTCTACCCTTGTAGGGAAAGTAGAACATATTTATAACTAATTGTTATGAAAGTGCTAAACCAATGATACAAACACAGATGGAAATGTAGAAGAATTGCGTTTCAACCATGTAAGATGTGAAATTCTAGGTATAAGAAATGGCATGGAAAAAGACGTGGGGGTGAGAAAGTATAACACTGGATGGGGAATCCAAAACTTTCCTTTTATCAAGGCTGAGAAATGCATGAAAGGGAATAGTACTCAGTAGACAGGTGACAACCACTGAATATCAGACACAAGTGTTAGTGAATTATTTGACAAAAAAAGAGAAGCCACTAAGGGTTTTTGAAATGTGGTAGTCACAGGATCAGAGACATGTTAATCTAGTATCAGTGTCAGGGTGAACTGGAGGGAGGGAAGGTATTCTGGAACAAGGAATTGGGGATGCTTTTTCTCCCACATTCATTTCTGGTCCTAACCTCTTTGTTCCCCAAGTGTGGATTGTAGAAGCTAAAAGAAATACTCCCGGCCCTGGCCAGTTGGCTCAGCGGTAGAGCGTCGGCCTAGCGTGCGGAGGACCCGGGTTCGATTCTCCACCCCTCCGCCGCACTTTCCTCTCTGTCTCTCTCTTCCCCTCCTGTAGCCAAGGCTCCATTGGAGCAAAGATAGCCCCGGCGCTGGGGATGGCTCTGTGGCCTCTGCCTCAGGCGCTACAGTGGCTCTGGTCGCAACATGGCGACGCCCAGGATGGGCAGAGCATCGCCCCCTGGTGGGCAGAGTGTCGCCCCATGGTGGGCGTGCCAGGTGGATCCCGGTCGGGTGCATGCGGGAGTCTGTCTGACTGTCTCTCCCTGTTTCCAGCTTCAGAAAAATGAAAAAAAAAATATTCCCATTTCAAGCAAACATTGGCTCTTTTAACCTTCACAATCCTATAAGAACAGAAGCTTTAAAAATAAACACCACATTGTGGAAAGAGTGTCAATAGGACCTGAAAACCATTAGAAAGCCTGGAAGTTTTGAGACAGGAGACAAAATGGACTGTTTCAGAGTAGCTCTTGACTGTGGTGCCAGCATTTCATGTTAGTGTTGTGAACTCCATGATGCTAATGGAAGATCTTTGGTTTCAGGTTTGACTAGCAAGACACTCCTACTTATATCCAAGAATTACATCACTAATTAGTTGTGCCATCTTCTACTCTGAGCCCAGATTTACTCAGAATTTTCTTATCAGCACAGGTTCTAGAGACTGTGGCAACAGAGAGAACAAAGTTGACCCATGAGACCAGACCTATGTGCCATCTTAGTATCTTTTCAAGAGGTAAATTTGTCATACCATCTGCTGAGGGGCTGATTCTATCATGATGCTTGTAGTCAATTGTGCTGTCTGCTTTGAAGTTAAGCTATACAGAAAGAAAATAATCACAATCTTACTTTCAACTTTCGCTCTTCAAGTCATTACCTGTCAGGTATGTTTGCTGATGTATTTCTGTGATGCTCAGGAGTTCGGCGCCCTGCTGCTGGCAGCTCTTCCTTGCCTGGTGCCAATTTAGAGCAGATTTGGAGTTGATCTGGTAGGAAATGCCACTCAGTGGATCATTAGTCCATAAGCTTTCGCTCCCCTGAACTGTAAAAAAAGTCAAATGGAATTGGCTATTATGCCTAGAAAAGACTTTCAGTGAACAATGTGCTTTAAACAATCCTCGAAGTATTATTGCCTTAAACCTTAGAGATCTTTTCCTCTCTTTTTTTTTTCCTTTTACTTATTTTTAAAGTGCCTATGAGATTTTCTTTATTCCTGAAATGAAGAGGGGGAGTTTTCAAAAGATCAACCACACATCCAATCCCATTCATGTGCCTAAAGAAAGAAAGGGTTGGGGGGGAGGCATCATCTCCCTATTTTTCCATTAGGACATTTGGGATCTATTGAGTTGGGAAGTAAAGCAATTACAAAAACTAACAATAGAGACACCAGCCCAACTTCCTTCATCTAGAAAAAAGTAAAGGGAGAAGAGAAAATAAGTATATGTCTTCTTGCAGCAAGTGAATATTTTGCCTGCACATTCTAGTTTGGTCATTTAGACCACAGACACAGTCATTAGAAGGAAGGTAATGGATTCCATAAATCAACTGACCTAGACTTGCACTCCACCCTGTCACTCAGCAATGGTTTGACCTGAGTTAACCTTTGAGAGCCTGACTTTCTTATCTCTAGAATACATTTACTATAAAGGCCCTGATCAGTGGCTCAGTGGATGGCAGCCCGGCATACGGTTCGGTTCCCAGTCAGTGCACACAGGAGAAGCAAATA
Organism: Saccopteryx bilineata; assembly: GCF_036850765.1. NCBI lineage: Eukaryota > Metazoa > Chordata > Mammalia > Chiroptera > Emballonuridae > Saccopteryx > Saccopteryx bilineata. The sequence continues at coordinate 155,767,588 of NC_089494.1, forward strand.
TCTGCTTCTCCTCCTCCCCTCTTCTCCTTCTGTCCCTTTTCACCTCCCACAGCCAGTGGCTCAATTGGTTTGAGCATGGCCCAGGGCGTTGAGGATAGCTTTGTGGTTCTGAGTGCAACAGACTCAGGTGCTAAAAATAGCTTGGTACTGGAGCATCAGTTCGAGAAGGGGTTGCTGGGTGGATCCCAATCGAAGTGCATGTGGGAGTTTGCCTCACTATCTCTCCTACTCTCACCTTAAAAAAAAAAATTATATATGTGTGTGTGTGTGTGTGTGTGTGTGTAGCTCCCAGCAAAAGTAGATGCTAATTGTTAGTTTTTCTTCCCTCAGAGTAAAAAATAAATATGTTAGCTTATTTTTCTTATGTCATTTTGTGATTCCCAATATATTTTATAAACTTGGTTATACTCTTTGAAGCACCGATAATACAGGTAGATAAATTGTATTTATTGCCTTTTACTAATCTTTGGGAAATTAGTCAACAAATGAAACATTCATATGTGCTTTATGTTATGAAAATTTCTCTTCTGTCTTTTGAATAATATAACATTCTCCTTACAAATCATGTGAAGTAATAACCTTTTCATTTATTTGCAAGGAAGAGAAAAAGGATCATTTACTTTTCAAATTTGAGAAGTATTCAATTTGCTAAGAAACTGGGCAACTTCTCGTAAGCATATATATACCTTATGCTGCTTTGATTATTTTTATCTGACAAGGAAGTGACCTTTATCATACACATACCACATATTATGATATAAAACTTGCAGTCCCCATGGCACACCAAAGAGGAAGAAAACTGTATCAAAATGTCATTCAGGCAACAGCATGGAAATTTTTTTTTTTGTGACAGAGAGTCAGATAGGGACAGACAGGAAGGGAGAGAGATGAGAAGCGTCAATTCTTCCTCGTGGCTCCTTAGTTGTTCATTGATTGCTTTCTCATATGTGCCTTGACCGTGGGGCTACAGCAGACCCAGTGACCCCTTGTTCAAGCCAGCGACCTTGGGTTCAAGCTGATGAGCTTTGCTCAAACCAGATGAGCCCGCACAAGATGCTTTAAGTGTAAAATCAATACATATACTTATGTTAAAAAATAAATTTGAATTACTGATATTAAATTTAAATTATCATCATCTGAGGCCCTATTAGTTTAAATGTCTCAATGCATTCTTCTTCACATGAGATCATTCAAATGAGATTGCTTCAGGTTTATTTGAAGATGGAAATGTTTTGATTAAGATTTTTTAGAAAATTAGAGGTTTTGCTTATAATATAATATTTTAAGTAAGATTATATTTATATATATATATGAGGGGATTATTTTTCTATCTATGAATAGAAGAAAGGGATATAAAAACTCTTCTTGTCATTTAAAGAAAGTGTATGTTACACTTTAAATCAAGGAATAAAAACTTATTTGTCATTGAGTGTATAGGTTTGCTGTTATACATCTCCCCAAATTGTTCAAATTCTTGCAGTAAACAGCACAATGATCTCAAAAGCTATAGTTGCCAGCTACAAAGAATCAAGAGAAAGGGGTCTTTTTCTTTTCCTATTCTTATAATATTTGAAAATAAATGTCTAAACTGAAAGCCAACATTACCATAAACAATGCAAATGCAAAGGACATTTATCAACTGTTATTACATCAATAGCTGGTACATCATCTTCCTATAAGGAATCTGTTCGTTTAAGACTAATATAAAACAAAATGTTCTTTTGTAAGGAACACAAAGCAAGGAAAATGAAATACATTGAGAAATTGCAGCCTAACCGGTGGTGACGCAGTGGATAAAGCAATGACCTGGATGCTTTATCCACTAAGCTAAGGTTCAAAACCCTGAGGTTGCTGGCTCTGAGTGTGCACTCATCCACGTGGGATCTCTGGCTTGAGCAGGGGAATCATCCACATGATCCCAAAGCTTTCCAGCTTGAGCCCAAAGGTCATTGGCATGAAAATCCCAAGGTTGCAGGCTTGAGCAAGAGGATACTGGCTCAGCCCTGGTCAAGGCATGTAGAAGAAAACCCACCCTCTCACTTCCTGTCTTGCTCTCACTTTCTCTCTCTCAAAATAAAAAAGAAAAAGAAAATAGATGTTTAAATAGAGAGAGAAATTGCAAAGTTCTTTTAAAAAGGCATGGAATGTACAAAATGTGCTTTAGATTATTGATGCATATTGAAATCAAACATTTTTTTAATTTCTAAAGTTATTTTAGTTTTACATTTAATAGGAAAAAATACATAATTTGGTTTGGAAGACATAAATTATAAGTAACAAGACTTAAAAGTTATTCTAGAACATACTCAGGATGTGCCTCCAAAACACATCTACCCTAGATGGTGAGTTTTCTTTGTGATTAATGACTGGCTACTTGTCCTCCATTTAAAGATTAATTAAATCATACTTGCACCAAACAACTCCTTTGTCAATGCCGCTTATGTGCATGATGCTATAGTTAGACCCATGAAATCCACACCCCTAAGAAATTCAATAATAATAGATTTAGAAAATACTATTCCTACTCAGTAAAGGAGAAATACACCCTTCAATCACTGAAAAATGAGTATTGTGCTATCTTAAGGAAAAAATAGCTCAATTTTGCCTGCACACAAAAATATTTCTAATACAGAGATTAGGTAGCTATAAACCTTTCATGGTAAGCAAAACCTTTAATGTTGCTAGTACGAGAGGTGAATATATTTACCTCCCTCATGAATGAGAGAGCATTGTCACTATGAATAGGATGCCTGTGAATTTTGTTTGGACTTCAGCCAGAAGAGAGGGACTAGACACAGAAGGGAATCAAAATATATAGAGCTGACAAATTGAATTTATTTTTAGTGAAATATTCAGGGACTATAAATCAAAAGAGATAAATAAGCATGATTCTTGAAATTCTATCAGTTGACAAACTAAAATATTTTTATAAATCTGGCTGTCTCACAATAATGTTTGGAATAACGTGATTATGTGTAGAGATGTGTGGTCCCAAAAGTTGAGTTGTAAGTAATGCTATTTTAGTGCAGATGGCTTCACAGCTATCCCAGATCACAGCTGATGTTCTTCCTTTGTCCCCGCCCCTTTACAGGACAGCAGTAGAGAGAATTCTGAATAATAGTAGAAATCAGGAGCTGCTCTGATTTATAAAACCTGAAGTAGCAAGGGGGCAGGGGGAAGAATTGGAAAGGACTATCTGGCAGCAGGAGGAGGATATGTGGTGATAGGGAAGGTAAAACAAACAGCTCTTATTTTTCACCCTTCTTCAGCCCCACCCCTGCCTCCTTATATAATGTTCTCCTCCACCCCACCCCAAACCAGCTGCATTCTGTCTTTGTAGATTCTTGAGCATGGAAAGAACACAAAGAATTCTTATGTTCTAGCCCCTTCCCATCAATATAATGCAATACCATTTATTTTGCATTTCTGCAATACTACTTAAATTTTCATTTTAAGAATGTTTCAGGCATAGAAATAACCAACCTCCATTTGATTCATTGATGTGTTAAACTACACACACTTTACTTAAGTTTAAGGAGAGTATCATTACTATCATTTTTACAGTGAAAAGTGGAACAGTGACAGCTATAATGGTTTGTGGTAGGGCATGACGCCATAATAAATATAAAATAACTTTTGGGGGAAAATGCTCTAACTAAATGCAAGGTGTTATCACTACGTTGCCATACTAAATGTGCCAAAATTTTCATGATGATAAAGTTACTTACATTTCAATGGACAATATCCAAATAGCTTATCTGTGTTATAATCTGTAGTGGTTCCACACCAGAGCCATCCATGTGATGATCCATCACTTGTGCAATCTGCATACCACTTGTTTTCATACTTGAATGGAAAGGCACAGGGTTGTCCATTTGCATTGCCCTCTAGTGTGTACATGGCTGAAAGAAACATATTGACTTAGAATGTAAATGATGCTTCTGAATATTGACTCTTTAATAAGAACCATGCCAAAAGATTGGTCTTACTCTTCTGATCACTCTTGATGTCCCCATGCAGGGGATTTCTTCCTATTTCTCTTCTCTCTCCACCCCAGCCTTTGCTGGGCATGTACAATAGTTTGTTCTCAGCAATGACTCCAGCACTTCATTTCTGCTCTCCTTTGGAACAAACAGATTTTCCCCTCTCTTCTTGTAACGCAAAAGTGGTCAGCTCAGTCAACACTAGCTTTGACCTCGGCATATCCTTCAAAGTAGAGAATAGGCCATCCTTCCTCATGGTTGGAAGCACAGAATTATGAAATCTTTAGATTGAAAATTATCTTATAGTGTAACCCAAACACTCAATAAATACTTAAACTCCTTACAATTACTTCCTGTCCAACCAGCCTTCACTTGGAATCCCTCAATAGTAGCTGTGGGGAAGGGTAGAAATTTGCACAAAACTTTAATCCATATCGTGGAAGAAAATCACTCAAACCATTAGATACCATGAATAATTAATATTGTCCTTTTTAAAAATTGAATTCAAACAGATCAAAACAAAAAGCTCTGGGTTTATCTGGAAGGAAAATTTTAAATATATAAAATCATTGTTATGGTTTGGCTTAGCCAAAAGGTTTAGAGAAGCTCAAATCTCCCTTGACAACCAAACCACTCACATCACTAAATTCTCTAGTATGTTTAAAGTTTCTATATTTGTAGGGAGACTTTTTAGGAGATACTGACCCTCTACATTAAAGAATTTAGCCTCTTTCCACCAGATGATATTCAAAATTTGTCCCATGTAAGCACCTTTCTTAATTAAATCTTGCAGAGTCTATGATTTCAGAAAGTTCTTGAAAGACAAGTCTAAAAGTCATTTACATAATATAAAGTATGTAAAGCATATAGCACAGCACTTAACATATATTAAGAGTAAAATAAATGTCGATTTCTTACCTTTTTTCTTTTTCCTTTACTCTTAATACTTCTCTACCACTTCTTAAACACTAGGTTTATTTTCAAATACCTCAAAATTACTTTTTCTGTCAATTAGTTAGATCAGGGGTTGGAAACCTTTTTGGCTGAGAGAGCCATGAACGCCATGTATTTTAAAATATAATTCCATGAGAGCCATACAATGACCCATGTACGTTACACATTACCCAATAAAAATTTGGTGTTGTCCTGGAGGACAGCTGTGATTGGCTCCAGCCACCCACAACTATGAACATGAGCGATAGGAAATGAATGGATTGTAATACATGAGAATGTTTTATATTTTTAACATTATTATTTTTTTTATTTTTTTTAAGATTTTTAAAATAATTTTTTTTATTCATTTTAGAGAGGAGAGAGAAAAGGAGAGAGAGAGAGAGAGAGAGGGAGAGAGAGAGGAGAGAGAGACAGAGAGAGAAGGTGGGGAGGAGCTGGAAGCATCAACTCCCATATGTGCCTTGACCAGGCAAGCCCAGGGTTTCGAACCGGTGACCTCAGCATTTCCAGGTCAACGCTTTATCCACTGTGCCACCACAGGTCAGGCTATTATTTTTTTATTAAAGATTTATCTGCGAGCCAGATGCAGCCATCAAAAGAGCTACCTCTGGTTCGTGAGCCATAGGTTCTAGCTTTTTTTCTACTAAGTTACAGGACTAATTTTCCACATCACATATTGTACAAGGAACATGCTTGCTTCAAAAACAATGATGCCATTCTTAAGCTCTGGGGTACATGTTTCTTCATATGAAGAAAGCTTGTGAAGATACCTCAAAGCAGGTTATACTGTTCACTAGATTAGCCATGGGATTGTCAGTGCTGGATTTATACATGCCAATCAAAAATGGTTCATTCAGGAGTAACTTGATTTATTTAACAAAGCACTGATGAGTCCAAGAGAACTGCACTGCAGTAGGGGCACTTCACTGACAAATCACATAACTGCCCCAAATTCACTCTTCCCTCTGTGTTCCAAAGTTCTAGACAACGTAGATCCTTCGAAGTCTATAGTTTTAACTTTCTTATTCTAAAATAACCCCTGGTCTCTGCAATTTTCTTTAGAGACTCAACATATACTCATTCTGCATTGTCTTTAGTTTTTATATATATTTTAATGAATGGATTCTAAGATCACTCTGAAGGGCTAGAGGTTCTAGCAAGAATATACTACACAGTGGGAGAGAGCTGGAGAGTAAGTAAAGTGTAGTCAGTGGACCATCTACATCCAAACATCTAGGTATTTATAAGAATAATTCAGCAGATTCCTAGGCTCTTCCCCCATATGTTAATTTAGAATCTTGATGAGAGGAGGGCCTCAGAATTCACATTTTTAACAAACTTTTCAGATGATTTTTAAGTATATTGAAAGTTAAGAACCATTATCTTAAACCCTATGCATATTTTTCTCAAAGCAAAGAGAATAGAAAGAGAAGGGGGCTACAGAACTTCAATGTATTTTAAAATAAAATAAGAAGTCCAATGTCTTAGTGCCATTCTACGTTGTACTGAATCTTTCAATTAGGACTATTGTACTGTGTATGGAATTTGACTCAGTCAAGAAAAATTCACACTTATCATGTCCTGAATTTTCCATCAAGTTTCTTCTGAAAGGTTATACTAACTTAGGTTGTCTCTCATGTAATTTCTAAGCCCATATTGTGTTCAATAAATTTCTCTGAACCCTTCTTCTCACTCTTCTTCATTTTCTACTCTCCCTTCTCTTTATTTAGAAGAAAAATGGAAATCTGATAAATTATCACCTTACAAAGATCTGAACTCCTCTGCCCTGCTCAATGACAATAGCTAGATTCAACTTTACAGCCTTAGTAACATAGTAATTTTGGAAACAGGTAATCTTTTTCCCAAAAAGCAAGGGCCTTGTCTAATCTTGAGGTCATTATAGATAACACTTCATAATAACCATGTGCCTTGGTTCACAAGAACCAAGTTCACAATAACTGGAATGTAGTTTAACACCATCTGACTCAGGAAGCCTTTCTAAAGGGCTTCAGATTCATTTTGTTTGTTTGTTTGTTTGTGTGTTTAGGCTTTTTTTTTTTCTATGTGGCCACCAGAGAATGAAATTTGGCCAAGAGAAGAGAAACTAAATACTCTGATTTTTATTTAACTTTCAAGAGCTTAAGGAACCAATTACACATAAAATTATTTCTTGCCCCACTGGTGCTACCACTTGATAAAATAGTTGACTAAATATGCTATTAATTTACAAATTAATTCCTTAGCTTTCCAAATCCTCAATTATTATAGTCTATAAATACACATAAAGTGACTAATCAGAAATATTCTGAAAACCAAACTGTCAAGGAATGCCAAGATTCCATTTTAGGCAATCTGACTTGGTAAAGAACATTGCTCCATGGGTCATTTCTCCAGGGATAACTCAAACCAAAGGAAAAGAAACATGGCTACATTCATTTATCACTACAACTGTACAGTGTCCAATGGGAAGCTTTCAATCAAAGACTACAGGAAAATGAATTTCTAAAAATTGTGACCCATAGTTTTAACAAAAATCTCAGCTAAAGTTTAAAAAAACAAAAACAAAAACAAAAACCGGTCTTTCCATTAATTACAATTAGCTGAAGTGTCACTGAGGACTTTTTACCAAATTTATTGTGTCATGGACTCATAGAACATAAAATAGTTCAAAACACAAAGGTGATCAATTAGCATTTCTATTAGAAATTAAACAAGAATATGCTTATTTTCTTGAATCAGTTTCCAAGTAAGAAGATAAAAAAAAAATTGACAGAAAGATGAGAAAACTTTGTGCTTCTTACCTTCATAAGCTCTAGCACATAAATCATCTGTAGTCCCATAGATCTTCCATCTGCTCCATAAACCTGATCCCTTGTAAAGCATCATATTCTTTTCTTGTCTATTGCCATAGTTAAAAAATAAATCATGTCCGTGGATCCCCAAAAGTGTGTCATTTCTGCACTCCCATTTCTGCAAGTCGCTTCTCAAGTCGCAGGTATAAAGAGTGACAGGAACCCAATCCGACGGTGATGGCACGCCCAAGCATAATTTAAAGGCAACACTCATAATCTGGAATTCAGACACCCACTGGAATTTCTGTGCTTCGTTCTCCGGGTTGCACAGTGCTGTTTGGACTGCACTGGGGCTTATTGCTTCCACACAGCGCTTATGATCGTCATTATATATTAAAAACTGCCTATTGTCTGTTTAAAAAAAAAAGAAGAGAAAAAGAATGTTTAAGTGGATACCTGCAAGAAAGACAATATTTAAAGCAAAAGATCCCACCTTTCCATTTCCCTCAAGACTTAAGATCACAGGAAGAGGGGTGAAGTTGTCTCTGCCTGAACCAGCTGGGCTCCCTCTGGGGAATCCCTGAGGCTAGAGAAACTGGGTTGAGGGGGTATGTGGCTACCAGCAACCATTCATTATAAGGAGCATTAGGAAAAGGACTGCCTTCAATGCACACCAATTGTAATGGAGTAAACATAAACAGTAGATAATAAGAAAAGAAATAATACCCATCAGAGAAAAGAGAATCTGAATGTGCATACAATAACCAATAAAATTAAATACATGTATATCCTGAAATAAAATTTTAAACTCTGACTCACCCCTTCCTTCCTTGAGATAGATGAAACTTACACGTAATTATTCTAATTATAACAGTAGGGAGGTTTTCATAACTTAAAAAAAGTTATTTTAGGAAACTGTACTTTCATTTTATGTCCAGCAAATTTTTGAACTAAGTGCTTTCTGGATAGCCTAGGTCTGGCCTACAAGGGAAATTGTTTGGTTTCCCTTCCAGGAATCTACCATTAGAGATAAGTTAGTATCTGTATATACTTTTACCTGTGATTCATGGGAATATACTCAATCTCACCATTGTACAACAAAAAGATACAACAATAAATTTAAAAGTATAATCATTTGTGAAGTTTGAATACAGTTTAAATAATTTTTTATATTATGATATTTAAGGTAATACTTCTAAGACTAACTTTCTAAATAATGGCTTTTTTATGCTTTTGATTTGGGGTTAATGATTTAAATAAATATGTATAGATGGTTTATGCTTATAATACATAGCTGCTGGCTGGCAAAATTCAACTTCCTCCTGATGGAAAGGAGAAAAAAAGTATCTGGTAAGCATATTTTTTTCCTTAAATCACAACTGAATTCATGTAAAAGTTCTTTCTTTTTTTAAAAAAAAACTAGACAAATGAAAGACACTGTTTTAATTTTGTGACATAAATGTAAATTAAATACTTCTAGCGAAATTTTACTAAATTCTTTTACTTAAACGGTTCTTTCAAAATGAACCGGTAGTATTGCAGACTCTTGAGGGTCTGACTAAATGAACTTATTATTTTAAATCAAATCAACCTAGTGAAATATTACAAGGTAATAACAGTACCACTAGCAGTCCTTCACTGTTTACAAAGCGCAGTCCTTTACTGTTTACAAAGCACTTTCTCAGCCATATTCTATTTACTGTCTTCAGCACCCTTCTGAGATTAGCACCACTTAAACGCTGAGGTCAGTTCTTGGACCATCAACTCAGACCTTATAATGAATCTTTGCCTCAAAAGATTATTTTCTCTCACCACACTTCTGTATCTGCTCTTGCCCCACACTTGTTAGGGACCTTTTGCCTCTATCTTGTCTGAAGTTCCTAATTCGGTGCTACTTCCTGGGATGGGTTCCTCATTTCTGCTGGTATGATTTCTTGTAATCGGCATTCAATAGAGACTGAATTCAGAACATATGCTTCTGTTGGCTTCCTTGGAATTGACATCTGTCAACCCTACATGCAATGCCAGACTGAATCTCCTCCCATCTAGCTGAACTGCTGCCCAGGCTTGATCTAATTTTGTTACTGCCCTTGTCCTAGCAAAGTGGTTTTCATCCTTTTCATCTCATGGAACATACAAACTAAAAAAAAAAAAAAAAAAAAAAAAGGTATAATTTTGATTGATTTACAAAAACAGACAAACAAACAAGTAAAAATAATAGTGATTACCTATCTTTTTTGCTCCAAAGTGACTTTTTGAAAAATCAGGTGCCTATATAAGGATTTCTGGTACCAAGAACTAACCAATCAGACTCAATCTTATTATGCAACGTGATCAATAAGATTCAACTCTATTATATAACCTATATATCTATGGTTCAAGACAACATATTCACATCAAATAGCTATTGTGTTGATTGTTGTCATTTTTTTACTTGACAATCTAAGGAAAAGAGGTCAGTACCCCTGACTAAATCATCAGATATTGCATGTTTTAAAAATTCTTGCAGGTACTAGGCCGGTTGGCTCAGCGGTAAAGTGTTGGCCTGGCATGTGGAAGTCCCAGGTTTGATTCCCAGTCAGGGCACACAGTCAGAAGAAGTGACCATCTGCTTCTCCATCCCTTCCCACCCCCCTCTTCTCCTCTTGCAGCCATGGCTCGAATGGTTCAAGCAAGTTGGCCCCGTGCACTGAAGATGGTTCCATAAACTTGCCTCAGGTGCTAAAAATAGCTCAGTTGCTCGAACAATGGAGTTGTGGCCCCAGATGGGCAGAGCATCACCCCATAGGGGGCTTGCTTGGGTGGATCCCAGTTGGGGCACATGTAGGAGTCTGTCGGTCTGCCTCCTACTTTTCACTTAATAAAAAAAATTCTTGCAGCACATTGGTCGATGATTGCTATCTTAGCATAAGAAAATGAGTACTGCACTGGCAATAAAATTAAAATTTTAGTAATACACTGTTTTGTTCACAATAAAACATGGGAAACCAGAAAATAAAAAGTTTTTTTAAATTACTATGATAATTTACCACACACAAATGTAAATCTAAGCTTCTCTAATCTAAAAAGGTAATAAATTCTGAAAACTTTGTCATATACATCTAAAACTCAACTATACTACCTTTACATTAAATCTGTGTTTGCTATCCACATACGAAAACACTACCTGGTCTTACCTTCCACTTTTCAGAGAATTTACTTAGTAATATCTCATCATCAATAATAAATATATCTTCTATGCATCAAACATTTGATTGTATTGTCAAGTACCCAACACTTACTAACTGCCCAAATTCAGTCAACCAGCTAGCTAGTAATCAATCATTAAGGAAAGGTGCTTGAAAGTCTTTATGCACAAATAGTGTTCCTCTTTCAGAGGTTTTTATACTTATTTGACTTCTATTTCACGTACTTAGTTTTCATCTGTAATTTCATCTTAATTTTGTTCTAAATATGATGCTATTTGATGTACAAACATTCAGTCTTCTCTTTTTCATTAATGGTACCATCATTCTCCTATAAGCCAAAACTTTAGGATCATTCTGGAGCAGACTCTACTGGCTCTACCCCAAAATATACTGTTAATTTTTCATGTCAATGTGGCTAGGTCACAGTACACACGTATTTGGTCAAATTCCAGTCTAGATGTTGCTGTAAATTTTTTTAAAGATAAGATTAACATTTAAATCAATAGACTTTGAGTAAAGTAGATTATCTTCCATACTGTGGGTGGGGTCTCATCCAGTTAAGATCTTCAGGGAAAACGGACTGAGGTCCCTGAAGAAAAGGAAATTCTACCTCTGGATTGCTTTTGGACTTGAACTGAAATATCAACTCTTTCTTGAGTTTCCAGCATGCCAGTCTACCCCTGTAGATTTTGGACTTGGCAGCCTCCATGATTGCATAAGCCAATTTCTTAAAATAATTATTTCTTGAATGAAAGGAAGGAAGGAAGGAAGGAAGGAAGGAAGGAAGGAAGGAAGGAAGGAAGGAAGGAAGGAAGACATATAGATACACACACACACATTCTATTTCTATTTCTCTGGAGAACTATATACCCTAATCTATCCTTTACTCACCATCTCCATTGCCACAACCCTAGACCAACCCACCATGGTCTTGCTCTGTTCTTCCTTTCTTTGAAATGGAATCATCAAAGAAGATAATGCCTGATCTCCCAGTTTCCTGGACAAGACTAATCTAACTTGTCAATTGATTCCAAACAATAAAACAACTGACAAAACAAACTAATGTAATAAGTGTCTCTCACTAGCTATACTTAACTTTCAGTTTATTCAATCTCTTTAGAAGATTATGATGTGAATATCTAAGAATAAATTTGTTTTCTTTTTCTTCTACCTTTGTGGAGGAGTTTTCTAGGTTGGGAGGAGATTTAATTTTTAACTACATTGCTCCAATAATTTATTTATTTTTATTGGTTTTAGAGAGAGGAAGAGAGAGAGAGAGAGAGAGAGAGAGTGAGAAACATCAACTTGCTACTCCACCCATTTATATGCATTCATTGGTTGATTTTGTATGTGCCCTGACCCGGGATCAAACCCATAACTTTGGTGTATGAGGATGACACTCTAACCAACTGAGCTATCCAGTCAGCATTACCCCAATGATTTAAACCCTTCAGAAGTATGCTACTGGCCCTGGCCAGATAGCCCACTTGGTTTGAGCGTCATTGGAACCTGCCGATATTGCAGGTTCAATACCTCGTCAGGGCACATACACAAATCAACCAATGACGACATGAAATGAGTGGCACAACGAATTGATGTCTCTCTCTCTCTCTCTCTCTCTTTCCTCTCTCTCTAAAACCTTTTCTTAAAATTTTTTAAAAAGAGTATATTCCTGTACACAGGAAGAAATTACCAGGCGACCCCTCTGTCCCAGCCTCGCCTTGTCTTGCTCTCCCCACCAGCTCCAGCCACAGCCTCTTCACACCTCGAGCTCATTTTCACTTTAGAAGTTTTATATTTCAAGTTTCCTCTTCATGTGAGGCTCATTAAGGACCCAGCTAATGTTATTCCTTCACAAGCTGACTATTCTCATTTTAATTTTATTCTCTAAACAATATTCATAATCATCTTTTAAAAATTCTTCTTTAAAATTTTTATTTACTTATGTTTTGTCTGTGTCTTCCTCCTGGAGTATAAATTCCATGAGTAGAAAGACTGTCTTTCTGGCTCAATGCTGCAGTCTCTTTCTTTGTAGCATAATAATCTCTCAGCAAATAACAGTCAAATAAATGGAAGAATATTTATTAAATCTGAAGCATCTTCCCTAGCAACCTAGATACATTATTTTCTTTAATAATTCATTACTGATAATAGGTCTACTGAATATTACTTTCCCCCTGGAAGTTTATATGTACCGAAGAGCAATTTATAACTGTTTACGCTTATGAAAGAACTACTTGGAAATGAAAAGCTTCTTTTTCAATATAAACTTATCTCTTCTTGTTTCCTTTATTTATCTTTGACACTAGGAAGCAGTGCAGGTTTGATATTGCCTTTGCCAGACAATACAAGGAAATGTAAAATTATCATTTTATGGTCTTACATTCATACATCATTCTTCTCCCCAACTAGTCAACACGTAGTTTTGCTTTTATCATTGTTTCTGTGCAGTGTCTCTGATTTAAAATGTCATGCTTCTTCCTTTTAAAGTGATTCAAGGCCTTGACCAAAAAGCAGCCTTTGGTATTTTTGCCACTTATGAACCACACTCATGTTTCATAGCAACATGTATAAATACTCTACCTTTTTTTTTTTTAAGATTTTATTTATTCATTATAGAGAGGGGGAGAGAGAGAGAAGGGGGAAGAGCAAGAAGCATCAACTCCCATATGTGCCTTGACCAGGCAAGCCCAGGGTTTTGAACCGGCAATCTCAGCGTTTCCAGGTTGACGCTTTATCCACTGCGCCACCACAGGTCAGGCCTAGTCTACCTTTTTTGTTTAGACTAATTATGTTATCAAAGAAACACTGCAAAGAAACTCAGCAAATAACAGTTGGGTAGCTAGAGTGATTTATCTGCAATCTTGTGTATGGACTCGAATGTATGTTTCCTCTTTTGTTTAGTACCCATCCAAAATTTATTTACAGAATTAAAGAGATCTTCCTTCCAACTTAACTCTATCTTAACTAATCTCACATCCAGTTTTCAATAAGTATGTGCTAGGTACCATGACCCCCTCCTCTTCCACGATTTCCTGGGATGGCCTTCCAAAGAAACTACTTCATTCAAATCACTGTCAGAGGTCAGCATCTTAAGTAACCCAAGCTAAGAAATCTATGAGCCTGTCAATAAATGTAAAATCTACATATGTGTCCCTAAAGAACTGAAATTAAGTGAAAAACAAATATTTACCATGCAGATAATGTGTGTGTGTGTGCAAAAAAACAACAACAAAAACAAAATCCACTGTGCCAAGTGCTGGGGGCAGGGAAGGCTAGGACCACAGTGCTAAGTCTTGCAACAATGAACAAAAGATTAAAGGTAAAACACAATTATTTTATTTTTCACTTCAGTCCTTCATTCATTCATCAAATATTCAGAGAACCTACTATTTTAAGTCACTGCAATTGGCAATTTGGGGAGATACAAATATGAATTAATATGGATGTGACCTCAAGGAGAAAAATAGAAGCCGCAAGTAAGAAACTGCCAATTTCTTAACCAGATAGAAGGTGACAGAAGACGTACTAAAAGGTGGCTAGTAACACCTACCCATCTTTCAAGGGGCTGTTGTAAGGATCCAATTAAGGATTTGAAAGTGATCAATTAATGCGATTAAGGTTCTGAAAGTGCTCTGTGATTTTTATTTGGTTTCTAATTGGAAGACTTTGTCTTCAAATTCTTTCTTCTTTTAATGTCACTTTTAATCCTTTTTGAAAGGGCCCTTGTCCTCTTATCTCCTCCTACTCTCACTTTTATTCCACCTAATTTTCACTATTTTCTCCCAAGGGCCAACCTAATCATAAGATTTTTTCATCTACCAGTGCTTGATGGTAGCCAAGAGATAAGAAATCATTACCGTTCTCATTTTGACATCAGTTTTACTTCCTCTCTGATATGCACTACTTCAGAAGCTACACGTTCCTTGATTCAACTCTTCTTGTGGCCTCTGTGACCTAGTTCTCCCTTAGTCACTCAAGGTACTGTCTCAGAGGCAAGGTTATAGGTTGCAAGCATTGAAGGATACCTACGATCCCTAGCTCCCTTGTCTTTAACTAAGATTGAGCACTTTTCATTAAAATTCACATTTAACCTGTGATGACTCTTCCTACTTAGAAATTACATCCAATACCCTTAGAAGACATTGAAATGTCATGAAATTGTATTTTTACTTATATCTGCAATATCTCTCCATACACAGATCTCCCATCTCTGACTATAGAAAAATCAGATGTAGCCTGACCCGTGGTGGCGCAGTGAATAAAGCATCAACCTGGAATGCTGAGGTCACCAGTTTGAAACCCTGGGCTTGCCCAGTCAAGGCACATATGGGAGTTGATGCTTCCTGCTCCTCTCCCCTTCTCTCTCTCTCTCTCTCTCTCTCTCTCCCCTCTCTAAAATGAATAAAGTCTTAAATAAATTTTTAAAAAATCAAATGTAGTTTGCAACAATAACAAGAAAAATAGACAAATCTAAGAGCAATCCAAAAAGAAAAACAAGAACTTGGTTTTGCTCAACAACTGCAAATAAAGAAAAATTGGAATATTATAAGAAAAAGCTTGTGAAAACTAGTAAGGGAATGGTAGTGGGGAACTGTTCTTTGAAGTAATCCTAGATTAATATTAAAACAATCAATTATTCATTCAGCAAATATGCATTGCTTCTTTTTAATAGAACTTCCCGTTGGAAGTTAGGAATTCTGAGCACTAAAAAGGTTGTTCCACTAACTAGTTGTGATACCCTGGAAAGATTACTTAACCAGCCAGGACCTCAGTTTTTCTACCCATAAACCAAGAAGGCTGAGTGCAACATGGGCCGATACAAAGATTTTTAAAAAATGTTTCTTTCCACTCTCACTGGCTAGTGAGAACATGTTGTGGCATCTCTGCCCCCAGGGGCATCACACTGGTAGTTTGAAATCAACCTTGTTGGGAGTGTTATACTATGGAAATCAGTAAATGCCACAAATCAGTGCTTTTATTTTCCTTCTGAGATCCAACTGTTCAGTTTATCAACACAACCTTGACAGTGAGCCGAACCATCCCATTTCAAGCTAAACTTCTCTGCTGTGGCCAGTCCCTGTGTATAAACAACTCTCACTGTATCTCTACTTAGACTGTCCCCTCTGAGGTATGAATGCAGTTCTTCCCGCTAAAGATATAGCAGGGCAAGAAGAAGATTCGGAAGGGAGAGTGGCTCCCTGTGTTAAACTTGGCCTCCTGGCTGTGACATGGACGCTCGTGGTGCTGATGAGGTAGGAAGCTCTCAGGGAGGGGACAGGAAGGGTTCTGGGTGGAAAAGAAATAAATTTCGAGGAAGAAGGGAGATCTTTTCATGGATCTTCTCAATACATCTAGAGCCAGGGCAGGGGATTCTGAGGATTCACACATCTTTCTAAGCAGGTACTCTGCTTTTATTCAGACACGTCTGATCATATACCACTTAAGCCCCGCCCCCAAAAAAGGACAGAAAAAAACCCATAAAATAAGAATTATAGGCTCAAAAAATAAAAAAGATACTGGAAGGGGCCCCCTTACCCACGTTTTTGTTTTGTTTTGTGACAGAGACAGAGAGAGTAACAGATAGGGACAGACAGGAAGGGAGAGAGATGAGAAGCATCAATTCTTTGTTGAGGCATCTTAATTGTTCACTGATTGCTTTCTCATATGTGTCTTGACTAGGAGGCTACAGAAGAGCAAGTGACCCCTTGCTCAAGCCAGTGACCAATGGGCTCATGGCTATGATCCCCCTCTCAAGCCAGCGACCCCATGCTCGAACTGGTGAGCCTGCGCTCGGACCAGTGACCTCAGGGTTTCAAACCTGGGTCCTCTGCATTCCAGTCTGATGCTCTATCCACTGCACCACTGCCTGCTTAGGCTGTTTGTTTGTTTGTCTGTCTGTTTTTATTCTCTAAACAAATCTGCGGCCCCTCCCTGTTTCTCCCATATTTGTACCTATCAAGAGGAAGACATTCACCAGACTAAGGTATCCTGCTCTCTGAAGGAGGGAAAAATTCTTAAGCAAACTGAGAAACGCTTTTTTTCCACAAAGCATTAACAGTTAGTTTAAAGAAAATTAGGAGCTGTATTTGTGCTGCCCATCCTGGTACCCATAGCCCTGGTCTACAACACACTTGATAGAAGACCAATCTTAATTGAGATGCTCTCTAAATATAGAATGCACTCTGGGTTTTGAAATTTTTTTAATTTTTATTTTATTTATTCACTTTAGAGAGAAGAGAGAGAGAGAGAGAGAGAGAGAGAGAGAGAGACAGGGGGGAGGAGCTGGAAGCATCAACTCCCATATGTGCCTTGACCAGGCAAGCCCAGGGTTTTGAACCGGCGACCTCAGCATTTCCAGGTCAACGCTTTATCCACTGTGCCACCACAGGTCAGGCTGGGTTTTGAAATTTTAATTTTTAATATTCACTAAAAATATTTTGGATATATTGGATTAGATAAAATACATTCATAAAAACCAGTGTCACCTCTTTTTTTCTTTTTCTAATGTGGCAACATAATGTGGCCTATTATGTTTCTGTTGTGCTAAGCTGACACAACCCTTGAACTAGTCACCCAGCTTCTATTTGAAGATCTTTAATGACAGGGAACTTTCTCCTAAGCAAACTATTCTATCTGAGACAACACACCCTTACAAGATTTGCTCTGCTTTTAGTCTTAACCTATGGGGTCATGAAGAAAATCCTCTTGCACAGAACAGACTTTCACGACCGACGCAGCGGCGATGTCTAAGCCCAAGCTGCTGCCTTCCCACCCGCTCCACGCAGCACCACTTCCGTTGACTTGGTAAGGAGCTCTGTAGCCAAGACTAAGGTGAAATTGCTCCTCAGGCTCCAGGATCTTTCCTTAGCATTGTTTCCTGAGAAAAGTCTCCTTAAACATTTAATATATTGCTTTCGTTGGACAATTAATTACTACTATGGAAAACAATTCACTGCTTTAAATAGTTAACATTGATGAAGGCAATACCATGGTCTGTACTATCTTCTAAACATTTACTCATTGAAGCATCGCAACCACGGGTGGGGCAGGTAATACTAAGCTCCCCATTTTATAGAGAAACCGAAGCACAAAGAAGTGAAGTATCTTCGTAGCAGGATGTAACCCATACTGCCTTCGCTTGCGTTTCTATAATCGGTACTTCATGCTCATTACGATTTTCCGCGATCCAACACTCTCTCCCTGAAAAACTTCCCGATTATATGGGAGCTTCGGTCTCACCCGGGTCCCCGCAGCCCTGCCCTCACCATTTCAGCCGTTCGTGGAGGGCCATTGGCACGGTGGCCGTGTTTGGGGATCTGGGAGAAATGAGGAGGGATGGGGAACCAAATATTCAAAGTTGGCATCCCGTAACTCAAAAGAGCTGGGAGCTTTCTAACATTTTTTTTAATAACTAAATAGCATGAACTGATAAAATAACAGAAAGTTATCATAAATTACAGGGGGAAATGGCACATCCAGGCAATGAGTCTGGAAAGTTATCTTTAATCCTTAAAGCCTTTGTTTTCTAAAATGAGACAAATATCTACTAAATGTCTGTTTACTTTTTATTGTGACAATTTTAAATAAAACACTTTCATATCAATTTTTAGGAATATAATTCTTTTAAAATATTTGATTTTGAATCACAAGACTATGCATTCTTTAATAAAGATTCTTTATAATCAGAAAAGAGAGGGAGAGAGGGAACTGGGAATAAAAATTCTCCCAGGCACTCTTTATTCTGAAGTTTAAGCAGGTTAAGCGATTTTAAACTGGTGTGCTGCAAATATTTTTAAAACATGCAACACCTGACTATTTAGACAAGGGCACTGACTTCTTTTCCCTTAATTGTCAAAGAAAAAAACATTACAACAGCCAACACAACAATAGCCATTTGGTGTGATTAATCAAAATTATACCTAATTATTTGTCAGATTTGCAAAAAAAAGTATTTTCAGGGTGCCACAGTATTTTAGTAATTAGTTTATGTGTGCCATGAGATGAAAAAGGTTAAAAATGACTAGTCTAGATAAACAGCAAAGAGACGCAATGATGTCTTTGAGGACCTGAAAAGCTCTGAATCTGTTCTTCATGAGTATTCTCCAGTCTCAAAAAAAGAAACAAAAAAAAAAGAGAAAAATGAAATAAAAAGAATCAGTTTGAACAACTTAGACTACAGGTAAGGATGAACTTTCTAGCAATAAAGACTATGAATGATTAAAATGGTTCACAGGGAAAAAAAGACAAATTGTGGAAATCACAAGGATATATATGTTGGGGGTTAGCTAGAAATACTGTGAAATGAAAATGAGAATGCACAAACCATAGGAGAACTCCCTCAGAGAATAAGCAGGGAAGGAACAATGGGAGATGACAGGTGTCAGGAAGACACGGGTTCCTTGGGGCTCAGGGCCCCCCTGACTGAAGAAGCAGTGCCCCCCCTCCCCCCAGCGCAGCCTTCAGGCCTGTTGTTCAGGTAGAGGCAGCAAGTGTCCTCCCAAGAGCTGGTGGGACAGAGGAGTTTTCTTTCCTCCTCACCACAGATATTAAAAGGAATCTATATACACTGACCCCCCAAAAAGAAGGTGTGCCAGAGACCCCAGGCCCCAAATCAGAAAGCTTCTACCCCATGGCTGACTTACCCAACAGCTGCATGGCAAGTGGAATGAGAGACAGGAAAACCAGGAGCAGGGACAGCCGCATGGCCCAGAGTTTATCCTTTGCTTCCAGGGATGGAGAGGAAGGGGTAGAAAAGATCCAAAACCAGGAGGGCGCTGGCTGCCCCCTTCCCCTACTCAGTTCTCAGAGCAGCCCTGCTGAAAAGAAGGGTAGAGGAAGCTCTGGCTTTTAAAGGGCTTCTGAAATTAGGGAATCCAATAAGGAGATATCCTGTCACATGAGGGCGGTTGGAAAAACAGGAATTCAAAGTTACAACTTTGCTTGGTAAGCTAACTTCTGAAAAGAGCAGACACAGAGAGAGGGGAGAAGGGGACGCATGTGGAAGAAGGGTAAGGAAGGGGGGAGGGGAGAGGGCGATGCTGAGAGAGGAGGAGCAGGGTTGGCCTGCTGGGAGGGCAGAAGTGAAACAGTTTGGGACCTCACATCCTTCTCAGATGGGGCTGTGTGGGGAGCAAGCTGGAGGCCATTACCTGGGCAGGAATGCTGAGGCAGCTCCAGGAAGCAGCTGAATCTAGGGTCCCTGAGCAGACAGCTCCCACTCCACAAGGACAGAAATGGCAGTTGCTAAAAAGGACAATTTATGGTAGGAACATCTTAACTGTTGAACTCAATCACCATCAGTCTCTGTATTCAGTGCTTATAGTATCTTTTTTTCTTAGAAAGCTTCAAAAGAAACTGTTCACATGAGTTTTGTTACTTTCACTAGCAGACTAGTGTAGCAAAGGCTAAGACCTAAGGGAATTACTGTAAGGCCAAGAGAAAGAAAGATCTAGAAGTCTTTCTTTTGTAAGTTCTGGAGGAAGCCAGAGAAAACATCAACAAGAGATGTACAATATAAGCCCTTACCAGTGTCATTTAGTATTATAAATGCTCATTATGTACTTCAGGAATGAATACTCTAACAGTTGAAAATGCTAGAAATGATTGTTCCTGAATGATAAAATTCAGAATTAGTGAAAGAGGGTAGAGGGGGAATAGATGGTGATGGAGGGAGATTTGGCTTAAGATGGTGAACATACAACGCAATATACAAATGATGTAGATTTGATTTTGAATATTTGTGCAGTTTAAACCTGTATAAGTTTAATAACCAATGTCACTCTAATAAAGTCAATAAAAAATTTAAAAACAAAACAAAACAAAAAAAAGATGTACAATAAAGTTTTGCTGCCCAGCCTCACTCATAGTCATAGTGATTCTCATTGAATCAAAAAAGACAGATGAAATATTTTCTTTAAAAAAAATTTTAAAAAGTAACAAAAGATAACAAATCTATCATTAAGCACAGTATTGACCCCTAAACATCTATTTTGTTATTTTTCGGAAGTAAAACATGAATTAAGAATATTTGGAATAAGATATTAGTAATTAGATAGGTAACCCACAATTGGAACAATGGAGAATGTTAGCAATTCAAAAAGAAGCTGCTAGAAATGTATTTTTTAAAATTTTACTGGATAGTTTATCTTCAAGCAGAAAGCTCCAAGATTCACTATCTTTGTGATAAAATTATAAACTTTTCTTCCTAATAAATGTGTTATCATCCTCTCACTGGTTTGTTTTTGTTTTTAACATTCTAAATTTAAGATTATTCTGACAGAAGGGAAAAGACAGTGAAAATGTAGAACACAAGATAAATTGTTTCTTTTTTATTAAGCTTATGCTTAGCTGACAAAAAATGTTGGTTACAAAACATCAACATTTCTTTCTAAAACATTGCTTCACTGATTTCTCATGAAAAAAAAAAGTATTTCAAATGAGTCATTCACAGCTTTTAAAGGTAAATTCATTCTATAAATTCGAAAATTTTGGCTTAACTTGGATTTATGTCAATTTCAGAAGCAACTAAAAATGTATTTGAATTCTCTACACTCACATTCAGGGTGTTTTTGTTTTTGTATTACACAAATGTGTCACAGGGCCAAGTAGAATCAGGGTTAAAATCCATGACTTCAAAACAAAAGAAAGCCAACTATCTAACAAAAACAAAAACAAATTTACTCGCAAACTTGACTTCACTGAAACAAAGATTTATCAGGCTAGAAGAGTGGCAACCAGTTAATTCCACCTAAACAACTATTGACCTGATGGGAACTGCCTGAAGTAACTATTTGGGACTCTGGGCTCTGGTAGGAAACTTGGAGCATCCAGTGGAGAGCTTGATGAGGAGGCCGGTACATGTTGGTGATTTTCAATCTCTCCCTGTGGTAGCAGCTGCCATCTTCCATTCCCCAGCTGTGGCAGGTGGCGGTGAGGGTGGCAGACTGAGTTTCTGGTACAGCTGGCTGGAAATAGGGGGGACAATAAAGGCCTTGTCCTCCAAATATCAGAGTTGTGTGTTCTGGAAGACCTAAAAATGATAAAACTTTTAGAAGAAACCATCAGGAAATATCTTTATGAGACAGCATTTGGTAATTTTTTATTTTATATCAGTGATCTCCAGCCCCCGGGCCACGGACTGGTATCGGTCTGTGGGCCATTTGGTACCGGTCCACAGAGAAAGAATAAATAACTTACATTATTTCCGTTTTATTTATATTTAAGTCTGACCGATGTTTTATTTTTTTTAAATGACCAGATTCCCTCTGTTAAATCCATGTAAGACTCACTCTTGATGCTTGTCTCGTAAGTTTGACAATTATATTTAAAAATACCACAGTTTTGGCCCTGGCCGGTTGTCTCAGTGGTAGAGCGTCAGCCTGGCGTGCGGGGGACCCGGGTTCGATTCCCGGCCAGGACACACAGGAGAAGCGCCCATTTGCTTCTCCACACCCCCCCCTCCTTCCTCTCTGTCTCTCTCTTCCCCTCCCGCAGCCAAGGCTCCATTGGTGCTGGGGATGGCTCCTTGGCCTCTGCCCCAGGCGCTAGAGTGGCTCTTGTCGTGGCAGAGCAACGCCCGGGAGGGGCAGAGCATTGCCCCCTGGTGGGCGTGCCGGGTGGATCCCGGTCAGGTGCATGCGGGAGTCTGTCTGACTGTCTCTCCCCGTTTCCAGCTTCAGAAAAATACAAAAAAAAAAACCCTAAAAAAAATAGATAAATTGAGCTTTATTCAAATTAAGAGTCTGTGTATCAAGAGCCACTATCAAGAGAATGAAAAGACAATCCACAGAATGAGAGAAAATATTTGTAAATCATATATCTGATGAAGAATTAATATCCCTAATATATAAAGAAGGTCAACTCAACAGCGCAACAGCAACAAAAAAGCCCTTGTGCATTGCTGATGGGAATGTAAAATGGTAGAGCCACAGTGGAAGACAGTTCTGCAGATCCACAGAAAGTTAAACAGAGCTGCCATATGACCCAGCAATTCCCCCCTTCTAGGTATATACCCAGTAGAAATGAAAACAGGAGACTCAAACAGATATTTGTACACCAATGTTCATAGTGGCATTTATTTATTGTAGCCAGAAGATAGAAGCAACCCAAGTGTCTATCAACCAATGAATGGATAAACAATTTGTATAGTATATGAATGGATGGGTGGATGGATATGTATACTGGGATATTATGTAGCTATGAAAGGTATTCTGATACCTGCTATATAACATGTACAACCTTGAAAATATTATGTGAAGTGAAAGAATTCAAACACAAAAGAACAAATAGTCTATGATTCCATTTATATGATGTATGTAGAATAGGCAAATTCATAGAGACAGAAAGAATAGAAGTTATCAGGATCTGGTGGGGGAAGGAAGAATAATGTTATTGTTTAATGGGTACAAAATTTCTGTTTGGGATAATAAGTTCTGAAAAAGAATAGTGGTGGAAGTTCATACATTTTGAAATACTTAAAGCCACTGAATTGTTCATGTAAAAATGGTAAGTTTTATGCAATGTATATTTTACCATAATAAAAATAAAATCCAACTCCTACCATCCTCTTTATACACTTCTGCTAAGTTTCAGTTCTGGATTTTGCTTAGTTATTGATGAGGAAGTTTGTTTTTATCTAGTATTTTCTTCAAGCTAAAGAAGTATTTCTATAAAATAAAGAAAACCCTCATCTTTTAAATTTACAAGGCACTTACTAAACTTTCATTTCCTCTTAGACATTCTCTTTCGCAAATGTTGTACACCTCACACCCACTCAATTCCATGTAAGATGAATTTAGTAAACCTTTTGCCCTGAAATAGTTCCAAACAAATTACCACAACAAATTCAATCTTTTAAAACTGGTAAACTGGTGATGGATGCAGAAGTTTGTTTTGCTCAAGCCTATTTTTTAGTGGGCAAATTTGCACAAATGGTGTCAAGATCATTTTGACTCAGAAGGAAGAAGATATAAGGAGGCAGCTAAATAAAATTTTAAAAACTTAAAAGATGGAATTTGTTCTAATTCTTTGCATTTTCCAATTCTTACCAAAATATATCTAAACACCTATAAGGCACTTGCAGTTCTATGGAACTGCAAACCTTTGTGTTGGATTATTTATCTAAACTTTGTCTTTAATTATAATTCTCTTCAAATAATATATTTAGGTCTATTGCAGTCTCCTGTATTTGTATCAAGACAATTTGAAGGGCCTGTGAGTTTTGTGGTTTTGTAATCAGTGCTATATTTCTTTTGGCATGGCATATATCTTTATAACATACTTATTTATCTTTATAAAATGATTTAATTAGAATGTTATTTGACCCATTTACTATTTGAAAAAACTTTAAGGTTAGGATAAAATATATATGTATATATTGTGATCTGAAAATTACCTAAGCTTCATAGAAATCAAGACACAACAAAAGTCAGGCTGCTTCTTCAAAACTACACTAAATATGTAATGTTACCTATAATTTTAAGCAATTTAGGGAGTAAATTTAGCATTTATTCACTTAAATATTCTTGAAAATATATTCTTTTTTAAAACAAGAACTACAACCCTGGCCAGACAGCTCAGTTGGTTAGAACATCGCATGGAAGCTTAGAGGTTGCTGGTTTGATCCCCAGACAGAGCAATACAGGATCAGATTAATGTTCTTGTCTCTCTCTCTTTCTCTCTCCCTTCCTCTCTCGCTAAAATCAATAAAAATAAAAAAATATAGCCACAAATTTTTAAAAAATACATTGTACAAAAAAAGGCATTTCTTAAAAATCCATTAATATTCCTATTTCGATACAAGAATATGAGGTTTTTAATAGGCACATACTGAAAATTAAGATTTTTGTACGTATAAATGTAAAGTTTCACAGCAAATATTGCTATAGTAAATATTATCCTCAAAAACCATATAAAATTATATTGTGATATAGTTAGGGCAATATTACTTTTTAAAAAGTCTTTATATTTAGAGCAGTTTTACATTTACAATAAATTGAGAAGGCACAGAAAGTTTTCATATACTCCTTGCCCCCAAATATGCAGAGCCCCCCCCCATTATCAGCATCCTCTGTCCTCTGCCTCTTCTTCCCTCCCTGCCACATCCCCACCACTGATATTTGTATCTGTAGAGTTTTGCCTTTTACAGGATCATATTGTCTGAATCATATCATGTGCAACTTTTTCATATTGGCTTCTTTCATTTAATGATGTGTAGTTAAGTTTCCTCCATGTCTTTCATAGCTTGATTGCTCATTTCTTTTTAGCTCTGAATAATATTCCACCGTCGAAATGACCAGTTTATTTATCCATTCACCTACTAAAGGACATCTGGCTTGCTTCCAAGTTTTGGCAATTATTAATAAATCTGCTAAAAACATCCATGTTCATTCAGGTTTTTGTATGCACTTCAGTTGCCACCTCCTTTGGGTAAATACTGTGGAGTCTCATTGCTAGATGGCATGGTTAAGAGTATGTTAGTTTTACAATAAACTGTCAAGCTGTCTTCCAAATTAGTTGTGCAGTTTTGCATTCCCACCAGCAATGAATGAGAGTTCCTGTTCTTCCTCATGCATTTAGTGGTGTGTGTGGTTTTTTTTGTTTGTTTGTTTGTTTGTTTTTTGTATTTTTCTGAAGCTGGAAACGGGGAGAGACAGTCAGACAGACTCCCGCATGCACCCGACCGGGATCCACCTGGCACGCCCACCAGGGGCAACGCTCTGCCCACCAGGGGACGATGCTCTGCCCCTCCGGGGCGTCGCTCTGCCGTGACCAGAGCCACTCTAGCGCCTGGGGCAGAGGCCAAGGAGCCATCCCCAGCGCCCGGGCCATCTTTGCTCCAATGGAGCCTTGGCTGCGAGAGGGGAAGAGAGAGACAGAGAGGAAGGAGGGGGTGGGGGTGGAGAAGCAAATGGGTGCTTCTCCTATGTGCCCTGGCCGGGAATTGAACCCGGGTCCCCCGCACGCCAGGCCAATGCTCTACCGCTGAGCCAACCGGCCAGGGCTGTGTTTTGGTTTTGACCATACTAATTGGTATGTAATGATGTCTCATTGTTTTAATTTACATTCTCCTCATCACATATGTATAGAGCAACTTTTTGTATTCTGTTTGATGGTTTTCTGTTTAGATCTTTTGCCCATTTTTAAATTGGGTTGCTTGTCTTTTTATTGTTGTTTTAAGAGTTTTTTGTGTTTGCATACAGTATCAAATATGTCTTTTGCAAATATTTTCTCCCAGTCTGTAGTTTCTTCTAATTCTTTTGTTATTGTCTTTCACAAAGCAGGTTTTTAATTTGAATGATGTCCATTTATCAGTTACTTCTTTTATAAATCATGCCTTTTGTATTATATCTAAAAAGACATCACCATTACCAAGGTTATCTAGGTTTTCTCCTATGTTTTCTTCTAAGGAGTTTTGTGTTTTCCACTTATATCTAAGATCCATCTTGACTTAATTTTGTGAAGGGTTTATCATCTGTCTATAGATTCATGTATTTTGCTGGATACAAATATCCAGTAATTTCAATACTATTTGTTAAAAGATTATCTTTTGTACATTTTGTTAATTTTGCTCCTTTATCGAAGATCATTTGCTATATTTACATGGGTCTATTTCTGGTTTCTCTATTATGTTTCATTGACCTGTTTGCCTACTCTTTTGCCAATACCATACTGTCGTTAGCTTTATAATACCATTCCTGTGGCTTTATAATAAGTCTTGAAGTCAAATAGTATCAATTCTCCAACTTGTCCTTCTCTTTCAATGTTGTGTTAACTATTCCAGATCTTTTGTCTCTCCATACACACTGTAGAATCAGTTTATCAAAGTTCAGACAAACACTCAGATTTTGATAAGAATTTCGTTAAATCTGTAGATCAAATTGTGAAATCCTGACCATATTTAGTTTCCTTATCTATGAACATGGAATGTCTCTCCATTTATTGAGTAATCCTTTGATGTCTTTCATCTGAGTTTTGTGGTTTTCTTTATATAGATCTTTACACATTTTGTTAAATGTATATTTAAGTATTTCATTTTGGGGTTTTTATTTCAAATTTCACTTGTTTATTTTTGGAGTATAGGAAAACAAATTCACTTTTGTATATTAATCTTGTATCCTGAAACCTTGCTGTAATCCCTTATTAGTTTCAGGAGGTTTTTGTTAATTCTTATGTTAATTCTACATAGACAATCATGTCATTTGTAAACAAAGACAGGATAATGCCTTTTTCTTTTTCTTTTTTTTTTAATTTTTTTTTTATTCATT
Organism: Saccopteryx bilineata; assembly: GCF_036850765.1. NCBI lineage: Eukaryota > Metazoa > Chordata > Mammalia > Chiroptera > Emballonuridae > Saccopteryx > Saccopteryx bilineata. Next base: position 155,794,773 of record NC_089494.1, read on the forward strand.
TTAGAGAGGAGAGGGAGAGACAGAGAGAGAGAGAGAGAGGAGAGACAGAGAGAGAGAAGGAGGGGAGGAGCTGGAAGCATCAACTCCCATATGTGCCTTGACCAGGCAAGCCCAGGGTTTCGAACCCGCGACCTCAGATAATGCCTTTTTCTAATCTGTATGTTTTTTATTTCCTTTACTTGCCTTATTGAATTATGAAGAACTTCCAATATGATGTTTTAAAGTAGTGTGGTGAGAGGGGATGTCCTTGCCATGTACTTGATCTTAGTGAAAAAAGTTTAAATTTATCACCATTATGTATGATGTTAGCTGTAGGGTTTTTGTCAATAGTTTTTATTCATTTAAGAAAGTTCCTCTCTAGTTTCCTGGGATATATAGTTTTTAATCATTAATGGGTGTTGGATTTTTTCAAATGTATTTTTCTGCATCAATTGATATAATCATGTCATTTTTCTCTTTTCACCTGTTGATGTGTTAGATTACATTAACTGATTTTCAGATGTTGAACAAGATTTGCATCTATGAGATAAATCTCACAATTAAGTGAGATATAATCCTTTTTATATTTTTTTGGATTTCATTTGCTAATATTTTGGTGAGGATTTTTGCATAATGTTCATGAAAGATAAGGGTCTGTAGTTTTCTTTACTTGTAATGTGCTTGCCTGATTTAGTATTAGGGTAATGTTGGTCTCATGGAATGAATTAAGATATATTCCCTCCTCCTCTGTCCTCTTAAAGAGAAATTGCAAAAATTTGTATAATTTCTTCTTTAAATGTTTGGTAGAATTCATCATTAATACCATCTGGGCTTAGTGCCTTCCATTTTGAAAGATTATTAATTGTTGATTCAATTTCTTTAATAGGTATAGACCTATTCAGATCATCTCTTTCTTCTTGTGTGAGTTTTGACACATTGTGTCTTTCAAGGATTTGGTCTATTTCATCTAGTTTATCAAATATATAGGTATAGAGTGGTTCATGTTATTTATTATTGTTTTACTTTAAAGGAGATCTTTAGTGATCTCATTTCTAATATTACTAAGTTGTGTCTTCTCTCTTTCTTAGCCTGGCTTGAGCCTTATCAACTTTATTAGTCTTTTCAAATAAACACTTTTTGTTTCATTGATTTTTTCTAGTGATTTTTTGTTTTCAATTTTATTGGTTTTTGCTCTAATACCTTTTATTACTTTTCTTCTCTTACTTGGTATTTAATTTCCTCTTCTTCTAATTCTATAAGATGAAAACTTAGGATATTGATTTTACATCTGCTTTCTTTTCTAATATATGCAATGGATACTATAAATATTTCTCTAAACACATCTTTTATTGTTTCCCCCAAATTTTGATGTTTTTAATTTTCACATACTCCAAAATATATTCTAATTATTTTGAAATTTCTTCTTCAACACTTGTGCTATTTAAAAGTGTATTGTTTAATCTTCATGTATTTTGGTATATTTCTGTTCTTTTGGTTATGGATTCCTAGTTTAATTCTATTACAAAAGCAAGCATTGTGTGATTCCTACTTATTTAAAGTTGTTAAAGTGTGTTTTATGGCCCAGAATGTGGTTGATACTAGTGAATGTTCCATATAAGCTTGGGAACAATTTATATTCTGCTGTTATTAGATGAACAAGTCTACAGATACCAATTATATCCAAATCATTGATGGTGTTCAGCTTACCTATATCCTTACTGACTTGCTGCCAACTGAAATTGCCAGTTTCTGGGAGGAGTGGATTTATGTATTTCTTTTTGAAGTTATCAGTTTTGCCTCATATACTTTGATGCTTTTTTGCTAGGCACACACATGTTAAGAATTATGTCATTTTAAAAAATTAACTTCTTTATTATTGTGGTGACATTGATTAAGAAAATTATATAGGTTTTAGGTGTACAATTATATAATACATCATCTGTATATTGTATTGTGTTCATCACTCCAAGGCAAGTCTCCTTCTCTCACCATTTATTTCCCTTATATTCTCTTCTACCTCTCCACACCCTCTTTTCCCTCTGGTAATCACCACACTTTTTTCTATGTCTATGAGGGTTTTTTTTGTTGTTGGTTTTTTGTGTTTTTTTATTTTTTTTATTTTTTAGAGTTCACTTTTTTTATTTTTTTTATTTATTCATTTTTAGAGAGGAGAGAGAGAGACAGAGAGAGAGAGAGAAGGGGGGAGGAGCTGGAAGCATCAACTCCCATATGTGCCTTGACCAGGCAAGCCTAGGGTTTCGAACCGGCGACCTCAGCATTACCAGGTCGACGCTTTATCCACTGCGCCACCACAGGTCAGTTGGGTTTTTTTTTTTTTTTTGCTTAATCCCTTCACCTTTTTCACCCAGTTTCCCAATCTTCTTCCCCTCTGACAACTGTCAGTCTGCTCTCTGTATTTATAGTCTGTATCTATTTTGTTAGTTTATTTTATTCCTTAGATTTCACATATGAGTGAAATCATATGGTACCTGTCTTTCTCTGACTGGCTTATATCACTTACCATAACGCTCTTGAGGTCTATCCATGCTGTAAAAAAAGAATAAGATTTCCTTCTTTTTATGACCAAGTAGTATTCCTTTGTTCGTATACACCACAGCTTTTTTATCCATTCTACTGATGGATACTCAAACTGCTTCCAAATCTTGGTTATTGTAAATATATAATCTTGCAATGAACATAGGGGTGCATATACTTTTTCAAATTAGTGCTTTGGGTTTCTTTGAATATAGTCCCAGAAGTGGAATTGCTGGGTCATAAGGCAGTTCAATTTTTAGTTTTTTGAGGTAACTCCATACTGCTTTCCACAGTGCCTACACCAGGGGTCCCCAAACTTTTTACACAGGGGGCCAGTTCACTATCCCTCAGACCGTTGGAGGGCCAGACTATAAAAAAAACTATGAACAAATCCCTATGCACACTGCACATATCTTATTTTAAAGTAAAAAAACAAAACGGGAACAAATACAATATTTAAAATAAAGAACAAGTAAATTTAAATCAACAAACTGACCAGTATTTCAATGGGAACTATGCTCCTCTCACTGACCACCAATGAAAGAGGTGCCCCTTCCAGAAGTGCAGCGGGGGCCGGATAAATGGCCTCAGGGGGCCGCATGTGGCCTGTGGGCCGTAGTTTGGGGACTCCTGGCCTACACCAAGCTGCATTTCCACCAACAGTGCACAAGGGTTTCTTTTTCTCTTCATCCTTGCCACCACTTGTTGTTTGTTGATTTATTGATGATAGCCATTCTGACAGGTATGAGGTGATATCTCATTGTGGTGTGTTTTTTTCCAAGTGAGAGGAGGAGAGATAGATAGATTCCCGCATGCACCCCAACCAGCATCCACCTGGCAACCCCTGTCCAGGACAAATGCTCTGCCCATCGGGGCCATGCTCACAACTGAGCTATATTTTTTAGTACCTTAGATGAAGCGTTGGGGGCCAATGCACTCAAACCAACAGAGCCTTGGTTGTGGGAGGGGAAGAGAGTGAGAAAGAAGGGAGAGGGGAAGGGTCGAGAAGCAGATGGTCGCTTCTTCTGTGTGCCCTGACCAGGAATCGAACCCGGACATCCACATCAATGCTATACCACTGAGCCAACCAGCCAGGGCCATAAATGAACTTTTTAAAATGTATCTTTCCTACAACTAACTTTATGTGAGCCTGACACTAAATGAAGACATAGTTACCAGCTGAGCTCCAAATATTGCTTGAAATGAAGTACCATATAGCCCACTACCTGTCCTGCCAGTTTTTTGCATGTATACTTTTATATAGCAGAAAAGCAAGCTTTTTAAAGGTGAGACAAAAGCAATATGAGGCATAGACTCAACAACCATTAGAAACTATGAGAATTTCAATATAATTTTATTTTAATTTTGATCAATATAGTTTTAATAACAACTTTTAATCAGTCACTGTAGAAATAGTTTCATTAGCAAAATTTGCTACAATTTCTATTATGTACCACAGACTTGAATATTATAAACATATATATACTCTTATAATAAAATATTAAATAAAATTAGATATTCAACAATTTTCCTCCTACATGTAATCTTCCATGCATGCCTTCATTATTTGTATAAAGTGTAGCAACTTCCCCAAATATCAGGCACACTCATATTCAAATATGAGATACAAAATACATTCTAAATACTTTTCAGTATGTATGACCACTATTCACATTATATATTCCAATATAAAGATAAATATAAATTTATGCAATATATTGTCATATTTAGGAATATTACAAATCAACTAATTGGTTTTAGGTTCTTAATAAAAATATCTTGTCATAATTTAAAAGAAATTATTTATATTAAAATTCTTCTAGATGTATTATAAGTTTCTGTTGGATTGATAGATGAGACAAAGAGACAAAGCCAAATTTAAAAATTAATAGATAACTCAGAAAAGTAAAACTACAGTGATGGTCTTACTAATATGCTATAACAGGCCCTATGAGGACTCCCAGGAGACACTGAAATGCCTCATTAATCAATGCTCATACCGACTCCAATCCGTATAATCATACAGTTCTCACTTCTGAATATAATGCTACTTGATAAAAACATACAGTCTGAGGTAAACTTAAGATTTTTACATTTTATTTTTCACAAATGCATGGTCTGAATTATTATTTTTGAGAGTAAAGAGGGGCACAGAAAAGAATACAACAGGAAAATTGACACAATGTTTTTAGCTACTTCTCTCTCTGACTTGGTACATTTAAAATCCTTAGCATTTATTGAGGTTTTTTTTTTATTTGTATTTTTTAAATTATTTTAAAAATTTATTTATTCATTTTTTTTAGAGAAGAGAGGGAGACAGAGAAAGAGAGAGGAGAGACACAGAGAGAGAAGGGGGGGAGGAGCTGGAAGCATCAACTCCCATATGTGCCTTGACCAGGCAAGCCCAGGGTTTCAAACCGGCGGCCTCAGCATTTCCAGGTCGATGCTTAATCCACTGCGCCACCACAGGTCAGGCTATTTATTGAGTTATTGTTAGCCAGACAATGTGATGAAAACATCCCCTCCCTCATGGAATCCTTTCAACCTTATTCACATACTAGTAAGCCTATTAAAGTACTAGTATTATGCTCATCTTTTAGATCAAGGTCAAAGAACTTGCCCAGAGTCATAAAGCCAGAAACTAAACTTTTTAACAGCTGCAAATAAGGTTTGTCAGCATGAGAGAGAAATATAAAGCACAAAACAGTGAGTTTTGGGCGCTGGTTGAGAATAGGGGTGGTAGGCAAGTTCATAAGTTCATTTGTGCAGTCTTAAGCTGTCTGTTCCCACAGATCATTGAAGACAGTTTCTGTAAAACATCGCTCTGGCACACATAAATCTCTCACAAATCTTCCTACCATCTAAAAGTCAGATAAAATTAAGAGCCCCTACCATGAATATTCCAGAGTGTCCCAACATAGTGAAAGCAAATTACAAAATTATGTATCTAATTATTTACATCAAGGTAAGCATTATATGTAATCACATAAGACAAATGTGTACACATGCATAATAAAGAGGCTTGACTATTCCATTTTCTTTTTAAAATGAAGACAATTCAAAGGTAGAGAAAACCCTGAATTTGGTTAAGTAATTGAAGTAAACATAAGAGAGAGTCACCAATACATTTTTACAAAGCCCCAATGTGGGTGTGATCGTTCCCAGGGCAATGATTAAACTAAGTCTGACAAAAATAAAGGGTAAATCCTGGAGCAGGATGCCCAGAGAATTCAGAAGAGGGTTCTGGGGAGTGAAAATAATTCGAAGGAGTGAAATAAAACTGAATATATAGACTGGGTATAGCCAGGCTGATTTGTACACATCCTGGTGGCCGGCCACACGTACCATCTCTATGGTGTCCGACCACAACAGAAAGCTCCACAGGAAAATCTCTGCACGCACGTCCTGCTGGGACATAGTTCTCAGGACTCCGGATTGGAAGCAGGGTTCCTGGGGTCCTGCCTGCTCAGGAGCAGGGCTCTGCGTCGTGGCCACGGGCGGCAGTGATGTCTGGGTCCTCCTGGCTGGCTGGGGAGGTGCGGGGTCCCCTGCATTTTGTCCCCCTTGATCTGACACAGTTTTTATCTCTTGTAAAGTGGTTGTGTGGATGTGCCTGTCTTCATTTCCTGCAATGAATTAATTTATTTTTAAAAAATTTTTAATTTTATTGAACGTGAAAAACTTTTATTTTTAGAATTTTATTTGAATTTAAAATTAAAAAATAAAAGTATAAGTGGTCACTTCCTTGAGGTCTGTTTTACACTTGGAACAACAATGGGTAGCATACTGGAAAAAATAAACGGAGGCAGAGAAAGCTCTTCATGTCCTCCTCTGCCTCCGGGTTCGGCTCCTAACTCACTCTTACCATTTTGTAGCAATAGCTGTTGTTGTTTACTGGGGTAAGCACTGTCACACAGTGACAAATCCTGAGAAACTGAGAGACAGAGATTACTTCCCATTTTATAAGAATGGAAATGGAAGCCCAAGAGGTAAAGTGACACCTATATTTAAATACACCGTAATCATTGAGCAGAGCTGGCACTGCCACCCAGACTTGTCTGACCCCAATTGATGATCTCTTACCCTTATTGCTGCTATTACCTATCATTTCATGTGCTAATTCTAAAACACACATCTATCATAAAATCAAATGCATCTAATTCAATGGTCAAATCAAAGTACAATGGTCTAATCTTGTCATTTTATGAGGCCCACGGAAATCACTACAACCCAGATCTTCAGGCTTGGAGTTTAGTGATAAGAGGGAATCTAGCCATGAAAAAGTCTAGTGACAGGAGACACTGAATCCAAGATTTTAAACCTATATTCTCTATGCTGTATTTTATATCCCTGCAACTGTTTTGAAACAAAATAATATTGAATGTGAACTGTAATTAAAAAATAAAATTAAAAAAATTTTTAAACCTGTTCTTTCCCTAAAGTTTTGAACTTTGGTTAAACTGAAGCATCTTATTTGTGGTCACAGGCTTTGTTGAGTCAACACACCAGTCATCTGAATGAGTAGGGCATTTCCTCATCAACATTACGGGTGTGTGTATGTGTGTGTGACTCTCTGTGTACACGTGGGTATTGAGATTGGGGGATTATGAAGAGATCCTCAAATCTCAAGACTTATTAACAGGCCTCTGGCCAGTGGTAGAGCATCAGCACAACCTGTGGAAGTCTCCTGGGTTCGATTCCTGGTCAGGAAACACAGGAAAAAGCAACCATCTGCTTCTCCAACCCTCCCCCTTCTCTCCCTCTCTTCTCCTCCCACAGCCATGGCTTGAATGGTTTGAGTAAGTTGGCACTGGGTGCTGAGGATGGCTCCATGGCCTTGCCTCAGGTGCTGAAATAGCTCGGTTGCCGAGGAATGAAGCAGTGGCCCCAGATGGGCAGAGCATCACCCTGTAGGGGGCTTGTTGGGTAGATCCCAGTAGGGGTGCATGTGGGAATTAGTCTCTCTGCCCCCCTGCCTGTCACTTAATTAAAAAAAATAAAGACTTACTAACATTGTTGATGGTATGGTTTTTATACATAAAAAAGGTATATAACATACTCTTTTTCAAACATATAGCCATTTAAGCACCATTTTTGTTGCTAAAAATTTATCAGGTCTTGACAATGTTTACTTAGTGAATATGATGAGCTTCCATATTACTTGATAAAACAAAATTTAAAGGGAGTCATTAGATTGAATATCTATAAAGGTTAAAGAAATAAAATCCATAAAAATTTGCTTAAATTTATTGAGCTAAAGTAAAATTATTTTAAATTATTGATTAATGATTAACAAAATGTTTAATTACTATAAGTAGATATTGTTTAAAGAACAAATAAATCTGTTTTCTTTTTATATAATTAACTATTTTCAAATTTTAAGTGTGAGTTGAGTATATTTATAAACTAAAAAGATAGGCCCTGGCCGGTTGGCTCAGTGGTAGAGCATAGGCCTGGCATGCAGAAGTCCCGGGTTCGATTCCCGGCCAGGGCACACAGGAGAAGCGCCCATATGCTTCTCCACCCCTCCCCCTCTCCTTCCTCTCTGTCTCTCTCCTCCCCTCCCGCAGCCTAGGCTCCACTGGAGCAAAGGTGGCCCAGGCAATGGGGATGGCTCCTTGACCTCTGCCCCAGGCGCTAGAGTGGCTCTGGTCGCAACAGAGCGACGTCCCCTGGAGGGAGTGCCAGGTGGATCCCGGTCGGGCGCATGCGGGAGTCTGTCTGACTGTCTCTCCCCGTTTCTAGCTTCAGAGAAATACCCCCCCAAAAAAAAAAAAAGATAATCTAAATTCTTGATGAAATATTTCTTACTTCTGGTATGAATCATTCATAAATAATTGGCAGGATCCTGACCCTTAGAAACTTCTTTACCAACCTTTGATGTCACTGTGGCATGAATGAATATTATTTTAATAAATAATACTCAAGTAAGAGATAATTATATGCTAAATATAATTTTAATGTTCATAAAATCATCTCTTTTTAAAAGCAAATATCATTAGCATCAAGCTCTCATTTTACAAAAAAAAAAAAATCAATACAAAAAAGTGTCACCTCCCAAAGAACTCTACTTCACCTCTCTTAGAAGATTAAACTGGATAGAAACCCAAATTCTTTTTTCAAAATGAAGAAGACAATGTAGAATTTGGGCTTTTGAAGATAATTGCCAATTCAGCATTGTTTCAATGCCAGGAAGTGGCAATCTAAGAAGTAACACATTAACACTTTTAAACAGTCAGTAAGAATCTTAATAGCTGCAGATATGAGCTGTTAGAAGTACCTTGAATTCTTAGCTAGAGTTAGTTTTTAATGAAATGTTAAGGTCCCAATCCATTTATATTTGGTGAAATCAGAGCCCAGAGCTTCCTATTTCTCCACAGCCCAACAGACCACTTTCGAACTGTGGAAACGGGGACTCTCCTGTCCTCTTTCCAGATGAGAAGCACTGGCCTCTCAGAGGACAAGGTAAAGTTGAACAAATGGAGAAATAATTTGTTCATCAGAATGTACCAGCAAATTTATTCCTGGGCAATGTGTTTTCATGTGTTTAATACTGTTCCCCTTGGCTCCATGATTAGTTTCCCTCTGAATTAATATTTTTTAATTTCCACTTACACCTGCAATTCTTCCTGTTATTATTGTTAGCTCTTAGTGTTCTATTTGGGTAGAACAATCTTGATTTGTGCAAAACCCATAAAAGATATAAGCATAAAAAAGAGATATACTTACTTCCCTAGAGGTTCACATTGCCCTATAAAAACAAAAATAGCAGCCATTCTGTATAACTCCGTACATCGGAAGCCAGTTGTCAAACGACTTTTTGCCCTCACTGTGCAAGCTAAGTAATTAGGAAAATATCATTTTGACTTAACAGATAAATGTTTAATTAGGTAACACATCACTATTTTGCTTTATTATTTCTTTATAATGGTGTATTTCTAGCTCTCATTTGTTTTCCAGAATTTTCAGATGCCTTACAGAGAAAATGTAAGTACAACATACAAATCAGTTGTGGAGAATATTCTAGAGTGAGCATGTATTCTTCTTGCAAAAAGAAAAAGAAAGGAATGAAAGTTATTTCAATAAAAAGGGGGAAAGAGAGAAGAGTCACAGGAAAGGTACATAAAAGCAAGGCAGGAATGAAGCTGATATTATAAAAGCACTATTTAGGCTCCCAAATGATATGAGCAGACAAACTTCAAAATGCTGCACTAAGCTTAGGCTGGGCATTAAGAATGATGTAGCAAGTACTGTGGAAACCATCTCTGTCTCCACCACTCTGGTCTCCTGTAATCAGATCCATAAACACAGAAGAATAAATTGTGGCAGGGCTGCTTTAAACAAAGGTGAGTTCTGTGATAAGAGGCTATCACAGAGGGTCTGAATTAGACAGGGGGCTAGGAAGGCTTATCTGAGAAACGGCAGTTAATTAAGCACAAACGTGAAGAAAAAGAAGTGAATTCGGTGAAGAATGTAGAAAAGGAAATTTTCAGGTAGTAAAAAGAGCTTGTGTAAATATTGCATCCTTCACCTAGAAAGACGGAATGAAAAAGAGTTTAGAGAGGGGCTGGAGCAGCAGAGAGGGGAGAGGAGAGGGGCTAATATCTATTAATTTCTTTCTATATGCCAGGCACTTTTCTAGGCCCTTGCTATTTATTAATCCACTTAGTCCTTATTTTTAAAAATCTATGATGTAGATACTATTATTTTCCCATTTTAAAGATTAGTAAACTGAAGCACAGAGAGATTAACAATTGTTTTCAAGGTCACACAACTAGCTAGGAGAGAGACTGGATGGTGAACCTTAACCACTAGATCACACTGTCTGTGCTGAGTCAGATTATGTAGAACCTTATGATCTATAATATAGGTTTTGGATTTCATTCTAAGTTTGATGGAAAGCCACGGAAGAAGAGGAGAATGAATGTTAAAGGAGCCACAGAGGTCGCGGAGACATGGTCAGCAGAGGCTCTTGAGGCTGTTGAGGGAGCTGATGAAAAAGGAAACTGTTATCAACTCATAACAACTAGAAGATCAAAGTATAGAAGTATTCGGAAAAATTCTGGCTAGTCTTAATTAAGAGTCCTCAAAATCAACTTTTTTTGTGAGAGGAAAATGCTCCAGAGAAAAGTAAAATGCTAATCATTTAGACATAACATTTTAGGGGAAAATATCTGGTAAAGTAGAAAAGTGAGTCTTATTGAATTAAAAAGAAAAAGTACACAAAGCACTTTTAGTCATAATACTCTTAGAGAATAAAAGAAAATGTAATAAATTAAAACAGATACCAAGGCAAATTATAAACATTGTTATTTTGACACTTCCCATTGATTAAAATCACTGTACTGTGCATAGTTTGCTTCCTTCAAGAAGTGTTATCTGAGGTCTATAAGACAAATAACATCATTGCCAAGTAATAAATGTAGAACCCAGCACCTACCTCTTTGGGTAGTCATGATGAAGGAACTAGTCAACATTTGTAAAGCATTTAAAATAGACACATAGAAACAGCCATATATCTGTTAAATAAATAACAAGTATCCATCACTAAAAATTTACCATTTTAGCCTGGCCAGGGCATGGCTCAGTGGACAGAGCGTCAGACTGGGATGTGGAGGACCCCGGTTCGAGACCCTGAGGTCGCCAGTTTGAGCATGGGTTTGAGCAAGGCACACCAGCTTGAGCCCAAGGTCGCTGGCTCGAGCAAGGGGTCACTCGGTCTGCTGTAGCTCCCCAATCAAAGCACATATGAGAAATCAATGAACAACTAAGAAACCGCAACAAAGAATTGATGTTTCTCATCTCTCTCCCTTCCTATCTGTCCCTCTCTCTGACTCTCTCTGTCTCTGCACATACACAACCCCCCCCAAAAAAAAACCAGTTTACCATTTTAAGTGAGTTAAAGTAGAAAATATCAGAATGCAGCAAATACACTGCTAACAAAAATTAGGGGATATTTTGTTGCTTCATATTCATTTTGAATTATCCCCTATATTTTGTAAGCAGTATAGTAAGAGTGCTTACAGTATGTTAAACTTTGTTCATAATTATACTGTCACCCAGTGTCTCACATATCCGGAAAGGCAGAAAGTTTGCGAAACAGTGTCACACTACAGAGCCTTAACAAAGTCATGAGTTTAATTCTCCTATTTGCCTGTTTATTTACATCACAAAGAAAAATTCTACCCCACAGATATTCTCTGTGCAGAAAGAGACAGCTTGCAGCGCTAACAAGAACCTACTACTGTGTGTATCTCTTCCCAATTCCATGATCAGTGTTAACTGACATCACCTTGATAGCTGGTGCTCATACCAGAAAAACTGGCAAATTCTACAAATGAGGGCTTTTTCCTATCTAGGGTGACAGTGGTTTAAACATTGACGAGCACACTGCTGCTTCTGCTCAAAGCTGTATGCCAGTTTCACCAAGAAATAATAATAAATAATAATAATAATGAATTCAAGAAAAATATTCAACACATCATCCGTTCTGGAAGAGCCCATGAGCATACATTCCCAGCTGAGACATAGCTGTGGCAACTTGAAGAAAGGCATTAGATCTTATCCAGTCAATTCCCAAGCCCTGAGATTTGGTGTCAGTTCCTTACCTGGCATTACATAAATCTGACAATAGATAAATGTATCAGTGCAGGATTGTAGGCAGTGTGAATTCATATACTAATCTAACACTGGAAAAAAAAATTGCTAAAAACTGATAATATTATAGATTTTAAAGTAGTCTATTTTCTTTTTTTTTTTGTTTTTTTTTTGGGTTTTTTTTGTTTTTTTTTGTTTTTTTTTTTCTTTTAATAAATTTTTATTAATGGTAATGGGATGACATTAATAAATCAGGGTACATATATTCAAAGAAAACATGTCCAGGTTATTTTGTCATCAAATTATGTTGCAAACCCCTCGCCCAAAGTCAGATTGTCCTCCGTCACCCTCTATCTAGTTCTCTGTGCCCCTCCCCCTCCCCCTAACTCTCCCTCCCTCCCTCCCATGTCCTCCCTCCCCCCCAACCCTTGGTAACCACCACACTCTTGTCCATGTCTCTTAGTCTCATTTTTATGTTCCACCAATGTATGGAATCATGTAGTTCTTGTTTTTTTCTGATTTGCTTATTTCACTCCTTATAATGTTATCAAGATCCCACCATTTTGCTGTAAATGATCTGATGTCATCATTTCTTATGGCTGAGTAGTATTCCATAGTGTATATGTGCCACATCTTCTTTATCCAGTCTTCTATTGAAGGGCATTTTGGTTGTTTCCATGTCTTGGCCACTGTGAACAGTGCTGCAATGAACATAGGGCTACATGTGTCTTCACGTATCAATGTTTCTGAGGTTTTGGGGTATATACCCAGTAGAGGGATTGCTGGGTCATAAGGTAGTTCTATTTGCAGTTTTTTGAGGAACCACCATACTTTCCTCCATAATGGTTGTACTACTTTACAGTCCCACCAACAGTGAATGAGGGTTCCTTTTTCTCCACAGCCTCTCCAACATTTGCTATTACCCGTCTTGTTGATAATAGCTAATCTAACAGGGGTGAGGTGGTATCTCATTGTAGTTTTGATTTGCATTTCTCTAATAACTAATGAAGCTGAGCATCTTTTCATATATCTGTTGGCCATTTGTATCTCTTCCTGGGAGAAGTGTCTGTTCATGTCCTCTTCCCATTTTTTTATTGGATTGCTTGTTTGTTTGTTGTTGAGTTTTATGAGTTCTTTGTAAATTTTGGATATTAGGCCCTTATCTGAGCTGTCGTTTGAAAATATCAGTTCCCATATAGTTGGCTGTCTGTTTATTTTGATATCAGTTTCTCTTGCTGAGCAAAAACTTTTAATTCTGATGTAGTCCCATTCATTTATCTTTGCCTTCACTTCTCTTGCCATTGGAGTCAAGTTCATAAAATGTTCTTTAAAACCCAGGTCCATGATTTTAGTACCTATGTCTTCTTCTATGTACTTTATTGTTTCAGGTCTTATATTTAGGTCTTTGATCCATTCTGAATTAATTTTAGTACACGGGGACAGGCTGTAGTCGAGTTTCATTCTTTTGCATGTGGCTTTCCAGTTTTCCCAACACCATTTGTTGAAGAGGCTTTCTTTTCTCCATTGTGTGTTGTTGGCCCTTTTATCAAAGATTATTTGACCATATATATGTGGTTTTATTTCTGGGCTTTCTATTCTGTTCCATTGGTCTGAGTGTCTATTTTTCTGCCAATACCATGCTGTTTTAATTATCGTGGCCCTATAATATAGTTTAAAGTCAGGTATTGTAATGCCCCCAGCTTCATTCTTTTTCCTTAGGATTGTTTTGGCTATTCGGGGTTTTTTATAGTTCCATATAAATCTGATGATTTTTTGTTCCATTTCTTTAAAAAATCTCATAGGGATTTTGATGGGAATTGCATTAAATTTGTATATTGCTTTGGGTAATATGGCCATTTTGATTATATTTATTCTTCCTATCCAAGAACAAGGAATATTTTTCCATCTCATTGTATCTTTTTCGATTTCCCTTAACAATGCTTTGTAATTTTCATTATATAGGTCCTTTACGTTCTTTGTTATGTTTATTCCTAGGTATTTTATTTTTTTTGTTGCAATCGTGAAGGGGATTATTTTTTTGAGTTCGTTTTCTAATATTTCATTGTTGGCATATAGAAAGGCTATGGACTTTTGTATGTTAATTTTGTATCCTGCGACCTTACTGTATTGGTTTATTGTTTCTAATAATCTTTTTGTGGAGTCCTTCGGGTTTTCGATGTATAGGATCATATCATCAGCAAAAAGTGATAGCTTTACTTCTTCTTTTCCGATATGGATGCCTTTTATTTCTTTGTCTTGTCTGATTGCTCTGGCCAGAACTTCTAGCACCACGTTGAATAAGAGTGGAGAGAGTGGACAACCCTGTCTTGTTCCTGATTTAAGGTAGAAAGTCCTCAGTTTTATGCCGTTTAATAGGATGTTGGCTGATGGTTTATCATATATGGCCTTTATCATGTTGAGATATTTTCCTTCTATACCCATTTTGTTGAGAGTCTTAAACATAAAATTGTGTTGTATTTTATCAAAAGCCTTTTCTGCATCTATTGATAAGATCATGTGGTTTTTGTTCTTTGTTTTGTTGATATGGTGTATTACGTTAACCGTTTTGCGTATGTTGAACCATCCTTGAGATTCTGGGATGAATCCCACTTGATCATGATGTATTATTTTTTTAATATGTTGTTGTATTCGGTTTGCCAGTATTTTGTTTAGTATTTTAGCATCTGTATTCATTAGAGATATTGGTCTATAGTTTTCTTTCTTTGTGCCATCCTTGCCAGGTTTTGGTATGAGGGTTATGTTGGCCTCATAAAATGTGTTTGGAAGTATTGCTTCTTCTTCAATTTTTTGGAAGACTTTGAGTAGAATAGGAACCAAGTCTTCTTTGAATGTTTGATAGAATTCACTAGTATAACCGTCTGGGACTGGACTTTTATTTTTGGGGAGATTTTTAATAGTTTTTTCTATTTCCTCCCTGCTGATTGGTCTGTTTAGGCTTTCTGCTTCTTCATGACTCAGTCTAGGAAGGTTGTATTGTTCTAGGAATTTATCCATTTCTTCTAGGTTGTTGTATTTGGTGGCATATAATTTTTCATAGTATTCTACAATAATTCTTTGTATTTCTATGATGTCTGTGGTGATCTCTCCTCTTTCATTTTGGATTTTATTTATTTGAGTCCTGTGTCTTTTTTCCTTGGTGAGTCTTGCCAAGGGTTTGTCAATTTTGTTGATCTTTTCAAAGAACCAGCTCCTTGTTTTATTGATTTTTTCTATAGTTTTTCTGTTCTCTATTTCATTTATTTCTGCTCTGATTTTTATTATCTCCTTTCTTCGGCTGGTTTTGGGTTGTCTTTGTTCTTCTTTTTCTAGTTCCTTAAGGTGTGAAGTTAAGTGGTTTACTTCGGCTCTCTCTTGTTTGTTCATATAGGCCTGAAGTGATAGGAACTTTCCTCTTATTACTGCTTTTGCTGCATCCCAGAGATTCTGATATGTCGTATTTTCATTTTCATTTGTCTGTATATATCTTTTGATTTCTGCGCTTATTTCTTCTTTGACCCATTCATTTTTTAAAAGTATGTTGTTTAGTTTCCACATTTTTGTGGGTTTTTCCCCCTCTTTTTTGCAGTTGAATTCTAGTTTCAGGGCTTTATGATCAGAAAATATGCTTGGTACAATTTCAATTTTTCTAAATTTGCTGATATTGTCTTTGTGGCCCAACATATGGTCAATTCTTGAGAATGTTCCATGTACACTAGAGAAAAATGTATACTCTGTCGCTTTGGGATGAAGTGTCCTGTAGATGTCTATCATATCCAGGTGTTCTAGTATTTCGTTTAAGGCCACTATATCTTTATTGATTCTCTGTTTGGATGACCGATCTAGAGCCGTCAGCGGTGTATTGAGGTCTCCAAGTATGATTGTATTTTTGTTAGTTTTTGTTTTAAGGTCAATAAGTAGCTGTCTTATATATTTTGGTGCTCCTTGGTTTGGTGCATATATATTAAGGATTGTTATGTCTTCTTGATTCAACTTCCCCTTAATCATTATGAAATGACCATTTTTGTCTCTGAGTACTTTTTCTGTCTTGTAGTCAGCATTATTAGATATGAATATTGCTACACCTGCTTTTTTTTGGGTGTTGTTTGCTTGGAGTATTGTTTTCCAGCCTTTCACTTTGAATTTGTTTTTATCCTTGTTGCTTAGATGTGTTTCTTGTAGGCAGCATATAGTTGGATTTTCTTTTTTAATCCATTCTGCTACTCTGTGTCTTTTTATTGGTAAGTTTAATCCATTTACATTTAGTGTAATTATTGACACTTGTGGGTTCCCTACTGCCATTTTATAAATTGCTTTCTGTTAGTTTTGTATCTAGTTTGATTCTTCTCTTTTGTTTTTCTATCATTTGTTTTTGTTTGTTTGTGTTCCATACTTCTTTCCTCTGTTGCTACCTTTTTTAAGTCAAGTGTTTTTGTGGTGGTTTTTTCAAGGGTGGTTACCATTAAGTAATGAAAAGGTAGGTACCCTTTTCATTGGTACCTACCATATTCATTGTAGTACCCTATCTTATAAGTATTTCTGCACTTCATCATCCTTTGCTACTGTTAATCTCCATCCTCTCCCCCCTTTTTTTCCTTTGTTGTCACAGTTTAAGTTTGGTTTTATTGTGTTCTTGGTGGAGCTGTTACTTGTGGTGTTGTTTTCTTTTGTTCTTTGAATCTGGTTGGAAAACCCCCCTTAGTATTTCCTGGAGTGGGGGCTTTCTGTTGATAAATTCTCTCATCTTTTCTGTATTTGTGAATGTTTTTATATCTCCTTCATACTTGAAGGATAGCTTTGATGGGTATAGTATTCTTGGCTGAAAGTTCCTCTCTTTCAGGGCTTTAAATATTGGGGTCCACTCTCTTCTAGCTTGTAGAGTTTCTGCTGAGAAATCTGATGATAATCTAATAGGCCTTCCTTTATATGTTGTACTCTTCTTTTCCCTGGCTGCCTTGAGAATTTTTTCTTTGTCATTGGTTTGTGTCATCTTTATTATGATGTGCCTTGGAGTGGGTTTGTTGGGGTTAAGAAAACTTGGTGTTCTGTTTGCTTCTTGAATTTGAGGCTTTAGTTCCTTCCACAGGCTTGGGAAGTTCTCGTCTATTATTTGTTTGAGTATATTCTCCATTCCATTTTCTTTCTCTTCTCCCTCTGATATACCTATTATTCTTATGTTATTCTTTCTGATGGAGTCAGACAATTCCTGTAGGGCTTTCTCGTTTTTTATTATTTTTGAGTCTCTTTCTTCTTCTCTCTGTTGTGCCTCAAGTTGTTTGTCTTCTATTTCACTAATCCTATCTTCAATCTGGGCTGTTCTGTTAGCTAAGCTTGTTACCTCGTTTTTCAGCTCGTGAATTGAGTTTTTCATTTCTGTTTGATTTGTTTTTATAGTTTCAATTTCCTTGGTAATATATTCTTTGTGTTCATTGAGTTGTTTTCTGATCTCCCTATATTGCCTTTCTGTGTTTTCTTGTATATCTCTGAGTATTTTTAAGATTTCTAGTTTAAATTCTCTGTCATTTAGCTCCAAGGCTTCCAATATGTTAAGTCTTTTCTCCATAGATTTTTCCACATCTATTTGTGTTACCTCTCTTTCTTTTGTATCCATAATATTCGATTTCCTCTTTCTTATCGGCATCTGAGGGTGGTCTTATTGATAGCACGCGGGCGCACTTCCTGGCGGCTTGAATGAGCGTCGCTGCGGTAGCTTCCTCCACACCCTCGTCTCTCAGATTCAAGTGATAACAGTCCTTTTGCTTTCAGTTTGTGTGGAACTCCGGAATGCTCTGAGGATAAATTTTTCTGTTTCTAGTTGATAAATTTGTTGTGATTTAGGGGAGAGCTGTCGGACGTGCTTCTCACGGCGCCATTTCCGTGACGTCACTAAGTAGTCTATTTTCAAAGATTGAGAAAATTTTCTAATCTAAAATTTTTAATCTTTAGTTTTTTATGTGGGATATTCTGGCCCTTCTTCTTAGTTAATACATGTTTAGACTAGAGAATGTGATTTGATTTATAATATATACATAGAAAATTCATTTTTATATATTCATATTACTGCATTCTAATTTGTGTGTGTGTGTGTGTTTTTCCGAAGCTGGAAACGGGGAGAGACAGTCAGACAGACTCCCGCATGCGCCCGACCGGGATCCACCCGGCACGCCCACCAGGAGGCAACGCTCTGCCCACCAGGGGGCGATGCTCTGCCCCTCCGGGGTGTCACTCTGCTGTGACCAGAGACACTCCAGCGCCTGGGGCAGAGGCCAAGGAGCCATCCCCAGCGCCCGGGCCATCTTTGCTCCAGTGGAGCCTCAACTGCGGGAGGGGAAGAGAGAGACAGAGAGAAAGGAGAGCGGGAGGGGTGGAGAAGAAGATGGGCGCTTCTCCTGTGTGCCTTGGCCGGGAATCGAACCCAGGACTCCTTGCACACCAGGCCGATGCTCTACCACTGAGCCAACCGGCCAGGGCCTGCATTCTAATTTTATAACATAATTAATAATTGTACTATGTTAATCAAGATACTAATAACTAATATACACTATAATATGTATTACTATATTATATATAATATAATATTGAGTATATTTAAATGAAACATAAATAGTAAGGTAAAATGTTAAAAAGCACATAGTTGGCCCTGGCTGGTTTGCTCGGTGGATAGAGCATCAACCCTGCATGGAGAAGTCCCACGTTCTATTCCTAGTTGGGCCACACAGAAGTGAGCATCAGCTTTCTTTTCCCTTTTCCCTCCCCGTTCTCTCTCTCTTCCCTCCTGCAGCCATGGCTTGATTGATTCAAGCATGTTGGCCCTGGGCACTGAGGATGGCTCACTGAAGCCTCTGCTTCAGGCACTAAAAATAGCTCGGTTGCAAGCATGGCTCCAGAAGGGGGGTTGCTGGGTAGATCCTTGATGGGGTATATGTGGGAGTCTGTCTCTCTATCTCCCCTCCTCTCACTTAAATTTAAACAGAAAAGCATATAATTATCTTACTTCCAAATACAAATAATTCTAGACTTTGAAATGGTTTGCAATGTCACTGCCAGTTAAGTGCTTGGGTCCAGATCAAAATTAGGAACCCCACATGAACCCAAGCTGGGTAGCAAAGACTGAGACAAGTGGAAATGAGCTGATATACAGCCTTTACAGCACTTTCCTCAGCTTTATCAATATATGTTAGTGCCATGATACGAAGCGAAATAAGTAAATCAGAAAAAAACAGGAACTGTATTATTCCATACGTAGGTGGGACATAATAGTGAAACTAAGAGACATTGATAAGAGTGTGGTGGTTACGGGGGGGAGGGGGGAATGGGAGAGGGATAGGGGGTGGGGAGGGGCACAAAGAAAACAAGATAGAAGGTGACAGAGGACAATCTGACTTTGGGTGGTGGGTATGCAACATAATTGAACAACAAGATAACCTGGACTTGTTATCTTTGAATATTTGTATCCTGATTTATTGATGTCACCCCATTAAAAAAATAAAATTATTAAAAAAAATAAAAAATAAAAAAATATATATATATGTTAGTGCAATTTAAGAATGCTATTTTTCCCACAAGGCTGTGAGCTGTTTTCACTTGTGGTGCCCCCAGCACCTAACAGAGTACCTGACTTAGAACAGATTCTCCAGAAAGACTTGCTGAGTGAAAGCTGAGTAAACTTCTGTCCTGGAATCTATTGGCATGAGGGAGCAATGGAAATCCTGGGGAAAAAATAAACTGATTTACTTATTTCACTCCGTACAATGTTATCAAGGTCCATCCATGTTATTGTAAATGATCCTATGTCATCATTTCTTATGGCTGAGTAGTGTTCCATAGTATATATGTACCAAAGCTTTTTAATCCACTCGTCATCTGACGGACACTTGGATTGTTTCCAGATCTTCGCTATTATGAACCAATGCATAGATGGGACATAAAAACGAGACTCAGAGACATGGACAAAAATGTGATGGTAACAGGGAGTGGGGTGGAGGGGTGGGGAAGGGGCAAGTAAGGCGAGGGAGGGAGTGGGGGGAGTGTAGGGGCACAAAGAAAACCAGATAGAAGGTGACGGAGGACGATTTGACTTTGAGTGAGGGGTGTGCAGCATAATCAAATGTCAAAATAATCTGGAGATGTTTTCTCGGAACATATGTACCCTGATTTATCAATGTCACTGCATTAAAATTAATAAAAATAAGATTAAAAAAAATAAACTGAACTGAGGCAAGTCAGCTAAAGCATAAAAACCAGTTGTATAAATGTTTAACCACCACGCTATAAAAGAAAAACTTCCTTCTAGAGAAGTAGACTAGTGGTTACCAGGAACTGAAGTGTGAGAGAAACGGGGACCAAAGATTACAAACTTTCCATTGTAAGCTAAGTTTTGGGGATCTAAGGTACAATAGGATGATGATAGTTAAGAATACTGTATTATATACTTGAAAGTTGCTAAGAGAATAGATCTGAATTGTTCTCACTGCAAAAGAAGAAATGGTAATTATGAGAGGTGCTCACAATGTTAACTGATCCTAGAGTGGTAATCTTTTCACAAAATATAAGTGTGCCATATCATCACATTGTTCATCTTAAACTTATACAATGTTATATATCAACTATATTTCAATAAATCTAAAAAAATAATAATAAAGCATAAAACCCACACCAAATAACGACATCCCATGCCCCTACCCTCATCCTCCATGTCAACAGGAAGAAGGCCTTTCAAGTCCAGCACAGGGACTACCATTCAGATGGTCCTCTGGCCCAGGTCCTAAACAGAACCCTTTAAGCAAGCCCATAGGACTGATCTGGCCAACATGAATGTGTTAGCTCTACTTCACTGGAATGTGTGAATCAGAAATTACACCCTTCTCTCACTCTAGTCTGCTACTTACTTCTTGAATAGAGGGAGAAAAATTGAGAATTGACATAGATTCCTGAAACTTCCCCCTGGAGGAATCAGGAATTCCTGGCAGGGCAGCCTGGGGACCTGGTCGGTCACTGGTAAGGGAAGACAGATAATGGCTCTGGGCCCAGCAGAGCACGCCCACGTGGCATGGCACTTGCACAGCCCAGCAGGACCCGTGCTGACATCAACGGGAAATGACACCAACCGCAGCAGCCATGGTTCAACACATTTCACAGGCTTCCCAGGTACTATCAGTGTCAGAAGTCACTAGTCAGGGGACAAAAGCACCAATGTGTGATTACGGGAAGACATTTGTGTCATAGGAAGCAATCTTTGAAAACCCCATGATACCCAGAAATAGGAGGACTTGAGGTCCTAAAATAGCATGTAGCAGCAGAGTCTGAGCAAAACAGGGTTCCTATACCTAGGACCCCACTATTACTCCACAGCATGTAAACAAAAACCAAGGATGTGTGTTCATTGTGCAGGCCGTCAATTCAACAGCCTATTTCACTCTCTTCAATCCCAGACAAGAAAATCTAGAGTTCGAAAATCAATGACCTATGCCTTTACTTTCAAGCTGGGGCTACAAACTTTTGTTGGTTAATAATGATATAACAAACAAGGATTGTTATTACAAAGTATGCATGCTGCATTCATGTTTCCTTATTTCTGTCAGTCTCCCTGAAATATTATTTTGAAATTTCTTGCAACTCTCAAGAATCTGACTCTATATATTGAAATTGTTCGTACTTTTTCCATATAGGAAAAAATTGACAATCAAGTTGTTAAAATCCTGTTAAGGTGGCCTAATCAGAGGGAGCCCTAACTCACATTCTAATAGCCTTGGACGTCCTATGTCTTTTGGGATCACTGCAGTCTAGTTTCTGGCCCAAACCACACTGACCTCACCCTGATAGCTCTACTTCATTGGAATGTGTGAATCAGAAATTATACCCTTCTCTCACTCCCGTCTGCTAAATGGCTACTTACTTCTTGAATAGGGGGAGAAAAATTGAGAATTGACATAGATTCCTGAAACTTCCCCCTTCTAAATAGCAAAGGGAGGGTATGAAAGGAAATACTACTCACCCCTCCATCCCCCCGCATGGCCTCGAACACAGTGTTCCTCTTACGTACTCTCTAAACACATTGCAAAACACATATGGAAGCACAGCTCACACACTGGGCTCATATTGTATGATAAGCTTTTTCTTAAAAAGAAGCAAAGGGGAACTCAAAATGCTATTTATTTTCTTCAGAGAAAATCAACATCCTCTTTTTTTTTCTTTCTTTCTTTCTGCCTTCTGTGGAATCTCTCAACATTCTATTTTCAGGTGTGATGAACTCCAGTTCAAGTAACTCTGGAAAATCTGGACCACAGTTTCCTTCATGAACCTGGATGTGGTCACTCAGCTTTTAACCTGCTGTTTGGGTCAGTCCCTACTACTTACTATAATCAGGAGCCCTCACTCAGAGTGGACATCAGAATTTCTTATGGAACTTTAAAAACATTACAAATGCCAGGCTTTAAAACCTTGCATGCTCTTTGAGCCAGAAATGGTACATCTAAACATTTAAACTAAAGATACAATCATCTACGTTGAAGTCCAACAATTGTCCCTTGACGTGCTGTTGATCAGTAGGTTATACTCTGCAAATGTGTTTTGAAAAGACCCCTCTGGTGGTTCTGGTAGGTACCTGTGGATAAGAGCCTCCTGCATATATTTCATAGGTGATCCATGAGTCACTAAAAATAGCTTAGATGTTCAATAAACATCATCATTGCTATTCATTTAAGGAATTGTGGGTTGGGTTCTGGCTGGCTGGCTCAGTGGTAGAGCATCTATCTACCCAGTGTGTCGCAGTCCCAGCTTTGATCCCTGCTCAGGGCACACAGGAGAAGCAACCATCTGCTTCTCCCTCTTCCCCCTTCTCTCTCTCTCTACCTCTCCCGTAGCCATGGCTCAACTGGTCTGAGCATGTTGGCCCTAGGTGCTGAAATTAGCTCCATGGAGCCTCTGCCTTAGGCACCAAAAGTAGCTCGGTTGTGAGCATGGTCCCAGACAGGGGTTGCCAGGTGGATCCCCTTTGGGGCACATGCAGGAGTCTGTGTCTGTATTTCCCCTACTCTCACTTTTAAAAAAATGTTTTGGTAAATCAATGACAAGACTAAATAACTCAGAAACAGATCCTTTTCTTTCCTCTATTTCTGTTCTAAAAACTCCCAATCTCGAATAGTCCTACAGTCAATGTCCAGATTTCTGAGTATTATCAAATAAAAATCACATAATTTTGATTGGACCCAAGACATAATCCAGGTTTTCATCCTTTGTTATACCTTTAGCATCACTCTTCTGTGTGTCTCACTGTCCCTGAACCTCTGTTTTCATTCCCCACAAAAGCCCATCCTGTTACAGATCCCTCTCTTTCATTCATCATCATTGTTTTCAGCAGACAATTTGTCTTTCTACTTCACAAAGACATTTAGGCATTATCAGGTGTAAATTGCCCCTGCTTTATTTATACTCATATACTCTAGTCACATTGCACAAGTGTGAATTACCTAAAATGCTTTAAAAATTACTAGTATCTAGATCCCATATGTTTCTCAAAGTTATGATTTAATTATCCAGGGTGCAGTCTAAAGTCAAAAAAGATTTAAAACACTTTAGGTGATTCTAAAGTGCAGCCCAAAGTGAGAACCATTGCTGTTTATGGGAGATATAAACCAGAACTCAATGAGCTTTGCTTTTTAAAAAATCTATATATGCCCAAGTTCCTTCAACAGAAATCAATTCAATTCATCTGAGGTGACTATGATTGCAATTGATATTTTGAAAGCACTCTATTAAGTACTTTTTATGTGTTGGAAATTATCAGGAGAAAAGAAGAGAAACACAATAGAAAGTAGGGTCTAATAGCTTTGCCAGATCAAGTAAATAAATACATTAATTACTTTGTCTAATTTATTTGTTTCATGTAAATTAACAAGTTTCTACCCTACAGAAAATCCATCTTCATTAAATATTTAAATACAAATATTTTTTATAATACCTATCTTTCTCAAACTATTCCAAAAAGTTCAAGAGGAGGGAAGACCTTCAAGCTAATTTTATGAGGTCAGCACTGTGTTAGTTCCAAAACCTAATAAAGACACTACAAAGAAAAAAAATTATAGGCCAATATTTCTGATAAACACAGATGCTAAAATCCTCAACAAAATATTAGCCAACCAAATTCGACAGTACATTACAAGGATATACACTATGATCCAATGGTATTTATTCTGGGGAGCAAGGTTGGCACAATATCTGCAAATCAATAAATGTGATAAACCACATAAACAAAATGAAGGATAAAAATCACATGATCGTATGAATAGATGCAGAAAAAGCATTTGATAAAATCCAGCACCTATTTCTGATCAAAACTCTCAGCTAAATGAGAACAGAGGGAACATACCTCAATGTAATAAAGGCCATATATGACATACGCACAGCCAATATCATACTCAAGGGCAAAAACTGCAAACATTTCCCTTAAGAGCAGGAACAAGACAAGGATGTCTGCTTTCACCACTCTTATTCAACATAGTCCTGGAAGTCCTAGCTACAGCAATCAGAAAGGAAGAAAAAATGAATCCAAAGTGCAAAGGAAGAGGTAAACTGTCATTATTTGCAGATGACATGATATTGTATATAGAGAACCCTAAGGATTTCACCAAAAACACTACCAGAACTGATGAATAAATTTAGTGAAGTAGCAGGATACAAAATAAATATACAAAAATCTGTTGCATTTTTATACACCAGTAATGAACTCAGAAAGAGAAACCAAGAAAACAAACCCATTTACAATAGTATAAAAAAAATTAAGTACCTAGGAATAAATTTAACCAAGGACGTAAAAGAATTGTACTCAGAAAATTATAAGATACCAAAGAAAGAATTGAAAGTACAAGTAAGCAAAAGCATATACAATGTTCCAAGATAGATAGATTAGCATCATTAAAGTGTCCATACTACCTAAAGCAATTTATAGATTCAACACAAGTCCTATCAAGATACCAATGGCATATTTCACAAAACTAGTACAAATATGCCAAAACTTTATACAGATCCACAAAAGACCCCAAATAGCCACAGCAATCATGATAAAGAAGAACAAAGTTAGAGAAATTATACTACTTGATATCAAACTAAACTAAAAGTCCATAGTAATAAAACAGCATGGTACTGGCATAAAAACAGATGTATAGCTAAATGGAATAGAATAGCGGCCAAGAAATAAACCTACACCTATATGGTCAATTAATATTTCCTAAAGGAGGCAAAAACATACAATGGGGTAAAGATAGTCTATTCAATAAATGGTGTTGAGAGAATTGGAAAATACATGCAATAAAAACATAAAAGTAGATCACCTTCTTATACCATACACATGAATAAACTCAAAATGGATTAATACTTAAATGTTAGAGTCAAAGCCATAAAAAATCCTAGAAGAAAAAATAGACACAAAATCTCAGACATTTCTTATAGAGATATTTTTTTCTGATATATCTCCTTGGGTAAGGGAAACAAAAGAAAAAACAAATGGGACAACACTAAACTAAATCCCATATTTCCCCATGTATAAGACACACCTTTTCCTGAAAAATTTAGGGTCTAAAAACTGGGTACATCTTATACAGTGGTTGTAGAAGTGTGGCATTTCAAATGCCATAGATGGAACTGAGGATGAGGCAATATATGAAGACAGTGATTTGTCATTAGACACAGATGAGGACAAGCTAATGGATGGGAGTTTTGACAGTGATGAGTTGTCCGAATTTTATGATAAAACTTGAGTTCAATAATTTTGTGTAATACATATTTTTCAAATTTCAGGCCCCAAAATCAAGGTGTGTCTTAAACATGGGAGTGTCTTACACATGGGGAAATATGGTAGTTTTTACACAGCAAAGAAGACTTTATTTCAAAAAAACCTGAAAAGACAACCCAATGAATGGGAGAACATATTCACCAATGTTACATCAGATAAGTGGTTAATTTCTAAAATTTATAAAGAAATATACAACTCAACACACACACACACAAATCCAATTTAAAATATGGGCAAAGGACCTGCATAGACACTCCTCCACAGAGGACATACAGATGGCCCATAGACATGAAAAGATGCTCAACATCACTAATCAGAGAAATGAATATTTAAAACACAATGTGTTATCACCTCAAATCTGTCCGAATGGCTATTATCAATAAATCAACAAACAAGTACTGCAAGGATGTGGAGAGAAGAAAACCATCATGCATTACTGAGGAAGTGCAGACTGGTGCAACCACTGTGGAAAGCAGTATGAAGTGGCCTTAAAAAATTAAAAATGGA
Organism: Saccopteryx bilineata; assembly: GCF_036850765.1. NCBI lineage: Eukaryota > Metazoa > Chordata > Mammalia > Chiroptera > Emballonuridae > Saccopteryx > Saccopteryx bilineata. The sequence goes on from NC_089494.1 coordinate 155,821,177, forward strand.
GGCCCTGGCCAGTTGGCTCAGCGGTAGAGCGTCGGCCTGGCGTGCGGGGGACCCGGGTTCGATTCCCGGCCAGGGCACACAGGAGAAGCGCCCATTTGCACACAGGAGAAGCGCCCATTTGCTTCTCCACCCCCCCTCCTTCCTCTCTGTCTCTCTCTATCCCTCCCGCAGCGAGGCTCCATTGGAGCAAAGATGGCCCGGGTGCTGGGGATGGCTCCTTGGCCTCTGCCCCAGGCGCTAGAGTGGCTCTGGTCACGGCAGAGCGACACCCCGGAGGGGCAGAGCATCGCCCCCTGGTGGGCAGAGCATCGCCCCTGGTGGGCGTGCCGGGTGGATCCCGCTCGGGCGCATGCAGGAGTCTGTCTGTCTCTCCCCGTTTCCAGCTTCAGAAAAATACAAAAAAAATAAATAAATAAAAATGGAACTGCCTTATGATCCTGTGATTCTATTTCTGGAAATATATTGAAAAAATAAATCTGAAACACTAATTCAAATGAATATATGCACCCCTATGTTCACTGCAGCATTATTTATAATAACCAGATTTGGAAGCAGACCAAGTGCCCATCAGTAAATGAATGGATAAAAAAGCTGTGGTATATTTACACAATGGAATAGTACTCAGCTGTAAAAAAAAAAAAAAAAATCTTACCTTTTGTAACAACATGGAGGGACCTGGAGAGTATTATACTAAGTGAAATAAACTAGTCAGAGAAAAACAAATACTATATGATTTTACTCATACATGAAATCTAATGAACAAAATAAAACAACAAAATAAAATAAAAACAGACTCACAGAGAACAGACTGACAGCTGTCAGAGGAGAGAATGTGTTCAGGGTTGGGAGAAAAAGGTGAAGGGATTAAGCAAAACAAAACAAAACTCATAAAAACAGAAAACAGGATGGTGATTACCAGAGGGAAAGAGGGATAGGGGAGACGCAGAGGACAGCGGAGGTGACAAATGATAACAGAAGGAGGTTTGACTTGGGCTGGTGAGCACACAGTATAATATACAAATGACTTGTTGACCTGAAACCTGTATAATCTTATTAACCAATATTACCCTAAAAAATTCAATAAAAACCATATTTTTGAGATATAATTGATATTTATACACCTTGAAGTGAAAATAAAAAAACCTTTTAAACATAACACTGAAGACAGAGTCCATAAAAGAAATATTAATAGATTGAATTTTGCCAAAATTAAACATTTTCTATGTCAAAAACATCATAGAGAAGTTAAAACACAACCTCTCTGAAATATAGGATGAGTAATGACATACTAAGATTAACATTCTTACTCTTTACAGAACTCATGAATTGGTACTTTAAAAAAAAGAATGAACACATCAACAGAAAAACAGATCAAGGACATAAATATATGATTTCTTAAAAAGCACAGCTAGCCATAAACTTATGAGAAAATGTGCAACACAAGTACTACTTTAAGCAAATTATTAAAACAATAAGACACAATTTTTGCCTATGAAGTTGACAACAAAGAAAAGGAATACATTATCTAAAGTTACAAGGTTGAAGAGAAACAGGTGCTTTCTGACACTGCTGTTAAGAGGGTAAATTAGGGCATTTTGAGAGGGAGCCATTGATTGATTTACACACTGAAAAACCTTAAAACCTTGCATATACTTTAAGACAGAAGTTGTTCATCTAGGCTTTAATCTAAGGAAATAATCATTACACTGTTGAGGTCCTGCAGTATTTGGCCTAAGTATTTGGCCTGGGTATTAAAGAGACTACACAGAAGGAACTGGACGAGGGCCACTGCACGCTGATTTATTTGAAAACCTTATACTGCCAACATCATATCTGGCACCTCTTACTGATGTGATAGTGGAAACCAACTCCTCTGAAAAGCTCTGATGTTTTCTACTCAAATAGCCTGTTGATCTCACCACTAGCAAGTCATCTCTGACTGTGCAGATATCCCAAACATAGTCAAACTATCTTGCCACTCGGTTGTACACTCCCCCACGACCACCTGTGTATTTGTCTGCATGTGAAGCCTGTCCATAATAGTCCCTTTCTTCTGCAAAGCATTGTTGCCAAGGAGTCCAGGCATGTGTAGATGCTCAAGGTCTTCTGAGGACAGTCTGCAGTCATCATCCTGATATCATTCAGCTGTCATCCCATGGCATAACTGTTGTTAACATAACTCCCTCTGCCTCCAGCCTCTTTTTGGCTAGTCACCTTGCAAAGTAGCTTCTGATTCCCATACACAGTACAGGATCTCCCTAAACACAGACCACCTGCACTATCCATATACCAACTATATTATTAGTTAATAAATCATGGCTCATTAATATATGGAATATTATTCTACCACTAAAAATGACACAGAAAAATATGTAATAACAAGACTCACAACATATTGTTAAAGAAAAAAAAAAGGAAGTTACAAAATAGGTTTTCTGGATATTAACCCCTTATCAGAGTTGTTATTTGCAAATATCAACTCCCATTTGTTTGGCTGTCTTGTTTTGTTGATGGTTAATTTTGCTGTGCAGAAGATTTTTAGTTTGACATAGTCCCATTCATTTATTGTTGCCTTTACTTCCCTTGCATTAGGGTCAAATTCATAAATTGTTCTCTGTGGCCAAGGCCCATGAGTTTAGTACCTGTTTTCTTCTATGTGATTTATTGTTTCAGACCTTGTATTTAGATCCATTTTGAATAAATTGTTGTGCAAGGGGACAAACTAATCAAATCTCATTCTTTTGCATATTGTTTTCCAATTTTCCCAGCACCATTTATTGAAGTGGCTTTCTTTTCTCCATTGTGTATTTTTGGCTCCTTTGTGAAAGATTATTTGTCCTTACCTATGTGGTTTTATTTCTGGGCTCGCAAATCTGTTCAATTGGTTTGTATGTCTGTTTTTCTGCCAATACCATGCTGTTTTGATTATTGTGGCTCTATAGTATAATTTGAAGTCTGGTAGTTTGATACCTCCAGTTACATTCTTTTTTCTCAGGATTGCTTTGGCTATTTGGGTTTTTTTATGGATCCATAAAATATACAAAGAACTCACAAAGCTCAAAAACAAAGAATCAAAAAATCCAATTAAAAATGGGGTGAGGGCCTGACCAGGAGGTGGCACAGTGAATAGTGTGTTAGACTGGGATGCAGAGGACCCAGGTTCGAAACCCCAAAGTCGCGGGATTGAGTGCGGGCTCATCCAGCTTGAGCGCGGGGTTGCTGGCTTGAGCATAGGATCATAGACATGACCCCATGGTCACTGGCTTGAGCCCAAAGGTCACTGGCTTGAGCAAAGGGTCACTCGCTCTGCTGTAGCCCCCCAGTCAAGGCAGGTATGAGAAAGCAATCAATGAACAACTAAGGTGCCACAACTATGAGTTGATCTTCTCATCTCTCTCCCTTCCTGTCTTTCTGTCCCTATCTGTCCCTCTCTCTGTGTCTCTCTGTCTCTGTCATGAAAAAAAAAATGGGAAGAGAACCTGAACAGACACTTCTCCCAAGAAGACATAAAAATGGCCAACAGATATATAAAGAGATGCTCATCTTTGTTAGCTATTAGAGAAATGCAAATCAAAACTACAATGAGATACCACTTCATACCTGTTAAACTGTCTATTATCAACAAGACAGGTAATTACATGTTGAAGAGGCTGTGGAGAAAAAGGAACCCTCATTCACTGTTTTCAGGAATGTAAACTGGTACAGCCATTATGGAAGAACGTATGGTAGTTCCTCAAAAAATTAAGAATAGAATTACCATATAACCCAGCAATTCCTCTACTGGGTATCTATGCCAAAAAACTCAATAACATTGGTATGCAAAGATACAGGCACCCCCATGTTCATCGCAGCATTATTCACAGTGGCTAAGACACGGAAACAACTAAAATGTACTTCAATAGACAACTGGATAAAGAAGATGTGGTATATATATACTATGGAATACTACTCAGCCATAAGAAATGATGACATATTGCCATTTACTACAGCATGGGTGGACTTTGAGAACATTATACTAAATGAAATAAGTAAAACAGAAAAAGCTTAAGAACTATATGATTTCACACATAGGTGGGATATAAAACTGAGACTCATGGACATAGATAAAACTGAAATGGTTACCTGGGGGAGAAGGTGGGGAGGGGAAAAAAGAGGGACAAATATATGGTGACGAAAAATTATTTGACTTTGGGTGGTGGGCACACAGCACAGTCAAGCAGCTTAAAGACTATAGAGATGTTCACTGGAACCCTATTATTTTTGTTGATCGGTGTCATCCCATTTAATTTAATTTCAAAATAAAAAAATTTTAAAAATAGGTTTTCTTAATTGAAGAATATCCATCAAGATGCTATCAGTTATAAATCTCTAGTGTGGAGGAATACAGTTGATTTCCATTTCTTTATGTTTTTGCTTATTTCTATATGACAATATTTTTGAATGAATGTGTATTATTTTTGGAAAAAAAGAAAATATTAGAAATAAAGCAACTCAAAATGGAATGTTAAAAAAATTACTTGTTTTTGTATGTGTTGGGCCACAAACCTACATGTGTATACTCCACCAGGATGGGCCTGCTCTACCTGTAAAGCAGTATTGTATTGTGTGTTGTGTTGCTTTGTATCCTAGAGAAGCAGCAGTCAAAAGACTTTGGGTGGGGCACACTTTATCTCTAGGTGGTAGGGTCATGATTCCCAGCGAATCATCAGCTGGAGAGGTAGAGAACTGGCTACTGAGTTGCAGTACTGCCCTAGAAATAGATACAGCCTAAGACTCTAAATGAACTAGAGGAACAGTTTTCAATCATTAGCAGAAAAATCACTTTTTCAAATGAAATCTTACATAAAATACTAACTTCTAAACAAGCAAAAATTGTGTTGATCTGGGTCCAGCAGGAATCAGGGCATCCAGAGCTTTTCCGAGTCGCTCTTGCAGGAGCTTTGTAGATTACCACTGACCATTTGAAAACAAAGGGGAGTTGGTGGTAAGAAAGCAACTTCTATTCTAGCAAGTTTTGTCCATTTAGGGTATGAAATTCAACTGAAGTTATTTTTACTACTAAAACAGGGACACCTAATGCCTTAGATAAGATAAAGCTTTCCTTTATCTATGGCTCCAATGATTATTATACTGTGTTATCCCACTTACAACATGGTGCCCGAGCAAGGCTCATGCTATTCAAATAAGCCCTGCAGGTAGGACTAAAAATGTGCACCCTATCCATGGACTTATGTGTCTGTTTGCATTCACTGCTGTGTACAGGGGTTTAGGAATCTAGGGGAGGCAGGGAAGGAAATCTACAGGTGACCCTCATTTGAGGTTCAGACAATATAGGCAAGTCTGATGTAAGGAGAATCTATATGAGACCCTGTGGAAAAAAAGAAGCCACAAGATCTAGTGATGGGGGAGGGGGGAATGGTGGTGTCTGAGGGAGTCAAATGGCCATTATAGTACTTGAAATCATTGAAGCTCAGCCAATCTGTTGATACATAAGTACTCTGAGGATAAAAGGCTTCTGTTTCCTAATGAATATAGCTATTCCATCACTCTGATGAGATTAGGCATTCAGGGTGGTATGGCTTTAGGTTAAACCAGGGGTCCCCAAACTACGGTCCGCGGGCCACATGCGGCCCCCTGAGGCCATTTATCCGGCCCCCACCATACTTCCGGAAGGGGCACCTCTTTCATTGGTGGTCAGTGAGAGGAGCATAGTTCCCATTGAAATACTGGTCAGTTTGTTGATTTAAATTTACTTGTTTTTTACTTTAAATGTTATATTTGTTCCCGTTTTGTTTTTTTACTTTAAAATAAGATATGTGCAGTGTGCATAGGGATTTGTTCATAGTTTTTTTTTATAGTCTGGCCCTCCAATGGTCTGAGGGACAGTGAACTGGCCCCTGTGTAAAAAGTTTGGGGACCCCTGTGTTAAACCATTACATGTACTCTGTTTGGGCCTCTCTACAAAAGCAGAACTCAGTGGAAGAAAGTCAGTATTCCACCTTGCAGAGGTAATGTAATTCATGTAAAGCTCCAGTAGAACATCAAGCAACACCCAGAGGAAAGTGGCAGCACTAAGGAGAGTTTACAGTAGAGTCGAGCAGGAATGGCAGGAAAGCAGCATGCCAAAGTGCTTGTGCGTGAGAGTGACAACTGAGAGGAAAGCAGGAGCAATGGGATCAGCAGCAGGCTGGACAACAAATGAGATGACAGAAGACTCACTTCGGGTCTGGTTTAAAAACAGGAGAGGACACAATATAGGAGAAGAGAGATGGAGGTCCGGCCAATAGTAGTTGGGAGTGAGCTAGCAAAATTCAGATGGAAATGCTGAGGTATGTTCATTGGTACAGATACTAACTACTAAGAGCAGGGAACATTCAATCTTTGTATTATAGTCATTTTCTTCACAAGACTGGAGCTTGACATTATAGTAAGTCCTCACTTAATGTCATTGTTCTGTAAGTTTAAGCAAAACAACATATAACAAAACCAGCTTTATGACAATGAATAAAATGTTATTCGAGGGCTACATATGTCTGTGACACTGCCATGTCTTGGAGATCGATGTACAAGAGAACTTCCCATGTGAGGCTCAGGCTCCAAGCACTGTGCCCTTAGATGTTATGGCATAAAGTCACTTGATACTGCAGTATTTCAGCTGGTTATAGGAAGTAAGCAAAAAGTATTCCGTGGGGCAGTGAAGACTGCTTTTAGCAAAAGCATGCTTCTTATAAAGAATAACTTCTATTTTAATAGTTAGAAAAGAAGAGCTACATGATGATCAAACTTTGGTAGCTCAGAATTAAGACAGGATAGTGCAGGAGTGTCCAAGCAGATTACCTTAGTTTCATCCAGTATAAGATCAGAACTGCTACAAGCCTAAAGGGAGCCAAGTTATTATAAGCCATTTGTCACCTACCCTTCCTTATCTCTTTGATTCTGAAGTACCAGGTGCAGTGAAACCATATTTATAGCATAGTAGCTTATTTTCAGATTTATGTGTTACAACTTATATGTTAATGAATTTATGTATTAATTTAAGTTCCAAAAGATAAATGAGAATTTCCCATGGATTCAGAAGTCACATAATTTATTTTATTAGTATCAAGTTAAAATAAGTGTTGGAGACTATTTGAGTTCAAATTTGCATAAAGGTTAGATGTACATATAATTAATATTTACAAGGTATTTTGAGTGAATGCTAGTATTTTGAAGTATAAATTTTATTAAATGGTGCAGCTATTAAGACAGATATTAACCTTCTTAAATTTGGACCAAGAAGAAGCAGTTATACAAGATGTCTCGGAGTCCTCTGCCTAAGACTGAGTTCTTCTTTGGGTTTTTTTTTATTTCAATTTTCAGTGTCATCATGACTTCTGATACAGGGAAAATTCCTCTTTAAAAATCCAACTTATCACTTAAAATATAAAATGCCAATAAGTTCTTCCCAAAAATAGAAGTGTGTATTATTTTAAAGAGAATTTTGACGAAAAAGTTGAACAGAAAAGTTCGCATTCACATGGAAAATAGTCATTAAAAACTGCAATTTCAAAATACATTTATGCCATTTTAAGGAGCCTAGAGAAGTAGCCAAGGATTTAACGATTCTCAAATCTCCTCAGTTAAAAAAAAAAACACACTTGATTTTCAAAGATATTTCAGATGTAACTTGGGAGAATGTTTCCTCAGCAGATAGCCAGTGGCTGCCATCTTATCTAACTTGTCAGGTGGTTGTGTTAAATATAACAGTTCATCACCTCCCACCCAGGGGCAAAGTGCAAGATACAAAGCTCAGATTCTCAGATTTCCTGGAGGCCTCCAACTCAATTTTGCTCTTTCATTTGAGGAACAAGAGTGGCTGACTGGAAGGATAATAGCTCAGAACCCATAAAATGATTCTCTGGTCTTTTCCTTCCAGTCTGTAGTAGTCATGCCTATAATTCCAAAGCATTCTCTCGTGACTCACTCAGTTTACCCATCCAGCCCAGCAGGAAGTGATTAAACAAAACCTACTCATTTCAAATGCAAATCTTAGCCATAAACCGTACATACAAATACTGTAAATTAAACACAGATACTATCATATGAAATTAAATGAAATGAGGAAATTTAGTACTGACCAAACAAAATATTCAATTAAAATACATTTTTTAAAAGGCCAACCCTTATTTAGTTTTGACTGATACCTTGGGAGGAATGTGGACTATCCTGGTTTTCCTAGTGTAATCTTTAGCTTTTTGACTATACATTAAAAACAATTCTCTAGAACATAACTGCAGTAGTCAGTCATATTGATTCTTGTATCAAAGGTATCTAAACTAAACTCTTTATATCTTCATCTCAACTTAAAGTTTTGAGAGAATTCCTAAAAATACAAATCTATAATAATTTATTTAGATAATTTTTTGTTAAACATTAAATTTTTAGTATTAAATATTTGATAACTTTATTCATTTATCAGTACTATCAAAATGCAAATTAAAAATAAGAATAATTGTCTAGCTATCAAAGTTGGTTTAAAAATAATTATATTTAGGTATCTTCATATATAATCTTCTATCTATAATGTTAGCTCTAAGAATTTATCATTAAACATTTCAATAGATAACAGGATGGCAGAAAAGTGAAAAGTATAAATTTAAAAAATTTACATTTAAAAAATACTTACTCTTTTGTCTCCCTCTAAGAGGATATATCCTCAGTTTTTCAATAATGTCAACTGCAATCAAGGAAGTCAGAACCAGAGAGACTGGCAGGTCAGGCAAGGTGTCAGGTAAGACATCAGCAGAACCACTAATACTCTTTTGAACCTGTTTTCAGAAAATCATTTAAAAGCATTAAATTTTTGTGGTTTTTTTATTCAAAAGTTCTTTTAATCATCTGAAAGCAGTGCTATACATTTATTAAAAAACTAAAAGCTTGATATCAGTGGAAGAGTTTTCAGTTCAAGATAATATATAGCCTGACCAGGTGGTGGCGCAGTGGATGGAGCATTGGACTGGGATGCGGAAGGACCCAGGTTCGAGACCCGAGGTCGCCAGCTTGAGTGCGGGCTCATCTGGCTTGAGCAAAAAAAAAAAAAGCTCACCAGCTTGGACCCAAGGTCGCTGGCTCCAGCAAGGGGTTACTCGGTCTGCTGAAGGCCCGCGGTCAAGGCACATATGAGAAAGCAATCAATGAACAACTAAGAAGTCGCAACGCGCAATGAAAAACTAATGACTGATGCTTCTCATCTCTCTCCATTCCTGTCTGTCCCTGTCTATCTCTGCCTCTGTAAAAAAAAAAAAAAAAAAAAAAAAAAAGATAATATATATACTGCTCACAAAAATTAGGGGATATTTCAAAATGAATATGAAGCAATGAAATATCCCCTAATTTTTGTGAGCAGTATATATGAAAATATAACAGTAGATTCCTGGTAGTGGTAGAATGGCAATCCCTTCCAAACTTACTACTAAGCAGAGTCTCTGAGAGTCCGAGATCAAAGAGCTATAGAGACAAGTATTGGGGTTTAAAGTATTCCAAGAAGAGACCCAGTAAACCCAGGTAGGCTTTGGGACACTTTCTTCATTTGAGTAAGGTATCTACAAAAAAAAAAACAAAAACAAAATAAAAAAGCTATGGCAAGTACTATATTAATAATAATATGTGGAGAGTTTTCCTTCTGAGATCAGGAACAAAACAAAGGTGCCACCATGGTCACTTCTATTCAACACTGTATTAGAGGTTTTAGTCAGGGTAATAAGGCAAGATAAAGAAATAAAAAGTATACACATTGGCAAGTAATAAAAACAAAATATCATTATACACAGACTACATGGTTGCATATGAAGGAAATCCCCACAAAATGGATTATTTCTACATACTACTAATAAAGAGAAAATGAGATTTAAAAAAATGACAATACTATTCAGTACAACTTCAACCAAAATTTCAAGTTTTTGTGGAAAATGACAAGCTGATTCTAAAATTTATATGGAAAAACAAAGGGCAAGACACTAGAAGAAAATGAAAAGATATGAAGATTTACTCTTCTGGGTATAAAGAGCTATTAAAATGTTACAAGAATTGAGTCAGTGTGGTATTGCCACAGGAATAGAAAAGGAAGTAATGAAACAAAAACAAACTCAGAAATAGACCATGTACCTATACACTTGATTTATAACATAGGTAGCACTACAGCAAGATGTGGAAAAAGACTTTTTAATAAATGGTGCACAATCCATTGGATGTTATTTGGAAAAATAAATAGAATTTGCCTTCCTACAGTAGTAGTACAATATGCACAAAAATTAGCTCCAAATGGATTGTGAATCTAAAAGAGCATGGAAAAACAGTAGAGAGCCCGAAATATAATACAGGAGATCTTCAGGACCTGAATACATAAATAATTTTTCTGAATCAATTTTTAAAAGATAAATAACAAAATGGAAAAAAATAAAAAAGAGAAAAATGTTCAATCTCATTAATTATTAAGAAAATGCAACTTGAAACTACAATGAGATTCAAGCATATACCCATCAGAATGACTAAAATAAAAAGATTTGCAATGCAAGTGCTGGTAAGAGTATGGAACAACAGAAATGCTCATTATCTGCTACTGGACATCTAAATTGTTACAATTTTTTTTAAAAAAACTGGTACTATCTGTTATAATTGAACATTTAAATATCTTGTGACCCATCAATTCTACTACTACATATTTAACCAACTGAAATATTTGTACATGTGCACCAAAAGGCAAATGCAAAGATATTCACAGCAGCATTATTTATAATAAGCAAAATGGGAAACGACTAAATTTAATTGTGACATGTTCATAAAATGACTCCTCAAGAATGAAAATGAATGGACTATGATTATACACAAAAACATGAGTATTCTATACTCTTGAATAAAAGAAGCCAGACACAAACTGATAGACAGATACACAGATGATAGGTAAACAGATAATTTGATTTCCCCTTATAAAAGGTTAAAAACAGGTGAACTAATGTGTGGTATTAGAAGTTAAGGTAGAGCTACCTTTGGGGAGGAGGTAGTCATTGCAAGGAACATGAAGTGGCCTTTAGGCAGATGGCAAAGCTTTATTTTTTTACCTGAGTAGGGTTTACACAGTGGTTTACTTTATGGTATCTTATTAATATTGTATATTTATGTTTTGTGCACTTTTCTGTTTGTGTGTTACACTTCAGTGATAAATTACCCCAGTACTCACCTCTATCACAACACTTAAACTTAATGTAATTGTCTGTTTTTCTCTGTGCTATCAGTAAATTACTGAAGATCAGAGACTCTGTCATATTTCCTGAATGGTTTATCTCTAGTACCTAAATTGTTACCTGGCATGTAATATGCACTTGATATCTGCTCAACATATAAATAAAATAGAACAAAGTAATTTAAGTCGCACACCTTATGGAAGTGAACATTCTATCTTTCAGAACACCTTAGAAATTACTAAGATTAGTAGGGCATTCTTCTCTGCACTTCTTAGATAATAAATTCTTACAGCCTGAAAGTTCAGACTATAATATTTCTGTCCTGCAGATCCAACCATTAGAGCATTTTGAAGCTGCATTTAGTCAAAACATGAAGTTACTTTCAATAAGTATCATGTACAAATTATTTGTCAATGAATATATTATCAAAGATCTTAGCGTGTGAGTGGTTGTTCACTGGAATATTGTTCTGTTCCTTTAAAATTGAATACAATCATGAAAAGCATCAGGTAGAAGAAACAACTGTGGATCTACTTTCAAAGTTTTTTGCATTTAAAAATTATTTTGAAATAACATTCTTGTCTCTCAAACACAGAAGTAATCTTCTTTTTATGTGCCTGCTAAACTCTCCTCCATAATCTCAGTGGTAACGTGACCTTTGGAAGAAACTGGAGAAAATAATTTGGAAATAAAACCTGGGTAAAATAATCTTTAAGAAATTTGTTGGGCATACTACTCTATCAAATTTCAATAACAGAAAGAATTTTAATCTCAAAATCTTGCAGCAGAAGAAATCAAAATTCCGTACCTCCGTCACTGCTATAGAAAAGCTGAAGCTGGGGAGTGTGGTGAGCACGACACACATCATCAGAACAGGTCTCCTAGCAAAGGAGAAAAAAATAAGCAAAAGCAATAATGTACAAGATCAACAGTTCCTGTTACTTTCTGCTAATTTTGCAGTTCCTGTTCCATTCATCTATAGTTTTTCTAAGAAGCTGCTGCTTCCCTATTTCTATTTCCCAAATGCTTGACCATGGCAAAAGGGAACACACACAAAACCCAGAATGCTTTTCTAGAACAAAGGGATGAGAGATTTCCAAATACTTAACAAATCATAGGCAACCAAAAGCATCTCAGGGCAAGACGCACGACATGCAACATTTTCATTAAACTAGGATCCGGGCCCAGAGTTCAGGCTCTGGTGACTAACAGGAAAAAAAGAACAGTATGAATTTTTAAAGTTATATTATGCCCAATGTTGAAAATTTTCCTTTTCAAAAAAATATATTGAAAGATGATATTTAAGTCACTTAAGAGTGACTTAAATTGAAAATATTTGGCTATTATTTACTTGAACCAAAAGAAACCATACATACATAAAAGTCATATAATTTTTCAAACTTGTTTTTGGATAACTTCTTAACCCTTTCAAGATTAATAAACAAGTTATGAGATATAATATATACTTAATACTTTATCTTGTAAAAGTGAGAACTTAAATATACATTAGCATCATTAATTTGGGGGAAATAAAATACACTCAAAGGTTTTCTAAATTGAAATAGTTGCCTTCTTTTTCCTTAAACATATATTAATTACACTTACCAGATTGTGTGTATATAAGTATAAAAAGTGTTGGAGTCTTACAGATGACTAAGAATTTCTCCTAGGTCCTGACAGACATCCCTCTAATTCCATCCCCATCTCAGATATTCTAGGTTTAGACATAAGTTATGGGGTGGAATAGCCCCTCTCTCAAACCAAACCCAGTACAACCTGCTAAAACCAGACGTATGATCAGATTTTAAATACATAGTTTTGCCTCATTTATGAGTCCATATCCAGGTTCCTGCAGCACTCAGCTCTCTAAGATTAGCATGAGCATTCATAGAGTCCTCTTCTCAACTGGACTCCAGGAACTATTCCTGTACTTCTTCTTTATCTGTATCATCTCCCTTGATTGTCACAGCCAACCCCACTGCTTTAAACATCACCCACTTGCTAATGACTCTTAAAAATATCATGTACGCCCTGGCCAGTTGGCTCAGCGGTAGAGCGTCGGCCTGGCGTGCGGAAGTCCCCGGGTTCGAATCCCGGCCAGGGCACACAGGAGAGGCACCCATCTGCTCATTTCTCCTACTCTGATCCTCTGTTAGAATGACCTACACCTCTAACACTTACTTAGCTCTGACCATACTGACCTTCTGGTTATTTTATAATCACACCAATATGGTCCCACCTCCAAGTCATGTGCTGTCTATTCCTATTGCTAACAGTTCTCCACTCTTAGATCTCCATGTCTGACTTTGAAAGAAAGAGAAGTAAGAAAGGAAGGAAAGAAGGAAGGAAGGAAGGAAGGAAGGAAGGAAGGAAGGAAGGAAGGAAGAAAGAGAGAGAGAGAGAGGGAAGGAAAGGAAAGGAAAGCAAAGGGAAGGGAAGGGAAGGGAAGGGAAGGAAAGGAAAGGAAAGGAAAGGAAAGGAAAGGAAAGGAAAGGAAAGGAAAGGAAAGGAAAGGAAAGGAAAGGAAGGGAAGGAAGAAAAGGAAGAAAAGGAAGGGAAGGAAAGAAAGAAAGGAAAGAAAGGAAGAAGGAAGAAGGAAGGAAGGAAGGAAGGAAAGAAGGAAGGAAAGAAAAAAAGAGAAAATTATATGTATAAATAAATATGACTACCTGAAATTCTGCTGATTATTTCTTTACTTGCTAATTGTTTGTCATATTCCTTTTTGCCCATAACCCAGGGAACAGAGACTTTATATAATTGTACACTACTATTCTTTACCATTTAAAACAATATCTTTCAACCTTTTTGTGGAATAACACTTCTGGAACTCTGGTAAGTACTATGCAGTCTTCTCAGAATAGAATTTTTAAATGCATAAAATAAAATACATACTTACAAAACAAAGCAATTCTGTTGAAAAAGTAATTCAAAACCTTAAAATTGTTTGGTATATTAATAAATGTACATATCTATGAACACAATGTCTTATTTTCTTTAGAGTAAAAACTGTAATCACCAGTAGAAACTATAACCAGTCATAATTTCAAAGTAGTAAAATCATAAAACTTATCCTGAAACATCTGCAACAGCTGTAGGGGATCCAAGACGGTGGCAAAGTGGGTGGAACCCACACACACCACCTCCCAGAACCAAACTGGAATTACTACTAACATATAGAACAATAAACCTTAATAACCAACTGAAGACTAGTTTAACAGAAGTCTTATAACCAAGGATTTACAGAAGAAGCCACATCAAGACTGGTTGGAAAAGCAGAGACTCAAAAATGGCTGGCCTTCCTCCCACAGGCAGTGGCTGAGATTCTGGAGGGATGTCTCAGCTACCAAGGTTCCCCCTGAGGAGTATGGGGTCTCAACCCCACACTGGGCTTTCCAGCCCAGACACCAGTGCCAGGAAGATGAGCTCATATAACATCTGTCTGTGAAAAATCAGTGGAGATTCTGTCTGTCAGTAAGAGATAGAAGTCTGATAGAGACACTGGGCACCCATTGAAAGGCCAATGCACCAAATTTCATTTGCAGCCACTCACCCTGGCTTTAGCAAAGAGAGGACTAAGTGGACTAGAGTCATGTGAGGGGAGACTGGGGATTGTGGCTCTGGGGAGAGCTGACAGCTGACAGGATCCCTGTGCTGAGTCCCTCTCCCCCACCACAGATGCCATCTTTCTCTGGTAAACATTCCCCTTCATATAATATAAGCCTGGGGGAAAGCCACAGCCCCACCCTTTGGACTCCCTGTTGCTCGACCCTGCAGAACTTGCACCCTGCTGAGGGTGTCAGCTGCCTGGGCCAGGGTGTAGAGGTCTGGGAAGACACAGGGGGTGTCAATGACTGAGTTGTGTGGCTTTGGGGAAAGAGGCTATTCCCCCCACTTCCCCTGAACCTGACTGGCACCTCCCCATCATGGGAGATACAGTAGCCCCACTCTCCTGACTCTTGGCAGCTCTGCTCTGCTGAGGTTGGTCTCCCTGCAGAATCTGGGATAGACTGAGCTGTGTGGCATTAGTACCAGGCCATTTTTCCCTCACACACCCAACTGGAACAGAGCTTTCCATTCACAAGGTTCAAATCTTGGTCTGTGTGGGCATGATAAACTATGCTAGCCTCACCCTGACTTCTCTCTAAGACCCTGCCCCATCACAAAGGTCTGCAGGCACCTGGCAGGGGGGTAGCTAGAGTTAGTATACTCTGGGACTTTTGCTGAGAGACCTCAGACCCAGCAATGACATAAAGCTTGAACCTTTATCAATCTGGTGAGTAACACTCATTCTTACCTGGTGACTCACTGAGAATCTACCTCACACAACTCAGTACTGCCAGAGGCTCTTTCAGTGACCGAGTGTCATAGGCCAGCAGCGGGCAGTGCTGCTGACCAGTCCCTAGCTCTGTGATAGTGGAAGCTGACCTTGATGCACAGCTTGATCCTTCCTGTGAACACCAAAGCCCAGCACAGGCAACCACCAACTGTGGATCACTATTAGCTCCAAACAGGTTACCCAGGGCCAGCCACAGGCAGTGTCTGACATTGACCTGCAGCAGAGTCCTACCTAAGGGACTCCAAAACAGGTACACCCAGTGGCCAGCTTCACACAACATCAGAGCAAAATTCAGTGAGCTTTACAAGTGGCATATCTAAAGGGAGATCTCAGTAGGCACCAGACCTCGATGAGGCAAACTGTGCTTTATGTAGTCAGCACCTGCACAGCAGCTGTGTGGCTGGAGTCAATCCTCACAGTCAGCAAGCCTGAGGGTTGACCCATGCACAAACAGGCCAATAGCAATCAAGGCACAATTACAATAGGAGGCCACCCTACTGAGACTGAGAGACATAGCAGATCTGCCTAATATACAGAAACAAACACAAAGAAGCAGTCAAAGTGGAGAGATAAAGAAATATGCCCCTAATGAAAGAACAAAAGAAATCTCCAGAAAAAGAACTAAATAAAATGGAGGCAGGCAATTTACCAATTATAGAGTTTAAAAATATGTTTATAAGGATGCTCAAGAAACTTAGTAGAACTTTAAGGAACTTAGAACTTCAACAGCATGAAAAAGGACATAGAAACCACAAAAAAAGAACCAGTCAGAAATAAAAAATACAATATCTATAATGAAGAATACATTAGAAGGAATAAACAGTAGGTTGGAGAAAGCAGAGGATCAAATCAGTGATTTAGAAGACAAGGTAGAAAAAAAACATCCAATCAGAGCAACAATAAAAGAAAAATTTTTTTTTTTATTTTTTATTTTTTACAGAGACAGAGAATGAGTCAGAGAAAGGGATAGACAGGGACAGACAGACAGGAATGGAGAGATGAGAAGCGTCAATCATTAGTTTTTCGTTGCGCGTTGCAACACCTTAGCTGTTCATTGACTGCCTTCTCATATATGCCTTGACCGTGGGGCTATAGCAGACAGAGTAACCCCTTGCTGGAGCCAGCGACCTTGGGCTCAAGCTGGTGGAATTTTGCTCAAACCAGATGGGCCTGCGCTCAAGCTGGCGACCTCGGGGGTCTCGAACCTGGGTCCTCTGCATCCCAGTCTGATGCTCTATCCACTGCGCCACTGCCTGGTCAGGCAAAAGAAAAATATTTTTTAATGAGGATAGTTTAAGGGACCTTTGGGACAACATGAAGTGTAACAATATGTAAAAGAAGGACAAGAGAAAGAGCAAGAGATTAAGAACCTATTAGAAGAAATAATGCTGAAAACTTCTATAACCTGGTGAAGTAAAAAGACATATAAGTATAAGAAGCACAGAAAGCCCCAAACAAAATGAACCCAAAGAGGCCTACACCAAGACACATGATAATTAAAATGGCAAAGGTTAAAGACAAAGAGAGAATCTTAAAAGCAACAAGAGAAAGAAAGTATTAGTTACTTATAAGACAGCTCCCATAAGACTGTCAGCTGATTTCTCACCAGAAATATTTCAGGTCAGAAAAGATTGGCATGAAATATTCAAAGTAATAAAAAGCAAGGAGCTACAACCAAAACTACTTTATCCATCAAAGTTATCACTTTAAAATGAAGAAAAAAATAAAGATCTGCCCATACCAGAAAAAACTAAAGGAGTTCATTCCCAGCATTACAAGAAATGTTAAATGGTCTTCTTAAAAAAGAATTTTAAAAAAGGAAAAAAGTAACATAGTTGCAAAGAATAAAATGGCAATAAACATGTGCCTATCAATAATCACTTTAACTATAAATGGCTTAAGCAAAAAACAAAGACACACACACACACACACACACAAACTCATAGATACAGACAACCGCATTGGGATTACAAGAGAAAAAGGGGTCAGGGAAGAAGGAAAAAGAGGGTAAGGAGGTGTAAAGGGAGATGAAAGGAGACTTGACTTGGGATGGTAAACACACAATACAATATATAGATGACGTATTATAGAATTGTATACTTGAAACCTATATAATTTTATTAACCAATATTACTCCAATAAATTCAATAAAAGATATTTTTAAAAATAAATGTAAATGGCTTAAATGCTCCAATCAGGAGACATGAAGTAGATGAATGGATAAGAAAACAGGACCCATATATATGCTGTCTACAAGAGACTTACCTCTGAATGATAAATATACACAAATTAAAAGCAAAGGGATGAAAAAAATATATTTCATGCAAATGGAAATGAAAAACAGCTGGGGTAGTGATACTTATATCAGAGAAAATAAACTTTAAAACAAGGCTATAGTAAGAGACAAAAAAGGACATTACATAATGATAAAAGGAGCAATCTAACAAGAGAATATACCCTTCTAAACAATTATGCACTCAACATAGGAGCACTTATATATATAAAGAAAATCTTGATGGACATAAAGAGAGAGACTGATAGTAATACAGTCATAGTTGGGAATTTTAACATATTATTGAAAGCAATGGATAGATCTTCCAGACAGAAAATCAACAAAGAAACAGTGGCCTTAAATGATACAGTAAATCAGATGGATTAAATTGATATATCCTGAACATTTCACCCCAAAGCAGTAGAATATACATTCTTTCCAAGTGCACACGGAATAGTTTCTAGGGTAGACCACATGTTAAAACCCAAAAGAAATCTCAATAAATTTAAGAAAATTGAAATCATATCAAGCATCTTCTCTGACCATATTGGTATGAAACTAGAAATAAATCACAAGAGAAAAAAACTGAAAAGCACACAAAAACACGAAGGCTAAATATGTTACTAAATAATGAATGAGTTAACAAGGAGATCAAGGAAGAAATCAAAAGATACCATGAAACAAATGAAAATAATTACACAACAACCCAAAACCTATGGGACACAGCAAAAGCAGTCTTATAAGGGAAATGCATAGTACTACCAGGCCTGTCTCAAAAACAAGAAAAATCTCAAACAAGCTAACTTTACACTTAGAGGAACTTGAAAAGAACAACAATCAAAGCCCAAGGTAAGTAGAAGGAAGGAAATAATAAAGATAAGAGCAGAAGTAGACAAAATAGAATCTAAAAAATACAAAAGATTGATGAACTCATGAGACGGCTTTTTAAAAAGATAAACTAGATTGACAAACCTTTAATCAGACTCATTAAGAACAAAAGAGAAAGATCCAAACAAATAAAATCAGAAATGAAAGAGAAAAAGGAACAACTGACATGAAAAAAAAATACAAAGAATTGTAAAAAAAATATTATAAACACCGACAAATGGGGCAATCTGGCAAAATGAATAAATCCCTAGAAACATACAATCTTCCAAAATTGAATCAGGAAAAATCAGAGAATCTAAAAGACTGATTATAACTAGTGAAATTGAAGCAGTAATCAAAAACCTTCCAACAAACAAAAGTTCCATACCAGATAGCTTCACTCATGAATTTTTCCAAACATTCAAAGAAGAGCTAACACCCGTTCTTCTCAGACTATTCCTAAAAATTCAAGTGGAGGGAAGACTCCCAAGCTCATTTTATAAGGGCAGCATTATCCTAATTCCAAAACCAGAAAAAGACTCTACAAAGAAACAATATTTATAGGCTAATATTCCTGATGAACATAGATGCTAAAATTCTCAACAAAATATTAACAAAGTGGATCTAGCAGTATATTAAAAAGATCATACACCATGATCAAATGGGATTTATTCTGGAGATGCAAGGTTGGTACAATATCCACAAATTAATAAATGTGATACACCACATTAAAAAAATGAAGGCTAAAAATCATGATCATATCAACAGATGCATAGAAAGCATTTGATAAAATTCAGTACACATCTATCATAAAAACTCTCAGCAAAGTGGGAAGAAAGAAAAATACCTCAACAAAATAAAGGCCATATATGACAAACCAACAGCCAACATCATACTCAATGGGCAAAAACTAAAAGCGTTTCCTTAAGATCAGGAACAAAACAGGGTTGTCCCCTTTTATCACTCTTATTCAACATAGTACTGTAAGACCTAGCCACAGCAATCAGATAAGAAAAAGAAATAAAAGGCATCCACACTGGGAAGAAAGTAGTAAGACTATCATTACTTGCAGATGACATGACCTTGTATATAAAGAACCCTAAAGATTCTACCAAAAAACTACTAGAACTGATAATTGAATTCAGTAAAGTATCAGGACACAAAATAAATAACCAGAAATCAATTACATTATAAATAATGAACTATCAGAAAGAGAAACTAAGAAAACATCATACCTACAATTTACAAAAAAATCTATAGAAAATAAAATAAAACAAAATACCTAGGAATAAATTTAACCAAGGAGGTAAAAGCCTATATTCAGAAAATTATAAGACCCTGAAGAACAAGTTGAAGAAGTTCACTGAAAGAAGCTGAAGAAGATACAAATACGTGCAGCATATACTATGCTCATGGATAGGAAGAATTAACATCATTACAGCATCCCTATGACTCAAAGCAATCTATAGATTCAACACAATTCCTATCAAGATACTAAGGGTATATTTTACAGAACTAAAACAAATATTCTAAAAGTTTATATGGAACTACAAAAGATCCCAAACAGCCACAGTAATCTTCTTTTACATTTTTTAAAATTGAATATATTGGAGTAACACTGGTTAACATAATTATACAGATTTCATGTGCCCAATTGTACAATACATCTCTGTATATCATATTGTGTGTTTACCCCCCTCCAAGTCAAGCCTTCATCCATCATCATTTATTCCCCTTATACTCTCTTCCACTCTCCTTCCCCCACCCCAACTATCACCACACTGTTGTCCACATCCATGGGTCTTTCTGGTTTGTTTTCTTTTCTTTTTTTTCTCAATCCTTCCCCCACCGCAGCTGTTGGCTTGCTCTCTATGCATGAGTCTGTCTCTATTTTGCTTGTTAGTTCACTTTGTTCATTAGATTCTACAGATGAGTGAAATTATAAGGTACTTGTCTTTCTCTGACTGGCTTATTTTAGGTACAGCAATCTTAAGAATGAAGAACAGAGTAGGAGGAATCACACTACCTTATATCAAACTATACCACAAGGTCAAGGTAATCAAAAGAGCACAGTACTGGCATAAAAACAGACATATAGATCAACTAAACAGAATAAAGAGCCCAGAAATAACCTATAGCTATATAGTCAATTAATAGTTGACAAAGGAGGTAAAAACATATAATGGGGTAAAGATAGCCTATTCAATAAATGATGTTGGGAAATTGAACAGATTTGAGTAAAAAGAATGAAACTAGATCACCTTCTTACACCATTCACAAGAATAAACTCAAAAAAGAATTAAAAACTTAAATATTAAGACTCGAAACCATAAAAATTCTAGAATAAAACATAGGCAGAAAAATCTCAAACATTTCTTGTAGCAATATTTTTTTCTGACATGTCTCCTTGGGCAAGGGAAAAATAAAAAATAAACAGATGGAACTGCATCAAACTAAAAATTTTTTGTGCAGCAAAAGAAACCATCAACAAACTGAAAAGACAACTGTGAGTGGGAGAACATATTCAATGATACGTCAGGTAAGCAGTTAATTTACAAAATTTATAAAGAACTTATAAAACTCAACACCCTCCCCCCAAAAAAACCCAATTTAAAAAATAGACAAAGGACCTTAATAGGCATTTCTCCAAAAAAGATATACACATGGCCAAAAGACATATTAAAATATGTGCAATGTCACTAATTATCAGAGAAACATAAATTAAAACCACACGGAGTTATCACCTGACACCTGTCAGATGGCTAGGAAGTGGAGAAAAGGGAACCTTTGGGAACTGTTGGAAGGAATCCAGATTTGTGTGGCCACTGTAGAAACAACATGAAGTTTCCTCAAGAAATTAAAAATAGAACTGTCTCTATGACCCAGCACCTCTTGTAATATAGCTGAAGAAACACTAATTTAAAAGAATATATGCACCCCTATGTTCATGGCACACCTTTACAACAGCCAAGATTTGGAACCAGTCCAAGTGTCTATCAGTAGATGAGTGGATACAAATGCTGTGGTACATTTATAGTAACATGTGGAAAAGAAAGGCTCTTAACATGCATAATTTTTGGCAAAACGTACTTTCTTTAAGAGACTTTTAGTAGAACTTACTTTTTCTGAAAAGACTCCCTATTCCTGGCCTTGAGGTTGGTTTCCCAGACTGTGGCCTTGGGCCAGCTTTGCAAAGTCACAGGTGTTCTCAGAATGTTTCTCCCTGAATTAACTGTATAGATAAACATTGTAAAAAAGCTAGTTTCGCTGCTTTGTTTTATTGCTATGCTTCCTCTCCTCCCCATTCCTCAGTCAGTATGTAACTTTCCCTTTAAAAGCCAGCCCCAAACTGTGTTCCCCACCATACTGATTTGAATGACTTAGGTCTCCATGTGGTCTGCACACCGGCATTAAAGACTCCTTAATTTCTTAATTTGGCT
Organism: Saccopteryx bilineata; assembly: GCF_036850765.1. Taxonomy (NCBI): domain Eukaryota; kingdom Metazoa; phylum Chordata; class Mammalia; order Chiroptera; family Emballonuridae; genus Saccopteryx; species Saccopteryx bilineata. The sequence continues at coordinate 155,843,311 of NC_089494.1, forward strand.
AATTCATTGTGTGTGTGGCAAGATGTTTGTTTCTCGCTGTTCTGATACAACAATACGATAGAATACTACGTGGCTGTAGAAAAGAAGGAAATCTTACCTGTTTTGACAGCATGGACAAACGAGATTATAATGCTAAGTGAAATTAGCCAGCTAGAGAAGGAAAAGTACTATATATTTTTACTCATAGGTGGAATCTAATGAAAAAAATAATCTCATAAACAAAATAAAAACAGACTCATAGATAGAATAGACTGACAGCTGTCAGAGGAGAGGGGCATTAAGGGACTGGGTAAAAAAAGTAAAAGGATTAAGCAAAATAGTAACAACTTAGGCCCTGGCCAGTTGGCTCAATGGTAGAGCGTCAGCCTGGCGTGCAGAAGTCCCGAGTTTGATTCTCGGCCAGGGCACACAGGAGAAGCGCCCATCTGCTTCTCCACCCCTCCCCCTCTCCTTCCTCTCTGTCTCTCTTCCCCTCCCGCAGCCAAGGCTCCATTGGAGCCAAGATGGCCCGGGTGCTGGGGATGGCTCCTTGGCCTCTGCCCCAGGCGCTAGAGTGGCTCTGGTCTCGACAGAGCGATGCCCCAGAGGGGCAGAGCATCACCCTCTGGTGGGCAGAGCGTCGCCCCCTGGTGGGCGTGCCGGGTGGATCCTGGTCGGGCGCATGCGGGAGTCTGTCTGACTGTCTCTCCCCGTTTCCAGCTTCAGAAAAATACAAATAAATAAATAAATAAATAAATAATAATAATAACAACTTATAGATACAGACAACAGTATAGCAATTACCAGAGGGAAAGAGGCTGGAAGAAGTAGAAGAGAGTGTGAGGGGGATAAACGGTGATGGAAGACTTGGCTTTGTACTATGTGAACACATATTACAACATAGATGATCTATTATAGAACTGTACATCTGAAAACTAAATAATTACATTAACCAATGTCACTCCAATGAATTCACTTAAAAATCTAAAAATAACTGGTATCATGACATGAAAAGATCCATGGGCTATGAATAGATCTATGTAATTAAGTTATAGGTCATGCTAAGACTACTGCGGGTTGTTACCAACATTCAAATGAAAAGAAATGCTAGCTTTCAGTGAGAGGTTAGTAAAAATGAAAATGTTTCTCATCCAGATTCAAGAACTTCATGATGTTAAAGAACATCTGGGACATAGTAGGGATTCAATAAATATTAATTGAACAGATACAACTGTTAATAAATAAATACCGATCCAAGTCTCTTATATAAATTTAATCAGAAATAAGCTATATTTAGAAATTCTGACTTACTGTTAGCGTATGTTTATAATTTATTAATGAATGTTCTGAATTATGTCCCCCCCAAAAAAGATATATTGGAAATCCCATCCCCAAGTACCTCATGATATAACCTTATTTGGAAACAGGGCCTTTAAAGAGTAAGTTTAAATGAGTCATTAGGGTGGGACCTGATCCAACATGACTGGTGTACTACTTATATAAAACAGGAGAATTTGGAGAAACATATGCACAACAAAAAGATTATGTGAAAAAACACTGGAAGACACCATGTAAAGATGAAGGCAGAGATCAGTCAGGGTGATGCATCTACAAGCCTAGGAACGCCAGCGAGTGCTAGCAACACAGCAGAGGCCAGGGCGAGCCTGCAGCAGATTCCCCTCACCCCTCACAAGGAAATGACTCTGCCATCACCTTGATCTCAGAGTTCCAGCCTCCAGAACTGGGAGGTAAAACATTCCTGTTGTTTTAAGCCACCAAGTTTGTGGTATGCCCTAAAAGCAGTCATAGGAAACAAATCCAATGAATATTAGAATTTATGTCAGAAATACCATAGACACTAAGAAACTAATGCAAGTCTGAAACCAAGGCTGGGTTAGGGCACTACCAATTGAGTTCTGTGAGCATCTGCAGCAATCCTGTGAAGACAGACCCAAGTTCAGACATGATGAGTTCAAGATTCCTGTTTGTGCAGCAAGAATTCTGGCCCTGAGATGTCTCACAGAGGAAGCATGGTGAGTAGAAAGGTCAGACAATAACTTGGGAAACCACGCTGCTTAGAGACTCACAAAGGTTCTCTTTTACCTAAATCATTAAGTCAAAGCTTTCCTCCGGTCTTTCTGTGGGAAACAGGCAGCAAGCTGACAGAGTCCTTGCAGTTTAGATTTGTGGGGGACAGAGGTGTGGGGGACTGGCAGTAAACTGACAGGGCTCCTTGCTGCCCCTCCCCCCACCTCACTTGCTTAAGTTACTAGAGGCAATTTGCATGCTCTTCTTCTCATCCTTTGTTTTGTGAAGTTACTGGTTGAAATGTTATGTTTGGTGGTGGGGGGGGGGGTTTGCCCTCTTGGGAGAATTCCTGGTATATTTCAGGAATGTGGCTTTGTATCAGAGACCTCTTTGTTTTGCAAGTGGCTTTGCTCTCTGCTCTATAAAAATAAAGCTTTTTGGGAGTACAGGCTGCTCTTGTAGGTCATCAGTTTACATAAGGCCTCCTGATCCTATTCTTTTTCTCTCTGTATTTATTTCCTAATCCCACACCGTTCCCACTCAAGACCTGCACAATTACGAGTTGCCCTGGTTCACCTCATCTTTCCAAGCTTTCCACAGTGTGGCCTTAACTCTCCAACATATAACAATAGCACTCCCATTCTACACTAACCCCAGGGAGATCCTATGCTACACCGAGTTCTGCAAAAAGCATTTTACAAACATTACTGAAACCCCACAGCAACTCTCTGTGAGTGAGGTCATCCTCTCTATTTTACAAACGAAGAAAATGATGACAAAATTTTAAAGAGTTTGCCCAAGATCCCACAGCTAAATAAAAGATGAGTTCTAATTCAAATTTGTCTGACTCCAAAATTCACATTCTTACTTACTCTGCGATGTGTACGAGCAACTGCTCTCGAATTCCTCTTTTCTCAGCACGGTGGTTTTCTCCCATCCCTTAAAGAAGACACGCTTATTCTTATATCAGCTCACTACTCAAACTCTGAACCCCTCTAGAATGTCGTCCTGCTCCAAGCTTGGTTCAAATCAGGCTTTCCTTGTGAAAAATTCTCTGACTACTCCAAGCAGTGTTCACTTAAAATACACCTGAATCCACACACATATATCGAACTACTGTTCAGTGCAGGGCATTGTGTGGTGGGCCAATGGAGTGGGATGGGGTAGAAAAGTAAATCAAAAAGGGCACCTGCCTCTCACCATCAGCACAAAGTTGTTTTTGTTTTGTTTTTGGTTTTGATTTGGTGACAGAGACAGAGAGGGACAGACAGACAGGAAGGGAGAGAGAAGCATTAAGTCTTTGTTGCAGTACTTTAGTTGTTCATTGATTGCTTTTTCATATGTGCCTTGACCGGGGGGGCTGCAGCATAGCAAGTGACTCCGCACTCAAGCCAGTGACCCCGCACTCAAGCTGGTGAGCTCGCACTCAATCCAGATGAGCTGGTGCTCAAGCCAGCAACCTTGGGGTTTCAAATCTGGGTCTTCTGCATCCCAGTCCGACGCTCTATTCACTGCACCACTGCCTGGTCAGGCAATACAAAGTTTTGATGCCTCTCTTCTCTGGGCACAATATACACTATTTAGCGACTTAGTGTATATTGTTTTACATTAGTTTTCAATATTTTCATGTGTAACTGTGTAGTCTCCACAGTAGACTCCAAGCTCCCTGAGAAAAGAGACAATACCTAATGTGTATTCAGGTAACTCCCAACAGTAGCCCTGGATTGAAGAAACTTTATAGGAAGGTAGTTCGGAAAAGTAAACAGAGTCAGAAAATGGATCGTCTTGAATTCCAGGCAGTCAGTGGCTATTCAGTAAGTTTTTATTAAAACAGGAACTAGTGAAAGAGAAATGAGAATGGAAATTCAGATAGGTAAATTCACAGCTAGTCTAACAAACTGGGTGAGCGTGGATCACTGTTCACCTGGAAGATTTCCAGTAAAACTGTGCTGCCTGATACATTTATGAGCAACTCTGGGAGATGAGGAAGATATGCTCATTTTATTTGCAGAGAACACAAAATAAAGTGGGACAGCTATCATTCTGAATGACATAATCAGGAGTCAGAAAATCGTAACTGGTTAAAAATATGACAAAAATCCACATAATAATATTTAATAAGGATAAGAGTATATTATTGAATTCAGGTTAAAAAATAGTTCAGGTTTAAAAAAGTATTCATCCACTGACCTATTCATCTAACTGCTGCTATATGAATGTCCTGCTCTCTGTTCTAAGGATGGAAACATGTGTCAGACATACTCTGGCTTTTGGGCATTCACAGGCCTATGGAGGTTGCTGAGGCATGAGATGAGGAAACTGCATTAAGAGCATACTTTCCAAGGAAGTTTAGTCAATCCTACCCTGTTATAAAACAAGTGACACCATTGCCATTGAAATCTATATGTTATATCAAGAGCTAAAGTCAATAGCTGCATCAATAGGACATCAGGGTATCAATGAGATCACATCCAGAGATGAACAAGCCAGTCAGCATCCCAAGGAGATACCCAAAAGAGAAAAGGTCCAGAAATCATAACGGTAGGATGCAAATAACTGATGACCACCGGACCCTGGAGAAGACTTAGCAGACTGCAATGAGATGTGGTGGAGATGGAGAGTGACGGGCTGTCTTCAGATATTTGAAAAGCTTTAATATAATAATAATAATAATAATAATAATAATAATAATAATAAATACAGCAAGTTCAGAGAGGTCTCCCAAGAAGACACAATATTTAGATTCGTCACCATCCAAGTGGTAGTGTATATCATGAGAGCCAATAAAAGTGCTTTAAAAAGAACAAAAAGAATAATCAAGGGGCAATGGGTAATGCTGCTGGGCATGGCCAAATTCAGTGGCAAATAGAGGGCAGAGGACTTAAAGTCTACAAAGAAGATGGGAAGAAAATCACATGGTGGCAGATTTGATGTGCACATAAGGAAATAAGACTTTGCTCATAATTAGAGACAAAATATAGTAAATGCCCTTTAAAATCAGAGGTAGACTGTCTCTTTGAACTGTGAGAAACAGCATAGCAGAACTTTGAGCTGCTGTCCATCTTTAGGATTCTGGGATATAATGTCAACACTGAATTGTACAAGTAAGGGAAGCGTTGATTTTTAAGGGGTGGAACTGACATGCAGAAAACATTTTCCAAGCAGATTACTAGTCTATCAATAAGGAGTGCAAGGGAAAGAGGAAGCAAAGAGAAGCAAAAGACAAGGACACCCACTGGTGAAGGGTGCCCAACCCCAGCGTTAGTTAATACAATGCTCCTCGTGCTTCCTTGAACAAAACAGCCTGGACTAAGATTTGACAATGGATTGGAACGTATGGAAATTCGGCAGACAATGACAGTGTAGGGGGCTGTGGAAATGCGGGCCTCAGTGAGGCGAGGAAAACAGTCATGGAGAAGCAGGAGCTGACACAAGAGGATGAAAGAAGAATAATTAATGGAATCTGGTGTCTTATTGCATATGCTAGAAAGAGATACCAAAGTAAACATGCTCTTGCTGATTTACTGGGTATGGAGGGGGTGGGCGAGGAAGAGAAGCCTTTAGTCACATATCACACAACTATCACTACTAAGCTGACAGGCCCACTGAGAGAAGTGGCAGTGAGTAAGTGAGGTAACTATCAAGTACCCGTGTTTATTCAGTTCACGGTAATTTATGAGGACAGTCTCAGAGGTGCTGCAAAGAGCCAGCCGTTTCCCTGAGCTTAGCCAGTCTGCCCAGCTGTGTGCAGATGGACTGGTGCCTCCCGCCGCGTGTGCTGCTGACCGATCGCGGGGGCTTGCACTGACCCCTGGGGTCAGTAGGGCTCTGAGACTCTCTGGCTGTGTGGTCTTTTAGTCTCTGCGCCCCAATTTCATCAATTGTAAAATGGGCACTATAAGTGTTCTTCTGTAGACAGGTTACAGTATTAATTAGAAGAACACAGCCAGTGAGTTTACAGCTCTTCTTGGTACATAGAAACTGTTCAATAAATATTGACTCTTAATTTATCACAACTACAACTACTGTTACTATCACTACCTTAAACAAATCAACATCAAAGTCTCACTGAATGTGTTAAAGACTTCAGCAAGGTAGACATCAGCAAGGTAAAATGTAGTTCAAAATATTGGAGTCTTTCAAACTTGGCACTGCCCAGGATCCCTGACACATCATGTCAAAAGTAATTCAACTATGAAAGACTTGAGACAATTCCTGAAATCCAGCCCTGAGTCCCAAGGCAGGTTGGGGATCTCTATGAATCCTCTAGAATTATCTGCCCCAAGGTACTGTCTCCTCGGAGGTCTGCTCCAGTTTCTGGCTAGCCTTGCTCAATAGTTCCACACATGCCTGTTATTGTAGGAAAGGATTTCTTATCTATTTGGGATATGCAACTTGGTCTGATAGCTTTTCTTCATTCCTCAAACCATCTCCCTAGTTCATGATCAGTGATGACAGGCAACCCTACAAGGGAACAACCACTCTAAAAGAATGAGGAAGTGTTCAACCAGAGTAAAGGAAGGAGCACCCGAGTAAAGTTCAGCCCCTGCTGTTGACTCTGTGTGCATCTTCCGGTCTCTGACATTATTTCCTCCCTTATAAAGTGGGAATTTCATCCACTCGGTCAACTTCACAACACTGGTATGCAGGTCAAGTGTAAAAAAAAAAAAAAGAAACATAAAAGCACAATGCATATGCAAAATACCTTAGACCAGTGGTAGTCAACCTGGTCCCTACCACCCACTAGTGGGCGTTCTCGCTTTCATGGTGGGCAGTAGTGGAGCAAGCAAAGTATAAATAAAAAGATAGATTTAACTATACTAAGTTGTTTTATAAAAATTTATTCTGTCAAACTTAGCAAAAATCCAACATAAAATACTTGGTAAGTAATTATTATTATAGCTTTAACTTGTTGTAATTCTGCTTTATAAATTTTATAAAGTAAAGTTACTTCCCTACTTTATAAATCACCATTACTGTGGAACTGGTGGGTGGTTAGAAAATTTTACTACTAACAGAGATACAAAAGTGGGCAGTAGGTATTAAAAGGTTGACTACCCCTGCTTTAGAAGATATTCATGATATCACTATATTAGCCCAAATTACTCTCAAAAGATTTAAAATAAAACCTATGAGAGTCTTCAGATTTGAAGAGTATCTCTTGAATAGCATATAATTTTTTTCCATTTAACTAGCTTTATCATCACTTTACCACTTTGCAGAGTCATTTTGAGGATTAAACAAGATCATGGTTTAAATGCAAACACTAAATTCAGGCTGAGATAATAACATTAACATTCACTGAGGTGCCAGAGATTATGCTCAGAACTTCATGTGCATACTCTTACTCAGTTTCTTAAAACAACAGTTCCGTGAAGAAACTAGGTTGTCCCTGCTTTACTCATGAGAAAATTAAAATTCAAAGAATTTAAATAACTCACACAGGGTGTCACAGTAAACATCAAAGCTGGGATTTGAACTCAGGTCTGCACCTCTCAGTCGTATTGCCCGGGCACACCCTTTATTAGCTGAGTGACTCACTCTCTTCTAAAATCAGCCTCATAGGACCATGATGCCAGTGTGGACCTACAGGGAGTTTCTCAAATAGGCCCATCAACAATACATCTGTGAATGGTTAAGCTTAGGATCTATGAAATTTCACATGAACAACTATTTATTCTCCAATAAATAATTCAGTTTTTTAATACCTACTTTTTATAGTAGCAATCATTTTTGTATCACCTTTAGCCAGCATTTGAGATATATGACATACTTTATATTACCACATATAATAAAATATCCAAAGTCACACCTTTGGAATGATATAGAATATCCAAATATACATCTTTAGGGGAAATGTATTCTAATGACACCAAAAGGGTTGAAGTTTTCTTGAAACCCACTTGGCATTCAAAGTCAGAAAGAATTAAAGAAGAAGTTGCATGAGGAAGAGGAAACAGCACAGAATCAGACCAATCTAGACTCACAAATCCCAGTACTATACAAAACTTACTAACTTTATCACCTGACAAAGTTAATCATTTCTTTGGGTTTCGATTTCTTCACTATAAAACAAAAAATACTAGCACATACCTTATGGGATTGTTATAAAGTTCAAATTTAATAGCACAGAATACAAGAAACTCCTAGAATAGTGCTCAGTAGCTATTTCTTCTCTTCTATGCCAGGAAGAGATAACAATATGATAGAGTTCGTGCACGAGGCCTTGAGGAAATGGTTTTAGTTTCACTGAAATTACAGATAACCTGTTACCTATCTAAAACTATTTAGGACACTTGTGACCAGACACACCCACAAACAGAAAGGAAAGACCAAGAGTATTTCCCAAAATAAACTACTGAAAGATTTAATTGTGACAGCCCAAGACATCGTAACACAAAGGGACCACCTGAACCACATGGACAAAGGAAATGTGAGTGGGGAGTGGAAATGAAACCTACTGTCTTTCTTCCTCTCAACTGCCCCAAGAGACTGGGATCTTCAAAAAGGCAGTTTAGGGTAGTGGTCAGGAGTATCAATTATGGAATCAAAGGGACCTAGGTCCAAAGTCTGGTCCTTCCACTCACTAGTTAACTGATCAGGAAAGTTGCATAACTCTCTAATCATCAGTTTTCACTTGCAAGTGATACTGATAAACTTATGAAAATGCTTGCTTGCAAGGTGGTGGCATAAAATGAAATGAAATTCATACATAAATCTCTTAGCACATTAGTGATCAGTAAAGTAGCAATTAAAGCTTGATGATGATGATGACAATGATGATATGTGATATGGGAAGCTTTACCATTAAAAAAAGATAAAAGATAAAAGAGCCCTTTGTTGGGCTGCCAGGCAGCTCCCCATGGCTTCACTTGTGCCCATTTGGCCCTTCCACCATTCCCTGAAACCTCCCTGACCACGCCCAGAGCCTTAGACAGTCAAAGCACTCCTAAGGACAGGAGGGGTGGAAGGCCCAGCTCGGTTCCAAACCCACCCCTTAGACCAGTGGTAGTCAACCTGGTCCCTACCGCCCACTAGTGGGCATTCCAGCTTTCATGGTAGGTGGTAGCAGAGCAACTAAAGTATAAATAAAAAGATAGATTTATCTATAGTAAGTTGTTTTATAAAGATTTATTCTGCCAAACTTAACAAAAATCTGACATAAAATACTTGGTAATTATTATTATATGCTTTAACTTGCTGTAACTCTGCTTTATAAATTTTATAAAGTAAAGTTACTTCCCGACTTTATAAATCACTATTACTGTGGAACTGGTGGGTGGTTAGAAAATTTTACTACTAACAGAGATACAAAAGTGGGCAGTAGGTATAAAAAGGTTGACTACCCCTGCCTTAGACAATCTACAGGCTTTGGGTCAAGTTTGGAAAACCCCAAAACTCTACTGACAAAAGCAGTGCCAGCCAAGAGTTTTACTTCCTGAAAACCCTCAAGAGCTGTGCCCCGGGAACTGAAGGTCCCCTGGTAGGTACGAGTCCCCAGGTCACATCAGTATTGGCATCTAAAGAGTACTTTGTTAACACCACACTTGAACTCTCTCTTTCTGCGTCCTCTCAACAGTGTTTCTAGCCATAGCTATAATTACTATTTTTACATTTCTACCCTTGATTATGTTAAAATTTCCAGTTCCTTGTCCTGGCCAGTTGGCTCAGTGGTGGAGCATCGGCCTGGCATGCAGGAGTCCCGGGTTCAATTCCCAGCCAGGGCACACAGGAGAGGTGCCCATCTGCTTCTCCACCCCTCCCCCTCTCCTTCCTCTCTATCCCTCTCTTCCCCTCCCGCAGCCAAGGCTCCATTGGAGCAAAGTTTGCTCGGGCGCTGAGGATGGCTCCATGGCCTCTGCCTCAGGCGTTAGAATGGCCCTGGTTGCAACAGAGCAACGCCCCAGATGGGCAGAGCATCGCCCCCTGGTGGGCATGCCGGGTGGATCTCGGTCGGGCGCATGCGGGAGTCTGTCTGACTGCCTCCCCGTTTCCAACTTCAGAAAAATACAAAAAATACAAAAAATAAATAAATAAATTCCAGTTCCTTGCTTTTCAAATGGATTCTGTGCAGTTTGATTTTATAAAAGATCACAATGAAAGAAAATTTAAGTTAAAACAAAAAAATTCCAGATGAGTAAGAATCAGATCTGAAGATCTAGAAAGAAAAATGTAGCAGAGATTATTTCTTCTCAATACCTTTACATGGGTCGATAGAGTCATTAACTGTCAGTTAAATCAATATTGTCTTAATTTATTTAAAATGTTTTGTATTATTATTGAAGTATTACCCCCCCCAACCAGGATAACAGAATTTATCAATATAGTAAAGTAATTATTTTCTTAAATCTAATTAAAGGACCCAGTTGCTTAAAAATCTCAGCTGGTTAATGGTCAAAAGGTGACTTAGATTGAAAAACATGCAACAGAGACATTTAAAAATAGATGTTACTTTTAGTTTTATACAAAAGTAAAATTATGTATTATAATCTGTGCTTATTATGATTTCTGTAAATTAACTGTGAAAATTTTATGCAGTTTCGTGTACAAAGAAATGAGGTCCCACACTTACTACTCAGGGTATCATGAACTCATGCTAACTCCTACCTTATGAACATGTATAATTTATTATTGTTAGTAAAACCGACCCTACAAAAATATGGAAGATACCATAATATCAATGCACTTATAGAAACAGTGATTGTTATTTCCCCTTAATCTTACACTCTGCACATTTCTGCTATGCGAACATCCATACACATATACATGAGAAAATATCTTTGAAAACAACTAGGCATTCCCTGCTAAAGGATTCTTTTACTTACCATCCTTTAATTTTTTTTGAAAGATGATGCTTCTTGTACAAGAGAACTTTTATAGGAACCCAAATCAACAGACTCACTGAAGCCACATAGGCAATTGAACAGGAAACAATCAGCCAATAATGAGTCTTTTCCGCTCTATTCCTTGTCCACTGATAGGCACTGGCAAACTGTTCCGCAGTCACAAGCGTGGGGATGGAGAAGGCAGCGAACTCCAGAACTTCAAACACCACCAGTTTAATTAGTCTTCCAGAAGCCATCCCGAGGAAATACAAGCTGCTGAGGCCGCTCCCCCTTGGTCTGTGAGCAGCATATGGACACACAGATACTGAACTAGGATCAAGTTCCTTGTACTCGAATCACTAACCAGTGACTTTTTATTCTTTTATTGACCCTCACATGGTTCAATGATCTTCCAGCTTAACAACCGAGGTCTCTTAAAGAAACAGCGGTTGTGGAAGTGATCACCTAATGTGTTTGCACATCCATTATTAGAAGTCGAATGAACTTCAGAATATGCTTTGAAGCATTGTTAAAAAGATACCTTTTTTTATTTTTTATTTACAGAGACAGAGAGAGAATCAGAGAGAGGGACAGATAGGGACAGACAGACAGGAACGAAGAGAGATGAGAAGCATCAATCATCATTTTTTTTCGTTGCGACACCTTAGTTGTTCATTGACTGCTTTCTCATATGTGCCTTGACCATGGGCCCTCAGCAAACCGAGGAACCCCTTGCTGGAGCCAGCGACCTTGGGTCCAAGCTGGTGAGCTTTGCTCAAGCCAGATGAGCCCGCGCTCAAGCTGGCAACCTCAGGGTCTCGAACCTGGGTCCTTCCGCATCCCAGTCCAATGCTCTATCCACTGTGCCACCGTCTGGTCAGGCTAAAAAGGTATCTTGGGGAAAAAAAGACATCTTTTGGCCCTGGCCAGTGGGCTCAGTGGATAGAATGTTGGCCAGGCATGCAGATGTGCCAAGTTTGATTCCTGGTCAGGGCACTGAAGAGAAGTGACCATCTGCTTCTCTTCCTCTCCCTCTCCCCCTCCTCTCTCTCTTCCCCTCTCACAGCCAGCAGCTCAATTGGTTCAAGCGTTGGCCCTGGACACTGAGAATAGCTCTGTTGGTCCAAGCGTCAGCCTCAGGTTCTGAGGATAGCTCAGTTGATTGAAGCATTGGCCCCAGATGGGGGTTGCCAGGTAGATCCCAGTTGGGGCAAATGCCAAAGCCTGTCTCACTATCTCCCCTCCTCTCACTTAAAGAAAAAAGAAAGAGGCTTTTTAATGTAGCTCTTATCACTAATTTGAGAACCAAAAATAGTTTTATGTAATGTTAAATGTGTTAAGTAGAATCATTGGAAAAATATCATTTTACAGTTAAAGGGGGAATCCAGTCCCCTATTTTTATGTCTGAGCAAATTAAGGCAAAGTGGGATAGCCAAAACCTGAGTCTGCATCTTGGAAAACGACTCTCATTTTTCTCCAATGTCCTTGAAAAGGGAGCTTGGATTTATTTTTCCAAATTTCTAACCAGACTTCTTCCTAGTACTTGAATTGTTCGTGTGTTCTTAGGTACTAATTGCTGTGTAACACAGACTAAAGTTAGTTTTCATTTGCTGGTCAGGAAACTGCCATGGCAATATTAGAAACCTGTTATCTGGATTAACACTAAATTAAGAGCTATCTACATCTAGCCTGAAAGCATATCAAATACTTAAAACACAGGAATTGCTTTCATGAATTTCCTTCCTTAGCACCTGTGATGAGCACTGTGCTAGGTTTTGGGGTATGAAGATGAGTGAATGACAGAAGGTTCCTGCCCTGAAAATGTTCCCAGTCCACAGAAGGAAACAAATCTGTGAGTGACAAAAAATAACTGTGGTCAGAGTTATAACCTGAATGCTATGGTAACGCAGAAGAGCACTTCCTCTTTGGGCTGTGGGAAGGAGAGAGAACAATAAGGACGAGGAGGGATGGTGGCAGGTGTTGGGGTGTCAGTGACATTTCAGGCAATAAAAAGAAACAAGGAGGCTGGAATGGGTTACAGAGTCCAGTGTGGCATGCAGGAAACAGCGGAAGGTGACATCAGAAAAATCAGCTGGTGTCAGAACGGAAATGTCCCTGGTGACTGGGGGGGGCGGTGGAGGGGGGTAGAAGGGGGTAAATGGTGATGGACAGAGACCTGACCTGTGAGCACAGGGTGTCAGAATGGAAATGTCCCTGGCGACTGGGGGGGGCGGTGGAGGGGGGTAGAAGGGGGTAAATGGTGATGGACAGAGACCTGACCTGTGAGCACACAGTACAGATATGTTGTGAAACTGTGCACCTGAAACCTGTATAACTTTCTGAATCGGTGTCACCCCAATAAATTCCATAAAAAGGAAAAGTAAGTAAACTAAAATAAATTAAAAATAAAGCAATTATTGATTGGTAAAGACTTACTTATGCCAATTAATACATTTTTTTCCTGGCTGTTTTGTAGTTCCTTTGTTCCTCTCTTGCTATCTTTCTTTATGAGGCAATAATTTTCTGTAATGAAAAAAAAAAAGAATGCAAATGTCCCATGAAGGATTTGGGGTTTGTCTATGTGTGTGTGTGTGTGTGTGTGTGTGTGTGTGTGTGTGTGTAACTTTTTCTGCACAGAGGAGTCGCTTAATCATCTGGAAAGGAGAGTGAGTGCAGGTGTGGAGGAAGGACATTAGTCTGAAGGCAGGAAGCCAGCTGGGAGCAGCAGTAGAGCCAGGCAAGAGATGAGAGCCTGGTCTAAATCAGACGGAGGGGGCGATGAGGCGAGCCCTGCATCCGCAGACACTGCCTCCAATCTTGTCTGCAAGCTTGCTCTTTAGAAGGCTTCCCGTCCCTGCTGTCAGACTGGTGCAAGCCATATTCCTCTAGGCTCCTCTCTCCCAAGGCCCTTTGCAGACAGGGCCCTGCACTGTCTGGCTCTCCAGAGGGACCCAGAATTCTGGCGATGGCTGCAAGAATTAACATCTCCTGCCCTCCCGCCAGGGGACAGTTAGTCAACTGACTCCTCAAGCTATCTAGCTATTTTATTTGACCTTGAAGTTTGAATTCACAAAGTTTACCAGAAGTCCTCTCAAATGAAAGAAGGGACTTGGAGGAACAGTGACAAGAATATGGAAAAATGGGACATAAAACCATCTGAGCAGCGATTCGGTGGCCAAATATTTCTACAATCTTACAATTGACCTTAATTCTCTATATCATCCCTAATAAAAATTTCAGTTTAAAAGATACTAGATACAAATTATATGTTAACTTCCTAACCCTCTGTCTTGAGTCATCAATGCTGTGTTGTATTGCAATTTCTTATAAAAGTTTGAGTATTAATAGGAACTGTGACCTGATCATTTGAAGACAGTTGTTGAATAAAAATACCCTGGTTCCAGGGAAAAGAAACCTTACCCAGTTCTATAATTACATTTTAAATGCTTACATTTTATTCCTATGTATAGGAATTTAAAACTGACACTGAGTTTATGTTTTTTACCTATCATTTTCCTCTGGTTCCTAATGTTTCTCCACTTTACCTTCAAAGACCACAGCCAGAGTGCTGGAGGTGCCTGCGATGAGACTGCTGCCCTGCACACGGCGTGCCGGAAACGGGCTCTGCTGTCTCTGAGCAGGAGGGAGGGTGTGGTTCCCGCCCTCTGCCCAGGGGCCCCTCCATGTAAATGGAAGACTGTGTTAACATTGTTCACTGAATGCTCATTGTGTGCAGGTCATGGTAGACATGCCGTCCATATTGACTTCCACTCTGGCTGGGGAGATGACACAAACACACAGGTAGGACCTGGGAACGCTGATGGAGGGAGCTGGCAGGTGGGGCCTGTGAAGGGCTATCCTGCCCATATTCCCTCCTCCAGCCTCTTTCTCCAGCCACATCCGGGTGAATGGGCTCTGGGCTGCAGACTGTCCAGACATCTAAGTATGGCCTGGGATCACCAGGGCCGGCCACTTCCTCACCCTTAGGAATCTGAACTAAAAGACATGGGGAGAACTTAACAAGTGAAATTAAAGGAGGCCGTGGTTCTAAGAGAGTTAGGATTAGAGTTACAACCACTCTTAGCATGCCATTGACACTCAGTAACTACCTGTTGAGTGAATAAATGAATAAATGAGTAAATGAATGAACAAATGAACCAATGGAAGCCAAATGGTGAGGGAACAGAAGAGTTGGTAAAGAAGACAGTCCAAACAGAAAGACAACTGGAGCAAATCCCCAGAGAGCTGCATACATACCAGGAAAGACAGCCCCTCCACTGAACTTTCTAGTCCACGTGCATTCCTACAAAACGGGCCTTTGCTCTTGGCAACCAAAAGGGCTTGAGTAAAAGACAAAGGTAATATGCTTAGTAGCCGGGGCCAAGTGTCATACAGAAACAATTCTTAAACTACTGGATGATTCAGAGGAGGGGACTAACAAAAAAAATTCAAAGTACAGTTGATTAGAGAAGATCTCTCAGAGGAGGAGAATTTTGGCCTGTACTGATTTTTTCTACTGACTCAAACAATATCTATATATTGCTACAGCACCTTCTCTGCATCATGTCTTGACATTTCCTTTGAAAAACAGTTCTAAGAATGTTCATGATGCAGTGAACTGGGGAGAGCGTTGTTCATGATGCAGTGAACTGGGGAGAGCGTTGGGAGAGAGAAGCAAGTGGCTGGTGTGATGTGGAACAGTATGGACAACACAGTCTCACTTTTGTTTTAAAAGATAGCTGTATATTTAAATGTATGTTAAAAATCTAGAAGGACACTCTTCAAATCATTAACAGTGCATGCAGGCCCTGGAGAATGGGTGAGGTGGAGTTGAGGGGTTTTTCACTTTTATTCAATATTTATATAGTTGCAATATCTCACAAAGAAAAAACAGGAAATAACTTTAATAAAAATTAATTAAGCAAAGCAATTCCAGCCTAATAAAATTTTGTGCTCTATTTTTTTTTTTTAATCTTGCCTCCATTCACTTGTTTTTCCTTTCAGGAGAGGCAAAATAAACCAAATGACATCCACATTATCTCCTGAATGGCAGTTCTAAGGAGCAGTGTAATGGCCAAGAGGCAAGCAGAAGAAGGGAAATCTGTCTGACCTGTGGCGGCACAGTGGATAAAGGGTGGACCTGGAACGCTGAGGTCACTGGTTTGAAACCCCGAGCTTGCCTGGTCAAAGCACATATAAAAGTTGATGCTTCCTGCGCTTCTCTCCTACTCTCTCACTCTTTCTCCCCTCTCCCTGCTCTACAAAAATGAATAAATAAAATCTAAAAAAAAAAAGACGAGAAATTCTGCACTTGGCTGGGCATCTGGGGTTGATTTTGATTACCTGCTCTGGATCCTACAGGAGAGTGTGAGAAAGTATAGCCTTCGTCCTTCCGCCCTCGGTATAAGCCCTGTGTGCATCCTTCCCTTGTTCTTCTCCTGCCAGCAGAAGTAAACATGTCCTCCTTGTGTGAAAACGCCTGTGGAACACTCTGTATTCATTCAGACTTCTACTGCAACCCTTCCCTCCCTGTGTTGTTTGTGCACTGGGTCCCGGACAAAAGCCAGAATCTGTGAAGGCAGAGAACATCTGCTTTCACCTTTGAATCATCACGTCTCAGCACAGTGGAAGGAAGAACTACGCAGATGAAGGGTAAGAGACGTGGCGGGCAGCAGGGGCGATGTGCTAGGCTTTGATAGTAGCAAACTCATCTTTTATTCCAAAGGAATGCCGGTCCTCACACTGACCTCTCAGAAAAAGCAATCGTGTGCTGTCTGTTCCGATAGTCTGTCTATTCACCCATGAGGTTCAGTTTCCTTGCATGGTCCCAAGTACAGCCCCCATGCCTTCTTCTTCCATACCATGGCTTCTTAGAGACTCTAGAAAAGATAGGGTAGAAAAAAGCCCCTGGGGATTGCCGTTTATTAATCTCAGCATGCACGTTAGGAAAAGACACTGCCCCTTGCAGGCACTCAAAGACTACAAAGACCCAGAGTCACAACATCTTCCCCAGCCTTTTCCAAACCCACGTGCCTTCAAAAAGGCATAGTCAGTAATGGATTGAACTGTTCACAAAGGAGGCTGGAGAGCACTGTCTGCTATTTGCCTGGTCCAAGGCACAGCCTTCAGTGATTTCAATCTTCAGTCTTTCTAAAGTGTTATTTGTTTACATTTTCCATAACAGATTGGAAGGCTTCTTCACCAGGGTTAGAGGAATCAGCTAGGTTGGCAAAGAAAATAAAAGATGCCATTATGCAATTATGGTAACATTACGCTCTTGGGAGGAAATAATGCTGGACCCCAGACTGGGAGAAGAAGGCAAAGGGAAAGGAGAGAGGGTTTGAAATCACCTACCCTTCAGTTGATGCCAGCTTCGATTCTTTCCCTTCTAAGTCCCCTGACAAGTGTGCCATACAGTGACACCCCCAGTAAATGGAAGGACAGGAAAAGGGACATTTCATACCACCCAAACTCTCTCCTTGGATTCATCCAAGACTGGTTCAAAGCACTGTGCCCCTTAGTCTGCTCTTTAAAGCTGTGTTTAACAACTTCCTGGTAGGCAACAGATTTGGTTTTCTGGAGCTGGGTCTGTGGCGGAAAGACCAAGCCTTGCGGTTAGAGCTCACTTCCATTCAGCAGTGTTGATGCAGTGTTTTTATTTTAGTACGCAGAAGATATCATGCTGTCCAGGGCAACACCTGTTCTCCACACTTTCAACTGTCATTTCCTTCCTGCGGGCAGGAAGTCAAAATCGAAACTCCTAAATGGTTAGTAAGACCACTTGCGATCTCAAGATTGTTTTTGGTGTAGAGTTTGTGAAACAAAATGTACAAACTGCCAGGAATGTCCTGACATATCTGTGGTTTGTTTCCTGTGATCGAATGGGGTTGATGTGCAAAGTGGCAGGACCTGGTGGCAGTGACACTGCTGGGTGGATCAAGCTGGATTCACGGAGAGCTGGGGAGGAAGTGAAAGTATGTCCCTGGGCTTAATTTACAAATTACTTACAATTCCCGCAATACACTGCTGACTATCATAAGCAGATGCCACCAAATAAACCATTTGATGTGAATTCAGGGAGACTACTTCACCATTTGATATAGGCCCTTTCTACCAATGTTGTATTTTAACCAATGTTATCATAGTCCAGGCTAAGTTATATTATGAAAAAATATATAATTTAATCTCTCTGGCTATTAAATATATAAATCTATAAGAACAAAGTTTTCACTTTTGAAACCATTTTGATATTCAATATTTAATCCAGTGATTTTATTCTTGAAATTAACAAAATGTAGAGTATGTCCCTACTTTTTAAAAATAATACTGGTCCCTTATAATATGCTTTTCTATTATAATTGCTCAGATCTGAAAATGAAAGGACGAAAGGAGGAAGTAAGAAAGGCTGGGAGGGAGGGAAGGAAGGAGAGAGGAGGGAGAGAGGGAAGGAGAAAGGAAGCATTAAGATTTCCCATCCTACCACATAATCCTCACATGAATTGTGTATAATGGTATATGAATGAATGAGAGCTAAGAATTAGAAATAGAATTTTTAAAGCAGTATTTTATAATCTTGCTTCTTGGCATTGTCATCAACATGGCTCAAATAAAAATCATATGAAAAATAGAATATTAAAGAAAAGAGGAAGTGACTTAATTCTTTACAATGATTCTCAGATTTTATTTTCTAAGAGATTATGGTAATCTGAGTTGGTCTTTCAATATTCCAAAGTCACAAATTTAAGCAAGAAATAAATTCTTAATTTTAAATTTAAATGTAGATACAGTCCTAATTAATTGGTGTACATTCATTCCAAAGTTTACAAAAAGAACCAAAATTTCACAAATCTTCATTATTAAGAATTTGATGTTTTCAGCTCTTCAATTTTTCTTTTAAAATAACTTGAAATTCGTAGTCGTGCCCATATCCTCATAAAGCACACAAAAATGACAGCCATCCGGTTACTTTTTTTTTTTTTTTTTTTTTTGAGAGAGAGAGAGAGACAGTAAGGGAGAGGGGTGAGGGGAGAGGGAAGAGATGGGAAGCATCAACTCGTAGTTGCTTCACGTTAATTGTCTATTGATTGCTTCTCTTACATGCTTTTACCAGGGGGCTCAAGCCAAGCCAGTGACCCCTTGCTCAAGCCAGTGACCTTGGGATCATGTTGATTCCCCACTCAAGCTGTCATAGGACAGCCATGACCCCACACTCAAGCTGTCAAGCCTGCACTCAAGCCAGTGACCTCAGGATCTTGAACCAGGGCCCTCAGAGTCCCTGGTCAACACTCAATCCACTGGGAAATCACCAATCAGGTGTCCAGTTATTTTTAGTTAATAGAGATAAAAGTTTCCAAATGGTTTACCTAAATGCAGTACTCCGTAACTCCACTGGGTGGTGCCAGTTTTGCTTTAATCAGTTTTTAAGTGGATACTTTAAAAGATAGTATGCATTTGGAATTCCCTAATTTAAATTATCCTTTTAAAACTTAGACTCTAAAGGTATAAAAGTATTGTCTTTTTACACTATGTATATTTGTCCCATTTTGTTTTATAAGCATTTAATAAGCCAATTATCTCTTCTCTGTCAAAATACCCTCAGTGGCTTCCTATCTCATTTAAAGATCAAGGCTTTATCAGATTTTCAAGACCCTACACAGTCTCTTCCCCACCACTTCTCTCCAACTTTGCCCTATTACTCTCACTCCCACTGTCCTCCTAAATATTCTTTAAACACACCTTCAGCACACATTCTTGACCTCAACCTCTGATCTTGCTTTTCTGCTCCCCAGATAACCCAAAACCCCACTGCCTCACTTTCTTTAGGGCTTTCTTTACAGACACTTTCTCAGTGAGACTGTTTATCCAAAATGTCAACACTCTCCCTTCAATTTCCTATCTTCCTTCCTACCTTTATTTTTTCTCTTATTACTTAACACTATGTTCATTTGAAGCATTTATTATATTGTCTATGCTCCTCCAACTAGAACATAAGTTTCTTTAGGGCATGGATTTTACCAGCTTTGATTTCTGTTATATACTCATACCTGGACTAGTGCTTAGCACATAGTTAAGATCTCCATAAGTATTTGTTGACTGAATGAGTGACAGAATGAATTCACAGATGAACCTAAATGCAGTGATCCCTAATTCCACTGGGTGGTGCCAGTTTTGTTTTAATCACAGTTTTTAAGTAGATATTTTAAAAGATATTGTGGGTTTGGAATCTCCTAACCTGAATTATCCTTTTTAAAACTTAAGACTCTAAGGGTATAAAAGTAATATGTCTTCTTATACTATGTATATTTGGTCCTAGCTACTATGCTAATACTGGGGTAAAAAAATGACCAAGATATTCTGCCTTTGCTGGCTTTAGTTCCTTGGTCGGCAAACTGCGGCTAGCGAGCCATATGCAGCTCTTTGGCCCCTTAAGTGTGGCTCTTCCACAAAATACCACATGTGGGCGCTACTCGATAAGGAATGTACTTACCTATATAGTTTAAGTTTAAAAAATTTGGCTCTCAAAAGAAATTTCAATGGTTGTACTGTTCATATTTGGCTCTGTTGACTAGCAACTTGTAGTTGCTTCACATTGATTATCTATTGATTGTTTCCCTTAGTGCTTTTACCAGGGGGCTCAAGCAGAGCCAGTGACCCCTTGCTCAAGCCAGTGACCTTGGGATCATGTTGATGATTCCCGACTCAAGCTGGCACAGCCATGACCCCATGCTCAAGCTGTCAAGCCTGCCCTCAAGCCAGTGATGTCAGGATCTATTATGGGAACAAAGGGGAGAGGCATATGGTCAACCTAGAGGTTTTAGTCAAGTTTTATGAACAACAAAAAAAAGGCACATTCTCTGTGCTCAAAACACTAGTCTACACAAAGGTAATATTCAAATAAAAGAATTAAAAGGGAAATTAAAAAATATCTGAAGACAAATGAAAACAAAACAGACATACTAAAGTTCATGAGATACAGAAAAAAAGAGTGTAAGAGCAGAGATTATAGTGATAAACAACTACATTAAAAAAATCTCAAAGATACAACCTAAATTTCTACCTCAACTAGAAAAAGAATAAGCTTCCTTGGTTAAATTTACTTCTAGGTACTTTATTTTTGTTGTTGTTGCACTAGCAAATGGGATTTTTCTCTTAATTTCTCTGACAGTTTATTATTGGTGCATAAAATGCCATTGATTTCTGAGTATTAATTTTATATCCTGCCACTTTGTCCAATTTTATTTATCAGGACCAGTACTTTTTTGGAGGAGACTTTAGGGTGTTCTATATACAGTATCATGTCATCAGCAAATAATGACATAATGAAGATTAGAGAAGAAATAAAGAATAGAAAAACATTAAACACTGACAAAAATGAGCTTTATTAGAAAAACAAAATTAACAAACCTTTAAAAATAATTGGAGCAAGGTGGTAGTTCGCTATAGTCCCATTTCTTTATTTTGTCCTTTATTTCACTTGCCTGAGGAGATACATTGGCAAAAATATTCCTTCGAGAGATACCTGAGAGTCTACTGCCTATGTTTTCCTCTAGGGTTTTTATGGTTTCAAACTTACATTTAAGTCTTTTATTCATTTTGAGTTTTTTTTTTGTGAATGGTGTAAGTTGGAAGTCTAGTTTCATATTTTGTCATGTACCAGTCCTATTTTCCCAACACCATTTATTTTTTTAAAAAACTGTCTTTACTCCATTATATACTCTAGCCTCCTCTGTCAAATATTAATTAACCATAAAAGGGTGGATTTATTTCTGGTTTCTCTGTTCTATTCCACTCATCTGGACGCCTGTTCTTATGACAGTACCAGGATGCTTTGATTACAATGATCTTATAGTATAGCTTGATATTAGGAAGTGTAATATTTTCCACTTTGTGCAATTTGAAGATTGCTGGGGTTATTCATGTCCTTTTCTTGGATCCATGTAAATTTTTGGAATAGTTTTTCTACATCTGTGAAGTATCCCATTGGTATTATAATACGAATTGTATTGTGTCTATAGATTGCTTTGGGTAGTATGGATATTTTAATGTTACTTCTTCCTATCCATAAACATGCTATATGCTTCCACTTCTTTCTATCTCCCTCAATTTCCTTTTTCAATGTCTTATAATTTTGTGAGTACAAGTCTATTACTATCTTTGTTAAATTTATTCCTAGGTACTTTATTTTTGTTGTTGCACTAGTAAACGAGATTTTCACCATAATTTGTCTTTCAGACAGTTCATTATTGGTGTATAAAATGCCACTGATTTCTGAATATTAATTTTATATCCTGCCACTCTGAAAAATTCATTTATCAGGTCTAGTAGTCTTTTGGTGGAGACATTAGGGTTTTTTATATATAGTAGCATGTTGTCAGCAAATTAGCTTTATTTCTTCCTTTCCAATTTGGATGCCTTTTATTTCTTCTTCTTGTTTGATTGCTGTGGCTAGGATTTATAGTACTATGTTAAATAAAAATGGTGAAAGGGGGCACCCCTGTCTTGTTCCTGATCTTAAGAGGATTGCCTTCAGTTTTTGCCCATTGAGTATGATGCTGGTTGTTGGTCTGTCATAAATGGCCTTTACTATGTTGAGAAATGTTCCCTGTATTCCCATTTTGCTGAGTTTTTATCATATCATATCATATACTATGTACAGTATAATGTTGTCAGCAAACAAAGACAGTTTTACTTCTTTCTTTCCAATTTGGATGCCTTTTATTTCTTCTTGTCTGTTTGCTGTGGCTAGGACTTCCAGTACTATGTTGAATAAGGGTGATGAAGGGAGGGGTGGCAAGATGGTGACGTAGTAGGTAGACATTCCAACTCCCATCTCCCAGAACCAAAGTGGATTACTACTTAATTTATTAAGAATAATCATCTTGAAAAAACAACTCTGAACTAAACTAAGAGGATTATATAGACAAAGACCACCGAAGAAACCACACTGAAACTGGTAGGAAAGGCAGAGACATGGAAAGGACTGCCCAGCTCCAAGGAGCTAGCAGTGGCCTGGAGGGACTCTCACGGCGGGGTGCGTTGCCCGGAGAGTTGTGGGTCCTCAGCCCCAGGACCAGAGCCCCAGCCTAGAGCCCCAGAGCCTAAAAGAGGCATACAGACAGTATTTAGCTGAGAAAAGAGCCAGGATACTGTTTGCGAGAAAGAGACAGAACTCTCGGACCCAGGATCCATCTTAAAGGGACCGTGCAGAAAACCTGGTTAACAGCCATTTTCCGGGACTCTGGGAGTGGGGAGCCCGGAGAGGCCTGGAGTTGCTAGAGGAGAGTGTAATCTCAGAGGCACAGGAAGAGACATTTTGAGGGACAGTCACCCTAACCCCCAGGGCTGAGTCACTCCCCAAATCTAAAGTGACCATTCTTCCTGGGATCAGCAACACCAGCAAAAGGAAGAAATTATCCTGCCCACCAGAGGCTCTCCTGCTCCAGTCAGAGCAAGGAGGCGTTTAGAAGCAGGGAACACGTCAGTAATACAAGTAGGGAATGCTGAGGTCTGAGCCACACTTCCCCCCCCCACCCCCCCGCATACTGTTCAGTATTTGTCAGAGGACAGGCAGGCCACGGTGGCATGTGCGCCTGCAGGGGCCAGGGCAACTGTAGTGTGTGCGCACAAGCTAGCCCGCGGCAGGGGAGGCCTGGGCAGCTGCGGCTACAGCCCAAGTGCACTACTGCAAGCCTGCCTGCGGTGGCAGGAGCCACAACAAACGTGGGGGCAGCCCGAGAGTGGTGGCGGAGTCTGTGGCGACTGTAGCAGAGGGTCGGTGCCAACAGTGCCCCAGCCCGAACGCCTGAGGTGGCGGCAGTAGTGGTGGCGGGACAGTGGACAGATCACACACAGGGAACATAGTGGCCACACCTCCTGGACTCCTGTAGCCACACCCTTCTGAGGGCTGAAAAAATTTTAAAAATAAAATAAAATAGAAAAAAAAAGCCTGGATAGAGTGACAACTGAGGTTAAAGGTGAAGCCACATGCAATACTATACCTAATCTCTGAATTACAATACTGAGCCCAACAACTAGCCAGCAGTAAGAGGCAGCAGTTAGTGGATCTCAGGGGAACTTGAATTTTTAAACAAACTTCCCCCAGGCCAAAGGTAGATAAAAACTAGCCTAGGAGTGCAGCTGATATTTACAACAGTACCTGGGCCCAGCAGAGACAACCACAAGATCTAGATCACCTGTAGCTCCAAAAAGGTTGATAAGGGCCAGTCAAAGACAGCGACCCCCACTGATCTGCGCTTGGTTCTAGCCATGAAGGTCCAGGGAGGGCACATCCAGCAGCCAGATATGAAGAGCATCAGTTTAGGACCTAACAACCCTTGTTAGAGTGACATCTTAAGGAAGGGCTCCTCACACCTGATCCAGCTAAGACATAGAAAACGAGGACACAAATAGCAAAAAGAACAGTGAAAGCAGACAAGTAGCCCACAGAACATTACAAACAAAAGCTGATGCCAAAAAAAAATATCTAGAAACAACACATCTCGAAATTGTAGACACACAATACCAACCCTAGACTTAGCTAGCTAAACAACACATCCAAAGGTGGAGTCCATACAGACAAAATGGGAAGACAGAGAAATGCAATCCAAATGAATCAACAAGAGAAATCTCCAGAAAAAGAACTGAATGAGATGGAAATAACCAAATTGCGGGATTCAGAGTTTAAAATAATGATTCTTAGGATGCTCAAAAATCTTAGAGCAACAATGGGTTGA
Organism: Saccopteryx bilineata; assembly: GCF_036850765.1. NCBI lineage: Eukaryota > Metazoa > Chordata > Mammalia > Chiroptera > Emballonuridae > Saccopteryx > Saccopteryx bilineata. Next base: position 155,867,876 of record NC_089494.1, read on the forward strand.
AAAAATGAGCACCTAAATAAAGAGATAACAAGAATCAAAAACGACATTAAAATCATAAAAAAGAATCAGTCAGAAATGACAAATACAATATCAGAAATAAAGACTACACTAAAAGAAATTAAAAGTAGGCTGAATAAAGCAGAGGATCGATTTAGAACAGTGGTCCCCAACCCCCGGGCCACGAACCACTACTGGTCCATGGGCCATTTGGTACTGGTCTGCAAAGAAAGTATAAATAAATTACATTATTTGTTTTACTTATATTTAAGTCTGAATGTTTTCTTTTTAAAAAATGACCAGATTCCCTCTGTTACATCCATCTAAGACTCACTCTTTTTTTTTTCTTTGTCATTTACAGTCTTTATTTCAAACATCTCTTTGCTCTTTTTAGTTCCATTTTTCTAAATAAAACACTTCATTTAGGGCAAAGCAAAGCAACAGAACTGATTGCAAACTCATTTGCTTCCAAGCTATTGTGCTGGCTAGCCTGAGGCTGAAATTCCTGCTGTGCTGTCTTTATGATTGTTTGTACAAAGGCATGTTTTTTGTTTTTTTGTTTTGTTTTATTTTTTATAAATAAATTTTTATTAATGTTAATGGGGTGACATCAATAAATCAGAGTACATATATTCAAAGAAAACATGTCCAGGTTATCTTGTCATTCAATTATGTTGCATACCCATCACCCAAAGTCAGATTGTCCTATGTCACCCTCTATCTAGTTTTCTTTGTGCCCCTCCCCCTCCCCCTTCCCCTCTCCCTCCTTCCCTACCACGCCCCCCCCCGGTAATCACTACACTCTTGTTCATGTCTCTTAGTCTCGTTTGTATGTCCCACCAATGTATGGAATCATTTAGTTCTTGGTTTTTTCTGATTTACTTATTTCACTTCATATAATGTTATCAAGATCCCACCATTTTGTTGTAAATGATCTGATGTCATCATTTCTTGTGGCTGAATAGTATTCCATAGTGTATATGTGCCACATCTTCTTTATCCAGTCTTCTATTGAAGGGCTTTTTGATTGTTTCCATGTCTTGCCCACAGTGAACAATGCTGCAATGAACATGGGCTGCATGTGTCTTTACGTAACAATGTTTCTGAGTTTTGAGGGTATATACTCAGTAGAGGGATTGCTGGGTCATAAGGTAGTTCTATTTTCAGTTTTTTGAGGAACCACCATACTTTCTTCCATAATGGTTGTACTACTTTACATTCCCACCAACAGTGAATGAGGGTTCCTTTTCTCCACAGCCTCTCCAAAATTTGCTATTACCTGTCTTGTTGATAATAGCTAATCTAACAGGTGTGAAGTGGTATCTTATTATAGTTTTGATTTGCACTTCTCTAATAACTAATGAAGATGAGCATCTTTTCATATATCTGTTGGCCATTTGTATTTCCTCCTGGGAGAAGTGTCTGTTCATATCCTCTTCCCATTTTTTTATTGGATTGTTTGTTTGTTTGTTGTTGAGTTTTATGAGTTCTTTGTATATTTTGGATATTAGGTCCTTATCTGAGCTGTTGTTTGAAAATATCAGTTCCCATTTAGTTGGCTGTCTGTTTATTTTGTTGTCAGTTTCTCTTGCTGAGGAAAAATTTTTTAGTCTGATGTAGTCCCATTCATTTATCTTTGCCTTCACTTCTTTTGCCTTTGGAGTCAAATTCATAAAATGGTCTTTAAAACCCAGGTCCATGAGTTTAGTACCTATGTCTTCTTCTATGTACTTTATTGTTTCAGGTCTTATATTTAGCTGTTTGATCCATTTTGAATTAATTTTTGTACAAGGGGACAAGCTGTAGTCGAGTTTCATTCTTTTGCATGTGGCTTTCCAGTTTTCCCAGCACCATTTGTTGAAGAGGCTTCCTTTTCTCCATTGTGTGTTGTTGGCCCCTTTATCGAAAATTATTTGACCATATATATGTGGTTTTATTTCTGGACTTTCTATTCTGTTCCATTGGTCTGAGTGTCTATTTTTCTGCCAATACCATGCTGTTTTGATTGTCGTGACCCTACAATAGAGTTTGAAGTCAGGTATTGTAATGCCCCCAACTTCATTCTTTTTCCTTAGGATTGCTTTGGCTATTCAGGGTTTTTTATAATTCCATATAAATCTGATGATTTTTTTGTTCCATTTCTTTAAAAAAATGTCATTGGAATTTTGATGGGAATTGCATTAAATTTATAAATTGCTTTGGGTAATATGGCCATTTTGATTATATTTATTCTTCCTATCCAAGAACAAGGAATAGTTTTCCATCTCTTTGTATCTTTTTTGATTTCCTTTAACAATGCTTTGTAGTTTTTGTTATATAGGTCCTTTACATTCTTTGTTATGTTTATTCCTAGGTATTTTATTTTATTTTTTTGTTGCAATTGTGAAGGGGATTATTTTTTTGAGTTCGTTTTCTAATATTTTGTTGTTGGCATATAGAAAGGATATGGACCTTTGTATATTAATTTTGTGTCCTGCGACCTTACTGTATTGGTTTATTGTTTCTATTATCTTTGTGTGGAGTCTTTGGGGTGTTCGATGTATAGGATCATATCATCTGCAAAAAATGATACCTTTACTTCTTCTTTTCCAATATGGATCCTTTTATTTCTTTCTCTTGTCTGATTGCTATGGCCAGAACTTGTAGCACCACGTTAAATAAGAGTGGAGAGAGAGGACAACACTGTCTTGTTCCTGATTTAACGTGGGAAGTCGTTTTCTGCCATTTAATATGATGTTGGTTCATGGTTTCTCATATATGGCCTTTATCAAGTTGAGATATTTTCCTTCTATAACCATTTTGTTGAGTGTCTTAAACATAAAGTTGTGTTGTATTTTATCAAATGCCTTCTCTGCATCTATTGATAAGATCATGTGGTTTTTGTTCTTTGTTTTGTTGATATGATGTATTACGTTAACCGTTTTACATATGTTGAACCATGCTTGAGAGTCTGGGATGAATCCCTGATCATGATGTATTATTTTTTTAATATGTTGTTGTATTCAATTTGCCAGTATTTTGTTTAGTATTTTAGCACCTGTATTCATTAGAGATATTGGTCTGTAATTTTCTTTTTTTGTAACATTCTTGCCAGGTTTGGGTATGAGGGTTATGTTGGCCTCATAAAATGTGTTTGGAAGTATTGCTTCTTCTTAAAATTTTTGGGAAGACTTTCAGTAGAATAGGAACCAAGTCTTCTTTGAATGTTTGATAGAATTCACTAGTATAACCATCTGGGCCTGGACTTTTATTTTTGGGGAGGTTCTTAATAGTTTTTTCTATTTCCTCCCTGCTAATAGGTCTGTTTAGGCTTTCTGCTTCTTCATGACTCAGTCTAGGAAGGTTGTATTTTTCTAGGAATTTATCCATTTCTTCTAGATTGTTGAATTTGGTGGCATATAGTTTTTCATAGTATTTTACAATAATTCTTTGTATATCTATGATGTCTGTGGTGATTTCTCCTCTTTCATTTTGGATTTTGTTTATATGAGTCCTTTCTCTTTTTTCCTTGGTGAGTCTTGCCAAGGGTTTGTCAATTTTGTTGATCTTTTCAAAGAACCAGATCCTTGTTTTATTAATTTTTTCTATAGTTTTTCTGTTCTCTATTTCATTTATTTCTGCTCTGATTTTTATTCTTTACTTTCTTCAGCTGGTTTTGGGTTGTCTTTGTTCTTCTTTTTCTAGTTCCTTAAGGTATGAAGTTAAGTGGTTTACTTGGGCTCTCTCTTATTTATTCATATAGGCCTGAAGTGATATGAACGTCCCTCTTAGTACTGCTTTTGCTGCATCCCAGAGATTCTGATATATCGTATTGTCATTTTCATTTGTCTGTATATATCTTTTGATCTCTGCGCTTATTTCTTCTTTGACCCATTCATTTTTTAAAAGTATGTTGTTTAGTTTCCACATTTTTGTGGGGTTTTTTCCCTCTTTTTTACAGTTGAAGTCTAGTTTCAAGGCTTTATGATCAGAAAATATGCTTGGTACAATTTCAATTTTTCTGAATTTGATGATGTTATTTTTGTGGCCCAATATATGGTCAATTCTTGAGAATGTTCCATGTACAGTAGAGAAAACTGTATACTCTGTTGCTTTGGGATGAAGTGTCCTGTAGATGTCTATCATATCCACATGCTCTAGTGCAGGGGTCATCAAACTTTTTATAAAAACCGCCCACTTTTGCAGTGCTGGGCAACCTGGTTTCTATCACCCACTAGGGGGTGTTACAGCTTTCATGGTGGGCCAATTGTGGCATGGTTTGGTTGTTCTGCTATGGCCCACCATGAAAGCTAAAAGCCCACTAGTAGGCAGTAGGGATCAGGTTGACCAGCACTGCAAAAGTGGGTGGTTTTTATAAAAAGTTTGACGACCCCTGCTCTAGTGTTTCATATAGGCCAATATATTTTTATTGATTCTCTGTTTGGATGAATGATCTAGAGCCATCAGCGGTGTATTGAGGTCTCCAAATATGATGGTATTTTTGCCAGTTTTTGTTTTTAGGTCAATAAGTAGCTGCCTTATATATTTTGGTGCTCCTTGGTTTGGTGCATATATATTAAAGATTGCTATGTCTTCTTCATTCAGTGTCCCCTTAATCATTATGAAATGACCATTTTTGTCTCTGAGTACTTTTTCTGTCTTGTAGTCAGCATTATTAGATATGAGTATTGCTACGCCTGGTTTTTTTGGGGGGTTTTTTTTGGATGTTATTTGCTTGGAGTATTGTTTTCCATCCCTTCACTTTGAATTTGTTTTTATCCTTGTTGCTTAGACGTGTTTCTTGTAGGCAGCATACAGTTTGATTTTGTTTTTTAATCCATTCTACTTCTCTGTGTCTTTTTATTGGTGAGTTTAATCCATTTACATTTAGTGTAATTATTGACACTTGTGGGTTCCCTACTGCCATTTTATAAATTGCTTTCTGTTAGTTTTGTATCGTGTTTGATTCTTCTCTTTTGTTTTTCTATCATTTGTTTTTGTTTGTTTGTATTCCATACTTCTTTCCTCTGTTGATACCTTTTTTAAGTCATGTGCTTCTGTCGTGGTTTTTTCAAGGGTGGTTACCATTAAGTAATGAAAAGGGTACCTACCATATTCATTGTAGTACCCTATCTTATGAGTGTTTCTGCACTTCATCGTCCTTTGCTACTGTTAATCACCGTCCTTGCCCCTTTTTTTGCTTTTGTTGTCACAGTTTAAATTTGATTTTATTGTGTTCTTGGTAGAGTTTTTACTTGTGGTTTTGTGTTGTTTTGTTCTTTGAATCTGGTTGGAAAATCCCCTTTAGTATTTTCTGGAGTGGGGGTTTCTGATGATAAATTCCCCCATCTTTTCTGTATTTGTGAATGTTTATTTCTCCTTCATATTTGAAGGATAACTTTGATGAGTATAGTATTCTTGGCTGAAAGTTCCTCTCTTTCAGGGCTTTAAATATTGCGGTCCACTCTTTTCTAGCTTGTAGAGTTTCTGCTGAGAAATCTGATGATAATCTAATAGGCTTTCCGTTATATGTTGTATTCTTCTTTTCCCTGGCTGCCTTGAGAATTTTTCTTTGTCATTGGTTTGTGCCATTTTCATTATGATGTGCCTTGGAGTAGGTTTGTTGGGGTTAAGAAAACTCGGTATTCTGTGTGCTTATTGAATTTGAGGCTTTAGTTCTTTCCACAGGCTTGGGAAGTTCTCATCTATTATTTGTTTGAATAAATTCTCCATTCCATTTTCTCTCTCTTCTCCCTCTGATATACTTATTATTATGTTATTTTTTTAGATGGAGTCAGACAATTCCTCTAGGGCTTTCTCATTTTATTTAACTTTTGAGTCTCTCTCTTCTTCTCTCTGTTGTGCCTCAAGTTGCTTGTCTTCTATGTCACTAATCCTACCTTCTATCTGGCCTGTTCTATTAGCTAAGCTTGTTACCTCGTTTTTCAGTTCATGAATTGAGATTTTCATATCTGTTTGATTTGTATTTATAGTTTCAATTTCCTTGGTAATATATTCTTTGTGTTCATTGAGTTGTTTTCTGAGCTCTCTAAATTGCCTTTCTGTGTTTTCTTGTATATCTCTGAATATTTTTAGGATTTCTATTTTAAATTCTCTGTCATTTAGCTCCAAGGTTTCCAATATATTAAATTTTTCTCCATAGATTTTTCCACATCTATCTGTGATACTTCTCTATCTTTTGTATCCATGATATTCTATTTCCTTTTTCTTAATGGCATCTGAGGGTGGTCTTGTTAATGGCACTTCGCCCTCAGTGTGTGGAACTCCCAGATGCTCCAAGGATAGATTTTTCTGTCTCTGGTTGATGAACTTGTTGAAATTTTGGGGAGATTTGTCTGTCACGCTTCTCACAGCACCATTTCCCTGACGTCACTCCTAAGACTCACTCTTCATGTTTGTCTTTGTCGTGTGATACATTTATCCGTCCCACCCTAAACGCTGGTCTGTGAAAATATTTTCTGACATTAAACTGGTCTGTGGCCTAAAAAAGGTTGTGGACTACTGATTTAGAAGAGAAGATAAATGGAAGCAAAAAAGCAGAGAGGCAAAAAGAGGCTGAAAAAGTGTGAGGAAACTCTAAGAGAGCTCTGTGACAACATTAAGAAAAACAACATCCACAACATAAGAGTTTCTGAAGGAGAAGAAAAAGAACAAGGAATAGAGAACCTGCTTGAGGAAATCATAGCTGAAAACTTCCCTAAAATGATGAAGGAAAACATCACACAAGTTCAAAATGCACAGAGAGTCCCATTAAAGAACCCAAAGAACCCTACACCAAGATACATCATAATTAAAATGCCAAAATTAAGGGATAAAAAAAAGACTACTAAAAGCTGCAAGAGAAAGGCAATCAATCACCTTCACAGAAGCCCCCATAAGGATGACATCCGACTTCTCAACAGAAACACTAGAGACCAGAAAGAAATGGCAAAAAAAATATGCAAAGTAATGCAAAGCAAGATCCTACAACAAAGACTTCTTTATCCAGCAAGGCTATAATTTAAAATTGAAGATTAAATAAAAAGCTTCCCAAACAAACCGCAAGAAATTCATTACAACCAAACCAATGCTGCAAAAATGTTAAGGGGCCTGTTGTAAACATAACAAAGAAAAAATATCAAGAAAAAGAAGAATGTAGATTTAAACAAAATGGCAATAAACAACTACATATCAATAATAACTTTAAATGTAAATGGATTAAAGGATCCAATCAAAACACATAGGGCAGCTGCATGGATAAGAAAACCGGACCCTTACATATGCTGTCTACAAGAGACCAACCTCAAAACAAAAGAGACACACAGACTGAAAGTGAAGAAATGGGAAAAATATTTCATGCAAATAGAAATGAAAAAAAAGCTGTGGTAGCAATACTTATATCTGAAAAAATAGACTTTATAACAAAGGCTATACTAAGGGATAAAAAAGGTCACTACATAATGATAAAGGGAACAATCCAATAGGAAGATATAACCATTATAAATATCTACGTCCCTAATATAGGAGCAACTAAATTTATAGAGCAGACTTGGATGGACATAAAGAGCGAGATCAACAGCAATACTATAGTAGTAGAGGATTTCAATACCCCACTAACATCAATGGATAGATCCTCAAGAAAAAAACTTAACAAAGAGCAGCCTTAAAGGACACACTAGATCAACTGAATTTAATAGATATCTTCAAAACCTTTCACTCTAAAGCAGCAGAATATACATTCTTTTCAAGTGCTCATGGTACATTCTCTAGGATAGACCACATCCTAGGACACAAAACGAGTCTCAATACATTTAAGAAGATTGAAATCATATCAAGCATCTTCTCTGATCACAAAGGCATGAAACTAGAAATCAACTACAACAGAAAAACCGAAAAACATTCAAACACCTGGAGACTAAACAGCATGTTATTAAATAACAAATGGGCTAACATTGAGATAAAAGAAGAAATAAAAAATTTCCTTGAAGCAAATGAAAATGAACATACAACAACTCAAAATTTATGGGACACAGCAAAAGCAGTCTTGAGAGGAAAGTTCATAGCATTACAAGCATACCTTAGAAGAAAAAGCCTAAATAAACAACCTAACCTTATATGTAAAAAAACTAGAAAAAAAAACAACCACCACCAAAGCCCAGAGGAAGTAGAAGGAAGGAAATAATAAAGATAAGAGCAGAAATAAATGGCATAAAGGCTAAAAAAAAAATAATACAGAAGATCAATGATACCAAGAGCTGGTTCTTTGTAAAGGTAAACAAGATTGATGAACCTTTAACTAGACTCACAAAAAAAAAAAAAAAAAGAGAGAGAGAGAGAGAGGACTCAAATAAATAAAATTAAAAATGAGAGTGGAGAAGTAACAACTGACACAGCAGAAATACAAAGGATTGTAAGAAAATACCATGAAAAACTGTATGCCAAAAAATTAGACAACCTAGGTGAAATTGGACAAATTTCTAGAAACATATAATCTTTCAAAAATCAATTTGGAAGAATCAGAAAACCTAAATAGACCAATTACTTTAAATGAGATTGAAAGTTATCAAAAAACTCCCAAAGAACAAAAGTCCCAGGCCAGTTGGCTTCACAGGCGAATTTTACCAAAGACAAACTAACTCCTATCCTTCTCAAGCTATTTCAAAAAACTGAAGAGAAGGGAAGACTTCCAAGCTCCTTTTATGAGATGAGCACAATTCTCATTCTAAAACCAAAGACACTACAGGCCCTGGCCAGTTGGCTCAGTGGCAGAACGTCGGCCTGGCGTGCAGAAGTCCTGGGCTCGATTCCCGGCCAGGGCACACAGGAGAAGCGCCCATCTGCTTCTCCACCCCTCCCCCTCTCCTTCCTCTCTCTCTCTCTTCCCCCCCTGCAACCAAGGCTCCATTGGAGCAAGGATGGCCCGGGCGCTGGGGATGGCTCCTTGGCCTCTACCCCAGGCGCTAGAGTGGCTCTGGTCGTGGCAGAGTGACGCCCCCGAGGGACAGAGAGTTGCCCCCTGGTGGGCATGCCGGGTGGATCCCGGTCGGGCGCATGCGGGAGTCTGTCTGACTGTCTATCCCCATTTCCAGCTTCGGAAAAATACAAAAAAAAAAAAAAAAAGACACTACAAAGAAGGAAAACCATTAGCCAATATCCCTGATGAACTTAGATGCTAAAATTTTCAACAAAATATTAGCAAACCAGGCCCTGGCCGGTTGGCTCAGTGGTAGAGCATTGGCCTGGCATGCAGGAGTCCCAGGTTTGATTCCCAGCCAGGGCACACAGGAGAAGCGCCCATCTGCTTCTCCACCCCTCCCCCTCTCCTTCCTCTCTGTCTCTCTCTTCCCCTCCCGCAGCCAAGGCTCCATTGGATGGAACAAAGTTGGCCCGGGTGCTGAGGATGGCTCTATGGCCTCTGCGTCAGGCACTAGAATGGCTCTGGTTGCAACAGAGCAACACCTCAGATGGGCAGAGCATCGCCCCCTGGTGGGCATGCTGGATGGATCCCGGTCAGGCGCATATGGGAGTCTGTCTGACTGCCTCCTGTTGCCAACTTCAGAAAAATACACACACACACACACACACATATTAGCAAACCAGATCCAGCAATACATGAAAAAAATCATACATCATGATCAAGTGGGATTTATTCTGGGGAGGCAAGGCTGGTACAATATTTGCAAATCAATCAATGTGATTCATCACATAAACAAAAGGAAGAAAAAAAACCATATGATAATATCAACAGATGCAGAAAAAGCATTTGATAAAATACAGCACCCATTTATGATCAAAACTCTCAGCAAAGTGAGAACACAGGGAACATACCACAACATGATAAAAGCCATCTATGACAAACCCAAAGCCAACATCATACTCAATGGGCAAAAATTAAAAGCAATCCCCTTACGTTAAAAAAAAAAAAAAAGGCAGGGGTGTCCCCTTTCACCACTCATATTCAACATAGTTCTGGAAGTCCTAGCTACAGAAATTAGACAAGTAGAAACAAAAGGCATCCAAATTGGAAAAGAAGTAGTAAAACTATCATTATTTGCTGACATGATACTGTACACAGAAAACCCTAAAGTCTCAGTTAAAAAACTACTGGACCTGATAAATAAATTCAGCAAGGTGGTAGGATATAAAATTAATGTTCCAAAGTTAGTGGCACTTTTATATACCGACAATGAACTGTCTGAAAGAGAAATTAAAAAAAAAACAATTTCCTTCACTATTGCAGCAAAAAAAGTAAAGTACTTAGGAATAAATTTAACCAAGGAGGTTAAAGATTTATACTCAGAAAATTATAAAACATTGATAAAAGAGATCAAGAAAGACACAAGCAAGTGGAAGCATATACAGTGTTCATTATAGAAAAAAAAATCATTAAAATATCTATATACATTACCCAAAGCAATCTATAAATTCAATTTAATTCCTATTAAAATACCAATGGCATAATTCAAAGATATAGAACAAATGTTCCAAAAATTTATATGGAACCAAAAAAGAACATGAATAGCCTCAACAATCTTGAAAAAAAAGAATAAAGTGAGTGGTATCACACTTCCTAATATCAAGTTATACTAAAGGCTGCTGTACTCAAAATAGCTTGGTACTGGCATAAAAAGAGGCATATAGTTCAATGGATCAGAACAGAGAACCAGAAATAAACCCACACCTATATGGACAATTGATATTTGACAAAGGAGGTAAGAGCATACAGTGGAGTAAAGACAGTATCTTTAACAAATGGTGTTGGGAAAATTGGGCCAGTACTTGCAAGGAAATGAAACTAGACCACCAACTTACACCATTCACAAAAATAAACTCAAAAAGGATAAAAGATTAAAATGTAAGTTGTGAAACCATAACCATCTTGGAAGAAAACATAGGCAGTATAAGCTCTCCGACATCTCTCGCAGCAATATATTTGTTGATTTATCTCCACGGGCAAGTGAAATAAAGGACAGGATGAACAAATGGGACTATATCAAGCTAAAATGCTTTTGCACAGCTAAAGACAATATGAACAAAATAAAAAGACAAACCACACAATAGGAGAACATATTTGACAATAAGTGTAATAAGGGGTTAATAACCAAAATTTATAAAGAACTTGTAAAACTCAACACCAGGAAAGTAAACAACCCAATCAAAAAATGGGCAAAAGAATTGATTAGACATTTCTCCAAAGAGGACATACCCTCCAAAGAGGGCAATAGGCAGATAAAAAAAATGTTCAACATCACTAATCATTAGAGAAATGCAAATTAAAAGCACAATGAGATATCACCTCACATCTGTCAGAATGGTGTTCATTAACAAAACAACACATGATAAGTACTGGCGAGGATGTGGAGAAAGGAGAACCCTCCTGCACTGCTGGTGGGAATGCAGACTGGTACAGCCACTATGGAAAACAGTATGGAGATTCCTCAAAAAATTAAAATTCAAACTGCCTTTTGACCCAGTTTTCCCACTTTTAGGAATATATCCTAAGAATACCAAATCACTGATACAAAAGAAGAAATGCACCTCTATGTTTATTCAGCATTGTTTACAATAGCCAAGATCTGGAAACAGCTTAAGTGTCCAGCAGTGGATGAGTAGATTAAAAGGGTGTGGTACATATACACAATGGAATACTACATGGCTGTGAAAAAGAAAGAAATCTTACCTTTTGCGACAACATGAATGGACCTGGAGACTATTATGCTAAGTGAAATAAGCCAGGCAGAGAAAGAAAAATATCATATGACCTCACTCATATAAGGAATTTAATGAACAATGTGAACTTAGGAACGAAATACAGATAGAGGCAGGTTCAAAGGGACCAGAGGGAAAGTGGTCCAAGGGAAAGGGGAGGAGAGGATGGGATCAGAGAAGAGAAAGAGATTAGTAAAATTATATATACATAACAGCATTATAGAAGGCAGCAAATCTTGAAGGGAAAGGGGGAGGGGACAAAGGGGGTATCAAGGGGAACACGGGGGCAGGGGGAGGGAGATATATTCGGTGGGACACTTGAATCTATTAAGCACAGTAAAATAAAATCAATTTTAAAAAAAAGAAAAAGAAAGTGGTGAAAGGGGTCACCCTGCCTTGTTCCTGATCTTACGAGGATTGCATTTAAATTTTGTCCATTGAGTATGATGTTGATCGTCGGTGTCACATACGGCCTTTATGATGTTGAGGTATGTTCTCTGTATTCCCACTTTGTGAGTTTTTATCATAAATGGGTGCTGGATTTTATCAAATGCTTTTTCTGCATCTATTGATATGATTTTGTGATTTTTAGCATTTTGTTTAGGTGATGAATCGCATTTATTGATTTGCAAATACTGTACCAGCTTTGTCTCCCTGTGATAAATCCCACTCAATCATGGTGTATGATCTTTTTAATGTATTGCTGGATCTAGATTGCTAATATTCTGTTGAGGATTTGAGCATCTATGTTCATCAGAAATATCACTGTCTTTTATTTGGAGCATTTAATCCATTTACATTTAAGGTTATTAATATGTACTTATTTACTGCCATTTTATTCTTTAAGTTTACAATCCTTTTTTTGTTTCTTCCTTTCCTCTTCTTATAGCAGGCCCTTTAACATTTCATATAGTCCTGGTTCAGTGGTAATGAACTCCTTTAGCCTTTTTTTTTTTAATCTAGTGAGTTATTTCCCTTTTAATTTTAAATAATAGCTTTGCTGGATACAGTAGTCTTGGTAGTAGGTTCTTGTTTTGCATCGCTTGGAATATATCTTTGAAACCCTCTGGCCTGAAGTGTTTGTGTTGAGAAGTCAGATTTCAGACTTATGGGGGCTCCTTTGTAGGTAATCGATTTTTCTTTTGCAGCTTTTAGTATTCTTTGTCTCTTTATCTCAGGCATTTTAATTATGATGTGCCTTGGTGTGGGCTCCTTGGGTTCATCTTTATGGGACTCTGTGCTTCTTAAATTTGTGTGACTTTTTCCTTCATCAAGTTAGTCAAGTTTTCAGCTACGATGGCTTCAAACAAGTTCTCTATTCCTTGTTCATTCTCTTCTCCTTCAAGAACCCTTTAGATGCAGCTGTTGTTTCACTTGGTGTTGTTGAAGAGATCTCTTAGCCATCCCTCGTTTGTCCCCTTCGTCTTCAGCAATCAGTGCTTTTTCAGCAATCCTCAGCCTTCTTGAGCCTCTTTTTTTTGTTATTGTTCTGCTTCTGTGCTTACACTATTGTCCTCCAAGTCACTGATTCAATCTTCAGTTAACTTGCTGTGAATTCCTTCAAGTGCAGTCTTCTTTTCATATACTGTACTTGACATTTCTGACTGGTTCTCTTTTACGGTTTTAATGTCCTTTTTAATGTTTACTATCTCTTTAAGTTCTCACTGAGATCATCCATTCCTACTCTTAAGATCCTTGAGCATCCTAATAACCATTATATTAAACTCTGTGTCTGGTAGTTTGGTTGCTTCCATTTCATTTAATTCTTTCTTTGGATATTTCTCTTGTGAATCCTATAGAACCTTCAGTTAAATGTTTATTTTAGATTTTTCAGGATTTAATCTCCACAGCACCACCTACTGATAATTTAAATTTGGTATTTTATATAAATTCTTAGTAACATTAATCTTAAACAACTGGAAAACACCTAGAACAGGTTGTCTTCTCTGAAAATATGCATGATAATGGATAGAGGAATATTTTAGTATTTTCACAGGTGGTGAATCAAATTGTATTAAATGACAATGCATGCTTTGATCCTGCTATAGAATAAACGTTTGTGTCCCTCTCAAATTCATGTCAAAATCCTAACCACCAATGTATTAGGTATGGGGCTTTTGGGAGGTGAGTAGGCTCTGCCCTCATGAATGGGATTAGTGTCCTTATAAGAGATTCCAGAGAACTGCCTACCCCTTCATTCTGTCATTTAAGGTTATAGTGAAAAGAGAGTCTTGTATGAACCAGGAAGTAGGTTCTCACCCAATATTGGATCTGCAGCACCTTGATCTTGGACTTCCTAGCTTCCAGAACTGAGAAATACCTTTGTTGTTTATAAGCCAGGCAGTCTATGGTAGTCTTTTTAGCAGCCTGAATGGACTAAGACACATGCACATAAGGTTCAAGCACACTGGCTATTTTCCATTTGTCTAGTTCGGTTTATATTATACAATGAGAGGACTGGCAAGTCAGAAGGCAGCAGGAGACACTGGGATGTTTATCCCCTTGTCCTTCTGTCCTGTCTGCTATGCCAGTCACAGTTGTCACCTTGACCCTCCTCTAGGAATTACAGCTCCCACTGGGTTCCATACAGTTGCTGTGTAATTCCAGACAGTTGCCTCTTTTGGCCTAGGAGTTATGGGAGTGGCAGGTGCTTCCACATCCCTCGTTTGTCCCCTTCGTCTTCAGCAATCAGTGCTTTTACAGAAGCCTGTTCAGCTGAACCTCCTGAGTAACTCCACTTTCTTCCAGGGCCCTGACAGATCCATAGAGCTCTCTGGAGAACCATCCTGCATACAATAAAATTGAACTGATCATTCACTTATCACTTAAGTGAATATACTAAAAAAAATATTGTTCTATGTTCAATATAGATGCAAAGATGAAAAAAGATCTCATTAGTATCTTCAAAAAGTTCATATTAACATAGAGAAAAGGAGATTTGGGTTGAGTAAAACTTTAGAAAAATGATTCAGCATAACTATTTTAATTTCTATACATAATTTTATTAATCTTAGGCATCAAGTCGGTCCTTTGCCCAATTATGTCTCCATAGCCCCTAGATTAGAATGTTAAGGTTTATTTAAACAATCTTAAATCAGTTAAACTCTGGAACCAACTACTTAACCTGAAGATATATGATTTTCTTTCTTTTTTTTTTTTTTTGACAGAGACAGTCAGAGAGAGGGACAGATAGGGACAGACAGGAGAGAGATGAAAAGCATCAATTCTTCATTGTGGCATCTTAGTTGCTGATTGCTTTCTCATATGTGCCTTTATCAGGGGGCTACAGCAGAGCGAATGACCCCTTGCTCAAGCCAGTGTGTTTTTGTTGTTTTAATTTTTTTTATTCATTTTAGAGAGGAGTGAGGGAGGGAGAGAAATGGGGGAGGAGCAGGAAGCATCAACTCCCATATATGCCTTGACCAGACAAGGTGCAGGGTTTCGAACCAGCGATCTCAGCGTTCCAGGTTGACACTTTATCCACTGTGTCACCACAGGTCAGGCACTCAAGACAGTGTTCTTGAGCTTAAGCCAGCAACCTTGGGTTTCAAGCCAGTGACCTTTGGGCTCAAGCCAGCAACCATGGGGTCGTGTCTATGACCCCACACTCAAGCCAGCAACCCTATGCTCAGGCTGGATGAGCTCATGCACAAGCTGGCAACCTCGAGGTTTTGAACCTGGGTCTTCTACATCCTACTCCAACATAGTATCAACTGCACCACTGCCTGGTCAGGCTGATTTTACATTCTAATGAGTCATTCTCACATACAAATGATTACCATGGAGTCCTCCTGTGGAAGACACACACACAGTACTAAATTCTCTCTTAGTGTGAAGATCCAGAGAGCAGGGACTTGCCTCACTCTCCTTCTTCCTTGTAGCTTTCAGAGTTCTCACAGTAGAGTGAATAAGTTTTTCAATGACAAGCAGAGAGCAGTACAGCCCACTGGATGAGAATAAACTTTACCTCGGTTTGAACCCAACTATGCCACTTTCTTGCTAGATGACCTTGAGCAAATGTCTAAACTCTCTGCCTCATTTTCCTCAATAACATCACCCCAGTTTGAGTGAGCTATATGAAAAGCATTTATAATAGTTGTCTGTCTCACAGTAAGAACAATGTAAGTACCTATTAATAAGTAAAATTAAAGCAATGTTTTTGCATTGCCTGGAAGCGCAGTAGCTAGAAATGACCTTTAGAGACATAAGTCTATAGTTTTACAGATGATATAACCAAAGCCCAGGAGAAGTTAATGTAATAAGGCAGTGTAGGCGGTATCATTGCCCCAGATAACCTCACTCCTAGGAAGACCCGCTCATTGATACAGGATGCTTTAGAAAGAAACGGAGTGATCTTATACAACAAAACAAATAAAAATATTTTTTTTTCTATTGACTAGAAAAACATATGGGCACCCAATCCATTCTGGAAAAGGTTCAGTCATGAATGGACTAATCTCTGTTCCACTAGAATTAATGTCTTGACTTTACTTTTATCTAACATGACTCCAAGTCCTATGAAGACTCTGAGATTTACCTTACTTGCAAGCTAAAAAGTTAGCTCTGCACCATTCCATGAATGCTGATAGAGACACAAGACACATGGGTCCAAGATTAAGAACTGTATTATTTATAGCACTAGCTAAAATATCAGCGTTTTTCTCGTGCCAGTTGCCTGAGCACAGAAATGTAAGATATGGTCAGGTGACACCTGCACAGGCAGGGAGCTGCAAAGAGAAACCCTGAGTTTTGTAAGCCTGCTTGTGCTTTGCTCCAAAGGGAGACACATCTCTATCTCCCAAGGCTGTTTGCAATATAAATATCTTGAAAAAATAGTTTAGAAAAAACAGTGCCTCTATTTGCTAGATGTGCTGAAACATGCAAGAACTGTGGAAAATGATCTCCAATTTCTACCTTTCATGTATACACTATTTTAGTTTTTGGCGAATTTTCATGAACATCAACAGGAAGGAATCATGCAGGTATGCACTCCAGAGTCTGGCTGCCACATCACGCCAGGCATATTCTTTAGACTTATATGATCAGGCCCTGGAAGCCTCAGATCAACACTGTCCAATGGGAATTGAATTGGAACCACCACATATGTGATGTAAGTTTCCTGGTAGCTACATTAAAACAATTTTTTAAACTACCGAAACACATTACAACAACACTACTTTATGTGATGCAATAAAGGTTACAGTGAACTAGTCTTACCAAAATGAGTTATGTTAACAGGAAAGCTATCTTTACACTGCTTCAGATTGTAAATTTAATTTAAATTTTAAAAAGATTTAAAATTCCGTTCCTTAAGTGCATTAGCCTATTACAAGTGCTCCACAGTCCAACTGGACAGTGCAGCCTTAGGGCCACTTTGTAAAGCCGGAATCAAAGCCTCAGGTATCTCCAGGAAGTCAGGTAAAAATGAGGGAAGTGAGACAAGATGCTCTCCTTGACCAAACTTTAGTCAGGCTCCTCTACACGCCATCTGGCTAGGCCTCAACCTGTGCTCATCCTTGACTAGCCTGAATAGCCCAGTTTTAGCAAGAATCCACCTGCCCACTCCTTGATATCGTTATCACCTTGGCCTGAACACAGCAAGAATCCCACTACCTTTGCTGTTTCCTCTAAGTAATTTCCTATCTACAGACCCCCTTATTCTGCTCCTTAGCTATAAAAATCTGTAGTTGAGTTTTCTGTATTTAAAATTGAGCCCAGTTCTATGCTGAGGCCACTTTCACTGTATTGCCATAGTTTCTGATTCATTTCAACTAGTGCCTGGTCCTGCTTCTCTTTGACAGTGGATGAAAAGTTGCAAAAAACGGAGACAAACCAGAGGGCATGGCCAGCTGTGAGAATAATCCAGGCTTCACATTATTTGATTATCTTTTTTTCCAAGAAGTCAAAATCTGTATTTTTCATGGGCAATCTTTCAGTCATATGTAACATCTCTGCAAAATAAAACACATTGACTGTATCTGGCTAAACTACAGTGTTTAACATGTACTTACTTATGGAGCCGGTTTCTCTAATGTGGTTCATTAATCTTTCAGTTTAATCGCAAGGGGTAATCTTATTTTACTTTCAAAGCTTGGGGGAGCAACATCACTGACCGCATACAGGACAACCACCCAGAAAAGAATGGCTTCTCTTAGGCTCTAAAAACCTCTTTCCAAGCCTTTCCTTTGAGATCCCACCCCATGCTTGCCTTCTGTCTCTAGACTAACCAGAGTCTGAGAGAGAAGCAGAGATTGCTTCTTTTTCATTAGAATCTCTTCCTCTAACTCTTACATGTCAAGAAAAGGGTATATTTTTCTGATTAACTTTCATTCTTTTATACACTTGCCATTTTCCCCAAGTATGAATGAAAAGCAATACAGAACATGGGAACAAGCTTACCTTGGTGCTTCCTGGAGCTGAGCTGATTTAACATGCCTTGAAATTGCTGGACTCATAAGGAAATGAAAATATTGTATTTACTTTGAAATCCACAGAAAGGGCACTACAGGGAGAGATGGCTTGGTAAAGTGCTTAGGGGTGAGGAGAAAGGACACTTCCCTTTCACCACCACCCCCCTCCCACCAAAGGCCATGTTCCCACAACAGGTGGTTGCTAAACTACCCTTTAAGGATGGATAAGGACTTTGGATTCCCTAGGTTAGTACCCAAGTCATAGCTTCTCTGTGAAGTTGAGGTAAACAAATTTAAGGATTACCATCTTGAATAGACATCAAATTAGCCTGTCTGTTTGGGTTCAGTCTTGGTGCTTCCAGATGTAGTCGGAGAACCACAAAAAAAAAAAAAGCCTTGAAGGAAGGGAGGCGCTGTGAGGCTTTAGCCCTCCAATGGGTCAGGTATGGAAGAAATGTAATCTGAAGCTCCAAATTGTAAAAACAATGGGGGGGGGGGGCAATAGATAGATTTATCTGTGGAGCTCTCAAAAACAACAGAAGGCAACCACCCAGAAAAGAATGGCCTAGACTGAGTATTCTGAGGGTTGAAATAAGATAAGCCCCACAGCAGATGGAAGGCTCAGAACCCATCAATCAGAATTAGGAGATATGCTTTGGGCAATCTAAGTTTAGACTCTTGAGTGCATCTTCCTATAAAGCAACATACCACTAATTCAATTCTACATTTGGGTTTAGATACTAGCCTGGCACCCTAATCACCGGGTTCAGCCTAGTCCTTCAAATACTTTCCAGTATTAGGTCACAAATAGCTCAGGGAGCATATAAATTAGGCATGACACGTAAAAGACCTCATAATGTATATCAAATTTTGACACAAGTGGTCTCATTGTTATGTTTCTCTATTACTCATTTTTTTTTCTAATTTTTTTTATTAATTTTATTTATTTATTTATTTTTACAGAGACAGAGAGAGAGTCAGAGAGAGGGATAGACAGGGACAGAGGGAGATGAGAAGCATCAATCATTAGTTTTTCATTGCGCATTGCAACACCTTAATTGTTCATTGATTGCTTTCTCACATGTGCCTTGACCGCGGGCCTTCAGCAGACCGAGCAACCCCTTGCTGGAGCCAGCGACCTTGGGTCCAAGCTGGTGAGCTTTGCTCAAACCAGATGAGCCCGCACTCAAGCTGGCGACCTCAGAGTCTCGAACCTGGGTCCTTCCGCATCCCAGTCCGATGCTCTATCCACTGCGCCACCGCCTGGTCAGGCTCTATTACTCATTTAAGTAAGTTTACCTGTTGATATAAAATTTGTACATAATGTGCATTCAAATTTTCTGACTTGTAAAGGTATTTAAATATTTAAAGGAATATCTACACTATTTAGTCCTATGACATGTAAAATATTTGAAAGCAATGAGTATACTTTAAAAGTCTCAAAAGTACATTCTCAAAAGTAAACCAAATGAAGAAATAAACCAATAGTTAACAAAAATCAATAAAATAATGTCATAATGGCTATGCTCATTTAACTCAGAAAATGATATTATCCTTAATTTTCTTTTCTTTCTTCCTTTTGGGAGAGGGGAGGGCAGGAATGTGAGGCATATAATTTCTCATAGATTATATTTAAACGCTGGGGACCAAAAAGCCAACAGGGCTTTAGCAGTTTAGATTTTTTGGGGAAAGAGGTGTGGGGAGCTGGTTGTAAGCTAACAGTCTGCCTAACCCCCCACCTCACTTGCCTAATTAAGTTGCAAAAGGCTAAGCCCTTCCCCACACCTCCATGTTAAGCTGTGATGCTCAATTCGTTTGTACTCATCCTACCCCTTATGTCCCCCGGAAAAACTGGAGGCAAGTTTCTTCTTTGTGTGAAGTTAAGATGATATGTATGGTGGGGGTTTTCTGCACATGGTAAAATTCTTGGATTGCCTTGAAAACGTGATCAGAGATCTCATTGATTTGCTAATGGCCTACTTTACCTATAAATAAAGCAAGATGTGGTTTTTGAGCATGCTCTGTTCTTGCCAGCAGCAATTGTCCTCTCGAACCCATCCTTTTATTCTTTAAGTGTATTTTCTTAATTCCATGCCATTCCCACTCAGAACCTGGAATTACTAGCCACACTGGTTCACAGCATTTAAACAAAATACAGTTTTTTGAATGTGCTCACATGTTTAATTGGGATAATTTCAGATCTGATAAGAAAGTCCTAGATGTCCTTAATTCTTGTCAACTGCTTGAAAGTAAAAAGATACTTTATTCTAAAGTTAGAAATAAATGTGGGCTGTGGGGAAAACTAAAAAAAAAAAAAAAAAGGTGAGGCCTTGGCAGGTTGGCTCAGTGGTAGAGTGTTGGCCCGGTGTGTGAAAGTCCCAGGCTCGATTTCTGGTCAGAGCACACAGGAGAGGCGCCCATCTGCTTCTCCACCCCTCCCCCTCTCCTTCCTCTCTATCTCACTCTTCACCTCCTGCAGCCAAGGCTCCATTGGAGCAAAGTTGGCCCCGGCACTGAGGATGGCTCTATGGCCTCCGCCTCAGGCACTAGAATGGCTCTGGCTGCAATGGAGTAACGCCCCAGAAGGGCAGAGCATCGCCCCCTGGTGGGCATGCCAGGTGGATCCCGATAGGGCACATGCAGGAGTCTATCTGTCTGCCTCCTCGCTTCTAACTTCAGAAAAACACACACACACACACACACAAAAAAGGTGAGTAGTCACTCTTTCCCCATCTCTGAATAACTTAAGAGTCAGTTTGATGTAACAGATTTTGGAAAACACAAACACATTGCAAGAGATTGATATACTCGTAAACAGTATCAGCAAAACGCAGATCAGTGTATTTATAAATTACATCCAGGAGAAACATTAGGTGAAAGGTAGAAAACTACACCCAGCAGAACTGAGTTGTGCAGGACGCACGCATGCACGCACACACGCACCTCCTCATACCACCACCTGCACCCTCACTCAGTTCACTGTCAAGGCTGAACCAAATTCACCACTTCCAGGTCTCACACTGACCTCCAATTTCAGCAGTCCTTCCATCCACCTTCACAACAACTCACAAAATACTTTTCCAACACCCACTTCCAGAGGTTCACTTCACGTCTTTTTCAAGGTAAAGTGCCATATTTATTTTAATATCCAAGTATTTAATAACCATTTAACTTGTGTAAAACTGCTTTTTATTAGGTTTCTATCTTTATTTTTGTGCCTCTAACCCTGTTTTCCATGTAAGCCTCAAGGCTTTTATTTGACAATTATGCACAACAGTGATACTTACAACATAGATGTGCATTAAAGCAAAATTCACTGTATTCTATTATGAGCTCCAGTTCATCAAAATTATATTTCAAATCCAAAATACAAGTTATCTGCCAAAACACAGCGCCAGTGTGCAGGATTCTCTTACATTAATTTTAAGCATTCTGTATAGAATTTTACATTTCTCAAATAGCTCTTGGAATAACTATCTAGGAAAAAAATGAGTTATAAGCAGCATGTGATTAATAAGCTCTAAGTTACTAAATTAAAAAACAGAACTATCACTTTCAAAAGATATTAAGCACAGTAAATTAGATCAGGCATTTAATTTAGTGACACTTGAACCTTTTTAAAAAATGTATTGATTTAAGAGACAAAAAGAGACAGAAGACCATCAATAGGTTGTCCCACTTACGCATTCATTGGCTGATTCTTGAATGTGCCCTAACCAAAGTTCGACATGCAACCTTGGCAAACTGGGTCCCCACTCTAATCAACTGAGCTACACCACCAGGGCCAGAAGTCTTCATATTTCAAATACATATTTAACTTAACCTGAAGAGAATCCACTAGCATACCTCTCTCCACACTTTTATTTATTCACTGGGTGCTTCTCATACTTGCCTTGACTGGGGCAGGGGAGTCCACCTGAGCCAGTAACCCCTTGCTCAAGCCAGTGACCTTGGGTTTCAAGCCAGTGACATCTGGGCTCAAGACAGCGACCAAGGAGCCATGTCTATGACCCCAGGCTCAAGTTGGTAAGCCTGAGCTCAAGGCAAATGAGCCCGTGCTCAAGCTGGTGACCTCAGGGTTTTGAACCTGGGTCCTCAGCGTCCCAGGTAGACGCTCTATCTACTGCACCACCATCTGGTCAGGTGTCTAAGCAATCTTTAAAAGAAAAAACATTAACTGCAGAACCGCAAAATTTTTTACTATGACATATACAAAGTACTTTGTTTTGGGTGTTGTTTTTTTTTAAAAAAAACCCAACCAGTATTCACTCTTAGAATTACACTAAGTCCCCTAATTACAAACATCTGACTTATGTACAACTCGCACTTATGAATGGAGCACCATAAAGACTATCAGTAATCAAGTGCAGTTTGATATCAGTGTAAAAGATATGAGTTACTTGACTCCCATGGCAAAGAACTAACCAGTGAATACCTTATGGAACTACAGCAGCAAATGATAGCATTTAGGAAAGAAAACAGGTATCTGCCAACTCTAGAACCAAAAAAGTTTTCTGCAGTTAGCTGACGCTTTTCATCTCATTGAAGCAGGAATGGCAAAGTTAGAACAGCAAGATCCTGCCTAATACAGAGAGGTTCACCAAAGTTTACCATACAGCTAAGGAAGGCCTGAGATGCTACAGGGCCATTTATGATGAGAAAAAGAAAAGCTCTGTACAACCCCCCCTTGATGCTACTTCAAGAAACTAATTGCAGCAGCAGAATCAAACCCTATCTAATACCAGTCCCATCCTCTCCAACAAGTCCATTAGCTTCTGTATCATCCAAGATTGTTTAAGGTTGTATTTGAAAATGTTCAAGTACTTATAGGCACAGAAAGGTAAAATTGAATACTGTGTTAAGACAAGCATCTGTTGTACTCAATAGGTAAATCTACCTGTTCCAACTTACAAATTCAGCTTAAGAAAAAACCTACGACTGTTCGATACCCTGGGCTTGCCTGGTCAAGGCACATATGGGAGTTGATGCTTCCTGCTCCTCCCCTTTCTCCCTTTCTCTCTCTCTCCTCTCTGAAAATTGAATAAATAAAATCTAAAAAAAAAAAAAAAAAGAAAAAAACCTAGAGTCTATCTTATTTGTAACCTGGGGACTGTTTGTATTCTTTAAATAATTATGAGATAGCAAAAAATATTCTAAAAGGTAATGACTATTCCTGATTATAAAAGGAGAACACACCAGTGATAAATAGTTGGAAAAAAACTTCCTTTCCCCTTCTACAAAAAAAAGCTTACCTATTTTATTCAGTACACAAAATAAGCCTTCTTTATTAGATTCCATTACATAACAAACTAATTTAGCAAAGAATTTTTTTAGTGCCAGGAAGGTATCTAATTTTCGAAAGTGCAAAGAAAAATTAAAAATATTTTATTCTAGCAACTGTTTTTATAACTATGTAAAATAATGAATACATGTTAACTGATAAGGAAAAAAAAGTTGATTAGAAAAAAACTAACCTTTCTTTGGTTATCTAGTTTTTATTTTTATTTGTAACTTGAAACTAAACAACCTATAATGCAGCGGTTCTCAACCTATTTCCAATGGCTTTAGGCGACCCCTGTGTTTTGGTCGTTAGACCCCCGACAGGGTCGCGACCCACAGGTTGAGAACTGCTGCTATAATGGCATTTTTTTCTAGGCCAAATATTTGTGGTGGAAAAAAAAAAAGTGCCGATGCTGCTTTTGCACCTTATTGGAATATTAGAAGACTCTCTTAGCCAGTACCAAAGATGGAAACTACAAGTTTCCAGTTTTCTAACACCTCAGGCAACCTACTTACTTAGTAAGCAAAGCAACTTAAGGATGGCTGTAGTACATTGCCTCCATTCAGGTCAGTTAAGACCAAAAGTATTTGCCTACAAGAACATCAAGAACAATAAAACAAGAACAATAAAATTTCATATAGTCTGATGCCACCTATTTCTTTTAGTTTGAAGCAATATTCCAAAACATATGCTTCAGACCTGTGATTATTTTTTCTCCCAAATCAGTACCAAGAAATTGAACGTATTATCTTGAGTGCAGATGTTCCTGGTAGGGTCATTCAAACTGAGCAAAGGCTCACGAGTTTACTCCTGAAAATAAAGCATCCTCAGCTTACTTTCAGGAAGTAGGCTAGAAATCATTTCTCAGTTTCAGTATGAGGTCCTCAACCCCTTTCCTCCCTAAGCTATGAAAGGGTCACTTCACTGGCAGCAGTGAGTTACTCAGGCTGAATGGAATGGCGGGGACATTTAAGGTACAGAGGCAGAGAATCTGAAACACAGAACTTCTGCAAGCTTCAAAGGACCATGTTACATGAACCACCTCAGTTTATAAATAAGTAGGAAACCCAGTAAGATTGATCAATTGCCCACAATCATATATCTAGCAAGATATTCTTTTGACAAAACATGTCTGGGTTAAAATTCAGTTCTCTGAATAGGCAATTAACTAAAATTTCCACTTCATAAAATAGAACCCCTATAAACCTCTACAATGTAATTGAGATTTTAGACCTTGCTTTCTTTACAACAAACCTATGTGGTCACAAACTGATACACTTTATATTGCAAATGAATGAAACCCTTTTAATATGTGCCATCACCATTTATAGAAATGAACTTGTTATAAGGAAGCCTCTGGTAAATATAAAGTGAACTGACCTGTAGTCTTGATAACAACTTATTTGGTTATTTTTAGCAACTCCTTTAAAATGTGTTATTATATTTTTAAATTACAGATCACCAAAGGTATTTAATGTTTAAGTCTTTTCTCTGAGGAAGAAAAACAAATTCCAAAACAGTACATAGGTTTTCTTCCCCTGTGTTTTTGGCTCTGAGGAAAATAACTATCCCCAGCTTACTTTCAGGAAGTAGGCTAGAAATCATTTCTCAAGTTTCAGTATGAGGTCCTCAACCCCTTTCCTCCCTAAGCTATGAAGGTGTTGTTTAATAACACCTGGCATTTAAACTAGCTAATAGATAATATTGCACATAATGAATTGAATAAGTTCTGAACTGTTTATATATTTCTTTGTATAAAGTAACAAAATATGTAATTATCCTGCACTTAAGAAACTTCATATATCCTGCCACAAAAGAAAAAAGGTACATTTATTCCATTAAAAAAAAATACCACACCATTAACCAACTGAAATAAGGACCTAAACTAGGTATTTAATAGCCTAATAGTGAACGTTACTATAACTTGCCTCTGTTCTAACTTGACTATGATTATAAATTTTACTCAGCCTGATTCCAATTTTGTAATCCACTTGAGGAAAAGGAGTAACAATTAGAACTTTTAAAAAAGAAAGAACTTTCCTTCCTCTTCAGTGATTTCAACATCTTACTAGAAGATACGGCTATTAAGATGAGAAGTCTTTTCAAACATGCCAAAATGTATGCATTCAAAAATAACATTCTGTACTTGTTGACTACATTTCTGAAAACATCTAAAAGTCAGCCAGAGTGAATCAGGTCAATGAATAAAGCTTGAAAAAAGCTGATTTGGATTTTAATGGGGGAAAGAGGAGCTTATTTAATTTTTTTTAAAGCACAATTTTTCTTCAGTGACTCCGAATGCAACGTGAAATGAAGAACACAAAACTGTGCTGATCTACAATAGACAATGGCCCGAGCACCGTCTGTCATACAGAGTAACATGTAGTTTTGTTATGAGCCTGAAAAATTAATATTTATTGCTTTTAATCATATATAATATGGTTCTGATTGTAATTCTTCTAGGATTAAGTTATAATAAAGAGATTATAATAAGAATAAAGCATCGTGTTGCCCTGGCCGGTTGGCTCAGCGGTAGAGCGTCGGCCTGGCGTGTGGGGGACCCGGGTTCGATTTCCGGCCAGGGCACATAAGAGAAACGCCCATTTGCTTCTCCACCCCCACCCCCTCCTTCCTCTCTGTCTCTCTCTTCCCCTCCCGCAGCCAAGGCTCCATTGGAGCAAAGATGGCCCAGGTGCTGGGGATGGCTCCTTGGCCTCTGCCCCAGGCGCTAGAGTGGCTCTGGTAGCGGCAGAGCATCGCCCCCTGGTGGGCAGAGCGTCACCCCCTGGTGGGCGTGCCAGGTGGATCCCAGTCGGGCTCATGCGGGAGTCAGTCTGACTGTCTCTCCCCGTTTCTAGCTTCAGAAAAATACAAAAAAAAAAAAAAAGAATAGAGCATCGTGTTAACACCATAAAGAAAGAAGAGTAAATCCAGAATATGGGACATTCTACGAGGTAACTAGTGTTTTAAAAAGTCAATGTCACAAAGAGGAAAAAAAGAAAATTAATCTAGATTAACAGAATAAAGGGACATAAAAATGTAGTATATATATTCCTAGATTTTTAAAAATATATACACAGTACAAATTTGGGGATATTTGCTCACAGACATTAAAGAATTACTGCTAATTTCCTTAGATGTATGTACTTACCCATAGGAGAATGTACTTATCCTTATAGATACAATGTCTATAATTTGTCTATTCACACAATAAAATGTGTGTATACAGACACATCTACATACATCACCATGTACATTGTATATATAAACATACAGAAAGAAACAAAGCAACTGTGACAATATTAATGATCAGTGAATCTAGATGAAGAGTATTTGGGTGTTCAATGCATCATTCTTTCGATCTTTCTGTAGGTCTGAAAATTATCATTATAAAATGTTGATGGTAAAAGCACCACTTACAATGTCAGGTATTTCAAGGGGCCACCTTAGTAATATCTTACTCCCTTTCTCTGTTTAACTTTAACATCTAAAACAGTGATCCCCAAATTGAGTATATACACATTTTAGGGTATAGACTAAAAGAACCAGGGATAAGGAAGATTTGAGTAAATTGTTCTTCATCCCTCCCTCCCTTTTCTTTCTCTTTTCTTCTTTATTTTTTTAATTTATTGATTTTAGAGCAAGAGAAAGGGAGAGAGAAAGAAACATTAGTCTGTTCCTATATGTGCCCTGCCCAGGTATAGAAACGGTAACCTCTGTGCTTCAGAGTACAGCTCTAACCAACAGAGCTATCTGGCCAGGGCTTGAATTTCTATTAATAATTTTTTCGTCTACCCTGTAAAGACTTCTATTTTTTTTTTGGTATGTTTTATAAGGTACAATATATATTTATAAAGAACTTGTATAGTTTGTAAATGTATTCATACATAGTTTGAGGCTAAATACTCAAAAATATTTGTTTACTGATGAAGGTATCAGATCAAAAAACTTGGATACTACTTTTTTAAAAATAGACCAAACTTTTTTTTTGTATTTTTCCAAAATTAGAAGTGGGGGGGGGGGCAGTCAGCAGTCAGACTCCCGCATGCGCCAATTGGACTCCACCAGGCAAGCCCACCAGGAGCCGATGCTCTGCCCGTCTGAGACATTGCTTCATTGTGGCTGGAGCCATTCTAACACCTGAGGCGGAGGCCATGGAGCCATCCTCAGCACCCGGGCCAACTTTGCTCCAATGGAGCCTTGGCTGCAGAAGGGTAAGAGAGAGACAGAGAGAAAGGAGAGGGGGAAGTGTGGAAAAGCAGATGGGCACTTCTCCTGTGTGCCCTGGCCAGGAATTTGAACCCGGGACTTCTACATGCCTGACCGACACTCTACCACTAAGCCAACTAGCCAGGGCATAGATCAAACTATTTTTAAAACTCTCGACCACCAAAAGATCATTAAAACCAGTACCTTTAACTTTTGTCCTGGGGCTTGCCAACTCTTATTAATATGTAATCCTTAACAGGAATTCTATGAGTGTGTAAGAAGCAGCAAACAGACAATGATGTAGTGGGAAGGAGTAGCATAAGCTAGTCAGGAAATCATCTAAGTTCAGTAAGACCATCAATTATCACCATAACACATTAAGTTTTGTTAAGCAAGGAACTCTGAAATTTTAAATACTGAGATTTAAAATGCTCTAAAACATCATGAGAAAAAAAACTGTTGAAGCCTGAAAAACTTCAGAAAAAAATTACTAAGTTTTATAGTTTTAAAGGAAAATCATACTAAAAAAGAATGCATAAAACTCAAGACAGCTTTGCTTAAAATTCAGGGAGGCATATGCCATTACATATAGTATATAAAATAATCTAGATACTTGACAAGAACACTTAATCAAACCATGATTCTAAAATAAAAGATGACTAAACATAGGCCTTTAATAATCTATTTAGGTAAGTTTCTCCTATATATTTTATTCTAAGGGGTACAAGCAGTTACTATTTTTTAATTAGAAAATTATACAAAAATGAAAAATTTAAACAATTATGTAATAAATAAAAACCTATAAGTATTAGTATAATTGGTAAGTAAACCAAGGAAATATATAAAAAAAAGAAACCTGATCTTCATATACTAAACAGATAAAAAATTGACCAAATTATATCAATGGACCTCATTTTAGAACATAATTTATATAGTTTTAATAGTTGCATAGTTTCTCATATAGGGCACTAATCTGTTTTATATAAACTTGAAGCTTTGGACTCAAGATATTTTCAAGCTGAATTATATA
Source organism: Saccopteryx bilineata (assembly GCF_036850765.1). NCBI lineage: Eukaryota > Metazoa > Chordata > Mammalia > Chiroptera > Emballonuridae > Saccopteryx > Saccopteryx bilineata. The sequence goes on from NC_089494.1 coordinate 155,896,491, forward strand.
TGTCATATATGAAAAGTATATCAGAAAAGAATATTAGTGGTCTATTAAGCACTTTAAGTACAAAAATTAAGAGGTACAGAAACAAAGTGCCTGAAGCTTTAATAAAGAAGAGAATCTCTAGGCACATAACACAGTCCCTAACAGAAAGACAGGTAATGGTCAAAGGGGAGCAGAGTTAGGAAGGACTGTAAAATCACAGGAAGTATGTAATATATTGCTCCTAGTAGGTTCAGGGCATTGCTATATTATTACATTCAACTGGCATGGGGTATGTTGGTTATTATGCTAGATAGTAAGTGAACTGAATTTTCCCACTTAGATGTCACTTGTTTATGGATGAACACTAACTTTATAAAGAAAATAAACTGAGAAAATTTGCTTCACAGAAATTCACATTATAGTTAGTTCATTTTACAAATAATTCTATTCCTTAAAAAAAGGACTGTTTTTTGAAAGTATAACATGTATGCTGGTCTCAGAACAAAATCACTGTTTTTGTTCTGCTCCTAACTGGTCCTTTCCTATTTCTGTCCTTACCACGTCATCTAAAAGACTGAAAACCCAGTGGTTCCTTTTCATTATAATTTTCCCATCTGGTATTTCTATAGCTAACATATGAAAAGTACAAACTAATATAGTATCAGTTTTAAGTATTCATCACTAAAACCTTTATAAGTATACTAATATAATAGGTAAAGAAATGTACAGCATTCTAATAAGGGTAGCTTTTCTTCACTTTACCAGTCTCTGACTCTTACAGGGTAAAAAGCAAATAAGAGAATATGTACTTGATCTTACAGCATGATAGATATTAAAATAAAATGGGAAAATGATACATTTGTCACTGGTAAATAGAAATTCATTAAAAGACAGAAAAATAAAATATGATGGAAAAACTATATCAATTAAACTAGAATACTCAAATTGAAATAAAGACTATGATCTATTTGGCAATGTTTATCAAAAAACAACATATTAAATTTTTTTTGATGTAAAGTTTGAATTCAAATTTTAAAATTTCTATTGGAGGGCAACATACTCTTAAGTCAGGAAAACACAACACCAGGGTAAAACACTTATGTTGAAGACGGTACTTGGAATTTGCAACTGTAATTTGGTCATCATTAAGATTCCTTGCCAAAGATGGAATCATTTGTCAAAGGGAAAGAAGACAGTTACCTGATTATAATGGTCTTAGAAAATACAAATTAAATTTTCATTTATGGTGTAAAATCTGTTAAATCAGTTCATTTAATATGATGTTCAACTCAATTTTTTAATTGTTTAAATAGTGTTAAATATTAAATAACAGTACAACACAACCAGGGAAAATTTAAATATTGAAGGAAATTAAAATGTCACTGGAAAACATATTTCATGTGGGTTAAAAAAAAGTATCCATTGAAAAATATTCCTAATCAGGAAGCCAACAGAATTCCACTAAAACTTTAAAAAGTTGAGAGTAGCCCCATAATCTGTTTTGAAATATAAGAATAAACATACAAACTGTTAAGTAAAGCCAGGAATATTGATTACTTTGAAACATCTGCTTATATCCATTTTAATGAAGAAGTAAAGGATACAATGTGTTAAAGACATATTTAAAAGACTAGTAGTGGGATAAGACAAACGAATCATTTTTTTTATATCCCAAATAATTCCAGTGACTCTGAAAGTGTAGTGTACTCAGTTCCTTTCCAGTTTAAATTTTCTACCCGCTGCCTCTATCTTTGGTGTCACTGCCACCAATAAACACAGTATACAGTTTACAAACCTAATTACTATCTTCAACTAGGAAAAGGTAAATCAACATTATTTCTTTAAAAATAAGATATAATGATCCTACTTAATTTTGTCTCATGGTCCCACAATATTCTGAAATATCATGCCAAATGTGAAAGTTTAAAAGGGAACATCATTGGCTATAACTGCACCAAAAATGTAGCTACTGTATGCTGGTGTGATGACAGCTAGTAGTATGTAGAGGCTACAGAAAGCATAATGCACATGTTTAGCTTACAATCAAAGGGAAGTTCAGTTTAATATAAAACTGAAACGTGACAATGAGTGCCTTCATGTCAATATGTTACAGCTTTGTTCTCTTGCAGTTTAAAAGGACAGTGTAATTATCTTTAATTTACACAAAACATTATGAAACGTGGTAGTTGTTCATGATTAAAATAAAATAGCAATGTAAATTAATTTAACAGTGTTAAATATATTCACATGATCACCACTGTGATTCAAAATAGCCACTAATGAAGTTACACAGCATATATGTACACAACATTTGCCACAACAATTTTTGTAAGTTTGACTTTTTGCAGACCAGGTAATTTTATGAGACAAATAATCTTGTATCAAGTCTTCCATATTATGAAAGGAATTAAATGTTTTAAGTAGTTTCATTCCTCTGGGGAAGGCAGGGGGGAGGGGAGAACCTCTAAAAATTTAGTCGGTGCAAATTGAAGACTTCTACTTTTCTTGAATATTTGAACCGGCTGACCAAGACAGATTCCTATAAGCTGAGGATAAACAAACTTTAAGATATCCAAGAATCTTATAACATTGTCAATGACATTTAGCAGGTCAGAGAAGACTCCCAAATCCTATAGCAGAGCCTTCTGAGAATATGGTTGTTGGGGCTGAGGTGGTTGTTGACTGCCTCCTGGTTGAGGCAGTGTTGAGGATGTTAAAGTATAGTTTGGCACATGGGACACACTAGTTCCTGCGTTCTGGTATATAGTGACATCAGCAGTAGCAGCAGCAGGAGGAGGACTGTACACTGCAGCCTGGCTGGAATATGTAGTTCCTTGAACAGAACTGACCATTGAGCTGTGGAAGGGAAAAATACTCAAATCAATATTGACTTACATACTGCTTAGAGATAAGAAAACTATTCTTATCTATATTAAACATCCATTCAATAAATATTTATTTTAAATACCCATAATATGCCAAATATGATGTTATTTTAGGTATTGGGATATAGTAAAAAAGAAGAAGGAAAAAAATTCCCCACCATCATGAAGCTGACATTCAAAAATGATAAATTTGTAATATGTCAAGTGGTAATAACTGGTATGAAGAAAAATAAAGCAGAGTGGGACCAAGAGTTCCTGAGACGAGATTCTGGCTTACGCAGTGTGGCAGGAGAAGGCATTTCAGAGAAGGGAAAATGTAAGCAGAGACCTGAAAAAAGTAAGAGAGGGTATCATGCCGATTATAGTATATAGGAAAACAAGCTGATCAAGCAAAGAGAATGGCAAGCACAAAAGCCTTTGAGAAGAGAAAATGCCAGGCATGTTCAAGGACCAGAAAGGAGGCCATGATGACTGCAGCAGAATGAACAAGGAGGAGAGGACAAAGCAGCAGAAATAAATGGAGTCAGGAGCCATGGAACGCACAGTGCCTCACAGACCACATTAAGGAGTCTGCATTATATGTAAGTGAGATGGAAAGACACTGGTTGATTCTGGACATAAGAATGATGTGATGTGACTTACATTATAATAAGCTCAATGTGGGCCAAAGATGGCAGATAAGGACCACAGTAAAGTTGGGGAGAGAATCAAAGTACAATTTTGGATATACCAAGTGAAGTATCTAGGGGGTTCACCAGAAAAAATCATGAAGAGGCAGTCAGCTCTTCAAGTCTGTAGACAGTGGAGAGGTAAGACTAGAAATACATATTTGGGAGTCATGAGCACACACCTGGTATTCAGAGTCATAGGTCTGAGTAAGATCCCCTTGGAAATAACTACAGAGAAAAAGCAGTCCATATTTTGAGCCCTACACCCAGAAATCAGAAATCAGGAAGACAGAGAAGCACTAGGCAAAGAAAATTGATGAGTGGCAGTAAGGTAAAAGCCAAACAAAGAGAGATGGTCACAGTCAAGTGAAGAAAGTATTTCAAAAACCAAATGACCATATTGGATCTGGCAATATGGAAATCACCAGTCCTTGACTAGAGCAGTTCTGGTAGACTAGGGGAGATGAAAGCCTGTAACCCCATTTCTCTTATTTCCCTGAAAATATACCCCACCACCACATTTCAAGGCTTGGTTTGCATACCCATTCCCACGCTGTGCCTTCCCTCCTGCTGCAACCCATCCGCTGTCAGTGCTCCCGGGCAAGGCGCACTCCACTGTGCACTATCCCATGCCACCAAAAAGTTCCCTCAGACTTGTCTTGACTCGTTGCCTCTGCTTCCTTTCTTCCCTTTCTCAGCCTGATATCTGAGCTTCTACCATGACTAAGACGCTAGTTTAGCTATATAAAGAGAAATACTAACAGCTTTACCATTGAGATTTCCTCCCACGTTTCTATTAAAAATGTAAAACAAACTATAAAATGGGCAATTTTTAAAATATTGCCTACTTATAAACTTTTCTTCAATTGCTAGATTGTTTCTAAATCAACTACTGGAAAACTCAATGCTCTTGCATCCTACACAGATTAAACAATTCATCATTGTAAGTGCTGGTCTTTTACTGCAACATTCCATCAACTAATGTAGCCACTTAAGTAATGCCTAATGGTGTCACACATTATCATTCAATATGTGCTGCTTTGTAAGATAAAGTGTATCTTTCATGGCTCCTACCACAGACTTTAATCCTTTGGTAACGTGTTTTCACAACTCCCCATTTTTGAAGCCATACATTAGCTCATAATAGAAAATCGTTTTATACTCTCAGCTAAGAATAACAGAGCTTGAGCATATTTTCTTGGAAATCTTCCCTTAATGTTGAGGCTCCTAAAGCATCCTGCAAGTACCTTTATTTGTAATTTACATATAATTACAATTTATTTGTATGGTTGCCTCTCCTAGCCAGTAAGTATATTGAGGTTAAGAAACTTTAAGTTAATGGTCAACTAATATGATCAGGGAGCCAAGGATGCTCAATGAAGAATGGATAGTTTCTTCCATAAATGGTCCTGGGAGAACTGGATAACCACATGCAGAAGAATGAAACTGGACTCCTGTCTTACACCATTCACACACACACACAAAAACTTGAAATGGATTAAAGGTCTAAATGTAAGAGTTGAAATACAACCTATAGAAGAAAATATAGGCAACGATTTCCTGTATGGGATAGCAAAAGAACAGGCAACAAAAGCAAAAATCAACAGTGGAACTGCAAAGAGTTTAAACTAAGAAACTTCTGAACAGCAAAAGAAACAATCAAATATTGCAAGTTATATATCTAATAAAGGGTTAACATCCAAAATATATCAAGAACTCACATAACTCAAGAGTAAATAATGACCAGATTAAAAAATAAGCAGAAGAACTAAATACATATTGACCTTGATTTAGAATTAAAAGCTTGAGTCAAATACAGTTGTTTATATGAAAAATAATACATTAATAAATAATAATACAAGAATAAACTCTCACATTCTACTATATTTTTATCCTACACTGTATAACTGTTCTTATATATTAAGTTATACATTTATAAATCCTTTTTAAAACTGCCTGAAAGCCTTTGTGAAGACTTTAAAGAATTTAAAAATACATCTCACTGGCCTAACTACAGTCCTTTAAATTCCCACCTTAAACATTAATTTATCAAATATTTACTGAGTTTCCACTAGGTGTAAAACTCTGTGCTACACAGTATAAACACAAAGGTAAAAGAAATTCGGCTCCAACTCTCAAGACATGATAGCTTAGTAGGGATACTGACAAGTCTAAAGGTGATCACAAGACAGTCCACAGTGTGCTGGGGTCCTCTGACAGCAAGAGAGCAGAACAGTGTTGAAGTGGTGGGAAGGTGCTCTAGTAAAGATGAAGCTAAGAACAAATAAGTAGGAATTAGCCAGACAAAGAGGGCTAAAGATGTCAAGGAAATGCTCTACAGGGAGCGCCTGATGAAGTGCACAAGTGTCTCTTGAGAGGAAATATTAATAGCTACAGTGTATCAGTAGTCAGGCTCCAGAATATAGTGCAGGCCCTGCACCAGGTACTTCACATCTGGAGTGCAGAAGCAGACAGACAGCACAACCCCCAGAGGAGAGCAACAAGGTGTTACAGCTCTAGAGCATGGCATGTTTAAACATCTACCAAATGATTCTCTCATTTACAAGGCCCTGAACTAAGAAAGGGTCTCAAGTAATCTCCAAGAACAAGGTAGCTAGAGAGCATGTGATATAGTAACTGACTAGCTGGGAAAGAGGCAGCACTTCTGGAAGACAATAAAATATCTAAGAGGTTCCTACATACCTCATGCACATTGGCTGATTTTTCTCTTTTTTTTTTAAGATTTTATTTATTCATTATAGAGAGGGGGAGAGAGAGAGAGAGAGAAGGGGGGAGGAGCAGAAAGCATCAACTACCATATGTGCCTTGACCAGCCAAGCCCACGGCTTTGAACCAGCAACATCAGCATTTCCAGGTTGATGCTTTATCCACTGCGCCACCACTGGTCACAATACCTACCTATTCTCGCTTTGTATCTGGTTTTTAAGGCAGTATGCTACTTTTTAAACAATAGCTGCTCTCTACCTGTTTGCTTTACTCCAAGTAAGGGTATTCATTTTTACCAAATTTCAACTTAAAATAAAAAGTCTTAGGACAGGAAAAGCTACACCTTTCTTTTTCTGAGCTACTTTCAGTAGAAAAAACCCTGTTTTTTAATGCCATTTAATAAGCCTCCTCGTTGCCCTCTTTTTAAATATCATTTCACGATACTAGATGTGACCACAAAGTAAAGTTTGCAAATCCCTAAGCATTCTGAGTGTGACTCTTTTAAGGATGAGTACTACAACAGTAAGGGAAGTATAGGAGCATTCCTGGCAACTTCAAAGCTGAAGAAAAGGATTCTAGAAACTTTTGTGCCTGTGCCCTGAAGAAATTTCTATTATGAGTCAGAATATCATGTCTTCTAGAATTACACACTGGTGAATTCTACGCCTACTTTTGTTTTGAGGGCAAGACTTCAGCTTAGATTCACACTGAAGCAGACAGGAATTTATGTATTTTAAATTACATAATATTTAATCATTTAACTACATGATAGAGAGCATTATAAGTAAATGCCTGTCATTTTACATTCAGATACTTGCCCCATGAACCACAGGGGCAACTAGTTTCTTGCATCATCTGTCTTCAAATGATTCAGCTTGCTGTGGTATATACTAAATTCCAACACACAGCAAAGTGAAGGAAATACATATCTTTAAGAGATAGCCCAGAACCATATATCCTGAAATAATGATAACAAAAACAAGTATAAAAGATATTTTATACTTGAGGAAAACAATAGTTATCAAATCTAAGTTTCATTAAAGTCCTTAGCAAATACCATTATAGACTCAAGAACAAATTATGACAGAACCAGAAAAAGCAATTCGATGAGTCAGTCAGAGGACTGGCTTGCTGGCTAGCACTGCTATCCCGCAGGGGCTCCTATAGAACCCACTCATCCCCACAAACAGGGCTAACCATCTGCTATCAGTGATGACATGTGTTCTGGAGTTCTCTTATCCAGTTCTTATGGTTCCAGATGATCAAGGGCACTTAAGAATTTTAACAGTATTAACCCCAAATGACTGTCAATAATCAAATTACTTAGGGTAGGAAGCCTGCGTCTGCTGACTAGGAAGGGCTGGGCTTGCAGATGGTGGAACTGTGCCTTGGCTGAGAGAAGACAGCTGCTCTGGGGGAAGACTGTAGCTCTGGAGATGGCTCATCTGGGCACTCCCTGCAACCAGGTAAGCACCGCTCTGAGGAGGCCCTGGATACACCTAGAACAGTTCATGATAACACACATTAGATTTTCTAAGATTTTAACAGATATGCCAAAATCTCTGTAGAGGCATTCAGTTACAAAATAATAATAATAATAATAATAATAATAATAATAATTACATCCCTGAAGTAGATTTTTATAGTTACTTCTGTTAGGCATTTAAAAAAATATTTTTGCTGAAGCTGACTTCTGATGATTTTTCTTCTTAAACATTGGCTAAACTCATGTTTATCTCTACCCAGAAGCAGTAAAGGAACTTACCTTAAAATTTTATACTAATATAATCTTTCTCCATGTTGATATTTTAAGTACTTCCCTTAAAGAAACCTCAAAAGATGTTTAAGAAGTATCTCTGAATTCCTTGTTTTTACATCAATCGACTGAGTTTTGTTTCTATATAATTAGATTTCCTAAATTAAACTTTACTGAACACAGAGCAAACTACCTTTATAAAGCAAAGGTCATTCAGCAAATCTTTTTGTAAAGGCCCAGATAGTAAACACTGTAGGCTTTTTGGGCCATATGGTCTCTGTCACAAGTACTAAAGTTGACCCATACTGAAGGCAGCCAGAAACATTTCATAAATAAAAGAGAAAGGCTGTGTTCCAAAAAAAGTTTATTTAAACAGATGGGAAGCTGCATTTGGTCCTTGGGCCCTTGTTTGCTTCTTCTTACATCTGAAACTATACTTGTTTGACTCTGAAGAGACTGAAATCTTAAATCCCCAAAGTCTAAATCACACACCATGTTCTAGTTTTCTGTACTGCTTATTTGATTCCTCTATCTCACATGTTTGAGAAGAGAATCCACTCCATGCAGGAAGGCTCTCCCACAATCATCAGGAGACAAGACAATCACCGCAGCTCTTCTCCTAAGAATCTAAAAGCATCACCAAGCATCAGAATCCAAAAGATCCTCATGACAGCTATCTCAGTGCTCATAAAAGCAGTATTTTTGTTTTGCAAACTGAACTTGAAGGGCTTCTTTTTTGGACCAAATTGAGATCAAAATCTGTGAGCAAGTGTCATCTAGCCACACACTACTCAGGCCTGGCTGCTCATCTCTAGGGTTATAGCCCTTCATTTCAGAGAAAATGGACCATGCTTAAAGAAAACAACTAGCCTCTACAATGTCTGTGCCACTCCCATGGATAAATGGAGTGCCTGGCTGACTACTCCTTGTCCCCTGAACTTACTGAGTTTGTGAGAAAGGAACTCTTCCAACAGCTGCCTGAGATGGAGAGGGCAAGGGCTTTGGACTGCATTACATGTGCTATGTAAGGGGAGGGGGGAGTCCAGATGAAAGCAGCTCAGTGTAAAACCACAAACAGCAGGTACTCAGAAGAACTCAGTAATAATCACTATTTAGCCAGAGAATTAGATATAAAGCTTTAAGAAATATACAGATGTTTGGGCCTCCCTCCTGAAGATTAAGATTCAATAGATCGGGGGTGGAACCAAAGCATCTGTAGTTTTTCAAAAAGCCTGATGGGTGATTGTGATGCATACACCTGCAGGAATATAATATTTTTTAAAAAGAACTATTGGTAAATTGTATACTATACATTGTACTTATCAAATAAAAAAAATCTTTTAAAATCTATTTTTATTCAAATATTACTTTTAGAAAGTTTCATATTTTACAAAAACACAGCTATTCCAAATAATGTCAAATATATATGAGAATTTGAAAAGATATACTTGCGTTTTTTAAAGCTTACCTGAGAAGTAGAAACCGCAGATGACTGCATATAATACTGCTGATTTTGTAATTTTGCATACATGGAATACATTGGGTCTTCATTCATTAACTTGGTATACAGTGAAAGTGCTTCCATCACTTTAACATTAAGTTCTGACAGTTCTGAGTGTTTTCTGAAATATTATACAATAATTGGAAACATAACTGCTATTTAAATAATACAATGCTCTAAGACATTATCAAAATAACAAAAGGTGGAACAAGTAGACCCTATTAAAAATTTAACCTGTAACAGAAAATTTCCTATATTTTAGCTGCAGGGCAATCAAAACCAAGATTTAGGTACTGTGCTGGGAGAGCTTACTGTACTTGACTTTACTCTGCAATATTTAGGTTTCCCTAAATGTCTAGGTTTCCCTAGATAATAACAGATGGGTCATTTGGGCTCTGGTAATGCTATTTATAGCAAACATGATTATAATAGTTAACTCTTATTTTCCAAAAGACTAATATATTGAAGGTCAAATAAATCCTCACTTAAAAAAAAAGAGAGTTGAGTCTAATTCTAATTCCCACATCTAGTAGAAAATAAGTATATAAAAACAAAAATAAACCAGACCCCGGACAGTTGTCTCAGTGGATAGAACAATGGCCTGATGTATGTATGTACTGGGTTTAATTCTCAGTCAGGGCACACAAGAGAAGCGACCCTCTGCTTCTCTCCTTCTTCCTCTCCCTCTCCCCTTTCTCTTCCTCTCTTCCCCCACCCCCTGCAGCCAGGGGCTTGATTGGTTTGAGCATCACCCCAGGCACTGAGGATAGCTTGAATGGTCACCAAGTCAGTCTCAGGTGCTAAAAATAGCTCATCTGATTTGAGCACTGGCCCAAGACAAGGGTTGTCAGGTAGATACTGGTGGGGGTGCATGCAGAAATATGCCAATCTCCCCTCCTTTCACTTAAAAAAAAATAAATAAATAAAATAGAACTTAAAAAATTAAAACAGAAGAAAATAAACAATATCAATAAAATAAAATGGCAGCTTTATCCCAGTATCCAGTTTACAGAGAACCTCAGGGAAGAAGGTGCACAATAGAGAGCGCATGCTCTTTCACCTGTCAATGTCTTCCAGCTTTTCATCAATGAGAGGTCCCATCTGGTGACACATTGCTAATATGACAAGATTTAAAGAAATATAAGAAAACACATCAAAGAAAGCAAATCTCTGATTTGATATTCATATAACTAAAAAATTATAAGATATAATTGGAAATAATAAAAATCATTAATAAACTTCAGTTCAGAGAACCCAAAATTTTCTTGACCTCAAAAATATTAAAATATTAATTATTTATTTTATAACACTCTCAACTGTTGAAAAAATATTTGAGTATTTTGAATATTTAATTTGGAAGAAAAGTATAAAAATGTGAATTCTACCAAAGGTTTAAATGGCATATAAATGAGACTGGGTCACAGAAGAGTGAGAAATGTTAACATTTTTTATATCATTCTCAATTTTATTTAAATATAAGCCACTCTGAAACAGAACAGCAGCTATAACCTCTAATTATCCTTTATTTGCAAAGTAAATGAAAAACAAGGTTTACCTTCAAGATGAAGTAACTCTGGAAGATCTGGTTGATCATCACTGGGATCTGTACTTTGCAACATCTGTAGCAATTGGTCCATTTTGTCCTACAGAAATTAAATAGTTAATGTGGAAAGCAACAAACTGTGATATATTCTCTCTGCTAATTAGATAATGAATAGAGAACTTTTGTAATTCACAGATATGGGGACTCAGATTTTGTTATGTATTTAGTATCCGTGAACTTTCTTTTAAGTACAATGTGAATCCAGAGCCTTGAAAGCTCAATCTACTTATTTTTGAACCTGCCAACAGAGATTCTCTTAAATGAAAGAGAGAGCCACATTTACACTGACAACTTGTAAGTTCTTCAATCTCTTATGTCACTTTGTTTTAAAGCAGCTGTAGATTTGACATGCTGACAAGTGTAACCTCTCTCTCAAGATGGCATTATTTATGACTACTAACAACTCAGTTATTCTTCCCCAGGGTGAATGCACCAGCTGTTTTAGAAAGGCATACCTCAGCTATATTACAGATGTTCTCTTTCTAAATAGGGGAGTAAGGGCTTAGTCTACATTTTCTTTCCACCAATGTTTCAGTTTATGATTTTTCTATTCTCCTATGTGGGAAAGGCTGGAAGGCATCTCAAGGCAATGACTTAAATCTATATATTACCAAATCATTTATAATAACCAAGGGAACTGATAAAAGCATCATTACAGAAATACCTCTATATATAAGTACATATGTATTTACATGTAGGGTTTTAACAAATCAAATTATAGATCTCACATACAAAAATACCACTGTAATAATTAAAAACTTTTCTCCATGCATGGTTTTTATGTGGTTATGCTAAAACATAGGTACATAAAGTAAATAATGTAAAGACTACCAATTCAAAGCAGTTATTTAAACCAAAACAAAAACTCTTATATAAAAGAACAGTTTGAGAGTTTAATTACTAGAGTGAAAGTGTCACAGCATAAAAGAAACTTCTGAAGTCAAAAAATTTTTATATTTTGAAACAGATACTATTTTTCAATGTAAAAGATTCACAATTTTCACTTTAAATAATCCAAAACAGAAGGCACACATCAGAAAAGTTTGCCTACAGCAAAAAAAAAAAAAAAAAAGTGGGAGTGGGAGTGGGAGGTTAAAATGAGAGTGAGAGTAACTAACACATGGATATTTTTGTTATGTTCACAGAATACTACTCCCAATTTGAAATTACCTATTAGAGAAATAAGGTTTCTTAATAGACCCCTATACAGGCCCTACATGCATTTTCTTATGTATTGCAATCCACAAATTAACTTTCCCGTATCAAGTTGGATACCTGGCTGCTAGCACAGTCTCCAACAAACTATTTCTCTAAAAGAGCTCTTCAAACTGTCTGCCTCTGGCTCCCCTAAGAGAAGGTTACAACCTATCAGTCCATTCACAATTGTAAAGATGACATTTCACTTTTCATCATAAGTTTAAAATGTTACCAAGAATGTAATTTCCAGAGCATTAAATAGACATTTAAAAATAAAAGTTAGGCCCTGGCTGGTTGGCTCAGTGGTAGAGCGTCGGCCTGGCGTGTAGGAGTCCCGGGTTTAATTCCCGGCCAGGGCACACAGGAGAAATGCCCATCTGCTTCTCCACCCCTCCCCCTCTCCTTCCTCTCTGTCTCTCTCTTCCCCTCCCGCAGCCAAGGCTCCACTGGAGCAAAGTTGGCCAGGGCACTGAGAATGGCTCTGTGGCCTCTGCCTCAGGTGCTGGAATGGCTCTGGTTGCAGCAGAGCAACGCCCCAGATGGGCAGAGCATCACCCCCTGGTGGGCATGCCGAGAGGATCCCGGTCGGGCGCATGCAGGAGTCTGTCTGAATGCCTCCCTGTTTCCAACTTCAGAAAAATACCCCCCCAAAAATAAATAAATAAAAGTTACACATTCTTTAAAATTCCCCCAAAATCTCAGAAGTGTCTGTAATAGCAAAAACACTACAAAAAAACCCTGAAAACAACCTTAGTGTCCAACAACAGAATAGTTAAATCATGACATATCCATTCTATAAAATATTAAGCAGAAATTTAAAATAATGAGGTACAACTACATGTGCTGACATGGTAAGAATGGGACTATACTGTTTTTATTTTTATAATAAAGAAATACATGCAATAATTGAACAATTTTTTTAAGACAAAAACATTTCAACTTCAATACTAAGTATGAACCACTCTATGGAGGAAATCACTTACTTCATCAATAAAGGCTTGTTCCGGTTCTGGCTCTATTGTTTCTATCTGAACCTCATCACTGAATTGTACCGTCTTCTTCTCTGTTTTTACTGTAAAACATACAACATTTACCTTTTCTTTATAATACACTTAATTTTTATTTGAGAATACTAAGTTTCAAGAGAGAATTTGAGTTCTTTTTTATGTTCCCCTTAAGATGAGAGATTCAATTTAAAGAATTAGGTTGCAAACATAGGCAATAATGACAGACTTACTTCATGTCAAGATTTCTTAATTTTCTCTTATAAAGATTTTACATTTTCCATAAAAGATACTTTACTAAAATAAGAGGTATAGTTCTGAAACAAAGATTAATCACCTATTACAAAAGAGAGTTTAGTAAACTGGTGAACAGAAAGCAAAATTTCACAATGGCATAAATGAACTCTGCAATTTAAAATAAATCTTTTTAAGTTACCCATTTTTAAAAAAAATTTCATTTCCTAGGCCATACTATTTCAATGCAATGACTTGGAAAGTCAGCTATATGTTTTCTAGTGTGTCACTCAGACTTATTAAGGGAATGACATCCAGGTCAGTCAAGACCTTTATAACAGCCTTACTAGGGATCTGAATTTTCCATTATATGAGCCTATATCTTTTAGTTACAATATTCTTTGCAATGAAAAATGATTGTTAAGGAATCCATAAAACCAATGGCCAGAAATACGTATTTCTCTTGCTTAACAAAGCGAACTTTAAAAATCTAGTTAATATAACATTAACTAGTACATATCAGAATATGATTAACATAGCTATTAATCTTCTCCAAAAGAATACCAACAGCTTAACAGAAATAAACTTTCTCTCTGAATTTTTCATCCTTGTATCAACATGGTAAACCAGTATTTATAAAAATATTAAGAATCAAGATGAAAGGAGGGTGGGCAAGGGGTAAAATTAAGGAAAGGTAATAATATCTATTACATTAAATGTGCTTAATGGAATGCATATTACATTTCCTCCAGTGAATCTACAATACAATACTGAGACATGCCCATTTTATAAATGCGGTTAATAGTGGCTAAGAAAGATTATAAATTCTTCCACAAGTGAAAGTTAATAAATGGCAATACCAGGATTTGAATGCCAATCTATCTGGTTCAGCGAGCTCACACTACTGGAATCTGGTCTGCGATTTTACCTCTGAGAACAAGAAGTCACATCACTTCTATATTCTATGTTGTGTGATCCCATATAAAATGGAATTCATCCCATTCATAAAGCAAAATTCCAATATAAAAAAAAAACAAACAGTTCTAGCTGATTTAATTTTCCTTTGGGGAAAAGGAGACATTTGTTACACATATTTTTGCTTTTTGTATTTTGAGCTATTAACAAGTAGAAAGCTGAGAGAGCAGAATTGTCTGCTATGCATAAGAGACACACGGTAGGCTTCACATCCTAACAGCTGACCATGCACAAATTTACAGTGCTTTGTCTTATATTGTAGGAACTGATACCATTACTATGTACACATGAGTATCTGTATATTGTGTGTGCACATATCTAAAATATTTTATTGCATGTGTAAAAGACAGTGCTTTCATAATATCTAATTGCATCTCCACAACAAAAACAAGCTAGGAGGCCAGGTATTTCTACTTGACACATTAAATGAAGTGGTTTTTGTTTCCTCATAAATGATGATGCTATGAGGATCACGCTAGCACTCCATTTCCAAATTCGAGAACTATATTACATAAATTCTGCTTCTTCTGTTTCTTTTTCATGTGGGTCCAGAGCGAAACATATGAGTTGGAATCCTCATCTAAAGTGCAATGGGAATTTAAAATATAACGGGGAAAGAAATGAGATAGCTACATGATGTTCATCAGCACTTGGATCTCATCCTGAACAGAAAAGTCCGGAACTACCCTATGCTTTCCAACAGTTGATTCAGGACAAGAAAATCCAACCCCCCCCCCCCAAAAAAAAAACAAACAAAACCTACCACCATCAGCCCAGGTTAAAAGTCAATGCAATATGCACTGCCCTTTAAAAAAGGGTCTACAACTTATTTTTGAGGTCTAACAAAAAAGAATTCCAATAAAGGAATGGATATCAGGAATCTGTCTCTATAAAAACAACAATAAGCCTGACCAAGTGATGGCGCAGTGGATAGAGCGTCCGACTGGGACGCGGAGGACCCTGATTAGAAACCTCGAAGTTGGAGCAAGGTTAGAGCAAGGTTCACCAGGTTAAACCCAAAGTCACTGGCTCGAGCAAGGGGGTCACTCGGTCGGCTGTAGCCCTCCAGTCAAGGCACATATGAGAAAGCAATTAATGAACAACTAAGGTGTCGCAATGAAGAGTTGATGCTTCTCATCTCTCTCCATTCCTGTCTCTGTCCCGCTCTCTTGGTAATAATAACTACGAGAGGGCATCATTTATCAAAGATTTGTAATTATGTTTTGTTGTAAAAGCCTTCTCTTGAAAGAGAAGCATTCTTACATTTTTAAAGAAAAGTATCTCTTTATTGTTAACATCTCTCTATGTATACTCTTCTGTATCATTTATTGTATAAATATTCATATATATATATATATAAGGTCTACCGGAAAGTTCTGTCCGTTTCTATCACAAGTTTCGACATGTAAGCACATGTTTATTTGGCGCATGTGTGCCTATTTTTATCACTAAATGTATACATACTGACGTAGCAAATGAACTAAAACAAAGTTGATTCACGTTAGTCTTATGTGTGAAGCGATAGTGTACCCATGGCTACTGATCAAGTTCATTTACGCCACTGTAATTTTTACGAATTTTAACAAGGAAGAAATGCTACAGAAGCATGTCTATCTCATCCATCATATTCCCCAGACTTAGCACCCTCCAACTATCACTTGTTTTTGTCCTTACAAAATTTTTTGAAGGGCAAAAAATTCAAAAATGAAGAAGATATCAAACAAGCACTGGTTCCATTTTTCACATCAAAAGATAAAACATTTTTCAAAAATGGGATATACAAATTGCCCTCACGCTGGCAAGAAACCATTAATAATAATGGCAGTTATATTATTTAATAAAGTTTACTGACGGTAAGAAAAATTTGTATTTTGTTTTATTCCAAAAACGGACAGAACTTTCCGGTAGACATTATATAATCTGCATTCTGATAAGATTCAGTACTTGGTGCTGTTGGAAATAAAAAGATGACTATGACAAAGATCCATTCTTAAAATTCTTGTAAACTAAAAAGACCTAAGCTTCTTGCAGTTTATAACTTTGATTCCTTCTAGTAGTCATTATATAGACAGATGAGATAAGCTGAGATATCCTGCCAGATAACTCTAGTTTACCAACTTACACATAAAAACTCTTTAAATCTAAAAATTCCAATTACTAATAGAAATCTTTCTAGACTAAAACATGTTTCCTTAAACAGAAGGAAGCTTTGACTCAATCTTGATGATTCACACTCATCATTATGAAGATTAATTAAAAGAATATTATGAAAAAATATAGTCAATGGCATAGCAATATTTTGATAGGCTACCACCAGTTAAGATTTCCTGCAACTATTATGCCTGTTAGTAATATCGCTTCCTGCTTGGCCCCACTTTCTAGTTTACTTCTCCTAGTCAGCAAAGATTTGGAAACCAAATAAAAAACTATTTATATGATTAGTCATGGCTGGTTCTGAAGATCTGACCTGAGGGTTTAAGAAAGCTATTAATATTGCCAGAAGCCACAGCTTCCAAATTTGAGGCTAGAACACTAGAGAAATGGTCTCAGTCTTTAAATAGGAAGAGTGCTCCATGAGGTTACACTACATTTGTCACTTAGATCATGATAGTAATGGAAATGCACAACGCATACATTCTGTTAACACTTTTTAATGTGCATTTTCACAACAGCACATATATACACATATGTGTAGGTATACAGATATATATATATATATATATTTTTTTTAAATAGTCCATAGTCTCTCTAAAGATCATCTTGGTAGACAAATGATTGCAATTCTTAGATAATTTCTGTTAAATATTTTACTGACCAGGAACTTGCATTTAAATAAACTCCTGAAGGCACTAACATTTGTAAACCCCCACTCTAGAAAGTTGAGTTTACTCAACTTTCATTAAGAAAAGGATTACCAATTACCATCCATTGACAGACTAGAAAATACTTACTCATTTCTGGTTCAGCAGTGAGATCTGCAGTTACAAAATTAGAGGGGAATAGCCCCATGCCTTGATGGGTCTCACCTTTCCACCAGTTGGGATCACTGTGAGGAACAAAAAAGAATATTTGACTACAAAAAAGATTTTTATTTCTATGAATCTTTCCCTTTTGTAGTGTTAAACTTACATTATTTCCAGATTTGAATGAAATGAATGTATCATTATTACAAATAAAAGATGAGGCCTCAGAGAAAATAGTTATTAAACACACAGTTCTTTATCTTCTGGAAGACTGGTGAATGCTCTGGGGATCTAATATAAGGCTCTGAACTCTCTCCAAAAAAAAAAAAAAAAAAAAGAGATACCTGCACTTAACTGTCAACTTCAGGAGGCTCATGGGCTCCAATATGAGAATCCTTTGTAATAGAATACATGGTAGGATCTCAATCAAGATGTCCATTTTTAAATCAGTGTGCTATCTAGTGCATATCAGCAAATCTTTCCTCACAAGAAAACAGACAACAGATGACATTGTTTATAGCACCAAACACTCATAAGGAGCACACTTCAAAGTTCATATCCATGATCACAACTGTATCCCAGTGTCTAGTATAAGAAAAGCTAGCAAGCACTCAATACTTTTGAATGAATGAATGAATAATCAAAGTTTTGTGTAATATACAGCAAAACAACTCAAAAGTAACTTCCTTTTCTTCCACTCAAGAAATCATATTATAGTATGATATAGAAATAACCATAAATCTATTTGAATTTGTTTTTCAAAATCACTAGAAAAGTTTGGTACTTCACTATCAGTAACTATTTTCATGTATGGAGCTGTAGTAAAAAAGACAGATGCTCTGAATTACCTCCCCATCATAATGTAAATAAATGTATATACCGTATTTTATTAAATATTTTAACACACCATTTGGTCCTTAAAACCCTAGGTCTGTCTTATGGTCAAGTGCATCTTATGGAGCAAAAATACGGTAATTTCATGTAAAATGAATTTGTTCCAAACAAATACAAGCAATACATAAATTCACTATATTCTGTAGTTCTCACAAATTTCATAAATACATATACATATTTTGTATATTTTCTAAAATCTTAACTATTTTATTAATTTAACAATTTATATTATTAGATGGCACCAGAAATGAACAGATTAAACTAGGTCTGCAAAAAAAAAAAAATTAAAACTATTTAAATAGGTAAGAAAAAAATTAAATTACAAAATAAGAATCCAGCCAGTATAACATAAGCAAAGCAACCAATTGTGATACAAAGAAAATACCTGGGTCAATATTTTTTCAAATGCATTTGTTGAAAGCATCCAACAGGAATAATTTGAAACACAAAATATGTCGTATATTTTTATGTGAATGTTAAATCACCTGTCATCAAGAACTGTAATAATTTCTCCAGCTTTAAAAGTCAGTTCATTATCTTCAGCAGCTTCAAAGTCATATATAGCACGAACTTTTCGGCCTTCATGTTGGTGGTTAGTTAAGAGATTGGATGTGCTTGGATACAAAGTGGAAAGAGTGGTGGACTGCTGCCTTTGTTCCTTCAGGGACAACTCAATGGCTAGAAAATAATGGGTTTAAAAAGACCCAAAGTGTTAATATATCCAATATTCCAAAGAAGTATAAAAAAGATCTGAAGGTAAAAGTATTATTTTCTCAAAAGCGTATCTGGAAACTAGGATATATCCTGACATAATAATCTGAACAAATATCATTTTATCAATTTTTTTCATTCATTCACAAGAGAAAGTTCAAAAACATTTAAAAAATTGAACAGCATGATGGCTATTTTTACTGAATGAATACAATTGAAATAATTCTGGGTAATAAAAAGATATAAATATTCACATCCATTTATAAAACTTTA
This sequence comes from Saccopteryx bilineata, assembly GCF_036850765.1. Taxonomy (NCBI): domain Eukaryota; kingdom Metazoa; phylum Chordata; class Mammalia; order Chiroptera; family Emballonuridae; genus Saccopteryx; species Saccopteryx bilineata. The sequence goes on from NC_089494.1 coordinate 155,915,861, forward strand.
ACTGCAGATATCTTTTCTTTTATCTTTTATGTATTCCTATAGCTTAAGTTTACAAAATGATAATCTAAATCACTTGAGAAGAGTCTCAAGCCTCATTGGGGACTTACTAAACAAGAGCCTCAAATGTAGTATAGCTGAGAACCTGTATTTTATTGCTCCAAATATAATTCTTGTACAATCAGTCTAAGAGTTGAAATTTAAAATAACTACAGTATAGTCTCATCTAAAAATTTCCCCAAATAGATTTCAAATGTGTCCCCTCTATCTCCACCACTTCTCCCCCAATGCAGGCCGGCCATCACCATGTGTCATGTAGGCTTTGCCATGTAATGACAGGAATTACCTTGCTTTCAAATCAACCTTTAACCCCTTCTTCCCTCCACCTCTGTTCTAGATTAAAAAAAGACCTAATGAGAAAGTAAAACTTTAAAACTATTATAAGAGAAGAAAGGAAAGTATCTTTTAGGATCTTGAAGTATGAAAAAATATCTTAAGACATAAAAAAGCAAAAATAAAAGCAAAAATTTTGACTATATCAAAATTTAGAACTTGTTCAATTAAATACACCATTATCGAAAATAAATAAATAAATACACCATTATCAATTTAAAGTTTAAGCCAAACTTCAAGAGTAGATATCTACTACAGATATAACAGGCAAAAGATTAGTATCCAAAATAAAGACTTCCTACATGATTATTATATTATTATATTATTTTATGTGAGAGGAGGAAAGATAGTGAGACAGACTCCAGTATATGCCTCAACCAGGATCTATTTGGCAACCTGTCTTGGGCCGATGCTCAAATCAACCAAGCTATTTTTTTTTTTTTTTGTATTTTTCTGAAGCTGGAAACGGGGAGAGACAGTCAGACAGACTCCCGCATGCGACTGGGATCCACCCGGCACGCCCACCAGGGGCTAGGCTCTTCCCACCAGGGGGCGATGCTCTGCCCCTCTGGGATCGCTCTGTTGCGACCAGAGCCACTCTAGTGCCTGGGGCAGAGGCCACAGAGCCATCCCCAGAGCCCGGGCCATCTTTGCTCCAATGGAGCCTCAGCTGCGGGAGGGGAAGAGAGAGACAGAGAGGAAGGAGAGGGGGAGGGGTGGAGAATCAAATGGGCGCTTCTCCTGTGTGCCCTAGCCAGCAATCGAACCCGGGACTTCTGCACGCCAGGCCGATGCTCTACCACTGAGCCAACCGGCCAGGGCCAACCAAGCTATTTTTAACACTTGAGGCTGACATACTTGGACCAACCAAGCTATCCTCAGCACCCAGGGAAACACTTGTATCAATTGAGCTACTGGCCGTGGGAGGGGAAGAGGGAGAAAAAGAGAAGAGGGAAGAGGAGAGAAGCAGATGGTAGCATCTCTTGTGTGCCCTGATGGGAATCGAACCCAGGATGTCCATACACTGGGCTGACACTTTATACCCTGAGCTACTGACCATAGCCAATTATGTTTTTTTAAAAAAAGAATCAGCCTTGGCTGGTTGGCTCAGCAGCAGAGCATCGGCCCAGCGTGTGGAAGTCCTGGGTTCGATTCCCGGTCAGGGCACACAGGAGAAGCACCCTTCTGTTTCTCCACCCTCCCTCCTCTCCTTCCTCTCCTCTTCTAGTCCTACAGCCAAGGCTCCATTGGAGCAAAGTTGGCCTGGGTTGTGAGGACGGTTCCATGGCACTAGAGTGGCTCTGGCTGCACTAGAGTGGCTCTGGCTGCAACAAAGCAACGCCCCAGATGGGCAGAGCATCGCTCTCTTGGTGAGCATGCCAGGTGGATCCCGGTCAGGCGCATGCAGGAGTCTGACTGCCTCCCTGCTTCTAACTTCAGAAAAATACAAAAAAAAAAAAAAAAAATTAAATCAATAGAAAGAGGAACCAGTACAGCTAATAAAAATACAAAAATAAAGAAAACTCAACCTCACTAGTATTTTTTTTTTTTCATTTTTTCATTTTTCTGAAGCTGGAAACGAAGAGAGACAGTCAGACAGACTCCCGCATGCGCCCGACCGGGATCCACCCGGCACGCCCACCAGGGGCGATGCTCTGCCCACCAGGGAGCAATGCTCTCCCCATCCTGGGCATCGCCATATTGCGACCAGAGCCACTCTAGCGCCTGAGGCAGAGGCCACAGAGCCATCCCCAGCGCCCGGGCCATCTCTGCTCCAATGGAGCCTTGGCTGCGGGAGGGGAAGAGAGAGACAGAGAGGAAAGCGCGGCAGAGGGGTGGAGAAGCAAATGGGCGCTTCTCCTGTGTGCCCTGGCCGGGAATCGAACCCGGGTCCTCCGCACGCTAGGCCGACGCTCTACCGCTGAGCCAACCGGCCAGGGCCAACCTCACTAGTATTAAAAGAAATAAAATTTTAAATAATAGGAAATCATTTTGAACTTATCAGATTCATAACACTTAAAAACTCTGACAATGCCAAATGTTGTCAGGAGGTTAAAAATAGTAACAGCTTTCATATATTGTTGATGACGAGGAAAAAATAAAACTATTTAGCAAAGTTGAAGACATGACTTACCCCATGAGCCAACAATAAATACTTCACTTTTAGTCACACAAAATAGGCGCGCACACACATGCAAACACACACGAGAACATGTACAAGGATATTCAATGTGGCATACTTGTTACAGTAAATATCAAAACCAGAAACCCAAATGTCCATCAGTAGGAAGATAAATTACAGTATGTATTTATTAGTATACTGGAATATTACACAGCACTTAAAACAAATAAACATAATTTATACTATATCTGATCATAAATAGATCTCAAATGTTGCATAAAAAATAAGTTGTAGATAGTACCTACAGTATAGTATTTATGGAAAAAAATTGTGTTGGACACAGAAAGTATTTGGTACTATTTATGGATATTTATAGGTAAATTATATAATAAAAATGTTGACTAAAAGGACATACATGGTAGCAGTTGTCTTAAGAGAGGAGAGGGAGAAGTAATACTGAGGAGGGGAACAAAGTAGATTTCAGCTTTAACTGTAAAGTCTTTTCTCTTATATTTTAAAAATCTCTCAGAGGAAAATAATATTAAGTAAGAGACCCATCTTTTAGCTACCATCAGGGACTTAAAGACATACCTTTGGCCAAATCTTCCTCTTCTTTTTTGTTAGCCACAGTACCAGGATCCTTGGCTACTAGAGCTGGGCTTGCTTTTGCTTGTTCAACAGCCTAAGACAAAAAAAGGAACACAACATTTGAGAGTTGATCTCAAACATTCCTACCCCACCTAATCTACAAAGATATAAGATCCTTCTTGTCAATCTAAAACTTCTGAATAAAGAAATACAACTGGAGCACCCAAGAAGAAGCATTAGAATTGGAGAAAAGAGAGAAATTGGATACTTAGAGCCAACATCCTATTAACACTGTCACAGATTTGTGTAAAGAGGTTAAACTCAAAAGAGAAAGACAGTATGCAAACTAAAGAAGAAAGACTACAGATTTAAAAAGTATTTTGCCCCAGCCAGTTGGCTCAATGGTAAAGCATTGACCCAGTGTGTGGAAGTCCCAGGTTTGATTCCTGGTCAGGGCACAAAGGAGAAGTGCCCATCTGCTTCTCCACCCTTACCCCTCCTCTCTCCCTTTCACTCTTCTTCTGCTGCAGCCATGGCTCGATTTATTTGAGCATACTGGCCCCGGGTGCTGAGGATGGCTCCGCGGAGCCTCCTCCTTAGGTGCTAAAAATAGACCATTTGCAAGCATCGGCCCAAAATGGAAGTCGCTGGGTGGATCCTGGTCTGGGCGCATGCAGGAGTCTGTCTCTACTCCTCTCTGCTCACTTTAAAAAAAAAATTAAAAAAAAAAAATTATTTAAAAAAATGTTAAATAAGAAAAGGAGTTGAGAGAGGGAGATGGGTGACAATTTTAAAAAGACAGTTTTAAATTTTTAAAATATGTATTTAAAAGGAGCATTTTAATGCATACTGCCAGATCAAAAATCAGGATGTTATCTTTAGGAACCTAGATTTATATATACCAATATAAATGCTGATAAAATTATACTATTTGCTAACCCAAAATAAAGTTAGGTAATTCTGGGAATGTATTACTGACTAGCTAAGCATATTTTGTAAATAAGGGAGTATACAAATAAATAAATACATAAATTGATTCACACTTATGGAATTATAAGCTTTTAAGCCTCAATGGCCTCTTAGGTTTTCCATGGCAATCAAGACAAATCAGACTCCATACTGGTACTTTTACATATCTGACACGCATTTGCTTCTACTTAAAATATCTCCCACTCTGGCTCCTTTTACTCCATCCACATTTTTCCGTTGAGCTTCAACTCATTAGTCAGTAAACAGCTAAAACATCACTTGCTCAGTGAAACATCCCTAAGTTCCTTAATTAAGCATTCTCTCCTGTGTTCCTCTGATGACATTTTCAAACAAGGTACCAAGATATGGCTACTTAAGAATGCAGGTTGTGAAATTATATATACACAACACAGCATTATAGAGAGCAGGACAGCAAATCATGGAAGGAAGACGGGAAGGCGTTGGGGGGGAGGGGGCAAAGGGGGTGTCGAGAGGAACAAGGGGGTGGGGGGATATATTCGGTGGGACATTTGAATCTATGTAAACACAATAAATTAAAATCAATAAAAATTAAAAAAGAAAAAAAGAATGCAGGTTGTGGAGTCAGACAAACATGGGATCAAATGCCAGCTCCACCACCTTCTAAACCAGGGGTCTCAAACTCGCGGCCCGTCGAACAATTTTGTGCGGCCCGCAGACTAATCTACGAAGTTCAAAATATTTTGGATAAAATTAAGTAAGCCTAGGGGCCTACTTGTATTTTTCATTTCTCTAGCATCCTAGCTAGCTATTAGCTTAGTTAACAGCAGTTGTGATGCGAACTACAGTTTCTGGTCGTTTTGTGACACTGAGTAAACTGCATGTATGATTGTGCTTGTTGTACTGATTTTTTTTTGTTTTCAACTGCAGTGAGAAAAGTGTTGCGTAACAGTTGCCTTTTGTAGACCTAGTGCGGCCCGCCGAATGGCTGTGATCTTGCTCTGCGGCCCACATGCTGAGTTGAGTTTGAGACCCCTGTCCTAAACCTATGGTCTTGGGTACATTGACCTCTTTGTGCCTCAAGTTCCTCATCTACAAAATGATAATAATAACAGCTCTTATACACTACAGGGTGTTATGAGGATTAAATTAACACGTGCAATTTCCAAAATCAGAGAAGGGTTTAAAACACAAAATATAACACTGTCTCCCGAGATTTATAATGTATGTAGGAGAATGTATGTCACACATAAGATGACTATAGCATAAAGGATGCTGAAGTGGGGAGTAGGTAAACCCAAACCTGCTGCAAGGTTTCTACATTTTACATGAAATAATATATTTATATTAACTCAAAAGAGATTGTAAAAAGTTACAAATATATACTGTGATTTCCATGACAATCAATAAAAATGGAATTATAATTTTTAAGTTATTGAGGAAATAAAAAGCAAAATATTTTAAATATTATTTTTAATATTATTTTTTATATTTTTAAAGTAAAAGTTTTACATTCTTCACTTAGTATATTTATAACATCAAACAAAATGCACAGGGCATTTATTTTTAGAAAAGCTGATTAAAAAAAAGCTTTTTATAGTTCACTAAACATAACTTAAAGCACTTTCAATTCTGATTCATCTCTTGTAATGTTCTAATCATTATATGACTCTAAAAACTAAAGGTATGTTTGGTCAGGGGCAATCTTTTTCATAATATATAAAATCTCATCACAGTTTGGTGAATTTCACAAAACAGACATTGATCTTTTGTGGTCAATGAAGAAATCTGTATTGGTCCAGAAGGAAGTGCAGAATAAGCTGCATTCAGCCCTGCATTGCTGAACTCCACAGTTTTCAAAGTTACTATCATCAGGTTCTAAGTGTAGTAATGACACTTGTCTTATTAGGTAGCCAAATACAGTAGCAGTGTAGCATTACTTTTATATCTATGTCAAAACTTAACGCTAAAAAAAAAAAAAAAAAAAAAAAAAAAAAGAGCCAGCAGCAGCCCTGGCCCAGTGGCTTAGTGGATAAAGCGTTGGCCAGGCTTGTCAGAGGTCACGGGTTTGACCTCCAGTCAGGACACGTACAGCAAGCAATCAATGAGTACACAGCTAAATGAAACAACTAAATTAAACAAGTTGATGCTTTTCTCTCTGTCTCTCTCTCTCTCTCAAATCTTTGGGGGAAAAAAATCAGAGCAGCATAACAATAAATTAGGTGACTAAAGTCTAACTTTTCTTAATATTTGTATATTATTTTCTTCTGTATTTGGATGGAGAAACAAATTTTAAAATGCTTATATTTTCACCCTGGCCAGGTAGCTCAACTGATTAGAATGTCGTCCCAATGTGCCAAAGTTGTAGGTTACATCCCCAGTCAGGGTACATACAGGAATCAACCAAAGAATGTGTAAAGAAGTGGAAAAACAAATCAATGTTTCTCTCTCTCTCTCTCTCAAAAATCAATAATTTACTTTTAAAATTCTTATATTCTCAAAGGCTTTTGTTAGGTATGCTAGCAAAGATCTAGCCTAACTGTAAGGACGTAACCAAGTGACCTCAAAATCTAGAGAGACTTCTACAATTCATGCTAGATGACACATTTTTTCATTAAACATGAAGTTCTTCTTTACAAACAGGGTTTTCAATGATACACTTTTCAGAAACTACTATAAAAAATCACCACAATACCTCTTCATATTTTACTTTATATGGATTTTATATATTTGTTGTGGCTAAAAGTAACTATAATTAAATTAGCTTTCATATTTTATAACATCTAGATGAAAAGAAAAATAACTCTTAACTATACTATAGCTGATCTATGTCCTAAATCATCTGAACAGGAAAGTAACCTAACAACTATGCCAACCAATAAATAAATGCTCTTGCCAGTGTTCACTCCACTTCTTGTCCTTTGAAGCCAAGTCCGGACAGACACATGTACACTAACCTCTATATCAAATGGAAGACAGGATCATGTAGTGGAAAGAACACTGGACTGAGAGTCAGGTGGCCTGTGTTCTACTTCCAGCTCTGTCAACTACAAGCTGTGGCCCCTGGGCAAGTCACTTAACCATTCTGGGTCTCAGTTTCCTCATCTGTAAAATGAGGGGATTAAATTAGAGAATCCCTACTGCTGTTGCCACAACTATCTGAGATTCTAGGTTAACCAAGCAAAACTATATTACGTATCAAACAGATCATTAATTCATCTTCTTTCTCATATAATAACAAGCCCCTGTGTAGATGGATATGCAGTTTTCACTGCACTGAAAGTTATACTCTAGAGCAGCGCTTCTCAAACTTCGATGTGGAAACAGAATCATTGAAGAAATTTGTTAAAATGAAGATAATAAATCCATGGATCTGGTGTGGCACCTGAGATGCTGCATTTCTAACAAATTTCCAGGTGGTGATGAATGATGGTCAACAAACCAGATTTTGAGTAACAAGCTCTAGAATAGGTTCTTGGAGTATAGAAGTCGCCAATTATACTAAGCATCTATACTCCTTGCCTCTCTGTAGTGAATCTACTGTGATAATTGAACACTGCTATTTTCAAGAAACTTGTTATAAGACTCTTGGATTATTCCACACAGAATTATTCCTTAATTATACAGATTTTAGAAATTATTCTGAGTAATAAAAGCTCTCAATTATGAATAAATACTTCTAAAAGCTGTAATTTATTACAAAACTATTCATAAGTCAAATTTCAAGTAAGTAGAAAAATATCCTTCTTTCCAAGTATATTTCTGGTTTTTTATAGTTTAAGAGCATAGAGATAAACTAGAAGTGTCTTGGGAAGAAAGTCTAGACAAGTCTGGATGAATCAATTCATGAGTCCCTGAAGGGGTCACACCCAGAACTTGAGCCCTGCATAACTTGAGACTTTTCTGCTCATGCTTTTAAACCACTCATATTTTACTCCCATCTGTATATAGTAGGGAAAAGACAGTATAGTAAATTAGCACACATTTTAAAGCCCCTTATAGGATTGTTACCCAGAATAGAAAAAGAATAAAAGAGATATCCTTTTACTTTTTCATATGAAATAAATTAGAGATTGGTCTCATTCCATTTTTTTTTTTTTTTTTGCAAAGGAAAGTTAAGCCTTTCAGTCAATTATATTTAACAGGAGAAAGAAAAAAGATGAATGTACTAGTCATTTTTTATTAAGGGAAAAAATACTTCAGAGACTTCTCTTCCCATTGACCCCTTATATCTCCTTCTCACTTTTAATACAGGTATTTATAAATTTCATAATCAAAAGAACCTCTAAACTCATTCTTAAATTTTGAGGATATCCCGATTTTTTAGCTGTCATTCTTTCTAGATAAAATTATAACAATAAGAAATTTAACAAGATTGTATTGCCTAATATAATGAAGTAATTCTATCTATATTATTAAAACTAAATTTAAAAATATTTTTTTAAACATTTTTCTTCATTTTTTTTTCTGAAGCTGGAAACGGAGAGACAGTTAGACAGACTCCCGCATGCGCCCGACCGGGATTCACCCGGCACGCCCACCAGGGCCGATGCTCTGCCCACCAGGGGGCGATGCTCTGCCCATCCTGGGCGTCGCCATGTTGCGACCAGAGCCACTCTAGCGCCTGGGGCAGAGGCCACAGAGCCATCCCCAGCGCCCGGGCCATCTTTGCTCCAATGGAGCCTTGGCTGCGGGAGGGGAAGAGAGAGACAGAGAGGAAGGCGCGGCGGAGGGGTGGAGAAGCAAATGGGCGCTTCTCCTGTGTGCCCTGGCCGGGAATCGAACCCGGGTCCTCCGCACGCTAGGCCGACACTCAACCGCTGAGCCAACCGGCCAGGGCAATTTAAAAATATTTTAATTGCAAAATGTGAAAGTAAATCATTTATAAAAGAGATGAAACAGTGAGAAAATAGAATTTGGAACACATTAATATTCCACTAAATTTTTCTGGCGCCTCTAAATGCAAGATTATTAACAAAAATTCCTTCTAAATAATAAAAGCTACCTGGGTTTGGAGAAAAACAAAAAGGAATTCTAATAAACATGACTACTTTATAAAAACAAACTGTAGTGCACACAAAACTTCACAAAATACCTGAGAGCCAACAGCTGGAAAGGTAACTCCTTGTTCCTTAAGGTTCTTAATCATTGCTGATATTAGACTAAGCTGTGGATCATTCTTAAATTCATCTGTCCATTCAACCATAAGGGCCTTTAACTTTTCACAAACTTTGGGATGACCCTGAAAATAGAGAAAAAAATTAGTAAGATTTGATTTGGAAATAATTAACTTATGATTATTTATGATAAGCTAGTAGAGAAATAGCCAAATCTGTTTGAATTTTAAGTCATTTTAAATGATTTTGTTATTTAATTTTCCTGATTGTTTTCATGAAAGTTTTACATAACAAAAAATTTGAAAGTTAATAAAAGAGTAGTGATTTCCTGGCCAATGATTTAATATAGGTATCTTAAATGTGAAAACCATAGTGCTGCGGACCACTTTTTAAATCACAAACCACCCCAGCTATATAATGTATATAAAAAACTTTAAATCGTTATTAAAAATAAACTAATTTATTTTCAAACTAAAAAAAAACAAGAAGATACCATCATAAATACCTCACATCAAATTCAAACATTAAATATGTAAAACTTATTTTTAAGTTTAAGGTCAGAAAGAGAACTTTTCAGAGTATTATGCAACTAAGCAAACTTTATACATCAGGAAGATAAAAGTAGTTTGTTTTGTTTTTTGTAGACCAATATTATAAAAATTAAGTTGGAAACAGTAAATGTTGCAGTTCCTTTATTTCTAATCCCTAACTTTTACTGTGTATTACTATGTGTTTTCCTCAAGTTGCTTAATTATTTAAGGTCTGATTTGAAGTGGTGCATGTCATTATACCTAGAAACTTTATTTCTTTAAAATAACACCTCACCTGCCTGACCAGGCGGAAGCTCAGTGGATAGAGCGTCAGACTGGGATGCAGGGACCCAGGTTCGAGACCCCGAGGTCACCAGCTTGAGCACGGGCTCATCTGGTTTGAGCAAAACTCACCAGCTTGGGCCCAAGGTCGCTGGCTAGAGCAAGGGGTTACTTGGTCTGCTGAAGGCCCGTGGTCAAGGCACATATGAGAAAGCAATCAGTGAACAACTAAGGTGTCACAACAAAAAACTAATGATTGATGCTTCTCATCTCCCTCCGTTCCTGTCTGTGCCTATCTATCCCTCTCTCTGACTCTCTGTCTCTGTAAATATTAATAATAAAATAATAACTCACCTAAAGTATAAAACCAATGTTTATTCTAAAAACATTTGAAGAATAAAGAGAAGTCCTTTCTCCCCCATATGTGTTTGCTTTTCAAAATACTTGTTCATGCTACTAAGTACAAATTTGAGTGCCATATCTTCAATTAAATTACAGAAGATATTTTAATCCCATCATAAATAGTGGTACATTTTGATAGATATTAAGGACTTTAAAAGAATGGTTACTAACTAATAGAAAATACCTGAATATAACTTAATAAAGCAAAAAAAACAGGAAAAATGATCACATAATCATTTTTGAAAAGTACAGAATTTTAAATTATTTCATTTCTGTACTGTCATCTACAAAAACTTGAAAATATTTATTTTTTACAAAAAGGCATTTTCCCTTATAACCCTTAAAATTTTTTTTCTTGATATATTTTATAACCCCCACCCATGAAAAACAGCAAGAAATAATAACCTTTAGAATGCACAAATTTTTACTAGGAAAACTCACATATATATTTAGTAACAAATCTTTTAAAGTCCTTAAATTGCCAGATTTGAATTCTTTCTTTTTTTTTTGTATTTTTCTGAAGCTGGAAACGGGGAAAGACAGTCAGACTCCCACATGCGCCCAACCAGGATCCAACGGGCACGCCCACCAGGGGCGAAGCTCTGCCCACCAGGGGGCAATGCTCTGCCCCTCCAGGGCGTCGCTCTGCCACGACCAGAGCCATCCCCAGCGCTTGGGCCATCTTTGCTCCAACGGAGCCTAGGCTGCGGGAGGGGAAAAGAGAGACAGAGAGGAAGGAGGGGGGGTGGAGAAGCAAATGGGCGCCTCTCCTATGTGCCCTGGCCGGGAATCGAACCCGGATCCCCCGCACGCCAGGCCGACGCTCTACCACTGAGCCAACTGGCCAGGGCCCAGATTTGAATTCTTTATTCTACATTGTTAGGTAGAGAATCTAGTGTTAAAATCCTGTGATGGTCAGGTCATATCAAGATGAAATTCAACAGTGTAGTATTTTGGCAGTATTTCTGAACACTTCTAACTTCTAATTGGGAAAATTCTTCTATGGCTACAAAAATGGTTTAAATGCTGTCCCTAAAAATAAACAGGTATTATTTAAAAATCAGAAAGAGAAACACATATATTTATATTTACTTATCAGATGAAAGGAATGATGAAGAAAAGAGTGTTGAACATACTGTAATATGGCTTGAAAAAACCAACTCTTGGAGTTAAATAAATTGGTAGTCTCTTCAGCAAAACATAACATTTACTCATATAATGGAAAGTTAAAGCCTAGAAAGAATTAAAAAAACAAAAGCACAGACTAATCCTTTGTAATTAAAAATATGAAGGGTTGAAGAATACAATACACTAAAGGAAAAAGACTGTCTTAATTCACTTCTAGGTATAATGTTCCTTACCTTGTTTAATACGTTGCTTACTTCACTAGCAAAATCTCTTGAACATACTTCTAAATGAAAAATTTTGCCACAGTTTGATACACATGCTCCTAGAAGCTAAAAACATAAATTGCAAAGTTAAAAGGGCTCAATTTCAGCAGGTAATTTTTTGGTAGAAACTAAAATCAAATCACTCACAGTCAGAGCTTGCATAGCAACATGAGGATCTTTATGGTTCACCCTCCTCATAATAGACCGAAGACAATCTTTAGGTCTAAAACACGAGAAATGTAACAATCAATTAGTAGTACATCCAACTTTTTTCCTCCCTTAACTATCAATATAATAGGCAACAGACTATACAAAATGGAGAATATGGCAAAAAAGTTTACTTTTTATTAATACAGTTGAAAAACTAGATATTACAAGTTCTTTTATACTTTTCAAACAAGATTAACAGACTCTCTTCATAACAATCATAAATTAGGCACTTTAGGCTAATTCTGAATGAAAAAAGTTTTGAAAATAAAATAGTAGATCAACTTCCACTTCCAGTCATGATGGAATAAATGGAACCAGACTTACATTCTTGCCAGAAATAATTACAAAACTAGAAAAATATGTGAAATATGTATCACAGTAACTTAAGTATGCAAGACCACAGGCAATGCATAATGATGATCTCTAAGAAGGAATATAAACTAGATAAACCAGACCTTCATTTCAACATCTCCCTAGAGGCACTTTCCAGATACCAATACTAGCTTTCTGCCTAAGGCAGTTTCTGGATCTCAGTACAAAGGTGACCTGAAGAAGACAATGAAGAGGAAAGCAGAGAAAGGCCACGTGGAGGAGAGGAGAAGCAGCCAAGATGGCCGGAGTGCTGAAGGAGAGGCCAGTTTGTGCAGAGAGAAGGAGATGGGGAACAAAGGCTGGCTGACTTTTACAGCTATGCATGAGGAAACCAAGAGCTCTGTGGAAGAGGCTGCCCGGGACCTGCAAACTGAGCAGTGGAAGGAGCTGGAACAAACATGGGAGAAAGAGATGCAGACCCTGGAGGTGGAGCAAGCACTGGAGGAAGCCGATCAGGTTCGTGAGATTCGCTTGGAAATGGAGCAGCCGCTGGAGAAAGAATCACAGGTTTTGATTTCTACACTATAAAATGGGGCAGAGGAGCCCATTCTGGAGGAGAGCAGAGAAAGGCCACATGGAGCAGAGAAGCAGCCAAGATGGCAGAGTGCTGAAGGAGAAGCCAGTTTGTGCAGAGTTTATGCAGAGAGAAGGAGATGGGGAACAGAGGTGAATAAGGCTGGTGAGGGAGAAACCTTTGATTCTAGGAAACTCAGATTAAGTCAGTGGCTTTGGGAGCCCTGAATGGAAAGGGAAGTGTTCTGTGTGTATTTCTTGCCCGCCGGGTGCAAGCTAGGATTAAAGCTAATGGCCCACCAAAAAAAAAAAAGACAATGATGATCTCACTGAGCTGGGTCAGAAATCAGTATCCAGAAGGCTAGAGAGCTAAAATTTAAGGGAGCAAGTAGAAGGAACTGTATGAAGAAAGAGTTTTATATATGGCATTTGCCATATATAAAACTTAGGTCTGCTGTGGGAAAAGTCTGGCATGCATAGATTAAAAACTTCACAAGGCTGAGCATTTTGTGAGAGCTATATGCTGAAGAGCCAAACACAAAAGGGCAAATGTTATATGACTCCACTTACATGAAATACCTAAAACAGGCAAAGACACAGAGACAGAAAGTAGAATAGAAGTCACTAGTGGCTAGGGAGATGGGAGAATGAAGAGTTCTTATTAATGCAGATAGTTTGTTTGGATGATGAAGTTTTGCAAATAAATAGTAGTGTTGCTTGCACAACAGGGTAAATGTACTAAATGCCACTGAATTTATACTTAAAAATGGTTAAAATAGTAAATTTCATGTTATATTTTACTACAATAAATAAAATAAAATAAAAAAGGAATGATGTACTGACACATACTACAACTTGGGTAAACCATGAAAACATTACACTAAGTGAAAGAAGCTGGTCACAAAACCCATATAATGTATGATTCCAATTATACAAACCATCTAGAACAGGTAAGACCATACTGATAGAAAGTAAATTAGTAGTTTTCTGGGGCTAAGGAGAGGTGGGAATGGGAGGAAGTGCTAGGGAGCACAGGGTTTCTTTTTGGGTGATAAATGCTCTTAAATTAGTGGTGACAGTTACACATACATCTGAATATACTAAAAAACAATGAATTAATTTTATCATTTGTGAAATAAATATGTAAATATAAATATACACAAAAAAGAAAAAACATTATCATGGGATTGGAATTCTATTGTGCCCTGGAAAATTTGGCCAGTAAGAATAATTATCCTAGGAAATTTCATTGAGAGAAAAAAACAGCCTGACCAGGCAGTGGCGCAGTGGATAGAGCGCAGGACTGGGATGCGGAGGACCCAGGTTCGAGACCCCAAGGTCGCCAGATTGAGAGTGGGCTCATCTGGTTTGAGCAAAGCTCACCAGCTTGGACCCAAGGTCGCTGGCTCGAGCAAGGAGTTACTCCACCTGCTGAAGACCCGCGGTCAAGGCACATATGAGAAAGCAATCAATGAACAACTAAGGTGTTGCAACAAAAAACTAATGATTGATGCTTCTCACCTTTCTCAGTTCCTGTCTGTCTGTGCCTATCTATCCCTCTCTCTGACTTTCTATCTCTAAAAAAAAAAAAAAAAAGAGAGAATGGAAAAAACAATTACCAAAACACTGTGATAAAAACGGGGAAAATCCTTCTTAATATTAGAGAAAAATTAGCATAAAATGGATTTCTGTATCTTAGGACATTTCACTTCCTATTAGGAAGTTTCCACTTACAGAGCCTAATGTACTGGCCCTGTCCAGTTAGATCAGTAGGCTGGAATGTTGTCCTGAAATGCCACAGTTGCAGTTTCGATCCCTGGTCAGGGCACATACAGGAAGCAACCAATGAATGCAAACTAAGTGGAACAAATGAATGCTTTTCTCTCTCTCCCCCCCCCCCCCCATTGGGAGAAGTATTTATTCATGGCCTCTCCCCAATTTTTAATTAAATTGTTTGCTTGTTTGCTGCTGAGCTTTGAGAGTACTTTATATATATTTTTTGGATATTAACCCCTTACCGGAGCTGCTGTTTGCAAATATCATCTTCCATTTAGTTGGCTGTTTGTTTTGTTGTCATTTTCTTTTGCTGTGCAGAAGCTTTTAGTTTGATATTGTCCCATTCATTTATTTTTGTCTTTGCTTCCACTGCCTTTGGGGTCAAACCATAAATCTTTCTCTATGGCCAAAGTCCATGACTTCAGTATCTATGTTCTCTTCTATGCAATTTATTGTTTCAGAACTAATATTTAGGTCTTTGATCCATTTTGAATTAATTTTTGTACCAGGGGACAAACTGTAGTCAAGTTTCATTGTTTTGCGTGTGGGTTTCCAATTTTCTCTGCACCATTTATTGAAGAGGCTTTCTTTTCTCCATTGTATGTTTTTGGCTCTTTGTGGAAGATGATTTGTCCATATATATGTGGTTTTATTTCTGGGCTCTCGATTTTGTTCCATTGGTCTGTATGTCGGTATTCTGCCAATGCCATGCTGTTTTGATTATCATGGCTCTATAGTATAATTTGAAGTCAGGTAGTGTGATACCTCTGGCTTCATTCTTTTTCTTAGGATTGCTTTGGCTATTCGGGATTTTTTATGGTTCCATACAAACCTGGTAATTTTTTGTTCTAGTTCTTTAAAAAATGACATTGGGATATCAATGGGAATTGCATTAAATTTACATAATACTTTGAGTAATATGGGCCTTTTAACTATGGTGATTCTTCCAAGCCAGGAACATGCAATACTTTTTCATTTCATTGTGTCTTTTTCAATTTCTTTCATAACGTTTTGTAGTTTTGAGTATGTAGATCCTTCACATTCTCTGTTAAGTTTATTAATCTTTCTTTTAAAAATAAAGTTTTCTTAATTGTTTATTTCCCCATCTTGAGGGTTCCTAAAGAGAGTCCAGGGCTACACTGCTCATCCTTGCTCATCCTAACCAGGCCTCACAGTAAGTTCTCAACTGAAATTTCAAAGAACAAAAATAAGAATTATTTAGCACTACCTTCTAGTGCTTGAGGGTAATATTCTTTCATTCTAAATGTTGCCTAGAATAGTCTAGCATGGTAGATGTTCAATAAAAAGCTGTTGAGCCAAATACAAAAAACACTATTTTTCAAACTATTCTATAATTAGTACTTAGAATTAATCTCCCTTATAAAGCTGTTTGTTACCAATTTCTTCATGTCTTCCACTGAGTTTACTTTCTATGCGAAAAAGGTACATGCTTTCATAAAATTTACTTCCCAGAATTATAACAAGACCATAATAAGGGGAAAATGCACAAGTAGCATTGGAAAGAGAATAAGATATGAGGAAAAGACTGAAGGTAGCAAACAAACCAAGTACCGTATTTCCCCATGTATAAGACACACCTTAATTTTGGGGCCCGAAATTTGAAGAAAAAAAAAGGTATTACATAAAGTTATTTTTTTCTTTTTGTGATGGGGGGGGGGGGGCAACAGACAGGGCCAGACAGACAGGAAGGAAAAGAAATGAGAGGCATCAATTCTTCGTTGCAGCATCTTAGTTGTTCACTGATTGTTTTCTCGCATGTGCCTTGACTGGGGGAGATACAGCAGACCCATTGTTGGCTTTGCTCAAGCCAACAACATTAAGCTAAAGCTGGTGAGCCTTGCTCAAACCAGATAAGCCTGCACTCAAGCGGGCAACATCGGGGTTTCGAACCAGGGTCCTCCGCATGAAGCCGGCGACCTCGGGGTTTCCAACCAGGGTCCTCCATGTCCCAGTCCGATACTCTATCCACTGCGCCACCACCTGGTCAGGCACATAAAGTTATTGAACTCAAGTTTTATTCATCATAAAATTCATACAACTCCTCATCACTGTCAAAACTCCCATCCATTAGCTTGTCCTCATCTGTATCTGATGACGAATCACTGCCTTCAACAATGAGCACAAAAACAAACATGAAAAAGCGGAAAATGCAAGTAAAAAAATCTACAACCAGCCTTTAGACCCCAAATTTTTTTTGAAAAAAGTGCATCTTATACATGGGAGAAACGGGGTATATTTGAATTAGTGCAGAAGAATGAGCATTAATACTTTAATAAAACATAAAGCTCCTACTAAATATAGTTCGTTGTTTTTATAACTATTAGG
Organism: Saccopteryx bilineata; assembly: GCF_036850765.1. Taxonomy (NCBI): domain Eukaryota; kingdom Metazoa; phylum Chordata; class Mammalia; order Chiroptera; family Emballonuridae; genus Saccopteryx; species Saccopteryx bilineata. Next base: position 155,932,848 of record NC_089494.1, read on the forward strand.
AATGATTTCTGTAGTATATATGATTATTCACTGTTTTATCTATTTATACGAATTAGTCCATTTTTTTTCCCTGATGAAGTGCTGCTTACAAATTGAAATATTTGGAAATTCACAGTCTTTAAGAGAAATGGGAACTGTAACTGTGAGACAGCACATATAAATTCACTAAACAAACAGGGACAAGTTTTTAGGAAAAGTAACATCTGAGGGGCTGCAAAACACAGTTAAATTCGATAAGTTAAACACGCATGTGATGCAGCTCAAATCTACTGTCAGAGGATCGAGGAAAACTAAAACTAATTTTGCAATCCTACAATTCTCTTTTCAAAGAATAATGAAAGTTCAAATCTCTCTGTATAGCTCCAAGTAAATTTCCAAAATCATCACATCTTTATTATATGCGGCTTAAGTGTCTGTCGCCGATAGCTTATTGGTTGCTTGCGTAACTGTACTAGCCAACGGGGTGAAGTTGCCACGGCTGAACGCAAATTGAGCGGGTCAGGGGGAAGGTGAACATTTGTTTGCATTGGCAATCATCTGTTTTACATAAAAACTACGTCTTAACGTAATTTCTTTTAAGAATGCTTCCTAGTAAATACAGCACTAAAGAGGAGAGAAAAGGAGCTAAAGCTGCACAAAAACGGCTTTCTCGACAAAAAGAAACTACTGAGCAGAGAAAGACAAGGCTTGCTTCAGTCGCAGAACAAATGCGTCTTTCTCGGCAAAATGAGACTGATGAGCATAGAGAAACAAAGCTTGCCTCAGATGCAAGACAAAAAGCCTGTCTCAACAAAATGAGTCCCTTGAACAAAGGCAGGAGAGAAATGCAAAAAGGAGCCTGCATTTGGACACGGTCAACTTTATGTTGCCTGTTCAAGAGTTCGTGAAAGAAGGGACGTAAAATTAAAAATAATTGATGGTCCTCTGCAAGGCGAGCTTAAAAATGATGGAAAGATCTACACAAGAAATGTTGTGTACAAAGAGATCTTTGACATGTGAATTAACATTTTATTATTTAAATCACCTTTATTTATTGAGCTAGTGGTGGCTCTTAAGAAATGTACCGCTTGGCCCTGGCTGTTTGGCTCAGTGGTAGAGCGTCGGCCTGGTGTGCAGAAGTCCCGGGTTCGATTCCCGGCCAGGGCACACAGGAGAGGCGCCCATCTGCCTCTCCACCCCGCCCCCTCTCCTTCCTCTCTGTCTCTCTCTTTCCCTCCCGCAGCCAAGGCTCCATTGGAGCAAAGATGGCCCGGGCGCTGGGGATGGCTCCTTGGCCTCTGCCCCAGGCGCTAGAGTGGCTCTGGTCGCAACAGAGCGACGCCCCGGAGGGGCAGAGCATCGCCCCCTGGTGGGCGTGCCAGGTGGATCCCGGTCGGGCTCATGGGGGAGTCTGTCTGACTGTCTCTCCCCGTTTCCAGCTTCAGAAAAATACAACAACAACAAAAAGAAATGTACTGCCAGTGGTTTCCTTCATTGCACTCTACTTTAAGCAATTGAGCAAGTAGAAGGGGGAAACCCCGTGGGACACTAAGCAAAGGGGCGTCCTCGCCGCCTGCCCTGGGTAATTCAGTTTGAATTAGCAGACATCTTTGCACAAATCATTTTAATTACAATTTATAATATCTAGAACAGCGGTCACTTCGTATGACCGCCGGGCTTTCTAGTTATAAATATCTACCCACTTTTATCTATGTTGTTGAGCAGTTACGACAGATAAATAGTTCACCATTAGTCTATAGTCACCACTTAGTGAGATTACCTAAAAATGTCTTTCCATTAATATGTAAAGGGAAAGTAAAAAATATTTAATGATTTTTGTTAGATGAAGGTCTAGATTTTGTGACATTTTACGCTTTATAAAACTTTCAAAGTCTTTTATTTCAAATTTGTCTAACCTCTACATCCCATTTGAAAAGTACCTTTGTATCATAAAAACAATAAGTTAAGCTGTGATAAAAAGGTTATTCTAAATATTCTTAAGGAAATTATTATCATTGAAAAGATGGTAAATCTAAATTCTAATCTTTGCATCTATTACAAAATTAATCAATGATTTTTAGACCCATTAATTTTTCAAAATGAAGATACCACCTCTTTATCATCTTCTTCATGGGAATTTAAAGAGTAAGAGGACATTTTCCTTAAAGCAGGGGTCTCAAACTCGCGGCCCGCCGAACAATTCTGTGCGGCCCGCAGACTAATCCACGAAGTTCAAAATATTTTGGATAAAATTAAGTAAGCCCATGGATTAGTCTGCGGGCCGCACAGAATTGTTCGGCGGGCCGTGAGTTTGAGACCCCTGCCTTAAAGTATTGCAAATATAAAAGAAAAACAGAATTCAAATGCTATGAATATGTACGCCTGAAACCTGTGTGTTCCTATGGATCAATGTCACTCCACTAAATTTAATTTCTAGAAAAAAAAAGTGTAAATTAACAGTAATAATATTATTAAGCTCAGTTAATGAATGTGCTTGCATAGTTCTAATCACCTATGAAATAGAACTGAAAAAGTACAAAGATACTAGCAATGTTTCTAAATAGGAGCCAGCACACCTGGGTATTTGGAGCAGAGTAAGAGAGTCTCGTATCACACCCCTGGTCCCTGCCTAATCAATGTCTGTAGTAACCCCGTCAGTGTGAAAACCCAAACCATCCCTAATACAGCACTATCACCAGGGCTGAGAACCAATGCTAGACAAAAACAGCATTGTGATATAGTAGAAAGATCTGTTGCTTGACAGACCTCATCTGTAATAGAGAATTCTAATGCTTCCTTATCAGCATGTTATTACAATACTAGAATGGTGCCAGGGACTTAGAGACACTCAGCAATGTTAGTTCTAGAAAGCACAAACATGTCTACTTCTATCAAGTTACTTTTACAACTTTAGCTTTCAAAGTTATTTCAGAGTGATTTAAAGTTTACATTTTCATCTGATATACTATAAAAAGTGCTTTACTACAACTTACCATTTAAGGATATATGTATATCTATATAGCGGAGAAAGAGAGGGTATATGTGTACCTATCATCAGGCACATACTGTATAATATAGGAACTCAAACATTTGCTGAATAGCCTGACCAGGTGGTGGCGCAGTGGACAGAGCACTGGACTGGAATGTGGAGGACCCAGGTTTGAAACCCTGAGGTAGCCGGTTTACAGCCCAAGATGGCTGCTTGAGCCCAAGGTTGCTGGCTTGAGCAAGGGGTCACTTGCTCTGCTAAAGCCCCCTGGTCAAGGAACATATGAGAAAGTAATCAATGAACAAGCAATCAATGAACAACTAAGATGCCACAACAAAGAACTGATGCTTCGCATCTCTTTCCCTTCCTGTCTGTCTGCCCCTATCTGTCCCTCTCTCTGTCTCTGTAAATAATAAATAAATAAATAAATAAATAAATGCATTTGCTGAATGAAGTAAAGTATAAATATGTTCTGTAAGGGAACTCCAATATAAAATGTGGGAAATAAATCAGAACTGGAATGAATAATAACTATATATTCAATGGCATATTCAAATACTCAAAATGCTTATCTGATTTATAATACACAATCACATAAAACACAGTCTATACAACACAAGAAGAAGAAGGGTGAAACACTGAGTAGAACTATCAAATTCTCAATTTTGAGCTTGTATAGTAGGCATTTCTTATGTGATGGTTGATGGAACATGAACATAATAGACAAATAATGTTATCTGGCTATTTAAACAACCAGCAATTCCACTTCTGGGAATATATCTTGAGGAAAACCATGACACTTAATTCTAAAGAACATATTCACCTGTATGTCCATCACAGCGTTATTTAAAATTCCCAAGGCTAGAAGCAGTCCAAGTGCCCACCAGTTAGATGCATGCATTAAAAAGCTGTGGTACATTTACACAATGGAATACTACATGGTCGAAAAAAGAAGGAAAATCTTACCTTTTGCGACAGCATGGATGGGCCTGGAGAATATTACGCTAAGTGAAATACACCAGTCAGAGAAAGACAAATATCATATGATTTCACTTGTATGTGGAATCTAATAAACAAAACAAACTAACAAAATAGAAACAAACTCGTAGAGACAGAGAACAGACTGACAACTGTCAGAGGGAAGGGCTGTTGGGGGATGGATGGAAAAGGTAAAGGAACCAAGTAAAATGAGTTAACACCTCACAGACGAATACCAGAGGGAAAAGGAGGATAGGGTAGAGCAGGGGTCAGGAACCTTTTTGGCTGAGAGAGCCATGAACGCCACATATTTTAAAATGTAATTCCATGAGAGCCATACAATATGTTTAACACTAAATATAAGTAAATGTGTGCATTTTATGTAAGACCAACACTTTTCAAGTACAATAAGTCTCTGAATTCTTTTTAATAACTGTTATGCTGTTGCTAACCAATGATGAATAAAGTACTCCTTACCACTAATGTGACTTCTGGTGCTGCATGGTTTTGCTGATGGCTTTGTAGTCTGGTTGATACATGGTGAGGTTAAGCTTCACGCAGGCGTTGAGACTTCCACCCATTAAATGTGATCATAGGTTGGTCTTAACAGTCTTTAGATGTGAGAAAGACTGCTCACATGCATACGTAGACCCAAACATTGTCAGTACAGCAATACTCACACACCGCAGTGTGTGGTATGTGACGGGAAGCACGTTCCAAGTTTTGGCAATCAGCTGGTCCGCGGGTTGAAGTTTTTTCATTTCTCCTCATTTGTGTTTGCTCGCCAACTCCGCTTGCTGTCATGCAAGTCTTTCCAAATCTTCATTCAGTGACTTGAACTTATTCACCCACATGTCTGAGGCCTTCAGGTCAGCAGCTTGTAGCTCAAAATCTCTGACAGAGACACCGGGATGTAACTCAGGTTGGTGCTGTCCACTACACACTCGTGTGGATGGGTGATGAACTTAAAAAGACAAGTGCGCTCATGAAATTCTCTAAAGCACATTTTGAATGGCTGCAGGAGATTAGATGTAAAGCCCACTAGCTGCTGGAGATCAAGATGTTGAGCAGGGTCACTTGCTGTGCATGCATCTTTAAATTCTCCCAGTTTTTCAAAGTGTAGTAAATGACCTGTTTCAATGTCAGCGATGAAGAATTCCAGCTTGTTTTCAAATGTAAACACTGCTTGTTGCACTGCTTGCAAATTCACACTGAGCTGGTTCAGATGTTCAGTCATGTCCACAAGATAGTAGAACTTCAGGAGCCACTCAGCGTTAGCTAACTCAGGATGCTTGATGTTTTTCATTTCACGAAAAGTTCGGATTTCGCTCAGACAAGCTGTGAAACAGCTGAGCACCTTCCCTCTTGACAACCAACACACATTGCTGTGAAGAAGCAGACCAGGATAATTATTCCCACTTCATCCAGCAGTGTTTTAAACTGGAGATCATTTAAAGCCTGGCAACAATAAAGTTGACCACCCAAATGACCAGCGATATCACCTCACCAAGCTGCTCGCCACACATCTGAGCACAAAATGCCTCCTGATGTAGGATGCAGTGAAAACTTAGGATGGGTCTCTTTTCATGTTCATGAAGAAGCGCTACAAATCCTGTTTTTCCCCACTGTGCACGGAGCACCATCAGTATACACCGAAATAAGTTTATCCATCGGTAGATTTTTTTCTTGAGCGAACTCAATGAAAGACTTGAATAAATCCTCCCCTCTTGTTGTCTCTTTCATAGGCAAAACAGCAAGACTTTCCTCATGTAGTGTGTCACCAACAGCATACCTTGCAATCACACTGAACTGGGATAAATGGCTTACGTCTGTTGACTCATCCAAAGCAAGAGAAAAGAATGGTGCTGCATTTATGTCCTTCACTCGTGTTGCCTCAATTTGATTTGCCACAATGATGGTACGATCGTGAATAGTTCTTGCCGACAGAGGCATGTCTTTTATTCATTTGATTATCTTGTCTTTATCTGAAAAGTCATCAAAAAGTTCATTGGCAACATCAAGCATGAATGTTTTGGCATGCTCCCCATCTGTGAATGGCTTTCCATTTCTCACAATTGCTGAAGCACCAGCAAAGCTAGCTGAATTCCAGTCACCATGTTGGGTCCAAACACGGAGCTGCTCCTGACTAGCTTGCTCTCTGCACAGTAGCTCTTGATATGCTTTCTTCCTGCTGTTCCCTGCTGGACATTTTGATGCAAATGTAGCATGGCATGTGTCAAAGTGCTGCTTTATATTTGACTGTTTCATCGATGCAATTTTATCATTGCATATTAGACACACTGCAGAACCTGCACTCTCCACAAAGGCGAATTCCTCTATCTATTCCTGCTGAAAAGTACAATACTCCTCATCTTTTTTTCTTTTAGCCATCTTTGTCAATAGGGTTTCTGCACTTAGCTAGCTGACTACTTGATTAAAAGGAGGGAAGTTTACTTCCTGACCTCACAACGACCCGTGTGCGTTACGCATTATCCAATAAAAATTTGGTGTTTCCCAGAGGACAGCTGTGATTGGCTCCAGCCACCCGCAACCATGAACACGAGTGGTAGGAAATGAATGGATTGTAATACATGAGAATGTTTTATATTTTTAACGTTATTAAAAATTTGTCTGCGAGTCAGATGCAGCCATCAAAAGAGCCACATCTAGCTCGTGAGCCATGGGTTCCCGACCCTTGGCATAGAGGGAGGCAAAATAGGGTAAGGGAGAAATAAATGGTGATGTCAGAACACTTGATATGGGGTGTTGAACACACAATACAATATACAGATGATGTAGTATAGAATTGCACATCTGAAACCTATATAATTAACCAATGTCACCAGTAGAAGAAAAAAAATAAAATAAAAAAGTTCATGATCCCAAGGACTTCAGAAAAGAAGGTAACTAACGTCTACATACTAAGCATTGAAGATTATGGAAGGGTAGGTAACAGTCACCACATACTTAAATTCAGTATGATGATATTTTGAATTTCCCAAATTACATAACACTGAGGTATATTTCAGTCAAACAAAATACCATGCAATATAAAGCATGAGAGAAATAAGAATCACTAAAAACTTCATTATAAAATTGGCATGTTTTTATTCATTATTTTAACTTTCAAATAACTGTTCATTCATTATAGGCACTGAAGGACACAGCACAGAGAAGTGAGAAAAAAACAGAACTAGGAGTAAAAAACCTGACTTCTAATTTTGTCTCAACTACTACTACAAGCCACATTAAAATCTCAAGACTATTAGTTTCATCCATGAAATGATCTCTACAGATAGGTCCCATTCTATAAAATATATGGTGTTTTTAAAATTATATCTACTAAAATGCTAAAGTAAAATCATTGTCTAGGGCATATAAAGATGGAAAAGTAAAATCTAATCAGATTCTATTCCTTAGTCAAGAACATGGCTCCTGCTACTTTCCCCATTTTCTCTTGAATCATTATCTCAATGTGCCCCTTACAACGGGTCATTCTCTTCTGCATACACAGATGTTATAATACAATCTAATACATCAGCAAAAAAATTCCCATCAAACAACCAGTTAAAGACTCCACTTAAACAGTAACAAAAAGGGCAACATACCTTATAAGAAACTACCAAAATTGTACAAGTTTTAGAGGAAAACTTTAAATATTAATAAAATATATAAGCTGAAGATATGCTATGCTCCTGAAAAGGAAGATTTAATATTATAAAGGCAATTTATTAATTTAAAACTAAGCCAATTTAAAAAGAAACAGGTTTGTTTTTAAACTAGTCAAATCAATCCCAAAGTTTATCTGGGATAGTACAGAGGGGCAAGAGTTATCTAGAAAAACTCTGGAGGAAAAAATCATTGAAGAAAAACTAGACCTGCTAAATATTAAAAGAGTATTATAAGAGTTTTTTTTTATTTTTTATTTATTTATTCTTTTTAGAGAGGAGGGGGGGAAAGAGAGAGAGAGAGAGAGAGAGAGAGAGAGAGAGAGAGGAAGGGGAGGAACAGGAAGTATCAACTCCCATATGTGCCTTGACCAGGCAAGCCAGGGTTTTGAACCGGCAACCTCAGTGTTTCCAGGTTGACGCTTTATCCACTGCGCCACCACAGGTCAGGCCGAGTATTATAAGGTTTTAATAATTAAAACCATGTGGTAGCAGCACATAAATACACATAACAATAAGACAAAAGAGTAAATTCAAAAAATAGATACAAATACATACAGAAATGTAACATATAAATGCAGTATTTCAAATCAGAAAGGAACCAGACCACTATTTACAGCATGATGTTGTAACTTTTGGGGAGCCAAACAGAAAAGAATCAAGTTAAAGTGATACCTCACACTACATAACAGCATGAATTCCAAATACATCAAAGACTTAAATGCAAAATTGAAACCACAGGTACAGGAACTTAAAAAGACAATTTGATGGTTTCTTTTTTTTTTTTTTTTTTTTTTTTGACAGAGACAGAGGGAGTCAGAGAGAAGGAAGACAGAGACAGACACGAAAGGAGAGAGATGAGAAGCATCAATTCTTTGTTGCGGCATCTTAGTTTGTTGATTGCTTGTTCATTGATTGCTTTCTCATATGTGCCTTGCCCAGGGGTTGCAGAAGAGTGAGTGACTCCTTGCTCAAGCCAGCGACCTTGGGGCTTAAGCCAGAGACCATAGGTTCATGTCTATGATCCCAAACTAAAGCCGCAACACCGCGCTCAAGCTGGTGAGCCCCCGCTCAAGCCGGATGAGCCCGCATTCAAGCCAGGGACCTTGGAGTTTTGAACCTGGGTCCTCCAGGTCCCAGTATGATGCTCTAACCACTGCGCAACTGCCTGGTCAGGCAAACCTCTCCGCTTTTATGGTAAGGGTTCAAAAGAGAGCTCTAACCACTCTCCTTTCCAGGCCTCCAGGTACTGTCTGCAGAAGCTAAAAGAGTCTTGACTATCTTTCTGGGTAACTGAGTACTTGAGAACACAGCCTGTTATTCTTGTTTATACCAGTCCCTACAAGAAGCTCTAGACCAGGGGTCTCAAACTCGTGGCCCGCCAAACAATTTTGTGCGGCCCGCAGACTAATCCACGAAGTTCAAAATATTTTGGATAAAATTAAGTAAGCCTAGGGGCCTACTTGTATTTTTCATTTCTCTAGCATCCTAGCTAGATATTAGCTTAGTTAACAGCAGTTGTGATGCGAACTACAGTTTCTGGTCGTTTTGTGACACTGAGTAAACTGCATGTATGATTGTGCTTGTTGTACTGATTTTTTTTTTGTTTTCAACTGCAGTGAAAAAAGTGTTGCGTAACAGTTGCCTTTTGTAGACCTAGTGCGGACCGCCGAATGGCTGTGATCTTGCTCTGTGGCCCACATGCTGAGTTGAGTTTGAGACCCCTGCTCTAGACTATCTTCTTTCCATCACTAAACAACTCTGCATAACCATTACCAACTTTAAAACCTCTTGGCTGTATCCTCTAGAATTCACAGCCCACTATCAACAAAAGCCCCTAGCCTTGGTCCTTGTGTTCTACAGAAACCTGGCTCTCTAAGGAGGACAGATACTACTTCTACAGCCATCTCAAGTGGTAGTTTTTTTGTTTGTTTGTTTTTCAAGTGGTAGTTTTTTGTCTTCACATGCTTGTACCTACATTAAATAAGGTATATACGGGTCCTTTTTGATCTCTTTGCTACTTTCAAATCATTCTCCCCTCCTCTTTCCCCAAACAGTGCAGTTCTGATAATGTCAGACTATCTTCTTGTTTCAATCCCTTTAGAAAACCTCATCTCAATGATTTTAACTCCTAGCTTACTGTCACTCTTTCCAATTATTACTGCCTTAATGCTCAGAGATCTTAATAATGATGTAAGTGATGCATCCAATATCATAGCTTTTTTACTTTTATCCCACTTTATTATTATTAATTTGTCATGATCATAACCTAGACTATGTCATGATCAATAACTGAAATCCTTCTATAATGACAATTTCCATCATTCTGACTACAACCTTCTACGTTTCTAACTCACTTCCTCTCTTATACCCAACTCTGGGCTCATTTAGGGCAACTCACCTCTGCTCCAGCCACTCTACATCTTTCAAAAGCACAAGTGTTCTCTACCTTGCAGCAATCATGCAGATGAGATGCTTATCCCCTCTGCCTAGGGTCAGCTGTTTCTTTCTTCTCAACTTGAAAATCACTGCAAAAATGTTATCGCCTCACACCAGTCCTCCCCTAAAAAATCTAAGTAGGTCTCGTTCTATTCTCCACCAAAGCACCAGGCTTGTTATCTACTTAGCCCATGATCTGTTTACATAGTCATTTATACCGTCCACTAGTAGACTGTTACCACAACTGACAGCAAAGGCCATGCTTGCTTTATTCACCACTGTATACGAAAAGCAGGGTGCCCAGCCACTACTCACTGTTTGTCAAATAAAAAAAAAAAAAAATATATATATATATATGATGCAAACAGAATGAAACCAACTACTATAGTTCCGTGATGTTAAGAAAGTAAAAAAGACATGGAAATCAAAATCAGGCTTCACAAAAAATCCTTTAAAATTTATTCATGGTAGAACTCTTCCCCTAATTTAAATTATATTAAAGAATCCCAAATATGGATTAGATTATTATTTGTAAATTGAAAAAAACCTACAGTACCCAGAGCTGCTCTGATTAAATAAAATGTTAATAAGGGACTAAAACAAGACCTGGCAAATAATAAGCAGTCAATAAGTGCTGGCTATTCTTCCTGAAAGACCACTTAAAAGTCTGAAAATTAAGGCCCACAATTGAGGACATGATTATAATAAAACATATATTGCAAGAGAACTATTTCTCTCCCTGATGCTGCCCTTCCACCTTGAAGACATATGGGTCAGAGATTATTTTTCCCTTAAAAAAAATCAGGAATATGGTCCTAGCTGGGTAGCTCAGTTGATTGGAGTGTCATCCCAATATGCCAAGACTGTGGGTTTGATCCTTGGTGAGGGCACATACAACAACCGATGAAATGCATAAATAAATGGAACACAAATCTTTCTCTCTTTCCTCTCTCTCAAATTAATAAATTTTAAAAAAATCAGGAATACAGTATTATACCAACCTCCAGTTGAATGTAAGAAAAAGTCACAGTAGGTCCAGAACAGGACAATAGAGATCAATGAAAAATATTTTTAATAAACTCTTGCCAAAAGGCTTATATTTATATTTTTCACAAAATATTACTAATAACTACATTTTTATCTTTCTAATTTTGTTTCAATAAATAAAAAACTTATAAGCTAACTAGATCCTTTAGCCAAATAAAGAAAAAGTTGTTTTCCACCTTCAGTCAACTTACTTTAAGCAAAAACAGTTAAGATATAAAACAGTACAAATTAATCTAGCTGTTAATTATAAAACTTTAACTTTGTTGCAGATAAGCAATACCTACGCTGACATTTTTAACATATAGTATAAACAAATCAATCAAAATAGACAAAGGCTATTTTTATTATGTGAAGACTTGTTACGAAAAGTGCTACTATCATTCTGAAAGTTCTCTTGATTCTAAATAAGCAGAGATTTTTCAGTCCATCATATGACCTCACTGGCTAGGCATCTTTCAGTATTTACTCATATACTGGAACTGCACACTAAAAATCATGTGAATATCTTAGGAAGTCAGAAAAATAATTTTAGAATGCTTCTCAAGGTTTAAGTCCAGCATATTCAAACATTTCAGGTTTAAAAAAACACACAAAAAAACAAACCCTATTACCTATATGAAGCAATTACATCTACTAGGTTTCCTAAAACTGATATAATTTGAAATTATTAAATAATTATAATTAGTAAGTATTAAAGTATATTAAATATTCCACATGCCACTAATCAAAACTGATGCTAAACTAGAAAATTAATTGTAAATGTGTCAATTTTTACAACCAATGTAATATTGATACTAAAAGAAATACATTTCTAAGGCTGACACGATGTATTAAGGAATTATAAATGTATAATAGTGTATATACAATATGCCTATTGTTTATGAATGGGGAAATATATTATATCTGTATGAAAAAACAATGGAAAAATATAAAAGAAACAAAAGTGGTTTCCTATGGAGGTTGGGGGAGGGAAATAGGGATAGGTTTTAGATTTGTCAACATTCATCTTTTTAAACTATTTCCATTTTTGAGCCATGTGAATATGTCTCTACTTTTAAAACAAAACATTTTTATTATTTAAAAATAGCATAATTTAATTTCAAATCAACAAAAACACACATATGTATGTGTGATATAAAGAACAGAACAGTAAGATTTTTTTAAAAGAGGAAGAATTGAGGGATTTTCAAAACACCACTGGGAGTCAGGTTTACGGGTCATAGTTCTGACTAAAGAAAATTTCACAAGAATGGCTCTTTATTTCCCCTTAAAACTTGACAATATTTCCAAACTGCCAGAACTCCAAAACAGATGACTGTAACAAAAAGAAGAAGAAAAAGAAGAAGGAAAAGAAGGAGGAGGTGGCCAAAGGAATTTTAAAATTATTTCATTAGGGAAGAAAGATTTAATATTATTTATGCATTAAATAATTCTACAATATATTGCTGGTTTCAAATCATTGTGATTAAAAAAATATCTTCCTGAAAGAAAAATGTCTTTCCTAAATTTCTTTCACCACCCCTAAATCAGCCCTCTTAAATAGATCTGTATGTTTTACAGATTAACACCAAAAGGTAATACTTTTTAAAAAAAATCTCGACTAATCTCTATAAAAATAACCTTGTGAAGTGCATTCCAATCCATAAGTGCCTTGGATATTATATTACCTAATTTGTCTCAGGAAAACTCATGCCCCCTTTCCTCTCTCACAGGAATTACACATCTCAGTTTTCCCTAAAGCATATAAGGTATCTAGAATACCTCTCTGAAAAACTACAATACTGTTCAGTATTCTTATGCTACCATCAGCAACCCACCATTAAAAATGTATATCTAGGTTCCTAGATAACATAAACCAAATAGACATCCATAAGTTTTCCATATACATTAACTATAAAATTATTTAAAAGATTAAAAACAAACTATAGGTGGTTTTCAGGTGCTGGGGAGGAAAGAATAGAAAGTTGTTTAATAGGTAGAGAGATTCAGTTGGGGATGATAAAATGTTCTAGAGATGGATGGTGGTGATGATTGCAAAACAATACAAACATACCAAATGTAACAAACTGTACTCTTAAAAATGGTTAAGGTGATAAGTTTTGTTATGTATATTTTACAACAATAAAATGAAAAAATGAAAATGAATGATACATTAGGAACTCCACACTTCATTGCTCACCTAAAATGAACCTTAACATTTTCTATTACTAAGTTGACCTGATAATATAGAACTCAATTCTGTAATACTATCCTTAAGCGAATAAGCAATACCTAAGGTTCACAATAATTTTAGGGGTCCACAAATATATTTTAATTTTTTAAAAGAAAATAAAGAACTTAGGTAAAAGAAAACATTTTGATGTATAATATACTTGTCTTTATAACAATGCAATCATAAAATATTTTTATCACTTTTTTAGGGAGAAAAGGATCCAGGAAGGCAAATATACCAAGTGTCTGTTAAAAGTCATAATGTGAGAATGCATATGTAAAATATTCTTAAAGAGAAATCACAATAAGAATAAATATGGAGGATTCCAAGATGGTGACAGAGTAGGCAGCCATTCCAACTGCCACCTCCCAGGACCAAATTGGATTACAACTTAAGAACAATCCTCTTAAAAAACTAACTTTGTACTAAACAAAGAAGAGTCTATAACCAAGGATCACAGAAGAAGCCACACTGAGACTGGTAGGAAGGGTGGAGATGCAGAAACGGCTGTCAACTCCCAGGAGCGAGCAGCGGATGAGGGTCCGGAGGAACTCTCACTGCAGGTAGGGTCACTCTGAGAGGTGTGGGTGCTCAGCCCCAGTCCCAGAGCCCCAAAGCCTAGAAGAGGTGCCCAGACAGCATTTGGAGGTGAAAAGAACCAGGGTTTCTGTCTGCTAGAAAGAGACTGAACTCTCAGAGACAAAGGCTCCATCTTAAAGGGCCTGCACAGAAAATCTCGTTCACAGCAACTTACCCAGGCCTCCGGTGGAGGGAGGGCTGAGAGGATGACAGTTGCATGAGAGTGTAAAGTTGGAGACCCAGGGAGAGACACTGGGGGATGGCCACTGGAACCCCTGGATCATTCTCCAATATAGCAGTCTTTCTTGGGTGGAGCAGTCCCAAGTGGCATCAGCCTGGGGTAAAAAGTAACTGCTCCAACGGCGGGAATCACTCCTATCCCAGTCATGGAGTTGGGTCGTTATGAGAGGCCAGGAAGCAGAGGTCCCTTTGATGACTCAGTTTTCTGGTGTTTAAGCCAGAGCTCCTCCCCTGCCCCCCTGCTCCGCTCCCTCACCTGCCCAGCTCACCCTAACCCCGTGCACGCTCCCAAGTCTAAGACTGGTGCTTACACCTCACAGACTCTGTGGAAAACTGTCCAAACTGCAGGCAGACCACACCTCTGAGTCTCAGAGGCCACATCCTACTGAGGTCTGTGAAAAAGTCTTGACAGACTGACACCTGGGGTTGAGGGGTAAAGCCATAACCACCACCCTTCCTAATCCCTGAATTGCCACAGGCTCTAGATTCTACCAGAGGGTTTTTCAGCAGCCAAGCCCAACAAGCAGACAGAGGCTGCAGGAGGTGGGACTCAAGAAAACTTGGCCTTTTATGTGGACCTTACCCCAGGTCCAGTGTGGGTAAAAGCCAGCCTAGGAGTGCAGCTGGTACTTCTACGTGCACCTGGGCCCAGCAGACGCAGCCACAAACTCTGGATTGCTTGTAGCTCCAAGGTTGTTGAAGGCCAGTCAGGGGCAGTGTCTCCTACTAGTCTGTGCCGGGTTTCCGTCAGGGAGGGCCAGGGCTGGCACATCCAGGGGCCGGCTGTGGAGAGCTTCGGTTCAGGACCTAAAGACCCTTGCTAGAGCGGTATCCTAAGGAAGGGCTCCTCACACCTGGCCCAGCTGAGGCGAGTTCTGTTCTCTGTGATCAGCACCTGCACAGTGGCTCATGTACATTGAATAGGGTGGAGCTTCACAGTCAGCCAGCCAGGGCACTGTATATTTTGCCCTGCTGTGCTAGATTCCATAGGGGGAAAGGAGACAGGCTTGGAACATGGATATTTAACACGTGGGTCACTATGAACCTATTGTTGGATCTGGCCGAGGGGCTTAGCCACTTTCTGGGGGTGGGGGGGGGGAGGTACAGTCAGCCCCAGAAGAGGACTCTCTCGGTCTTCCTCCCTGAGACCAGGGTCTCACCAGCTGTAAGAACTTCTGCAGAGGGGACTGTCGGCCACACTCAATCTGGACCTGCTGCTCACCTTGTTAGGGAGAAATAAAATTTGAGTATCCAGCAGTGGCTGAAGGATTAGGCTCTGGAGTAGGGGCCACATTCCCCAAACTGAGCTCCTGACCAAGAGTCCACTGAAGTAGGGGGCTCCACTAACATATTCCCAAGCTCAGCTGCCCTAACCCACCAAGCGTGCAACCTGTAGAGGGGTTGGTTGGGTGAGGCCAGTCTGAGCCCACACTATAGTCTTAATACAGAAGACTCTGTGGGAAGACCAGGCAGCTGCAAGATCAGGAGGAGCAGCTGGAAAGTGGAGAAAAATCTTACAGAGCTAGATGCTTTTACAGAGCTGTTGTAATTTCTAAGCAGGAGGAAGTTGATCCTTATACAAAGGTTGGCACCTCCCACACTACCCAGGCACAGAAAATGCAGACACAAACAGAAAAGTGAAGTACCTGCAGACAGGTAGCCCACAGTGAGTTACAAATAACAGCTGATGCCAACCGAAGTAGATCTAGAACCAACACAACTGGCAGTGGGTGGCTGAAGGCACCAACCCTAGACTCAGCTATACAATCAGCATGCCCAAAGATGGAGCCTAGCAGGCACCAGACACTGTGGAGAATAAATACGCCCAACAGGACGGACATTGCACAGTGTGTAATACACATCCTCAAGGTTGACCTTTAGAGCCAGCCCACCTGAAAGGATACTGTAGCCATGAAAATACCAACTGCGTTCAATACTCAAATACAACAAGAGGGAAAATAGTACCCTCAAGAAAGATTGCTAGAACAAGGAAAACAGGTGGCCTGGAGGTCAGTACCACTGAGCCCATCTTCCTCATCAAGACACCACAAAAAGTTCAGTCAGACAGCGTTACCTAATACACAGACAAAATGGGCAGGCAGAGAAATGCAACCCAAATGAATCAACAAGAGAAATCCCCAGAAAAAGAACTGAGCGAGATGAAAGAAACCAAACTACCACATGCAAATTTTAAAACAATGATTTTCAGATGCTCAAGGATCTTAGAGCAACAATGGATGGACATAATAAGCACCTAAATAAGGAGATAGTAAGCATCGAAAAGGACATTGAAATCATAAAAAAGAACCAGACATAAATGACAAATATTTATACAATATTAGAACTGAAGACTGCATTAGAAGGAATCAACAGCAGGCTGAATGAAGCAGAGGATTGAATCAGTGATTTAAATTTTAAATTTTATTTATTTATTTATTTATTTTACAGAGACAGAGAGTGAATCAGAGAGAGGGATAGACAGAGACAGACAGACAGGAATGGAGAGAGATGAGAAGCATGAATCATTAGTTTTTCATTGCACGTTGCAACACCTTAGTTGTTCATTGATTGCTTTCTCATATGTGCTTTGACCGCGGGCTGTGCCTTGACCGCAGGCCTTCAGCAGACCAAGTAACCTCTTGCTGGAGCCAGCGACCTTGGGTTCAAGTTGGTGGGCTTTTGCTCAAACCAGATGAGCTTGCGCTCAAGCTGGCGACCTCGGGGTCTCGAACCTGGGTCCTCTGCATCCCAGTCCAACGCTCTATCTACTGTGCCACCGCCTGGTCAGGCTTGAATCAGTGATTTAGAGAACAAGATAAGTGAAAAAAAGGGAAGTAGAGCAGCAAAAACAAAAGAGGCTCAAAAAGTCACAGGAAACTCTAAGAGAGCTCTGTGACAACACGAAGAGAAACAAGATCCACATCATAGGGGTTCCTAAAGGAAAAGAGAACAAATACAGAATAAAGAACCTGTTTGAAGAAATCATAGCTGAAAACTTCCCTAAATTGATGAAGGGAAAAGTTACACAAGTTTAAGAAGTGTAGAGAGTCCCATTAAAGAGGAACCCAAGGAGGTTTACACCAAGACACATCATAATTAAAGTGCCAAAGTTAAGAGACAAAGAAAGAATACTAAAAGCTGCAAGAAGAAAGCAGTTAATTACCTACAGAGGAGCCCCCATAAGGATGACATCTAACTTCTCAACAGAAACACTTGAGGCCAAAATGAACTCGCAAGAAATATTCAAAGTGATGCAAAACAAGAACCTACAACCAAGATTTCTATATCCAGCAAGGCTATCATTTAAAATTGAAGGAGAAATAAAAGGCTTCCCAGACAAAAAATAAATAAACTCAAGGAATTCATTACAACCAAACCAGTACTAAGTCACTAATCATCAGAGAAATGCAAATTAAAACTACAATGAGATACCACCTCACGCCTGTCAGAATGGCACTCATTAACTTGTCAACACTCAGTAACTGTTGGCAAGGATGTGGAGAAAAGGGAACCTTCCTGCACTGCTGGTGGAAATGCAGACTGGTGCAGCCTCTGTGGAAAACAGTATGGAGTTTCCTCAAAAAATTAAAAATGGAGCTGCTTTTTGACCCAGCTATCCCACTTTTAGGAATATATCCTAAGAACTCCAAATCACTCATTCAAAAGAAGACATGCACTCCCATGTTTATTGCAGCATTGTTTACAATAACCAAGATCTGTAAACAGCCCAAGTGTCCATCAGTGGATGAGTGGATTAAAAAGCTGTGGTACATATACACAATGGAATACTATGTGGCCGTGAAAAAGAAGGAAATCTTACCTTTTGCGATGGCACGTATTGACCTGGAGATTATTATGCTAAGTGAGATAAGCCAGGCAGAGAAAGACAAATATCATATAACCTCACTTATATGTGAAATCTAAAGAACAAAGTGAACTGAGGAATGGAATAGAGGCAGAGGCAGAGTCACATGGAGCAGAGGGACAGCAGTAAGAGGGAAGGGGGATGAGAGGATGAGATTAGAGAAGGTAAAGGGATTAGTGAAATTATTTATACATAACACATAGACACAGATAACAGGATAGCAAATCCCAGAGGAAAAAAGGGAGGGAATTAGGGGGAGGGGGCAAAGAGGGTAGGGTGTGAAAGAGTATATTGGGTGGACACTTGGATCCATGTTAATACAATAAATTAAAATTAATAAAATTTTTTTAAAAAGAAATAAATATGGAGGGTTTGACATTTTTTTAAAAACTTCATAATATTAGAATGGTATTACAATCCTTTCTAAACGATTGTGGTTTTGTTTTAGTTGTTTGTTAGCATAGGGTATGTTGTATCTATGGGGACTTCTGCCAGGTTTGCTTGTTTCCCCAGGCCATCTTACACAGAGTTCAAGAGTCTATTGATTATATTATTACCTGGAAAATTACAAATTAGTCTTGAAAAGTATTCTCAAGTATATCTCCACTCTCTAAGGGAAAATAAAATGTGAGAGTACCTCGCCACTGTATCATCTTGTTGTTAGACTGGGCTAACCTACATCAGATTGGAAACCACCTGATTCTGTGTACATACTGGACTGACTTCTTGTACACTTCAATATATCAGGTAAGCTTTAGTTTAAATCTTTTTTCACTCGACTCGTTTTCTCCCCAATCCATTTTACAACACTGGTTTCCTTTATTATCTGGCTTATTATTCTTAGCTTTCTCATGTTTGGCTACATAATGTAACTATTTATTATTTTATTTTTATTGAATTTATTGGGGATTTGTTAACAAATGCTATAAAGAAATATTGCTTTTGTACAAATTAATAAATGCTTAGGAATTAATTTAATGAAGATTTAAAGGAACTAGCAAGCCATAACTGCTAAGAGGATAAAAAGGAAGTAGAAGGGAAAAAAAAGAGAAGGAGAAAAAGAATATATAATAATTAAAAGGACAAATAGAACCACCCCTTATTATCTAAAATAGCAAAGTTGAAAATACTTCCTAAGTAAACTTATAGATTTAACATGTCAATTAAAATCCCCAAAAAATAACTGAAATATTAAAGAATATACTGAGAGAGTATGTTGTCTAAATTTTAAAAAATTAAAAATAAGCATGTATCTAAACCTTTTGATACTGGATTTTTAAAAAAATACAAATAGTTTAAGCTATAAATTAGTATATCTTAAATGTATGCGGACAATATGGATGAACCATGAGGACATAAATGCTAAGTGAAATGAATCAATAAAGACAAACATACCTGAACAGGCGGTGGCGCAGTGGAAAGAGCGTCAGACTGGGATGCGAAGGACCCAGGTTCAAGACCCCGAGGTCGCCAGCTTGAGCATGTGCTCATCTGATTTGAGCACAGCTCACCAGCTTGGACCCAAGATCGTTGGCTTGAGCAAGGGGTTACTTGGTCTGGTGTAGCCCCACGGTCAAAGCACATACGAGAGGGCAATCAATGAACAACTAAGGCAGGGGTCGGGAACCATTTTGGCTGAGAGAGCCATGAATGCCACATATTTTAAAATGTAATTCCGTGAAAACCATACAATGACCCATGTATGTTACACATTATCCAATAAAAATTTGGTGTTGTCCCGAAGGACAGCTGTGATTAGCTCTAGCCACCCGCAACCATGAACATGAGCAGTAGGAAATGAATGGATTGTAATACATGAGAATGTTTTATATTTTTAACGTTATTATTTTTTTTATTAAAGATCTGTCTGCGAGCCAGATGCAGCCATCAAAAGAGCCACATCTGGCTCACGTGCCATGGGTTCCTGACCCCTGAATTAAGGTGTCATAATGAAAAACTGATGATTGATGCTTCTCATCTCTCTCTATTCCTGTCTGTCCCTATCTATCCCTCTCTTTGACTCTCTGTCTGTCTCTGTAAAAAAAAATAATAATAATAATAATAAATAAAGACAAACACTGTAAGAGCTCACTGATACATGGAATATAAAACAACTCACTGAAACACAGGATAGCTTGGGGGAAGGGCAAAATGGGTGATTATGGACAAAAGGTACAAACTTATAAGATAAATATGTTCTGAGGATGTAATAAATGGCACGGTGAGTATACTTAGAATACGTGATGGTATTTGAAAGTTGCTAAGAGTGTAGATCTTAAAAGTTCTCATTGTAAGAAAATTTAGGGAAAAGAAAAACATGTTCTAGTATAATAATGTTAACAAAGAAAAACAAATTGATACCTTTATTTTCATTATACATCATATAAAATTTCAGATGCATTACAAATTATTTTTAACTAGAAAAATATGCACTATTTCTAGTAATGAAAGGCATTTTGTCTTTTCATGTCAAGCAACCAAACAAATTATAATAAAAATTGTCTGCAGCCTGAGCAGGCAGTGACACAGTGGACAGAGCATCGAACTGGGATGCGGAGGAACCATGTTCGAGACCCCGAGGTTGCCAGCTTGAGTGCGGGCTCATCTGGTTTGAGCAAAGCTCACCAGCTTGGACCCAAGGTCGCTGGCTTGAGCGAGGGGTTACTCAGTCTGCCGAAGGCCCACGGTCAAGGCACAAATGAGAAAGCAATCAATGAACAACTAAGGTGTCGCAACGAAAAACTGATGATTGATGCTTCTCATCTCTTTCCGTTCCTGTCTGTCTGTCCCTACTTATCCCTCTCTCTGACTTTTGCTCTGTCTCTGTAAAAAAAATTTTTTTTTTAAATTACCTACAAATGAAGAACACCAAAGTAAAGATAAAAAGAAAACCAAGGGAGTGAAAAAAAGAGAAGGAACTTCGTAACTGGAATGCTAGATAAAAGTTTTATCTACAAAATACATAGGGATTGAGTGAGGTTGATACCTACTTCTCAAAAAACTGTTACAAAAGATGACTTTAATCAAAAACAGGCAGAGGTACACCCATTTAACTGTGTGCCAGTTACTATTATAAACACTATATTTAATCATATAAATATATTTATATGGTTATATATATACACACACTAATCCCATACACAAATATATATACACTAATCTCATACTCAAAAACAAGCCTCCTATGAAGAAGATACTACTTCCATTACTTAGCTTACTAAAAAGATAAGTTAGTCAGTGTAAGCAGTTAGGGAGTAACAGCTAGGATCTGAACCCAGGCAGTCTCACTCCAGAGACCACACTGTCTACACTACTTGCTTATTTCCTCTGTACAACAAAAATTCATGGACCTTTCATTCTACAAATCTAAGGCTACTAAATAGATATAAATTACTATTGTAAAAAACAAAAATAAAAACAGCTTTGGTATAGTGATTTAATGATTCAAAGAACCATAATATGATTTTCAGTAAAGAGGGTAAGGAAAGGCTTTGTGGAAGAAACAGTATCTATCTTGGGTCTGGAAGGATATTAGACACAGATATACAAAATGATAGAATAAAATACTCCAGAAATAGAGGGAATAGAATGACCAACAGCACTAAACTAAGGCAGAAAAGCAATGTCAATTCAAATGCTTGAGTTCAAAAGAGTGGTGCATGTGAGAGAAGTAAATGGAAAATAAACGATTCATAGGCCAAAGGCTGGACAATTCAGTACAGAAGGAGAGTAACATGGTCACAGTTTTTATATGGCAACTGGATATAAGAGGTGGAGGTGGAAAGAAATGCCAGAAGGTGAATTCACAAATCTAAGCGTGGTAAAGAATGTCTCAAGTAAAGGGGGATTGGTGGGGGGAGAGGTCAATCGAAATATACAGAAAAAG
Organism: Saccopteryx bilineata; assembly: GCF_036850765.1. Lineage (NCBI taxonomy): Eukaryota > Metazoa > Chordata > Mammalia > Chiroptera > Emballonuridae > Saccopteryx > Saccopteryx bilineata. The sequence goes on from NC_089494.1 coordinate 155,954,730, forward strand.
GAATAGATATGTAGCATGAAATAGCTACTCAAATTTTTACTATATTAAGGAACTAAAAAGATCAGAAAGAACAAGACTTAGTATACTAAAATATAAAGACAACAGAGGGAGTGGATAAGGCCACATTTTTGGAAACCTGACAGAGGGAGCACATTAGGGGGCAAAAAGGTCTAAAGTGAAGGGCTAAAAAGAAGCTGAGGACAAACTGCTCCAACCTGGTTTGGCCATGTTCAAGAACTTTATAACTAAGGAGACTTTATAGCATCAACATTCTGAGGGATATTATGGAGGCAAAATAAATGTGACAATGACTGAGATTTTACATGAAAATGAAATAATCTTTTCATTAACAGACACTGGAAACAAAGGAGGGAAAGTTCAGATTTATAGATGGTGATACTGAGGCTTTATACCAGATGATAACCCAGAAATAACACTGTATCCACAGGACTAGCTAGTTCTTGGGTAAGAAATATTAGAACTGAACATACAAATGTCACCAACACAAAGATACCTGAAAGTTGTCAGTTTTCAAAAGAAAAAGTATTAAGAAAAAATAGTATTCGGGGGAAAAATGAAACAATAAAAGTCTAAGAAACTACCTGTATTAAGAAGGGAAGGCCTGACCAGGCGTTGGCACAGTAGACAGAGCGTCAGACTGGGATGCGGAGGACCCAGGTTCGAGGCCCCAAGGTTGCCAGTTTGAGCGCGGGCTCATCTGGTTTGAGCAAAAAGCCCATCAGTTTGGACCCAAGGTCACAGGCTCCAGCAAGGGGTTACTCGGTCTGCTGAAGGCCCACGGTCAAGGCACATATGAAAAAGCAATCAATGAACAACTACGGTGATGCAACATGCAATGAAAAACTAATGATTGATGCTTCTCATCTCTCTCCGTTCCTGTCTGTCTATCCCTCTCTCTGACTCACTCTCTGTCTCTGTAAAGAATAAATTAAATTTAAAAAAAAAAAAGAAGGGAAGGAAGAACAGGCAAAGAAGGTACATCAGAGGTTAAGATCACCATCAGAAGAATCAAGTGTAATACAGCAGTGCTCCCTAACATTTTTCACATGAAAATACATGAATAAGACAACATGTGTGGGGCATGAAGTCAGAAATAAGGCTTCTAATAGTTATTAGCCCAGGAATTAAAATCATTAATCTATAAATCAGTTAACCAACTCACTGAACTGTACTTCCCCAAAGCCCATATGCCAAAAAGTTTAAGATTCTATTTCCTTAAAGTGCCTCTTTCAGTAGTCACTGATCAGCAAGGTAGAATGTTTCAGGTATGACAAAGAAAAGAACTTAGAAATGACCACCATAATTTTTTAACTGAGAAATCCCTAATGATTTTAAAATCAGTGAAAAAAGCTACATTTCTGGAGGAAAAGAGTGTGATTAAAACAGCAACATTTTTATCAGTCATTTAATACTAACTGGTCATAAGAAGTAACCTAAATAGAATGAGTCTCCAAAACTTTCTAGGAAAAACATTCTCTTTAAAATGAAGTATAACTGTAATATGCTCTGCCTTCTTACCTTTGTTTTATTCATATTAATAAAAAGGAAATATGAATAAAAATCCTTTGAAACTCTGCAACACTTACCCAGTGCGAGACTGACCAACTTTATCACAAATATCCAAAATGAGACCCCAATCCTCAGCAGTATTCATCTCACTGGTTGCTTTCTCTGTACATTATAAAAAGAAATTGTAAAAACATTATTTTCAAAAAATCTTTAAGAGGTAAATAATCAGATTCAAATCATAAAACAGCAGTATAATCAGATGAGAAAAACAAATCATAATAATTGCCAGCAATTATTGGTTAATAATAATTGTTAATGTGATGTTCAAGTCCATATATCTTAAAAAGGAAGGAGGGGCACCTTTATTACCTATCAGTTCTTTTCCTCATTCACATTTTAGTCGTTTGTTACTCTATAAAAAAAAAGCCATTGGAGAGACAAGATGGCACTGGAGTAGGCGGACATACCAACATCTACCTCCCAGAACCAAAGTAGATTACAAACTAATTTTAAAAACTATCATCTGGAAAAACCAACTTTGGACTAAACTAAGAGGACTTTTCAACCAAGGAACGCTGAAGAAGCCACACAGAGACTGGTAGGAAAAGCGCAAACGCGGAGAGGACTGCCCAGATCCCCAGAGTGAACGGCAGCAGGGAGAAACTCGTGTGGTGGGAAGTGAGTTTAGCAGAGGGGGAAGGGTCCTGAGCCCCAGGAACAAAGTCCCAGCCTGCAGCCCCAGAGCCCAGAAGAGGCATAAGGACAGTATTTAGCTGGAAACAAGTCAGGATACTGTTTGTGAGAAAGAGTCTGATTTCTCAGACCCAGGATCCTTCTTAAAGGGACCGTGCAGAACATATCTCTCACAACCACTCACCTGGGGCTCCTGGGGAGGGGGGGGAGGAGGAGAGGACCAGAGTAACAGGAAGAGAGTGTAATCTAGGAGGCACAGGGAGAAACATTTTGGGAGAGAGCCACCCTAACCCCAGGGACGAGTCACTCCCCAAAGCTGAAGTGAATATTTCCCCCAGAAACAGCAATACCAGCAAAGGGAAGCAGGAGAGCAGCCAAACAAGCTCCCCCGTGGCATTCAGAGCAGAGTCACATAGAAGGAGGGAGCTTTTGGGTCTACAGTAGTGAGTCTTAGGGTCCGAGCTGCAATACCCCCACCCACGCGGCTCAGGGCTCGCCGGAGGGCAGGCAGTTCTGCTGGCAGGGGCGGAAGCCAGCTGGCCAACACTGGGCTCAGGAGTGAGCTTAATCTTGCCCAGCTGGGGAGAAGGAGGCGTGCAAAAGCGGTCAAGCTCAGCTGCTGGCAGCCTGTAATCCAGCCTGCGGGAGAAGGGCGGGAACCCCGGAAAGGGTGGAGACCAGCCCCTGAGCAAGGGCACAGGAGCACAGCCTTGCCTCGCCCGTGCAACCCAGGCTTGCAGTCTGACTTGGTAGCCGGCTCCTCCCGCGGGGGTGGGGCCAAAAGCCCAGAAGAGGCAGAGTTCCGCTACTGAGCTGAGCTAGGGCACGCAGTTCGGCCTGGCAGTAGAGCCAAGGCTAGCAGCCGTTCCTCGAGCAGGCTCCTCCTGCAAGGGCAGGGCGAAAGCCCGGTAACAGGCGGAGACCCGCAGCTCAGCAAAGGTGCTCGCCAGTGCCCTCAGGACCGAGCATACTGTCACACTCGGGGGCGGGGCAAAGGCCAAGGCCACCAATGCTTCTGCACTCAAGCGCATGATCACAGCCACTCCCCTGAAGAGAAAATGTGGAGGCAGAGAAATACAACACAAATAAACCCCCAGAGAAATCCCCAGAAAAGGACCTAAGTGAATCAGATATAAACAAACTACCAGATGAAGAGTTTAAAATAATGATTTTAGGATGCTCAAAGATATTAGAACAACCATAGATGGCCATTACGAAAACCTAAATAAAGAGATAACAAATATAAAAAAGGACATTGAAATAATAAAAAAGAATCAGTCAGAAATGACAAATACAATATCTGAAATAAAGAATACAATGGAAGGAATTAAAAGCAGGATGGATGAAGCAGAGAATCAAATCAGCGACTTAGAGGACACGATAAATAAAGGCACAGAAGCAGAGCAGAAAAAAGAAGAGACTCAAAAAGTCTGAGGAAATTCTAAGAGAGCTTTGTGACAACATGAAGAGAAATAACATCCGCATCATAGGGGTTCCTGAAGAAGAAGAGAAAGAACAAGGGATAGAGACTTTGTTCAAACATATCATAGTGGAAAACTTTCCTCAATTAAGGCAGGAAAACATTTCACATGTTCAGGAAGCACAGAGAACTCCATTAAGGAGAAACCCAAAGAAACCAACACCAAGACACATCATAATTAAAATACCAAAGCTAAATGATAAAGAGAAAATATTAAAAGCTGCTAGAGAATAAAAGACTATCACCTACAAAGGAGCCCCCATAAGGATGACTTCTGACTTCTCAACAGAAACACTAGAGGCCAGAAGGGAATGGCAAGAAATATTCAAAGTAATGCAGAAAAAGAACCTACAACCAAGACTACTTTATCCAGCAAGGCTATCATTTAAAATTGAAGGAGAAATAAAAAGCTTTACAGACAAAAAAAACCCTCAAGGAATTCACTGCAACCAAACCAAGGCTGCAAGAAATGCTAAGGGACCTGTTGTAAACAGATCAAAGGAAAAAAAGAATATAGCAAAAGAGGAATACAGTTTTAAAGAAAAAAATGGCAATAAACAATTACATATCAGTAATAACCTTAAATGTTAATGGATTAAATGATCCGATCAAGAGACATAGGGTAGCTGCGTGGATAAGAAAACAGGACCCATACATATGCTGTCTACAAGAGACACACCTTAAATTAAAAGATGCACACAGACTGAAGATAAAAGGATGGAAAAAAATATTTCATGCAAATGGAAATGAAAAAAAAGCTGGGGTAGCAATACTTATATCAGACAAAATGGACTTTAAAATAAAGACCATAGTTAGAGATAAAGAAGGTCACTACATAATGATAAAGGGAGCAATCCAAAAGGAAGATATAACCATTATAAATATCTATTCACCTAATATAGGAGCCCCTTAAATATATAAAGCAGACTTTGATGGACTTAAAGGGCGAGATCAACAGCAATACTATAATAGTAGGGGATTTCAATACCCCATTAACATCATTAAATAGATCCTCAAGAAAGAAAATTAACAAAGATACAGCAGACTTAAAAAGCATATTAGATCAACTCGATTTAATAGATATCTTCAGAACCTTTCACCCTAAAACAGCAGAATATACATTCTTTTCAAGCGCTCATGGTACATTCTCTAGAATAGACCACATGTTAGGGCACAAAAGCGGTCTCAACAAATTTAAGAACATTGAAATCATATCAAGCACTTTCTCTGATCACAATGGCATTAAACTAGAAATCAACCACAATAGAAAAATTGAAAAACATTCAAACACTTGGAAACTAAATAGCACGTTATTAAATAATGAATGGATTAACACTGAGATCAAAGAACAAATTAAAAAATTCCTAGAAACAAACGATAATGAGCATACATCAACTCAAAATTTATGGGACACAGCAAAAGCTGAGAGGGAAGTTTATAGCATTACAGGCATACCTCAAGAAGCTAGAAAAAGCTCAAATAAACAACTTAACCCTGCATCTAAAAGAACTAGAAAAAGAACAGCAAGTAAAGCCCAGAGCTAGTAGAAGGAAAGAAGTAATAAAGATCAGAGCAGAAATAAATGACACAGAAGCTAAAGAAACAATACAGAGGATCAATGAAACCAGGAGCTGGTTCTTCGAAAAGGTAAAAAGATCGATGAACCTTTAACGAGACTCACCAAGAAAAAAAGAGAGAAAACTCAAATAAATAAAATTAGAAATGAAAGTGGAGAAGTAACAACTGACACAACAGAAATACAAAAGATTGTAAGGAAATACTATGAAGAACTATACGCCAAAAAACTAGACAACCTAGAAGAAATGGACAAATTCCTAGAATCATATAATCTGCCAAAAATTAATCTGGAAGAATCAGAAAACCTAAACAGACCAATTACAACAAATGAGATTGAAACAGTTATCAAAAAACTCCCAACAAAGAAAAGTCCTGGGCCGGATGGCTTCACAGTGAATTCTACCAAATATTCAAAGAAGAACTAACTCTTATCCTTCTCAAGCTATTTCAAAAAATTCAAGAGGAAGGAAGACTTCCAAACTCCTTTTATGAGGCTAGCATAATTCTGATTCCAAAACCAGGCAAAGACAACACAAGAAAAAGAAAATTATAGGCCAATATCTCTGATGAACTCAGATGCAAAAATTCTCAACAAAATATTAGCAAACCGGATCCAGCAATATATGAAAAAAATCATACACCATGATCAAGTGGGATTTATTCTTGGGAGGCAAGGTTGGTACAATATTTGCAAATCAATCAATGTGATTCATCACATAAACAAAAGAAAGGAGAAAAACTACATGATAATTTCAATAGATGCAGAAAAAGCATTTGATAAAATCCAGCACCCATTCATGATCAAAACTCTCAGCAAAGTGGAAATACAGGGAACATACCTCAAAATGATAAAGACCATCTATGACAAACCCACAGCCAACATTATACTCAATGGGCAAAAATTAAAAGCAATCCCTTTATGTTCAGGAACAAGGCAGGGGTGCCCCCTTTCACGACTCTTATTCAACATAGTTCTGGAAGTCCTAGCCACAGCAATCAGACAAGAAAAAGAAATAAAAGGCATCTGAATTGGAAAAGAAGAAGTAAAACTATCATTATTTGCAGATGATATGATATTGTATATAGAAAACTCTAAAGTCTCAATCAAAAGACTACTAGACCTGATAAATGAATTCAGCAAAGTGGCAGGATATAAAATCAATACTCAGAAATCAGAGGCATTTTTATACACCAACAATGAACAGTCAGAAAGAAAAATCAAGGAATCAATCCCCTTTACCACTGCAACCAAAAAAATAAAGTACCTAGGAATAAATCTAACCAAGGAGATTAAAGACTTGTACTCGGAAAATTATAAAACATTGATAAAAGAAATCAGGGAAGATATTAATAAGTGGAGGCATATACCATGCTCATGGTTAGGAAGAATAAACATCATTAAAATGTCTATATTACCCAAAGCAATTTATAAATTCAATGCAATACCGATTAAAATACAAATGACTTACTTCAAAGATATAGAACACATATTCCAAAAATTTATATGGAACCAAAAGAGAACACGAATAGCCTCAGCAATCTTGAAAGGGAAGAATAAAGCGGGAGGTATCACACTTTCGGATACAAGGCCATTGTACTCAAAACAGCCTGGTACTGGCACAAGAACAGGCACATAGATCAATAGAACAGAACAGAGAACCCAGAAGTAAACGCACAGCTCTATGGACAACTGATATTTGACAAAGGAGGTAAGGAAATACAATGGAGTAAAGACAGCCTCTTCAACAAATGGTGTTGGGAATATTGGACAGCTACCTGCAGAAAAATGAAACTAGACCACCAACTTACACCACTCACAAAAATAAACTCAAAATGGATAAAAGACTTGAATGTAAGCCATGAAACCACAAGCATCTTAGAAGAAAACATAGGCAGTAAGTTCTCTGACATCTCTCGCAGCAATATATTTGCTGATTTGTCTCCACAGCCAAGGGAGATAAAAGACAGGATAAACAAATGGGACTATATCAAACTAAAAAGCTTCTGCACAGCTAGAGATAATAAGAACAGAATAAAAAGACAAACTACACAATGGGAGAATATATTTGCCAATATGTCTGATAAGGGGTTAATAACCAAAATTTATAAAGAACTTGTAAAGCTTAATACCAGGAAGACAAACAATCCAATCCAAAAATGGGCAAAAGAAATGAATAGACACTTCTCCAAACAGGACACACAGATGGCCAATAGACATATGAAAAAATGTACAACATCACTAATGATTAGAGAAATGCAAATTAAAACCACAATGAGATATCACCTCACGCCAGTCAGAATGGTGCTCATCAATACAACAACAACATAATAAGTGCTGGCGAGGATGTGGAGAAAAGGGAACCCTCCTGCACTGCTGGTGGGAATGCAGACTGGTGCAGCCACTGTGGAAAACAGTATGGAGATTCCTCAAGAAATTAAAAATTGAACTGCCTTTTGACCCAGCTATAACACTGTTAGGAATATACCCCAAGAACACCATAGCACTGTTTGAAAAGAAGAAATGTACCCCCCATGTTTATGGCAGCATTGTTCACAATAGCAAAGATCTGGAAACAGCCCAATTGTCCATCAGAGGACGAGTGGATTAAAAAGCTTTGGTATATATATACTATGGAATACTACTCAGCCATAAGAAATGATGACATAGGATCTTTTACAACAACATGGATGGGCCTTGATAACATTATACTGAGCGAAAGAAGTAATTCAGAAAAAACTAAGAACTAAATGATTCCATACATAGGTGGGACATAAAGATGAGACTCAGAGACATGGACAACAGTGTTGGGTTACAGGGTGGGGGGAGGATAGGGAGGAGGTTGGAGGAGGGGAGGGGCACAAAGATCATGGCTTTTCAGCATTTGCCATATTCCCCCTTTAATCTATAGACAGACAGCAAATATCTACTTATGGTGTTTCCACTATAAAGACTGATGTCTTAGCGACAAATGCTGATGAACTATTTCAGCAGTTCCTCCTTCTTCAAAGACTTATATGTCAACATAGAGCTCCATGTTTCATAGGACATACTCAAGCTCACTCCATGCTCCCTGGAGCTTTAGCACAAGGGAATGCCCCCCCCCTTTTTTTTTTTGGTTATATTTTTTCTTTTATTTACTTATTTTTTGTATTTTTCTGAAGATGGAAATGGGGAGGCAGTCAGACAGACTCCCGCATGAGCCTGACCGGGATCCACCTGGCATGCCTACCAGGGGGGAATGCTCTGCCCATCTGGGGTGTTGCTCTGTTGCAACCAGAGCCATTCTTGCGCCTGAGGCAGAGGCCATGGGGCCATCCTTATTGCCCGGGGTGGCTTTGCTCCGGTGGAGCCTTGGCTGCAGGAGGGGAAGGGAGAGAAAGAGAGGAAGGAGAGGGGAGGGGTGGAGAAGTAGATGGGCGCTTCTTCTGTGTGCTCTGACTGGGAATTGAACCCGGGAATCCTGCACACCAGGCCAATGCTCTACCACTGAGCCAACTGGCCAGGGCCTAGGAATGCCCTTGTTGATCAAGCTACCCAAAAGAAAATTATATGGAGCAACCACGACAGAGCGAGCAAGTCATTCTCATACTAGTCATCACCAGAACGCTGCAGCCTGGTGTAAACAGTTTCAACTTTCTCGGGAAGCAGCATGGCAGATTGGGAAATCCTGTCCAAGGGGTCCTATACTGCCCCTTCATAACCCTCAAGGACCCCTACCAGGACAAATTTGGCAGATGGATGTTACTCATATACCTTCATTTGGCAAACAGTCATATGTCCACATTACAGTGGATACATATTCCGGATCTATAATAACCTCTGTCAGAACAGGAGAGGCTGCTAAGCATGTTAGAGCTCATTGTCTGTATGCATTGTTCTATTATTGGACTTCCTAAACTGGCTAAACTGAAAATGCTCCTGCATATGGAGCAGAAGCATTTACTGTATTTTGTCATGCTTACAATCTTTAAAGTTAAGGTATTATTAAAGTGTACTCAGCAAACATTTTAAGGTCAATTTAAAAGAGAAAAAATTAAGAGGGGGTAGTCATATCCTGGAACTCCTACGGGTCTACCATATCATGTTTATTACTTAAAAAAATTTTTTTACATTTCTTTGGAATGCTGATGAACAGGAGACACCAAATCTTTTTCACCTGCAAACTACTACCTTCTTTATTAGATCCAGCTAATAACACTGTTTTGTCTTTTTCCAAACAGCTCCAGATATATGGAAAAGATTTATATAGGCGGATGGGGATCCTCAAACCCCTCAACGAGATCTTCTGAGCATGGCTTTTAAGATACCTAGAGGCAGAAAAAGCTCAATAGAGATCAGGGGAACTACCAGCTTTTAGGATACACCCTTAAAGGCTCCAACGCCCCAAAGGGGTCTCATAGGATGCCATCTGGGTCCTGCTTCAATAATGGAAAGGAAGGTCATTGAGCTAAAGCCTGCCAGGCTTACAGGCCTCTGCTGTGAGGAAACAGGGACACTGGAAGGTAGGCTTCCCCCTCGCTCCTCTAAGGGAGGGTTCAGTCTCTTCCAGCCCTGCTCCAGCCACCTATGACCTAACCTTGCCCAGAAAGCTGGGGTTTGCCACTGAAGGCTGAAGGTGCCCAGGGCCATCGGCCCCATCTCCGACACTGTGGACGAGCCTAGGGTATTTGTTCCAAGAAGCAGGTAAACTGATCTCATTTGCACAAGGGCCACTTAACTATGTTTTTCCTGAATAGTCAGGTTTTTTATTCTTCCCTCAAAGATCTCTGTTGTGGGTGTTGATAGTCCTATTTTCTGCTGCTTTGCTTAATATATAGTGTTTCCTTTATCCCTCCTATCTCAATGCCCCACTCATATTTCAGGCTGGGACCTACTCCTAATTTAGAGCTCTCTTTCCCCCTTTTGCCAACTTCTATTATGAATCTACCTTTGCCACCCAGCTTAGTGTATCCCAAGGTTCTCTTTACAATGCCACAGTCGCAGAGCTCCAGGGAAAAGCAACCTGGTCTCATCTCTCCAGGCAGAGGAGAACAGAAACTCCATATCCACACATGCTGCTAATGACTTTTCCAGTCTACCTGAACCATTACCAGCTAGAAGCAGCGGTCATTGGGACTTGGACATGAGCTGCAAAGTATAGAATGGTGACAATTCCAGTGCCATGCGGACTTTTCCTGGATGTGGACTTTTCCTGGACTTCTGCTCCCTGTGACAGCTCCTAACAGACTGAACTGTGGTTGGGTTGCATTTTTCAGGGATTTGGCATGGTGATAGGGCCAACTTGGACTTGGTGAACATGTTAAGGACACTACTCTTTTATGGATTCTTGCTGTATTGGCCAAGAGTTTGCTTAAAGGCTCTTAATCAGTGTAAAAAAAAAAATAGAAGACTGGATAAAGAAGATGGGACACATATACACCATGGTATACTATTCAGCTAGAAGAAATGATGACATCGGATCACTTACAGCAGAATGGTGGAATCTTGATAAAATTATGCGGAGTGAAATAAGTGAATCAGAAAAAAACAAGAACTGCAGGATTCCATACATTGGTGGGACATAAAAGCGAGACTAAGAGACATGGACAGGAGTGTGTTGGTTACGGGGGGTGGGGGAAGGGAAGGAGGGAGAGGGGAGGGGGAGGGGTACAAAGAAAACTGGATAGAGGATGATGGAGGACGATCTCTCTTTGGGTGATGGGTAGGCAACAGAACTAAATGACAAGATAGCCTAGAAATGTTTTCTTTGAATATATGTACTCTAATTTATTGATTTCACCCCATTAAAATAAAAATTTATAAAAAAAATAAGCCATTAATTTCTTTATTAAAAAAATTATACTGCTCACAAAAATTAGGGGATATTTCAAAGTGAATATAAAGCTATAAAATATCCCCTAATATTTGTGAGCAGTATATATACAGGCCTATCTCTCTGCGCATAAAGACAAAAAAATAAGAAATATTTTCCTTATCAAATAATTCTTCCCTCTACTTGTCAGCAAAGGAACATGACTAGGCACAGATTTTGGGTTCTGATAAGGGAGAAATGAACAAAAGAAAAATAAGTTTTAACTAATTATTTCCCTTAAATATAAAACTTGACCAATTAAAAACATTAAGAGAGGGAAAACATAAAAAGCAATAATAGCGACAAACCTCAAAAGCTACATAAGAATTTATATATGGTAATCCACTAAGAAGCCTAAAGAAAGGTAAATCATACACTGGCAGTAAGAAAAAAGCTTAAGCCAGCCTGTTTTACAACACTGAATTTTTAGAAAATTCATTTATTGGTAGCAAAAGGAAGTCTGAAAGTGAGAGTGAAGAATAAAGACCTAAAGTCAGGTGGAATGGGTTAATGCTGTTTGAAATGGAGGTAGGTCCCTATTTTGCCTTCCTTATTCAAGAGCTCTAGCAACCATCTCTCTTCCACCTACAAAAATGAGTGAAGGTTCATTCTCTGGAGATAAAGCAAAGTTTTTCTAGACAAGGAGACATCAGACATAGTTGAGAATAGGCATCAAAAATAAGGAATTACTTTCAGTTTCCAGTCCAGCATAGAAAGGGCTTAGAAGTCACCACTCGTTTTCTCTACATCTATGTACTCTAGTTGACCAATGTCACCTCTTTAAAGTTAATTGTCTAAATAAAATTTTTTTTTAAAAAGGCACCATTCAATTCTAACAAGGTACACTAAAAAAGTGGAAGTCAACAACTTTCCTCAGCTCCTTCAGAAATAAGCTCAACAGGGCAAATCGCTGCCCTCAAAAATCAGAAACACACACACACACACACACACAAATTAGAAACACAGATAGGTAGATAAACAAAGTCACAACTTAGAAACCCATACATAAGCAGAAACATCACCAAAAACCAGTACCAGCACATGAAAATTTAAACTCTAACAAACTGTTGGAAAGTAAGTGGGTATAAAGTCTGTGAGTCAAAACTCCAGAGAGGTCCAGTCACAGGAAAGCCCTACACTTTTGCCAAGTTTTATAGAAGAAAAGTGTCCTTGTTTTTTCAGCAGGGACAGGAGAACAGTAACCATTTTGAAAGACACTAGAATCTCATTCTCTTCTTAATTAAGGTCCACTACTCTCAAGAAAAACCATTCACGACCCCCTAACCAACTAGGGTTTTACCAGAGATTAACCCACCTAGATAAGGAAAATACCCAACCCCAACCCACTCTGGCCTCCCTGGTCCACCTATGGGGGTGCAGGGAGTACTGACAATCATGTGAGAAATTCATACTCCAGTGGCAGAGGTTCACTACAAGACTGAAACCTAATCACAGGAATATAGAATGCTTCTCCACTGACACCTTCCCATCAGACTACTAAAGGCTGGTGTTCCTTTTATCTACTAATACATCATGTCTAACTTTCAGCCAGGCACACTTATATGAGAAAAAAAAGAAAAAAAGTCTGAAGAGATAGAGCAAACATCAGAACCAAATTCAAACACAGCAGGGATGCAGAAATTATCAGACCAGGAATTTTTGAAACTATGATTAACATGCTAAGAGTTCTAATGGAAAAATGAGACATGCAAGAACAAATGGGCCATGTAAGTAGAATGGAAATTCTAAAAAAAGAATCAAAGAGCCTGGCCAGGCGGTGGTGCAGTGGATAGAGCGACAGACTGGGATGCGGAAGACACAGGTTTCAGACTCCGAGGTCACCAGCTTGGGCGCAGCTCATCTGGTTTCAGCAAAAGCTCACCAGCTTGAGCCCAAGGTCGCTGGCTCAAGCAAGGGGTCACTCAGTCTGCTGAAGGCCCGCGATCAAGGCACATATTAGAAAGCAATCAATGAACAACTAAGGTGTTGCAATGTGCAATGAAAAACTGATGACTGATGCTTCTCATCTCTCCGTTCCTGTCTGTCTGTCCCTGTCTATCCCTCCTCTCTGACTCTCTCTCTGTAAAAAAAAAAAAAGAATCAAAGAGAAATACTAGAGATCAAAAGAAGTATAAAATGAAGAATGCTGCCTGATTGGAGGTGGTGCAGTGGACAGAGCGTTAACCTGGGATGCTGAGGTCCCAAGTTTGGAAGCTCGAGGTCACTGGCTTTGAGCGCAGGCTCACCAACTTGAGCGCAGGTTCACCAGCTTGAGAATGGGATCATCGACATGATTCCATGGTCTCTGGCTTAAAGCCCAAATTAACTGTCATGAGCCCAAGGTCACCAGCTTGAGCAAAGGGTCATGGCTCAGCTGGAGCCCCCCAGTCAAGGCAAGTATGAGAAGCAATCAATGAACTAAAGTGATGCAACTACAAACTGATGCTTCTCATCTCCCTTCCTTTCTCTCTCTCTCTCTCTCTCTCTCTCTTTCACACTTAAAAAAAATTAATAAAGGAATTATGCAACTACATGAATGCTGACACCTGCTGAGCAGAAAAAAGTTAACATACAGGCCTGACTAGCATCCTTTTAAAAGCCTGCTTACAAGCATTGGCTGGTATATGGTAAATTCAAGTTTCAGGAGGGTTCCCACCATTCTGAGAACTGAGAATAGTGGGCTCACTACACTTTAACTGGTGGTACAAACAATATGCTTTACGCTGAACATCTGCTTTCCTTCTGTGAGTCTGGAGTTTGAGTGTGGGCCAGGCAGAGAGTGCCTACATAATCAGGTCCCAACAAAACCCCCAGACACTCTGTCTACAGAGAATGCCTCTAGATCAGGGGTCTCAAACTCAACTCAGCATGTGGGCCGCAGAGCAAGATCACAGCCATTTGGCGGGCCGCACTAGGTCTACAAAAGGCAACTGTTACGCAACACTTTTTTCACTGCAGTTGAAAACAAAAAAAAATCAGTACAACAAGCACAATCGTACATGCAGTTTACTCAGTGTCACAAAACGACCAGAAACTGTAGTTCGCATCACAACTGCTGTTAACTAAGCTAATAGCTAGCTAGGATGCTAGAGAAATGAAAAATATAAGTAGGCCCCTAGGCTTACTTAATTTTATCCAAAATATTTTGAACTTCGTGGATTAGTCTGCGGGCTGCACAAAATTGTTCGGCGGGCCGCATGCAGCCCGCGGGCCGCGAGTTTGAGACCCCTGCTCTAGATGAAACATTTCACACATATCATAACAACTCACTACTGGGGGAATTTAGCATGTCTTGTGTGAGTCCGCTGGGAGAGGAGAAGCATGTGCAGGACTTCCCTGGACATTACCCGATGTGCCTTTTCACTTCGTTAATTGCACTTTGAGTCCTTGCACTATAATAAATCATTGCTGTGGGTATGACTATATGCTGAGTCCTGTGAGTCCTGGTAAACCCTGGAATGGGGGTGAGGAGGGTCTTGGGGTCTCCCCCTCCAAATACCTGCCCTCTCAGAAATATTCCACCCCTTATCTTCATTCATAACTTTACCTCAGAGAGAAGGATCACAAGACTCTTCTCTGGTCGTTCCAAGAGGAAAGACCTAAAAATAAGACATATGAAGGAATAGAAAGAGGTTCTACAGTAAATGGTACACCAAAGCACTCTATAATGAAGTTCAAAGTAAAAAACAAAAAACAAAAAAAAAACCCTAACCAGCCTGACCAGGCAGTGGCACAGCGTATAAAGCCTTGGACTGGGAATGAGGAGGACCCAGGTTCAAAACCGCGAGGTCGCCAGCTTGAGCACGGGCTCATCTGGTTTGAGCAAAGCTCACCAGCTTGAGCCCAAGGTCACTGACTTGAGCAAGGGGTCACTTAGTCTGCTGTAGCCCCCCAGTCAAGATACATATGAGAAATCAATCAATCAACAACTAAGGAACCGCAACAAAGAATTGATGTTTCTCATCTCTCTCCCTTCCTGTCTGTCTGTCCCTATCTGACTCTCTCTCTGACTCTGTCTCTGCCACACACACACACACACAAAAAAAAAAAAAGCCTAACCAGAGTTTCCAACATGCTACTTATTTCTCTAGTGTTAACCATGAGCAGACCACTAAGGATGTCAGCTATTAGAAAATCTAACATGAAAGGTAAAGAAAAGACAAAGAAACCAATACAAAACAGTAAAAAGAAAATAACTTAGAAACAAAAGCCTACGTAGGAGGGAAATAAAACTTGAAGAAATCATTATCTTTTCTTTTTCTTTTTTTTTTAGTTTTATTTATTTATTTATTTAGAGAGGAGAGGGAGAGACAGAGAGAGAGAGAGGAGAGGAGAGACAGCGAGAGAGAAGGGGGGGGAGCCGGAAGCATCAACTCCCATATGTGCCTTGACCAGGCAAGCCCAGGGTTTCGAACTGGCGACCTCAGCATTTCCAGGTCGACGCTTTAACCACTGCACCACCACAGGTCAGCCAAGAAATCATTATCTTTTGAAAGAAAAGCTATATAAGTAGAAGATAAATTGTCTTGACTAGAGCACTATAATTCAAAGAGCAGATATGCTGAAAGATAACATCACCAAGATCCTAGCATTCCACTTATTTTTACCTGAAATAGTGTTAGTTGTAAAAGACCTGACTCATACCAAGATTCTAATCTGTAATAGCTGTTCTTGTGATATAATGGTGAAATTCCTGCTCCCATCAATGTCCTGCTATCTATTCAATAGTTCAACAGAGAACATTCATTTCTCCATTCTGACCTACTATTGAAAGCTGGTGGTAGGTCACAGCCAATTCAAAGGCAGAAAATAGAAAGCAGCCAACTTTGACCAAAATTTTTCATTTTTGTGGCAGAGGCAGAGAGAGACAGAGAGAGGAACAGATAGGGACTGACAGGAAGGGAGAGAGATGAGAAGCAAGAATTCTTCATTGCGGCACCTTAGTTGTTCCTTGATTGCTTTCTCATATGTGCCTTGACCAAGGGTTCCAGCAGAGCAAGTGACATGACCCATTGCCAGCAACGTTAGGCTCAAGCCAGTGACCTTGGGCTTCAAGCCAGTGACCTTTGGGCTCAAGCCAGCAACCATGGGTCATGTCTATGATCCCATGCTCAATCCAGAGACCCTGTGCTCAAGCTGGTGAGCCCATGCTCAAGCTGGATGAGACCACGCTCAAGCCTGAGACCTTGATTTCGAACCTAGGTCCTCCATGTCACATGGTAGCTGTATTGTTACCGACACTCCATCCACTGCACCACCATGTGGTCAGGCTGACCAAATTTTTGCAAGCATACAATACTTGATCCATATCACACCCCCAATGGATACAGCAATACCTACCCACTAGTTCCTGCCACTGGAGAACTACAATAAGTACGAAATAAGATAGCAGAGGGTGATAACCAATGGGTAGTAGCAGAAAGAGTATCTATGCCTACTCACCTACCACCTCCTAATGCAGAACAAAAGCCAGTAATTTATAGAGATGAATTCCTTGTGTAAGAATAATAGTGACTTATTTGCAAAAATATATAAAATTTGGAATATAACAATAAAATGGAATTTAGTTTCTAGTCTATGCCAAGCCTAATCTGAGGCAATTTACACCCTAAAAAAATGAAAGTGGGAATGTAAAATGGGACAGGCACTATGGAAAAGAGCATGGAGGTTCCTGAAAAAATTAACAATACAGCTACCATGTGACCCAACAGTCCTTCTTCTAGGTACCTACCTGAAAATTTTGAAAACATTTATTAGTAAAGATATATGGACCCTTTGTTCACTGAAGCATTATTCAGAGTTGCCAAGACATGGAAACAAACCAAGTGTCCTTCAGTGGATGGTTGGATAAAGAAGATGTGGTTCATATATATAATCAACTACTACCCAGTTATAAGAAAAGATGAAATACTGCCATTTGCAACAACAAGGATGAATCTGGAGAGTATCATTCAAGGAAAAATAAGTCAGAAGTTAACCATATGATTTCACTTATATGTGGCTATAAAACAGAACATAACAAATGAACAAAACAAGCAAAAAACTCACTGACACAAAAGAAGGAAAAAGAGGTCAAATATATGGTGACAAAGGAAACTAAAATTTTGAGTGATGAATACACATTGCAGTACTCAGATGATGTATTATAATGTTGTACACTTGAAACTTACATGATCTTATATTAACCTATGTTATCACAATAAATTTAATTTTAAAAAGTAATTTTAGAACTTGACCAGCAAAAAAATAAAAGAGGAAGGGAGGGAGGGAGAGAGGGAGGGAAAGAAAATGAAACCAACAGAGACCTAAATATAAAATAGAAATGGAGTCACAGAAAAAAAGCAAAACCTGAAACAAACTGAGAATAAAGACCTGGGAGAAGAGTAAAGGAGTATCCCAAAGGCTTCGTCTTGCTATACTAAGACAGAAGAAAGCAGGATTACTAATAAAATCTGCTTCTATTCAAGTGAATTCAGTGAGGGGTGAAGTTATGAAAACTGAAGAGAAGTATAATGAAGAATCTTGGCTGGCTGAAAGAGAGACCACTTTGTGAAATACAGAGAACTCTAAGACCTAAAATACCAGTTGAAGTGTTTGTATTAATTCAAAAAACATCAGACAGCTAAGAAAGAATTTTATGCAAAGAAATAATGTTATCAGAGCTGGACTTTAAAAAAAAAAAAATCTATAGCCAATATATAAAAACCATTTTTAAGAGGGAAAGAAGGAAAGGAAGAAAATATGAAAAACTAAGTTTACTCTGTAAACTAAATAGGTTACTTGGAAAACCAAATGTCGAAATGGTGTTTAATTTTGTTCAGTGGGAGCAAACAGGATAACTGAGTCAAATTTATCTGCTGCTGTCCAAACTTCCATAATACATTGTAAACCCCTTAAAAATAATACCGATTTCTGCTTAGGCAATTCTTTCAATATCCATGCTTTCAATCTCTGAGTTCAATAAATACTAGTAACTTCCATATGAATTTATAAAAGTCACAGAAACATAGAAACTTTTAATAACTACACTTCACTGGTTTTCAATTTTTACTTTTCCATGCAGAAAAACCTCTACAATGTAATTCTGATACCTAGTGTCAATGCAGACTTCACAGTTGAGAGCTCGAAACTCAACCAGTCTCCCCTCACCTCAGACAACAGTAACAAGCCACATGCACTTCTGACCAACTGGCTACGAATTCACAGGTTCTCACTATCCCCTCAAGCTCAATAAATCACTATAATAACTCACAGAACTCAGGAAAGCATTTAAGATTAGTTTTATTAGAAAAGACACAAATCAGAACCAGGCAATGAAGAAATGCATAGGGCTAGCCCTGGGAAGTTCCCAGTTGCCAGGAAATCGCCTGTGCCCTCAGATGCATCACCCTCCTGGTACATCCAAGTTTACTGCTGCAGTAGGCAGTTAGACAGGAATGAACAGAGTAGGAACAATAGGCCAGGTATGGAATGTCACAAGAACAGAAAGCCCCAGGACCACAGCAAGGGCAAAATTGGGAAAACAAGAACCTCACTCCCAGGATGACCTTTCCTCGCATGGCATTATCACTGGGCATGCAATTTAGACCCTGTGACCTTTCACATCACTGGTCATGTGGTTTAGACCCTCCCCTGACTCTTATTCACATAGCATGCTGTTAGTACAGTACCGTGATAGAACCCTTTAGAGGCAAACAAGGGGGCCAGAGAATAGCCTCCTATGACACCCATACAAAGCCCCTGCAGGACCACTCCCTTTTGCATTAAGGGACAATGAAGTTCTGGCCCACATCAAATAATCTTAAAAACAAAGCCTCAGGTCTGCTGACCAAAGACACAGTTTGATCAAGCTAGAAATGACATTTAGGTCTCAGTTGTTTCAGGTCCAGGTCCAGAAAAACAGCAATGCCAGACAGAGCTACACTGTGGTTGACATCAGGAACGGCTGCTATGACATATGACCCCTCCTCTAGCACTGACCAATCAGTGGAGACCACAATCCTAAAAGCACACACCTGGAAAGCTGATGAATCATCCTCTCCCAAACCCTCCCCTGAAATCCCCACTTTTAAAAACCCTCAAGCCCTAGCCAGATAGCTCAGTTGGTTACAGTATCGCCCTGATAATGCAAAGACTGCCAGTTTGATCCCCAGTCAGAGCACATAAAACAGATTGCTATTTCTGTCTGTCTGTCTCCCCGTTCCTCTTGCTCTAAAATCAATAAATTGAAAATTAAATAAAAATACCCTTTAAGATGAAGGCTCTCTTTCTCCCCGCCACCCCACCTCCCCTTCTTCCTTTAGCCCTGTCAGTTTGATTTCTTTCTCCTAAGCTCCAAGGGGTCTTCTTCTGCCTCTAACTTATTTCCTGAGCCCATGCAGCCCAGCTGGCTCACTTCCTCCACAACTCACTTCTTCTACCTCTGTGATTTTCTAAATGAACTTCTGCTTGCATCTGAGTTTTGGCTCCGATTTCTTTCTTAGACAGAACTCAAGTACTGAGGCTGCTGAACTGAGGTCCAATCACTGGCAACATTCTAGCGCCATTTTGCCACTATCACCAACCAAGAATCTCAACTGAGCTTTAGTTTCCAGAGTGTTTACTGGAGTTTCCTTATTAAATCATGACTGACCTCCTGAATTTCTATCTCCAGTCCCCTCCCTGCTTCTGGCAAAGCTGGTATCATGTGACTCAAAGACCCCACTATGTAATCACAAGGAGATTCCTTCTAGAGTGGCCAGTCCCCATGCTAAGTACCAGGAACCCACCATGCATAAGATGCTCCTATCACTCAGAAAATTCCAAGAATTTAGAGGCTTCCCGCAAGAAATGAAAATCACGACCATTCAAATTCTTTACCATTCTGCATTCTCATTAATGGAAAAATCTTACCTTAAAAAATAATATATGTAGCCTGAATAATATATGTATTCAGGTGGTGGCATAGTGAATACAGCACCGGACTGGGATGCAGAGGACCCAGGTTCGAAACCCTGAGGTCACCGGCTTGAGCACGAGCTCATCTGCTTTGAGCACAGCTCACCAGCTTGAACTCAAAGTCGCTGGCTTGAGCAAGGGGTCACTTGGTCTGCTATAGTCTCCCTCCCAAGTCAAGGCACATATGAGAAAACAATCAATGAACAACTAAGGTGCCACAATGAAGAAATGATGTTTCTCATCTCTTTCCCTTCCTGTCTGTCTGTCCTTATCTGTCTCTGTCTGTCACATACACAAATAATAACTATTATTATATGTAAAGCAACTCCAAGTCTAAGTGTTCTATCAATAATTGAGTCTCATATCCCTAACCCATTTACCCTCAACCCCTCTGAAGCCCAAGAAGACTGAGTAAGTGTTCCTGAACAATATTCTCCAGTCTAATATTTACTTCTTAGAAAAAGAAAGCAAGTTTACTTTTGATAGGGGGAACTCAAGAGTTAAAATTTTAGCTTAAATAATAATGGCTTTAGTTATAATCAATAGACTTAATGGTTAATGCAAATAAAAATGTGTCCCAGGAACTGGGATACCTGAATGTGCCTACATGACTTAACGAGATCTGCAAGAAAGCCACTTTTGTGCCCCAGGGCTCTGCAAGCAAAGCCTTTGTGCTCCAAGGACAGAACACCACTGATATTCATCCATTTAACTTTGACTATGATCAAATTGACTCTCCCTTGACATTCCAAAACGCTTATCTATCCTTTTCTTACCCTTATAAATAAAAGGCTGGCTCAGGATAGGAGATGGAAGATGGCTATGGGAACATAACCCTCATCTCCTCATATCACTGGCTATCTGAATTAAGCGCCCATAAAAGATTCAATCCCTGTTTCTATTTATTTGGCTGAAGTGGTGACAGGCAGCACAAACACGGATTATTTCCAGTTTCACTTTGATCTGTTAGTGCCTTTAAATAATTAATTTATAACCCTACTGACAGACATTTTTAAAAGCATAGTGTACAATTTTTTTTTAAAGAATACACTTAATGGCCCTGTCCAGTTGGCTGAGTAGTAAAGCATCGGCCCAACATGTGGATGTCCCAGGTTCGATTCCCAGTCAGGGCACACAGGAAAAGCACTTATCTGCTTCTCCACCCTTCACTCCCTCCTTTCTCTCTATTTCTCTCTTCCCCTCCACTGGAGCTGAGGCTCCACTGAAGCAATGTTGGCCCAGGCACTAAGGATGGCTCCATGGCCTCCACCTCAGGTGCCAGAATGGCTCCAGTTGCAGTGAAGCAACGCCTCAGATGGGCAGAGCATCGCCCCCGATGGGCTTGCCGGGTGGGTCCCGGACAGGCACATCCGGGAGTCTGTCTCTCTGACTCCCTGCTTCTCACTTCAGAAAAATATAATACAATAAATAAATATATGAACATACTTAAAAATTAAAACCTATCACCTTATTTAAAAGCATAACGGCTACGCTTATTAAAACTTAATGTTTAATAGTTAACTAGAAATGACATGCTTATGTTTGATCAAATATAAGTTGCCTATTATCATAACTAAGTATATTCTTAAAGTTCCTGAATTAAGGCATATCCAGGAATGTCTTGAATAGCCATTAGATATTATGTGAATACTCATGATCTACCTTCATTATCTTCCTAGACATAAACAGTATCAGTATCTTCCTCAAACATATATATACAGATCAGAAGTGCAACCTATTCAGAACTCTAAAACTGTCAACATCATTTATTGATGCTACCTCAAGATCAGCAAGCACAGTAGAGAAATTCCTCTGTTATAAAACAAGTTGTTTTTTTAAATCAGAAGACTATAAACTACTAGCAGCAGTTCAACATGGTTTTGTGAATAGCAAATTAAGTCAAAACTGTTTACTTTCTAAGGTAAAAAAAGGGTTTGTGTGGAAGGGAAAAGTGACAAAAATAAAATACTTGCTTCTAAAGGATTCAAAACTTCTTAATGATCTCATTTTATCCTCAGATTATCCTTACACAATTAGAGGAGACTGAAAAATTTGCCTAGCAATGCCCAGAAAATAACTCACACAGCCTCATATAAATTTAACTAGCCTAAATGGATTGGCAAACTTTTGTCTGACCAGCTTATTTAAGTTTTTCTCAAAATTTATGATTATCAAATAGGTTTAGGTAGCTGAAAAACATTGACAGGATGATTACCTACCATGTTCAGGCTCAGGAAAAAAAATATCATTCAATTAGCTTGAAGATGCTCATCAAAATGGGCAATGAAGAAAGCAGTCTTAAAGAAATTACTCTCTTTTTTGAGACTATAAGAATCAATTTTTCAAAAATGTCTCTTCTAATTCCCTGTCCCTCCTGACAATTGGAAAGTATGTCTACAAAGAAAAGCAATCTGAAGCTCTACTAGTCAGAAAGAAACAGGAGTCAAAGGAACAGCATGGCTGCATCTCAGAGAAAAGCACAAAACAGAAATTAAAAACTAAAAGCATTAATAAGAATAGCTTACATGATAGGTAAAATGGGCACAGAAGAAACAATGAATACAATTTCTCAACCCAGTGGATAGCAGACATTTAACATATCCACATCCTGATTTTCACCTTTCTCCCGAGTTTCTTTTGATAGCAATTGATTCCACTCCTCACAATCCAAGCAGTATTCAAAGGCATCACTATTTCAAACTTCATTATAAGAGGAACTAAAATGTATCCATTAATTATTATATTCAAGGTAATGAGCTAACTGCTTCATATCCAATGACTCCTTAAAACAACACTAATGAGGACTAATGAAGAGAAGAGTATGTCAGGCTGGAGGATCCACTTCTGAAAAAGCAGTGGCATACAACCAACAAGGAATAAAATATGCTTTGAGGAAAAGTGGTGGACAGGGGGGCTGATGAGTTAAAAAGGAGCCAATCTATCAGGAAAAGAAAGTATACAGACCACAGCAACAGCAAAATCCTTGAAGGTACATTCAGTGCGCCTAGCATACAGAAGACAGTATATGTTTAGGATGTAGAGAACTACAACTACAGAAGTCAAGAACGACCCCCAGATTCTTGATATACATATCTAAGTAAACTAAGGAACCAGTCATTAGGACAGAAGAAAAGCATACTAGAAATTAAACTTTGAATATGATTTGAAACATGCTGAATTTAAGGTATCTGAAGCATATTCAACTCCAGAAAATAGAATGTCAGTGTTTTTCTAAGTGTTACTCATAGCAGCATCCTGAGGTAAATATTTTTATTCCTATTTACAAAGGTGGAAAGGGAATGCAGAGGGTTCTATACTTGCCGAAGTATATACTTTGCCCACTTACTACTAGCAAATGCTGCAGCTGCAATTTAAACCTAAAGCCTAAAGTCCTTCCACTACACCACACTGCAGGAGAATAATGGGAAATTAACATTTATTAAGACTAATCTGGCTGTGGTGTGTGATGATGCCGTGTGGACAAAGCAAACCGAAGGAAAAATATGTCCAATTCTATAGGATACAAACTGGTCCAAAGTAATCTGACCAGGAATACAAATTTATAAAAACAAAACTTGATGACTAAGCAGAGGCAGGGGGATGATTTAAAATGCCTCTTGGGTTTCCAGTCAAAATAACTAGAACATTATAAAATTACCAAATAATGAAGAAAGAACCAAACTGGGATGGTAAGTTCATTTTTTTGACAGATTTGAGTTTTTTGTAGGTACTAACAGAACACTGAATAGAAATACAACACTGGAGATCTAGAAATATATGTACCAGGCACTGTCCCTAAGGTACTAGGAACAGAAATGAAAAGTTGTTATCCTTATGGAGTTTACATTCCACACAATCAATCAATCATCAGTCAATTAACTAACCAATCTCAGGTAATTGAATACTAAAAAAAAAACAAACAAGGTAACAGTGAGTGGGTAAAAATGAATATTTTTTTCACAGAAGGTAATTAGGGAAAGCCTCTCTTAGAAACTAATTTGAACAGTCTTGAATGATGTGGTGAAGACCCTCCGTGGCAAAGAAAACAGCACAACAGAGATACAGGGGAGAGAGCATGGAGTGTTAGACCCAAGAGGCTTAGAATGAGAGAGAGTGGAGATCCTAATCACATCAGAGACACAGGAAGGGGGCTGACAGTGCCCCACAATAAGGAATTTGCACTTCCCTGTAAGTGGAATGGGAAGATCCTGGAGGGTGCTGAGCAGGTAACATTATATGACATCTTTCAAGGATCCTTGACCTTTGTAAATGAGAACTGACTACAGGTGACAAAGAAGCCTAATATAAGACTTTTGCCATAGTCTAAGAAAGAGGTAAAGACGACTGGAGTGAGATAATAGTGGTGAGGTAAGAAGTAATAAGGTTCTGGATATATTTTTAAAGTAGAGCAAAAAATCTTCCTGATAGAATGAATATGGAATGTGAAGGAAAAAGAGAAATCAGTGATGACTCCTAGACAATAGATATGAGTGACAGGAAATATCAATGGTGCCATCTACTTACCGTATTTCCCCATGTGTAAGAAGCTCCCAGGTATAAGACACACCTTAATTTGGGGGCCCAAAATTTGAAAAAAATGTAGTACATAAAGTTATTGAACTCAAGTTTTATTCATCATAAAATTCACACAACTCCTCATCACTGTCAAAACTCCTATCCATAAGATTGTCCTCATCTGTGTCTGATGACAAGTCACTGTCTTCAATGAGCGCAAAAACAAGTGCATAAAAGTGGGAAATGCAAGTAAAAAAAAAATATATATATATATATATATATATATATATATATAACCACTATATAAGATGCACCCAGTTTTTAAACCCCAATTTTTTTTCCAGAAAAAAAGATGCGTCTTATACATGGGGAAACAGTAAATGGGTAATGATGAAAAATGAGCAAGTCTGCGGAAAGAAACTAAGAACTATTACTATCTCTATATTCCATATTAAAAATAAGACAACTGAGGCACAGATATCTAAGCAACTAGACAAAAAATTGTATTACTGGTAGCAGCAAACCTGGGAAATGAATTCAGACACTGTAGCTCCAGAATCTGAATTCAATAATCAAATTCAATAACCCAGAAAAAATGGATAAGTTCCTAGAAATATATACCCTTCCTAGATTGGATCATGGAGAACTGGAAAGTCTAAATAGACCGATACACAGTGAGGAAATAGAAACAACTATCAAAAACCTCCTAAAAGGGCTAGCCAGTGGCATCAGCCTGGTGTATGGACATCCCGGTTCACTTCCCAGTCAGGAAACACAGGAGAAGTGACCATCTGCTTCTCTCCCTTTTCCTCCCACATACAATTGGTTCTCCCGTGAAACCCGGAAGAATAGCTCCAATGGAGCGCTTCAGCCTCAGGTGCTAAAAATAGCTCAACTGCCTGACCAGGCGGTGGTGCAGTGGATAGAGCATCGGACTGGGATGCGGAGGACCCAGGTTCAGACCCCAAGGTCACCAGCTTGAGCGCGGGCTCATCTGGTTTGAGCAAAAAGCTCACCAGCTTGAACTCGCTGGCTCGAGCAAGGAGTTATTCGGTCTGCTGAAGTCCCATGGTCAAGGCACATACGAGAAAGCAATCAATGAACAACTAAGGTGTTGCAATGCGCAACAAAAAACAAATGATTGATGCTTCTCATCTCTCTGTTCCTGTCTGTCTATCCCTCTCTCTGACTCTCTCTCTGTCTCTGTAAAAAAAAAAAAAAAAAAAAAAAAGGCTCAATATTGGATTGCCAGGTGGATCCTGGTCTGGGTGCATGTGGGAGTCTGCCTCACTATCTCATTTCCTCTCACCTTAAAAAAAAAACAATAAAAAAACTCCCAAAATATAAAAATCCAGGACAAGATGGCCTCACTAATGAATAAGATTTGATTCTTATTCTTCTCACACTCTTCCAAAAAATTGAGGAGGCAATAATTTCTAACACATTTATGAATTTTATGAGGCCAACATAACTATGATACCAAAACCTGGCAAGGATAACACATACACACAACACACACTAACGACCATACCTCTGATGGCTACAAATGCAAAAATCCTAAACAAAATACTAGATAACCTAATACAAAAATACATTTAAAAAAATAATCATGATCAAGTTGGGTTCATTCCAGGGGCACAAGGATGATTCAACACATGCAACTTCATAGATGTGATACACCACATCAACAAAACAAAGGATTAAAATCATATGATCTTCTCCATAGATGCAGAAAAGCATTTGATAAGATACAATATCCACTTATGATTAAAACACTCAATGAAATGGATACAGAATGGAAGTACCTCAACATAATAAAGACCATATGTGAGGAACCTCAGCCAACATCACACTCAATGACGAAAAATAGAAAGTTTTCCCTCTAAAATCAGGAACAAGACAAGGATATCCACTCTCACCACTCTTATTCTACACAGTTCCAGAAATTGTAGCCAGAACAATAAGGCAAGAGAAAAAAATAAAAGGCATCCAAATTGAGAAGGAAGAAATGTCACTTTTTACAAGTGACATGATTCTATATATAAAAAACTCTACAGACTCCTTCAAAAAACATTATAGCCTGGCCTTTGGTGGCGCAGTGGATAAACCTTTGGCTTGGAATGCCAAGGTTGCTGGTTCGAAACCCTAGGCTTCCCTGGTCAAGGCACATACAGCAAGCAAGCAATGAACAACTAACATGAAGCAACTATGAGTTGTTACTTCCCATTCCATGCTCTCCTTTCTCTCCTGTCTCTGTAAAATCAATAAATCAGTATTTTTTTAAAAAAAACCTATTATAAAAAATAAAGAAATGCAGTTAAGTTGCAGGATACAAAATCAATGTACAAATATACACTGCTTTTCTATATACTAACAATAAAACTTCAGAAATAGAAAAGAAACAATTTCTTTAGTAATTGCAATCAAAAAAATAAAATACCTAGGAATAAGTACATACAGAAAACTACAAAGCATTATTAAAAGAGACTGAAAAATACAATGAAATGGAAAGATATTCTGTATTCATGGATTGGAAGACTCAACCTACTTAAAATATCTATATTACCCAAAGCAATATACAGATTTAATGTAATCCCCATCAAAACCCCACTGTCATTTTTTAGAGAAACAAAACAAAAAACATTAGATGTGTATGGAACCACAAAAGATCCCAAATAGCCAAAGCCAAAGGAATCAGACTACCTAACTTCAAATTAAACCACAGAGCAACAATAATCAAAACAGCATAGTACTGACAGACTAACATACACACAGACCAATGGAACAGAACTAAGAGCTCAAAATTAAAAACACATGTATACAAGCAAAGAATCTTTGACAAAGGAGTCAAAAATACAATGGAGAAAAGAAAGCTGCTTCAATAAATAGTGCTGGGAAAACTGGAAAGCCACATGCAAAAGAATGAAACAATCAGACAATGTGTCCCATGTATAAGAATTAATTCAAAATGAATCAAAGACCTAAATATAAGCTCTAAAACAAAAACCTACACAAACCACAGGTACTAAACTTTTTATAGTCTTAGAGATTTTATAAATTTGACCCCAAAGGCAAGGGAAGTAAAGACAAAAATTTTAAAAATGGACTATATCAAGCTAAAAAGTTTCTGCACAGCAAAAGAAACCAACAAAACAAAAAGACAACAAACCAAATGGGAGAAGATATTGGTAAACAACAGCTCAAGAAAGAAATACTTAAAAAAGAGAAACCATGTGCACTACTACTATGTTCAGTGCAGCACTATTCACAATGGCCAAGACACAGAGACAACCAAAGTGTCCTTCAATAGAGGATTGGATAAAGATGATATGATACATAAGCCCTGGACGGTTGGCTCAGTGGTAGAGCGTCGGCCTGGCGTGTAGGAGTCCCGGGTTCGATTCCTGGCCAGGGCACACAGAAGAAGCGCCCATCTGCTTCTCCACCCCTCTCCCTCTCCTTCCTCTCTGTCTCTCTCTTCCCCTCCCGCAGCCGAGGCTCTCCACTGGAGCAAAGATGGCCCGGGCGCTGGGGATGGCTCCTCGGCCTCTGCCCCAGGCGCTAGAGTGGCTCTGGTCGCAACAGAGCACGCCCCGGAGGGGCAGAGCATCGCCCCCTGGTGGGCAGAGCGTCGCCCCCTGGTGGGCGTGCCGGGTGGATCCCGATCAGGCGCATGCGGGAGTCTGTCTGTCTCTCCCCGTTTCTGGCTTCGGAGGGGTACCGAGAAAAAAAAAAAAAAAAAAAAAAAAAAGATGATATGGTACATATATACTGTGGAATATGATTTAGCCGTAGGAAAGATGAAATACATTAAGTCCAAGTTATCTGACTTACGTACAATTCGTACTTATGAAAGGAGTGACACAAGGGCTGTTGGTGATCAACTACAGTTGGACATTAGTGAAAATGATATCATAGTTACTTAACTTGGCTCCCATGGCAAATAACTCACCAATGAAGACTTTATGGAACTCAGAGCAGCAGATGACAGCATTTAGGAAAGAAAATAGGGACCTAGAAACTCCAGAACCAAAAAAGTGTTCGGCAAAAGAGTTAGCTGATGCTTTTTGTCTCATTGAAGCAGAAATTAGAGGAACAAGATCCTGCCTGATACAGAGAGTTTCACTAGAGTTTACTGAACAGTCACAGAAAGCCTGAGATGCTACAGGGCCATTCGTGATGAGAAAATGAAAAGCTCTGTACAAACTTCCCTTGATGTTACTTTAAGAAACTGACTCCAGCCTGACCAGGCGGTGGCGCAGTGGATAGAGCATTGGACTGGGATGCAGAGGATCCAGGTTCGAGACCCCGAGGTCGCCAGCTTGAGTGCAGGCTCATCTGGTTTGAGGAAAGGCCCACCAGTTTGAACCCAGGGTTGCTGGCTCCAGCAACGGGTTACTCGGTCTGCTGAAGGCCCGTGGTCAAGGCACATATGAGAAAGCAATCAATGAACAACTAAGGTATTGCAACGCGCAATGAAAAACTAATGATTGATGCTTCTCATCTCTCTCCGTTCCTGTCTGTCTGTCCCTGTCTATCCCTCTCTCTGACTCTCTCTGTCTCTGTAAAAAATATTAAATAAATAAAATTAAAAAGAAACTGACTCCAATAGCAGAATAAAACCCTGCGTCTCTAACACCAGTCCCATCCTCTCCAAGTCCATCATCTTCTGCATCATCCAGATTGTTTAAAGTTGTATTTAAAAATGTTTGTAAGTATTGCCTCACCAGTGGTGACACAGTGAATTGAATGTTGACCTGGGACAATTAAGGACCTTGGTTTGAAACCCTAAGGTCGCTGGCTTAAGCAAGGTGTCACTGGTTCAGCTTGAGCCCCAGTGTCAAGGCACATATGAGAAGCAATCAATCAACAACTAAAGTGAAGCCACTGTGAGTTGATGCCTCTCATCTCTCTCTCTCTCCCTTTCTATCTCTCTCTCAAATCTATTTTTTTTAATTTGAAAATGTTTAAGTATTTATATGCACAGAAAGCTAAAAATAAATACTGTGTTAAGACAAACATCTGTCCTAGTTGCATTTAACAGGTAAATGTACCTGTTTCAACTTACATATAAATTAAACTTAAGAACAAACCTACAGATTATATCTCTTTCGTAACCTGGGAACTTCCTGTAGTGCCATTTGCAGCAACATGGGTGAACCTTTGAGAAAATGATGCTACGCAAAGTAAGTCAGAGAAAGCAAAAAACCACTCTGGCTGGATAGCTCAAATGATTAGAGCATCATCCAGAAGTGCAAAAGTTGCTGATTAGATCCCTGGTCAGGGCACATATGGGAATAGACTGATGTTCCTGTTTTTCTCTCTCCCTTCCTTTCTCTCTAAAATCAATAAAGTAAACACACACACACACACACACAAAACATATAATTTCACTCATATGTGGGGTATAAAACTGAAACTCTTAGACATAGACAACAGTATGGTGGCTACCAGAAGGAAAAGGCGTTAGGGGATAGTAAAGGATAAAGGGAGCCTGACCAGGCAGTGGCACAGTGCACAGAGCATCGAACTGCAATGCTGAGTACCCAGGTTCGAGACCCCAAGGTCGCCAGCTTGAGCGAGGGCTCATCTGGTTTGAGCAAAAGCTCACCAGCTTGGACCCAAGGTCGCTGGCTCGAGCAAGGGGTTACTCGGTCTGCTGAAGGCCCACGGTCAAGGCACATAGGAGAGGGCAATCAATGAACAACTAAGGTGTTGCAACGAAAAACTGATGATTGATGCTTCGCATCTCTCCATTGCTGTCTGTCCCTGTCTATCTCTCTCTGACTCTCTCTCTGCTCTGTAAAAAATAATAATAATAATAATAATAAAGGATAAAGGGATACAAATATATGGTAATAAAAGATAATTTGACTTTGAGTGGTGGGCACACAATGCAATATACAGATCATGTATCACAGAAATCTACATTTGAAATCCATATAATCTTATTAACCAATGTCAATCTAATAAATGTAATTAAAAAATCATTTTTTAAGTTAATTTTAGAGTGTGGAAAGAAGAGAGATGGGGAAAAGAGGGGAGGGGAGAGAGGTGGAGAGAGAGAGAGAAACATCAATCTGTTGTTCCACTGACTTATGCCCTCACTGGTCCTTGTATGTACCCTGACCAGGGATTGAACCCACAACCTTGGTGTATTGGCACAACGTTCTAACCAACTGAGCTATCTGGTCAGGGCTAAGAAAAAAGAATTCTTAAAGCTAAGCTAAATCATTTTCTAAGACTCTAAAGGGAAAAAGAATTTCAAAGTTCTAGATCTGAGCTCCAAGCTCAATTTGACTTGTGAAAGTCACAGAAAGCAGCCAAAAAAATTTTGAAAAAGGCTAAGCAGAAAAAATTTGTTCTCCTAGAAACCAAGTCAATAAAGTATATCAAAGAGGAATGCTAAGAGATCAAGAAAGAAATGGCCTAGTGATTGACGGTTGGATTTGGCAAGATGGAAGTCACTAGGGACTTTGAAATAAAAGCTTGATGGAATAAGTTATCTTTATAATTCAAGAGTTGAACTTCGCAAGAAATATAATATCAAAATGAGATTCATTTATTCAATAATTGCTTAACTGAATGTTTATTAGTGTCAGACACACTACACTGAACCACACAAAAATCCCTGTCCTCATGGAGTTCACATTCCAATAACATGTTCAGACATTTATTCAAAGGAAAAGTTATTGACAGTATTTTGCTTCTTTATATGAAATGTTATATTACATAAATCTGTTCATGAATTTCTGATTCACCATATCAGTTTATGAGTAAAGTAGAAGATAATTTTGGAGACTATATACTGATGTTAAATAGTAAATAATTATATCACATGATTTAGTGGGAGTACTTTAATATCACTGACATACTCACTGATGAATAAAGTGAGAAGGAATATTGATAAATATACATATTCTACATACTATATTCTATATATTATTCTAGTAAAAAAGTTTAACATGGGAGTCCACTGGAGCAGTGGTCCCCAGCCCCCGGGCCGCAGACCAGTACCAGTCCGTGGGCCATTTGGTACCGGTCCACAGAGAAAAAATAAATAACTTGCATTATTTTTGTTTTATTTATATTTAAGTCTGAACGATGTTTTATTTTTAAAAAATGACCAGATTTCAATTCCCGGCAGGGCACACAGGAGAAGCGTCCATCTGCTTCTCCACCCCTCCCCTTCTCCTTCCTCTCTCTCTCTTCCCCTTCCTCAGCCAAGGCTCCATTGGAGCAAAGTTGGCCCGGGCGCTGAGGATGGCTCTGTGGCCTCTGCCTCAGGTGCTAGAATGGCTCCGGTTGCAACAGAGTGACGCCCCAGCTGGGCAGAGCATCGCCCCCTGGTGGGTGTGCTGGGTGGATCCCAGTAGGGCGCATGCGGGAGTCTGACTGCCTCCCTGTTTCCAACTTCAGAAAAATACAAAAAAAAAAAAAAAGGCCAGATTCCCTCTGTTACATCTGTCTAAGACTCACTCTTGATGCTTGTCTCAATCATGTGATACATTTATCCGTCCCACCCTAAAGGCTGGTCCGTGACAATATTTTCTGACATTAAACCGGTCCGTGGCCCAAAAAAGGTTGGGGACCACTGAACTGGACTCTTTCCAAGGGCTACTTAATGGCAGTCTCTGAAGGGTGTTCTCAGATAACCTTTCATGATATTTTGATACTTGGATCATGAGAAGAGAATTGATCCAAATACCCAAAACCTGACCAACTTTAAAAAGTAAGCCTTTCCAGATCTTCACTATTGTGAACAATGCTGCCATGAACATGGGGGTGCATTTCTTTTTTTCAGTCGGTGATATGGTGTCCTTGGGATATATTCCTATAAGTGGGATGACTGGGTCAAAGGGCAGTTCTATCTCTAATTTTTTGAGGAATCTCCATACTGTTTTCCACAGTGACTGCACCAGTCTGCATTCCCACCAGCAGTGCAGGAGGGTTCCCCTTTCTCTACATCCTCACCAGCACCTATCGTGTGCTGTTTTGTTAATGAGCGCCATTCTGACTGGTGTGAGGTGATATCTCATTGTGGTTTTAATTTGCATTTCTGTAATGATTAGTGATGTTGAACATTTTTTCATATGCCTATTTGCCATCTGTATGTCCTCTTTAGTGTCCATCAATGGACAAGTGGATTAAAAAGCTGTGGTACATATATACAATGGAATACTATGAGGCTATGAAAAAGAAGGAAATATTACCTTTTGCAACAATATGAAGGGACCTGGAAACTATTATGTTGAGTGCAATAAGCCAGGCAGAGAAAGACAAATATCATATGACCTCACTAATTTGAGGAATCCAAGGAATAATGTGAACTGAGGAACAGAATTGAGACAGAGGCGGGATCAAAGGGACCAGAGGAAAAGAGGACAGAGGGAAAGGTGATGATAGGATGGGATAAACCTGAAGGGTAGAGGGGAGAGCACTGAAGACAGGGGGACAAGGGAGATGTTGAGGGGAATGGGGGATGGGGGGGTGCATTCGGGGTGACCCTAGAATCTATGTAAACACAATTAAATAAAAAAAAATTTTTTTTAAAGTAAGCCTTTGCCTGACCTGTGGTCACACAGTGGATAAAGCATCGACCTGGAATGCTGATGTCACTGGTTCAAAATCCCAGGCTTGCCTGGTCAAGGCACATACATGAAACAACTACTACCAGTTGATTCTTCCCCTTTCTCCTCCCCATTCTCTCTCTCTCTCTCTCTTTCCTCTCTCTAAAATCAATAAATAAAATTTTTTTTAAAAAAAGTAAGCCCTCTGGTGTAAAATAAAGTTCCTACATTCAAGAAATTTACTAACAGGCTCAAGTGATACATTCTCAATTCAACAAATATTTATAAGCACCAATTATGTAGCAACCAATAAAATAATTAAGGAGCTTAACAGAATATAACACTAAAGACAAAAGGTGTTGTAGGAGTTTTGAATAGAGATTACAGTGAGCAAGAGCAGTGGTTCTCAACTGGGAGCTACTTTGTGGGCCTTTGGGATCTTAAGCAATTTTTGGAAATCTTTTAAATCATTATTGGGTGAGGGGATGCCACTGGCATCTAGTGGTTATATGTCAGGGATGCTGCTAAACACCTTACACTGCAAAGGACAGTGCACAAAGACATTTATCTGGTCCAACCGTTAATAGTGTTGCTACTGAAAAACCCAAGGCTCAAGTAATCAGAAAATGATTCAGGCATAATGAGTTGGATTCTGAGTTGGCCTTTATTCATGAGGCAAGAAAAACCCTGCTGTGAACTGGGTGTTGTAGGTACTGAGTGAGACAGGATCTGACTTTAAGAAATTTATCTGAATCCAATGGAAATGTGCATTGAAAACGTTAGTAGGATATAAAGATGATTGGGTAGTTGGAAGCTACATCATACAAAAGCTACATAAAGATACTGGAAACAAAAGAAGCAGGTATTAAATTGCTTTATTTAAGCATTTGCCCTAGAAACTAATGTCATAAATTGTGAAACTGCTTAAGAGCAGCAATTACGTCTTATTGGTAACTCTATTTTTTTTTAAGTATCATTTTTTTTTATTTTATTTTTTTAAAGATTTTATTTATTCATTTTAGAGAGGGAAGGGAGGGGGAGAGAGAGAGAGAGAGAGAGAGAGAGAGAGAGAGAGAGAGAGAGAGAGAGAAGGGGAGGGGGAGGAGCAGAAAGCATCAAACTCCCATATGTGCCTTGAACCGGGCAAGCCCAGGGTTTCAAACCGGCAACCTCAGGGTTCCAGGTTGACGCTTTATTCACTGCACCATCACAGGTCAGGCGGTAACTCTATTTTTTATGTCACTGAACAGTTCCCTGAAAGTAGTGTGTGCTAAGTGTATAGTAAATTAAATTTAATTTC
This sequence comes from Saccopteryx bilineata, assembly GCF_036850765.1. Lineage (NCBI taxonomy): Eukaryota > Metazoa > Chordata > Mammalia > Chiroptera > Emballonuridae > Saccopteryx > Saccopteryx bilineata. The sequence goes on from NC_089494.1 coordinate 155,989,185, forward strand.
CAACTAATTATTATTATTTTTAAGTGATAGTAGGGGAGATAGTGAGACAGACTCCCGCATGTACCAGACTGGGATTCACCGTCAACTCCAGGCTCCAGCAGATGCTCAAATCAACAGAGCTATTTTTAGCACCTGAGGCTGTCTCACTCCAACCAACCCCAACCAAGTTATCCTCACTGCTTGAACCAATCAAGCCACTGGCTGTGGAAGAGGGAGAGAAGCAGATGGTAGCTTCTTCTGTGTGCCCTGATCAGGAATCAAACCATGATGGGGCCGGCTCTATATCCACTGAGCAGAGCCTCCAACTAATTATTTACAAGTATTATTGGTGATCTCTAAAGTAGAATCCACAATTAGTATTCAGGAAATTCATTTAAACTCAAACAAAAAAAGCTATCATGTAGTAAGTGCCTACTATATAAAGGCACTGTAGTACGCCCTCTACACATATTATTCCATTTAATCACAAACAGAATATGTTTTTCACTCTTTAAAGATGAGGATATTGGGACTCAAAGAACTTAAGTAACTTCCAGCTAGGAAGTGGCAGATATAAGACTGAACCCTTTTCTAGTCTTAGCCCCAATCTCCAAGCTTAAGCGATATGCTGTGACATAGGGTTACAAAAAGCAAAATCTGACACCCATTATTCACAATTAAAATATACAAGCACCTCCATTTAAAGCTGTCTTTATCCTTCTTAAATAGTTACTAATTCTGACTTAAGGGAAACGGTATTTGGCTTGCTTTCACTCCACACTTGTGTGCCACGGTAGTTCCTAACTACATTCAAACACCCCAAATTCTCCTCTGGGAAACTCAAACTCCAGTAGTTGTTACCCTTAAACCAAAAAAAGATTTTTTTAAAAAAAACTAATCTGTTGAATTGGTATGATCCGTGCTTACTACCAATATTTCAGAAAACCAAAAAGAGAAAAAGAAATAGCATTTCAAGTTAAAAACAAATTAGCATTTTCAGATTCAAGATCCTCGTCCACACTTTTTAAAGTAGAGACCTACTCTAAACCAGACAGTCCAGTGGCTCAGGTCCTCAACTCCCTCTGAGCCGTTGCCAACTATGCCATTTTCACCTCTCCCAACGTTTCTTAGGGGTCTGCCTTAAACAGAGCCTCTCCTCCCGCTAATAAAAAAATAGATTTTTTTAAGTCCTGTTTAAGGAACCTAACCTAAAACATTCTTCCAGTTCCAGACACTTAAATTAACATCTGTCCAGGGAAACACTTCATGATAGGGTTTATAATCCTACCCTAGACGATGCTCCTCAGTTCTCAGCCTTTTTCCAGAAGCACCGTCCCCCCAATACCAAATACTACCCAGGCTGTCCCTCCGAAGCTCTCAACAGCAACCCTTCCAGCACCCTTCTTTCCAAACCTCTGGTCCCAGCTCAAGGCCCATTCGGCAAACTCTCTGAGTCCCATTTCTTCCAAAGAGGATACCCCAAGCCCGCAGCCTCCTCCGAACTCTCAAGGTTGGAGCCTGGGTTAAGGGGACCAGCTTGGCCCTGGCCTGGGGCTCCAGAAGGCACGCAGAGCGCGGGGCAGAGCGGGCTTGCAGTCCGGGGGCGAGTGCACCGGGAGCAGCACAAGCTCTTACCGACATCCTGGTCGAAGGGATTGGTGGCAAAGAGAGGCATCTCCACTGCGTGCCGAGGTGTCCGCAGGGACTCCCCGTCGACACCACGCGAGTCAGGGTGCGACGGAGAGAGGAAGACACCTCAGGCAAAAACAGCAACGGACACGGACACTACCGGGTCCGCGACAGGTCCTCGTCTCACCCAACGTCAGCGACCGCGGCGGCAGCGGGGAAAGCGACGGTAGCGGCGGCAACAGCAAAGCAACCGAGAAAGCCCCCGCGTGGAGCCTGTCGGGAATCCGGGTGACCTCAGCGCTGCCTGACCAGAACCTGCCCCACCAGAACAGGCCCAACCGAAGCACCGCCTCCGCCCGCCTCCTCTTTTGATTAGTCATACAGGAGAGTAGCAGTAATACCCGCGTTGTCCGCGTCGGCCTTGGCGGGCAGTCTCCCGAGGACAGGGTCCTCCAGGCGCGCCGAGGCCGACGAGCATTCCCGGGAGTGAATCAGAGACTGGAAGGAAGGGTCGCGTTTGTGTGCGGCAAGACCTGTTGTTCCTCTCTGTCGGTTGTCATAACGTCGTTTCTGTGGAGGGGGTGGGAATTCTCCTGTTTGGAGTCATCAAGGTGAAAAGGCTGAGTAATTTGCTGTCTGAGGTGACGGGAAATGCTTGAAGTCATGTGAGCTGAGCAGGCTGGCTGGAATCCCTAAGGAGGGGGAGTGGCAGGGCGCGCGGCTCCCTCGGAGAGGGCTGAGCTGAGGGCCCTTCCCGGGCTCCCCTGAAGCCCAGCTCCGAACGGGGCGCTCGTCGGTACTCACTGCAATCACTAAGCGGTCTGTTGATCGGAAAATAAGTTTCACAACCAAGAATGTGTCCCTAAACCGACCAAAAAGAAAAAAGAAATATGGAGATAGAAATTGATTAGTGATTTCTGTTCACTTAAAATGTTTAGTAATTTTATTTATAAATTTAACAATAAAAAGTATGTAGAAATTTTAAGGAGCATCTACTAGATTCTGCGTGCTCGTTGGAATAGAGCATCTTGCATGTGAATTGAAATTATGCAAATTATATCCAAACAGCATTTCCAAAAGTAACATGTACATATTTACAGAGTCAACAACAGTATTAGTATGATTAGTGGTATACAGAGTGCTTACAAAAATCCATTCAAAATGAAGTTCCATTTCTAAGAGTAAAAATGCATTTAGGTACATTTTTATCATTAAAAGAACAATTAGGAATGTAGGGAATCATACACTCACATTGTTGAATTTACTGTAAATTAATATATTTTCCATAAAGGAAATATTTGGAATATGTAACCAAAGCTTTTAGGAATGTGAACACATTTGACCAAGCAATTCTATTTGGTCTAAAGACATTATTTAAGAAAATGAACAAAGATATTCATAACAACATCGCTTATATTATCAAAGCATTGTTAACCACTAGAATGTCCAACATTAAGAGATTGGGCATATTACCCTCTTGGTGCCCCAGTTCTCTCTTCTGTAAGTAACAGGAAAAATAATAGGGTTGTGAAGATAAATGGATTAATACAAGTGAAACCCTTAGATGCCTAGCACATAGTAAACGACACATAAGTATAAGCAATAGTTATGATTAGTATTGGTCAAGTAAATTACAGTAGACATGATGTAAAGACTCCTAAGTTATTAAAGGTGATAATGTAGATCGATACTTTACTGACCTAGAAAGACATAAATACATCAGTTTTTAAAAGCAGTTTACAAAATCATGCAGAATTACAAAATAACCCAGATTTTTGAAGTCTGATAAGAAATAAATGAGAATATTATGACATGATTCTGAGTGATAAGATTTGGGAGAGTTTTTAGTTCTTTATGCATGTTATGTTTTCCAAATAATTTCATGATGTGCCAGTTTTCTCTCAAAAGCAGAAAAAAAGTAAAAACACAATAATGTAAAAAAAAAACAAAAACATAGTATGTTTGTACCACTGGTTCTCAACATTTTGAGGAGCCAGTACCATAAACCTTGCTTGTGTTTCATTATAATAGCATAAAGTTCTTCCAAAACATCACTATTGGTATATGAACCAGAGCATTCTCCCTCAAAAACTGGTTCTTGATTACTGGGCTGACAGAATCAGGTGACAACTTGTCCACCTCATGTTCCTGAGCAAAGTCGGGAACATTATTATAATCACCCTGTATCACAGCCAAATGTTTATTGAAACGCATTTAGATATGCTTTGTGGTTCAGTGATGAGGATAAATTATTCTGTTGCCAGCAATAAGCTTTTGCTCAAACAGTTCAAGCCTTGATTATCAATTTATGAGCACTGGGAATAGTGAAGGAATAACAACTATTATTCTTGATAGCATTACCTATATATTTTGACCTAGAGTACGCTTTAGCTATTTGGGGGCTTAATGAGTAATAAGCTATGAAAAATAAATATGCTTAAATGTAAACTTTTTAACATTATTGTTATGTTTAACATGTAAGCCAAATATAAAAAGTGAAATGGGTTTGTAGATTGAGGTTAGCTTTTCATTATTATCCCTTAAAACAGTGAAGTTTCACTTTTAGTATTACCATAGTTTTAAAAAAACGCTGTAGAGAGTATATATCAATTTCACATTCAAATATTTCTGTAATATGTGTTTACTAAATTCTATCGTTAATTTTGAAGTACTAGCCCTGGCTGGATAGCTCAGTTGGTTGGAGCATCGCCCTGAAGCACAGAGGTTGCCAGTGGTAGTTTCTTTTTCCTGTCTCTTGATATGCTTAGTCCAACATGCTGGGAGGAACGAAACAGACAGCGGGTCCCATGTGGCAGTTCTGGCTCATGACCTCAATGACTCAACCAATTGCCAGCATCAATTTCCAGGCATGTTAGGTGTGTAAGTTTTCAAAAGATCGCAGCTTAGGTGTAGTAATCCCAGCCTTTGAGCCACCCCTCCTGACCCTGCAGAAGAAAGGTGAGCTGTGCTGTGGAGCTCTGACCACATTTCTGATTTGTAAGCAAAAGAAATTATTGTTGCCCTAAGGCACTAAGTGCAGGGTCATTTTATGTAGTGAAACCATCTGGAGCAAATTTAAAACCATTAAGGGCTATGATAGAGGTGACCAGTAATCAAGCATTAACAAATATTTATTATGTACCTATTATCAGTCAGGCACTGGGTCAGGAAAGGCTTCTGAAAAATGAAATATGAGTAGAGGTTTACAGAAGGTATAGAATCAGAGCAGGAAAGGCAGAAAGAGTTACTCATTTGAAGCCATGTAAAGTATGGGGCATCAGAAAAACTAAAGTAGAGGATATGAAAAAAGACTGGCCTGACCAGGCGGTGGTGCAGTGGATAGAGCGTCAGACTGGGATGCGGAGGTCCCAGGTTCAAAACCCCGATGCCCACTTCAGCACAGGCTCATCTGGTTTGAGCACAGGCTCACCAGCTCCAGCCCAGATTGCTGGCTTGAGCAAGGGGTCACTCGCTTGACTGGAGCCCCCGTCAAGGCACATATGAGAAAGCAATCAATGAACAACTAAAGTGCCACAACAAAGAATTGATGCTTCTCATCTCTCCCTTCCTTTCCAGTCTGTCCCTATCTATTCCTCTCTCTGACTTTCTCTCTCTCTCTGTCAAAAAAAAAAAAAGGCTGTAAGGAGATGAGGAAGTACTCAGAGACCAGTTCAGTAAGAATGTAATACTAAAGAATTAGGGTTTAATCCTAAAGGCAGGAGACTAATATGCACACTTGTAATCATATAGTTAATTAAATTATTTACTTAATGATTGTACTTCCCATAGGATATACTCAAAAAAGGTTATTGCACATAGAGCTCTTATCTCTGTGATGTTTCCAGCATTTAGAATGGTTATCTGGCACACAGAAGGAGTTAATAAATATGTATTGAATGACTGAAATTGAAGGATTTCATAGCAATGACATGATCAGATTAGTGTCCTAGAAAAATCATTTCAGCAGAGGTTTGGAGAATGGTTGGGAGAAAAGTAGGTATATTAATCAGGTTGGAAAAGATCATAAACTGTGTGGCTTAAACAACAGAAATTTATTCCTTTTATAGTATAGACGCCCCAGGTTAGATCCCCAGTCAGGGCACACATGAGAAGCAACCATCTGCTTCTCTTAACCTCCGACCCCTTCTCTCTCCCTTCCCCTCGCAGCTAGTGGCTCGGTTGATTCCAGCATGGGCCCCCTCAGACAGAGGTTGCCAAATGGATCCTGGTTGGGGCCCATGCAGGAGTCTGCCTATCGCCCCCTCCCCTCACTTAAAAAGAGAAAAAAATGAAAAGACATTATTAATAAATAAAAGTAAAAATTACAGCAGACTTCTAATCAAACTATGCAAAATCAAAAATAACAGTGGAACAGTAACTTTTCAAGTCCTGAACTTACAAATTGTCAGCCTAAATATCTCTATCAGCAAAAACATCTTTAAAAATACAGGTGATGCCCCTGACCTGGGTAGAGTTGCACCTGGTTTTGTAGTGCTTGTCTCATATCATGTTACATAATAAGGTTGCATCCGATTTGTCAATTCTTGGTACCCCAAATTCTTATGTACAGGTATATGCACGTGATTTTTTTGAAAGTCACTTTGAAGCAAACAGGGTAGATAATTACTGTTGTTATTTCTTTTTTGTAAATTATTCAAAATTATATCTATTTTTTGTCATATCAGCAATAAAAGATATTTTTTTTGTTGTGCACAGAATTTTATTAGTTTGTTTACATGTGCCATGAGATGAAAAGGGTTGAAAATTGCTAGCATAGAGGAATACTTCAAGCATTAAACATTAGTTACAAAAGGAAAATCTAACATCAGTGATTTATGCTTCCTCTTTAAGAAGATAAAAATAACTCAGATAAATAGAAAAAGGAAATAATATAGATAATATCAAATCAAAATAAAAACAATGATGAAAATTAATTAAACCAAAATTTAGCACTGGTTGTATAGCTTGGTTGGTTAAAGCATCATCCCAAAGCTCAATGTTCCCATCTCACTCTCTTTCTCTATCGCTAAAATCAATAAATTAAAAAAAAATTTAATCCTTACAAAGATCAATAAGATTGAAAAATATATATTAAAAGATAAAGAAGGAGCACACAAATTGCTAACATCATGAATGAAAGAAACAATGTGACTATAGATTCTGTAATTTAAACATTGTAGGTATTACCATGTTTCCCTGAAAATAAGAGTGTCTTATATTAATTTTTGCTCCTAAAGACGTACTAGGTCTTATTTTCAGGGGATGTCTTATTTTTCCATGAACAAGAATTCACATTTATTGTTGAACAAAAAAAAAAAAAAAATCAACATTTATTATATAATATACTGTAGTCATGTCATCACAAACATCAGCATAACCAGCCAAACTCTGAATTTCATCAAGAATTTCTTGTGACTCTATTTCCATGTACAACAATCTACCCTGTTTCCCCGAAAATAAGACAGTGTCTTATATTAATTTTTGCGCCTAAAGACGCGGTAGGTCTTATTTTCAGGGGAGGCCTTATATTTATTTCTAAGCTTGAAAAAAATTGCACTAGGTCTTATTTTCAAGGGATATCTTATTTTTGGGGAAACTGGTTATATTAAAGCATTTATAACCTGATCTGTGGTGGCGCAGTGGATAAAGTGTTGACCTGGAACGCTGAGGTCACCGGTTTGAAACCCTGGGCTTGCCTGTTCAAGGCACATATGGGAGCTGATGCTTACTGCTCCTCCCCCACTTCTCTTTCTCTCTTTCTCTTTCTCTCTCTCTCACCTCTCTAAAATGAATAAATAAATAAAATAAAAAATAAAGACGTTGAGCATCTTTTTTTAAAAAAACATTCATAAAGGGATATTCTTTTTAAAGACATGCCAATAAACATGACAACATAGGTGAAATACAAAAAAAAATATTTGAAAGATACAAATGACCATAACTCATCCCAGTCAAGAAGAAACAGTAAACCTGAAAGGATGCATAGCAATAACAAATTTTTATTAGTTTAAAACATTCCACAAAAATATCCAGGCTCATGAATTCAATAGTTAATTCTATCAAACTTGTAAGAAAGGAATGTTATCAAACCTATACAAAATCTTTTAGAAAATACATCAAGAGGGAACAATTTTTTTTGTTCTTTTTTTTTTTTCTTCTCAGTTTGAGAGGAAGGGAGACAGAGACAGACTCCTGCATGCACCTCGACTGGGATCCACCCAGCAAGCCCAAGAGGGGAAGTACTCTGCTCATCAGGGGCATTGCTCTGTTGCTTAACAACCAAGCTCTTCTTAGTGCCTGAGGCAGAGGCCATGGAGCCATCCTCAGCACCAGGGGCCAACTCGCTCCAATCGGAGCCATGGTTGCAGGAGAGGGAGAAAGAAAGAGAGAGGTAAGGGGGGAGGGGGTGGAGAGGCAGATGGGTGCTTCTCCTGTGTGCCCTGACCAGGAATCAAACCTAGGATATCCACATGCCAGGCCAACACTCTACCACTGGGCCAATTGGCCAGGGTCACAATTTTTTATCCATTTTATTACTCTGTTACCAAAATCAAACAAAAATATTGTAAGAAAATTTCAAACAATATCCTTCATTAACCTAAATGTAATAATCCTTTAAAATAGAAATGCATAACAATATATAAAAATAATAATACATCATGATCAAGTAGAGTGCATCCCAGAAATACAAAATTACTTTAGCTTTTGAAAATTAACACAGTTCACCTTATTAACAGAATGTAAGAGAAAAACCATATGACAATCTTACAGGTGCTGGAAAATATTTGACAAAATTTAAAAGTCTTTGTGATTAAAAACTCTTACCAAACTAAGAGTAGAAGAAACCCTTCTTCCCTGGCCGGATAGCTCAGTTGGTTGCAGGTTTGATGCCCATCAGGGCACATATGGGAACATGTCCCTGTATCTCTCTCACTAAAGTCAATAAATAAAAATTTTAAAAAAAGAAGAAGAGCCTGACTAGGTGGTGGTGCAGTGGATAGAGCATCGGACTGGGATGCGGAAGACCCAGGTTTGAGACCCCAAGGTCACCAGCTTGAGCAAGAGCTCATCTGGCTTGAGCAAAAAGCTCACCAGCTTGGACCCAAGGTCTCTGGCTTGAGCAAGGGGTTACTCCCTCTGCTGAAGGCCTGTGGTCAAGGCACGTATGAGAAAACAATCAATGAACAATTAAGGTGTTGCAATCTGCAACGAAAAACTAATGATCGATGCTTCTCATCTCTCTTCGTTCCTGTCTGTCTGTTTCTGTCTATCACTCTCTCTGACTCTCTCTGTCTCTGTTGAAGAAGAAGAAGAAGAAGAAGAAGAAGAAGAAGAAGAAGAAGAAGAAGAAGAAGAAGAAGAAGAAGAAGAAGAAACCTTTCTAAACCTGTCAAAGGGCATCTTCAAAAGACTATGCACTAACATCTCAATGGCAAAAGAAAATGGTGTTTTTATGATAACCAGCAACACAAGAGTGCCCATTTTCACACTACTATTCAATATTACAACAGTGTTAAAGTCAAGAAAATAAATAAAAAGAAGAATGTATATTTCAGACTTTGTCTTTGACCAGATGGAGTAGCAGAGAATAGATCTGTTCTCCTGACTGAAAAACTGGACAAAATATAAGGAAAATAGTTCCCATAATACTAGACATCAGGCAATGAAGGACAGTGATCATTTAGAGATGGAACACACTGCCATGAGCCTCATAAGTAACCTAGCTCACTGCCTGGATAGATTTTCCAGGCCATGGTATAGAGCATCAGTCTTCCAGAGAGGAAATAGAGCTGAGAGTCCAGAGAGGCCATAGCTGTTAGAGTTTCCAGGGCAAGATTCTGGAGATATGTTGGAACACAAAAATATACATCACCTGAGAAGATAGAATGTACAATATCTGACATCCAAACAAAAATTACCAGGTTATCTATAAAAAACCTACTTTAAATATAAAACTAGATTGTGGTATATAAAGATCTACCATGCAAACACTAATCAAAAGAAATCTGGATTAGCTATATGAATATCACTGTAGGCTTCAAATCAAAGAATATTACCAGATATACAGAATGTCATTTTATAATGGAAATGGGGTCAAATAATCAAGTGAAGATGACAAATCTATATAGTTTTGCATATACTAACAGAACTTCAAAGAACATGAAACAAAACTGAAGAAGCTTTAAAGAAAAATTGATGACTCCATGTTTATAGTTGGAAATTTCAACTCCCCTGTCTTAAGAGTGATATAACAAGTAGACAGAAAATCAGTGTAGAAGACTTGAACAATACACTCAATCCACTTGACTTAATTGAAACTGATAGAATACTGTCCAATAAAAGTTGAATTCAGCCTGACCACACCGTGGCGCAGTGGATGGAGCGGCGGACTGGGATGCGGAGGACTCAGGTTCGAGACCCCAAGGTTGCCAGCTTGAGCGCAGGCTCATCTGGTTTGAGCAAAGGTCACCAGCTTGGACCCAAGGTTGCTGGCTCGAGCAAAGGATTACTCGGTCTGCTGAAGGCCCGCGGTCAAGGCACATATGAGAAAGCAATCAATGAACAACTAAGGTGTCGCAACGAAAAACTGATGATTGATTCTTTTCATCTCTCTCTGTTCCTGTCTGTCTGTCCCTATCTATCCCTCTCTCTAACTCTCTCTCTCTCTGTCTCTGTAAAAATAAAATAAAATAAAAATAAAAAAGTTGAATTCATATACTTTTCAAGTGCATATGACATATATATCAAGATAGAGAATAGGCTGTTAAACAAATCTCAATACATTTAAAAGAATTCAAGTCATATGAAGTATGTTCTCTAACTAAAACAAATTAATAAGTACAGAAGGATATTTAAAAGTCCCCAAATATTTGGTAACTAAATAACACACTTCTAAATAATCCAAAGGAGAAATAAAAATGGAAATTAGAAAGTATTTTGAATGAAATGAAAGTGAAAACAGCATGTCAAAATGTGCCACAAGTAGTTAAATCAATATTTTAAATATAATATATATACTAGAAAAAAGAAAGGTTTCAAATCAATTATCTCAGCTTTCACTTTAAGAATTCAGAAAAAAAAGCAAATAAAACCCATAGTAAGCAGGGCCTGACCTGTGGTGGTGCAGTGGATAAAGCGTTGACCTGGAAATGCTGAGGTCGCCAGTTCGAAAACCCTGGGCTTGCCTGGTCAAGGCACATATGGGAGTTGATGCTTCCAGTTCCTCCCCCCTTCTCTCTCTCTGTCTCTCTCTCCTCTCTAAAAATGAATAAATAAAATAAAATTTAAAAAAACCCATAGTAAGCAGAACACAGGAAATAATAAACATCAGAAAGGAAAACATGAAAAACAATAACAGAAAAAATAAAACTAAAAGCTTTTTTGTTGTTGTTGTTTTTGGTGTGTGTGACAGAGAGAGAAAGAGAGAGACAGAGAGAGAGAGAGACAGAGAGAGATAGAGACAGACAGGAAGGGAGAGATGAGAAGCATCAATTCTTTGTTGCGGCTCTTTGTTGCAGCTCCTCAGTGTTCATTGATTGCTTTCTCATATGTGCCTTGAGTGGGGATGGGGGGCTACAGCAGAGCAAGTGACCCCTTGCCCAAGTCAGCGATTCTGGGCTCACACCAGCAACCTTGGGCTTCAAGCCAGCGACCTTTAGGCTCTAGCCAGTGACCATGGGGTCATATCTATGATCCCACACTCAAGCCAGAGAGCCTGCACTCAAGCCATATGAGCCCATGCTCAAGCCTGCAAACACGCGGTTTCGAACCTGGTCCTCTGCATCCCAGTCTGATGCTCTATCCACTGCAGCATCGTCTGGTCAGGTTAAAAGCTAGGTTTTTTTTAGGAAGTAAAAGAAAATTGAAAGCCCTGACCAGATAGCTCTGGAGCGTCATCCCAGAGTATGGAAATTGCCAGTTCAATTTCCCAGTCAGGGTACATATACAGGAGCAGCTCAGTGTTTCTGTCTCTCCCTGTCTCTTAAAAAAGGGGGGGAGGGGAGAAGAAGAAGAAGGAAAATCGACAAAACTATATAGTCAGACTGAAGAATGAGAGAAGTCCATAAAAAGTGGCAGCATGTTATATTGTTTTGCTTGAATTGGTGGTATGACAAGGCATAAAAAATAATTGAGAGGTTATATCACTATAGATACTACAGATATTAAAAGGATAACAAGGAAATATTATAACTACTTTATACTTACAATTTGGATAACTTAATGGAAATAGAAAATTCCTTGAAAGTCACAAACTATTACAGCTCATGAAAGAAATAGTTAACTTGAATAACTCTATTTTTATAAACAAATGTAATTTCTTTTTTATTTTTTTATTTTTTTTATTTTTTCTGAAGTTGGAAACGGGGAGGGAGTCAGACAGACTCCCACATGTGCCTGACCAGGATCCACCCGGCATGCCCACCAGGGGGCGATGCTTTGCCCCTCTGGGGCGTTGCTCTGTTGCAACCAGAGCCATTCTAGCGCCTGAGGCAGAGGCCACAGAGCCATCCTCAGCGCCCGGGCCAACTTTGCTCCAATGGAGCCTCTGCTGCAGGAGGGGAAGAGAGAGACAGAGAGGAAGGAGAGGAGGAGGGTGGAGAAGCAGATGGGCGCCTCCCCTGTGTGCCCTGGCCAAGAATCGAACCTGGGATTCCTGCACGCCAGGCCGATGCTCTACCATTGAGCCAACCGGCCAGGGCCTGTAATTTCTTTTTTAAAGAAACTTCAACAAGGCCCTGGCTGGCTGGCTCAGCAGTAGAGTGTCAGCCTGGCGTGTGGAAGTCCCAGGTTCGATTCTTGGCCAGGGCACACAGGAGAAGTGCCCATCTGCTTCTCCACCCCTCTCCCTCTCCTTCCTCTCTGTCTCTCTCTTCTCCTCCCGTAGCCGAGGCTCCAATGGAGCAAAGTTGGCCCGGACACTGAGGATGGCTCCATGGCCTCTACCTCAGGTGTTAAAGTGACTCTGGTTGCAACAGAGCAAAACCCCAGATGGGCAGAGCATTGCCCCCTGGGGGGTATGCCAGGTGGATCCCAGTTGGGCACATGTGGAAGTCTGTCTCTCTGCCTCCCTGCTTCTCACTTCAGAGAAATACAAAAAAAAAAATTCAACAAAATTAACTTAGAGCCTGATGGATTTTCTTGGGATTCCAAAGGAATATGAGGATACTGGGAGGGGTAGGGGCGGTTAATGGGCTAATTCATTACTTTGACAGTGATAATAGTTTTATGAGTGTATCAATAAATATATATATATGCCAGTATTTATCAGATTCTATAATTTAAATATGTGCAAATTATGGATGTCAATTATACCTTAATAAAGCTGTTGAAATAGCCATAAAATATAACCTTTGCAACAGTTTATAGGTTTGATGAAATATTTTAGGTGATCATTTAAAAGTATGTGTGAAGGGGTTCCATTTTTAATTTTTTGAAGTAGTGCCTTTCACAGTGGCTTTGCGTTCCCACGAAGAATGCACAAGGATTTTCTTTTCTCCACATCTTTGCCAATACTTGTTGTTTGTTGATGTATTGTTGATAACCATTAAGACATGTGTGAGGTGATATCTCATTGTGGTTTTAATTTGTATTTCTCTGATGATTAGTGACATTGAACATATTTGACATGTCTATAAGCCATCTGTATGTCCTCTTTGGAAACGTTTCTATTCAGGTCCTTTGCCCATTTTTTAATTGGATTGTTTGTAATTTTGTTGTTGAGTTTCATAAGTTCTTTATAAATTTTGGATATTGAACCCTTCTCAGATGTATCATTGGTGAATGTGTTCTCCCATTCAGTGAGTTGTCTCTTTATTTTGTTGATAGTTTCCTCTGCTGTGCAAAAGCTTTTTAGTTTGATGCAGTTCCATTTGTTTATTTTTTCTTTCATTTCCCTTGCCCAAGGGGATATATCAGAAAAAAACTTTGCTACAAGAAATGTCCAAGATTTTACTGCCTATGTTTTCTTCTAGGATATTAATGGTTTCAAGACTAATATTTAATCTTCAATTCATTTTGAGTTTATCTTTGTGCATGATGTAAGAAAGTGGCTTAGTTTCATTTTGTTGCACGTATCTGTCCAATTTTCCCAACATCATTTATTATTATTTATTTATTTATTTATTTATTTTTATTGACTTTAGAGGGAGAGGAAGGGAAAGAGAAAGATAGACAGAAAAATCGATCTGTTCCCATATGTGCCCTGACCAGGATCAAATTTGCAACCTTTGTGTATCAGGACAACACTCTAACCAATTGAGCTATCAGGCGAGGACACAACACCCTTTATTGAATAGACTTTCTTTACTCCATTGTATGTTTTGCTGCAGTTGTCAAGTATTGTCTTTAAAAGCATGGGTTTATTTCTGGTCTCTGAAGTGTTTCAATGATCTATATGTCTGTTTTTTATGTCAGTACCATGCCCTTTTGATTATTGTGGCCTGTAGTATAGTTTAATATCAGATAGTGATTCCTCCAACTTTGTTCTTATTTCTCAAGATCATGTTGCTATTCAGGGTCTTTTGTGGTTCCATAGAAATTTTTGGAATATTTGATCTAGTTATGTGAAGTATGTATCTTTTTAAAAAAAAACTATTTATTGATTTTTAGAGAGAAAGGAAAGGAGAGAGAAGGAGACAGAAACATCAACCTGTTTCTGTGTGTGCCCTAACCGGGTATTAAACCAGCAACTTTCACATAGTGGGACGATGCTCTAACCAACCAAGCTGTTCAGCCAAGGCTGAGAAATTATGTGTTTTGATATCAATATTGGTATCTTGATAAGAATTGCATTGAAGCTATACATTGCTTTGGGTAGTATGGACCTTTTAATGACGTTAATTATTCCTATTCATGAACACAGTATATGCTTCCACTCCTTTGTATCTTCAATTTCTTTCTTCAATGTTTTATAATTTCCCGAGCATAGGGTTTTTTATATCTTTGGTTAAATTTATTCCTAGGAATTTTATTATTTTTGAAGCAACTGTGAATGAAATTGTTTTCATTGTTGTTTCCCTTTCTGATAATTTATTATTGGTGTATAAAAATGCAACTGATCTCTGGATTTTTATTTTATATCCTGCTAATTTACTAAATTCATTTATCAGTTCTAGTAATTTTTTAACGTTACTGCCTGATGACCCAGTGATTCCACTTCTGGGAATGTATCCAAAGAAACTGAAACATTTTATGTTTTCTTATGTTCAGCATTATTTACAATAACCAATATTTGGAATCAGCCTAAGTGTCTATTAGTAAATGAGTGGATAAAAAAAGCAGTGGTACATTTATAAAATGGAGTACTATGTGGCCATAAAAAAGAATAAAATCTTAACCTTCACAATAGCATGGATGGACCTGGAGAGCATTATGCTAAGTGAAATAAGCCAGTCAGAGAAAGACAAGTACTATATGATTGTACTCATATATGCACTCTAATGAACAAAATGAATTAACAAGCAAAATAGAGAGAGACTCACGGAGAGTAGACTGACAGCTACCAGGGTGATAAATTGGACCAGACCCACTTGAGTTCTTGTCATTTGAAATAAATGAATTTAGTTCAGGACACTGATAATGCAAATAATATTTATTTCAGGCCTGTAGAGAGTGGCAACTCTGGGCATCAGAGATAGAGTGTCACCAGAAAAACTAAAAAATATTCAAGCACTCAGAGGCTAAATAACATCTTATTAAGTAACAAATGGGTTAACAATAAGACCATGGAAGAAATAAAATAAATTCTTTGAACCAAATGAAAACGAACATACAACAAACAAACATCTACGGGATATAGCAAGAGCAGTTCTGAGAGAAAAGTTTATAGTATTACAGGAATACCTTAAGACGCAAAAAAAAAAAAAAAAAAAAAAAGCTCAAATAAACAAACCCTGCACCTAAAAGAACTATGAAAATAGCAATAAATAAATCTCATAGAAAGTAGAATGAATAATATAATAAGTATCAGAGCAGAAATAAATGACTTAGAGGCTAAAAACCCCCACAAAATATCAATAAAACCAAAAGCTAGTTCCTTGAAAAGGTAAACAAGATTGATGAACCTTTAACCAGACTCATCAAGAAAAAAGAGAAAGGGCCCAAATAAATAAAGTGAGAAATAAAAGAAGAGAAGTCACAACTGATATCACAGAAATACAAAGGATTGTAAGAAAATAGTATGAAGAATTATATGCCCAAAAAATTAGACAACCTGGGCTAAATGAATAAATTCCTAGAAACATACAATATTCCAAAACTGAATCTGGAAGAATCAGAAAACCTAAGCAATCTGACCTGTGGTGGTGCAGTGGATAAAGTGTCAACCTGGAATGCTGAGGTCACCGGTTTGAATCCCTGGACTTGCCTGGTCAAGGCACATATGGGAGTTGATGTTTCCTGCTCCTCCCCCTTCTCTCTCTCTCTTGCTTTCTCTCTCCCCTCTCTAAAATGAATAAGTAAAATCTTGAAAGAAAGAGAGAGGAAAAGAAAGAAAGAAAAAAAAGAAAGAAAGAAAGAAAGAAAGAAAGTAAAAGAAAACCTAAGCAGTTCGATTACAACAAATGAAATTGAAACTGTTATCAAAAACCAAAAATCAAAAAAAAAAAAATCCTGGAATGGATGATCTCACAGGCAAATATTACCAAACATTCAAAAAAGAACTAACATCTGTCCTTCTCAAACAATTCCAAAAAATTCAAGAGGAAGGAAGAATTCCAAGCTCATTATATGATGCATGTATTATCCTAATTCCAAAACCATGTAAAGACACTACAAAGAAAATATATGACAGGCCAATATTCCTGCTGAGCATAGATGCTAGGATTCTCAACAAAATATTAGCAAACTGTATCCAGCAATATATTATAAAGATCATACATCATGATCAAGTGGGATTTATTGCAGAGAGGTAAAGCTGGTAAAACATTTGCAAATCAACTAATAGGATTTGACCCTGGCCAGCTGGCTCAGTGGCTAGAGCAACAGCCTGGCATACAGATGTCCTGGATTCGATTCCTGGTCAGGGCACACATAAGAACTGACCATTTGCTTCTCTTTCCCTCCCTATCTCCCTTCTCTCTCTCTCTCTCTCTCTCTCTCTCTCTTCCCCTCTCACAGCCAGTGGCTCAATTAGTTTGAGCATTGGCCCCTGGCACTGAGGATAGCTTGATCGATTTGAACATCAGCCCCAGACAGGGATTGCCAGGTCAATCCTGGTTGGGGCACATGCAGGAGTCTATCTCGCTATCTTCCCTTCTCTCATTAAAAAAAAAAATAAGTGAGATTCATCACATAAACAAAATGAAGGATAAAAATCTCACAATCAGCTCTTTTTTTCCAGCTGGAACCATGGAGGGTGCCGAAGAGAAGAAGAATGCTAATGTCAAAGAGAAGAAGAATGCTAATGTCAGAGAGAAGAAGAATGCCAATGCCACTGAGAAGAAGAATGCTAATGCCAGTGAGAAGAAGAATGCCAATGCCAGTGAGAAGAAAAAGGTTCCTGCTGTGCCAGAAACCCTGAAGAAAAAGCGAAGGAATTTTGCAGAGCTGAAGATCTAGCGCCTGAGAAAGAAGTTTGCCCAAAAGATGCTGCGAAAGGCCAGGAGGAAACTCATCTATGAAAAAGCTAAGCACTATCACAAGGAGTATAAGCAGATGTACAGAACTGAGATTCGAATGGCTAGGATGGCGAGAAATGCTGGCAACTTCTATGTACCCGCAGAACTCAGATTGGCATTTGTCATCAGGATCAGAGGTATCAACGGTGTGAGCCCAAAGGTCCGCAAGGATCTGCAGCTGCTGCGCCTGCGCCAGATCTTCAACGGCACCTTCGTGAAGCTCAACAAGGCTTCGGTTAACATGCTGAGGATCGTGGAACCATATATTGCATGGGGGTACCCAAACTTGAAGTCAGTAAATGAATTGATCTACAAGTGTGGTTATGGCAAAATCAACAAAAAACTAATTGCTCTGACGGATAACGCATTGATTGCTCAATCTCTTGGTAAATATGGTATCATCTGCATGGAGGATCTGATTCATGAGATCTATACTGTTGGAAAACGCTTCAAAGAAGCAAACAACTTCTTGTGGCCCTTCAAATTATCTTCTCCACGTGGTGGAATGAAGAAAAAGACCACCCACTTTGTAGAAGGTGGGGACGCTGGTAACAGGGAAGACCAGATCAACAGGCTTATCAGAAGGATGAACTAAGGTATCTACCACGGTTATTTTTGTAATCTGGTCGTTTAATAAACGGCAAAGTGATGGCTTTAAAGTTGAAATGTAAAAAAAAAAAAAATCTCATAATCATATCAATAGATGCAGAAAAGGCATTTGATAAAATTCAGCACCCATTTATGATAAAAGCTCTCAGTGAAGTGTGAATAAAAGAAACATACTTAACATAGTAAAGTTCATGTATGACAAACTGACAGCCAATATCATACTTAATGGGAAAAAAACTAAAAGCAATCCCCAGAAGATCAGGAACAAGACAGGGTGTCCCATTTCACCACTCTTATTCAACATAGTACGTACTAAAAATCCTAATCATGGCAATCAGACAAGAAGAAGAAATATATAAAAGGCATCCAAATTGGAAAGGAAGAAGTAAAACTGTCATTATTGATGATGACATAATACTGTACATAGAAAACCCTAAAGTCTCCATCAGCAAAGTGGCAGGATATAAAATTAACATTTAGAAATTAGTGGCATTTTCATAAAACAATAATGAACTGCCAGGAAGATAAATTAAGGAAACGAATCCCATTTACTATCGCAACAACAAAAAAATAAAGTACCTAGGAATAAATTTAACCAAATAGGTAAAAGACTTGTGCTTGAAAAATTATTAGACACTGAAAAAAGAAATCAAGAAAGATACAAGCAAATGGAAGTATATACCATGTTCATGGATAGGATGAATTTGCATCATTTAGTGTCCATACTACCCTAAGCAATTTATAGATTCAATACAATTTCTATTAAAATACAAATGGTATGCTTCACAGATGTAGAACAAATATTTCAAACATTTATTAGGAACCACAAGAGATCTGAATAACAACAATGATGTTGAGAAAGAAGAGCAAAGTTAGGGGAGTCATGCCACTTTACATTAAACTATGGTACAAAGCCAAGGTAATCAAAACAGCATGGTACTGGCATAAAATCAGACATATAGACCAATGGAATGGAACAGAAAGCCCAGCAATAAACCCAATCCTTTAGAATCAATTCATTTTACAAAGGAGGCAAAGATATACAATGAAGTAAAGAAAGGCCCTTTAATAAATGGCATTGGGAGAATTGGACTGGTGCATGCAAAAAAAACAACAACATGGAACTAAACTACCAACTGACACCATTCACAAAAAAACCCAAAACTTAAAATGAATAAAAGACTTAAATGTAAGTTGTGAAACCATAAAAATCTAGAAGAAAACATAGGCAGTAGACTCTCAGACATCTCCTGTAGCAATATTTTTGCTCATATATATCCTCGGGCAAGTGAAATAAAGGACAAAATAAACAAATGGGACTATATCAAACTAAAAAGCTTTTGCACAGAAAATTAACAAAATAAAAAGACAACCCACTCTATGAGAAAGCATATTCACAGATATGTCTGATAAGAGGTTAATAACCAAAAATGTGCAGAAAACTTGTAAAACTAAACACAAGGAAGACAAACAATCCAATTAAAAAATGGGCAAAGGACCTGAATAAACACTTTTCCAAAGAGGACATACCGATGGCCAATAGGCATATGAAAAAATGCTCAACATCACTAATCATCAAAGAAACTCAAATTAAAACCACAATGAAAAAAAAAACCACAAAACACCACAATGAGATATTACCTCACACCTGTCAGAATGGCTTTTATTAACAAATCAACAAGCAAGTGCTGGCGAGGTTGTGGAGAAAAGGGAACCCTCTTGTACTGCTGATGGGAATGCAGACTTGTGCAGCCACTGTGGAAAACAGTATGACGTTTCCTCAAAAAATTAAATATAGAACTGTTTTATGACCCAGCTCTCCCACTTCTAAGAATATATCCTAAGAGTCCCAAAACACTAATTCAAAAGAAGATATGCACCCCCATGTTCATCGCAGCATTGATTGCAATAACCAAGATCTGGAAACAAACCAACTGTCCATCAGTGGTACATAAAAAGAAGGAAATCTTACCTTTTGCTATAGCATGGGTGGACCTGAAGATTATTATGTTAGGTGAAATAAGCCAGGCAGAGAAAGATACATACTATATGATCTCACTTATATGTGGAATCTAATGAACACAATAAGCTGAGGAACAAAATAGAAACAGAGGCAGGGTCACAGGGAACAATGGACAACTGTCAGAGGGAAAGGGCAAGAGGGGTTAAGATTTAAAAAGGTGAAGGGATTAGCCAAAATCACATGTACATATCACATAGATACAGATAAAAGGGTAGCAACAGCCAGGGGGAAAGGGGGAGAGAGGTAGGAGGAAGGGGGCAGAGGGGTAAATGGGGGAAGAAAGAGACTTTGCATGGGGCATGGGGTGGTACAATGTAGCGTATAGAGGGTGTTACAGTGAGTGGACACTTGAAACCATGTCAACACAATAAATTTTTTAAAAAAAGTAATAGTGTTACCCTGAGGTAAAAGGGTTGTATAAGGTTGTTGAAGTTCTGCTAGGCTTTGAGTTTCTGTTAGCTAACAGGGTTAAAGAAAAAAGGTTTTGTCTTTGTCTTTATTTAACACCCAGTGATATATACCAGGTTGATTTCAGTTATTTTTCTGCTCAGCAGGAGTTTTGGCCTATTTTTTTTTTTTTTTTCATGGAGCAGTTGACAACATAATGCTTGTGGGTTCACATCCTTCTTTCTTCGCCCTGGGTTTCATGAATAGGTTATTACTCATATGTGCCTTTCATTAGAACAGTGCTCCATTCTGGCTGACAAATGGTCTACAGATTGAGCAAAAAGAAAAAAAAAGAGGAAAAACTCATGGACACAGAGCAGTGTAGTGACTGCCAGGGGGACGGGACTGCCAGATTACACCCTTCTCTACCTCCTCCCACCACCCTGGTGGGATGGACAGAGGCTTGACTTGGGGTGGTGAACACACAGTGCAGTGTACAGGTGATGTGTTGTAGAATTGTGGGCCTGAAACCTGTATAATTTTGTTATCCAGTGTCACCCCAATGAATTCAATAAAAAGGAAAAAAAGATATGAGTGTAGGTAACAATGTTTGAAAAAAAACAGCCTCAGCCCCTTCCACAACAACCAGACTGCCTCATCTCTCCAGCCTCTCCTAATAGGTAATTCTGTTTTGTTTTGTTTTCTGACCAACATAGTTTAACTTCTTTTCTTGAGCAGGTTGGACTAATCTATATAATGTCAGAGTCTATAAAAGCCTTCTCTCAACAAATGATAGTTTTATTTAGTTTTTTTTTTTTTTTTGCCTTTTTTTTTTTTTTTTTTTTTGAAGCTGGAAACAGGGAGAGACAGTCAGACAGACTCCCGCATGCGTCCGACCGGGATCCACCCGGCACGCCCACCAGGGGCGACGCTCTGCCCACCAGAGGGCGATGCTCTGCCCATCCTGGGCGTCGCCATGTTGCGACCAGAGCCACTCTAGCGCCTGAGGCAGAGGCCACAGAGCCATCCCCAGCGCCTGGGCCATCTTTGCTCCAATGGAGCCTTGGCTGCGGGAGGGGAA
Source organism: Saccopteryx bilineata (assembly GCF_036850765.1). Classification (NCBI taxonomy): domain Eukaryota; kingdom Metazoa; phylum Chordata; class Mammalia; order Chiroptera; family Emballonuridae; genus Saccopteryx; species Saccopteryx bilineata. The sequence goes on from NC_089494.1 coordinate 156,010,510, forward strand.
GAGAGAGACAGAGAGGAAAGCGCGGCAGAGAGGTGGAGAAGCAAATGGGCGCTTCTCCTGTGTGCCCTGGCCGGGAATCGAACCCGGGTCCTCCGCACGCTAGGCCGACGCTCTACCGCTGAACCAACCGGCCAGGGCTAGTTTTATAATAAATATAAATTCCCTTGGTTCAGTACAGCTCAACTTGTGACTTCCACTTTTGCCCCTTCTATTATAATGATCATATATTTTCTTTAGCCTAACAACTGCCAAAGACTGGGTAACTGGATTAGCAACAATCACCAGCTGGTTAGGGTTTATGGTGATTCTGCTGACTCAGTTGGCAGCTGGTATATCCTGAAGGATCTTTGAAAATGATGACCTTATCAAAGAATGTGCTCCTCCCCAGCATTTATCATTCAAAGACTTTTCAGAGGCTTTCATGGATATTAAAATAAGTCACAGATTTTCAAAACAGATAATTCCAATTTTGAAGGTAGCTCAGTTTTGGGACACAATGAAAATTGTGCTTACTGTAGGAATATTTGCAAGAAAAAAAAGCATCTTTATTCTTAAGTTTTTTGTGCTATATATGTGCCTATGTCAAAAATGTTCCCCAAAGGAGCATTTAAAATAATAATCTTTATATTGTGCTCAGCCTAACACAATTGATATTTATAATATTACATGTGCTTTGCTTCATTTTCATGATCAGTTTTGCAAGGTATGAAATGGTTCTTCGGGAACTAAGTTCTTATTAATAATAATATGTCTATAGATGAGAGGGATTTTACTCACAACGATTTAAATTTCAACTGTCAGCCTAGAACAAAATTTATACAGACTGATTCTGTTTTAGAGAAGATTTTAGATAAATTCTAGATGAGGCTATCAGTTTGCCTCTGTTTTCACATCAATAGGAAATTAAATTAATTTCAATACTCCTTCCAAACCACAGTGCTCTATTTATCATTTTCTAGATTAATCTGTGCTTAGAGGTTTCTCACTCTTCACATTTCACTTCTCATCTCTTTCTTTGTATTTGCTTTTAACTGTTTTTCTATTACTTAATTCTGCTGCATTTCACAAATACTCTCCTCCTGAATCTACCAGCTTTCTTCTCTCATATTCATTCTAATTGTGATACTGACAAATATAAAAAACTGGTTAAAATAAAAAAAGTTTTCTTTTAATGACATTTTGTCTTAGTGATATAATTAAATTGCTCTTGTTGAAATAACTACACCAAGCCTAATCAAGTTTTATCCTTATACGCTAAGAACATGCATTACAGATCATTAACATCACTAACACCACATCACTAAGACAAACCACTAATCCTATCTGATTTCAAGATTCATCATGAGGCTATGATAATCCAGATAATATGGTACTTGTGTAAAGATAGACAAATAGATGAATGAAACAGAATAGACATTTCAGAGACATTTATACATATATGGACACTGATTTTTTAAAAATATCTCTTTTGTTCTTCATTTATTAATTGATTTTAGAGGGAGGAAGGGAGAGAGAGAGAAACATCAATCTGTTCATATATGTGCCCTGACTGGGGACTGAACCTGCAACCTTTGTGCATCAGGATGGAGCTCTAACCAACTGAGCTATCCAAGCAGAGCCTATGGACACTGATTTTTAACATGGGTACAAAAGCAATTCAGTGGGGAAAGGGTGGATTTTCAACAAACGATGATGGAACACTTGGATAACTGTAAGCAAAATTATGACCATCAGCCTCCATCTCACAACATATACAAAAATTAACTTAAAATGGATCATAGACCTAAATGTAGAACTTCAAACTATTAATCTTCTACCAAAAAAACTGGACAAAAAATCTTTTGTAACCTTGGATTAGGCAAAGGTTCTTTTATATGACATAAAAAATACAATCTAGTAAGGAAAATAGGGTAATTAGAGCTTCACTAAAATTACGACTTGCTACTTTTTTTTAATTATTTATTTATTTATTCATTTTAGAGAGGAGAGAGAGAGACAGAGAGAGAGGAGAGACAGAGAGAGAGAAGGGGGAAGGAGCTGGAAGCATAAACTCCCATATGTGCCTTGACCAGGCAAGCCCAGGGTTTTGAACCGGCAACCTCAGGATTTCCAGGTCAACGCTTAATCCACTGCGCCACCACAGGTCAGGCCACGACTTGCTACTTTTGAAGACAACATTAAAAGAACAAAAAGCAACTCACAAACTGAGAGAAAATACTTGCCTATCATATCTGATAAAGGGTGTGTATCCAGAATATATAACATACTCTCAAAAGTTAATAATAACAGCCTGACCAGGTGGTGGCGTAGTGGATAAAGCATCGGACTGGGATATGGAAGAAGCAGGTTTGAAACCCTGAGGTTGGCCACTTGAGCATGGGCTCATCCGGCTTTGAGCATGGGCTCACCAGCTTGAGCACGGGGTTGCTGGCTTTAGCGTGGGATCATAGACATGACCCCAGGGTCGCTGGCCTGAAGCCCAAGGTCGCTGGCTTGAGCCCAAGGTCACTGGCTTGAGCAAGGGGTCACTCACTATGCTGGAGCCCCCAGGTCAAGGAATATATGAGAAAGCAATCAATGAACAACTAAGGTGCTGTAGTGAAGAACTGATGCTTCTCATCTCCCTCCCTTCCTGTCTGTCTGTCCCTATCTGTCCCTCTCTCTGACTCTCTCTCTGTTTCTATAAAAAAAAAAAAAAACCAACCCAAAACAAATCAGATATATATAAGGTCTACCAGAAAGTTCTGTCCATTTTTGGAATAAAACAAAATACACATTTTTCTTACCATCAACAAACTTTATTAAATAATATAATTGCCATTATTATTAATGATTTCTTGCCAGTATGAGGGCAATTTGTATATCCCATTTTTGAAAAATGTTTTATCTTTTTTTTTTTTTAATTTTATTTTTTTACAGAGACAGAGAGAGAGTCAGAGTGAGGGATAGACAGGGACAGACAGACAGGAACGAAGAGATGAGAGGCATCAATCATTAGTTTTTCGTTGCGCATTGCGACACCTTAGTTGTTCATTGATTGCTCTCTCCTATGTGCCTTGACCACAGGCCTTCAGCAGACCGAGTAACCCCTTGCTCAAGCCTGCGACCTTGGGTCCAAGCTGGTGAGCTTCCACTCAAACCAGATGAGCCCGCGCTCAAGCTGGCGACCTTGGGTCTCGAACCTGGGTCCTCAGCATCCCAGTCCGATGCTCTTTCCACTGCGCCACCACCTGGTCAGGCAAAATGTTTTATCTTTTGATGCAAAAAATTGAACCAGTGCTTGTTTGATATCTTCTTCATTTTTGAATTTTTTGCCCTTCAAAAAATTTTGTAAGGACAAAAACAAGTGATAGTCAGAGGGTGGTAAGTCCGAGGAATATGGTGGATCCGACAGACATGTTTCTGTAGCATTTCTTCCTTGTTGAAATCCGTAAAAATTGCCTGACCAGGTGGTGGTGCAGTGGATAGAGCGTCGGACTGGGATGCAGAAGGACCCAGGTTCGAGACCCCGAGGTCGCCAGCTTGAGCGCGGGCTCATCTGGCTTGAGCAAAAAAAAAAAAAAAGCTCACCAGCTTGGACCCAAGGTCACTGGCTTGAGCAAGGGGTCACTCGGTCTGCTGAAGGCCCGCAGTCAAGGCACATATGAGAAAGCAATCAATGAACAACTAAGAAGTTGCAACGCGCAACGAAAAACTAATGATTGATGCTTCTCCTCTCTTTCCGTTCCTGTCTGTCTGTCCCTGTCTATCTCTGCCTCTGTAAAAAGAAAGAAAGAAAGAAAGAAATCCATAAAAATTACAGTGGTGTAAATGAACTTTATCAGTAGCCATGGGTCCACTATGGCTTCACACATAAGACTAACGTGAATCAACTTTGTTTTAGTTAATTTGCTACGTCAGTATGTATACATTAAGTGATAAAAATAGAGAGGCACACATGCACCAAATAAACATGTCCTTACGTGTCGAAACTTGTGATAGAAACGGACAGAACTTTCCAGTAGACCTTATACTTACCATGTGATTGTCATTCTATTTACATGTATTTACCAGAGAAAAATGAAAGCATACAAATACTTGTCAACAAATGTTCATAAACAAGTATTTATAGATGCTTTATTTGTAACTAAAAAAACCCAAAACCCAAATGTCTAAATATCAATGGATAAACAAATTATATGGTAGTGGATAAATAAATTGTGCCATATCCACACTGCTCAGCAATAAAAGAGTGAATTATTGATACATACTATAGCATCAATGAACCTCTAATTCAGGACCAACTACATAATTTGTGGGACACAGTACACAATGAATATATGGATTCCTTTGCTCATAAATTATTAAGAATTCCATTTACTCCTCTTTCATATCATGCATTCATTCACTCATAAGCACTTACTATATGCAAAGCACAGTACTATAAGTATAGTAAGTTAGAAGTGCAGTCAATGGTCATCATGTCCTGTCCATTCAATTTCCAAATATCTCCTAAGCCTTTGTTCACGTCCCTCATCTCGAGTACCTCTGCCTTGCTTCAGGCCTCAGTAGCTGTCCTTTGGGTTATTTCCTTGGCTCTCATCTCTTTCTATCCAGTCCATTCTCCACCGCTTTTCAAGAGAGATCTTTCCAAATTGCAAACAGGACTGTCACCCCATTGAAGATGACTGGTTGTCTCCCAGTATCCATCCTTCCTATAGTAATAGAGCCTTTACATTTTAGCCTATGTCTTTCCAGAATAATAATTACATTTTCCAGCACCCTGGATGCTAGTGATGGCCATGTAACTAAATTCTGGACAGTGCAATGTTAATGAAAGTGATGTGAGCAAGTTCTAGGTTATGCCTTTAAAGGGAAGAGGTGTGTTTTCCATGACCCCTTACTCCTCCCTGCTGGCTGAAATGCAGAAGTGATGAATAGAAGTTGGGACCACCCTTTTGGACTGCAAGATGCAGGCAATATGTTGAGGGTTGCAGAGCAACACACCAGGAGCCAGGGTTTCTGATGATTGTGGAGCCACCATGACCACTCTGGCTTGCCAACTGCTGAGGGTTCTTTTTTTTTTTTTTTGTATTTTTCTGAAGTTGGAAACGGGGAGGCAGTCAGACTCCTGCATGCGCCCGACCGGGATCCACCCAGCACGCCCACCAGGGGGTGATGCTCTGCCCATCCGGGGTGTCTCTCTGTTGCAACCAGAGCCATTCTAGCGCCTGAGGCAGAGGCCACAGAGCCATCCTCAGTGCCTGGGCCAAATTTGCTCCAATGGAGCCTTGGCTGTGGGAGGGGAAGAGAGAGACAGAGAGGAAGGAGAGGGGGAGGGGTGGAGAAGCAAATGGGCGCTTCTCCTGTGTGCCCTGGCCAGGAATCCAACCCGGGACTCCTGCACGCCAGGCCGACGCTCCACCACTGAGCCAACTGGCCAGGGCGGGGGGTTCCTTTATAAGAAGTTAATTTCTATCTTGTTTAAGCCATTGTTATTTTGGAGTCTTTGTTATAGTATCTGAGCCTGTTTTATAACTAATAAACACTATAACTCAAAGCTCAAAAAAATTTTTTTTCAAAACAGTGACAATAGAGCATTAAACTGAGTGCTAGGCTTCCAGGCACTTTAAAGCACAGAATCCTGTGGCGCTGCAAAGGTCCCATGTTCATGAAGCTGCATCTGCTCAAAATAATTATCAAAGTGAAATAAGCCAGACAGAAATGAGTAGATAATGTATGACATAATTTACATGAAATTATTGAAAATGCAAACTAATCTTGGGTGATGAAAAGCTGATCAGAGGTTGCCTGGGGACATTTTGAGGGTGGAATAAGGTAGGAGGAGGAATTAAAAATTAGCACAGGGGCCTGACCAGGCAGTGGCACAGTGGATAGAGCGTTGGACTGGGATGCCGAGGACCCAGGTTCGAGACCCCGAGGTTGCCAATTTGAGCGCGGGCCCATCTGGCTTGAGCAAAATAAAAAATACTCACCAGCTTAGACCCAAGGTCGCTGGCTCAAGCAAGGGGTTACTCGGTCTGCTGAAGGCCGACGGTAAGGCACATATGAGAAAGCAATCAATGAACAACTAAGGTGTCGCAACGAAAAACTGATGATTGATGCTTCTCATCTCTCTTCGTTCCTGTCTGTCTGTCCCTATCTATCCCTCTCTCTGACTCTCTCTCTCTGTCCCTGTGAAGAAAAAAATTTTTTTTAAAAAATAAACTTACTTTAAAAATTAGCACAGGGAAACTTCCAGAGATGATGGACATGTTCACTATTTTGATTATGGTGAAGGTTCCAGGGATGATACATATGCCAAAACCTAGCAAATTATAAATGCACAATACATGCATATTACTATATGTCAACTATACTTCAATAAAGCTATTAAAATTTCAAACCATTGACCTTTGAGAAGTATTTTTAAAAATAGAGTTCACAATCTCTGATATTCAATTCTCCCCCACAGACCAAACATACACAAGTGTAAGTTAAGTAAAAGCGGAAGACACTATAAATTAACTTCTAAAATGACTGACATTTTACCAATACAAACTGTATTAGCTAGGAAAAAATAATCATCCAGTATGAACTGGAGTGGACAGGAAAAGTCAGTTGAAAGGTGTAAAGCCAGTAGCCACGGCCACCTTTACAGCCACCTGGCCCATGCAGGTTCTCATTTGATTCGGACAGATGGTAATGAAACAATGGAGCCAAGAACTGGTGGGCCATTATCTTTAATCCTAGCTCACAACTGGCGGGCAAGAAATACACACAGTGAGAAAACACTTCCTTTCCATTCAGGGCTCCCAAAGCCACTGACTTATCTGAGTATTCCTAGAATCAAAGGTTTCTACCTCACCAGACTTATTCACCCCTGTTCCCCATCTCCTTCTCTCTGCACAAACTCTGCACAAACTGGCGTCTCCTTTAGCACTCCGCCATCTTGGCTGCCTCTCTCCTGCAATGCTAATTTCAGGAATCAAGAGAGAGCAAGCCCCAATCTGCCCCATTTTATAGTGTAGAAATCCAAACCTTTAAGCCAGGGGTCCTCAAACTATGGCCCGTGGGCTGCATGTGGCCCCCTGAGGCCATTTATCTGGCCCCCACCGCACTTCTGGAAGAAGCACCTCTTTCATTGGTGGTCATTGAGAGGAGCACATTGACCATCTCATTAGCCAAAAGCAAACCCATAGTTCCCATTGAAATACTGGTCAGTTTGTTGATTTAAATTTACTTGTTCTTTATTTTAAATATTGTATTTGTTCCCGTTTTGTTTTTTTACTTTAAAATAAGATATGTGCAGTGTGCATAGGGATTTGTTCATAGTTTTTTTTATAGTCCGGCCCTCCAACGTTCTGAGGGACAGTGAACTGGCCCCCTGTGTAAAAAGTTTGGGGACCCCTGCTTTAAGGCAATATACAAATAAGGAAGTCTCTAATACAAAGTCACTTATCTGAGGCATAATGGGATTCCTAATTGGAGTGCACTACCCTACATCATGCAACAGTCAAGGGCAGGGGTCGGGAACCTTTTTGGCTGAGAGATCCATGAATGCCACATATTTTAAAATGTAATGCCATGAGAGCCATACAATGACCCGTGTACGTTAGGCATTATTCAATAAAAATCAGGTGTTGTCCCGGAGGACAGCTGTCATTGGCTCCAGCCACCCTCAACCATGAACATGAGTGGTAGGAAATGAATGGATTGTAATACATGAGAATGTTTTATATTTTTAACATTATTATTTTTTTATTAAAGATTTGACTACAAGCCAGATGCAGCCATCAAAAGAGCCACATCTGGCTCGCAAGCCCTAGATTCCTGACCCCTGGCCAAGAGTGTGGGGAAAAGCTTCATTTTGAAAAGATCTTAGTATTAAAAGGGCAGGAAAGGCTTAGTCTTAAAACTAAGGCTTTGTCTTTGTAAAGCCAGGAGCCAAGGCCAGGGCCACTATCACAGCCGCCCGGCCCATGCAGGTTCGCATTGGATTCGGACAGTCGGTAAAGAAACAATGGAGCCACAAACTGATGGGCCATAGTCTTTAATTCTAGCTTGCACCCGGCGGGCAAGTAAAAACATACACACTAGGCTCCAAAACCTAGTCACATTCAGTGCTCACAAAGCTACTGACTTATCCGAGTTTCCTAGAATCAAAGGTTTCTAGCTCACCAGCCTTATTCTCCTCAGTTCCCCATCTCCTTCCTTGTCCCAGATACAAACTCTGTAGAAACTGGCATCTCACTCAGCACTCTGCCATCTTGGCTGCTTCTCCTGGCCTCCTCCATGTGGCCTCCTCCCGCTGCTGGCTCTGCTCCCTCTGCTCTCTCATGCTAACCTCAGGAACCAAGAGCGCAAGCTCCCACTTCGTCCCCATTTTATAGTGTAGAAATCCAAACTCTTAATCCAATATACAAAACAGGGAAGTCTCTAATACAAAGTCACTTCTCTGAGGCATGATTGGATTGTACCGCCCTACATCAAAAAAGGGTGGGAAAGGGCCTGACCTGTGGTGGTGCAGTGGATAAAGCGTCGATCTGGAAATGCTGAGGTCGCCGGTTCAAAACCCTGGGCTTGCCTGGTCAAGGCACATATGGGAGTTGATGCTTCCAGCTCCTCCCCCCTGTCTCTCTCTCCTCTCTCTCTCCTCTCTAAAATGAATAAATAAAATAAAAAAATAAAAATATATTAAAAAAAAAAAAAAAAAAGGGTGGGAAAGGCTTAATCCCAAAACCAAGCCCCAGGCTACAAGGATTCTGCCCACCGTTAGCCCACCCCAACACACATCAATATCACCTGGGCAATGGCCTCCTCATGTTATCTTTAACAAAGTGAGCATAATACATCCCATCCGCCCAACAGTCTTAAAACTAAACCTTAGGCTATAATAACTTTGCCGGCTTATAGCCTGTCTCCCGCACCCAATGCACACTATAAGCGAGCAAACATACATCATATTTGCAAACTTATTTGACCCACAAAAGGGTATTGAATGCAGCCTTGAGAGTGAATGAGACTTATATAAATGAGAAAAGGCAAAAAACCCAGTTTACATAGTGTGGATCAAATATATTTGCAAATATGATATATATGTTTGCTCGTTTATAGTTTGCATTGAGTGTGGGGGACAGGCTGTAAGCAGGCAGGGTCCTTATAGCTTAAGGCTTAGTTTTGTTTTTTTTTATTCATTATAGAGAGGGAAGAGAGGGGGGGGAGGAGCAGGAAGCATCAACTCCCACATGTGCCTTGACCAGGCAAGCCCAGGGTTTTGAACCGGCAACCTCAGAGTTTCCAGGTTGACGCTTTATCCACTGTGCCACCACAGGTCAGGCAAAGGCTTAGTTTTAAGACTAAGCTTTTCCCACCCTTTTAATCCTAAAATCTCAACACTAAGCTTTTCTCCACACCCTTGACTGTTGCATGATGTGGGGTGGTGCACTCTTATGAGGAATCCCATTATGCCTCAGATAAGTGACTTTGTATCAGAGACTTCCTTATCTGTATATTGGCTTAAAGGTTTGGATTTCTACACTATAAAATGGGGCAGACCAGGGGCTAGTGCTTTCTCTCTTTCTCTCTCTCTCTCTCGGTTCTTGAAACTAGCATTGCATAGGAGAGGCAGCCAAAATGATGGAGTGCTGAAGGATAAGCCAGTTTGTGCAGAATTTGTGTAGAGAGAAGGAGATGGGGAACAGGTTGTTGGTTGAATAAGTTTGTTAATATGATATATATGTTTGCTCGCTTATAGTTTGCATTGGGTGTGGGAGACAGGCTGTAAGCAGGCAGGGTCGTTATAGCCTAAGGCTTAGTTTTAAGACTAAGCCTTCCCACCCTAAATGACTTTGTATCAGAGATTTCCTTGTTTGTATATTGGATTAAAGGTTTTGATTTCTACACTATAAAATGGGGCAGAGGAGCCCATGCTGGAAGAGAGCAGAGAAAGGCCACATGGAGGAGAGGGGAAGCAGCCAAGATGGCGGAGTGCTGAAAGAGAAGCCAGTTTGTGCAGAGTTTGTGCAGAGAGGAGATGGGGAACAGAGATTGTTGGTCAAATAAGTTTGTAAATCTTTATTATATACGGCTTAAGTGTCTGTTTGTTGCCGATAGCTTATTGGTTGCTTGCGTAACTGTACTAGCCAATGGGGTGAAGTTGCCATGACTGAACACAAATTGAGCGGGTCAGGGGGAAGGTGAACATTTGTTTGCATTGGCAATCACCTGCTTTTGAAACAATTTAAGGCTGAACGCAAATTGAGCATGTCAGGGGGAAGGTGAACATTTGTTTGCATTGGCAATCATCTGTTTTACATAAAAACTACGTCTTAACGTAATTTCTTTTAAGAATGCCTCCTAGAAAATACAGCACTGAAGAGGAGAGAAAAGGAGCTAAAGCTGCACAAAAACGGCTTTCTTGACAAAAAGAAACCACTGAGCAGAGAAAGACAAGGCTTGCTTCAGTCGCAGAGCAAATGCATCTTTCTTGGCAAAATGAGACTGATGAGCACAGAGAAACAAGGCTTGCCTCAGATGCAAGACAAAAAAGCCTGTCTCGACAAAATGAGTCCCTTGAACAAAGGCAGGAGAGAAATGCAAAAAAAATGACAGAGTAATGCTGACCGAAATGCAAAAAGGAATAAAACAGTTTCAAATGGAGAAACTTTAATTTTTGAGCATTCCTCTGGTGACATGAATATTAAATGTGAACACTGTCAGTCCTTAAACTTCAAATTAGAAACTAATCGATTTGATTGTGGCAAGACAGGATTTTCCCAAGGGATGTCCTCGCCGCCTGCCCTGGGTAATTCAGTTTGAATTAGCAGACACCTTTGCACAAGTCATTTTAATTACAATTTATAATATCTAGAACAGCGGTCATTTCGTATGACCGCTGGGCTTTCTAGTATGCTATATATGTTTGTTTGCTTGTGATTTGTATTGGGTGTGGGGGACAGGCTGTAAGCAGGCCAGGTCGTTGTAGCCTAAGACTTAGTTTTAAGACTAAGCTTTTCCCCACACCCTTGACTGATTGCATGATCTGGGTGGTGCACTCTCATGAGGAATCCAGTTATGCCTCAGATAAGTAACTTTGTATCAGAGACTTCCTTGTTTGTATATTGGATTAAAGGTTTTGGTTTCTATACTATAAAGTGGAGCAGATCGGGAGCTTGCTCTCTCAGTTCGTGCTATCATGATTGCAGGGGCTTCCCAGATCCCTTGCCCTTCATGGGAAAAGCTGGTTTTCTGCTTTTCCCTTGTCTTCTTTTGTGATTTTCCTGTCTTGGTGAAACACCAATAAACAGGATGGCCCACCATCCTCTGACTCTGCCATTTCTTTATCATCTGCCTGAATCCAATGGGAATCTGCTTGTGAATGGCCACAATGGTGGCTCCTGGCCTTACAGAGATGAATAAGGCTGGTGAGGTAGAAACCTTTGATTCTAGGAAACTCAGAAAAGCCAGTGGCTTTGGGAGCCCTGAATGGAAAGGAAGTGTTTTCCCACTGTGTGTATTTCTTGCCTGCCAGGTGCAAGCTAGGATTAAAGACGATGACCACCAGTTCTTGGTGCCATTGTTTCATTACCGTCTGTCCAAATCTAATGCGAACCTTCATGGGCCAGGTGGCTGAGAAGGTGGCCATGGCTACTGGCTTTACATTTGGCTTACTCTGTGGCAGGATTCAATACAAATTGTTATGGAGCCACCACCACCTTTGAGCAGTGGAGTAGAGGACTGGCTGCTGTTATGGTTCCCCATGGCTGTCTTTTTGGGGGCCATAGGCTGGCTGACTTTTACAGCCATGCATGAAAAAACTGAGAGCTCTGTGGAAGAGGCTGCCCGGGACCTGCAAACTGTGCAGTGGAAGGAGTTGGAGCAAATATGGGAGAGAGAGAGAGATGCTGACCCTAGAGCTGGACTCAGCAGCAGTGGGAGGCTGGGGCTGAGGCCAGGGCTGGGGCTGCAAGGCCTGTGGAGCAGAAGGCAGTGATGGCCCAGAGCTCAACCCTGGCAGTGGGAGCTGGTGTTTTCAGTTCCTCTTTGGAGGATGAGAAGAATCGGGTTGGAGTTGCAATCCATAGTCTCCAGAAGGTGAGAGCCCAGCAGCAAGGAGTACCTACTACACCCCTGGTAGGTCTGTGATTTTGGGAGATAGTAGTGGATACCATCATGCTCTCTTGAGCAGAGATGAAAATGCTAACTGCCATTGCCATGTGCTCTTCTTTGAGATAGTGTAAGACCTGCCAGGATGACAAAGATGAGGGGGCTGGCTGAGGTCCCATGTGCGTGGACTGATTTCTGTACTATGACCGGAGTGAGCACTGGCTCCTTTGCTGGATGGACTTACAGATTTTGGACAATGTGAAATACCCTGATGGGGATGGGGGGTGGCTTTGCTGGAGGCCTTTCCCCTGCCACGGGAAGCTTTTCTCATTGATAGAAAGAAATCTGAGGACATTTTACACTTTTGGTAAAATCTCAGAGACTGGTGAAATGTATCTTTATAACTGTTAAAATTGTATAATTTGTCATGTTGTAATTTGTGTAATATGCCTAATTTCTTTGTGTAGGAATAACTGTGCTTTAGATTGTAAGCAAGCAAAAGGGGTGGAATGTTGGTCAAATAAATTTGTAAATATGATGTATATGTTTGCTCCTTTATAGTTTGCATTGGGTTTAGGGGACAGGCTGTAAGCAGGCAGGATCCTTATAGCCTAAGGCTTAGTTTCAAAACTAAGCTTTTCCCCACACCATTGACTGTTGCATGATAAGGAGTGGTGCATTCTCATGAGGAATCCCATTTATGTCTTAGATAAGTGACTTTGTATCAGAGACTTCCTTATTTGTATATTGGCCTAAAGGTTTGGATTTCTACACTATAAAGGAGAGCAGAGAAAGGCCACATGAAGCAGAGAAGCAGCCAAGATGGCAGAGTGCTGAAGGAAAATCCAGTTTGTGCATAGAGAAGGAGATGGGGAACAGAGGTGAATAAGGCTAGTGAGCTAGAAACCTTTGATTCTAGGAAACTTGGATAAGCCAGTGGCTTTGGGAATCCTGAATGGAAAGGGAATTGTTTTTCCACCATGTGTATTTTTTGCTGCTGGGTGCAAGCTAGGATTAAAGCTAATGACCCACCAGTTCTTGGCTCCATTGTTTCATTACCGTCTGTCCAAATCAAATGTGAACTTGCATGGGTCAGGTGGCTGTGAAGGTGGCCGTGGCTACTGGCTTTACAGACTTTAATAAATGGAATAATGCAGACCATTCTTTGGCTCCACTGCTTCTTTACCATCTGTTCAAATCCAGTGAGAACCTGCATGGCCATGAAGGCTGCAGCCACTGGCCATACATCTGGTGTAGTTGGCAGGATACAGGTCAGCTCCGTACAGAGCCACAACTACTCTTGAGGGATGGGGTAGAGGAGTGGTTATTGTTATGTTTCCCCACAGCTGTCCTTTTGGGAACCATGGGCTGGCTGTTTTTACAGCCCTGCTAGAGGAAACAGAGCTTTGTGTCTAGCAGGAAGCAGCCCAATGGAAGGTAGACACTCAGATAACTTTATTAGAAAAAAAGAGAATTTATTAAAAGCCAGTGGAGTATGCAGAGTTAGTAGCTCCAAAGACATGTGTTTCCTGAAGTTGATTTTCTTACAGGTTATATACCTTTACAGTATCTAAGCAATGGGCATATGATTTCTTTGTTTAAGGTTTCCCAGGACTCAAGAAGAGGAAGGAAAGGTTTGGTAGGGTCAGCAAGGGGGAAGGGATTTCCAGATCACTGGTCATAGTTACATACAGATCCAGCTATTCTTGCTTTGACTCTAAGCACCCATTTAGAGAACTATGGGATGTAGTTAATTTATCACTGGCTGACTCGGTTATTCCTGCTTGCTCCTTTCCCTTGTATTCTTTTTGTTCTTCCCTTTTCAGGGAAGAGGGTGTCTGCTTCTCCTTCCTCATATGCAAGAGGCTGCCCAAGGTCTGCAAACTGAGCAGCAGCAATGGCAGGAGCTGGACCACAGGTATTCCTGTGCAAGGAATGAAGTATACTACATAAACTATAGTAACAGCACAAGTTATACAATTTCAACAGTTACAAAGATGCCCTTCACAAGGTCTCTCTGAGCACTTTGCCCAAAGCGCAAACTGAAGGCCCATCTCTAGCCCCCTACTCCACAGTAGGTGGGAGGGCCTCAGGGCTGTGTCCATGGAAACCTTACAAGTGTCCTTGGTGCATTCCGGTGCAGGAGGGTCTCCACCAGAGCTGCCAATCCCCCTACCAGGGTCTCTCATACTGTCCAAAAGCGGCATGTTCATCCAACAAGGGAGTCGGTGCCTACTCTGGTCGCAGTCCAAGAGTCAGTCCATGGTGTAGATTGTGATGCAAGCAAAAGGGATGGAATGTTGGGCAAATAAGTTTGTAAAATGTATTTTTTAGGTTTGCCTGCGTATATTTTGCATTGGCCTGGGAGGTGCCATGTCTATGTAGTCTGTGAAAGACTGCTGTGTTTGCCCTCAGCACAGCAGATTGCAAATTGTGGATTACCACCTTTCTGCTTGGGAGGGGCCATTGTTTTGCTAATGTTTGCTGGAGAAGCCCCACCCCACCCCCCACCCCTGGGGTTTTGCAGGGAGAAAAAGGAGTGCAGATGTTGAACTGGGGCTGAGGGGCTTTGGGAGTTCTGCTGAAGCTGGTGGAGCCTTTGATTCCAGGAGGAACCAGAGAAGATTTTTCCTGGTTGTGGAACCAGAGAATGCATCATGGCTTTGGGAGCTCTGAATGAGAGGGAAGCGTTCTTCCTTGCCTGTTTGCTCATCTGCTGGTATGAAACTTTAGTAAGTGGAATGGCCCACCCTTCTTTGGCTTCACTGTTTCTTTACCATCTGCCTGAATCCAGTGAAAACCTGCATGGCCATGAAGGCTGCGGCCACTGGCCATATACAGCAAGCTAAGTAATTAGTTTTTATCTTAAATGCAAGGATTAACCCTTTGAGTAGTGAGTTTTTCATTCTCGCTGACCCCTGGGAGTGAGTTGTTTTCTTTTTACAAAAAATGAAATTAGGTCCAGTTACAGTTTTATTAATTTAAAATCATGTTGGATAACCAATTTATGGAAACAAGAAGATCATACATTTGCCTATTTTTAATTTTCCCTTACACATTTTTAAAATAAATTTTTTTTGTTACAATCCTACTCTGGATGGTCAGGAGGCACGAGGACATGCATGAATGTTCGTACTACTCAAAGGGTTTATCCATAGATGGATGTAGTACTCCAGCCCACTGGGAACTACCAGTGTCACATGGAAGTAACCTACTCAAGACACAAACTTATGTCAAGAAGAAGAGGGGGGCAAAGCCAAGGGAGGCAAAGAAGACCTCCTGAATTTCCTTCTTCCTTAGCTTTTATTAATCAGAAGCAGAAGAAGGTAACAGGATTACAAGGTAGGGAGGCCAGGTGATAAGGGGAAAGAATGACCAATGGCTGTTTTGCTGACATAGAGAAAGGGCTAATTTGGGTCAGTACATTCTTTTGCTAATTAACAAGCACAAAGGAAGGGGCAATCTAGAACCTCTAGGCTAGGGGTCGGGAACCTATGGCTCGTGAGCCAGATGTGGCTCTCTTGATAGCTGCATCTGGCTTGCAGACAAATCTTTAATAAAAAAAAATAACAAAAATATAAAACATTCTCATGTATTACAATCCATTCATTTCCAACCATGCTCATGTTCATGGTTGCAGGTGCTGGAGCCAATCACAGCTGTCCTCCGGGACAACACCAAATTTTTATTGGATAATGCGTAAGGTACACGGGTTGTTGTATGGCTCTCACAGAATTACATCTTTATTATATGCGGCTTAAGTGTCTGTTTGTCGCCGATAGCTTATTGGTTGCTTGCGTAACCGTACTAGCCAATGGGGTGAAGTTGCCACGGCTGAACGCAAATTGAGCGGGTCAGGGGGAAGGTGAACATTTGTTTGCATTGGCAATCATCTGCTTTTGAAAGAATTTAAGGCTGGACACAAATTGAGCATGTCAGGGGGAAGGTGAACATTTGTTTGCATTTAAGAATGCCTCCTAGAAAATACAGCACTGAAGAGGAGAGAAAAGGAGCTAAAGCTGCACAAAAACGGCTTTCTTGACAAAAAGAAACCACTGAGCAGAGAAAGACAAGGCTTGCTTCAGTCGCAGAGCAAATGCATCTTTCTTGGCAAAATAAGACTGATGAGCATAGAGAAACAAGGCTTGCCTCAGATGCAAGACAAAAAAGCCTGTCTCGACAAAATGAGTCCCTTGAACAAAGGCAGGAGAGAAATGCAAAAAAACCCGACAGAGTAATGCTGACCAAAACGCAAAAAGGATTAAAACAGTTTCAAACGGAGAAACTTTAATTTTTGAGCATTCCTCTGGTGACATGAATATTAAATGTGAACACTGTCAGTCCTTAAACTTCAAATTAGAAACTAATCGATTTTACCGTGGCAAGAAAGGATTTTCTCAAGGGGCGTCCTCACCACCTGCCCTGGGTAATTCAGTTTGAATTAGCAGACACCTTTGCACAAATCATTTTAATTACAATTTATAATATCTAGAACAGCAGTCATTTCGTATGACCGCTGGGCTTTCTAGTTTTAAAATATGTGGTGTGTATGGCTCTCTCAGCCAGAAAGGTTCCTGACCCCAGCTCTAGGCTAATTTTTTTTTTTTTTTTGCATTTTTCTGAAGCTGGAAACAGGGAGAGACAGACTCCCGCATGCGCCCGACGGGATCCACCCGGCACGCCCACCATGGGGCGACGCTCTGCCCACCAGGGGGCGATGCTCTGCCCATCCTGGGCATCATCATGTTGCGACCAGAGCCACTCTAGCGCCTCAGGCAGAGGCCACAGAGCCATCCCTAGCGCCCGGGCCATCTTTGCTCCAATGGAGCCTTGGCTGCGGGAGGGGAAGAGAGAGACAGAGAGGAAGGCGCGGCGGAGGGGTGGAGAAGCAAATGGGCGCTTCTCCTGTGTGCCCTGGCCGGGAATCGAACCCGGGTCCTCTGCATGCTAGGTCGACGCTCTACCGCTGAGCCAACCGGCCAGGGCCTAGGCTAATTTTCTAAAACCCATTTTCATGCATTCCTTTGTGTCTATCTGCAAGAAGGTCACTGCATCCAAGAGACATTCACTCAGGGCTTTTAACTAAAGTTCACCAATCCAAGTCATAGAGGGTTCAAGGTTAGATGGGTGATTCCCTAAAGATGGATAAAATAAAAGATGTTTTGCGAAGTCAAACCCTCCTTGCTTTCAATTAGGCTACCTACCTCAATTTTCTTTTCTCTACCTGAAAAATAGTCCTACCTCCAGTTCCTTTATTCCTATCTGAAAAAAAGTGTCTTTTTCTTTGAAACTTATTTTCTCTAATCTATCTTTCTGATCCTCTACTCTCCCACAATCAGAGGGATCTTGCTTGATAAAATAGATTATTTCACATAGATAATCAATCTCTCCCTAACTCATGGCACCTTTGTTTCAACAAATAAAACCTTTTTTTTTTACTGTGTTGTGTCTCAAGATATCTCCTTATTCATTCCCTTCTTCATGCTGAAACTGACCACCAACCTAGTTTTGGCCTTTCTTACTTCTCTTCTAGACTACTTACTGACCTCATATCTTACATCCTGCCCACCCTCTTGCCAATCTGTTCAATACACTGTTGCCAAACCTTTGAGGTTACTTTGAAATGATTTTCCTTGTCACAAATCTTTAGATGTTCACCACTGCCTTTAAAAATAGATGGAAGCTGGAAGAAACATGAGTCCCTGGTGGCATGAGTCCTACTTAATGATTTCTGGACTTTGTGTGAAAAACAAAACCAAAAATAAACCCCAAAAATCCCCCTCTTATTTGTATATGCCAGCAGAGTACATTCCTAACTGATGTAAATATGAATGAACACTGATTTCATAGCTCAAATTTTGTGAATTAAAAGCTTTTCTTTTCTAAATAAAATAGGTTTCTCAACATATTTCTATTGTTTCTCCAAATATTTTTAAGACGTAGTCAAACTGCATAGAATGATCCTCAGGCTTGTTTGTTTTTTCCTGCTCCCATGTCCATGGCAAGCTCTTAGCCTGCAATAATCTCTGGCAATTTGTCTGTTGTAATCATACTCTTCTTCAAGTACTCGAGTGATGCTTTGCATAAAGCAAGCCCTTCTGAGCCCCCAAACAATTTGCATCTTCTGGCAGCTCTTGGACTCCCATAGCACTTCGCCATTCACTTTTACAATTTATTTTGCATTTGATAATAGAATATGGACTTCGGAGTCAGGCAGAACTTCAAAATCATTACTTAATAGTTTTTGAACTTGGGAAAATTTCTTAATCTCACCAGACTTCAATTACCCCATTTGTAAAATGTGAATACTAATACCTACCTATAAAGATTGTTGTGTGGATTGAATCAGCAAAAGTACCTGGCATAGGAGAAGTGACATGTCACATATTTTGAAATACATTTATTTGTATGATTTTCTTATCCAGTATGAAGTTCTGTTAGCTTTATGAGGACAAGTCCCAGTTTCCATTCATTTGGTATCACCTATTTGTATATTATACATAGTAACTTATTTATTTTTGTTTTTTTATTTATTCATTTTAGAGAGGAGAGAGAGAGACAGACAAACAAGGGGAGGAGGAGCAGGAAGCATCAATTCCCGTTATGTGCCTTAACCATGCAAGCCCAAGGTTTCGAACCAGCGACCTCAGTGTTCCAAGTCAATGCTTTATCCACTATGCCACCACAGGTCAGGTTTCTTTTTAGATTTTTAAAATTCATTTTACTTTTTAAAGAGAAGGTTTTCCAAGCCTGTTTGTATGTTATTATTAAGATATTCAAAGTTTTTTCAAAATGTCACATTCAATTTTGTAAAACATACAGCCATTGTGAAAATGAGTTAGATTTCATGTCATATGGTTTAAAGGAATAATTGGAAGAGAAACTATATATTAACTGCAACATACAAGCCCATTCTACCACAGTATTTGGGTTTTATGGTAAACATATCAATAATATTATAAGTTTTACATTTTAAAAAATATTTACTATTCATGATACTTCAAAGTAAATTCTAACTAATAATTTATACACAAAGAAATGCATCCATTTTATGTGTTTAATATGATGAGTTTTGACAAATGTATGGATATATATCTGGGTAACACTACAGTCAATGAATAGAACATTTACATTACTCTAAAAGGATTCTGTGTCTATTTTCAGTTCTATCCATATGCACATCCTCAACTCAGACTTTTCTGTTTGTCATTAGATTTTTCTTTTCTACAGTTTAAATATAAATGTATTCATAAACTATGTAATCTTTTGTGTCTGTGTTCCTTTGCTCATCTAAAGTTTATGAGATTAATTCATGTTGTGTGTACAGTATTGTGTTCTTTTTCACAGGACTTGTTCCTTGTCTGATACATTATGAATATTTTCAGTTTTTAAATGGTGTCTTTGGGATAATAGAAGTTTTACTTTTTTTTTTTTTTTTTACAGAGACAGAGAGTCAGAGAGAGGGATAGACAGGGACAGACAGGAACAGAGAGATGAGAAGCATCAATCATTAGTTTTTTGTTGCGCGTTGCAACTTCTTAGTTGTTCATTGATTGCTTTCTCATATGTGCCTTGACCATGGGGCTACAGCAGACCGAGTAACCCTTGCTGGAGCCAGCGACCCTGGGTCCAAGCTGGTGAGCTTTTGCTCAAGCCAGATGAGCCCGCGCTCAAGCTGGAGACCTCGAGGTCTCGAACCTGGGTCCTTCCACATCCCAGTCCAACACTCTATCCACTGCGCCACCGCCTGGTCAGGCAAGTTTTACATTTTGATGAAGTTCAATCTGTCTTTTCTTTTTCAGATTAATACCCTTTTTGTCATTGTATCTAAGAAATCTTTGCCTTCCTCAAGGTCACAAAGATTCTATTTTCTTCTAGAATTTTATACTTTTAACTTCTATAATAAGGTATATGATCCTTATCAAATTAATACTTGTCTATGCTGTAAGGTAAGGATCAAGTTTCCTTTTTTTTCTTTTTTCTGTGTGGATATCCAGTTGTTTCAGCCTCATTTGTTGAAAAGACTTACCTTGACATCTGTTGCAAATCAGTGGACATATGGGTCTGGACTATATTCCATTTCATTGATCTATATGTCTGTCCTTATGCCTACCTACCACACTGTCATATGAACTATGGTTTTATACTAAGGCTTAAGAACAGGTATGTATGTGCTACAACTTTGTTCTTTCTATGCATCTCCGTATACATTTGAGTTACCTGTTAAATTGAAATGTTTTCTTCCGGTAGGTGGGCATAACTAACAATTTTAACAATCCTGAGTCTTCTAATTCATGAACATGGAATAGCTATTTAGGTCTTTAATTTCTCTTGGCAGTGATGTGTAGGGTTCAGTGTACAAGTTTTTTAAAATTTATCCGTTCACATTTCATTATTTAGCATGCTGATGAGCATTATGTGGTTTTATTTTCAATTTTAATTTCTAGTTCTTTTCTAGTATGTGGAAAATGATTGTTACATGACCTTGTATCCTGCAACCAGTTCCAGTAACTTTTTTTTTTTTTTTTTTTTGTATTTTTCTGAAGCTGGAAACGGGGAGAGACAGTCAGACAGACTCCCGCATGCGCTCCACCGGGATCCACCCGGCACGCCCACCAGGGGCGAAGCTCTGCCCACCAGGGGGCGATGCTCTGCCCCTCCGGGGGGTCGCTCTGCCGAGACCAGAGCCACTCTAGCGCCTGGGGCACAGGCCAAGGAGCCATCCCCAGCGCCCGGGCCATCCCCGCTCCAATGGAGCCTTGGCTGCGGGAGGAGAAGAGAGAGACAGAGAAGAAGGAGGAGGGGGGTGAGAAGTAAATGGGCGCTTCTCCTGTGTGCCCTGGCCGGGAATCGAACCCGGGTCCCCCGCACGCCAGGCCGATGCTCTACTGCTGAGCCAACCGGCCAGGGCCAGTTCCAGTAACTTTTTAGTAGATTTCTTAGGACTTCATAATTATAATACAATGTGGTCATTTGCAAATAGTTTCACTTCTTCCTTTCCAATTTAAATGCCTTTAAAAATAGTAGTTGATAGTGTTTATCAAATTTGAACAATTTTGAGCTATTATTTCTTCCCCAGGCATACCCCAAACTCCCCATCCCCTTTTTCCCCCTTCCCCTATTGGAATGTCTTCCTCAAAATTACCTAAATTATCTGGAGCAGGCTGGTAGTACTACCTGGGCCATGGGCCAAGAGCCTGGAGTGCGGCATGGTCCAGGTTCTGTTTTTTTCCCCTTTGGTTGTCTTTTCCAACCCTTTACTCCACATAAGGATGACGCCATAGCTGAAAAGCTCCCAGACCTGGGTCTCTACAGTTGTTGGGTGGTTGGCCCTGGACTGGGGCAAAGTTCCAGTTCCAGGAGGAGCTCCTATTAAACAGATCGCTTCCGTTGGCCTGAGCAGAATTTCTTCCCCTGGATCGACGGAATTCCGGAATTGACAGAAGAGTGCTAACATGCTGATTTGGGGGGGACTCAAAGTGTTTCAGGCCTGTAAGTGGTTTACACAGATGATTTCACTTAAATCTCACAACAGTCACATGAGGTAGGTTTTTAAATTCTTTCCATTTAAGAAACAGGCATAAGAGAGGTTTAGCTGCCCAAGTTCACACAGACTGGTGGAGCCAGAAATTTGGGGTTTGAATTTCAGTACTGCAACTCCAGACCCTGCCTTCTTGAAGGGGAAATAGGCAAGAGCTATTAGGAGAAAGTGTATTTGGAGGAAGATTTAAATAAATAAGTAAGCAAATTAAACAAATAAATGAATAAAGGAAAACCATAGCGTGAAGAACAGTGGGATAGTAGCTTCCTACTGGGAAATGGTTCTTGTGAGCCCTAGGTCGGTGGATTGCCTTTATGTATTCAAACTTTTCTTCGTTGGTTTTTTTTTGCCATGTCCTCTTTCCTCGAGCTTCCCTCAAACAGGAACCATTCTGCACTGCATATAAATCAATGCCCTTACAACACCTGGCTCCATGGTCAGTCCTATTGTGTTCCCACTATCCCACGCCCCTCAGGCCAGTAAAAATGAAGCCAGGTGAAGTGGAAATTTCTTCGCCCAAAGCTCTTAAGAATGAAGCTTTAGCGGGAATATCCCTGTACCTGTCTCGGCATCCAGAAACCACTTTATGAAAGGCTGGGTGGGGCAGGGCCACTCGAAGCCCAGGTGAGTCTGTACTGACCGAATGCCGTAGCAAGGCACCCGGCGCCTGCGGCGTCTCTCTGAGAGGAGGTTCCCTCAGCCAGCAGGCAGGTGTTTCGTAAAAGCCCACAAATCGTACCCACGGACTCTGGGGCCCCAGAGGCCCCGCGCTCCGGGCGGGGCCGCCGGGTCTCCGCCTCGCGCGCCCTCACGCGGGCCGGGGGCGGAGCGCCCGGGGCGGCGGCCGGGGGCGCCCACTCCACCCCTCCGGCGGCCGGGCAGGCGTCGCCGAGCCCCCTGCGCGCGGCAGATGGGGCGCCTGACGGAGGCGGCGGCAGCGGGCAGCGGCGCTTCAGCTGCGCGCTGGGCAGGGCCCCCGCCCACTCCCCTTCCCCTCTCGGCCACCTCCCCCGGCTGCACCGCAACCATGGCGTCCAGCGAGGAGGACGGCACCAACGGCGGTGCCTCCGACACCGAGGAGAGGGAGGCCCCCAGCAAGAGAAGGCGCCTAGGCTGGGCGGCCACCGCCTGGCTCACCTTCTACAACATCGCCATGACCGCGGGGTACGTACGCCCCAGAGTCCCTGCGCTCCCTCAGGCCTCCCCGCGCTGCTGTGTCCTGATACTCCGCGCGCTCAGCGCCGGCTGGACGGCTGGGGGCGCGGACTCGAGGGGCGCGCAGGTGGGGCGCGCGGAGGTGGGCGCGGGGTCGGGTTGCGGCGTGGGGGCGCGGGCAGAGGCCGTGGGGGAGGGGCGCGGGAGCCGCCGGCCCAGCCGGCGGGTTGAATGGAGCGGGGCGGGGGACCGGGCCCAGCTCATGGGCATTGCCTAATACGGTGCACGGCGTGGCGCGGCGGCCAGCGCGGGCCGGAGGTTAAGTATAGACCCGGCCAGGAATGCGGGGCCGATCGGCGGGGGAGGCTGCTTCTGCCCGACCGCCCCGGGCACCGCCGCTGCTCCTGTTCTTGGAGAAACGCCTGTATTCAGCCAACCCGGAGCCCGGAGCTGTCCCGTTGGTGTCCCAAACCCGCTTTCTCGGCTGCCGACCCCTAGTGTGCGTTCCCTCGTGTTGCAGATCTCTGGGCAGAGGTTTCTTTTAAAACTGTTACTGTCACCACGATTTTTATTTTTTAAGTAAACATACTTCCTAGAGCTTCTTTCTTGGGACTGTTAAAAAAAAACCCAAAACACAAAAACACCCTGTCTTATTGGAGCGTGTCACTCGTGTCCAGCATCTTTAGGGCCCCATGCTCCATTTACTGATACTTTGTAGTTTTGTTTCTGGCATTGAGTTTGACTTACACGTTGTTACACAGTGACTATCGCACCATTCATTTTAATTTTCATAGCTCTCTTCATTTTTGCTCAGGCTGTTCACTCTTCGTATAATATCCAACATATACCTCCCGTGACTTTTGACCATCTCACCCTCTTCGAAATTTTCTAGGTCACTTACCCGACCTAGAGCAGAATTAATGCTGTCGCCTTTGGTTTCTCACACTTCATTCCTCTCTTTCCAACCTGCCCCAGCAAATTACTGCTTATCTGAAACTTCTCTGTCTCCCTGCCTGTTGTGAGATGGTCCCTTGTCATTTCATCTCTGTTAAAGGCAAGGGTAACTGAAATGGAATGATCTATGTAACTAATTCTTTGGAGGTTTTCTAAACGCATTGAGATTTGAAGAAGGAATAGGATTTACATATGTAGAGGGTAGATATTTTCCAGTGAGAAATTTTGGAAATAGGCATGAAATGTGATAAAACTTGGGTATTTTCTTTTGATTTAATTGGGAAGTTGGGGAACCTTGGCAAATAAGGCTAGAGAAGTGTTGAAAGTGGAACCCAAAGGTCTACATTTAATGGGGTTTTGCTTTTCTCTTAATAGAACTTTGGAATGTTTATTACTTTTTTTGTAATAGTTTTGAAAATAAAATATTTAAGAAATACAATTTTTACAGAAGTGTGAAAAAACTTGCATAATTCTATAAACTAGCATGACCTTTTAAAAAATTGTTTTGTATGACTATCTAACCTTCAGGTTTTTATTGAAACCTATTCTCAGCGAGGCCTTACCTGGCTATCTTCATTTAAATAGCAACCCCACTGAAAAACTCATTATTGCCCTTTCCTACTTTTCTCCATTCCACTTATTGCCATATAATTATACAGTCTATTTTACTAACTTGTCTTATTGATGATTGTCAGTCATTCTCCATTAAAGTGTAAGCTCCATGAAGCAGTCAATAAATATTTATTGTAAATGAATATACATTATAGAGTATTGTAGTTATAGTATCTGCTCTATAGTATATTGTTTTCATTTATTATTCTGTCAAATATTTATATGTAATTTTCATAAATACAGTCTTTCATGGTCATATAAGTGTAGAGTAGATATATGATAACTGATTAAATCATGCCCTAATAACATTTTATTTTTATTATTTGTATTGAATTAGTTGTTTAGGGTGAATTCTCAGAGTAGAATGACACATTTAAAGGATGTAAGGGCCCTGGCCAGGTAACTCAGTTGGTTAGAGTGTATTTTCAATAAGCCAAGATAGCGGGTTCAGTCTTGGGTCAGAGCACATGCAAGAATCAACCAACGAATGCATAAATAAGTGGAACAACAAATTGATGTTTCTCCTTTCCTCCCTTCTTCCCCCTTTCTCTTTCTAAAATCAATAAATTAAAAATATAAGTAAATATGGGTAGGGAAGTGAGCTTTTATTCTTTCCTTTTTTTTTTTCCTTTTCAACAAATACTTTTGAGGCTAAGTGCATTTTCCTAGGTTAACTAAGCAACATAAGATTAATAAATATTTTAGGTCCTGTCCTTGAAGAAGTATAACCTTCCTAGGGCAACAAAAGAAATGAAATAAGTATCTATAGAGGTTTTAGGTCAGAGTAACAAAGCTTTGTGGGGGAGACAGCATTTCAACTGAGCTTTGAGGGATGCGTAGGATTTAGTAGGCATAGACGGGAGCAGCCTGAATTGGGCATGACATCACTGGGCATGCTGATGAAGCAACAGCAAATGGGCTGAAGTGTAGGGAGGGAAATGGAGATGGAGGGGCAGTCTGGGTCACTGCAAAGGCTTCAAATGCCGCAGTAACATGTTTGGATTTAATCTGTAAATGGTACGGGAAGGTGTTGATGAAAGGTTAGGTTTCACTACTTTTTAGCTGGGGAACTTCAGATAAGTTACTTAACCTCTGTGCCCCTGAGTTTTCTCATCTGTACAATTGGAACAACACAGCTTTGCTAGATTATTACAGGGACTAAACATTATAGATATGAAGTGTTTAGCAGGGTGCCTGAAACACAGTTGGTGTTTAAAAATGATAGTTCCTATTATTAGTGGTTAATTTAAAAATACACTTCTTGCAGAAATAACAACTATTTAAGACATTTTCATTTTATTCATACTGTGAATTATTAGATCATCAAACCCAAGATTTAGGCATATGGTATATGTTTTCCAAAATATTAAATAATAGACATATATTTTATGCATGGATTTGCCACAACATGTTCATCCATTCATCTAGTGATGGACATTTGGGTCCTTTCTTATTTTTTGCTATGAACATTCATGTACAGATTTTTAGATAGACATATGCTTTCATTTTTCTTGGATAAACACCTGTGAGTAGAGTGGCTCAGTCATATGGAAGTCACAGTCTTGATTTCCTAAGAAACTGCCAAACTGTTTTCCAAAGTGGTAGTACCATTTTCCATTTCCACAGTCAATGAATGAGAGTTCCAGTTGCCGCATATTCTCACCAGCACTTGGTATAGTCAGTCATAGTTTTAGATGTCCTAATAGATATGCTGTGTTATCTCATTGTGATTTTAATTTCCATTTCCCTAGGGCAGTGGTTCTCAAACTTTTTGAAGTCGGGCACATTTAAAATCCTACAAATAATTGTAGGTGCACTATATACAAATTTCTGAGAAATATGTTATAATAATTAAGTCAAATATTAAAGAAAAAATATATAAAGTCCAAGCATGCTTTTATGGTAATTAAACAAAATAAATATGACAAAATTAAATTTATTCTGACATTAAAAATATTTTTATGTTTATATTTTTTGTTACGCTTTTTAGAATTTGTAAAAAAGGGGTTAAAAAAAAAGATAAGAAATTATCTTTTTAGATAATTATATTCTTAGTAAGATTTAGTAAATTCGGCAGGTCCCGGTGCTAATGTGTTAAGTTTTTTCATTCTTATGTTTATGAGAAACGTGAACCTGATGTGTCCTAGCGATTTCTTCAATGTTTGGGCATATATTTGAAAGGCAAACTGTGTTGAGTGCAGAAAACCCCCACCATACATATCATCTTAACTTTATACCAAACAAAGGATAGAAGAAACTTGCCTCCAGTCTTTCTCCGTGGGAGGTAGTGGAAACAATCCAGCACCACAGCTTAACAGCCTTTTGCAACCTAATCAGGCGAGGTGGAGGTGGGGGGGGGGCAGACTGTCAGTTTACAGCCAATTCCCCACACTTCTGTACCCCCCAAAATCTAAACTCCAAAAACCCTGTTGGTTTTTTGGTCCCCAACAGACACATATTTCTCTGGAATACCATAGGGCACACCTGGAAATCTTCTAGGGCACACACTTTGAGAACCACTGCCCTAGGGACTAATGACACTGAGCATTTTTTCATGTGGTTACTTACCAATTGTTTATCTTTTTGGAATGGTGTCTGTTCAGATCTTTTGCCCATATTTTATGGGGTTGTTTCACTTTCTGTTAACTTTGAGAGTCCTTCATATAGTCTGGATACAAGCCCTTTATCAGATTATGTGACTTGTAAATATGATACTTTGTCCAAGTTTGGGCTTGGATTTTCATTCTCCTCTTAATGTCTCTGAGAGCAGAAGGTCTTAATAAAGTCTAGTTTATCTGCTTTTCTTTCTTTTATGAACCTTTCAGCTTAACTCTGTTAACTTAAATGTGTTATGTGCAATAAGTTAAAATATGCATTAGCTGCTAAACGAAAGTTTCAGATAAGGAAATTTAGACGTGTCATTGAGCAATATAGGAAAGTATGGATGGTATGAATGTCAAAGACCATTGCTGGTACAAGCCTCCAAATGGTTACTTTCAAAGAGGTATAATATAAAGAAGAAATGATCTAGCTGGGTAGCTGGGTAGCACCATCCTGATACGCCAGGTTGCAGGTTCATCCCCAGTCAAGGCATATACAATAACCAGTAAATTCATCAGTAGGTGGAACAACGGGTTGATGTTTTTCTCTCCTCTCCCTCTCCCTCTCCCTCTCCCTCTCCCTCTCCCTCTCCCTCTCCCTCTCCCTCTCCCTCTCCCTCTCCCTCTCCCTCTCCCTCTCCCTCTCCCTCTCCCTCTCCCTCTCCCTCTCCCTCTCCCTCTCCCAACCTCACCTCTCTCCCTTCCACCTTCCATTCCTCCCTCATTCCCTTCCTCCCTCATTCCATCCCTCTTCCTCTCTAAAATCAATAAATAAAAAGTTTTTTTTAAAATAAAGAAGATAAAATTAGAATGTGATTTTTTAATAACTACTAAAATAATGGGTCTGGACAGTAATTATCAATGACGATTAACATCACAGACAAGAGGGACAGCCAGAAATTGTGTACTCCCCAAAGAAGTACACAACACAGCCTGTGAAGTAGCCTGGACCGTGAACTGTGTGATCAGGCCCCTGTAACTATCAACTTACAGGAATTCTAGGGGACAGAAGAACAAATAAATGACAACTGGGTATTTGATTAGTGCAGCCCAGCCTGAGGGTAACTACAGGACAAACCACTTAGTGTCTTGACAGAAAAACTCTAAGAGAAAAGCAAATGGAGGGAGGGAGGGGAAACCTATAGATTAAATGAGACTTAAAGACAGAGCAACTAATTGCAAGGTATGATTTTTATTTCAATCATAATGTAAAGAAAAGAAACAATTGAGGAAATTTGTGTTTTCATTGTTTTGTGATTTAAGTTATTGTCAATTTAAAAAAATGGGATAGTGGTATTCTAATTATGTTTATTTAAAAATGCTTTTAGAGATATATAATTGAGCATTTATGAATTACTGTAAGAGGTATGATTTGATTCAAAATAATGAGGAGAGGAGGTGGTGGGGAGAGAAGTGAAAAAGGTTTAAATGAAACAAAATTGTCCATAAGATAATAGTTGAAGGGGGGAATGGGCACATTATAGCATTCTCTATATCTTTGTTTATGTTTGAAATTGTAGTAAACATTTAAAATGCAGTGTTTAAAATTTTTTTTAAAAAGGAGATGTAGATAAACAGGTTCTTAAAGAAGCATGTGGTCTCCAAGAAATCTCAGGAGAAAAAGAAACATGAGAAGACAGCTAGAGGAAAGCCCGTCTCTCAGTAAGGTTTCTCAGGGTGGTTATAGCCATATGGGCTCCAGAAGAAGGCCCTGTGTTTAGCAAATAATGGCATGTATCTGCTGTTACAGCACTGTTCTATTGTCTCCACTTACTGATTCTGTTCTTTGAGGTAAGAACTGTCCTGTTTATCTTCTAATTCCCCAGCTTCTGGCACATTACCTGGCTTAGCAATAAATGTTGAACCTAAAGACAATAAAATAAATTACACAAGTAAGCAAGGAACTTTCTACAAGTGGAACACATGTTTACATTTTCCTTAGAGAGTGTTTTGTCAAAAACCGTGTATCCATTTGGGTAATCAATAGCTCTGACACACACACACACACACACACACACACACACACACACCCATGCATGCACATACACATTTAATACAGAACATTTTCAGAAAAGAATTTCTAAATGTATAAGTTCTAATTGTTTTTGGAATTGCTTTTGGTTTTGGTACAGTTACTGAACTGATGGCTGTAGAAGTCCAGTTAGGTAAATGTAGGGCCCTTAGGAGAGAATTTGTTCTAGTGGGATTTAGGAAGTGAGTGCTCATTACTTCAGATTAGTTCTTGGCCAGATGAGAGATTAGCATAGATGGTTCAGTGGCCCTTTCTGACCCCACTGTGTTAATTTCCTTTATTTTAAACAGGTTAGTGATTAGTATTATCATAATACAATACTAGTTGGTACAATACTGCCACCTATGGAGTAACAGTAAAATTTGTTATAATGATATAATGGATGAATTTTTATGTCATGCTATTTAAAAATACAGAAAACTTGCCCATGAATTCTTTGGTAGGCTAATAACTTACCTCTTTGATCTTTTGTAAAAATATGACTTTGGATTTACCTAAAAAAAAAGAGCCATGTATATGGAAAGTGTGAATTCAAACATCTTATTGAACTTTTTTTTTCTTTTTCTTTTTTATTTTTCCAAAGTAAGAAGTGGGGAGGCAGTCAGACAGACTCCCGCATGTGCCTGACCTGGATCCACCCCGTGTGCCCACCAGGGGGCGATGCTCTGCCCATCCGGGGGTGTTGCTCCATTGCCGCTGGAGCCACTCTAGCCCCCGAGGCGGAGGCCATGGAACCATCCTTAGCACCAGGGCCAACTTTGCTCCAATGGAGTCTTGGCTGTGGGAGGGGAAGAGAGAGACAGAGAGGAAGGAGAGGGGGAAGGGTGGAGAAGCAAATGGGTGCTTCTCCTGTGTGTCCTGACCGGGAATTGAACCCGGGACTTCCACATGCCAGGCCGACCAGCCAGGGATGAACTTTTTGTTTTCTTTATTAGAAGTAGTGTAGGGACTTGGAATTGAGGGTAATGAAATAACGTTTTAAACCTGGAGGGTACCTAAAATACTATCCAGATTAGTGGTCTAGGGTTAGCCTAGCACAGAATTCAGTGTCAGCTCTCATGTGGGGGTGACACCAGCAGTTGGATTCAGTAAAGCCGTGTTGTAGTGGAAAGGGAACAGCACTGGGTTTTGGAGACCTCAAGGATTGTATTTCAAACTCAACCATTAACTTACTCTAAGACTTAGATAAGTCACTTGATGTCTCTGCATGGTGATTGTCTCATATAGAAGAATGACCTTCAAACTTTTTTGAGAGCACACTGATGTCAGTTACAATATTTGAGTATAACTTTCCCTATAACTTTTTAAAATTTGCTTATAATTTAAATATATGAATTACTATGATTAGAAAATATCTCAAGGCACAGTATATACTTAGAACCAGACCAGTATAACATAATGGAGCATAGACTCTGAGCTAGTGGTGGGTTTAGGTCGCAGGTGAGTGCTTATGTGACCCTTTCTGCCTATTTCCTAAGGCAGGGGTTGGGAGCCTTTTTGGCTGAGAGAGCCATGAACGCCACATATTTTAAAATGTAATTCCGTGGGAGCCATACAACGACCCGTGTACCTTACGCATTATCCAATAAAAATTTGGTGTTGTCCTGGAGGGCAGCTGTGATTGGCTCCAGCCACCTGCAACCATGAACATGAGCGGTAGGAAATGAATGGATTGTAATACATGAGAATGTTTTATATATATATATATTTAAGATTTTATTTATTTATTCATTTTAGAGAGGAGAGAGAGAGAGAGAGAGAGAAAGAGAGAGAGAAGGGAGGAGCAGGAAGCATCAACTCTCATATGTGCCTTGACCAGGCAAGCCTAGGGTTTTGAACCAGCGACCTCAGCATTCCAGGAGAATGTTTTATATTTTTAACGTTATTATTTTTTTTATTAAAGTTTTGTCTGCGAGCCAGATGCAGCCATCAAAAGAACCACATCTGGCTCGCGAGCCATAGGTTCCCGACCCCTGGCCTAAGGAGTCAAATGGGATTATAGTAGTCACTTCCCCATAGGGTCACTGTTAGGGTGGAATATTAAGAGATTAAATATGTGTTTTTTTTTTAGGTGTTAAATATGCTTTTAGAACAGTGTGTAGAACACTGAAAGCACGCTGAATCTATATTGTTATTGTCATTATCAGGAATATGTCTACATTTCAGAGGTCTTTGTGATAGTTTCAGACATTCATCTGACCTTTCACATTTCATAAGAAAGTCATGGCTTCTCTCTTCTGTGCTGAGGTGGAGTAGAAGATCCAAGAGTGAAAGTGTCATTCTGCCACTTACTTATGTTCTATTGAGCTTGCATGTTCATCTGATTCAATCAGTAGTTTCTTTGTAGGAGTCTGAAGTCACTTTATGACTGTTCCTTAAAAAGTTAAAACCATATATTTTCTCTTTTTTTAGTTAACTGTATTAGGGTGACATTAGTAAGGTTATATATGTTTATAGTATATAGTTCTGTGATACATTATCTGTATATTGCATTGTGTGCACACCACTCAAAGTCAAATTTTCTTCTGTCATCATATATTTGACCCCCTTTACTGACTACTACCCTACCCCCTCCCCTCTGGTAACCACTATACTGCTATCTGTGTCTATGAGTTTTTGTTTATTTTCCTTATTTGCTCACTTGTTGCTTTCAGTTTGATATCTCATATATGAGTGAAATCATATGGTTCTTGACTTTTTTAGTCTGACTTATTTTGCTTAGCATGATATTCTCCTTGTCCGCCCATGTTGTTGCAAATGACAGTATTTTGTCTTTTCTAATGGCTGAGTAGTATTCATTGTATATATGTACCACATCTTCTTTATCCAATCATGCACTGAAGGACACTTGAGTTGTGTCCATGTCATGGCTACTGTGAATAATGCTAGTAATGCTTCAGTGGACATAGAGGTGCGTATATCTTTGCAAATAAATGTTTCCAAGTTTTTAAGATAGATACCCAGAAGAGGGGTTGCTGGGTCATATGGTAACTCTATTCTTGATTTTTTGGAAGACACTGCATACTGTTTTTCATAGTGGCTGCACCAGTTTACATTCCCACCAGCAGTGAAAGAGGATTCCTTTTTTTCTACAGCCTCTCCAACACTTCTTATATTTGTCCTATTGATACTAGCCATTCTAACAGGTGTGAGGTGGTACCTCATTGTAGGTTTGATTTGCATTTCTCTAAAAGCTAGTGAAGTTGAGCGTCTTTTCATATATCTGTTGGCCATTTGTATGTGTTCTTGGAAGAAGTGTCTGTTCAAGTCCTCTGCACATTTTTAATTGGATTATCTATTTGGTATTGAGTTATATGAGTTTTTTATTTATTTTGGATATTAATTTCTTATTGGTGTTGTTTGCAAATATCTACTTCCATTTAATTGGTTGCCTTTCTTTAAAAATTTTTTTAGATTTTATTTATTTTTAGGGGAGAGATAGAGAGAGAAGGAGGAGAAGCAGGAAGCATCAACTCCCATATGTGCCTTGATCAGGCAAGCCCAGGGTTTCAAACCTGCAACCTCAGCATGCCAGGTTGACACTTTATCCACTGTGCCACCACAGGTCAGGCAGTTGCTTTCCTTTGTTGGTGGTTTATTTTGTTGTGCAGAAGCTTTTTAGTTTGATACAGTCCCATTCATTTATTTTTGCCTTTACTTCCCTTTGGGGTCAAGTTTATAAAATCTTCTCTAAGACCAAGGTCTGTGAATTTAGTACCTATGTTTTTCTTCTATGTAGTTTTTTGTTTCAGATATAATATTTAAGTCTTTGCTCCATTTTGAGTTAATTTGTATACAGAGGGACAAATTGTAGTCTAGTTTTATTCTTTTGCACATGTTTTTCCAATTTTCCCAGCACCATTTATTGAAGGTTTTTTTTTTTCTATTGTGTGTTTTTGACTCCTTTATAGAAAATTATTTGCCCACATATATGTGGTTTTATTTCTGGGCTCTCAGTTCTGTTCCGTTGGTCTATGTGTCTGTTAATCTGCCAATACCATGCTGTTTTGATTATTGTTGCTGATATCTCTGGCTTTGTTATTTTTTCTCCAGATTGCTTTGGCAATTTGGGATCTTCTGTGGTTCAGTACAAATCTGATGAGTTTTTTGTTTTATTTTTAAAAGTAATTTTGTAATTTATAAGTCCATTTAACTAGACACTCTGGAGATCACTAATTTAAAAGCCTGGGGTGGCTATTCATGTCCGTGGGTACATCATTTCAGATTTAAAACAGTTACAGATGGTGGGACTTTTTCAAACTTAACTATATTTTTGTAATTGTGAGAGAAACCAAAAAAAAATTTACCTCTCATCACTAGGTTTAGGAGGTTGAGTAGTAAGGTGATAAAGCTGGTCTCCTGAAGGGCAGCTTATATTTTAATTACCATTAGTTCACAGTAAAGACTCTATATTTGATGTACAAATAGAATTTGAAAAGTGAGGACATAGATTTTTAAAAAAAATAAACTCTATAAAAGCAGGTCCATGCCTGATCTTCAATATGTCCATTATATAGCAATTGTTTTTATTTAAGTTATAAAAATATTGATTCTTATTAAAGATTTTATTTATAATTACATATAGTTATATATTATGCATTTATATAAAGTAGATATTTATACATACACAGCTTTTTACCTTAAGAAACCACTATATAATTCTATATAATTATTAAATGCTTTATAATAACTTCATTTTTGATAGTAAACCCGATGTTTTTCAGTCTGTCAGTCACAATGAATGTTGTTTGACATTTTTATGTAGTCAGTCTCAAATATGCTCTAGACCCTCCTTTGAAGAGTCAATGTAAAAATAATGTGCATCATTTCTTCCTGGGATTTTTAAAAATAGAATAATTAACTGAGCATAATAAAACATACATGTTATTACTATATAAGTTACGGCATCCTTTTTAGGAAGATCAGTGGTATTCATTTTGATAGAACTTTATAAAATACTTTTATTTTCTTTAGGTGGTTGGTTCTAGCTATTGCCATGGTACGTTTTTATATGGAAAAAGGAACACACAAAGGTTTATATAAAAGTATTCAGAAGACACTGAAATTTTTCCAGACATTTGCCTTGCTTGAGGTAAGTGTTCAATGATGCTATTTTTCTGTCATTTAGTATTTACTTGAAAATATATTTGTTAAGCAAAGCAGTTTTGTTGATTACATACAACCTATAGATTCATTTAAAGCACAATATTAACGGGTTTATTTTATGTTGAACGCTACTAACTTGTGATTTTTTTTATTTGCTTACAGATAGTTCACTGCTTAATTGGTGAGTTTTTTATTTAATTTTTATTTTTGGTATAAATTGCCTGAAGACACTGTTTGACTTGTTTTTCTCTTTAAGGAATTGTGCCTACTTCTGTGCTTGTGGCTGGGGTCCAAGTGAGTTCCAGAATTTTTATGGTGTGGCTCATTACTCACAGTATCAAACCAGTAAGTGACGCAGACATATTCTCTACTTGAGCCTGCGGGACAGCTTTTTTATTAATAGAAATCTAAAATGTTAATACTGGTATATTTCAGGAAGGAGAACTATTGGACAAAAAAATTACTGGGTTTGGATTTAAGTGTGATTGTCTGTTGACTCAGTGAATTAGTAGAATAACTCTGAAACACAGGCAAAAACAAATATTGGCATTTTATATTCATAATATACTCTCCTCTGGTGTTTTCCAACTTTTAAAGTCAATATTCTTCTTCTAATGGTTAACAGAAATTTTTATTTTCTACTAAGGTTATGTGTATTGTCTTTGTTTTTATAATTGTAGTTGTCATTGTAAACAGTTTATTTTTTCTCATGTAGCCTTGAATGTTGTAACAAGAGACTTAAAAAAGTAAATGTAGTTCTGGAGATCAGAACAAATGGGAAAGACTAAAAGTTAGTGGAATTAAGGAGCCTAGGGAAAAATAAGTACATTTTTATTGAGACATGATAGGAGAGAGACCTGAATGTATTTAATGGCTTAAACCTTTTTAGGCAAACACACACATGCTTACTATGTCAAGACATTTGGCTGCATCTTCTTTTTTTTGGGGGGGGGGAGTGAGAGGAGAGGAGATAGTGAGGCAGTTTCCTGCATGCTCCCCGATCGGGATCCACCTGTCAGTCCCATCTGAGGCTGATGCTCAAGTATTGAGCTATTTTTAGCACCTGAGGCTATTGCATTCGGACCAATTGAGCTATCCTCAGCACCCGGGTCGATGTGCAAACCAATCAAGCCACTGGCTATAGGAGTGGGAAAGGAAGAGAAGGGGAGAGGGAGAGAGGCTGGGAGCAGAGGGGAGAAAGAAGCAGATTATCACTTCTTCTGTGTGCCCTGCCTGGGAATCGAACCTGGGATGTCCATATGCTGGGCTGACACTCTATCCACAGAGCCACTGACCAGGACTGATATTGGGTTTTTTAAACCATAACAGAAACATTTCCCAGATGGGCCCTTCTCATCTTCTTGACAGCCTCTGGAATCTCCTGTCTACTTGAGGACAGATCTCTGGCCTCCTTTCCATTCTTCAGATGCCTTTCTTGTCTCCTCCACTTGGGATGAGACCTGTCTTCCCTTCCATTGCCTGCAAGACTCACTGGCCTCCTGTCTGTGTGGAGACAGATCGCTTGGACCTTCTGCCCTTTTATTACTCTACACCAGGGGTAGTCAACCTTTTTATACCTACCGCCCACTTTTGTATTTCTGTTAGTAGTAAAATTTTCTCACCGCCCACCGGTTCCACAGTAATGATGATTTATAAAGTAGGGAAATAACTTTACTTTATAAAATTTATAAAGCAAAGTTAAAGAATATAATAATAATTACTTACCAAGTACTTTATGTCAGATTTTCGCTAAGTTTGGCAGAATAAATCTTTATAAAACAACTTACTATAGTTAAATCTATCTTTTTATTTATACTTTGGTTGCTCCGCTACCGTCCACCATGAAAGCTGGCATGCCCGCTAGTGGGCTGTAGGGACCAGGTTGACTACCACTGCTCTACACTTTAGCCCTCTTGACTAGTATTTTCACTCAACTTACTCAGTCCACCTGGTCCCTGACCAGTGACTGCCATACTGGTCCATGGAGAGCCAGACTTTTAATTCAGATTGCTATGAGTTTAAAGCAGGCGTCCAATATTAACAGAATAAAAGAGACTATCTGGACAGCAGATGACTGTCAGAGCTGAGCCAGGACCAAAGAGAGTCTGAAGACTGAGGAAGAAGAAAGAAAAGACAGGGTGGCCAACATTAACTGGAGAAAAGAGTCTAAAATAAAAACAAGCTAAAGGGTGGCCAGTCCCCAAAAGAAAGAAGATCCATCTGCTTTTTCTTTATGCTCCAGAGGATCTCTGCCGTAAAATTGCTATTTAATTTTATCTAACTGTACTTTCCCTTTCCGTCACTCTTTCATTAATTTAACCAACATTTACTGAGTGCATTCTGTATACCTGGCACTGTGATAATTCATGGATTTACAGAAAATGAATAAGGCATTCCAGCCGTCCTGTGTCCTAGCTGTTGGGGTACAAGGGGCAGTCATATACATATGTTGAATCATTCAATAAACACTGCACAACTGCCCTGTGTATGACACCATGCTAGGAATCTGGCTATAGGTAACACCAATATGGTTTTTGACTATAATTGGGAGGGATACTAAACAAGTGTTGCACAAATAATTGTTTCATTATATTAGTATTGGTGCTTTGAAACTAGAGACCAGCATGTACTACAATATACTTGGGGACTTAGCCTGACCTAGGGTGTGAAGGACAGCTCCTTGAGAAAAGAATGTGTAAGTTGAGCACTGATAGACATATAACAGTCAGGCAGACACATTTTTGTACAATATTGGCCCATGTTGTAATACAGATACAAACGAAATACTGAGAACAAGGAGGGTGAGCAAATTACTGCTCAGGGTGAGGGGAGAGGTTTGGGAAATGTTTTTTAGAGTGTCTTATGTTTTAACTCAATCTTAAAAAGATGAAGGATAAAAGGTTTTCTATGCATTCTAGTTAGAATAGCATGTGTTAAGGCACAAATGTTCAGAGCGTCAAGTTCACTGTCACCAGAGAGACGTATTGGGGTTGCAGGGGTGTGGTGGTCAAGGTGGAGGTGAGTCAAGTGATTGCAGATGAAGTTGGAGAGATTTCTGAGCTCATATTATACAGAACCTTGAACTTCATGCTTAGGTGGTAGCATTGTAGCCTTTCCTCTTGTTAAGCTAGGGCAGTGGTCGGCAAACTCATTAGCAGAGCCAAATATCAATAGTGCAATGATTGAAATTTCTTTTGAGAGCCAAATTTTTTAAACTTAAACTGTATAGGTAGGTATTGAATACATTCCTTATTGAGGTAGCACCTACACGTGGTATTTTGTGGAAGAGCCACACGCAAGGGGCCAAAGAGCCGCACGTGGCTTGCGAGCCACAGTTTGCCGACCAGGGACTAGGGGAACCAATGAAGCTGTTAAGTCACAGGACTAGCTGCCTCCAATTTTGTTTTTGTTTGCTTCTTTGTTTTGCTTCTAAGAGGAAATTTTCTTCCATGAAGAGAATAAAGACTGGAGAGACTTTTTAGGAGGCTGTCATGTGGTCTGGATGAGAAGTGATAAGGCCCTGGATTAAATTGGTGGTAGCAAGGCCAGAGACAAGTGGGCAGATTTGAATTAGTGCTACAACAGAGTGGGCCTGATTTGATGGCCAGTAGATCATCAGAGGGTTAGATTGTTCCCATGCTGGTGTTTTTTTTTTTTTTGGGGGGGGGATGATGCTATCTGTGGATAGCTAAAGGGTGAGAGAGAATCCCGTAGAAATGTGACCATTTCTGTGCTAAGGACATATTTAAATTGTGTGTTTATAATGAATTATGAAGTGGTGACATTATATCTGTCTAACCATACCATTCCATTATAATAAAAGATGCACAGTAAAGAATTAAGATAAAATATTCTTATGGAGAGAAAAGTTCAGCCCAAACAACACTGGATTTTTCTGTCATTCTGCAGATCCAGAATGAGGAGAGTGTGGTGCTTTTTCTGGTCGCGTGGACGGTGACAGAGATTACTCGCTATTCCTTCTACACATTCAGTCTTCTCAACCACTTGCCATACTTCATTAAATGGGCCAGGTGGCGATGCCTTGTAGTTTAGTTTCTTGCAGTCCTGTGCATGTGTATTTGGTTGCTAAGCTAACACCAGAGAATTAATCCTGTGGTGCCAGGGTGCTGCTGTTCTATACATTTAGCAGAGTTATAAGTTGCATTCTAAAGGCATAATTTAATGATCAGAGAGAAATCACAGTAATATATATTTTTAGTGAAATCAATATAAGACAAGTCATATTAGCATCCTTAACCTATAAGTTGGTCATTAATTTTTCTTTGAAAGAAAAATACACATTCTTGGAATTATATTAAATAAACTCTGTGCCAAAAATAAGGCATTTTGTCGGATTGATTTATTTTTCAATCTGGTAGCCACAGTTTTTAGTATCTTATTCACGCAATGTCAAGTTCTTTCAGTATGTCTTAAATAGCAGAGACAGACATTTTTAAAAGTCTCATTTATTTGAAATTTTATTATTTGAAATGGGAACAACATTTGTATTTCAAAGGTTCTAAATATTTGTCCTAAAACAACAGTTTTTAAAGCAAAAGACTTTATTTTTTTAAGTGAGAGGAGGGGAGATAGAGAGACAGACTCCCGCATGTGTCCTGACCAGGATTCACCTGGGGCTGAGGGAGAGAAGGGTGAAAGGGAGAGGAAGAGAAGCAGGTGGTCATTTCTCATGTGTGCCCTGATCAAGTATCCACACAGCAGGCCGACACTGCTCTATCCACTGAGCCAACAGGCCAGAGCCAGTTTTGTTCTTTTCAAAGTTTGAATTCTTTAAGCAGCTGATATTTTATAAAATTATTATAAAAACTAGCCTGACCTGTGGTGGCGCAGTGGATAAAGCGTCAACCTGGAAATGCTGAGGTCGCCGGTTCAAAACCCTGGCTTGCCTGGTCAAGGCACATATGGGAGTTGATGCTTCCAGCTCCTCCCCCCCATCTCTCTCTCCTCTCTAAAATGAATAAATAAAAGTAAAAAATAAAATAAAAAAAGAACTTAAAATTATTATAAAAACTAGACTGTTCTTTGGAGAACAAATCACAAACCAGCATAGATTTGTTTATTTCATTCTCTTTGTTGTACTTATAGTTGCAATAACAACAGTAACAAGAACTTAATGTGCTGTGCGCCAACTGCATACCTGAGATGCTGGCATGAACACAACAAAATCTCTGTATCCAAGATGGAGGAGACAAAAAATAAAACCACTAACAGCTATGTGACATGCCAGGTGGTTAGAAGTTCAAGGAGGCACAGGATAATAGATGTAGATATCGTATGCATCTATCCTATGTAGTAGGATAAAAGGGTTCCACAGTAATTTCATTTTCATTTACATTTTTTTGTTAAACTACAGAAATAATATGTTTTCATTGTAAAGAGCTCAAATAGTATAGGAGGTTGTACAAAAAAACGTAGAAAGACCCTGTTATACTTTTATGTGATCCACTTCTTTCCCCTTGGATGGAAAACATTTAGAGTTTACCTATCCAAGCCTTTTTCAAAACAAAATGTGAAATTTAAAAACAAATAGGATGGCATTATACTTGCTTTTTTATTTTTGAAAGAGAGAAAGAGTGAGAAGCATCAATTCATAATTGCTTTTACTTAAAAATTTTTTGGGTTTTTTTTTTAATTTATTCATTTTTAGAGAGTAGAGGGAGACAGAGAGAAGGTGGGAGAGTAGGAAGCATCAACTCCCATATGTGCCTTGAACAGGCAAGCCCTGGGTTTCAAACTGGTGACCCTAGCATTCCCAGGTCAACACTTGATCCATTGTGCCACCACAGGTCAGGCCATAGTTGCCTTGACTTTAGTTGTGCATTGATTGTTTCTGATATGTGTCTTCACTGCAGCCAAGCCAGCGAGCGACCTTTGGGCTCAAACTGGCTAGTGCTTTGGAATTGTATGGACAATCCCCTGCTCATGCCAGTGACCCGATGCTGACAGGCCCGTGTTCAGAACCGGTGGCCTCCAGGCTTCGAGCCTGAGACCTCAGT
The DNA here is from genome assembly GCF_036850765.1 of Saccopteryx bilineata. Taxonomy (NCBI): domain Eukaryota; kingdom Metazoa; phylum Chordata; class Mammalia; order Chiroptera; family Emballonuridae; genus Saccopteryx; species Saccopteryx bilineata. The sequence goes on from NC_089494.1 coordinate 156,050,614, forward strand.
ATTCCGGGTCAATGCCTTATGCACTGTGTCACCACTGGTCAAGCACTTTCTTTTTGTTTATATCTTGTAGCTCTTTTTTTAAAAAATCACTAAGCATATTTAGATTTAGCTCGTAGTATAACTGACTCAGTGTTTTATCTCTAGAATATAGATCTTTCTTAGGTTCCTAATGTTATAAATACTGCTTTGAGTTATTATAAATACTGTCATGCTATATTCATATTTCTGTTATTTTTAAAACTGGCATTTATAGTAATACATTTCTAACTTGTTTGAAGGTAATCCATAACTAGTGTCAGACTTGTTTTTGATCCCTATATATTAAAAGCCTACCACTTTTTCTTTATTGATTACTTTTTATAACATAATATACATATTAAAATATAATAAATGATAATATATAAGTAAACCAATAAACCAAAAAGAAGAGAAAAACCCTTTTAAATTTTTTATAATCTCCCTGTACAAGGGCCATCACTATTAATTGTGTTATATAATTTTTCAGACTTTGACATTTGTGGCTTATCATTCTGTTTGTAATAAAATGCTTTGGCCTGACCAGGTGGTGGCGCAGTGGATAGAGCATCAGACTGGGATGCGGAAGGACCCAGGTTCGAGACCCTGAGTCGCCAGCTTGAGCGTGGGCTCGTCTGGCTTGAGCAAAAAAGCTCACCAGCTTGGACCCAAGGTCGCTGGCTCCAGCAAGGGGTTACTCGGTCTGCTGAAGGCCCGCGGTCAAGGCACATATGAGAAAGCAATCAATGAACAACTAAGAAGTCGTGGCCTGACCTGTGGTGGCGCAGTGGATAAAGCGTCGACCTGGAAATGCTGAGGTCGCCGGTTCGAAACCCTGGGCTTGCCTGGTCAAGGCACATATGGGAGTTGATGCTTCCTGCTCCTCTCCTCTTCTCTCTCTCTCTCCTCTCTCTCTCTCTCTCTCTCTCTCTCTCTCTCTCTCTCTCTCCCTCTCTCCTTTCTAAAATGAATAAAAAAAAAAAAAAAAAAAAACTAAGAAGTCGCAATGCGCAAGAAAAAACGAATGATTGATGCTTCTCATCTCTCTCCGTTTCTGTCTGTCTGTCCCTGTCTATCTCTGCCTCTGTAAAAAAAAAAAACAAAAAAAAAAACAAAAAACAAAACAAAACAAAACAAAACAAAAAAATAAAATGCTTTGAAATTAAAATTTGAGCCTAAACATAATTTGTCTTAAGAAGGTTGCATTACCATTTATATGTGTTGGTTGGTTTTATTTTGGTTTATTCCTGTTGTACCTGCAAATGTACTCACTTTTAGCAGTTGGGCCTTTCATAAGGTCGGTGGTTTGGAAGGTACTGAACTCTAATCCTAGAATGCTTGCCAGTGTCATTTTGTGTGACCTCAGTCTTCTGGACCCCTAGCACCTTTAAAAATACTAATTCCTGACATAGTCCTTTTTAAATTTACTGTATTTATAACATTTGTTTGTGGAACATAATAGTCTTTAATGGCCTTTTGGAATGCATTTGCACGTCTTGAATTTCTGGAACAGTTCAGAACTCTACCATTGCATGTTGAAATTTGCTGTTTAGAAATTCTTTTTTCAGTCGTCTTAATGTTAAACAAGGTACCTTTCAACTTTGAAATGCATGTTAGCCTAATACATCATGTCATTTCATTATAATCGTGAGTAATTATGTTTGCCAACCCCCTTAAATAACCCGAAGTCGTATTTGCTGTTCAAATGTTGAAGCTATTGTTCTCAAATAAAGCTTCACTTTAGAAATTACTTCATTTATAACTAGTTGGCCTACTGTGATGCTTCAAATATAATCTGATTCTATTTGTGTTGGAAGTGTTCCTAGAAAAGTTCACCAAATATAATTATATATGTTGTTATGTTTTCATTTTAGTTTCAAAAATACATTTCCTTTAAAAAAACTTAGATACCAGTTAGAAATCTTTAAGGAAAATTATATCTTTTTCCGAATGTTAGTTAAATCCTGCTGCCATCAGAACTCAGAGTTGGTGACATGTAATCTTTTATAAATGCAAATGAAGAAAATTATATAATTTATTCTCATCTCATTAAAAATAATCATTCTTTAAGATTTTAAACTAGTTTATTTTAGGAGTTTTTTTTTTTTTAAACAGACAGAGAGAGAATCAGAGAGAGGGATAGACAGGGACAGACAGGAACGGAGAGATGAGAAGCATCAATCATTAGTTTTTCGTTGCGCGTTGCAACACTTGAATTGTTCATTGATTGCTTTCTCATACGTGCCTTGACTGCGGGCCTTCAGCAGACCCAGTAACCCCTTGCTTGAGCCAGTGACCTTGGGCTCAAGCTGGTGAGCTTTTGCTCAAACCAGTTGAGCCCGCGCCCAAGCTGGTGACCTCAGGGTCTCGAACCTGGGTTTTCTGCATCCCAGTCCAACGCTCTATCCACTGCGCCACCGCCCGGTCAGGCGAGTTTTTTTTTTAATTAAAGAACAATGCTACCTCTAAAAATCTTGAGTCATGTAAAGTTAAAAATACTTAAATAAGTCTGAATATTTTACTTGAAAAGGAATCTAATATGTTCAGTTATATGATTTTTGATTGAGATATTAAATTGATATAGCAAAAGATTGATTTAAATGATACACAAATAACTTCACAGACTGGAAAGAAAGCAGGTGATATATATATACTGCGGGAAACGAGTAGATAAGAGGGACAGGAAAAGGACCATTTTCTTTTGATAATAATTCTGTCCCCATCCACCATCTCTAGTCCTTGCATATCCTTGGCATATCAGAATAAGGTGGTTTTTAGGTTGTCTCCAAGCTTCTGTCGTACTGACAAATTTGACTTTTCTTTACTAATATCTCTTAATGCCAACAAAATGATTATGTAAGATAGGGAGTCTTTTTTTTTTTTTTCCACTGAAGTTTTGACTCTAATTTCCTTCTATATAGTGACTGACTTGGAGAAAAATGTTTTTTTATTTTATTTTTTTTAAAAAATGGAGAAATGTATTTGCCTTGGATCCTGGAAGCTCCTGCTGCTGCACTATAGAAACTTGGAGACTGTTCCTCAGACTGTACCATAAATGGCACCTGGCCTGCTTCATGTCAGAGGATTTGCCACAATCCAAATGAATGAAATATGATGATTTGGGATTTTGAATAGAACTCTCTCAGCTCTCTCTTTTTTCTTTTTCCTTACAGAGACAGAGTGAGAAACAGAGAGGGACAGACAGACAGGAAGGGTGAGAGATGAGAAGCATCAATTCTTTGTTTCGGCACCTTAGTTGTTCATTGATCACTTTCTCTTAGGTGCCTTAATGGGTCCGGGGTGGGGGAGTCTGGTGGGGGGCTACAGCAGAGAGAGTGACCCCTTGCTCAAGCCAGCGACCTTGGGCTTCAAGCCAGTGTGACCTTTGGGCTCAAGCCAGCGACCATGGAGTCATGTCTATGATCCCATGTTCGAGCCAGCAACACCTCACTGAAGCTGGTGAGCCCGCCTTCAAGCCATATGAGCCCACGTTCAAGTCTGCGATCTCAGGGTTTCAAACCTGGTCCTCTGCTTCCCAGTCTGATGTTCGAATCCACCGCACCACTGCCTGGTCAGGCTCTCAGCTCTCTTTTATGCAAATGAAACTAGTTTTTAATATAAGAATGCAGGAAACAACTTGTTTTGTTTGTGAACGTAGTTTTATATAATATATTTATTAGTAGTTAGGGATAATTTAGGTAGTATTATCAGTTTTCTGACATATTAATTCTCTTTTAATTAGTAGCCACAGTTTCCAAAATTCCCCCGAAGAACTATACCGGCAATTTCAAGGTTAGGTGTAAAATTAGGATCACAACTGGTCTTTGAAAGCACAGCATTTGAACAATAAATGTCTAGCTGCAGGGGGGCAAAAAATACACACTTGTGATTCCAGGTGTCATAGGAGTTACTGTCACAGTACCTTACAGTGCTACATATGTTTTACAATACAATACTTGTATACTTTAAAATGCTTAAAAGACTGCATATACATTTTAAAAGTGTATTCAGTTATTTTAGTATTATAATGTAAGTTGACCTCTCTTTTTATTATAATCTTTCCATTTGAAATGTAAACTATGGGGGGTGGGGGATAATTAATAAGCAAGTGATTAAAGTAGAAGAAAATCAACCTTTTCGTGTGAGGTTATTATAAATAGGTATAGGAAGGAGAATTTTTAAGTTTAAATATAGTAATAGCAAAAGAACCATGATGAGAAATGTAATACATATTCTAGAAAAATAATTCTCTTGAGGTTTTTCTTTCTCCAGATATAATTTTTTTATCATCTTATATCCTGTTGGAGTTGCTGGTGAACTTCTCACAATATATGCTGCCTTACCATATGTGAAGAAAACCGGAATGTTTTCAATAAGACTTCCTAATAAATACAATGTCTCTTTTGACTACTATTATTTTCTTCTTATCACCATGGCCTCTTATATACCATGTAAGTATGTATTCATTAGTACTTTTGATTTATCATATGCTCTGAAAGTTCTTAGAAAGGTATTATAATTGCTAGCTTAATAATTAAAGAGAAATAATGGCTTGCAAATATATCAGACCTCTTTTCAATCCCACATATATTCATTAATTTGAAATAATTGAAGAGCTTGTGAGTCACAAAAGACTTTTTCCTAGTTATGAGAAGAAAGGTAAGTAAATTAATACACAGATGATTACCTTCTCAAAATTACTTAAAAATAAGCTTAGCAGAATTTTTTTTTTTAAAGCACACATTTGTAAGCATTTTGAATTATGTATCTGAATAGAAACATTTTATTCAAAAAATGTCAGGTCATTTCTACGTATGCATTAAGCATGTACTTGGAAAAATCTAGGAGTACGTTTTTAGTCTTATGAGTGCTGCTCTATGCCCTAGAAAATAATGAAGCTACTTTTCCTAAAATATTTTGAATAATTGAGCCTTTTTACTAATTTCTCATCACCTTTTAATAGTTGCAATGAATTATTGAAGCTTTACTCCATTTAAATACTAATTATAGTATATGCTTAGGTCAAATTTTGATAGTCACTAGCGGGACATTGTAAAGCAAGGTGGTTAGTTGCTCTTTTCAATAAAATTAGAGACTGATGTCAGTGGGGTAAGAGATGAATAAGAAAAGTTTCTGGGCATGGCCAGTTCGCTCAGTGGACAGAGCATGTGGATGTCTCGGGTTCAATCCCTGCTCAGGGCACACATGAGAAGCAACCATCTGCTTTTCTTCCCTCTCTCCCTCCTCTCTCTTCCACTCTCACAGCCAGTGCTTCAATTGGTTGGAGCGTGACCTCGAGTGCTGAGGATAGCTCAGTCAGTCTGAGCCTCAACCTCAGGTGCTGAGGATAGCTCAGTTGATTTGAACATTGGCCCCAGATGGAGGTTGCCTGATGGATTCCAGTTGGGGTGCATGCAGGAGTCTGTCTCTCTATCTCCCCTCCTCTCACTTAAAAAGAAAAAAAAAGTTTATGGAATCTAAATCTACATTGGCACAATATAAAATATTTAACCTAAAGGAGATGAGCATAAAACGTGATCAGCACCTGAAAGCCTCCAGTTTCTTAGCTTTTCAAAATCAAGATTGACTTGATGGTCAGGTAGTGTTTTTATTCCCCTCCCCTTGGTCCATTTCAGCCTATCATTAGATTTCCACCAGAATCAGTTCAGGAGGGCTAAGGAGTGATATACCTATAACACTTGTTTATACCCCCGTGCTTTTCCCAACACTCAATGAATGGCAGCACCCTTGAGCAGAGCTGGTCCTTGTTTCAATGTCTGTAATATCATAGTTGCAAGTTTAGGCATAGAGTGCTGTTCCTCATGACCACTGAGACATCTGCACGAAAACCCACGGTCCAACAAATCATGGTTTGAAACAAGAAAACTAGTTTTTTCTTTTCTTTTCTTTCTTTTTTTTTTTTTTTTTTTTTTTGTATTTTTCCAAAGCTGGAAACGGGGAGGCAGTCATTCAGACTCCCGCATGCACCCAACCGGGATCCACCTGGCACGCCCACCAGGGGGCGATGCTCTGCCCATCCGGGGTGTTGCTCTGCTGCAACCAGAGCCATTCTAGCGCCTGAGGCAGAGGCCATAGAGCCATCCTCAGCGCCCCGGCCAACCTTGCTCCAATGGAGCCTTGGCTGCGGGAGGGAAAGAGAGAGACAGAGAGGAAGGAGAGGGGGAGGGGTGGAGAAGTAGATGGGTGCTTCTCCTATGTGCCCTGGCCGGGAATTGAACCCGGGACTCCCGCATGCCAGGCCGATGCTCTACCACTGAGCCAACCGGCCAGGGTCAAACTAGTTTTTTTTGACTGTGTTTTTCCATGTCCTGGGAGATATAACTCCATCCCATGTCAGTAGCAGCCTCTCAGTTCATCATGCTGACATTTTCCTGCAAGCCCACTTGCTGGGAGATATCAGCCAGGGGGCTGTTTTCCCCTTGATTATTAATATCAGTAATAATAACTAATTTTGCTTTGCTTACTACATTCTTTGCTAATTAAAAGTATTAAAGGTACTTTTTCAGAATTTATTTTAATACTCAAAAGATGTATTGTTAGTTCTTATTTATCATCAGGACTTGACAGATTAGAGAGGTTACCCAGTTAGTTAATAAGGCCAGGATTTGAATTCAAACCTATACTTCTATTAAACTACTCAGAATGTTAGAGAAGCATTTACAATCATCAGTCAGTTTGCTTCAAGTATATAGTATTACCTGAATATATTTAGGCCCATAGTGTAATATAATGGTTATTTTTATCAAAATGGGCAGTACCTAAATTTAAAAAAGTAAAAGCTAATGTCTACTTTTCTCCATTTGAACTATGTTTTAAAAATAGTTATTTAAAGTTGCATAAGCAAGATATTCAAAGCGTGTTTTGTTACTAAATTCATTGATTTGGTTATTCTATTTATCATATTCACGTTTATAACTATCATTTTCACATTTGTATTGTTGATAGTTGATGTGAATTTGTTCATTCACTAATATTTATACTGTAATCCAAAGTACTGATTAAAGTTGACTTAGAGTGATTTCCCAAAATTTGATAGTGTAGATGACTGGTTGTCTAACTGGTCTAATACATGCACATTTCTGAGTTTGTATATAACAGACTACCCTTATATCCAGCTAAGAGGGGCTTCTGCTCTAGGCCCTGTATGGTTCTCCACACAGGTCTCCTGCCTTCTGGTACACACTCTGCGAACCAGTGACCGTGGAATTTGCTACCCACAGTGGCACTGAGTGTACATCAGGGACTGCTTAGGCCTCTCCCCAGGCGGTTCTCCTGAGGGTTAGCCATGGCAGCCGTGTACACAGCCCTGAAATTAAAAGGGTAGCTACGGGCAGCCGTTTGGGAGGGTATGGATTGTGTGGGCTTGCATATCCACACATAGAGTCGCAAGACTCCTTGTGGTTCAGGACCACAAATAGAAGGGAGAGAAGGCAACGAGGAGGGCAACTTTGCTGGGGTGTTCTGGCACAGTATTCCAAATTGTTACAGGATTCTAAATTTAAACATGGCCTTCCAGGACATTACGAAGATATATTTATCAAGATATTTTAATGCCGTAAGCTATGGGCTTCTTAGCAAACCCACAGTTTACGGCATTAAAATATTTAGGCAGATGGTATGTGTGCCTCCATTTGTACTCCTACCCTGAGCTCTATAAGTATTAGGGGGTAGCAGTGGACCCTGTAAGTATTAGGGGGTAGCAGTGGACCCTGTAAGTATTAGGGGGTAGCAGTGGAATATGATGTGCTTGCTCTCAAACTTTGCCTCCTTTAAGAGCTCTCAAGTATAAGTAATTTCCAACGATAGCTTATCTTTCTTTGTTTTCTTTTTCAATGAAGTGTTTCCACAACTCTATTTTCACATGTTACGTCAAAGAAGAAAGGTGCTTCACGGAGAGGTGATTGTCGAAAAGGAAGATTAAATGACCTCCACAAACAAGGTGCTTTGTCCAGAATAACCAGGATTACTTGAGTCCAAGTTTTAATAACAAGAATAAACAACTTCATGAAATATTACAGATTGTCTTATTTCGTCAAATATAACTTGACACACATTGCATTTGCTAATATTGTCTAAACATTGTGCCAGGTCCATTTTCTACAAGATCCATGCAAGTATTTATCAATTCCTGGGTAGATGATGATCATTAAGAAAATCATTGGTGTATTACCTGCAAAAAAAAGCCTTTTGTTTTTTTTTTCTTTTTTGGTTTTACTAAGTTTTTTGCAACATATGCTCAAAACTTTTAAAATTAATATTTAGAAATTAGTTTTGTGATTTAACATTATATGTCTGCTAGTGATAATTTATGTGATGAGTAAATACAGAATTATAATAACATCAATAATGCATTGGTGTTTCTTGAACCCAAGATCTATTTTTTCAAGTTATAAAGGAGCATTTTGACTAATAACAATTTTTGGAAGCGTGGCTATAATTTACTGTTGTGAGATTTTAGATATGGATGTCACAATTGGAAAATATTCTTTGAAAATATGTCTAGGCCATGGAAATTACTTATGTATACTACTAGGCAAATTTATTTTTATTTCAATTAACTATTCAAGGACAACCTTTTCAACTCTTAAGGGATTTTAAGGGATTAGATACAACATATAGCCTGACCAGGAGGTGGCGCAGTGGATAGAGCATCGGGCTGGGATGCAAGGAACAGGGTTCAAGACCCCGAGGTCGCTGGCTTGAGCATGGGATCATAGACGACCACATGGTCGCTGGCTTGAGCCCAAAGGTCACTGGCTTGAAGCCCAAGGTCACAGGCTTGAGCCCAAGGTCGCAGACCTGAGCAAGGGGTCACTCACTCTGCTATAGCGCCCTCATCAAGGCACATATGAGAAAGCAATCATTGAACAACTAAGGTGCCAAAATGAAGAATTGATGTTTCTCATCTCTCTTCCTTCCTGCTGTCTGTCCCTCTCTTTGACTCTGTTTCTGTCAAAAAAAAAAAAAAGAAAAGAAAGGAAACAACATATATACTTGGCCTCACTTATTAAGAAATAACAGGTCTGATCATAATGTTATACTCAGATCCCTGGCTGAGAAAGGCTGTTCTATACGATGGATTCATCTAATTAAAGTCATATTATGTTAATTTTTTTGTGGTACTAAGGTAAGTAGAAGTTTGGGGCTATGGCCTAAAACAGACTCATTTTATCTAAATTCTACATAATAGCAAAAGTCTTACAATAAAGCTCCTATCTATGTGTGCAATTAAAAGATACACGGAAAGATGTACTTTTATAGTTTTAATTCTAAAGTAGGTCATTTAAATAATATCCCCCCCTTTAAAAAAAAATTTTTTTTTCATTTTAGAGAGGAGAAAGGGAGAGAGAGAGATAGAGAGAGAGAGGAGAGAGAGACAGAGAGAGAAGGTGGGGAGGAGCTGGAAGCATCAACTCCCATATGTGCCTTGACCAGGCAAGCCCAGGATTTCGAACTGGCGACCTCAGCATTTCCAGGTCAACGCTTTATCCACTGTGCCACCACAGGTCAGGCAATTTCCCCCTTATAATAAAGTATGCTGCTTTACCAACCCAGTTGAGAGAGAATACTAAATATATGACTTTATAAGGAAAAGAAACTTTTGTCTGCTTTAATAGGCATAACTTTGGCTTGAAATGTTCTGTATTTGCATTTACATCAACATGTAAAATTTTGTCACCACCTCCATTTCTTGTTATTTTTAAATTTTAATTTATTGTGTTTACATAGATCCTAGTGTCCCCTCGAATGAATCCCCCCTCCCCTGTGTTCCCCACAACATCTCCTTTTCCCCCTTCCCCCAACACCCTCCCCCTTTTCCTCTAGGATTAGCTTTAATACTCTCTATAACGCTGTGCTATGTGTATATAATTTCACCTATCTCTTTCCCTTCTCTGATCCCATCCTCTCATCCCCTTTCCCTCTGTCTGCTTTCCCTCTGGTCCCTTTGATCCCACCTCTGCCTCTATTCCGTACCTCAGTTCATATTGTTCATTAGATTTCTCAAATGAGTGAGGTCATGTGATATTTTTCTTTCTCTGCCTGGCTTATTTCACTTAACCTAATAGTTTCCAGTTCCATCCATGTTGTTGCAAAAGGTAAGATTTCCTTCTTTTTCATGGCCCCATAGTATTCCATTGTGTATATGTACCACTACTTTTTAATCCACTAGTTCACTGACGGACATTTGGGCTGTTTCCGTATCTTGGTTATTGTAAACAACGCTGCCTTAAACATGAGGATACATTTCTTCTTTTGAAACATTGATGTGGTATTCTTGGGATATATTCCTTAAAGTGGGATGGCTGTGTCAAAAGGCAGTTTGAATTTTTATTTTTTGAGGAATCTCCATACTGTTTTCCACAGTGGCTGCACTAGTCTGCATTCCTACCAGCAGTGCAGGAGGGTTCCCTTTTCTCCACATCCTTGCCAGCACTTATTATGTGTTGTTTTGTTAATGAGCACCATTCTGACTGGTGTGAGGTGATATCTCATTGTGGTTTTAATTTGCATTTCTCTAATGATTAGTGATGAGCATATTTTCATCTGCCTAATGGCCATCTGTATGTCCTCTTTGGAGAAGTGTCTGTTCATTTCTTTTGCCTATTTTTTGATTGGATTGTTGATCTTCCTGGTGTTGAGTTTTACAAGTTCTTTATAAATTTTGGTCATTAACCCCTTATCAGACATATTGTCGAATATGTTCTCCCATTGTGAGGTTTGTCTTTTTATTCTGTTCTTGTTGTCTTTAGCTGTGCAAAAGCTTTTTAGTTTGATATAGTCCCATTTGTTTATCCTATCTTTTATTTCCCTTGCTCATGGAGATAAATCAGCAAATATATTGCTGTGAGTGATGTTGGAGAACTTATTGCCTTTTTTCTTCTAGGATGCTTATGGTTTCATGACTTACATTTAAGTCTTTTATCCATTTTGAGTTTATTTTTGTGAATGGTGTAAGTTGGTGGTCCAGTTTCATTTTTTTGCAGGTAGCTGTCCAATTTTCCCAACACTATTTGTTAAAGAGACTGTCTTTACTCCATTGTATGCATTACCTCCTTTGTCAAATATCAATTATCCATAAAGGTGCAGGTTTATTTCTGGGTTCTCTGTTCTGTTCCATTGATCTCTATACCTGTTCTTATGCCAGTACCAGGCTATTTTGAGTACAGTGGCCTTGTATTATAACTTGATATCAGGAAGTGTAATACCACCCACTTTATTCTTTTTTTTTCAAGATTACTATGGCTATTCGTGTTCTTTTTTGGTTCCATATAAATTTTTGGAATATTTGTTCTATATCTTTGAAGTATGTCATTGGTATTTCAATAGGAATTGCATTGAATTTATAAATTGCTTTGGGTAATATAGACATTTTAATGATGTTTTTTATTCCTATCCATGAACACGGTATATGCTTCCACTTGTTTGTATCTTTTTTTATTTCTTTTATCAATGTTTTATAATTTTCCGAGTACAAGTCTTTAACCTCCTTGGTTAAATTTACTCGTAAGTACTTTATTTTTTTGTTGCAATAGTGAAGGATATTGTTTTCTTAATTTCTCATCAGACAGATCACTGTTGGTGTATAAAATGCCTCTGATTTCTGTGCATTAATTTTATATCCTGCTACCTTGCTGAATTCATTTATTAGGACCAGTAGTTTTTTGACTGAGACTTCCAGGTTTTCTATGTACAGTAGTATCATATCATCAGCAAATAATGATAGTTTTACTTCTTTCTTTTCCAATTTCAGTGCCTTTTATTTCTTCTTCTTATTTGATTGCTGTAGCTAGGACTTCCAGGACTATGTTGAATAAGAGTGGTGAAAGGGGATACCCTGCCTTTTTTTTTTTTTAATCTTAAGTGGATTGCTTTTAACTTTTATGCATTGAGTATGATGTTGGCTGTTGGTGTGTCATAGATGGCCTTTATTATGTTGAGCTATGTTCCATGTATTCCCACTTTGCTGAGAGTTTTGATCATAAATGGGTGCTGGATTTTATCAAATGCTTTTTCTGCATCTGTTGATATTATCATGTGGTGTTTCTCCTTCCTTTTGTTTATGTGATGAATCACATTGATTGATTTGCACATATTGTACCAGCCTTGCCTCCCCAGAATAAATCCCACTTGATCATGATGAATGATTTTTTTCATGTATTGCTGGATCCAGTTTGCTAATATTTTGTTGAGAATTTTAGCATCTAAATTCATCAAGGATATTGGCCTATAGTGTTTTTTCTTTGTGTTGTCTTTGCCTGGTTTTGGAATCAGAATTATGCTCGCCTCATAAATGGAGCTTGGAAGTCTTCCCTCTCTTTGAATTTTTTGAAATAGCTTGAGAAGGATAGGAGTTAGTTCTTCTTTGAATGTTTCATAGAATTCGCCTGTGAAGCTATTTGGCCCAGGGCTTCTGTTTGTTGTGAGTTTTTTGATAACTGTTTCGATCTTATTTGTTGTAATTGGTCTATTTAGGTTTTTTGATTCTTCCAGATTGATTTTTGAGAGATTATATTTTTCAAGGAATTTGTCCATTTCCTAGGTTGTCTAATTTTTTGGCATACAGTTCTTCATAGTATTTTCTTACAATCCTTTGTATTTCTGCTGTGTCAGTTGTTACTTCTCTACTCTCATTTCTAATTTTAATTATTTGAGTTATGTCTTTTTCTAGGTGAGTCTGGTTAAAGGTTTATCTATCCTGTTTACCTTTTCAAAGAACCAGCTCTTGGTTTCATTGATCTTCTATATTGTTTTTTTTAGCCTCTATGTCATTTATTTCTGCTCTGTTCTTTATTATTTCCTGTTTTCTACTTCCCCTGGGCTGTACTTGCTGTTCGTTTTCTATTTCTTTTAGTTCCAGGGTTAAGTTGTTTATTTGAGCTTTTTCTAGCTTCTTAATGTATGCCTATAATGCTATGAACTTCCCTCTCAGGACTGCTTTTGCTGTGTCCCATAGATTTTGAGTGTTTGTATGCTCATTTTCATTTATTTCAAGGAAATTTTTTATTTCTTGCTTGATCTCATTGTTGACCCACTCATTATTTAATAACATGCTGTTTAGTTTCCAAGTGTTTGAGTGTTTTTTAGTTTTTCTATTGTAGTTGATTTCTAGTTTCATGCCATTGTGGTCAGAGAAGATTCTCAATATGATTTTAATCTTTTTAAAGTTTTTGAGGCTCGTTTTATGCCCTAACATGTGGTCTATCCTAGAGAATGTACCATGAGCACTTGAAAAGAAAGTATATTCTGCTGCTTTGGTGGAAAGGTTCTGAAGGTATCTGTTAAATCTAGTTGATCTAGTATGTTCTTTAAGGCTGATTTTTCTTTGTTAATGTTCTTTCTTGAGGATCTATCTAGTCATATTAATTGGGTATTGAAATCCCCTAGTATTATAGTATTGCTGTTGATCTCGCCCTTTATCTGCATCAAAGTCTGCTTTATATATTTAGGTGCTCCTATATTAGGTGTGTAGATATTTATAATGGTTATATATTCCTGTTGGATTGCTCCCTTTATCATTATGTAGTGACCTTCTTTATCCCTTACTATAGTGTTTGTTTTAAAGTTCATTTTGTCAAATATAAGTATTGCTACTCCAGCTTTTTTAAATTTCCATTTGCATGAAATATTTTTTTCCATCTCTTTACTTTCAGTCTATGTGTGTCTTTTGTTTTGAGGCGGGTGTCCTATAGATAGCATATGTACGGGTCCTATTTTCTTATCCATTTAGCTGCCCTATGTCTTCTTTTTTTTTAAGCAATGTTTTTTTTAATTTTTTTAAAATTTATTCATTTTAGAGAGGAGAGGGAGAGACAGAGAGAGAGAGAGAGAGAGAGAGGAGAGACAGAGAGAGAGAAGGGGGAGGAGCTGGAAGCATCAATTCCCGTATGTGCCTTGACCAGGCAAGCCCAGGGTTTCGAACCGGCGACCTCAGCATTTCCAGGTCGATGCTTTATCCCCTGTGCCACCACAGGTCAGGCTCTACCCTATATCTTTTAATTTGAGCATTTCCTCCATTTATATTTAAGGTTATTATTAATAAGTAGTTGTTCATTGCCATTTTTTTTAAAAGCTACATTCCTCTTTTACTACATTCCTCTTTTATTCTCCCTTCCCCTTGTTCTGTCTAGAGCAGGCCCCTTAAATTTCTTGCAGCATTGGTTTGGTTGTGATGAATTCTTTGAGTTTTTTTTTGTTGTTGTTGTTTGGGAAGCTTTTTATATCTCCTTCAATTTTAAATGATAGCCTTGCAGGATGAAGAAGTGTTGGTTGTAGGTTCTTGTTCTGCATTACTTTGAATATTTCTTGCCATTTCCTTCTGGCCTCAAGTTTTTCTGTTGAAAAGTCAGATGTCATTCTTATGGGGGCTCTTTGTAGGTAATTGACTGTTTTTCTCTTGCAGCTTTTAGTATTCTTTCTTTATCTCTTAGCTTTGGTATTTTGATTATGATGTGTCTTGGTATAGGTTCTTTTTTAATGGGGTTCTCTCTGCTTGAACCTGTATAACTCTTTCCTGCATCAATTTAGGGAAATTTTCAGGTATAATTTCTTCAATCAGGTTATCTAGCCCTTGTTCTTTCTCTTCTCCTTCAGGAATCTCTATTACATAGATATTGTTTCTCTTCATGTTGTCTCAGAACTCTCTTAGAGTTTCCTCAGTCTTTTTGATCCTCTTTTCTTTTTGCTTTTGTGCTTTTGCTTATCTTGTCCTCTAAGTCGTTAATTCGATCCTCAGCTTCATCCAGCCTGCTTTTTATTCATTCATTCATTTTGGTGTAGTCTTTATTTCTGATACTGTGTTTGTCTTTTCTGTCTGGTTCTTTTATATGATTTCAGTGTCCTTTTTGATACTTACAGTTTCTTTATTTATATAGGTGCTCATTAAGTCCATTTATTGTAGCTTTGAGATTCTTAAGCATCCTAACAATCATTATTTTAAACTATGCATCTGGTAATTTGATTACTTCAATTTCATCCACCTCTTGTTGAGTCATGTGGCTCACGTTCCTCTGTCTTCCCATTGTTTCTTTTTGTGGTTTGCAGGCTTGTTCAAGTTGTGGTCTCTTTAACTATTGATAGTAGAGACGCTTTTCCATTCTCTATATCTTATCTGGGTCAGGTATGAGGAGCCCTTCCTTAAGATATCACTCTAACAAGGGTTGTTAGGTCCTGAACTGATGCTCTCCATTCTGGCCTCTGGATGTGCCCTCCCTGGACCTTCTTGGCCGGAGCCTGGCGCAGACCAGTGGGGGTCTCTGCCTATGACTGGCCCTTATCTATCTTTTTGGAGCAACAGGTGATCCAGATCCTGTGTCTGCCTCTGCTGAGTCCAGGTGCCATTGTTAATATCAACTTAGGCCGGCTTTTATCTACTTTGGCCTGGAGGATGTTCATTTAAATGTTCAGGTTCCCCTGAGATCCGCTTTCTGCCATCTCTTATTGGTGGCTACTTGTTGGGCTCAGTACTCTAAATCAGGGGTTAGGTAAGGTATTGGATGTGGCTTGCCCCTTAGTCTCAGGTGACGTTCTATCCAACCTTATTTTATTTTTCTTTCTTTTCAGCCCTCAGAAGGGTGTGGCCACAGGAGTTTAATGGGTGTGGCCTTTGTGTTCCCGAGGTGCTATCTGTTCACAGACACTCCACCACCACTGCTACCACCTCGGGCATTCAGGCACGAGTGGTGCCGGTGCTGGCCTGCTGCTGTGGTCGCTGCAGCTACCACCTCGCCTCCATGGGTGTGACTGTGCACACGTGCCAGGTCTGCAAGTCCTGGCCGCCCTGGCCTCCACCCTGCCCCCACGGACAGGACTGCTTTTGAGCACCGGGGTCCCAAGCTTGGGTTGGTTCCCTGGACTCTGCTCCTGCCCGCAAGTGGGACTGCATTCACGTGCTTGGGCCACACCTGTGGTGGTCTCCCGGCTTCTCACCACCACCCACCCTCTGGCAAGCTCTCAGCAGTGTGGGGGTGGTGTTGTAGCTCATACCTCAGCACTCAGTACTGTATCTCCCTGATGGGATCCCTGCTTCTAAGTGATTCTTGGCTCTGACTGTAGCAGGAGAGCAACTATTTGGCTGGTGACCTGCCTCCCTTTGCTAGTATTGCTGGTTTCAGGAAAAATATTCACTTTAGATTTGGGGAGTGACTCAGCCCAGGGGTTAGGGTGGCTGTTCCTCAGAGTGTTTCTCCCTGTGCCTCCTAGATTACACTCTCTTCCTGCTACTCTGGTCCTCTCAGCTCTCCCCATTCCCCGGAGCCCCAGGTGAGTAGTTGTGAAAGAGATTCTCTGCAAGGTCCCTTTAAGATGAATCCTGGGTCTGAGAAAACTGTCTCTTTCTCACAAACAGCATCCTGACTTGTTTCACAGCTAAATACTGTCTGAACGCCTCTTCTAGGCTCCAGGGCTGCAGGCTGGGGCTTCGGTCCTGGGGTCCAGGACCCTCATCTCTCCATTAAAACCCCACCACCACACAAGTCCCTTCGGGAGGCCGCTTGCTCTCGGGAACTGGGCCCTCTCGTGTTTCTGCTTTTCCTACCAGTCTCAGTGTGGCTTCTTCAGTAATCTTTGGTTATAGATTCCTCTTGGTTTAGCCCAAAGTTGGTTTTTCCAGATGATTGTTGTTAAAATTAAGTTATAATCCACTTTGGTTCTGAGAGGTGGAAGTTGGAACGTCTGCCTACTCCATTGCCATCTTGCTGCCCCAAGAAGTAAATCTCACCACCTCCTTTTCAAATAATTTCATGTGACTTGTAGTTCAGAATAGTTCTGCAAAATTTCATTTTAGATAACTTGATTTTCAGAAGGTGCTATTTCTTTTATTATATTACATTTTAATATTTCCCCTGCAGCTGAATGTTTTAATGAGCAATCTGTATTAGGTTACTGATTCTCAAATGCTGATGGACCTTCTCTGCTTATATGGCTTGATCCATTTTCATCTTGTGTTTTTATATGGAAGAAATTTTCAGGGAGGTTTTGTATTTGGAAACAGTATAAAACTTGCACATATTTGTCTTGTTAAAGGCCTGTCTTATGAAAAATATTGCAAATCCTTTTCCTGAAATTTGCATTAATTCAAATATACTTCCTTTAAAACAGCTGTAATACTTCCCCCACCCTTAAATTGTGGAATGTCTTGAAGCAGGAATTGTGATTAACTTTAATTACAAATGAAAGTACCCCTCATGCACTATGGGAATGCAGATTGGTGCAATCACTGTGGAAAGCAGTATGGAGCTATGTAAAAAAATTAAAAATGATACTGCCTTATGACCCAGAAATTCTACTTCTGGGAATATATCCAAAGAAACCCAAAACACTAATTTGAAAAAATATATGAACCTCTATGTTCATTGTAGTGTTATTTATTATACATTACCAAGATTTAGAAGCAGCCCATGTGCCTATCAGTAGATGAGTGGATAAAAAAGCTGTGGTACATTTCATTTACACATTGAAATAGTACTCGGCTGTAAAAAAGGAAATGTTACCTTTTGCCATTCACGAGCATTGTGCTACGTGAAATAAGCCAATCAGAAAAAGACAAGTAACATAGGATTTCACTCTTGTGGTATCTAACCAACAAAATAAACTAACAAAATAGAAGCAAACTCACAGATAGAGAACAGACCAGCGGCAGTCAGAGGGGAGGGGAAGGTGTTTTCAGGGCTAGGTGAAAAAGGTGAAGGGATTAAGCAAAAAACAAACAGAAAACCTCAGACACAGACAGTATGGTGATGACCAGAGGGAAAGGGCGGTAGGTGGAGGTAGAAGATTAAAAGGGGGAGAGATGTGATGCAAGGAGACTCGCCTTGAGGTGGTGAACACACAGTACAATATACGGGTGATGTGTTATAGAAGTGTACACCTGAAACATATAATTTTATTAACCAGTGTCACCTCAGTAAATTCAATGAAAAAAGAAAGAACTGAAAGTACATACTCACTGAGATTGGAGCAGTGTCTTCCACTAAACATTTATGCCCCACACTGCAGTATCTGTGAAAAGTATTCAATGGATTCACAGTGTGATGAAAATGCATCAAACTATTTAGTGACATATTAGTATACTCAAAGTACGCATAATTTTAGGTTTAGTTTATCTTCAGTATCTTCCATTTCAGCTAATTCTAACCTGTTCTTTGTGTAGAAAACAAAGTGCTCAAAAGGTACTTTGATTTAAAAAAGAGAAAGTAGTCCTTGGCCCTGTAGCTCAGTTAATTAAAGCATTGTACAGATATACTAGGGTTGTGAGTTCAATCCCCGTTCAGGGCACATACAAGAATCGACCAATGAAAGCATAAATAAGTGGAACAAATTGATGTTTCTCTCTAAAATTAATAAAAAATCAAAATAGGAAGTATTTGAAAGTCCTTTGCACTTGTTTCCTGCGACTATCTTCTTTTGGATTGCTCCTGAAATCACCAGAATTTTCAGAAGATGAGTCAGGGCTTGAATCACGCAGAACCAGAATTCAATCCTGTAGACTTTAGATTTTGAAAAATGTATCAAGAAATTTTAATATGAGCAACTTGCAATTGCATTTGGTGACATTTTTCAAATTCTGGTTTAAAATATTTCATATCTTTATAGCTTGATATGTGATAATACAATGTCTTTAAAATTGATTTTAGAAAGCTACAGCAAGTAGCTGTAGCTTTCTCTTCATATATATTTATAATATTTTATGAATCATTTCCAAGAAGTTCACACCATTAATCCCTAATTACTTCAGTGTGTATTTCCTCAGAACAAGGAAATTCTATGACATAGCCATGGCACAATGATCAAAACCAGGAAGTTAATGTTGCTAGCGTAGCTTTATCTAAACCACGGATTTTATTCAGATCTCATCAGGGTGATGTTCTGAACATGTATATGTTCTGGTCCAGATCCAATCCAGCCAGGTTCAGGCATTGCATTTAGTTAACTCTGAGTCCAGAGCGGGTCCTTGGTTTTCCTTCATGTTTCATGACTACATTTTCAGCATTACAGGACAGGTGTTTTATACCAAGTCTCTCAAATGGGGTTTGTTTGATGTGTCCAAGTCATTAGATTTAGTTTATTTACTCCTGGGAAGGAATATTGATTTGTTCCATTTACTGCTGATACTTTGATATTTTAGGATTTGTGTTTTTAAAAAAATATTTTTGTTGTAGATATTTTGCCAATAGAAGACCTTTTGTTTAGTTCACTGGAGTTTGGCTTTGACATGAGGCACTGGGGTTTTTTTTTTCTATCTAACCTGAATATATCTGTGCTCTGATACATGAAGATTAATGTCTTTTTTTTTTTTTTTTTTTTTTTTTTACAGAGACAGAGAGAGAGTCAGAGAGAGGGATAGACAGGGACAGACAGACAGGAACAGAGAGAGATGAGAAGCATCAATCATCAGTTTTTCGTTGCAACACCTTAGTTGTTCATCGATTGCTTTCTCATATGTGCCTTGACCGCGGGCCTTCAGCAGACCGCGTAACCCCTTGCTCGAGGCAGTGACCTTGGGTCCAAGCTGGTGAGCTTTGCTCAAACCAGATGAGCCCGCGCTCAAGCTGGCGACCTCGGGGTCTCGAACCTGGGTCTTCTGCATCCCAGTCCAATGCTCTATCCACTGCGCCACTGCCTTGTCAGGCAGATTAATGTCTTTTTGAGTGCTTACAAAGTAGTGATTTTTTTACAAATGCAATTTCCAGGCATGTTATTAACTCACCTTTACATTGATTGGCTTTATGCTGCTAGAAGGTAAAACTCCATGAGTAATTAATACACTTTGGTTTTTTTAAAAATTCTTAACTCCAGCATCTGTTCTTTGCTGTTATGTACTCTTTTTTTTGTGTGTGGCAGAGACAGAGAGAGTCCGAGAGAGGGACAGATAGGGACAGACAGACAGGAAGAGAGAGAGAGATGAGAAAGATCAATTCTTTGTTGTGATTCCTTAGTTGTTCGTTGATTGATTTCTCATATGTGCCTTGACCAGGGGGCTACAGCAGACCGAGTGACTCCTTTCTCGAGTCAGCGACCTTGGGCTCAAGCTGATGAGCCTTGCTTGAACCAGATGAGCCCGTGCTCAAGCTGGTGACCTCGGAGTCTCGAACCTGGGTCCTCCACGTCCCAATCTGATGCTCTATCCACTGTGCCACCACCTGTTATGTACTCTTATCATGGTGTTCCTAAATGCTTTACTGAAATGATATGTAATGAAAGACTGAGGTTGCTATAAAAATACATTTTATTTCTTGATTGATGATAGTGCATTACTTCTATATTTTTAAATGCAGTTTGTACAATTTGAAAACTAAAAATTATTCTTAAATCCACTTAAAATGTGGTTTTGCATTAAGGGTAATAACTGTACAACAGTGGTTTTCAGACCACAGCTTTTGTGAATCATCTGAAGACTCCAGAGTCCTTTCCTTAGAGAGTTTGTATCAGTGGCCATGGCACTGAGAACTCTTCATTTTTGGCGAGCTACTGGGCAGTTCTGATTCGAGCAGGTTATTTGTTAAACACCCTTTGGGAATACTGCAATAGAGAAATGTCAGGGTGAAGGGAGATAACCTCTTCCTAATGCCATATCCAATGTACTTACAGAACTGAAAAAAATTAGCATTATCATTCTAATCAAAATGAACACCATCATTTTAAGTTAATAAAAATGAAAAACTTGATATTTACATTATGTAAAGTAGTAAGACTTTTGCATTTTTTTTTTTTTCAGAGACAGAATCAGAGAGAGGGACAGATAGGGACAGACAGGCAGGAACGGAGGGAGATGAGAAGTATCAATCATCAATCATTAGTTTTTCGTTGCGACACCTTAGTTGTTCATTGATTGCTTTCTCATATGTGCCTTGACCGCGGGCCTTCAGCAGACCTAGTAACTAACCCCTTGCTCGAGCCAGTG
Organism: Saccopteryx bilineata; assembly: GCF_036850765.1. NCBI lineage: Eukaryota > Metazoa > Chordata > Mammalia > Chiroptera > Emballonuridae > Saccopteryx > Saccopteryx bilineata. Next base: position 156,071,549 of record NC_089494.1, read on the forward strand.
ACCTTGGGTCCAAGCTGGTGAGCTTTTGCTCAAACCAGATGAGCCTGCGCTCAAACTGGTGACCTCGGGGTCTCGAACCTGGGTCCTACGCATCTCAGTCCGACGCTCTATCCACTGCGCCACTGCCTGGTCAGGCCATTTTGCATGTTTTAAATTGTTATTTTATAGCCATATGATTGGTCTGCCTACTCACTTTAGAGCATAAGACAGATAACTGTAGTCATGTCTGCATTAAATATTTTTGTTGTGCTGAATTTAATGAATGAAGTAAATGGATAGTATTACAGTTAGAAACTGTTAAAAGATTTTTCTTTAGTAGTATTGTTAATTGAACAGAACTTCTAATTTTTTCTTTTTTTGAAAATAAAACATTTTATGAATAAATTCAAGATTGTGGACAACATATATGATCCAGTTTTTGAGAAATCTGCATGGCAGAAAATAATTATAATTTGCCTGAATGATTTTTAATTGAGTCATAAGTTGACTAAAATACACCTGTGGTGAAATTAATATGTTCAGAAGCTGTTTTATTGAATTAAACTTTAACAACTTTATTAAAACACAACAAATTAATTTTTCCCTGAGTGATTGGCTCAGCGGTAAAGCATCGACCCAGAGTGTGGAAGTCCCAGGTTTGATTCCTGGTAAGGGCACACAGGAGAAGCAACCATTTGCTTCTTGATTCCTTCTCTCTCTCTCTCTCTCTCTCTCTCTCTCTCTTCCTCTCCCACAGCCATGGTTTGAATGGTTCTGATTTAAGCAAAATTGTCCTGAGCATTGAGGATGGCTCCTTGGCCTCCCCTTAGGCACTAAAATAGCTTCATTGCCAAGCAACAAAGCAGCAGCCCCAAATAGGTAGAGCATTGCCTGGTAGGGGGCTTGCTGGGTGGATCCCAGTTGGGGCGCATGCGGGAGTCTGTCTCTGCCTCCTCACCTCTCACTTAATAAAAATTAATTTTAAGAACCGAGGAAATGGAAGATTAATTTACAACTTAGCTTGTATGTTTGCTCTGAAACCTGGTGTTAACATTTTGTTTCCACTCCAAAATCAGAATATATGAGAGTTTACAATTCTTTTGCTGTGGGGTTGAGATTGTGGTAAGCAGTATAAACTACTGTGTGAGGGTTGGCAAAAGTTAGGTATTGGTATGGCTAGAAAAAAGGCTTTTAAAGATTATATTGTAAAAATGTTGGTTATTTTAGAGGTTGTACATATTCACAGTTATGAAGCACTTTTGGCCCCAGAAATCCCTAATTATTTCTTACACTTACGGGTTAACTGCTTTATATAAATGCATCCAGATAGTTTTTGAGAAAGTATTTTAAAATACAAAAAACCACTTGAGTGTTGTGGAATTCAGGCTGAGCTGTTTAGTACCAATTCTAGTTTATAATGAGTGGAATAGATTAAAGCTATAAATATTTCTTTAGCAGTAATGAGTATGTTTTATTTATTGGCAAATACAAAATAAAAAATTATAAATAACATCTTGGGATATTATGACTATTATACTCTGATGACACATAGATTCTGTCTCATCAGTCATATTCAGTGGTGGAATGGTGACATATTTAATGGTTAAGAACAGGAGCCCTGGGAAAGAGCACAGCTAGATTTGAGGAAAAGTACTTATCTTTCTTTTGCTTCAGAGCCCTCATCTGTAAGATATAGTAAGAGGTTGAGTTGCAATGAGATAACATTTATAACTGTGTAGCATGGAGCTTGGCAAATATAAGTGTCCAATAAATGTTAGCTATTAATAACATTTTTTTTGCTTTTACTGGTTTTATAAGAACTATATTGTGCCAAGTGAAATTTCAAAAGTCATACCAAAACCCACTTATTTCTTGGGTAGAATTTAAGGTCACTTATAGATAATTGTGTTAGTATAAGTTTCTTTTCCTATATTTTTTTCTACTTTGATGTTTGAAAGATTGCTCATATTGAACTGTTTTTCTTGTCTTGGATTAGAAGCAGAAGGCTATATTTTCTTTTAGTAGTAGAACAATGAAAAGGAGCTACCTATAAATTGGTCTCCTTTAGGGTAAATGAGTATCCTGATGATTGTGTCTTTTGATAGTGTTTCAAACTAGGCAGTAGCCGTGGTGAGGAGCTCTCCAGCCAGCATAGGCCCCTGGCAGTGCTTGTGATGTGAGAAGAGGGGGCTTCGATCCCCTGACAGGAATGTCAGGGATGAGAGGATATGACTACCATCCTTACAACAGAGATCCTTTTAGAGAATTCTGTTGTGTCAGCATAATAGTAATTTCTATGTGTGTTAACAGAAGAATAGAAAAGTTGTACAGTTTTCTCAAATGAAGAATTCCTTAATCAGAATGTGATGAAATAATTTTGTTTGAAAATGGCTCATTAAGCTGTGATTGTTAGCAGTAAGATGATTCTTCAAAAACTTAAGCTCATTTTATATCCCCATTATAAATGTGAGATGTAAATCTCTTATCCTAAATGGTGTACAAAATATTAGTCATGTTATCTTTTATCATTTTTAATCTGAAAAACTAGATAACCAAATTCACTAGCATTAACTGAAGCTGCTACAGTTTTAGATGAGGAAACTTTCACTAGTTTTAGGAGGAACATTACATCTTCTGGCTGTTTAGAAAGGTCAAAATTCAGACCATATAGAATGATGTTAAAAATGTAAGTTTCTCTACACTTGTTCCCTTTGTTCTAATACTTCAGGCATTGATAACAGCTTGGTGTCTTCAGACCTTTATAAACACACATGAATTCTTTCTCTTTCCCTTTATGCACAGATGCACACACACACAGAGTTAAATAACTGGGAATAATCTAGACATAACTATGGGATTTTGCTTGCACAGTGTTTTGGAGATTTATGCATGTACATGTATGTGTAATGTCTTGTATTTCTCTGTTGATGAATATATTTGTCTACAATCTATCATTATAGCAGTGTCATAATAAAGTGGTAGTGGTTAGAGTAATAACAATTGATAACATTTATTGAAAGTTACTCTGTTCTAGGCCATATGCTAATTTATCCCATTTAAAATTAACCAAATAAAATATACAATATTAAAATAAACGTTTTGCCAGTGAAGGATTAGTTTCAGAGAGGTTAGTAATAGGGCCGAGTACATTTTACCTTTGTATGGATGTACACACGTAAGAGGGACTTGTATGTGTAAAACTGTCAGGTGAAGGGAACATCCATTTAAAATTCTGGTAGATGCTGCTAAATTGTGCTCCACAAAGCCGCATCAATTCCGTCCCCAAACCAAGGTGTATGACACCTGTTTTATTTTTATTTTTTTGTAACAGAGACAGAGAGAGGGATAGATAGGGACAGACAGACAGGAAAGGAGAAAGAAGAGAAGCATCAATTCCTCATTGCGGCACCTTAATTGTTCATTGATTGCTTTCTCATATGTGCCTTGACTGGGGGCTACAGCAGACCGAGTGACCCCTTGCTCAAGCCAGGGACCTTGGGCTCAAGCTGCTGAGCCTTTCTCAAACCAGATGAGCTTGCACTCAAGCTAGCCACCTTGGAGTTTTGAACTTGGGTCCTCTGCATCCTAGTTCAATGCTCTACACACTGTGCCACCATCTGGTCAAGCAGCACCTGTTTTTTTTCTGTTTTTAATTTTTTTAAATTTTTCTGAAATGAGAAGTGGAGAAGCAGAGAGACACACTCCTGCTTGTGCCTGACCGGGATCTACCCAGCAAGGCACTAGGGGACAATGCTCTGCCCAGCTGGGGCGTTGCTCCTTTGCAACTGGAGCCATTCTAGTGCCTGAGGTAGGGAGGCCATGGAGCCATCCTCAGCACCTGGGCCAACTTTGTTCCAATGGAGCCTTGGCTGTGGGAGGCTAAAAGAGAGACAGAGAGAAAGTAGAGGGGGAGGGGTGGAGAAACAGATGGGCGCTTCTGCTGTGTGCCCTGGCTGGGAATAGAACCTGGGACTTCCACACGCCAGGCCGACACTCTACCTCTGAGCTAGCTGGCCAAGGCCAGCACCTGTTTTCTTATATTGTTACACTAAATAGTGTAAATCTTTTAAACTTTTTCCAGTGTATATTTACCTAATTATTAAAATTGAACATATTTTTTATGCTTATTAGTTATTTGTATTTTTTTTTTTGCAAATTGCCTTTTCATATTGTTTTCCCATTCTGTGGAATTGTTAGTCTTTTTTACTGATTTGTAGCTGCATATAAATTGTATTCATGTATGTGCATGCTTTGTCATATATGTTTCCATCAAGTGCTTATGGTTAGCTTTGCTTATGATGGCTTTTGTCTTATAGGAGAGGTAAATTTTTATGTACAAAATCTGCCAATTTTCCTCAATTTTATTTTATTATTATTTTTTTACAGGGACAGAGAGAGAGAGAGAGAGGGATAGATAGGGACAGGCAGGAACGGAGAGAGATGAGAAGCATCAATCATCAGTTTTTCGTTGTGACACCTTAGTTGTTCATTGACTGCTTTCTAATATGTGCCTTGACCGTGGGCCTTCAGCAGACCAAGTAAACCCTTGCTCGAGCCAGCGACCTTGGGTCCAATCTGGTGAACTTTGTTCAAACCAGATGAGCCCGCACTCAAGCTGGCGACCCCGGGGTCTCGCACTTGGGTTCCTCCACGTCCCAGTCCGACACTCTATCCACTGCGCCACCGCCTGGTCAGGCCTTTTCCCAATTTTATAGTTTGCTTAAAAAGAGTAAGTGACCTCAAAATCTCAGGTACATTTTCTTTTATTTCTATATGTTTTTATGGGTTGCATAACTAACTTTTCATTAGAGAGTTTTGAGTATTATGGTGTAGAGTAGGAATCTATTCTTACCTGCATGAATTCCATATTATTCTAACACTATTCATTGAATGCCACCTTTCTCTCACCAGCGTGGAATGCTGCCTGTTGTGTGTGTCAGGGCAACTTTTCAGGGTTACTTGAACATATAATTACTTATATGCGACAAAGGAAAAGATTCTTGGACTTGTCACGTGTGGAGGGGATTTGCATGTTTCATTTTCCATTCTTTCCTCTATTTTTTGTTTGTGTCCAAGTCTCTTCAGATAAAAGCATTAATCAACTTTCACTTGAAACAGATATTTGGTGAAGGTGTGTTTTTTTATTATTTGTTTTATTTTATTTTTTATTTTTTTAAAATACATATGAAAAGATGCTCAACTTTATTTATTATTTTATTATTATTATTATTATTATTTTGTATTTTTCCAAAGCCAGAAACAGGGAAGCAGTCAGACTCCCGCATGCGCCCGACTGGGATCCACCCGGCATGCCCACCAGGGGGCGATGCTCTGCCCTTCTGGGGCGTCGCTGTGTTGCAACCAGAGCCATTCTAGCGCCTGAGGCAGAGGCCATAGAGCCATCCTCAGCACCAGGGCCAACTTTTGCTCCAATGGAATCTTGGCTGCAGGAGGGGAAGAGAGACAGAGAGGAAGGAGAGGGGGAGGAGTAGAGAAGCAGATGGGTGCCTCTCCTGTGTGCCCTGGCCGGGATTCGAACCTGGGACTCTTGCACGCCAGGCCAATGCTCTACCACTGAGCTAACCAGCCAGGGTGGTGAAGGTGTGTTTTATGTGACAGCCTATGGGCAGTGATGCCTAGACAATCACCTGGGCCTGTGTGTACCCTGCTCGGAGCCAGTGTGGGGCTGGACTAGCCCTTGAGGTGGTTCTTATTATGGTTGCAGGATGCACCTCAGCAACAGCCATCAGGGAACTTTGACAGGGAGGTCATGGGTAAAAAGAAAGTATGTGAGCCAGGGGTCCTGCCTAGAACCCTAGGATTTTGATAGTTCGCCTTTTATTGGTGAATTTAGAACAAGAGCAGCGATTAAAGCACGGTAAGGAGAAAGCAAGTAGTCAAGTGGTCAGTCATTTAGGTCACCCAGGGCATTATGAAAGGGGAGCTTCATGGGCAGCATGGCAGGTTGTGTAGCTGGCCATGTGTGTATACTCGAGATGAGTGTCTTTGAAATGGGTGCCTCGGCAATTAAAAGTGTAATGCCCTGACATTGTCACTAGGTGACGATCAGAACTAATTGTCATGCCCTTACACTACAGGACAAGAAATTCACTTACGGTCTACTTGTTGACTATTTTTCTTATAAGGGCAGACCTCAAAGAGAATGGGATATTTGACCATTTCTGAATCAACAGAGGAAAGGGAGTCCGTATATTCTCAAGTTTCTTCCCCTTCAGTGGGCTGTGTAGAAAGCCTTTAGGAGGATAAAGAGCATTTTTATCTAGAACCAGCAATATGGTACAAGGTTCTTTTTGTGTGTGTGGGTTTTTTTCAGAAATATGATTTTAAAATTGAGTTCCCTAATATAAAAGTCTCCAAGACATATTAATAAGAAAAAATCCAAGGGAGATGGAACAGGCTGTATAAGATGCATATTTTGTTTAAAGAGTAGGAAGAGGAGAGGCCTGACCGGCTAGCTCAGCAGTAGAGCATCGGCCTGGCGTGCAGGAGTCCCGGATTTGATTCCTGGCCAGGGCACACAGGAGAAATGCCCATCTGCTTCTCCACCCCTCCCCCTCTCCTTTCTGTCTCTCTCTTCCCCTCCTTCAGCCAAGGCTCCATGGGAGCAAAGTTGGCCCGGGTGCTGAGGATGGCTCCATGGCCTCCACCTCAGATGCTAGAATGACTCAGGTTGCAATAGAGCAATGGCCCAGATGGGCAGAGCATCACCCCCTGGTGGGCATGCTGGGTGGATCCTGGTGGGCTGCATACAAGACTCTGTCTCTCTGCCTCCCCGCTTCTCACTTCAGGGAAAAAAAAGTGAGAAGAGGAGAAATGTGTATATTTTTTGTATATATAGAAACTATAGAAAGGTATCTAAGAAAAGGATAGTTTTTATCCATTGGGAGGCAAAGATGGGGAAAAATGGAAGGGAAACTTTTTGATGGTGACAATTTAAAACTTTTTAGTTCTTTTTGTTGTTATTCATTTTAGAGTGGAGAGACAGAGAGGGAGAGAGAGAGAGAGAGAGAAAGAAGGGGGAGGAGCAGGAAGCATCAACTCCCATATGCGCCTTGACCAGGCAAGCCCAGGGTTTCAAACTGGAAACGTCAAGTGTTCCAGGTTGATGCTTATCCACTGTGCCATAATATAAAAAAATATATATAGCCTGACCAGGAAGTGGCACAGTGGATAGAGCATCAGACTGGGATGCTGAGGACTCAGATTTGAGATCCCGAGGTCGCCAGGTTGAGCATGGGCTCATCTGGTTTGAGCAAAAGCTCACCAGCTTGCACCCAAGGTCGCTGGCTCGAGCAAGAGGTTACTCAGTCTGCTGAAGACCTGCGGTCAAGGCACATATGAGAAAGCAATCAATGAATAATTAAGGTGTCGCAATGCGCAATGAAAAACTAATGATTGATGCTTCTCATCTCTCCGTTCCTGTCTGTCTGTCCCTGTCTATCCCTCTCTCTGACTCTCTCTCTCTGTCTCTGTAAAAAGATATATATATATAATATATATAATATATAAGTATATATTATAAGTATATATTATATATAAGTATATATAAGTATATATATAAGTATATATATTATATATATACATATTTATTTTATTTTTTTTACGAAGAGGGGGAGGAGTGATCAGTAACTAAATGTGGAAAGAATTTCAGTAAGGCAAGAATGGGAAGGTGCCTGTTAGGTTTTCCAATGATTTGTTACATTATGAGTTTTACTGGAACAGATTCTTTGGCATGTTGGCGGCAGATGCAAGGCTGCATACAGTGAATTGTAATGTGAATGAGAAGTGTGTGTTTATAATAGATTTTCAAGTTAAGAAACCACTGCAAAACTTAGTGGCTTTGAAATAGCAGTCATTTAACTCTCTCTCAGTGTCTTCTGAGTTGACTGGGATCAGCTGAACAGTTTTTTGTTGTTGTTTAGTTTTCTCCATGTGATTTCAGTTCATCACCTGGGGACTTAGAGTGGGTAAAAAACTTATGCTGGAGGTCCCCAAACACTTAGTTGTCAAGAACTCTAGCTTATAGATGTCCTGTCCTTCACATGGCGAATAAAAGGGATTTTCTTAATTCAGTAACCAGTATCTACAAAGAGCCTACAGCAGACATACTACTACACGGTAGTCTAGTGCATGTTTTCCTTGTCATAGAAAAGTGTGTTCACTATTACAGTTTCAGTTTAACCTTGGTCTGGAGGTAGGTCCTAGCTAGTGCAATAAGGCAGGGTAGGAGGGAGTATATATGGGTGAGAAAGAAAGATACAAAGCTGTCATTATTTATAGATGATATTACAGAAATTCAGACAACAAATAAGGTATTCCTGCTTATCATGAAGAGAAGTTATAATAAAACTTGCAGAAATAGAAATGTAAGTGACCAAATAAAAGATGGCATTCTGCTTTGTAATAGAGACCTCTAATTGTCTTCCAAATCTATTCTCCGCTTTATAGTAATAGAGTCCTTGAGTTACAACTTGGCACTGAGAATAAAGATCTTTTCCAGCCTCTTCCATCTAGGCATGGCTGTGTGACTAAGTTCTAGAAAATGGAATGTGAGTGGAAGTGACACATGCGGCTTCCAGTAAGCGTGCTCTGACGGAATGTGGATGTGGTGGCAGTGTTCCATCTTGGAACCTGGTGGATCTTAGGACTCCCTAGGAACAGTGGGGCAGGAGGAGAAAGGCGCACAGATCTCTACCACTGTGAAGCTGCCAGCAGGCTGCTGTAGACACCTGTGCCGTTGTACCTCTCACCAGCACAGCAGGCACCAGTCCCATAGGGCTCAGTGTCAACGGGACCCCATGGAGTGGCGCCATGCAATGCACGTCCTGCGTGACCACACGGGTCCAGAGCCACCTGCAAAGATAGCTCTTGGGAAGCTTATACCTGCACTGTTTAAACTACTGTCATTTTGGATCTTGCTTATATTTATAGCTTCTGAACCTATATTACAGGTAATACAGGCTTCTAAATCCGAGATGGGCTGCAGTGTCCTTTAGCAAAGAAAGGAAGTCATATGGAGTGGCTAGCCAAGGGGCAAGATGAGTTTCACATTTGTTGAGTGAATGCTCTGTGTGAAGCTATGTGGAAAGAGCCAGTGGCATCTAGTGGGCTCTCGTCCTCCAGGAATTTGTCTGGTGGGGAAAACATGTAAGTACCAATAACTTAAGGGAATGTATCTTTCAAGGAATCTATAACCTAGTAAGGAAAATATATTAATACCAATGATTTTAATACAGAGGGGTGAATAAAGTGTGGCTCCAAGGGCAGCAGGCTAGTAGGGGAAAACATTTATACCAATAATGTTAATATGCAGCAATGAAGTGGGTTCTGGACACACTTGTGATAGTAAGCAGAATATCCAGCTAGCTTCAAGATTCCAAACCATAACATTCACCAGTTTTCCCTTAAAATATCCTTAAGTTATGAGATGCTGATTTATCTGTTTCATTGCCTTTAGACATCTGGCTTTCTGCAGCAATCAGCAGTTCGCCTAGTTTGTTTCAAAGGATATTTTTTTCAGTAAAGAAGAAAAATCAATATTTTTTATTTGCATACAAAAATGAAAACATACTTGGCCTCAAAGGAACAAAACATCTAATTTAAAATGTTTTCTAAATATTACTCCAGGGAGGCTTATATTTATAGAGAGTGTTGGAATCTGACCTTTAAAATGCATTGTTAAAAAATAAAATACATTATTCTGATGAAGTAGTTGTTTTTCTGAACAGACTCTGATAATATCCTATAAAAAATGCACTTAAAAAATTGTGTTTGTGCCTGACCGGGTGGTGGCACAGTGGATAGAGCGTCGGACTGGGATGCAAAAGACCCAGGTTCGAGACCCCGAGGTCATCAGCTTGAGCTCAGGCTTATCTGGTTTGAGCAAAAGCTCACCAGCTTGAGCCCAAGGTTGCTGGCTCGAGCAAGAGGTTACTCAGTCTGCTGAAGGCCCGTGGTCAAGGTACGTATGAGAAAGCAATCAATAAACAATTAAGGTGTTGCAACGCGCAAAGAAAAACTGATGATTGATGCTTCTCATCTCTCCGTTCCTGTCTGTCTGTCCCTGTCTATCCCTCTCTCTGACTCTCTTTCTGTCTCTGTAAAAAAAAAAATTATGTTTGTGTGTGTGCTGGTTTTATGTGATGATCTACCAGAAATTCTGCAAATCTTTTCTCAAAATTAAGACTGTTCTCATTGCAGTAGCAATTTGCTATTTAAACCTACTACAGATATTTATTGGCAGTCTATTTTGAGCAGTACTTTGCTGAGAACTGTAGAGATGTGGTTAATAAATTCTGCATTCTCACAAAATAAGCCACAATCCAAAAGGAGATGCAGAAACATGCATAAGTAACCAATACGCAGCACTCAGCAGAGGCTCAGAGAGTGTGAGGATCTAGGGGAGGAAAGATAGTTCTTGGTGGGTGAAGCTTGAAGGCTTCATTTGAATGATGGCTATTAAAAGATTGGAAACGTTCATACAAACACAGTTAGAAGTGAGGTTGGGGCTGGGGCAAGTTTTAGAAGAGGGAGTAGTGCAAATCAATAGAACTGAGAGGCCAGGAGAATATGCAACAGAAAGCAGGAACGTATGGTGGGCCACGTCACAGGATGCAAGGCCAGAAAAGCACATTGTGTGGACTCTTGCCCAGTGGAGAGGCATGGTTCTTATTCAGCATGAAAAAGCCTGTGGATTTTTGAACATAATGGGGACAATTCCACCTGCACTTTGTACTTCCATTATCATGGGAGAGAATGAAGATGTTGGACTGAAGGCTAGAAACCAATTAGGAGGCTGCTGCATTATTCAAACCAGAAAGTCCTGAGAGCCTTACCTGAGGAGATGTGAGAGAAAGGGTCAAGGTGCCTGAGACATTTTGAGAGGTTGAGAGAGAAACATCATGGTTTGGTGACTGGGAAAAAATGGAAGAGGAAAAGGCACACCCTCACTAACCCTCAGAAAATTAAGTATACAACATAAATATGACCTTACCCAGGGGTAGTCAACCTTTTTATACCTACCGCCCACTTTTGTATCTCTGTTAGTAGTAAAATTTTCTAACCGCCCATTTATAAATCACAGTAATGGTGATTTATAAAGTAGGGAAGTAACTTTACTTTATAAAATTTATAAAGCAGAGTTACAGCAAGTTAAAGCATATAATAATAATTACTTACCAAGTAGTACTTTATGTCAGATTTTCGCTAAGTTTGGCAGAATAAATCTTTATAAAACAACTTACTATAGTTAAATCTTTCTTTTTATTTATACTTTGATTGCTCTGCTACCACCCACCATGAAAGCTGGAATGCCCACTAGTGGGCGCGAGGGACCAGGTTGACTACCACTGACTTTACCTAACAAGAAGAAACTGTATCTATTTTTCCCAAATCTCACACCTTCGTAAATGGTGAATCTATTCTACTTCTCACTGTGCAGTTGTCATTGATGTATTATTGTTCTTCTTACACCTCACAATTTGTTGGCTTGACTTTCATAATACACCCAGAATACAGACATTACATGACTTCACTGCTGATACCATTCTGGGTTTGGCCACAATTTTGTTCTGCCTTTATCTTTGCCGTTGTCCCTAACTGCTTCCCCAATTCCTTCCTGGATCCCTGTCTTTGCTCTTATCAGTCCGAATTATCTTTAAAACACAAGAAATGCCCTGGCCGGTTGGCTCAGTGCTAGAGCGTCGGCCTGGCATGCGGAAGTCCCGGGTTTGATTCCCGGCCAGGGCACACAGGAGAAGCGCCCATCTGCTTCTTTACCCCTCCCCCTCTCCTTCCTCTCTGTCTCTCTCTTCCCCTCCCGCAGCTGAGGCTCCATTGGAGCAAAAGATGGCCCGGGCGCTGAGGATGGCTCTGTGGCCTCTGCCTCAGGTGCTAGAGTGGCTCTGGTCGTGACAGAGTGACGCTCAGGATGGGCAGAGCATCGCCCCCTGGTGGGCGTTCCGGGTGGATCCTGGTCGGGCACATGCAGGAGTCTGTCTGACTGCTTCAGAAAAATACAAATGAATTAATAAATAATAAAATAATAAAATAAAACACAAGAAAAATCATGTCATTTCTCTTCTCAAAACCTTTCAGTTATTCCCCATTTAGAATAAAAGCCAAAGTTCAGCCTATCGCCTACAAGTCCTGCATTAGCTCCTGGTTTCCTTACCACCTCAATCATTTTCTACCTTCCTTTTTTATTTTTTGCTCCTGCCACACTTAACACCTTGCTGTTCCTGAAAAATGCCAACCACACTCTTACCTCAGGTCCTTTGCACTTACTGTACCCCTTCCCTTTAGGATTTTGTTCAAAATGTCACTTCATCAGAGAGGCCTTCCCTGCCTAGTCTGTGAAGTAGCGGCCCATTTCCCATCATTGAACTCTGTACACATCACGCTCCAAATTCATTTTTTTAAAATTTTAAAAAGTTTTAAATTCATTTCAGAGAAGAGAGAGAGAGAAAAAGAGAGAGAAAAGGAGAGAGAAAGAGAGAGAAAAGGTGGGGAGGAGCAGGAAGCATCAACTCTCATATGTGCCTTGATCAGGCAAGCCCAGGGTTTCAAACCAGCGACCTCACCATTCCAGGTCGAGGCTTTATTCACTGCGCCACTGCAGGTCAGGCCAAATTCATTTTTTTAAGTGTGAGGATGGGAGATAGTGAGACAGACTCCCACATATGCCTCAACTGGAATTCACTTGGCAACTACCATCTTGGGCTGATGCTTGAGTCAACCAAGCTATTATTAGTGTCTGAGGCTGACACTCAGACCAACTGACCTATCCTCAGCACCTGGGACAATGCTTGAACCAATTGAGCCACTGGCTGTGGAAGGAAAAGAGGGAAAGAAGGGGGGGAGAAGCAGATAATCACTTCTCTTGTGTGTCCTGACCAGGGATTGAACTCAGGATGTCCATATGCTGGGCTGATGCTCTCTTCATCCACTGAGCCAACCAGCCAGGGCCGCAACTTCATGTTTTAACAACGCTTGACAAAATACAAACTACAGTGTTGTTGGCTTCCCCCATGAAGGATGTAAATTCAACAGGCAGGTTTATTGGTCTTTTTATTTTATTTATTTTATTTTATTGCTGCAACTTCAACGCTTAGAACAGCTTTGCAGATAGTAGGCATTAAAATGTTTATTGAATGAGTGAATGAATAAATGGATGGTTTGTATCAACAGAAAGCTAAATTTCAAAAGTGTCTACTAGCTGCTCCCATTGTTACTGGGTTCCTATAATACAGCAACTGATATGTAGAGACAAGCAACTTGTTAGCAATTTCTAGTAAATAACTTATAAACTGTAACAAGGCAAACATAAATAAATAAGTAAATAAATAGCCTGGTCTCAAAAAATAGAATCTCTGTAATACCTTAGTAATCATGCTACTCAATTGCATTCTAGGAAACTAAAAAGCTGAGATTTGGAGTTAGGTTAACAAGTTGTCTTGGCAAAATAGCTGTAAGCTGCACAATTCACTTCATAAATCACATAAAAAATTTAATAAGCAACTGCCTATTTGCCAACACTGTGCTCTGGGCATGCAAAGATGAAAGGTTGTTTCTGCCTTCAAGGGACTTATACTCTGTTAAAAAAGAAAAGACAAGTCAGACCATGGTTAAAAATGTGTATGCTGCTGACTTGTGGTGGTGTGGTGGATAGAGCATCAACCTGGAATGCTGAGGACACAGATTTGAAACTCTGAGGTTGCCTACATGAGCACAGGCTCACCAGCTTGAGACTGGGGCTGCCGGCTTTAGCGTGGCATCACAGATATGACCCTGAGGTTGCTAGCTTGAGCAAGGGCTCACTGGCTTGGCTGGAGCCCCCTGGTCAAGGCATGTATGAGAAGCAATCAATAAACAACTAAAGTGCTGCAACTACAAGTTGATGCTTCTCATCTCTCTCCCTTCCTGTCTGTCTCTCTCTTTCTCTTTCTCGCTTAAAAAAAATATGTATGTGCCAAGTGCTTTGTATTTATGATTTGGGAACACAGAAGAGGGACAGCTAACATAGGAATGTCTGCAAAGAAGGCCACCTGAAGTTGAGACTTGAAGGGTGATGTGGATTCTACGTGTATGGAAAAGGCAGGGCAGGGTGTGGTGGGCAGAGGCAGGCAGTTGGGAGGAGTTTGCAGTAGGAAACTGTAGGGAATTCTGCATGACTGGTACACAGGGTATGTTCTGAAAAGTGAGGAAAGATGAGGATATAGGCAGGGCTCAGATGATAAAATGGAAGATAGAAAACAAATGTATGGCAGTCATTCCGGTAGGGGCAGATTGTGAGAGAATGGAGATTTGTCAGGAAGGGAGATCAAAGGATACATATGTGTTGCCATACTGAAGTTTACTTTTAATTCCAGGTGTCATTTTGTAGTAGTTTTGCTATAAAAAAAAAAAAAGCGCTCTCAAATAATATGTTAATTTTAAGAATAAACAACAATTCCGATTAGATTACATGGTTTGATAATTATAGACTGAAATTTATACACTTCTGTTTTATTTGTATCAGTAAAATTACAGTTTGTGACGGTGAAGATTTAAAAAATAGGTACTTTTTTCTGTTTCAGAGTTTATATTTCTGATTCTATATGCCTTTTTCAAGGCACTTACATTCTCTGAGTGGCTTCATAAGGCCCTCCCACTGTCTAAGGGCAAGCGGCCCTGAACTACAGTCACAAGATCCTTAGAGAAATTGTCAACCTTTGTAGCAGGACAAGAATCTCTGATGTCATCTACTAACTGATTGATTGTCAGCAGCTGCTGGGACACTGTGCCCAGGATTCAGAATGGGCTGGAAAGAATGCCAGGATCATTAGTGATACCTACATGGGCATGAGATGGCCAGTCCTGGCAGGTGTCTAAGTAGTGCCCTCCTTGTTGATGATAATTCAACTGACAATTCAGACCAGTGGCAGTGGCAAGATGTTCAACAACTCCTCTTCGCCTTCTCCCCAAAGACTTTGAACCTGAGAAATTTTCTTAACCAATGCTTTGATAATCACATTGACTTCAAATTCTTTGAACCATAAGAGACATATCAACCACATATTGGCATATGCAGGCACCCCGTGGCCATAAACTCTCAGACTTCCTTTTCCTTGCCTTGATTTTTGACTGCACTTAAGTCCTCCCAATACCCACCCGATGTAATTGGCTGTAGATAGATGCTTCTTTCTCCATATAACATTAGGTAGGCTGTTTTCAAATACTTATTGAGATGATAATTTGATACCAAAATTATGAGTTTTTGCTTAGATGAAAAAATAAGTTTAAATAGGAAGAAGTGGGGGTGACATATGAGAGAGAACTGATAGTTTTTATTGAAAGAGAAAGAAGCAGGGTTGTCTGTGTGGGAGCCACAGTATTCTAACGGAATTTTTGCCTGATTGAGCTCCAGCTTGTTTCCTTTAATTCCTTGCTATAGCTGATTGGAAATCATCAAACTGCAAGTCAGGGAGGAGGAGAGTAAAGCTAGCTACTCTACCCAATGTCAATATATCCAGAAGTCTCAGCCAGCTCACCTGAAGGTCAAAAATGGGTTGGTGTGCAGCTCACTTCAGTGATTTGGGGACCTGGGCTCCTTTTAGCCTATGACCACATTTCACATGTGACTTTCCAGGTCAGCATGCCTGTATGTGTCAAGGTAGCTGGGCAGAAGAGACTCCCAGATTGGCATGTGGGAAGATTTTAGGGGCCAGATGTGGCAGTGGCATTCACAGATGTTCCACTGGTGAAAGCATAGTCATAGAGCCAAAGAGAATTGTGAAGGGTGCTGGTGCCCAAAGAAAACAGACATACAAATTTGCTTGTATTATCAGTTGCCTATGAACTGGTTACCTATTTATAAAAGGGCTCCTATTTTTATTCTTTTCAAATGTTTAAAAAAAAATTGAAGGAAAAACAGCCCATAATTCCACTCTATAATTTATTTATAAATACATAATATTAAACTTATTCTCAGATTTATGTACAGCAATTGTAATTATTATTTAAAATAGCTACATCAGGCCCTGACTGGTTGGCTCAGTGGTTGAGCATCAGCTCAGCTTATGGATGTCCTGTTGATTCTTAGACAGGGCATACAAGAGAAGTGACCATCTGCTTCTCCACCCCTCCCCCACCTTCTCTCTCTCTCTCTCTCTCTCTCTCTCTCTCTCTTTATTCCCCTCCAGCAGCCATGGCTTGATTGGTTTGAATGCATCCCTGGAGCACTGAGGATGGCTCGGTGGAGTCTCCACCTTAGGTGCTAAAAATAGCTCAGTTGCAAGCATGGCCCCAGACGGACAGAGTACTAGATCCTGACAGGGATTGCCGGGTTCACATACGGGCGGGAGTCTGTCTCTATTTCTCCTCCTCTCACTTGGAAAAACAAAATAAATCAATTAAATAAAATAGTCACATCATATTTCATGAAACTGATATATTTACATAATTTCTCTTCTTTTGGATATTCATTTGATTCTAGGCTTCCTTCTTTTACTTTAAAAAAGTTTCTTTAAAAAAAATTTTTTTTTTAAGATTTTATTTATCATTTTAGAGAAGGGGGGAGAGAGAGGAAGGGGAGGAGCAGGAAGCATCAACTTCCATATGTGCCTTGACTGGGCAAGCCCAGGGTTTCAAACCGGCCACCTCAGCATTCCAGGTCGATGATTTATCCACTGTGCCACCACAAATCAGGCTTAAAATTTTAATTGACTGTTGACATTCAATATTATATTAGCTTCAGGAGTACCGCATAGGGTACTGTACAAAGTGATGCCCCTGATTAAGTCTAGTACCCACCTGGCACCATACATAGTTATTATAGTAATTTTTACTATATTCCCTGAGCTGTGTTTTACATCCTCATAAACTCCCCCTACTTCAATAAATAAGGTTGCAGTGAGCAACTTCTGCAGATATTGTTTATCTAATTGTTTCTTTCTAATTACACAGTTGCATGATTACATAAATAATTCTGTAGTTAACATGTTTCATCAGACAGTTTTTTCTTTCTTCTACTGAATTATCCTTAAAATAGATACAAACCAATTGTATTACTGGGTTCAATAGTATAAGTGTTTTAATAATTCTAGGTGACTTTTTTCATTGTGTTGCTTTTCCAGAAGTTTATACTAATTTTCAGTGCTATTAACTTCACCCTTTTATTCCATCCTCACCAGCAATTATAAAATGTTTTCTAAAGCTAATTTAGTAGGTACAAAATGGTACTTCAGAGTTTACAATATTGATTACTAAAAGGAACAGTTTAATTGTTTGAATCTATGTAATTCTTGATATTTTATTTATAAATTTTAAAAAGCTGTTTATCTGGTGGAGATGTGTATCCTTTGTTTATTGCTTTTGCTGCAATTTCTTTTCCTCTCTATTGTCTCTTATTATTGTAGGTTTCCTGCACACTCTCCCACTGGACACAAGGGCTTTGGTGTACACAAGCTGTTTAAAATGTCCTTTATGATGTTTCTCTCAATTATTTGAAAACATAGATATCCATATAGAATCTATTTGGGGATTTGTGCCTTATTTCATTGGTCTACATGCTTATCTTTGTATTAATTGTGCACAATGGAGGGTTGAAAGATATTATAAAGATGAGAGACAATGTGCATATGATGAAAGAAGTCAACCACTTAATTTTCTGCACACAACTTTTTTCTTAGTTTGATTTAAATGTCTCAGATAACAGATAAATGTGTTAGTTAGGTGGGTGTCTGTGGGAGTGTCTGTGTGCCTGTGTCAGGAAGGAGGAGGGGTGAGCAAGGACAGAGAGATGGTGAGAAATTGTGGGGGGGGATAGAATCTGTAAGCTGATAAACTATTTGGGGCTTGTGCAGTAATTATTCTGTATTGTACTATAGTTATTTCTCTGGTGACTTCATGGATCCCAAGCAGCTTTGGAATCATCAGACTTGATAGTGCATAATTTTATATTTGATTATTAATATCTGATTTAAACAAGGTTTCAAAACACATCACTCATGGTAATAAATTATATTCAGGTTTCCCTATTTTCCCTAAAACTAATAAACAAGCAACCTAGAGAGGTATTAAAATTAAGGACGTGCAAAATGCTATTAGAAGGGCAGCAGTGTGGTGTTTAGTAAAATAATTTTGTTTGTCATGTAAACATGGCATAAATGACATTTTGAATAAATACTGCCATTATTGTGTGCAAAATTCATATTTTCTTATGCTGAAAGACAAAAAGAATTACTTCAAGTGCAAAGAAATTTATAGCTCAGTTATAAGAATGCATTGAAAAGTAGAGTAATAGCTGCCTGAGGCTTATTTGAATTTATAATGAAGGAAATTCAGAAGGAGTGCAGTGTGGATGTGATCTACTCAATGTTGTGATCATTCTAAAGACTCTCTAGATCTCTTGATAATAAAAAACTTGGCTGCAACAGAATTATTGAAAGTATATAAAATCTGGACAGGATCTGAAATCTAGTGCAGTCCAGGAGAAAAGATTCTTTTTGTGTGATGAATATATAGTGGCATGACACAAGCAAGCCCTCATCCACTTATTCTAGTGCATGGTCTGGTCTTGTCCCTGCCAAAGCGTTTCTGGGAAGCTGTAAGTAGAAGATGATTTGTTGGCTTGGCTTCTGACTTGACTTCATTCCTCTATGTGGGGATCACTTTACATTTCCTTAATTGTAGGGGCCACTTATATGGTTGGCAGTTGTTTGAATTGAGAAACGGATTTTAATGAACTACAGTTTCTTTTGCTCAGCTAGAATTGAAGTAGTCACAGACTACATTAACAGCTGCGGTCAAAAGCTAAGACAACAGCTGTGTCACAGGAGAGGAAAAAAGTAAGGGTTTATTTTGTGCCATTATATTAGGATCATGCTCTTAAAATAATGGATATTGCAACTTCACATTTTTGAGTGTTTGGTTTTTTTTTTGTTTGTTTGTTTTTGTTTTTTTTTGTGGAGCCAAAAGCCTCCTGCAAGGCAGTTTGGGAAACTTCAGATGTTAGGACAGGGAAAGTAACCTTGTTGAAAGATATTCATTATTTATTCATCAGATAGTAATTTATATTCATCTTGTGTTTCAGAGTACATAGTCCTAGTTTATTCCTCATTATGATAAAATGCAATAACTTGTTGACATAATTAAGGATATAAATGCAGATAAAGGTTAAGTCATATGGACCAACAAAATAAAAATTGTAATTATATTTCCTAATTACTGTTCTTAGGGTGTAGTAGACATACAATATTATTATAGTCTCAGGTGTACAACATAGTGATTTGACATTTTTATTCCTTATGATGTGATCACCACAATAAGTCTGGTAACCATCTGTCACCATGCAGATTTATTATGATAATATTGACTATTTCCCCTATGCTGTGCATTATATCCTAACCTCTAATTTAACGGGCAGTAGAACTCTACCATGTCTATGTAATTCACAAACAGTTCTTAAGGCATTTTGAAAGCACTTTTTATGAAATCTTATGCAAATTAAAATTGTTAGTATTTTTTTTTTTTTACAGAGACAGAGAGAGAGTCAGAGAGAGGGATAGATAGGGACAGACAGGAACGGAGAGATAAGAAACATCAATCATTAGTTTTTCGTTGCGCATTGCGACACCTTAGTTGTTCATTGATTGCTTTCTCATATGTGCCTTGACCACGGGCTTTCAGCAGACCAAGTAACCCCTTGCTCGAGCCAGCAACCTTGGGTCCAAGCTGGTGAGCTTTGCTCAAACCAAATAAGCCCGCGCTCAAGCTGGTGACCTTGAGGTCTTGAACCTGGGTCCTCCGCATCTCAGTCTGATGCTCTATCCACTGCGCCACCACCCAGTCAGGCTAAAATTATTAGTATAAATATTTTGGTTTTGACTGTTCTTAGTTTACAACTCACTAGGGAAACAAACTTGCCTGGTACTTTTCCAGAAAGCTATTTGTTAGTGATGTATTTTAAATGCATTCCTACTCATTCATCATTTTGATGAATGGATTTAGATTTAATATATGGCTTAGTCTGTTTAAAAGCCCTGTGGCAATTTTAGCAACAGAAAATGGACATGCTGTGACTTAAGTTTAAAATGCATCTTGTCTAAGGCTTAGATGAAACAAAATGAAACAAAAATTGAGTGAGAAAAACTACATTAGAAGAAAAGACTCGGTTTTTCTTTTGTAATGACAATTTGCATCTTATTCTCAATGACAGCATATAAAGATATATTAATTCTAAATATCTCTTGCATCTAGGGGGAATAAGTCACCTCAGTTTGCCCAAGATGTTGCATATTTTAGCATGAAAAATTCCTCTTCTTTGGAAACCTTTCAGCTCCAGACAAACTAGTATGGTTGGTCATACTACTTGCAAATAAATGTCCATATATAGTGTAGGGTTCAGGAGTGGCTTGCTTTAGGGTTCAAATAATTTCATTTGGATTTCATCTCTCAGATCTACCTTGGAGTAGGCTGCATTCTCAGGCTTTACAGATTGTCCATTGATAGTTTTAGGCTTCTCATTTTTAGTCAAAAGAAGTCAGGCTTCAAGTTTATATCCTCACTCCATTAAAAAAAAACCAGTGCAAGTGGAGAGTGTCTCTCTTTTAGAAACTACTCAGGCATCACTGAATTTGGTAGGCTTGTGTGTCCACTCTTAAGCCAATTACCATGGGTGAATGGATGGAATAATCTGATTTGCTCTGCCAGTCAGGGTCCTGAATTAACAGAAGTTTACATCACCCAAACTATGTGGTTGATGAAACAATTTCCTAAAACAAACTTCAATGTCCTCAAAGAGAAAGGAGATGATATTGGCTACAACAAAGCAATATCCAGTCTTTTACCTTGCTTACAAAGTAACCAGAACAAGTGTAGGAAACTTTTGTTTCTGGGTAGGTTGTAGTAAGTAGTAGCAGTTCATGTTTCCTGCCATAACAATTAAGAAGAATAGATAAATTACAAAAAATAATATTTTTAAAGACTTTTGGAAAGCTGATCAAACAAAGAAACTAGATGAGTGGATATTAATCTTTAACATGTATCAGAATCATCTGGAAGTCTTGAAACAGATTATTGGCTTCCACTCTGCACAGATTCTGATTCAGTTGGCATGAATTGGGGCTAGGGGATATTGTAATATTTCTCTCTCTCTCTCTCTCTCTCTCTCTCTCTCTCTCTCCCTCCCTCCCTCCCTCCCTCCCCTCCCTCCCTCCCTCCCTCCCTCCCTCCCTTCCTTCCTTCCTTTCTTATTCTTATTTTCCAACTGAGAGGAGGGGAGATAGAGAGACAGACTCTTGCACGTGCCCTGACGGGGGATCCACCCTGCACCCCAGTCTGGGGTTGATGCTCTGCCCATCTGAGGCCATGCTTGCAACCAAGCCATTTTTAGCTCCTGAGGCAGAGGCTCCATGGAAGCATTTTCAGTTCCTGGGGCCAATGCTCTTGAACTAATGAAGCCATGGCTGTGAGAGGCAAAGAGAGAGAAAGGAGAGGGAGAGAGGTGGAGAAGCAGGTGGTCACTTCTTCTGTGTGTCCTGATCAAGAATCAAACCTGGGACATTCACACACCAGGTCGATGCTCTACCAATGAGCCAACTGGCAAGGGCTGGGAGTTTTTATTTTTAACAAGTTCTCAGATGTTGCTTTAGCTAGTGATCTGGGTACCACACTAGACAAGAGGAAATAAAATTTCAGGGAGGAAGAGCTCTTCCTAATCAGCAGAAATTGCTGAGCTGTCTTCCTAAAGAATATTTGCTGAGTCTGTCCATAAACAGAAGATTTGGCTTGGCCTAGGCAGAGAAATGCTACTGATGAGAAGAAAAACTAGTAAAATTTTGACTGCTGCATGGGTTTGCAAGACTGAATGGACTTCAGAGGCATCCAAAACACTTTTACCTAGAAGACATTTGCATGAGAGGTCAAGAAGCTGGACCAGAAAGATAGAGTGAAATTTCTTTATTTTCACAAGCTTAGAATACAGAGTCCTGGTGGAAAGGGGCATGCAGAAAGAAGTCAAACACATTGAAAACCAGAGTGAACTAACTAAAACTAAGGTTCAACTAAGCCCTAAATAAGCTCACATTTTTTCTTTTTTAAATTTACAATATCTACTTAACAGAGAAAAGTGCAAATAGGGAAATCTCCTAAGGGATAATAACATTAATTTTAGTCTCTGTTGTTCTTTTATACATAATATGTACCCTAGCATTAAAAAAAAAGTCATTCAAAGAGGTAGAAAAATATCTATGACCCATAATCAAGAGGAAAAGCAAACAATGAAAAGAGACCCATGGATTATGCACGAATTGAAATTAGCTCTCAGGGACTTTAAAAAAACAGATGAACAAATTTAAGAAAATAGAGACAAAGTTGGCAAAATGGAATAAAACATAAAGAACTTAGGCCCTGGCCTGTTGGCTCAGCGATATAGTGTAGGCCTGGCATGTTGAAGTCTTGGGTTCGATTTCTGGTCAGTGCACACAGGAGAAGCGACCATCTGCTTCTCTACCCATCCCCCTTCTTCTCTCTCTTTCTTTTACCCTCCCACAGCTATGGCTCAAGCAGTTTGAGCGAGTTGGCTCCAGGCACTGAGGATGGCTCCTGGCCTTGGCCTCAGGTGCTAAAATGGCTCGATTGCAAGCAAGGGAGCAATGCCCCAGATGGGCAGAGCATTGTCGCCTAGTTGGCATGCTGGGTGGATCTCAGTCAGGGCACATGCGGGAGTCTGGCTCTCATCCTCCCCTCCACTCACATAATAAATAAATTAATAAATAAATAAATTAATTAAATCTACATTCCAAAAATTTTTTTAAAATGTGAAATGAAGAACTCTGCATGGGTGTAAGAGAAGACTTGGCACAAAGTAGAAGGCACAATTAGTTCATTGAAGGTAGATGAATAGAAAATGTGTAAACTAAAACAGAGTGAAAAAGAATGAAAGAATAGAACATTAAAAAATATAGGTAGGTGATGTCAGAGAAATGGCACTGTGATGGGTGCTCCCGATATCTCCCCTTGAAATTTCAACAAATTCAACAACGAAACACAAAGAAAAAAATTTCAGTAGCACCTGAAATATACACACACCAGACAAAGGTATGATTGGGCAAAAAGGTGGCTGAATATATAATCCACTCTGAGGGAAATAAGAGAAAGGGGTATTTTGCTTTCTTCACTGATCTGAGGAAGGAGTTCTTTTATCTGAAGCTGAGTGGAGCGGAGGGTTGGAGGCAGAAGGAGGAAGCTGGGTTAGGGTGAATGATCAAGCAGAAGAAAGACCATGCTAGCTCTGCCTAAGATTGTGGATGAGGGGCACTTACGGGCAGCAGGCTCCAACAAAGGTTACTGGTGTGGGGTGCCCGCGGGAGCCAGCACCGGCACCAGCAGCTTTGTGCACTTCCGGCTCTATGATCATGGGCAGTGTGCGAATGGCTCCAGCTGGTGCCACTGGTGTGGATGCGCGCACATGCAGGCTAGAGGGCTTAGCCTGAGATTATCAACGATAAACATCTGCGTGGGCTGTTGCAAGTGTCTTTACGCATTTATGCATTTCCAGCTCCACCAGCAGCAGCATGGGATGTGTACAGAGGCCAGGATCCCTGGGCCAGGGACTGTCCTGGCGGGGTGCCTCCGCAAGCCAATACAGGCATCAAAGCGCATTCCAGTATTCCTGGCACTGACTGAGATCACAGGTGTTGTCTGCCTAAGTGGGTGATTACAGGCTTCTGTGTGTACTGCTGAACTTGAGGGGGCTGGGTGTGCACGTGGCTTGCTGTGTGCTACCAAACAGTGCAAAAGGGAGAAGCCTGTGGAGATTAGACCTACAGAGCACTGAGGCACACTAGACATGCCTGGGCGCCCTTAGAAAGTTGATCAGCAATCGACTCCCAGCTCATGGCACACTGATACGTGCTAGACCTGTCTGCTGGCCCTTAGAAAGGCACTAGCCCTGTTTGCTCTTGGTGGCAGCTCTGGTTGGCACAGCCTTACTCAGAACTGTGCTGTAAGCAGTACCTGAGGGAGGTATGTGGCAGCTCTTAGAGCCTCTTTCTCTGCATCCAGTGGCTGGGGCGAACCTCACAGCTAAGTCCCCAGGCTGCTAGGTGGGAGAGATGTGGGGAGAGGTACCTGGGAAAACTGAGTCTCCTATTGTCAGAGCCTCCAAACCCTAACAACTCCTGCCTACCAATGGGACCAGCCTACATCATCTGCACAGCAACACAACAGCAAATCTCTGCCCAAGAGCCCCACAGTAGCAAAACTTGTAGTACAACACCACCTACCATAAAAAAGGAAGACGCTACCTCTCAAAACAGGAAAAAAGCCTGATCAGGCGGTGGCGCAGTGGATAGAGCATCAGACTGGGATGTGGAGAATGCAGGTTCGAGACCCCAAGGTCGCCAGCTTGAAAACGGGTTCACCTGGTTTGAGCAAAGCTCACCAGCTTGTACCCAAGGTCGCTGGCTCGAGCAAGGGGTTACTTGGTCTGCTGAAGGTCCACGGTCAAGGCACATATGAGAAAGCAATGAATAAAAACTAAGTTATCACAATGAAAAACTAATGATTTATGCTTTTCATCTCTCTTCGTTCCTGTCTGTCTGTCCCTATCTATCCCTCTCTCTGACTCTCTCTCTGTCTCTGTAAAAAAACAACAACAACAAAAAAACCCCAAAAAACACCAGGAAAAAATTACATTTTTTCTTTTTCCATTTTAGTTATTTTATCTCCTTTCCTTTTTTTTTCTTTTCTTTTCTTTTTTTTTTTTTTTGTATTTTTCTGAAGCTGGAAACGGGGAGAGACAGTCAGACAGACTCCTGCATGCGCCCGACCGGGATCCACCCGGCACGTCCACCAGGGGCGACGCTCTGCCCACCAGGGGGCGATGCTCTGCCCCTCCAGGGCATCGCTCTGCCGTGACCAGAGCCACTCTAGTGCCTGGGGCAGAGGCCAAGGAGCCATCCCCAGTGCTTGGGCCATCTTTGCTCCAATGGAGCCTTGGCTGCGGGAGGGGAAGAGAGAGACAGAGAGGAAGGGGGCGGTGGAGAAGCAAATGGGTGCTTCTCCTATGTGCCCTGGCCGGGGATCGAACCCGGGTCCCCCGCACGCCAGGCCGACACTCTACCGCTGAGCCAACTGGCCACGGCTCTCCTTTCCTTTTTATTCTTTGCTTTTCCTTTAAAACTTCTTTATCTATAGATGTTACATTTTTCATTCTGTTTTTTATTAGGATTTCATTTCAAAAACCTTTTTTCCCTTTTTTTTCTCATTTGATCATCATTTATCAACAAATTAATGTATTTTGGATTCATATTCTTTTTTGTGGCATTTTGCATGTTTTTGACTTAATATTTTATCTCTTTTGTCATTTTTCCTCAGTTTCTGCTCCTTGTTCTCTGTAGCTTTTGTTCCACTTATCACTACTGAATTTTCATTTTTTTCCACTGTATCTTTTCAATTTTTATTTTATTTTTTAAAATTATCTCTTATGCCCTGGCCGGTTGGCTCAGTGGTAGAGCATCGGCCTGGCGTGCAGAAGTCCCGGGTTCAATTCCTGGCCAGGGCACACAGGAGAAGCACCCATCTGCTTCTCCACCCCTCCCCCTCTCCTTCCTCTCTGTCTCTCTCTTCCCCTCCTGCAGCGAGGCTCCATTGGAGCAAAGATGGCCTGGGTGCTGAGGATGGCTCCTTGGCCTCTGCCCCAGGCGCTAGAGTGGCTCTGATCACGACAGAGCGACACCCCGGAGGGGCAGAGCATCGCCCCCTGGTGGGCAAAGTGTCGCCCCCTGGTGGGTGTGCCGGGTGGATCTCAGTCAGGCGCATGTGGGAGTCTGTCTGACTGTCTATCCCCATTTCCAGTTTCAGAAAAATACAAAAATACCATTAAGAAAAAAGAAATCAAATATCATGGATACAAAAGACAGAGATGTAGCTCAGATAGATGATAAAAAATCTCTAGAAAAATAATTTCAATTGCTTGAAAATCTTAAAGTTAAATGATAGAGAATTAAAAATTAAAGTTCAAAAAATACTCAGGGAAATACAAGAAAGCACAGATAGGCCATTTAGAGAGCTCAAAAAATAATTTAATGAACAAAAGGAATACTTCACCAAGGAAACTGAAACTATAAAAAGGAACCAAACAAAGATTAAAAAAAAAAATACATGAACCGAAAAACGAGGTAACAAGCTTAGCTAATAGAACAGGCCAGATAGAGGAGATAATTAGTGACATAGAAGACAGGCAACTAGAGATACTACAGAGAGAAGAGGAGAGAGACTCAGAAATTTAAAAAAAAATGAGAAAGCCTTACTGGAATTATATCACTCCATCAGAAAGAACAACATAAGAATAATGGGTGTAGCCTAACCAGGTGGTAGCCCAGTGGATAGAGCATCAGACTGGGATGTGAAGGACCTGTTTGAGACTCCGAGGTTGCCAGTTTGAGTGTGGGGTCATCTGGTTTGAGCAAAGCTCACCAGCTTGGACCCAAGGTCGTTGGCTTTAGCAAGGGGTTACTCGGTCTGCTGAAGGCCCATGGTCAAGGCACATATGAGAAGCAATCAATGAACAACTAAAGTGTCGCAGCAAAAAACTGATGATTGATGCTTCTCATCTCTCTTTGTTCCTGCTGTCTGTCTGTCCCTATCTATCCCTCTCTCTGACTCTCGCTGTCTCTGTAAAAAAAGAAAAGAGAAAAAAGAATAATGGGTATAACAGAAGGAGAAGAGGGAGAAAATGGAATGGAGAACATATTCAAACAAATAATCAATAACTTTCAAGACTGTAGAAAGAAGTAGAGCCTTGAATCCAAGTAGCAAATAAAACACCAAGTTACCTTAACCCAGACAGATTTACTCCAAGGCACATCACAAACCAATGACAAAGAAGAAATTCTCAAGGCAGATAGGAAAAAGAAGAATATAACATACAATGGAAGCCCCATTAGACTATCATCAGATTTCTTGGAAGAAACTCTACAAGCCAGAAGAGAGTGGACCCCAATATTTAAAGTACTGAAAGAGAAGAACTTCCAACCAAGAATACTATATCCATCATAGTTATCTTTCAAATATGAAGGGGAAATAAAAACATTCACAGATATAGAAAAGATGAGGGAATTTATCACTAGAAAACCCCTACTTCAGGAAATACTAAAGGGGGTTATTCAACCAGATACAAAGAACTAAACAAAATTACAAGTAAAAGCTCCAACAAGATTACAATAAAAACAAGATTAATCTGTGACAACAAAGACCAAAAAAGAGAGGGGACAAAGATTAACAGTAGCAAAGGAGGATGGAGTACACAAGCACTCATGAGATAATGTATTACAATGAATATGACATATATCCTTTTTATTACTTATTGGTAACCACCCCTGAAAAAACACTATAAAAACACATGGATTAAAAATAAGAAACAGAGGAAAGAAGTATGGAATACAACCAAACATAAACAAATGACAAAAGAACAAAAGAGAAGAACCAAACAAGATACACAGCTATCAGAAAGCAATATATAAAATGGCAACAGGAAACCCTCGTGTCAATAATTACATTAAATGTAAATGGATTGAACTCACCAATAAAAAGACAGAGTAGCAAAGTAGATCAAAAAAGAAAATCCAACTGTATGCTGACATCAAGAAGCACATCTAAGCTATAAGGATAAAAACAAATTCAAAGCAAAATGTTGGAAAATGATTTTCCAATCAAATAATATTCAAAGAAAAGCAGATGTAGCCATACTCATATCTAATAATGTTGACTACAAGACAGCAAAGGTAGTCAGAAACGAAGATTGTTATTTCATAATGATAAAGGGGCATTGAATAAAGAAGACATAACACTTCTTAATATATATGCACCAAACCAAGGAGCACCAAGGTATATAAGACATCTACTAACGGATCTAAAAATAAAAACCAACAAAAATACAAACATACTTGGAGACCTCACTACACCACTGATGGCACTGGATCATTCATCCAAACAGAAAATGAATAAAGAAATATTGGCCTTAAATCAGACACTAGAACAATTGGATATAATAGATGTCTATAGGACATTTAATCCCAAAACACCAGAGTATACATTTTTCTCCAGTTTACTTGAAACATTCTCAAGAATTGACCATATGTTGAGCCACAAAAATAACATCAACAAATTCAGAAAGATTGAAATTATACCAAACATATTCTTTGACTACAAAGCTTTGAAACTAAAATTCAACTGCAAAAAAGAAGTAAACAAACCCACAAAAATGTGGAAATTAAACAACATACATCTAAAAAATGAGTGGGTCAAAGAAGAAATAAAAGCAGATATCAAAAGATATATACAGACAAATGAAAATACAATACAACATATCAGAATCTCTGGGATGCAGCAAAAACAGTAATAAGAGGGAAGTTTATATCCCTACAGGCTTATATGAACAAACAAGAGAGAGCCCAAGTAAACCACTTAACATCACATCTTAAGGAACTAGAAAAAGAAGAACAAATGTAACCCAAAACCAGCAGAAGAAAGGAAATAATAAAAATCAGAGCAGAAGTAAATGAAATAGAGAAGAGAAAAGCTATAAAAACTCAATAAAACAAAGAGCTGGTTCTTTGAAAAGATCAACAAAATTGACAAACCCTTGGCACAACTCACCAAGGAAAAAAGACAAAGGACTCATATATACAAAATCCAAAATGAAAGAGGAGAAATCACCACAGGTATCATAGATATACAAAGAATTATGTAGAATACTATGAAAAACTATATGCCACCAAATTTAACAATCTAGAAGAAATGGACAAATTCCTAGAACAATTCAATCTTCCTAAACTGAATCACAAAGAAGTAGATAGCCTAAACAGACCCATAAGCAGGAAGGAAATAGAAACAACTATCAAAAAGCTCCCCAAAAATAAAAGTCCAGGGTCAGATGGCTATATTAGTGAATTCTACCAAACATTCAAAGAAGACTTGGTTCCTATTGTACTTAAAGTCTTCCAAAAATTAAAGAAGAGGCAATACTTTCAAACACATTTTATGAGGCCATCATAAGTCTTATACAAAAACCTGGCAAGGACGACACAAAAAAAGAAAACACACAAAAAAAGATATTCATCAATATCTCTAATGAATACAGATGCTAAAATGCTAAACAAAATACTAGCAAATTGAATACAACAACACATTAAAAAGTAATTCATCATGATCAAGTGGGATTCATCTCAGAATCACAAGGATGGTCAACATACATAAAACAGTTCATGTAATACACCATATCAACAAAACAAAGAACAAAAGCCATATGATCGTATCAATAGATGTAGAAAAGGCATTCGATAAAATACAACATCACTTTATGTTTAAAACACTCAACAAAATGGGTATAGAAGGAAATTATATCAACATAATAAAGGCCATTTATGAGAAACCATCAGCTAACATCATACTGAATGTCAAAAAACTGAAGACTTTTCCTTTAAAATAGGAACAAGACAAGGTTGCCCACTCTCTCCACTCTTATTCAACATAATGCTGGAAGTTATAGCCAGAGCAATCAGACAATAGAAAGAAATAAAAGGCATTCATATTAAGATAGAAGAAGTAAAGGTTTCACTTTACTTTGCAGATGATAAGATCCTGTACATCAAAAACCCCAAAGACTCTACAAAAAGACTATTAGAAACAATAAACCAATACAGTAAGTTCGCAGGATATGAAATTAATATACAGAAGTTTATTGCCTTCTTATATGCAAACAATGAAACTTCAGAAAATGAACTAAAAAAATAATCCCTTTTATGGTTGCAACAACAACAACAACAACAACAAAATACCTAGGAATAAACAAAACAAAGAAAATGTAAAGGACCTATATAATGAAAACTACAACGCATTAAGGGAAATCGAAAAAGATACAATAAATGGAAAAATATTCCTTGGTCTTGGATAGGAAAAATAAATATAGTTAAAAGGACCATATTGCCCAAAGCAATATACAAATTCAGTGCAATTTCCATCAAAATTCCAATGTCAGTTTTTAAAGAAATGAGAGAAAAAATCATCAGGTTTATATGGAACTATAAAAAACCTCAAATAGCCAAAGTAATCCCAAGAAAAAAGAACAAAACTGAAGGCATTACAATAACTGACTTCAAATTATATTATAGAGCCATGATAATCAAAACAGCATGGTATTGGCAGAAAAGAAGACACTCAGACCAATGGAAAAGAATAGAGAGCTCAGAAATAAAACCACATATATATGGTCAAATCTTTGTTTTTTTTGTTTTTTTTTTTAATAATTTTATTTTTTTAATGGGGTGACATCAATAAATCAGGATACATATATTCAAAGATAACAAGTCCAGGTTATCTTGTCGTTCAATTATGTTGCATACCCACCACCCAAAGTCAGATTGTCCTCCGTCACCCTCTATCTTGTTCTCTCTGTGCCCCTCCACCTCCCCCTTTCCCTCCCCCATTCCCCCCTCCCCCTGTAACCACCACACTCTTATCAATGTCTCTTAGTTTCACTATTATGTCCCACCTATGTATGGAATAATACAGTTCCTGTTTTTTTCTGATTTACTTATTTCGCTTCGTATCATGTTATCAAGATCCCACCATTTTGCTGTAAATGTTCCGATGTCATCATTTCTTATGGCTGAGTAGTATTCCATAGTGTATATGTGCCACATCTTCTTTATCCAGTCATCTATTGATGGGCTTTTTGGTTGTTTCCATGTCCTGGCCACTGTGAACAATGCTGCAATAAACATGGGGCTGCATGTGTCTTTACGTATCAATGTTTCTGAGTTTTGGGGATATATACCCAGTAGAGGAATTGCTGGGTCATAAGGTAGTTCTATTTTCAGTTTTTTGAGGAACCACCATACTTTCTTCCATAATGGTTGTACTACTTTACATTCCCACCAACAGTGTATGAGGGTTCCTTTTTCTCCACAGCCTCTCCAACATTTGCTATTACCTGACTTGCTAATAACAGCTAATCGAACAGGTGTGAGGTGGTATCTCATTGCCGTTTTGATTTGCATTTCTCTAATAGCTAAAGAAGATGAGCATCTTTTCATATATCTGTTGGCCATTTGTATTTCTTCCTGGGAGAAGTGTCTATTCAAATCCTCTTCCCATTTTTTTATTGGATTGTTTGTTTGTTTGTTGTTGAGTTTTATGAGTTCTTTGTATATTTTGGATATTAAGCCCTTATCTGAGCTGTTGTTTGAAAATATCATTTCCCATTTAGTTGGCTTTCTGTTTATTTTGTTATCAGTTTCTCTTGCTGAGCAAAAACTTCTTAGTCTGATGTAGTCCCATTCATTAATTTTTGCCTTCACTTCTCTTGCCATTGGAGTCAAATTCATAAAATGCTCTTTAAAACCCAGGTCCATGAGTTGAGTACCTATGTCTTCTTCTATGTACTTAATTGTTTCAGGTCTTATGTTTAGATCTTTGATCCATTTTGAGTTAATTTTTGTACAGGGGGAGAGACTGTAGTCCAGTTTCATTCTTTTGCATGTGGCTTTCCAGTTTTCCCAGCACCATTTATTGAAGAGGCTTTCTTTTCTCCATTGTGTGTTGTTGGCCCCTTTATCAAAAATTATTTGACTATATATATGTGGTTTTATTTCTGGACTTTCTATTCTGTTCCATTGGTCTGTCTATTTTTCTCCCAATACCATGCTGTTTTGATTGTCGTGGCCCTATAATAGAGTTTGAAGTCAGGTATTGTTATGCCCCAGCTTCATTCTTTTTCTTTAGGATTGCTTTGGCTATTCGGGGTTTTTTATAGTTCCATATAAATCTGATGATTTTTTGCTCTATTTCTTTAAAAAACGTCATTGGAAGTTTGATGGGAATTGCATTAAATTTGTATATTGCTTTGGGTAATATAGCCATCTTGATTATATTTATTCTTCCTAGCCAAGAACAAGGTATATTCTTCCATCTCATTATATCTTTTTCGATTTCCCTTAACAATGGTTTATAGTTTTCATTATATAAGTCCTTTACATTCTTTGTTATGTTTATTCCTAAGTATTTTATTTTTTTTGTTGCAATCGTGAAGGGGATTATTCTTTTGAGTTCCTTCTCAGTTGTTTCATTGTTGGCATATAGAAAGGCTATTGACTTCTGTATGTTAATTTTGTATCCTGCGACCTTACTGTATTGGCTTATTGTTTCTAGTAGTCTTTTTGTGGATTCTTTGGGGTTTTCGATGTATAGGATCATATCATCTGCAAAAAGTGATACCTTTACTTCTTCTTTTCCGATATGGATGCCTTTTATTTCTTTGTTTTGTCTGATTGCTGTGGCGAGAACCTCTAGTACCACATTAAATAAGAGTGGAGAGAGTGGACAACCCTGTCTTGTTCCTGATTTAAGGGGGAAAGCCTTCAGTTTAGTGCCATTTAATATGATGTTAGCTGATGGTTTATCATATATGGCCTTTATCATGTTGAGATATTTTCCTTCTATACCCATTTTGTTGAGAGTCTTAAACATAA
Organism: Saccopteryx bilineata; assembly: GCF_036850765.1. NCBI lineage: Eukaryota > Metazoa > Chordata > Mammalia > Chiroptera > Emballonuridae > Saccopteryx > Saccopteryx bilineata. The sequence continues at coordinate 156,104,062 of NC_089494.1, forward strand.
AATTGTGTTGTATTTTATCGAAAGCCTTTTCTGCATCTATTGATAAGATCATGTGGTTTTTGTTCTTTGTTTTGTTGATATGGTGTATTACATTAACCGTTTTACGTATGTTGAACCATCCTTGAGATTCTGGGATGAATCCCACTTGATCATGATGTATTATTTTTTTAATATGTTGTTGTATTCGATTTGCTAGTATTTTGTTTAGTATTTTAGCATCTGTATTCATTAGAGATATTGGTCTGTAGTTTTCTTTTTTTGTGCCATCCTTGCCTGGTTTTGGTATGAGGGTTATGTTGGCCTCACAAAATGTGTTTGGAAGTATTGCTTCTTCTTCAATTTTTTGGAAGACTTTGAGTAGAATAGGAACCAAGTCTTCTTTGAATGTTTGAAAAAATTCGCTGGTATAGCCGTCAGGGCCTGGACTTTTATTTTTGGGGAGGTTTTTAATGGTTTTTTCTATTTCTTCTCTACTGATAGGTCTGTTTAGGCTTTCTGCTTCTTCTTGACTCAGTCTAGGAAGGTTGTATTTTTCTAGGAATTTATCCATTTCTTCTAGGTTGTTGAATTTAGTGGCATAAAGTTTTTCATAGTATTCTACAATAATTCTTTGTATACCTACGGTGTCCATGGTGATTTCCCCTCTTTCATTTTGGATTTTGTTTATATGAGTTCTTTCTCTTTTTTCCTTGGTAAGTTGTGCCAAGGGTTTGTCAATTTTGTTGATCTTTTCAAAGAACCAGCTCCTTGTTCTATTAATTTTTTCTATAGTTTTTCTGTTCTCTAATTCATTTATTTCTGCTCTGATTTTTATTATCTCCTTTCTTTGGCTGGTTTTGGGTTGTCTTTGTTCTTCTTTTTCTAGTTCCTTAAGGTGGGAAGTTAAGTGGTTCACTTGGGCTCTCTCTTGTTTGTTCATATAGGCCTGAAGTGATATGAACTTCCCTCTTATCACTGCTTTTGCTGCATCCCATAGATTCTGATATGTCGTATTGTCATTTTCATTAGTCTGTATATATCTTTTGATCTCTGCACTTATTTCTTCTTTGACCCATTCATTTTTTAAAAGTATGTTGTTTAGTTTCCATATTTTTGTGGGATTTTTTTCCTCTTTTTTGCAGTTGAATTCTAGTTTCAAGGCTTTATGATCAGAAAATATGCTTGGTACAACTTCAATTTTTCTGAATTTGCTGATGTTGTTTTTGTGGCCCAACATATGGTCAATTCTTGAGAATGATCCATGTACACTGGAGAAGAATGTATACTCAGTCACTTTGGGATGAAATGTCCTGTAGATGTCTATCATATCCAGGTGCTCTAGTGTTTTGTTTAAGGCCACTATGTTTTTGTTGATTCTCTGTTTGGATGACCGATCTAGAGCCGTCAGCGGTGTATTGAGGTCTCCAAGTATGATTGTATTTTTGTCAGTTTTTGTTTTAAGATCAATAAGTAGCTGTCTTATATATTTTGGTGCTCCTTGGTTTGGTGCATATATATTAAGAATTGTTATGTCTTCTTGATTCAGTGTCCCCTTAGCCATTATGAAATGGCCATTTTTATCTCTGAGTACTTTTCCTGTCTTGTAGTCAGCATTATCCAATATGAGTATTGCTACACCTGCTTTTTTTTGGATGTTATTTGCTTGGAGTATTGTTTTCCAGCCTTTCACTTTGAATTTGTTTTTATCCTTGTTACTTAGATGAGTTTCCTGTAGGCAGCATACAGTTGGATTTTCTTTTTAATCCATTCTGCTACTCTGTGCCTTTTTATTGGTGAGTTTAATTCGTTTACATTTAGTGTAATTATTGATACTTGTGAGTTCCCTATTGCCATTTTATATCTTGCTTTCTGTTAGTTTTGTGCCTTGTTTGATCCTTCTCTTTCGTTTTTCTATCTTTTGTTTTTATTTGGTTGTATTCCATACATCTTTCCTCTGTTGCTATCTTTTTTATCTCATTTGCTTCTGTGGTGGTTTTTTCAATGGTGGTTACCTTTGAGTAATGAAAAGGGTTTCTACCCTGTTCATTGTAGCGAACTATTTTGTGAGTACTTTTGCACTCCATCGTCCTTTGCTACTGTTAATCTCCATCTTCTCCCCCTCTTTCTTTTTGTTGTTGTCACAGTTTAAATTTGGTTTTATTGTGTTCTTCTTGGAGCTTTTACTTGTGGCTCTGTTTTTTTTTTTCTTTGTATCTGATTGGAGAACCCCCTTTAGTAATTCCTGGAGTGGGGGTTTTCTGATGATAAATTCCCTCATCTTTTCTGTATCTGTGAATGTTTTTATTTCTCCTTCGTATTTGAAGGATAGCTTTGATGGGTATAGTATTCGTGGCTGAAAGTTCCTCTCTTTCAGGACTTTAAATATTGGGGTCCACTCTCTTCTAGCTTGTAGAGTTTCTGCTGAGAAATCTGATGATAATCTAATGGGCCTTCCTTTATATGTTGTATTCTTCTTTTCCCTGGCGGCCTTGAGAATTTTTTTTTTGCTGTTTGTTTGTGTCAATTTCATTATGATATGCCTTGGAGTAGGTTTGTTGGGGTTAAGAAAACTCGGAGTTCTGTTTGCTTCTTGAACTTGAGGCTTTAGTTCTTTCCACAGGCTTGGGAAGTTCTCATCTATTATTTGTTTGAGTATGTTCTCCATTCCATTTTCTCTCTCTTCTCCCTCTGATATACCTATTATTCTTATGTTATTCTTTTTGATGGAGTCAGATAATTCTTGTAGGGCTATCTCATTTTTTTTAATTTTTGAGTCTCTTTCTTCTTCTCTCTGTTGTGCCTCAAGTTGCTTGTCTTCTATTTCACTAATCCTCTCTTCTATCTGACCTGTTCTATTAGCTAAGCTTGTTATTTCATTTTTCAGCTCATGAATTGAGTTTTTCATCTCTGTTTGATTTGTTTTTATAGTTTCAATTTCCTTGGACATATATTCTTTGTGTTCATTGAGTTGTTTTCTGAGCTCCCTAAATTGCCTTTCTGTGTTTTCTTGTATATCTCGGAGGATTTTTAGTATTTCTATCTTGAATTCTCTGTCATTTAGCTCCAAGGTTTCCAATATATTAAATTCTTTCTCCATAGATTTTTCCTCATCTAGCTGTGTTACCTCTCTTTCTTTTGTATCCATGATATTCGATTTTCTCTTCCTTAATGGCATCTGAGGGTGGTTTTGTTGATAGTATTAATGAGATTTAATAAAGAATAAAAAGTTAAAAAAAATAACAATAAAAAAAATAAAAAATCGAAAAGAGTTGTTTGTTTTTTTAAAAAAATTAATAATGAAATAAAGAAAAATAAAATAAAAATTAAAATAAAGGAAATTATTCCCCCCCTCCTTTTTTCCTCTCCTCTCCTCTCCCCTCTTTTTTGAGAAAATCTTGTGGTGGACTGTGAATTATAACAAACAATGCCTGTGATGGAGGGCCTGAATTGGGGAAAAGTAATAAAGGGGAAAAAAAAAAAGAAAAAAAAAGAAAAAAAAAAGGTAAGAAAAAATAAAAAAAAAGAGCGTATGGACCCACAAAAAGCAAATAAGGAAAAAATTTGGGTCAAAATGAAATGATTTGCTTTTAGGTGTTGGTTGTCTAAGAGTTATGATGAGTGGAATAAGAGGAAAATGGAAAAATGGGGGGACAAATTAAAAAATTACTATTGTATTTAGTGGAACAAGAACTAGGTAATATGGAGAGCCAGGGATGAGAGCACTGCTAGTGAGTTAAAAAGGTGAAGTAAAAACCCCCCAAAATGCCACAAACATAGGTTTCAGTCCCAGATAAGATAATTTGTTTGTTATTGAGGTTTGAATGAGAGGAGATGTAAAGGAGAAAAGAAGAAACTAATATAGAGGGAGAAAAGAAAGAGAGAGAAAAAAAGAGGTAACCACTAAAAGAAGAAAAAAGGAAGGAGAGAGAGAGAGAGAGTTAAGGGTTTTGGAGTGCAACCCTCATAGAGAGAAAGGAAGAGAAGAGAAAAGATAATGGGAGATGTAACATTTATGGGTAGTGTAGTTCAAGGAGAGGAGAGAGTAAGACCGGTAGAGAGTTAATCGGCCAAATTGGAGGAGGAAAAAAAGTATCAAGAATGAAGATAAGAGAAACAAACGAACAAATATAATAAAATGGGATAGGTTATAAAGTCTGCAGATTATTCTTGATTTTGAGAGGTTATCTTCTTGCTTTTTCTTTTTTCTCCCTCTTCCTGGTCGGTGACTCTGTACCCCGGGTTCTGCCCCTTTGGCACGCTCAGGTAGAGGTTTGCAGTTGATAAGTCTCTATGGCAATGTCATGTATTGTGCTTTAGTCTCGTTGGCAGTCGAAGCTCAATAGCATTTATAGGCTCCGACAGTGAGAGAGTCCGTGTTCCTGGAGCCTTTCTCCTAGTCTTTCCTTCCTTAATTAGTAGCCTGATAATCCAGCTATGGGGTTGCTGCTGCCTCTGCCTGGATAGTAGGAGGCTCAAAGAGCTGGCAACTCCCCACTCTATTTCCACTCAGCACAGGGCTCTGGGTAAGGCTCAGTCAGTCAGAGCTGCTAGCACAATCAGGCGGGCTTTCTGCCCACTCAAAGACCTCTGGCTCTGCCACTCTGTCCGGTAACACAAGCGGGCGCCCACTTCCGGGGCGCTTGGAGGAAACTCTCACTCACTGTCTGCCACCAGGATAATCTGGCCAGCAGTCTCACGCTCTGAGTGAAACCCCCAACCGCAGGGAAAAGTTGTAGCGTTGGAATTGAGTCTCACTCCGTCCCCGTGCGCGGCTTTTGCAAGGCGCTGGGGCGGCTCGAGATTCCGCTTTGGCCCACACAAAGGCCCCTGACTCTGCCCCTCTGTGCGATAACACGGGCGCGCACTGCCGAGGCACTCAGAGGAATTGCTCACTCCTTATCTGCGCGCGCAAACCAGGATATGAGGCCGGCCGCGGTTCCCTCTGAGTGAAACACCCTCCAGCACGGAAAATCTCCACTGTTGGAATTGAGTCTCGCTCCGTCCCCGTGCGCGGCTTTTGCAAGGCGCTGGGGCGGCTCAAGATTCCGCTTTGGCCCACACAAAGGCCCCTGACTCTGCCCCTCTGTGCGATAACACGGGCGCGCACTGCCGAGGCACTCGGAGGAATCGCTCACTCCTTATCTGCGTGCGCAAACCAGGATATGAGGCCGGCCGCCGTTCCCTCTGAGTGAAACACCCTCCAGCACGGAAAATCTACACCGTTGGAATTAGTTCTCACTCCCTCCCGTGCGTGGCTTTCCCAGGAAGAAATTCTCGCCCACTAACTGCGCACCGACCAGGAGACCGGGTAAAATGGCCGCTCCGCTTGTCTTTCTTTGTTTGGGTTCGGCGCGAGTGTTAGCTTGTATTGCCCGGGTTGCCACAGGATCAGATTTTCTTCGGCTTGGATCTCTGTGCCACAGCCTGGTTCGGCCGTTTGTGCTGCGGCAGCCTGGATCTATTCACCCCCTTTGCCCGCCTCAGTTTCTATATTCACAGTTACCAGAGAAAGCCGCCCTGTTTAGGTTAGTGAGGAAGGAGGAGCATTTCTTACTCCCTATTTCCTTCGGGGTTTGGTTATATATTTAGCCAATTTTTCACTCAATCATACCTTTGGGTGTATTGTGAAACATCTGGAAGCTCCAAGTATAGGTTTTTCTGTTTCTGGTTGAAGATCTTGTTGAGTTTTGGGGGAGATTTATCGGTATCGCTTCCTACCCCGCCATTACTCTGACGTCATCTCCATCTTTGTTTTTTAAATTGATTTTAATTTATTGTGTTTACATGGATTCTAATGTCCCCCTGAATACATCCCCTCCTCCCCTGTGTTTCTCTCAACATTCCCCTGTCCCCCTCCCCTCAAACCCTCCTCCTTTCCTTCCAGGATTTGCTTTTCTGCTCTCTATAATGCTGTGTTATGTGTATATAATTTCACCAATCTCTTTCCCTTCTCTGATCCTATCCTATTATCCCTTTTCCCTCTGTCCACTTTCCCTCTGGTCCCTTTGATCTCACCTCTGTCTCTATTCTGTTCCTTAGTTCACATTGTTCCTTGGATTCCTCAAATGAGTGAAGTCATATGATATTTTTCTTTCTCTGCCTGGCTTATTTTACTTAACCTACTAGTTTCCAGTTCCATCCATGTTGTTGCAAAAGGTAATATTTCCTTTTTTTTCATGGCCCCACCCATAGTATTCCATTGTGTATATGTACCACTGCTTTTAATCCACTCGTCCACTGATGGATACTTGGGTTGTTTCCAGATCTTGGCTATTGTAAACAATGCTGCCATAAACATGGGGGTGCATTTCTTTCGAATCAGTGGTGTGATGTTCTTGAGATATATTCCTAAAAATGGGATGGCTGGGTCAAAAGGCAGTTCCATTTTTAATTTTTTAAAGAATCTCTGTTTTCTACAGTGGCTGCACTCAACAGTATGCATTCCCACCAGCAATGCAGGAGGGTTCCCTTTTCTCTACATCCTCTCCAGCATTTATTATGTGTTGTTTTGTTAATGAGTGTCATTCTGACTGGTGTGAGGTGATATCTCATTGTGGTTTCAATTTGCATTTCTCTAATGACTAGTGATGTTGAACATTTTATCATCTGCCTATTGGCCATCTGTACCTCCTCTTAGAAGTGTCTATTCATTTCTTTTGCCCATTTTTTGATTGGATTGTTTATCTTCCTGGTGTTGAGTTTTACAAGTTCTTTATAAATTTTGGTTATTAACCCCTTATCAGACATATTGTCGAATATGTTCTCCCATTGTATGGTTTCTCTTTATATTTTGTTCATATTGTCCTTAGCTGTGCAAAAGCTTTTTAGTTTGATATAGTCCCATTTGTTCATTCTGTTCTTTATTTCAATTGCCCATGGAGATAAATCAGCAAATATATTGCTGCGAGAGATGTCGCAGAGCTTACTGCCTATGTTTTCTTCTAAAATGCATATGGTTTTCTGACCTACATTTAAGTCTATTATCCATTTTGAGTTTATTTTTGTGAATAGTGTAAATTGGTGGTCTAGTTTCATTTATTTTTTGCACATAGCTGTCCAATTTTCCCAACACCATTTGTTAAAGAGACTATCTTTACTCCATTGTATGCTATTACCTCCTTTGTCAAATATCAATTGTCTAAAAGGTGTGGATTTATTTCTGGGTTCTCTGTTCTGTTCCATCAATCTCTATGCCTGTTCTTATGCCAGTACCAAGCTGTTTTGAGTACAATGGCCTTGTAGTATAACTTGATATCAGGAAGTGTGATAGCACCCACTTTATTCTTCTTTTTCAAGATTGCTGAGGCTATTCGTTTTTGGTTTTGTTTTTTTTTTTAGGTTCCATATAAATTTTTGGAATATTTGTTCTATATCTTTGAAGTATGTCATTGGTATTTCAATAGGAATTGCATTGAATTTATAAATTTCTTTGTGTAGTATAGACCTTTTAATGATGTTTATTTATTCTTCCTATCCATGAACACAGTATATAATTCCACTTGTTTGTATCTTTCTTGATTTCTTATATCAGTGTTTTATAATTTTCTGAGTACAAGTCTTTAACCTCCTTGGTTAAATTTACTCCTAGGTAGTACTTTTTTATTTTTTTGTTGCAATAGTGAAGGGCATTGTTTTCTTAAGTTCTCTTTCTGACAGTTCATTGTTGGTGTATAAAAATGCCTCTAATTTCTGAATATTAATTTTATATACTGCCACCTTGCTGAATTCATTTATTTGGTCCAGTAGATTTTTGACTCTGACTTTAGGGTTTTCTATATACAGTATCATATCATAAGCAAATAATGATAGTTTTACTTCTTTTCCAATTTCAGTGCCTTTTATTTCTTTTTCTTGTCTGATTGCTGTGGCTAGGACTTCCAGAACTTTGTTGAATAATACTGGTGAAAGGGGGCATCACTGCCTTGTTCTTGATCTTAAGGGGATTGCTTTTAATTTTTGCCCATTGAGTATGATGTTGGCTGCAGGTTTGTCATAGATGGCCTTTATCCTGTTGAGGTATGTTCCTTGTATTCCCACTGTGCTGAGAGTTTTGATCAGAAATGGGTGCTGGGTTTTACCACATACTTTTTCTGTATCTATTGATATTATCATGTGATTTTTCTTCTTCTTTTTGTTTATGTGATGAATCACATTGAGTGATTTGCAAATATTGTACCAGCCTTGCCTCCCCAGAATAAATCCCACTAGATCATGATGAATGATTCTTTTCATGTATTGCTGGATCCGGTTTGCTAATATTTTGTTGAGAATTTTAGCATCTAAATTCATCAGGGATATTGGCCTATAGTTTTCTTTTGTTGTATTGTCTTTGCCTGGTTTTGGAATCTGAAATATGCTTGCCTCATAAAAGGAGATTGAAAGTTTTCCCTCCTCTTGAATTTTTTGAATTAGCTTGAAAAGGATAGGAGTTAGTTCTTCTTTTAATTTTTGGTATAATTTGCCTTTGAATCCATCTGGCCCAGGGCTTTTGTTTGTTGGGAGTTTTTTGATAACTGGTTTGATTTCATTTGTTGTAATCGGTGTGTTTAAGTTTTCTAATTCTTCCAGATTGATTTTTCAAAGATTTATGTTTCAAGGAATTTGTCCCTTTCACCTAGGTTGTCTAATTTTTTGGCGTACAGTTCTTCATAGTATTTTCTTACAATCCTTTGTATTTTTTCTGTGTCAGTTGTTACTTCTCCATTCTCATTTCTAATTTTATTTAAGTCCTCTCTCCTTTTTTCTTGGTGAGTGTGGTTAAAGGTTCATCAATCTCGTTTACATTTTCAAAGAACCAACTCTTGGTTTTATTGATCTTCTGTATTGTTTTTTAGCCTCTCTGTCATTTATTTCTGCTCTGATCTTTATTATTTCCTTTCTTCTACTTTCTCTGGGCTTTACTTGCTGTTCTTTTTCTAGTTCTTTTAGATGCGGGGTTAAATTGTTTATTTGAGCTTTTTCTAACTTCTTAATGTATGCCTGAAATGATGTAAACTTCCCTCTCATGATTGCTTTTGCTGTGTCCTATAAATTTTGAATTGTTGTATGTCCATTTTTATTCTTTTCAAGGAAAATTTTGATTTTTCCCTTGATCTCATTGTTGACCCATTTGTTATTTAATAACATGCTATTTAGTTTCCAAGTGTTTGAGTGTTTTTTAGTTTTTCTATGTAGTTGATTTCTAGTTTCATGCCATTGTGATCCGAGAAGATGCTTAATATGATTTCAATCTTCTTAAATGTATTGAGATTTGTTTTGTGTTCTAACATGTGGTTTATCCTAGAGAATGTACCATGAGCACTTAAAAAAGTGTATATTCTGCTGCTTTAGGATGAAAGGTTCTGAAGATATTTATTAAATCCAGTTGACCTACTATGTCTTTTAAGTCTGCTGTTTCTTTGTTAATTATTTTTTTGAGGATCTATTTAGTGTTGTTTGTGGGGTATTGAAATCCCCTACAAGTACAGTATTGTTGTTGATCTCACCCTTTATGTCTATCAGAATCTACTTGATATATTTAGGTGCTCCTATATTGGGTGCATAGATATTTATAATGGTTATATCTTCCTGTTGGATTTCTCCATTTAGCATTATGTAGTGAGCTTCTTTATCCCTTATTATAGCCTTTGTTTTAAAGTCTATTTTGTCAGATATAAGTATTGCTACTCCAGCTTTTTAAAATTTCAATTTGCATGAAATATTTTTTTCCAACCCTTTACTTTCAGTCCATGTGTATCTTTTATTTTGAGTTGAGTCTCTTGTAGACAGCATATGTACGGGTCCTATTTACTTATCCATGCAACTACCCTATGTCTTTTGATTGGAGCATTTAATTTATTTACATTTAAGGTTATTATTGATATGTAGTTGGTTATTGTCATTTTATTCTTTAGATCTACATTTCTCTTTTACTAGATTTTCTCCCTTTTTGTTCTGTTTACAACAGGTCCCTTTATATTTCTTGTAGCATTGGTTTGGTTGTAATGAATTCCTTGAGGTTTTCTGTTTTTTGTTTTTTTTTTGTCTGGGAAGCTTTTTATTTCTCCTTCAATTTTAAATGATAGCCTTGCTGGATAAAGAAGTCTTGGTTGTAGGCTCTTGTTCTGCATTACTTTGAGTATTTCTTGCCATTCCCTTCTGGCCTCAAGTGTTTCTGTTGAGAAGTCAGAAGTCATCCTTATGGGGGTCCTTCGTGAGTGATAGCCTTTTTTTCTCTAGAAGCCTTTAGTATTCTTTCTTTATCTCCTAGCTTTGGTATTTTAATTATGATGTTTCTTGGTGTGGATCTCTTTGGGTTTTATTTTAATGGGTTTCTCTGTGCTTTTTGAACTTATGTGACTTTTTCCTGCATCAATTTAGGAAAGTTTTCAGCTATGATTTTTTTCAGTCAGGTTCTCTATCTCTTGTTCTTTCTCTTCTCCTTCAGGAACCCCTATTATGCAGATGTTGTTTTTCTTCATGTTGTCACAGAGCTCTCTTAGAGTTTCTTTAGGCTTTTTTTAATCCTCTTTTCTTTTTGCTGTTCTGCTTTTGTGCTTTTGCTTATCTTGTCATCTAAATCACTGATATGATCCTCTGCTTTATCCAGCCTGCTTTTAATTCCTTCTGTCTGATTTTTTTTATGCTTTCAATGTCCTTTTTGATGCCAGCAATCTTTTTGTTTAGGTGCTTGTTTTGTCCATATATTGTTGCTCTAAGATCCTTGAGTATCCTAACAATCATTATTCTAAACTCTGCATATGGTATCTTATTTATTTTCATTTCATTTAGTTCTTTTTCTGTGAATTTCTCTTGTTGATTCATTTTAATTGCACTTCTTTGTCTTCCTATTTTTGTCTCTGTTTGGACTAGATACCACTCTAACTATGGTTGTTAGGTCCTCATTTGGCTTCTGGATGTACCAGACCTGGACCTCTCTGGCTGGAACCTGGTGCTGACCATTCACTGCCTTTGAATGGCCCTTAGCAACCTTCTTGGAGGTACAGGCAATACAGAATTTGTGGCTGCCTCTGCTGGGCCCTGATGCTATTGTAATTATCAGCTGCACTCCTATGCTGGCTTTTATCTACTCTTGACCAGTTTTTATGGCCTCTCTATTCCTGATATGAGGTCTTTCCACTGGTCCCCCTCTGATTCCACCTTCTCAGGCACTTGGGCACCAGCGCTGGCTACTGGGCTGCAGCTTGGGCTGCTCCACAGGCATGGGGGGCTCCTTTCCTCTCTGGGCTCCAGCACCCACGGGCTTGCAGGTTGCCTTTCCAGGCTCTGTCCCCATGGGCATATTAAACAGCTCTTTGGGGTATACTCATCTCCTTTTCAGTGCGAGCCACCAGGGTCCACCTTTCACGGTTGCGGTTGCGCTTGCTGCCACTTTGGGTTCCACCCCACGCAGGTTCGTGGGAAGCCTCTCCAGGCTCTGCCTCTCGTCTTCTTCACTGGAGCAGCCTGGCTCCACCCCCTGCAGGCTCAGTGCTCTTTTCACCAGTCTCCACCTCCCATTGGTGCGTGAAGTGCCTCACCCCGCTGGGGTCTGCCCTGTACCGGCACTGGGGATGCCTTGCCCTGCAGGGTTCTGCCCTTGTGGGTGTGTGGGAGACCTCTCTGGTCACTGCCCTCTGCTGCCGCTGCCGTGTGTGCTGCCTTGCTAGGTTCCACCCCTTACTGCCATGCTGGCCAAGCACCATGGCAGCCCAGCCCTCCCACCCTTTGGAGGGTATTCAGCAGGTTGAGGGGGCCATTTAGCCCAGACCTCAGCACTCAAATCCTGTATCCCTGATGAACCTCCTGCTTCTAAGTGTCTCTTTGCACTGACTGGAGCAGGAGAGCCTCTGGTGAGTAGGGTAATTGCTTCCCTTTGCTGGCTTGGTTTTCTCAGGTAGAATGGGCAGTTTAGGTTTTGGGAGTGGACCAGTACAGGGGTCAGGATGGCTGTCCCCCACAGTCTCTCCCTGTGCCCCTGAGACTACACTCTCCTCTTGCAACTTCAGTCCTCTCAGAACTCCTCACTCCCAGAGCCCTGGGTAAGTGGCTGTAAATGAGGTTTTCTGCATGGTCCCTTTAAGACAGACTGGGCCTGAGAGTTCTGTCTTTCTCTTGGAAACAGTAACCCAGCTGTTCTTTCAGTTAACTACTGTCAATACGCCTCCTCTAGTCTCTAGGGCTCTAGTCCTCGGGCTGAATGTCCACAACTCTCCTGGAAACCCACCCTGCTGTGAAAGACCCTCCGGGCCACTGCTCACTCCTGGGAGTGGGGCAGCCCTTTCCACATCTCTGCCTTTCTTACCAGCTCAGTGTGGTTCCTTCGGTGATGCTTGGTTATAGATTCCTCTTAGTTTAGTTAAAGTTGGTTTTTCAAGATGGCTGTTCCTAAGTTAAGTTGTTATCCACTTTGGTTCTGGGAGGTGGGAGTTGTAATGTCTGCCTATTCCATCGCCATTTTCCCTTCTTCCAAATCATCTTTAATAAAGGAGCCAAAAACACAGAATGGAGAAAAGAAAGCCTCTTCAATAGATGGTGCTGGAAAAACTGGAGAGCCACATGCAAAAGAATGAAACTCAACTACAGTTTGTCTCCTTGTACCAAAATTAATTCGAAATGGATCAAAGACCTAAATATAAGACCTGAAACATTAATTACATAGAAGAAAAGATAGATACTAAACTCATAGACCTTGGCCATAAAAAACATTTTATGAATTTGACTCCAAAGGCAAAGGAACTGAAGGCAAAGATAAATGAATGGGACTACATCAGACTAAGAAGCTTCTGCACAGCAAAAGAAATTCACAACAAAACAGACAGCCAACTAAATGGGAAATGATATTTTCAAAGAACAGCTCAGATAAGGACCTAATATCCAAAATGTACAAAGAAGTCACAAAACTCAACAACAAACAAGAAAACAATCCAATAAAAAAATGGGAAGAGGACATGAACAGACTCTTCTCCTTGGAAGAAATACAAATGGCCAATAGATATATGAAAAAATGTTCATCTTTACTAGCTATTAGAGAAATTAAAATAAAAACTACAATGAGATACCACCTTACACCTTTTAGATTAGCTATTGTTAACAAGACAGGTAACAACAAGTGTTGGAGAGGCTGCGGAGAAAAAAGAACCCTTATCCGCTGTTGGTGGGAATATAAAGTACTACAACAATTATGGAAGAAAGCATGGTGGTTCCTCAAAAAGTTAAGAATAGAACTACCATATGACCCAGCAATTCCTCTACTGGGTATATACCCCCAAAACTCAAAAACATTGGTATGTAAAGACACATGCAGCCCCATGTTCTTCACAACATTGTTCACAGTGGCCAAGACATGGAAACAACAAAAAAGCCCTTCAATAGAAGATTGGATACAGAAGATGTAGTATATATATCAGTATATATACTATGGAATACTACTCAGACATAAGAAATGATGACATAGGATCGTTTACAACAGCATGAATGGACCTTGATAACATTATAGTGAGTGAATTAAGTAAATCAGAAAAAAACTAAGAACTGTATGATTTCATACATAGACGGGCACAAAATTGAGAATCATGGACGTAGATAAGAGTGCAGCAGTTACCAGGAGGAAGGTAAGGGAGGAGAGGAGTGGGTGAGGGTAGCGGAAGGGCATAGAGAAAACCAAATAAAAGGTGATGGAGGACACTTTGGGTGATGGGTATACAATATAATCAAATGTCAAAATGATCTAGAGATGTTTTCTCTGAATCTATGTACTCTAATTGATCAATGTCACCCTATTAAAATTGTCTAAATAAAATTAAAAGATATATATATAGGTAAGTGGGAAACAAAAAAATAGAGAAACCTATAGTTGAAAAAGAAGAGAGAGAAAATGGATCAAAGCAAAATTTGAAGAGATAATAGATTATTTTAAAATTAGAGATTAATATTAATCCACAGATCAACAAATCCCAAGAGAATAGCCTGACCAGGTGGTGGCGCAGTAGATAGAGTGTCGGACCGGAATGTGGAGGACCCAGGTTTGAGACCCCGAGGTTGCCAACTTTAGCGCGGGCTCATCTGGTTTTAGCAAAGCTCACCAGCTTAGACTCAAGGTCGGTGGCTCGAGCAAGGGGTTACTCGGTCTGCTGAAGGCCCATGGTCAAGGCACATTTGAGAAAGCAATCAATGAACAACTAAGGTGTCACAACAAAAAACTGATGATTGATGCTTCTCATCTCTCTCTGTTCCTGTCTGTCTGTCTGAATCTATCCCTTTCTCCAATTCTCTCTCTGTCTCTGTAAAAAAAAAATTAAAAAAAATATATATCCCAAGAGAATAAAACCAAACCAAAAGAATAACAACAAAAAAAACATGTCTATACACACAGTAGTCAAATTGTTAACATCCAAAGTCAGAAGACTCTTATACTGCTATCTTGGTGATTTTTGCTAACACAACTTTTATCACTTAAACCTGAAAAAGACTTTTTTTTTAAGTGAGAGGAGGGGAGATGGTGAGATAAACTCTTGCATGTACCCCGCCTGGGATCTACCTAACAGCCCCATCTGGGGGCAATGCTCAGACCAACTGAGCCACTGGCTGCAAGAGGGGAAGAGTGAGAGAAGGGGGAGAGGAAAGGGGAGAGAAGCAGATGATCGCTTCTCATGTGTGCCTGACTGGGGATTGAATCTGGAATGTTTGCCCATAGGGCTGACACTATCCACTTAGTCAAACAGTCAGGGCCACAAGGACATTTTGACAAAACAAAATTATAGGCTAATGAACACATACAAAAACATGTTAAACAAATTTAACAGGATGAATTTGCATAATACACTATGACATAATAAAATTTTTCCCAGGAATATGAGATTGACTTGATATTTGAAAATTAATCAGTGTAATTCACCACATTAGCCAAATAAAGAAGAAAAATCATACAACCATCTGAATAAATACAGAGTAAGCATTTGCTACTTACAGAATGGCTAAAATGTAGAGGGACAGTACCAAGAGTAGATGAGAATGTAAAGCAACTGGAACTCTGATACATTGCTTATGGGAGTTTAAGTTGGTAAACTCTTTATAGAACTAAAAGAGATATGCATATATATGTCCACCAAAAGATATACACATGAATGTTTGCAGCAGCTAAAACTGGAAACAGATCAATGTCCATTAACAGGAAATAGATGAATAAACAAATATAGTCATACCACATAAAATTTATACCCAGCAATATCGAAGAATAAACTACTGCTACCCACAACAGCATAGATGATGCCTATAGACATTGTGTTGAGTTAAATGAGTCAGACACAAAAGAGTAAATACAGTCTGATTCCATTTATATGAAGTTAAAGAACAGACAAAACTACTCAGTGATAAATAGTGGTTGCCATTGCTGGGAGTAGAGAACTGACTGGGAAGAGCATAAAAGAACTTCAATATTCTGGAAATATTTTATATCTTGACCTGAGACACAATGAAGTAAATGTCAATGGATGTAAGCCTTCATTGAGATGTACACTGACATTCTTACATTCTTTACTTTACTAAAGGCATTTATACCTCAATGAAAAGTGGAAACCATTTTCTCTCTTTTATTTCTAGAATACAGTCAATAACTGAAGTTGAAAAATGGCAGAAAGAACAAAGGAAGAGAAGATTTATGAGTCATAATACAGCTTTCTCCAAGCAGTTGAAAAAAAGTTATTTGAAAAAACAAGGTTTGCTTTATTTCATATGGCGTGTGTGTGTGTGTGTGTGTGTGTGTGTGTGTGTGTGTGTGAGACAGAGACAGAGAGAGGGACAGATAGGGACAGACAGATAGAAAGGGAGAGAGATGAGAAGTATCAGTTCTTAATTGTGGCACCTTAGTTGTTCATTGATTGCTTTCTCATATGTGCCTTGACTGGGGGGTTACAGCAGACCAAGTGACCCCTTGCTCAAGCCAGTGATCTTGGTCTCAAACTGGTGAGCTGCACTCAAACCAGATAAGCCCATGCTCAAGCCCGTGAGCCCAGGGTTTTGAACCTGGGTCCTTTGCGTCCCAGTCCGATGCTCTGTCCACTGTACCACTGCCTGGTCAGGGTCATATGGCTTTGATTGAAAGCCAAAGACCAAGGAAGAGTTAGAAACTTAAAAATTTCTTTGAATACATTATTTCCCAGTTGCACTTTTTACCCATCCTAGTGAGTGTTCTTGTGCAATGTGACATTGTCATTACTCCTTTTTGGAAGTGGAGTCTTTTCTTCCCTGCTTTACATCTGACTAGACTGGTGGTTCTCAAAGTGTGTGCCAGGGCACACTCATGCACCATAGAAGATATGCAGGTTCACCCTATGGTATTCCAGAGAAATATGTGTGTGTTGGGGACCAAAAAATCAACAGGGTTTTTGGAGTTTAGATTTTTGGGGGACAGAGGTGTGGGGAATTGGTTGAAAGCTGACATTCTGCCTAACCCCCATTTCACTTGCCTGATTAAGTTGCAAAAGACTGTTAAGCTGTGGTGCTGAATTGTTTACATGACCCCTCATGTTCCTCGGAAAGACTGGAGGAAAGTTTCTTCTATCCTTTATTTGGTGTAAAGTTAAGATGATATGTATGGTGGGGGTTTTCTGCACTCAACACAGTTAAGAGTAAAAAGAGGAATTCTTTTTGTATTGATGAGGAAATGAGAGTTTGCCTTTTAAATATATGTCCAAACATTGAAGAAATCACTAGGACACATCAGGCTCATGTTTCTCATAAACACAAGAATGAAAAAACTTAACACATTAGCACCGGGACCTGCTGAATTTACTAAATCTTACTAAGAATGTATCTATATAGATGAAAAGATAACTTTTTGTGTCATTTTTTTTTATTTTTTAACCCCTCTTTTTCACAAATTCTAAAAAGCATAACTCAAAATATGTAACATAAATTTTTTTAATGTCAGAAAAAATTTAATTTTGTCGTATTTATTTTATTTAATTACCATAAAAGCACTCTTGGACTTTATATATTTTTTCTTTAATATTTGACTTAATTATTATAACATATATCTCAGAAATTTGTATATAGTGTGCCTACAATTATTTGTAGGATTTTAAATGTGCCCTGACTTCAAAAAATTTGAGAACCACTGGACAGACTGTTAGCTTTAACAAAAACAAAACCAAGAAGTGGAAGAAATGATGTGTATGACTTCTGGATCCTAGATTGAAGAGGCCCTGCAGTTTTGCCTTCATTCTTCTGAGACATGGAATGAAATCAGTTTAACGTGGAGGAGGATGAGAAGCTACATGGTAGAAAATCAAAGCCTTCCAACCCTCCTTGGATCTTGGATCTTCTGGCTCAGCTGAAACTTCACTTGAAATCAGTAACATAATTGAGCCCAGAGAAAACTGGTAGAAATAAAATTCTACAGAAATAAAAGTCAGTTAGCTTTGGACTCTGGTTCCCAAGTTATATTGTAATTTTTTGAGGGTTTCAATTAGTGACTCATAATTGAACTTTTTCTATCTAAAACTACTTCCAGTTTATGTATAGTTTTTCTACATTGAATCAGAAGATCAAAATAAATAAAAAAGGTAACTTAAATAATAACTACTTTACATGTAAATGTTTGGGCATGACTATATAAGAAGAGAGAATGTTGTCAGATGCTTCCCCTCTCTCTGCAAGCTCACTATGGATATGATAGCTACAAATAGAGCCAAATTCAGCTGTGTTGCACTCATGACTCAAATAATATGCACAATGTTGCTATCAGTAATATGATTTTCTAAAATGGTGAACAACTCTTGTCAAAGTTACAAAACAAATTTTAAATTTCCTTAAAATACCATAATTGTTATCTAGAAAACTTAGTGTACATGTTGACCTTTGAACAATATAGCAGCTAGGGGTGCCAACCCCTCCACATAATCACACATAGTCAAAAATCTGCATATAACTTTTGACTGCCCCCAAATTTAACAACTAATATTCTACTATAACCAGAAATCTTACTGGTATAATAAAGTTGATTAACACATATTTTGTATGCTATATGTATTATGTAGTATATTCTTGCAATAAAGTAAGTTAGAGAAGAGAAAAATCATAAGATAAAATGTTTATAATACTGTACATATTATTGAAAAAATATCCACATATAAGAAGACCACACAGTTCAAGGTCAAATGTATAAAAGTGCGCAAAAATAATTTGTCTTTTAATCAAATCTGAGTTAAGTTCTATGCTTGTATAATTAGCGGTGGGTTTTTATCTCTATGAAAATAATGTGAGACACAGGACTGCTCTTGGGTAGGCAGAACTCTCCCTGAATTGGAGTAGTTCTAGCATTCGTAATCCCTGCCCACCAAGCATCAGTAGTGTTCCCCAACCTGCGTGACCACTTTTATTTCCCCCACAAAACTTAGCGGGTGCTTGTTGTTGAAAACCAGTGATTATCAAGTTATTTTCTTCATTGGTGAACTCTTTGTCTTCAAACCTAAAAAAAAAAAAAAAAAAAGACATTTAATTTCTCCACATAATAACTAAAGAACAAGTCATCTTTTTTTAGTACTAAACTGTAAACTTAAAACAAAAATTTTATATAGGAGTTGAAGTTGAATGAATGCAAGGTGCTTTTCAGCTATGAAATTTTAACTAATATTTTTACATTTACTATATATATCACTATATCTTAAGTCACATTGGATTAAAAAAAATATGTTTTCAGCCCTGGCCAGTGCTCAGTGGATAGAGCGTTGACCTGGCTTATGGACATCCTGGGTTTGATTCCTGGTCATGGCACACAGGAGAAGCGACCATCTGCTTCTCTCCCCATCTGGTCTCCCCCTTTTTTCTTCCCCTCCGATAGCCAGTGGCTTGATTGGTTTGAGCGTGGCCTCTGGCACTGAGGATAGCTAGGTTAGTCCAAGTGTTGGACTCATGTGCTAAAAATAGTTTGGTACTTGAGCATTGGCCCCAGACAGGGTTTGCCAAGTGGATCCTGGCTGCGGCACATACAGAAGTCTGTCTCACTATCTCCCCTCCTCTCACTTAAAAAAAAAGTGTTCATTCTTGTATTTGAATGAAGGGATAGTCAAAATTATTGATGACTTTTTTTTTTGTTATTTATTTATTTATTCATTATGGGGGGGGGAGAGAGAGAGAGAGAAGGAGGAGGAGCAGGAAGCATCAACTCCCATATGTGCCTTGACCAGGCAAGCCCAGGGTTTTGAACCGGCAACCTCAGCGTTTCCAGGTTGACACTTTATCCACTGCACCACCACAGGTCAGGCCATATTGGTGACTTTTTTACTCTTAAAAATGTGCATTTAGCCTGACCAGATAGTGGCACAGCAAAATAGAGCGTTGGACTGGGATGCAGAAGACCCAGGTTCAAAACCCCGAGGTTGCCAGCTTGAGTACAGGCTCATTTGGTTTGAGCAAGGCTTGCCAGCTTGAGCCCAAGGTTGCTGGCTTGAGCAAGGGTGTCAATCGGTCTGCTGTAGCACCCCAGTCAAGGCACATATGGGAAAGCAATCAATGAACAACTAAGGTGCCACAATGAAGAATTGATGCTTCTCATCTCTTTCCCTTCCAGTCTGTCTGTCCCGATCTGTCCCTCTCTCTGTCTCTGTCATAAATAAATAAATAAATAAATAAATAAATAAATAAATGTGCATTTAAATGGTAATATGTGCTCAGTATAATAAAATTGTTACAATTCAAATAGGAATATAAATTATATAAAACAACCCAGAAGCAATTCAACCAGAGAGTCAATTTAACGTTTTAGTTAATTTTTATAGGTTTCTTTTTATGTTTAATTTGTTTGAGGTTTTAAAAATATACAATTAACTTTGTATTTGTCTTTTAAACTAATGTGATGGGCATTTTCCCTATTATTTCAAATAATTTGTAGCCTTAAAATTTAAAAACATCCTAACATGAATATGTACTATAACAGAGAAAGCTAGTTGTTCCTCAATATATTTCTAAACCCTTCCCCAACTCCTAATCCTTCCATGAACATGGAACTCTAGGAAACGAGTTGGCAAACTATGTATGGTCTATGGTCCAAATCCAGCTTGCTGTCTGTTTTTAATGGCCTGCAAACTAAGAATGGTTTTTTATTTGTAAGTGTATATTATTCAGGGTTTTCCAGAGGGACAGAACCAATAGGATATGTATATGTATCCTATATATGTATATGTATATTTATGAGGACATTTAATATAACAATTGGCTCAAATGATTAGGGAGGCTGAGAAGCCCACATCTGCCATCAGCAAACTGGAGAACCAGGAAGCTGATGATGTAGTTCAGTTAAAATCTGAAGGCCTGAGCACCAGGAGCTCTGATGGCCAAGGCAAGAGAATTATATTAGTACTTTGGTATATTTCCTCTTAATCTTTAAAAGCATTTTTATGTATATAGTTGTAATTACACCAAAACTACAATTGTTTATCCTGCTTTGTCACTTAATATGAATCTAATTTCATGTTATTATTTGTAGAGGCCCTGAATAGGAACATAGGACACGGACAGAGTTCAGCGCCCTGAGGCAAAAGCCACAGTGGCATCACTGACAGAAAGTACTGAATGCAGTACCTTGCTGAACACAGCACAATAGGGATAAAATTAGCAATTCTGATTAATCAGTAGGTGGGAATATTTGAGCTACTTCCTTTACCCTTTTGTCTGCTCTAAAGAAGTTCCCCTTTCTGACTTCTTCATTCTAGTTTCTGCTTCCTGACTTTTTCATTCTTGTCTCTGCTTCTATTTGTGTTTATCAATAAATACCTGTAATAACTGGGGGTCAGGGCTGTCTCATGAAACCTGAAAAGGGGATTTTGAGGCAGTCTCCCCTAGGTACCTTGGTGCATGCCATGTGGTCTTCGAGAAGTCATTGTTTCTGTAACAATTATTATTCTATTCTTTTCTTTTCCAATTACAATTGACATTCAATATTATATTAGTTTCAGCTGTATAGCATAGATATTAGACATTTATATAGCACCAAGTGGTCCCCCAGATAAATCTAGTACCTCCCAATACCATACATAGTTATTGCAATATTATTGACTATATATGTATATTTTAAAATTTATTAATTGATTTTAGGGAGAGAGGAAGAGATAAAAAGACAGAAACATTGATCTGTTTCTGTATGTGTCCTAACCAGGGATTGAACCACCAACCTTCACATATGGGGGATGATGCTCTAACCAACTGAGCTATCTGGTCAGGGCTTGACTATATTCACTTTTCTTCCTTCTTCTTTTCCAAGTAAGAGGAGGGGAGATAGAGTGACAGACTCCCGCATGTGCCCCAACAGGGATCCGTTCAGCAACCCCTGTCTGGGGATGCCGCTCTGCCCATCTGGGGCCATTCTCACAAACGAGTTATTTTTAGCACCTGGGTGAGGCTCCATGGAGCCATCCTCAGTGCCCAGGGCTGATAAACTTGAATCAATTAAGCCATCTCTGTGGGAGGGGTAGGGAAAGGGGAGGGATGGAGAAGCAGATAGTTGCTTCTCCTGTGTGCCCTGATTGGATTGAACCTGAGATGTCTACATGCTGGGCCAACACTCTACCACTGAGCCAACTGGCGAGGGCCCTGACTGTATTTTCTATGCTGTACTTTATATCTCCATGGCTCTTTTGTAACGGCCACTTTGTACTTCTTAATCCTTTCATCTTTTATACCCAGGTGTTATTATTAGTTTTTATAAATATTTACTGTTGGAATCCATGGGAGTCCAAAAGACCAGAGTAACAGGCTTTATTGAAAGGAAGAAAGGAACCCTGCCGGGCACTTCTCCTGGGGGAGAAGAGCACCCGTTACAGACTAGGGGCGAGTTATATAGTGTTTGGGAGAGCCTGAGGGGATACTGAGGCAAAAGTCCTGGTATATCCGGAATGCTCCTCCTTGGGGGGCTTCGAGCATGTGGGTGTTGAATCAAAAGTCCTGGTATGTCCGGAGCCCCTCCTTGGGGCGGGTTGTCAATTTTTTGGAATTCCTCTATCTCAGGGTCAATAGTCCAGTAAGGGTGAGGTCTGACAGATAAGTGGAACATCAAGAGGGCAGTTTGGAATTCACGTATCTATCATTTACTAACTGTGTGATATCCCATTATAATGTGTTGTTCAATAACCCATGTAATTATCTCATTGATAATTTAGTTAACTAAATATCAGGAAGTTCCCACAGTGGAACTTTCTGATAATTTTAAATGGATGAGAGTTAAGTATAAAGAAATGGCCAATGGAATAACTATTAGGCTTTCACAGTACTTCTCTTTTTGTCCCCTAAAAACACCCTTAAAATCCCTAATAACAATTGAGAAATTTAACTTTAGCTATTCACAATAACTTGACAACAGAGAAGACTCTCAATTGGCCTTATCAAATATTAGTCCTTCATGCTGCTTGATCACAAAAGGCTGCATACAACTCCCATTTCATAGTGAGAATGTATTTTCCTGTGGAAACCATTTTATCAAAATGCCTCCTAAGAGGATTGAGAGAAGACCTTAAATGCTAATGTGTAGTCCTTAAGAAAGGTCCAAAGAGTGAAAAAGCATTAGAAACAAAATGAAGATATCAGGTCAGATTACAGATTTCTTGTCATAGGAAAAGCTAGTGAAAGAAATAAGTGACATGATTTGATAGCACGTTGATAGCTTTCTAAAGATAGAGCAAAGAATAATGGGCAAAGCCAATAAAGGAAAAAGAGAAAGAGAGAGAGTAGTACCTAAAATCATTCTATTCCAGGGCAATTATTTGGTTGATGTTCCTTTTTAATATAAACTTCTAGGTTATTAAAATTTGGAGATAGCTTAGACAGAGTATCACATTTGCTCCCTAAAAGATTTTCATTTTTAAAAAGCACAATAGCAAGTATTGATAGCAGGAAAGAAAAAAGCAGCCCTAACAGAGCAGGAAGTTCATCCTGAGTTTTTCTGAATTGTGACAGAAGCACCCGTGGGGATGAACCAGGGCTATGAGATGAGGAAAAGCTCTCTCTCTTTCTCTGTTGGTTATAGGAACAAAGAAGTGAGAATAGCAGTGCTGGGTAAAAGGAGCAAGTGTTTTTACAGAGAAAAGTTTCACTATATATTCAGTGTCGAGGTAATATTTGTCTTTGATAATCATGTGTTAAATACCTTTATAATGGTAACATTTGACATTAAACAGGAGAGAAAGAAATAGGATGAAAAATACAAATGTGAAAGGCATAATATCCAGTTTAAATTTTCTGCTAGTGTTATAATCTTAAATAAGTGTGCCTAGGGAATATTTGGTTTTGGAAAATTAATAACATACTGACAGAATGGAAAAAAGAATTCAAATCATAGATCTGATAAAGGACTTGTGTCCAGAATATACAAAGTACGCTTATAACTCAACAATGAAAAGATCAATAACTCCATTTAAAAAGGGATTTGAATAGATATTTCTCTGAGGGTGATACACAAATGGCAAAGAGCTACACGCAGAGATGTTTCAACATCATTATGATTAGGAAAATGAGAATCAAAACCATAATGAGATAGCAGTTCATACTCACTAGGGTTGCTATAATTTTTTAAATGGGCAATAACAAGTGCTCATGAGGATATCTAGAAATTGAACCCTGCATGCATTGCCACTGGGTTGTAAAAGAATGAAGCCACTTTGGAAGACAGATTGGCAGTTCCTCAAAATGTTAAACATAAAGTTACCATGTGACCCAGCAATTTCACTGCTAAGTAGAAATGCAGTGAACACTGTATCTGCACTAATACTGGTACACAAATGTTCATAACACCATTATTCATAATAGTAAAAAAGTGGAGCCTGACCAGGCGGTGGCGCAGTGGATGGAGAGTCGGACTGGGATGCGGAAGACCCAAGTTTGAGACCCCGAGGTCGCCAACTCGAGCGCGGGCTCATCTGGTTTGAGCAAAAGCCCACCAACTTGAACCCAAGGTCGCTGGCTCCAGCAAGGGGTTACTCGGTCTGCTGAAGGCCCGCGGTCAAGGCACATATGAGAGAGCAATCAATGAACAACTAAGGTGTTGCAACGCGTAATGAAAAACTAATGATTGATGCTTCTCGTCTCTCTTCGTTCCTGTCTGTCTGTCCCTGTCTATCCTTCTCTCTGACTCACTCTGTCTCTGTAAAAAAATAAATAAATAAATAAAATAAAAAAAAAAGTGGACACACCCAAATGTCCACCAATTGACAAATAGATAAATAAAATCAGCTATATTTATACAATAGAATATTATTGGGATGAAAAATAGAATGAAATACTGATCCATGTTGCAACACAGGTGAGCCTTGAAAACATTGTTAAGTAATGCCACTCACAAATGCCATATATTGTATAATTCCATTTATGTGAAATGTTCAGAATAAGATTCATAGAGACAGAAAGTAGACTAGTTGTTGCCAGGGGTTTGGGAGAGGCAATGGGGAAATCTGTTATTGGGTATGGAGATTCTTTTTGGGATGATGAAAATGTTCTGAAATTAGACAGTGGTGAGGCTTGCACAACTTTGTGAATATATTGAAACCCATAAATTGTATATAGTAGAAGTTTGAATTTTATCGTTTGTGAAATATATCTCAAAAACTTAGAAAAAGTGATAAAAATTAAATTTAGACTAATAACAATATCTAAAGAATTGGAGCAGAATATCTAAAGAATTGGAGCAGAGAAAGTATTAAGTTTCTAGACTCACTTAATACTTTTCTTTCTGTTTAAATATTACACATAATTATACTACTTTTGTTTACTTGACTGAATCAAGAAAGTGAAATTGAAGTTATGAAAGTGAAGATAATTACTCTTCCATCTGACCAAGCTTATTTTGGTTTTGCTTTCATTCATTTATTTATTTCCAATTTTATTAATTTTATTACAAATTAGGAAAATGAGACTTATAGTTATTTGTTGAGATAAATAAAATTGTTTACTATTTTTCAATTCTTTTATTTTGAAGTTAAATTTAATGGGCTGACATTGATCAATAAGAGTACATAGGTTTCAGGTGAACATCTCTATAGCATTTGAACTGTTGATTGCTTGTGTGCCCATCACCCAAGGACAAATCATTTTTCATCACTATATATTCATCCCTCTTTACTCCCCTCTCCAACCCCTTTCCCTTTCAGCGCCCTCTCCCTGGTAACCACTTTACTTTTATATATATCCATTAGTGTCTGTTTTATATCCTGTTTTGTGTGAAATTATATATTTCTTAGCTTTTTCTGATTTACTTATTTTACTTAGTATAATATTCTCAAGGTCCATCCCTGTTATGGTAAATGGAAATATTTCATCATTTCTCATGGCTGAATAGTATTCCTTTATATATATGTACCACATCTTCTTTATCCAATCTTCTATCAAAGGACACTTTGATTGTTTCCATGTCTTGGCCAATGTGAATAATGCTGCAATGAACCTAATGGTGAATGTGTATTTATGTACCAAAGTTTTTGTGTATTTTGGGTAGATACCCAGTAGAGGGATCGCTGGGTCAAATATTAGTTCTAATCTTAATTTTTTAAGACTCCACCATACTTTCTTCTATAATGGCTGTGTCAGTTTACATTCCCACCTGCAGTGGATAAGGGTTCCTTTTTCTCCACAGGCTCTCCAACACTTATTAATACCTGTCTTGTTGATAACAGCCAATCTAACAGGTGTGAGGTAGTATCTCATTTGATTTGCATTTCTCCAATAGCTAGTGAAGATGAGCACCTTTTCGTATATATATTTGTTGTTTGTATGTCTTCATGAAAGAAGTGTCCGTTCAGGTCCACTCCCCATTTTTTAATTGGATTGTTTGCTTGTTTGTTGCTGAGCTTTGTGAGTTCTTTATATATTTTTGGTATTAACCCCTTATCAGAGCTGTTGTTTGCAAATGTCATCTCCCGTTTGGTTGGCTGCCTTTTTGTTTCATTGTCAGTTTTTTTTGTTTTTTTGTTTTTGCTGTGCAGAAGCTTTTTAGTTTGATATCATCCCATTCATTAATTTTGCCTTTACTTTTCTTGCCTCTGGGATCAAATTCATAAAATATTCTGTACAGCCAACATCCATAAATTTACTACCTATGTATTCTTCTATGTAATTTATATTGTATTTCAGATCTTATATTTAGGTCTTTGATCCATTTTAAATTAATTTTTGTGCAGGGGGACAAACTGTAGTCAAGTTTCATTCTTTTGCATGTGGCTTTCCAATTTTCCCAGCACCATTTATTGAAGAGGCGTTCTTTTCTCCATTGTATGTTTTTGGCTCCTTTATCAAAGATTATTTGTTCATATATTGTGGGTTTTTTTTCTGGGCTCTCAATTTTGTTCCATTGTTCTGTATGTCTGTTTTTCTGCAAATACTGTTTTGATTATTGTAGCTCTATAGTATAATTTCTTTCTTTTTTTTTTGTGGCAGAGACAGAGAGAGTCAGAGAGAGGGACAGATAGGGACAGACAGACAGGAAGGGAGAGAGATGAGAAACATCAATTCTTTGTTGCGGTTCCTTAGTTGTTCATCGATTGATTTCTCATATGTGCCTTGACTGGGGGATACTGCAGACCGAATGACCCCTTGCTCGAGGCAGCGACCTTAGGCTCAAGCTGGTGAGCCCCGCTCAAAACAGATGAGCCCATGCTCAGGCTGGTGACCTTGGGGGTCTCAAACCTGGATCCTCTGCATCCCTGTCTGACACCCTATCCACTGTGCCACCGCCCAGTCAGGCCACTATAGTATAATTTGAAGTCAAGTAGTGTGATAACTCTGCCTTCATTTTTTCTCAGGATTGTTTTGGCTATTTGGTTTTTTTAAATTTTTTTTTTTATGGCTCCACACAAGCCTGGTGATATTTTGTTCTATTTCTTTAAAATATGACATTGGGATTTTAATAAAAATTGCATTAAGCTTGTATATTGCTTTGGGTAATATGGCCATTTTAACTATATTGATTCTTCCAATCCATGAACACGAAATATTTTTTCCTTTCATTGGGTCTTTTTCTATTTCATTCAATAATGCTTTGTTGTTTTCAGTTTTCAGTATATAGGTTCTTTACATCCTTTGTTAAGTTTATTCCTAGGTATTTAAGTTTTTGTTGCAATTATAAAAGGAATTGTTCAAAACTTTCATTGTTAGCATATTGAAAAGCTGTAGACTTTTGTATATTGATTTTGTATTCTGCAGCTTAACTGTATTGTTTTATTGTGTCTGTGTCTAATAGTATTTCGGGAGAGTCTTTGGGGGTTTCTATATACAGGATCATGTAATCTGTAAAAAGTGATACTTTTACTTCTTTCCTGAAATGGATGCCTTTTATTCTTTTCTCTTGCCTTATTGCTCTGGCTAAGACTTCCAGAACCATGTTAAATAACAGTTCTTGTTTTGTTCCTGATTTTAGAGGAAAAAACATTTCTTTTTTCACTATTTAGTATGATATTGGCTGATTGTTGGTCACAAATGGAATTTATTATGTTGAGGTAATTTCCTTCCATACCATTTTATTGAGTGTTTTAAACATAAATGGATGTTGTATCTTATCAAATACTTTTTCTGCATCTACTGATAGGATCACATGATTTTTTGTCCTTTGTTTTCTTGATGTGGTACATCACATTGATCAAGTTGCTTATGCTGAACCATCCTTGTGCTCCTGGAATGAATCCCACTTCATTGTGATGTATTCTCTTTTTAAGGTATTGTATTTGATTTGCTAGTATTTTGTTTAGGGTTTTTGCATCTGTATTCATTAGAGATATCAGTCTGTAGTTTTCTTTGTGTTGTTCTTGCCAGGTTTTGGTATGAGGATTATGTTGGCCTCATAACATGTGTTAGCAAGTATTGCTTCTTCTTCAGTTTTTTGGAACTCTTTGACAAAGATAGGTACTAAATATTTTTTGAATGTTTGGTAGAATTCACTTGTGTAGCCATCTGATCCTGGGCTTTTATTTTTGGGTATATTTTTGATAGTTGTTTCTAGTATTTCCTCTCTGCTTATTGGTCTATTTAGGTTTTCTATGTTTTTGTGACTCAATCTAGGAAGATTGTATACTTCTGGGAACTTATCCATTTCTTCTAGATTGTTAAATTTGGGAGAAGATAATCTTTCATAGTATTTCTAATATGATCCTTTGTACATCTATGATGTCTGTGGTAATTTCTCGTGTTTCATTTTGAATTTTGTTTATATGTACCCTTGCTCTTTCTTCCTTAGTGAGTTTAGTCAGGGGTTTGTCAATTTTATTGATCTTTTTAAAGAGCCAGCTCTTTGTTATATTTATTTCTTTCTATAGTTTTTTTGTTCTCTATTTCATTTATTTCCGCTCTAATTTTTACAATTTCCTCTCTTCAGCTGAATTTGGGTACCTTTGTTCTTCTTTTTTTAGTTTTTCAGAGGTGATGTTAGGTTGTTTATTTGGGATCTCTCTTGTTTCTTAATTTAAGCCTGTAATGATATAAACTTCTCTCTTATTATGACTTTTGCTGCATCCCATAAGTTTTGATATGTTGGTTGTTGTCATTCTCATTTGTCTGTATATATATTTTGATCTTTGCTTTTATTTTTCCTTTGAGTCAGTCATTTCTTAAAAGTATGTTGTTAAATTTCCACATTTTAGTAGTTTTGTTTACTCTCTTTTTGCTGTTGAATTCTAATATCCAAGCCTTATGTTCAGAAAATATACCTGGTATAATCTCAATCTTCCTGACTTTGTTGATGTTAGTTTTGTGGCCCAACATATGGCCTATCCTTGAGGCTGTTTCATGCACACTGAAAAAGACTGTATAATCTGATGTTTTGGGGTAAAATGTACTGTAAATTACATTATGTTCATTTGGTCTAGTGTGTCATTTAAGGCCAACATTTCTTTATTAATTTTCTGTTGGGAAGATTTATCTAAAGCCATCAATGGTGTGTAGAGATATTCAAGTATGATTGTATTTTTGTCTGTTTCTGTTTTTAGATCATTTAGTAGATGCCTTATATATATATATTTTGGTGCTCCCTGATTTGGTATATATATATTAAGAAGTTTTATGTCTTCTTGATAGTGTCCCCTTTATCATTATAAAAGTTCCATCTTGCCTGACCAGGTGGTGGCATGGTAGATAGAGCATCAGACTGGGATGCAGAGGCCCAGGTTCAAAACCCCAAGGTCACCAGCTTGAGGGTGGGCTCACCAGCTTGAACATGGGGTTGCTGGCTTGAGCATGGGATCATAGACATGACCCCATGGTCGCTGGTTTGAGCCCAAGGTTGCTGGCTTGAGCAAGGGGTCACTGGCTCTGCTGTGGCCCCGCTCCACATCAAGGCATACATGGGAAAGCAATCAATGAATAACTAAGGTGCTGCAATGAAGAACTGAGAGTTCCCATCTCTTTCCCTTCTTGTCTGTCTGTCCCTATCTGCACCTCTCTCTGACTCTGTGTCACACACAAAAAAAGGTCTTTGTCAGTTGTTACTTTTGTTGTCTTGAGGTCAGTATTGTGAGGTATTAGTATAGATACACCTGCTTTACTTTGGGAATATTTGCTTAGAAAATTGTTTGTCAACTTGTAATTTTGAGTCTACTTTTGTTCTTACAGCTTATATGCCTTCTCTTGAAGACAGATATGGTTGGGCTTTAATTTTTGATCCAATCTGCTACTCTGTGCCTCTTTATTGGTGAGTTTATTCTATTTACATTTAGGATAATTATTGATGCTCAAACACTTCCTATAGCCATTTTATATTTTGTTTTCTGGTAGCTTTGTGTCTCTTTCAGTTCTTTTACTTTGTATTTTGTGAGTTGTTTTTGTTTGGTGGTGTTCCATGAGTCTTTATTTTATTTTCTCTTTTTTTAATCTATGTATTTTGGTTTTATTTTTTTTCATGGGTGGTTTCCATTAGGTTATTGAGAAAAAAAGGTTCATATATACAAGAGTCCTTTGTCTTATGTATGCTCCTGCACTCCAGCTCTCTTTGCTACTTCAGATCTTTATCCTCTCTTTTATGTTATTGTTACAGATTATCATTGGTTATATTTTAACCTTGTTGGAGCTTTTACTTGTAGTTTTGTGTTGTTTTGTTCTTTGTATCCAGTAGAATAATCCCCTAGAGCAGGCATGGCCAACATACAGCCCGTGGGCTGGATCCAGCCCGCATAATGAGTTTATACAGCCTGAGATGAAATTTTTAATATTCTCTGCATGATGCACTGTGGAAATGAAATAAGTGGTACTTTTAAATTGTTATACATAAACTACAATAAGCTCAACTTATATTTGTGAACAAGCATTTTCTTTAATGAATTAAATAAAAGTACAATAAGATCAAAATTGAATGACTTACATTTGGAAGTTGTGTTAAGAATAGCTACTATGCCTGACCTGTGGTGGCGCAGTGGATAAAGCGTCAACCTGGAAACACTGAGGTTGCCGGTTCAAAACCCTGGGCTTGCCTGGTCAAGGCACATATGGGAGTTGATGCTTCCTGCTCCTCCCCCTTCTCTCTCTCTCTCTCTCTCACTCACTCTCTCTCCCCTCTCTATAATGAATAAATTTAAAAATCTAGGCCCTGGCCGGTTGGCTCAGCGGTAGAGCGTCGGCCTAGCGTGCGGAGGACCCGGGTTCGATTCCCGGCCAGGGCACATAGGAGAAGCACCCATTTGCTTCTCCACCCCTCCGCCGCGCTTTCCTCTCTGTCTCTCTCTTCCCCTCCCGCAGCCAAGGCTCCATTGGAGCAAAGATGGCCCGGGCACTGGGCATGGCTCTGTGGCCTCTGCCTCAGGCGCTAGAGTGGCTCTGGTCGCAATATGGCGACGCCCAGGATGGGCAGAGCATCGCCCCCTGGGGGGCAGAGCACCGCCCCTGGTGGGCGTGCCGGGTGGATCCCGGTCGGGCGCATGCGGGAGTCTGTCTGACTGTCTCTCCCTGTTTCCAGCTTCAGAAAAATGAAAAAAAAAAAAAAAAAAAAAAAAAAAAAGTTAAAAATCTTAAAAAAAAATTAAAAAAAAAGAATAGCTACTACAAGTATAGAGCCAGATATTAAAAAAATAATAGGCGATGCAAAGCACCTCAACACGTCACGTTAGTTTTTTTGTTAATTTGTTGTACTAAATTACTTATATTTATTCATAAACAAATTACATAACAAAATTTTGTTTACTTAAATGAATCATTTTTGTATTTAACATTTTTTAATTTTAATATTTCGTCTGGCCCTTGAAAAAAGTTTTCTTTCTAATCTGGCCCGGGGGCAAAAACTGTTGGCCACGCCTGCCCTAGAGTATTTCCAGCAGTGGTGGTTTTCTGCGGATAAGTTCCCTCAGCTTCTGTACATTTGGAAAAGTTTTTATTTCTCTTCCATATATATATATATTTTTTTGCATTTTTCTGAAGCTGGAAACAGGGAGAGACAGTCAGACAGACTCCCGCATGCAGCCGACCGGGATCCACCCGGCACGCCCACCGGGGGGCGATGCTCTGCCCACCAGGGGGCGATGCTCTGCCCATCCTGGGCGTCGCCATGTTGCGACCAGAGCCACACCTGAGGCAGAGGCCAAGGAGCCATCCCCAGCGCCCAGGCCATCTTTGCTCCAATGGAGCCTTGGCTGCGGGAGGGGAAGAGAGAGACAGAGAGGAAGGCGCAGCGGAGGGGTGGAGAAGCAAATGGGCGCTTCTCTTGTGTGCCCTGGCTGGGAATCGAACCCCGGTCCTCCGCACGCTAGGCCGACGCTCTACCGCTGAGCCAACCGTCCAGGGCCTTCTCTTCCATATTTGAAGAACAACTTTAATGGATATGGTATTATTGACTGGTAATTCCTCTCTTTCAGTACTTTGAATGTTTTGCTCCTCTTTCATTTGGCTTGTAGAGTTGCTGCTGAGAAGTCTTATGATAACCTTGGCTTTCCTTTATGTGTTAAGTTCTTTTTCCTTGCTGCCTTGACGATTCCTTCTTTGTTATGGATTTTTGACAAATTTATTACAATATTTCTTGGAGAAGGCCTGTATGGGTTGAAGTAACTAGGTGTTCTGTTTGAAGTAACTAGAGTTAGGATTGGAGGATCTAACTTTTTCCATAGGCTTGGGAAGTTCTCATCAATTATTAATATTTTTTGAATAGGCTCTCCATTCCCTTCTCCCTCTCTTCTTCTGAAATACTCATTTTCCTTCCTTCCTTCCTTCCTTCCTTCCTTCCTTCCTTCCTTCCTTCCTTCCTTCCTTCCTTCCTTCCTTCTTTTTTTGCAAGAGAGACAGACAGACAGATAAGAAGGGAGAGAGATGAGAACCATCAAACACATAGTTGTGGCACTTTGGTTTTTCATTGCCTTCTCATATGTGCCTTGACTGGGGGGATGGATCCAGCTAAGCCAGTGACCCCTTGCTCAAGCTAGTGACCGTGGGTTTCAAACATCAACCTTTGAGCTCAAGCCAGTGATCATGGGTTTATATTTATGATCTCACACTTAAGCCGGCAACCTCACACTCAAACTGCTTAGCCTGTGCTCAAGCCAGTGACCTCAGGGTTTCTAACCTAGGTCCTCAGTGTCCAAGGTTGATGCTCCATCCATTCTACCACCACATGGCCAGGATAAAATACCCATTATTTTTATATTGCTCTTTCTGATAGAGTCAGACAATTTTCCTAGAGCTCTCTCATTTTGTTTTTATTTCTTGCATCTCTCTCTTCTTCCCCCTGTATCATCTCGAATTGCCTGTTTTCAATGTCGCTGATTCTCTCCTTTATCTAGCTTGTTTTCACTAAACTTGCTAGTTCCTTTTTTATTCATGTATTGACTACTTCTGATTTTAAAGTTTCAATATCCTGGGTGAGGTATTTATTTTGTTTTCTGAGCTCATTAAGTTGCCTATCAGTTTCTTCTTGCATCTTTTTTTTTTTTTGTATTTTTCTGAAGCTGGAAACGGGGAGAGACAGTCAGACAGACTCCCGCATGCACCCAATCGGGATCCACCTGGAATGCCCACCAGGGGCGACGCTCTGCCCACCAGGGGGCGATGCTCTGCCGCGACCAGAGCCACTCCAGCGCCTGGGGCAGAGGCCAAGGAGCCATCCCCAGCGCCCGGGCCATCTTTGCTCCAATGGAGCCTTGGCTGCAGGAGGGGAAGAGAGAGACAGAGAGGAAGGAGAAGGGGAGGGGTGGAGAAGCAAATGGGTGCTTCTCCTATGTGCCCTGGCTGGGAATCGAACCCGGGTCCCCCGCACACCAGGCCAATGCTCTACTGCTGAGCCAACTGGCCAGGGCCTTTTCTTGCATCTTATTGAGTATTTTCAGAACTTCACATTTGAATTTTCTGTCATTTAACTGTAAGATTTCCATGTCATTAAGATTACTTTCCA
The DNA here is from genome assembly GCF_036850765.1 of Saccopteryx bilineata. NCBI lineage: Eukaryota > Metazoa > Chordata > Mammalia > Chiroptera > Emballonuridae > Saccopteryx > Saccopteryx bilineata. The sequence continues at coordinate 156,137,351 of NC_089494.1, forward strand.
GAGATTTTTAATTTATTTTTTTCTGAACTGCATCTCTTTCTTGGGTATTCATGGTATTTTTTTCTGTCTTGAGGGCTTGTTAAGAAATCAATCAAAATACAACAAAAAATAATAATAAAAGAGATTTAAAATAAATTTAAATTAAAAAAATAAAAAATAAGTGAGAAAGAACACAAGAACAAAATATGAAAACCAAAAAATAGTCAAAAACAAACAAAACAACAACAAAAAACTAAAGAAAAACAAAAAGTTAAAAGAAAAAATTTCTAAGAGAGGTATTTCTATGTTTTCCAGTAGGTGGCACTGAATTACAAGTTTTAGCTCTGTAAAATCCCAGACTGAACTCTGCTGACAAGCTGCTGTCACAAAGGTGGAGATAGGGCTACAGTAGTGAAGGATAGGACTTGTTGTGAGGGCTTTCCTGCTTGAACAATGGTGATCTCAGGCCTCTGGATGCTTCTCCCTGTGTCTCAATAGAACAGGGAAACAGACAATGAGCACCTCTGTTCTTCAGCTGTAGGGTATGTCTCTGCTACTCTTCTTACCCCAGGAGGAGAGGAAGGAGATATTTGGGAGACTGGGGGGTTGCACTTTGTATTTTGTGTCTCTGTTTGAGTGCTGGCTGCTGGCAGACCATGGGAACACTGGTGGTGACCCCATGTTCTGCTACTGTGGTTCAGTATCACACCAAATTCCCCCCAATCTTTCTGCTCCTCTGGGCCTGAGACACAGCCACTCCTGGTTTCTCCTGTCTCCGGAGCCTCAGCAGACAAAAGCCTGGACAATCTAGGCCTCTTCCTTCTCTGGAGGTGACTGACCATCAGAACTTCTTATCTTCCATCCCTGGTTTTTACAATTTCCCCTTTTAGTCGATTGAAGCCCAGTTGGAATCCCTTTGCTGAGTTATAGCTGTTCAATTTGTTGAAATTTCAAGAGGAGAGATCAAAGGTATCTCTCACGTTGCCATTACTCTGACATCATCTCACCTGTTTTTCAATTTTTATTACTGTCTTTCTTTGTGTGTTCTGATAAATTTCAAATCATCCTCTTCCCCATCCCCCCATAACATACCAGTAAAGAAAATTATTGAGGCCTGACCTGTGGTGGCACAGTGGATAAATCATCAACCTGGAATGCTGAGGTCACTGGTTCAAAGCCCTGAGCTTGCCTGGTCAAGGCACATATAGGAGTTGATGCTTCCTGCTCCTCTCCTTTCTCTCTCCCTCTCTCTCCTTCCTTTCTCTCTAAAAATGAATAAATAGAATCTAAAATAAAATTGAAAAGAGTGAATTAAAAAAGAAAAAGAAATAAAATCAACCAGAAAACAAAGACAAATTTTAAGAAAATTATTGGATAGACGTGAAGTGATGGGGTAAGAAAATCATCCATAATCCTGCTATTTTTATAGAACTTTTTTTACATTTAACCCTGATTTACCTTTCCATGTGTATATTTTTATATGCCACAGAATTTTAGTTGTGTATTTTGCTTCAATTAACATTCTGTCAGAAATGCTTTGCCTTGTTTTGACCTCAATATCCTGATCATTACAGTAGGCAGAATAATCACCTCTTTCTTTCACAAGGTGTCCATATCTCTATCCTGGAACCTGTAAATGTGTTACTTTATGTAGCAAAAGGAACTTTGTAGATATGGTTAGGTTAAGGCAGTGATTCTCAAAGTGTGCACCAGGGTGCACTGGTGTGCCCTAGAAGATTTCCAGGTCCACCCTATGGTATTCCAGGGAAATATGTGTCTGTTGGGGACCAAAAAACCAACAGGGTTTTTGGAATTTAGATTTTTTGGGGACAGAGGTGTGGGGAATTGGCTGTAAGCTGACAGTCTGCTCAACCCCCGCCTCACTTGCCTGATTAGGTTGCAAAAGGCTGTTAAGCTGTGGTGCTGGATTGTTTACACTACCCCCCATGTTTTCCGGAAGGACTGGAGGCAAGTTTCTTCTATTCTTCGTTTGGTGTAAAGTTAAGATAATATGTACGTGGGGGTTTTCTGCACTTGGTAAAATTCTTGGGTTGCCTTGGAAACATGATCAAGGATCTCATTGATTTGCTAATGGCCCACTTTGCCCTATAAATAAAGCAAGATGCAGTTTTTGGGTGCTCTTTGTTCTTGCCAGCAGCAATTACAGGGCCCTCTCGACCCCGTATTTTCTTAATTCCACATATTTTCTTAATTCTGCACTGTTCCCACTTGAGACCTGGAATTACTAGCTGCACTGATTTGCGGCATGTGCCCAGATCAAAAAATAAATATAGTTACTCTATTATATTATTTCATTATGGAAATACTGCTTTTTTTTGTTAACACATCATTATTATATTTATTATTAACACATCATTATATTATTTTTAGATAAATACACCCAAATAAAATGGATAGATTTCTCAAAAAGTGTGATAGTGAAGAATCTGATTCTGGAAGTGAGCAAAAGTTAAGTGTAAATAAAATAGGACTTGTAGGCTGATGGGCAGAATTTAACTTATAGCATTTTCCATCACTTAACACTGAACAATATGATTGGATTAGAAACCCATTCATGGAAGCTTCAAGTGATTTTGGTTTAATATTAACAGGAGAAGAACTGGCAGCTATATCCACTGATCATGGATTGATGATTAAACATAAGGAATTGTCTCTTGAAGCCTTTTGGATTTCTATAAAAGAAGAATATGTGGCAATATCTAAAAAACTTTGAACAATTTTACTACAATTTTCAACATCCTACTTATGTTAATTAGGATTTTCTACCTTCAACACAATTAAGAGTAAAAAGAGAGGAATTCTTCAATGTATTGACAAGGAAATGAGAGTTTGCCTTTCAAATATATGCCTAAACATTGAAGAAATCACTAGGACATATCAGGCTCATGTTTCTCATAAACACAAGAATGAAAAAATTAACACATTCATGCCAGGACCTGCCAAATTTACTAAATCTTACTAAGAATGTATCTATTGATATATATATAAAAAGATAACTTTTTTATCGTTTTTTTATTTTTTAACCCCTCTTTTTTACAAATTCTAAAAAACATTACTCAAAAAATGTAACATAAAATGTTTTTTAATGTCAGAATAAATTTAGTTTTGTCGTATTTATTTTGTTTAATTACCATAAAAGCACACTTGGACTTTATATATTTTTTCTTTAATATTTGACTTAATTATTATAACATATTTCTCAGAAATTTGTATATAGTGTGCCTACAACTATTTGTAAGATTTTAAATGTGCCCTGACTTGAAAAAGTTTGAGAACCACTGGGTTAAGGTATTTTGAAATGGGAAGATTATCCTGCAATATCCTAGGTTACTTGGGTGGATGTGATATAATTGTGATGGTCCTTACTAAGGAAAGGAGGTGGGAGAATTTGAGAAGGAAACATGACCACAGAAGTAGGGAACAGATGACAAAAACGAAGAACTGAGGAATGTGGGTGGCCTGTAAAAGCTAGAAAAGACAAGGAAACATTCTTTCCTGGAGCCTCCATTTTGGACATCTGACTTTCAGAGCTGAAGGTAAGAAATAGATTTTGTTTGAAGCTATTCAGTTTGTGATAACTTGTTACAGTAGTGATAGGGAACTAACACAATCATTTAAATTTTTTTATATGTTTTTATATGTTTTTGTCATAATGGACTGTAGTTTCAGAAAATAATTTTCTTGTGTCAAAATAGCAAACGTTCTAAAACAGCAATTGAGTCAATGTTGCCAGATCTGCACGTGGAGTTTGGTCCATAGCTTCAGAGTGTGACCAAGTTCCAAGAGGCTGGCTGTCGGGGGAGCCTGGTGGCATGTCCACTGTCACTATTGTTCTATTCTACTCTCCAGGGAGGCTTGACACTGAACGGTATTATGAAGCACTTACCCCCACTACTACATGAAAATCCTTCCTTGCTGTCTCAGGTAATATGCAGATAGACAGTCATTGGCCCCAAGTCCAGAGACCATATTTTCTCAACCACAATTGGGGCACAGCATATTTGAAATCTGGACTTTGGGGAAATCTGAAACCTAAGGCTCATCAACTGATCATTTTTAATCTCCTTAGTTGATGGATAATAATGTGAACATTGCAGAGGGCAGAGCTTCTTGTTTTTGCCTTTATGATTAATAACCGTGTAACAATGCCAAACACTTTCTTGTTGAAAGACTGGATGTTTCCATTTTGTCTTTGCAGTTAGCCTTATCCCTGACAGATGGAAGCACAGCAGCAGTTGCACTGGATGGCCACTCAGAGAAGCAATAAAAAAGCAGGGAGCAGTGATTAAGATCCCAACTTTGGAAGGCCTGAAGCTTCCTAGAATTCAGCTTTTACAGGGAAAAAATTTCATGGAACAAATGTTCCATTAAATTATTTAACCTGGTGGGCAAGATAAGCTATGTTAGGCTACATGAGCTATAAACTGTGATAATAGGGTACACATTTTCCAATTCCACTTAGTTAGTCTGACACATATGTGGTAGTCTAGACTATTGTCAATATGCTTCATGGTGATTAGGGAAAATGTCAGTTAGTTCACATGAATGACTAATTAGTATTATTTATACAAAGAGTCCATTTTAAACACTGTTTTCCTCTTTTCATTTTGAATTCTCCAATATTTGAATCACTGTGTACTCCAATTCCATGCTCCATTTTCTGTCCAAATGATCATATGTACCACTCTGCAGAGCAATGGTCTTGAGTTCCCCCAACAGTTGGCTTGCACTGTCTGTCACATAGGGCACTGACACTTTAATTTTGTGGTCCTCTCCGCAGTATTCTTCCAACTCCCTGTACCAAATATTCTGGGCAGTGAAACTGTGCTAAGGATCTTTGATTTACTCTCCAATGCCTTGGTGGTTGGGAATGTCAGGGGAAACTGAGGCTACAGGACATGGGAAGGCCCTATAAAAATGTTCTCCGAAGTTCAGCAGCACGCCAAGGGCAGAGCAGTGGGAGCAACCACCCCCAAAAACAGGCGGTAAGAGGATGCACTCTCTGTAGAGAAGCGGAAAACAAAAATAAACGGACTAAAAAAAAGGTTTGACTATTTATTTTCACCATGGAAGGGCAATTCTAAACACTGCCGTTGATTTACTGGTAAAATACTACTCCCCTCCAAAGATCTTTCATTGGTCTAGGTTCTAAGCAATTGCTGTGGCTTATTGTTGAGTTTTAATGCGAGATAGCTATGCTTCAAGTAAGGATATTTTAACTTCAGATTTTAAAATATTCATTGGGTTCTACAAAAAGTTAATCTGGAGAATGCCCAGCTGCCCTGGCCGGATAGCTCAGTTGGTTAGAGCATCATTCCTAAGCACAGAGGTTGCCGGTTTGATTGTTGGTCAGGGCACATATGGGAACAGCTTGATGTTCCTGTCTCTCTGTCTCCTTCCTCTCTCACTGAAATCATAAATGAAATTAAAGAGAGAGAGAGAGAGAGAGAGAGAGAGAGAGAGAGAGAGAGAGAAAATGCCCAGTTATATAACTGCCCCAGATGCACATGGAACCAACTACACGTGTTTATTTTGAGAGTAATTTTGTCATCTTTCAGAACTTCTGGGTCTCATTTTAGATGTAGTCTATGTGTCCAAACCCTGGGATACTACATATTCTTGCATTTAAACAGTAAATTAAAAAAAAAAAAGAATGATTGGACACTGATTATAAAGACAAAGGCACAGAAATTGAATTCCTTCAATCTTCCATTTTATTTGACCTGTAAGGAGATTTAATTTTCTTTAAAATTTCTTGACTGCAGGAACATATGAAAGCTGCTAGATGTACCTAGAACTCAAATTCCTGGGTCATTGAGTGACTTGATGTTTAACTTTATTAGAAATTGCCAAACTGATTTTGCAAGGAGATTATACCGTTTTAAACTTTTATCAACAGTATAATTTCACCCTCTCCCCAAATCTGCTGGAATCACATTGATAAAGATTTAATTTAGGGAGAACTGACATCTTAGTGATACTAAGGCTTCCATTTTATGAAAATTGTATATCTCACATTTATTAAGTCTCATTTTGTTTATTTTGGTAAAGATTTAGAATTGTCAGTTTTGAGGTCTTAACACCTCTTTTATTAAATTTACTCAAAAGTACTTATGTCACTTGATGCTATTATAAATGGTAACTTTTAAAAATTTGTTGCTGGTATATAGAGGTACAATTGATTTTTTCGTGTTGATCTTGCATCCCTTAATTACATTAAATTCAATTAGTCCTAGCAATTTATTGATTCCTTTGCATTTCTATGTACAAAACCATGTTGTCTGTAAGTACAGTTTTAATTCTCTTTTCCCAGTTGTTACACCTTTTATCTTTCCCTTTGTGTCTTACTGCGCTGGCTGGAACCACTAGTGTAATACTAAATAGAAGTGGTAAGAGTGGACATGGTATTTGCATTCCCAGCTTAGGAAGAGAACGTTTGATAGTCTATCATTGAGAATAATAGTAGCTATAAATTTTGTGCAGAATTTTATCAAATTAAGAAAATTCGCTTCTATTACTGGTTTGCTGGTAGTTTTTCTGTATGACAGTGCTGAAATCTATCAAGAACTTTTTTTTTTTTTTGTATTTTTCTGAAGTTGGAAATGGGGAGGCAGTCAGACAGACTCCTGTATGAGCCCAACCGGGATCCACCGGGCATGCTCACCAGGGGGCGATGCTCTGCCCATCAGGAGCGTTGCTCTGTTGCAATCAGAGCCATTCTAGCACCTGAGGCAGAGGCCACAGAGCCATCCTCAGCACCCGGGCCAACTTTGCTCCAATGGAGCCTTGGCTGCGGGAGGGGAAGAGAGAGACAGAGAGGAAGGAGAGGGGGAGGGGTGGAGAAGCAGATGGGTGCTTCTCCTGTGTGCCCTGGCTGGGAATTGAACCCGAGACTCCTGCATGCCAGGCCGATGCTCTACCACTGAGCCAACCGGCCAAGGCCTATCAAGAACTTTTTACACATCTCCTGGGCTAATCACATAGTTTGTTCTTTTATTCTGTGAATGTGGAGAACTGCACATTTGTTTGCTTTTTGAACGTTAAAACAATTTTGCATTTCTGGAATAAACCTCACTTTCCAGTGAAGTATTATCTTTTACATATATTGCCAAATGATTTGCTTGTATTTCATTAAAGATTTTTGTGTTAGTGTTTATGAGGAATTTAGTGTGTAGTTTTCTTTTCTGGTAATGTCCTTGTTAGGTTTTAGTATCATTCAGTGTTATATTGGCCACATAAGATGAGCTGAGAAATGTTCTATCTTCCTTTATACACTGAAAGAATTTGCGATTATTGTAATTTTTTTCCTAAAAATTTAGTAAAATTTATCAGTGATTTTTGGGCCTGGAGTTTTCTTTGTGGGAAGGTTTTTCTTAAAAAAAAATTTTTTTTAAATTTATTGAGTCTAGAGAAAGAAAGGAAGGGAAAGAGCACAAGAGAGGGACAGAGAGAGACAGTAACATTGATCTGGTCTTATATGTTCCTTGACCAGGGGTCGAACCTACAATCTTTGCTTATTAGGACAATACTCTAACCAACTGAGCTATCTGATCAAGGCTGTGAGAAGATTTTGATTAGGCAGTCCAATTTTTTTCACAGATATTGATCAAGAGTGTCAATTTCTTTTTATGCTATGTTTACACAATTGTATTTTTAAGGAAATTTTCCATTTTTAGAGAATTTCTCATTTATTGAGGAAAGTTTTATAATGTCCTCTTAGCCTGACCAGTGGTGACATGGATAGAGCATTGACCTGGGACACTGAGGTCACAGTTTCAAAACCTCAAGGATGCCCGTTTGAGTGTGAAATTGTCAACTGGAGCACAGGCTGACCAGCTTGAGTGTGGGGTCACCGGTTTGAGCGTTGGATCATAGACATGACCCCGTGGTCGCTGGCTTGAGTCAAGAAGTCACTGGATTGAAGACCAAGGTTGAGCCAAATGTCACTGGCTTGGTCAAGGGGTCATTAGCTTGACTGGAGCCCCCTAGTCAAGGCACATATGAGAAAGCAATTAATGAACAACTAAAGTGTCACACCTATGAGTTGATGCTTCTCATCTCTCTCCCTTCTTCTCTTTTTCTCTCAATAAAGAATAATGGAATCTAATAAAAGTTTTAGAACTAAAAAATATAATATCTAAAATGACAAATTCACTGGGAAAGCTTAAAGACACACATAAACAGTACAAAAGAAAGGATAAATGTTTTTGAACAGGTAAATAGAAATTATTCAATCAAAAGCACAATGAAAAAACAGGAGATCATCAGAGACTCATGGAATGACATCAAACAGTGTTAACAGGTGTGTAATTGGAGAAGAGACCACACTTGTGGTCTGAAAGAAAAATGTAGAATTGATGCATAACAACACCTCTGTCCAAGAATTGAGGATTTGAGAAGTTGTGGAAATTTCTGTGCACCAAGGCTATAAAGGATGATTTACAGTTATCTTTATTTTGGGTGGAAATAAAACTATGTTAGGCAGGGGAAATAGAATGTAAAAAGCTTCTGAAGCAAGAAAGAGCTCAAAGCATTTGGGCTGAAAGAGGTCTTTGTGTCTAAAGCCAAGTCCAGGGGGCCATGCAGACCAAGCAGCCTTTGTTGACAATTTGGGAAGTTTTCCTAAAACAAATATTATAGAAAGTTCCTAAAGGTTTTAGGCAGAGTGGTGCTGTGATTGGATGTGTCATTGAGAAGCTCACTCTGGACACTCTATGAAAATTAGAATAGGTAGGGTTGGGCCTGGCAGTGAGGAGATGGTTCAGAGGTTACTCCAGAAGGGGAGAGGGGATGGATGTAGGGTGGTGGTGGTGATGGTCAGCAGTGGATACTTTCAAGAAATATTAAAGAGACATAACTGGCAGACTTGGATGTGGATGAGAGAAAGGGAGAAATAAAAACATCACTACCAATTTTCTGGGATAACTATTCAATAACTGGGTGAATGGTGTTGCCTTTTATTGGGAGAGGGTACACTGGGGGATTAGTCACCTGAAGGGCGAAGATTTTGAGTTCACTCTGGGCTCAGGATATCAGTGGAACCTCCAAATGCTATAATATCAATTAGACTGGAATAAAGGAAGCCATCTGGACTATTGGTATATAGCTGCTTTGGTTTTGACTCAATCTGGGCAAACTCTTATTCTACAATGAAAAGTATCACTTCCAGAACTCCACTTGCTTTTCCACTCAGTCTACAAGTGGATTTTGGAAGAGAGGAACTGATGACACTGGAAAGGGGTGCAATGAAGGTGAGGAAAGACCAAAAGTGTTCTGAGTGTATCAACTGTATATTCAAACAGGATAGTAGCAGCTGCCTACTTTCCTAGATGGTTCAGGTCCAGTATCTCAGATCTAGGAAATAATATGGAGGCAGAAATAGTCTTTCTGTATTCTATTCAGTAGCTCAGTTCATTTTGTTTATAATTTCATTGGACTTACATTAAGTAGAAATGATCCCCAATACTAAGTTTCATGGGCATATTGGGTTTCTTTTTTTCTATTGTTGCATAGAACATTTTTTAAAATTTTTATTTAGAAATTTATTTTATTATTATTTTTTTAATCTTATTTTTATTAATTTTAATGCAGTGACATTGATAAATCAGGGTACATATGTTCCGAGAAAACATCTCCAGATTATTTTGACCTTTGATTATGCTGCATACCCCTCACTCAAAGTCAAATCGTCCTCCGTCACCTTCTATCTGGTTTTCTTTGTGCCCCTCCCCTCCCCCACCCCCTCCCTCTCCTTCCTCGCTCCTTCCCCACCCCTCCAGCCCACTCCCTGTTACCATCACATTCTTGTTCATGTCTCTGAGTCTCATTTTTATGTCCCATCTATGCATTGGTTCATATAGTTCTTAGTTTTTTTCTGATTTACCTATTTCACTCCGTATAATGTTATCAAGGTCCATCCATGTTATTGTAAATGATCCGATGTCATCATTTCTTATGGCTGAGTAGTATTCCATAGTATATATATATACACCAAAGCTTTTTAATCCACTCATCCTCTGACAGACACTTGGACTGTTTCCAGATCTTCGCTATTGTGAACAATGCTGCTATAAACATGGGGGTGCATTTCTCCTTCTGGAACCATTCTATGGTGTTCTTGGGGTATATTCCTAAAAGTGGGATGGCGTTCATCAACAAAACAACACAGAATAAGTGCTGGCGAGGATGTGGAGAAAAGAAATTTAAATTTAACAGAGTGACATTGATCCATAAGAGTACATAGGTTTCAAAAGTAAACATTTCTATAGCATTTGAACGTTGATTATGTTGTATACCCATCATGCAAAGTCAAATAATTTTGTCACTTTATATTTGTTCCTCTTTACAGCCTTTTCCCCCACCCTCTCATCCTGGTCCCCCTCCCCCACATCCGCTTATGCCTGGTAACTACTTCACTTTTATCTTTGTCTCATTTTTATTTCCCACCTATTTGTGAAATCATATAGTTCTTAACTTTTTCTGACTTACTTATTTCACTCACTCAACAACAAGATCCATCCATGTTGTTGTAAATGGCAATATGTCATCATTTCTTATGGTTGCGTAGTATTCCATTGTGTATATGTATCACATCTTCTTTATCCAATCCTCTATTGAAGGGCATTTTGGCTGTTACCATGTCTTGGCAACCGTGAACAATTCTGCGATGAACATGATGATGCATGTGTCCTTACCTACCAATGGTTTTGAATTTGGGGGGTAGATACCCAGTAAAGGGATTGCTGGGTCATATGGTAGTTCTATTCTTAGTTATTTTAGGAACCACCATACCATTTCTTCCATAATGGTTCTACTAATTTGCATTCCCACCAGCAGTGAATGAGGGTTCCTTTTTCTCCACAGTCTCTTCAATACTTGTTATTACCTGTCTTGTTGATGATAGCAAATCTAAGAGGTGTGAGGTGATATCTCATTGTAGTTTTGATTTGCATTTCTCCAATAGCTAGTGAAGGTAAGCATCTTTTCATATATCTGTTGGCCATTTGTATGTCTTCTTGGAAGAAGTGTCTGTTCAGGTTCTCTCTCCATTTTTTAATTGGATTGTTTGTTGTTGAGTTTTGTGAATTCTTTATATATTTTGGATATTAACCCTTTATCAGAGCTGTTCTTTGCAAATATCACTTCCCATTAGTTTGGCTGTCTGTTTTGTTGTCAGTTTCTTTTGCTGTGCTGAAGCTTTTTAGTTTGATATAGTACCATTTATTATTTTTGTCTTTAATTTCCTTGCCTTTGGGGTCAAATTCATAAATTGTTCTCTACGCCCAAGGTCCATGAGTTTAGTACCTATGTCTTCTATGTAATTTATTGTTTCAGATCTTATATTTAGGTCTTTGGTCCATTTTGAATTAATTTTTTGTGCAGGAGGACAAACTGTAGTCAAGTTTCATTGTTTTGCATGTCACTTTCCAGTTTTCCCAGCACCATTTACTAAAGAGACTTTTCTTTCTTTCATTGCGTGTTTTTGACTCCTTTGTCAAAGGTGATTTGCCCATATATATGTGGTTTTATTTCTGGGTTCTTGATTCTGTTCCATGGGGCTATATGTATGTTTTTCTGCCAATACCACGCTCTTTTGATTATCATGGCTCTATAGTATAATCTGAAGTCAGATAGTGTGATATCTCCAGCTTCATTCTTTTGTCTCAGGATTGCTTTGGCTATTCAGGGTTTTTTTTTTTTTTTTATGGTTACATACAAGCCTGGTAACTTTTTGTTGTATTTCTTTTAAAAATGGCATTGGGATTTTTATGGCGATTGCATTAAATTAGTATATTTCTTTGGGTAATATGGTCATTTTAACTATGTTGATTCTTCCAATCCATGAACATAAAATATTTTTTATATTTCATTGTCTTTTCCAATTTCTTTCAATAATGTTTTGTAGTTTTCAGTATATAGGTCCTTTATGTCCTTTGTTAAATTTATTCCTAAGTATTTTATTTTTTTGTTGCAATTGTAAAAGCAATTTTTTTTTTAGTTCATTTTCTTAAGTTTCATTGTTGGCATATAGGAAAGCAATAGACTTCTGTGTATTGATTTTTTTGTCCTGCAACTTTACTGTACTGGTTTATTGTTTTTAATAGTTTTTTGGTGGAGTCTGGGGTTCAGCATAGAGCATTTTAAGAGAAGTTCAGAAAGCTGAATCAGTAGTTTCCAGATGGTAGTCAAAACCAGTAGTCAAATTTCCTACTTCCTGATTAAAAATAAACAGAACCACAACTTTTTAAATTTTGTTGATTCTGCATAAATGTATTATCATTACTATCTAGTTTAGGGTATTTGTTTTTAAATATAATCAGAAATATATGAAAAAATGATACTTTATTTTCAATAATTTCTTCAAAAATTTAAAGGGAAGGCCCTGGCTTGTTACCTCAGTCAGTTAAGAGCATTGTCCCAAAACAACATAGTTGGGGGTTTGGTCCCTGGTCATGGCACACAGGGGAAGAAACAATGAATGCTCAACTGAGTGGAACGACAAATGAATGCTTCCCTTCCCTCTCTCCTTTATCTTTTTTCCTCTCTCTGTCTCTTTAAAAATTAATCAATAAATAAAATGAATTAAGCCCTGGTTGGATAACTAAGTTGGTAGGAGTGTTGTCCTGAAGCGCAGAAGCTGATAGTTTGATTCCTGGTCACAACACATACAGGAGCAACTCAGTGCTCCTGTTTCTATGTATCTCCATGACTCTCTCTCTCTAAAATAATAACAATAACAATAATAATAATAATAATTAAAGACAAAAAATTAAGAATATAACAACAAAAAGGTAAAATTAAGTACTCAACAATAGCAACAACAAAAGTAAGAACTCAACAAACTCTTTAGTCCTTAAAATTTTTATTTTAATGTATAAATATTTAGCATGAACAAGACTTCTTTTTTATCCCATTAGATAATTCAGGACCCAAAATTTAAAAAAAGTATTTTTCAAAATAAAAATTGAATTCCAATATAACTGACTATTTTTGTTTTATTCCAAATCACTGAATTTAGTATCTTTCTTTTTTTTTATAATTTTTATGAAATGAGAAGCAGGGAGACAGAGAGACAGATTCCCACATGCTCCCAACCGGGATCTACCCGGCATGCCCACTAGGGGGTGATGCTCTGCCCATTTTCGGGCATTGCTCCATTGCAACTGGAGCCATTCTAGCGCCTGAGGCAAAGGTCATAGAGCCATCCTTAGCACCCAGGCCAACTTTGCTTCAATGGAGCCTTGGCTGTGGGAGGATGAAGAGAGAGAGAGATAAAGAGAAAGGAGAAAGAAAAGGGTGGAGAAGCAGATGGGCACTTCTCCTGTGTGCCCTGGCTAGAAATCGAATCCAGGACTTCCACATGCCAGGCTGATGCTCTACCACTGAACCAACATGCCAGGGCAGTATCATATTTTAAAAACAGGTTTTAGTATTTATAGAGCAACAACCAGACTATATATTTACCTAAGGATTTTAAAAGAATTATTACTTAGGTAATTATTCTTTTTGCATATTAAGAGTACTCAATATAGCTTTCAGTCTAATTCATAATTAGTTAATGTCTAATTCAGTTGGTTGGGAGATTGCAAAAGATAACTTAAGGCTAACTTGAATTGCACCAGAGTTTCTTTAACAAAAACACGTCAGACTTGTACTTTATTCATTTTCTTATTGTGCTTGTTTTATGAACTCTTGGAAGAATAGATTTTCATTATAGTATGTAAAGTATTTTGAGGCATTAACAGAACATAAGCACTATTTTGACCAAATGTCAGCTTAGTCTTTTAGTACAAATTCAAAACCATCTTTTATTGTTTTCATTTGGGCTGGCAAATCATTCCTTCCTCTCTTCCCCTTCCCTCCCTCCCTCCCCTCTTTTTCTTTCTTTCTTTCTTTCTTTCTTTCTTCCCCTCCCCCTCCTCTTCCTCCTCCTCCTCCTCCTCCTCCTCCTCCTCCTCCACCTCCTCCTCCTTCTTCTTCTCTCTCTCTCTTTTTCTCTCTTTCTCCTAAGTACCAGGCTCAAAGCATTTTCCCAAAATCTGTAGCTATCAACATGCATGCACATAACACAAGAAGGTGAAGAAAGAAATGGAGTGAGCTGAATGTGCACTAAATATGGAAGAAGCCGGCACTTGTATTCCAAATTGAAATACTGAGTTTATAGCATGGTTTGGGCAGGCCTGGGAGCAGGAGAACTGGCCAGATAGAAAGGGCTCTTTGAAATCACCTAAGTGGCTGAATCAAGTGATTTGCTAACAAAATTCCCAATTTGTTAGGAGTTTTATGATTGAAAAATTTTATGAGTGAAATTAGAAGCCATTAAAAGCAACATTTAAATCCAAATGACTTCACTTAACCAGAGGCCAAATGCTTTCGTGGATCACAGTTGCTAATGTAAATTGCACTCAGAGGTGAGTCAGGAGCCAGAACAGACCTACTGGGGCCCAGTTGTTTCCTGGATGGAGCCAATACCTCTAAGTGAACCAGCTGCTGCACTCAGAACTTCCTGACACTTTGAGCTGTTTTCAAGGGTAGCTGAAAGTGAAGAAAATTTATTCTTGGCTGGATTCACTCCATGGTATTATGTATTCCAGGTTAAAACATAGTATGAGGTCAAATAAGCTTGGGAAACACTGAGTATAAACAAAGTTAAACAAGCCTTTTTGCTACAGGACCTTTTAAAGATTGTAACACATTTATATAAATTGTGAACTTACAAGAGTATTTTCCAAGTTTATTTGTTCAGTGAATCCTTTGTCCTAGAGAATCTCCTAAATGTTTTATTCTGAAAAATGTACTTTGAGGATGACTTTATTAGACTAATCTCTAAATATAAGCTACAGCTGGGACAACAATATAATTTGTTATCCAAAGTGGGAGTCTTTGAGAATACACAAAGAGCTCTTAATAATTATTCTTGAGAGTGGACCCCAATATTTAAAGCCCTGAAAGAGAGGAACTTTCAGCCAAGAATACTATACCCATCAAAGCTATCCTTCAAGTATGAAGGAGATATAAAAACATTCACAAATACAGAAAAGATGAGAGAATTTATCAACAGAAAGCCCCCACTCCAGGAAATACTAAAGGGGGTTTTCCAACCAGATTCAAAGAACAAAAGAAAACAACACCACAAGTAACAGCTCCACCAAGAACACAATAAAACCAAACTTAAACTGTGACAACAAAGGAAAAAAAGGGGGGAGAGGATGGAGATTAACAGTAGCAAAGGATGATGAAGTGCAGAAATACTTATAAGATAGGGTACTACAATGAATATGGTAGGTACCCTTTTCATTACTTAATGGTAACCACCCTTAAAAAAACCACCACAAAAACACTTGACTTAAAAAAGGTAGCAACAGAGGAAAGAAGTATGGAACACACACAAACAAAAACAAATGATAGAAAAACAAAAGAGAAGAATCAAACTAGATACAAAACTAACAGAAAGCAATTTATAAAATGGCAGTAGGGAACCCACAAGTGTCAATAATTACACTAAATGTAAATGGATTAAACTTACCAATAAAAAGACACAGAGTAGCAGAATGGATTAAAAAAGAAAATCCAACTATATGCTGCCTACAAGAAACACATCTAAGCAACAAGGATAAAAACAAATTCAAAGTGAAAGGCTGGAAAACAATACTCCAAGCAAACAACACCCAAAAAAAAGCAGGTGTAGCAATACTCATATCTAATAATGCTGACTACAAGACAGAAAAAGTACTCAGAGACAAAAATGGTCATTTCATAATGATTAAGGGGAAGTTGAATCAAGAAGACATAACAATCCTTAATATATATGCACCAAACCAAGGAGCACCAAAATATATAAGACAGCTACTTATTGACCTTAAAACAAAAACTAACAAAAACACAATCATACTTGGAAACCTCAATACACCGCTGACAGCTCTAGATCGGTCATCCAAACAGAGAATCAATAAAGATATAGTGGCCTTAAACGAAATACTAGAACACCTGGATATGATAGACATCTACAGGACACTTCATCCCAAAGCGACAGAGTATACATTTTTCTCTAGTGTACATGGAACATTCTCAAGAATTGACCATATGTTGGGCCACAAAGACAATATCAGCAAATTTAGAAAAATTGAAATTGTACCAAGCATATTTTCTGATCATAAAGCCTTGAAACTAGAATTCAACTGCAAAAAAGAGGGGGAAAAACCCACAAAAATGTGGAAACTAAACAACATACTTCTAAAAAATGAATGGGTCAAAGAAGAAATAAGCGCAGAAATCAAAAGATATATACAGACAAATGAAAATGAAAATACGACATATCAGAATCTCTGGGATGCAGCAAAAGCAGTAATAAGAGGAAAGTTCCTATCACTTCAGGCCTATATGAACAAACAAGAGAGAGCCAAAGTAAACCACTTAACTTCACACCTTAAGGAACTAGAAAAAGAAGAACAAAGACAACCCAAAACCAGCCGAAGAAAGGAGATAATAAAAATCAGAGCAGAAATAAATGAAATAGAGAACAGAAAAACTATAGAAAAAATCAATAAAACAAGGAGCTGGTTCTTTGAAAAGATCAACAAAATTGACAAACCCTTGGCAAGACTCACCAAGGAAAAAAGACACAGGACTCAAATAAATAAAATCCAAAATGAAAGAGGAGAGATCACCACAGACATCATAGAAATACAAAGAATTATTGTAGAATACTATGAAAAATTATATGCCACCAAATACAACAACCTAGAAGAAATGGATAAATTCCTAGAACAATACAACCTTCCTAGACTGAGTCATGAAGAAGCAGAAAGCCTAAACAGACCAATCAGCAGGGAGGAAATAGAAAAAACTATTAAAAACCTCCCCAAAAATAAAAGTCCAGGCCCAGACGGTTATACTAGTGAATTCTATCAAACATTCAAAGAAGACTTGGTTCCTATTCTACTCAAAGTCTTCCAAAAAATTGAAGAAGAAGCAATACTTCCAAACACATTTTATGAGGCCAACATAACCCTCATACCAAAACCTGGCAAGGATGGCACAAAGAAAGAAAACTACAGACCAATATCTCTAATGAATACAGATGCTAAAATACTAAACAAAATACTGGCAAACCGAATACAACAACATATTAAAAAAATAATACATCATGATCAAGTGGGATTCATCCCAGAATCTCAAGGATGGTTCAACATACGCAAAACGGTTAACGTAATACACCATATCAACAAAACAAAGAACAAAAACCACATGATCTTATCAATAGATGCAGAAAAGGCTTTTGATAAAATACAACACAATTTTATGTTTAAGACTCTCAACAAAATGGGTATAGAAGGAAAATATCTCAACATGATAAAGGCCATATATGATAAACCATCAGCCAACATCCTATTAAACGGCATAAAACTGAGGACTTTCTACCTTAAATCAGGAACAAGACAGGGTTGTCCACTCTCTCCACTCTTATTCAACGTGGTGCTAGAAGTTCTGGCCAGAGCAATCAGACAAGACAAAGAAATAAAAGGCATCCATATCGGAAAAGAAGAAGTAAAGGTATCACTTTTTGCTGATGATATGATCCTATACATCGAAAACCCGAAGGACTCCACAAAAAGATTATTAGAAACAATAAACCAATACAGTAAGGTCGCAGGATACAAAATTAACATACAAAAGTCCATAGCCTTTCTATATGCCAACAATGAAATATTAGAAAACGAACTCAAAAAAATAATCCCCTTCACGATTGCAAGAAAAAAAATAAAATACCTAGGAATAAACATAACAAAGAACGTAAAGGACCTATATAATGAAAATTACAAAGCATTGTTAAGGGAAATCGAAAAAGATACAATGAGATGGAAAAATATTCCTTGTTCTTGGATAGGAAGAATAAATATAATCAAAATGGCCATATTACCCAAAGCAATATACAAATTTAATGCAATTCCCATCAAAATCCCTATGAGATTTTTTAAAGAAATGGAACAAAAAATCATCAGATTTATATGGAACTATAAAAAACCCCAAATAGCCAAAACAATCCTAAGGAAAAAGAATGAAGCTGGGGGCATTACAATACCTGACTTTAAACTATATTATAGGGCCACGATAATCAAAACAGCATGGTATTGGCAAAAAAATAGACACTCAGACCAATGGAACAGAATAGAAAGCCCAGAAATAAAACCACATATATATGGTCAAATAATCTTTGATAAAGGGGCCAACAACACACAATGGAGAAAAGAAAGCCTCTTCAACAAATGGTGTTGGGAAAACTGGAAAGCCACATGCAAAAGAATGAAACTCGACTACAGCCTGTCCCCGTGTACTAAAATTAATTCAAAATGGATCAAAGACCTAAATATAAGACCTGAAACAATAAAGTACATAGAAGAAGACATAGGTACTAAAATCATGGACCTGGGTTTTAAAGAACATTTTATGAACTTGACTCCAATGGCAAGAGAAGTGAAGGCAAAGATAAATGAATGGGACTACATCAGAATTAAAAGTTTTTGCTCAGCAAGAGAAATTGATATCAAAATAAACAGACAGCCAACTATATGGGAACTGATATTTTCAAACGACAGCTCAGATAAGGGCCTAATATCCAAAATTTACAAAGAACTCATAAAACTCAACAACAAACAAACAAGCAATCCAATAAAAAAATGGGAAGAGGACATGAACAGACACTTCTCCCAGGAAGAGATACAAATGGCCAACAGATATATGAAAAGATGCTCAGCTTCATTAGTTATTAGAGAAATGCAAATCAAAACTACAATGAGATACCACCTCACTCCTGTTAGATTAGCTATTATCAACAAGACGGGTAATAGCAAATGTTGGAGAGGCTGTGGAGAAAAAGGAACCCTCATTCACTGTTGGTGGGACTGTAAAGTAGTACAACCATTATGGAGGAAAGTATGGTGGTTCCTCAAAAAACTGCAAATAGAACTACCTTATGACCCAGCAATTCCTCTACTGGGTATATACCCCAAAACCTCAGAAACATTGATACATGAAGACACATGTAGCCCCATGTTCATTGCAGCACTGTTCACAGTGGCCAAGACATGGAAACAACCAAAAAGCCCTTCAATAGAAGACTGGATAAAGAAGATGTGGCACATATACACTATGGAATACTACTCAGCCATAAGAAATGATGACATCAGATCATTTACAGCAAAATGGTGGGATCTTGATAACATTATAAGGAGTGAAATAAGTAAATCAGAAAAAAACAAGAACTACATGATTCCATACATTGGTGGAACATAAAAATGAGACTAAGAGACATGGACAAGAGTGTGGTGGTTACCAAGGGTGGGGGGGGAGGGAGGACATGGGAGGGAGGGAGGGAGAGAGTTAGGGGGAGGGGGAGGGGCACAGAGAACTAGATAGAGGGTGACGGAGGACAATCTGACTTTGGGCGAGGGGTTTGCAACATAATTTGATGACAAAATAACCTAGACATGTTTTCTTTGAATATATGTACCCTGATTTATTAATGTCATCCCATTACCATTAATAAAAATTTATTAAAAAAAAAATAATTATTCTTTACAACAAGTATACTGGGATTGGTTTGGGCAAACCAGGATATAGGATTCCTCCTATACTTCATATAGTATGTTGTAACAATAATTATTATCCTCTGGACATCATAAAAACAGCAGGACAAAATAGGTTAGATTAGTTAAAGTCCTCTGAGAAGTAGGTCCCAACATGAGCTTAGATATGTGTGGGAAAAACAGCTGTATTAGGTTTGCTGGCTAGTTTCGTGGCTGCAAGCACTTTGCACCATTTTGCACGATTAGTGCATGAGCATGTGGCAGAAAGCCAGGTGCGTGTCTCGATGAAAAGCTATGGGTGCTTTCCGTCTGCAGTGATTCTCCCAGATTGCTCTCCCGCCAGCCACTGTGGGGTGCAGTTCCTTTATTTCTTCAACCACACCATGAGGAGCGGTGTTCCTGATCTCTTGTGTTCCACTGTAAAACGCAGGTTTTCCTTTGTATATTCATTTTCCTGTTCCTGTGAGCCTCCAATAATGGGTAATGCCCAATGTTTTCTGGTTCATCTGCCCAAATTCAATGCAAACCTGCCTGGCCTCAACCATCAGCATTATAATAAGCCAGGTATTTTTAAATTTTTATTTTTATTTATTTTTTAAATTATTTGTAATTAAATTTATGAGGGTAACTGGTTAATAACATTATATAATTTTCAGATGTGCAACTTTATAATTTGACACCTGTATACTCCATTGTGTGTTCACTACTGATGCCTAATCTTCCACCATCATCTATATGACCCCCTTTAGCTTTTCTACTCTCCTCCCCTCTGGTAACCACCACTCTGTTGTCTGTATTGATGAGTTTGTTTTTTATTTGTTTGTCTTGTGGTTTATTGGTTGATCCTTCTATGAAGGAAGGAGCAGGGAGAGGTGGGGAGCTTCAGACTGAGAGGCACATCTGACACCTATGAAAGAAGAGAAGGAAGGGAGGAGGAGGATTAGGTAAGAAAAGCCTCAGGTTGCAACATAGTTCTGAGAAGTACTTCATTGGGATCCCCAAGCAAAGGCTGCCCGTGGGAGGAGTCGCACATGGGGTAGGAATGGGCTAGCTCTGGCACCTCTGCTGTGAGAACTCCACACGGGAAGCTTGGCCTCAGTGTGAGCATCTTGCTGGATCCCAAGGGGCAACAGCTAGAAGCTCTCTGCAGCAGGTTCTCTTGAAGGAGATCTGCCAGACTCTTCTTTTGTAAAAAATTAAATATTATATTCTGGATTACCATTATACTTATTTAAGTCCTATTGTTTGGATCTGGAAATTGGGCCTTGGCCGAGGCCTTCAGCCCAATATAGAAGGGTGACATTAAGATTATAATTGGGAAATCCCCTGGCTATTGAAAGATTCCTTTCCCAAGTGGGCATCTAGTGGAAGAGTGGTCAGATTACCCCCCAAAGATGCAGTTCATCAGGAGAGATACAGCTATGAATAAGTGGGGAGGATTCCACCCTGGGATTATCTTTCTTCACATTAAATTATACTAGCATAGATGTGCTGTGTTACAATGGCCACAGCACTGTCATAGCTCCAGGGTTCATGGTTATATGCATGATTCCTGTTCTGGGTAAATGCTAGCAGAAAGAGGGGAAGGCAGAATTTCAGCAGTCTTGAGTTCAAGGCTCAAAGCCTTACATAGCCCTGAGCTCACTGTTGAAATGTGGCCTTCAGAGATTTCAGTGTACTCTTGATGGCGAGTAATTCTGTCTTATCAGAATTGATGACTGGCACAATACATTGCTCTGTTCCCCTTTGAGATTAGTCCTAGGTGAAGGTGGATTTTGACCCAGAGGAGCAAAATGTAGCATTTTTCTGTGATTGTATTCCAAAATTCAAAGAATCTATTGTGATTATGCCTCTGTGACAGTTCATTTTGTCTATCAACTAAGTTAGGCCATGGTACCCAGATAGTTGGTCAAATATCAGTCTAGTTTTTGCTGTGGAGGTCTTTTTTAGATGTGTTTAACATTGAATCAGAAGACTTTGAGTAAAGCATATTATCTTCCATAATGTAGCTGAGCCTTATCCAATCAGTTAAAGAATTTAAGAAAAAAAGACAAAGCCTGACCAGGCAGTGGTGCAGTGGATGGAGTGTCAGCCTGGGATGCTGAGGACCCAGGTTTGAAACCTCAAGGTCATTGGTTTGAGTGTGGGATCATAGACATGATGCCATGGTCAAGGCTTGAGTCCAAGGTCGCTGGCTTGAGCTAAGGGTCACTCACTCTGCTGGAGCCCCCTGGTCAAGGCACTTATGAGAAAGCAATCAATGAATAACTAAGGTGCCAAAAAAAAGAATTGATGCTTCTCATCTCTCTCCCTTCCTGTCTGTCTGTCCCTCTTGCTCTCTCTCTCTCTAAAACAAACAAACAAACAAAAAACCTAAGATCTCCTGGGCCTGGGGAAAAGGAATTTTGCCTCCAGACTGTCTTTGGAACAAGTTGTGAAATCATCTCTTCCCTGGACCTCTAGTATGTTGGCCTGTCTGCAGAACATGGATTTTCCAGCCTCTGGAATCAGGTGAGCCATTCCTTAAAATCAATTTATCTATCTATCTATCTATCTATCTATCTATCTATCTATCTATCTATCAATCATCAATCTATTATCTATCTATCTATCTATCTATCATCTATCATCTATCTATCATCATCTATCTATACACATACATAGACACACACACACATACACATGCCTATTGATTCTGCTTCTCCAGAGAACCCTAATACAATTTCTTATAAGAGAGTAGCCATGATACTCATCATCCTAAATGGTGACTGATTCAAGTAGTTGGTATTTGAAAAGCACTGTTGCCTCTCATACCCGTGTGCCTCATCCTAATCTGTCTACTGTTGGAATCCATGGGAGTCCGAAAGACCAGAACAGGCTTTATTGAAAGGAAGAAAGGAACCCTGCTGGGCACTTCTCGGGGGAGAAGAGCACTAATTACAGACTAGGGGTGAATCATATAGTGTTTGGGAAAGCCTGAGGGGATACTGAGGCAAAGGTTCTGGTATGTTCCTTTTTATGGTTTTAGGATTTCAGCTTTCTGGAATGCCCCTTCTTGGGGCAGGTTGATCAGCTTTCTGGAATTCCTCTGTCTCGGGGGCAATAGTCCAGTAAGGGTGAGGTCTGACAGATAAGTGGAACATCAAGAGGGCAGTTTGGAATCCCTGCATCTATCATTTCTCAACTCTGTGGTTACATAAAAAAGAAAGGCAGTTATTAATTTTATAATATAAGGTGAGGGGTGATGAGGATAAAGAGGAGAATAAATTAGAAAATTACTGCTTCTTCTGGAGAGAACTCAAGAAGGGAACCTTGCCAAGCCAAGTCCCTCATCCAGTTAAGGAGGTCGTCAGTTTCCGTGCTGTGAGGTCTGAATCAGGCGATGTTCTCAGAAAACCTGAGTGAGGAAGTAAAAAAAAAAATTGCGAGGTAATAATATTTAGTTGCTTGCTGCAAGTGCCAAGTGGACAGAGTGACATGGTGATACATGGTCTCCTGGATGAGCCTCATGAGACGTGCTGGTCTGGTTCCTCTCGAATGGGAGGACATGTGGGGATTTTTAGAGACAGGGAACCTATTGGCGTAAGTTTTAGAAGGACTGAGTATGTGTGGTTTAAAAGGAAGGGGGTTTGGAGAGTATTCAGGAGGGAACTTCTCGGCTGAGGGGCAGCTTCTTCCTGCTGTCATCCCTACCTATTTGATATTTCCCTCGTGAAGTTATCCTTGAGGTATTGGGAAATAGGAGTGTAGAAGCATTTGATTGTAGGTAATTCTAGAGATTTCTCTCATCCGGGCCTGTAGGAACTTGATAATGAAGGGGGCAACTATTTGGAGATCAGGACTGCAGAGATAAGGAGGGTTGTATAGCGGGGGGTGGGGGTGGGTGGGTGAAAGTTCTTCCATGATAAAATTAGAGATATTTTTTCCTGGCAGCCCTGGAGAGAGCAGTTAGCTTGAGCTAAAAGAAATGTTTTATGTTCATTTATAGGCTCTTCTTCAGCCAAGAAGACCCAGCGATCTTGTCCCCTTACTATGTGAAGGGTAAAAAGATTGAGAAGCATTAAGAGGTGAATGCTATTCATTCTAATTTTTCAGGGATATGGGAGAGCTTTAGGGTTAGGGGTCCTGTAGGGGCTGAAAGGTAGGATTTAGGAGGTTTGTTGATATAGGGTTTCAGATTTTTCTGTTTCACGAGGGCAGGTTTCAGGGTTGGTGTGTAGGGTTAGGTAGATTTTTCCAATTTTCTGATTGGTGAAGGTCTGCATGTGGTTCTGTAAGAAACTAGTGAACAAATGTAAGAGGCAGGATTTTAAAGTTATAAAAATAAATAGGAGAGTGAGTGGACTAATGAAAGGCAATAGTCAAGACACCCAGTTTGTGTGAAACCACTGATTCCATGTTTACGAATTCACTAGGCTTCAGAGAGAGAGAGAGAGTAGGAATAAGACAGGGAAGTGGCCAGTCCCCCTGGCCCTAGACCTACTTCTGTAGAGATTCCTAAAGCAATAAGAAGAGAAATTACCTGTACAGCTCGTTTGGTCATTAGATTGATGGGTAGTGTACTAGGAATTGAAAAAGGCTCATGAGGGTGGGATTAGGTTGATATTTGGGTTTAGATAGATTAGGGTACAGGTTTCTGTCTAATTAGTAGGGAGACACATATAGGTGTTGGTCCTACACAAGTAGAAAGCCTTTGATTGGGTGAGGCAGGTTGAGAGGTGAATAGAGAATAGAAGGACAAGGGGTCAGTTTTGTTTCTCTGTTTCTGAGCTACAGATGGTCAGGGTGGAGGAAAGAGATGCCCTTAGCAGCAGAGGGAGTTGTAAGGATCATGGTGTGTGGACCTATCCATGTGAAAGTCAGTCATTGGGTGATGTAATGCTGGAAGCACATCTTGGACAGTCTTTAAACAGTTTGCTGAGTAACCTGTAAATCCTGCAAGTACTTAAGGAAAGGGTGGTTACATTTCTACACTTTGCAGTTAGAGTTTAAGTCCTAGTGACCACTGCTTCTAGTTGGAATTAGCAGCAGGTCCCAGCCTACAATAGGCATAGGGCATTGAGAAAAGAGGAATAAAGGAGATACATTAAATAAAGTAACAAAATCAGACTGTCAATACCCACAGTAAAGATCTTTGAGGGATAAATAAAACAAGTATTCAAGCGAGGTATAGTAGATGGCCCTTGTGTTTCCAAGAAATGAGATCAATTTATCTACTGCTTGGAAAAAATACCTTAGGCTCGTGAACAATGTCCTTGGGCCTTCAGTGGCAATTCCCAGCACACTGGGCAAGGTCAGGTCACAGGTAGCTGGAGCAGGGCTAGAAGAGACTGAACTCTCCCTCCATGGATTAAGGAGGCAGCTTACTTTCTCGTGTCCCTTTTTCTACAGCACAGATGTGTCAACCGGTGGGACCAGGAAGCCTGGCAGGCTTTAGTTCAATGACTTTCTTTCCACTCTGGAGCAGGGCCCTGATAGAATCCTATGAAGCCTTTTAGGGTGCTGGAGCCTTTAAGAGCATATGCCAAAAGCTGGTATTTCCTGACTTCTTTTGGGCCTTATTTGCCTTTTCTGTTACTTCCTTGGTCATTATAGACCTTAAAAGCCATGCTTAAAAGATCTCACTGAGGGGCTTGACTAAGAGCAAAATTGGGAACTCACTGTTTAAAGAAGCCCATTAGACTGAGGAGAGAAAGAATTTGATATGTGGTGGTAGGTGGTTGGAGATTGTGGAGGGTCTGAGTTCAATCTAGGGTGAGACTTCAGGTGGTGGGGGTTAAGGTGATGCCTAGATAGACTATGGACTGAGAATGAAGTTGAGCCTTAGCAGAGAAGACAGTATATCCCTTCATAGTGAGGAAGTTAAGAAGGGTAGCGGTATGTCTCCTTGAGGCAGGCAGGGAGGGGCTGCAGAGGAGTAGGTTATTTACATATTGTAAGAGAGTACTAGTTTTGAGATTGCATGCTGCTAAATCCTGAGCTGGTGTCTGCCCAAACAGGTGTGGGCTGTTTTTGAACCCCTGGGGTAAGACAGTCCACGTAAATTGCTGGGCTGCATTAGTGTCCGGATAAAGGTAAACAGAAAGTAAAAGTCAGGGTGTAGAAGAATGGTAAAGAAGACATTCTTGAGGTCTAGGACCTGTAGAGATTAGGGATGACTGGATGAAGGGGAATTACTGCCTCATTGATTAGGTGTAAGGCTTGTACAAGGCGATAAGCCCCTGAAGGTTTTGTAGGGAGAGTCCATGGGGATGAGTAAGCCTTGATTTAAGAGGTGGGTAATTATTGGTTTAAGGCCTTAGAAGCAGACACAGTTACACATTAAACAAAGACTTCACATATTATGAATTAAGAAATTTAAATGAGCGCGCTTTACTTGTTTCAATTAAAATTATACTAGAGATATTTTCTGACAAACAAAGAGACAAGATGGATTACTTACTCACATAGCTTAATATACAATTCTGCTTTTTAAAGTTTTTCGAGATGGTAGGGAGTTGCCAGCATAGAGGGGAGGAAGAGAGAAGGCAGACAGATGGATAGAGTGAATAGCTGTATGGAAAGAAGGAGGGTCAGAACCTGCAAGAAGAGGAGGAGGAGGGCATAGCTGTAGCGGAAGCTGGTGGGGAGAGGGAAATGGGTAAAATATAGCCGAAGCCAGTGGGGAGGAGTCGAAGAAGAGAGACAGGCACCTCAGCCAGAGCCACAGCTTTTAAGGAGGCAGGAGGGATTTAAGAACACAGTGGAGAAGGGAGGGGCTCCTGGCCAGCAGGGGAGGAGAAAGAGAGTTGGGAGTCTGCGGAGAAGGAAAGATTAGGAGCGGAGGTTTCTCTGGCCAAAAATGGCCTGCGTGTATAACAGAAAGCACAGAAATTAAGGACAGGAGAGAAGGGAGAAGTAAGGAGTCTCTGATGCCCTCCCCATCCGGTGGCAAAGTTGTTAAGATCTCTAAGGATATTGTAATGGTAGTAGAAAGCAACCTGGCTAGGTGCTTAGACTTTCAGGGAAGCCATAGAAGCTAGCCACTCAGAGTAGAAAACTCCCAAACTGTGAACCTCAGAGAGTAGGGTGAGTATCCCAAAAAAGTAGAGGAGTCCCGAAGGAGTAGATGAGTTCCAAAGGAGTAGGACCGAAGGAGTAGTGGAGTAGTCTCTGAGGCCTGAGATTGGGAGGAGCCCATGTTCCGAGGGGAGTCTGGCTGGACGGTTTGGATGGAGAGGAGCCCACAGTAGAGGAGACTGGTGAGAGAAGGGGGCATCCCTGCCTTCATTCACAGTTCTTTTTTTTAAAATTTTTATTAATTTTAATGGGGTGACATCAATAAATCAGGGTACATATGTTCAAAGAAAACATGTCCAGGTTATCTTGTCAATCAATTATGTTGCATACCCATCACTCAAAGTCAAATTGTCCTCTGTCACCTTCTATCTAGTTTACTTTGTGCCCCTCACCCTCCCCCCTCTCTCCCTCTCTTCTCTCCCCCCGTAACCACCATATTCTGGTCCATGTCTCTTAGTCTCATTTTTATATCCCACCTACATATGGAATAATACAGTTCTTGGTTTTTTTCTGATTTACTTATTTCATTCCATATAATGTTATCAAGATCCCATCATTTTGTTGTAAATGATCCGATGTCATCATTTCTTATGGCTGAGTAGTATGCCATAGTGTACATGTGCCACATCTTCTTTATCCAGTCATCTATTGAAGGGCTTTTTGATTGTTTCCATGTCTTGGCCACTGTGAACAATGTTGCAGTGAACATGGGGCTGCATGTGTCTTTACGTATCAATGTTTCTCAGTTTTTGAGGCATATACCCAGTAGAGGGATTGCTGGGTCATAAGGTAGTTCTATTTGCAGTTTTTTGAGGAACCACCATACTTTCTTCCATAAGGGTTGTACTACTTTACATTCCCACCAACAGTGAATGAGGGTTCCTTTTTCTCCACAGCCTCTTCAACATTTACTATTACCTGTCTTGTTAATAATAGCTAATCTAACAGCTGTGAGGTGGTATCTCTTTGCAGTTTTGATTTGCATTTCTCTAATAACTAATGAAGATGAGCATCTTTTCATATATCTGTTGGCCATTTGTATTTCTTCCTGGAAGAAGTGTCTGTTCATGTCACTTCCCCTTTTTTTTTTATTGGATTGCTTATTTGTTGTTGAGTTTTATGAGTTCTTTGTATATTTTGGATATTAGGCCCTTATCTGAGCTGTTGTAAAATATCATTTCCCATTTAGTTGGCTGTCTGTTTATTTTCTTCTCAGTTTCTCTTGCTGAGCAAAAACTTCTTAGTCTGATGTGGTCCCATTCATTTATTGTTGTCTTTACTTCTCTTGCCTTTGGAGTCAAATTCATAAAATGCTCTTTAAAACCAAGGTCCATGAATTTAGAACATATGTCTTCTTCTATGTACTTTATTGTTTCAGGTCTTATATTTAGGTCTTTGATCCATTTTGAATTAATTTTAGTACAAAGGGACAAACTGTAGTCGAGTTTCATTCTTTTGCATGTAGCTTTCCAGTTCTCCCAGCACCATTTGTTGAAGAAGCTTTCTTTTCTCCATTGTGTGTCGTTGGCCCCTTTGTTGAAAATTATTTGACCATATATATGTGGTTTTATTTCTGGACTTTCTATTCTGTTTCATTGGTCTGAATGTCTATTTTTCTGCCAATACCATGCTGTTTTAATTGTTGTGGCTCTATAATATATTCTGAAGTCAGGTATTGTAATACCCCCAGCCTCATTATTTTTCTTTAGGATTGCTTTGGCTATTTGGAGGTTTTTATAGTTTCATATAAATCTGATGATTTTTGTTCCATTTCTTTAAAAAATGTCATTGGAATTTTGATGGGAATTGCATTAAATTTGTATATTGCTTTGGGTAATATGGCCATCTTGATTATATTTATTCTTCCTATCCAAGAACAAGGAATATTTTTCCATGTCATTGTATCTTTTTTGATTTCCCTTAACAATGGTTTGTAGTTTTCATTATATAGGTCCTTTACATTCTTTGTTATGTTTATTCCTAGGTATTTTATTTATGTTTTGTTGCAATCATGAAAGGGATTATTTTTTTGAGTTCGTTCTCTAATGTTTTATTGTTGGCATATAGAAAGGCTATGGACCTTTGTATATTAACTTTGTATCCTGCGACTTACTGAATTGCCTTATTGTTTCTAGTAGTCTTTTTGTAGATTCTTTGGGGCTTTCAATGTATAGGATCATATCATCTGCAAAAAGTGATACCTTTATTTCTTATTTTCCGATATGGATGCCTTTTATTTCTTTGTCTTGTCTGATTGCTCTGGCTAGAACCTCTAGCACCACATTAAATAAGAGTGGAGAGAGTGGACAACACTGTCTTGTTTCTGATTTAAGAAGGAAATCCTTCAGTTTTGTGCCATTTAATATGATGTTAGCTGATGGTTTATCATATATGGCCTTTATCATGTTGAGATCTTTTCCTTCTATACCCATTTTGTTGAGTGTCTTAAACATAAAATTGTACTGTATTTTATCAAATGCCTTTTCTGCATCTATTGATAAGATCATGTGGTTTTTGTTCTTTGTTTTGTTGATATGGTGTATTATGTTAACTGTTTTACGTATGTTGAACCATCCTTGAGATTCTGGAATGAATCCAGCTTGATCATGATGTATTATTTTTTTAATATGTTGTTGTATTTGATTTGCTAGTATTTTGTTTAGTAATTTAGCATCTGTATTCATTAGAGATACTGGTCTGTAGTTTTCTGTTTTTGTGCCATCCTTGCCAGGTTTTAGTATGAAGGTTAGGTTGGCCTCATAAAATGTGTTTGGAAATATTGCTTCTTCTTCAATTTTTGGGAAGACTTTGAGTAGAATAGGAACCAAGCCTGTTTTGAATGTTTGATAGAATTTACTAGTATAACCATCTGGGCCTGGACTTTAATAGTCCAGGGGAAGTTTTTAATAGTTTTTTTCTATTTCTTCCCTGCTAATTGGTCTGTTTAGGCTTTCTGCTTCTTGACTCAGTCTAGGAAGGTTGTATTGTTCTAGGAATTTATCCATTTCTTCTAGGTTATTGAATTTAGTCGCATATAGTTTTTCATAGTATTCTACAATAATTCTTTGTATATCTATTATCATAGATATACATATATATATATCCATGGTGATTTCTCCTCTTTCATTTTGGATTCTGTTTATATGAGTCCTTTCTCTTTTTTCCTTGGTAAGTCTTGCCAAGGGTTTGTCAATTTTGTTGATCTTTTCAAAGAACCAGCTCCTTGTTCTATTAAATTTTTCTATAGTTTTTCTGTTCTCTATTTCATTTATTTCTGCTCTGATTTTTATTATTTCCTTTCTTCAGCTGGTTTTGGGTTGTCTTTGTTCTTCTTTTTGTAGTTCCTTTAGGTGTGAAGTTAAGTGGTTTACTTGGGCTCTCTCTTGTTTGTTCATATATGCCTGAAGTGATATGAACTTCCCTCTTATCACTGTTTTTGCTGCATCCCATAGATTCTGATATGTCATATTGTCATTTTCATTTGTTTGTTTGGATTAAGAAAACTCGGTGTTCTGTTTGCTTCTTGAATTTGAGGCTTTAGTTCTTTCCACAGGCTTAGGATGTTCTCATCTATTATTTGTTTGAATATGTTTTCCATTCCATTCTCTCTCTCTTCTCCCTCTGATATACCTATTATTCTTCTGTTAGTCTTTTTGATGGAGTCAGACAATTCCTATAGGGCTTTGTCATTTTTTAAAATTTTTGAGACTCTTTCTTCTTCTCTGTGTTGTGCCTCAAGTTGCTTGTCTTCTATTTCACTAATCCTACCTTCTATCTGGCCTGTTCTATTAGCTAATCTTGTTACCTCATTTTTCAGTTCGTGAATTGAGTGTTTCATCTCTGTTTGTTTTGTTTTTATAGTTTTAATTTCCTTGGTAATATATTCTTTGTGTTCATTGAGTTGTTTTCTGAGCTCCCTAAATTGCCTTTCTGTGTTTTCTTGTATATCTCTGAGTATTTTTAGGATTTCTATTTTAATTCTCTGTCATTTAGCTCCAAGGTTTCTAATATATTAAATTTTTTCTCCATAGATTTTTTTCTCATCTGTGCTACCTCTCTGTCTTTTGTATCCATGATATTCAATTTCCTTTTTCTTAATGGCATCTGAGGGTGGTTTTGTTGATAGTACTAATGAGAGTTAATAAAGAATAAAAAGTAAAAAAAAATATTATTTTCCTTTTTTTCCCTCTCCTCTCCTCTCCCCTCCTTCTTGAGAGAAAATTGTGATGAACTGTAAATTATATCGTGCTAAATAGAATAAAAACTACCTATAACGAAGGGCCTGAGTTGGGGAGAAGTGATAAAGGGTCAAAAAAGGAGTATGGACCCACAAAATGCAAAAAGGAAAAAATTCAGGTCAAGATTAAGATGATTTGCTTTTAAGTGATGGTCAACTAAGAGATATAATGAGAGGGATAAGAAGGAAACAGGAAAAAGGGGGAAACATTTAAAAATTACTATTGTATTTAGTGGAGCAAAAACTAGATAAAATGGAGAGCCAGGGTTGGGAGCACTGCTAATGAGTTAAAAAAGTGAAGTAAAAAACCTCCAAAGTGCCACAAGAAAAATTTGAGTCTCAAATAAAATAATTTGTTCATGATTGAGGATTGAATGAGAGGAGAAGTAAAGAAGAAAAGAAGAAACTAATATAGAGGTAGAAAATAAGAAAGAGGAAAAAATGAAAAGAAGAAAAAAGGAAAAAGAATAAAAAGAGAAAGAGAGAGATTTAAGGGTTTTGGAGTGCAATCCTCATAGAGGGAAAGGAAGAAGAAAGAAAAGAAAATGGGAGATGTAATACTTATAGTTAGTGTAGTTCAAGAAGAGGAAAATTAAGACCGGCAGAGAATAAAATGACCAAAGTGGAAGAAGAAGAAAATAATCAGGACAAGAAGATGAAAGAAACAAATGAACAAATAAAATAAAATGGAAAAGGTTATAAAGTAGGTGGATTTTTCTTGATTTTGAGAGGTTATCTTGCTTTTCCTTTTCTCTCCCTCTTCCTGGTCAGTGACTCTGTACCCCGGGCTCTGCCCCTGTAACACAGGTAGAGGTTTGCAGTTGATAAGTTTCTGTGGCGATGTCATATATTAGGCTTCAGTCTCATTGGCAGTCGAGGCTTGTTAGCGTTTGCAGGCTCCGACAATGAGAGAGTTTGTTTTCCCGGAGCCTCTCTCCTAGTCTCTCCTTCCTGCATTAGCAACCTGATGATCCAGCTATGGGGTTGCTGCTGCCTCTGCCTGGAGAGTAAGAGGCTCAAAGAGCCGGCAAATCCCCCCTCTATCCCCACTCAGCACAGGGCTCTGGGTAAGGCTCTATCAGTCAGAACCACTAGCATAATCAGGCGGGGCTGGGAGCCAATTGTTTTCAAGGTGCCTTTCTATGAGCCTCTAGGCATGTCCAGAATGCCTCAGCACTCTGTGGGACTAGTTTCCCCAGGCTTTTGGTACTTTGTTACCTGTTTGGGCTGGGTAGAAGATGCTCTAGTCCAGCGGTTCTCAACCTGTGGGTCGCGACCCCGGTGGGGGTCGAACGACCAAAACACAGGGGTCGCCTAAAGCCTAAAAATGTATTGTATAATAAATATGTATTTTCCGATGGCTTTAGGCGACCCCTGTGTTTTGGTCGTTCGATCCCCGCCGGGGTCGCGACCCACAGGTTGAGAACTGCTGCCCTAGTCGCTGTTTGCAAAACAGGAGGTCTTACAAGCTGCCAAATCCCTCGTTTTAACATATAGTCCTGAGTATGAAAGCTCTGCCAATCAGAAGTTGCTCCCACCCCTACGTATATAGCAAGAGGCACTAAAAAATATCACGCCTCTTGTTTTAGATCACTGACCTGAGAGAGATCTTGTCAATTAGGGCTGCATAGGTCAGTTGGGAGGTGAGCAGAGTGTGGATTAAGCTTATCCTTCCTGGGTCTGTTAGCTTGTATGGCTGGGTGAGGCACCTCACCTGCCCAGAGAAGTTCGAGTGTAGGGAATTTCACTTTCGCGCACTCCCCGTGCGCCACTCTTCAGGGCACAGAGGCGACACTGAGACTCCGGTCACAGCCCACGCAAAGGCCTCTGACTCTGGCCTTCTGTCCAGGAACATGGGTACCCACTTCCTGGGTGCTAGGAGGAACCTCTCACACACTATCCGCGCTCGCTGACCAGTATATCGGGGCGGCAGCCACTCACCCCGGGTGAGGCACCCTGCCCACCTGGAGAAGTTCGAGCGTAGGGAAGTTCACTTTTGCGCACTCCCCGTGCACTGCTCTTCAGGGTGCAGGGGCGACCCTGAGACTCTGGTCTCAGCCCACACAAAGGCCTCTCAGTCACAGTTCTGAGAGGAGAAAATCTCCGTAGAAAGATAATCTCAGATAAGAGATCGTCACCCCAAGGCTGAGATCCCGGGACGTAGGAGAGGGGCCTGGCTAGGCGCGCCTAGACGTTTGTAGAAGTCCATAAAGGCATAGAGGCAGACCATCCATAGATATGGGGTCCGAAGTCAAAACCGTCCGTCCAGGGAGGGGTGTTTTGGAGAGAAATTTGGTGGCCAACCAGGGAAGGGGAGGAGAAACTCCTTACTTTCTGGTCCAGCAGGGGTTCAGGACAGGGTTAGACTGCCGGGCCAATCAACCTACAATTGTACGTCCAAACAGGATCAGGGAGTAAGCCCGGGATGAGCTGGCGCTGCTCATTGCTTCCCTGGTTATAAGTTTGGACGGCAAAGAGGGATCGTCCAGGCAGTTAGTACCCTGTCCCGGGTTTTGACACCAAATGTTGGAATCCATGGGAGTCTGAAAGACCAGAGTAACAGGCTTTATTGAAAGGAAGAAAGTAACCCTGCCGGGCACTTCTCTGGGGGAGAAGAGCACCGGTTACAGACTAGAGGTGCATCATATAGTGTTTGGGAGAGCCTGAGGGGATACTGAGGCAAAAGTTCTGGTATGTCCGGAATGCCCCTCCTTGGGGGGCTTGCCAGCTTCTTGGAATTCCTCTGTCTCAGGGGCAATAGTTCAGTAAGGGTGAGGTCTGACAGATAAGCGGAACATCAAGAGGGCAGTTTGGAATACACATATCTATCATGTACCAGATCTCTATGAGTACATGGAAAAACCACAATGGCTATTCAAATATTCTTGTTATATAATCCTTTTCTTGTCATTTTATAAGAAGCACATCTACCAGGGAGTTAGAGTTGGCCACTTGCAAAATTAGCTTCCTTTTCCTAGAATTTTAATGGGTGAGAAATATAAGAAACTTACAGCTGTACTTTAGAAGCTGGCACTTGAAGAACCTTGTCCTTGGGGACACCTGTCAAGCATTTCTGTCTCATTATCTACCAGAGTTTCTCCCAATGGAAAAGGACTACAGACCTTAACAGTCTACCTTTCCCCCTACCCCTCTCCTCAGAGAGCACTTCTTGAATTACAAACAAACATGAGATCAGTCTTTGGGTAAAAAGTATCATATTTCTTCCTCTTTCCAAGCCTTCCTTTCATTTTTTTGTTGTTGTTTTTTGGTTCTATTGAAGATTTGCCCTAGAGCCAAAAGAATTTTTGGACAGGGTTGTAGAGATTAATTAAAAAGGCATGTTTTCTGTATCTTTTTTTTTTTTTTACAGGGACAGAGAGAGAGTCAGATAGAGGGATAGATATAGACAGACAGACAGGAAAGGAGAGAGATGAGAAGCATCAATCATCAGTTTCTCGTTGCAACATGGTAGTTGTTCATTGATTGCTTTCTCATATGTGCCATGACCGCGGGCCTTCAGCAGACTGAGTAACCCCCCGCTTGAGCCAGTGACCTTGGGTCCATGCTAGTGAGGTTTTTGCTCAAGCCAGATGAGCCTGCGCTCAAG
The DNA here is from genome assembly GCF_036850765.1 of Saccopteryx bilineata. Classification (NCBI taxonomy): domain Eukaryota; kingdom Metazoa; phylum Chordata; class Mammalia; order Chiroptera; family Emballonuridae; genus Saccopteryx; species Saccopteryx bilineata. The sequence continues at coordinate 156,171,840 of NC_089494.1, forward strand.
CTGGCAACTCCAGGGTCTCGATCCTTCCGCATCCCAGTCAGACGCTCTATCCACTGCGCCACCGCCTGGTCAGGCGTTTTCTGTATCTTTAGTACTGAATAAAATGAAATGATTTACTGTTTGCCCTTTCTCAGCAGGGAACTCATTGCTCAGATGACTGAAAGCTATGTCCTTTCACCTTACTTTACAGACATTTTGAAACCTCTTTCTGCTTCTCTAAGGTGCAGTTCAAAGAACAAAGGAATTTGCATATTTAATTTGTCATAACTAAAACAACCATTTAAAAAACTGAGACGGTTCTCATTCCAGTATTACTGTCATTTTATTCCACATGACTTGCTCAACCAGAGCAAAACTAGTTTTATCAGCCCGATAGGGCAGATGCTGGGAAAATCCCAAGTACAGGCAGAATACAGTATTCAGAGGCCATATCAGCTATGTATCCTCAGGCAAGCTGCTTGTTGGAAAAAGTGTTCGAGAGTTCCAAAGGAGGGGGAAAACCTTCATAAATTAATTTTGAAGCCCTGCAGTGGTTGTTTGGTCTCATCCATGGGAAACTTAAAATTCCACAGATAAAGAACCAAGCAAAGTTTACTATTTTCTTCATCTCACACACCAACAGTGACAAAGTAAGTGAGAAATGAGGAGCTGTTTTAATTCAATGTGACTTTATGATTTAAAATATTTCTTACCTGCGATCCATCTATTCAAATTTCTAGGTGGGATTTTGTCTCTGGAAAAATTTTTAAAAGCTCTAGATTAGTAGTCCCCAACCATTTTTGGGCCACGGACAGGTTTAATGTCAGAAAATATTTTCATGGACTGGCCTTTAGGGTGGGACGGATAAATGTATCACATGACCGAGACAAACGTCAAGAGTGAGTCTTGACAGATGTAACAGAGGGAATCTGGTCATTTTTAAAAAATAAAACATTGTTCAGACTTAAATATAAATAAAATGAAAATAATGTAAGTTATTTATTGTTTCTCTGCAGGCCGGTACCAAATGGCTCACAGACGGGTCCTGGTCCATGGCCTGGGGTTGGAGACCACTGCTCTAGATTATGTCTCTACACCATGAGATGTATGTAGCAAGTTACAGTAGTGGATAGAGGATGCCAATGACAAGCCCAGGTGTGGAGAGCATTTGGAGGTACGGAAGAGCTGGTGAGGGCGGGGGTAAAGCTGCCTTCAGAATCTCAGGGAAGGTTGGAACAGTGGACCACTGCAAAATCCATATCCCCCTTTGGCTAGTAAGGATCCCTCATTTCCCAAATTAGCTATTGTTCGCTGAATTCAAGTAATTACAATTTTGCTACCACAGACTTAGCTGAAAAGAAATTACATTTCATTAGCTGATTTCTCACTGAGATAAATTTTAGAGTTTGATAGACTGCAAGAGGAAAAACTCAGTTTCTTTTCATTGCATTCAGAAAGTCCTCTCAGGTGAGGAAATTGAGGTTGTGATTTCTCTGCATTCTTATCTTTTCTTTTCTCAAGTCTGTAATTACTTCAAGTCAACAAGTATATATTAGGCATCTCCTGTATACCCTAGCACCATGCTAAATATATATTTTGAGCAAAACCAAATAAGTAGAAGAGTTGGCCCTTGATAAGTCCCATTCACTGAGTGTTTATTTTGGCAAACACCAGGCCTGTTCCTTTTATTTGCATGTAATAAATTTCATTTAATTTAATCCTCATAATAATCCTTTGAGGTTCTAATCCAGTACTGTTACTATATAACAAATAATCCCAAAACTTGGCCACTTAAAATGACATTTTATTATATTGATACAATCTGAGTCGAGTTTAGCCACAGCATGTTGAAAATGGCTTGTCTATAATTCACAAAGTTTTAGGTCTAAGCAATGACAACTTGAGAGCTGGGGTTGGAATCATCTGGAAATGTCCTTACTCAATTCCCTGGCAGTTGATAATAGCTTTTGGCTGGGGTTGTTGACTGGGGCACCTATACTTTGCCCCTCCGTGTAGTCTGAGCTTCCTCATAGCATGGTAGTCTCAGGCTCTCTGAAAAATGAGTATCCTAGCTAACAAAGGAAGAAACTTCACTGGATTTTATGAATAGCCTTGGATGTCATTCAGAATATTTCCAATGCATTCTCATATTTATGATTGAATTGCAAGTCTTTCCTATATTCAGAGAGTCAGACCCCTCACCTTTTGAAGAAAGGGGATCAAATAATTAGCAGACATGTTTTAAAATAGCCACAGTCTATTCTTATACAAAACACATAAGGCTCATCCCAAGATCCTCTAAAAGTAGCATGTATTTGATACGTAAAGACACATGCAGCCCCATGTTTATTGCAGCATTGTTCACAGTGGCCAGGACATGGAAACAACCAAAAAGCCCATCAATAGATGACTGGATAAAGAAGATGTGGCACATATACACTATGGAATACTACTCAGCCATAAGAAATGATGACATTGGAACATTTACAGCAAAATGGTGGGATCTTGATAACATGATACGAAGCGAAATAGGTAAATCAGAAAAAAACAGGAACTGTATTATTCCATACATAGGTGGGACATAATAGTGAAACTAAGAGACATTGATAAGAGTGTGGTGGTTACGGGGGGGAGGGGGGAATGGGAGAGGGAGAGGGGGTGGGGAGGGGCACAAAGAAAACAAGATAGAAGGTGACAGAGGACAATCTGACTTTGGGTGGTGGGTATGCAACATAATTGAATGACAAGATAACCTGGACTTGTTATCTTTGAATATATGTATCCTGATTTATTGATGTCACCCCATTAAAAAAAATAAAATTATATATAAAAAAAAAAGTAGCATGTATAATGTCATCAGTCTTAGGCTTGAGGTCCAGTATCTCATCATCAAATCAAATCTATGTGTGGATAAAATTTCTTGGGTATTATTTCTCAGATATAGCCATTCAAGTATTGTTTCTCTTTATCTGAAGCCCTGAGACTAAAAAAAACAAAAAAACAAATTAACTAACCACCTCCCCACCTAACTTACCACCATTCAAAAGTGGAACAGGCTGATGATAACTGCCAATGCACTTTGGTTCAAAAGAGTAAAGAATGGGAAACACAGCAGTCACTGGTCCATAACTATTCAGAAATCCAGTCAGGCATGGGCTTCTAGACCTTGATTAGAGCTCAGTTTTACTTCTTAGGAGTTTTTACTTTTTCCTCTGAGTGTTTGGTTCCATCTTTTGAGTCATTCTTCCTTTTTCATAATATTGGCCCATGTTTGTAATTGAGTAAACTCCTTATACTGCTTCTTGCCCATTGTAGTTTGGGGGTTTAGTACAAAGGCCTCCCTTCATTTTGTACTAGTATAAGCTGACATGTTTGCATCAATACAATTTCCTTAAAACTTTGTGGGTTTTCTCTGAATCTTATTGGGGTTTATTTCATTAGACAAAAGCCACAACCACAGATATCTTTAAAACAAGCTCTTTGTTATCTTAGGGTCCCTAAAAGGTTGCTAAATGACAAGGCCTTTAAGATTACTAGAAGCCCTTTAAGAGGGAGGGTTTATGCAATGTGCTTTTAATATCTTTAGGGGTTTGTTTGTATGTCTGTAAAGTTCTATGAGGCACAGCATTAGATCTTCCTAAGGCCTTAACAAATGACCTTATAACTCCCCCTTTAGATTTAATCTTTGCATTAGATATATTTCTTAATTCGGAATTATTCATTTGCTGTTTGAAAATGTCAGAAATGTAAAATAGTTTTGAGCCCGGCAACTTCTAGGTCCTGTGTGTTAACTTGAACTTTTACTTGGAAACTAAACAGTTTCTTTTTTAGCTCATCTCTTTTCCCTTGCATTTTATCATAGGCAACTATAAGAAGCCAGGTGGCTTTTTAAATATTTGCAAGGCAATCTGCTGAGCTAGATCATCAAATCCCTTAGGTATATTTCCAGCTTTTCATATTTCCACATATGACAGTTTGAGCAAACTTTGCACCACTAAGTCATAAGTTTTCGCTTTCCTTTAGTTCCTTAAAACATTTTTTTTTTGTTTTTTTTTCTTCAAGTCCTCACCAGCAGCATCCTCTGGCCTTGTCAAGCTCTCATTAACTGTCTCCTTAAGATCTATGTGGCTGCTGTCAGACAGTGATCTCAAAGTCAATGTTACATGCTCTAGATCAGTGGTAGTCAACCTGGTCCCTACCACCCACTAGTGGGCGTTCCATGGTGGGCGGTAGTGGAGCAACCAAAGTATAAATAAAGCAATAGATTTAACTATAGTAAGTTGTTTTATAAAGATTTATTCTGCCAAACTTAGTGAAAATCCGACATAAAGTACTACTTGGTAAGTAATTATTATTATATGCTTTAACTTGCTGTAACTCTGCTTTGTAAATTTTATAAAGTAAAGTTGCTTCCCTACTTTATAAATCATGATTACTGTGGACCCAGTGGGTGGCTAGAAAATTTTACTACTAACAGAGATACAGAAGTGGGTGGTAGGTATAAAAAGGTTGACTATCCCTGCTTTAGGTTTTTGATAAAACAGCACTCTACTTCTAGGTACCAAATTTCTGTTCTAGTCATTATTTCTGCATAGTTAATTGCTCCCTAAATGAGCAGATCATGTATTCTACAGTTCAGGAATGCTTGTCCCTGCTCCATGATGCCTGGGTCCTCAATTGGAAAACTCAATGAACAGACAGTGACTTGACAGTTGAGGGCTGGAATCATCTGGTGTTTCTTCACTCACACGTCTAGCAATTGATGCTGACTGTTGGCTGGGACCTCAGCTGGCGCTCCCGACTGAAACATTTAATGTTTGGCTTCTTCATATGACCTGGGCTTTCTCACAGTGTGGTGGCCTTAAAGTAGTTGGGCTTCTTAAATGATAACTCAAGGCTCCAAAAATAAGTATCTCAGAGAATAAGGTAGAAGCCACATAACTTTTATTGACTAGTCTTATAAGTCACCCAGTATCATTTCTCCTGTACTCTATTGGTTACAATCAAGTCACAAATGCACCTAGTTTCAAGAAGAGAGTACTCAGACTCGGGCTCTTCATCAGAGAATGTCAAAGAATTTCTGACGTATTTTAAAACATAAATGAGTATCATTATCTGATTTCACAGATAAGATGAAGTAAGTGGTGGCTGAACCTAAGCTTAGTTGACTCCAAAAGCAAAACTCACCATCATTAAGGTATGTTGCTTCCAGATACACTAGAAAGTAAACATTAATCATAGACAGAAGATAATTTTGAGCTAAGAGATACAGTTCTTGACCTAAACTTGGGAGGAGGTATAAACAAAAAACTTCACTGTTAATTAAAAATAAGACAATAGTTTTTTGTTGTTATATAATACAATGCTCATAAAGATGAGAACTTTCTTGTTTCATTTTTAATTTTTATTTTTTAATTAAAGTTGATATCCAATATTATATTAGTTTCAAGTGTATAGCACAGTGGTGAGACATTTATATGACTTGTGAAGTGATCTCTCTGATAAGTCTAGTATCCAGCTGGCACCATATGTTATTACAGTATTACTGAGTATGTTCCCTAATCTGTGCTTTATATACCTGTGACTATTTTTTAACTGCCAGTTCACTTTTTTTATCCATTTCCCTCAATCCACCTTCTATCTGGCAATTATTCATTTGTTCTCTGTATCTATGAGTTTATTTCTGTTTTGTTTGTTGATTTTGTTTTTGAGATTTCACATATGAGAGAAATCAGCCAGTATTTGTCTTTTCTGACTTATCTTACTCAGTACGATATTCTCTTAGTGCCATTCCTATAGTTGCAACAAGTTGAGTTTTTCTTTCTTTCTCTCTCTTTCTCTCTTTTCCTTTCCCTCCTTCCCTCCCTCTCTCCCTTCCTCCCTCCCTCCCTCCCTTCCTTCAGAAAAAAATTAACTGCTTTATAAAAACTTGCTTTCCTATTTTTAAATTTTATAAATTTTTATTTATTTATTTTTTATTTTACCTTTTTTTAATTTTTTTACAGAGACAAAGAGAGAATCAGAGAGAGGGACAGACAGGGACAGACAGACAGGAACCTTGGGTCCGAGCTGGTGAGCTTTTGCTCAAACCAGATGAGCCCGCACTCAAGCTGGCAACCTCGGGGTCTCAAACCTGGGTCCTCCACATCCCAGTCCAACGCTCTATCCACTGCACCACCGCCTGGTCAGGCCTATTTTTAAATTTTTATTGAATTTATTGGGGTAACATTGGTTAATAAAATTATATAGTTTTCAGGTGTACAGTTCTATAACACATCACCTGTATATTGTATGTGTGTTCATCTGAAGTCAAGTCTCTTTCCATCACCATTTATTTACCCTTTTCCCTCTTGTATCTTCCTAAACTCCCCATCCCTCTTGTAATCACCATATGTTGTTTATGTCTATGAGCTTTTTTTCTTTTTTTTTTTTTTTAAATAAATTTTTATTAATGGTAATGGGATGACATTAATAAATCAGGGTACATATATTCAAAGAAAACATGTCTAGGTTATTTTGTCATCAAATTATGTTGCAAACCCCTCGCCCAAAGTCAGATTGTCCTCCGTCACCCTCTATCTAGTTCTCTGTGCCCCTCCCCCTCCCCCTAACTCTCTCCCTCCCTCCCTCCCATGTCCTCCCTCCCCCCCCACCCTTGGTAACCACCACACTCTTGTCCATGTCTCTTAGTCTCATTTTTATGTTCCACCAATGTATGGAATCATGTAGTTCTTGTTTTTTTCTGATTTGCTTATTTCACTCCTTATAATGTTATCAAGATCCCACCATTTTGCTGTAAATGATCTGATGTCATCATTTCTTATGGCTGAGTAGTATTCCATAGTGTATATGTGCCACATCTTCTTTATCCAGTCTTCTATTGAAGGGCTTTTTGGTTGTTTCCATGTCTTGGCCACTGTGAACAGTGCTGCAATGAACATGGGGCTACCTGTGTCTTCACGTATCAATGTTTCTGAGGTTTTGGGGTATATACCCAGTAGAGGGATTGCTGGGTCATAAGGTAGTTCTATTTGCAGTTTTTTGAGGAACCACCATACTTTCCTCCATAATGGTTGTACTACTTTACAGTCCCACCAACAGTGAATGAGGGTTCCTTTTTCTCCACAGCCTCTTCAACATTTGCTATTACCCGTCTTGTTGATAATAGCTAATCTAACAGGAGTGAGGTGGTATCTCATTGTAGTTTTGATTTGCATTTCTCTAATAACTAATGAGAGCTTTTTTTCTTAATCCCTAATCCCTTCACCTTTTCACCTATCTCCTCAACCCCCTCCCCTGTAATAGCTGTCAGTTTCCTATATCTCAGTCTGTTTCTACTGTTTGTTTATTTTGTTCATTAGATTCCACATATAAGTGAAATTATATGGTATTTGTTTTTCTCTGACTGGCATATTTCACTTAGCATAATACTCTCCAGGTCCATTCATGGTACCCAAAAGACAAGATTTCCTTCTTTTTTTATTTTTATTTTTGGCTGAGTAGTATTTCATTGTGTATATGTACTAGTCCTGTGTTTTTGTTTTTTTTTTTGTATTTTTCTGAAGCTGGAAACAGGGAGAGACAGTCAGACAGACTCCCGCATGCGCCCGACCGGGATCCACCTGGCACGCCCACCAGGGGCCATGCTCTGCCCACCAGGGGGCGATGCTCTGCCCCTCGGGGCGTCGCTCAACCACGACCAGAGTCACTCCAGTGCCTGGGGCAGAGGCCAAGGAGCCATCCCCAGCGCCCAGGGCCATCCCTGCTCCAATGGAGCCTCGGCTGCAGGAGGGGAAGAGAGAGACAGAGAGGAAGGAGGGGGGGTGGAGAAGCAAATGAGCACCTCTCCCATGTGCCCTGGCCGGGAATTGAACCCAGGTCCCCCGCACGCCAGGCCGACGCTTTACCGCTGAGCCAACCGGCCAGGGCCTGTACCAGTCCTGTTTTAATTTAATTTTATATTTTTATTTTTTAAGTGAGAGGAGGGGAGAGAGTGAGACAGACTCCCGCAAGTTCTCCCACCAGGATCCAACCAGCAACCCCTGTCTGGGGCTGATGGTCGAATCAACTGAGTTGTTTTTAGCACCTGAGGCTAACATGCTTGGATGAACTGAGCTATCCTCACAATGACCTAGGCAGATGCTCAAACCAATTGATCCACTGGTTGTGGGAGGGGAAGAGAGACAGAAGGGGGGGGGTAGAGAAGCAGATGGTTGCTTCTCTTGTGTGCCCTGACCAGGGATAGAACCTGGGACTTCCACATGCCAGGCTAATGCTCTATCTACTGAGCCAACTGGCCAGGGCAATACCACAGCTTTTTTTTTTTTTAACCAACTCATCTACTGCTGGGAACTCGGGCTGCTTCCAAATCTTGGCCATTGTAAACAATGCTTCAATAAACATAGGGGAGCATATATTTTTCTGAATTAGTGTTTTGGACTTCTTTGGATATATTTCCAAAAGTGGAACTGCTGGGTCATAAGGCAGTTCCATTTTTAATTTTTTGAGGAAACTCCATTCTGTTTTCCACAGTGGCTACACCAGTCTGCATTCCCACCAGCAGTGCATGAGGGTTCCACTTTCTCCACATCCTCGTCAACACTTGTTTTATTTGTTGTTGATTTATTGATGATAGCCATTCTGACAAGTGTAAGGTGGTATCTCATTGTGTTTTAATTTGCATTTCTCTGATGATTAGTGCAATTGAACATATTTACATATGTCCATTGGCCACCTGTATGTCCTTTTTGGGGAAGTGTCTATTGCAACCATTTGCCCATTTAATTGGATTGTTTGTTTTTTTGGTGTTGAGTTGTATAATTTTTTTATAAACTTTGGTTATTAACTCTGTATCAGATATATCATTGCTATATATGTTCTCCCATTCAGTGGGTTGTCTTTTCATTTTGTTGATGTTTCCTTGCTGTGCAAGAGCTTTGTGATTTATGTAGTCCTATTTGTTTATTTTTTCTTCTGTTTTCCTTGCCCAAGGAGATATATCAGAAAAATATTTCTATGATAAATTTCTGAGGCATTACTGGCTATGTTTTATTCTAGAATTTTTATGGTTTTGAGTCTAACATTTAAGTCTTTAATTGATTTTGAGTTTATTTTTGTGTATGGTGTAAGAAGGTGGTCTAATCTTTTTTTTTTTTTTTTTGCATTTATTTGTCCAATTTTCTCAATACAATTTATTGAATAGACTGTCTTCAACCCATGTATATTCTTGCCTTCTTTGTGAAATATTAATTTACTATAAGGTCTGGGTTTATTTCCGGGCTCTCTATTCTGTCCCATTGATCTATATGTCTGTTTTTATGCCAGTAACATGCTGTTCTGATTACTATGGCCTTGTAGTATAGTTTGATATCTGGTAGTGTGATTCTTCCAACTTTGTTCTTCTTTTTCCAGATTGCTACGGATATTCTGGGTCTTTTGTGGTTCCATATACATTTTTGGAATATTTGTTCTAGTTTTGTGAAATATGCCATTGGTATCTTGATTAGAATTGTGTTGAATCTATAGATTGCTTTGGGTAGTATGGACATTTTAATGATGTTAATTCTTTCTATCCATAATCACAGTATACACAGTATATGCTTCCACTTATCTGTATCTATTAAATTTCTTTCTTCAGTGTCTTATAATTTTTCTTTTTTTTTAAGATTTTATTTATTCATTATAGAGAGGAGAGGGGGAGAGAGAGAGAGAGAGAGAGAGAGAGAGAGAGAGAGAAAGGGGGGAGGAGCAGGAAGCATCAACTCCCATATGTGCCTTGACCAGGCAAGCCCAGGGTTTTGAACCGGCAACCTCAGCATTTCCAGGTTGATGCTTTATCCACTTCGCCACCACAGGTCAGGCTTATAATTTTTCAAGTACAGGTTTTTTACATTCTTGGTTAATTTTATTCTTAAATATTTGTTTTTGTTGATGCAGTTGTAAATGGGATTGTTTTCATAGTTTCCCTTTCTTTTTTTTTTGTATTTTTCTGAATTTGGAAACGGGGAGACAGTCAGACAAACTCCCGCATGCGCCCGACTGGGATCCACCAGGCATGCCCACCAGGGGGCGATGCTCTGCCCATCTGGGGCATTGCTCTGTTGCAACCAGAGCCATCCTAGCGCCTGAGGCAGGGGCCACAGAGCCATTCTCAGCGCCTGGGCAAACTTTGCTCCAATGGAGCCTTGGCTGCAGGAGGGGAAGAGAGAGACAGAGAGGAAGGAGAGTGGGAGAAGCAGATGGGCGCTTCTCCTGTGTGCCCTGGCCGGGAATTGAACCCAGGACTCCTGCACACCAGGCTGACGCTCTTCCACCGAGCCAGCCAGCCAGGGCCCATAGTTTCCTTTTCTTAATAGTTCATTATTGGTGTATAAAAATGCAATTGATTTCTGGATATTTATTTCATATCCTGTTACTTTACTGAATTTATCATTTTTAATAGTTTTTTAGAAGAATCTTTAGGGTCCTCTGTACAGTATCATGTCATCTGCCACATTGTTAATTTAAAAAATTAATCTAGGCCTGACCAGGCAGTGGTGCAGTGGATAGAATGTCAGACTGGGACATGGAGGACCCAGGTTTGAAACCCTGAGGTCACAGGCTTGACTGTGGGCTTATCTGGCTTGCGTGTGAGCTCACCAGCTTGAGTGTGGGTCGCTGGCTTGAGCTCAAGATTGCTGGCTTGAGCAAGGGGTCACCTGCTCTGCTCTAGCCCCCTGGTCAAGGCATATATGAGAAAGCAATCAATGAACAACTAAGGAGCCATAATGAAGAATTGATGCTTCTTATTTCTCTCCATTTCTGTCTGTCTGTCCCTATCTGTCCCTCTCTCTGACTCTCTCCCTATCAAAAAAAAAAAAAAAATCAATCCAGGAATAACCGGGAAGTATGTTATATGAGAAAGAAGGGCAACAAGAGTTAATTTTTTCATGCTTTGGAAAGAGGGGAGAGAGAAGGGTCTTGAAAATGGGGAGGAAAGACAGGGCTTGTCCAGAAATATGTACATTGTACAGATTTGCTTTAGTGCAGGATACATTGGTAGTAGTCAGAAAAATAAGGCTAGACAGAAGGATTTGAACTTTATTTTTTGGATAGTGCCATATATGGTGTCTGAGTAGAAAAGTAATACAATCTGATCTGAGTTTAAGGGAGACAATTAAGTTTAGGACAACAGATGGGTCAGAGTGTGGTGAGATTAGAGATAAATAACTAGAGGATAATTATTAGGCATGATGTTATTTTACCTCAGATATTTCTTTTTCTTTCTCTCTTTCTTTCTCTTTCTCTCCCTCTCTTTCCTCTTCCTTCCTCCCTCCCTTTCTCCCCTCTTCCTTCCTTCCTTCCTTCCTTCCTTCCTTCCTTCCTTCCTTCCTTCCTTCCTTCCTTCCTTCCTTCCTTCCTTCCTTTTTTCTCTTCCTTCCTTAGATTTTATTTATTGATTTTAAAGAGAGGAGAGAGAGAGAGAAAGTTGGGGGAGCAGGAAGCATCAACTCATTGTAGTTGCTTCTCGTTTCTCATATGTGCCTTGACCAGGCAAACCCATGGTTTTGAACTGGTGACCTCAGCATTCCAGGTTGACGCTTTATCTATTGCACCACCATAGGCCAGGCAGATATAAATTTCTGAAGAGAACTTACTCTCCTGTCTTCATTATTGCTTCCTAAAAAACGACAGACTTTTTGAAGTACATTCTATAACTGAAATAATTATTTGTATGTCTATATCCTTATTTACTCTATAAAGATCTCTATATGGTTTAAAAGCAATATAAAATGAAAGTAGAGAACAGACAGTTACATTAGCAAGATAAGACAAATTGGAAAATATTATTAAGCAATTCAAAGCATAAGGTCCCTGGAGTTTACTAAATTGGTGTACAAGTTTGACTCTGAGCATTCAGGAACCAAAGATAAAAAAGAAAACAGAAACTGTTATAAAATCTGTATCATCCATGAGATGTTATCCTTATTACTCATATCTTTTTCTAAGGAGAAATAGTGCAACTATGGATTTGAACGCTATTATCACACACAAGTCAAATGAAACAAATCATTTGATTTTGGTTTTAGTAATAAGAAGGAGCACATCTGTGTAGATTTTGATGAAAAATTCTCCATGGAGACTGTTGGAGACACATGGTGTTTTAAACAGTGTAAGGACAATGAGACAGTGTACAAAGTCAGGGAGAAGGCAGAATAAATCTGTCTCTCATGGCTGGTTCTTTACAGGGTATATTGAGAGGAGAAGAGAGATAGGAGTGGTCTCATTCTCATTCTGTACCTCGCAGAGAGACTATAATATATATATATATATATATATATATATATATATAATGTGAATCACTAGTTTTTAAGCATTTAGTATTTAATCTGAGTCTTTCATTTGCACATATTTAATTTTATATATTTAATTTATAACATCTGAAAATTAAAGGCCTTGCTGGTTTATCCATTGGTTTATAGCATTTAACACTACTGATGATGGTATTCTAACTATGCATTTGACTTTACGGTAAAAATAATTCCAAGGTCTGTAGAAAGACAAGATTCCAAAACCAAATGTGTTACCATGCTTATTCTGTGAATCATTACCAGTGAGATGAAATAATCAGGATTTGATGACTCATTGAAAGGAGTAGGCCCTGGCTGGTTGGCCCAGTGGTAAAGTGTTGGCCTGGCATGTGGAAGTCCTGGGTTCGATTACTGGTAAGGGCACCCAGGAGAAGCGACTATCTGCTTATCCACACCCCCTTCTCTTTCTCTCTCTTTCTTCTCTTTTCACAGCCATGGCTCAGTTTGAGCAAGTTGGCCCCAGGTAGTGAGGATGGCTCCATGGCCTCGCCTAAGGCCCTAAAATAGCTTGGTTGCTGAGCAACAGAGCAGCAGCCCCAGATGGGCAGAGCATCACCAGGTAGGGGGCTTACCCAGTGGATCCCAGTTGGGGTACATGCAGGAGTCTGTCTCTGCCTCCCTGCCTCTTACTTAATTAAAAAAAAAAAAAAGTAGTGTTATAGAAGAAGGAACTAAATATGAGACCATGTTTTCTGACTCAGACACCTAAATGGTTGATGGAGTCATTTTTCTGGAGATTGGGCATATTTAATAAAGGTGGATGAGCTGTGTACCCTATAGAAGTTGTTAACTGAAATAATTTTATATGCTGCTTATTGTACTTATTTACTCCCTAAAAATAATCAGATTCAAAACCACAGAAATCAGTTACCATATTTCCCATGTATAAGACTCACCTTTTCCCAAGAAATTTGGGGTCTAAAAACTGGGTATGTTTTATACAGTGGTTGTAGAAGTATGGCATTTCAAATGCCATAGATCAGGGGTCCCCAAACTACGTCCCGCGGGCCGCATGCGGCCCCCTGAGGCCATTTATCCGGCCTCCACTGCACTTCCGGAAGGGGCACCTCTTTCATTGGTGGTCGGTGAGAGGAGCATAGTTCCCATTGAAATACTGGTCAGTTTGTTGATTTAAATTTACTTGTTCTTTATTTTAAATATTGTATTTGTTTTCATTTTGTTTTTTTACTTTAAAATAAGATATGTGCAGTGTGCATAGGGATTTGTTCATAGTTTTTTTTATAGTCTGGCCCTCCAATGGTCTGAGGGACAGTGAACTGGCCCCCTGTGTAAAAAGTTTGGGGACCCCTGCAATGGAACTGAGGACCAGGCAATATATAAAGATAGTGATTTGTCATTAAACACAGATGAGGACAAGCTTATGGATGGGAGTTTTGACAGTGATGAGAAGTTGTATGAATTTTATGATGAATGAAACTTGAGTTCAATAACTTAATGTAAAACATTTTTTTTCAAATTTCAGGCCCCCAAATTAGATATGTCTTATACATGGGGAAATATGGTACATAAGTTGTTAAACCATGTGATGAGAAATTATAAGTTGTCTATTATCATTTTGAATCGAAAATAGGTGATGTTATTATTTAAAGAAAAACAATTCTAAAGAGCCCTGACCAGGTAGCACAGTTGGTTTGAGCATTGTCCCAACATGTCGAGGTTGCAGGTTCAATCCCTAGTCAGGGCACACACAGTAATTAACCAATGAACACATAAATAAGTGTAACAACACATCTCTCTCAAATAAATTTATAAATAATATTTTTAAAATCTAGGTCTTTACTTCTCTCTTTCCCCCCTTTTTAAAGCTGGCCCCTAATTTTAAACACTGCTTTATATAGCTGTGGTCCTTTTATAATGAATGGTAGCAGTAGTCAGAATTGGGGTGAAGAGGAAGAATGGAAATGGCTTGCTTGGCAAGTTCCCCAAAGTCCTTTTAAAATGCTCTGGCCAATTTGGAGAAGTAGATCATTATTCACGTGTGGTGGACTGGGTCATTCATCCCTCTCAATGCACTTGAGCTACAGCACAGCTCTCAGGCCAAGTCAGCTATAAATCTCTCTACATGTTACCATTCACATTTAATTAATACTAATGGGCAAAGCTGTCTCTAGGGGTTGATGGTGCTATAGGGAATGAAGTCTGAGAAGCAGATAATAAAGGTAGTGTGTGGATGTATTATTTTTGGATCAATACTGTTTGATTGCCAACAGTAGTATTCTGTTAATATTTCCCATATTTTACTCTTCAGCATGGCCCTTTAATGGTTTGGATTTGGGATTTTCTAATGTTTATAATAAAAGGTTAGACATCTCTACTATTTTTTTTTTACAAAAGGTAAGAGCACAAACTCAGACCCATTGAATTTTCCAGGAAGAGATTGTTGAACTCCTACTCTCATCTCTGACATCCATCAGTTAAATCGCACTCCCAGATGGTTCCCTTTGGGCAATGTCCTGAGAGCATGCCCAGAGGCTGTGATTCCTAAATGGTCCTTGGGCTCAATCAAAGTCATGTTGACTCAGCAGCACTGAGCTATGCAGGCATAAATAGTCCTTTGACTATTTCATCCTGCACTTTTACATGTTAAAGCAGTCTAAACAATGACACCCCTACAAATCCCTAACACAGTCCATATTTAGACAACAAACAATCCATGCAGATTTCAGCAAACAAACAAACAAACAAACAAAGCACACCCAGGACAGTCTTATTTCATTAGTATAAATGATATGCAAAGTGCTTTTGAGATGTATTAAAGGGTGATGGGAAAGGCAACTTTATTTAATTAACTTCTCTTCTTACCTGAGTACTGTTCATCATCAGAACCAGTCAAAGCAATGCCTGATGAAGTAACTCTTCAGGGAGTTCCAAAATGTTATTTTAGGTCCTGTCTTTCCTCAAGGATGGTTTGAATATCTTATAGTCTCTGAAGGGTGTGAATAAGGTAGTCCAATCAGGTCCCATTTGGCTTAATTTAGCTTCCTCTCCAGGCTTTAGTGAGGGTATCTTCCCTTTCTTTCAGGTCTAAAAATTTCACTTTAATATACCAATATTTTCACAAGGCCATTAAAAAAATTTCTGTATCTGATTTTGTCTTCCCATTAGGATGCACATTAGGATAGGTTGCTAGCTTTCTTTCAAGACGTCAATCTTAGAGAAACTATATTGAAAGTGAAAGGAAAGCATGGACTTGAGAAACCAACAAAAATGGCGTGAATCTCCTGGGAGAGTGGATGAACTCTTTGTGTACTGGTGGGGATCAGGATGGAGAGTGGATTGGAGGAAAAAGGGAAAGCTTGAGGAAGACCCTGCAGGTGCAGTGAGAGGACAGGTTGGAGAAAAGCTTTTGTGGTTTGTTCTTGCTGCTTTCTTACATAGTCTTGGGTCAACAGCTGACAGATCCTTCACTACAGAAATCAGTTTTTAGGTCCAGGTCTCTGGTGCCAAGGCCTTTGGGGTAATATTAGGGCAGAGCAAAAGCTTTACAGGAATGAGGAGTTTACAGAAATAGACAAGGATTGCCAGCAGTGTACTTCTGTTCCTCTAAATCCCCAGGGCTGATCAACTGCCATGAGGGAGACTATCTAATCACAATGCCTACTCTTTTAAGGAGTTTAATGATGAATCCCTGACCAGAACAGGTGCCTCATAAAGTGTCAAGTATAATGTATATATTAAGAAGTCAATTAAAAGAAAAATCCCTCACCCCCAGATGCTATAGTAAAAGTTAAGAATGTCAAAGACAAAGAGAAAATTATAAAAGTTTCTAGAAATTACCTACAAAAAAACCCCAAAATCATACTTTATAACAGCAACATTAGATCCAAGAAAACAATGGCTTAATATTTTTAAGATATTGAAAAGAAATAGTACTTTATTTTTAATTTTTCTCATGGAAATGTTATTGATTGATTTGAGAGAGAGAGAGAGAGAGAGAGAGAGGCAGAGAGAAACAGCAACCTGTTGCTCCATCCACTATGCATTCATTGGTTGATTCTTGTATGTGCCCTGACCAAGGATCAAACCCACAGACACCTGTTTCAGGACAATGCTCTAATTAACTGAGCTACCCAGCCAGTGCTAAGGTGTTTTGATTATTGTTACTTTGTAGTATAATTTGAAGTCAGGGATTGTGACACTTCTGTCTTTGTTTTTTTTCCCTCAGGATTGTTTTCACTATTTGAACACTTTTGTTTTTCCATTCAAATCTGATAATTGTTTGTTTTATTTTTATTTATTCATTTACTTATTTATTTAAGTGAGAGGAGGGGAGATGGTAAGACAGACTCTCGCATGTTCCCCAGCCAGGATCCACCTGGCAATCCTTGTCTGGGGACGGTGCTCTAATCGACCAAACTATTTTTACTGCCTGAGGCTGATGCAAGACCAACTGAGCTATGCTCAGCTTCCAGGGCCAATGATTAAACCAACAGAGCCACTGGCTGTGTGCCCTGCCTGGAAATAGAACCCTGGATGTCCACACACTGTGCTGATGCTCTATCCACTGAGCAAACCGGCCAGGGTCTTATTTTATTTTTAAAAATAATTTCATAGTTTATAAATCCATTGTACTATTTTGTAGACCACTGACTTATAAGTTCTTTTTTTAAAAATTTATTGATTTTAGAGAGAGTAAGAGGAAGGGGAGAGAGAGAGAAACAATGATTTGTTGTTTCACTTTTATGCATTCATTGGTTGATTCTTGTATGTTCCCTAACTGGGGATGGAACTTACAACCTGGTATACTGGAATGCCACTCCAACTAACTGAGCTACCTGAGCAGGACAAAAAGAAATAAACTTTAATCCAAGACTTTTATATCCAGCTATAGTGACATTTAAACTTGAAGGTATATGTAACATTTTAATTATTTCTTCCAAGTATATTGGTGGTATAATAGCAGTTCAGGGCTGATAGGGCAATCTAATGGTTTTGGAGGCCCAAGTTCCTTCTATTATGTTAGTATGACATCCCCAGGGTGCTGGCCTTATATGTATGATCTGTGGTGGCTATTCTAGCCTTCACCATTATCTCTACATTTCAGCCATCAGAATAAGAAAGGGGAAGCCATGCCCCCCCTTTTTAAGTTACAACCAGTAGGTGAACCCATCACTTTTAGTCATATTCTGTTGACCAGAATTTAGTCACAAAGATGTATCTAGTTGCAAGTGAGGCTGGGAAAGATAATCTTAATTTTGGATGGATGTGAGTCCAGCCCAAAATTTGGAGGTTCTATAAAAAAATGGAAAAGAGAGGAAAAAAATATTTTTGTTATTATTATATATTCCAAACAAAAAATATTCCTTTAAGATAGGAAAATGGCAAGACCATCCATTAGCACTATTACTGTTTAACATAATTATAGAGAATGCTATAAAAAAGGAAAAAGAAATGGTGTGCATAATGCTTGGTCATGAAAGAGATGGAACTTTCAATATTGTAAATGATATACTATTCCTAAAAAGAAACAAGCTTTTGGAACAATTATAAGATTTGGGAAAGTTGCTGGATATGTTAATTTATAAAAATAATTAAAAATAGAACTGTACTGCTCATCTAGAGAATATAATAAAAATAAGATGTGATTTATGTCTAATAAAATTGAAAGGTATTTAGCAACTAACAACACAACATTTTTGAGAATAATTTGAAGTGGAATAAAAGATGCAGAAATGAATCTGAATAAATAAATTTTAATGTCTTTGGGTGGCTGTTAATATTTATAAAAATGTCAACTTAAATTAATCTATATATTTAAGGGAAATCTCAACCAAATTCCTGGTTGAATTTACTATAAAGTTTATGTACAAGAATAAAGGTAATTAAATCAGTCTTCTGGACTGATTTCAGAAAAAGAGAAAATAGGGGGTTCTTACGCTACCAGATATTAAGCTATACTACAAAGCCACCACAATTTAAAAAAAGTAATATTGGTATAAGAACAAGAAAATAGATCACTGAAATAGAGTAAACAATTCAGTGAATTTATATATGATAAAGATGATACTACAGTAGATGATGTTGGAAAAACTGACTCTCCATATAAAGAAATGCTACCTATTCAATACCAAATGCAAATGTGAACTCTAGATGGATTAAAGACCTGAATGTGAAAAGTATGCATTAAAATTTAATAGAAGATAATGTAGAAGAATATCTTCTTATTTGGAGGTTGAAAGGACTCTGACGCTTTCACAATCCATTAAGCAAACTAAGGATTTTCATTCAGTGAGAGATAATACAGACAAGGTTAGAAAGTGACAAATACAACAAAATTATTTAACAGTGCCTAACCCTGACAAAGAACGAAAACCTAATACATGAAGAATGGGGAATGTCTGCAGATTAACCAGAAGAAGTAGGAACCCCAACATAAAAAATGGGCTAAGAATAGAAATAACCAATTTATAGATAGTTAACAAACACCATAGAGTAACTCAAATGAATTACTTATCAGAAATGTAAGCTAAAATTGCAATGAAATATCACTTCACAAACATTAACCTGGTAGAACAAGAGCAAAATGGAGTTATAGGAACCCTCATACATGACTGGTAGGAATATAGATTGGTAATGCCATTCTTGAGAGTACTCTGGTAGGAAATGATCAAATTAAGTACATGTATGTCTTAAGATCCAGGAATTCTCTTTCTTGGTGTTTCTCAAAAGGATTCACACACAGGCCCATAATGGGGCATGCACATTGGTGTTAATCATAGCACTATTTGTGGGAGTTGGAGGCAACTTATTGTCTATCACTGCAGTAGAAGATGGATGTATTGTTCTGTATGGAATACAGCCAGAAGCAGTTCACTGAATGTACACACAGCAACCCGCATGTCTTGAAGATACAGTGCTGAGTAACTACAATAAGAAAGATTGATCTCCATAGCTCAATAGCATTTATGTCAGGTTTTACAAGATGTACACAAAACTAAAAGAAAGATTTTATAAGAATAAACACAGATAAGAGAATATCCATCAAATATATTAGAAAGGTTGGCGGGGGGGGGGGGTTAGAGGGATGAGAGTGGGAACGGGAAACAAAGGGAATCAACAGATGAAAAAAGAGAGGGACCCAGCAGAGACCATTGCTGGAGCATGTCTTCTGTTTCCTTCATGAAAACGTTAGAATGGATTGTTCCATCAAAGGGTTCTGGCTCTGAATGAACAGGTGCAGAACATTTCAGCGAGGATGGGTAGAAGCTGGTTGGTGGCCACTGGTTTGAGACAGGGTCATGGGTAACGGGACCACCAGAGGGAGATCTGCCACTGATATGGGACCCCAAAGGGAGAGTTACTGTTTTCTTACTCTATCTGCTTTTTCATAGGTAAACACATCATCTTTAGATTAAAAACAGAATCCAAGTTCAAGTACAAGCCACATGGGGGCACTTTTCCCTCATTGAAAGTAAAGCTCCATCCTGTGAGAAGCCTAGAGTAGAGTAGAGTACACAGTGCAGTGCGTGCAGCCACGAAGTCTCACTTCACGGGGGAGGTTCTGACCCCACAATTAAATGGCTGCACCTGGACTAATTTCCTTGGGTGTAATTTGTCTCCGTGAGAGGGCAGCCTTTAAAACCCTGCAATGCATCAAATACAGCAGAAAAAAGTGAAGTGGAAGGAAAAAAAAGAGCCATCCCAATTTTAAAATAATCTGTGAACTAATAATAAATGGCACAATACTGGCATAATGCTTTATCTGTTTTTTTTCAGATAATTTAGAAATGCTTTGTATTTATACTTCAAAAATATTTAAAATCTTTTCTCTTAAAAAAAATCTTCTTAAAGCCTAAAATGTCATGTTTTTAGAAAGCTTCAATTTCTTTCTTTCTCAAGCTGAGTTCTTGTTTTGGGTTTTGTTATTGAAAATGATTTCAAATTCAAAACCACTTACAAAGAAATGAAATGCAATAACATAATACAAATATTATGTAGTATGACTATAATAGGAAGGTCAGTTTAGGAACATAATGACTCTAGGAAAACATTTTTATGAAGGTTTAAAAATACTAAAAATATATATTATTTCATTTATTATAAATAAAGCTAGTTAGGACAGATAGATTATTTCAAATTCAGAAAAAGAAATCTTTTAAGTGAAAGTTTCAAGGGAAGAGTTGTTATTTGAGTTAGATTTTGAATAATGGGTAGATTTTTGGTAAATAAAAGGTCATGTAAGGCAGAGGAAACAATTTGAAAAGATTGGGAATGTTAAAAGAAAAGGCATCTTTGGGATAGTGAGTGGTCCCACTTGCAAGGTTATAAGATCACTCATAACAAGAAACACCAATAAAATACATACTAAATGGTTGGCCCTCTTCTAAAGGCTTAATGTATTATGTTTAATCATTATACAACCCTAAGAAAAAACCCTTCCAGGTGAAGAAACCGGGGCATGGAGAAATGTTGTCTAAGGTTGCACAGTGGCAAACCTAGTCTATTGAACCCTGGTATATGAGTCATGATAATGACAGGGAGTGTACATAACATGTTCATGGGACTAACAGAACCTTTAGTTGACCATAGCATGACTCATCTGGGTTTTAGGATAAGTAGCGTAACCAGAACTATTATGAAGGCCACTGTCACATGTGATCATGGAACTCTTTTTTTCTGTATAAGGTGTGGGTGGGCGTAGATTCAAAGGTGGGGCCATTTCTTACAGCTGTGAGTCTTTGTCAACAATTTTTTTTTTTATACATCCTGATTTCCTTGTTCCGAGAGAATGCTGCTAGTATTGGTGCCACCACTTCTAAAATAGAGCCTGTCTCTTTTCCCCAGTAAAAATGACATTGTGATCTGGCTTGCCAATGGTCTCAGAACGGAATATCGTGCTCTGTGTTTGCTGCTCTCGTGAATTCCACAGATGTTTCATTTTCAAATTCAAGAAATCACTTACATTTTTTAGAAGCTCAAGCTAGTATGAAATTTATCCATACTTAAAAGACATCATAATTATGTCTTTTTTTTTAATTAAATGAGAGCAGAGGAGGCAGAGAGACAGACTCATGTATTTGCCCTGACCAGGATCTACCCGTTATTCCAACTAGGCGGTGATGCTCTGCCTATCTGGGGTGTTTCTCCACTGCTCCATTGCTCCATTGCTTCATTGCTTCATTGCTCAGCAACTGAGCTATCTTTTAGCACTTGAGGCGAAGGCCATGGAGTCAGCCTCAGTGCCCAGGGCCAACTCACTTGAGCTCATCGAGCCATAGCTGTGGGAAGTGGGGTGGAGGAGAGAAAGAGATGGGGTGGGGGGGAAGAGGAGGGGTGGAGAAGCAGATGGTCACTTCTCCTGTGTGCTCTGACTGGGGATTGAACCCAGGACATCTGCATGCCAGACAACACTCTACCATTGAGCCAACTGACGATGGCCAATAAGGTAGATTTTGTAAGTGACTCTTAATCTGTGTTTTTCATATGTCATCCTGTGTCATTCATTCAATTATTTGACAAATCTCTTCTGTCACTTACTAAAGTAACAGCGTGGTTCTGAGTGCTGAGGAGAAAGTGTGAACAAGGAAGGCAGCACTACTGTCCTCAAGGAACTTGGACTTACAAATGAAAAACTATGAGCTTTCTGTGTTTCCCTAAAAGAAAGAACTATGAGATAGGAAATCAGAAAATCAGAAAATTTGGATTTCTAAAATATCTAAAAATATAAAAACCAGGTAAATAAGGTTAACTGATCATTCCTAAAGGAAGCAAATGTATGGGAGAGCATTGGTTGCTTATGTGTGAGGCTCAGATTGAGTCAGGTTATTCCAAGGTCTGTACTATACATTTTGAAAAAGTGCTTTATTAAAAAGTAGCTGATGAGAAAAAACATGGGGAGTTTTGCTTCTGTGAGGTGTCTATGGTATAGCAGTGTTTCACAATGAAGGAGTCTGTCTTACCTGAAAACGATATCCACCTTCTCAGCTCTGTTTAATCTTGACAACTGACTACAAAAATATGTGTTCTAAGAATGGCAACCTATCTATAATTCTAGGTTTCACAATCCCTTCTATGATATTTTAGTTCTCAAACGTGTCCTTGCATTTGAATAAATACCTAAAGGTTTGCTTTTGGAGACACTGGCCTGTTTCTATATCTCTACCCCTGTATCACTGACCAATTCTATAATTTATACCTACTTAGAAAAAACTTTAAGTAAAAATTGTTTTGTTTTTAATATTTTTTTTCCTGAAAATGTAAGTCCCAATCATAGTACTAATGTAACTGTACATATTTAAACTATTTTCTGGAACAGATTTAAAATAATTAGGACAAAACCAGTCATTGCAGAGCAGAATGTGACCACTTACTACAGCAGCATGCAGCTGTTCTCAGGAAGAAGGAAAAAATATCTCCTTTCAACTCATTGGCACATGGGGTAATATTTGATGGGAACCCACAGAGACAGAAGAAATTCGTGGGTCCACAGCTGCTAATAACTTGCTTTGGGATTAGGGAAAAATCATTTCACTTCCCACTGGTTGGGCCTTCACAGCTGGCACAGAAAGGGTAATTAGGCTGTTACTCATATAAGGCAGGAAAGAAAATTCTTGCTCTTTACTTTAATAATCCAAACATAAGACATGATATTGGCTCTTATCATCTGAATCAATGATCAAAACATGATATTGGCTCAAATGGCCCTTCAAACTTTTATTTTGTATATGGTGGAAACTTAACTGAAGCCGACATAGTGGTAGTCAAAGGAAAATTGTGAAAAGAGACAAAAGTGCCTGTGGAAGAAAAACAATGAAGAGAATTGGTGGTGAGAGGGTCAGCGCCAGTAATACCAGCTTCTCCAAGAAACCACAAAGAGAAGACCGACGCATCTTGGCGCTATAATTTTAGTTATAATATAAATTTGATTAGGTTTATATTTTAATTCAAATATCCATAACATGTTAAAAATCATTGGAAAGTTCTTAATAGAATTCCTGAGGTGATAAAATAGGTTACACAATGTCAGCTAGGTCAACCAAGTGAGGCCAGTTTTCAAGTATATGAAATATATAGGCATTCTTTCTCTAACTTAGTCAATCCATTAGAGTCGGGTGTAGGAAAATGGCCAGGAATTATGACTGTTGTCCTGAGACAAATCTTTGGTGCGGACTTTGGAACGCCAAGTCCTGTCCCAGAAAGCACTGATAAGATTGTTTATAGGAAACAGCTGATCCCTATAGCATTTTCCTGCATACCTGAAAGGTATTAGTTAATCATCCTCCTCTGCACCTAAATTCATCGTAGGTTAATCTGACCCAGGCTCTGCTAATTTGCTTGATGAATAAAGAAACAAATAAATGCGATGAGGCTGCAGAGTTCTGGGCTCTCAATCCTAGAGGCTGGGAGCCCCCTGTACCCACCTTTTTTCTATGTTGTGTCTTGTGTGTTTTTTCTTGAGTCCTGCAGCACCTTCCTCTCGTGCACACTCATTGCCGAGCTGATCTCGGCAGTCGGGTGCTTTTGAACACAAGTAGAAAATAGGACACATTCAAATATGCAAAACATAATTAAACATTTTCCAGGGGAAAATTTATTTAGTTGGTTTAACATATGGTCATCTAACTAAAGAGTGAGATTACCACTGACACATCATGCAGACTCTAAGAGAGTAAAAATTTTATTTTATTATATATGTGAGTTGGAGTGTTGCAGTGATCAATGTATATGGTATGGAGCCATGCTAACTGCTTCAATTAATGAAAGAGCATAAAAAAATATTCTGTTAAGGAATGGTGACTCAGTGGTGAAATGCTAAATGAGGGTATTTCCTTAAAAATAGTTCTGGGGGCATACCATTTATATATCTCTATTTAATGAAATGGAAAAGACAATGACTAAAAGATAAGAGGTCCGAAGTATTTTATTTATCAAAGACTTTTTTTTTTTTTTTGTATTTTTCTGAAGTTGGAAATGGGGAGGCAGTCAGACAGACTCCCGCATGCGACCGACCGGGATCCACCCGGCATGCCCACCAGGGGGTGTCGCTCTGCCACAATCAGAGCCATTCTAGCACCTGAGGCAGAGGCCACAGAGCCATCCTCAACGCCCGGGCAAACTTTGCTCCAATGGAGCCTTGGCTGCAGGAGGGGAAGAGAGAGACAGAGAGGAAGGAGAGGGGGAGGGGTGGAGAAGCAGATGGGCGCTTCTCCTGTGTGCCCTGGCCGGGAATCAAACCCGGGACTCCTGCACGCCAGGCCGACGCTCTACCACTGAGCTAACTGGCCAGGGCTATCAAAGACTGTCTTAATTATCAAAATAGTTTTCATTTAAATAAAAATTCCCATAGTATTCTTTTACAATAAAAAATGCCTACAAAATTCTTAGTTTTTCACCTCTTACTCTAGTCGGGTACAGAAGAATAGATATTTAATTCCTATGGTATTTCCTAATCATACTAGGCTATTTGTTAATCCCCAAATGACTACCTTAGATTTTCTATATGGATATACAATTTTTTTCATAGTTAGCTTTGGGAACAATTCAGTCTTTTATGTGAGTGTTTGATTTTACTGAATTGTATTTTTCTGAAATCTCAGGATTGCTTTTTGAAAACATTGCTACTGATCTAAAGAAAAAAATTGTTTTACCTGTGGAAAGAAATGATGAAATATACTGGCATTTGAGTAATTTAAAGTGTCTTTTCAGGGAAAAAAGTAAATATTTTATGGTAAATAAAATATGTATTTAGAAGAATAACATAAAACTTGATAGGTTCATGGACCTCTGTTACTTTTGGAATACATTTGCAAAGTGTAAGTTATATATTTAGATCTACAGTGTATTTCATGTGTTTGTTTAATAAATAATCTAACCCAGGGTGGTTTGCAGTGGTCTCCATGTTTTACTAGTTATTCTACTTTAATAGATTTTTTCTTTCTAAAAGACCCTTGATTTTCACGCCATGTACAGTTTCTTCTTGGAAAAATGAACAGGTGAACAGACATGCTATTGATTTAGAGATTGGGTTGGTGAAACAGCTTGTGGGAGCTAAGTGTGCATAATAAATGACAGACCTTAAATAGGTGATCGTTATTGAGTCAGAGAGCCTGTCAAAGGCCGCTGTTTCTTAACATGTAGAAATGAGGGGTTATTCTAAATGTACTAGAAATGTCTTCCCATTTTCAGAATGATTAGCTCAGGTTGGAGTACAGGCACCTTATATATCAATGTTCTGAAATGGAAGAGGTCAAAGTCACTTGTTTAATGTTTATTTTTCTACCCATTAAAAGTAAAACTGTTTAAATTGAAATATAAACCTAAGCATTTTCATACTGTATAACTTTTCTTGAAGATGATTTAGTGGGACAGCATTTTCAACTCAACGTATAAGTCAAGTTGTCTGATTCCTGTTTACTATAGTTATGCAGGATTTACATGCACATGCACACATTCTGATATACATGGGCTTCCTCACATAGATGAGTGGGGTTTACACTAGAAAGTCTCTAGCTTTCATATGATGCTCCAGATGGGTGATTTCTGTCTGCTCACAGAGGGGAAGGATGCCCCTTTTACTAGTATTTATTGGAAGCCTATGATAAGATGGATTTTGTTTTGCAATACTTTGTAAGATATTTTAATATAATTAATGGGAATAGTTAAAACAAGTACCTAATATTTAATTCAAAGAAGACAAACAAATATATAATGGAACGTTACTCTCACTCCACAAAATCATTTTGACCTCATGTTCACAAGTGCATCCTGTATTCCCTTCCAGACAGTATAGGAGAAGAATTCTAGAAAAAAGGCAAGAAGAAAATGATCTAAGAGTTATGTCTGATTTCAAAATATTTCTAAATATTTTTCTTCAGTTTTGATTGTAAGATTATGTTCTAGAAACATGTCTGGGAGAAAGAGACTGTAAAGGATACTGAATTGCCAGTGGCAACAAAAATTGAATCCTTGTGTCAGTGAAGCTAGAAACTTTGGATCAAGTCTAAAATCTACATGCATTTAGGGATTAAACTGGTTGTATAAATAAGTAGTGAGAAATATTCAGGTTAATTGTTACTATTATAAAATCTGACATATTTTATAATTTTCCCTTCTCTACTTTAAAACATTTTTTTTTAATTTACAAAATTAAACTTAATGGGAAGACATTGATCAATAAGGGTACACACGTTTCAAGTAAACACTTCTATAGCATTTGAACTGTTGATTGGATTGTGTGCCCATCACCCTAAGTCAAATCATATTCCATCACCTTATATTTGTCTCTCTTGACTCTCTTTCCCCCACTCTCCTCCTTTAGAATCCCCTCACCCTGGTAACCATTTAATTTTTATCTGTGTCTGTGAGTCTCAGTTTTATATCCTACCAGCTTTTTCTGATTTACTTATTTCATTTAGTATAATGTATCAAGGTCCATATATGTTGTGGTATATGGCACTATGTCATTATTTCTTATGTCTGAGTAGTATTCCATTGTATATATGTACCACATCTTCCATATCCATTCTCTGTTGAAGGACACTTTGGTTATTTCCATGTCTTGGCCACTGTGAACAATGCTGCAATGAACATGGGGCTGCATGTGTCTTTGCATACCAATGTTTTTGAGTTTTATTGGTAGCTACCCAGTAGGGGGATTACTGAGTCATATGGTAGTTCTATTCTTAATTTTTTGAGAAACTGCCATAATGTCTTCCATAGTGGCTGTACCAGGTTACATTCCCACCAGCAGTAAATGAGAGTTCTTTTTTCTATACAACCTCTTCAACATTTATTACCTATCTTGTTAATAACAGCTAATCTAACAGGTGTGAGGTGGTATCTTATTGTAGTTTTGATTTTCATTTCTCTAACAGCTGACTAATTCATATATATATATACATACACACATACACACATTTGTTGTTTATATGTCTTCATGAGAGAAATATCTGTTCAGGTCCTCTCCCCATTTTTTAATTGGATTGTTTGCTTGTTTGTTGTTGAGTTTAGTAAAATCTTCATTTATTTTGCATACCAACCCTGTTTCGGAGCTGTTGTTTGTGAATATCAACTCCCATTTGGTTGGCTGCTTATTTGTTTTGTTGTTGGTTTCTTTTGCTGTACAGAAGCTTTTTTAGTTTGATATAGTCCCCTTCATTTATTTTTGCTTTTACTTCCCTTGCCTTTGGGGTCAAATTCATAAAATATTCTCTGCGGCCAAGGTCCATAAATTTAGTATCTATATTTTCTTCTATGTAATTTATTGCTTCAGATCTTATATTTAGGTCTTTGATCCATTTTGAATTAATTTTTGTATAGGGGCACAAGATATAGTCAAGTTTTATTCTTTTGTATGTGGCTTTCCAATTTTCTCAGCACAATTTATTGAAGAGGCTTTCTTTCTCTATTGTGTGTGTTTTTGGCTTCATTGTTGAAGATAATTTGCCCATATATATGTGGTTTTATTTCTGGGCTCTCGATTCTATCCCCTTGGTCTGTATGTCTGTTTTTATGCCAATAAAATGCTGTTTTGATTATCATCATTCTGTAGTATAATTTTTAAAAATTTTATTTAGAAAATTAAATATAAAGGGGTGACATTGATCAGTGAGTTCATGGGTTTCAGGTGAACATTTCTATAGTATTTGAACTGTTGATTATGTTGTATACCCATCACCCAAAATCAAATAATTTTCTGTCACCATATATTTGTCCCTCTTGACTCCCTTCCCCCACTTCTTCAGAAACCTCTCCCCCTGGTAACCACTTAAGTTTTATCTATGTCCATGAGTCTCCATTTTATATCCCACCTGTGTGTGAACTCATATAGTTCTTAGCTTTTTCTGATTTACTTATTTCACTTAACACAATGTTTTCAAGGTCCATCTATGTTGTAAATGGCACTATGTCATCATTTCTTATGGCTGAGCAGTATTCCATTGTATATACAAACCACATCTTCTTTATCAAGTCCTCTATCAAAGGACACTTTGGTTGTTTTCATGTCTTTTCCACTATGAAAAGTGCTGCAATGAACATAGGGGTGTCATGTGTCCTTATGTACCAGTGTTTTCAAGCATTTTGAGTAGATATCCAGTAGAGGGATTGCTAGATCATATGATAGTTCTAGTCTTAGTGTTTTGAAAAACCACCATACTTGGTTTTCACCTCCATGCATGGCACAGAACTTCTACAACCCTTCAACGTTGCTAAGAGCAAAAAAATTATCCTGTCATTTTTTAAGTTACTTAAACATCTCTTTTAACCACACCTAAGTTTAAGTGACTTTTGGACTTCTCCAAAAGTCAGCATGGGGGCTGGTTGCAAGGGGAGCCAATCATGTTATTGGAAGGCTGGAACTTTTAGCCACTCCCATGTTGGAGAAGGGTGAGGGCTAGAGGTTGAATCAATCACCAACGAAAAATGACTTAATCAATCATGCCTATGTAATGAAGACTTCATAAAAATCCAAAAAGATTGGGTTCAGGGAGCTTCCATGTTAGTAAACATGTGGAGAGCGGCACATTCAAAGAACATGGAAAGCTTTGTGTTTCTTCTCACATACCTTGCCCCATGCATGTCTTCCATCTGGCTGTTCATAAATTATATTCTTTTATAATAAACTGGAAATCTAGTAAATAAAATGTTTCTCTGTGTTGTTCGGCCTATTGTAGCAAATTAATGAAACCCACAAGGGGATTGTTGGAGCCTCTAATCTATATAGCCAGTTGGCCACAAGCACAGGTGACAGCCTAGACTTGTGATTGGTGTCTGAAGTGCACGTGTATGTGTCACAGTCTTGCAGGACTGAACCCTTAACCTGTGGGAGTTGATGCTATCTCTAGGTAGATAGTGTCAGAATTAAGTTAATTGCTTGGTGTGGAAGAAAACAGACACACACATTATAATTGGTGTTGGAGTTGTCTAGAGTCTAAACCCTCTCCCCTTGAATTTATATGACTAATAGAATGCAGCAGAAGTAATGTTCTGGCTCTTCAGAAACTAGATTATGAGAAACTTGTATTTTCTGCTGGGGCTCTTATGCCATTTTTAATGGGAACTGTGAACCTCTAAGTGAGAAGCCTGGCTACCTTGAGGTCACTATGCTGGAAAATTCATGCGTTGGTACTTCAGTTAACAGTCTCAGCTGAGCTCATCTTCCAGTTTTCCCCACCAAAGGGCAAATACGTGTGAGTACAACCAACACTGAATCCTCCAGATTTGACATCAAGTGCAACATCAGTATTACCCAGCTGAGTACTGTCTGAATTCCTGACCTACATAATCTTTAGGTGTAATAAAATGCTATTGTTTTAAACTACTTTTCTATGGGTCTTTTAGCCTTTTTCTCACACTTTTTATTTCTTTATTTTTCAATGTATAATTTTCTCAGATTGGTTTTTCACATCATTGATTCTCTTTTACCAATGTGTAGTTTGTCACCCCATTTATTCACTGGGGAACGAATTTTTTTTTTTTCGTTTTCTGTTGCATGAGGTTTTAGAACTGTTTCTATATATTTCTGCATCACTGATTCCAAATCTGAAATCTGTTTTTCGGTAAATGCTCTAGTTTTTATGCAATTTTAATTTCGTTTTGTTACAGTTAATGGCATGCATTGGTTTTTAAATTGGAGTTAAAGGGCAATGACTCTTGGATTGAACATAACCACAAGGCAATTAATGTTTTACAAACATCACTTTTACATAATTGTAGTTGTTTTTAAATGTAAAAAAATATTATCTGATAAAAACACCCTCTTATTTTGTTTTAAGATTGAATCATGGCTTCTTCAAGTAGGCATAAATGTAAGAATAGTCCTGACACCTTCTGTTATATATGTGGCTGTTACACACTTCAACGTCAAAGGCACAATATTTCATCATTTGTGACACGTGCATATATTGCTTATTTTCAAGTTCCCCTTGGTGATCAAGACAAGAATTGGGCTCCTCATATTGTGTGTCATAATTGTGAGGAAATGCTTTGTGACTGGACTAAAGGAAAATGCAAAGGAATGCCTTTTGGTATTCCCATGGTTTGGCATGAACCTAAGGACCATAGCAGTGACTGTTATTTCTGTCTGATCCATACAAAGGGCATCGGCAAGAAAAAACGGCATATGATCACATATCCTAATATTCCTTCAGCAAAACGACCTATCCCACATTCTAAGACACTCCCGGTTCCAGTTTTCAATGGTTTTATTTCTTCTAAGGACGAAGAAAATGAACATGGTGATCAAGTGTATTTTTGATAAGAAGCATGAGAAAATGGTTGTAGAATCTGAAGGGTCTTCTTCTGATACCAAGCAGTTATTAACCCCTCAGCAGTTGAGCCAACCTGAATTGAATGACTTAGTAAGAAATTTGGGCCTATCAAAGAAAGCAGCTGAGTTATTAGCCTCCAGGTTTCAAGAAAAGAATGTACTTCACCGGTCAGCTAAAGTATCCCATTTCAGGAAGCGTGAACAAATTTTTGTGGACTTTTTTTATGAAGACAAACACTTTGTTTACTGTCATGATATCAGTAGTCTTCTCAGCCAGCTAGGTGTTATCACTTACAGTCCAACAGAATGGTGGCTATTTCTTGACAGCTCTAAACAGAGTTTGAAATGTGTTCTCTTACACAATGGTAGTGTTTATTCAGCGGTTCCAATTGGTTATTCAACTCATCTGTGAGAATATTATAATGACATAAAAATTGTCCTTGACTTTCTGAAGTATGAGGAACATAACTAGATCGTTTGTGTGGATCTTAAAATGGTAAATTTCCTGCTAGGACAACAGAGAGGTTTCACAAAGTATCCTTGTTTTCTGTGTTTGTGGGACAGCCAAGCTTGGGAGAAACACTGGACACAGAAGGAGTGGCCGAAACGTGAAGCTCTGAAAGTAGGGATGCATAATAGTGTGAATGAATCTGTAGTTAATCAAGACAGGATCATTTTTCTCCCACTTCATATCAGACTTGGCTTAATGAAGCAGTTCAGGCTTTGAATAGAGAAAGTGAATGCTTTCAACATATTATGTCTGCTTTTCCTGCCTTGTCTTTCAAGAAGATAAAAGCAGGTGTATTCGATGGACCTCAAATTCAAACCCTCATACGTGACGAAGAATTTGCTAGGAAGATGCATAAGGAGAAGAAAGCAGTATGGCAATCTTTTGTGGCAGTTACCAAGAACTTCCTTGGGCAACAAAAAAGCAGAAAACTATGAACTTCTGGTTCAAAGGATGCTGTTGGCTTTCTGCGACATTGGATGTAACATGAGTGTTAAGATTCACTTCCTGAACAGTCACCTTGATAAGTTTCTAGAAAACTTGGAGCTGTTAGTGATGGCAGACTACTGCTGGAGTATCAAACGAGACTGTCCTCAACAAGTACACAAACACAAGAGCTACAAACGCAAAATTTTGCCTAAATAGCATTTAAATAAGTTTTACACAAATTTTATGATTAAAATAAGTGTTTTAATAGGTTCTATTTCAAAATTGTAAACAAATTCTGATGCAATCATATCTTTTAGTGTATTAGTATATTTACTGCATTATATTTTCACAAAGATGATGCCCAAGAAGACATTCTACTTCATTATGTTAAACTAAATGTTGAAAATTTTACAATAAAATGAAAACCTAAAATCTTGAATTGCAAAAAAACTGTAGCTTACAGAGAAAAACTAATATCAGATTTGAGATCAGTACACTCGAATTAGGTAAGAACAAGTGTTTTTGTGGATACAACAAAAATTTTGTTCCCCAGTGTTATTTTTTTTTCTCAGCTGTCTTGTAGTTCCTACCCACAGATCTAACATGTAGTTCTGTGAATAAAGGAAGCAACATATTTGCTCTATGAAGCGTTTCCAACGATGTAGGTCTACAGAAAAAGCCCCATCGGGATAGACCTCAACCCTAGTGTTATTTTTAAACCAATGGGTAATTGTTGTTTTTTCTCATAGTTCTATTGGGTGTTCAGAACAAATATGTTTCTTTTATCATAGTTCTTTTCCCAGTGTGTTAATTGAAACTTTCACATTGTTAATGATTTTAAATTTATTTTTTCTTCCTAATTATTATTTAATTACTTCCATTAATTGTACCTGCTGAGACATAGTCATGGTGACTTTCTTTTGCAAATTTTTATTTTATGCTCATTGTTACTGAGATTTCTATGGAACCAGAATAGTTATCACTTTTTTTTCTATGCTCCTCAGGGCATCATTATCCAGAGACTAAGCTTTATGTTAATTATAGCATAATTTAGGCAGGGTAACATTGGCTGTCAATCCCAAAGAAAGCAAATATTTTAGAGTAAAATTCTTTTACACAGATCTCAGGCAGAGACAAATAATCATCATGTGCAAGTGTGTGGATCTTTGTATTTTTGGCTTACATGTTTTGTTTTTAACAACAACAAAAAAGCTGTATGCAGGAATTTTAATTCTAGGTCTGTCTCACTGGGAGCCTAGTCCTCCTCTTTCATTCCCTGTGTTGATGTTGAAAGCAAACTTCTAGGTAACCAGGATGATAGTGTATTCCAGGTGACTGTTGCCTCAGAGCACACACTTACTGCTCTTTTTCAAGTTCTTTTCTGGGAAAATAATAAGGTATGCCAGGCTTTTCCTTTTTTAATTAAGAGCTCATTTATGCATTCTTTTTTTTAAATCATTATATTTTTAAAAATATTTTAAGTGTTTGTAACAGATCCACATATTTCTTGAACACATTTTTTCTGGTTTTTAACTAAAAAGTTTGACTTGACTTTTTTCCCTCTTGTTCTTTGAAAAATATTGATACATTTTTTCTTTTTCTGTAAAACAATTCCTAGTTTTTGACTAACAATCGTTTTTGCTTTAATTACATATACATTCATCCTAAAACAGGAAAATAATACACTTTTACTACATCCTTCATTCTTATTTTGTATTTTTCACTATTTACCAGGAACTGGAATTTTTCTTCCCTGGTTTATTTCATTAATTTTCATGTAACAATTTTAAAAGGAAATGTAACACATTTTGGAATCTATTAGACTGAATTTTGATTTTAAAATTCTTTATTTCTTATCTGATTTCTTTATGGTCAAGACTTTTTCATTGTAAATTCTTTATTTTGATTCATGTTTAATGGTTGTGTTATGGCTCAAGTTTTTTTATTTTTTCTTAGTACACATACATAAGTATTATATAATCTGAGTTATTAAATATTTGAAAAATTTATATGTAAAATATTTTCTTTGATTTATAAAAACTATCAATCAGTTCAGTAAAGAATTTTGGGGTCAGTTTTTGCTAAAAACTCTTAAATATGTAAACATGTAGTTTTGTTTTGTTTTTAGTCTAATATTGCTGAGGTAAATACAGAAGCAATGTTAATTTTTACCCGTTTCTTCTGGCTGGATGCTTTTTGAATTCTTTTCTTTCTTTCTTTCTTTCTTTCTTTCTTTTTGTTTTATTATTTAGGGAAAGGAGGGGAGGCAGAGACAGACTCCTGCATGTACCCTGACTGGGATCTACCCAGCAAGCCCACTAGGAGACAATGTTCTGCCCATCTGGGACCCTTGCTCTGTTTCAGTCAGTGTCATTTTTTAGCTCCTGAGACAGGCCATGGAGCCTTCCTCAGCACCTGGAGCCAACTCGTTCTAATTGAGCCATGGCTACAGGAAGGGATAGAAGAGAGAGAGAGAGAGAGAGAGAGAGAGAGAGAGAGAGAGAGGAATGAGAGGAAGAGGGGTGGAGAAGCAGATGGGCACTTCTCCTGTGTGCCCAGACTGGGAATCAAACCTGGGACATCCATATGCTGAGCCAATGCTCTACTACTGAGCCAACTGGCCAGGGCCACAATTCTGTGCTTTTGAATGATCTCTGCAAGAAGAAATTATGAAGTTATCTGTTCTCTATTAAATTTTTCTAGAATACCATGAGTTCAAACAATGAGAACACAAAAACTCACAGATTTACATATTTCTTTATTTCACAAAAGTTTTCTTTACTATAGCCTTCAATGTTTTTAACATTTCATTTTTGTACTTTGTTTTTATAAAGAGCACCTAATACTTACATGATATATTTCTATATCTGTCTTTGGTACATATCATATAATTGTTTTCCTAATAAATGTATTTTCCTTCTTCCTTTCCTTTGTGTTCTCTGCAATTTCCATCAGCCTAATCTCTATGACACTGATTAAAATTTTTTTTCATATAGGGAATGATCCAAGATGGTGATGGAGTAGGTGGATAAATGTTCCATTTGCCTTCTCCTAGGACCAAACTGGAGTTACAACTAAATTTAAGAACAATCATCCTGAAAAAAAAACAAAACAAATCAACTAAATAAAGAGGAGTCTATAACCAAATATTCACAGATGAAGCCACACTGGTAGAAAGAGTGGAGATGTGAAAAAATGTCCCCTACTCACAGGGGCCAGTGGCAGCTGAGCATCTGGAGGGTACAGTAGGGAGGATTTCCCTGAGAGGTTTGTGTCTTAAGCCCCAGGCCAGATACTCTAGCCTAGAGCACCAGAATCTAGAAGAGGTATTCATATAACATTTGGTGGTGAAAAGAAGTGAGGTTTCTGTCTGCAAGAAACAGATGGGAGATCTCAGAGACATAGGCACCCTCTTAAAAGGCCAGTTCAGAAAATCTCGTTCGTGGCCACTTTCCTTGGGCTCTGGCAGAAGGAGGGCTGAGAGGACTAGAGTCACATGAGGAGAGTATAAAATTGGTGGCTCAGGGAAATACACTGTGAGGGACAGCCACTGGAACCCCTGTGCTGAATCATTCTCTAATATCACAGTCACCATCATTACTGGGTAGAGCACTCTCCTCTGTGCAGCATCAGCTTGGGGAAAGCAACTGCCCTGCCCTTAGGAGTCTATCTTGCTCCACCCTATGGAGGTTGGGCCCTGCTGAGAAGTAAAAAGCCTTTTCCAGGAAGCAGGAGATTGAAAAGACTCAGGGAGTAACAGTGACTCACTGTTCTGGGGTTGAGGCCAGTGCTCCCCCCACCCCACTTTCCTGAGACTATGACTGGTGCTTCTGCCCCATGTGTGATTCCATAGAAACTGTCTGGACTGTGGGAAAACCAAGTCTCTGTGTTTCAAAGGCCACATGAACCAGACTCCTCCTAGTGGCCACACCCTACTGAGGTCTGTGAAAAACTCAGGACAAGCCAACACCCGGGGCCTTGGTATAGGAACCACACTCACCACCTTTACAAATGCCTGATTAGCTCCAAGTAGCCAGTGAACAGAGGTAGCAGGAGGTGAATCTCAGGGAACCTTAGGTCTTATGTTGATTTGCCCCTAGGCCCAGTGCTGGTAAAACCTAGCATAGGTGTGCAGCTTGGTCCTTTCATGTGCAGCTAAGACCACCAGAGGCAGCCCCCAACTTTTGATTGTTTATAAATCCCAAAAAGTTGCTGAGGTCAGTCACAGGCAGTGTCTTACATTGGTCTGTACCAGCTTCTCTCCTATGAGGACCAGAATCAAACGTCCAGTGACCAGTGACAGACAATATCAGAAATAGACCCAATGAGCATTACTAGCAGCATATCCAGAGGAAGAGTTCAGCATGCACCAAACCCAACTGAGGTGACTTACACTTTCTGTGGTTATTACCTACACAGCAGCTTGCACTCATTAGATGAGGTATAATCTCACGGTCAGCCAGCTCAATACCTAGATATCCAGCCCCACTGGGCTGAGTTCCACAGGGGTAAGAAAAGAGAGGCTTAGAGTTCGGACATTCAAAGTGTGAGTTCCTTGGAGCCTATTGATGGGATTGGATAAAGGGCTTAGCCACCATCTGGGGTAAGGATTACAGTCAGCCCCAGTGGAAGACTCTCTCAAGTCTTTCTCCCTGAGACCAGGGGCTCTTCAGATAAAAGAACTTCTACAGAGAGGACAGTCAGCCGTACCCAATCTGAGCCTGATGCTTACCTCTCTGGGGAGAAATAGAACTGCAGTATCCAGCAGTGACTGAGGAATTAGGCTCTGGAATATGGGTCCATCTCCCTGTACTGAACTTCTGACAAGAGAACTCCCAAGTAAGGGGTCTCATTAACATTGTCTTCCCAACCTCAATTGCCCTAACACACCAAGCTTGCAACCTGTGGAGGGGTTGATGAGAGTGAGGGCAGTCTAAGCTCACTCTACAGTTTTTCTACAGAAGAATATATAGGAAGATCAGACAGCTGCAAGAAGAGGTAAAGTAGCTGAAAATTGGAGACAAATCTTAAGGAACTTGGGCCCTTTTACATAGCTAGTCTCAGCTCTAAGTAGAAGGGAGCTGATCCTTATACACACGTTGGTTCCTTCCACATACACTGAGACACAGAAAACACAGATACAAACAGTGAACAAAGTAGTAGTTACAGACAGATAGCCCACGGTGGGTTACAAACAACATTTGACATCAACCTGTACCTGAACCCTGCCAAAGAAGACCCAGAATCAACACAACCAGTAGTAGTTTGAAGATCTCACCAATGCCTTACTCAATAAGCCACACAGTTGGTATTCCCAAAGGAGGACTCCAGCAGGCACCAGACCCTGCTGAGAATAACTATTTCAGAAGACAGACACCATATAGTATTTAATACATGTGATCAAGGTTGACCTTGAGAGCCAGCCAGACTGAAGGATTAACCCCACCCACAAAGGTCCAACAACATCAAAGATTCACATACAATAGAAGGGTAAAATAACATTTAAGAAATATTCTTAAAGCAAAAAGCTTAGATGACCTGGGGATTAATACCACAGAGCTCATCTTCCTCATAAAGACACCACAACAAATTCAAAAGTGAGACAGAGCTATCTAATACACTAATAAAATGGGCAAAGAACTATGCCCCAAATGAATCAACAAGAGAAATATCCAGAAAAAGAATTAAACGAAATGGAAGTAATCAAACTACCAGACACAGAGTTTAACATAATGGTTATTAGGATGTTCAAGGATCTTAGAGTAAGAATGGATGATCTCATTGAGAACTTAAACAAAGATATATTAATAGTAAGCATTAAAAAAGACATTAAAACCATAAAAAAAGACCAGACAGAAATGGCAAATACAATATCTGAAATGAAGACTGCACTAGAAGGAATTAGCAGCAGGTTGGATGAAGCAGAATATCAAATCAGTGATTTAAAAGACAACATTAGTGTAAGCACAGAAGCAGAGCAGCATAAAGAAAAGTTCAAGAAGGCAGAGAAAATTTAAGAGAACTCTGTGACAACATGAAGTGAAACAACATCCTCATCATAAGGGTTCCTGAAAAGGAAGAGAATGAACAAAAGATAGAGAACCTTTTTGAAGACATCAAAGCTGTAAAATTCCTAAACCTGGTGCAGGAAAACGTCACAAAAGTTCAAGAAGCACAGAGTACCATTAAAGATGAACACAAAAAGGCCCACACCAAGCACATCATAATTAAAATGCCAAGGAAAGAATCCTTAAAGCAGAAGGAGAAAAGCAATTAATTAGCTACAGAGGAGCCCCTGTAAGGCTGACATCTGACTTCTCAACAGAAACAATTCAGGCCAGAAGGGATTGGCAACAAATATAAAGTGATGCAAAACAAGAACCTACAACCAAGACTACCCTATGCAACAAAGATATCACTTAAAGTTGAAGGAGGAATAAAGAATTTCCCAGACCAAAAAAAAAGGATTAAAGGATTAAGGAGTTCATTACCACCAAACCAGTACTGCAAGAAATATTAAGGGGCTTGCTATAAGGACAAGGAAGGAAAAAAGAAATCAAGAGAAAAAGGAGTATAGGTTTAAAGAATGAAATGGCAATAAATAAATACATATCAAAAAGAATTAAATGCTCTGATCAAAAGACATAGGGTAGCTGAATAGGTGAGAAAACATGACCAATATACATGCTGTCTACAAGAAAGCCACCACAGAACAAAAGACACACATAGACTGAATGTTAAAGGATGGAAAAAAGTATTTAATGCAAATGGACAAGAAGAAAAAGCTGGGATAGCAATACTCATATCTGACAAACAGTCTTTAAAACAAAGGGACAATGTAAGGGACAAAAAAAGCCACTACATAATAATAAAGGGAACAGTCTAACAAGAGGTTATAATCATTGTAAAGATTTATGCAACCAATATAGGAGCACCTAAATATATAAAAAGCAGATTTTGATGGACATAAATAGAGAGATTCATAGCAATGAATCTAAGAGTAGGGGATTTTAACACCCTATGATATCAATGGATAAATCCTCCAGACAGAAAATTAACAAAGAAACAGCAACCTTAAGTGAACACTAGATCAACTGAATTTAATAGATATCCTTAGAACATTTCACTTCAAAGCAGCAGAATATACATTCTTTTCAAGTGCTCATGGTACATTTTTTTTTTAATTTTTGAGGAGTTTATTAATTAGCCAGCTAGCTACATGGGGCACAATCCCAAATCATGTAGCTCATGGTACATTTTATAAGGGAAGACCACATGTTAGGATGCAAAACAAGTCTCAATAAATTTAAGAAGACTGAAATCATATCAAGCATCTTCTCTGACCACAATGGCATAAAACTAGAAATCAACTACAATAGAAAAACTGAAAAATATTCAAAGACTTGGAGGCTATATAGCATGTTACTAAATAACAGATGGCTTATATTGAGATCAAAGAAGAAATAAAACACATTTCCTTGAAATAAATGAAAAGTATAAAAATCAATGGGACACGGAGAAGGCAGTCCTGAGAGGGAAGTTGATATCATTATAGGCATACATCAAGAAACAAGAAAAATCTCCAATAACAATCTAACCCTAAATCTGAAGGACTAGTAAAAGAACAAAAAACAAAACCTAGAGGAAGTAGACGGAAAGAAATAATAAAGATCAGAGCAGAAATAAATGCCACAGAGGCTAAAGAAACAATACAAAATATCAATGAAACAAAGAGCTGGTTCTTTGAAATTTAAACAACATTGACAAATCTTTAACAGGACTCATTAAGAAAACAAGAGAGAGGACCCAAATTAAAAAAAAAAATCAGAAATGAAAGAGGAGAATTAACAGCTGACATCACAGAAGTATAAAGGATTGTAAGAAAATACTATGATGATCTATATGCCAAAAAATTGGAGTGCCTGGAAAAAAATGGATAAATTCCTAGAAACAGACAATCTCCTAAAACTGAATCTGTAAGAATCAGAAAACCTGAAGAGATTAATTACAACAAATGAAAGTGAAACAGATTTATATATATTTATATATATATATAAACTCCTGGCAAACGAAAGTCCTGAATTGGATAGCTTCACAGGTGAATTTTACCAAACATTCAAAGAACTAACACCTATTTTTCTCAAGTTATTTCAAAAAAATTCAAGAGAAGGGAAGACTCCAATGCTCATTTTACAAAACATGCCTAATTTCAAAACCAGGTGAAAAAACTACAGAGAAAGAAAACTATAGGTTAATATCTGTGATGAACATAGATGCAAAGATTCTCAACAAAATATTAGCAAACTGGATCCAGCAATACATTAAAAAGATCATATATCATGATCAAGAAGGATTTATTTCATGAGGCCATGTTTGTACAATATTTGCAAATCAATCAATGTGATTCATCACAGAATCAAAATGAAGGATGAAAATCACATGATTATATCAATAGATGCAGAAAAAACATTTGATAAAATCCAGCACCCATTTATGTTAAAACTCTCAGCAAAGTGGGAATAAAGAGAACATACCTCAACGTAGTAAAGGCCATGTGTGACAAATGCATAGCCAACATGCTCAATGAGGAAAAATGAAAAGCAATCCCCTTAAGATAAAGAACAAGGCAGGGGTGTCCGTTTCACCATCTTATTCAACATAGTTCTGGAAGTCCTAGCCACAGCGATCAGATAAGAAGAAATAAAAGGCATTCAAATCGGAAAGGAAGAAGTAAAACTGCTATTATTTGCTGATGACATGATACTGTACATAGAAAACCCTAAAGTCTCTGCCAAAAAAAATGCTGGATCTGATAAATAAATTTGGCCAGGTGTCAGGATATAAAATTAATATTCAGAAATCAGTGGCATTTTATACACCAATAATGAACTGTCAGAAAAATTAAGGAAACAATCCCATTTACTGTTGCAACAGAAAAAGTAAGTACCTAGGAATAAATTTAACCAAGGAGGTAAAAAACTTGGACTTGGAAAATTATAAGACATTGAAAAAAGAAATCAAGGGAAATACAAACAAGTGGAAGCATATTCTGTGTTCATGGATAGGAAGAATCAACATCATTAAAATATCCACACTACCCAAAGCAATTTATGGATTCAATGCAATTCATATTAAAATACCAATGGCATACTTCACAGATGTAGAAAATTATTCCAAAAATTTATATGGAAATAAGAAAGAACTTGAATAGCTTTAGCAATCTTGTCCTGATATCAAGCTATACTACAGGGCCATTGTAATCTAAACAGCTTGGTACTGGCATAAGAACAGGCATACAGATCAATGGAACAGAACCGAGAACCCAGAAATAAACCCATGCCTTTATGGTCAATTACTATTTGACAAAAATGGCAAGTATAAACAATAGAGTAAAGACAATCTCTTTAACAAGTGATGTTGGGAAAATTTGACAGGTACATGCAAAAAAATGAAACTAGACCACCAAAGTATACCATTCATAAAAAAATCTCAAAATGGATAAGGGGTTAGTAACCAAAATTTATAAAGAACTTCTAAAACTCAATACCAGGAAGGTAAACAATCCAATTAAAAAATAGTCAAAGACCTGAATAGACACTTCTTCAAAGAGGTCATACAGATGGCCAGTAGGCATATGAAAAAATGCTCTATGTCACTAATCATTAGAGAAATACTAATTAAAACCACAATGACTTATTACCTCATACCTGCCAGAATGGCTTTCATTAACAAATCAACAAACAACAGGTGCCGTTGAGGATGTGGAGAAAAGGGAACCCTCCTGCACTGCTGGTGAAAAATAGTATGGCATTTTCTAAAAATACATTTCTAAAAATGGAACTTCCTTGTGACCCAGCTATCCCACTTCTAGAAATATATCCTAAAAATCCTAAAACAGTATGTAATTCAAAAGAAGATAGGCACCCTCTGATCACTGCAATGTAGTTTGCAATAGCCAAGATCTGGAAACAGCTCAAGTGTCTATTAGTAGACAAGTGGATAAAAATGCTGTGGTACATTTATGTAATGGAGTAGAAGACAGCTGTACAAAAGAAGGAAAGCTGGCTCTTGCTGGTAGCTCAGTGGATGAAGTGTTGGCTTGGTATATGGACATCTCGGGTTTGATTCCTGGCCAGGGCACATGTGTTAAGAGACCATCTGCTTCTCTACCTTTCCCTCTCCCCCTTCTCTCCCTCTTCCTCTCCTGCAGCCAGTGGTTGGGTTGGTCCAAGCATTGGCCTCAGGCTCTAAAAATGGCTTGGTATTCAAGTACTGGCCTCAGACAGGGGTTGCCCAGTAGATCCCAGTTGGGGTGCATGCAGAAGTCTGCCTCACTGTCTACCCTCCTCTCACCTTAAAAAAAAAAAGGAGAAATCTTACCTTTTGTGACAGTATAGATCAGTGGTAGTCAACCTGGTCCCTACTGCCCACTAGTGGGCGTTCCAGCTTTCATGGTGGGCGGCAATGAAGCAAACAAAGTATAAATAAAAAGATAGATTTAACTATAATAAATTGTTTTATAAAGTTTATTCTGCCAAAATTAGTGAAAATCTGACATAAATTAATTGGTAAGTAATTATTATTATATGCTTTAACTTGCTGTAACTCTGCTTTATAAATTTTATAAAGTAATTCTATTTAGTTTTTGCTCCACTTAATACAATAGTAATTTTTTTCTTTTTTCCTGTTTCCCTCTTATCCCTCTCATTATATCTCTTAGTCGACCATCACTTACAAGCAAATCATTTTATACTTGACCCAAATTTTTTCCTTTTTTGCATTTTGTGAATCCCTACCTCCTTTTTTGCCCCTTGAACACTTCCTCTCAACTCAGGCCCTCCATTATAGGCAGTTTTTGTTCCATTTAGCATAACATAATTCACAGTTCATCATGATATTTTCTAAGGAGGATGGGAGAGGAGGGGAAGAGAAGAAAAAAAGGGGGAAATAATAAATTATTATTATTGTTTTTAAAATTATTTTATTATTTTTTTCCAAATTTTTTTCCATTTTTTCTCTTTTTTTTACTTTTTATTCTTTATTAATTCTCCTTAGTGCTATCAACAAGACCACCCTCAGATGCCATTAATAAAAAGAAAATCAAATATCATGGGTACAAAAGATAGAGAAGTAGCACGGATAGATGTGGATAAATCTATGGAGAAAAATTTAATATATTGGAAACCTTGGAACTAAGTGACAGAGAATTTAAAATAGAAATCCTAAAAATACTCAGAGATATACAACAAACACAGAAAGGCAATTTAGTGAGCCCAGAAAACAACTCAACGAACACAAAGAATATATTACCAAGAAAATTGAAACTATAAAAACAAATCAAACACAGATGAAAAACTTAACTCATGAACTGAAAAACAAGGTAACAAGCTTAGCTAATAGAACAGGCCAGATGGAAGGTAAGATTAGTGACATAGAAGATAAGCAACTTCAGGCACAACAGAGAGAAGAAGAGAGAGTCTCAAAAATTGAAAAAAATGAGAAAGCCATACAGGAATTGTCTGACTCCATCAAAAGGAATAACATAAGAATAATCGGTATATCAGAGGGAAAAGAGAGAGAAAATGGAATGGAGAATATATTCAAACAAATAATA
Organism: Saccopteryx bilineata; assembly: GCF_036850765.1. Taxonomy (NCBI): domain Eukaryota; kingdom Metazoa; phylum Chordata; class Mammalia; order Chiroptera; family Emballonuridae; genus Saccopteryx; species Saccopteryx bilineata. The sequence continues at coordinate 156,214,949 of NC_089494.1, forward strand.
GACGAGAACTTCCCAAGCCTGTGGAAAGAACTAAAGCCTCAAATTCAAGAAGGAAACAGAACACTGAGTTTTCTTAACCCCAACAAACCTACTCCAAGGCACATCATAATGAAATTAGCACAAACCAACGCCAAAGAAAAAATTCTCAAGGCAGCCAAGGAAAAGAAGAATACAACATATAAAGAAAGTCCTATTAGATTATCATCAGATTTCTCAGTAGAAACTCTACAAGCTAGAAGAGAGTGGACCATAATATTTAAAGCCTTGAAAGAGAGGAACTTCCAGCCAAGAATACTATACCCTTATCAAAGCTATCCTTCATATATGAAAGAGATATAAAAACATTCACAAATACAGATGAGGGAATTTATCATCAGAAAACCCCCACTCCAGGAATTACTAAAGGGGGTTTTCCAACCAGATACAAAGAACAAAACAAAACAAAACCACAAGTAAAAGCTTCACCAAGAACACAATAAAACCAAATTTAAACTGTGACAACAACACACACACACACACACACACACACACACACACACACACACCAAAAAAAACAAGGGGAGAGGACGGAGATTAACAGTAGCAAAGGACGATGGAGTGCAGAAACACTCATAAGATAGAATACTACAATGAATATGGTAGGTACCCTTTTCATTACTTAATGGTAACCACCCTTAAAAAAACCACCACAGAAGCACATAACTTAAAAAAGCTAGCAAAAGGAGATAGAAGTATGGAATACAAACAAACAAAAACACATAATAGAAAAACAAAAGAGAAGAATCAAACAAGATACAAAACTAACAGAAAGCAATTTATAAAATGGCAGTAGGGAACCCACAAGTGACAATAATTACACTAAATGTAAATGGATTAAACTCACCAATAAAAAGACACAGAGTAGCAGAATGGATTAAAACAGAAAATCCAACTATGTGCTGCCTACAAGAAACACATCTAAGCAACAAGGATAAAAACAAATTCAAAGTGAAAGGCTGGAAAACAATACTCCAAGCAAATAACATCCAAAAAAAAAAAAAAGCAGGCATAGCAATACTCATATCTGATAATGCTGACTACAAGACAGCAAAAGTACTCAGAGACAAAATGGTCATTTCATAATGAGTAAGGGGACACTAAATCAAAAAGACATAACAATCCTTAATATATATGCACCAAACCAATGAGCACCAAAATATATAAGACAGCTACTTATTGACCTAAAAACAAAAACTGACAAAAATACAATTATACTTGGAGACCTCAATACACCACTGATGGCTCTAGACCATTCATCCAAACAGAAATTCAATAAAGATATATTGGCCTTAAATAAAACACTAGAGCACCTGGATATGATAGACATCTACAGGACACGTCATCCCAAAGTGACAGATTATACATTTTTCTCTAGTGTACATGGAACATTCTCAAGAATTGACCATATGTTGGGCCACAAAAATAACATCAGCAAATTCAGAAAATCGAAATTGTACCAAGCATATATATATTTTGTATTTTTCTGAAGCTGGAAACAGAGAGGCAGTCAGACAGACTCCCGCATGCGCCCGACCGGGATCCACCCGGCACGCCCATCAGGGGGCAATGCTCTGCCCATCCGGGGCATTGTTCTGTCACGACCAGAGCCACTCTAGCGCCTGGGGCAGAGGCCAAGGAGCCATCCCAGTGCTCGGGCCATCTTTTGCTCCAATGGAGCCTCAGCTGCGGGAGGGGAAGAGAGAGACAGAGAGGAAGGAGAGGGGGAGGGGTGGAGAAGCAGATGGGCGCCTCTCCTGTGTGCCCTGGCCGGGAATTGAACCCTGGACTTCTGCACGCCAGGCCAACGCTCTACCACTGAGTCAACCAGCCAGGGCCCCAAGCATATTTTAGATCATAGAGCCTTGAAACTAGAATTCAACTAGTGTATATAGTGAATTCTATCAAACATTCAAAGAAGACTTGGTTCCTATTCTACTCAAAGTCTTCCCAAAAATTGAAGAAGAAGCAATACTTCCAAACACATTTTATGAGGCCATCATAACCCTCATACCTAAACCTGGCAAGGATGGCACAAAAAAAACAACAACTACAGACCAATATCTCTAATGAATACAGATGCTAAAATACTAAACAAAATACTAGCAAATCAAATACAACAACATATTAAAAAAATGATACATCATGATCAAGTGGGATTCATCCCAGAATCTCAAGAATGGTTCAACATACGTAAAACGGTTAATGTAATACACAATATCAAAAAAACAAAGAACAAAAACCACATGATCTTATCAATAGATACTGAAAAGGCATTCGATAAAATACAACACAACTTTATGTTTAAGACACTCAACAAAATGGGTATAGAAGGAAAATATCTCAACATGATAAAGGCTATATATGATAAACCACCAGCTAACATCATATTAAATGGCATAAAACTGAGGACTTTCCCCCTTAAATCAGGAACAAGACAGGGTTGTCCACTCTCTCCATTCCTATTTAACGTGGTGCTAGAAGTTCTAGCCAGAGCAATCAGATAAGAGAAAGAAATAAAAGGCATCCATATCGGAAAAGAATTAAAGGTTTCACTTTTTGCAGATGATATGATCTTATACATTGAAAACCCCAAAGATTCCACAAAAAGATTGCTAGAAACAATAAGCCAATACAGTAAGGTCGCAGGATACAAAATTAATATACAAAAGTCCATAGCTTTTCTATATGCCAGCAATGAAATATTAGAAAATGAACTCAAAAAAATAATCCCCTTCATGATTGCTACAAAAAAAATAAAATACCTAGGAATAAACATAACAAAGAATGTAAAGGACTTATATAATGAAAACTACAAAGCATTGTTAAGGGAAATTGAAAAAGATACAATGAGATGGAAAAATATTTCTTGTTCTTGGATAGGGAGAATAAATATAATCAAAATGGCCATACCTACCAAAGCAATTTATAAATTTAATGCAATTCCCATCAAAATTTTGATGATATTTTTTAAAGAAATGGAACAAAAATCATCAGATTTATACGGAACTATAAAAACCCCGAATAGCCAAAGCAATCCTAAGGAAAAAGAATGAAGCTGGGGTCATTACAATACTTGACTTCAAACTATATTATAGGGCCAAAACAATCAAAACAGCATGGTATTGGCAGAAAAGTAGACACTCAGACCAATGGAATAGAATAGAAAGTCAGAAATAAAACCACATATATATGGTCAAATAATTTTCAACAAAGGGGCCAACAACACACAATGGAGAAAAGAAAGCCTCTTCAACAAATGCTGCTGGGAAAACTGGAAAGCCACATGCAAAAGAATGAAACTCAATTACAGTTTGTTCCCTTGTACTAAATTTAATTCAAAATGGATCAAAGACCTAAATATAAGACCTGAAACAATAAAGTACATAGAAGAAGACATAGGTACTAAACTCACGGACTTTGGTTTTAAAGAGCATTTTATGAATTTGACTCCAAAGGCAAGGGAAGTGAAGGCAAAGATAAATGAATGAGACTACATCAGACTCAGAAGTTTTTGCTCAGCAAGAGAAACTGAGAACAAAATAAACAGACAGCCAACTAAATGGGAAATGATATTTTCAAACAACAACTCAGACAAGGGCCTAATATCCAAAATATACAAAGAACTCATAAAACTCAACAACAAACAAACAATCCAATAAAAAAATGGGAAGAGTACATGAACAGACACTTCTTTCAGGAAGAAATACAAATGGCCAACAGATATATGAAAAGATGCTCATCTTCATTAGTTATTAGAGAAATGCAAATCAAAACTACAATGAGATACCACCTCACACCTGTTAGATTAGCTATTATTAACAAGACAGGTAATAGCAAATGTTGGAGAGGCTGTGGAGAAAAAGGAACCCTCATTCACTGTTGGTGGGAATGTAAAGTAGTACAACCCTTATGGAAGAAAGTATGGTGGTTCCTCAAAAAACTGAAAATAGAACTACCTTATGACCTAGCAATCCCTCTACTGGGTATATACCCCCAAAACTCAGAATCATTGATACGTAAAAACACATGTAACCCCATGTTCATTGCAGCATTGTTCATAGTGGCCAAGACATGGAAACAACCAAAAAGCCCTTCAATAGAAGACTGGATAAAGAAGACGTGGCACATATACACTATGGAATACTACTCAGCCATAAGAAATGATGACATCGGATCATTTACAACAAAATGGTGGGATCTTGATAACATTATATGGAGTGAAATAAGTAAATCAGAAAAAACCAAGAACTACATGATTCCATACATTGGTGGGACATAAAGATGAGACTAAGAGACATGGACAAGAGTGTGTTGGTTACGGGGGGAGGGGGCGGGAGGGAAGGAGGGAGAGGGGATGGGAAGGGGGAGGGGCAAAAAGAAAACTAGATAGAAGGTGATGGAGGACAATTTGACTTTGGGTGATGGGCATGCAACATAATTGAATGACAAGATAACCTGGACATGTTTTCTTTGAACATATGTACCCTGATTTATTGACGTCACCCCATTAACATTAAAAAAATTTATTTATTAAAAAAATAAAATTTTATAAAGTAAAGTTTCCTACTTTATAAATCACCATTACTGTGGAACCTGTGAGCGGTTAGAAAATTTTACTACTAACAGAGATACTAAAGTGGGCGGTAGGTATAAAAAGGTTGACTACCCCTGGTATATATGGACCTGGAGATTATTATGCTAGTGAAATAAACCAAGCAAAGAAAGAAAAATACCATATGATCTCACTTTTATCTGGAATCCAATGAACATTATAAACTGAAGAACAAAACAGAAACAGAGTCAGGGTCACAGGGAACAGATGGACAGCTGTCAGAGGAAAGCAGGAAGAGAGAACAGGATCAAAGAAGGTCAAGGCATTGGCTAAAATCTCATATACCTAAAACATATACAGTATACAGATAAAAGGGTAGCAATGGCCAGAGGGAAAGGGGATGTGGAGATAGAGGGAGGGGGAAGAGAAGAAGAATGGAGATAGAAAGAGACTTTGCATGGAGCACGGGGTGCGGGGGGCACAATACAGGGTGTAGAGTGTGTTATATTGAGTGGGGCACTTGAAACCATGTTAACAGTAAATGAAAAATAAACTAAAACTAAAAATAAAATAAATTTTGCCATCTAAATTCTGATCTCAGGCATCTTAGATAGTTCCAAGTTCTGCAAAGTTTCTTGTTTGTTTTTGTTTTCTTTTTTATTGTTTTCTGCTCAGTTTCTCCTATTGCTTTGCTACCTCTTCTTATTGTTCTTATTTCTTCTTTGCTTTCTTTTATCCTATGTAGGAAGTGATTCTTGCTTAAATTTTCTACTGTTTCCTGATTAAGTCTTGTTCCAGCATATACCCTTCAACTGCCTTTTATTAGTTACAGTTCTTTTCTTTGATCATATTTTGCAGAAGTTTTTGCATATGTTTTTTCCACTTACTCATCTTAGAAAGAAGTCACGCTTGTTTCTTTCTGCTACTTGCCAGGAATATCATGAATGGAAAATCTTTGGCAATCCTTCCTTTTTATTTGTCTACTTGTTGGAACTTAATTTTTCATTAAGGGCTTGCTATTTCTTATTTAGTTATTCATCTGCTTACAGTTTAGGATGTATGCAATGAAAGAGTGGGGAAGAGAAGCTGAGGAGAGAAATATGGCATGTTTGGGTATATTACCTCTGCACATACAATACCCAATCTTGAATCTGTTGAAACAACTGGAGTTCTTCCTGGTGTTGCAAAATCTGGAATTAGGTAGGAGACAGTGTGAGAAGGCCAATTTAATATAAAAACCAATGGTCCAAGTGCATTTAGTTTATTTTTAATTTTTTTCCCATTGATTTGAAAGAGACAGAGAGAGAGTGAGAAAGAGTGAAGCATCAATTTGTTGTTCCACTTAGTTGTTTCATTTAGTTCTGTACTTTTTGGTTGCTTCTCCTAGGTGCCCTGACCCAGGATGGAACCCATAATCTTGTTGCACTGGGAGGATGTTCTATTCACTGAGCCACCTGGCCAGGGCTGGGCCATCTGTTTATTAACTATGTAGACTAGGTGCTCTTTTTTTTTTTTTTTTTTTTGGTAAATTGACTTTATTCAGTAGCTACAAAATTCTTTTTTAGTATCTCTCTTCAAGATTAGTATTATCTCTATGTCACCATTTCTCTGGCTAGAAAGCTGAATTCACTGAAAACAAAAATAACTGTCACCATCTCTCCTTTATGTCTATAGTCCTGGCCATATACATTGATTGCTACTCATTTTTGTTGTGACCTACTTCCAACCTTAGCTCTTCCATATTGAGTATTAGTAGGGTCTTCAAAAAAATTTTCAGCCTGACCAGGCGGTGGCGCAGTGGATAGAGCGTCGGACTGGGATGCGGAAGTACCCAGGTTCGAGACTCCGAGGTCGCGCGCGGGCTCATCTGGCTTGAGCAAAGAGCTCGCCAGCTTGGACCCAAGGTCGCTGGCTCCAGCAAGGGGTTATTCGGTCTGCTGAAGGCCCACGGTCAAGGCACATGTGAGAAAGCAATCAATGAACAAACTAAGAAGTCGCAATGCGCAACGAGAAACTGATGATTGATGCTTCTCATCTCTCTCTGTTCCTGTCTGTCCCTGTCTATCTCTGCCTCTGTAAAAAAAAAAAAAAAAAATTTTCAATTTCTCTCCCATAAATCTAAAGCCACAAGTAGGGGAGGTATACCTTGAACTTGGCATTCTCCCATTGATTCACCTTTAGCAGGAAATCTTGCAATTTGTGGAATGGGATTGTGGCCATTCTATAGATTCAGGATAAACAGTCCCCATTTCTGTTTTTCGTTCATTATGATCTTTTAGACTTCTGGGAAAAGAGTTTTAGAAGATTGAATGTTTTATACATTAAAAATCTATTTTATTATGTGAATAGTAATTCTTATTTTTTGTTCCGTAATTCTAGTATTACTACAAATTAGATTTATTATACATATAAAGCCTATATGGAATTTATGTATCATCCTAGGGATTCTATCTTTAAAGTTAAAATTACTTTATACATAAAAATGCTTCCATTTGTGTGTGTGTGTTTTGCTTCCTTTTTTTATATTCAATTAGCGGTGGTCAGAATTTAATTTGAATAAAACATATTTGAAAACATAAACCCCCCATAGAAGTTATTGATTTATTGATGACATTTCTACTTTTATTTATATCCTATGATTTATTAAAAATATATAGACTTGGTTATCCTTTCATTATAAATTTCCTATCCCTAGAAAGAATTAATATTTATAAATATGCAATTGTCCTATAGACCTCACAAATCTCTATTATTACTAAAACCAATCAAGCAGGCTGAAGACATCAGAAACCATTCTTTCTAGACAGGCAGATAAAAATGTCATGCAAATAAAGGAAAAGATTCATTGGTGCGACAATTTTCTGTGTTTCCCACAGCACTTCTTCCTTATCCAACAGAGAGAGTTCCCACTGGTCTATATTAGTGGATAAGGTGAACACTAGATTCTTTTTCATGGGTCCCCAAATCCACGCATATGAAAATGTTTAAAACCTTACACCAAAAATGAGAAACCCAACTTCCAGGAAGATTTTTAATTACTTGAACATTTTATATATACTCAAATTTCCCAATCATTTTTTTAAAAATGTAATTTTATGAAAGTGAGGACATTATTTATTTATTTTTTTACAGAGACAGAGAGAGGGATAGACAAGAACGGCGAGACGAGATCAATCATTAGTTTTTCTAATGATTGATCTGTGTGTATTGCAACACCTTAGTTGTTCATTGATTGCTTTCTCATATGTGCCTTGACCGCGGGCCTTCAGTGACCGAGTAACCCCTTGCTCGAGCCAGCAACCTTGGGTCCAAGCTGGTGAGCTTTTTACTCAAACCAGATGAGCCCTTGCTCAAGCTGGCGACCTCGGGTCTCCAACCTGGGTCCTCGGCATCCCAGTCCGACGCTCTAACCACTGCGCCACTGCCTGGTCAGGGGCGTGAGGATATTCTTGATGATGAATAAAGAAACAGTAACAGGAAAAATGAGAGGCAAGTGCTATGCAGAGTAGGTGAGCGAGGTAGATTCACTCACCAATTTTGGCTTCTGCACATCAGCCTGAGTTTCTGGTTCTGTTCTAAACTTCAGTAATATCTTAAATTACTACATGGCATAGATCTTTGTGGTGCTGGTCAAACCTGAAAATGTTAAGTTACCAAATGTACAGTTTTTCAGTATTGGTTTAATGGCTGATAACATTTAGGAATTGTATTTTTGAGACTTGTTTGGAGTTCTAGCAGGGGAGCGCAGCTACCCGTATACCCTTGACCGAAGAACGGTCCTTTCCTCTATCGGGGATGGTCGTTCTCTTTGACTAACAGAGCCACCGAAACGCGCAGCTCCGGAGGGATGCACGTGGAGCGAAGGGGACACCCGCCTAGCCAGCCAGGATCAGCTGAATCAACCCTGGCGACCAATGGGGTGACAGATTTCGCAGCCAGATCGCCCTCACATCCTAGGAATGTATTTTTGTCAAGTTCTTTTATCTCTAAAGGATAAGGAAGATAATTCATATTTTACCAACCCAAGACTTCAGTTACAAAGCTTGTGATAAAGTTCCCTACTGTCAAATTTTAGCACTCAGCTCAGAATTCCCATTGCAAATTTACACTCAGTTTTCCAATTAAAATGGGCTTTTGTGAGTCCCCTACTGATAGCCCTTGGCTTGATAAAAAGTTACTTCATTTTCAGCAAGGGTTTTTAGGGAGCCCAGTGCAAGGCTGGCTCTTCTGCTGTTGCCTTGAGCCCAGCTGTGCTGAAATATTAAACTTTAGTAAATTAGGTAAAATTGCAGCTTCCTGGCTGATACAATAATGCCCTTTTCTTTTTCTGCAAACCATCTTCAGTGTAAGTTGTCTGCACAATTCTTTTCTGCTCTAAGAAGAATAAAATTGAAACTATCTTCCAATCCAGACTTTTTCATTCAGACTATCTTTCAAATCCAGACTTTTCCATTCAGACTATCTTTCAAATCCAGACTTCTATTTCAAGATAATTGTGCCGTATCCTACTTATCTAACAGAATGCTTAAACTTTCAAACATATAAAATTGAATTACTTTATTATTTTAATAGTGAAGATACTATTACTTTATTATACCATACTCAGATCAGCTGCTGGATCCCTAAAAATGTCAGTCTTACATAAAAGTAGCAACTTTTTCTTTATTGATTAGCACATATTTTAACCTATGAAAAAAATATTTCTAGTTACATTTATTTTTAGTTTTTTTCCTCTTCTCTTTAAGAACAGCATTAGTTCTGAAGCATATATATATATATATATATATATATATATATATTTAGTTTTGAGGAGTTTTATTCATTGACCAAACCTTTATTGACCAACTGCTATGTAAAGAAACTAGGCAATTGCTTTTTTCTCTTCTCGGTGTTATTTTTTCAGTGACAAAATAGCTTTATTGAGCCATCTGTCCCACTTGCTCCCCAAAAGGTCCTCTCATTGGCTTTCTAGGTTGAGACGTTATGCCCCTAGGAGACTCCCGTTTAGATATTTTTGTTGCTTGGGAAAGTTAACTCATTAAAAACTTTCAAAGTACCTTTATTATGGTACTTACTAGATGGTAGAATCCAAAGGTTGTTTATGGAAGATTTTAACTCTATATCAAAGTAGATTGAGTAGTCTAATGAGCCCCCATGCAAACATTATGGGATTTATGGTTTACTGTTGTTCTTCAAAGGTCCAGACTCAAGGGCAAAACCTGGGGAGGTGACACAGTGGGAGCTTGGGAAGTCTGTGGGCTACACATGTAGACAGGGCTGCAAGAGGGGAAACCCACTCCCAAAGAAAAATTGGGGAGCTAGGCTATATCTTTGTCACGGGATCACTCTCCTGTCGTGAATGAGATAACAAATAGATGAGATGCTAACCAATAGACTCTAGGCTGATATGATTTAGATCAGGGAGGGGTCTGCCTACTTTTTCTGAAAAGTGACAGCTAATTTAAAATATATATATTTTTTTAGCTCTGTGGGCCGCATGATCTTTGTCACCACTACTGAACTCTGTCCTTGCACCATAAGAACGGCCATAGATAATAGAGGCACATATAGCTATTGATAATATAAAGGAATGGACATGGAATTATTTCAATAAAACTACAAAAACAGACAAAGGCCAGATTTTGCCGGTGGGCAGTAGTCCGCGGATGCTTAAAGGTTGCCTGGCCCCGGGTGTCGTTCTCTGTGCCTCTGGTTCTGCGTTCAAGCCAGGGGAGGTTACTTCTAGTCGGCACTGGAATCTATCCAACAACTGCCAAGTTCCTGGCTGCTTTCACGCGTGGGAGGATCTAGCAGAGCGACTTCAGTTTTCAAAGTTTTTAAAGTGGGCCCCTTTGTTCCTCTTCTTCCAGCCCTCTAAGACCTGGCTGTCAACCGCAGGGAGCAGACGGAGTTGCGGTGCGCACGGGTGGGCTGCGTGGGCTTCGGGGGAAAGCACGCCGGAACTCAGCAATAGGTGAAGGGGCAGAAAAGTTAGAGCCCAATCAGCACCGAGTCGAGCTCCCGCTCCCCAACCTTCAGGTGACCCCGCGCGGCGGCGGCAGCAACGGCGGCGGCGGCGACCAGAGTCCGCAGCAGCTCGGAGCGCCTCCGGGAGGAGAGGAAGCGAGCTCGGCGAATCGTCACCGCCACGGAGCGCCGAGCTCGGCGGTCCGCGGCCCGGCGAGGAAAGTGGGAGAGCCGGGACGCTGCGTCTCCCTTAGCCCCCAAAGACGGTGCAGGCTGGGCCGCGGGCGCCCAGGAGTGCGGACCACTCTGCTCACTGCTGTCGTCTTTCTCCCGCGGCCCGAGAACACTGGAGGTGTGCGTGGTGGCGGCCGCGGTGGCGGCAACCGCGGCAGGAGCTGCGAGTCGGAGCCGCCCGGGCTACGCCTGGCTGGGGCAGCAGCGGCGGCGGCCGCGTCTGTGGCTCAGAATGAGGCCGGGGGGCGCGCTGCTCGCCCTCCTGGCCAGCCTGCTGCTGCTGCTGCGCCTGCTCTGGAGCTCCACCGACGCGCCTGCTCGCCCCAGGTAACCCCCGCCGCGTTCCGCTGCCCGCTGGTCCCTGCACCCCGCCGTGCGCCCTGCTGTGCGCTCCCGCCGCCCCACCTGCCGGGCCGCTGGACGGGCGCGCAGACTTTTGGCGGCTGCGGGGACAAGCCGAGGGGCAGTGGCGGCCTGCGAGTGGGGTGGGATGGGGGAGTCCAGGAGACAAGGCTGGGTGAGTGGATGGGTGGGGAGTGTTCCCAGAGGGGCGACTCTTGGACCGCGTGGTCACCGGCTGGGGTGGAGAAGGACCGGTCTGTGTGGTGAGGGCTCCAACGTGAGTCGTACTGGGTGAGGGAGCTGCGGAGCGGGATCTGCCGTCGGGTTCCGCATCAGTGTTTTGGGTTCTCGGAGATCCCATTGCGTGCTTCCCCTCCCTTCCCGCCCCGAGGCTCTTCAGACACCGGGCTTCGGGAGCCTCCCCGGGAGTCCGGGCGCGCAGGGACATCCCGGCCAGGCAGGGAGCGCGGTGCCCAGCCTGCCGGCCACTTGCTCCCCACGAGCTGTAACAACTTAGTTTTCTTCCTGGCGATACAGGTTCTTGATAGAGGAGAGCAGGGAGGCCACCCACGGAACCCCCGCAGCACCGAGGACACTCAGGAGCCCGCAGACCCCGCTGCCGAGCTCCATAAACAGGTACCCGTGGTATGGGGTGGGCATGGGGCGTGGCTGTACCAGCAGGACTCGGTATCAAACCTGTAAAGCCTATTCCTCAGTTTCTAGGAACCAAGGGATATCCGAAAACAGCTGCACTTCAGAAAAAATAGGTGAATTCCCCTCTGGATTATGGTGTGTTGAAAACCGTTGGGAGAAGCAGCTCAGCCTGGCTTTATTGAGAGATTTGGTTGGTTTGTCTTCTGCCTTGATGCTTTGACAAAGTGCATCGGTCTAAGAGTCACATTTGGGAGAGTGGAAGTCTGTGTACGATGTTGAGAATGGTTTCGTCCTTAGTGAATGGAGACTTAAAATTGTTTTCTTTCACTCATGTATTTTATCCATGTGCAACAATTATTTGGTTATCATTTTTTCTGATTATAAAAGTCATAAATGCTTGGTGCAAAAGTTAGATAATATGAGAAACGTATAAGAATAATATTTACTCAGAGCCCACGACCCAGAATCATATTAAGGTTTTGGTTTATATTATAGTTTGTGTTCTGCCTTTTATCCTAAACAACTAGACATATGCGTATAAGTTTTCACCCAAAGCATTGCTTTTGATTGGTGCATAATTTGTTATACAAATGTGCCATGAATCATTGAACTGTTTCTAGTCTTAGACATTTAGATTGTTTCCTAATTTGTCTTTGTTTTGTTTGCTATTAATAATTCTGTTAAGTATATTCTTGTATGTAAATATTCATATTAAATTAATTCTCCAGGATGGATTGATAGAAGTTGGATTATTAGGTCAAAGAATAAGTGTATTTTAGGTTCTAAATACATATGGCCCATTGCTTCCTAGAAGGATTGAATTAAATTACATTTTCACCAGCAGAATGTGCTTGGTGTCTCAGCATTGGTATTATTACTGCAATTTTGTATATTGCACCATATTGCATCATATTTTACTTTTTTTTTCTTTCTATGTCTTGTGAATCCCTTTTCATCTATGTATACTTCTGTATATTCTTGGCTCTTGGGTCATCTTAATCTTCTGTTGCATGAAAGTGTTGCTCCAGCTTAGTCATAAGAAGGGTCCAGGGGAGCCTGGAAGAAATCTTAAAATGCTGGAACAACACTGCCTCCCACAACCCTCTTATTGGAATTTCAGATCATAGTAGAGGGACTAAGAAATCCTGGAGTAACATAACTTGTGAGAAAAATATTGACTTATACTTTTATTTTATGCAGGATCATCATGTATTATAGGTAGCTTAGCTTTCCAATGAACTGGGAGCATTCTATCTTTTTCCAAGTCCTGGTACTGTTTGTTACACTTTCTGGGGTTGCCCCTTGGGGAAAGTTAAGAAGAATGTACTAATTAAATTATTTGGGCTTAGGCCTTTTTTGAGGTAATTCTTTGATGAATTTTTCAGCTCTAGAAGGCATACTTCTTTTCTACTTGGCATACTTCTTGAGCTAATAAAGGTAATTCTTTTTTTTTTTCCTGAATGTGATCCATTTTATTAAGATTTTAAAATTTGGCCCTAGGCCCTGGCTGGTTGGCTCAGTGGTAGAGTGTCGGCCTGGTGTGTGGGAGTCCCGGGTTCGATTCCTGGCCAGGGCACACAGGAGAAGCGCCCATCTGCTTCTCCCACTCTCCTTCCTCTCTGTCTCTCTTCCCCTCCCGCAGCCAAGGCTCCATTGGAGCAAAGTTTGCCTGGGCGCTGAGGATGGCTCTGTGGCCTCTGCCTCAGGCGCTAGAATGGCTCTGATTGTGGCAGAACAACGCCCCAGATGGGCAGAGCATCACCCCCTGGTGGGCATGCCGGGTGGATCCCGGTCGGGTGCATACGGGAGTCTGTCTGACTGCCTCCCTATTTCCAACCTCAGAAAAATTAAAAAAAAAAAAAAAATTGGCCCTAGCTGGTTGCTTAATGGATAGAGCATTGGCCCAGGGTCAACCCAGGTTCGATCCCAGGTCAAGGCACACACAAAAAGTGACCATCTACTTTTATCCTCCCTCTCCCTCTTCTCTCTGTCTTCCCTTCTTGCAGCCAGTGGCTTGATTGAGCGTTGACCCTAGGTGCTGAAGATAACTCGGTTGATTTGAGCATTGGCCTCAGATGGGGGTTGCCGGGTCTGGGTGCATGCAGGAATCTGTCTCTCTATCTCTCTTCCTCTCACTTAAGAAAAAAAAAAAGATTTTAAAATTTATATCATTCTGTTGTGTTTTTTTTTATTTTTATTTTTTTTAATAAATTTTTATTAATGGTAATGGGATGACATTGATAAATCAGAGTACATATATTCAAAGAAAACATGTCTAGGTTATTTTGTCATCAAATTATGTTGCAAACCCCTCGCCCAAAGTCATATTGTCCTCCGTCACCCTCTATCTAGTTCTCTGTGCCCCTCCCCCTCCCCCTAACTCTCTCCCTCCCTCCCTCCCATGTCCTCCCTCCCCCCCCACCCTTGGTAACCACCACACTCTTGTCCATGTCTCTTAGTCTCATTTTTATGTTCCACCAATGTATGGAATCATGTAGTTCTTGTTTTTTTCTGATTTGCTTATTTCACTCCTTATAATGTTATCAAGATCCCACCATTTTGCTGTAAATGGTCTGATGTCATCATTTCTTATGGCTGAGTAGTATTCCATAGTGTATATGTGCCACATCTTCTTTATCCAGTCTTCTATTGAAAGGCTTTTTGGTTGTTTCCATGTCTTGGCCACTGTGAACAGTGCTGCAATGAACATGGGGCTACATGTGTCTTCACGTATCAATGTTTCTGAGGTTTTGGGGTATATACCCAGTAGAGGGATTGCTGGGTCATAAGGTAGTTCTATTTGCAGTTTTTTGAGGAACCACCATACTTTCCTCCATAATGGTTGTACTACTTTACAGTCCCACCAACAGTGAATGAGGGTTCCTTTTTCTCCACAGCCTCTCCAACATTTGCTATTACCCGTCTTGTTGATAATAGCTAATCTAACAGAGGTGAGGTGGTATCTCATTGTAGTTTTGATTTGCATTTCTCTAATAACTAATGAAGCTGAGCATCTTTTCATATATCTGTTGGCCATTTGTATCTCTTCCTGGGAGAAGTGTCTGTTCATGTCCTCTTCCCATTTTTTTATTGGATTGCTTGTTTGTTTGTTGTTGAGTTTTATGAGTTCTTTGTAAATTTTGGATATTAGGCCCTTATCTGAGCTGTCGTTTGAGAATATCAGTTCCCATATAGTTGGCTGTCTGTTTATTTTGATATCAGTTTCTCTTGCTGAGCAAAAACTTTTAATTCTGATGTAGTCCCATTCATTTATCTTTGCCTTCACTTCTCTTGCCATTGGAGTCAAGTTCATAAAATGTTCTTTAAAACCCAGGTCCATAATTTTAGTACCTATGTCTTCTTCTATGTACTTTATTGTTTCAGGTCTTATATTTAGGTCTTTGATCCATTTTGAATTAATTTTAGTACACGGGGACAGGCTGTAGTCGAGTTTCATTCTTTTGCATGTGGCTTTCCAGTTTTCCCAACACCATTTGTTAAAGAGGCTTTCTTTTCTCCATTGTGTGTTGTTGGCCCCTTTATCAAAGATTATTTGACCATATATATGTGGTTTTATTTCTGGGCTTTCTATTCTGTTCCATTGGTCTGAGTGTCTATTTTTCTGCCAATACCATGCTGTTTTGATTATCGTGGCCCTATAATATAGTTTAAAGTCAGGTATTGTAATGCCCCCAGCTTCATTCTTTTTCCTTAGGATTGTTTTGGCTATTCGGGTTTTTTTATAGTTCCATATAAATCTGATGATTTTTTGTTCCATTTCTTTAAAAAATCTCATAGGGATTTTGATGGGAATTGCATTAAATTTGTATATTGCTTTGGGTAATATGGCCATTTTGATTATATTTATTCTTCCTATCCAAGAACAAGGAATATTTTTCCATCTCATTGTATCTTTTTCGATTTCCCTTAACAATGCTTTGTAATTTTCATTATATAGGTCCTTTATGTTCTTTGTTATGTTTATTCCTAGGTATTTTATTTTTTTTGTTGCAATCGTGAAGGGGATTATTTTTTTGAGTTCGTTTTCTAATATTTCATTGTTGGCATATAGAAAGGCTATGGACTTTTGTATGTTAATTTTGTATCCTGCGACCTTACTGTATTGGTTTATTGTTTCTAATAATCTTTTTGTGGAGTCCTTCGGGTTTTCGATGTATAGGATCATATCATCAGCAAAAAGTGATACCTTTACTTCTTCTTTTCCGATATGGATGCCTTTTATTTCTTTGTCTTGTCTGATTGCTCTGGCCAGAACTTCTAGCACCACGTTGAATAAGAGTGGAGAGAGTGGACAACCCTGTCTTGTTCCTGATTTAAGGTAGAAAGTCCTCAGTTTTATGCCGTTTAATAGGATGTTGGCTGATGGTTTATCATATATGGCCTTTATCATGTTGAGATATTTTCCTTCTATACCCATTTTGTTGAGAGTCTTAAACATAAAATTGTGTTGTATTTTATCAAAAGCCTTTTCTGCATCTATTGATAAGATCATGTGGTTTTTGTTCTTTGTTTTGTTGATATGGTGTATTACGTTAACCGTTTTGCGTATGTTGAACCATCCTTGAGATTCTGGGATGAATCCCACTTGATCATGATGTATTATTTTTTTAATATGTTGTTGTATTCGGTTTGCCAGTATTTTGTTTAGTATTTTAGCATCTGTATTCATTAGAGATATTGGTCTGTAGTTTTCTTTCTTTGTGCCATCCTTGCCAGGTTTTGGTATGAGGGTTATGTTGGCCTCATAAAATGTGTTTGGAAGTATTGCTTCTTCTTCAATTTTTTGGAAGACTTTGAGTAGAATAGGAACCAAGTCTTCTTTGAATGTTTGATAGAATTCACTAGTATAACCGTCTGGGCCTGGACTTTTATTTTTGGGGAGATTTTTAATAGTTTTTTCTATTTCCTCCCTGCTGATTGGTCTGTTTAGGCTTTCTGCTTCTTCATGACTCAGTCTAGGAAGGTTGTATTGTTCTAGGAATTTATCCATTTCTTCTAGGTTGTTGTATTTGGTGGCATATAATTTTTCATAGTATTCTACAATAATTCTTTGTATTTCTATGATGTCTGTGGTGATCTCTCCTCTTTCATTTTGGATTTTATTTATTTGAGTCCTGTGTCTTTTTTCCTTGGTGAGTCTTGCCAAGGGTTTGTCAATTTTGTTGATCTTTTCAAAGAACCAGCTCCTTGTTTTATTGATTTTTTCTATAGTTTTTCTGTTCTCTATTTCATTTATTTCTGCTCTGATTTTTATTATCTCCTTTCTTCGGCTGGTTTTGGGTTGTCTTTGTTCTTCTTTTTCTAGTTCCTTAAGGTGTGAAGTTAAGTGGTTTACTTCGGCTCTCTCTTGTTTGTTCATATAGGCCTGAAGTGATAGGAACTTTCCTCTTATTACTGCTTTTGCTGCATCCCAGAGATTCTGATATGTCGTATTTTCATTTTCATTTGTCTGTATATATCTTTTGATCTCTGCGCTTATTTCTTCTTTGACCCATTCATTTTTTAGAAGTATGTTGTTTAGTTTCCACATTTTTGTGGGTTTTTCCCCCTCTTTTTTGCAGTTGAATTCTAGTTTCAAGGCTTTATGATCAGAAAATATGCTTGGTACAATTTCAATTTTTCTAAATTTGCTGATATTGTCTTTGTGGCCCAACATATGGTCAATTCTTGAGAATGTTCCATGTACACTAGAGAAAAATGTATACTCTGTCGCTTTGGGATGAAGTGTCCTGTAGATGTCTATCATATCCAGGTGTTCTAGTATTTCGTTTAAGGCCACTATATCTTTATTGATTCTCTGTTTGGATGACCGATCTAGAGCCGTCAGCGGTGTATTGAGGTCTCCAAGTATGATTGTATTTTTGTCAGGTTTTTGTTTTAAGGTCAATAAGTAGCTGTCTTATATATTTTGGTGCTCCTTGGTTTGGTGCATATATATTAAGGATTGTTATGTCTTCTTGATTCAACTTCCCCTTAATCATTATGAAATGACCATTTTTGTCTCTGAGTACTTTTTCTGTCTTGTAGTCCGCATTATTAGATATGAGTATTGCTACGCCTGCTTTTTTTTGGGTGTTGTTTGCTTGGAGTATTGTTTTCCAGCCTTTCACTTTGAATTTGTTTTTATCCTTGTTGCTTAGATGTGTTTCTTGTAGGCAGCATATAGTTGGATTTTCTTTTTTAATCCATTCTGCTACTCTGTGTTTAAAGCCTTTTATATCTCTTTTATATTTGACCTATTTTATATCTTCCATTATGTATGATTTTGATTATTTATATAGTAGGTGTGCAAAATTTAATTTACACTACTTAATTGTGTAAAGAAATTATAATTTTTGAGAGAGAGAGAAAGGGAGAGAGATGAGAAACATCAACTCACACTTGAGGTCCTTTTCTTGTTCATTCATTACTTCTTCTATGTACTTTAATTTGGGGGCTCCAGCCGAGCCAGTGACCCCTTTGTTGCTCAAGTCAACAACTGTGGACTTCAAGCCAGAGATCTTTTGGTTCAAGTCAGTATCCATGGGATCATGTTGATGATCCCATGCTCAAGCTGGTGATCTTGAGGTTTCACCTCGGGGTTTTGAACCTGAGACTTCAGCATCCCAGGTCAACTGACCACTGTGCCACAACTGTCAGGCCAAGAAATAATAATTTCTTAATTTGTCCTTTTCCTCTGCCCTTTAAAATGGTTTCTCAAATCTGCTCTCTACATTACTGAATGATTTTTTTGTAGTGTCAGCTCTCTGTTTTACCCTAAGACAGTAAATCTCTTACATTTTTATTTTTTACAGTTTTTTTCCTTTTTTTCAGCCTGTATCTTAACACACCAGTTTACATCTTAGAAAGCATCTAAGTATTTTTGTAAACCTCATCTTCCATTTCTTCTTCATATTTTCTTGAGAATGTGAAGCAAATACTTTCTAAAGATTTCTTTTGTTTCTTATAGTACATACATATTTTAAGTGGCATATCTTATGAATAATACTTTCCCGTTAAGTTATAGAGTCTTTTTGTAAGTATTGTGATTTTTTAGTGGCTTTTTAAAAATTTAGACTCCCCCAAATGAGGAGGCCTCCCTCTGGCCTATGCTCTCAGGCGGAACACATGCCAGCTCCTGTGGTCGCAACAAGGAAGCAGTTTCCCTTCCTGGAGAATAAACCGTGCTAGAGGCTGAACTATGTAGCTCTTAAACAAATGTCGGTTTTTAAAAAAATTTGAATTGAAAATATTGTGATAAAATATACATTAAATAAAACTACTAATTTGAATTTTAAAAAATTATGGTGCGCCTGACCAGGCGGTGGTGCAGTGGATAGAGCATCAGACTGGGATGTGGAGGGCCCAGGTTCAAGACCTCAAGGTCGCCAGCTTGAGCGCAGGCTCATCTGGTTTGAGCAAAGCCCACCAGCTTGGACCCTAGGTCGCTGGCTTGAGCATGGGGTTACTTGGTCTGCTGAAGGCCGGCGGTCAAGGCCAGTGTGAGAAAGCAATCAATGAACAATTAAGGTATTGCATGGAAAAACTGATGATTGATATGCTTCTCATCTCTCTCCATTCCTGTCTGTCTGTTTCTATCTATCCCTCTCTCTGACTCTCTCTCTGTCCCTGTAAAAAAAAAAATTATGGTAAATACAGGTAATATAAATTTACTCATTTCATCACTTTTTAAATTGAATTTATTGGGGTGGCATTGATTAATAAAATTATATGTTTCAGGTGTACAGTTTTGTAATACGTCATCTGAATATTGCGTTGTGTGTTCACCACCCTGTCAAGTCTCCTTCCATGACCATCTACCCCCCCTTTATCTTCTACATCCCCCCACCCATGCCCCTTTCCCTCTGTAATCACCATGCTGCTGTCTGTGTCTCTGTCATTTCAGTTTTTAAATACTGAACCTGAAAGCTACCTCCTGCTCCCATGTCTTGACCTCTTGGCTGTCAGAAAACACTTATATTCATGGGTGATCCTAATCAACCTGAATTTCTCCTGTTGCCAGTAATGGTGCATAACTAATGTCACTTGAAATCCAGAAAGGGCTCGGGTCTCGGGGCTTTCCCCATATCTGCCACCGCCTTCATGTCCCAAGGTGCGATGACATTTATTTTCCATTTCTTTAATGCTGTTTTATAATGTAATAGAGGTATAAGCTTAGGAGGTTGTAGACAGAGAGAGTAAATGAGCCAGAGGAATGCAGACAACCTCAGGAAGAAACTCCTTCCTGTGTGGGCGTGGCCACATAATTTTCTGGTTGGGGCAGGCTTTCTACCTTTCTGAGGGTGAAGAAATGTATACAGTGGGAGCAAGATCAAAGCCTGTTTATATTTTTCCCCTTGACCTTCTCTGTTTCAGAGGTAACATTTGACATCAGCTGCTGGTAATTGCCCCGTGTGGTTCTCCATGCCCTCTTGTTAACAGTGCTTCTTTCCCAAATCTGACAAATTTCTGAAGCATCTGTGTGAGGCTGTTTTGTGTAGACTTGCATGCTTTTGTAAGGATGTAGTCTGGGACAGAGAAAATCAGGTGCTGTTTACTCTCTACTGTTTTATACTGCAAGTTGTAGTAACGTTTTATGCAATATTTTTCTGCTGCCTATGTTGTCTATGTTCACACTGGCATCATAACTATGAACTTCAGAGTATTCAGGATGAATGAACTGAGCTTGAAGAAAGGGCCGTATAGCTCAGCAGAACTCTGCAACAGTTGATTTTTACCCTCTTAGCCCTTTCTTCTCTGCCCCTCCCCAAATAGATGAGGACTACTTCTTCCTTCCTTCCTTCCTTCCTTCCTTCCTTCCTTCCTTCCTTCCTTCCTTCCTTCCTTCCTTCCTCCCTCCCTCCCTCCCTCCCTTCCTTTCTCTCTCTCTTTCTCTCTCTCTCTTTCTCTCTCTCTCTTTCTCTCTCTCTCTCTCTTTTAGAGAGGCAGGAAGAGATGCTCTTGTATGTACCCTGACTGGGGATCAAACCCGCAACCTCAGCAGTCTGGAAGATGCTCCAACTTAGCTATCTGGCCAGAGATTAGTTTTTTTGTTTTTGTTTTGTTTTGTTTTGTTTTTTTTTGCTTTTTTTGTTTTTTTTTTTTAGAGAGACAGAGAGGAAGGGAGAAAGAAGGGATGAGAAAGAGAAGCATTCATCTATCTGTTGTTCCACTTAGTCGTGCATTCATTTGCTGCTTCCCATGTGTGCCCTGACTGGAGATCGAACCTGCAACCTTGTTGTTTTGGGATGGCACTCTTAACTGACTGAGCTAACTAGCCAGGGCTGAATTTTACTTTCAAGAATGATGTAATTCACGTGTTTTTTTTAAAAAAATTTCTTAAATGAGAAGTGGGGAGGAATAGTGACTGACTCCCACATGCACTCTAACCAGGATCAACCCGGCAAGCCCCCTACCAGGTGATGCTCTGCCCATCTGAGGCCATTGCTCTGTTGCTCAGCAACCGAGCTAATTTAGGACCTGAGGTGAGGCCACGGAGCTATCCTCAACACCAGGACCAACTTGCTCCAACTGAGCTATGGCTGCAGGAGGGAAAAAGAGAGATGGAAAGAGAGGAGGGAGAGGGGGAGGTGGGGAGGGGGAGGGGGGAAGAGGAGGTGGGGAGCAGATTGTTGCTTCTCCTGTGTGCCCTGACTGGGAATTGAACCTGGGACGTTCGTGTGCTGGGCTGACGCTCTACCACTGGCCAGGACCACATTCACTTTTGTATCTTCACTCCTTTGCTTTTAGAAGTAATGGTACTAAACATGTTCTGATTTAAAAAATTCAGTACGCTTTAAAGTTGGCTTAAGTCTGGTTTCTGAAATAATTTGAAATGAGGCTTTAAATATTGCGTTCTGCCTCTTTTCCTACTTCATAATCCTGTGTCTTAATAGCATCCCTCCTCTTTTCAGAGTTCTCCTCCATTTCTGCTCTGGCGTCAGTTGCCTGACTTCCTTGTGCTCTCCATTTGGCAGGGGGTTTCATAGGTGCTTCCCAAACGGTCCTTTTCCATCCCTTTGGTCTCTGGCACCTAGGTTACATCTTCAGCTGCTCTGCTGTGGTGGGAGCCTCAGGACACAGTTGTCTCAGCTGGCCAGCTCCAGAATGTGGGCTGTAGGCACTTCCAGGCTTCTGTGGGCGCATTGAAACGCAGACGGGAAAGCCGTGGTGAGACTGAAGGACAGGAAGAAATGTTCTCCTCTTTGTGTTATGGGCTAAGTGGGTGAGGAGACTGGAGTTCATAAGGAAGTGGTGTCTGATTGGTCCCACTCACTCTGGAGGCTGTTGGAGGTGGAATTTTATTTTCTGTTCTGCCCTTCATATAGCTTCACTACTTCCTGGACAGTGTCTCTCTTCACAAGGAGGGTGGTGTTTCTTTTTAGAACTTGAAAGGCAGCATTTAGCAAACAGGACTGTACAGATACCCATGCTAGGGTGAAGATGGGTTGATTGAAACATAAATCAGGTTGCCTTAATGTCTGGCTTTTTGTATTAATTCACTGTGCCCTTAGGAGACATTTTCCTTGAGCCAACAGGCATTAGGATGAATTTGAAACAACAAAGAAAAACCTGCTTGCCTGGTGGGAGGAATGGTTTTTTTGGGGGGAGGCATTACAGAGAGGCACAAACATTTTGAGAGGTTAGGTGCTAAGAGGAAATAGTGAAAAAAGAAGCTTGGGCACAGTGGGAAGGGTGGGAAGGATAAGAAGAGAAGGAAATAAATCCATCTCTTCATCTGCCAGGTACATTGATTCTTTTTAGAGGCACTAGTCTTAGCTGCTCTGTGGTTTTACGGTGCAAAGATTCTACAACCTCTCATTTGGTGGCAGAGAAAGAAGCTCTTTAGAGAGCCACTGATGCCATGAGCAAACTTGAGGAAAATATTCTTGTGTCCTGATGTCTTATTTTATAGCTTCTCCTGCCATTAAGAAGATGGTTATTGCTGTAGTATCTTTTTACGTGCACACACTTACAAAGTTAAATCTATGTTGCCTATACTTTCACATTTAAAAACTTAATTATGTTTCATGAAGTACTGAGAATATTTTGTACATGTTGTAAATAATCAGTCATTGGGAACATTCATATCCATGGGCATAATTATTTGTAAAGGTAATTTTGTAGGCATAACCTGTGTTTGTGAAATTATTGTAAAATAATTTCTATTACCTTGTTAATTATTGTAAAAACACTAGAACTCTCTAATATATCATTTTAAAATTGTAGTATTTCATAAACACTCTAGAAAAAAATAGAAATTTTCATGGTTTTGGATTAAAGAAACAACACTAAAATTATATCAATACAGAAAAGAAATGATAAATTATATTTTATCAAAATTAAAAACGTTTGTGCTTCTACATGTACTACTAAGAATTTAGAAAGATAAACCATAGACTGGGGGAAATTATTTGAAAATCACATTGCAATAAACGAATTGTATACAGAATATATAAAGAACTCTTATAACTCAATAACAAGAAGAAAAGAACCCAATTTAAAAATGGGAGGAAGGGTCCTGGCCAGTGGGTCAGTGGATAGAGCGTTGGCCTGGCAAATGGACATCCCATGTTTGATTCCTGGTCAGGGCACACAGGAGAAGCAACCATCTGCTTCTCTCCCCTTTCTCTTTCTCTCCCTGGTACTGAGGATAGCTCCGTTGGAGCATGACAACCTCAGACGCAAAAAATAGTTCAGTACTGGAGCATTATCTCCAGATGGGGATGCCAGGTCGATCCTGATTGGAGCACGTGCAGGAGTCTGCCTCACTATTTCCCTTCTCCCATCTAAAATAAAAAGGGGGAGAAGGTTTAAATAGACATTTCATTAGAGAAGATGTACAGATGGTTAATAAGTATTTGAAAAAAAGTGTTTAACATTATTAGTCATTAGGGGAAAACCACAATGAGATAACCACTTCACACTTTCTATGATGGTTCTTCTAGCAACTGCCATGTCATGGGGCAGCTCTCTCCCAAGGTTACATTCTCCTACTGAAGCTCATGAGAGTAGTGGTTTGGTAAAGGTTGATATCTCACACAAGCAGGGAAGTCTTGAGACCAGGGTAATGGTTCTCCAGGAAAAGACCTGGAACACAGATAGAGTAGTGATGCACAGGAGTTTTGTAGATTTTTTATAAATCCGTGAGTAGTCCTAAAACCTTGAGGCAAATTTTACATTTGAGAAGTTATAAGACTAACTAAAAAGCAGTATTCCTTTGGCTTTAGAAGTTATTGAGTAATTTCGTTTTCTTTTTTTAAAAATTATTTTCATTGATCCTCTGTATTGTTTCTTTAGCCTCTATGTCATTAATTTCTGCTCTGATCTTTATTATTTCCTTTCTTCTACTACCTCAGGGATTTACTTGCTGTTCTTTTTCTAGTTCTTTTAGATGCAGGTTTAGGTTGTTTTTTGAGCTTTTTCTAGCTTATTAAGGAATGCCTGTAGTGCTATGAACTTCCCACTCAGGACTGCTTTTGCTGTGTCCTATAAATTTTGAGTCATTGTATGCTCATTATCATTCATTTCTAGGAATTTTTTTTATTTCTTACTTGATTTCATCATTAATCCATTCATTATTTAATAACATGCTATTTAGTTTCCATGTATTTGAGTATTTTTCAGTTTTCTATTGTGATTGATTTTTAGTTTCATGCTATTGTGATCAGAGAAAATGCTTGATATGATTTCAATCTTCTTAAATTTGTTGAGACTGCTTTTGTGCCCTAACATGTGGTCCATCCTAGAGAATGTACCATGAGCACTTAAAAAGAATGTATTCTATATTCTGCTGGTTTAGGGGAAAGGTTCTGAAGATATCTATTAAATCAAGTTGATCTAGTGTGTCCTTTAAGGTTGCTGTTTCTTTGTTAATTTTCTTTCTTGAGGATCTATCTAGTGATGTTAGTGGGGTATTGAAATCTCCTACTATTATAGTATTGCTATTGATCTCGCCCTTTAAATCCATCAAAGTCTGCTTTATATATTTAGGTGCTCCTATATATTAGGCGCATAGATACTTATAATGATTATATCTTCCTGTTGGATCGCTCCCTTTATCATTGTGTAGTGACCTTCTTTATCTCTTACTATAACCTTTGTTTTAAAGTCCATTTTGTCTGATATAGTATTGCTACGCCAGCTTTTTTTTCATTTTCATTTGCATGAAATATTTTTTCTATCCTTTAACTTTTAGTCTATGTGCGTCTTTTGTTTTGAGGTGTGTCTCTTGTAGACAGCATATGTATGGGCCCTGTTTTCTTATCCACGCAGCTACTCTGTGTCTTTTGATTGGATCATTTTATTCATTTACATTTAAGGTTATTATGGATATGTAGTTATTTATTGCCATTTTATTTTTTAAAGCTATATTTCTCTATTGCTATATTCTTTTCCCTCTTTGTTCTGTTTTTAACAGGCCCCTTAATATTTCATGCAGCATTGGTTTGGTTGTAATGAATTCCTTGAGGTTTTTTTGTTTGGGAAGCATTTTATTTTTCCTTCAATTTTAAACGATAGCCTTGGTGGAAAAAGTAGTCTTGGTTGTAGGTTCGAGCCCAACCAGGGCAGCGGCAGTCAGTTCTGCATTACTTTAAATCTTTCTTGCCATTCTCTTCTGGCCTCAAGTGTTTCTGTTGAGAAGTCGGATGTCATCCTTATGGGGGCTCCTTTGTAGATGATAGCCTTTTTTTCTCTCTAGCAGCTTTTAATATTATCTCTTTATCTCTTAGCTTTGCTATTTTAATTATGATGTGTCTTGGTGTGGATTTCTTTGTTGTTGTTTTTTAATGGAGTTCTCTGTGCATCTTGAACTTGTGTGACTTATTCCTGCATCAATTTAGGGAAGTTTTCAGCTATGATTTGATTGAACAAGGTCTCTATTCCTTGTTCTTTTTCTTCTTCTTCAGGAACTCCTATGATGTTGTTTCTCTTTAGGTTGTCACAGAGATCTCTTACAGTTTCCTCATTCTCTTTTCATTTTGCTGTTCTGCTTTTGTGTTTTTGTTTATCTTGTCTTCTAAATCGCTGTTTTGATCCTCTGCTTTATCCAGCCTGCTTTTAATTGCTTCTAGTATAGTCTTCATTTCAGATATTGTATTTGTCATTTCTGACTTGTTCTTCCTTATTATTTCAATGTCCTTTTTAATACTTGTTATTTCTTTATTTCTGTGCTCACGGTGACCATCCATTGTTGTTCTAACATCTTTCAGCATTCTAATAATCATTATTTTAAACTCTGTATCCTGTAGTTTGCTTATATCCGTCTCACTCAGTTCATTTTCTGGGTGTTTCTCTTGTTGGTTCATTTGGATTGCACTTCTCTGTCTTCCCATTTTGTCTGGGTTGCTCTGGACTTCCCTGGCTGGGGCCTGGGGCAGATCATTGGGCGTCACTGCCTGTGACTGGTTCTTATCCACCTATTGGGGACTACAGGTGAACCAGATCTTGTGGCTGCCTCTGCTGGGTCCAGGTGCCATTGTCAATATCAGCTGCACTCCTACGGTTGCTTTTATCTACTCTTGGCCTGGGAGAGGTTACTTTAAAAGTTCAAGTTCCTCTAAAATCCACTTTCTGTTGCCTCTTATAGCTGGGTACTTTTTGAGCTCAGTACTGTAATTCAGTGATTAGGTACGGTATTAGATGTGGCCTACTTCTCAGCCTCAGGTGTCATTCTATCAAGACATTTTAGATCCTGTCGTGCGGTCTGTTTACCAGGCCACTGTCGCTGTTGCTGCCTGGGGCTTTTGGGTTCAGGTGCTGCTGGCTCCAGCCCACCTCTGTGACTGCCGCTGCCCTGGTTGGGCTTGAGTGCACATTTGGACCTCTTCCGGGGCTGCCTCGCTGGGCTCAGATCTCAGCGGCTGCCTTTGGGGGTCGTGCACGTGCCGTCTCGGATCATTGCTGAGGTCGCAGGTGCTCTCATTACTGCTGAGGGTGGTCCACACCTGAGCAGATTTGCACGCAGCTCGGATTCCTGCAGTAGCTGGCGCAACTTCGCTGTCACTGGGCGCCTGCGTGTTCCCCCTCTGTTGCCACTGGGGCTCTGCCTCCGCATGGATCACCGCTGAGGGCATGCCCATCCTCAAGTAGGTTTGCGTGCCTGCCGGGATTTCTGCGGCAGCCAGGTGACTTCTGCCATCACTGGCAGGCTCTCACGTGCCTGTGCATTCCCCCTCTGTTGACTCTCGGGCCACTGCGCCAGCCAAGGGCAGGCCAGTCAGCGAGCAGGGCTGTGTGTGAGCCTGGGGTTCCCCAGCAGCAGTTCCCTGCTCCGCCGGCTGGCTTGCGTGTGCTTGCTCGAACCTCTGCAGCCGCGCCCTAATGCCTCCTGCCTGTCTGCCCTCGGCAAGCACTCAGCAGTGTGATGGGTGGTGCAGCTTAGACCTCTGCACTCCCTATTTGTGTCCCCAACATGGCATCTGACTCTAAGCATCTTTGTTCTAGCGAGGGTAGGGGAGCCTCCAGTGGACGAGGCACTTTCTTTCCTTTGCTGGTGATGTTGGTTCACTTTAAATTTGGGTAGTGACTCAGCCCAGGGGTTAGGGTGTCCTCCTAGAGCTTCAGGAAAGTGGCTGTGAGTGAGGCTCTCTGTGTAGTTCCTTTAATACAGAGCCTGAGTCTGAGAGTCCTGCCTCCTTCTCTCAAACCATGTCTAGGCTTTTTTCTCAGTCAAATATAGTCTGTCAGTCCCTTCCAGGCTCCAGGGCTCTAGGCTGGGATTTGGGTTTGGGGGATAAAGACCTGCAACTCTCTTGACAGCCCTCCCCATCGCAAAAGCCCTGCTTCTGGGAGTAGGGTACCCTTCTCTGCATCTTTGCTTTTCCTACCAGACTCAGTGTGGGTTCTTTCGTGGTCCTTGGCTGTAGAATCCTCCTGGTTCAGTCCAAAATTGGTCTTTCATGATGAGTGTTGTCAGATTTAAGTTGTAATCCACCTTGGTTCTGGGAAGTAGGAGTTGGTGCGTCTGCCTACTCTGTGGCCATCTTGTCCCCACTCTAAGTAATTTCGTATTATGAAAACCATAGGCATTATATCCTGAATTTTGTAGCAGTCCCCCATTCAAATCACCATAATGGAGTAGAGCTGGCATCCTATTTAAGAATGATGCTGTTGGGAATTAATTCAAGATCTTCCATTCCTTGTTGAAAGATCCAGAGAGTTATAAGGAGTGTTGAGTCTGTGTTATACAACTGAAAATACCAAACATGTCTGCTATACAAAAGACTGATGAGACCCACTGTTACAGTTTAAAAGAAGGTACAAGACTGCTGTTTCCTATAGAGATCTCCAGTTAGGCAACCTTTAAAAACATCATATTCCTAGGGGCTCTGACTGATTGAGCCTACCCAGAGCCCTGTGCTGAGTGGGGATTTTCCAGCTCTTTGAGCCCCTTACTCTCTAGGCAGAGGCAACAGCAATCCCATAGCTGGATCATCAGGCTATTAATTCAGGAAGGAAAGACTAGGAGAGAGGCTCCGGGAACACGGACTCTCTCATTGGTGGAGCCTGCAAATGCTAATGAGCCTCAACTGCCAATGAGACTGAAGCCCAATATATGACATTACCATAGAGACTTATCAACTGCAAACCTCTACCTATGCATGCCACAGGGGCAGAACCCAGGGTACAGAGTCACTGACCAGGAAGAGGGAGAGAAAAGAAAAAGCAAGAAGATACCCTCTCAAAATCAAGAATAATCCACAGACTTTATAAGCTATCCCATTTTATTATATTTGTTCATTTGTTTCTCTTATCTTCTTGTCTTATTTTCTTCCTCTTCCAATTTGGTCGTTTAATTCTCTGCCAGTCTTACTCTCTCTTCTCCTTGAATTACACTACCCATAAGTGTTACATCTCCCATTTTCTTTCCTTTCTTCTTCCTTTCTCTCTATGAGGGTTGCACTCCAAAACCCTTAACTCTCTTTCTCTCTCCTTTTATTCTTTTTTCTTCTTTTTGTGTTTTCCTCTTTCTGTTTTTTTCTCTCCCTCTATATTAGTTTCTTCTTTTCTCCTTTACTTTTCCTCTCATTCAATCCTCAATCACGAACAAATTATTTTATCTGGAACTCAAATTTTTCTTTGTGGCACTTTGGGGTTTTTTTACTTCGCTTTTTTTTTTTATAATTTTATTTTTTTAATGGGGTGACATCAATAAATCAGGATACATATATTCAAAGATAACAAGTCCAGGTTATCTTGTCGTTCAATTATGTTGCATACCCACCACCCAAAGTCAGATTGTCCTCTGTCACCTTCTATCTTGTTTTCTTTGTGCCCCTCCCCACCCCCTATCCCTCTCCCATTCCCCCCTCCCCCCCGTAACCACCACACTCTTATCAATGTCTCTTAGTTTCACTATTATGTCCCACCTACGTATGGAATAATACAGTTCCTGTTTTTTTCTGATTTACTTATTTTGCTTCGTATCATGTTATCAAGATCTCACCATTTTGCTGTAAATGTTTCGATGTCATCATTTCTTATGGCTGAGTAGTATTCCATAGTGTATATGTGCCACATCTTCTTTATCCAGTCATCTATTGATGGGCTTTTTGGTTGTTTCCATGTCCTGGCCACTGTGAACAATGCTGCAATAAACATGGGGCTGCATGTGTCTTTACGTATCAATGTTTCTGAGTTTTGGGGATATATACCCAGTAGAGGAATTGCTGGGTCATAAGGTAGTTCTATTTTCAGTTTTTTGAGGAACCACCATACTTTCTTCCATAATGGTTGTACTACTTTACATTCCCACCAACAGTGTATGAGGGTTCCTTTTTCTCCACAGCCTCTCCAACATTTGCTATTACCTGACTTGCTAATAACAGCTAATCGAACAGGTGTGAGGTGGTATCTCATTGCCGTTTTGATTTGCATTTCTCTAATAGCTAAAGAAGATGAGAATCTTTTCATATATCTGTTGGCCATTTGTATTTCTTCCTAGGAGAAGTGTCTATTCATATCCTCTTCCCATTTTTTATTGGATTGTTTGTTTGTTTGTTGTTGAATTTTATGAGTTCTTTGTATATTTTGGATATTAGGCCCTTATCTGAGCTGTTATATGAAAATATCATTTCCCATTTAGTTGGCTTTCTGTTTATTTTGTTATCAGTTTCTCTTGCTGAGCAAAAACTTCTTAGTCTGATGTAGTCCCATTCATTAATTTTTGCCTTCACTTCTCTTGCCATTGGAGTCAAATTCATAAAATGCTCTTTAAAACCCAGGTCCATGAGTTGAGTACCTATGTCTTCTTCTATGTACTTAATTGTTTCAGGTCTTATGTTTAGATCTTTGATCCATTTTGAGTTAATTTTTGTACAGGGGGAGAGACTGTAGTCCAGTTTCATTCTTTTGCATGTGGCTTTCCAGTTTTCCCAGCACCATTTATTGAAGAGGCTTTCTTTTCTCCATTGTGTGTTGTTGGCCCCTTTATCAAAAATTATTTGACTATATATATGTGGTTTTATTTCTGGACTTTCTATTCTGTTCCATTGATCTGAGTGTCTATTTTTCTGCCAATACCATGCTGTTTTGATTGTCGTGGCCCTACAATAGAGTTTGAAGTCAGGTATTGTTATGCCCCCAGCTTCATTCTTTTTCTTTAGGATTGCTTTGGCTATTCGGGGTTTTTTATAGTTCCATATAAATCTGATGATTTTTTGCTCTATTTCTTTAAAAAATGTCATTGGAATTTTGATGGGAATTGCATTAAATTTGTATATTGCTTTGGGTAATATAGCCATCTTGATTATATTTATTCTTCCTAGCCAAGAACAAGGTATATTCTTCCATCTCATTATATCTTTTTCGATTTCCCTTAACAATGGTTTATAGTTTTCATTATATAAGTCCTTTACATTCTTTGTTATGTTTATTCCTAAGTATTTTATTTTTTTTGTTGCAATCGTGAAGGGGATTATTTTTTTGAGTTCCTTCTCAGTTGTTTCATTGTTGGCATATAGAAAGGCTATTGACTTCTGTATATTAATTTTGTATCCTGCGACCTTACTGTATTGGCTTATTGTTTCTAGTAGTCTTTTTGTGGATTCTTTGGGGTTTTCGATGTATAGGATCATATCATCTGCAAAAAGTGATACCTTTAATTCTTCTTTTCCGATATGGATGCCTTTTATTTCTTTGTCTTGTCTGATTGCTCTGGCTAAAACATCTAGTACCACATTAAATAAGAGTGGAGAGAGTGGACAACCCTGTCTTGTTCCTGATTTAAGGGGGAAAGCCTTCAGTTTAGTGCCATTTAATATGATGTTAGCTGATGGTTTATCATATATGGCCTTAATCATGTTGAGATATTTTCCTTCTATACCCATTTTGTTGAGAGTCTTAAACATAAAATTGTGTTGTATTTTATCGAAAGCCTTTTCTGCGTCTATTGATAAGATCATGTGGTTTTTGTTCTTTGTTTTGTTGATATGATGTATTACATTAACCATTTTACGTATGTTGAACCATCCTTGAGATTCTGGGATGAATCCCACTTGATCATGATGTATTATTTTTGTAATATGTTGTTGTATTCGATTTGCTAGTATTTTGTTTAGTACTTTAGCATCTGTATTCATTAGAGATATTGGTCTGTAGTTTTCTTTCTTTGTGCCATCCTTGCCTGGTTTTGGAATGAGGGTTATGTTGGCCTCATAAAATGTGTTTGGAAGTATTGCTTCTTCTTCAATTTTTTGGAAGACTTTGAGTAGAATAGGAACCAAGTCTTCTTTGAATGTTTGATAAAATTCGCTGGTATAGCCGTCAGGGCCTGGACTTTTATTTTTGGGGAGGTTTTTAATGGTATTTTCTATTTCTTCTCTACTGATAGGTCTGTTTAAGCTTTCTGCTTCTTCTTGACTCAGTCTAGGAAGGTTGTATTTTTCTAGGAATTGATCCATTTCTTCTAGGTTGTTGAATTTAGTGGCATAAAGTTTTTCATAGTATTCTACAATAATTCTTTGTATATCTACGGTGTCCGTGGTGATTTCTCCTCTTTCATTTTGGATTTTGTTTATATGAGTTCTTTCTCTTTTTTCCTTGGTAAGTCTTGCCAAGGGTTTGTCAATTTTGTTGATCTTTTCAAAGAACCAGCTCCTTGTTCTATTATTTTTTTCTATAGTTTTTCTGTTCTCTAATTCATTTATTTCTGCTCTGATTTTTATTATCTCCTTTCTTTGGCTGGTTTTGGGTTGTCTTTGTTCTTCTTTTTCTAGTTCCTTAAGGTGGGAAGTTAAGTGGTTCACTTGGGCTCTCTCTTGTTTGTTCATATATGCCTGAAGTGATATGAACTTCCCTCTTATCACTGCTTTTGCTGCATCCCAGAGATTCTGATATGTCGTATTGTCATTTTCATTAGTCTGTATATATCTTTTGATCTCTGCACTTATTTCTTCTTTGACCCATTCATTTTTTAAAAGTATGTTGTTTAGTTTCCACATTTTTGTGGGATTTTTTTCCTCTTTTTTGCAGTTGAATTCTAGTTTCAAGGCTTTATGATCAGAAAATATGCTTGGTACAACTTCAATTTTTCTGAATTTGCTGATGTTGTTTTTGTGGCCCAACATATGGTCAATTCTTGAGAATGATCCATGTACACTGGAGAAGAATGTATACTCAGTCACTTTAGGATGAAATGTCCTGTAGATGTCTATCATATCCAGGTGCTCTAGTGTTTTGTTTAAGGCCAATATATCTTTATTGATTCTCTGGTTGGATGACCGATCTAGAGCCGTCAGCGGTGTATTGAGGTCTCCAAGTATGATTGTATTTTTGTCAGTTTTTGTTTTAAGATCAATAAGTAGCTGTCTTATATATTTTGGTGCTCCTTCGTTTGGTGCATATATATTAAGAATTGTTATGTCTTCTTGATTCAGTGTCCCCTTTGCCATTATGAAATGGCCATTTTTGTCTCTGAGTACTTTTCCTGTCTTGTAGTCAGCATTATCCGATATGAGTATTGCTACACCTGCTTTTTTTTGGATGTTATTTGCTTGGAGTATTGTTTTCCAGCCTTTCACTTTGAATTTGTTTTTATCCTTGTTACTTAGATGAGTTTCCTATAGGCAGCATACAGTTGGATTTTCTTTTTTAATCCATTCTGCTACTCTGTGCCTTTTTATTGGTGAGTTTAATCCTTTTACATTTAGTGTAATTATTGATACTTGTGAGTTCCCTATTGCCATTTTATATCTTGCTTTCTGTTAGTTTTGTGTCTTGTTTGATCCTTCTCTTTCGTTTTTCTATCTTTTGTTTTTATTTGGTTGTATTCCATACATCTTTCCTCTGTTGCTATCTTTTTTATCTCATGTGCTTCTATGGTGGTTTTTTCAATGGTGGTTACCTTTGAGTAATGAAAAGGGTCCCTACCCTGTTCATTGTAGCGAACTATTTTGTGAGTACTTTTGCACTCCATCGTCCTTTGCTACTGTTAATCTCCATCTTCTCCCCCTCTTTCTTTTTGTTGTTGTCACAGTTTAAATTTGGTTTTATTGTGTTCTTCTTGGAGCTTTTACTTGTGGCTCTGTTTTTTTTTGTTCTTTGTATCTGATTGGAGAATCCCCTTTAGTAATTCCTGGAGTGGGGGTTTTCTGATGATAAATTCCCTCATCTTTTCTGTATATGTGAATGTTTTTATTTCTCCTTCGTATTTGAAGGATAGCTTTGATGGGTATAGTATTCGTGGCTGAAAGTTCCTCTCTTTCAAGACTTTAAATATTGGGGTCCACTCTCTTCTAGCTTGTAGAGTTTCTGCTGAGAAATCTGATGATAATCTAATGGGCCTTCCTTTATATGTTGTATTCTTTTTTTCCCTGGCTGCCTTGAGAATTTTTTCTTTGCTGTTGGTTTGTGTCAATTTCATTATGATATGCCTTGGAGTAGGTTTGTTGGGGTTAAGAAACCTTGGAGTTCTGTTTGCTTCTTGAACTTGAAGCTTTAGTTCTTTCCACAGGCTTGGGAAGTTCTCATCTATTATTTGTTTGAGTATGTTCTCCATTCCATTTTCTCTCTCTTCTCCCTCTGATATACCTATTATTTTTATGTTATTCTTTTTGATGGAGTCAGATAATTCTTGTAGGGCTATCTCATTTTTTTTAATTTTTGAGTCTCTTTCTTCTTCTCTGTGTTGTGCCTCAAGTTGCTTGTCTTCTATTTCACTAATCCTCTCTTCTATCTGACCTGTTCTATTAGCTAAGCTTGTTACTTCATTTTTCAGCTCGTGAATTGAGTTTTTTATCTCTGTTTGATTTGTTTTTATAGTTTCAATTTCCTTGGATATATATTCTTTGTGTTCATTGAGTTGTTTTCTGAGCTCCCTAAATTGCCTTTCTGTGTTTCTTGTATATCTCGGAGGATTTTTAGG
Source organism: Saccopteryx bilineata (assembly GCF_036850765.1). Taxonomy (NCBI): domain Eukaryota; kingdom Metazoa; phylum Chordata; class Mammalia; order Chiroptera; family Emballonuridae; genus Saccopteryx; species Saccopteryx bilineata. The sequence goes on from NC_089494.1 coordinate 156,249,103, forward strand.
ATTGCTATCTTGAATTCTCTGTCATTTAGCTCCAAAGTTTCCAATATATTAAATTTTTTCTCCATAGATTTTTCCTCATCTAGCTGTGTTACCTCTCTTTCTTTTGTACCCATGATATTCGATTTTCTCTTCCTTAATGGCATCTGAGGGTGGTTTTGTTGATAGTATTAATGAGATTTAATAAAGAATAAATGTTAAAAAAAATAAAAAAATAAAAAATCGAAGAGTTGTTTTTTTTAAAAAAAATTAGTAATGAAATAAAGAAAAATAAAATAGAATAAAAATTTTTAAAAAAATGAAATTATTTCCCCCTTCCCTTTTTCCTCTCCTCTCCTCTCCCCTCTTTCTTGAGAAAATCTTGTGGTGGACTGTGAATTATAACAAACAATGCCTGTGATGGAGGGACTGAATTGGGGAAAAGTAATAAAGGGGTAAAGAAAAAAAAAAAAAAAAAGGAAAAAAAAAGAAAAAAGAAAAAAAAAGAGTGTATGGACCCACAAAAAGCAAATAAGGAAAAAATTTGGGTCAAGAATAAAATGATTTGCTTTTAGGTGTTGGTTGTCTAAGAGTTATGATGAGAGGAATAAGAGGAAAACGGAAAAATGGGGGGACAAATTAAAAAATTACTATTGTATTTAGTGGAACAAGAACTAGATAATATGGAGAGCCAGGGATGGGAGCACTGCTAGTGAGTTAAAAAGGTGAAGTAAAAACCCCCCAAAATGCCACAAACATAGATTTGAGTCCCAGATTAGATAATTTGTTTGTTATTGAGGTTTGAATGAGAGGAGATGTAAAGGAGAAAGGAAGAAACTAATATAGAGGGAGAAAAGAAAGAGAGAGAAAAAAAGAGGGAACCACTAAAAGAAGAAAAAAGAAAGAGAGAGAGAGAGTTAAGGGTTTTGGAGTGCAATCCTCATAGAGAGAAAGGAAGAGAAGAGAAAAGATAATGGGAGATGTAACACTTATGGGTAGTGTAGTTCAAGGAGAGGAGAGAGTAAGACCGGTAGAGAGTTAATCGGCCAAATTGGAGGAGGAAAAAAAGTATCAAGAATGAAGATAAGAGAAACAAACGAACAAATATAATAAAATGGGATAGGTTATAAAGTCTGAAGATTATTCTTGATTTTGAGAGGTTATCTTCTTGCTTTTTCTTTTCTCTCCCTCTTCCTGGTCGGTGACTCTGTACCCCGGGTTCTGCCCCTTTGGCACGCTCAGGTAGAGGTTTGCAGTTGATAAGTCTCTATGGCAATGTCATGTATTGTGCTTTAGTCTCGTTGGCAGTCGAAGCTCATTAGCATTCATAGGCTCCGACAGTGAGAGAGTCCGTGTTCCTGGAGCCTTTCTCCTAGTCTTTCCTTCCTCAATTAGTAGCCTGATAATCCAGCTATGGGGTTGCTGCTGCCTCTGCCTAGATAGTAAGAGGCTCAAAGAGCTGGCAACTCCCCACTCTGTTCCCACTCAGCACAGGGCTCTGGGTAAGGCTCAGTCAGTCAGAGCTGCTAGCATAATCAGGCGGGCTTTCCGTCCACTCAAAGACCTCTGGCTCTGCCACTCTGTCCGGTAACACAAGCAGGCGCCCACTTCTGGGGCGCTTGGAGGAAACTCTCACTCACTGTCTGCCACCAGGATATCTGGCCAGCAGTCTCACACTCTGAGTGAAACCCCCAACCGCAGGGAAAAGTTGCAGCGTTGGAATTGAGTCTCGCTCCGTCCCCGTGCGTGGCTTTTGCAAGGTGCTGAGGCGGCTCGAGATTCCGCTTTGGCCCACACAAAGGCCCCTGACTCTGCCCCTCTGTGCGATAACACGGGCGCGCACTGCCGAGGCACTGGGAGGAATTGCTCATTCCTTATCTGCGCGCGCAAACCAGGATATGAGGCCGGCCGCGTTTCCCTCTGAGTGAAACACCCTCCAGTACGGAAAATCTCCACCATTGGAATTAGTTCTCACTCCCTCCCATGCGTGGCTTTCCCAGGGCGCTGGGGCTGCCCAGAGACTCTGCCCTCGGCCCACAGAAAGGCCTCTGACCCTGCCTCTCCGTGGGCAACACGGGCACCCACTCTCGGGGCCTAGGAAGAAATTCTCGCCCACTAACTGCGCACCGACCAGGAGACCGGGTAAAATGGCCGCTCCGCTTGTCTTTCTTTGTTTGGGTTTGGCGCGAGTGTTAGCTTGTATTGCCCGGGTTGCCACAGGATCAGATTTTCCTCGGCTTGGATCTCTATGCCACAGCCTGGTTCGGCCGTTTGTGCCGCGGCGGCCTGGATCTATTCACCCCCTTTGCCCGCCTCAGTTTCTATATTCACGGTTACCAGAGAAAGCCGCCCTGTTTAGGTTAGTGAGGAAGGCGGAGCATTTCTTACTCCCTATTTCCTTCGGGGTTTGGTTATATATTTAGCCAATTTTTCACTCAATCATACCTTTGGGTGTATTGCGAAGCATCTGGAAGCTCCAAGTATAGGTTTTTCTGTTTCTGGTTGAAGATCTTGTTGAGTTTTGGGGGAGATTTATTGGTATCGCTTCCTACCCTGCCATTACTCTGACGTCATCCTACTTCACTGTTTTAACTCACTAGCAGTGCTCCCAACCCTGGCTCTCCATTTTATCTAGTTCTTGCTCCACTAAATACAATAGTAATTTTTAAATTTTTCTCCCTTTTTCTGTTTCCCTCTTATTTCTCTTATCATATCTCTTAGTCAACCATCACCTAATAGCAAATAATTTTATTCTTGACCCAAATTTTTTCCTTTTTTGCATTTTGTGGGTCCATACCCCATTTTTTGCCCCTTTATCACTTCTCCTTACCTCAGGTCCTCCATTATAGGTAGTTTTTGTTCTATTTAGCACAATATAATTCACAGTTCACGACAAGATTTTCTCAAGAAGGAGGGGAGAGGAGAGGAGAGGGAAAAAAAGGGGGGGGAATAATTTTTTAAATTATTTTTTATTTTTATTTTTTTAACTTTTTATTCTTTATTAATTCTCATTAATACTATCAACAAAACTTCCTCAGATGCCATTAAGGAAAAAGAAATATAATATCATGGATAAAAAGAGAGGTAGCACAGATAGATGAGGAAAACTCTATGGAGAAAAAATTTAATATATTGGAAACTTTGGAGCTAAATGACAGAGAATTTAAAATAGAAATCCTAAAAATACTATACTCAGAGATATACAAGAAAACAAAGAAAGGCAATTTAGGGAGCTCAGAAAAGAACTCAATGAACACAAAGAATATATTATCAAGGAAATGGAAACTGTAAAAACAAATCAACAGAGATGAAAACTCAATGCATGAGCTGAAAAATGAAGTAACAAGCATAGCTAATAGAACAGGCCAGATAGAAGGTAGGATTAGTGAAATAGTAGACAAGCAACGTGAGGCACAACACAGAGAAGAAGAAAGAGACTCAAAAATTAAAAAAAATGAGAAAGCCCTACAGGAATTGTCTAACTGCATCAAAAAGAATAACAAGAATAATAGGTATATCAGAGGGAGAAGAGAGAGAAAATGGAATGGAGAACATACTCAAACAAATAATAGATGAGAACTTCCCAAGCCTGTGGAAAGAACTAAAGCTTCAATTTCAAGAAGCAAACAGAACTCCGAGTTTTCTTAACCCCAACAAACCTACTCCAAGGCACATCATAATGAAATTGGCACAAACCAACAACAAAAAAATTCTCAAGGCAGCCAGGGAAAAGAATACAAAATATAAAGGAAGGCCCATTCGATTATCATCAGGTTTCTCAACAAAAACTCTACAAGCTAGAAGAGAGTGGACCCCAATATTTAAGGTCCTGAAAGAGAGGAACTTCCAGCCATGAATACTATACCCATCAAAGCTATCCTTTAAATATGAAGGAGAAATAAAAACATTCACATATACAGAAAAGATGAGGGAATTTATCATCAGAAAACTCCCACTCCAGGAATTACTAAAGGGGATTTTCCAACCAGATAAAAAGAACAAAACAAAACAAAACCACAAGTAAAAGCTCCACCAAGAACAAAATCAAACCAAATTTAAACTGTGACAACAACAAAAAAAGGGGGAGAGGACGGAGATTAATGGTAGCAAAGGATGATGGAGTGCAAAAGTACTCACAAGATAGTGCACTACAATGAACAGGGTAGGAACCGTTTTCATTACTTAATGGTAACCACCATTGAAAAAACCACCACAGAAGCACATGATTTAAAAAAGATAGCAACAGAGGAAAGATGTATGGAATACAACCAAACAAAAACAAATGATAGAAAAACAAAGAGAAGAATCAAACAAGACACAAAACTAACAGAAAGCAAGATATAAAATGGCAATAGGGAACTCACAAGTGTGAATAATTACACTAAATGTAAATGGATTAAACTCACCAATAAAAAGGCACAGAGTAGCAGAATGGATTAATAAAGAAAATTCAACTATATGCTGCCTACAAGAAACACATCTAAGCAACAAGGATAAAAACAAATTCAAAGTGAAAGGCTGAAAAACAATACTCCAAGCAAATAACATCCAAAAAAAAGCAGGTGTAGCAATACTCATATCTGATAATGCTGACTACAAGACAGCAAAAGTACTCAAAGACAAAAATGGTCATTTCATAATGATTAAGGGGATGCTGAATCAAGAAGACATAACAATTCTTAATATATATGCACCAAACCAAGGAGCACCAAAATATATAAGACAGTTACTTATTGACCTAAAAAAAAACCTGACAAAAATACAATCATACTTGGAGACCTCAATACACTGCTGTCGGCTCTAGATCGGTCATCCAAACAGAGAATCAATAAAGATATATTGGCCTTAAACAAAACACTAGAGCACCTGGATATGATAGACATCTACAGGACATTTCATCCTAAAGTGACTGAGTATACATTTTTCTCCAGTGTACATGGATCATTCTCAAGAAATGACCATATGTTGGTCCACAAAAACAACATCAGCAAATTCAGAAAAATTGAAGTTGTACCAAGCATATTTTCTGATCATAAAGCCTTGAAACTAGAATTCAACTGCAAAAAAGAGGAAAAAGCTCCCACAAAAATGTGGAAACTAAACACACATACTTTTAAAAAATGAATGGGTCAAAGAAGAAATAAGCACAGAGATCAAAAGATATACACAGACAAATGAAAATGACAATACAACATATCAGAATCTATGGGATGCAGCAAAAGCAGTAATAAGAGGGAAGTTCATATCACTTCAGGCCTATATGAACAAACAAGAGAGAGCCAAAGTGAACCACTTAACTTCCCACCTTAAGGCACTGGAAAACGAAGAACAAAGACAACCCAAAAGCAGCCAAAGAAAGGAGATATTAAAAATCAGAGAAGAAATAAATAAAATAGAGAACAGAAAAACCATAGAAAAAATTAATAGAACAAGGAGCTGGTTCTTTGAAAATATCAACAAAATTGACAAATTCTTGGCAAGACTTACCAGTGATAAAAGAGAAAGAACTAATATAAACAAAACCAAAATGAAAGAGGAGAAATCACTATGGATATCATAGATATACAAAGAATTATTGTAGAATACTATGAAAAACTTTATGCCACTAAATTTAACAATCTAGAAGAAATGGATAAATTCCTTGAACAATACAATTTTCCTAGACTGAATCAAGAAGATGCAGAAAGCCTTAACAGACCAATTAGTAGGGAAGAAATTGAAAAAACTATTAAAAATCTCCCCCAAAATAAAAGTCCAGGCCCAGATGGCTATACTAGTGAATTCTATCAAAAATTCATAGAAGACTTGGTTCCTATTCTACTCAAAGTCTTCCAAAAATTTGAAGAAGAAGCAATACTTCCAAACACATTTTATGAGGCAAACATAACTCTCATACTGAAATCAGGCAAGGGCAGCACAAAAAAAGAAAACTACAGACCAATATCTTTAATGAATACAGATGCTAAAATACTAAACAAAATACTAGCAAATCAAATACAACAATATATTTAAAAAATAATACATCATGATCAAGTGGGATTCATCCCAGAATCTCAAGGATGGTTCAACATATGTGAAATGGTTAACGTAATACATCATATCAACAAAACAAAGAACAAAAACCACATGATCTTATCAATAGATGCAGAAAAGGCATTCGATAAAATACAACACAATTTTATGTTTAAGACTCTCAACAAAATGGGTATAGAAGGAAAATATCTGAACATGATAGAGGCCATATATAATAAACCATCAGCTAACATCATATTAAATGGCACAAAACTGAGGGCTTTCCTCCTTAAATCAGGAACAAGACAGGGTTGTCCACTCTCTCCACTCTTATTTAATGTGGTGCTAGATGTTTTAGCCAGAGCAATCAGACAAGACAAAGAAATAAAAAGCATCCATATCAGAAAAGAAGAAGTAAAGGTATCACTTTTTGCAGATGATATGATCCTGTACATTGAAAACCCCAAAGAATCTACAAAAAGACTACTAGAAACAATAAGCCAATGCAGTAAGGTCGCAGGATAGAAAATTAACATACAAAAGTCCATAGCCTTTCTATATGCCAAGAATGAAACATTTGAGAACGATCTCAAAAAAATAATCCCCTTCACGATTGCAACAACAACAAAAAAATACCTTGGAATAAATATAACAAAGAATGTAAAGGACTTATATAATAAAACTACAAACCATTGTTAAGGGAAATTGAAAAAGATACAATGAGATGAAAGAATATTCCTTGCTCTTGGATAGGAAGAATAAATATAATCAAGATGGCCATATTACCCAAATCAATATATAAATTTAATACAATTCCCATCAAAATTCAAATGACATTTTTTAAAGAAATAGAACAAAAAATCATCAGATTTATATGGAACTATAAAAAACCCTGAATAGCCAAAGCAATCCTAAACAAAAAGAACGAAGCTGGTGGCATTACAGTACCTGACTTCAAACTATATTATAGAGCCAAGACAATCAAAACAGCATAGTATTGGCAGAAAAATAGACATTCAGACCAATGGAACAGAATAGAAAGTCCAGAAATAAAACCACATATATATGGTCAAATAATTTTCAACAAAGGGGCCAACACACACAATGGAGAAAAGACAGCCTCTTCAACAAATGGTGCTGGAAAAACTGGAAAGCCACATGCAAAAGAATGAAACTCGACTACAGTTTGTCCCTTTGTACTAAAATTAATTCAAAATGGATCAAAGACCTAAATATAAGACCTGAAACAATAAAGTACATAGAAGAAGATATAGGTTCTAAACTCATGGACCTTCGTTTTAAAGAGCATTTTATGAATTTGACTCCAAAGGCAAGGGAAGTGAAGGCAAAAATTAATGAATGGGACTACAACAGACTCAGAAGTTTTTGCTCAGCAAGAGAAACTGACAACAAAATAAACAGACAGCCAACTAAATGGGAAATGATATTTTCAAACAACAACTCAGATAAGGGCCTAATATCCAAAATATACAAAGAACTCATAAAACTCAACAATAAACAAACAAACAATTTAATAAAAAAATGGGAAGAGGACATGAACAGACACTTCTCTCAGGAAGAAATACAAATGGCCAACAGATATATGAAAAGATGCTCATCTTCATTAGTTATTAGAGAAATGCAAATCAAAACTGCAATGAGATACCACCTCACACCTGTTAAATTAGCTATTATTGACAAGACAGGTAATAGCAAATGTTGGAGAGGCTGTGGAGAAAAAGGAACCCTCATTCACTTTTGGGTGGAATGTAAAGTAGTACAACCATTATGGAAGAAAGTATGGTGGTTCCTCAAAAAACTGAAAATAAAACTACCTTATGTCCCAGCAATCCCTCTACTGGGTATATACCCCAAAAACTCAGAGACATTGATATGTAAAGACAAATGCAGCTCCATGTTCATAGCAGCATTGTTCACAGTTGACCAAGACATGGAAACAACCAAAAAACCCTTCAATAGAAGACTTGATAAAGAAAATGTGGCACATATACACTATGGAATACTACTCAGCCATAAGAAATGATGACATCAGATCATTTACAACAAAATGGTGGGATGTGGATAACATTATATGGAGTGAAATAAGTAAATCAGAAAAAACCAAGAACTGCATTATTCCATATGTAGGTGGGACATAAAAACAAGACTAAGACACATTGATAAGTGTGGTGGTTATGGGGGGGAGATGAAAAGGAGGAGTGGGAGGGGCACAAAGAAAACTAGATAGAAGGTGATGGAGGACAATCTGACTTTGGGTGATGGGTATGCAACATAATTGATTGACAAGATAATCTGGACATGTTTTCTTTGAACATATGTACCCTGATTTATTGATGTCACCCTAGTAAAATTAATTAAAGAAAAGAATTAAAAAAACCAAACCAAAACAATAAAACCCCATCATATTGGGGAAGTAGAGCATGCTTTGGCAGATAGATTTCTTTTGGCATATAGAATAGCCTGTTTGGGGGCTTAGGGCCCTCATTTTCTTTTTCTTTTTTTCCTTCCTTTCTTTCTTCTTTCTGTCCTTCTCTCTCTCTCTCTCTCTCTCTCTCTCTCTCTCTCTCTCTCTCTTTCTTTCCTTCCCTCTCTCCCTCCCTCCCTCCCTTTTTCTTTCTCCCTTTCTTTCTCTCTCCCTCTCCCTTCTTTCCTTCCTTCCTTCTTTCTTTCCTTCCTTCCTTCCTTCTTTCCTTCCTTCTTTCCTTCCTTCCTTTCTTTCTTCCTTCAGACAGACAGACAGGAAGGAAGAGAAATGAAAAGTATCAACTCATAGTTGCGGCACCTTAGATATTCCTTGATTGCTTTCTCATAGCTGCCTTGACTGGAGGGCTCCAGTTGAGCCAGTGACTCCTTGCTCAAGTCAATGACCTTGAGCTTCAAGCCTGTGACCATGGGGTCATGTTTATGATCCCATGCTCAAGCTGGTGAGCCTGCAATGAAGCCAGCAACCTTGTCATTTCAAACTTGGGTCCTCAGTGTCCCAGGTCAATATTCTACCCACTACACCATCTCCCAGTCAGGCAGCACCTTCTTTCTCTGTGGGTCCTACTGTATCCTCCATCTCAATCTGGGCTCCAGGTTTGAGAAAGGATAGCAGAATAGGAGTTTGTTATTAAGTGGGAAGGGAAACTCTGTTTGGGTTTTATAGATCTGTAGGTGAGTAATAGTCCCTTTTATGACTTGAATGAAAAGAGAGACCCTAGTTACATTTGGTAGGATCTCAGAAGACCTGAAAATGAAGAGTTCAAGGTAAGTAAAGCAGGGAGCAAAAGAAATATCCATTTAAGTGAACACTGTGAATTTTGCAATTTTAAGAAGGTGTCTTTGAGTAGGCCATTATATCTGTTTATTAGGCATCTTTATTAGGACTGCTGCCTGTGGACAATAGAAAAAATGAAATTCCAAATGATGCTTTGTTGAAAGACCCATGCCTAGGCTTTGTGAGTACCCTGATTTGAGTAGATGATATCTGGGGCTCAAAGGGCACTAGTAGAGTTTTGCTGAGACTTACAATAGGGATGTCAGTAGTGGCATACTGGAGATGGTAAACCCAAAATTAGACCCATATAGGTATTAGTCATTATAAGTGCATAATGATTTGTGCCTGCAGATTGGGTCAGAAGTCCAATAAAATCAATTTGCTAGTGAGTGAAAAGGCATTTGATCATGATTGGCCATGATGCTGGGGCCAAACAGGGCACAGAAACCATATTGGGAAGCTACAGTTTGGGCTAGAGCCAGTGGCATTGGGATATGATGGTGTTCTGCCCCATGTTTAAGGGTCCAAAAGCTAAAATGACCAGGCCCTTAGAGCTTGTGGGAGCAGGGATGCTATATGACCTTACTTAATAAATGTGAGCAAGATGGTTGGGATGGAATTATTAAAATGAGCCTTCTCTATGGGACCTGTAGTAGGAGTTGAGACATGGCAGACCTTAATTATTACATGAGGTCTGAGCATCAGTATATTCCCAAGGTGTAAGATCCCATAGTGAACAATCCTGAATGTGAAATCTATTTTGTGTTTGATCCATAAATCAGACCAAAGAGAAGGGCCATTAACTACCACCCAGGAGTCTGTCAAATATGGACAATGAACATACTGTTTTTGAGTGTTGAAATGACCAGCACCTAGGTCTCATCCTTTATCAAGGAAGTCTTGGTAATAGAATAGAAAGAAGAAGCTCTTTGGTAGGTTCTATTACATGTGATGATGGTGCTATTGTCTATAAGATAAATTGATTCCCTTTCTTCTGGACTTAGGGAACCCTGCAAGTAGCCAACAGGGTCAGGCAAGGGGTACTTTTCCTTGGATCCAGGGCCTTGGGCAAAGAGACTCCAGAAAGCAATAAGAAATTTCGACTAGGGCTTCTACAGTAAAGGAATCATCAGATGGGACTAGTGCCATTCTTATCTGGATGGCTTTTTGGGTGGGCTCAAGGGCTTATTGTTAGGGTGACCTCTATTCAGATTTGGCCAATTTTCTTGTGATTGCCTAAATAGGTTTTAGCACAATGTGTAGATGGGGAATATGTTGCTTCCAGAAGCCAAATAGGCAAGTAGATGTTGGGCTTGTCTGAGAGTGCCAGGAGTAGGGATATTGACTGAAGATGGTATGGAGCAGCCTTCTGGGGAGCCAGTGAAGCCTCTACATCTAACCAAGGTGCTGGATCTTTTGGGTGTGCAGTGACCCTGCTACAGTTCGTCAGACTCTGGACTACAATATGAATGTCTTTTGAAATAGCTTCATGGGTTTTTTCCCCTCAGGAGCAAACAGGGGTAGGCAAAAGTAGGTTTATAGTCAGTTGTGGGTATTTGAAACACAGAGTTTATTGTGTTATTATTTATTAATCATTGTATTATTTTCTGTATGAACATATAAACCTGCTTTTGCCTACCCCTGTATTATCTGTATAAGGCCATAGATGGGTGCTTAAGAACAGAACAAGACCATGAAAATCTTGTCTACATAAATGGGAGGGACATAGATATATTCCCAAAGGTAATTTAGTGAAGGTATATTGGGATACCTCATAGGTGAATGCAGGTTATGGCTGTGATGCTGGAGAAATGGGGCAGAATAAAAAAATATTGGCTAGATCAATAACTTGAAGGATCTACCTGAGGGATTTATCACTCCTATGATGATATGGACAGTCCCAAACCTTATGATTGTTTGATTTAATAATTTTTTTACTTTATGGTGGTGTGAAAGCAATACACATTCAACAAAAATGGGCTATAGTCAAGCCAGTGGTTCTCAAATTTTTTGAAGTTGGGGCACATTTAAAATCCTACAAATAATTGTAAGTGCACTATATACAAATTTCTGAGAAATATGTTATAATAATTAAGTCAAATATTAAAGAAAAAAAGTCTAAATGTGCTTTTATGGTAATTAAACAAAATAAATATAACAAAATTAAATTTATCCTGACATTAAAAAACATTTTTGTTACATTTTTTGAGTTATGCTTTTTAGAATTTGTAAAAGAGGGATTGAAAAATAAAAAAACAACAAAATAGTTATCTTTTTATATATAGAGATACATTCTTAGTAAGATTTAGTAAATTCGGCAGGTCCCAGCATGAATGAGTTAAATTTTTTCCTTCTTGTGTTTATGAGAAACATGAGCCTGATGTGTCCTAACAATTTCTTCATGTTTGGGCATATATTTAAAAGGCAAACTCTCATTTCCTTATCAATACATTGAAGAATTCCTCTCTTTTTACTCTTAATTGTGTTGAATGCAGAAAACCCCCATCATACGTATCATCTTAACTTGACACCAAACAAAGGATAGAAGAAACTTGCCTCCAGTCTTTCCAGGGAACACGGTGGGTACTGTACAATCCAGCACCACAGCTTAACAGCCTTTTGCAACCTAATCAGGCAAGTGAGGTGGGGCAGACTGTCAGCTTACAGCCAATTCCCCATACCTCTGTCCCCCAAAAATCTAAACTCCAAAAACCCTGTTGGTTTTTTGGTCCCAACAGACACATATTTCTCTGAAATACCATAGGGCACACCACTGTGCCCTGGTGCACACTTGGAGAACCACTGGTCTAAGCTATGGTGTTCAGTAGGTAAAGTGTATTAAATGTATTTTGACTTAATATTTTTAATTTATGATGGGTTTATTAGGACATAACCTTATTATAAATCAAAGATTATAAATCTGTTTGTAAGCATTCTGATCTAAGGAGTCTCAGTCTCAAATTGTTGGGGCTTGTGTTATTGCTCTTGGTCATTTATGAAATGTGGGAGCATTAAGGAGGACCCATAATCTTTGTTGGTGACCATTTCATTGGCTCAAGAGTGCTTCATTTCCTTGGGATCCTTAGGAGGTGAAGGGGTAAAGCATTCAGGGCTGGCTAGTACTTGAGTTTTAGCTCTGGGAATAGCTAGTTCTAGAAGAATCAAGGGCAGGAACAGCTGCAAAGATTCTTGGTGCTCTTAGTGTTCTAATTAACCATTTCCCCTTTAGGACCAGCCTCAGTGGGCCACATAGTGATAGTGCTGCTTCATTCACAGTCCCCTGATGACACACTGGGTTGGTGCTGCTGCTGAAGCAAGTTTCATTAGGATTGTGCAGGAGGCGACAGACACAGGTGGGAGGTGAGACTTAGAGGTTGCTGGTGTTGAATCAGTCATCAGTGGAAGTGCAAGTGCAACTACTTTGGAAATGGTTTAATAATTTCCTGGTGAGTTAAACATAACCTTCTCATATGGTCCAGGAATTTTTTCTCCTAGGAAATGGCCATAGAACGCTGCCCTGAAACAAGCACTGATAAAATTGGTTAAAGGAAACAGCTGATCCCTATGGCCTTTTCCCTACTTACTGGGAAGTTATTAGTTAGTCATTCTCTGCACCTGAATCCATTCTAGGCTAATTTGACCCAGGCTCTGCTAATTTGCTTGATGAGCAAAGAAGTGAATAAATATGACGAGGCTGCAGAGATCTGGGCTCTCAGTCCTAGAGGCTGGGAGTCCCCTGTACCCATCTTTTCTCTATGTTGTGTCTTGTGTGTTTTTTCTTAAGTTCTGTAGTGTCTTCCTCTCATGCACACCCATTGCTGAGCTGGTCGCAGCAACCCAAGATAAGTAAAACATGTCCACGTAAATACAAACATTGTATGTGAATGTTTATAGCAACATTATTCATAATCATCAAACAATGGAAATAGTCCAGATGTCTATCAATTGGTGAATCTATAAACAAAATGTGGCATATTTATACATAAAAAGCTCTCCAGCAATAGAAAAGAATGGAATATGAATACATGCTACACTACAAATGAACCTCAGAGACATTATGTTAAGTGAAAAAGCCAAACACAAAATATTGTGTGAAAAGCATGAAAAACACATCAGTGGTTGCCTGAGGGTTGTGGGTGAGGGTGTGGTAGAAAACAAAGGACCTTTCTGGGGTGATGGAAATCTAAAATTGGATTATGCTAATGGCTGTGTAAATCTATAAAGTTACTAAAGATCGTTGAATTGTGTACCTAGACTTTAATATGCAGGAAATTTTGTGATAAAATAGAGGTTGGCATCTGTGGTTTTGCTGTGTGTAAGTTTTATGTAGTGTGTACGTATGCAGGTGGGTTTCAAATATAGGAAGCTGGTGAATGTAGGTAATGTATTGTTTGGGATATGCAGATGATTTAAAGAGCACCAACTTTAGTTGGTTTAGTAGTTTTGAAGAGCACCAACTTTAAAAAGTTTTAGGTAGCCTGACCAGGTGGTGGCGCAGTGGATAGAGCGTTGGACTGGGATGTGGAGGACCCAGGTTCGAGACCCCGAAGTTGCCAGCTTGAGTGCAGGATTGTCTGATTTGAGCAAGGCTCACCAGCTTGAACCTGCAGTCACTGGCTCGAGCAAGGGATCACTCGGTCTGCTGTAGCCCTCCACCACCACCGTCAAGGCACATATGAGAAATCAATCAATGAACAACTAAGGAGCCGCAAGGAAGAATTGATGCTTCTCATCTCTCTCCCTTCCTGTCTGTCCCTATCTGTCCCTCTCTCTGACTCTCTCTGTCTCTGCCACAAAAAAAAAAAAAAAAAAAAAAAAAGTTTTAGGTAATTTGCATAGTCATCAACAGTAATCTGAGGTGAGAAATAGACAAAATTAGCAAAGTTCCTTATCAGCACTCAGATTTCCTACCTTTTTTCTAAGCAGTTCAAGTTAGGTTTTTTCATGCTGTTTATTTAAGACAGAGAACAGTCACCCAGATGTGAACACCTACAATGCGTGGGGCCTTGTGTTAAGCTTGACAAAATCAAAAAGGATTGGCAATTATTGGCTGTTACCATGTGCCGGGTTTAGCAGCTTGATAGGGACGACTCCGTTTAATTCTCACGGCAGCACTGTTCTGTAGGACTATTAACATTCCCATATTACAGAAGGAGACACTGAGACCCAGAGGGTTTAGTCACTTATCCCAGGGCACAGGACTGAAGGGGGCAGCTGACTGACCTCCCAGGCCATGCTTCAGATGGATAAAAAGGGGTATGTCATTTTGTCTCATGTTAAATGCAGGTGACTTTTCCAGACATTTAGGAAGGCATAGGAGAGAATGGCACAGAATGGTTATGAATTCCTGAGACTTGCAGGCATGAGGGCCATGGCACATGTAGGGGTAAGAGCTTGGGAGCCATACACTACCATGGGAAGCACGGGGCTCGTCTAGAGGAGACTTTTGAATTCCTTCAGACTACAGTCACACACACTGAAGTCCCAAGTGCAGCCGTCACAGGACGCAGAAGAGATGAAGTGTGGAGAAGGGGGCTTGGGGGGCAGAGTAGGGGTCCACAGCCCTGCTGTCCAGGGTGCTGATCCAGGCCCCAGCTTGTTCTTGAAAGACCGCCCAGGAGCTCTCCTCAGCACTGAGGCTTTGTCTTCTGGCTGGCTGAGAGATCAGAGCCACCCTGGTCTGGGAGTCTGTGTCCAGCCTCAAGGGCTGAAGCCATCTACTGGGGCCCATCTCCAGATGGCAGCCCTCTCAGGGAACCAAGAAAACACATACAGTGCCAGAAACAGTGCACTGAGACCCCATTGTTTACTTTCCCCAAGTTAGAAGTAACCAACCCAGACAGCTTACCTCCCGCTCATTCTGATTTAATTACCATGCATGTCTGCCTCACCCATAGGCACAGGGTTAGCTGGTATTCCCACCCATGGACCATGTTTGTGAGACTATATGGTACATGAGGAAGGTTCAAGGAATTCCCATGCCTACCACACTCATCATAAATTTCATTAAGTCCAGGTCTCCTAAGAAAAGAATGAATTTGTATCCAAATAATTCTATCCATACTCACTCAAAAGGTGGTATTTTTCTTTTGCAAATATCCTTCCCAGCAGTACTGATTCCAGCACAGTTAAAGGTTATTAATGGCTTCATTCATCCACTCAGCAGATATTTACGCTGCAGGAAACACATGCTCATATCTTAGAGCTGGGTGCTAGGAGGGTGGGTATGAAGGTGCTACCTAATTTGATTTGAGTAAAAACAGCCTTCTCTCCTTAGGGAGGCAGTTGCTAAGTTCAGCCCGGCGTTTGTGGCACACCAATTTTCTAATTTCCAGAGATTTTCTGAGGCCCTGGTCTGGTCAGCCAGAGATCCCAGATCTGTGACATCCCTGAATAAGTGTCAGTCAGTCAGTCACTGCTTTTAAGAAATCTCCAGCCTGGAGAAGGATAAGCACCCATGCTGACCATCCAGGGTAAGTGCTGTCATGGAAACATGTCCGGGGCAGTGTGGCAGCCCAGGAGAAGGAAGCCAGGGGAGGCTGGACAGGTGACAGTTTCAATGCTGGGTCTCAAAGCATAAGTAGAAACTCCAGAAGCAGACAAAGAGGGAAGTAGACATCAGTGACACAGGCAAAGGCTTTAGGGACGTATGAACAAGATGCGTCTGTGAAACTGAAATTCTAGACATGTGACTGCAAAAGCAGACAGATGCTAGAAAACAGAAGGTGCTCCTAGCTGAATAATTCTGGTGCTCTCAGGCTAGGAGAGCCCACTAAAGGGCTTTCTTTGGAGGGGTGATGTGACCCGCTTTGTAATGTACAAAGACTCTGGGGATAGTATGAGGCAGGCTGAGAATTAGGCATTCAAGTAATGTAGTGGGTGAGCTGCAGCTCTGGCCCTGTGCCCTTCTCCTGGGGACACCAGAGGTGGCCACCTGGTTGAGCAGGTGCCTATACTGTGGTAGTTTGCCTGCACCACGGGCCCAGCATTTTGTCTGTGTGGGTGGGATTGGTCGCTACCCCCCTCCCACCATGTAGATGATGGATTGAAACAAGAAGGAACTGAGAAACCGAACATGAGACCATCATGGTCAGACCTGAGTTAAAACCCATGTGACAGGAACAGATGGGACTTGAAGGAGAAACATGAGGAGTTTTGAATCCTTGGTTTGGTGATTGAATGGAATTGGGGGGGTGGGAGGAGCCTGGTCAAGGTCTTGGGTACATGCAATTATGGACTGTGTTAGTCTGCTGTGGCTGCTGTAACAAAGTACCACATACTGGGTGGATTTACAAAAGAAATTTATTTTCCATTAATTTTTATTTACTTTCATACTGAAGACTAGAAATCTGACTTGAAAGTGTTGGCAGAGTTGGTTTTGGAAATTCAGAATTTTCTTAAGGTGAATGCAACTTCTTTGGCTTCTCATAACTGATGTCTGTGGGAGGTTGAGTATCAGTGGATTTATGTGGAATATTTCTGGAGTGGTCATGGTCCAGTGATTGGAGCTCTGGATGCTGTGTTTGTGTGGATGATGCATTATTTGGAGCATAGAAAACCAAAACTGTTTAAGAGACAAAGTGGAGGTAGGTGAGCCTAAATTTTCACCTCTTTTCTGCCCATCTGTATTTATCAGTGGAGACTGCCCTAACAAGATATTATAGGCTGGGTAGTTTCCACAGCTACTGTTTCTTCCTCCCAGTTCTGCAGGCTGGAAGCCCAAGATTGGAGTCCCAGCATTTGGGTTCCAGTGAGGTCATTCCTTTTGGCTTGCAGATGGCAGCTGTCTCGCTATGTTTTTTACATGGCAGAGAGAGGGGAAAGAAAAGAGATAGAGAGGGAGAGAGAGAAAAATAATGGGAGAGAAAGAATGAGAAAGAGAGAGAGAGAGAGAGCGCTAGCTTGCTTGTATCTCTTCTTATAAGGGCACTAATCCCTCTGGATCAGTGCCCCACCCTTGTGACCTCATCTAACCCTAATTATCGCTCAAAGACCTCCTCTCCAAAGACCTTCACATGAGGGGTGTAAATTTTTCTAAGGATGGGGATACAAACATTCAGTTATAACACCATTCTAACTGTGTGATGTTGGAACATTTACCTACCTTCAAACCTAGGTCATATGTCTATCTCTCAAGGTGAGTTAAATGAGATAACATAATGCACTCAGAGCCCTGTGTAGAGAAAATATTTAATCAATGAGTTTTAATTTGCATCTCAGTAGAACTTTAAACTGAATTCTGCCTCATTATTATCTGTCCATGGTGTTTCAGATTACTAATGATGTATGTTCTAATAAGAATTGAACTTTATATTTTAATTTAGAAACACCTAAATCCTGTGTGTAATTAAATTACATTGTTTGAGAACTGCTGCATCCTATTTTTGAATCAATTTTTATTGTTTGCTAAGTAGTGTATTATATAGTTAAAAAGCCAAAAAGTACTATAGGCATACCTCGGAGACACTGTGGGGTCAGCTTTAGACCACTGTAATAAGATGAATATTACTTTAGAATGAGTCACATGAATTTTTTGGGTTTTCAGTGCATATAAAATTATGTTTATACTATGCTGTATTTTTTTAATAATTTTATTTTTTTAATGGGGTGACATCAATAAATCAGGATACATATATTCAAAGAAAACATGTCCAGGTTATCTTGTTGTTCAATTTATGCTGTATTTTTTTTAAGTGTGCTAAGCATCATGTCTAAAAATATACCTACCTTAATTAAAAAATACTTTATTGCTAAAAAATGCTAACCATCATCTAAGCCTTTAATGTGTTGTAATCTTTTTTATTTTTTTTGTATTTTTCTGAAGTGAGAAGCTGGGAGGCAGAGAGACAGACTCCTGCATGTGCCTGACTGGGAGCCACCTGGCATGCCCACTAGGGGGTGATGCTCGGCACATCTAGAACGTTGCTCTGTTGCAACTGGAGCCATCCTCAGTGCCTGGGCCAACTTTGCTCCAATAGAGCCTTGGCTGTGGGAGAGGAAGAGAGATAGAGAAAAGAGAGGGGGAAGGGTGGAGAAGCAGATAGGCGCTTCTTCTGTGTGCCCTGGCCAGGAATCAAACCCAGGACTTCCACATGCCTGGCCGACACCCTACCACTGAGCCAGCCAGGCAGGCATGTTGTAATCTTTTTACTGATGAAGGGTCTTGCCTTGATGTCGATGGCTGCTGACTGGGTAGTGGTTGATGAAAGTTGAAGTGGCTGTTTCTTAAAATGAGGCAAGAATGAAGTTTGCTGCATCGATTGACTTTTCCTTTCACAATGATTTCTCTGTAGCATGCAATGCTGTTTGATAGCATTCTACTCACAGAACTTCTATCAAAATTGAAAACCTGCTATTGCTTGATCAACTAAGTTGATGTAATATTCTAAATACTTTGTTGTCATTTCAACAGTCTTTACAGCATCTTCATTGGGAATGGATTCCATCTAAAGAAAGCACTTTCTTTGCTCATGTCTAAGATGAAACCCCTCATTGGTTAAAGTTTTATCATATGATTGCAGCAATGTGGTCACATCTCCAGGTTCCACTTCTAATTCTAATTGGTTTGCTATTTCCACAATATCTGCAGTTATTTCCTCCACTGGAATCTTAAACCCCTCAAAGTTATCCATGAGGGTTGGAATCAAGATCTTCCAAACTCTTGCTAATGTTTATAAGTTGTCCTGTTCCCATAAATCATGAATATTATTAATGGCACCTAGAATGGTAAATCCTTCCCAGGAGGTTTTTAATTTACCAAGATCCATCAGCAGAATTATGGTCTCTAGCAGTTATCATCTAATGAAATGTTTTCCTTAAATAATAAGACTTGAAATTTGAAATTATTCCTTGATATATGGGCTACAGAGTGGATGCAGTGTTAGCAGGCATGAAAACAGCCTTAATCTCTATCAGAACTCTGTGTGACCAGGTGCACTCTCAGTGAGTGGTACTTTTTTGAAAGAAATCTTTTTATATGAGCATAGTAGACTTAAAATATTCAGTAAACCATGTTATAAACAGATGGGCTGTCATCCAGACTTTTTTGTTCTATTTATAAAGCACAAGCAGAGTATATTTAGTATAATTCCTAAGGGCCCTGGTATTTTTGGAATGGTAAATGAGCATTGGCTTCAGTTTCAAACCGCCAACTGCATTAGCCCCTAAAAAGAGAGTCAGCCTGTCCTTTGAAGCTTTGAAGCCAGATATTGACACCTTTCTAGCTCTGGAAGTCCTAGGAGGCATCTTCTTCTAATATAAGGCTGTTTAGTCTACATAGAAAATTTGTTGCTTAGTGTAACAACCTTCATTATTTATTTTAGCTAGGTTTTCTGGATAGCTTGGTGAAGGTTTTGCATCAGCGCTTGCTGCTTCACGTTGCACCTTTATGGAGATGGCTTCTTTCCTTAAACCTCACAAACCAATCTCTGTGAGCTTCAGACTTTTCTTCTGCAGCTTCCTCATATCTCCCAGCCTTTATAGAATTGAAGAAAACGAGGGCTTTGCTCTGAATTAGGCTTTGGCTTAAGGGAATGTTGTGACTGGTTTGATTTTCTATCCAGACTACTAAAACTTTCTGTGTATCAGCAATAGGCTATTTCGCTCTCTTATCATTCATGTGTTCACTGGAGTAGCACTTTTAATTTCCTTCGAGAACTTTTCTTTTTCATTCACAGTCTGGCTTTTTGGCACAAGATACAGAGCTTTTGGTGTTTCTCAGCTTTTGACACACCTTCTTCACTAAGCTTAATTATGTCTAGCTTTTGACTTAAAAATAAGAGATGTGCAACTCTTCCTTTCCTTTGAACATGTAGAGACCATTGTAGAGTGATCAACTAATATGATTTCAATATTGTTGTCTCAGGGAATAGGGAGGCCCAAGGAGAGGAACATTTTTAGATGAAGTTCACTATCTTGTGTGGGTGCAGTTTGTACTACCCTGCCAACAGTTATAAAGTAACATCAAAGATCACTGATCATAGATCACCATGACAGTTTGAAATATTGTGAGAATTACCAAAAATGTGACACAGAGGCATGAAGTGAACATATATGGTAGGAAAAATGGCTCCTGTAAACTTGATCAACTCATGGCTTCCACAAACCTTCAATTTGTAAAAAACACGTTTATCTGTGAAGCACAATAAAGTGAAGCACAATCAAATTAGGTATGCTTGTATTAAATAATTTTTTAAAACATTTTTATGTGGCTTAGACTGGTGTTAGTGCCTGTCACCTAGTAAGTGCCATGTGTCATTTCTCAGTACTAAAAGACTTATAAAAAATAGAAATTCTCTGCCCCTTTCCCTTTTCCCTGCTCCTGTGGCAATAACTTCCAACCTCATTAGCTATTTTTCTTTTAATTTATGTATTCATTTTAGTGAGAGAGAGAAAGGGGGGAAGAGAGAGAGAGAGGAAGATAGATAGAGAGAGACAGGAACATTGATCTGTTCCTGTATGTGCCCTGACCAGGGATCCAAATGGCGACCTCCCCGCATTGGGATGATGCTCCAACCAACCGAGCTATATTGCCAGGGCAATGTTAGCTATTTTTCTGATTATTTGCCGTCATATTTCTTAATCATATAATTCTATGTGTTTCTTGATTTTTAAAATTTAATTAATTTATAAAGTTCATTTGTTTTGTAATTGAATATTTAAATTTAATTATATATTGAAGTCTATTAATGGCAGAAATAGATTTAGTCCTCTTAATCTTCAACCTCATCACCAAAAGACAGACAAACATGCCTCATTTCTTTCACTTTCTTAATATAGTTTTATTAATTTTAAAATTAATTCTGTATTTAGTTTATTTTGAGTTTGTATGTATTTATTGTTCACAGCCAAGTTTTATACTGGACTGTGATGAAATTTTTTCTTTTTCTTCTTGTGTTTTATTTCTAAGTCTGTATTTTTATTTTTACAGCAGTTTTAGATTGAGAGAAAGGTGCAGAGATTTGTGATATGTCTTCTACCCCATCCCCATGCAGAGCTCCCCCACCGTTATCATCTAGCACCAGATAATAACCCAAAGTCTCTAGTTTACATTAGAGTTCACTCTTGATATTGTATATTCTGTGGGTTTGGACAAATGTGTAATGACATGTATTTAACATTATGGTATCAAACAGAGTATTTTCACTGTCCTAAAAATCCTCCTTATTCCAGCTGTTTATACCTCCTTCCTCCCTAACCCCTGGCAACCACTAATCCTGTGTCTCCATAGTTTTGCCATTTCCAGAATGTCATGTAATTGAAATCATATGATATGTAACCTTTTCAGCTGTCTTCTTTCATTTAGTAACATGCATTTAAGGTTCCTCATTCTTTTCGTGGCTTGATAGCTCATTTTTTTTTACTACTGAATAATATTCTACTGTCGACTGTAACACAGTTTATTAATCCATTCACCTATTGAAAGATGTCTTGGTTGCTTCCAACTTTTGGCAATTATGAATAAATGATTCTGTCAACATCCATGAGGAAGTTTTTGTGTGGGCTCCTTGTTTGTTTATTTCCTGCTTAATTGTTTTTCCTTTTTGCTTAGTTTTGTGGGTCATTTTCATAAATTTTACTCTCCGTTTTCCAAAGGAGCTATAAAATCTCACTCAATATAATTCAACAATCAGATAATCTATCAGTTCAATTTATTTTTCTAGAAAATAGCCTGACCAGGTGGTGGCGCAGTGGATGGAGCGTCGGACTGGGATGCGGAAGGACCCAGGTTCGAGACCCCGAGGTGGCCAGCTTGAGCGCGGGCTCATATGGCTTGAGCAAAGAGCTCACCAGCTTGGACCCAAGGTCGCTGGCTCCAGCAGGGGGTTACTCGGTCTGCTGAAGGCCCGCAGTCAAGGCACATGTGAGA
The DNA here is from genome assembly GCF_036850765.1 of Saccopteryx bilineata. NCBI lineage: Eukaryota > Metazoa > Chordata > Mammalia > Chiroptera > Emballonuridae > Saccopteryx > Saccopteryx bilineata. Next base: position 156,271,239 of record NC_089494.1, read on the forward strand.
AAGCAATCAATGAACAACTAAGAAGTCGCAACACGCAATGAGAAACTGATGATTGATGCTTCTCATCTCTCTCCGTTCCTGTCTGTCTGTCCCTGTCTAGCTCTGCCTCTGTAAAAATAAATAAATAAATAAAAAATTAAAAAAAAAATATTTAGAAAATACACCTCTTGGAGCCTGTCCATTGTTCTGCTCCAGTCAGGACTGACCCTTCTCTCAGCCTGCTGTCTCTATGTCATCCTAGAATTTCATTTCAGGATCATTCTGGGACTTCTAGTCTCTCTCTGAAACTGAGGTTCCTGTTTTTTGAATCTCAAACTTGTTTTTGGATACTCCTCCAAGAATGGACACATTCTTGAGTAGCTACCTCAGGAAGGGTTCAAGAAAGAGAAACTCTTTGAGATTTTGCATGTTTGAGAGCATTTTAATTCTACCAACAGAAGTTGGGCCCTTTTATGGAGCTTTTGTCAGCTCTAAGCAGGAGGAAGGTGATCCTTTTACATAGGTTGGCCCCTCCACATACACTGAGGCACAGAAAACACAGGTACAATCAGTGAACAGGGTGGTAGTTCCAGACAGGTAGACAATTACAAACAACATCTGACATCAATCAGTACCTGAATCCCGTCAAAGAGTACCCAGAACCAACACAACCAGTAGTGGGTTGTAGATTGTACCATGCTACTACTCAACTAGCCATACAAACCCAAAGGAGGACTCCAGCAGGCACCAGACCCTACTGAGAATAACTATACCCCAGAGGACAGACACTCCACAGTGTCTTTTTTTAAAAAGTTTTAATTTATTGTGTTTACATAGATTCTAGTATCATCCCGAATGGATCCCCCATCCTCATATTCCCCACAACATCCCCCTTTTCCCTCTCCCCACAATGCCCTGCACAGTGTCTTAATATATGTGATCATGGTTGATCATCAGAGCTAACCAACCTGAAGGATTAACCCCACCCATGAAAGAGCAATATCATCCGAGATTCACATTCAACAGGAGGGTAAATATAACATTCAAGAAACATTCCTAGGAAAAAAAAAGCTCAGATTGTCTGGAGGTTAATACCACTGAGCCTACCTTCCTCATAAAGACACTACAATAAATTCAGGAGTGAGACAGAACTATCTGATACACACTCAAAATGGGCAGACAAAGAAATATGCCTCAAATGAATCAATAAGAAAAATAACCCAGAAAAAGAATTAAATGAAATGGAAGCAACCAAACTACCAGACACAGAGTTTAAAATAATGGTTATTAGGCTGCTCAAGGATCTTAGGGCAACAGTGGATGATCACAATGAGAACTTAAAGAGACAGTAAACATTAAAAAGGACATTGAAATAATAAAAAAAGAACCAGTCAGAAATGGCAAATACAGTATCTGAAATGAAGACTGCAGTAGAAGGAAAGCAGGTTGGATGAAGCAGAGGATCAATTCAGTGATTTAGAGGACATCAATGAAAGCACAAAAGCAGAGCAGGAAAAAGAAAAGAGGCTCAAAAAGACTGAGGAAGCTCTAAGAGAGCTCTGTGACAACATGAAGAGAAACAACATCCCATCATAGGGGTTCCTAAAAAAGAAGAAAACAAACAAGAGATAGAGAACTTGTTTGAAGAAATGATAGCCAAAAACTTCTGTAAATTGATGAAGGAAAAAGTCACACAAGTTTAAGAAACACAGAGTCCCATTGACTATGAAGGCAAAAAGGCCTGCATCTTTAATGGCCCACACCAAGACATATTATAATTAAAATGCCAGATATAAGAAACAAAGAAAGAATACTAAAAGCTGCAAGAGAAAAGCAATTAATTACCTGCAAGAGAGCCCCCATAAAGCTGACATCTGATTTCTCAACAGAAACACTTGAGGCCAGAAGGGATTGGCAAGTAATATTTAAAATGATGCAGAACAAGAACCTACAATCAAGACTACTCTAGACATCAAAGCCATCATTTAAAATTTAAGGAGAAATAAACAGCAAGAAAAATCTCAAATAACAATCTAACCCTGCACCTAAAATAACTAGAAGAACAACAACAAATAAAGTCCAGAAGAAGTAGAAGGAGGGAAACAACAAAAATCAGAGCAGAAATAAATGACATAGAGGCTAAAGAACCAATACAAAAGATCAATAAAACCAAAAGCTGGTTCTTTGAAAAGTAAACAAGATTGATGAACCTTTAACCAGACTCATCAAGTAAAAAAGAGGATACAAATAAATAAAGTTTGAAATGAAAGAGGAAATTAATAACTGCCATCACAGAAGCACAAAGGATTTTAAAAAATACTATAAAGATCTATATGCCAAAAAAATTGGAGAACTTGAGCAATATGGATAAATTCCTAGGAACAGACAATCTTCCAAAACAACCTGGGAGAAGAAAACCTGAACAGACTAATTACAACAAATGAAAATGAAACAGTTATAAAAATAACTCCCAGCAAAAAAATTCCTGAACTGGATGGCTTTACAGGTGAGTTTAACCACGTAAAGAACTAACACTTATTCTTCTCAAGTTATTCCAGAAATTCAAGAGGAGGGAAGACTTCCAAGCTCATTTAGTGAGACAAGCATTATCCTAATTCCAAAACCAGAAAAAAACACTACAAAGAAAGAAAACTATAGGCCAATATCCCTGATGAACATAGATACTAAAATAGTCAACAAAATATTGGCAGACTGGGTCTAGCAATACATTGTATATTTCATACATTATGATCAAGTGGGATTTATCCTAGGGAGACCATGCTGGTACAATATTGCAAATCAATAAATGTGATTTATCACATAAACAAAATAAAGGATAAAAATCACATGATCATATGAATAGATGCAGAAAAGGCATTAAACCCAGCACCCGTTTATGATCAAAATTTTCAGCAGTGTGGGAATACAGGGAATATTCCTCAACATAATAAAAGCCAACACCGTGCTCAATGGGCAAAATTTAAAAGCAATACCCTTAAGATCAGGAACAAGGCAGGAGTGTCCCCTTTCTTTTTTTTAGGGGTGTCTCCTTTCACCAATCTTATTCAACATAGTTCTGGAAGTTCTAGCCATAGCAATCAGACAAGAAGAAGAAATAAAAGGCATTCAAATTGGAAAAGAAGTAAAACATTATTTGATGAAGACATGATACTGTACATAGAAAACCTTAACGTCTCCTCCAAAAAACTACTAGACCTGAAAAATGAATTCAGCAAGGTAGCAGGATATAAAATTAATATTCCAGAAATCTTTGGCATTTTTATACACCAACAATAAGCTGTCTGAAAGGAAATTAAGGAAATAATCCCCTTCACTATTGCAACAACAATAAAAATAAAGTATCTAGGAGTAAATTTAACCAAGGAAGTAAAAGATTGTACTCAGAAAATTATAAGACATTGAAAAAGAAATTGAGGAAGATATAAGTGGAAGCATATACTGTTTTCATGGGTAGGAAGAATTAATATCATTAAAATGTCCCTACTACCCAAAGTAATCTATAGATTCAATGTAATTCCTATTAAAATACCAATGGCATAGTTCACAGATCTAGAACAGATATTCCAAAAATTTATATGGAACCAAAAAAGAACCTAAATAGCCTTAGCAATATTGAAAATGAAGAACAAAGTGGGAGGTATCACACTTCTTGATATCAAGTTATACTACAAGGCCATTATAATAAAAATAGCCTGGTACTGGCATAAGAACAGGCATACAGATCAATGGAACAGAATAGAGAACCCAGAAATAAACCCACACCTTTATGGTCAATTAATATTTGGCAAAGGAGGCAAGAGTATACAATGGAGTAAAGACAATTTCTTTAATAAATGCCGTTGGGAGAATTGGACAGGTAGGTACACACAAAAATAATAAAATTAGACTACCAATTTATGCCATTCACAAAAACAAACTCAAAATGGATAAAAAATTTAAATGTAAGTCTCAAAAGCATAAAAATCCTGAAAGAAAATGTAAGCAGTAGACTTCCAAAATCTCTTAAAGCAATAGTTTTGCTGATATATCTCCACTGGCAAGTGAAATAAAGGACAAAACAAACAAATGGAACTATATTGAACTGAAAAGCTTTTGCATAGCAAAAGACACCCTTAACAAAAAGACAAACCACTCAGTGGGAGAACATGTTTGCTGATATGTCTGATAAGGGGGTTAATAACCAAAATTTATAAAGAACTTCTAAAACTCAACACCAGGAAGGTAAACAATCCAATTAAAAAATGGGCAAAGGACCTGAATAAACACTTCTCAAAAGAGGACATACAGATGGCCAATAGGCATATTAAAAAAATCCTCAGTATCACTATTCATCAGAGAAATATGAATTAAAATCACAAAGAGATACCACTTTACATCTATCAGAATGGTTCTCATTAACAAACCAACAAACAATAAGTGATGGCAAGGGTGTGGAGAAAAGGGATCCCCCCTGCACTGATAGTGAGAATGCAGACTTGTGCAGCCGCTGTGGATAACAGTATTACGTTTCCCCCCCAAATTAAAATGAAACTGCCCTCTGACCCAGCTATCGCACTCTTAGAACTATATACTAAGAATTTCAAAACACTAATTTGAAAGAAGGTATGCACCCCCATGTTTATTGCAATATTGTTTACAATAGCCAAGATCTGGAAACAGCCCAAGTGTCCATTAGTGGATGAGTGGATAAAAATGCTGTGGTACATTTACACAATGGAATACTATGCAGTCGTGAAAAAGAAGGAACTCTTACCTTTTTTGACGGCATGGATGGACCTGGAGATTATTATGCTAAGTGAAATAAGCCAGGCAGAGAAAGACAAATATCATATGATTTCACTTATATGTGGGATCTAATGAACACAGTGAACTGAGGAACAGAATAGAAACAGAGGCAGGATTATAAGGAATGAATGGACAGCTGTCAGAGGGAAGTGGGATGAGGGTGTGGGATCAAAGAAGGTGAAGGGATTAGTCAAATTATATATACATAACACATAGGTACATACAACAGTATAGCAAATCTCAGAGGGAAAAGGCAGTGGTGGTAGGTGGAGAGGGGGCAAAGAGGGTGTAACGAGAACGGAAAGAGACATTGCATGGGGCACGGGGGGCATGATGCGGTGTGTAGAGGGACACTACACACATCGAATGGGACACTTGACACCATGTCAACACAATAAATTAAAAATAAAAATAAAAAAATAAATAAAATGAAACACAGAAACAGCAAATCATTTTGATGTCCTCAAATTTCATCAATCATGGATTGTTCTGGGGTCAATATCCTGGATCAGTCCACTTCCCCAACAGTAGACTCTTATGGAAGCTAAGTCAGCATTCAGAGCCTGGGGCCTCTCTGAGAGCTGAGCCTTAGTGGGTGGCTCTCAGGCATTTGCTTGTAGCAAGTGCAGCAGAGAATTCTGACCAGATGGTCCTAAAATGATCTTTTGAGAACCCCAGGTTTGGGGGATCCTTGAGACATGGAGACAGCATGGCTTAAACAATTTTATTTTGCCTTGAGTTTTCATGCTACTTTTCAGCCAAAATGTTTGGTCAAGAAATTGGATGTCTCAGAGCCCTGTGACTTAGTGTGCCCACTTTGTTTCCTTGAGCAAAACAATTTCTTTATTTGATATTGTTTTCTCTTTTTTTTCCCACCAATAAATCAGGGTACATATGTTCAAAGAAAACATCTCCAGGTTATCTTGTCATTCAATTATGTTACATACCCATCACCCCAAAGTCAGATTGTCCTCTGTCACCTTCTATCTGGTTTTCTTTGTGCCCCTTCCACTTTCCCTCCACCTCTCTCCACCCCCCTCCATGTAACCGCAAACTCTTGTCCATGTCTCTTAGTCTTGTTTTTATGTCTCACCTATGTATGGAATCATGCAGTTCTTAGTTTTTTCTGATTTACTTATTTCACTCCATATAATGTTATCAACATCCATCCATTTTGTTGTAAATGATCTGATGTCATCATTTCTTATGGCTGAGTAGTTATTCCATAGTGTATACTGTATATGTACCACATCTTCTTTATTCAGTCATCTATTGAAGGACTTTTTGGTTGTTTCCATTTCTTGGCCACTGTGAACAATGCTGCAATGAACATGGGGTTACATGTGTCTTTACATATCAATGTCTCTGAGTTTTGGGGGTATATACCCAATAGAGGGATTGCTGGGTCATAAGGTAGTTCTATTTTCAGTTTTTTGTGGAACCACCATACTTTCTTCCATAATGGTTGTACTACTTTACATTCCCACCAACAGTGAATGAGGGTTCCTTTTTCTCCACAGCCTCTCCAACATTTGCTATTACCTGTTGAATTGATAATAGTTAATCTAACAGGTGTGAGGTGGTATCTCATTGTAGTTTTGATTTACATTTCTCTAATAACTAATGAAGATGAGCATGCTTTCATATATCTGTTGGCTATTTGTATTTCTTCCTGAGAGAAGTGTCTGTTCATGTCCTCTTCCCATTTTTTTATTGGATTGTTTGTTTTGAGTTTTATGAGTTCTATGTATATTTTGGATATTAGGTCCTTATCTGAGCTGTTGTTTGAAAATATTATTTCCCATTTAGTTGGCTGTCTGTTTATTTTGCTCTTGCTGAGCAAAAACTTTTTAGTCTGATATAGTCCCATTCATTTATCTTTGCCTTCATTTCTCTTGCCTTTGGAGTCAAATTCATAAAATGCTCTTTAAAACCAAAGTCCGTGAGTTTAGTACCTATGTTTTCTTCTATGTACTTTATTGTTTCAGGTGTTATATTTAGGTCTTTGACCCATTTTCAATTAAATTTAGTACAAGGGGACAAACTGTAGTCAAGTTTCATTCTTTTGCATGTGGCTTTCCAGTTTTCCTAGCACCTTTTGTTGAAGAGGCTGTCTTTTCTACATTTATGTTGTTGGCCCCTTTATCAAAAATTATTTGACCACATATATATAGTTTTATTTTTGGACTTTCTGTTCTGTTCCATTGGTCTGAGCGTTTATTTTTCTGCCAATACTATGCTGTTTTGATTGTCGTGGCTCTATAATATAATTTGAAGTCAAGTATTGTAATGGCCCCAGCTTTGTTCTTTTTCCTTAGGATTGCTTTGGCTATTCAGGGTTTTTTTATAGTTCCATATAAACCGATGATTTTTTGTTCCATTTATTTAAAAAATGTCATTGGAATTTTGATGGGAATTGCATTAAATTTGTATATTGCTTTGAGTAATATGGCCATTTTGATTATATTTATTCTTCCTATCCAAGAACAAGGAATATTTTTCCATTTCATTGTATCTTTTTCAATTTCCCTTAACAATGCTTTGTAGTTTTCGTTATATAGGTCCTTTACATTCTTTGTTATGTTTATTCCTAGGTATTTTATTTTTCTTTGCTGCAATTGTGAAGGGGATTATTTTTTGAGTTTGTTTTGTCATGTTTCATTGTGGCATATAGAAAGGCTATGGAATTTTGTATGTTAATTTTGTATCCTGCGACCTTACTGTATTGGTTTATTGTTTCTAGTAATCTTTTTGTGGAGTCTTTGGGGTTTTCGATGTATAGGATCATATCATCTGCAAAAAGTGATACCTTTACTTCTTTTCTGATATGGATGCCTTTTCTTTATTTTGTCAGATTGCTTGGGCTAGAACTTCTAGTACCATGTTAATAAGAGTGGAGATAGTGGACAACCCTGTCTTTTTTCTGATTTAAGGTGGAAAGTCCTCAGTTTTATGCTATTTAATATGATGTTAGCTGGTGGTTTATCATATATGGCCTTTATCATGTTGAGATATTTTTCTTCTATACCCATTTTGTTGAGTATACATAAAGTTGTGTTGTATTTTATCAAATGCCTTTTCTGCATCTATTGATAAGATCATGTGGTTTTTGTTCTTTGTTTTGTTGATATGGTGTATTATGTTAACCATTTTATGTATGTTGAATCATCCTTGAGATTCTGGAATGAATCCCACTTGATCATGATGTATCATTTTTTTAATATGTTGTTGTATTCAATTTGCTAGTATTTTGTTTAGTATTTTAGCATCTGTATTCATTAGAGATATTGGTCTGTCGTTTTCTTTTTTTGTGCCATCCTTGCCAGGTTTCAGTGAGAGGGTTATGTTGGCCTCATAAAATGTGTTTGGAAATATTGCTTCTTTTTCAATTTTTTGGAAGACTTTGAGTAGAATAGGCACCAAGTCTTCTTTGAATGTTTGATAAAATTCGCTGGTATAGCCGTCCGGGCCTGGACTTTTATTTTTGGGGAGGTTTTTAATAGTTTTTTCTATTTCCTCCCTGCTAATTGGTCTGTTTAGGCTTTCTGCTTCTTCATAACTCAGTCTAGGAAGGTCGTATTGTTCTAGGAATTTATCCATTTTTTCTAGATTGTTGAATTAGGTGCCATATAGTTTTTCATAGTATTCTATAATAATTCTTTGTATATCTATGATGTCTGTGGTGATTTCTCCTCTTTCATTTTGGATTTTGTTTATATGAGTCCTTTCTCTTTTTTTCTTGGTGAGTCTTGCCAAGGGTTTGTCAATTTTGTTGATCTTTTCAAAGAACCAGCTTCTTGTTTTATTAAATTTTTCTATAGTTTTTCTGTTCTCTATTTTATTTATTTCTGCTCTGATTTTTTTTCTCTCTTTGGCTGGTTTTGGGTTGTCTTCATTCTTTTTTTTCTAATTCTTTAAGGTGTGAAGTTAAGTGGTTTACTTGGGCTCTCTCTTGTTTGTTCATATAGGCCTGAAGTGATATGAACGTCATTCTTATTACTGCTTTTGCTGCATCCCAGAGATTCTGATATATCGTATTGTCTTTTCATTTGTCTGGATATATCTTTTGATCTCTGTGTTTATTTCTTGTTTATTCCACTCATTTTTAAAAAGTATGTTGTTTAGTTTCCACATTTTTGTGGGTTTCTTTACCTCTTTTTTGCAGTTGAATTCTAGTTTCAAGGTTTTATGATCAGAAAATATGCTTGGTATAATTTCAATTTTTCTGAATTTGCTGATGTTGTTTTTGTGGCCCAACATATGGTCAATTCTTGAGAATGATCCATGTACACTAGAGAAAAATGTATACTCTGTCACTTTGGGATGAAATGTCCTGTAGATGTGTATCATATCCAATTGCTCTAGTGTTTCATTTAAGGCCAATATTTTTTTATTTTTTTTATTTTTATTTTTCTGAAGCTGAAAACAGGGAGAGACAGTCAGACAGACTCCCACATGCGCCCGACCGGGATCCACCCGGCACGCCCACCAGGGGGCGACGCTCTTCCCACTGGGGGGCGATGCTCTGCCCATCCTGGGCGTCGCCATGTTGCGACCAGAGCCACTCTAGCACCTGAGGCAGAGGCCACAGAGCCATCCCCAGCGCCCGGGCCATTTTGCTCCAATAGAGCCTTGGCTGCGGGAGGGGAGGAGAGAGACAGAGAGGAAAGCACGGCGGAAGGGTGGAGAAGCAAATGGGCGCTTCTCCTGTGTGCCCTGGCCGAGAATCGAACCCGGGTCCTCCACACGCTAGGCCGACACTCTACCGCTGAGCCAACCGGCCAGGGCGCCAATATTTCTTTATTGATTTTCTGCTTGGATGAATGATCTAGAGCTGTCAGCGGTGTATTAAGGTCTCCAAGTATGATTGTATTTTTGTCAGTTTTTGTTTTAGGTCAGTTAGTAGCTGTCATATATATTTTGGTGCTCCTTGGTTTGGTGGATATATATTAAGAATTGTTATGTCTTTTTGATTCAGTGTTCCTTTAATCATTATGAAATGACCATTTTTGTCCCTGATTACTTTTTCTGTCTTGTAGTCAGTGTTATTAGATATGAGTATTGCTATGCCTGCTTATTTTGGATGTGATTTGCTTGGAGTATTGTTTTCCAGCCTTTCACTTTGAATTAGTTTTTATCCTTGTTGCTTAGATGTGTTTCTTATAGGCAGCATACAGTTGGATTTTCTTTTTTAATCCATTCTGCTACTCTGTGCCTTTTTATTGGTGAGTTTAATCCATTTACATTTAGTATAATTATTGACACTTGTGGGTTCCCTATTGCCATTTTATAAATTGCTTTCTGTTAGTTTTATATCTTATTTGATTCTTCTCTTTTGTTTTTCCATCATTTGTTTTTATTTGGTTGTAGTCCATACTTTCCTCTGTTACTGCCTTTTTTTAGTCATGTACTTCTTTGGTGGTTTTTTCAGGGGTGGTTACCATTAAGTAATATAAAGGGTACCTACCATGTTCATTGTAGTACACTATCTTATGAGTGCTTCTGCACTTCATTGTCCTTTGCTATTGTTAATCTCCGTCCTCCCCCCCCCCCCGTTTTTTAGTCACAGTTTAAATTTGGTTTTATTGTGTTCTTGGTGGAGCTTTTACTTGTGATTTTGTTTTGTTTTGTTCTTTATATCTGGTTGGAAAATTCCCTTTAGTATTTCTGGAAGTGGGGGTTTTCTGATGATAAATTCCCTCATCTTTTCTGTATCTGTGAATATTTTTATTTCTTCTTTGTATTTGAAGGATAGCTTTGATAGGTATAGTATTATTGGCTGGAAGTTCCTCTCTTTCAGAACTTTAAATATTGGGGTCCACTCTCTTCTAGCTTGTAGAGTTTCTGCTGAGAAATCCGATGATAATCTAATAGGCCTTCCTTTATATGTTGTATTCTTCTTTTCCCTGGCTGCCTTGAGAATTTTTTCTTTGTCGTTTGTTTGTGCCAATTTCATTATGATGTGCCTTGGAGTAGGTTTGTTGGAATTAAGAAAACTCGGTGTTCTGTTTGCTTCTTGAATTTGAGGCTTTAGTTCTTTCCACAGGCTTGGAATGTTCTCGTCTATTATTTGTTTGAATATTTTCTGCATTCCATTTTCTATCTCTTCTCCTTCTGATATTCCTATTATTCTTCTGTTAGTTTTTTGATGGAGTCAGACAATTCCTGTAGGGCTTTCTAATTTTTTTTTAAATTTTTGATTCTCTCTCTTCTTCTTTCTATTGTGCCTCAAATTCTTGTCATCTATGTCACTAATCCTATCTTCTATCTGGCCTGTTCTATTAGCTAAACTTGTTACCTCGTTTTTCAGTTCATGAATTGATTTTTCATCTCTGTTTGATTTGTTTTTTCATAGTTTTAATTTCCTTGGTAATAGATTCTTTGTGTTCATTGAGTTGTTTTTTGAGCTTCCTAAATTGCTTTTCTTGTATATCTTGTATTTCTGTGTTTTTTTGTATATCTCTAAGTATTTTTAGGATTTCTATTTTAAATTCTTTGTCATTTAACTCCAATGTTTCCAATCTATTAAATTTTTTCTCCATAGATTTTCTCTCATCTATCTGTGCTACATCTCTGTCTTTTGTATCCATGATATTCGATTTCTTTTTCCTTAATGACATTTGAGGGTGGTTTTGTTAATAACACTAGTGATAATTAATAAAAAATAAAATAAAATAAAAAGTAAAAAAAAGTTGTTATTGCTTTTATTCCTTTCTTTCTGTTCCTGTTTTAGAAAATACCGTGAAAAGCTATGACTTATATTGTGCTTAATGGAACAAAAACTACCTATATTGGAGGCTCTGATTTGGGGAGAAGTGATAAAGTGGCCAAAAAAGGAGGTAGGGACCCACAAAATGCAAAAAAAGGAAAAAATTTGCATCAAGAATAAAATGATTTGCTTGTAAGTGATGCTCAACTGAGAGATATAATGATAGGGATAAGAGAGAAACAGGAAAAAAAATAATTAGTATTGTATTAAGTGGAACAAAACTAGATAGAATGGAGAGCCGGGGTTGGGTGGAATGTTAATGAGCTAAAAAGTGAAGTAAAAAGCACCCAAAATGCCACAAAGAAAAAATTTGAGTCCTAAATAAAATAATTTGTTTGTGAGTGAAGATTGAATGAGAGGAAAAGTAAAGGAGAAAAAAAGAAACTAATAAAGAGGGAGAGAAAAGAAAAAGGGATAAAAGAAAAGATAAAAAAAATGTGTGAGAGAGAGTTAAGGGTTTTGGAGTGTAACCCTCATAGAGAGAAAGGAAGAGAAAATAAAGAAAATGGGAAATGTTAACACTTATGAGTAATGCAGTTCAAGAAGAGAAAAGAATAAGACCAGCAGTGAATAAAAGAACCAAGGTGGAAGGAAAAAATAAATAAAGATAAGAAGATGAAAGAAACAAAAAAAAAGTGAAAACAGTTATTAAGTCTGTGGATTTTTCTTGATTTTGAGAGGTCATCTTCCTTTTTCTTTCTTCTCCCTCTTCCTGGTTGGTGGCTCTGTACCCCAGGCTCTGCCCCTGTGGCATGCTTAGGTAGAGATTTGCAGTTGATGAGTCTCTATGGCGATGTTATATACTAGGCTTCAGTCTCGTTGGTAGTCGGGGCTTGTTAGCATTTGCAGGCTCCAACAATGGGAGAGTCTGTTTCCCCAGAGCCTCTCTCCTAGTCTCTCCTTCCTGAATTAGCAGCCTGATGATCCAGGTTTGAGGTTGCCGCTGCCTCTGCCTGGAGAGTAAGAGGCTCAAAGAGCTGGCAAATCCCCGCTTTATCCCCACTCAGTGCAGGGCTCTGGGTAAGGCTCTGTCAGTCAGAGCCGCCAGTGTAATCAGGCAGGGCTGGGAGCCAATTGCTCTCAAGGTGTCTTTCTATGAGCCTCCAGGCGTGTCCAGTATGCCTCAGCACTCTGTGGGACCACTCTCCCCAGGCTTTTTGCACTTTGTAAACTCTTGGCTGGGAAGAAGATGCCCTAGTCGCTGCCTGCAGAACAGGAGCTCTTAAAAGCAGCCAAGTCCCTCTTTCTAACATACAGCCCTGAGTATGAAAGCTCTGCCAATTAGAGCCACCAACTTAAGCAGGTAGGGGGCGTGTTGACTTCTGTTCAGTTCCCCAGGTATATCTAGTTAAATTTGCCTTAGCGTTCCATGGGATTGTTTCCTACAGGCTTCTTCCTTGTTAAAAAGCCTACAGCCTATCTTGTCTAACTTCTGCAGTGTTCTCTGAGATTTGTTTCGTAGGAATGTGTTTTTCACCCTGTATTGGCTGACAGGAAGTTGCCCCCGCCCTTACTTGCATAGCAAGAGGCACTAAAAAATATCACATCTCTTGTCTTAGATTGCTGATCTGAGAGAGACCTTGTCAATTAGAGCTGCGCAAGTCAGTTGGGAGGTGAGCAGACTGTGGGTTAAGCTAATTTCAGTGATTGGATCTGCAGATCTGCTCCAGAGACAGACTGCAAGCTGCTTGTGTGCCCCTCCCCCTAGCGCTTCCGTATTTTTTCTTCCCTGGAAATGTGCTTTGTTAGCCTGGCAGAGGTGTCCTGCCCGCCTGGAAAAGCTTAGGTGTAGGAAAGTTCACCTTCGCGCACACTCCCCGTGTGCTGCTAGGGAAGCAGGGACCACACCGAGACTCTGGTTACAGCCCACACCGAGGCCTCTGACACTGACCCTCTGTCCAAGAACAAGGGCACCCACTCCTGAGGTGCTAGGAGGAACCTCTCGCACACTAACCATGCTCATTGACCAGGATATTGGGGCTAATGAAGGCCGCCACTCTCCAGCCTTTGCTGGGGTCCAGCGCCGGCGTTAGCTCACATAGGCTGAGTCACCACAGGCACACTCTTTCCTTGGCTTGGACGTCTGTGCCCCAGCCCAGTTGTCTCCGTGCTCCCAGCCCCCACTCTCTCTCAGGTCCAAGTGATAGCAGCCTTTGCTCAGGTTAGTGAGGAAGGTGGAGTATTCCATTCTCCATCTTATTTCCTACAGGGTTGATTATATATAGTCAATTTTTCGCTCGATCATACCTTCATGTTTAGCGTGTGTGACTTCCAGACACTTCAAGGATAGATTTTTCTGTCACTGGTTGTAAAACTTGTTGAAATTTTGGGGAGAGGTATCGGGAGAGCTCCTCACGGCACCACTTCTCTGATGTCACTCATTGTTTTCTCTTTAACATGGTTTTATAAGCCACTCTAAAGTAATTTTAAAGTATTTTTAAAATTCTGTTCTTTTTCTAATTATAATAGCATTATGAATTTATTGTAAAAATAACAAAATCTGTAAAAGAAATTAAAATACCTATTATCTCACCATTGAAAGACAATTTATTAATTTTATCATATAGGTGTATTTTCTTTGAGAGCACGTGTGTATACAGTTAATATAAATGAGATTATATATGACACGTACACACATACATATATAAACACAATTTTGTATCTCCTTTTTTTTCACTTAATATTGGGAATTTAAACTTTTTTTTATAAATATGTTCTAAATGACTGCTCTTCTTTTGTCTGAGACTTCATAACTGACTCATTCTCTTCTATTTCTATTTTTCATTATTATAATACAATAATACCCACTCCACTTTCCCAATCCACATCCATAATGCTTATCACATAAAATATATATTCATTGATTGAATGATTGTTTATTTTATCCTACAAAATGTAAACTCCAGAAAGGCAGGATTTGAATTTAATGTTCCCCATCCCCACCCCAACTGTTTTCTACTCAGCACCCAGAACAATACCTAGTCTATGGTAAATACCCAGTAAGTGTTTGTTGATTGAATAAATGAATAAAAGTATGAATATATGTGAGCCCGTACTTATTTTACTTTACCGATACTTTTCTCGGGTTGATTTTTGAATGATAATCCTTGTCAACAGATATTAACAATTTGTTAAAGCTTTGATATATATTAATATTTTGTCAATCCTGGGAAAATTTTGTCTATTTAGATTCCTACTACTAAAATATAAGAATTCTTGTTTTTCATCATACATTTTCCTGCATAACACATTAAGTATTATGTTTATTTTTGTTAGTTTGATGGGTGAAAATGGCACCTGTTTTAATTTAAATTTCTTTGATTATTAGTTTAATATAAAGCTATATCTTAAGACTTCAACTTTACAAATAAGTAAAGAAGCCTATGACTTTTTTTTTTTTGCCATTGGTGTTCAACAATTATTAAAGCAAGAGTTTTCTCTGTGTGTGTGTGTGTGTGTGTGGTGTGTGTAAGAGACAAGTGTTCCACTATTGAGGAAAGGTAGAAGTTACTATTTTCTTCCCAGATGTGGATTGTTTTTTAGTTTCTTGAGTGATAAGTAGTTAGAAAGTTATGTGACCTGCCCATATTCGCAGATGTCTATTCTCTTAGACCCATTAAGCAGGCTTGAAATATAATTCCAATCTGGTGTCATTTTATGACAAGCAGAAAAGTGCAAGTCCATCATCTGTGAGCTCACAATACAAAACTGTAGTTGTTGACTGTATTTTTTCCTGCTAGCATGATTTTAGTATAAAGGTCATAGTCTGACAATGATAATAAACCTTAAATGTAAGCATTGTTTTGAAGCTTAAATTTATATGCATTACATTGTTGCAGGAACAAAGGAGCAACTTTTGGAGGACAGAGATATTCAGACAAGTGCTGGGGGAAGTGAGGTTTAGTAGCTGGTGAAGCTGCATGACCCAAAAAAGGCAACAAAACACGAGCTTCCTGAAGTTAGTTTTCCTGAGTCTTACATACTTTTTTTTTTTTTTGACAGATACAGAGAGTAAGAGAGAGGGACAGATAGGGACAGACAGACAGGAAGGGAGGTTGATGAGAAGCATCAGTTCTTCATTGTGGCATCTTAGTTGTTTGCTGATTGTTTGTTCTTTGATTGCTTTCTCATATGTGCCTTGACCTGGGGGTCACAGCAGAATGAGTGACCCCTTGCTCAAGCCAGTGACCCTGGGTTTCAAACCAGCGACCTTTGGGCTCAAGCCGGATGAGCCTGAGCTCAAGCCGGCGACCATGTGTTCTTGAACCTGGGTCCTCCGCCTCCCAGTCTGGTGCTCTATCCACTGCATCACTGCCTGGTCAGGCTGAGTCTTACATACCTTTACAGCTTTAGCTTTAGCTTTCATGTGTCAAGTGCCTGATTTATTTGACTTCTTTGTCTGCAGACCTACATGACTTTTGTGTTTTCAGGAGGGGAGGGGGTATCAGAGGAGGTTCGAACTGTTTGTCATTGACTGTTCACATATCCCGTTTTTCTTGCCTGTATTGCAAATTGTTTCAGGGAGCTGATAAATGAACTGCACTGCTGTGGTTTGTTACTTTTCAAACTTAGCACTTTGAGGCCTTCTTCCCTCAACATCATAGAGAATTGATGGGCAGAGAAGGCCCATATCCATCTGCCTGATGGGATGGTTGTAATTGCCTCTGAACTAACTCGAGTGGATTTTCAGATTCTCAACACAATGAGCTGAGCAGTCCTTTCAAATATAAACCCCATCATGCTGCTGTCTTGGTAACTCCCCATGTCTCTCTGAGTGAAAGCAAAGCCCTTTCAATGGCTTATGAGTCATGATAAAATCCTGCCTCACTGCCTCTCTGACTTCATCTCTTTCAAGTTTTCTTCTCGCCAGCTGTGTCCCAACCACAAGGAACGCTTAGCTATTTCTGGAACACACTATGCTCTGGTGCCTTTCCTCAGACGATGTCCTCTGCCTGGACGACTGCTCCCCAACACTTTTTTCCTCATATCCACCTCGCCTGTTCCTTCCTCACATTGTGGCCTTTCCTAAGTTGTCAGCTCCCTAAGGTGTCCCTGTTCACTCACTGACCCCTGCATTCCATCAATCAGATTTCAGGGTTGTCTGATTATTGATTATTGGTCTTCTCAGGAGTAGCCATGGGTGCACTAGAGGCAGCAATGCCACAAGGGTCATGTCATTTGTATGCACTTGGAGCTGCCAAGTGATGGATCTTTTGAGAGTATCTTGGAGGCAGGAGAGCTCTAAGGACTCAAGGGCTTTACAGAGCAACGAGCACCAACTAAGTGTCTGCTTTGGATGCTTCCAGGAGTAGCTCATTGTTAGCAATAAGTAACAGCATTTACCAAGTGGGGTTTATTCTTCTTATTTAGCAAGGAGTCCTTAGATAGCTAGCCAGACTGGTGCAGCAGCTCCCCAGTGTCATCAGAGTCCCCGGTTCCTCCATCCCTCATCTCCACCAACCTCAGCATGTGGTCCTTGTCCTTACAGCTGCAAATGGTGGCTGTCCCCTGGATGGTCTGCTTTGCAGTTGGAAGGAAGAGGCTAAACAAAGGGCTTTTTCCTAATGAGGCTTTGCCTTTATTTGTCTTTATAGTTGGAAAAGAAATCCCTTCCCAAAGATTTCTGCCCAATTCTATTGGGCCATAAATGTCACATACTCAGTGGTGCTGCAAGGATGTCTAGAAAGATAAATGTTCTAGCTTTCCTGCCTTTGTGCTGCTAGTCTAAGGCCAAGGAAAGGGCTTTGGAAATAGCTTTGGGGCTATTGGTCCACTGTCGGCCAAAGGGAGCCCCTGATCACATGGAGCAAGTATTTTTCATAACCCTGTTATAAAGAATATAAACACTAGGGAGAAGTGAGGTGCTACAGAACAAAGCACAAGACACTAGATGAAGCCCAAAATGTAAAATGTAAGGTCCCGATCAACGTGGAACAAGTACTCAGGAGTGTGTAGGGGTATTGGTCATGGGGTTAGTAGTGGTAGTGGTATATCTCCAAAAGGAAAAACTGGCTGTATAAACGTGTAAAGAATCATAACTGCAAGTGCAATAGGTGTACTCTAAAATATGAAACATGTCTGTATAGAGACATGTCTTCAAATATCAGCTGTAAGCCAATAACAGCACACCTCTGTGCTAATTAATATACAAGATACTCGGGTGACCATGACTCCCCCAAAAGAATGGAAGCAGTGGGGATGGCAGTGCCATTCAGCCACATAATATATTATGCTCACCTCAGTTCACTTCTCAAATTCTGGCAGACTGGCTTCCATTCCGGCCTCTCTCTGACACTTTTTTTGTAGAGAGCATCAGCAACATGGAGAACAAGATCTGACCACCCCTTTTCTCTCCCTTGATTCCCGTGATGCCAGCGCTGGGGCTTCCCACTTCTCTAGTTCACTCCTGCCTCCCTGCCCTGCACTGTCGCCTTCCCAGCTCCTTTTCTAGTGTCAGAGCTGTCTTACTTTCTGTTCACTGTGCCCCCGCACTTGCTGTTCTTTCTGTTCCCCTGTCCTCCTAGCTGATTCCTCAGCCCTTCCTTGGAGATCTATCTAGCTCAGCATCCCTTTCCCTTGGGAAACCCTCCCAAGCCTCTCCTGCCTCTTCCTAACTCCCCCCCTCCCCCATGTTTCTCTAGTATCGCTCATTACTGCTCTCGGGAGACTGGAATCTATGTGCAAGCAATGGCTGCCCATCATTTTCATATCCAGCATTTACTGAATGTCATTTCCTAAATAAAACAAATGTTCATCGAATGAATGAATGAAAGTAGACTAGGATTTGTAATGCACACCAGCTCTACAGAGAGAAAACAATTATCACAGCAACTGAGGACAGATATAGGGTGTGGGAGGCTAACAGCCTCCGTGAGACAGGCCTAGCTACAGGCATCACAGGTATCGTTTGCTTTATTATGTCAACCTCTGCAATATGTGTTAGCATGTTTGTGTTATAGTATTTAAAGAAATGGACTTTCAGAGAGATCTAGTCACTCGACAGTACTAAGTGAGGAAAACTTGTAGGGATAATGCTGAAGTTAATAGAGCTTGAAATGAAGTCAAAACAATGCCTTGAAACACTTTGACAATGAACAAAACGAGTCTGTTCTTTTCTTTGCACAAAGACAAGGGTGTTTCATTGGCACAGAGAACACCTTCCTGCTGATCCCATTTCTTCTTGGCCTGCCTTTGGTTCAGACTGACCTCCTACAAGGTGTCTGGCTTGTCTCCATGGAAGTAGGCAGCAGGAAGAGGCCCCCCACACATACAGCCTCACCTTTGATTTGCAGGCAAAAGAATGAAATAGATCACCCAGAGCCTGCCTTCCTCCCCACAAGTACCCCATGTTCTTGGGGCACCCACCACCTCGACGTGTTATTGTTTACCTACTAGTTTTCCAGGTTCTGCATTGAAGCGCCTCACCTACTCCTGACTTTCACTGCTTCTCCTCATATTTTGTACCCTGTGGTCCCCCCATCACCATTTCCTTTTTCATATCATATCTGCATGGCTCTGAGCTGAGCCAGTCTTCTCTTTGCAGACAGTGTCACATGTCCATTTCCACCAAGGTGTTTCTGCAGGATTGCAGCTTGGTCTTGAGGTCCTTGTCAGCTGCATTATACTCATCAGGAATCTCTTCAGAATCCTGTCCTTCCCTGGGGAGGAATGAATCTTGAAATTATCAAGTTTCAAATGAGTTGGATGGATCTATTTAAAGTCATAGGCCCCGGCAAGAGTTTCTTGCACCTATCAGACTGTGTATTCTGAATACTCTCTTGTACAATAGAAGGCACACTGCCTGCCACATAAGGGACATGCATAAGTGTTTGAAAAAGGAAAACTGTGTGAATGATGAGACTGGCTGTTTTGGTAAATGGTATGGAAGATGGAGCGTCTGAAACACACTCCTCTGAGGACTGAATTCTGAGTTTCAGTAGCAATTTTGGGGAGGAAAGACTTCCTTCCTTGTATTTTGCATCACTAGGCTCTCTCATGCTGCAGGGAGACCACTGTGATGGGCTTTCATCATTCATTTCGAGGTGAGATTTCAGAGTTTTCTGCTTTCTTTTTCAATTGGTAGTTGACCTGGTAATAGCTTCTAAGCACCAGAATTCAGAGGCAGAAAGAGAATTTCCATGAAATCAAGAAACCAGGCTCTTGGCCCTGGCCGGTTGGCTCAGTGGTAGAGCATCGACCTGGAGTGCGGGAGTCCCAGGTTCAATTCCCGGCCAGGGCACATAGGAGAAGTGCCCATCTGCTTCTCCACCCTTCCCCCTCTCCTTCCTCTCTGTCTCTCTCTTCCCCTCCTGCAGCCAAGACTCTTCTGGAGCAAAGTTGACCTGGGTGCTGAGGATGGTTCTGTGGCCTCTGCCTCAGGCACTAGAATGGCTGATTGCAGCAGAGCAACGCCCCAGATGGGCAGAGCATTACCCCCTGGTGGGCATGCCGGGTGGATCCCAGTTGGGCATATGCGGGAGTCTGTCTGACTGCCTCCCCTTTTCCAATCTCAGAAAAATACAATAAATAAATAAATAAATAAATAAAATAATAAATAAAATGAAATAAAAAAGAAACCAGGCTCTTTCCAAAGGCAATACAGGATCTTGTTGGACTAAAGAGATAAAGGAATAAAGGCAAGTTGCCTGGGAGCATGACCTGTATTGTCTTAGTATTGTCTCCTTTGGAAACCCCTTGTCACTTTGTCCACGGAGAAGAGGTCCATGTACAAGAGGTGAATGCAGGTTCATCTGCCGCCCTTAATTGCTATTACCTAAACCATTTCCTCGATCTTGATCTATATGAAGGAAATCTAATCGCCACCTCTAATTAAATCCTGCAAGACAATGCTGCTGATTTTTCTTCTATGATTTAACCTCATGCTTTGATGGGTCACCCCACTGTTGAAGAGGCCTGTTCTGACAACATCACTACCTTATCACTAAATGCAGGTCTCAGTAGCTTCACGTTTAAAGACCTTGGTGGCAGAGCTTTGGCCTAGAGCCAGGTGTTGTCCCTAGCCAGCAGCATCAGCATCGCCAGGGAGCTTGCTGGAAATGAAGATTCTCAGGCCTCACCCCAGACTACTAGGCGAGAGACTTGGAAGTTGAGACCAAGCCCACCATGTAATTCGGGTGCAGGCCGACAGTGAGAGCCGCCAGCTCAGAGCTCTTCACTCCTGAATGCTGGAGGCTGCAGGGATGAGTGGTTACTCGACTTGATCAAAGCACCGGCATTCAACATTTCTCTTCTTTGCCTTTAAAAATCCTCTTTTCGTGCATTGGACTTTATCTGTACTAAAAGATGAAGTCTTTTGTGTGAGGATTAGTGAATTTGTAGGAAAAATTGGAGTTGACAGGCTTTTGGCATAATGGGCCATCATCTTTTACAAGGTAGCAGAGAATGCAGCTGTCCCCTCAGGCCTTATAGCTGCGAGCCTCCCCCAGCCTCCCCCTGGGGGTCTCTACCACTGGGTGCCTGAGGGCCTGCACCCGCTGGCTGAGTCCTTGGCCCAATTACAGCGTGTGTGTGCGGAGGTGTGGGGGATGGAATGACCTGGGGGGAGGCATCAACATGTGACTGATAAGAGTTGGCTTTAAAACCCTCAGCTCTATAAAACGTCATCTGCATACCTAACCAATGTCATCCTAATATATTAAAAATAAGTTAATTAATTTTAAAAATTAAAAATAATAAAACAAGAAACCTCCTCAGCTCTTTCATCACTTGGGGAGTGTAAAGCCAGTGGCCGCGACCACCATCACGGCTGCCTGGCTCATGCAGGTTCGAATTAGATTCGGACAGATGGTAATGAAACAATGGAGCCAAGAACTGGTGGGCCATCATCCTTAAATCCTAGCTTGTACCTGGTGGGCAAGTAAAAACACACACTGGGCTCCAAAACCCACTCATTCAGTGCTCACAAAGCTACTGACTTATCCGAGTTTCCTAGAATCAAAGGTTTCTAGCTCACCAGACTTATTCACCTCTGTTCCCCATCTCCTTCCTTCTTCCTGCACAAACTGGATTCTCTCTCAGCACTCCACCATCTTGGCTGCTTCTCCTGGCCTCCTCCACGTGGCCTTTCTCTGCTCTTTGCTGTCTCCTCAAATGCTAATCTCAGGAACCGAGAGAGAGCAAGCCTCGCTGGTCTGCCCCAGTTTATAGTGTAGAAACCAAAACCTATAATCCAATATACAAACAAGGAAGTCTCTGATACAAAGCCACTTATCTGAGCACGTTGCCCTGCTGTCCAAAACCTGGACTCCTCATGAGAGTGCACCACCCACATCATGCAATCAGTCAAGGGTGTGGGGGAAAGCTTGGTCTTCAAAATAAGCCTCAGGCTATAACAACCCTGCCTGCTTACAGCCTGTCCCCACACCCAATGCAAACTATAAGCGAGCAAACATATATTTACGAACTTTTTTGACCAACATTCCACCCCTTTTGCTTGCTTCACAATCTAAACCACAGGTATCTTCCATGATAGTCACTGTGCAAGCAGTGGGATACATTGCATAAACAGAAACAGTACCAACTACAGCAATAGGATTAACAAATCAAAAACTATGGGCGAAATGAGAGAGCTGACAGTGGCACCAAGAGAGGCAAATCCTTTCCCTCTGGCAGAATACAGGCCAGAGTTTTGTCTGAAGACAGCACCATAGCTGGTACCAGAGGCCACCCTGAGTGGGCATATCAAACCTTATTGGCCAATACACCAGCATCTGCTGGTTCTATGTGTAGTAAAATAGGAGAACTCATTATTGGCCATAAAGAAATTACAAAGGTGCCCTTCATAATGCTGCTCCCTGAGCACTGAAGGAATAATACACTTGTACCTTAGGTGGCCAGTGCTGGTTGCCCAAGGAGTTAGCTGGAGGTTTACCTCTAGCCGCTTTCCCCATGGTGCCAACAAGGCCACACATCTCAGATGGGGGGCCTGTACAGTCCAGGGCCAAGTCCATTAAAGCCGTTGGCCTTTAAGAAAGGCTGTTGGGGCAGGCAGGAGCATGTTGCCCTGCTGTCCAAAACCTGGCTTGATATACACTATGGAATACTACTCAGCCATAAGAAATGATGACATTGGAACATTTACAGCAAAATGGTGGGATCTTGATAACATGATACGAAGCGAAATAAGTAAATCAGAAAAAACCAGGAACTGCATTATTCCATATGTAGGTGGGACATAAAAGTGAAACTGAGAGACATTGATAAGGGTGTGGTGGTTACGGGGGGGGGAGGGGGGAATGGGAGAGGGAAAGTGGGAGGGGGAGGGGCACAGAGAGAACAAGATAGAGGGTGACGGCGGACAATCTGACTTTGGGTGATGGGTATGCAACATGATTGAACGACAAGATACCCTGGAATTGTTATCTTTGAATATATGTATCCTGATTTATTGATGTCACCCCATTAAAAAAAATAAAATTATTTAAAAACAAACAAACAAAAAACCTGGCTTGAGTAAAATGTCCTTGGTGAATATCTGCAACTGAATGGGGGCAGCTGTCCGATGCAGGAGGGCCTCTACTGGAGCTGGGCTCCCCCATCGAGGACTCTCATTCAAAATCTGGAGTACTGCCCACAAGCAGCATGTCCATGCAGTAAGGGAGCCGGTGCCCCCCTCCTGTCGCAGTCCCTGCGTTAAGAGTCCATTATACCGCTCAATGATACCAGCAGCCTGGGGGTGGTAGGAAACATGGTGCTTCCAGTCCACCCCCAGCTTTTGAGCCCATTGCCTCACCATTGAACCAGTGAAGTGGGTACCATTGCACTTTCAAGGACCAGCGGTCACCCGTATGCAGCACTCAGGTGGTCCAGAGCCTGTATGACTGCCCTCTGGTCTGGGTTACGGGTAACAGCAAGCAGCCCGGTGGCATTATCTACACAGGTGACTGCATACTGGTACCCTTCTGACTTTGGTAAGGGTCCAACGACGTCTATCTGCCATCATGTCAGTGGAACATGACCCCTCTGGATCTGTCCAGGTGACACCAGTGGTCTCTGAGGGTGCTCTTTGGAACATACTGCACATTGTCACAGGCTGCAAGTACCTCTGCATAGGACACAGGCAAGTTCCATGTTTTAACTGTAGTCCACATAGTTTTCTGTCCCGCATGGAGCAGGCGCTGGTGGAGCCGCTGCTCCACATCACCTGCAGGGGCAGTCTCCAACCATCGCACCCTTGCCCAGGTGTCTGCCTCACCATTCCCAGGATGGGCTAGAGGGGCATGCCCTGTGACATGATATACTGTCACCTGCTTCTGGTGTCCTATTTCCCATAAGTCCTGCCACATGGCCTGACCCCATAGTGGATGGTACATTACCATCACAGGTTAGTGTGCCAAGTAGCAATCCAAAGGGTCAGTCCATGATAGACAGCCCAGCTGTCAGTACAGATCACCAGAGGTGAAGGTTCATTATGGGCAACTAGCCAAACAGCTCTTAATTCTGCCCATTGGCTACTTTGGCCTGTACCCGTGTCCATCCAAATTGTCTCAGTGGCCAGATGGAAGGCTATAGCTGTCCATTTGGCAGGTTGGCCCCTGCTGGAACCATCAGTATACCAGGCATCCTCGGGGATGGGCACCCGCCCCTCCTGGTAGGGACTGACTTCAGGTTCTGCCTCCTGAGCCCCAGCTGCACCTGACTCTAAGGTCACATAGGTGACTGGACCCAAGACTTTCTGCAGTTCTGCCCTCAACGGGCTGGTGCTAAGAGCACAGTGTTGTTGCAGGTAGACACCCCACTTGGCCAGGGTGGACATTTGGGCCATACCACTACATGGTTTGGTTGCTCAGTCTCTCACCTATCCTGCAATAGGGTATGTATTGACTGTAACTGGTGTTGTGATTATAATACTCTCAGTGGCCAAGAGGGCAGCATACATAGCTGCCAGCTGCTTCTCCATTAATGAGTAACTAACTTCAGCATCTTTCCACAATTGGGACCAAAACCCAATAGGTTGCCATAAGTGCTCTGTCCGTTGCCTCAAGCCCCATCCAAACCCCTCCGAGGTTACATGAACATCCAGCTCACAGGGCCTGGCAGGATCAAACACATTCAAGGCCTGTGCCACCTTGACGGCTCTCTTAGCTGCTGCAAATGAACCTTGCGCCTGCTCAGTCCAATCCCAACGAACCCCCTTCTGAATAAGGTTATACAAGGGGCGTAGTAACTGAACCAAATGGGGTGTAAATGCTCGCCAATACCCCAACAAACCTAAGAATTTCTGTAACTGTTTTACTGTAGTGGGCACAGGGTATGCTTGGATCTTATTTATAATGCGACAGGGATAACTTTTGTCTTACCCAACCAGACAACTCCCAAGAATTTAACAAATAATCCAGGTTCTTGTAATTTGTTTTCGTTGACCGCCCAGCCACATGCTTTCAGATGTGATAGCAGGGTAGGGACTGCTTGCTCCAATTCTGGAGGAGAATCACTAGTTAGCATAATAGCATCAATATAATGGTACATGCCAACTGCCTCTGGCTGTTTCCATTTAGCTAGGTCAGCAGCCACCAGCTCATGTCACAAGGTGGGGCTATGCAAATAGCCCTGGGGTAACACTGTAAAGGTCCATTGTCTCCCTTCCCAACTGAAGGCAAATTGGTCTTGACTCTCTGCGGCTATATCAATACAGAAAAAAGCATTGGCCAAGTCTGCCACAAAGTGGTATGTCCCCAACTCATGGCTTAGCAGATCCATCATGTTAGCTATCGAGGGAACAGCAGCATGCAAAGGGGGAACAACTTTATTAAGTTCTCTGTAATCTACTGTCATTTTCCAGGTTCCGTCTGGTTTGCGCACAGGCCATACTGGGGAGTTGTAAGAGCTGTGTGCTGGCCTGATGATCTTCACCTTTTCTAGTTCAAGGATTGTCCCTGTGACTTCTTCATAACCACCTGGCAGGTGGTACTGCTTAGTGTTAGTCTCACGCCGAGGGATGGGTAATTGCAAAGGAGAATGTGATGCGTGTCCCTGCAATACTGCCTTCACAACCCTGATCCACAGCTGGAACTCCTGGCTGTAGTTTCCAACCACAGTCCTTGCAAGACATCTACCCCCAAAATATATTCAGGAATAGGAGATACATAACACCTTATATGGCTTAGGAGGCAGTCTTCCTATCCCCAATGGAATAGTTATTGGCTTCACTTGAACAGTTTGGCCCTGTTGGGCAGATAAAATATATTACGTTCACTTTGTTAGAGATGGCGCTGCCCATGTGGAGGCCAGTTGCCCAGGTGATATTAATGTGTGTTGGGGGCGGGCTATGGGCAGGCAGGATCCTTATAGCCTGGGGCTTGGTTTTAGGACTAAGCCTTTCCCACCCTTTTTGATGTGGGGTGGTACAATCCCATCATGCCTCAGATAAGTGACTTTGTATTAGAGACTTCCCTATTTTGTATATTGGATTAAAGTTTTTGATTTCTGCACTATAAAGTGGGGCAGACTGGGAGCTTGCTCTCTTGGTTCCTGAGATTAACATTAGAGAGGAGAGAGCAGGTTGGAGAGCACAGTAAGACCACGTGGAGGAGAGGAGAGGCAGCCCAGATGGTGGAGTGCTGAAAGAGAAGCCAGTTTGTGCAGTGTGTGTAGAGGGAAGGAGATGGGAAACAAAGGAGAATGAGGCTGGTGAGCTAGAAACCTTTGATTCTAGGAAACTCAGATAAGTCAGTAGCTTTGTGAGCGCTGAATGAGTGGGTTTTGGAGCCCAGTGTGTGTTTTTACTTGCCCGCCGGGCGCAAGCTAGGATTAAAGATAATGGCCCACCAGTTTGTGGCTCTGTTCTTTCATTACCATGTCTGAATTTAATGCGAACCTGCATGGGCCGGGTGGTTGTGATGGTGGCCGTGTATACTGGCATTACAGGCCCCCATAACTGTCAATGGCCACTGGGGTCCTAGCAAACCACTCTGGGTTCCCATAGAGGAGGGGACATTCTGCACCTGTATCCACCAAGGCCAACACCCGTTGTACATTGGAAGGGGACCAGTGGATAGCCAGTTCCATGTGTGGCCTCCGTTCCCTGCCCAACCCCATAGACAGGTCCCTCGGCCCTTTTCCTATTCAAACTGGTACAATGAGTCTTGGGAGTTCTCCTCTTTCCCTCAGCTGTCTCTATCATATAATCTTGTAACTGAGCTGTCTGTGCACCAAATGTTTTATTGGTAGCTGCTGAGGCCTTTTGTCTCAGTGGCTGGAACTTCTGTTCTGGTTTAAGCTGCTGCCAAAGCTCCAAAAGAATTTTATTAGACTGGCCATCCGATTTCCCCTTATCTGCTCCAGCCGCAATCAAATCTACCCACATCTATGTTCAGGTAACATTTATAGGCCCGTTTCCCTTGTTAGTTGGGGGGGAAACATAGGCAGCAGCCCTCACTGCTTTATGATCCCGAGCGGCCTCCAGCTCTCCCAAATCTGTTACCATCTGTGTAACTGCATTGATGGGCTGCCCCAAATAGGGGCCCAAGATAGCCACAAGTGACCCAAAAAGGGCTGATTGGGGTGCTAGCAAGGACAAATTTCCTCATTTTTGCCATAAACATTTCCTCGTCTGGCCCATGGGACCCAGGGTTGAAAACAACATTCTTTATACCTAGTTCCTGAAGGACCTTTACTAACTCACTGTAGCACTGCCACTGACTCATTGCCCCTGGCAATTCTCCAGCATTCTGCCAGACCATATGAATGGCGGCCATCACCCATTCTAATAGGGTATGGTCTCCTGGGTTGCCATGGCAGTTCTGAAGATGGTGCCTCAAGGAGGAGTGTGTGGTAATGGTGGCCAATTTCTCCATCTCTGTTCAGAGAGCATGATGCCATCCACCCCTATATCCCATAATCATAGTAACCAGGCTACCAGGGATTCAGTAGGTTTCTGCCTAAATTGTGCCCCCAACTCCATCAGCTCTGCCTGGGAATAGGGCCAGATCAAAGAGTGTTCCATTACCTGGGCAGGAGGCTGTGGCTGCCCCTGAGGGACTCTTTTTCTTTTAAAATTATTTTTATTTAGCCCTGGCTGGTTGGCTCAGTGGTAGAGCATTGGCCTGGCGTGCGGGAGTCCCAGGTTCGATTCCCGGCCAGGGCACACAGGAGAAGCACCCATCTGCTTCTCCACCCCCTCCCCCTCTCCTTCCTCTCAGTCTCTCTCTTCCCCTCCTGCAGCCAAGGCTCCATTGGAGCAAAGTTGGTCTGGGCACTGAGGATGGCTCCATGACCTCTGCCTCAGGTGCTAGAATGGCCCTGGTTGCAACAGAGCAATGCCTCAGATGGGCAGAGCATCGCCCCTTGGTGGGCATGCCGGGTGGATCCTGGTCAGGTGCATGCGGGAGTCTGTCTGACTGCCTTCCCGTTTCCAGCTTCAGAAATATACAAAAAAAAATACTTTTACTTATTTATTCATTTTAGAGAAGAGAGAGAGAAAGAGAAGAGGGGAGGAGCAGGAAGCATCAACTCCCATATGTGCCTTGACCAGGCAAGCCCACGGTTTTGAACCGGCAACATCAGCATTCCAGGTTGACGCTTTATCCACTCCTCCACCACAGGTCAGGTTCCTGAGGGACTCTTTGTTGCTGGGTTTTTACCTTCTTGGCAACCACTGGTTGGGCTCTCAGTGTGCGTATGGCAGCTTCACCCTGAGCCTTCTCATCTTCAGAAGAGGAGTTGCAAGCGCCTGCTCCCGCTGACTGAAAGCCAGTCCACCAGCACAGATGCTGCTGCTCCTTTGGCGACCATTTAGGCTCCTGTGGCTGCTGGCTTTTGGCCAGAAGCTGAGACTCCAGCTCTTGAATCCGCCAGTGCAAACATTCAGCTTCCAGGGCAAACTGCAACTCATGAACTTGTAATTCCTTCTCCAGTGCTCACTCCAATTCCAGCCTTTTCTGCCATTCGATTTGCAATTCATACTGAAGCTTTAGACCTCGGGCAGCTTCTCACACAGAACTCCTGGTTTCCTCTTGAGTAAAAACCACGTAGCCCATGGCCCCTAAAAGGACAGCCATGGGGAGCCAGAGCACCAACCAGTACTCTACCCCACCTGTCAAGGGTGGTGGGCCCATACCGATCTCCGAATTCTGCTAATTATGCCAAATGTAAAGCCAGTGACCACGGCCACCATCACAGCTGCCTGGCCCATGCAGGTTCACATTAGATTCAGACAAACGATAATGAAACAATGGAGCCAAGAACTGGTGGGCCATTGTTGGGCAGATAAAATATATTATGCTCACTTTGTTAAAGATGGTGCTGCCCATGTGGAGGCCATCACCCAGGTGATATTAATGTGTGTTGTGGGCGGGCTGTGGGCAGGCAGAATCCTTGTAGCTTGGTTTTGGGATTAAGCCTTTCCCACCCTTTTTGATATGGGATGGTACAATCCCATCATGTCTCTGATAAGTGACTTTGTAATAGAGACTTCCCTATTTTGTATATTGGATTAAGGGTTTTGGTAGCCCTGGCCACTGGCTTTACATTTGGTGTAGTCGGCAGGATTTGATACAGCTCGGCAAGGAGCCACCACCACCTTTGAGTGGTGGAGTAGAGGACTGCTAGTTTTGTGGTTCCTTATGGCTGCCCTTTTGGGGACCATAGGCTGGCTGACTTTTACAGCCATTTGTGAGGAAACTGAGAGCTCTGTGGAAGACGCTGCCTGGGACCTGCAAACCGAGCAGTGGAAGGAGCAGGAGCAAATGCGGGAGAAACAGATGCTGACCCTGGAGCTGGAGGAAGTGCTGGAGGAGGAGGCCGACCAGGTTTGCGAGATTCGCCTGGAAATGGAGCAGCTACTGGGGGAGGAATCACAGGTTCATGAGTTGCAGATTTCCCCAGACATTGTGGAGAGCCAGCAGCAGCAGGAGGCCAGGGCTGAGGCTGAGGCCGGAGCTGGAGCTGCAAGGTCTGTGGAACAGAAGGCAGCAGCAGCCCGGGACTTGAGCCCATCAGCAGCCTGGGGCTCGAGACTGGCAACGGGAGCTGGTGTTTTCAGTTCCTCTTTGGAGGATGAGGAGAATCGGGCTGGAGTTGCAATCCACAATCTCCATAAGATGAGAGCCCAGCAGCAAGGAATACTTGCTATGTCCCTGGTAGGTCTGCGATTTTGGGACATAAGGCTGGATATGCTCTCCAGAGCAGAGATGGAAATGCTGACTGCCATTGTCACATGCCCCTCTTTGGGACAGTGTAAGACCTGCCAGGACATAAGGGATTAGGGGGTGGCTGAGGTCTCATGTGCATGGACTGATTTCCTGGACTATGACCAGAGTGGGCACTGGCTCCTTTGTTGGATGGACTTATGGATTTTGGACAATGTGATATACCCTGATGGGGGTGGGGGATGGCTTTGCTAGAGGCCCTTCCCCTGCCCTGGGAAGCTTTTCCATGGCTAGAAACAAGGCCGAGGACATTTTGTGCTTTGGGCAAAGTGCTCAGAGACTGGTGAACTGTACCTTTGTGATTGTTGAAACTGTATGATTTGTGCTATTGTAATTTGTGTAATATGCTAATTTCCTTGCACAGGGATGCCGGTGATGTAGATTGTGGGTAGTAAAGTGAGCATAGGGGTGGATTGTTGGGCAGATAAAATATATTATGCTCACTTTGTTAAAGATGGCGCTGCCCACGTGGAGGCCGTCACCCAGATGATATTAATGTGTGTTGGGGGCGGGCTATGGGCAGGCAGAATCCTTGCAGCCTGGGGCTTGGTTTTGGGATTAAGCCTTTCCTACCCTTTTTGATGTGGGGTGGTACAATCCAGTCATGTCTCTGATAAGTGACTTTGTATTAGAGACTTCCCTATTTTGTATATTGGAGTAAAGGTTTTGATTTCTACACTATAAAATAGGGGCAGAACAGTATCTTGCTCTCTTGGTTCCTGAGATTAGCATTAGAGAGAGGAGAGCAGAGAAAGGCCACGTGGAGGAGGCCAGGAAAAGCAGCCCAGATGGCGGAGTGTTGAGTGAGAAGCCAGTTTGTGCAGAGTTTGTGCAGGGAGAAGGAAGGAGATGGGGAACAGAGGTGAATAAGTCTGGTGAGCTAGAAACTTTTGATTCTAGGAAACTCGGATAAGTCAGTAGCTTTGTGAGCACTGAATGTGAGTGGGTTTTGGAGCCCAGTGTGTGTTTTTACTTGCCCGCTGGGTGCAAGCTAGGATTAAAGATGACAGCCCATCAGTTTTTGGCTCCATTGTTTCTTTACCAACTGTTCGAATCCAATGCGAACCTGCATGGGCTGGGCGGCTGTGATGGTGGCTGTGGATACTGGCTTCACAGCCATCATCTTTAATCCTAGCTTGCACCTGGCAGGCAAATAAAAACACACACTGGGCTCCAAAACCCACTCATTCAGTGGTCACAAAGCTACTGACTTATCTGAGTTTCCTAGAATCAAAGGTTTCTAGCTCACCAGACTTATTCACCTCTGTTCCCCATCTCCTTCCTTCTCTCTGCACAAATTCTGCACTAACTGGCTTCTCACTCAGCACTCCACCATCTTGGCTGCCTCTTCTGGCCTCCCATGTGGCCTTTCTCTGCTCTCTTCTCTAATGCTAATCTCAGGAATCGAAAGAGAGCAAGCCTCCCAGGTCTGCCCTAGTTTATAGTGTAGAAACCAACACCTATAATCCAATATACAAACAAGGAAGTCTCTGATACACAGCCACTTATCTGAGCACGTTGCCCTGCTGTCCAAAACCTGGACTCCTCATGAGAGTGCACCACCCACATCATGCAATCAGTCAAGGGTGTGGGGGAAAGCTTGGTCTTCAAAATAAGCCTCCGGCTATAACAACCCTGCCTGCTTACAGCCTGTCCCCACACCCAATGCAAAGTATAAGCCAGAAAACATACATATCATATTACAAACTTATTTGACCAACAGGGAGTTCTCCACTGACTCCCAAAACTCTCCAGAGGGTCTTAGCTCTTCTTACCTAGTAGCCACTGTAGTAATTTGCTTATAAAGAAGATTTTATTAGCTAAATTTACTACTATATTTGTTTGTTTTTTAATATTTCAATTGCTGTTAACATTCAGTATTATTTTATCTTAACTTCAGGTACACAACTTGGTGGTTAGACATGTATATAATTTACAGTGACCCCCGCTTCCAATATTTCCAGTACCCACCTGGCACCATATATAGTTATGACAACAGTATAGATTATATTTTCTATGCTGTACTTTACATCCCTGTGACTGTTTTTCAACTGCCAATTTGTACTTTTAATCCCTTCACCTTTTTCACCCATTCTCCCCAACCCCCTCCTAGCTGGCAGTCATCTGTTTATTCTCTGTGTTTACATAGATTCTAGTGTTTCCCGAATGAATCCCCCCTCCTTGTGTTCCCTTCAACATCCCCCTTACCCCCCTCCCTTTATGCCCTCCCCCCTTCCCTCCAGGATTTGCTTTTCTGCTATCTGTTTTAATTTTCTCTTCTGCACTGTAAGGCCAGGAACCACCATCGTGGCCATTCACATGCAGGTTCCCATTGGATTCGGGCAGATGATAAAGAAATGGCGGAGTCAGAGGATGGTGGGCCATCCTATTTATTGGTGTCTCACCAAGACAGGAAAACCACAAAAGAAGACAAGGGAAAAGCAGAAAACCAGCTTTTCCCATGAAGGGTGTAGAGCCAGGAGCCATGGCCAGGGCCACTACTATCAAAGCAGCCCGGCCCATGCAGGTTCGCATTGGATTCGGATAGTCGGTAAAGAAACAACGGAGCCAAAAACTGATGGGCTGTCATTTTTAATTCTAGCTTGCACCCGGCGGGCAAGTAAAAATACACACTGGGCTCCAAAACCCACTCACATTCAGTGCTCACAAAGCTACTGACTTATCCGAGTTTCCTAGAATCAAAGGTTTCTAGCTCACCAGCCTTATTCTCCTCAGTTCCCCATCTCCTTCCTTATCCCAGATACAAACTCGACACAAACTGGGATCTCACTCAGCACTCCGCCATCTTGGCTGCTTCTCCTGGTCACATGGCCTCTTTCTGCTCTCTACTCTGCTCCCTCTGCTCTCTCATGCTAATCATCCCAGGAACCAAGAGAGAAAGCTCCTATTCTGCCCCTATTTTATAGTGTAGCTTCACAACCTTTAATCCAATATACAAAATAGGGAAGTCTCTAATACAAAGTCTGAGGCATGATTGGATTGTACCACCCCACATCAAAAAGGGTGGGAAAGGCTTGATCCCAAAACCAAGCCCCAGGCTACAAGGATTCTCAACACACATTAATATCACCTGGGCGATGGCCTCACGTGGGCAGCGCCATTTTTAACAAAGTGAGCATAATACATTTTATCTGCCCAACAAAGGGCAAGGTATCAGGGAATCCCCTGCAATTGTGATAGCAGGAACTGTGTGAGCCAGCTCCTGGTCTGTCCCACTTTAGAGTGTAGAAAACCAAAAACCCCTAATCCAATATACAAACAAGGAAGTCTCTGATACAAAGCCACTTATCCGAGGCATAATTGGATTCCTCATGAGAGTGCACCACCCAGATCATACAATCAGTCAAGGGTGTGGGGAAAAGCCCAGTCTCAAAACCAAACCCTAGGCTACAACGACCCTGCCTGCCCACAGTCCGTCCCCCATACCCAACACAAACCACAAGCGGGCAAACACATATATCATATTTACAAACTCATTTGACCAACATTCACCCTGTTGGTGAGGGAGAGATTCTGGCCCCAGGGTTATAAAGACCACCAGACACACAACACCTGCCACAGAGCAATGAGATGGACAACAGTTTATTTGTCACACATACTCACAACCTGAGGGAGGACATTGCTTGTCACAGAGGGCTTTGCACTCGGGGACCTGTTGGTCAAATAAGTTTGTAAATATGATATATATGTTTGCTCGCTTGTGATTTATATTGGGTGTGGGGGACAGGCTGTGGGCAGGCCAGGTCATTGTGGCCTGGGGTTTGGTTTTGGGACTAAGCTTTTCCCCACACACTTGACTGATAGTATGATCTGGGTGGTGCACTCTCATGAGGAATCCAATTATGCCTCTGATAAGTGACTTTGTATCGGAGACTTCCTTGTTTGTATATTGGATTAAGGTTTTTTGGTTTTCTACACTCTAAAGTGGGACAGACCAGGAGCTTGCTCATACAGTTCCTGCTATCACGATTGCAGGGGCCTCCCTGATCCCTTGCCCTTCATGGGAAAAGCTGGTTTTCTGCTTTTCCCTTGTCTTCTTTTGTGATTTGCCTGTCTTGGTGAGACACCAATAAATAGGATGGCCCACCATCTTCCAACTCCGCCATTTCTTTACCGTCTGCCCGAATCCAATGAGAACGTGCATGTGAATGGCCATGATGGCGGCTCCTGGCCTTACAGGACCTGTGGACGAGCAGGGGCTATGGGTGGCAGGCTTCGTAGTGCCAAGAGTGTGGAG
The DNA here is from genome assembly GCF_036850765.1 of Saccopteryx bilineata. NCBI lineage: Eukaryota > Metazoa > Chordata > Mammalia > Chiroptera > Emballonuridae > Saccopteryx > Saccopteryx bilineata. The sequence continues at coordinate 156,305,218 of NC_089494.1, forward strand.
TGCCCACTGGTTCTGGAGAGAGCATGTGATTAATTTGTTGAATAATTCTGCAGGCTGGCAGGGAACTGAGAACCCCTACTCAGATATGAACAAGAAATGTGCCTGGTCCTGAGACAAGGACTCTTTGGCTAGGGGACCCTCTCTGAGGAAGCAGACTAGAGAGAGGAGCTTGAGGTTAGGCCACATGAGGTCGCCCGGCGTTTCCCCTACATGTCAAGGTACACACAGTATTGGGCCTCATTTAGGCCTTATTCTGCCATGTCTCACTCCCCTCTCATCTTATCTGGGCTCATCTCTCAAACAATCTACATACATGTCATTCCTTATCTCACGGTCTGCTTCTGGGAGAACCTGATCGAAGACAACCATAAGCAGACATCAGGCATGTCCTGCTACCAGAGCATTTCCATACTGATTTCAGTAATTTTCAAAATTTCTGAAAGTTCTTTAATTTTATAAAACATTACTGAGTTATTACTCCAGCTGTAAGTCTCAAATACCTGGTGGCAAGACAGGGTAGTTCTTTGGATCACCACTTATTTGTCATAACACTGGTGATGTTCTATATTATATCTTTCTAAAAGAAAAACAGAAAAAAAAGTAATGCTTGATAGATGAAAGTTGCAAGTAAAAAAATGAAGATGTTAAAATAACTGTGAATAAGTAGAATAAAAAGAACTTGCCTCTTAAACCTGTCAAAATGTCTGTATAATGAAAATCTAATTTTTCTTCCTCTATAATTGAAAATAAGGGCAAAATCTTAAAGTGAATGAATGCATTAATAGATGACAGACACACACACCATTGGACGGTATAGGAAGGATTGAAATATAATGTCTGTTATAATGACAGTCAAGCCAAAGCAGACCTTGGAAATGATGCTGTAAAAGTTGTCTAGGCGGGGTAAGATATCAGTGTGAAGCAGGGGTGGGGGTGAGGGGAAATATCGCTTCAAAGCAAGAAGATGGGAGCTATGAGAATGACTGTAGCTGGACAAAAGAAACCAAAGTGAAAGTTTGTTATATCTCTTTTGTTGATTTTGGATAACCTTGTAATAACTGGCACAGAGTAGATGTTCAATTAATATCTGTAATTTTGTCATCACTTTATCTCTAAAGGGCCTGTTAGAATATATAGTGTGTTGTTCTGAAGATAATTTCAGGCAAAGATGTGAGATTCCTTTTAAGGTTATTGCTTATGTATTTCAGGACCTATCACAGGGGCCTGAATGCATTTGAAAAGGTGATCTGTTTTGGAGTGCATAGTACAAAGGGGTGGGAGGAAAGTGTCCCTTTCCTGTAAATTTCACATTGTGCTAGGGATGCCATCTGCAATTATATTCTCAGCAGAAGAGAAAGTAAAAGTATTTAGAGAACAGTGCAAATAACAACCAAAAAGAGACTAGAAAATGGAGAGGAAACCTTTGATGTGCTGAGATTATTCATTCATATAAAACTATTTAGAGCACCTATAATGCATCACATACTGCACTGGCATGTAGGCAAACTGACAGTCATGAGGTCTTGGTCCTCATGAAGCTGACAGTTCAGTTGTGGGGAGGGAAACATTAATCACAGAGCCCCAGCAATATGAAGCTATCTGAAGGAAAAGAAAATAGGGTGCTATGAAAGCATGTGACCATAGTCCACCCTGGAGGATTCGAGAAGTTTCCCCAGAGAAGATTATTAAGATTTGGAAAACAGTAATGAGCTGTTGTAAATACAGTCAGTTTCACCGGCTGTTGCTTCTTTTTTTTATATACTTGGAAGTTGTGGGATGGCTGCTGCTTCTGGTGTAGTTTCAACATTTCTATCTAATTACTTGCTAATTTGGCTACATAGTATATCATGCACATATTTTTGTTACCAAACACTCTCTGAGGCTCTCCTCTCTGGCATCGCCAAGTGAATAGCAACAGGATTCTATTAAGAATTGCTCCCATGTACATTTATTTCCTGTTGTGTTGAAAGGGATTTTATCATTTTCCCGTTGGCTCTATTCAGAGTGAAATTACCACTGTCCATCATCCTGTCTAGTTCGTATTGTTAAACAACTTCTATATTTTCTATCATTCCCCTTTCTGTCTCTTAGCATGCTTAATATTGCTTGTTTTTCTTTTTCTTTTTTTTTTAATTTTAGCGAAATTTAGTGGACTTTAAATGGCGTCGAATCCATCAAATCCAGGCATTTCAGATAATTTTAAGTACTAGTGACTGTAGAGGCACAGATACAGCATTGTCATTATAGTAGGAGATAAATTGTTTCCTCTGAGAGGCAGCCGCATAGTTTTCTTACAGTCCATTTCACTAAGTGTTTAGAATGTGTATTACCTGATTAATCAATGTGTTGCGAGCCATAACAATGTCCGTGCATTTTCCTTGTTGGGTCCTGGGATGGCGGTAAAAGAGCAGCAGAATTATTTAAGGTTCTGTTTGCCATGGAGTAGTACATTATCCACTGTTAATGATGAAAGTAGCTAACTGTTGGCTAGCATTTGGTAAAGAGAAGATCAGTACTGTGGGAAAGACAGAGATATATAAATTTTGTCTTTCTGATTCTCAGTAACTGCTTCTGACTGGTTAAATTCTGTCCCATAAAACAATTCTACAGTCGGGAAGTGATTTTAGGGAAAGCTTAGAGCATAAATGATTAAAGGTGAAACGAGGAATTTAACATTATTGTTAGTTGCTGTTGGAGAGGAAACGTTTTCCTTACACCCTTCTAGGTTCTTTGGCCTAATAATTAAGTTGACATAAGACAGATTAATAGGACAAAAGCAAAGTTAATTTTGTATGTAAGGGAGCTGTACAAAGACATGCGTAGCTCCTAAACTGTCAGGTTATTGAGGTTTATATGCTCTTCTGAGCTAAGGAGAAGTAATAAAGGTCTGGAATTTCAAAGGCAAGGAAGACAATTCATAGAGAGGTGGGAAGAGCCAATGCTTGGAAACACTGTGAGATACATGTCACGCCGTGCAGAGAAATCTTTCTGATGTAAAAAGGAGTCACCTTTGGTCATAGCTCTCTTCCTGGTACAGGCTCCCAAAATAAAATTTCTTAGGCAGTTAAGGGAGGGGGAGTAAACTTAAAAAATTCCAGAGTCTGAGTCTTCTGTCTCTTAAGAATAACCAGCCTAAAATAATTCTCAATGCCAAAGAGACACGTTCTGGGGTGACAAAATTTGCTTCCCTACATGTTCTTACTTTATCTAAATAGATTTACTATTCACATGACATATATCCAGGAAATGATAAATTATATAATATTATAATTAATAAATCTGTAATAGAATCTATAATAGATTTAAAAATTTCCCATTGATTAGAGAGAGAGAGACAAAAAGAGAAGAAGAGAAAGAGAGAGAAGCATCAACTTGTTGTTCCACTTAGTCATGCACTGATTGGTTGCTTCTCACATGTGCCCTGACCGGAGATCAAACCTGTGACCTTGGCACACTGGGATGACACTCTGTTCTGTGAGCCACCCAGCTAAGGCCTATAGAACCTTTATGTTTCTCCATTTGCTTTCTTTATACCTAGGGGGATATCTACCTACAGAAAATGTTCCCAAAAGGAAATAAAATTCAATTTAAGATTTGTTCTAACTATGTATGCATCTTTAACATTTTTGGATCTTGCTCATTCAGGTCTAGTTAATTTTGTAGTTTATATACATGATTTTTTTTTTACACACAAAAAGCACAGATGAATTAAACAACATACTGTACAATTTTTATTGTGTTAGGGATTGTTGGAAATTGGGTTCCTTGGGAATAAACTTTTGAATATTTAAAGACCTAATTTAACTCCAAGAGGTATTTATCAGTATCTGTTCCCAGAATGGCTCTCAGTGAGAGTTTTAGGGATGATGACTAGAGATACAAGTGTCTTCATGACTTTCATCATAGTAGAAAAGGGCACTGGCTCTTCTACAAAGCATTGCAGAGTCCTCCCTCAGTCTTTGAGATAATAATTTTTAAAAAACTAACTATATGAGAGTTATCATTGTAAAACCTCATTCTTATCTGCTTGGAAAACATCTGCATCTATTTAAGCTTTGCCAGGGGCAAAAACACTTTAAAAATAAAAATTTTGATGATATAAATGCAAATGAAAACACTTGGGAAGGCTGTTCTAAAGCAGCATGAGTGTATGGCCTCAGATTCAGAAAAGGAACATGGAAAGGTAAAGTAAGGATGTATGACAAAGCTGTGTGCAAAGGAGGGACGTGCAGAGGCAAGAAGGTTATGAAAAAGGCTTATACACAATATAATGAATCTCTGATGTTTTTCAGTAGCCATGTTTCAAGCAGAAAACAAGGAAGGAATATGCTCATCGCTCAGATATTACTTTCTGATGGTGGAGAAATCAGCACTGCTCCATTTCTCTTTGGTTTCCAACTTCTCTTTCAATAACAATGATCTTCATAGGGAACATCTTGCTCTGTAGGGAGAGAATGGAGACCCACAGCTGGCAAAGAGCTAGTCAGAGATCACCTTGTCACTTGAAGTAAATTCAGTTCTCCAGATACAGACAAATTATCTACTGGGAGCTTGGATACTCAGTACTGGTCAGCTCAAGGCAATGACAGAGAAGGGGAGAGGAGGTAGCAAACAAAAAATGGAACACATGTTACTCTGATATTTGGAAGGAGGATAAAGCTATATTCTGGAGACCATAAATTGTTGAGCTTGACTGAAATTGCTATGAGCAACTAGAAGGGAAAATGGTAACAGGAGGCCATGTTGTTTCTTAGAAACAAAACTCATCCTATTAACCTCATATATTGTTCTGGAGGGAAACCGGTGCTGCAGGAATATCAGCCGAGGTCCTGTAGGCGGGAGCCTGGGGTCTGTCTGCCTCCTTTCTTCCCACTGTTAAGTGAATGACTATGGTTGTATTATATAATCTCTCAGAACTTCAGTTTCTTCATATATATGTAACTCTTCTGGAATCATGGGCCCATGTAGTTCAACCTCAGGCTGATATTTAAGGAAGCACAACTTAAGAGGCAGGAAAAAAATTACATCCTTATTTTCCTTTCTCTTAAAATATTATATATAAAAAAGAATCCAAATCAGAATCTTCAGCCATGCTGTTCATATCCCATTTCCTCTTCTCAGTTTTCTCGCCCTCCCCCCTTTGAGACACTCAAATTTGACAAATGCTAAGAGCTCTCTCACTTCCACTGAGACCAGATGTTTTCCCTCCCTTCCCAGTGCTTCCTTCCCCCATCTACTCACCCAAACCTCTAGTCTTCATCATTTTTGACTGACAACCAATTTCTCCAAGTATTTTCCTTCTTAAGCTTTTTGAGTTTTATCTTCTATGAATACTGTCAATTCTCAGACTGATGTATGAGGAGCCCAGCACGGGTCTTGCTGAGACAGCTCTCTGTAAGAGATAGATGAGGTAGGGACAAGTGGAGAATTGGGCAAGGCAATTATGGGTTTCTCTTCTCAACCTACAGTAGGGAGGGAGTGTGCGATCAATTTCGTTCTTTCAGGGAGCATTTATTGTGTGCCAGGTATGTGTCTGGTGCTGGAGATCCAGCAGGGAGCATGTGAGATAAAAGCTCTGCTCTCTCTGGCAGAGATATAGTGGTAGGTAATATGAAAGAAATAAAAAGTCAGAGTGGGTACTGCGTGTGGGTCAGCTTTGGTTAGATGGAGAATAGGAAACATATCACTTTGATGCTTGAGTTAATACCTGAAGGATGAGAAAGAATGTTTAAGGCAGAGGGAATAGTGATTATAGAGACCTTGAGGTTGGCATGTTTGAGAAGTAGAAGGAATGGAGCAGAGATGGCATTAGAACAGAAACATAGGTCAGTGGGTCAGAACAGAGAGCCCAGAAATAAACTCACACCTATATGGTCAATTAATATTTGATAAAGGAGGCAAACACATACAATGGGGTAAAGATAGTCTATTTAATAAATGGTTTGGGGAAAATTAGACAAATACATGCAAAAAAAAAAAAAATGACCCTTGACCACTTTCCTACATCATACACAAGAATAAACTCAAAATGGATTGAAACCCTAAATGTTAGACTCAAAACCATAAAAATACCAGAAGAAAAATATCATAGGCAGTAAAATCTGAGACATTTCTCATAGAAATATTTTTCTGATATATCTCCTCAGGCAAAATAAAAAAATAAATAAATAGGGCTACATTAAACTAAAATGTTTTGCACAGCAAGGAAACTATTAACAAAATGAAAAGACTGAATGGGAGAGCATATTCACCAATGATACATCTGATAAGGGGTTAATATTAAAAATTTATGAAGAACTTCTACAACTCAACTCCAAAAAAATCCACTTAAATCCAACTCAATCCAATTAAAAAGTGGGCAAAGGACCCGAATAGACACGTCTCCAAAGAGGACATACAGATGGCCAGTAGACATATAAAAGATGCTTAATGTCACTAATCATCAGAAAATGCTAATTAAAACCACAAGGAGACATCACGTCACACCTGTCAGAATGGCTATCATTAATAAATTAACAAACAAGTGCTGGCGAGGATGGGGGGAAAAGAGATCCCTCATGTACTCTCGGTAGTAATGCAGACTGGTGCAACCACTGGGGATAATTGTATGGAGTTTCCTCAAAAAATTAAAAATGGATCTGCCTTATGACTCAGCGATTCCACTTCTGGGAATATATCAGAAACACTAATTAAAATAATATGTGCACCCCTATGTTCATTGCATTGTTATTTACAATAGGCAAGATTTGGAAGCAGCCCAAGTGCTCTTCAGTGGATGAGTGGATTCAAAAAGCTGTTGGTACATTTATACAATGGAATACTACTTGACTGTAGAAAAGAAGAAAATCTTACCCTTTGCAACAGCAATGGATGGACCTGGAGAGCATTATGATAAGTGAAATAAGCCAGTCAGAGAAAGACAAACACCGTATGATTCCACTGCTGTGTGAAATTTAGTAAACAAAATAAACTAATACACAAAATAGAAACAGACTCCTAGATAGAGAACAGACTGACAGCTATCAAAGGGGAGGGGTTTGGGGACTGGTGTAAAAAGTGAAGGGATTTAGCAAAATATCCCCTACAAAACTCATAGACACAGACAACAGTATGGTGATTATAGGAGGGAAAGGGGGTGGGGAAGGAGAAGAGGGTGAAGGGGCGTAAGTGGTGACAGAAGGAGACTTGGAGGGGTGAACGCACAGTACAATGTACAGATGACGTGGTTTAGAAATGTACACCAGAAACCTATATACTTTTATTAACCAATGTCACCCAAAAAAATTTAATGAAAGGAAAAACACAGCAGAGAGCAAGAAGAATACTGAGAAAGAGCTGAGAAGTCAGATAATGTTGTGGGACGCAAGCCTTGGTGATGATTTTGAGTTTCATTCTAATAAGTGAAATCACTGAAAAGTTTTGAGCAAAGGAATGACAAAATATGAGCTAAGTTTTTAAAAGAGTCTTGTGGAATCTGTATAGAGAGTGGATGGCAGGGTGGAAGCAGAAAAACTAGTTAGGAGACCATGGCTCCAGTCCAGGTGAGGCATAATGCCCCTTGGACCAGTGACAAAGATCAAGAGAAGTAAATGCATTTGAGGCAGAATTCCCAAAAGGCTGGCTGTAGGAGATAAGAGAAGGAGAGAAATCAAGGAGATAAGAGAAGGAGAGAAATCAAAGTTCATTTTTGGCTCAAACTGTTTATTGTCATTTACTGCGATGGGAAGACTGGAGAAAGGAGAAGGAAGTCAAAGGTTATATTTCAGATGTGCTTCCTTTGACAGACATCCAAGTGAAACTATCAGGTAGGCATTTGCACTGTATAAATGAGCCTGGAGCTCCAGGGAGAGGTCAGAGCTACACATGTAAATTGGGTGTCACCACCAGGAAGACAATATTCAAAGTCAGGAATAGGAATGAGATCAGTTAGTAAGAGCTTTGCTTGGGGTGGTGGTGCACAATGTGGTACGTAGATGGTGTTATGTTGAGTTGTACACTTGAAACCTGTATGCTTTGGTGAACCATGCCATCCATCTAAATGAAAGATAAATTATCATATAAAAACAAAAGGAAAAGGAAAAGAAATAGCTGGAGGAGATATGATCCAGGAGCAAGTTCTAGGGCATTCCATTATTAGGTTTGAGAGAGGAGGAGAAGCCAGCAAAAGGAAACCAGGAGAGTGTGATGTCATGGATACAATCAGAGGAGAGTTTCCAGGGAAGAGTGGTTAGCTGGATCAAATGTTACTGAAAAATTGAGTCAGATGGGAAGAGAGAAGTGTCCATTGACTTTGGAATACAGAGGATGGGGAGGAGTTTGAGGCAAACAGTTTTAGTTAGATTTGAGTAGACTGATGAGTGAATAAATTGTTGAGGAAGGGAAGGCAGTGATTTTGGAAAATTCTTTACAGAACTGTTATTTCAAAGGGAGGTAGAGTCCTGGCCCGTTGGCTCAGCAGTAGAGCGTCGGCCTAGCGTGCGGAGGACTCGGGTTTGATTCCCGGCCAGGGCACATAGGAGAAGCGCCCATTTGCTTCTCCACCCCTCCGCTGCACCTTCCTCTCTGTCTCTCTCTTCCCCTCCCGCAGCCAAGGCTCCATTGGAGCAAAGATGGCCCGGGTGCTGGGGATGGCTCTGTGGCCTCTTCCCCAGGCGCTAGAGTGGCTCTGGTCGCAACATGGCGACGCCCAGGATGGTCGCAACATGGCGACTCCCAGGATGGGCAGAGCATCGCCCCCTGGTGGGCAGAGCATCGCCCCATGGTGGGCGTGCTGGGTGGATCCCGGTCGGGCACATGAGGGAGTCTGTCTGACTGTCTCTCCCTGTTTCCAGCTTCAGAAAAAATGCAAAAAAAAAAAAAAAAAAAAAAGGGAGGTAGAAAAATGAGCTGGGAGATGGACAAGGATGTGGAGCGAAGGGAGGAGCGTGTTTGAATGCTTGTAAGGATGATATGAGGAGAGAGAGAGACTGGTCATGCAAAAGGAAGGGTTGAGTAGATCGGTGATGTTCTGAAGAGTTATAAGGGATGGGATCTGGAGCATATTGGGAGCTACTGTCTTTTGATGGGAGCAGGGATATCTCTGTTGTAACAATTGGTAGGATGGAGAAGGTGGGCACTGTTATGGACTGATTTGTGTCTTCATCAAAATTCATATGCTTAAGTCCTAACCCCTGTATTTAGAGACAGGGTCTTATAAAGGTAATTAAGGTTAAATGAAGTCTTGAGTGGGGGCATAATTCAGTAAGCTTTGTCCTTGTGTAAAAGGTCCATATGAAAAGAGGAAAGGACAGCAGAGAGCTCTCTCCGCACATGTGCACGGGCAGAAAAAAAAGGCCATGTAAGGACCCAGTGAGAAACCCAGGACCAGAGACCTTATCAGAAAGCAATCTGATGGCACTTGGATCTTGGATGGTTAGCCTTCAAAAAATAAGTGTTCGTTGCCATCTGCTCTGTGGTATTTTGTTATGGCAGCTTGAGCCATCTAGTGGTCCCAAACTGATAGGGTTAGGTATAGTAGAAGGCATATAAAAGTGTTGCCCTCTGTGGGCCTGTGTTTTCTCAGTGAAGTAGGGGGTAGAGCAGTCAGCTGAAAGTGAGTGTAGAGATGGGGAGTGTGGAAGGCTGGGGCAGGGAAGAGAAGAAATGAAGTGATGATTTTGAAAGAAGAGAATGAAACTTATTAGAGACACACAGTTTTCCTTAATAAAACATGGGATTTCCAGGCATCAATAAATGCCCATTTGAATTTTGTGGGGCGGAATTTAAAGTGGAATCATTCAGCAGAGTACTTCTCCGATGTTACTTTTTCTCCAATAATGTTTGGCTGTTCAGGGTCGGCCCAGATGGCAGGAGTTGGATGCATTTGGGGCTCTGAATTTGCCAGGCAGGGGCAGCGAAGAGAGAAGCAGGAGGATTAAAAATGGTTTTGAAGGCGTAAATCAGGAAGGAGAGAAGTGAGGATACAGGATGTGTATTGGAGGGGACTCTCAATGAGATTAAAGAATTATTGTAGAGAGGTTACCAGAGTAAGTGAGCTAAGCAACTGGAATGTGTTACATTAACAGTAATAAATTATATTTATCATATGAAAGTTGTGATTAGAATACTCACTTCACAGGATTATTTTAAGAATCAAATGAAAATACTTGGTAAACTGTAAGGTGAATTAGCCTGGTAAACTAAAGTAATGTAGTAGATTTATCTTGATTTCCTTAAAACATTCATTCCACTATAGCTGTCACTCAGATACTGGGTTAATGAATGGCTGAATAATTAAATTAAAAAATGATTGATTCTGCTCGTATTTAGCTCTGTGCCAACTCCCTTGGCAAAATGGTCAGTACTTCTGTGTCAGACAATCCTCAAAAGAGAAATTTCAAAGTGGAACACTGTGTAAGTATGTTCCCCCCCACCCGCCCCCGCTATGCCAGTGATGACTAGATGGAAAAGATGTCAAAGAGCCATAATTCTTATTTCAGGAATCTTAATCAAAAAATTACAGGAACTTTGAAGAAATATATTTAATCTGTACTTTTTATAGCTGAAATTGCTCAGGCAGAAAGAGAATGAGATAAGACTTGTAAATTCCAAATTACATGCAATTGTATCTAATAAAGAGATTTAAAGAGTTGAGAAAATATATATTATTACTGGAAAGGAAACAGAAGAGTTGAGAGAAAAAAAAAGATAATAAGTGGTTGAATTAGATGGAAGCATTCATTGCCTAAGGAAAAAGCCACAGCTGCTAACAAAAATAATCATTCTGAATATTATATTTCTTGAATTAAAAATGCATTTGGGTTTTGATAGAATTGAAAAAAAAAAGAGGTGTGTTAGATAATAAAATGTTTGCACCGTATGCCTTTATCTCAGCTTCTCCTTGCTTTTTATATTAATATGTACTTAACATTGATGACAGACCCATTTCTGTAAGGCTCTTTTAGACAAAGTGCCCGAAAGGCCTGGATGTCAGGAAAGTGCAGGTTCAGACTGAAGGCAGACACCCTGATGCAGTCAGTCATTTTTATGTAGCAGTAGCTGGATCCCCTGGGCTGAAATTAAGGACTCACAGAAAATTGTCCTTACTCAGGTTGTCCCTGTGCTTACTACTCACCTTTGCCCCTGCCTATTATCTGAACTTTAATGCAGGAATGATAGCTACCATGGGATGGCTTGAGGAGCCCATCTTTTCCCAAAATGTGGGGCCTCCTTCAGAGTGGGACTCTCTACTTTAGGGCCTTTGATCAGACTACTGATTTTTCTGAGCCCCAGTGAAGAGGGGCTGGGGCTGGCTTGGCTGATGATGGGCTGATGGGATGGATGAGGCTCTGGGAGGCCAGAGCTGGTGGTGGGGGTGGGGAGTAGAGAGCCAGTGTTGTCTAGGGCAACAGGAACCAAATGTTAAATATGTGAGAGTGCTCACAGTGATTGCTGACCATGTCCAAGAAAACCAGGTGAAAGCCAGGAAAGGCAAATCTATTCAGTGGAAATGGAACAGGAAGTTGAGAATTGGGTAGGCACAATGGACTGGGAGGCTCAGGGGCCAGAGGCTCAAAGTGATTGCAATTCTTGCACTAGACCAGTGGGGGGTGTCTGGTTCTTCTTAAAGGCAGCAGGGTTGGGTGGGAGGGCAGAACAAACATTTCTTAAGAGCATTTTAAAAACAAAATATATTCATTGTGAATTGTGATACATTAAAATTTTATTAGAACCGAATACCATGTGTGATCCTACTCAGAGACTAGTTCTTTAGATAAATAGGAAATGGGCTGGGAATTGGTTAAAGAGTAAGAAGGGATATCCTCCAACGGGAAAGGTGCTGTAGAACCTGAGATGTCCTGGGAAAGAGGTTCTGTTGCAAATGGAGACAGAGCACTGGTTTTGTCAAGTATGAAGGGAAGATAGCAAAGCAAAAGAAAACACCAACACCCCCCTTCAAAAAATTTATAACCAGGCAAATTGTTCTGATTTAACTAGCTTCAGATCATTTCAAATTTTAAGTGAAATAATAGCAGAACATTTTGTTAGCTGGAAAATTGTGGATACACAGATATGAGATTAATATACTTTAATGTAATCAAGAGCTCTATTTTGTTGAGTAGGTTTATTGCTCCTCAGTTGTGTGAAATGAGAATTGATTGACTACATTGTTTGGAACCTAACATCACATGCATGTAACTATGTTTCTTCTTTTTTTATGAGATTATTATGTTGTGCTGTTCCCTTATTGAATTTCATCTGTAATTATATTGTTCCATTTTGTGATGGATCAATCTATTAGGGCACTCTCATAGCAGTTCCTAATTTTTCTGATGAGGTATAATCTTGAAGTACCTCAGGTTTAGTTATCATTTATTCATTCATCCATTAAAAACAATTTTTTTTATTAGTGGGCTACTAATATAGATAAGAAAGATGCAATCATGTCCAAGACAGACATGGAAACAATGTGACAGTGAGTCAGGGCAAATTCTAGAAGTTGCTTTTTGAACCAATTCTAATTCATAGCTTTTTATTCATCTTACAAAACATGGGTCATAGGAAAAAGAAATCTTTTTTTATTTATAAATAAATTTTTATTTTAATGAGGTGACATCAATAAATCAGGGTACATATATTCAAAGAAAACATTTCCAGGTTATCTTGTCATTTAGTTCTGTTGCATACCCATCACCCAAAGAGAGATCGTCCTCCGTCACCCTCTATCCAGTTTTCTTTGTACCCCTCCCCCTCCCCCTCCCCCTCTCCCTCCTTCCCTCCCCCCACCCCCCGTAACCACCACACTCCTGTCCATGTCTCTTAGTCTCGCTTTTATGTCCCACCAATGTATGGAATCCTGCAGTTCTTGTTTTTTTCTGATTCACTTATTTCACTCCGCATAATGTTATCAAGATTCCACCATTCTGCTATAAGTGATCCGATGTCATCATTTCTTCTAGCTGAATAGTATACCATGGTGTATATGTGTCCCATCTTCTTTATCCAGTCTTCTATTTTTTTTACAGTGATTAAGAGCCTTTAAGCAAACTCTTGGCCAACACAGCAAGAATCCATAAAAGAGTAGTGTCCTTAACATGTTCACAAAGTCCAAGTTGGCCCCATCACCATGCCAAATCCCTGAAAAATGCAACCCAACCACAGTTCAGTCTGTTAGAGCTGTCACAGGGAGCAGGAGTCCAGGAAAAGTCCACATCCAGGGAAAGTCCGCATGGCACTAGAATTGTTGTCACCATTCTATACTTTGCAGCTCATATCCAAGTCCCAATGACCGCTGCTTCTAGCTGGTAATGGTTCAGGTAGACTGGAAAAGCCATTTGCAGCATACGTGGATATGGAGATTCTGTTCTCCTCTGCCTGGAGAGATGAGACCAGGTTGCTTTTCCCTGGAGCTCTGCGACTGTGGCATGGTAAAGAAAACCTTGGGATACACTAAGCTGGGTGGCAAAGGTAGATTCATAATAGAAGTTGGCAAAAGGGGGAAAGAGAGCTCTAAATTAGGAGTAGGTCCCAGCCTGAAATATGAGTGGGGCATTGAAGTAGGAGGAATAAAGGAAACACTATATATTGATATTAAGCAAAGCAGCATAAAATAGGACTATCAACACCCACAACAGAGATCTTTGAGGGAAGAATAAAAAACCTGACTATTCAGGCAAGACATAGTTAAGTGGCCTTTGTGCAAATGAGATCAGTTTACCTGCTTCTTGGAAGAAATACCCTAGGCTCGTCCACAGTGTCGTAGATGGGGCCGATGGCCCTGGGCACCTTCAGCCTTCAGTGACAAACCCCAGCTTTCTGGGCAAGGTTAGGACATAGGTGGCTGGAGCAGGGCTGGAAGAGATTGAACCCTCCCTTAGAGGAGCAAGGGGGAAGCCTACCTTCCAGTGTCCCTGTTTCCTCACAGCAGAGGCCTGTAAGCCTGGCAGGCTTTAGCTCAATGACCTTCCTTTCCACTATTGAAGCAGGACCCAGATGGCATCCTATGAGATCCCTTTGGGGCATTGGAGCCTTTAAGGGTGTATCCTAAAAGCTGGTAGTTCCCCTGATCTCTATTGGGCTTTTTCTGCCTCTAGGTATCTTAAAAGCCATGCTCAGAAGATCTCACTGAGGGGTTTGAGGATCTCCATCCACCTATATAAATCTTTTCCATATATCTGGAGCTGTTTGGAAAAAGACAAAACAGTGTTATTAGCTGGTTCTAATAAAGAAGGTAGTAGTTTGCAGGTGAAAAAGATTTGGTGTCTCCTGTTCATCAGCATTCCAAAGAAATGTAAATTTTTTTTAAGTAAAAAACATGATATGGTAGACCCGTAGGAGTTCCAGGATATGACTACCCCCTCTTAAATTTTTTTTTTAAATTGACCTTAAAATGTTTGCTGAGTACACTTTAATAATACCTTAACTTTAAAGATTGTAAGCATGAAAAAATACAGTAAATGCTTTTGCTCCATATGCAGGAGCATTTTCAGTTTAGCCAGTTTAGGAAATCCAATAATAGAACAATGCATACAGACAATGAGCTATAGCATGCTTAGCAGCCTCTCCTGTTCTGACAGAGGTTACTATAGAGCTGGAATATGTATCCACTGTAATGTGGACATACAACTGTTTGCCAAATGAAGGTATATGAGTAACATCCATCTGCCAAAGTTTTCCTGGTAGGGGTCCTTGAGGGTTAATTCCAAATGAAGGGGCAGTATAGGACCCCTTGGACAGGATTTCCCAATCTGCCATGCTGCTTCCCGAGAAAGTTGAAACTGTTGACACCGGGCTGCAGCGTTCTGGTGATGACTAGTATGAGACTGACTTGCTCGGTCTGTCATGGTTGCTCCATATAATTTTCTTTTGGGTAGCTTGATCAACAAGGGCATTCCTAGGCCCTGGCCTGTTGGCTCAGTGGTAGAGCATTGGCCTGGTGTGCAGGATTCCCAGGTTTGATTCCCAGTCAGAGCACACGGAAGAAGCGCCCATCTACTTCTCCACCCCTCCCCCTCTCCTTCCTCTCTTTCTCTCTCTATCCCTCCTGCAGCCAAGGCTCCACCAGAGCAAAGCCACCCCAGGCAATAAGGATGGCCCCATGGCCTCTGCCTTAGGTGCTAGAATGGCTCTGGTTGCAACAGAGCAACACCCCAGATGGGCAGAGCATCCCCCCCCCCCCCCCGTAGGCATGCCAGGTGGATCCTGGTCAGGCGCATGCAGGAGTCTGACTGCCTCCCCATTTCCATCTTCAGAAAAATACAAAAAATAAGTAAATAAAAGAAAAAATATAACCAAAAAAAAAAAAAAAGAAAGAAAGAAAAAGAAAAGAAAAGAAAAAAAAAGGGGCATTCCCTTGTGCTAAAGCTCCAGGGAGCATGGAGTGAGCTTGAGTATGTCCTATGGAACATGGAGCTCTATGTTGACATATAAGTCTTTGAAGAAGGAGGAACTGCTGAAATAGTTCATCAGCATTTGTCCCTAAGACAGCAGTCTTTATAGTGGAAACACCATAAGTAAGTATTTGCTGCCTGTCTGTAGATTAAAGGGGGAATATGGCAAATGGTGAAAAGCCATGATCTTTGTGCCCCTCCCCTCCTCCAATCCCTTCCCTCTCTTCCCCCCACCCTGTAACCCCAACCCTGTTGTCCATGTCTCTGAGTCTCATCTTTATGTCCCACCTATGTATGGAATCATATAGTTCTTAGTTTTTTCTGATTTACTTCTTTCGCTCAGTATAATGTTATCAAGGCCCATCCATGTTGTTGTAAAAGATCCTATGTCATCATTTCTTATGGCTGAGTAGTATTCCATAGTATATATGTACCAAAGCTTTTTAATCCACTCGTCCTCTGATGGACACTTGGGCTGTTTCCAGATCTTTGCTATTGTGAACAATGCTGCCATAAACATGGGGGAATATTTCTTCTTTTCAAACAGTGCTATGGTGTTCTTGGGGTATATTCCTAACAGTGGTACAGCTGGGTCAAAGGCAGTTCGATTTTTAGTTTCTTGAGGAATCTCCATACTGTTTTCCACAGTGGCTGCACCAGTCTGCATTCCCACCAGCAGTGCAGGAGGGTTCCCTTTTCTCCACATCCTCGCCAGCACTTATTCTGTGTTGTTTTATTGATGAGCGCCATTCTGACTGGTGTGAGGTGATATCTCATTGTGGTTTTAATTTGCATTTCTCTAATCATTAATGATGTTGAACATTTTTTCATATGTCTATTGGCCATCTGTGTGTCCTCTTTGGAGAAGTGTTTATTCATTCCTTTTGCCCATTTTTGGATTGGATTGTTTGTCTTCCTGGTATTAAACTTTACAAGTTCTTTATAACTTTTGGTTATTAACCCCTTATCAGATGCAATGTCAAATATATTCTCCCATTGTGTATTTGTCTTTTTATTCTGTTCTTATTGTCTTTAGCTGTGCAGAAGCTTTTTAGTTTAATAAAGTCCCATTTGTTTATCCTGTCTTTTATTTCACTTGCCTGTGGAGACAAATCAGCAAATATATTGCTGCGAGAGATGTCAGAGAGCTTAGTGCCTATGTTTTCTTCTAAGATGCTTATGGTTTCACGGCTTACATCTAAGTCTTTTATCCATTTTGAGTTTATTTTGTGAGTGGTGTAAGTTGGTGGTCTAGTTTCATTTTTTTGCAGGTAGCTGTCCAATTTTCCCAGCAGCATTTGTTGAAGAGGCTATCTTTATTCCATTGTATTTCCTTATGTCCTTTGTCAAATATCAGTTGTCCATAGAGCTGTGGGTTTATTTCTGGGTTCTCTGTTCTGTTCTGTTGATCTATGTGCCTATTCTTATGCCAGTACCAGGCTGTTTTGAGTACAATGGTCTTATAATATAACTTGATATCCGGAAGTGTGATACCTCCTGCTTTATTCTTCCTTTTCAGGATTGCTGAGGCTATTCGTGTTCTCTTTTGGTTCCATATAAATTTTTGGAATATGTGTTCTATATCTTTGAAGTAAGTCATTGGTATTTTAATCAGTATTGCATTGAATTTATAAATTGCTTTGGGTAATATAGTCATTTTAATGATGTTTATTCTTCCTAACCATGAGCACGGTATATGCCTCTACTTATTTGTATCTTTCCTGATTTCTTTTATCAATGTTTTATAGTTTTCCGAGTACAAGTCTTTAATCTCCTTGGTTAGATTTATTCCTAGGTACTTTATTTTTTTGGTTGCAGTGGTAAAGGGGATTGATTCCTTGATTTCTCTTTCTGACAGTTCATTATTAGTGTATAAAAATGCCTCTGATTTCTGAGTATTAATTTTATATCCTGCCACCTTGCTGAATTCATTTATAAGGTCTAGTAGTTTTTTGACTGAGACTATAGGGTTTTCTATATACAATATCATATCATCTGCAAATAATGATAGTTTTACTTCTTCTTTTCCAATTCGGATGCCTTTTATTTCTTCTTCTTGTCTGATTGCTGTGGCTAGGACTTCTAGAACTATGTTGAATAAGAGTGGTGAAAGGGGGCACCCCTGCCTTGTTCCTGATCTTAAGGGGATTGCTTTTAATTTTTGCCCATTGAGTATGATGTTGGCTGTGGGTTTGTCATAGATGATCTTTATCATGTTGAGGTATGTTCCCTGTATTCCCACTTTGCTGAGAGTTTTGATCATGAATGGGTGCTGGATTTTATCAAATGCTTTTTCTGCATCTATTGAAATTATCATGTGGTTTTTCTCCTTCCTTTTGTTTATGTGGTGAATCACATTGATTGATTTGCAAATATTGTACCAGCCTTGCCTCCCAAGAATAAATCCCACTTGATCATGGTGTATGATTTTTTTCATATATTGCTGGATCCGGTTTGCTAATATTTTGTTGAGGATTTTTGCATCTAAGTTTCAGAGATATTGGCCTATAATTTTCTTTTTTTGTGTTGTCTTTGCCTGGTTTTGGAATCAGAATGATGCTCGCCTCATAAAAGGAGTTTGGAAGTCTGCCTTCCTCTTGAATTTTTTGAAATAGCTTGAGAAGGATAGGAGTTAGTTCTTCTTTGAATATTTGGTAGAATTCACTTGTGAAGCCATCCGGCCCAGGACTTTTTTTGGGGGGGAGTTTTTTGATAACTGTTTCAATCTCATTTGTTTTAATAGGTGTGTTTAGGTTTTCTGATTCTTCCAGATTGATTTTTGGAAGATTATATGATTCAAGGAATTTGTCCATTTCTTCTAGGTGGTCTAGTTTTTTGGCGTATAGTTCTTCCTTGTATTTTCTTACAATATTTTGTATTTCTGTCATGTCAGTTGTTATTTCTCCACTCTCGTTTCTGATTTTATTTATTTGAGTCCTCTCTCTTTTTTTCTTGGTGAGTCTGGTTAAAGGTTCATTGATCTTGTTTACCTTTTCAAAGAACCAGCTCCTGGTTTCATTGGTCCTCTGTATTGTTTTTTTAGCCTCTATGTCATCTATTTCTGCTCTGATCTTTGTTATTTCCTTCCTTCTACTACCTCTGGGCTTTACTTGCTGTTCTTTTTCTAGTTCTTTTAGATGCAGGATTAAGTTGTTTATTTGAGCTTTTTCTAGCTTCTTGAGGTATGCCTGTAATACTATAAACTTCCCTCTCAGGACTGCTTTTGCTGTGTCCCATAAATTTTGAGTTGATATATGCTCATTATCGTTTGTTTCTAGGAATTTTTTAATTTCTTCTTTGATCTCAATGTTAACCCATTCATTATTTAATAACATGCTATTTAGTTTCCAAGTGTTTGAATGTTTTTCAATTTTTTTATTGTGGTTGATTTCTAGTTTAATGCCATTGTGATCAGAGAAGGTGCTCGATATGATTTCAATCTTTTTAAATTTGTTGAGACTGCCTTTGTGTCCTAACATGTGGTCTATTCTAGAGAATGTACCATGAGTGCTTGAAAAGAATGTATATTCTGCTCTTTTAGGGTGAAAGGTTCTGAAGATATCTATTAAATCGAGTTGATCTAATATGTCCTTTAAGTCTGCTGTTTCTTTGTTAATTTTCTTTCTTGAGGATCTATCTAATGATGTTAATAGGGTATTGAAATCCCCTACTATTATAATATTGCTGTTGATCTCGCCCTTTAAGTCCATCAAAGTCTGCTTTATATATTTAGGTGCTCCTATATTAGGTGCGTAGATATTTATAATGGTTATATCTTCCTTTTGGATTGCTCCCTTTATCATTATGTAATGATTTTTTTTATCTCTAACTATGGTCTTTATTTTAAAGTCCATTTTGTCTGATATAAGTATTGCTACCCCAGCTTTTTTTTCATTTCCATTTGCATGAAATATTTTTTTCCATCCTTTTATCTTCAGTCTGTGTGCATCTTTTAATTTAAGGTGTGTCTCTTTTAGACAGCACATGTATGGGTCCTGTTTTCTTATCCACGCAGCTACCCTATGTCTCTTGATCGGATCATTTAATCCATTAACACTTAAGGTTATTACTGATATGTAATTGTTTATTGCCATTTTTTTCTTTAAAACTGTATTCCTCTTTTGCTATATTCTTTTTTTCCTTTGATCTGTTTACAACAGGTCCCTTAGCATTTCTTGCAGCCTTGGTTTGGTTGCAGTGAATTCCTTGAGTTTTTTTTTGTCTATAAAGTTTTTTATTTCTCCTTCAACTTTAAATGATAGCCTTGCTGGATAAAGTAGTCTTGGTTGTAGGTTCTTGTTCTGCATTACTTTGAATATTTCTTGCCATTCCCTTCTGGCCTCTAGTGTTTCTGTTGAGAAGTCAGAAGTCATCCTTATGGGGGCTCCTTTGTAGGTGATAGTCTTTTATTCTCTAGCAGCTTTTAATATTTTCTCTTTATCATTTAGCTTTGGTATTTTAATTATGATGTGTCTTGGTGTTGGTTTCTTTGGGTTTCTCCTTAATGGAGTTCTCTGTGCTTCCTGAACATGTGAAATGTTTTCCTGCCTTAATTGAGGAAAGTTTTCCACTATGATATGTTTGAACAAAGTCTCTATCCCTTGTTCTTTCTCTTCTTCTTCAGGAACCCCTATGATGCGGATGTTATTTCTCTTCATGTTGTCACAGAGAGTTTCCTCAGACTTTTTGAGTCTCTTTTCTTTTTTGTACTCTGCTTCTGTGCCTTTATTTATTGTGTCCTCTAACTCGCTGATTCGATTCTCTGCTTCATCCATCCTGCTTTTAATTCCTTCCATTGTATTCTTTATTTCAGATATTGTATTTGTCATTTCTGACTGATTCTTTTTTATTATTTCAATGTCCTTTTTTTTTTTTTTTTTTCATTTTTCTGAAGCTGGAAACGGGGAGAGACAGTCAGACAGACTCCCGCATGCGCCCGACCGGGATCCACCCGGCACGCCCACCAGGGGCGACGCTCTTCCCACCAGGAGGAGATGCTCTGCCCATCCTGGGCGTCGCCATGTTGCGACCAGAGCCACTCTAGCGCCTGGGGCAGAGGCCACAGAGCCATCCCCAGCGCCCGGGCCATCTTTACTCCAATGGAGCCTTGGCTGCGGGAAGGGAAGAGAGAGACAGAGAGGAAAGCGCGGCGGAGGGGTGGAGAAGCAAATGGGCGCTTCTCCTGTGTGCCCTGGCCGGAATTGAACCCGGGTCCTCCGCACGCTAGGCCGACGCTCTACCGCTGAGCCATGTCCTTTTTTATATTTGTTATCTCTTTATTTTGGTTTTTGTAATGCCCATCTATGGTTGTTCTAATATCTTTGAGCATCCTAACAATCATTATTTTAAACTCTGCATCTGGTAATTTGGTTATATTTGATTCACTTAGGTCCTTTTCTGGGATTTCTCTTGGTTTATTTGTGTTGTATTTCTCTGCCTCTGCATTTTCTCTTCATGGGAGTGGCTGTGATCTTGCGCTCAGGTGCAGAAGCATTTGTGGCCTTGGCCTTTGCCCCGCCCCCATGTGTGACGTTATGCCCAGTCCAGAGGGCACTGGCAAGCACCTTTGCTCAGCTGCGGGTCTCCGCCTGTTTCCGGGCTTTCGCCCTGCCCTTGCAGGAGGAGCCCACTTGAGGAACGGCTGTTAGCCTTGGTTTTACTGCCAGGCAGGACTGTGTGTGCAAGCTCAGCTCAGTAGCGAAACTCCGCTTGTTCTGGGCTTTTGGCTCCACCCCCGTGGGAGGAGCCGGCTCCCAAGTCAGACCGCAAGCCTGGGTTGCATGGGCGGGGCAAGGCTGTGCTCCTGTGCCTTTGCTCAGGGGCTGGTCTCCACCCTTTCTGGGGTTCCCGCCCTTCTCCCACAGGCTGGATTACAGGCTGCCGGCAGCTGAGTTTGATCGCTTTTGCATGCCCCCTTCTCCCCAGCTGCGCAAGATTGAGCTCACACCTGAACCCAATGGTGGCCAGCTGGCTTCTGCCCCTGCCAGCAGAACCGTGCTTTTGTCTCCTGCTGCCTGCCCTCTGGTGAGCCCTCAGCCGCGTTGATGGGGGCGTTGCAGCTCGGACCCTAAGACTCACTTCTGTAGACCCAAAAGCTCCCTCCTTCTATGCGACTCTGCTCTGAATGCCACGGGGGAGCTTGTTTGGCTGCTCTCTTGCTTCCCTTTGCTAGTATTGCTGTTTCCAGGGGAAATATTCATTTCAGCTTTGGGGAGTGACTCTTCCCCGGGGTTAGGGTGGCTCTCTCCCAAAATGTTTCTCCCTGTGCCTCCTAGATTACACTCTCTTCCTGTTACTCTGGTCCTCTCCTCTCTCCCCGTCCCCAGGAGCCCCAGGTGAGTGGTTGTGAGAGAGATGTTCTGCGCGGTCCCTTTAAGAAGGATCCTGGGTCTGAGAAATCAAACTCTTTCTCACAAACAGTATCCTGATTTGTTTCCAGCTAAATACTGTCCTTATGCCTCTTCTGGGCTCTGGGGCTGCAGGCTGGGACTTTGTTCCTGGGGCTCAGGACCCTTCCCCCTCTGCTAAACTCACTTCCCACCACGTGAGTTTCTCCCTGCTGCCGTTTGCTCCGGGGAGCTGGGCAGCCCTCTCCGTGTTTCCGCTTTTCCTACCAGTCTCGGTGTGGCTTCTTCAGTGTTCCTTGGTTGAAGAGTCCTCTTAGTTTAGTCCAAAGTTGGTTTTTCCAGATGATAGTTCTTAAAATTAGTTTGTAATCCACTTTGGTTCAGGGAGGTAGATGTTGGTACATCTGCCTACTCCAGCACCATCTTGTCTCCAAAAAAAGAAATCTTGATTCATAGGGAGACTCTGGTGTGCTTCCTGTTAACTGAATAAAGTAGTTAGTGTTTTCTTATTTCAGAATTTGGAAAATCATTATTATCTGTGACAGGGTCTTTTGTTTCTTTTTACATTTATAAAATTGTCACAGTAAGATGAGATGGTCCACTTTTTATTCTTATTCCATTATTACATATTTCCTTGTTAATTTTGTTTCTTAGCTAAAGTGCCACCAAATGTTTAAACATAATTTCTGCAAGATTTTTTGCATTGATTTTCATTGTGATTACACTCACCTGAGTTCCACAGATAAACCCAAACAGCCTTTAGAACACATACAAAGATCCACCAATTATGAATGTTCAGTTGGTAAATTAGGATTTTGCTCACTGCTCACATGTGTTCTGTGACAAGCTTTTGCAGTGTTTTATAGTATATAATTTCCCTGGAGCCTCTATATTGATTACTTTTCCATTTTAGCACCCAGTGTTGGCATCAGATCTCACTGCTTCAATTTTTCCTTGCTCTGATGATCAGAAACCATTGTTCTATTCTATTAAATTTTGTTTGTTCATTTCTTAAAGAGAAGAGTCCATAAAATTCTCTACACAAGATCCCTAGTTTTGAGCCTAATGCTTTCTTGAAAATGACTGTGAAAAATGAATATGGAAAAATAAACTACTGACTTAACAGGTTATAAGAGTTTTCACTCTTTGATGACTAAACTTATTTTATAACTATTGCTGATTCAAAATATTTAAATATTTAAAAATTTCTGAGTGTTATCCGGTGACTATATGGCTACCTCAAACACTACCATAGAGTCAACATGGTATACAGATAAAAGTTATTTTATCATTAAAGCTCTTATCTCAGAATTCATTTCTCCAAATTTTATTGAAGAAATATTTAGTTGACAGAGAAATTCACTTTTTTGGTTGGGATAAAGAACTTTTTGATTGGCATTGCATAGCTAATATGTACAATGACACATGGATTAAACTGACATTTTAGAAACATTTCCAACTCACACCCATTTGCCTATTCTTAGAAAAGGTTGGCATCCTTCAATCATTACCCAGTTGCTGAACAATGCCCATGGAGGGCTGTGTTTGGCCGGCCAAATGGAGGTATTAGCAACGATGGGGCCACTCGTGTGTCCTCTGAAACAGAGCTCTGGGGAGGATGAGCCCTGCGTCTGACTCAGAAAAGCATTATGCTCAATGTTCTCAGTACCATAAATCTCTTATATTATTTCCTTTGTAGAGCTTTTCATCTGAAAACTAGAAAAAAATAAAACAATAACAACAACAGACACATAATAGCAACATGGTAACTTAGCTCTTTTTACTCTTAAGAGTTTTTCAGATAGTTTTCTTATTTTTACCACTATTGCTTCTGGCCATAAGACAGTCCCACATTTCTTGAAAGACTGGACTATTATGAAAAAGTTGCCCTGGCCAGTTGGCTCAGCGGTAGAGCGTCGGCCTAGTGTGCGGAGGACCCGTGTTCGATTCCCGGCCAGGGCACAAAGGAGAAGCACCCATTTGCTTCTCCACCCCTCCACCGCACCTTCCTCTCTGTCTCTCTCTTCCCCTCCCGCAGCCAAGGCTCCATTGGAGCAAAGATGGCCCAGGCGCTGGGGATGGCTCTGTGGCCTCTGCCTCAGGCGCTAGAGTGGCTCTGGTCGCAACATGGCGACACCCAGGATGGGCAGAGCATTGCTCCCTGGTGGGCAGAGCATCGCCCCTGGTGGGCGTGCCGGGTGGATCCCGGTCGGCACATGCGGGAGTCTGTCTGACTGTCTCTCCCCGTTTCCAGCTTCAGAAAAATGCAAAAAAAAAAAAAAAAAGAAAAAGTTATCAGGGCAGAAGAACTTGATCCAGGAGGCTTATAAGACGTTGTTCATCAGAGTGTGATCCTCAGTCCAGCAGGACGGGCATCACCTGAGAGCTTGTTAGCAACACCAGCTCTCCGGCCCACCCAGATCTGCTGAACCAGAGTCTGCATGTCAGTCCAGTTCCCAGGTGATTCGTGGGCACATTGCAGCTTGAGAGCACTGCTTCAAGTGGCCACCGTGACAATGACAGCTCCTGTGAGGACTCCTGCTGAGCACTGCACAAGTGGGCTCTCTATTTCAATCACTGTGCTGAGTGTTTTCATGCATTATTTTTTATAAACTGCACCAAAGCTATCGCAGATATATCAATAGTACTCTCTCCATTTTGTGAATAAGCTAAAAGCATAGAGGGGTTAAGTATTTAACTTCCTTGGAGCTAATCATCTAGTTTGCAGCAGACTGGGGATCTGAACTATGGTCAGTTTGTCACCCAAGTTTATCCGCTTGGTCAGGGCAATCTGTTTATTCAACTGGGAAATGTTTTCAGCATTCTCAAAGTGTTAAAGGATAATTTTAATAAAATCATGTCTCTCATACAGATAGGAAAATGAGCCCTTTTAAAATATTTTATTTAGCTCATCAATGACAAAACTGGTAAGGTGTTACAATCGGATCAAAGGAACAGATGCATGTTTAGATTGGGGATATTAGGATGAATGTGCAAAAGGGAGGCAATTAGAATTTTTCCACTGTGGGGGAGAGTTGTCTCTCCACTGGACATAATTTATTTGCATGCCTATAGACATGAATTATTATGCATTGCTGTCAGCTAGCTACAATTTAAAGAATTGTAAAATAGCTATGTTAAAAAATATTCATGACATTTGTTAAAATTGTAGGGCAGACGTTATTCAGTTCTGTCATGATAGGTATAGAGGCCATTGCATTGGCGCCATGGGGGATAGAGATTGAGCTCTTCTCTAAACACAATAAGGGAATGTGGGAATGTATAGCAAAGGAGTGGGGCAGGGCTCAGTGGATAGTCTTAAAGAAGATTCAACTGAGTAAATTTTAAAGATCTTATTGGCTTTGAATTATTCAGTGATTCCTGAACAAGGCAGCCTCTCCTCCAGCAGATAGAGAGGAGCTTCAAAGAGCTACGGGAAAGGAAAGGTTTTAAAGTCAGAAAGAGAGTGGGACAAGGAGGTTTTTAAATAAAGAGTGCAAAAAATAGATTGTTTCATGCTTATGTCCCTTTCCTGTGTGGGATGTAAGGACTCTATAAGGCTGATTACCTCTCTAGGGCTGACAAGGTAATTCCAGATTGACTGGTGAAACATTAGAGGCTGAAGCTGCAATTAGGTGAAGTATTAAATCTTGGTTTGCTGATGTGGGGCTTAGCACAGGTGACTCCATTTTGGCTCTCCTATTTGTTTGTTAACAATGGAAAATTACTAAAAGGAAGCATCAAGAGTAAGAAGCAATTATAGCTAATCTGGCCTGACAGTATTCTTGCTGAAGGCAGGCCAGGGTGATTAGACATTACCTGGGGATGCTGAAGGATGAGGAATTTGGTCAAATATTGAGGCTGATCACATGTGGAGGATGAGGAGTTATAGCTAAACTGACTTAGTAAGCTTCATGCTAAAATTGGGCTCTTAACACCTTGCCCAAGGATTGGGCCTAGTTGAAAAGAACTCAGAGGAGCGTAACTAGAGTTTGGTCAAGGAGAGACTCGTTGTCAACAAATACAGACTCAATTAGTCGACCTGGAGTGGGGACAAGGGAGCGGTGCTGTAGACCAGGGTTTTCCAACTGCCGGTCCATGGATCAGTCTGCCAGAAATTTCATGCTGGTCCATGAAAGGGTTAACCACCCTGATGTTGTATGAAGGCTATAGACCCAATGATCTTAGTTAAATTTGTTTATGGTCGGGATGATTTCTGCCTTAGTGGTCCCCGAAATAATTCTCCTATTTTCCCAGTTGCTAAGTGTAAACAAGTTGGAAACCACTGCTGTAGATAATGAATAGCTCTCTATTAAAGCACAAAATGTTTCCCATAAGGGGAGGTAGAATAGCATAATGGTGAAGAATATGGTGTCTGAATTCAAAACTGCATTCCAGTTCTAACCAGCAGAGTAACTTTAGGTATGTTCTTTAACCTTATAGTGTCTTATTTTCCTCATCTGGTAAGCAGACACAGTGCCCATCTTGTCTACCCATTGTTAGGTGTAAATGAGATGACAGCTACATAAGGTGTTTCAAACAGTACCAGACACCTCATGACCATCCAATAGATGTTGTGATTGCGATCTGCATCCTTAACAGGAGGTATATCAGAATATTTTGCATCAAGTATTAAAATTGTACTCAATTTATCCAAGATTTTTTAATTCAAAGCAACCTAAAGAGTTCCAAACAATCTTGGCTGTGTAGAGTAAGGAAGTATTGTTTAAGGTGGGTTAAAAAATGTGGAAACTGCTCTGTAGATGAAGTCTGCCCTACCTCTGCATACTGAATTTTTCTCTAGCCCCCAAGGGTTAGCCCCTCTTAAGAACCAGTGAAATGAGACACAAGTGTCCTAACAATTGTCACTTGTTTTCTTCCCATCAGCCCCTTTGTAGATTTTATGTCTTCTTTGCTAAAGGCTCCATTTTCTATTTAGGATCCTACTCTTGCCTACCCGGATTTAAATCTTAAATTTCTATATCAGAATTGTCCTTTTGGTAACCCTCACTTCAACCTTCTCAAGTAAGTTAATGCTTCCTGTCTGTTCCAAAAGATGGTGAAGCCATACGCACTTGTTCCTCTTGGGACAAGCAGTTGAGTGGAGGGGACTGAAATTCAGAGGAAGTGAGAGTCTATTTGGTTCATTGCATTGGATTCTTCCTTTAACATCATCATGACAGGTAGTGATTCTGTTAATAGTTAAGGGAAATTTTGTGCTTCAGTGGGTAAGTTTGCATTGTTCAGATCACACACCTTAGAGTTATTGGGCTCGAATCCTTGGGAGCAGTTTTACAACACTGTATGTCATAGTTAATGCAGAGCAATAAAAAACAATTCTTGTCCACAAGTATGCAAATTACATTCTTCCTGGTCAAGGTCCAATTGACTTACTTCCCTGTCCATCCCATCAGTTTCTAGTTTCACCTCTGTTTGCACATTCATCTCAGTATTCTGATCTATAAATGTGTCTTTGCTTTTCTTCTCCTGGTTCCCTCATTATGAATAAAACAGAACCTTTAATGTTTGTTTATTTTATATCTGTAGGAAATTTATGATTTTATATTTTTGAAAATGATTTTCAACAATGGTGGGGGGCCTGAAATACTGTAAGGTAGCTAATATAGTAGTAGAGAACTAGCTAATTACTCTTTGTCAAGGACAACCAAACGCAGGTAAAAATGAAGAGAAAGCCAAGTTAACAGATTATTTGCAGAACTTTTTGCAAGTTCAGTTAGCTGTAGTGTTCATGTATAAAAGGTGACATTCTATGTAGTCATTTTAAAAGCAGTTTCTATTTTGAATTAAATGCCATCTACCAAAACACAGATTTATGGTTTCTTAACATTAATATGATTACAGAAAATAGCGAGCATTCACTCTGCAAACAGCATGGTAAGTGTGAGTTCACCTGTCTGTCCTCCTCATCAGACTCTGTTCCAAGGAAGCAGGGACACCATCTTGTTCACTTTCCTCCTTCCGCAGCCTCCAGTCACACATTGGTATGGGCTCCATTGATACCTGGTGAATGACTGAACAGAGAGACAGTCCAGGGTCTGCCCATCTCTGTAAGCACCAAGACTTGGTTTTGTTAGTTCTTGTATACAATTGATATGTCAAAAGCAGATTTGTGTAAATCAAGCTCATAGGCAAGTGATTTATAAATAAAAATATTAGCCAATTGAAGAGGGTATTCAAACTATGCAGTGGTTTGGATGCATGCTTTTCCTTCTCTCGGAAGCTACACAGGAGAGGGCACATTATAGTTAGCTGTCTGCTTGATGTGTGTGAAGTCAGAGCACAGATGGCCACTATCGCCTCTGTGCTGGAGGCGGGCCAGGCCTTTCTACCCCTCTACAGGGGGATTTCTGCTGGTGGTCCGCATGGGGAAGGGACATGAGAAGTATATGGTAGAATTCTTATTCTTTGGGCTTTTTTGTTTGCATTTTTTGTCTGCATTGCCCATCTGCTTAGAAATTCTTTCTCCAGAGAGATTAACATTGATTAGATTTTAAGCTTTTCATTGAGTTACACAATCTAGTTTTGCCCCTCCATGGCCAATGTAAATAGAATTTGGGATGTTCTTGAAACCTCTTTGTCACCTACAGGCAGATCATTTTGAGGGATGTTTTACTTGTCCAGGGGACTGGTTGCATGATTGCTCTAATTATGCTCAGAAGGCAATGTAACTCTGTTGTAGAGATTATTGTAGATGTCCTTTAAGTATGGATGACATTGTTTTGTAGGGATCAAATCACTTGATTTTTTTTTGAGATTTTTTTTTGCATTATCAGAGTCTTAATTTTAATGATTTTTCTGGATTCTCTTAGCTTCTCACTAGTGTGTGCAATCTTGCCAGGTGGTTTTGTAAACTGATCACTTTCAATTCAAAATAGACCTAGAAAGAGAGAATTTCTAAAAAGCAGATCAGCTATGCAGATTATAATGATAACGGAAATACTTGTTTTTGTGTGTGTTTCCTCCCAAATCTTATTGAAGACTTTTTTTCCCTCCAACATACTGAAATGATGAAATGTGCCTGAAGGCTTGGCTGCCAGTAGCAAACAAACAAATTCAATAATTAAATAATGAAAACAGTCAGCATTTATAACAGACTTACAAGGAACGGAAAAAGGAAGAATTTGTACCATTTAAGGTTAAGCAAACTGTCAATAAAAGATGAGTCATGATCAGGGGCTCTGTATACCCTGCTAAGGGGTGCAGAGCATATCCTGAGGCTGATGGGAGTTATGGAAGGTCCTGGAGCAGGAACACGATATGATCAAATGCACGTGAGGCCACTCGTCTCAGGGGCAGCGAGGATGGAGCTGAAGGGAAAAGAGGTTGGTTGAGTTGTTTCGAGAAAACAGGCAGGCTGCAAAGACAAGAGGCCTGGAGAGAGTCCTGGGAAATATTGCAGCTGAATACCAAACAGTTGCTTTAAAGTAACAGGCAGAATAAAAAGCAACTCTGGGAGACACCAACACTTACGGATTGTCCAAGAAAGAACCCGCAAAATGGCCCTGATCAGAGGTAGAAAAACAAGGAGAGAAGACCGTGATGAAAACAGGTGCAGAGTGAGTGGTCAGTGGTTCAGATACTTCTGGGGGGTGGCGGTGGTGAAGGAAGATGACTGAAATATGCCCTGAATTTGGAGATGCTTTTCAAGAATGGTTGGATATGTAGGTAAAGAAAAGATAAAGAAAGGGTTGCAGTTTGAAGGAGGAGCAAGGCATTCAGTAGATGAGCAGAATGAGTTGTTCGGGTGGTTGTTGACTTTGACATGGTAGAGAATTGAGCATGAGAAGGAGGCGACAGTGGAGGGAAAAGTTGAATACTCAATAAAAGAAAAATGAAGGAATGGGCCTGGATTTTAGAGGAAACAGGGAGGGGTGGGAGGGCAGGTGGCTTGTCCTTTTGTTAGAGGAGAGACACTTTTTTCTCTGAGATAGCAAATGAAGATGGCTTATAGCTAAATGTCAGTTAATACCAGGCAGCATCATTTTTTTTTTCTAAAACAGGAAGCATGATTAAGTTAGGAAGGCACAGAATGGTAAAGACAGCAAAAACAGTGAATGTGGAAAGTAGCCATTGAGGGAAATAGAAGGCAGAGGTCGCTGTTGCCACATAATAGAACTGTTATGGTGGACAGACGGCCAAGCAAATTGGATGGACAACCACAAATTTATCAAGGCAGCAATCTACGTATAGTGAGATTTTTTTTTTTCCCTTAGCAGTCCTAGGGGCTTCGATATAGAAATGTGTAATTCCAGGGGTACTATTGCTCCCTTATCACAGATTTGCCAGGTGTGTGTGATAAAATGTCGAGGGAGCGGGGAACTGAGAATTCTGGTTAGATACTACAAATGCTACAGATGAGCAGACAAGCAATCTTACATAGTGACAAGTGGGCAGAGACTGTGATCTTATCATGGAGCAATTAAAGAGGTATCGCCGGGGCCGTGAGAGCCATCTCGGCAGTCTGGTGTGGGAGACTTCAAGCACTGACTTGGTCCACCGAGTTCTAATAGATCTCTGAGACGGTGGCCGCTGTCCCTTCCATGACTTGTTTTGGAAGCAACTGCACGGTTTGGCAGATCGTGTATGGACTGACCCTTTTTCTCTTCATTAGCTAATTCTACAATATAATAGTTAAGAAGTGGTTGCAAGGGGTTTTCATCAGAAAATTAAAATTAAAGCATCAGAGCTGATGGAAACAGAATTACTATTTTGGACCCACGAGTCTGGCCCGGGGGATTTTGGTTCCTACAGCTGACCTGGCAGCCTTCCTGACTCCTGGGCATTTTCTGTCCCAGACCCAAGTGTGCAGGCTGCCAACTTCAGTTAGTTTTAGGGGCTCCCTGTCCGTGTATATCCTGGACTTCTCCCTGAACGTGAGCTTCCCGGCAGCAGGCAGTGTGCGAATGGCAGGCTGCATCTCTGTGGCTTCCCCTACCATTTCCCGTTCGCCCTGTCGTCAGCCCTTTTGGGTGTGTGTGCCTTTCCAACCTGACCCCAGTATGCCTTCCTGGGGTTACAGGTCGGCCCAGACTCGTCTTGTACAATCTCTCCTTTCACTAGGCTGCCTCTCACTCCAGGTCTTTGGAATCCCTGCTTTCCTCTCAATCAATTTCTCTGTCCTCTTTGACTTAGCCGAGAGATGTTCCCAAATTAGAAGTCAAGGAGGATTCAATCTAATGTCTTTATCCACAGTGGGTGCCAGCTTCTCAAATTGGATGTGTCCACAGGTCATGTCCTCTCTTAAGTCAAACTCAGAGGACTTCTTCTTTCAAAGACAAGCAGCTTTTTCATGGTTCTCCTCAGGAACGCAGATTCAAGGACATTTAGTTCTCACTTATTTACACAACAGAGAGAGTGACACATTTAGTTAGGTGATCTAGTCCTTTTTCTGGAAGATCTAATGCCTTCCCCTTCTCCAGGGACTCCTCACATCTTTGTAGTTTTTAAAATTTATTTTCATATCTTTTTATTTATTTTAGAGTGAGAGGAAGAAAGAGAGAGAAATATTGATTTGTTGTTCCACTTATTCATACACTCATTGGTTGATTCTTATACGTGCTTTGACCAAGGATTGAACCCACAACCTTGGCGTATCAGGACAGTGCTCTAACCAATTTAGCTACCTGGCCAGGGCAGGTCCTCAAGCATTTTAAAACAAGGCAGTTATTCTTTTGACTTGTATTCCTGTCACTGAATAACAAACATTGTTGAAAACAACATGAACTGGGAGATTTGTCTAAGAGGTTGTAAAAGGAACTGTATTGGTCAGTGCCTAATGTAGGCAAACATTTGAAGTTTACGGATTCTGCATGTGACTACTTTAACATTTTCCCAGGAAGGTTTTAATAACAATAGAGAAAAAGGAAGAAAACGGTGAAGACTCTTTAATTGCAAAGGAGACAGGAGAGAAATAGAAAGAAAAGGGAATTAAAGGGGCTTCCCTTTCTGTTCCTTTCACTGGGAAGGTTATTACCTCTGTAGTAATAACACTTGTTGGTTTGAGGAGAGAACACAATGATGTATTTAGGAGAATAAGAACAAAGCATTTGTTCAGTGACTTCTGTGTGTCAGGCAGTTTTAAACACATCCTGTATAATCCCTAGTCTTAGTTCATTTGGGCTGGTGTAACAGAATGCCACAGACTGGCGCTTTATAAACAACAGATATTTATTTCTCACAGTTCTGGAGGCTGAGAAATTCAAGATCATGGTACATGTAGATCTGGGGTCTGGCGAGGTTCTGATTCTTCATAGATGGCCATCTGTTCTCTGTAACCTCACAGGGAGCCAAGGACTCTCTCAGGCCAATTCTTTAAGTCCCACTCGTGAGGACTCCCCCTTCATGATCTTGTTACCTCCCCAAAGTCTCCACCACTTATTACCATCACCTTGGGGAATTTCAACAAATAAATTTAGGGGGACACAGACATTCAATTGACAGCATCCCTATAACTATTCGATTGAGTAAAGATTGTAAAAAGGAAACCCTTAGGCTCCAAGACCACAGTCAGAGAGCGGAGCCCAGATTCAAAGCCTGGTCCTGCTGACACTTGACGGTGGTTTTTCCTATGACGTCACTCTCTCAGGGCAGACCCTTGTGTTTGCCTTCCATGGGTCTTCTGTGATTTAGTTGGGCAAGACTGTTTTGACTTTATTAACAAAGATACTTTCTAATTTAAGGAAAGTTATATGACATTAAATCCTATGGGTGCATGCTCGTCACAGTTTTACAATTCAATATTGCAAAGCCATCATAATTCAAAGCACTGCTGGCTTGGTAATTTGCTTCATTAACAGCACTGCCTGAATAAAATACACAGCCAATTAGAAATAAACAAATCCTGGAAAGTATGATAATACCTCAGGAAGCACAGAAGGTGAGGAATGTAGACAGGAGGAGGGAGAAGGAGGAAGTGGGGGAGGGCAGAAAAATCATATCTGGATGAAGAGGGATTTTATGAGCCTTCTTCAGGTGTGCTCTGTGCAGTGTTTTTAGAAGGCATTTCTGTGAAATATTGAACTAATTATGAAGCTTTCTTATTTATATCTTTGCCTGTACATCTCTGGCTCCCTCACCTCCCATATCCAATTTATTTTGAAGTCCTGTCAGTCTTATCTCCAGAACAGGCCTTAAATCTGTGAACTTCTCCTCAGGCTGGGGGACAGTGCAGTGCCCTCGTCCACATCTGTATCCCAGTCTCTTCTCTTTCTGGGCACTCTGGATGGCTGTTCTTTTCTGACTCCCACTTTGTGCCCCTCTGGCTGGGCTGGAGCATCAGACGCAGGGCACAGACGTGAGAGCTGTGGGCCTCCCGTGTCTGCACGCTTCCTGCCAGAGACAACGAGCGGCTCAGAAAAATGAAATCTACTTCCACGCAAAATGATGAAAACTTTTCAACAACTTGTTCATCGTACATAATAACCTCAAAATATGAAAATAGAAAGTCTTCCACAGGGAGTTCTTTCCTTTTTGACTTATAGTATGAGTTATTTTGTTTGTTTTTTGTTTGTTTGTTTTAAATTTAGACTCATCAGAAGTGAAATGAAAATATCAGTTTCCTTTCCCATGGAGAAATCTAATAATGGAATAAAAACCAGACTTTATTTGGGCACACTTTAGTAGTTAAAGCTGATTTCTGTGAATAACACCTTATAAGCTCTCATTTTAATATCAATTTTCTTTATAATCTCTTTGGTGAAACAGCACCTACCTGAGTGAGAAGTCACTCCGGCTGACAGAGAGATGCACAAATCTGCAAAATGGCTTTGATACATTATCTAACAAAACGAAAAGGTAAGTTCTACTCTTCACGTGTAATTTACCTTAAAAATACCTGTTTTATATTCAAAATGTTTCATAGCATCTTTGAAGTTATCTTGAAAAGAAGACTATGTTTCTGCACAGACCTGACCTTGAGCTTGGAGATGCATCCCAGGGTCAGGAGGCTGGAGGCGGATGGAGCAGTGCAGCCCAGGGTCAGACCCTGGCAGCTGGGACTCTGCCCATCTGACCCAGGGCCACATTCACTAAAGCTTCCGTGTAATTTTGCTGGCTAATCTTTATAGGCCCTCATCTTGTTGCGAATCATATGGACATTCTGGACCTGGTTTTAGAAAAGTGCACACTTGTATTGAATCGCTTATAATCCCAGAAAGTTAACAGATTTACCCTAAGTCCCAGCTGTGGCTCACTCCCAGCTTTCCCACACCTGCTTGCAATCCTATATTTTAGAGAGTACACAATCCCATAGACTCCAAATTGGGGGAAAGAAGATCTAAATGCTACAAAGCTTTAGACCTAGATGAGCTACTGGTGGCCTAAGACTCAGAGGCCAGAGGCACTGCCTTGCTTACATCTGTAAAGAGCAGAGGCTGACAGTGCTGGCCATGGGGGTGCCTGTGGGGTGGGGGCATGTGGTTACACCCAAAATCCCCCTCGAAAGAACTCATCTGAGTTGCATTTGGCCGTGAGCTTGCCTGAGAGTTGGAAGACTATTCAAGGTAAGAGGTATGGCAGGTTTCCTCATGCTAGCCTCATTCAGGGACACCCGGTGACAGTCCCTCCTCCATATCTGTATATTTTTTCTCTTTAACTTTCTAAAAATTTCTCTCTTTCTTCCCTCACCCTTTCCACCACTCTCCTTCTCTCTTTTTCCTCTCTCTCTCTCTCTGTCTCTCACACACACCCTCTTACGTATTTCTTCCTCTTTTAATTTTAAACATAGTGTTTGTGGGAGGAAGGAGTTTAAAAAGCTGCCTGAAATCCATTCACTCCCTCGCTGGGCGAGTGGGAGCTTGTGTGTGTGAGTGTGTGGTGGGGGCAAAACAAGGTAGGCAACCTGGTCTAATCTCTTTTTAACTGCCACGCTGGGTTACAGACTAATGATATTTTCTAGGGCCAAGGAACCATTCCTGCTGGAAGCCCCTAGCGGGCTGTTCCCTGGCTGAAATATAGAGTAAATCAAACCCAGGATTTATGAGGCAGGTCTCCCTGGAGAGTGGCACCGAAGCCACCCAGTCTCTGGGTGTAAAGGGAAATGCTTCATAATTTAAGTGTTCCTGCTGTGCAAGGAAGCTCACGGACCTCACCTACTATTCTGGGCTGAGGTGCATGTCCAGCACAGGAAGACAGGACCAGGGGGGCCACCCTTCCTGGCCCAGGCACCTCTCTGCTTTGTCTGAAGCTCTTGACTGACTGGATCCTTGGATTAGGAAAGCCTGATACTGGTGAGATCTCTGATTTGAATTCATCTGGCTTGACAAGCCACACCTTTATATTAGCTCAGTTTATTACAAAAGGATAGCCTATTAAATTTTTGTTTTCTTTTCCTTAAATTCCAACTGATGGGCCCTAAGTTTCCTGGAGAAATGGACTGTTCTGAGGACCTTCCATTTGCCACACCTGCTCCACTTTTCTGTCTCACTACAGTTTAGTCTGGGTTATCTTTGCTCTGGGAAGCCGGCCTACAAGGACTTTATCTATAGGCTCCTTTTTCATCTGGCTTTCTTTGGATTTGACCTAGAGAGGAGAACTAGAAATTGATCGGAAAAAGAGAAGAAGGAAAGAAGGTTTCCTTTTGTGGTACTCCAGGCCAGTTACATCCTTGACTGAATGGTGGGGTTGCATCCTGAATGAAGGCCATGGCTGTTGTTAGTTCTCCCCTCCCCTCCTCTGTCCCCTTGCCTCCCACGTCTACTAAAATATCCAGTTTAAGTATAAGCTGTAAATAGTCCCCTGATATTGTACTTGGATTTCTCTACAATTGGCCCAGGCCTTTAGGGCAAGCCCCTTTTTAGGCAATAAATGAAACAGTTTGGACCATTATTCCTGCCTGGACCCTCACCTTAGATTGGCT
Organism: Saccopteryx bilineata; assembly: GCF_036850765.1. NCBI lineage: Eukaryota > Metazoa > Chordata > Mammalia > Chiroptera > Emballonuridae > Saccopteryx > Saccopteryx bilineata. Next base: position 156,340,809 of record NC_089494.1, read on the forward strand.
AGAATGAACACTTGCCAATACTTCTCTTCTTGAACAATACAGTCATTGGATTTAGGGTTGACCTAAAAGTAGCTCCTGCGTTATAGATGCTTTTGGAGCCATTTGTTTGTTTGTTGGGCCCTTTTAAAACTTTTCTTGAGGGACTAAAATTTTGCAACTCTTGCAGATAAATGCCATCATGTCCCGTGAAGAGCAGAACTTGGAAAAACTAGTCCTCACTCTTCCATTCCCTGTGACAAGCCAGTTGTACTCCTTGCCCAACATGTGAACCAGTGTGTCGAAGTTGCCTTTGACCCTTCAACTCTCTCTCTCTGACATGAACTATTTTTGTACCCCGAAGTGACAAAAGTCAGCTCATCCACAGCGGTGCACTGGAGCAAAGCACTTGAGTCAGCGTGGGGGAAATTTGCTTATCCTGGAATGTGTTCTTTTTTAAGACAGAGAATTTTACAACTCTTTACGTGTGCCCACAAAAATGGCTAACTAAAGTAGACTAGTGAGAATGCCCATGCTTATGCTCTCATGTTTGCTGTCTCGCTTTCTTTCCTGTTGTTTTGTATTTGGTGCTAAGACCTTTTCTTGGCTAGTCTTTAAGGGGATGGCTTTCCATTACTCACAATTTTCAGCTAGCTCATGTAATTAGCCTGCACTGGTATTCTGTTCGGCAAAGGTCCAGAGAGAGCAGGCACGAATTGCCCATTGGGGTGAAAGTATTATTTAGCACACAGGAGACTAATTTTTTCAGTTGTATTGTCTATTGTCAGGAATTGTGTGTTCTGAGACCAGTGCTATTACAGATTTACAGGGAGACAATCAGGAAAGCTATTCACTGTGTGGTGATAAAAAGTAATTTCATTTTTTTAGAAATAATTATTTAGCTCTATTTTTGTCATGGTCTGTTGAAGTCTTAGATTTTCTCTTTCTTCAGCCAATTTGTTCTTTTCGGGTTGCTAAAATAGAATTTAGGAAGATGGAGTTGTAGTGGGAGAGAAATAGTGCCCTTTTTCTCCACTGGCCTTGACTATATTTTTGAATCAAAGAAAAACAGTTGCTGCTCTATGAACTCCTGTCACAGACTCAGCACATAATAGTTGCTCAATAAATACTGTGGAATAAACTGATGAATGAGTAAATACACTTTTTTTTTTCTAAGAGAGAGAAGAAAGGAGAGAAATGAGAAATATCAACTCATAGTTGTGTCACTTTAGTTGTTCATTGATTGCTTCTCATATGTGCCTTGACTGGGAGGCTCCAGCCAAGCCAGTAACCCCTTGCTCAAGCCAACAACCTTGGGCTCATGCCAGCGACCATTGGGTCATGTGTCTAATCCCAACTCAAGCTGATGACCTCACACTCAAGCTGCTGAGCCTGTACTCAAGCAGTGTCAGCCCATGCTCAAGCTGATGACCTTGGGTTTTGAACCTGGGACCTCAGCATCCTTAATCAGTGCTCTATCCACTGCAGTACCACCAACCAGCCAGGCATGAATAAATACACTTCTTAAGCCTTCAAAACATTTTCTCTGTCATCTCTAATTTCTATCTCTTAAAAAATTATCCTGAAATCCATAGATTTAAGCTCTTTTTTGAAACCACTTTGAAACTTCTCTGACTCTGACTTTGAATCTTCAGTTTTTCAGTGTTTTCCTACCGTATCCTTTTCCCCTGAGTGTTTCTCTGGGTTTTTTCAGCCCAATATTTTTTCACCTGGTTATCTCCCAGATAAAATATTATACTGTATTAATAATGCTGTGTAGCTAGTTTGCTTATTTTTTAACATGGCAATGATTATTTGCAAATTTTTCTAACTATATTTTAGAAAAATGGTAATTGTATGGATAACCACGCTGTACTCTTAGTCCACACTGCTTCAGACCAATAATTGATTTTCAAAGAGCAGACACTTCCTGGGGTTGACCCAGGAAATGAACTCATTCGTCCCTTCCTGGGATTTTCTGCCTCTGTGTCTGTTTCTTCCTGTGCTTCTGTTCTATTTCCCTGATGGTCCTGTATCCTGAGAAAATTTCTGTTTGTACTTGTTTGGTGTCTACTGCTTGGCCAGGGTAGGTGAATTGCTTTAGCAAAATCTAAAACACACTGTTATGACACAAAGTTTTATTCTCTCTCATACAACATTCAGTGTAGATAGTCCTTCTTGATCAGGGAGCTCTCCTCTGAGCATTGACTAAGGGAGTCTGGCTCCCTCCATCTTACAGTACAGCCATCTTCAGCAGATGATCCCCAGCTTGCTGCTGAAGATGAAGATATTATGGAGTAAGCACACACAGCTCGGAGCAGGCTTGCATCCCTTCCCTTGTTTGGATCTGGCCTACCTAGCTGTTTAGGGTCATGTGACTGGTTTTGGCCAATAGAATGTGAGTGGAGCTGGTGTGTGGTTGGCATTGGGGAATGTAGTGCCTGGCTGGGAAGTTGCTTGCAGCAATAACTGTATGCTATGAAAAGAAGCATCAGTCAGTAGTGGTGAACCAGAACCTTCTGCTACATATATATTAAATAGCTTCACCATTCTTATTATTCTATTGAGAGTAGGCCCCTACAGTGTTTCTTAAAGGTGGAAGAAAACATTTTTTTTTAAACAACGGCAGTCTCATATCTTTTAAACACTAGATTAGTTAAAACAGTATCCTCAGTTGTTGGACAAACAAGTGTTAGGCTTGCTCGCTTGCACTTTGCCTGATTGGTGCATGAGCACAGGGCAGCACCTTGTGTGTACAGTCTATGTAAGGCTATAGGTGCTTGCTCTCAGGGCGGCAGATTGTAAATTGTGGATTGCCTGCCGCCATTCAGAGGGGCTATTTTCTTTGCTATTGTTTTCAGGAGAAGTTTTTTTCCCACTTGGCCTGTTTTGCTCATCAGCTGTGAAAGAGAGAAGTGGTTTGCCCTGCCTGCTTGCTCATCGCTATTGTGAAACTCTAATGACTGGTCAGGGCACACGAAAGAAGTGACTATCAGCTCCTCCCCCCTTCTCTCCTTTCTCTCCCTCTTCCCTTCCTGCAGTCAGTGGCTTGATTGCTTTGAGCATCAGCCCTGAGCTCAGTTGGGTTAAGAATTGGCCCCAGGCACTGAGGATAGCTCATTGGTCTGAGCATCACCCTCAAGTGCTGAGGATAGCTTGGTTGATTGAAGCATTGGCCCCAGATAGTGGTTGCTGGGTGTGTCCCAGTAGGGGTATATATGGGTGTCTGCCTCAATATCTCCCCTTCTCTCTCATGTAAGAAATAAATAAATAATAAATAATAAATAAAATGATCTAGAACAATGACTTTTCTAAAAGGTAACATCTTAATGGGGCACCTTAAAAATGCTAGTTAGAAGGTACTCTTTTGCAGGGTGAAAGGCAAAGTGAATTGAAGACTGGCCCTAAATGCTTTTCACTATTTACTATCTAGGAGAGTACAACATGACCCAAATTACAGCTTGAAATGAAAAGGTATAAATTATTCCAGATCATATGTCAAAAAATCTGTGTGATTATATTAGTTGTCAGCCTGCTAAGAAAGCATGTATTCCTACGTTTCATCTTGTCTGTCAGGAAAAACAATTTTTGGTCATATATAAGATTTTCTTGGAATGATATATGACTTGTTCCCACGCTGCTTTAAAGCTGTTTTACTTCCATTGCTTCTGAAAATAATACCCATACTTTGTCTTCTCACCTCTGACCTGCTAACTTACCTTTTATGGTCAGCTTTCATGCACTTTAAAATCTAGCATTCCTTCCTCTCCTTGGTAGGAAGGTCAGAAAGAAGATGTCAGCACAAAACAGCCACTCATACTGACACGCACATTCATAATGTCTTAGGGAATTTCTCTTGGTGCCCAAAGCAGTGGCTTTGTTTGCTAACATAAAAAGTTAAGTTGTGGCAGGTGAGCTGATATCAAGGCCATGATAGAAGTTTCTGAAACTTTGATTTTGCATTTATGCTAACCAAAAATTATGCCAAATCTATTATAAGTTAGTTTCACCATCATTCTGTATGTCAAAGAATACATAAGAAATAAACAATATGAACAAATAAGAAATACAATTTAAGAACTTGAAGGAATAGTCTTTTAACTTGTTCTAATTCATATATTTTTTTCCTGTTCTTAAAATGAGAATGTATGACCTTTATTTTATGAAAGAATTTAATTCTCTCAGTTTAAAGATAAAAATATGAGATTATGAAGTCAATGCCAGGAAACCAGTAAATTGAAGGGGTGGGACATACAATGTGTGTGTGTGTGTGTGTGTGTGTGTGTGTGTGTGTGTGTGTGTGTGTGTGGTTGTTGATGTTGGAAGATAACCAGCATAATCCTAATCCTAATCTGAGTTTCTTAATACTTGATAAGAGTTTCTTAGTATTATTTTTTAAAATATATGCTGCAAGATTGAGATAGTGTATTATATTATTGTAAGTGTTTGTCAGTGGAAATAAAACTTCATTTTGCCCTCAGGAAAATCGAAACATTGATTTTCTAGTTCTACAATATTGATTATGCACTCACATCAGAAAGCTTTCTCATGCTTGCTCAAAGAACTAGTCATTTGAAAGAAACCCTTAGTAGCAAGAGAATGACAATAAAAATGATCGAACATATTTGAGGTCATAAAGAAATAATTGGAATTATTTGCAATTTTAGAAGTAGTATAGAGAAAGAAAGAAACTTTTACTTTTGTTCAAATTTTATAACAGGGAATGTTAGAGATATAGTGTATTTGCTGCCTGTGGTAGCCAAATTTCCAAGATGGTGCCCAATGATTCTCTTCTGTTATTCACATGCTTTCCCACTACTTCACTGAAGGGGACTGCCCTGTGTAACCAATATGATATTGCAGAAATAATGACATGTGACTTTTAAGACTAGGTCATAAAAGAATTTGATAGTCTCCCTTGCCATCTCTTGGATTGCTTGCTCTGAGAGAAGCCAGGTCCCATGTCATAAGGACATAGAGAGGTCTGCATGGCAAGGAACTAAGGCCTGTTGCCCACAGCTAGCACCAGCTTGTCAGCCATGTGCATGAATCTCCTGAAGTAGATCCTTTGGCCCCGACCAACGTCTTTACTTTGCATCCTAATGAGAGCTGCTGGGCTTCTCTTGGTAAGATTACAGCTTCTAATGATTGTCACAGTTCAAAAGAAATATCTGAAAACTTTGGGTGTTTTTATGTGCTAATCATATATTAAATTTCAATTTCAAAAACCGACAGCAACTTCTATGTGTCCAGCAGTATGACAGTCACAAGTGCAGTTGTTCTCATCCTGGAGGTGTGCATCGGACTCACTGGGAGCTTTTTTGAAGAATGCATGGTAGAGAATGGGAGATTGAGATCTCTTGCATAAGGGACACAATGATAAATTATTTCTACTTTTGGGCAGCTCACAGTGTATGAAGGGAGTGAAATATTTATAGTACATTCACTTCTCATTTTTCTTTGCAGATGCCTCCTCATCGCCCCTCCCTTTTGACATTAGGGTGTCCCAGAGCTCAGTCCTCAGGGCTCATTTAGTCTTCTCATCATTTTCTTCATTCTCATTCTTCAGGGACCTCACTTAGTCTTATGGATTTAAATACCACCTACATACTGATGATTCCCAAATGTATATTTCCTGTCTGAACACTTTCTAGATTTGTATACATATATACCTCTGCCTTATCAACACCTATAAGGAATCTCAAACCTAACACATCTCACAGCATCTCCTGGACTTCCCCTTAAACAGTGAGCTCCTGTAGTCTTCCCACTTTGGTTTATGGTGAGTCTCTTCTTCCCAAGCTCAGACCTACATGGTTGGAGTTATCTTTGACTCCTCTTTTATCCATCCCAATATTGGTCATTAAATCTCCTTGGCTACTTTCAAACCATATCCCTAAGCTTATTGTTTCTTACTGATTTTACTACTTCGACCCTGGTCAAAGACATCTTTATTCTACTCCTAAATTGTGGCAAACATCTCTTAATTGCTCTCCTGGCTTCTACCCTTGCTCTTTGGAAGACTATTCTCAACAAAGTTTATAGAGGCAAACTTTTGAAATATGTCAGATCAGGTCACTTCTGTGTTCCAATGTTTTTCCAGTTTACTCAAAATGAAAGACAAAATTATTACAGTAGCTTGCAAGGCCCTTATAGGCACTTCTCAATATATATATAATACATTTGCCAGCAACAACATTAAGGAGGTAGGTGAGAGAAAGCTGTATTGGGATAGCGAAATGACTACAGATGGTAAAGTACATAATCACAACAATGTATATTTAGTTACAACATGTAGATATAATAGTAGGTAACACAAATTCCACAAAAAAGGATAAGTAAAATATCTATATTTCAGTAGAATTCTGATAACTTTATATGTATATAGTAAACTGTAGAGTAGACCACCAAAAATGTAGTTAGAAATTATTAAGGATGTTAAAATGCTCTGTAAGAAAATATTCACTTTAGGCAAAAGAATGATGTAATGGAAGACAAAAAATACATGCTATATGTAAGAGCAAAAAGTAAAGTAGCAGAGGTAGATAACTCTATAACAATAACATGAAAGGTAATAGATTAACTCATGCAGCCCAAAGGCAGAGATTGTCATACTAGATTAGAAAACATCCAAGTATAAAGTGTTTACAGAAGACACACTTTGTATTCAAATACACAAATGGGTTAAAAGTAAAAGTATGGGAAAAGATAGATCATACAAATAGCAACCACAAGAAAGCTGAAGTGGTTATACCAATTTCAGACAAAATAGGCTTTTAAAACAAAAAATGTTAATAGAAATAAAGAAGGAGATTTTATAATTATAAAAGTGTACAGGCTTTCTTTTTGAGGTGATAAAAATGTTCCAAAATTGAGTGTAGTAGTAGTTGTACATAGCTGTGAATACTTTAAATATCATTGATTTGTACACTTTAAATTGATGTATTGTATTACATATATAAATTATACCTCAATAAAGCTGTTAAAATCTATTTTTTGTTGTTCTAATAGAGACAGAGAGAGGGACAGATAGGAAGGGAGAGAGATGAGAAGCATCAATTCTTCATTGTGGCACCTTAGTTGTACATTGACTGCTTTCTCATATGTGTCTTGACCAGGGTGGGAGGAGCAGACTACAGCAGAGCAAGTGACCCCTTGCTCAAGCCAGCGACCTTGGGCTCAAGCCAGTGACCTTGGGCTTCAAGCCAGCGACCTTGGGCTTCTAGCCAGTGACCCTGCTCTCAAGCTGCTGAGCCTGTGCTCAAGCTGACGATCTCGGGGTTTCGAACCTGGGTCCTCTGCATCCCAGTCCAATGCTCTATCCACTGCACCACTGCCAGATCAGGCGAAGTTGTTAAAAACTTTAATGTACCTACAGATCACTTGGGGATTTTATTTTAATACAGATTCGATTCTGTAGGTCTGGGACAAGCTCTGGGATTCTGTATTGCTAACAATCTTACTGTATGATGCCAACACTGCTAGTCTGAGGTCCATATTTAAATAGCAAGGCCATTTTCTCCTTACTTTTCTGACTTTACCTCCTGCTACTCTCATGAGTAAATTTATGAGTGACTAGAGAATGCTTTTCAGCCACCCTAACCATCTGGGTTATCCTTGAAAATACCATGCCTGCCTTTTCCTCAGGCCTTTGCACTTGTCATTCATTCCTTTTGCCTAAAATGCTCTTTCAGTCTCCACACCCCCATGGGAGCACAACTTACTTGATCACCTTGTTCAAGTCTTTTCCCTGCTTTAACTCCCAAGTAAGGTCTTCCCTGACCCCTCTTCCTAAATTTCAGCTCTATTTCACATACTTCCTTTCCCTTTTCCTGCTTTTTCTTCATAGTACTAACTACATTACACTTCAAGTTGCTATTAATTTATGTATTATTTGGTGTATTAGTTTGTAGGTCTGCCCTAACAAGTTACCACAGATTAGATGGTTTAAACAGCAGAAATTTGGTTTTGCACAGTTCTGGAGGCCAGAAGTCCAAGATCAGGTGTCAACAGGTTTGTTTTCTCAAGGTCTCCTGGCTTGGCTTGTAGATGGCTACCTTCTCACTGTGTCCTCACATGTCCTCTTAACTTCTGTCTCATTCCTGGTGTCTCTCTGTATATTCAAATTTCCTTTTCTTATAAGAATATCAGTCATATTGAATTAGGGCCACCTTAATGGCCTTGTTTTAACTTAATCCCCTCTTCAAAGATCCTATCTCCATACACAGTCACAATCTGAGGTATTGGGACTTCAATGTATGAATTTTGGAGAATGCAATTCAGCCCATACATTTTGTTTATTGTTGATCATTCCCTAGTACAGTATACATTTTATGAGATTATGGGAGTTTTTAAAAAAAAATCTATTTTTTTCATTATTGTATTACTGTTCACTAACACAGTCCCTCCCTCACACCTAGCAGATGACCAGTAAGTATTTATTGAGTAAATACAATAAAACAAAAGGATAAGAGCTGACGAGCCATATAGTACAGGGTGGTGCAGAGGACACAGAAGAGGGAGACAACAACTCTGCTATGTGAGTCAGAACAATTTAAAAGGCAAAGAGTTCATAGCCACTCATATGTGGAATAGAAATCTTACCAGGTCTACTCTCTCTGCTAGCTCCTTCAGTATTGTAACTCACTAACTATAAAATAGCACTCTTCAAGAGATGGAGAAACCCTAAATATATTGGTCCTTTCAGATCTCTTCTAATATATAGGATCCAGTATCAGATCACTAAACTGATAATATTTTCCTCTCTGGATATCTTCTTATGTCTGGAATTTCATTCTATACACTTGAAAAGTGCATCATTTTTTCATGTTCAGAAATCCTATAGTGATTGTGTTGGAGAAGAAATGTGAAAATCTTAAATAGCAGCTTTGTTCTTTGTGTATTCATTCTTTCTGTCCTGGTGATGTATTTGCATGTTGTTGATCTTGCAAAGGAGATCCAGGGGGTAGTCAGGTTATGACAGTCCCAACATTCAATCTTTTGAGTTTACGATGCTCACTCCCATAAACACTTAAAAAATGGAGATGTGAGTGTTTTGGCTTACGCCTTTAGCGTGCACTTATGGACTATGTGGGTGAACCAGTTTGGCTGCATGCAGCGGAAGAATATGCAGTAGCGTATGAATGAGGGAGCTGGCATCCCCTGGCAAGCTGACCAACACTGTTTTGGACTGTTAAAAGTACAAGTGTTTGTTTGTGTTAGGCTCAGGTGTTTCAACTTACACCAAAATTCGGGTTATGTTACTGTCGTAGGAACAAACCCCACGTAACCCGTGGACACCCTTTAGTTATAAATCATTTTTTGCTCTGAGGTACTCCTTGATTTTGGCATTATATAAAACTAGTCCAGTGAAGTAAATTCAGTTACCCCAAATCATTCTGATAAGCATGAATCCTGAATAGATTTCCGTTTGTGGTATATGTTCCTTTTTAGCCTTCCAGATCTACTTGCTACCCTTTCTGTTCTTGCTGCTTGCTGTAGGAGACTGACTTTCTTGGGGTACATTAGTTGGACTCTTGAGACCTTTGGCTTCTGGTTAGTCTATGGGAGCCATTGGCAGGAGCGTAGCAAATGGGAAGAGAAAGAGCTTAGGGTATTTGTTCCTGTGGCTTCCTCTCTGTGGGTTTGGTTTAGCGATGGATGACTGCGTCCTCTACCAAAGGCCACCACTCCTGTCCAGAAGCCTTCTCCTATACTTACAGCTACAGCTTTTTCTGGGCAGCCTGTAGACTTAGGGTGGTAACAGCTTTCGGACTCTCTCCCTATTGCTAGCCCTCCAGTGCTTCACCAATCTGTGTAGCCTTTCCTTTACCACATCTCACCCTTTTGTAAACAGACACTCCACTTCCTCTTGGTCTAAAGTTAGTCTCTGCTTACAGTATTTCATAGCATGTGTTATGAACATGTAATTAATATCAAACCCAAAAGTTAATTGTGCATGTCAGGGAAAGTGTTCTTTTTTTTTTTTTAAAAAAAAAGAAAGTATCTGCCTTACCTGTGGTGGTGCAGTGGATAAAGCATGGACCCAGAATGCTGAGGGCATGGGTTCGAGCTAGCACGGTCAAGACACAGAGGAGAAGCAACTACTACGAGTTGATGCTTTCCACTCCTCCCCCCTTTTTCTCTCTCTCCCTCTAAAATCAATATATAAAATCTTTTTTAAAATTCTTTTTTATTCTTTTTTTTATTTTAATAGGGTGACATTGATAAATCAGGGTGCATATGTTCAGAGAAAACATCTCTAGGTTATTTTGACATTTGATTATGCTGCATTCCCTTCACCCAAAGTCCAATTGTCTTCCGTCACCTTCTAATGGGTTTTCTTTGTGCCCCTTCCCTTCCCCCACCCCGTCTCTTTTCTCCTCCAACCCCATAACCCCCACACTCTTGTCCATGTCTCTGAGTCTCATTTTTATGTCCCACCTATGTATGGAATTATATAGTTCTTAGTTTTTTCTGATTTACTTATTTCGCTCAGTATAATGTTATCAAGGTCCATCCATGTTGTTGTAAATGATCCGATGTCATCATTTCTTATGACAGAGTAGTATTCCATAGTATATATATACCAAAGCTTTTTAATCCACTCGTCCACTGATGGACACTTGGGCAGTTTCCAGATCTTCACTATTGTGAACAATGCTGCCATAAACATGGGGGTACATTTCTTCTTTTCAAACAGTGCTATGGTGTTCTTGGGGTATATTCCTAAAAGTGGTATAGCTGGGTCAAAAGGCAGTTTGATTTTTAATTTCTTGAGGAATCTCCATACTGTTTTCCACAGTTGCTGCACCATTCTGCATTCTCACCTGCAGTGAAGGAGGGTTCCCTTTTCTCTATATCCTCACCAGCACTTATTCTATGTTGTGTTGTTGATGAGCGCCATTCTGACTGGTGTGAGGTGATATTGCATTGTGATTTTAATTTGCATTTCTCTAATGATTAGTGATGTTGAACATTTTTTCATATGTCTATTGGCCATCTGTATGTCCTCTTTGGGGAAGTGTCTATTCATTTCTTTTGCCCATTTTTGGATTGGATTGTTTGTCTTCCCGGTATTGAGTTTTACAAGTTCTTTATAAATTTTGGTTATTAACCCCTTATCAGACGTATTGTCAAAATATTCTCCCATTGTGTAGTTTGTCTTTTTATTCTGTTCTTATTGTCTTTAGCTGTGCAGAAGCTTTTTAGTTTGATATAGTCCCATTTGTTTATCCTGTCTTTTATCTCACTTGCCCGTGGAGATAAATTGGCAAATATATTGCTGCGAGAGATGTCAGAGAACTTACTGCCTATGTTTTCTTCTAAGATGCATATGATTTTACGGCTTACATTTAAGTCTTTTATCCATTTTGAGTTTATTTTTGTGAGTGGTGTAAGTTGGTGGTCTAGTTTCATTTTTTTGCAGGTAGCTGTCCAATTTTCCCAACACCATTTTTTGAAGAGGCTTTTTTTACTCTTACCTCCATTGTCAAATATCAGTTGTCCATAAAAGTGTGGGTTTATTTCTGGGTTCTCAGTTCTGTTCCATTGATCTATATGCCTGTTCCTATGCCATTACCAGGCTGTTTTGAGTACAATGGCCTTGTACTATAACTTGATATCCGGAAGTGTAATACCTTCCACTTTATTCTTCCTTTTAAACATTGCTGAGGCTATTCGTGTTCTCTTTTGGTTCCATATAAATTTTTGGAATATGTGTTCTATATCTTTGAAGTAGTCATTGGTATTTTAATCGGTATTGCATTGAATTTCTAAATTGCTTTGGGTAAAATAGACATTTTAATGATGTTTATTCTTCCTAACCATGAGCACGGTATATGCTTCCACTTGTTTGTTTCTTCCCTGATTTCTTTTATCAATGTTTTATAATTTTTTGAGTACAAGTCTTTAATCTCCCTGGTTAGATTTATTCCTAGGTACTTTATTTTTTTGGTTGCAATGGTGAAGGGGATTGCTTCCTTAATTTCTCTTTCTGACAGTTCATTGTTAGTGTATAAAAATGCCTCTGATTTCTGAGTATTAATTTTATATTCTGCCACCTTGCTGAATTCATTTATCAGGTCTAGTAGTTTTTTACTGAGAATTTAGGGTTTTCTATATACAATATCATATTGTCTGCAAATAATGATAGTTTTACTTCTTCTTTTCCAATTTGGATGCCTTTTATTTCTTTTTCTTGTCTGATTGCTGTGGCTAGGACTTCTAGATCTATGTTGAATAAGAGTGGTGAAAGGGAGCACCCCTGCCTTGTTCCTGATCTTAAGGGGATTGCTTTTAATTTTTGCCCATTGAGTATGATGTTGGCTGTGGGTTTGTCATAGATGGTCTTTATCATGTTGAGGTATGTTCCCTGTATTCCCACTTTGCTGAGAGTTTTGATCATAAATGGATGCTGGATTTTATCAAATGCTTTTTCTGCATCTATTGATATTATCGTGTGGTTTATCTCCTTCCTTTTGTTTATGTGATGAATCACATTGATTGATTTACAAATATTGTACCAGCCTTGCCTCCCAAGAATAAATCCCACTTGATCATGATGTATGATTTTTTTTCATATATTGCTGGATCTGGTTTGCTAATATTTTGTTGAGGATTTTTTCATCTAAATTCATCAGGGATATTGGCCTATAATTTTCATTCTTTGTGTTGTCTTTGCCTGGTTTTGGAATCAGAATTATACTCAGCTCATAAAAGGAGTTTGGAAGTCTTCCTTCCTCTTGAATTTTTTGAAATAGCTTGAGAAGGATAGGAGTTAGTTCTTCTTTGAATATTTGGTAAATTCACTTGTGAAGTCATCAGGCCCATGACTTTTCTTTTCTGGGAATTTTTTGATAACTGTTTTAATCTCATTTGTTGTAATTGGTCTGTTTAGGTTTTCTGATTCTTCCAGATTAATTTTTGGAGAATTATATGTTTCAAGGAATTTGTCTATTTCATTTAGGTTGTCTAGTTTTTTGGCATACAGTTCTTCATAGTATTTTCTTACAATATTTTGTATTTCTGTTGTGTCAGTTGTTATTTCTCCACTCTCATTTCTAATTTAATTTATTTGAGTCCTCTCTCTTTTTTTCTTGGTGAGTCTGGTTAAAGGTTAATCGATCTTGTTTACCTTTTCAGAGAACCAGCTCTTGGTTTCATTGATCCTCTGTATTGTTTCTTTAGCCTCTATGTCACTTATTTCTGCTCTGATCTTTATTATTTCCTTCCTTCTACTAGCTCTGAGCTTTACTTGCTGTTCTTTTTCTAATTCTTTTAGATGAAGGGTCAAGTTGTTTATTTGAGCTTTTTCTAGCTTCTTGAGGTATGCCTGTAATGCCATGAAATTCCCTCTCTGGACTGCTTTTGCTGTGTCCCATAAATTTTGAGTTGATGTATGCTCATTATCATTCATTTCTAGGAATTTTTTAATTTCTTCTTTGATCTCACTGTTAACCCATTCGCTTTTTAATAACATGCTATTTAGTTTCTAAGTGTTTGAGTATTTTTCAGTTTTTCTGTTGTGGTTGATTTCTAGTTTCATGCCATTGTGATCAGAGAAAGGGCTCAATATGATTTCAATTTTCTTAAATTTGTTGAGACTGCTTTTGTGCCCTAACATGTGGTCTATTCTAGAGAATGTACCATGAGCACTTGAAAAGAATGTATATTTTGCTGCTTTAGAGTGAAAGGTTCTGAAGATATCTATTAAGTTGAGTTGATGTAGTATACCCTTTAAGTCTGCTGTTTCTTTGTTAATTTTCTTTCTTGAGGATCTATCTAGTGATGTTAGTGGGTTATTGAAATCCCCTACTAAATTATTAAAAAGAAAAAAAAAGAAATCCCCTACTATTATAGTATTGCTGTTGATCTTGCCCTTTATATCCATCAAAGTCTGCTTTATATATTTAGGTGCTCCTATATTAGGTGCGTAGATATTTATAACTGTTATATCTTCCTGTTGGATTGCTCCCTTTATCATTATGTAGTGACCTTCTTTATCTCTTACTATAGTCTTTGTTTTAAAGTCCATTTTGTCTGATATAAGTATTGCTACCCCAGCTTTTTTTTCATTTCTATTTGCATGAAATATTTTGTTCCATCTTTTAATCTTCAGTATGTGTGTATCTTTTGTTTTAAGGTGTGTCTCTTCTGGACAGCATATGTATGGGTCCTGTTTTCTTATCCACACAGCTACCCTATGTCTTTTGATCAGATCATTTAATCCATTTACATTTAGGGTTATTATTGATATGTAGTTGTTTATTGACATTTTATTCTTTAAAACTGTATTCCTCTTTTGCTATATCCTTTTTCTCCTTTGATCTGTTTACAACAGGCCCCCTAGCATTTCTTGCAACATTGGTTTGGTTGTAATAAATTCCTTGAGGGTTTTTTTTTTTGGGGGGGGGTCTGGAAAGCTTTTTTATTTTTCCTTTAATTTTAAATGATAGCCTTGCTGGATAAAGTAGTCTTGGTTGTAGGCTCTTGTTCTGCATTACTTTGAATATTTCTTGCCATTCCCTTCTGGCCTCAAGTGTTTCTGTTGAGAAGTTGGAAGTCATCCTTAACGGGGCTCCTTTATAGATGATAGTCTTTTTCTCTAGCAGCTTTAATATTTTCTCTTTATCACTTAGCTTTGGTATTTTAATTATGATGTGTCTTTGTGTAGATTTTTTGGGTTTCTCTTTAATGGAGTTCTCTATGCTTTGAACTTGTGAGATGTTTTTCTGCCTTAATTGAGGGAAGTTTTCAGCTATGGTATGTTTGAACAAGGTCTCTATCCCTTGTTCTTTCTCTTCTTCTTCAGGAACCCCTATGATGCAGATGATATTTCTCTTCATGTTGTCACAGAGCTCTCTTAGAGTTTCCTCAGACTTTTTTTGAGTCTCTTTCCTTTTTTCAGCTCTGCTTCCGTGCCTTTATTTATCTTGTTCTCTAATTCACTGATTCAATTCTCTGCTTCATCCATCCTGCTTTAGTTCCTTTCATTGTGTTCTTCATTTCTGATATTGTATTTGTCATTTCTGAATGATTCTTTTTTATTATTTCAATGTTCTTTTTTATATTTGCTATCTCTTTATTTAGGTGTTCGTAATTACCATCTACTGTTGTTCTAATATCTTTGAGCATCATAACAATCGTTATTTTAAACTCTACATCTGGTAATTTGGTTATATCTGACTTGTTCAGGTTCTTTTCTGGGGATTTCTCTTGATTCATTTGTGTTGCATTTCTCTGCCTTCTTATTTTGTCTGTGTAAAAGAATGTTTTGGCCACTGGAGTCCACTGGGTGTGGCCTCTGTGTTCCCTAGGTGTGGTCTCTCTGCAGGCCCGCCAGCCCCTCTGCTGTTGCTGCCTAGGGCATTTGGTTATGTGTGTTGCTGGTGCCTGCCCAATGGGGCTGTTGCTGTGGTTTCCACCTCTCCTTTATGGGAGTGGCTGTGATCACATGCTCAGGTGTACAAGCATTGGTAGCCTTGGCCTTCACCTTGCCCCCTTGGGTCACATTATGTTCGGCCCTGAAGGCAGGGGTAAGCACCTTTGCTCAGCTGCGGATCACTGCCTGATTCCATGTTTTCACCCCACCCTTGCAGGAGGAGACTGTTTGTGGGAGGGCTGCAAGCCTTGGCTCCACAGGCCAGGCAAGACTGCGTGCCCATGCTCAGTAGCGGGACTCCACCTGTTCTGGGCTTTTGACTCCCCCCCCCCCCATGGGAGGAGCTGGCTTCCAAGTCAGGCCACAAGCCTTGGTTCCGTGGTTGGACAAGGCTGTGCTCCTGTGCCCTTGCTCAAGGGCCGGTCTCCACCCCTTCCAGGGTTCCCACCCTTCCCCTTGCAGTCTGGATTGCAGATGGCCTGTGGCTGGGCTTGACGACTTTTGCACATACCCTCCTCCCCAGCCGGGCAAGACTGAGCTCGCACCTGGGACTCAGTGGTGGTCAGCCAGCTTCTGCATCCTGCTGCCCCCCACCCTTGGGAAAGCCCTCAGCCATGTGGGTGGGGGTGCTGCAGCACAGACCCTAACACTCACTATTGTAGTCCTGAAAGCTCCCTCCTTCTAAGCGACTCTGCTCTGAGTGCCGTGGGAGAGCTTATTTGGCTGGTGTCCTGCTTCCCTTTGCTGGTATTGCTGTTTCCAGGGGAAATATTTATTTCAGATTTGGGGAGTGACTCATCCCAGGGGTTAGGGTGGCTGTCTCTCAAAATGTTTCTCCCTGTGCCTCCTAGATTACACTCTCTTCCTGGTACTCCAGACCTCTCCTCTCTCCCCATCCCCCTGAGCCCCAGGTGAGTGGTTGTGAGAGAGGTTTTTTGCATGGTCCCTTTAAGAAGAATCCTGGGTCTGAGAAATCAGTCTCTTTGTCACAAACAGTATCCTGTCTTGTTTCCAGCTAAATACTGTCGATATGCCTCTTCTAGCTTCTGGGGCTGCAGACTGGGGCTTTGTTCCTGTGACTAAGGACTCTCTCTCTGTTAAACTCACTTCCTGCCACATGAGTCTCTCCTGGCTGCTGTTTGCTCTGGGGAGCTGGGCAGCCCTCTCTGCGTTTCTACTTTTCCTACCAGTCTCAGTGTGGCTTCTTCAGTGTTCTTTGGTTGAAGAGTCCTCTTAGTTTAGTCCAAAGTTGGTTTTTCCAAATGATGGTTCTTAAAATTAGTTTGTAATCCACTTTGGTTCTGGGAGGTGGAAGTTGGTACGTCTGCCTACTCCATCACCATCTTGTCTTCCTCAAAAAAAATTCTTATCTGACTTTTTTAAATATGGCAATTTAGAGATTTTACTGGGGCTCTGAAGGACATTAGCATCTTTAGGAGTTAATTCCTAAAGCATTTTTGGAATATTTGACTTGTTAAAGAGGCACTACATAGTATGGAATAAATATAATTTTGAGATTCCTCTCTTCTCTGCCAATTGACAGTAACCACTGCATTCTGATTAGAAGTTACCATCATGCAGAGTTGAAAACAGTGTAAATTGAATTATTTTACCTTTCGTAGATAAAATGTTAGTATGTCAGCACTGTTCATAGTTCAATTCAGTCTACCTGCTACAAACTTCTCTTTGTTAGCTGTTATACACTCATCAACCATTCCTTTAAAAAGTATTGCCCAATAGAAATGATTGGCTATACTGATTGCAAATCTTATAGCACTGTATTGAATTGGAGAATTTCTTTGCATGTAGATCTAAGCTCTTTAGGAGTTTTCTAGAAACTAGCTGCAAAAGACTGTTTGATCTACACAAAACGCCATTTAGAAACCTACTGATTTAATATTATTGGGGTATCTCCACCCATTTTACTAGACAAGAAAGGTTGTCTTTTACTATAAAGAGATGAAAAGGAAACTAAACCAGTATTGCAGCTGCTGAAATGAATGTCTATCCTCAAGATAATTTCTAGACATCTAATAAGTACCTGATAAATATTTAATGATTCACTTAATTAAACATATATAAATAAACATAGTTTTTAAAAACCTATTTATATCTTAATTGAGATAAAACTATTTACAGCATGTGAGTCTCCATCTCCAAGAGAAGTTTCTAGAAAAATATTTTAAATTTTAATATGATATTTACTTACTATCATTTAGTATGTTATTGATAATTTGTATCTCATTTTGAGCATTATTAATAACGATTTAAATAAACATTATTCTTTTGGAAATCACTTGCCACATTTAGTATGATTTATTGAATGTCTTGGAACCAGAGACTGTTTGTGATGAGATTAATTCTCAGTTTTATTATGAAAATAGATGAGATGCAGCTTGATGTATTGGCAAAGAGAGCCAGACTGTGAATCAAAATACATGAATTTAATTCTTAGCTCATCCACTTAAAGTACAATATTGAGAAGCCGTTTGTCTTCTGAGAGCTTTGAGTTTTGTCATCCATATAAACCAGGGCTAATTTCATAGGAATAACTGTCCCTCAAGATTGTGGGGGGGGCTATACCTCGTAACTGAAAATCAGCTATAAATGTAAGTTTGCAGAAAGTAGGAGGTGATTCAGATGTTAGAGCATTTTACTTAATAGCAAAGTTTCATAGAGACACATTTCTCCCACAGATTGGCCCACACTTGTAGCATACACATGGTTTTCCACTGCAGCCATGCTCCGACCTTACTAATCCTGATCTCACTTAGCTAAAATAACTGGCTGGTGATATATATGTTTCAGTAGAAAAGAGTAGGCATGTAGGAAAAAAAATCTTCTTTTTACTGTTTCTTCTTCTTTAATCTTTTCTTTATTGTACCAGAGGATAATACTTTATTTCTAAACTGGAATTAAAAAAGATTCTTTGAACACAGCAATCTCAGGAAATCAGTAGCTTGAGCACTGTCTCCTGATTGTAAACGGCCAGGAATGATTATTCTTTTGTAATAGTGAGGTCTGCTCTAAGGTACTGACTTGGTTTTAAGTGTAAGTGGCTATAAAGTCATCAGCCCCTTTATGCAGCTAACTTACTAATAAAATTAGATACATTATGATTGAAATCTTTCAATAAAAAGTAAAATTGGAGCCAGCTCTAAGTTACAGGGTGATATATGTCACTAGAACAAAATGTTTCAAAGACTATCCATATTTTACAACACACCTTTATTGTAGTTGGCAATGGATGCTAATTTGAATATTCACTAAGCCTGATATAAAGGTAAGAGTGATTTCAAAGGGGTACAAACTCTGCTTTGCAGGGAAGCCAGAGTAAATGTATTGATATAATGTACTTAAGAACATATACTCAAAACCTTGGTGAAATAAAGTCACCTTTAATTTCTGAGACAGCAGTTGCTATTTGAAGATAACATGGTAGTTTTGCCTGGCTGAGGCTTAGGGCCAGTCTCGGTTGGTATTGCTTGATCAGTCAGGTGGCAGCAAAGTCTCACCTGGCCATCTGGGCTGGCCTCCACAAGGCTCAAACCAAAGGAAGAGTGAAGAATTTTGAGCTAGGCCAACAGGTTGCCCAGCTGTGGTGAAGTGTAGGAGCAGCACCACGAGCTCATGTTTAACAACTATCTTAGGGAGGAGGGACCCCAGATTTGTCACATTGGCAATTTTTGTAGCACAAATACTTCTACCTTGTCCAATTTCAAACTACCAATAGTTTGACAGCCTGCTCACAACATTTTTGAAAATCTAATAGGCAGCTCTCACATGTTTCTATAAGCTAGCTTGAGCACAATAATGAGCCAGTCTGGAGGAAGGAAAGAGAGGAACCCCACACCCCTACTGTGCCAACAAAGAAGACCGAGAGAAGAGATTACTCTCAAGTCCGGGAGTTGGTTAAAATGATGTAGGGAATTATTGCATCTTTTGCTTTGAAAAGTTGCGGAGGTTTGATCTCTCTCTATCACCTAGTGACATAACATCTCCAGCAAATTAGACATTGAGCACTATTGAGGGAGCTCAGAGACAAAAATGGGGCCATCAACATATGGGTTACTCATTAAAAAGAGGGTAAAAGTTTAACAGGATACACACCCCTTTTATTTTATGCTAAGAAATTGGGAAAGTAGGAAGAATGAGTTGGGTTGGTGGACTGGCTGAAGTGACTAGATCTAACCTGATACACAGCCGATATACAGGAGGAGGGAGGGCGAGGCTTTACTATAGTTGTGAACAGGAGCCAGTGAAGGTAGCACTGGGGAAAGTTATTAGGTAGAAGCTGTAATCCATGGAATAAGTAAATGTTGCTTTGAACTTACTTAGTGGAGTTTATGACCTCATTACATTTTCTATTTATGTTTAAACGCGAACTTCCAGTGTTAACAGGAACAGTCAGCTGGGGATTTTGTTAGGAGCACATAAGATGTAGCAGCTTATTAGCTGTCCAGGGAACTATATATAAAGCATCTTCATGAAAAAGGTGAAGGGACTAAGAAGTACAAATTGCCAGTTATTAAAATAGTCATGGGGATATAAAGT
The DNA here is from genome assembly GCF_036850765.1 of Saccopteryx bilineata. Lineage (NCBI taxonomy): Eukaryota > Metazoa > Chordata > Mammalia > Chiroptera > Emballonuridae > Saccopteryx > Saccopteryx bilineata. Next base: position 156,360,721 of record NC_089494.1, read on the forward strand.
ACAGCATAGGGAATATAATCAATAACATTGTAATAACTGTATAAGGTGTCAGATGGGTACTAGACTTACTGGGTGATCACTTTGTAAGGTATATAAGTGTATAATCACTATGTTGTACACTTGAAACTAATATAACATTGTATGACAACAGTCATTGTAAAATAATTTTTTTCAAAAAAGCATATTCATTTAAATATACTGTATTTTCCTAGTAACTAGAATTTTGAATTTTAGGTATTTGATCCTTAATAAGGGCTGATGTATATTGCTGATTAGCTTAGTTATATCACCATGGAAAATATAATGTTTAGCCCAATAATGAACATTTGGAAGTTTTTTGAGTTATAAACGATGTACAACAGACTATAACTTAAATGTACAATGTGAAGAGTGTTGGCATATGTATACACCAACACTCCAATCAAATTTGAACATGTACCCCATCCACCAAACGTTTCTCATACTTTTTTTCATCTATTCCTCCCTACCCCTGCATGTCAGCCTTCATTTCCAGGTAACTTCCTGGTATGCTTTCTGTCACTGTAGACTACTTTTCATTTCCTGGACTGGACTCTACATTGGGTACTCTTTTTGTGGTCTGGGTTTTTTCATCCAGCATGATTATTGTGAGATTGAGCTATGTGTTTTCAGGTATTAATAATTCATTCTTTTTTATCACCAAATAAAAGTAACAATATTCTATAGTATGCATACATAATTTGTTTATCCAGTCACCTCTGAAGGGACACTTAGATTGTTTTCAGTTTTGGGCTATTACATAAAGCTTCTATGAACACTGGTATACAAGTCTTTGTGTGGAAATAAGGTTTCATTGCTCATCAATAAATACATAGAAGTGAAATAGCTGGCTTTCATGGTGGGTATATGTGTACCTTTTGAGGAAACTACCAAATGGTTTTTCAAAGAAGTTGTATGTTTTACATTCCCACCAGTCATGTGTGAGAGTTCCAGTTACTATACTTCTTGCCAAACTCAGTATGGTTTGTCTTTTCAGTTTGAGTTATTATAGTGTCTATATAGTGGCATCTCATTGTAATTTTAATTTACATTTTTCTAGTAACTAATGATGTTGACCATCTTTTTATGTGTTGATCTTTCACTTGTCTAGCACTTTAAAAAAATTTATTGATTGATTTTACAGAGAAAGGAGAAAGAGGGATGGGGAGTGAGAAGTATCACCTCATAGTTGCTTCACTTTAGTTGTTCATTGGTTTGATTGCTTGTCATATGTGCCCTGACCAAGCAAGCTTAGGGTTTTGAACCAGGGACCTCTGCATTCCAGTTCGATGCTCTATCCACTACACCATCACAAGTCAGGGTGTCTAGCATCTTTGATGGAGTATATTCAGATCTTGTGCCCAGCTTTTAATTGGGTTGTTTGTCTTACCATTGAGTTTTAAGAGTTCTTTATATAATCTGGATACAAATTTTTTATCAAGTAAGTGCTGTGTAAATATTTTTCTAGTGTGTGTTTTGCATTTTCATTTTCTTTACAATGCTTTTTGAAAAGTAACCTTTGAATTTTGGTGAAGTTTAATTTAAAGACATTTTTTATAGTTTGTATATTTGTGCATAGATGTACAAAACCCAAGGTCATTAAGATTTTTTAATGTTTTCTTCTAGAACTTAATTCTAATTTTATTTCTTACATTTAACTGAATGGCACTGTTTGGATTCATATTTGTAGATGGAGTGAGGTAAGAGTTGAGGATTTTAAAAGTAGGTATCTATCTAATCATTTTAGCAACATTTGTTGAAAAGATTATTCTTTTTCCATTGAATTACCTTGTTGAAAAGCTTTATTGCTGGATTTTAAAATCTGTTATTAATTTATTTACCTGTCTTGACATAAATAAGATACTTTTTTATTATTGCAACACTGTAGTAAGTCCTAAAATCGGATAGTACAACTCTTCCAAATTTGTTGTTAATTTTCAAATTCTGTTGGCTACTCCAGATCTTTAAATTTTCATTTGAATTTTAAAATCAGCTTTTCTTTTTTTTTATGATTGAATTTATTGGGGTGACATTGGTTCACTGAACGATACAGGTTTCAAGCATACAACTCAAAAAAACATCAACTGCACTCTGCATCATGGGCCCACTGCCCCAAGCAAAGGCTCTTCCCATTCACATTCCCCTGCTTTGCCCAACTCCACCCACCCCCTGACCCCCACCCCCTGCCCCTCTGGTTATCACCACACTGCTGTATGGGGCTCTGCATTGTATAAACTTTCTCCCGTACTGAGCTTGCTGAAAGTTTTACTCAGGGCTGAATGTTGAATTAGGCTATATACTTTTTTCCTTTCATGTACTGAGATTATTATTTTAAAAATTCTATTATGATGAGTTGCATCAGTTGATTTTTAAAAATCAGCCTTTCATTCCTGAGATAAAACCTACTTGGTCAGAATGCCTTATCCTTTTTATATATTGCTGGATTCAACTTGCTAATATTTTGTTGAGGATTTTTGCATCTATTAATAAGAATATTGGTCTGTATTTTATTTTCTTTATTTTAATGTCTTTTTATGTTTTGGTATCAGAGTAACATTCTTTTTATAAAAAAAATCTGGGAAATATAGCCCTGTTTAATTTTTATAAGAGTGTTTCTATAAACTTTGTATTAATATTTCTCAAATGCTTAATGAAATTCTCTATTTAAGCCATTTGGGCATGGCATTTTCTTTGTTGGATGGATTTTGATGACAAATTCAATTTTGTTAACAGCTATCAGACTATTCAAGTCATTGCTTTCTTCTTAAGAGAGCTCTGGGGAGGTTTTGCCCTTCAAGGAATATGTCCATTGCATCTGTGTTGTATTCTTTGGCATAAAGTTGTTATTAAACACTGCTCACAAAATTAGGGGATCAGGGAACATGCAGATACTCCAGTACTTCCAGCCTTCTGTATAATGCATTTTCACCAATGAAATAAAAGTTGGTTTTGCATCTCATTTGCATAATTGAACAACTTTATTTGACTTGTCATTTGCTTTTCTGATATTCCTGTTTAATAAAAATCAAATGTTTCTTTTTTTTTAATCACTTCATATCATTTTGAAATACCCCCTATTTTTTTTGAGCAGTATATTTTTAATACCTGTAGAATTGTTAGTGCTGCAACCTCTCTCATTGGTCACATATTGATCATTTGTGTATTCTCTCTTTTTTACCTGATCAGTGTGGCAAGATGTTTATCAATTTTATTTATTTTTCAATGAGTCAACTTTCAATTTTATTGATGATTTTCTATTTTATCAATTTATGCTTTTACCCTGTCATTTTTTTTTTCTTCATGGTAACATTTCTTGCTTAGAAATCTACTTTGATATGAATATGACCACTCTAGCTTCATTTTAATTAGTTCTACTGTGTTACATCTTTTTCTGTCATTTTACTTTTAACATTTATTTATATGAAATAGATTTCTTGAATATGATATATGATTAGTTCTTGTTTTTTAAAAATTCAATCTGACATTCTCTGCCTTTTAATTTGTATATTTAGATTATTTACATTTAATGTGATTACTGGGTTTAAATCTACCATTTTGTTTTCTATTTATATTTGCTATCTCTTTGTTCTCTTTCCCTCTTTTTCTGCTTGCTTTGGGATTAAATAATTTTATTTTGACATGTTAACACTTTTTATAGTTTTGTTTGTTTTTACTGGTTGCCTTTAGGAGACCACTATTCATTTTGTTCTTATCATAGTTCACTTTTAAGTCATTTATACCACTTCTATTCTCCTATCTCAATGCCCCTTTCTGGCCTTTGTTCTATAACTATTCATTTCTATAACCATGCATTTATTTCTATATATATTATAAACTCCCCAATATATTATTGTTATATTTATTTTAAATAGTCAATTATCTATTAAAGGGACCTAGAAAAATAAGAAAAAGCCTGTTGTATATATTTACATATTAACTATTCCCAGTGATCTTCATTACTTTCTGTCAATCCAGTTTTCAATCTGGTTTCATTTTTCTTCTTCCTGAAGAACTAACTTCCTTTAGCATGCCTTGTACTCAGGTTTCCTGGTATGAATTCTTTCAGGCTTCACATATCTGAAAGAGTTTGTATTTTACCTTCATTTTTTGTAAGGTGAGCTGAGCATAGAATTCTTTGTTGATAGTTTCCCCAAACCCTGTTCTGTATTTTAATGATGTTGTTTTACTGCCTTCTGACTTGCATTGTTTCTCATAAGAAGTCTGCTGTAATGTTTCTTTGTTTCTATGTGTATAATGTCTTTTCTCTAACTACTTTTAAGATTTTCTCTTTATTAATGGTTTAAAGAAATTTTATTATGTGTTTTAGTGTAATTTCCGCCTGATTTTTGTGCTTTGGGTTTGTTGAGCTTCTTGGATCTGTGGGTTTATAATTTTCATTAGATTTGGAAAATTTTCCACTATTATTATTTCAGAAAAAAAATTTTGTCTGTTCTCTCTTGCTAGGCCCATAATTTCACATATATTAGGCAACTTGAGGTCTCATAACTGAATGATTCTCCGTAGATTTTTCATTCAGTCTGTCTTGCAGAGGATTTCTGGGTATCCACCATCATGTGGAGACCTGCAGTCTTTGCTCCAGCTGGGAAGTATCACACTTAGACAAAGCTTTAGGGCTCGTGTATACAACTTTTAAGATGCTTGGTGTACTGGGACTAGTCTTAGGGCCCACAAGCATGAACTAAGTCTGTTAGGATTGGAAGCTTGGGTGCAAGTAAAGCTATTTTTAATCTTTTTATGGTAGCTCTTCACTTTGCTGCTTCTTTAGTATTTAACTATTTTTTTCAAGATTTTTTAAAGCTATTCTTAACTAGGCCAATGGGAAGCAAGGGAAAATATTTTTGATTAGCCTTGGCAGCAATATAAAGAGAGAGAAACAGCCAAAAGGTAGATAAATTTCAGGGGCAAAGGAGTTGCTTGTTTGACTACCTTCTTCACATCTAACAAATATCTCCTTTTTGTTTTCAATTATTTTTTATTTATTGAGTTTTAGGGAAAGAGACATCAATTTGTTGTTCTACTTATTTATGCATTCACTGGTTAATTTTTGTATGTTCCCTGACCAGGAATCAAACCTACAATTTTGGCATATCAGGATGATGCTCTAACAAACAGAGCAACCTGGTCAAGGCCAAATACCTCCTTTCTGAGATAACTTTGGAGGATCTGCATTTTGCTGTATAGGGATGGGAGACAGATTTTCCTGACAAAATTCTTTACTGTCCTCTTACTTCCCTAAGTCCTTACCAACATATACTCTACCTCCTTGTTGCAGACCCTTGCTCTCAAATAGCTTACAACTAATGCCTAAGGTATTAATTGAGACAAAATTCAAGGGGTTTTTTTTCACCCAAAAAGATATTTGCATTTTAAATAACTGTTCAAGACTAAAGGCTATTCTGTGATGAAAGGAATTACTACTTAATGATGGAATTTTAGGTAGAAGGGAATCTATTGGGGACTGGGATCCTGGCAAACTGTATCACTGTGTCTATAGGGATGCCAGTATACATCTCTCTTACTGATTCCAATCTGATTTTTAATGTACTGTGCTGAATTAAAATATAAGGTGATTATTTGGGGAAAATTTTATCTATGCATCACAAGGCAAATCTATCAACTTAGACTCTGAAAAAAATGATAAACTATATTATGGCAAACATCTATAAAAATATATTTATTTGTCAATGAGTTAAGGGTAAGATTAAATGGCCATAAGAAATGAATGTGAGTTGGTATGCTGTCATAGCTTGTTTGTAATACTAGATGTGACTTATGATATGTACAAATTACACATTCCTAAATCAGTATAATAATTCTTTGTGAATTGTGTGTTCCTGAAAGTTTTGAAACGGGTAGATATTTACTTATTTCTCCTTCATCTTAGAAAAGATTTAGAGGATTAAAATGAATATATTTTAAAAATGTCCTTTAGAACATGTATGTGTTTGTTTAGCAGTATGTGAGATCTTTATTTTCTAACTTCATTAACATTTGACTCTTAGGTATTCAGAGGATGACTATCTGCAGATTATCACAGATATACAGAGCTGTCCATGGACACGACAAATAGAAGAATATGAGAGTTTTAGGTAAAAGTTTTCTTCATAATTAATATGAGATAAAGAAAATGTACATTTGTTTTGTAGGGACAATAGCAACATGTCGCTAAAAAGAAAAATAGAGGGAGCCAAGTGACACTCAGGCGATTTCCTCTGAGACCCTCCCCTGAGCACACAGCACTCCACCCGTCACTTACATAGACATTTGTAATTTTGTTCCTGGAACTAATGATAAAACTCCATAGTTTAAAAAGGAAGCTTCTGTTATGCTTTTTATTATGTTTTAGAGGGCATTGCTTCTTCTTTGTACCATGTGTATTTGGTGTTTGTTTATTTTGTAAGTAAAATGTAATAAACATTAGGAATGTTTGGAAAAATAGAGGGGAAAAAGTCATCCATAATCTCATCACTCTAGCACAAAAACTGTACTTTTCTGCACATTTTCTTACTGTTTTTCTCATTATCTTGCCAATACCAGCAACATTCAGGAGCGAGAGCTGTTCTAAATAATAGCCCGAGGAGGAGTCGTCAACCTAACAGGGCCAGGTTGTCAGTTGACAATCATAGAGCTGTCCTGTGCTTGGAGAATTTGGAGCCTACCCAGACAGAGATAAATTATGTTAAAATAATATGCTGCAGGGTGTGCGTGGATACTTATCCAACAGCTGCTCACGTCAGGGAGCACGGTCGTAGTCTCTGTGCTTGCCGTCTACATGGCTCTGCTTTGCTTTGCCCATGCTCTGATTTTTTGCTGTGCATCAACACAGGTTTTGTTTTATGCCAAGCTTTTTGGAAAATTATATTATAATCTGTAAATGTTTTTATTTCTACTGGTTCATATATATTTTCAAAGTTTACTTAAAGCATTCTGTCTTGTAAAAATCTTATTAAGGACACTTTGCTTTCCCCTACGATTCTCTAAGAAGTGTCTGCTGCTCGCTGTCTTTCCTGTGGGAAGGTGCTGTGGCTCTGCTGTCCCACCTTCCGTCGGTGTACACTGCAGTCACTGGACCAGCTGCCCTCGGTTCTGCTGCTATTTTCAGTGAGGTCCTGGTCAGCTCACCTTGGGTAGAGAAGTGACTTCCTGATTGGGTTAAAGCTGAAAGTGAATATCTTCCCTCCAATCAGTAGACATGTGGATGTTGTAACCTCCTGTAGGATTCCATTAAGCATCTTTCCTGTCACTTCAGGATGAGGTGTGGGAAAGGGGGTTCCTGTTTAATGATTACATTTCCAAGGTGTTTTATGCTACAGTCTGTTATACAGGGTGGGGCAAAAATAGGTTTATAGTTGTTCCTATGAATAGTACTACAATAATTGATAAACGATAATACAAGAATAAACTGTGTTTTGTGTACTCACATTATAAACCTATTTTTGCCCCACCATGTGTTCTGAGTGTGTCCCCTCAAAAGTCATAAATTGAAACCAAATCCACAATGTGATAGTTATTTGGAGGTGGGTCTTTTGGAAGGTGATTAAGTTATTAGGGTAGAGCCCCCATGAATGAGACTGATGATTTTATAAAAGAGACCCCTGACTCAGAGGCAGATTAAAGTCGGTTGAGGCCCTGGGCACAGAAGAAAATATTGGGCCCCTTAAAAAAAAAAGAGAAAGGGAAAATAAAAATACATGTTAACCATATTTCTAAATAAGTAAAAAATATTATGTACTAATAATGTTAAAATTGCACATATGAAACCAAACTTGGTGTCATTAGAAAAAGTGTAAAGTTGGGGTTTTGCGGGGCCCTTCAGAAGTTGGGGCCCAGGGTGTGCGCCCAGTGCGCCTGCCATTAAATCTGCCTCTGCCCTGACTGCTCTCACAAGCCTTCTACCATGTGATGACACAGCAAGAAGACAGATGTCGCCTGACCTGTGGTGGCACAGTGGATAAAGCGTCAACCTGGAAATGCTGAGGTCGCCGGTTCGAAACCCTGGGCTTGCCTGGTCAAGGCACATATGGGAGTTGATGCTTCCAGCTCCTCCCCCCCTACTCTCTCTGTCTCTCCTTTCTCTCTCTCTGTCTCTCCCTCTCCTCTCTAAAAAGAAGAATAAATAAAAAAAAATTAAAAAAAAAAAAGAAGACAGATGTCTGTGAACCAGGAAGTGGGTCCTCACCAGACATCAAATCTGCCAGCTCCTTGATCTTGGACTTCCCAGGTTCCAGAACTGTAAGAATAAATTCTGTTGTTTATAAGCTGCCCAGTCATAGTATACTCTTATAGCAGGTCAAACAGACGAAGACACAGTACTACTTGAGACTAGATGGGAGAGATCTTAGAGACAGGGAGACCAGCTAGAATGTTGCACAGGCAACTGTAAACTAACCGGTCCCAGGGTCAAAGAGTGACAAAAGAGTCTGGTTCTGAGAGAGCTCCCTACGTGTGCAGAATAGGCAAAAAAGGAAGTGGAAGATATTGAGGTCTTGAGCTATTGAGAATCAATCCAAGATAATTATCTAGAAAGACTAGAGGAGTAGTGACACCAGTAATCAAAGCCAGGGGAAGGGAGTGACTTCTGGCTCTCAAGCTGATTCACACCAAGCCTCTAAGAACAATATGAACAAAAGAAAGCATACTCAACACCTGCTTGAGGGCCTCGGGGAGCTGCTACCATGGCAGAGAGAACTAACAGAAGGTCTGGAAGAAGGGGAGACTGAAGGGGGTGAGCCTATCGTCTGGAGCTGCCTCTTCTCTAGAAGGTCACACACAGTGTTGTGTTCAATCAAGAAAAGAATTCTCTTTAAAAGCATTTTCTTTCCTTTTTTTTCCCTTTAAAATAAAAATCAGGAGTCTCTTCAAATCCAAAACTGCATGAGAGTCACTAGTTAGAAATTATGATGGATAGAAGCTGAATAGATATAGATGGTGCGGAGATAGAATGGCCATTTTCTGTTTCGTATTGTCTTGGTAGAAAAAGTGCATCAGTACCATGGTGGTCACCTGATGGCCCATGTCTCCCCTCAGGCTCTGTTAATCTGCGATCAAAATACTTATTGCTTATTGTCATTCAAGAGAACAGTCACAGTAATATTTATTCACTTAAATATTTTTTTATTGTAATGTTCTTTTTATGGGTATATTAGTAAACTAAATTTCATAAACCCTCAACAGGAGTCTATGCAAGTTAAGTCATCATAAACTGCCCACTTTCCTAAGTTTTGCTAATACAGCTAGCCAAATCTGGAGAGTTCCTGGCTTATTTATAAAGCTGATATTATAGAAATGTCTCCTAGTATTACAGATATGAAGTAGCTAAATCATTTTCAATTATATTTATTTTCATCATCTTATACTAAATTGAAAAAAATGTAAGCCTTAAAAAAGGAGTAATATTTTTTAGGAGGAATTGCAAAAGTTACATTAAATTCTGAGCAGTATGAGTAGGTGAATATTTTCTTTTTGTTAAGTGAGAGACAGGGAGGCAGTCAGACAGACTCCCACATGCACCAGACTGGAATCCACCCAGCAAGCCCACTCGGGGGTGATGCTCTGCCCATCTAGGGCTGCTGCTCCATTGCTCCGAATGGAGCTATTTTAGTGCCTGAGGGGGAGGTCATGGAGCCATCCTCAGCACCCAGGGCCAAATTGCTCCAACCAGGGCTGTAGGAGGAGAAGAGCGAGAGAGAGAAAGAAAGAAAGAGAGCGAAGGGGGAGGGGTAGAAAAGGAGATGGTCGCTTCTCCTGTGTGCCCTGACCTATAATTGAACCTGGTGGGACCTCTACACTCAGGGCCAATGCTCTACCACTGAACCAACTGGCCAGGGAGTGAATGTTTTCTAAATCCATCTGCAACCTGATTGTCAAAACTCTCAACAACTGATAACTAATGGCTATTTGAAAATTATGGGACATCTGCGGTTACATGATATAAAAATAAGAGCTTTTATGAATTCTTCTTTTTTATTTTTCAGTGAGAGGAGGAAAGCAGAGAAAGACTCCTGCATGCACCCCTACTGGGATCCACCTGGCAAGTCCACTAGGGGGCGTTGTTCTGCCCATCTGGGCTGCTGCTCCATTGCATCCAGAGCTATTTTTAGCACCTGAGGTGGAGGCCATAGAACCATCCTTAGCACCTGGGGCCAACTCACTCTTATTGAGCCTTGGCTACAGGAGAGGAGGAGAAGAGAGAGAGAGAAGAGAGAGAAGCGAGAGGGGAAGTGTGTAGATGCAGATGGGCACTTCTTCTGTGTGCCCTGACCGGGAATCGAACGCAGGACACGCACACTCTGGGTGACGCTCTACCGCTGAGCCAACGAGCCAGGGCCTGAATTATTATTCTTAAATGAACATGCCATTTGCTAGCGGAAGTGGTACTTTTTTTTTTTAACATTTGTTTAGGGTTTACCACATCCAAGCACAGGAGACTCTTTAGCCTGGTACAGTGCAGGGTGCAACATAGGACCCGAGTAAATATATACTAAATGAATGGATGCGTGAAAGTAAACAAGAAAAATGCAAGTTTTTCTTATTAACCTCAAAGAAATTGTTGTCAGTTTGAAGATACAAAAATAAAACTAAATATGTATGACTTAGTATCAAAATGAGTGATTTATACAAATACCACAATTTATCAATGCATGATCACTGTGAGATACAATTTCTTGAAAGGTTTCACGGAAAGGGGCAGGACTTGTGCTGAAACGCTGAGGAGGGGTAGTAAGGAAGGGAGGGAGCAATATGGAGTAGTGATGAGGCCAGGAATAAACATGAAATAAGTTTCAGGACCAGCTTCACTAAAGCAGTGAACTTATTCTAGAGGGTGCATGGGGTAAAGGGGCTTCTTATAAGGGTGATCCTGATGGTACACAGGGCTCTGACCATCCGAGTAAAGTCCACAGGCTTTTGGTAGATACGCAGAACCCAATGAAGGTATTTCTAGCACGGGAATCACATGATGGATTTATTTTAGAGAATGTATTGGTCAGCAAAATTTTATTTAAAGTCTTAGAAGGAAATGAGTAGACTGATGGAGGTGAAGCGGTCCAGGGCACATTGTAGAAAGGTGACTGTAGATTGATGAAGATCTAAAACATCAATCGTAGCTATAAAAATATCAAGGAAGGGACACTTAGCAGTGAACTTCTTGCGTTCAAGGTCTGTTTTATTTTTATCACCACTGCTCATCACACAGATGGTACCCAATAAATAGCTGTTGTATATACATGACTGAAGACTCGGCAGGACTTAGTTGGTTAGTGATTCCTAGTTTGCTAATTGAAGAGAGGAAGAAGTAGTGGTTCTATTGACAAGTGGAAAGATCTTAGAGGGAAATTGCTTTGAGAATCTGGATCTGTTCTGGACAGGCCGTGTTTGAGCTGCCGTTGGGACAACCGGAGGCAGAAGACATTTTCTCTGTGTGGGGTAAATTTAAATGTTAAGAGAAGATGAACTTTTCTGAAGGAGAAAAGTGAGTGCTGTTTAAAGTTATTTTATGTAAGAAAGATGGCCCTTTAAAAGCTTGCCTTCTCAGCAATCTGTTTGCTCCCCACTTAGAGTTTATCCTCTTTATATAGATTATTAAGCTTTTACTCACTCAGCACTTAGTTGTGCATCTGAGAACTGGTAGCTGGGGTTTGGGCCCCTAACCTTTCACAGCCCTTCCCTAGCAACAGCTGAGGTCCACATCAGTGGTTTTATGAGGCCTTGAAATTGTATGTGATATCATATGTTTCTTGGAAAAAGACCCTTACCTTTCATCAGATTCTCAAGGAGCCTAGGACCCCTGAATGAATTCAAATACCTGTAGTTCTAAGAATGCTTCTGAGCCTGAGGCCCGTCTGCTCTGAGATTGTGCTGTTTGTTTCGCCTCCCCTGCAGGCATGGCACTGCTATCAGAAGCCTAGGTGTGACCCTACCTCAGATTTATCCCTCCCTAGCATCTAGACATTCTAAATTTCAGTAATGAAGTAGTATTTTTGTGAGATATTAGGTGAACCTAGTTAAAGAGATATTTAATCCTTTGAGTAGGGAGTTTTTTTCATGCTCGCTGACCCCCAGGAGTGAGTTATTTTTCAAAAAATGAAATTAGTTCTAGTTCCAGTTTCAGTTTTATTAACTTAAAATCATGTTTGTTTGATAACCAATTTATGGAAACAAGAAGAACATACATTTGCTTTTTTTAAATGTTGCCTTACACATTTTTAAAATAGAAATTTTTGTATGATCATACTCTGGATGGTCAGGAGGCGCAAGGGCATACACGAGTGTTTGTACTACTCAAAGGGTTAAGTAAGCGTTGAAGATGTCCTACACCCTGATTTTTTCTTGTCATTTAATTTTATTTACATGTTGTTGTATAAAGTTAAAAATGTTGAGATGTCTGACTTCTTTCAAAATCATAATTAGTTCTATTTCAGTTTTTTTTTCTTAAACACAAACTGATACATGTAATAATTTGTGGAAAATCTACCTGGATTTCAGTTTAAGCAATTTTAATAGGGTGGTTGTATGTTTAATTTTATAAGAAACTGCCCAATTATTTTCCAAAATAAGTGTAACATTTTACATTCCAAGAAACAATGTATAAGAATTCCTGTTGTCCTATATCCACATCAACATTTGTTGTTGTCAGATCTTTGAATTTTAGCCTGACTCCTACCTATCACATGGTATTTTCAATTTACATATTCTTGATAAGTAATAACATTTAGCATCTTTCCCTGTGTTTAATGGCCATCCATATTTCTTTTTTTTATATGTCTGTTCAAGTAGTTAACCTGTGTTTTATTGAATGTCTGCTTTTTACTAATTGGTTTGTAGTTCTTTTTTATTTTTTACCTTTTGACCCTCTTTAGTTAAAGAAATTATTGCTCTTCATATTCTCTTCCTCTTATTTTTAGAGACTGATGGATAATTATTTGCTTGAAATCAGATTATTTGAGAATTACATAGAGATTCTTAAATTTAAATATGATAGGAAAACATCCCTCTTCTTTCTTACTCTACTTCACCTTGAAAGCTCCTTGAAAGCTCTAGAAACTTCTGGTAAGCAGGTTTTATCCAAGCAGAAGATCTTTGAGCTTCAATAATTAAGTCTTTGATTCCCTAGGTAGCTTACACGGTAATTACTGCATTAACTTTCATGAATTGTTTTCTAAATTAAAGGAAATGTGTTCATTTGTGCAATCAATTGCTGAAAACAAGTAGGTACACAAGCAGCAGGGATTAATTTTCACTTTCCTTTCACCTTTTCCCAGAAATACTCATACCATTAATTTGGTTTTTGTTTTCTTTTGGACCCTCTAATACCACTTGATTTCTTTAGATCTCCCCATGTTTCACGCATGTGAGTTTGAATCCAAAAGGACTATTATCAGTCACATATCTATTGAAAACATAGCAGCAGAAAACAATGCTGGCATGTAAATGCACATGTACATTTTAACATTCATATGTTCTGGCCATTTTGCTCAGTGGTAGAGCATTGGCCTGGTGTGTGGATTTATTATCCCGGGTTTGATTCCTGGTCAGGGCATACAGGAGAAGTGACCATCTGCTCCCCCCGCCCCATTTTCTCTCTCTTTTTCTCTTCTCCTTTCCTTCCTGCTGCCATGGCTTGATTGGCTTGAGCCAGTTGGCCCCAGGCACTGAGGATGGCTCCATGGCCTCTGCCTCAGGTGCTAAAAAAATGGCTCCAGTTGCAATATAGCAATGGTCCTAGATGGGTAGAGCATTACCCCCAAGTGGGCTTGCCTGGTGGATACAAGTCGGGGGCACATGCAGGAGTCTTTCTCTCTGCCTTTCCTCCTCTCACTGAGAAAAAAAGGAAAAAAAAGACTCTTGAGTGAGATGCCTTTAAAATTACTTGTAAGACATATTCTGTGTCTGATGACTTTGTTACAGATAACTATCACAGGGCAGCAGTTTTATTAAATATTGAATTATCCCTTCAGGTTTGATTAAATTAAAATTTCTTAAAAGTTATACCTTTGTTTTTTGTGTGTGTGTGTTGCATATATGGAAAAAGTTTCCAATGCTGTATTAGTAGAATCATTGATATCTCTAAAATAACAACTAAGGCGTTACTTTCATTTTTATTTGAGTTCCTTGGAAAAAATACAGTATAAATAAAATATATGTTAATTTTTATTATATGACATTGACATGATTAAAACAGTGATGTTTAATGATTTAGCTGTATGAAATTGTAATAATTCTGCAAAGAAATAGATGAATAAGTTAATATTTTTTGAGAAATCATAGAACCGAGCAATCAAACTCCACTTAATCAACAATATTTTCAGCTGTTTTCTGATATAGTTCTTCAAAAGCAATAGTTATGGTTTGATTTGGGTTAGCATTTTGTGAGATTACACTTTCCCCATTCAGTCAACACTGACTGAGCACTGTTATGTCTGAGGCATTTTATTTTATAGCACAGATTTCTTGGAGAAAAGCAAAAATCATCTGTATTAGACCATCTTTATTTCTCTGAGCAGAGTTCTCCTCCTCCTTATATCTTTTAAGTGTTTGCTGTTTACGATTCATACAGGGTGACTATGATAATGGCTCAAAGAAATACATATTTTTTTTGTAAATCTAAGAAGATGTGTGCACTTTATGGTCAGTGTTTGGGTCAGTTGTCAAATTGAAAAAGCTTCTTTTCCTCATTTCCTCTGCCCTCAGACCATTTTTCACTGTTAAGATCCTGTCATATCATCTGTTTGTCATGCCATATGGCATGCCTGTGTGTTTAGAAAAGCAACAGACACCACACCATGTCATTATGCCTGCCGTATTTAATAATAGAAACTGCTCTTATGCATTTAGGGACTGGTTCTTCAGTCTTCAGAATGTAAGCTTTGCCATAAAAATACATTTAACACAAATGAGATTTACTGATCTTTATTTTCTTTATTTTTTTTCTTTCCTGTGACAGAGACAGAGAGAGACAGATAGGGACAGACAGACAGGAAGGGAGAGAGATGAGAAGCATCAACTCTTTGTTGCAGCATCTTAGTTGTTCATTGATTGCTTTCTCATATGTGCCCTGACCAGGGGTCTACAGCAGACCAAGTGACTCCTTGCTCAAGCCAATGACTTTAGGCTCAAGCTGGTGAACCTTGCTCAAACCAGATTAGCCCGCGCTCAAGCTGGCAACCTCAGGGTTTTGAACCTGGGTCCTCCGCATCCCAGTCTGATGCTCTGTCCACTGTACCACTGCCTGGTCAGTTCACTGATCTTCTAAATTTTATTTCAAAATGTATCTCTGAAGTTGTACTCAGTATTAACTATATTGTTTTATGCTCCTGTGTCAGATAGGGCTCCTTCTTGACTGCCTTTCAAGCCCTCTGTTCCTTATTGCATAGCTAGCTGTGTCTTCATTGGTACCTTACAAGGTTTAAACACTGATAGAAGGTCTCATCATAAGAGCTGTCTTTGGTATTTCAACATTGTTCCTTTACTTCTGAGTTTACATCTTAATTGCCTTCCTGTCCTTTGCTTTGGCAATTGTGCTTTTTTATATTTTATTTTACCCTTGATTTAGTTATTATGTTCTACTCAAATACATGAGCTGATCATTTATGAACTTAAAAACATCACTGCACACGTTAGCCAAGGGAAAAACTCAGCTATCTGAGTTGCTGACTGAATTTGGTCTTCATTCTGTTTCTTAGCCTGAAACTGGTGCTAATTCTGTATTGAATGGTGAGTTACATAACTCCTGGACTTTTCTATGGCTGCCAAGTTATGGAGCAGAACTTTGAGTAGGTTGGAATATAGCTAGGATGAACCCTCAGCAAGTTTGCAAAGTATGTGAACATTCATTCCTGTATTTTATATTTCACATATATTTCAAGATACAGATGCTAGGTTTCCCACCTTCCTTTTTTGATCTGTAAACTGTCGTACCTTCTTTGCCTTTCTCTTCTCAGTGCAGTGCCACCAGGGGCCAGGGACACCACGTGATGTCAAGTTTCCATGTTCCCAAGTGTTTTCTCCTTCATCCTCCTTCAAAACTCCAGTTTCTTTGTGCCAGACCTCCAGTGGCATGCCATGTACTAATTAATGTTAAGATGTGAATGATCAATGGCTCTTCTTAATGTCCTATCTTTCATTCTAACTGGATTCATTAAAGATAATCACTGAAGTCTGACTTCCAAATTCTGAATGTATAATAAATACATCCCACCTTCCTAAGTTGGTGAGAGAGCCGGAAAGCTGAAGATGCAACTTCTCTGTGTGATTAGTGTCATAAATTAACCTGAACCAGGGATAACTATCAATGTCCCATCCTACATTTCACTATGATGTCAGCCCAGTAGTCACACACACACACTAACAACAGATCCCCTCTGGGTTTCTGGAATTTCTCCCGACATCCAATCTCTTGGATGGCTGTGTTTTAATTTAGACACAGGCATGTTGCTAAAACAAAGTACTGTTATCTGAAACCCCTAACTCTTCTGATCTTTTGGGGCTGAAACAATGTTTTCATGCCTTTAGAATCCCTGTAACTCAGTGCAATTCTTAGATGATTGTATTCTTAATAACAAACTATTCCTTTAGTTTGAAACATACATTCATTATGAGCCAATTAATTCTAAAATTTCGGTATTTTAGCAGGTCATCTGATTTTATTTTTTATTTCACTTCATAAATGACTCTTTCTTTCTGCTACCTAGCAAAACTAGAAAGAGCCATCTCTGCGTGTTCTGTCTTCCATCCACATCTTGCAGTATTTCAATTGTGGTCAGCAGTGACCCCACATTGCTAAATTCAAGAGATATTTTCCATTCCCTTTTTGTTCGACTTCTCACCCTTATCAGTATTTTGAATTTATAGCCCATTGATAGATTCTCATATTTGGTTTCCGAGTCCCTCTGTCTGACCTCTCAGCTCTTTCCTTCTCATACCCATATCAGTCCATCCTCAGGTCCTGTTTGTATATCTGAAATCTCTCTCTGGAACATAGGACTCTCTTCTGGCATGTAGGCGGCACTCCATGACTGAATATGTTTGCTGACAATTGCTTTGTCATTACCTCACCTTGAATAGCTGTGATGACCTGCACCCTAGTCATCTGCACCATGTTGGTGTCACCTTCATCCATTTTCAACACAACAGCCAAGTGGATAATTTCTCCTAATGGAAATTGGACTATGGCCTCTGGCCACAACTCACTTCCACCACTGCAACCTCCACCCCAAAAACTTAGAATCTTTTTAAAAATTATTACTACATTCAAAATCAAAACTAAACTCCCTCAAGGCCCCGTGTTGCCTGTCCACTACCTAATTCTCTGATCTCAGGGCACACCACACTCTTCCTGGCTCTTTTTGCTCCTCCTATGTTGGCTGTGTACTTCATCAAATGTACTAGTTTGCTTCAGCCACAAGCATTGACAATGCTGTGGTCCCTTCTGCCTCCTTGTTTCCCCTAGTTAATGTGCACTAATCTTTCAGTTCCCAATTGGTCACTTCTTCAGGAAGGCCTTCCCTGAACAACCTGACAATTGCCGTTGTCCTAGAACAGGAGTCGGGAAACTTTTTGGCTGAAAGAGCCATGAACACCACATGTTTTAAAATGTAATTCTGTGAGAGCCATACAACGACCTGTGTATGTTACGCATTATCCAATAAAAATTTGGTGTTGTCTCGGAGGACAGCTGTGATTGGCTCCAGCCACGACCAACCATGAACATGAGCAGTAGGAAATAAATGGATTGTAATATATAAGAATGTTTTATATTTTTAATGTTGTTTTTTTTTATTAAAGATTTGTCTGTAAGCCAGATGCAGCCATCAAAAGAGCCACATCTGGCTCACAAGTCATCCTTTCCTGACCCCTGTCCTAGAATGAGATTCTCCTTCATAACACTGATCACAGGATGAATTTCCATTTTGCATGTGTGATTAATGTATAAACCTGGATAATATGTGACCCATGTATTTTATGGAGTGAAAAACAATGATGGGAAAATTTTTTCATCAGGAGGAACCCAGAATCTTTCTAGGTGGTTCCAAAAATGGGTCGAGTATAGGAACAACAGGTTGGAAAACATAGTCAAGTTTCTGGGCTCAGGAGCATAGGCTCAGTTTCAGTTGATTCCGTGCATCTTATTATTGACCTTTCTTGTCTGTTTTTTATAGTCTTTGATTTTTATTTTAAATTTGGTCTCCCCTATGAGTGGCTGATTCCCACTAGAACATTTTTTTTAGGTGAGATGAGAAGAGCAGTGGGACAGACTCCTGCATGCTTCCCAACCATGATACACCTGACAAACCCATCTGGGGCCAGTGCTCGAGGACCAAGCTATTTTTAGCACCTGTCCTCAGTGCCCCCTGGGCCATACTCAAACCAATGGAGCTATTGCCTACAGGAGGGAAAGAGATAGAGAAGGGGAATAGGAAAGGGTGGAGAAGCAGATGGTCACTTCCCTGTGTGCCCTGACTGGGAATTGAACCCAGGACATCCATAGGCCGGGCTGACACTCTATCTACTGAGCCACCAGCAAGGGCCTAGAACATCTTAAAAGCAACATTTTACCTTTGACAAGGAGCATTTGGGCAGTTGTTATTTGTAGTGTCACCATTATTACTATTAGGCTAAGCCACTACTCCCAGTCTCTTTATCAGTAAAATGGAGATAATACATCCTCCATGAGTTTTTAATGAATATTTAATATGTAAAATGTTCAGTTCAAAGTCTGTTATATGTTCAAGTCTCAATAAACTATTGCTGCTTTTATTATCTCCAATTTAATTCACTTTCCTAACTTACAATTAATATTTTACTAAAAATAGTTTAAACTCTTGGTATCTGTAATAAATATAGCAATTTCCCGAGTAGCAATGAAGCTGTAATCAGTTCCGTTCCAAACCTCTGCCTGGCAAGGAGTGTAAACATCTCCCAGCCCGACTGAGGCTTCTGTGGTGCATGCCATGTGGATTATCCCATGCATTTGATAAGGACCAGCACTTCCTATTGAGTTTGTTCCATCTGAGCTGTCTTTGATCTTTTCTGGATGGAAAGCTGGTCACAGAGAACAGAAAATATTAAGCTTCAACCTCCTAGGTTACAATCTTCCTGTATTCTATTTGCTGTAGAAAAGGTCTTACCTTTATCTGAACAATCTGTAGCTTGTTCCCCCTCCCAATCCCCTTTTCAAGATGGCTGGTCAAATCAGGTTTGGCAGCATGCTCTGAGGTCCAAGGAAGAATGCCTTAAAATTACCTGAAAAAAAATTTTTTTTTTTAATAATTTTATTTTTTTAATGGGGTGACATCAATAAATCAGGATACATATATTCAAAGATAACAAGTCCAAGGTATCTTGTCGTTCAATTAAGATGCATACCTGTCACCCAAAGTCAGATTGTCCTCTGTCACCTTCTATCTTGTTTTCTTAGTGCCCCTCCCCCTCCCCCTTTCCCTTCCCCATTCCCCCCTCCCCCCCATAACCACCACACTCTTATCAATGTCTCTTAGTTTCACTTTTATGTCCCACCTCCGTATGAAATAATGCAGTTCCTGGTTTTTTCTGATTTACTTATTTCACTTCGTATCATGTTATCAAGATCCCACCATTTTGCTGTAAATGTTCTGATGTCATCATTTCTTATGGCTGAGTAGTATTCCATAGTGTATATGTGCCACATCTTCTTTATCCAGTCATCTATTGACGGGCTTTTTGGTTGTTTCCATGTCCTGGCCACTGTGAACAATGCTGCAATAAACATGGGGCTGCATGTGTCTTTACGTATCAATGTTTCTGAGTTTTGGGGGTATATACCCAGTAGAGGGATTGCTGGGTCATAAGGTAGTTCTATTTTCAGTTTTTTGAGGAACCACCATACTTTCTTCCATAATGGTTGTACTACTTTACATTCCCACCAACAGTGTATGAGGGTTCCTTTTTCTCCACAGCCTCTCCAACATTTGCTATTACCTGTCTTGCTAATAATAGCTAATCGAACAGGTGTGAGGTGGTATCTCATTGCTGTTTTGATTTGCATTTCTCTAATAGCTAAAGAAGATGAGCATCTTTTCATATATCTGTTGGCCATTTGTATTTCTTCCTGGGAGAAGTGTCTGTTCATATCCTCTTCCCATTTTTTTATGGGATTGTTTGTTTGTTTGTTGTTGAGTTTTATGAGTTCTTTGTATATTTTGGATATTAGGCGCTTATCTGAGCTGTTGTTTGAAAATATCATTTCCCATTTAGTTGGCTTTCTGTTTATTTTGTTCTCAGTTTCTCTTGCTGAGCAAAAACTTCTTAGTCTGATGTAGTCCCATTCATTAATTTTTCCTTCACTTCTCTTGCCATTGGAGTCAAATTCATAAAATGCTCTTTAAAACCCAGGGCCATGAGTTGAGTACTTATGTCTTCTTCTATGTACTTAATTGTTTCAGGTCTTATGTTTAGATCTTTGATCCATTTTGAGTTAATTTTTGTACAGGGAGAGAGACTGTAGTCCAGTTTCATTCTTTTGCATGTGGCTTTCCAGTTTTCCCAGCACCATTTATTGAAGAGGCTTTCTTTTCTCCATTGTGTGTTCTTGGCCCCTTTATCAAAAATTATTTGACTATATATATGTGGTTTTATTTCTGGACTTTCTATTCTGTTCCATTGGTCTGAGTGTCTATTTTTCTGCCAATACCATGCTGTTTTGATTGTCGTGGCCCTATAATAGAGTTTGAAGTCAGGTATTGTAATGCCCCAGCTTC
The DNA here is from genome assembly GCF_036850765.1 of Saccopteryx bilineata. Classification (NCBI taxonomy): domain Eukaryota; kingdom Metazoa; phylum Chordata; class Mammalia; order Chiroptera; family Emballonuridae; genus Saccopteryx; species Saccopteryx bilineata. The sequence continues at coordinate 156,381,492 of NC_089494.1, forward strand.
ATTCTTTTTCTTTAGGATTGCTTTGGCTATTCGGGGTTTTTTATAGTTCCATATAAATCTGATGATTTTTTGCTCTATTTCTTTAAAAAACGTCATTGGAAGTTTGATGGGAATTGCATTGAATTTGTATATTGCTTTGGGTAATATAGCCATCTTGATTATATTTATTCTTCCTAGCCAAGAACAAGGTATATTCTTCCATCTCATTATATCTTTTTCAATTTCCCTTAACAATGGTTTATAGTTTTCATTATATAAGTCCTTTACATTCTTTGTTATGTTTATTCCTAAGTATTTTATTTTTTTTGTTGCAATCGTGAAGGGGATTATTCTTTTGAGTTCCTTCTCAGTTGTTTCATTGTTGGCATATAGAAAGGCTATTGACTTCTGAATGTTAATTTTGTATCCTGCGACCTTACTGTATTGGCTTATTGTTTCTAGTAGTCTTTTGTGGATTCTTTGGGGTTTTCGATGTATAGGATCATATCATCTGCAAAAAGTGATACCTTTACTTCTTCTTTTCCGATATGGATGCCTTTTATTTCTTTGTCTTGTCTGATTGCTGTGGCAAGAACCTCTAGTACCACATTAAATAAGAGTGGAGAGAGTGGACAACCCTGTCTTGTTCCTGATTTAAGGGGGAAAGCCTTCAGTTTAGTGCCATTTAACATGATGTTAGCTGATGGTTTATCATATATGGCCTTTATCATGTTGAGATATTTTCCTTCTATACCCATTTTGTTGAGAGTCTTAAACATAAAATTGTGTTGTATTTTATTGAAAGCCTTTTCTGCATCTATTGATAAGATCATGTGGTTTTTGTTCTTTGTTTTGTTTATATGGTGTATTACGTTAACCGTTTTACGTATGTTGAACCATCCTTGAGATTCTGGGATGAATCCCACTTGATCATGATGTATTATTTTTTTAATATGTTGTTGTATTCGATTTGCCAGTATTTTGTTTAGTATTTTAGCATCTGTATTCATTAGAGATATTGGTCTGTAGTTTTCTTTTTTTGTGCCATCCTTGCCTGGTTTTGGTATGAGGGTTATGTTGGCCTCATAAAATGTGTTTGGAAGTATTGCTTCTTCTTCAATTTTTTGGAAGACTTTGAGTAGAATAGGAACCAAGTCTTCTTTGAATGTTTGATAAAATTTGCTGGTATAGCCGTCAGGGCCTGGACTTTTATTTTTGGGGAGGTTTTTAATTTTTTTTTCTATTTCTTCTCTACTGATAGGTCTGTTTAGGCTTTCTGCTTCTTCTTGACTCAGTCTAGGAAGGTTGTATTTTTCTAGGAATATATGCATTTCTTCTAGGTTGTTGAATTTAGTGGCATAAAGTTTTTCATAGTATTCTACAATAATTCTTTGTATATCTACGGTGTCCGTGGTGATTTCTCCTCTTTCATTTTGGATTTTGTTTATATGAGTTCTTTCTCTGTTTTCCTTGGTAAGTCTTGCCAAAGGTTTGTCAATTTTGTTGATTTTTTCAAAGAACCAGCTCCTTGTTCTATTATTTTTTTCTATAGTTTTTCTCTTCTCTATTTCATTTATTTCTGCTCTGATTTTTATTATCTCCTTTCTTTGGCTGGTTTTGGGTTGTCTTTGTTCTTCTTTTTCTAGTTCCTTAAGGTGGAAAGTTAAGTGGTTCACTTGGGCTCTCTCTTGTTTGTTCATATATGCCTGAAGTGATATGAACTTCCCTCTTATCACTGCTTTTGCTGCATCCCATAGATTCTGATATGTCGTATTGTCATTTTCATTAGTCTGTATATATCTTTTGATCTCTGCACTTATTTCTTCTTTGACCCATTCATTTTTTAAAAGTATGTTGTTTAGTTTCCACATTTTTGTGGGATTTTTTTCCTCTTTTTTGCAGTTGAATTCTAGTTTCAAGGCTTTATCATCAGAAAATATGCTTGGTACAACTTCAATTTTTCTGAATTTGCTGATGTTGTTTTTGTGGCCCAACATATGGTCAATTCTTGAGAATGATCCATGTACACTGGAGAAAAATGTATACTCAGTCACTTTGGGATGAAATGTCCTGTAGATGTCTATCATATCCAGGTGCTCTAGTGTTTTGTTTAAGGCCACTATGTCTTTATTGATTCTCTGTTTGGATGACCGATCTAGAGCCGTCAGCGGTGTATTGAGGTCTCCAAGTATGATTGTCTTTTTGTCAGTTTTTGTTTTAAGGTCAATAAGTAGCTGTCTTATATATTTTGGTGCTCCTTGGTTTGGTGCATATATATTAATGATTGTTATGTCTTCTTGATTCAGTGTCCCCTTAGACATTATGAAATGGCCATTTTTATCTCTGAGTACTTTTCCTGTCTTGTAGTCAGCATTATCCGATATGAGTATTGCTACACCTGCTTTTTTTTGGATGTTATTTGCTTGGAGTATTGTTTTCCAGCATTTCACTTTGAATTTGTTTTTATCTTTGTTACTTAGATGAGTTTCCTGTAGGCAGCATATAGTTGGATTTTCTTTTTTAATCCATTCTGCTACTCTGTGCCTTTTTATTGGTGAGTTTAATCCGTTTACATTTAGTGTAATTATTGATACTTGTGAGTTCCCTATTGCCATTTTATATCTTGCTTTCTGTTAGTTTTGTGTCTTGTTTGATCCTTCTCTTTCGTTTTTCTATCTTTTGTTTTTATTTGGTTGTATTCCATACATCTTTCCTCTGTTGCTATCTTTTTTATCTCATGTGCTTCTGTGGTGGTTTTTTCAATGGTGGTTACCTTTGAGTAATGAAAAGGGTCCCTACCCTGTTCATTGTAGCAAACTATTTTGTGAGTACTTTTGCACTCCATCGTCCTTTGCTACTGTTAATCTCCATCTTCTCCCCCTCTTTCTTTTTGTTGTTGTCACAGTTTAAATTTGGTTTTATTGTGTTCTTCTTGGAGCTTTTACTTGTGGCTCTGTTTTTTTTTTGTTCTTTGTATCTGATTGGAGAACCTTCTTTAGTAATTCCTGGAGTGGGGGTTTTCTGATGATAAATTCCCTCATCTTTTCTGTATCTGTGAATGTTTTTATTTCTCCTTCATATTTGAAGGATAGCTTTGATGGGTATAGTATTCATGGCTGAAAGTTTCTCTCTTTCAGGACTTTAAATATTGGGGTCCACTCTCTTCTAGCTTGTAGAGTTTCTGCTGAGAAATCTGATGATAATCTAATGGGCCTTCCTTTATATGTTGTATTCTTCTTTTCCCTGGCTGCCTTGAGAATTTTTTCTTTGCTGTTGGTTTGTGTCAATTTCATTATGATATGCCTTGGAGTAGGTTTGTTGGGGTTAAGAAAACTCGGTGTTCTGTTTGCTTCTTGAATTTGAGGCTTTAGTTCTTTCCACAGGCTTGGGAAGTTCTCATCTATTATTTGTTTGAGTATGTTCTCCATTCCATTTTCTCTCTCTTCTCCCTCTGATATACCTATTATTCTTATGTTATTCTTTTTGATGGAGTCAGATAATTCTTGTAGGGCTATCTCATTTTTTTTAATTTTTGAGTCTCTTTCTTCTTCTCTCTGTTGTGCCTCAAGTTGCTTGTCTTCTATTTCACTAATCCTCTCTTCTATCTGACCTGTTCTATTAGCTAAGCTTGTTACTTCATTTTTCAGCTCGTGAATTGAGTTTTTCATCTCTGTTTGATTTGTTTTTATAGTTTCAATTTCTTTGGACATATATTCTTTGTGTTCATTGAGTTGTTTTCTGAGCTCCCTAAATTGCCTTTCTGTGTTTTCTTGTATATCTCGGAGGATTTTTAGGATTTCTATCTTTAATTCTCTGTCATTTAGCTCCAAGGTTTCCAATATATTAAATTTTTTCTCCATAGATTTTTCCTCATCTAGCTGTGTTACCTCTCTTTCTTTTGTATCCATGATATTCGATTTTCTCTTCCTTAATGGCATCTGAGGGTGGTTTTGTTGATAGTATTAATGAGATTTAATAAAGAATAAAAAGTTAAAAAAAATAAAAAATCAAAAAGAGTTGTTTTTTTTAAAAAAATTAATAATGAAATAAAGAAAAATAAAATAATAATTTTTAAAAAAAGGAAATTATTCCCCCCCTCCTTTTTTCCTCTCCTCTCCCCTTTTTCTTGAGAAAATCTTGTGATGAACTGTGAATTATAACAAATAATGCCTGTGATGGAGGTCCTGAATTGGGGAAAAGTAATAAAGGGGCAAAAAAAAAAAAAAGAAAGAAAAAGGGGGGCGGTATGGACCCACAAAAAGCAAATAAGGAAAAAATTTGGGTCAAGAATAAAATGATTTGCTTTTAGGTGTTGGTTGTCTAAGAGTTATGATGAGAGGAATAAGAGGAGAACAGAAAAATGGGGGGACAAATTAAAAAAATACTATTGTATTTAGTGGAACAAGAACTAGATAATATGGAGAGCCAGGGATGGGAGCACTGCTAGTGAGTTAAAAAGGTGAAGTAAAAACCCCCAAAATGCCACAAACATAAGTTTGAGTCCCAGATAAGATAATTTGTTTGTTATTGATGTTTGAATGAGAGGAGATGTAAAGGAGAAAGGAAGAAACTAATATAGAGGGAGAAAAGAAAGAGAGAGAGAGAGAAAAAAAGGGAACCAGTAAAAGAAGAAAAAAGAAAGGAGAGAGAGAGAGTTAAGGGTTTTGGAGTGCAACCCTCATAGAGAGAAAGGAAGAGGAGAAAAAAGATAATGGGAGATGTAACACTTATGGGTAGTGTAGTTCAAGGAGAGGAGAGAGTAAGACCGGCAGAGAGTTAATCGGCCAAATTGGAGGAGGAAAAAAAGTATCAAGAATGAAGATAAGAGAAACAAACGAACAAATATAATAAAATGGGATAGGTTATAAAGTCTGCAGATTATTCTTGATTTTGAGAGGTTATCTTCTTGTTTTTTCTTTTCTCTCCCTCTTCCTGGTCGGTGACTCTGTACCCCAGGTTCTGCCCCTTTGGCACGCTCAGGTAGAGGTTTGCAGTTGATAAGTCTCTATGGCAATGTCATGTATTGTGCTTTAGTCTCGTTGGGAGTCAAGGCTCATTAGCATTCATAGGCTCCGACAGTGAGAGAGTCCATGTTCCTGGAGCCTTTCTCCTAGTCTTTCCTTCCTCAATTAGTAGCCTGATAATCCAGCTATGGGGTTGTTGCTGCCTCTGCCTGGATAGTAAGAGGTTCAAAGAGCTGGCAACTCCCCACTCTATTCCCACTCAGCACAGGGCTCTGGGTAAGGCTCAGTCAGTCAGAGCTGCTAGCATAATCAGGCGGGCTTTCCGCCCACTCAAAGACCTCTGGCTCTGCCACTCTATCCGGTAACACAGGCGGGCACCCACTTCCGGGGTGCTTGGAGGAAACTCTCATTCACTATCTGCGCGCGCAGACCAGGATATCCGGCCAGCAGTCTCATGCTCTGATTGAAACCCCCAACCGCATGGAAATTTGCAGCGCTGGAATTTGCTCTCGCTCCGTCCCCGTGCGCGGCTTTTGCAAGGCGCTGGGGCGGCCCGAGATTCCGCTTTTGCCCACACAAAGGCCCCTGACTCTGCCCTTCTGTGCGATAACACGGGCGCGCACTGCCGAGGCACTCGGAGGAATCGCTCACTACCTATCTGCGCGCGCACACCAGGATATGAGGCCGGCCGCGTTTCCCTGAGTGATACCCTCACCAGCACGGAAAATCTCCACCGTTGGAATTAGTTCTCGCTCCCTCCCGTGCGCGGCTTTCCCAGGGCGCTGGGGCTGCCCAGAGATTCTGCTTTCGGCCCACAGAAAGGCCTCTGACCCTGCCTCTCTGTGGGGCAACACGGACACCCACTTCTGGGGCTTAGGAAGAGATCTCTCGCCCACTAACTGCGCACCAACCAGGAGACCGGGTAAAATGGCCGCTCTGCTTGTCTTTCTTTGTTTGGGTTTGGCGCGAGTGTTAGCTTGTATTGCCCGGCTATTGCCACAGGAACAGTTTTTCCTCCGCTAGGATCTCCGTGCCACAGCCTGGTTCGGCCTTTTGTGCGCGGCCTGGATGTATTCACCCCCTTTGCCCGCCTCAGTTTCTATATTCACAGTTACCAGAGAAAGCCGCCCTGTTTAGGTTAGTGAGGAAGGCGGAGCATTTCTTACTCCCTATTTCCTTCAGGATTTGGTTATATATTTAGCCAATTTTTCACTCGACCATACCTTCGGGTGTATTGTGAAGCATCTGGAGGCTCCAAGTATAGGTTTTTCTGTTTCTGGTTGAAGATCTTGTTGAGTTTTGGGGGAGATTTATCGGTATCGCTTCCTACTCTGCCATTACTCTAAATTACCTGAAAATTAATCAGCCTGATTGTAGATAGACCAGAGTTTTAATCTGCCCTTTGTCCAGATTATTTACTACCCTCCCCCAACTTCTTCCCATTTAGATTAACTAAGAGCTGGCCACTCAGGTTGAGTGTTGGGCAGATAAGATATATTATGCTCACTTTGTTAAAGATGGCACTGCCCACATGGATGGCAGTTGCCTAGGTGATAACATTAATGCCCTTCTTGCTTGGGATGGGCGTGGTTGTGCTAATGTGTGTTGGGGGAGGACTTTTTCACCAAAAGGTTTTAGAAAGAGGAGCTAGGAGGCCATTGGAAGGGGAAGAGATATCACATTGTTCTGAGGGAAAGTGATTATGTTCCAGGAAGAGTCCACAGAGGCAGAGCAGGGAAGCCCCATGGAGTAGGCAGCCAAAATGGTGGACTAGGGGAAGGAGAAGCCAGTTTCTGAAAAAGGAAATGGGGAATAGAGGTGAATAAGGCTGGTGAAGTAGAAACCTTTGATTCTAGGAAAACTCAGATGAGTCAGTGGCTTTGGGAGCCCTGAATGGAAAGGGAAGTATTTCCCCACTGTGTGTATTTTTTTTTGCCCACAGGGTATGAGCTAGAATAAAGAAATAGAACACCAGTTTTTGGCTCTGTTGCCTCCTTACCGTCCATCTGAATCAAACCTGAACCTGCGTTGGTCAGGTGGCTTTGATGGCAGCCGTGGATTCTGGTTATGCAGTGAGTCTGGATGGATCATTCTTATCTGCTGGATGAAGCTTGAGGCCAGAGTTAAAAAGTCAGGACGTGGAGGGAGGCCAGAGGTCAAAGGCAGAAAATAAGTGCACAATTCTTAGAGTCCAGGCAGAAACAGAAGCTGAGTTTGGAGCTGAAGCCAGAAAGCAGAAGATGAAAGCCACAGTGAGCTGTGGGAGCGGGCCTGGAGAAGTGCCTGAGAGGCAGTAGGCCGAGGGGCTTTCTGGGAGCTCTCAGAGCCTCTGTGTGCAGGTGAACCAGGCTCATTAAAAGGCTAAGCAGAACAGGCTTCCTGTCTGTCTTTCCATCTGTGCAGGATAGAGATCCATTCTTAGCCCAGAGGGAGCCCTTTGTGTACATGTGCATTGCTATTTACTGAAGATATAATCAGTTAAGCTTTGGTTTGGTTAGTTAAGGATCATGAAGTCATGAAATCATGAGACCTTTTATAAGAGAAATGGATGTAAACACAAAATAGACTGGCAACATTTTCCTTAGGAAATGCTTCCCAGAGTGGCACATTGGTGCAATATGCATAAGAATGATACAGCATTAGAATGACCAAACTGTTTTCTTAGGGTTCAGAGTGTTGATTCAGAATTTTAAATACATTACCAGACAAACTCTGGAAAAAAATATATATAGTTTCTTACTCCTCTCCTTTCTTCCCCTTCAAAATATCTAACTAAATAGAAATATCAACAGTCAGCAAAGGTTTGGTATAAATGACTTCCTTATATTCTCTTCACATACTGAGCAGTAATATGGCAGTGACCTGAATTGTTTTTTCATTAGCAAAGTAAAATATACTTATAAACCTTAGCATTCATCTTAACAGTTGATTTTGTATTTTTAGCCCTTGTGTTTGCCACACTTATATAATGCACAATTGATTTGAACTTAATTTTTAAAAGGCAGGGCCCAATCGTGCACTGGAACCTGAGGAGGGACCCATTGGAGCTTTGCGCTCCTTCAAATGGCACCTGAAGCCAGCTGGGTGCGGACAGCTCTCCTATTTTCAGAGACTTCCCAATCCCGTCTTTTACCATCGAACTTCTAGACTAGTTCTAGGGCTGCAGCATGATCCCACTTTCCCTTTATGAGTCTTTTTTTTTTAATATATATATTTTATTTTTTTTATTTATTCATTTTAGAGAGGAGAGGGAGAGACAGAGAGAGAGAGAGAGAGAAAGAGAGAGAGAGAGAGAGGAGAGAGAGAGAGAAGAGAAGGGGGGAGGAGCTGGAAGCATCAACTCCCATATGTGCCTTGACCAGGCAAGCCCAGGGTTTCGAACCGGCGACCTCAGCATTTCCAGGTCGACGCTTTATCCCCTGCGCCACCACAGGTCAGGCAACCCTTTATGAGTCTTAGGATGAATTGAAATGTTAACAGGCCAGCACTTCATTATGAAAAGGCCATTTCTCTCCTTGTGTCAGGGAAGCCACCACCCTCTCCCAGTGGCCTGAGCAGAAACCTGTGTAGTCCCTTGACATCTTCCTCAGCGCCCATTTCCAATCAGTCACCGAACTTTAGTGTTTTCACATCTTAAATATTTTTCAAATCTATCTAGTTTTCTTTACCCCCCACCCCCACTACTCTGGTCTAAGTTACTGTGATGGTTAATTTTATGTATCTACTTGACTAGGCTGGAGCATTCATTTATTTATCAATTGCCAAGCTAAGTGTTGCTGTGAAGGTACTGTTGTAGACGGAGATAACAGTGGACTTCAAGTGAAAGAAATTATCCTGATTATGCGAGTGAGCCTCACTCAGTCAGCTGATAGATATCCTTACGACCAAACACTGAGGTTTCCCAGGAGGGAAGTTCTCCTTCAAGATTGCAGCATCAACTTCTGCCTGAGTTGCCAGCCAGCTTGCCTTATAGATTTTCCACTTGCCATCCCCACAGTTGTGAGCCAATTCCTTAAAATAGGTGTCTTAGATTAGATAAATTGGTAGGTAAGTGAGAAGATAGATAGATAGATAGATAGATAGATAGATAGATAGATAGATAGATAGACAGACACTTACCTAGTGTTCTGATTATCTATTGCTGCATAATAAATTGTTCCCAAACTTGATGGCTTAGAGCAATAGTTTAATGTTCTTTCACAGTTTCATGGGCTGACTAAACTTAGCTAGGAAACTCTTTTTTTTTTTTTTCAGAGACAGATAGAGTCAGAGAGAGGGATAGACAGGGACAAACAGACAGGAATGGAGATATGAGAAGCATCAATCATTAGTTTTTCATTGCACATTGCGACACCTTAGTTGTTCATTGATTGCTTCTCATATGTGCCTTGACCGCAGGCCTTCAGCAGACCAAGTAACCCCTTGCTCAAGCCAGTGACCTTGGGTCCAAGCTGGTGAGCTTTTGCTCAAACCAGATGAGCCCGCACTCAAGCTGGCAACCTCAAGGTCTTGAACCTGGGTCCTCAGCATCCCAGTTCGATGCTCTATCCACTGCGCTACTGCCTGGTCAGGCTGCTGGGAAACTCTTAATTGGAGACTTTCACACGGTTGCAGTCCAGAGGTGACAGGAGCTGCAGCCACCTAAAAGCTTGCCTGAGCTGGACATCCCAGGTGGCTTACTCACAAAACCAGCAGTTGACATTGACTTTTTGTAGGGGTTCAGCTAGGGCTACCATCGAAAGCACCTGCAAAACAGCCTCTGCATGTGACTTGAGCTTTCCACATGTGGTGGCTGGGTTCTCTGAGGTTGTGTTCAAGAGTGACTGTTTCAAAAGACCCAGGAAGAAGCCACAAGATCTTTCATGACCTAGCTTTGGGAGCCTGAGTACACCCCTTCTGTGTCATTCTCTCAGTCAGAGTAGTCATCAAGTTCAACCCAGATTCAAGGGAAGGAGTTTAAATCTCACTTCCTTATGTGAGGGATAAAATTTGCTTTTTGTTTTTGAAAAATTACAGTTGACATATAGTATTATATTATCTTCTTCTGTATAGCATAGTGATTAGACATCTATATAACTCAAGAAGTGGTCATCCTGGTACATGTAGTACCCATCTGACACCACACATGCTTATTAGAATTTTATTGACTATATTTCTCATGCACTTTACTCCTCATGACTAATTTTTAAGTACCAATTTGTAATTTGTACTTAATCTCTTCCCCTTTTTTACGCATCCTCCCAACCCTTTTCCCATCTGTCAACCATCAATTTGTTCTCTGAATCTGTGCGTTTGTTTTTGGTTTGATGAAAAGTTGACATATGTGGCTAGGGAGAGAAGGCCTTGCAGGTGTCCATCTTTGGAGACTACAACACCTGGTTCCTGCCCTGTCCTCCTCCCTGATCACACCACCTTCAGTCAGACCATAGAATCTGTGTTATTCACTGAAACTGGGTGTACACCCTAAAAAATGTTTATTGCGCCATTGCCCTAGCTGAGACTCTCAATGACCTGCCCTTTGCCTTAGAAGAAAGTCAGATTGTTTACCTTGTCTTGCTTGTAAGACTTCTCATGATGTAGTCCTGCAGTGCCCCCATCTAGTACTCTATCTCCTAATACAGACAAGATTTCTCTCCCCACTCCCAGCTTTTACACTCCCTGTTTGTTTTTTTCATTGAGAGAGAAAGGGAGGGACAGACAGGAAGGGAGAGAGATTAGAAGTATCAACTCTTAGTTGCAGCACTTTAGTTGTTCATTGATTGCTTCTCATGTGTGCCTTGACCCAGGGTAGGGGGTGGAGGTTCAGCAGAGTGAGTGACCCCCTGCTCAAGCCAGTGATGTTGGGATTCAAGCCAGTGACCTTTGGGCTCAAGCCAGTGACCATGGGTCACGTCTATGATCCCACGCTCAAACTGGTGAACATCAGGGGTTTGAACCTGAGTCATCAGCATCCCAGATTGGTGCTCTATACACTGAACCACCACCTGGTCTGACCCCAGTTTGCTTTTTATCAGTCTTCACCCCTCTACTGCTTTCTCTGGCATTGCTTGGCTAACTTCTGCTCATCTTTTGGTTTTCAGCTTAAGCTTTGCTTCTTCTGGGGAGCTGAGTTCTGACACCCCAAGTTTGGATTAGATACCTTTCCATGTGCTCTTGCTTGCAGGACTGACTCAGGTCCTTGGTTTGTGTGAATATGAAATTGGCCTCAGTTAAACTTGCTTTCACTTTGCTTTATTACTGAACCAGCAAAACATAAACATAAGATAAAGGATGCAAGTAAGTCTATTGTTTAACTCAGAGCAGCACCTTAAATTCTGTAGTTTATGCAGCTCTTGGGAGTGAGGAAGGAGCCCAGACTCCAATTTCTGGGCTTCCCTCCACATACTGGCAGGCATATAAGTCAAAAGGTCCACTCTATTATCATAAAAGGAAGTTTCCATTGGGCTACAGTATCACCCACGAAGTTTTTTTTCTTTTGTCCTTTCTTTCCCTTCCTTCCTTCCTTCCTTCCTTCCTTCCTTCCTTCCTTCCTTCCTTCCTTCCTTCCTTCCTTCCTTCCTTCCTTCCTTCCTTCCTTCCTTCCTTCCAGAGAAAAACAAGAAGAGAAAGAGATGAGAAGCATCAATTCTTTGTTGCAACACCTTAGTTGTTCACTGATTGCTTTCTCATATGTGCCCTGACCAGGGGCTACAGCAGAGCAAGTGACCCCTTGCTCAAGCAAGCGACCTTAAGCATCAAGCCAGTGACCTTTGGGCTCAAACCAATGACCATGGGATTGCATCTATTATCCCATGTTCAAACTGGCGACCCCACACTTAGGCTAGTGAGCTCACATTCAAGCCTGCAGCCTTTGAGTTTCGAACCTGGGACCTCAGGTTTGATGCTTTATCTACTGAGCCACCACTGGTCAGGCACCCTTGCAGGTTTTTGACTTATGCAACAGTGGTTGGTATACAGTGGGCCTGGCATGGCCTAGCCCAGCTCCTCACCCTCTGGTCCCCCTTTGTGATGTAGGACTTATGCTGTGATGTTGTCATTGTTTGCGTTTGTCTGTCTCCTACTAGATGGCAAGCTCTCCATGAGCATTCACTCTGTTGTTGTTGTTGTTGTATCCCTAGAACTGAGAATAGTAGTATGAGCTTGGTTCACTGAATAGATATACACATGAATGAATGAGTGAATCAATGAAGGAAGGAAGGAATGAATGAGATCTTCATTTTACCCTGACCACTGTTCTCTGTCACTAGATGTGTGGCTCTACCCTTTCGGTGCTCGCTGTTCATGTTTGTTGTCCTTAGGGTCAGCCCCTGTCTTTTTTCCTAGGAGCTGGCTTTGGTCCTAGCTGCCACCAATCCTGAGGAAGGGAAGGGATTGGGACACTGTTTCACTTTTTTATGCATATAGTTGTGAAAATTCAGCACAGTTTGAAAATATTTCATCACAATTTGCAAAAAGTCTCTGATGTAGATACTTTCCCATGAAAACCAGGGAATTTATTTGCACATTTAGTGACAGTGCTGTGGGGCTGAGTCTGTGGCTTATTTGTGTATGTACAGAGGCAGCATGTACAGAGGACAGGCAGTGGGTAAGGGCACACAGACGTGAAGATGTGGATTCAAAGCTCGGTCATGTCCTTTACTAGCCATGTGACCTTGGGCAAGTGACTTAGCCTTTCTGTTTCTCAGCTTCTACACCTGCAAAATGAGAGTAAAAAATAATGAGAAGAATAGTGTTTTCCTCATAGGGCTGTGAAGAAGATTAAGTAAGCTACTCTGCAGAGTGCTTAGAAGAGTGTCTGGGACATAGTAAGATGCATGCACATATTTGCTGTTATTACTTATGCATTAATATACTTGAGCTTCAAACTGATGTTCCACTTCTCATGTTCCTATGTGGACCTGTGTTTCATGGCTGTCTTTATGGCCCCTTTCTGTTGAATGCTCTGCTGCTGTAAGCCTGTGCTTCTGTGCGCGAGTGTGAGTGTTCATACCTCTCTGGCTGTTTCAGTGAGTCTGCACATCCTGGTAGTTGGTGTGTGTCTCCCTTCCACCTTCTGGCACCCTCTCCTCCGCCTTTCTCAGGGCTTTCTTCCTCTGGGATGCACTTTCTGTGCCATCTCTTTCCTCTTTCTTTGTCTCAGGCCCTGTCCACCTGTTTCTTTCTTCTGGGCTTCCCTCCAGTCGTTTTGCTCTTTCTCTTTCAGCTTCCCACTTCTCATCTGCAGTCACCCCTGATGTGACAACTGACACTTAAGAAGTATTTCCTGAATTCATTATTTTATGTCATTTTCAAAATTTTAGAACCTCTTGTTCTTTGATTAAATGACCCTATGTTGAGTTTGTTCCCCTGCAGTTCAGTGACCCTTTCGATAACAAAGACCCTGAGTTGCCGACCTTTCCTTCTTGAACAGCTAACAAACTGCTTACCGCCTTTGTGCTTTACTCTGAAGCCTTCCTTCCATTACTACTTCTCTAAATTGTGCTGCCCCGGGTGCAAGGTGAGAGCAGGGATGGGACCTCTTATTCCTTGACATAGTCCCCAGGTCTGGCACAGTGCCGAACACAGAATGCTCTTGGTGAATATCAGTGAAATTAATGAATTTGACTGGGTAAGGCTGAGGGTTTGGGGGAGACCAAGATGAGCATTGGGTCTCAGAGCCATTGTCTGATCTCCTGGCCTCTTTCGTTTCTCCCTCGTTCTTGTTCTTTCACCTCCTACTGGACAGATCTCAAGTCTCTCCCCACACCATTCCACACCTGCCCTTCCCACTCTGAAATCACTTGTTTAGTATGGGCCCTTTCGATCTTCATTAGGTGAACTCTACCATAGATGCTCGGTCACTCCAGTCGTCCTTCTTCCCTCTGGTCTCCTTTGGCTACCGTCCACCCTCCATTATCTGAGCCATCATTCTTAAGCACAGGTTTATTTGTTCAATGGACAAACATTTAACCCATGCCTCCTACGTGCTGGGCAATGTGCTCACACCTTCATGACATCTTCCGCTTACCCCAAGTGAGCTGAACTGTCCTTCCCCTGTGCTCTTACCATATCCTCTTCATACCTAAAAGTATTCTATTGAAATTATATTGAAATAACCAGTTACATTTTTGTGTCTGTCTTTTATAATGTTGGTTAGCTCCCAGAGGGCAGGGCCCACCCACACTTTACTCATAGTTGTTTTTAATAAGTTGTAAGTTGTTTTCCTCATGACCTTGAACCACGGCCATGACTTGCTGGGTGCTCGGTAAATGTGTGCTGAATTGTTCTGTGTATTGGTCCTAGTGATGTATCTGGAAGTTACACAGTAAGATTTGATTCCTCCTAAGTCTGCACAGTATTTGAAGATGACTATTGAATGTCCCTGACTCTGTTCTTCTCTGGTCTGGGTGTTATCAGTTCTGCATCTGCCACAGATCTCAATTCCTCTACCAATGCAGATGTTCCCTCCTGACAGGCCCTGGTTTCCTAACATACTTTTGAAAGCAAGTTTCCACAACAGACCTAAGCTCACTGAGTATGGTTTGAGCAACATAGAGTAGAATTCCAGCCACTGCTTCTAGCTGCTATTCTTTTAATTCTATTGTTTCAGATCACATTTGAATTTTAGTAAGCCAGTGCATACTGCTGAGTTATATCAAGTCAACTTAGAGCCTGCAAATCTTATTCACTCCTTAAATGGCCCCTGACCAGGGATGAATTATTTTCAATGTTCCAAACCAAATGATTCTTTCTCTCTTTCTTTCCTTACGCCCCCACACTGCAAAGCTACCCACACAGGCCCCCACGCAGGCACACACCCTCTCCCAGAGTCTAGCAGTCACTGGTGTGTGATGGCTGTGCAGGGAGGCTGCCTGGGGGTCATCCACATCTACATGATGTAAGAGGCACTTGGGGCCCATAGCACTCTTTTATTTTTAAATGTGCTTCCAGTTATGAACTTAAGGATTCTGGAAAAATCTATTGGGCACTAAGATATGGTAATTCAAACAATAATATCTTATTGATTTAATATTCCTCCAATTCTTTTGGGGAGCATTTCACAACATGGTGCTTTGTAGGACATTACTGAAAACGGGTTTTAGAGTAAGGGTTTGAATCCTAGGTTTGAATCTGGCTTTACCACTTACCATCTTACAATTTGTAGGGGAGGAAAAGTAATTTTGCCTTTACCCTTATGAATTCTTGATTGAGACCCCTGTAACAAAAGACAGATTGACAGAAGAAAAACAAGTTTATTGACACATAGGTCTGATGTGTACATGGGAGACACCCCGGGAAAGATGAGAAACTCCTCAAGGCAACTTAAAACTCAGATGTAAATACCATCCTAATAAGGAAAGGAGAAGGGGAAATGTAAGTCTTTTAGGGGAGAGTTAATGACTTTTAGGAAAGATGAGAGTCCTTGGAAGAGCAGATGGGAGTATGATGGTTTGTGACAAAGTGTGTCTGGATGTGGTGTCGACTCTGGCCTCCCTTCCTGTGATGTGAGTCCATCCTCCCCGGTTGTTGAACCTATTCAGCAGCAGATTTATGACAACTGAGTTCCTCTGGGAGGATCTGTCTTCAGGCAGATGACGCAGTTAAGAGACGATCTCTCTCTGCATGTGCTATTTTCTTAGTGCCTAGGGCTCAAAATAATATACAAAAGTGGCATATTTGGAGTGGGCGGCATATTCTGTTAACCTTAAAATTCATCCTTATAAACCTTTCTATCTTCTTCCTTACTAGATCATAAACACCATGAAGGCAGAGACTGTACATTTTATTTACCAATGTGTAGATAGCACACCTCACAGTGCTTCACATCTATCTAGGTGCTAACTAAATATGAATGAACAAATGATGAGATATGTGACCTACTTACCTGTTAGAAGCCTGAATTGTACTCAAGTATAGAATGAGCATCAATTGTACCTATTTTGTAGGGTTATTGTAGGGCTAAAATGAGATCATGTGTGTTAAATGTTTATTATATAGGGACAACACACTAAATATTTGATATTGTTATATTTGGTCAATCAATGAATTATATAATATAGGGTAAGGATAAAAGAAAGGCAAAAAAGGGGGCATCCACAACAGAGAGGTAGTTGGTGTATTGCTTGGCCTAAGCATTGTGGGTTTGGTGAAGAAAAAGAAGTTTGACTGTTTTAGAAATGGTTAGGGTGATAAATGAGTCCCTGGATTTCTGTAGGTGCTTATATTTTAAAACTTCTTTTCCTAACAACCTTATTATAATCGTAGAGAGTGAAAGCCCCTAAAAGGTAGATCTTTAATACGTAGATAGTGCCTAGACCTCTGCCTGGCCCTGACTGCTCCTCAGATCATTAGAGAGTCTTAGAGAGTTTGATAAACAGGAAGGAGACAGGCCTGTGAGTTCTGGGCGGGGCAGTTAGGTTGTTGATATTCACACAGTGTCCTACAGTGTGTTGCACACTGTAAGCCTTACTCAGTCATTAATATTTCATGGAAATCCAGGGAGCATCACTGTTAGTCCTTAGGAAGAATTTTGACCTGAAACTTGAAATGAATCAAGAAAACAAAACAAACATAGAAACAAAGGAAATAGCACCTATGGTTAAAAGAAAAAAGAATTTTCACAAAAATCACTTTTTAAAATAGATTTATTAGGCCAATCATAAACAATTTATTAGACCAATAATCTTCTTTGTGATGCAAAGAAGATTTTGCACATTTTTAGATTCCATCTTTATATATCAAGACTAAACATATTAAGACAGATTGTCCCAAGACCAGTCTACTTCTTGAGAATTAAGCACTTTTGAAAGTATGTGAACTGTTTTCAGTTCTGGAACTCAGTGCAGTGCAGAGGGTTCCTGTTCTTTCCCAGGTGTAAAGGGGAGTGTACACTATTTACTTTTTGAAACTGGATTTTGTGGAGGAAGATGCTGAAGGTATGATGCTAGGAGGACAAGATCACCATGAATCCAGGGGATTCTTCTCCATTAAATACTGAGGCAGGTTGGCCAGAACACTTGATATTCTAGATACCATGGGGGATCCTGTATCTTCTCTATGTACAGTGAGAGGCTCGAGTGTCTCAGTTATATATAGGATTTGAAGCATTTATATGTACTTTTTTTTGCACAGCCTTTTAAGTTGTGCATGGGCAAGTTGTCAGCAAAGTGCTTCCTGCATTGTTTTGGGGACTTCTCTGTCATTGGGGTGCCATTATGGAAAGCATCCACAAGATAGAAGCTCAAATGAGGCAATTAGGCCCCCCACCACTAATGTCAGAAACATAGATTTCAGTCATTTACAACCCATGTGCTTCAGTCATGTCACTTCACCTCTCTCAATGCCAGTTTTCTCATCTTTAAAATGGGAATAATAATATTTTCCACCTTCCTACTTGTTGTGAAATCAGATGAGATAATGGGTGTGAAAATGCTCTGGAAAAGTACACAGTGGTTTGCAAGTGTAAGGTTTGTGTGCACTGATCTGGTTGGGCTTTGACTCTGGAAGTGAAACCACATGTTATAGACAATTTAGGTGTGTGGTCACAGCATGTCTTCTAGTGTCTTAGTTTTAGCGGCTATTACAAAATACCATAGACTGGGTGGCTAATAAACAATGGGAATTTATTTCTCATGGTTCTGGAGGCTGCAAGCATGAGGTCAGGGTGGCAGCATAGTTGGGTTTTGGTGAGAGCCCTCATCCGGGTTATAGATGGCAGCCTACTCATTTGTCCTCAGGGGCAGAGAGCAGAAAGAGGAAGCAAGCTCTCTTGTGACTCTTATAAAGACACTAATCCCATTCATGAAGACTCCACCTCATCACCTCATCTAATGCTAATCACCTCCCAAAGGCCCCATCTCCTGGGGCCATGACATAGGAAGTAGGGTGTCAATATACGAATTTGGGGAGGATACAAATGTTTTAGGCCATGACATTCTGCCCTTGCCCCCCCCCAATTCATGTCCTTCTCACACAAAAAATATATTCCTTCCATCTCAATAGCTCCGAGTCTTAAATTTGTTACAGTCTCAGTTCCAAAGTCTAAAGTCCAAAGTCTCATCTAAATATCATCTAAGTTGGGTGTGGGTGAGACTTCAGGTGCCATTCATCCTGAGGCAAAGTACTCTCTAGCTGTCAGCCTTTTGTGAAAGCAAAAAATTTAGGTGTTTCCAAAATGCCCTGGTGGGACAGGCCTAGCACAGACATTCCTAAGCCTGAACAAGGAGCAAAGTAAGGGATGAGAGGTCCAAAGCAAGTCCAAAGCATAGTAAAGCAAACTGCATGAGATCTCAGTGCTCAAGAGAATCTTCTCTGGCTCTGTGCTCTGCCCTCTGGACCCACTGTGGTAGTCCTGCCCCTGCAGCTCTGCTGGGCCCCCCAAGCCCATGGTTTTTGGTGGCCCTACCCTCATAGCTATAAGCAGAGACCATCTGGCCAAATGAAAGCAAGTCTTCCCTTTTGTGACTGAGGAGGCAGCCCTGTTGATCTCTGAATCACCTTTTTGATCATTCTTCCCTTGTATGTTTGTAGCCAAATAGCTCTGTGATCCCATCTTTATAAAATCCCAGAAGTCGAAGGCCCTGGCAGGTTGGCTCAGTGGTAGAGCGTCGGCCTGGTGTGCAGGAGTCCCGGGTTCGATTCCCGGCCAGGGCACACAGGAGAAGCACCCATCTGCTTCACCACCCCTCCCCCTCTCCTTCCTCTCTGTCTCTCTCTTCCCCTCCTGCAGCCAAGGCTCCATTGGAGCAAAGTTTGCCTGGGCGCTAAGGATGGCTCTGTGGCCTCTGCCTCAGGTGCTAGAATGGCTCTGGTTGCAACAGAGCAACGCCCCAGATGGGCAGAGCATCGCCCCTTGGTGGGCATGCCGGGTGGATCCCAGTCGGGCGCATGCAGGAGTCTGTTTGACTGCCTCCCCATTTCCAGCTTTGGAAAAATACAAAAAAAAAAAAAAAAAAAAAAAAAAGAAGTTGAGTAGCATTCCTTCATTGCTTCCTATCTCATTTCTCCTCTGTACAAGTTGGCACTTTTCCTGCTGATTAAATCCATCATTCACACCCAACTGACTGTCTTTACCAAATGTCAGCTTGGCCATACCTTT
The DNA here is from genome assembly GCF_036850765.1 of Saccopteryx bilineata. Lineage (NCBI taxonomy): Eukaryota > Metazoa > Chordata > Mammalia > Chiroptera > Emballonuridae > Saccopteryx > Saccopteryx bilineata. The sequence continues at coordinate 156,400,512 of NC_089494.1, forward strand.
AGTGCTCTCTCCTGAGCATACTTTCTCATTTTTGCCATATGGAGAGGCTGAGAATTTCCAATTCTTTAAATTCTGCTTCACTTTCCTTATTTATAGTTCTGTTTTCAAGTCATCTCTCTCTTGCATTTTACTGTAAGCTGTCAGGAGGAACCAAACTGCTTCAACAATTTGCTTAGAAACCTCAATTTAGTATCCAGTGTCATTGCTCACAAGCTCCACCTTCCCCAGAACACTAGGACTGCAACACAATTCAGCCAAATTGTTTGCCACTTTATAACAAGGCCCTCCTTTTCTCTCCTGTTCGGTAGTATGGTCATCATTGTTGTGTGCAAACTCATCGGAATGGCCTTCACCCTCCATATATCTTCAAGTTCTTTCCCTGATGATCTAGGCCTTTTCTAGCATGCCCATAAACTCTTCAGTCTCCACTTACTGCCCCCTTCCAAAGCTACATCCACATCTTTAGGTATTTGTCACAGCAGCACCCATACTTCTCTGTACTGGTATTTCTTAGTTGAGGTTTATGGGGAAACAGAACCACTTGGGTATGTACAGATATACAGAAAGATTTATTATAAGGGGTTGGCTCATATAACTATGGAGGCTAAGCTCTATTATCTGCCATCTGCAAGCTGAAGACTCAGGAAAGTTGAATGTGTAAGTGCCAGTCTGGGTTTGAAGGCCCAAGAATGGGAGGGTCCATGCTGTAAGCCCTGGTCTGAGTCTGGAGACCTGAGAACAGGGAGCACCAATGGCCAAGGATAGGAGAAGATGAGTGTTTCACCTAAAGCAAAGAGCAAATTTGCCCTCTTCTGCCATTTGTTCTATTTAGGCCCTCAGTAGATTGGATGATGCCCACTGCGTTGGGGAGGGTAGTCTGCTTTACTCAGCCCACTGATTCAAATACTAATCTCTTCCCAAAACACCCTCACAGACATGCCCAGAAATATTGTCTGGGCATCAACTTGGTCCAGTCAAGTCCATGTAAAGTTAAGCATCACATCTAGTTAATATTTTTTCCTTCATGTCTTAATGTCTCCTGCGCTTTACAAATAAGAGGGAAATTGCCATGCCTGTTATTGTGAACATATCTAGTCACCAGGGGTCAGGACTCACTGTTTTGAGGGATGATGGGAAATGGAATAACAGATCAAATTCCATTTTGTTTTGCTTGTTAGGAGCAGCTTGGCTTTGTGCTGACACTGGTTCTTAACAGTGTCAGCTGAGCTGGGAAGTGATAGCATATGTTTATCATCCTGCCACTGAAAATAAGGGCTTAAGTCCAGTTAGTTAGTGAAACAGGAAATAAGGCAGGCTTCAGAAATAGCATTTTGGATAATTATTCTGCTGTTTTTTTCTGGGAGGTTATTATGAATGATTAGGTGTTCAACTTTTCTTTTTGATAGTGATTTTTTTTTAAGTGCAAGGGAGATGGCTAACCCAAACTCTGGCACATCCGTGCGATGGAATACTATTCCAGCAATAAAAAGGAACAAACAAAACTAATCTTTGGTTAAAAATAAAAGTGATTACAAATGCAGTTGCCTTAGGATGGGGGAGGGCTAAAGAAAGATGGGAAGGGGTAGGAGGGAATTATCTGGGGGTTAATAACAGTCTGTGTTTTTGAAATAAGGGATTGGGTAACAAGAGTAGGTACATCTTTCAAAATTCATCAAATGTACTTATGATTTTATTGTATGTAAATTTTACTCCAAAATATATATATGCTATATATATGTATATACATGCTTAAGTGTTTAGGGGTAAAGTATAGTGATACCTTCAATTTCCTTTGAATTCTAATAACTACAACAATGAATTGATAGATAAATACACAATAAGACAGAGAATAAAAACTTAATTGTACAGTATAGCTGGTGGTTGTTCAAGTGCTCATTGTCTAATTCTTTCAACCTTCTGTAGATTTGAAATTTTATAGTACAATGTTAAAAAATATAATTTTGGAACAAAATTTATTCTTAAAAAACCACAAAGGGCACTCTGGTTAGTGCTTTTTGGTGATGTAATAGTCTTTTTATTTTATCCTTAGAGAAATTAAATTATTTGTCAAAGCTAAATGAGAATTTATTCCATTATTTTTTCTCGAGATGTTTAACATTATAAACACATAAGGATTTCTTTTTTTAAAATTATAGTTTATATTTAATATGATTCTATATTAGTTTCAAGTGTCCAGAACAGTTGTTAGAAAATCCTATACTTTACAAAGTGGCCCCCTGATATTCCAGTGCCCACCTGGCCCTGTGCACAGTTACTACAGGATCACTGACTCTGTTCCCTATGCTGCACTTTACATCTGGATGACTGTTTGGTGACCACGAATTTGTACTTTTTAATCCCCTCACCTTTGTCACCCCCCCTCCCCGGCAGCCATCAGTCTGTTCTCTGTGTCTATGATTCTGTTTCAGTTTAGTTTGTTCATTTGTTTTGTTCTTTAGATTCCACATATAAGTGAAATCATAAAACACATAAGGATTTCTGAGCTTGCAATGTCATGTAAATGCTTATGAAATTAAATTTATAATTAAAAACTACTTAGTATCATATTTTCACTGTCCATCACTTCATTTACCTTTTTTTTTTTTTTTTGCTAATCTGTAGGTTCTGATACAAAGAGGGATAATAAGCAGGTAATAGGATTAAGTTAAGAGGAATGTGCTATTATTTTAATGAGATAAATTAATAGATAAGAAGTATTGTTTAAAATAGGGTAACTAATCATCCTCCTTTAGGGAGGACAATCCTTCTTTTGTAAGGTCCATCCTCCCTCCAAAAGTGTCCTCCTACGTGTCCTCCTTTTTGATATTGGAAGACTAATCTGTAAATGTCCATATTTGATGGATGCAGAGTCCATCCATTGCGTGTGATGTGATGTATTTGTATTTGACATGACAATTTGTCAAGGATCAGTACAGTGCGGCAAGATGTGATTATGAGACACGTGCAATTATGAGACGCATACACTCCGCACGGGAGACCTTGAGAGAACGCGCGATATACCAGGTGCGCAGATGGCTTTGTGTGCTTCTTACTGAAACACAACACGGCACATACGACATTGTAGACTCACGATTATTTCTTTCTCAGTGAATATTTAGTCATAGACAAGTAAGCACAATTCACATTTTATTAATTTATTATCTATTTAATAATCTCCAAATATGTATATTTTTATTTACAAGTATTTTCTGAAATTTGAGTTTTAAAGTGGAAATCTAACCTCAAACCATATCTATTAATAATGCATTTTGATTAAATAGTTGCATAAAACAGATATTTTTAAATTAGAAAATGATAAATACACCAGAATAACACTCTAAAATAGTGGTTTTGTTTGATACTTAGTTTTGTTATTTTAGCTTCTGGAAAATTCGCCTACCATGATGTAACATTTTCAGTTCTTAATGTGCTTGCATTGTTTGTGTAGCTCTATATTTTGTTTTTAATTTTAAATTTCACTTAAGGGATGGAAAAATCAAAAAAGAGAAAATACCATTTCAACGATAAATTGAAAAAGGAATTTCCATTTCTCATATCAAAGAAAGATATCATTGTTTTCTGCAGTATTTGCAGTGGAGAAGTTTGTATTGCAGTTGGGGGCAGAGCAGCAATAATGAAACACTTGACCACCAACTAACATAAGCAATCATTAGATGCATCAGCTTCCAGTTGTAAAGTAACAAGTATTTTTAAAACTTTAAGTTATTCTGAAGATGAAAAACAATTGGCTGCAATGGAGGGAACACTTGCATTTCATACTATAATTCATAATCAAAGTTTTTATAGTATGGATTGTACAACTAAATTATTGAAAAATTTTCACAATGCAAAATTGTCATGTGCCAGGACAAAATGCGAGGCTATTTTGAAATCAGTATTTAAAAATTACTGTGACAAAATACTTACAGAGGACTTGGAAACTGACATATTTGTAATGATTTTATCTGATGCATCAAATCATAAATCAAATTGTATCCAATAATAGTAAGATATTTTAATGTTACCAAGGGCATTCAAATAATTTTAAATTTAGAATCCACTGAGGGTGAAACTCCTGAAATTTTGTCAAACCATCTATACAGAGTAATAAATGAAAACAATTTGAAATCCAGAGTGGTTGCACTAATGGCTGATAATACAAATACAAGGTTTGGTGGGCAAAGACGCAAAGGGGTGAATAATGTGCATGTAAAATTATAAGAGTTACTCCAAAAGAAAATACCAGGAATAGGTTGTAATGCATATATTTTGTCAAATGCAATCAACACAGCATCATGTGCCATACCAATTGATGTAGAAGTAATGATAACTACAATTTATTTGCATTTTAGTCATTTTACTATTTGTGTTGCTACTTTAAAACACTTTTGTGAAGAAGCAAATGTTGAATACAAAAAACTTTTCAGATATTCAAAAGTTAGATGGCTTGCTCTAACACCTGCTAGAGAGTGTGTTCTACAATTATTTGAGCCTCTCTTTTTATATTTTTTAAGTTTAGACAAATGTCCTAAAATCCTGGAATCATTTTTCAATAATAAAATATCTGAAATATTAATGTATTTTGTACATAATCAAGCATCTATTTTTCACAAAACAATTCAAAAGATTGAATGTGAACACATTTTAGCTATGGAAGTTTGTCTTATTTTGAATGACTTTATCCTTCAATATAAATCTCGTTTTGAAGAAAAATTTCTTCCTTTAATTATAAAAATAAAATTGTCAGACTTAGAGGAATCAAATCTGGCATAACAGAAAAATTTATCAAAGAAGTGCAGGATTTTTACCAGACATGTTTTCAATATATCAAAGAATGGTCTGAAATAAACAAAACATCGTGGGAAATAACAGTTTTCAATGATAGAACACTGTGTTTTTTCAAAGGAATATTGCAAGTATATTGCACAGATGTTGAATCTTGTCTTGAGTTTTATCTAAAGAAATTCCAGACATCAAAATAGATGACAGTTGTCTCTTTGAAGAAATTAGAAGACTATATTTAAATTCTGAAAAATTAATACAGTAGGAAAATGAACACGTCAAAATTGATAAAAGAAGGGTGGAAATATTCAGCCATTTCAAAAATGAACATATTCAATGTGAAAATTTATTTATTCTTGTTCAATTTATATTGTGCTGCCCTGGAAATAATGCAGCAGTTGAAAGAGTTTTTTCCATTGCTAATGATTTTTGGACAAGTGAGAAATCGAGATTGAATGTTGATCCTCTAGCTGCGGCACATGCCCTAAAATTCAATATGAAGAATATTTCTTGTTCATGTATTTCCAATATATTGTTACAAGATGATACATTGACAAAAAATATTTATTCAATGGAAAAATATTTTTTCTTACAATTATTATTAAAAATTAATAGGCATGTAAGCATAATTACAATATAAAATATTACAAATGTTTTCATTATACATTTATCATATTATAGTGTATCATCATTGCAATAAATAAAATGTTTCTTTTATTTACAATATAGTTTTCTTCAATTTATTTTTGTCCTTTTCATTGTAAAAAAGTTGGTCACCTTATTTAAAAGCTTGATTTTAGGATACAAATAATATCTCAGCACTGACTTTGTATACCCTGAGAATTACTGGGATTCAGGACGCCTATAATTCAAAATGATTGACAGATTAGAACGCTGTGTTTTTTCAAAGGAACAAAATTCAATAGGAACATGTACAAAAGTATAACCTTCGGGACCAAAATGCCATCAAAAAGTGAATGGATCTAGGATGTCAGCACTTCCTACAGTCAGCTCTGCTCCCTGAGTAGTTCCTGTCCCTTGTGCTATGATGAGATCCAGCTTTCATATTTAAATAACATGGAGAAATAAATAAAGGTTAAAAGAGGAACAAGATAACTAAAATCACGAAAAGCTGCTCCTCTGAGAAAAATCTGCAAGACAGGAAAAGTCTGTAAAACTCTTCAAGTTTGAAAAGGCTCACATTTTACTTGCTTACCATTTTCAATTACATGAAGTGTTTTCCTGAGGCCACTGAAGAACTAACAAGGGAAATGGATTTAAGTGAAGCACTAGTTCGGTTGCACAAGTGGAAGAGACTCTTGCCGTCAAGGTTGATTAAGGTTTGGAAGATTATCAAGAGATGCTATGGGATCTGCATCCCTGGAGAATTATGTAAATATAATAAAAAGCCTGTATGGTTGTTGTGCTTTGACCTGCCAGAGGCTGGGGGCAAACTCAGAGGAGCCAGGCAAGGACCATCCTGGGGACTTCACTCTAATGATGTTTCACTCCACAGTAATAGTTTTGAAATAATGCTTGGTATTGATTTATATTTTTTTCTATAACGAATGGCAGCTTTAAATTTGCTTTACTTAGAATTCACTGTATTAGTGTACTGCAGTGTGACTGTAATTAGCAATACTGCATTGTATACTTGAAATTTGGTAAGATGGTAGATCTTCAGTGTTCAAAAAAAGAAAAAGAAAAAATAATAACTGTGAGGAGATAGATATATTAATTAGCTTGATTGTGGTGATTATTTTACAATGTATATGCATATCAAAACATAAAGTTGTCTATTTTAAATATAATTTGTATTTGTGAATTATGTCACTAGAGCTCAAAAAAATCACTGTAATGATTCTTCTTTTCATTGGATTTGTCTCATGATAAATGATTGCATATTGCTTTGGTGACAGTTTATAACACTTTTTAATTTAGTTTTTGTACTTTATAATTATTATAAGATAATTATAATGTATTCTGCCATTTTTCTCTTTAATGTAGTCACATTATCTTTAAGAGGAATTTTTATATTTAAATCACAGTATTAGTGGACATTTTCTATTGGTGAGAGGGTCCCTACTTACATATAAGTCTGTTTAATATTCTTTGCTATTTTATCCTCCCAAGTCACAGTTTCATCACCCAGGGCCAGTAAGAATGAAATGAGGTAAAAACTTCACCTTTGTGAATGATTGCTCTTTCATCTGAAAGTCAATATAGCAAAGTCCTCTTTTGCATTTCCCATTGTAGTCTCTATTTTTGGTTTCTTAATCTTATTTCATGGCTCATTTTTTTTTCTTTGCAGAGCAAAACTTGCTTCCTGTTGTGATGCTGTCCAAAACTTCATTGTTTCTCAGAATAACACTCCAGTTGGAACTAACATGAGTTATGAGGTGGAAAGTAAAAACACAATACTAATTAGAAGGAACATTTTTAATATGTTTCCAGTGGTGAGTAGAGATGTGTTATGGTTTGTTTGTGTCATCATTCCAGGTGAATTTTCTGTCACTTCAAGTTATAATGTATAATAATGGAGTTAATTAATTAAAAGATCATACTCTGCTATAAGTTATTTATAGCAGTCCATTTTAAAAGGCAATTTTGAATGCATGGTGGCTCTATGGGGCATCATATTTATATCTGAAATAATAAGCTCTCCTACTTCTTGACTTTTCATGACTCATCCCTGAATGAGATGAGGTACTTGGGTTTTCTGCATAGCAATTTCTGGGGCTTGGGAAGATGACCATTTTTCATCTGGAATAAGCTTCTAACAAATGTCAGTTTGGGTGACTGAGTCAATTCCTTCACAAAGAACTGTGGGTTTATGTGGTTAATTTTTGGAAGGAAGATATGTAAGAATTTTTGGTCAAAGGACATAACCCCCATAGAGGAATTTTTGCCTGTGTGTTTACTGATGTATCCCAACCTCCTAGAACACTCCCTAGTACACATGTGCTTTCATCATTTATTTGTTAAAATTAATGTGTTTTACAGTATCATTAAAACTAATAAGTAATACAGTATCATTACAAGAAGAAACCTGTCCCTTAATATAAACCCAAAGTTGGGGGAAATTTTTATCATGAAGAACATCCCATTGCTTAGAAACATACACTCTCAAGAATCATTTGTAATTGATTTGATTAAAAACAATTAGGCCAAGTCAATGTGGTTAAAATGGGATCACTTTATATATGCAGTTTACCAACTGTGGACTATTAAATTCTTACAATTAATTTTTTCTGAAGCTTTGATTTTTTACAACTAATTTATTGTTGGTCATGTAAGTTGCTCCAATTTTTTTTAAATATTAAAACTCAAAGGAAGAATGATTTTCTGGAAGTGAATGAAAATAAATAGAAAACAATAGAAAAACACTGCACATTTGCTGGAAGAAAAGGAAGAAAAAAAGATATAACTCATAAAACATTCTAAAATACTGCCATGATGTATCAAAATACCAATAATTGGAAAGATAATAACTACAGAATATTAATATTCCCCATCAAGGAGGCCATGGCAAGTTCCAGAGTGAGCAATCCTTTTGCCTATGGCTGATTTTGCTAGTGCTTTTCTTGCTGTAGACTGACTAGAACAGAGGAGCATCAGGTAGTTTTTGCTTGTAATTGGCACTTTGAAATGAGTAACTTAACAGAGGCTGGATAATTCTGTTTGCAATTAGCAACATTCATTTCCCAAATTTATACTGATTTTTTTAAATGGGGGTAAGAGGGCAGGGATTCTGTAGTCCTTCCCTGGTGATTCTGAAGTCAATCCAGTAATAGTTTGCAAAGCTGGGTAATGTTTCTGTGTTGTTTAATGTTCTGGGCTCCATGGATGTGGCCCTGGGGAGCTGACCTCTTGCCCCATTGCTTCTTGCACGCCCTCCCTGCTCAACCCTGCTCTGCCACACTCAGCTCAGAACTGCTGGGCAACACAGAGAGAGATCCAATAGATGCTTTTAATTAAATGTGGTGAACTCACTTTCTTCAAAAACTTTGCTAATTTGCAAAGGAAGACAACAAAGTTGGTTTTCAACCAGAACGAGCAATGTGCAGACCCTGGGTTTGCGTAAATTTGCATTTTCTTAGGATGTTTGTTTTAAGGAAGGTTGACGTTTGTAAACTATTTAAACTTTTTCTGAACATTGAGATTCCAAAGCATATGGATGTTTTCCCTCAGTTGACCAAAAAGCCAGAGAAAATCGTACATTATTTTGACTACTTCATTAGAGATAAGCTTCCCTCAGTAATATTCTCTATTGTGCCATCAAGAGCCTATTTGCATTCTACCATGACTACAAAATTCAGAATTTATTGTGGTACTGGCTAGTAAATACTGTCTGAAGATTTCTTGAGCTAGAAGTTTAGTGACTTGAAATTCCCTGAGGTATTTGGGAGCTATTCGTTTAAGAGCCAGGCAATCTGCTAGGCATTGCGATATGAAGAGAAATAAGGCATGTACTTAAGCTAACGTTGTATGCATTGAGTGTGAGGAGCTGTGTAATGTGTAGGGGTTAAAGCATGGTCTCTTGTGCAGCTTGCTTGGGTTTGAATCCCAACCCTGCCACTTTCTAACCTGAACTCATGCCTCCAGTTTCCCATCTGGAAAATGCTTGCAAAGCTATTGTGTAGATGAAATGTCTCAGTAAGTTATGTACTTGGTTGCCTTGCATAATAAGCATTGTATGACTTAATTTTTAAAGACAAACCTAAAAGTGCTGAAATAGAGTTATCTTTGCTTGTTAGACATCTCCCAGATGCACTATCAAGAGCAGAGGGCAGTGCGAGTGATTCTGGGATCTGCTGGGCTGCCCAGAACCACACCAGGCCTGGGGTATAGTGCTGGTAAACAGCTTTAGGGAGCTGGGTGCCTTGACTTGGAGCATTTGCTGATTTTAGGGATGTAAATACTCCCGTTGTGCCGATTTTAATTTACCAATGGTGTAACAACCCACTAGCAAAATTCCTGAATATTTCCCAGTTGGTTCTCAACAGGCTCCTCACAAAGCAGGCTTCAGCGCTACGGTGGGGTTTGCACCAGGGTGGAACGCTGAGCCAGGAAGCACTTAGTTAAAAGTCACTGGATACATTGCACTGTTAGGTCTGCAGTGAAAGGTGAGGAACAGTTCAAAGTAATGAACACGCTCTCTGCCATGAGGACTTACATTTGAATTCTAGAAAGAAAATAAAAGGGGGAATCAGGACCCTGTCTCTGTCGAATATGAGCTGGCACCCTTGCTGCTGGTCAAGGTCGTGTCATTCCTTCAGGGCAACTGACCAGTGAAGGCAAAGTGTAGTGTTCAACTAAAAAGTGATGTTTCAGACTGGGGAAGATTTGGTGCAAGTGGGAATCATTTGAGGTAGGTGATTTGGGTCCTGGGGAACAATTTAAAAGATTCAGGCCTGGGAAATTAATTTAAAATGTGTCACCACAGAGTGAGTAGGTCTCCCTGAAATACCGTGGCCGGTCATTTGCAGAGATGGCAGGCATAAATCTCCTATCATCACTGAGCCTGAAGGTCTATTTAAGAAGCACAGGAAATTTTGATAAATTAGCTATTAATTTTATTTCCCAGAATAGAGGCTTTAATGCTATTTTCCAATTGCTTTTTTTCTCTATTTTTTGCTGAAAATGTTTCTGTTGGTTAGACTCAATGTGGGATTTTGCATTTGCATTTAATCATGTGATATAAACTGCATTATATTACACTTTATACACAAATATATTTTGTAGTATTACATTACATTGTATGTGATATATTGTATATTTCTGTCACCAGCAATGACAGGTTTAGGGGATTTTTTATTATAAGCCATAAGTTGATCAACATGCTATGGTATCACTACTTCTCTTTTTCTTGTTCTTTTTCTTTCCTTAGCATGAGTAAAAATTAAGCTACTTGAATTGAACTGGTGATGTTTATGGCTCTAAGACTGAAGAGATTTCATGGTAGTTTTTCACTCTCTCCTGCTAGTCGCAGCCTTTTGTGGCGTACCCTTATAGGCAGTGCGCAGTGGTCGGAAATGGAGGGATCCTGAACGAGTCCCTCTGCGGGGCCGAAATAGATAAATCTGACTTCGTTTTCAGGTAAGACCTGTCCCGCTGGTGATCTTTGAACTAAAGATCAGCTGGATATTTTTCAGGGTTGGTGTGAAGATACTTTGTAAATTTTGACCTTTGAGCTGTGTGTTTAAGTCTACATATTATTTTGGTAGGCTTTTTCATGTACTTCTCGGAAGCCTTGGGTGAAATAATGGTGAAGAGGGTCTGCACTGCAGGACTTGTCAGAGCCTTCAGTGGGTTAAGGATATTATGGCTCTCCGAGATGCCTCTACGAAGCGGCATTTCCCAGGTTCACCTGACCTTGAAAACCATTATTTTAAAAAGATCATTTCAAGGAAGTTTTGTTCTCAGGTAAACTTGGGAAGCTGCTGAACTAGGCACTGCATAGCCAGGCAACATCATTGTTTATTTAGTTTCCTGGCTTGAACTAATAAGAAAATTTGCAGCTTCTAAATTATGGTCTTTTTAAATGTTTCTATCTCAATACCAGCTAGCTTGCAAAAATAGAAACAGAAGTGGTTTCCATGTGTACTCATAAGCCATGTTTCAGGGCATCTCCACTTTCAGAATGTGGAGGAAAAGTGATTCATCCCTGGGAGGATGCATTTCAATAGAAATGCACCTTTTTAAAAAGTAAATTGAAATCTGTTTCTTCCTATTTCAGGAACACTGATTTTATACATCAGAGGAGATCCTTGATCCTGATCAATTCAGTGCTGCCCAGTTTAGCAAATACAAAAAATTTTGTATCAGTAGTTCCCTCTCACTTTAATTTCATTTAAAATTTTTATGCTGAAGGTAATGACAGAACATTTGACCCAACAGTCCAACAATTATTGGATGTGTTCCTCGTGATGAATGTTAAAATGGCCAACACCTGAACGATGTACCCTTTTGGTTAAAGTACTCAGTACTAAAAAGCCATTATAAAGATTTAACAATTCTTCTTGTAATAGACTTTTTATAAACTTTATATATTTTCAAAACATCTGTGGTAGCATGCCTAAACATCCATTTTACTTCATGCAGATATAGGAAATAAATTTAATTAAAAAAAAAAAAACCTCAGCAGCTACTTAATTTATAACTTTAAATTAAATGAATATATTCCTAGGTTCTACATTTGCTGATGTAGGGTATGTTTCTGCATACAGAGTTCCCTTTGAAGTTTGCCTTTCAAAGTAAGAGCAAAAATGGGAGTTAGACGTGATTGGTGTCATTAAAATTTATTTAATTTTTAAGCCTGTACTTATTTTGGCTATACATGTTCATATTTTATAAAACAGTCTGGAAAGTGCTTATTATTACTATTTTCTTTTTCACTTAAGAAGATTGGGAGCTATCAGTTAAGAGTGTAATGAACAAAGAAATACCCAATATTTTTTTTGAGAAGTCTCCTTTGATACTACTGTACATGGGAATAATCTTTTATTCTTCAATAGAATATGGGACTGTTCTAGAAGATCGATTTGTTACAGGAAGCCCACTAATGAGGTCATTTCTGGTCTATTATCTATGATTAGTATTTTTCCCAAAGTGTTATATTTAATTATTTTTGGATATACTTTTTTAAAAAAATCAAGGTTGGAAGTACATCTCTTATTTGTTTATGTGATTAATGAAGCATAAAATAGAATATTTCCACTTCATTTATTCTTTTTTTTTCTTTTTTTTTTTTTTGTATTCTTCTGAAGTTGGAAACAGGGAGGCAGTCAGACAGACTCCCGCATGCGCCTGACTGGGATCCACCCAACACGCTCACCAGAGTCGATGCTCTGCCCATCTGGGGTGTTGCTCTGTTGCAACCAGAGCCATTCTAGTGCCTGAGGCAGAGGCCACAGAGCCATCCTCAGCACCCAGGCCAACTTTGCTCCAATGGAGCCTTGGCTGCGGGAGGGGAAGAGAGAGACAGAGAGGAAGAAGAGGAGGAGGGGTGGAGAAGCAGATGGGCACTTCTCCTGTGTGCCCTGGCCGTAAATCAAACCCAGGACTCCTGCACGCCAGGTCAATGCTCTACCACTGAGCTAACCGGCCAGGGCCTCCACTTCATTTATTCTTAAGAACACTTGAACTTTAAGCAACTTTTCTTAAGGAAATACACAGAGATGCTTCCTATTGTTTTAAACAATTGGTCTACTTGAAATTCTGTAAACAATATTTAGCAAGTCATAACCAACTTTCCCTTTTTTGTGTGTGTGTGACAAAAATATAATTACTCAAAATTACAATTTTTAACTTGTTTCCCAACTTAAAAACAAATTAGTATTCAAAAGAGGATGAAAACATCAATGTGAAAACATCATTATAAGAACATTAGGGTTTTATTTATTAATATCATAATTTAGTGGGAAAACTGTCCATATGGGAATCAGGAGATTTTGGGTTTTTTTTCATATATAATGTTTGCTTTCAGTAGACTCTATAGCTTTGTCATAATTCCTCAATGTTTTAAAATCTGTAAATTGATGATCATACCACTGTGAGAATATATAAATATTGATATATATGTGTCAATGTAGATATAAGAATGAACTTTTCAAAAGCTAGGCAAAGTATAATTGTCATTTCTAGTTTTGTTGTTTATAAAGATTGTATGTTGAAATCATTTCTCAAATTTGTATATTTTATGCAATGTTGAGCCAACTAAACAGTACTTATTAGTTTTAAATGGAAATCAGATTAATTTTGAGGAACTCTTAACAGCAATAATTTTCTCGAAGAAAATGACAATGACCACATTTATATGTATGTATTTGTGTGAATGTACTTTTTTCAAGTTGTATTTTGAAAATAGTTTTCTCCCAAATTTCAGGTGTAACCTCCCCCCAACAACAGGAAATATTAGTAAAGATGTTGGCAGTAAAACCAATCTTGTGACTGTAAATCCCAGTATCATAAGATTAAAGTAAGTACCTCCAACTTACATAACAGTTCAAGAATATTTGTTCATTGTTTAGTATGTTTTTTAGTTGGAGCACCAATCTTATTGCTGAGATTTGCTATACAGTTGAAGGGGCTTTTTGGGAAAATATGTAAGAATATATATATTTGTAATTTCTGAATTTCTATCAAGGCTGTGGCTCATAAGAGGTTATGATGAGTTGTACATCTAATTTTATAAGCTGAATTTTGCTCATCAAATGAAAACTATCTTTTTATCTTCTTTTACCATAGGGAAGTTACTTTTTTAAACTTTCTTTTAGAATTATAGTGTTACTCTTTTATCTTGGTAGAACTTTCTTGATAAAACTTAATCTATTTTGGAACTTCAGGGAGAAAATCTTAGGAGAACCAGGCAAGATTTGATTTTTATTTGGATAGTACATTACTAAAAAATAATTCCTGTGTTTCATTTTACACAGTGTAATTACTATGAAATGTTGGTTGGTTAATAAAAATACTTTAATAGTTTCACTGTATTATTTTAACCAAAAGTGACTAATGATAGTTATTAATAAAATATACCCCTCAAATATTTCTATTATCTGTTAAGAGAATATAAAATATTATATCTGCCTTCTAAAAGCTTACTTTCAAAATACACACAGTTGTATGATTATTATTTAAATCAAACATCTAGAGCTATCAGAATACATGGAGGAAATTTAAAATGTGTGTGTGTGTGTGTGCATGTATATATATTTTAGGTTTTCTAAAGGAAACTTTTATTTTATAATCACATATGTACAAAAGGTTCACAAATCACAAATGTACAGCTCAGTGGATTTTTTTAAATGTATAGAAGATATTTTAGGAGTGTGCTATATTTGGGAAAACATTTCATCATTATAAAGTTAGAATGTGTTTTAAGTATCAAAAAGCAACATTAGAAAAAAAATTATTGAGTTTAAAGATCAAAGAATATTAGAAATGTGTGTCCAGTATGGAAATGGCCTGGTAATAAAGTAGAAATGAAATTCTAGAAATAATTAGAAAGAGCGATGAAGGCCTAGCCCTTGATATTTATAAGATACTTACTAGGAGTTTTTTCTGAGTCTATATTTTGTCTTTTTTATGTTATATGCATAGTTCAATCCTTTTTGGCCAATGGTAAATTTAGCGTTGTGTTATCAAAATCACTACTTCAGTTATTACAGTTATATTTATGATTTTTTTAAAAAAAATTGGCAGATATGGGAACTTAAAGGAAAAGAAAGCAAAATTTCTGGAGGACATTGCAACCTATGGAGACACATTCCTTCTTCTACCAGCATTTTCCTACAGGGCCAACACTGGTGCCTCTTTTAAAGTGTACAACACACTGAAAGAGTCTAATGTGAGACAAAAGGTTATATATTTCCATCCGAAGTACCTGAAGAATCTAGCCCTCTTCTGGAGAACTAAAGGTGTGATGGCGTATCGCCTGTCCACTGGCTTGATGATTGCAAGTGTGGCTCTGGAACTGTGTGAGAACGTGAAACTCTATGGATTTTGGCCCTTCTCTAAAACTGCACAGGACACACCTATCAGCCATCACTACTATGACAACAAATTACCTAAACGTGGTTTCCATGAGATGCCCAAAGAATACAGTGAAATTCTCCAACTTCACATGAAAGGAATCCTCAAATTACAATTTAGCAAATGTGAAACAACCTAAGCAAAGTGACTTACAATGTCAATAGTTTTTATGTAATGCTGTAGGTGAGTAATGATGTCTCCAAACACAAAAATTGGTGGTTGTGGGTTATAGTAAAAGGAGCCCTGAATAATAATATCCTTCTCATCTTTTCTCCTAACTTAAAGAGTGCATATAAGAAAAGTATGGACTTAAACAAGAAACCCTTGATTATTCAGAAATGAAATCCTTCTCTTTGTATGGTAATGTGCCTGTTTCTGATTCTATTCACTCACGTCATTTGTTGTGATGACTTGCGTTGATTGGATTTTATCTACATTCTAAAATGCAGAAAAAAAGAACCTGTAATACTTTTTCTCCTTTATCTACATTTTAAAATCACTTTTATATTAATTCCTGCCTCACTCTTAAGCCTTTCCTCTCCCACTGACAGATTCTACTTCAAGGATATGGATGGTTACAATATACGGTTTCTTTTACCTATTGATTTGTCTCTGGGCTCACTTGTTCAGTTTAATTTTTATTATTTTGCCAACCCTGTAACAAGCTCTGTGAGAGGGATACAAAGATGACTAAGTCCTACAGGGGAAAATGGATGTGTGTGTCATCAGCTATGATGTGGTATGATAAATGTTATTACAACAGTTATGAATAAAGTACCGTGAGGAATGGAGGCAGGGATAATTCAGGCTACTTCAGTGGAATCTTGTTCAGAGAAGAGGTGATTTTTTTTAATTAAACTGAGATGAGTAAGGTTTTGTCAAATGAAGGTAATTCTGAGTAGAGGGAATAGGAGAGGGGAGTTGTCCCTTTGATTCTGATTCATCAAAACTAGCACATTCAAAGGTAGGTCATGGTCTTTGCCCAAAAAACTGCCACATGAGGGTAGGACACAGAGAGTAGGGGTGGGTCTGGGACCCACAACTATGAGTTGGGAATAAAACCAACCTAACAAACTTCATAGAAGAGTGTAAGGATTAAAACACAAACACTTAATTTTCATAAGAAAAGGTATGCATTCACATGAGAAATAAGACTAATCAATTACACATCAATCTGAAATGAAGCTTGAGTAGATAATGAATATTAACATTTTCACACCACTCCCTTACATTATGATGATAGCTGTTGATATAGATCATTCCTGGGGATTGCAGGACTGGGCGAAAAGGTGAATGGATTAAGAAAAAAATTAGAAGGGAAAATGGTGACAGAGTAAGCGGATGTTACAACTCCCTCCTCCCAGAACCAAAGTGGATAACAACTTAACTTAGGAACAATCATTTTGAAAAACCAACTTTGGAATAAACCAGGGGTCGGGAACCTTTTTGGCTGAGAGAGCCATGAATGCCACATATTTTAAAATGTAATTTCGTGAAAGCCATACAAAGTGACCTGTGTATGTTACGCATTACCCAATAAAAATTTGGCGTTGTCCTGGAGGACAGCTGTGATTGGCTCCAGCCACCTGCAACCATGAACATGAGCGGTAGGAAATGAATGGATTGTAATACATGAGAATGTTTTATATTTTTAATGTTATTATTTTTTAATTAAAGATTTGTCTGCAAGCCAGATGCAGCCATCAAAAGAGCCACATCTGGCTTGCAGGCCATAGGTTCCTGACCCCTGGACTAAACTAAGAGGAATCTATAACCAAGCATCACCGAATGAACCACACTGAGCTGGTAGGAAAGGTGGAGCTGCAGAAAGGGCTGCCCTGCTCCCAGGAGTGAGTGGCGGCCTGGAGGATCTCTCACAACAGGATGGGTTTCCAGGAGAGTTGTAGACCCCCAGCCCTAGGACCAGAACTCCAGCCTGGAGTCCCAGAGACTAGAGGAGGTATATGGACAGTAGTTAGCTGAAAGAAGAGCCAGTTTACTGTTTGTGAGAGAGAGACAGAATTCTCAGACCCAGGCTCCATCTTAAAGGGATTGCACAGAAAACCTCATTCATAGCCACTTACCTGGGGCTCCGGGAGCGAGGCGTGCTGAAAGGATTGGAGTTTTGAGAGAAGAGTGTAGTCTCAGGGATACAAGGAGAGACTGTGGAGGACAGTCACCCTGACCCCTGTACTGGGTCACTCCCCAAACCTAAAGTGCCCATTGGGAAGCAATTACCCCAACCACCAGAAGCTCTCCTTCAGTCAGTGCAGAGAGACACTTAGAAGCAGGGGACAAATCAGGGACACAGGATTTGATTGCCAAGGGCTGGGCTACACGGCCCCATCAACCTGCTGAGTACCCTCCGAAGTGCAGGAGGGCCAGGCTGCGGCAGTGGACAAAGCACGTGGCTGGCGTGGTGGTCAGGGGCAGAGCTCAAAGAGGCAGCCCATGAGGTGGCAGGGAGCAGAGCATGAAGAGGTGTTCCATGTGCCCGCCAGGGCAGAACCCTGCAGGGCAAGGCATCCCTTGCACTGGCATGACGTGGACCCCAGTGGGGTGAGGCATCATGAGCCCATGGAGGCAGAGCCCAGAGTGTCATCCCACATGACTGTGGAAGGCAGAGCCGGGCAGCCTGCATTGTGAAGAAGAGGAGTAGAGCCCAAAGAGGCAAACAACATGCTCACAGGGGTTGAGCCTGGAGAGGCAAGGAGTTCCCTGCACCCACAAAGCAGCCCAAGCTGCGGCGCATGAGCCCACGTTGGTGCCCGAGTGCCTGAGGAGGGGGAGGCAGAGGGGGGCTGGCAGAAAGATCTCACATCAGAAATAGAGAGGCTACACACACTGGCCAAGAGTAAATAAAAGCCAACCTAGAAGTGCAGCTGATAGTTACAACAGCATCAGGGCCCAGCAGAGGCAGCCACAAGTTCTGGATTGCCTGTAGCTCCAAAATGGTTGCAAAGGGCCAGTCAAAAGCAGTGACCCCCACTGGTCTGCACCAGGCTCCGGCCAGGGAGGTTCTGGGCTGGTACAGCCCATGGCCAGATATGGAGAGCATCAGCTCAGGACCTAACAACCATAGTTATAGTGGTATCTAGTCTATACAGAGGCAAAATGGGAAGACAGAGAAGTGCAATGCAAATGAATCAACAAAAGAAATCCCCAGAAAAAAGAACTGAATAAAATGGAAACAAACAAGATATCAGATGCAGAGTTTAGAATAATGATTGTTAAGATGTTCAAGGATCTTAGAGAAACAATAGATGAAACAAAATGAGCACTTAA
This sequence comes from Saccopteryx bilineata, assembly GCF_036850765.1. Classification (NCBI taxonomy): domain Eukaryota; kingdom Metazoa; phylum Chordata; class Mammalia; order Chiroptera; family Emballonuridae; genus Saccopteryx; species Saccopteryx bilineata. The sequence continues at coordinate 156,419,115 of NC_089494.1, forward strand.
ACAAAGAGCTAGCTGGCATTAAAAAGGACATTGAAATCATAAAAAAGAATCTGACAAATGACAAACACAATATCAGAAATGAAGAATACACCAGAATGAATTAAAAGCAGGCTGGATAAAGCAGAGGTTTATATCAGTGATTTAGATGACAAGCAAAAGCACAAAAGCAGAAGAGCAAAAAGAAAAGAGGATCAAAAACTCTGATGAAACTCTAAGAGAGCTCTGTGACAACATGAAGAAAAACATCTGCATAATAGAGGTTCCTGAAGGAGAAGAGAAAGAACAAGGGATAGAGAACCTGATTGAGGAAATCATAGCTGAAAACTTCCCTAAATTGATGAAGGAAAAAAAATCATACAAAGAAGCATAGAGAATCCCATTAAAAAGGAACCCAAAGAGATCTATACCAAGACACATTATAATTAAAATACCAAAGCTAAAAGATAAAGAAAGATACTAAAAGCTACAAGAGAAAAGGAGTCAATCTCCTACAAAGGAGCCCCCATAAGGATGACATCAAACTTCTAAACATAAACACTTGAGGCTAGAAAGAAATGGCAATAAATATTCAAAGTAATACAGAATAAGAACCTACAACCAAGACTTTTTTATCCAGCAAGGCTATCATTTAAAATTGAAGGAGAAATAAAAAGCTTCCCAGACAAAAAACCTCAAGGAATTCATTACAACCAAACCAATGCTACAAGAAATGTTAAGGGACCTGTTGTAAACAGAACAAAGGGGGAAAAAAAATCTAGTAAAAGAGAAATGTAGATTTAAAGAATAAAATGGCAATAAACAACTACATATCAATAATAACCTTAAATGTAAATGAATTAAATGCTTCAGTCAAAGGACATAGGGTAGCTGTGTGGATAAGAAAACAGGACCAGTATATATGTTGTGTATAAGAGAGCCACCTCAAAACAAAAGGTACACATAGACTGAAAGTAAAGGGATGGAAAAAGATAGTCCATGCAAATGGAAATGAAAAAAAAGCTGGGTAGCAATACTTATATCTGACAAAATAGACATTAAAACAAAGGTTATAGTAAGGTATAAAGAAGATCACTACATAACGATAAAGGGAGCAATCCAACAGGAATATATAACCATTATAAATATCTATGTGTCTAATTTAGGAGCATCTAAATATATATAAAGCAGATTTTGATGGACATAAAGGGCGAGATCAACAGCAATACTATACTAGTAGGGGATTTCAATAACGCTCTAATAGCACTGACTAGATCCTCAAGAAAGAAAATTAACAAAGAAACATCAGACTTAAAGGACACACTAGATCAACTCGATTTAATAGATATCTTCAGAACCTTTCACCCTAAAACAGCAGAATATACATTCTTTTCAAGTGCTCATGGTACATTCTCTAAGATAGACCACATGTTAGGACACAAAACAAGTCTCAATAAATTTAAGAAGATTGAAATCATATCAAGCATCTTCTCTGACCACAATGGCATGAAACTAGAAATCAACTACAATAGAAGAACTGAAAAACATTTAAACACTTGGAAACTAAATAGCATGTTATTACATAACGAATGGGTTAACAATGTTATCAAGAAAAAAAATCAATTTCCTTGAAACAAATGAAAATGAATATGCAACAACTCAAAATTTATGGGACACAGCAAAAGCAGTCCTGAGAGGGAAGGTCATAGCATTGCAGGCATTCCTTAAGAAGCGAGAAAAAGCTCAAATATACAACTTAACTGCACATCTAAAGAACTAGAAAAAGAACAGCAAGTAAAGCCCAGAGGAAGTAGAAGGAAGGAAATAATAAAGATTAAAGCAGAAATAAATGACATAGAGGCTAAAAAAAACAATAAAGAAGATTAATGAAACCAAGAGCTGGTTTTTTGTAAAGGTAAAGAAGATTGATGAACCTTTAACTAGACTCATCAACAAAATGAGAGGACTCAAATAAATAAAATTAGAAATGAGTGGAGAAGTAAAAACTGACAAAGCAGAAATAAAAAGGATTGTAAGAAAATACTATGAAGAACTGTATGCCAAAAATTAAACAACCTAGGTGAAATGGACAAATTTCTTGAAACATGTAATCTTTCAAAAATTAATCTGGAAGAATCAGAAAACCTAAACAGACCAATTACAACAAATGAGATCAAAACAGTTACCAAAAAACTCCCAACAAACAAAAGCCCTGGGCCATATGGCATCACAGGCAAATTCTACCAAACATTCAAAGAAGAACTAATTGCTATCCATCTCAAGCTATTTCAAAAATTCTAGAGGAGGGAAATCTTCCAAGCTCCTTTTATGAGGTGACCATAATACTGATTCTAAAACCAGGCAAAGACAATACAAAGAAAGAAAACTATAAGGCAATTTCCCTGATGAATTTAGATGCTAAAATTCTGAACAAAATATTTCCAAACTGGATCCAGCAATACATGAAAAAAACATACATCATGATCTAGTGAGATTTATTCTAAGGAGGCAAGGCTGGTACAATATTTGCAAATCAATCCATGTGATTCATCATATAAACAGAAGGAAGGATAAAAATCACATGATAATATCAATAGAAGCAGAAAAAGCATTCATTAAAATCCAGTACCCATTTATGATCAAAACTCTCAGCAAAGTGGGCAAACAGGGAACATACCTCAACATGATAAAGGCCATCTATGACAAACCCACAGCCAACATCATACTCAATGGGCAAAATTTAAAAGCAATTCCCCTAAGATCAGGAACAAGGCGGGGTGCCCCCTTTCACCACTCTTATTCAACATAGTTCTGGAAGTCCTAGCCACAGCAATAAGACAAGAGGAAGAAATAAAAGGTATCCAAATTGGAAAAGAAGAAGTAAATGTATCATTATTTGCTGATGTTATGATACTGTACATAGAAAACCTGGAAGTCTCAGTCAATAAACTACTGGACCTGCTAAATGAATTCAGCAAGATGGAAGGATATAAAATTAATATTCAGAAATCAGAGGCATTTTTATACACCAACAATGAACTGTCTGAAAGAGAAATTAAGAAAACAATCCCCTTTACTATTGCAACAACAAAAAAAATGAAGTACCAAGGAGTAAATTTAACCAAGGAGGTTAAAGACTTGTACTCAGAATATTATAAAACATTGATAAAAGAAATCAAGGAAGATACAGACAAGTGGCAGCATATACCATGTTCATGATAGGAAGAATAAACATCATTAAAATGTCTATATTACCCAAAGTAATTTATAAATTCAATGCAATTCCTATTAAAATACCAATGACATACTTCAAAGATATAGAACAAATATTCCAAAAATTTATATGGAACCAAAAAAGAACACGAATAGCCTTAGCAATGTTGAAAAAGAATAATAAAGTGGGTGGTATCACACTTCCTGATATCAAGTTATACTACAGGGCCATTGTACTTCAAATAGTTTGGTGCTAGCATAAGAACAGGCATATAAATCAATGGAACAGAAAGAGAACCCAGAAATAAACCCACACCTTTATGGACAATTGATATTTGACAAAGGAGGTAAAAACATACAATGGAATAAAGACAATCTCTTTAACAAATGGTGTTGGTAAAATTGGACAGCTACCTGCAAAAAAATGAAACTGGACCACCAACTTACACCATTCACAAAAAGAAATTCAAAATAGATGAAAGACTTAAATGTAAGTTAGGAAACCATAAGCATCTTAGAAGAAAACATAGGCAGTAAGTTCTTCAACATCCTTCGCAGCAATATATTTGCTGATTTATCTCCACAGGGAAGTAAAATAAAGGACAGGCTGAACAAATGGACTATATCAAACTAAAAAGCTTCTGCACAGCTAAAGACAATATGAACAAAATAAAAAGACAAACCACACGATGGGAGAACATATTCACCAATACATCTGATAAGGGGTTAATAACCAAAATTTATAAAGAACTTGTAAAACTCAACACCAGGAAGATAAACAATCCAATCAAAAAATGGGCAAAAGAAATGAATAGACACTTCTCCAAAAGGACATACAGATAGCCAATAGGCAGATAAAAAAATGTTCAACATCACTAGTCATTAGAGAAATGCAAATTAAAACCACAATGAGATATCACCTCACACCAGTCAGAATGGCGTTCATTAACAAAACAACACATGATAAGTGCTAGTGAGGATGTGGAGAAAAGGGAACCCTCCTGCACTGCTGGTGGGAATGCAGACTGGTGCAGCCTCTGTGGAAAACAGTATGGAGATTCCTCAAAAAATTAAAAATGGAACTGCCTTTTTACCCAGCCATCCCACTTTTAGGAATATATCCCAAGAACACCACATCACTGATTCAAAAGAAGAAATGCGCCCCTATGTTTATGGCAGCGTTGCTCACAATAGTCAAGATCTGGAAACAGCCCAAGTGTCCGTCAGTGGATGAGTTGATTAAAAAGCTATGTGGTTCATATACACAATAGAATACTATGGGGCCATGAAAAAGAAAGAATTCTTATCTTTTGCGACAACATGAGTGGACCTGGAAACTATTATGTTAAGTGAAATAAGCCAGGCAGAGAAAGAAAAATATCATATGACCTCACTCATTTGAGGAATTCAAGGAACAATGTGAACTGAGGAGCGGAATAGAGACAGAGGAGGGATCAAAGGGACCAAAGGGAAAGCAGACAGAGGGAAAGGGGATGATAGGATGGGATCAGAGAAGGCAAAGAGATTGGTGAAATTATATACACATAACACAGCGTTATAGAGAGCAGGACAGCAAATCCTGGAGGGAAGGAGGGTGGTGGGTGTTGAGGGAAGGGGGACAAGGGGTATATTGAGCGGAACATGGGGGACAGGGATGCATTCGGGAGGATACTAGAATCTATGTAAACACAAATTTAAATCAATTAAAAAGAAAAAAAATATATATATGGGTTATTCTTGCATCTATTGAACAAGTTATTTAACTTAGATAATTATGTGCTTACTTTCCTGCCTGTCTTCGTTCCATTGTAAGGTGAGTGGAAAGTGCAGTGGGATAGACTGATAGCAGGCTGAGTTAATGACAACTCTAGTTCTAAATTCTTACCTGAGCAAGATTATTGTTTTACTAACTGCTCCCTTGTAAGACACATCTTGAATTTATTTGACATTTGTGATGCTGTTCTCAGTCCACATTTTTATCTGTTATTCTGTAGAAAATGAAACCTATAAACTCCATAAATTGATTAAAAGTTTATATGTAAATATTTTCCAGAAGGAATATGCTTTTAGTTACATGAAGTCTTGATTCATCTATCTTTCTTTTTTTGTGATGATGAATAAGTGGCTGGTTTTTACTGCTTCTTATGCATTTAATTAGCTTTTAAAAATCTGCTAGCAGTATTGGTAATGTTTCTATCATGTTATTAGTGCTGGGTTATTAAAAATAGATCATAGCATTCTGATATTTTACAGTTAGTAAAATGTTGCTCTCAAATGGTAAGAATTTAAACTTCTTTTTGATGGTATTGGAAATATATAATTGATGAGTAAAAGTAATAGAATATGCTGAAATAAGACATTAAATTACAATGAAGACTTCATTAGTTTCTTTTAGTAAAAATTACATAGGATTAGGACATTTAGAGTTTAGTAAAGTTTTTCTCATATTACTTTCTATTTGAACTTTGGAAATTTTCTCTAGAATATCAAAACAAAATCTTTAATGTCACTGATCAGGATTTCAAAAATATTCAAAGTGGTATGAGACTAAGGAACAATGTCCTAATGATACGCATGCGCCAGTCAAAGTTCAGTAAAAAACAAATTTTTAAGTTGTGGGGAAAGTTGTAGACCTATCCACATGAACACAACTGCAGTTGGTTTCTTGTTTAACATTTATATTAATATTTGTATTGCCATCCTAAAAGCATGTTGAAGTTATACCACAATCCCAGTTAGATTCACGTTAGCCAAAAGGTTTTGGTCAAAAGAACATGTGCATTCTTTTTCTGTTTCTCAAGTGGGTCTGCAGCTGTTGTGAAATCGAAATGCCTAGTAGTAGTCTGACATGAATTGAAAGTCTCCTTCACTCTCTCTGGTGTATAGTCAGCGAGTTGTAAAGAAATAAAAGGAGTTGATAACCTCATTTACATCCTAACATTTCCTTCCCTGCAGATTCCTTCACATGTTCCACTGTCATGCACCAATAATGTCCTTCTGCTCGTAAAGAGAATTTTTAAAATTTCTTTAAAATAAAACAGAACATGAATTTTTATAACATAACAACATGTCAGCTCTGAGAATTGTAAATCATAAGTCACATTTCTTTTTGTTCAGTAATGGTGAATTATTATAAGTTTTTTTCATCAAGATCAAAACAAAAAGAAAAACTATGCACTCTGTCTTGCAGATCTATAGATGAACCACCACTAGGTCTAATGGTGACTTTCTCCTGTAATCTTTGTGTGTAATGATCATTGTTTAAATGCTGTTAGATGGGTTGGGTTTGATTTTCTGCTCCTTAACTTCAGGTAGATCCATGGGCATTGAAAAAAGAAAGTCTGAGTACTGCAGCTAGAGTGTACTAAGCCTTTAGTTCGGACTCTAGCTCCTAGCACAACATGCTGCCAGTTTCTAAGTGAAATACTGGCTTGCTTGATTCTATTTTCTACTTGTGCAGCATCTCTGGGTGATGTAACTGAAGAAAAAGATTCTAAAAGGATTGCCATTCAAATCCAAAGGTAAGGCAGAAATAGTCCTGAAGCATGTAGTCCATAGTGCTGCATGGTCCTTGGAAAGGACTCCATAAATAATTGCATAAATTTAAGTTTTACCTAATAGACTAGTCCTTGAAGTCTTTGGTATTTTCCCCTCCTAACAAAAGGCAAAGGCAGTTAGATTGTGACTTTCATGAAAGATTTCCTGCTGTGTGTAAATTTCAATGCACTAAATATGTGGGCTCTCAGCCAGGTAATCAGCCAAGGACATTTTTTGAGGACTTTCTATATATAGAATACTGAATTAAGCCATAAATCAGACCTGTTTGAGGCCATATTTTTTTTTCCTTGCTTACAAAAAATTTACCAGTTAAATACTATATCATGTCAAGTACCCAAAATCATCCAATGAATCCTCGGAAGCTTTAGGAAATTGGAAAATTTTGTGCATAACCAACTGGTATGTTCACATCCTAAGTAGCTACGGCAAAAGGATATCTACAACAAAACATTTTATTTATGTTATATGACATGAAAATACATTGTTATACTACTAAACACTAAAGGAATTACAGAAGTTTATATGAAATATATGGAGCATTTGACCTAATAAGACTGTTCCTTTATTCTTGATTTTTAAAAAAAAGTCATTTATAGTTGCTGGGTGAGTTCAAGATTTCCCATTTACATGTGGCGAAAAGTCACGGTTACCCTCCTGAAGATGTATGTGCAGGAAAATTTCTCTTGTCCATTGTATCTTATCTGAGTCATCACTCTTCCAAAAACATTCTGCTTTTAATCAAAAAATGTGAGTGATATATGATAAAGATGCATCACTCACATAATGGAAAAAAGACAAACGTTTTAGCAGGTGGTATGGGAACATTAGTTCATGGTATGCAGAAAAATTTCTACATTGCACAATAGAAAAAGTTGGACTCCAGATAGATAAAAAATGGAATCAAAGGTGAACTGTAAAGCTAATAGAAGTAAATGTTAGTGAGGGGATGTACTTAAATATATCCCAAAAATAATTTTAAAAAATTCAGTTAAGAAATTATATCTATGGCTATATTAAAATGAAGAATTTCTTCTCAATGAACAGCACCTTAAACAAGTGAATAGGCTGGTGACAGACTGGAATAGCTTTTAGCAATGTATAAAATTAATGACATTAATATAGAAACATTTCTAGGAACTGCAAATCATGAAGTAAAAGACAGAAATCTCAATAAAAAATTAACAAAGAATAGAATATAATTTACAAAGGGAAATGTTAAGCACTTAATAAGATAGTGATGCTCAAGCTGACGAGTATCTGAGAAATAGAAGTTAAAAGGAGTTACTATATTATATTAGCAAGAATTAGTAAGGTCATTAACTCCAAAAGCTGGTGGAAGTTTAAACTAGTTTAACCATTTGGAAAGTAGCCTGGAAATACTAAGTTAGTTGAATTAGTTATTTGTCTGTTCTATGCCCAGCAATCCTACCTTTTGGATACGTGCCCCAGAGAACTTGTAATTGTCTATAAGGACACTAATACTAAGGTATTTAGTTCATTATTGTTTGTGGTAGCTGGAAGTCAAGTGCAGAGGTGTCCATCTCTAAGGGAGTTAATGAGTTAGCTTTGATGAATACACAGTATAGGATACATGGCATCTGTTAGAAGCAACTTTCTGGGTGTACATAGAGCAGCTAGGATAGATCATTGAAATATAGCATAAAAGGGAAAATAAGAGCTATAGCCCAATGCCACTTAAATACATTAAAGTCTATATACATACATATGTTTACACATACATATCTATACATATTCAAGGACATACATTACACACTAGAAGAGTGGCCATTTAGGAGAGGGCAGTGGGAGTGGTTTTAAGGACACAAGGGGAAAAATGAATAAATAAGAAAATTGCCTTGCAGAGACAGTGGCTGCTGAGTATGACTTTAGCAAAGAGCCTAATGATCAACTCAGCTCTCAATTTGAGGCAAAAAATAAGACAAGGTTAGAAGGAATAATGTAGGTTAGTTTGAAAAGAGTAAAAGTTCTAAAACAACATCAGAATAAATGTTCTGTTTTCCAAGAGAGGACTGACATTCTTTGGTAGAACAGTAGAGCTTCCCTGGCCAGGTAGCTCAGTTGGTTAGCATCATCGTGATATGCCCAGGCTGCTGGTTTGATCCCCGGTCAAGACACACACAAAATTCAAGCAGTGAATGCAAAACAGATGGAAATGAACAGTTATGTCAGTGCTATGTGGGCTATTTCAAATGTCATCATGTTTAATAGAGCAAGACTTTGATACATACATTCTTATCCATACATAAAATAGTCATAATACCACATCAATATAGAAGCTGAGATTCAAATGGATAAGTGACTTCGGTAAGGTTACATTATAAGAGCTGAGCTGGCATTTAAACTCACATTGTCTCTAAAGCCATGTGTACACCCATTAAACTTTCTTCAAATGGATAAGTAACTTCTGTAAGGTTACATTATAAGAGCTGAGCTGGCATTTAAACTCACATTGTCTCTAAAGCCATGTGTACACCCATTAAACTTTCTTCACATTAAACAATGTACTTATCCATTACCCTAAAATGTGTTCTTGTGTTGTTTTCATTCAGCCTAATTCACTCCTGTTGTTTTGTATATCAGTAGTTTATTCTTTTATTTGCTGACTATAATTCTATATGAATGCACCACAATTTCCTTATCCATTCAACTGTTGATGTACATTTCAGTTGTCTCCAGTTCTTGGCTATATGGAATACAGTTTTCATGCACATTCATGTCAAAGTGTTTGTGTAGATATATATTTTCATTTAGGGGGCAAATATCGAGGATTGGAATAGCTGGGGCACATGGTTAGTGTATGTCTAACATTTTTAGAACACTACCAATTGTTTTCCAAAGTGGTTGTACATTTCATGTTTCTATCAGCAGTATATTCTAGTTGTGGTTGCCTCACATCTTTCATAAAATTTAGTATGGTCAGTCTTTTATATTTTTTATTTAAAAAATTTAAAAAATGTTTTCAATTTTATAATTGAAATTCAGTATTACAATATATTAGTTTCAGGTGTACAGCAGAGTGATGAGACATTCATGTAACTTACGAAGTGTTCCACACAATAAGTCTAGTACCCACTGTCACCATACATAGTTATTACAATATTGTTGACTATGTTTTCTATTATGTATTTTACATCCCCATGATTATTTGGTGACTGTCAATGATATGGTCAGTCTTTTAAATCAGTGGTCCCCAACCCCCGGGCCGCGGACCAGTACTGGTCTGTGGGCCATTTGGTACTGGTCCATAGAGAAAGAATAAATAACTTACATTATTTCCGTTTTATTTATATTTAAGTCTGAATGATGTTTTATTTTTTTAAAATGACCATATTCCCTCTGTTACATCCGTCTAAGACTCACTCTTGACGCTTGTCTTGGTCATGTGATATATTTATCTGTCCCACCCTAAAGGCCGGTCCGTGAAAATATTTTCTGACATTAAACCAGTCCATGGCCCAAAAAAGGTTGGGGACCACGGTTTTAAATTTTAGACATTCTGTGTATACAGTGTGGCTCATGATTTTAATTTGAATTTTTCTTATGATTGAATTTCATATGTTTATTTGACTTTGTATATCTTTTTTGGTGAACTGTCTGTTCAAATATTTGACCATTTTTAATTGAATTGTCTTCTCATAATTGAATTATGAGAGATCTTTATGTATTCTAGATAGAAGTATTTTGTCAAATATATTTTGCAACTATTTTCTCTCATTCTGTGCCTTTTCATTTTCTTAATAGTATCTTTTGAATAGCAAAAGTTTTCAATTTTACTAAAGTCTAGTATATTGATTTTAATTTTTTTATGTCAACTTCAAGAAGCCTTTGCCAAAACCACAGTCACTATGGTTTTCTCCTATGCTTTCTTCTGGAAAGTTTATAGTTTGGCTCTTAATATTTAGTCACTCCTATGAGCTATTTTGAGTTTGTGTGTGTGTGTGTGTGTGTGTGTGTGTGTGTGTGTGTTTGTAGTGTGGGGAAAAGGTCAAAATTCATATCTTCACTTAATTGTTCAAGTTGAATTTGTTGAAAAAACCTTCTCCTATTGTACTATTTTGATACCTATGTTGAAAATCAATTGATTTGTATTAGGATTTATTTATTTGTGTGCTTTCTAAAGTGTTCCATTGATTTATGTCTTTATGCCAATATTATACAATCTTGATTAATGTAATTTTATAATGTGACTTGAAATAGACAGTGTGAATCCTCCGTTTTATGCTTTTACATAGTTTTTTTTGGGGGGGGATAGGCTACTTTGGAAGAGTTTGTGTAAAATTGTTATTATTTCTTTCTTACATGTTTCATAAAATTCAGCAGTGCAGTTATCTGGCTCTACAATTTCCCTTGAGGGAAGATTTTGAATTATGAACAATTTCTTTAATAGATATGGGGCCATTCAGGTTATCTGTTTCTTTTTGAGATTTGGTAGTCTGTATCTTTCAGAGAATTTATCCTCTTCATCGAAGCTGTGGATTTTATTGTCATAAAGTTGTTCATAATATTCTCTTATCTTTTTAATATACTAGAGTCTGCAGTGATGCCCCTATCTCATTTCTCATATCAGTTATTTATGTTTGTTTTCTCTCTTTTATCCCTTATATATATGGTTAGAGGTTTATCAATTTTATTGATCATCTAAAAGAACCAGCTTTTGGATTTCTTTAATTTCTGTCCTGATTTTTATTATTTCATTACTTTTCCTTTCTTGGTGTTTCATTTACTTTCCTTTTTATAGTTGTTTAAGGTAATTGATGTGAGACCTATTTTCAATTTTAGCATGGTTTTTAGTGCCTTAGATTTTCTTCTAAAAACATTAGCTACTTCCTACAAATTTTGATATGTTATGTGTCTATGTTCATTCAGTTCAAATAGTTTCTGACTTTTGGTATCTTCTTTGTTCCTTGGGCTTTTTAGAAAGTGTGTTATTTAGATTCCAAATATTTCTGGATTGCTTTAGGTATGTTACTATAGATTATTTTAAATTAATTTTGGTGTAGTCAGTTAACATGCTTTGTATGATTTAAATCCATTTTAACTCATTAAGACTTTATTTTTATGGACTAGAATATAGTCTTTCTTGGTTGATATTCTGGGTGCACTTGAAAAGAATGTGTACACTGCTCTTGGGTGGAGCATTTTAATATCAATTAGATCAGACTAGTTGCTATTGTTATCTATTGTTCTATGTCTTTCCTGATATTTGTGCTCTTGGTCTGTCAGTTATTGGGAGAATATTAAATCCTTGACTGTAATTGTAGATTTATTTATTTCTTCATGTAGTTCTATCAGTTTTTGCTTCATGTCTTTTGAAGCTCTATTAGGAGATGCATGAATGTTTAGGACTGTTATGTTTTCTTGATAAATGACCCATATCATTCTAAAATTAGGTTATTTATCTCTAAAAATACTCTTTTCTCTGAAATCTACTTTGATATTAATAACAACCCTCCAACCTTTATATGTAGAATTAGCATGATAGCTAATTTTTTATCATTTTACTTTGAATGATTTTATTTCTATATATTGAAAGTGGTTTTCTTACAGAGTATAAAATTCTAGATTGACAATATGTTACCTTAAAAGATGTTGCTGTATTCTCTTCTATATTGCCTTATTTCCAACAAGAAGTCTGTTATTCTTATCTTTGTTCCTATACACATACTGTATCTTTTTTCTCTTTAGTTCCTTTTAAATTTTTCTTCTATCACTAGTTTTGAACACTTTTATTATTATGTGTGTTGATGTACTTTACTTTATGTCTTTTGTACTTGAAGTTCTTTGGATTCTTGCATCTGTGGGCTTATAGTTATCATCAAATTTGGAAAGATTTTGGCCATTATTTTTAAATGTTATTACTATCTCCTCTTCTCTTTTTCAGGGACTCCACTTATACATATTTATTAAGCCACTTGAACTTTTTCTGCAGCTCACTGATTCTCTGTTCATCCTTACCACTATCACCCCCCAGTCGTCATTCATTTTATATAGTTTCTATATCTTCAACTTCATTAATATTTTATTGCATTGTCTAATGTGGTGTTAATCCTATTCAGTATGTTTTACATTTCAAGCATTAAAGAAGTTTGATTTGTGGTCTTTTTGTATCTTGCATGTCTATATTTAACATGTTTGATTATTCCTCTGCCTATGGAACATATGGAATATATTTATAACCCTTTTAATGTCTTTTTAATCTAATTCTATCATCAGTATAATTCCAGGTTCTGTTTTCTACTGATAGAATCTTCTCTTCAATATGAAATGTATTTTTCTGCCTCTTTGAATTGATAAATTTTTAATTAAATGCCAGATATTGTGAATTTTATGTGGGTGGGTATTGACTATTTTGGTATTTCAATAAATATCTTAATATTTGCTCTGAGAAGAAATGAAGTTACTTACAAATGATTTGTTTCTTTCAGAGGCTTACTCTTAGCCTTTGTCAGTTGGAACCAGAGCAGTATCTATTCTAGGGCAATGTTTTTCCCACACAGAGGGAATATATGATACTATGAGTAACCCACTTAGTACCCCATGTTGTTAGGTTTTCCCTTTTGTCTGGTGGAAACACAAATTATTCCTTGTTTTTTTCAGTGTCAGGAGTTCTTTCTTCTGCTCTTTGGGTAATTGTTTTCCCAGATTCCAGTAGCTTCCTCACTTACAGGTGCTGGTCAGCACTCAGCTGGAGATTATAGGAAAACCCTCTGTGGAATTACTCTTATGAAGTCTTCTTCACTCCATGTCCACCTTGGCCTACACGGACTCCTAGATCTATAGCCTATACTCCTGGAGACCACTAGAATCTGCCTCCATTTCCTCCCTTGTGCTGTGGCCTGGAGACCCTCTAGGCAGTAAGCTTGGATGATTGTTGGGCTTACCTCATTTATTTCCCTTTTGTCAGTGATCACTGTCCTGAGTTGCCTAATGTACTCTGTCTGAAAATCATTGTTTCATATATATTGATCACAAAAATTAGGGGATATTTAAAAATGAACATAAAGCTATAAACTATCCCCTAATTTTTATGAGCAGTATATTTTGTCTGAATGTTTTTGTTGTTTCATACAGGAGGTTAAATCCAGTCCTTATTACCCTATCTTATCTGGAAGGAGACATTCTCATATGATTTTATCCTGTTGTGTTTCCCACCTGTCTTTTGTTGGGGTTGCTGAAAATATCTTCCATGATTTCTCCTTGCCCATTTGAAATTTGTACTTTTTTTTAACCCAGGCTTCTATGATAGAATTTATTATAAAAATCTTCTAATGAGTACTTACTATACATTTGGTACCTATATAATAATGGCTTATATAATTTTATTTAAACCTAAGTATATGAAGTATATTTTATTATCTCCATTTAATAAGAAAATTAAGGTTTAGAGAGGCTAAGAAACTTACTCATGGTTATGAAGTATACTAGTGTCAGAGCCAATTGACTACTCAAAGCCTATGTGCTTAATCAGTATTTTATTTTGTCTTTAGTTTTATTGTTGTTAATGTTCTTTTGTGTGGAAAAATAACACTACCCTAAATTTAAAGATTTTAGAATTTTAGAACTTTCATCACATTGGGTTTCATTTTTTAAATTGCTTTATTATTCTTGATAAATTCCAATTTTTAGTTTTTCTAATTAAGGAATTATGACTAAGCTTTACACTATAAATTTTATATGTTCTACTATATTCATTTTAAAGTTTGATTTTGGAAGTAGCCAATATTTTGCATTCTTTTGAGTTCCTTTTTTTTTTTTTTTTTTTTTGTATTTTTCTGAAGTTGGAAATGGGGAGGCAGTCAGATTCCTGCATGCGCCCGACTGGGATCCACCCAGCATGCCCACCCCGGGGGGTGATGCTCCACCCATCTGGGTCATTGCTCTGTTGCATCCAGAGCCATTCTAGCACCTGAGGCAGAGGCCATAGAGCCATTCTCAGCGCCCAGGCCAACTTTGCTCCAATGGAGCCTTGGCTGTGGGAGGGGAAGAGAGAGACAGAGAGGAAGGAGAGGGGGAGGGGTGGAGAGGCAGATGGGCACTTCTCCTGTGTGCCCTGGCCAAGAATCGAACCCAGGACTCCTACACACCAGTCTGACACTCTACCACTGAGCCAACCGGCCAGGGCCTTGAATTCCTTTTTAAGTGAGCATTTAATGTGATAAATTAATTTCTTTTCTCAGCATGATTTTATTTTGTTTTAAAGTAGGTGTATATTTGTATGTATACATATGTGTGTCTGTTATCCAATAAAATACTAATGAATTATTACTCTATTTCTTGTCCTTTGAGGATGTCCAAGAGATTTATAATCCTTACCTCAGCTATTACAGTGTGGTATTTGGAGGTTAATATCACCAGCCTCATTTGATATAAAAGAGTGAGCATCGAAAATTAAGGTTGTTACCCTGGCCAGGTAGCTCAGTTGGCTAGAGCATCATCCCAATACGCCAAGGGATGATGCAAATTCTACCCTGATCAGAGAACATAAGGAATCAACCAACTAATGTATAAAGAAGTGGAACAACAAATCAATATTTCTCTCTCCCTTCTTCTAGCTCTCTCTAAAATCAATAAATAAAAATGTTTTTAAAATTAAGGCTGTTAAAGATTTGCCAAAGTTAATAATAGGTATTCAATGTTCCAGGCAACCAGCACCTCAAGGCTGATAGCATTTATTGAAAGTTTGTGTTGGTTGCACCAAGCACTGTGCATAATACTTTATATGTATTATCAT
The DNA here is from genome assembly GCF_036850765.1 of Saccopteryx bilineata. NCBI lineage: Eukaryota > Metazoa > Chordata > Mammalia > Chiroptera > Emballonuridae > Saccopteryx > Saccopteryx bilineata. The sequence goes on from NC_089494.1 coordinate 156,434,614, forward strand.
AAATTCTTGCAAGATTGCAATGTAGCTATCAATCCAGTTTTCAAAGATGAAAAACTGACTCAGAATGATCAAAGTGCTTTGAGCTGAAAATATGAAAGAAAATATCAAACTGGCACCAACTCTTTAGAATTCTTTGCCCACAGATCTAGAAGTCCAGAGACAAGGTAAGTAAAAACTTTGGTTCTGGCTCCATATCTCTGTAAGCGTCTTAATCTGGCTTACTTTTCACATTGACTGGTTGTTGAACAAAAGCAGCACATTCAGGCCTCATGTATGTATATCTGTACATATCCAAAGAAGAGGAGAGGGTAACTTCTTGACAATATTTCAGAAGGAGGAAGAACTTTCCCCAAAGCCCCAGCAAATCTTTCCCTATTTCTCATTAGTTCAAATTGGTCACATGTACATTCCTGAGCCAATCGTTGGCAAAGAGAATGTGGCAATAACCTGTAAAACTAGTCCTGTCTCTGGGATACATGGGCATGGGGAACACGTGTGTACCTAAACAGATTCAGGGTTCTGTTGGGAAAGAAGAAAGGAGAAATAGATGGTAGAGAGGCATTAACAATGTTTGTTACAAGTAATTTTACTGTGTCACTCATCTACTAAGTGATTGAACTACAGTTTGAGCCCAAGTATTCCCCTCCAAGTTCCATGGTCTTTCAAGCCCTGAAGCTTCTTAATATGCCATCTTGATCATGGAGAAGACATGCTATGTGACATTTCAATTTTTCCATGAAATTGGTTACTAGACATTAAACACATTCACTTCAGAAGCGATTCTCATACTTTTTGAATTTTCAGTTTGGGCAATGATCTCTCTTCTGAGTTAAACAAAATATAATATGTGGGATTCGGTACTCTTTTTTGTCTTACTTATAAGACAGTGCTTTGGTTAATTTTCACCAAACATGTAAAATAAAATATTTGCTCATGTGAGAAGACTTAGTAATAGCTATTAAGACTTTTTATCTTATAAAACACTTTCTGAGCTTACTGATCTTTGGGTAAATATGGTGATACTTTAACAACTTTGTGTGAAGAACCCAATGCTGATAGGTTTCCAGAATAGTAGCCTTCTCATTAGTACTTACCCCAGTTGCTTTTCTGTGAACCATGAAAGTTTCTATATTTTAGCAACACTATCATGGTTCTAGTCATATACAAAGGATTGATCCTCTGTATTCTCTGAAGAGAATGTACCCTTTCATTTTGCATCACTAAAGTAATAGCTTATTGACCCTGGCCGATTGGCTCAGTGGTAGAGAGTTAGCCCGGCATATGGAAGTCCCAGTTCAATTCCCAGCCAGGGCACACAGGAGAAGTGCCCATCTGCTTCTTCACCCCTCCCCCTCTACTTTCACTTCTCCTCCCATAGTCAAGGCTCCATTGGAGCAAAGTTGGCGGGGCACTGAGAATGGCTCCATGGCCTCCGTCTCAGGCACTGGAATGGCTCTGGTTACAATGGAGCAACAGCCCAGATGTGCAGAGCATTGCCTTCTGGTAGTCATGCCAGGTGGATCCTGTCAGGTGCATGCAGGAATCAGCCTCTCTGCCTCCCTGCTTCTCACTTCAGAAAAATACAAAACAATAATAATAAAGTAATAGCTTACTAGAAGTTAATTACTATTAATAATATGTCCTAGATTGCCCAATCTAGTTTATCCCCTTTCATTCTCAAAAGTGTCCAGTTTGAATAGTAACTTACATGGCCACCCAGGTTATTTGAAATTAGGATTTCATAAACAGGATTCAGTGGGGCTGTGCCATATAATTTAGTCAAAAGTTTAAAGTTAGGGTTCTGAAAACTCTTAGCCAGAGCTATGATATTTCCACCACTCTGAGATTTTAGAGAACAGTGGTACCTGGTCTCATTGGAATATAAAGATTATGATAATTCCTTAAATTTTTTTTGACTTTTTTTTTATAAATAAATTTTTATTTTAATGGGGTGACATCAATAAATCAGGGTACATATATTAAAAAAAGGTCTAGGTTATCTTGTCATTCAATTCTGTTGCATACCCATCACCCAAAAAGAGATTGTCCTCCATCACCTTCTATCTAGTTTTCTTTGTACCCCTCCCCCTTCCCCTCTCCCTTCTTCCCTCCCCCCGCCCCCGTAACCACCACACTCTTGTCCATGTCTCTTAGTCTCATTTTTATGTCCCACCAATGTATGGAATCCTGCAGTTCTTGTTTTTTTCTGATTTACTTATTTCATTCCGTATAATGTTATCAAGATCCCACCATTTTGTTATAAGTGATCCGATGTCATCATTTCTTATGGCTGAATAGTCTACCATGGTGTATATGTGCCACATCTTCTTTATCTAGTCTTCTATTTTTTTTTTACAGTGATTAAAGTCTTTAAGCAAACTCTTGGCCAATATAGCAAGAAGCCATAAAAGAGTAGTGTCCTTAACATGTTCACCAAGTCCAATTTGACCCCAACACCATGCCAAATCCCTGAAAAATGCAGTCCAACCCCAGTTCAGTCTGTTAGGAGCTGTCACAAGGAGCAGGAGTCCAGGAAAAGTCCACATCCAGGAAAAGTCCGCATGGCACTAGAATTGTTGTCAAAATTCTATACTTTGCAGCTCACGTCCAAGTCCCAATGACTGCTGCTTCTAGATGGTAATGATTCAGGTAGACTGGAAAAACCATCTGCAGCATGTGTAGATATGGAGCTTCTGTTCTCGTCTGCCTGGAGAGATGAGACCAGGTTGCTTTTCCCTGGAGCTCTGTGACTGTCGCTCGGTAAAGAGAACCTTGGGATACACTAAGCTGGGTGGCAAAGGTAGATTCATAATAGAAGTTGGCAAAAGGGGGAAAGAGAGCTCTAAATTAGGAGTAGGTCCCAGCCTGAAATATGAGTGGGGCATTGAGGTAGGAGGGATAAAAGAAACACTATATATTAAGCAAAGCAGCAGAAAATAGGACTATCAACACCCACAACAGAGATCTTTGAGGGAAGAATAAAAAACCTGACTACTCAGGCAAGACATAGTTATGTGGCCCTTGTGCAAATGAGATCAGTTTACCTGCTTCTTGGAAGAAATACCCTAGGCTTGTCCACAGTATCATAGATGGGGCTTACAGCCCTGGACACCTTCAGCCTTCAGTGGCAAACCCCAGCATTCTGGGCAAGGTTAGGTCATAGGTGGCTGGAGCAGGGCTGGAAGAGACTGAACCCTCCCTTAGAGGAGTGAGGGGGAAGCCTACCTTCCAGTGTCCCTGTTTCCTCACAGCAGAGGCATGTAAGCCTGGCAGGCTTTAGCTCAATGACCTTCCTTTCCACTATTGAAGCAGGACCCAGATGACATCCTATGAGACCCCTTTGGGGTGTTGGAGCCTTTAAGGGCGTATCCTAAAAGCTGGTAGTTCCCCTGATCTCTATTGGGCTTTTTCTGCCTCTGGGTATCTTAAAAGCCATGCTCAGAAGATCTCACTGAGGGGTTTGAGGATCCCCATCCACCTATGTAAATCTTTTCCATATATCTGGAGCTATTTGGAAAAAGACAAAACAGTGTTATTAGCTGGATCAAATAAAGAAGGTAGTAGTTTTCAGGAGAAAAAGATTTGGCATCTCCTGTTCATCAGCATTCAAAAGAAATTTAAAAAAAATTTTTTAAGTAAAAAGCATGATATGGTAGACCCATAGGAGTTCTAGGATATGACTACCCCCTTTTAAATTTTCTTTTTAAATTGACCTTAAAATATTTGCTGGGTACACTTTAATAATACCTTAACTTTAAAGATTGTAAGAATGACAAAATACAGTAAATGCTTTTGCTCCATATGCAGGAGCATTTTCAGTTTAACCAGTTTAGGAAATCCAATAATAGAACAATGCATACAGACAATGAGCTATACATGCTTAGCAGCCTCTCCTGTTCTGACAGAGGTTACTATAAATCCAGAATATGAATCCACTGTAACGTGGACATAGGATTGTTTGCCAAATGAAGGTATATGAGTAACATCCATTTGCCAAAGTTATCCTGGTAGGGGTCCTTCAGGGTTAACTCCAAATGAAGGGGCAGATTGTAGTATAGGACCCCTTGGACAGGATTTCCCAATCTGCTGTGCTGCTTCCCAAGAAAGTTGAAACTGTTTACACAGGGCTGCAGCATTCTGGTGATGACTAGTATGAGACTGACTTGCTCGGTTTGTCATGGTTGCTCCATATAATTTTCTTTTGGGTAGCTTGATCAACAAGGGCATTCCTAGGCCCTGGCCGGTTGGCTTAGTGGTAGAGCATCAGCCTGGTGTGCAGGATTCCCAGGTTTGATTCCCGGCCAGAGCACACAGAAGAAGCACCCATCTGCCTCTCCACCCTTTCTCCTCTCCTTCCTCTCTGTCTCTCTCTTCCCCTCCCGCAGCCAAGGCTCCACCGGAGCAAAGCCAGCCCGGGCGCTAAGGATGGCCCCGTGGCCTCTGCCTCAGGTGCTAGAATGGCTCTGGTTGCAACAGAGCAACACCCCAGATGGGCAGAGCATTCCCCCCCTGGTAGGCATGCCAGGTGGATCCCGGTCGGGCGCATGTGGGAGTTTGTCTGACTGCCTCCCCATTTCCAACTTCAGAAAAATACAAAAAAAAAAAAAAAAGAAAGAAAAGAAAAGAAAAAAGATAAAAAAGAAGAAAAGAAAAAAAAAGGGCATTCCCTTGTGCTAAAGTTCCAGGGAGCATGGAGTGAGCTCGAGTATATCCTATGAAACATGGAGCTCTATGTTGACATACAAGTCTTTGAAGAAGGAGGAACTGCTGAAATAGTTTATCAGCATTTGTATCTAAGACAGCAGTCTTTATAGTGGAAACACCATAAGTAAATATTTGCTGTCTGTATATAGATTAAAGGGAGAATATGGCAAATGCTGAAAAGCCATGATAATGGCATATAATTCTAGACTTTGAGCTGATTTTAAGTTGACAGTTTCAGTATAAAGTTGTCCATTTATTTGCAAGAGCGATTTGCCATTTAGTGGAAGTTTCCCAGAGCCATTGTTGTTGATCCTTTGAAAAAAGGAACAACAATAATTTTGAGGTTCAAAACCTATAAGCTGTAAGGGTCGCCTATGCCCCTTGATAATCCAGGAGGCAACAAGATCAAAATACGGAAGTGTATTCCATGGGCTATTAGATGGTTCAATGTGCCCAAGCTGTAGCTGCTCTTGTACCAGTTGAGCAGCTGCCCTAAGTTTCTCCTGAGTAAGAGGCCATTGGTCTTCCCATATAGGATTATCTGATTTCCAAGTAATTGAGTCTGCACAATGCATTATTGAGGTAGCAGGAGCTACCAAAGACACTATGCTAAATTTTGATATCCTAATCCACACCTTCTGGTATTGGGTGCCACTTCTATGGGGGAGAGAATTCCTCGCTGTTCTTTCCCTAGACCCTTGGTGGGCAAAAAACCCGATCAAACATCTGAGTACTAACTAAACCATTAGGACTGACAAGCAACACTCCCATATTTTTCAAAACATCTCTACCTCACAAATTAATTGGCCATCCAAGGAGCACATAAGGCTTAAAAAATCCAGAATGACCTTCTTAATCTTCCCAATGTAGGAAACTAGAACAATGTTGAGGGGATTTACTCTGCCCTATACCTTGTAATTCTGTGGCTGCTGCATGAGGGGGCCAGGAAGGAGGCCAATGTAGCTTAGCAATAACAGATACATCACCTCCAGTATCTAAAAGTTCTTTAAATTTATGCTCATGTATCATTAGTTCCATTTCAGGGTGTTCCTGAACTATTTTTTTTTAATCCAATTGGCAAAATCAGAGGAGCCAAATCACCAATTTGCTTGGGGTCCCTTTTGCAAGATGTGGCCCGAGAAGCAGAATTAGCATCCTTATACTATTCTTCTAACTGTCTGAATTAGCCGTGAGACACATTCTTTTTTTTTTTTTTAATATTGATGGGGTGACATTGATAAAATTGTCTTCCGTCACCTTCTAATTGGTTTTCTTTGAGCCCCTCCCCTCACTCAACCCCCTCTCTCTCCTCCCCCCCACCCTGTAACCCCAACACTGCTGTCCATTGCTCTGAGTCTCATTTTTATGTCCCACCTATGTATGAAATCATATAGTTCTTAGTTGTTTCTGATTTACTTATTGCGCTCAGTATAATGTTATCAAGGCCCATCCGTGTTGTTGTAAAAGATCCGATGTCATCATTTATTATGGCTAAGTAGTATGCTATAGTATATATATACCAAAGCTTTTTAATCCACTCGTCCTCTGACGGACACTTGGGCTGTTTCCAGATCTTTGATATTCTGAACAATTTTGCCAGAAACATGGGGTGCATTTCTTCTTTTCAAACAGTGCTATGGTGTACTTGGGGTATATTCCTAACAGTGGTATAGCTGGGTCAAAAGGCAGTTTGATTTTTAATTTCTTGAGGAATCTCCATACTGTGTTCCACAGTGGCTGCACCAGTCTGCATTCCCACCAGCAGTGCAGGAGACTTCCTTTTTCTCCACATCCTCGCCAGCACTTATTCTGTGTTGTTTTATTGATGAGCGCCATTCTGACTGGTGTGAGGTGATATCTCATTGTGGTTTTAATTTGCATTTCTCTAATGATTAGTGATGTTGAACATTTTTTCATATGCCTATTGGCCATCTGTGTGTCCTCTTTGGAGAAGTGTCTATTCATTTCTTTTGCCCATTTTTGGATTGGATTGTTTGTCTTCCTGGTATTAAGTTTTACAAGTTCTTTATAAATTTTGGTTATTAACCCCTTATCAGATGCATTGTCAAATATATTCTCCCATTGTGTAGTTTGTCTTTTTATTCTGTTCTTATTGTCTTTAGCTGTGCAGAAGCCTTTTAGTTTGAGATAGTCCCATTTGTTTATCCTGTCTTTTATTTCACTTGCCTGTGGAGATAAATCAGCAAATATATTGCTGCGAGAGATGTCAGAGAGCTTGCTGCCTATGTTTTCTTCTATGATGCTTATGGTTGCACGGCTTACATTTAAGTCTTTTATCCATTTTGAGTTTATTTTTGTGAGTGGTGTAAGTTGGTGGTCTAGTTTCATTTTTTTGCAGGTAGCTGTCCAATTTTCCCAACACCATTTGTTGAGGAGGCTGTCTTTACTCCAATGTATGCTCTATCTCCTTTGTCAAATATCAGTTGTTGATAAAAGTGTAGGTTTATTTCTGGGTTCTCAGTTCTGTTTCATTGATCTATATGCCTGTTCTTATGCCAGTATCATGCTGTTTTGAGTACAATGCCCTTATAATATAGCTTGATATCCGGAAGTGTGATACCTCCCGCTTTATTCTTCCTTTTCAAGATTGCTGAGGCTATTTGTGTTCTCTTTTGGTTCCATATAAATTTTTGGAATATGTGTTCTATATCTTTGAAGTAAGTCATTGGTATTTTAATCGGTATTGCATTGAATTTATAGATTACTTTGGGTAATATAGACATTTTAATGATGTTTATTCTTCCTAACCATGAGCACGGTATATGCCTCCACTTGTTCATATCTTCCCTGATTTCTTTTATCAATGTTTTATAATTTTCCGAGTACAAGTCTTTAATCTCCTTGGTTAAATTTATTCCTAGGTACTTAATTTTTTTGGTTGCAATGGTAAAGAGGATTGATTCCTTGATTTCTCTTTCTGACAGTTCATTGTTAGTGTATAAAAATGCCTCTGATTTCTGAGTATTGATTTTATATCCTGCCACCTTGCCAAATTTATTTATCAGGTCTAGTAGTTTTTTGACTGAGACGTGAGGGGTTTCTATATACAATATCATATCATCTGCAAATAATGATAGTTTTCCTTCTTCTTTTCCAATTTGGATGCCTTTTATTTCTTTTTCTTGTCTGATTGCTGTGGCTAGTACTTCCAGAACTATGCTGAATAAGAATGGTGAAAGGGGGCACCCCTGCCTTGTTCTTGATCGTAAGGGGATTGCTTTTAATTTTTACCCATTAGGTATAGTATTGGCTGGGGATCTGTCATAGATGGCCTTTATCATGTTGAGGAATGTTCCCTGTAATCCCACTTTGCTTAGAGTTTTGATCATGAATGGGTGCTGGATTTTATCAAATGCTTTTTCTGCATCTATTGAAATTATTATGTGGTTTTCCTCCTTCCTTTTGTTTATGTGATAAATCACATTGATTGATTTGCGAATATTGTACCAGCCTTGCCTCTGAAGAATAAATCCCACTTGACCATGGTGTATGATTTTTTTCATATATTGCTGGATCTGGTATGATAATATTTTGTTGAGGATTTTGGCATCTAAATTCATCAGGGATATTGGCCTATAATTTTCTTTCTTTGTGTTGTCTTTGCCTGGTTTTGGAATCAGAATTATACTCGCCTCATAAAAGGAGCTTGGAAGTCTTCCGTCCTCTTGAATTTTTTGAAATAGCTTGAGAAGGATAGGAGTTAGTTCTTCTTTGAATATTTGATAGAATTCACTTGTGAAGCCATCAGGCCCAGGACTTTTCTTTTTTGGGAGTTTTTTGATAGCTGTTTCAATCTTATTTGTTATAATCGGTCTGTTTAGGTTTTCTAATTCTTCCAGATTGATTTTTGGAAGATTATATGTTTTAAGGAATTTGTCCATTTCATCTAAATTGTTTAGTTTTTTGGCGTACAGTTCTTCATAGTATTTTCTTACAATATTTTGTATTTCTGTTGTGTCAGTTGTTATTTCTCCACTCTCGTTTCTAATTTTATTTATTTGAGTCCTCTCTCTTTTTTTTCTTCGTGAGTCTGGTTAAAGTTTATTGATCTTGTTTACCTTTTCAAAGAACCATTTCCTGGTTTCATTGATCCTCTCTATTGTTTCTTTAGCCTCTTTGTCATTTATTTCTGCTCTGATCTTTATTATTTTCTTCCTTCTACTAGCTCTGGGCTTCACTTGCTGTTCTTTTTCTAGTTCCTTTAGATGTAGGGTCAAGTTGTTTATTTGAGCTTTTTCTAGCTTCTTGGGGTATGCCTGTAATGCTATAAACTTCCCTCTCAGGACTGCTTTTGCTGTGTCCTATAAATTTTGAATTGATGTATGCTCATTATCGTTTGTAGGAATTTTTTTTTTTTAGTAGCATCGTGTCACTTTTTTTTTAATAAATTTTTATTAATGGTAATAGGATGACATTAATAAATCAGGGTACATATATTCAAAGAAAATATGTCTAGGTTATTTTGTCATTAAATTATGTTGCATACCCCTCGCCCAAAGTCAGATTGTCCTCTGCCACCCTCTATCTAGTTCTCTGTGCCCCTCCCCCTCCCCCTAACTCTCTCCCTCCCTCCCTCCCATGTCCTCCCTCCCCCCACCCCTGGTAACCACCACATTCTTGTCCATGTCTCTTAGTCTTGTTTTTATGTTCCACCAATGTATGGAATCATGTAGTTCTTGTTTTTTTCTGATTTACTTATTTCACTCCATATAATGTTATCAAGATCCCACCATTTTGCTGTAAATGATCTGATGTCATCATTTCTTATGGCTGAGTAGTATTCCATAGTGTATATGTGCCACATCTTTTTTATCCAGTCTTCTATTGAAGGGCTTTTTGGTTGTTTCCATGTCTTGGCCACTGTGAACAGTGCTGCAATGAACATGGGGCTACATGTGTCTTTACGTATCAATGTTTCTGAGGTTTTGGGGCATATACCCAGTAGAGGGATTGCTGGGTCATAAGGTAGTTCTATTTGCAGTTTTTTGAGGAACCACCATACTTTCCTCCATAATGGTTGTACTACTTTACAGTCCCACCAACAGTGGATGAGAGTTCCCTTTTCTCTGCAGCCTCTCCAACATTTGCTATTACCCGTCTTGTTGATAATAGCTAATCTAACAGGGGTGAGGTGGTATCTCATTGTAGTTTTGACTTGCATTTCTCTAATAACTAATGAAGCTGAGCATCTTTTCTTATATCTGTTGGCCATTTGTATATCTTCCTGGGAGAAGTGTCTGTTCATGTCCTCTTCCCATTTTTTTATTGGATTGTTTGTTTGTTTGTTGTTGAGTTTTATGAGTTCTTTGTAAATTTTGGATATTAGGCCCTTATCTGAGCTGTTGTTTGAAAATAACATTTCCCATTTAGTTGGCTGTCTGTTTATTTTGATATCAGTTTCTCTTGCTGAGCAAAAACTTTTTATTCTGATGTAGTCCCATTCACTTATCTTTGCCTTCACTTCTCTTGCCATTGGAGTCAAGTTCATAAAATGTTCTTTAAAACCCAGGTCCATGATTTTAGTACCTATGTCTTTTTCTATGTACTTTATTGTTTCAGGTGTTATATTTAGGTCTTTGATCCATTTTGAATTAATTTTAGTACACGGGGACAGGCTGTAGTCGAGTTTCATTCTTTTGCATGTGGCTTTCCAGTTTTCCCAACACCATTTGTTGAAGAGGCTTTCTTTTCTCCATTGTGTGTTGTTGGCCCCTTTATCAAAGATTATTTGACTATATATGTGTGGTTTTAATTCTGGGCTTTCTATTCTGTTCCATGGGTCTGAGTGTCTATTTTTCTGCCAATACCATGCTGTTTTGATTATCGTGGCCCTATAATATAGCTTAAAGTCAGGTATTGTAATGCTCCCAGCTTCATTCTTTTTCCTTAGGATTGTTTTGGCTATTTGGGGTTTTTTATAGTTCCATATAAATCTGATGATTTTTTGTTCCATTTCCTTAAAAAATGTCATAGGAATTTTGATGGGAATTGCATTAAATTTATATATTGCTTTGGGTAATATGGCCATTTTAATTATATTTATTCTTCCTATCCAAGAACAAGGAATATTTTTCCATCTCATTGTGTCTTTTTCTATTTCTCTTAATAATGCCTTGTAGTTTTCGTTATATAGGTCCTTTACATTCTTTGTTATGTTTATTCCTAGGTATTTTTTTTTGTTGCAATCGTGAAGGGGATTATTTTTTTAGTTCGTTTTCTAATATTTCATTGTTGGCATATAGAAAGGCTATGGACTCTTGTATGTTAATTTTGTATCCTGCGACCTTACTGTATTGGTTTATTGTTTCTAATAATCTTTTTGTGGAGTCCTTCGGGTTTTCGATGTATAGGATCATATCATCAGCAAAAAGTGATAGCTTTACTTCTTCTTTTCCGATATGGATGCCTTTTATTTCTTTGTCTTGTCTGATTGCTCTGGCCAGAACTTCTAGCACCACGTTGAATAAGAGTGGAGAGAGTGGACAACCCTGTCTTGTTCCTGATTTAAGGTAGAAAGTCCTCAGTTTTATGCCGTTTAATAGGATGTTGGCTGATGGTTTATCATATATGGCCTTTATCATGTTGAGATATTTTCCTTCTATACCCATTTTGTTGAGAGTCTTAAACATAAAATTGTGTTGTATTTTATCAAAAGCCTTTTCTGCATCTATTGATAAGATCATGTGGCTTTTGTTCTTTGTTTTGTTGATATGGTGTGTTACATTAACCATTTTACGTATGTTGAACCATCCTTGGGATTCTGGGATGAATCCCACTTGATCATGATGTATTATTTTTTTAATATGTTGTTGTATTCGGTTTGCCAGTATTTTGTTTAGTATTTTAGCATCTGTATTCATTAGAGATATTGGTCTGTAGTTTTCTTTCTTTGTGCCATCCTTGCCAGGTTTTGGTATGAGGGTTATGTTGGCCTCATAAAATGTGTTTGGAAGTATTGCTTCTTCTTCAATTTTTTGGAAGACTTTGAGTAGAATAGGAACCAAGTCTTCTTTGAATGTTTGATAGAATTCACTAGTATAACCGTCTGGGCCTGGACTTTTATTTTTGGGGAGGTTTTTAATAGTTTTTTCTATTTCCTCTCTGCTGATTGGTCTGTTTAGGCTTTCTGCTTCTTCATGACTCAGTCTAAGAAGGTTGTATTGTTCTAGGAATTTATCCATTTTTTCTAGATTGTTGTATTTGGTAGCATATAAGTTTTCATAGTATTCTACAATAATTCTTTGTATATCTATGATGTCTGTGGTGATCTCTCCTCTTTCATTTTGGATTTTATTTATTTGAGTCCTGTGCCTTTTTTCCTTGGTGAGTCTTGCCAAGGGTTTGTCAATTTTGTTGATCTTTTCAAAGAACCAGCTCCTTGTTTTATTGATTTTTTTCTATAGTTTTTCTGTTCTCTATTTCATTTATTTCTGCTCTGATTTTTATTATCTCCTTTCTTCGGCTGGTTTTGGGTTGTCTGTGTTCTTCTTTTTCTAGTTCCTTAAGGTGTGAAGTTAAGTGGTTTACTTCAGCTCTCTCTTGTTTGTTCATATAGGCCTGAAGTGGTATGAACGTTCCTCTTATTACTGCTTTTGCTGCATCCCAGAGATTCTGATATGTCGTATTTTCATTTTCATTTGTCTGTATATATCTTTTGATCTCTGAGCTTATTTCTTCTTTGACCCATTCATTTTTTAAAAGTATGTTGTTTAGTTTCCACATTTTTGTGGGTTTTTCCCCCTCTTTTTTGCAGTTGAATTCTAGTTTCAAGGCTTTATGATCAGAAAATATGCTTGGTACAATTTCAATTTTTCTAAATTTGCTGATATTGTCTTTGTGGCCCAACATATGGTCAATTCTTGAGAATGATCCATGTACACTAGAGAAAAATGTATACTCTGTCGCTTTGGGATGAAGTGTCCTGTAGATGTCTATCATATCCAGGTGTTCTAGTATTTCATTTAAGGCCACTATATCTTTATTGATTCTCTGTTTGGATGAACAATCTAGAGCCGTCAGCGGTGTATTGAGGTCTCCAAGTATGACTGTATTTTTGTTAGTTTTTGTTTTAAGGTCAATAAGTAGCTGTCTTATATATTTTGGTGCTCCTTGGTTTGGTGCATATATATTAAGGATTGTTATGTCTTCTTGATTCAACTTCCCCTTAATCATTATGAAATGACCATTTTTGTCTCTGAGTACTTTTTCTGTCTTGTAGTCAGCATTATTAGATATGAGTATTGCTACACCTGCTTTTTTTTGGATGTTATTTGCTTGGAGTATTGTTTTCCAGCTTTTCACTTTGAATTTGTTTTTATCCTTGTTGCTTAGATGTGTTTCTTGTAGGCAGCATATAGTTGGATTTTATTTTTTAATCCATTCTGCTACTCTGTGTCTTTTTATTGGTAAGTTTAATCCATTTATATTTAGTGTAATTATTGACACTTGTGGGTTTCCTCCTGCCATTTTGTAAATTGCTTTCTGTTAGTTTTGTATCATGTTTGATTCTTCTCTTTTGTTTTTCTATCATTTGTTTTTGTTTGTTTGTGTTCCATACTTCTTTCCTCTGTTGCTACCTTTTTTAAGTCAAGTGTTTTTGTGGTGGTTTTTTCAAGGGTGGTTACCATTAAGTAATGAAAAGGGTACCTACCATATTCATTGTAGTACCCTATCTTATGAGTATTTCTGCACTTCATCGTCCTTTGCTACTGTTAATCTCCATCCTCTCCCCCCTTTTTTTCCCTTTGTTGTCACAGTTTAAGTTTGGTTTTATTGTGTTCTTGGTGAAGCTGTTAGTTGTGGTTTTGTTTTCTTTTGTTCTTTGAATCTGGTTGGAAAACCCCCTTTAGTTTTTCCTGGAGTGGGGGCTTTCTGATGATAAATTCTCTCATCTTTTCTGTATTTGTGAATGTTTTTATATCTCCTTTGTACTTGAAGGATAGCTTTGATGGGTATAGTATTCTTGGCTGAAAGTTCCTCTCTTTCAGGGCTTTAAATATTGGGGTCCACTCTCTTCTAGCTTGTAGAGTTTCTGCTGAGAAATCTGATGATAATCTAATAGGCCTTCCTTTATATGTTGTACTCTTCTTTTCCCTGGCTGCCTTGAGAATTTTTTCTTTGTCATTGGTTTGTGTCATCTTTATTATGATGTGCCTTGGAGTGGGTTTGTTGTGGTTAAGAAAACTTGGTGTTCTGTTTGCTTCTTGAATTTGAGGCTTTAGTTCTTTCCACAGGCTTGGGAAGTTCTCGTCTATTATTTGTTTGAGTATATTCTCCATTCCATTTTCTTTCTCTTCTCCCTCTGATATACCTATTATTCTTATGTTATTCTTTCTGATGGAGTCAGACAATTCTTGTAGGGCTTTCTCGTTTTTTATTATTTTTGAGTCTCTTTCTTCTTCTCTCTGTTGTGCCTCGAGTTGTTTGTCTTCTATTTCACTAATCCTATCTTCTATCTGGGCTGTTCTGTTAGCTAAGCTTGTTACCTCGTTTTTCAGCTCGTGAATTGAGTTTTTCATTTCTGTTTGATTTGTTTTTATAGTTTCAATTTCCTTGGTAATATATTCTTTGTGTCCATTGAGTTGTTTTCTGATCTCCCTAAATTGCCTTTCTGTGTTTTTTTGTATATCTCTGAGTATTTTTAAGATTTCTATTTTAAATTCTCTGTCATTTAGCTCCAAGGCTTCCAATATGTTAAGTCTTTTCTCCATAGATTTTTCCACATCTATTTGTGTTACCTCTCTTTCTTTTGTATCCATAATATTCGATTTCCTCTTTCTTATTGGCATCTGAGGGTGGTCTTGTTGATAGCACTAATTAGAATTAATAAAGAGTAAAAAGTAAAAAAAAAAAGGTAAAACACCCCACAAAAAAAAAACAGTAATAATTTATTATTTCCCCCTTTTTTCTTTCTTCTCTTTCCCTTCTTTCCCCTCCTCAGGGAAATATCGTGATGACCTGTGAATTATATTATGCTAAATGGAACAAAAAGTGCCTATAATGGAGGGCCTGATTTGGGGTGAAGAGTTCCAGGGGCAAAGAAAGGGAGTAGGGACCTACTAAATGCAAAAAAAAAAAAAAAAAAGGAAGAAAATCTTAGACAAGCATAAGATGATTTGCTTGTAAGTGATGGTCGACTAAGAGATATAATGAGAGGGATAAGAGGGAACCAGAAAAAGGAGGAAAAAAAAGAATAATAAAGAAGAAAAAAATAAAAATAATAAGTAAAAATCTGTTGTAGTAAGTAGAGCGAAGACTAAATACAATGGAGACCTTGGGTTGGGAGGAATGCTAGTGAGTTAAAAAGCAACGTAAAAAGTACCCAAAATGCCACAAAACGAACAAACAAACAAAAAAAAACAAAAACAAAAGCAAAAAAGAAAAATAAAACCAAAAAAACCCCTTGAGTCCCAAATTAAATAATTTGTTCGTGATTGAGGATTAAATGGGAGGAAAAGTAAAACGAGAAAAGAAAAAACGAATAGAAAGGAAAAAATAAGAAAAAGAGAAAAACGAAGGAAGAAAAAAAAAGGAAGAGAAAAAACCAAAATAAAGCAAAACAAAAAAAAACAAAAGAGGAGAGAGCGAGAGTTAAGTGTTTTGGAGTATAACCTTAAAGGAGGGTGAGGATGAAGAAAAGAAATAAAATGTAACACATGGGTAGTGTAGTTCAAGAAAAGGGAAGCATAAGATGGGCAGAGAATAAAAGGACTGAGGTGGAGGAAATAGAAATAATAATAATAAAGGCAATAAGATAGAAGAAACAAACAACAACAAAAAAAAAATTAGTGGAACAAGTTGTAAAGTCTGTGGATTTTTCTTGATTTTGAGAGGTTAACTTCTTCCTTTTTCTTTTCTCTCCCTCTTCCTGGTCGGTGACTCTGTACCCCAGAGTCACACTTAGGTAGGGATTTGCAGTTGATGGGATTCTATGGCAATGTCATATAATTGGCTTTAGTCTTGCTGGTAATCAAGGCTTGTTGGCATTTGCAGGGTCCAACGATGAGAGAGTTTGCTTTCCTGGAGTCTCTCTCCTAGTCCCCCCTTCCTGAATTAGCAGCCTGGTGATCCAGCTATAAGGCTGCTACTGCTTCTGCCTGGGGAGTAAGAGGCTCAAAGAGCTAGGAAATCCCCACTCTATCCCCATTCAGCGCAAGGCTTTGGGAAAGGCTCTGGCAGTCAGAGCCTCCAGTGTAATCAGGCGGGGGTGGGAGTCAATTGTTGTCAAGGTGACTGTTCAGCGCCTAGCATTCAGTTGGACCACTCAACCCAGGCTTTCCACACTTTGTAGCCTGTTTTGGCTGGGAAGAAGAGGCACTAGTCTCTGCTTGCGACTAGTGTAGTATAGATCTTATTATCTGCCAAGTCCCTCTTGTTAGCGTTTATCCCTGAATATGGAGGCTCTATCAATCAGAAGTTGCCCCCGCCTCTTTAGCGAGAGGCACTAAAAAATATCACGCCTCTTGTCTTGGATCGCTGAGCTGAGAGAGATCTTATCAATTAGAGGCCCATGGGCGCGCAGATTTCGTGGGTTAAGCTAATTTCAGTGATTGGGTCCACAGCTGTGCTCCCAAAGGTATTTCAGGCTGCCTGCGCGCCCCTCCCCCAACACTTGATTGTTAGCTTGAATGGCTGGGTGAGGTGCCCCGCCCACGGAGAGAATCTCCCAAGTAGGGAAGACTGCCCTGGCGCCTCTCCCGCTCGCCCCGCCGCTGGCGGCTGGGGCGCACCGGGCGCAGGATAATGGGGCACCCTGGTTGTACGGGCCAGTAGGGCGCTCTGGGCGCGTCGGATGCCCAGGGCACGCATGCGAATGGGGTGCTCCGGGCACCGGTGGCAGGGGACTTTCACTCGCAGTGCGTGGGCCGCTGGGAACGTTAGCGGTGCTCGCTATGCGACCGGACTGCGGCACCAGGCGCGCGCCGGCGGCTGCTCGCAGCACTTAGGCTGCCGCTCCCTGAGTGTGGGCCGACTCACCACAGGCGCACTCCCTCTGCGGCTTGAATGAACGTCCCTGCGGTAGTTAGCTTCCTCCACACCCTCGTCTCTCAGATTCAAGTGATAACAGTCCTTTCGCTTTCAGTTTGTGTGGAACTCCGGAATGCTCCGAGGATAAATTTTTCTGTTTCTAGTTGATAAATTTGTTGTGATTTGGGGGAGATCTGTCGGACGCGCTGCTCACGGCGCCATTTCCGTGACGTCACTCCTGTAGGAATTTTTTAATTTCATCTTTGATCTCATTTTTAGCCCATTCATTATTTAATAACATGCTATTTAGTTTCCAAGTGTTTGAATGTTTTTCAGTTTTTCTGTTGTGGTTGATTTCTACTTTAATGCCATTGTGATCAGAGAAAGTGGTTGATATGATTTCAATCTTCTTAAATTTGTTGAGACCACTTTTGTGCCCTAACATGTGGTCTGTTCTAGAGAATGTACCATGAGCGCTTGAAAAGAATGTATATTCTGCTGTTTTAGGATGAAAGGTTCTGAAGATGTCTATTAAATCGAGTTCATCTAATATGTTTTTTAAGTCTGTTGTTTCTTTGTTAATTTTCTTTCTTGAGGATCTATCTAATGATGTTAGTGGGGTATTGAAATCCCCTACTATTATAGTATTGCTGTTGATCTTGCCCTTTAAGTTCATCAAAGTCTGCTTTATATATTTAGGTGCTCCTATATTAGGTGCATAGATATTTATAATGGATATATCTTTCTTTTGGATTGCTCCCTTTATCATTATGTAGTGACCTTCTTTATCTCTCACTATGGTCTTTGTTTTAAAGTCCATTTTGTCTGATATAAGTATTGCTACCCCAGCTTTTTTTTCATTTCCATTTGCATGAAATATTTTTTTCCATCTTTTAATCTTCAGTGTGTGTGTATCTTTTGATTTAAGGTGTGTCTCTTCTAGACAGCATATGTATGGGTCCTGTTTTCTTATCCACGCAGCTATCCTATGTCTTTTGATCAGATCATTAAAGCCATTTACATTTAAGGTTATTATTGATATGTAATTGTTTATTGCCATTTTATTCTTTAAAACTGTATTCCTCTTTTGCTATATTCTTTTTTTCCTTTGATCTGTTTACAACAGGTCCCTTAGCAATTCTTGCAGCCTTGGTTTGGTTGCAGTGAATTTCTTGAGGTTTTTTTGCTTGTTTGTTTGTAAACCTTTTTATTTCTCCTTAAATTTTAAATGAAAGCCTTGCTGGATAAAGTAGTCTTGGTTGTAGGCTCTTGTTCTGCATTACTTTCAATATTTCTTGCCATTCCCTTCTGGCCTCAAGTGTTTCTGTTGAGAAGTCCGAAGTCATCCTTATGGGGGCTCCTTTGTAGGTGATAGTCTTTTTTTCTCAGCAGCTTTTAATATTTTCTCTTTATCACTTAGCTTTGGTATTTTAATTATGATGTGTCTTGGTGTTGATTTATTTGGGTTTCTCTTTAATGGAGTTCTCTGTGCTTCCTGAACATGTGAGATGTTTTCCTGCCTTAATTGAGGGAAGTTTTCAGCTATGATATGTTTTAACAAAGTCTCTATTCCTTTTTTCTTTCTCTTCTTCAGGAACCCCTATGATGCGGATGTTATTTCTCTTCATGTTGTCACAGAGTTCTCTTAGAGTTTCCTCAGAATTTTTGAGTCTCTTTTTTTTCTGCTCTGCTTCTGTGCCTTTATTTATTGTGTCCTCTAACTCGCTGATTCAATTCTCCACTTCATCCATCCTGCTTTTAATTCCTTCCATTGTATTCTTTATTTCAGATACTGTATTTGTCATTTCTGACTGATTCTTTTTTATTATTTCAATGTCCTTTTTATATATGCTATCTCTTTATTTAGGTTTTTGTAATGACCATCTATTGTTGTTCTAATATCTTTGAGCATCCTAACAATCGTTATTTTAAACTCTGCATCTGGTAATTTGGTTATATCTGATTCATTTAGGTCCTTTTCTGGGGATTTCTCTTGGTTCATTTGTGTTGTATTTCTCTGCCTCCGCATTTTCTCTTCACGGGATTGAGTGGCTGTGATCATGTGCTTGGATGCACAAGCCTTGGTGGCCTTGGCCTTTTCCCTGCCCCCATGGAGGACGTTATGCTTGGTCCTGAGGGCACTAGCGAGCACCTTTGCTCAGCTGTGGGTCTCCGCCTGTTTCCAGGCTTTTGCCCCGCCCTTGCAGGAGGAGCCTGCTCATGGAATGGCTGCTAGCCTTGGCTCTACTGGCCGGGAAGGACTGCGTGCCCATGCTCAGCTCAGTAGCGGAACTCCACCTGTCCTGGGCTTTTGGCTCCACCCCCATGGGAGGAGCCGGCTCCCAAGTCAGACCACAAGCCTTGGTTCCACGGGCGGGACAAACTGTGCTCCTGCGCCCTTGCTCAGGGGCTGGTCTCCACCCTTTCCAGGTTCGCGCCCTTCTCCCGCAGGCTGGATTACAGGCTGCTGGCAGCTGGGCTTGACCACTTCTGCACACCCCCTCCTCTCCCACCAAGCAAGACTGAGCTCACACCTGAGCCCAGTGGTGGCCAGCTGGCTTCCGCCCTTGCTGACAGAACCATGCTTCCGTCTCCCACTGCCACCCGCCCTCCGGCAAGCCTTCAGCCGCGTGGGTGCGGGCACTGCAGTTAAGACCCTAACACTCACTACTCTAGACTGGAAAGCTCCCTACTTCTAAGCAACTCTGCTCTGAGTGCCATGGGGGGAGCTTTTTTGGCTGCTCTCCTGCTTCCCTTTGCTGGTATTGCTGTTTCTGGGGGAAATATTCACTTCAGATTTGGGGAGTGACTTGTCCCAGGGGTTAGGGTGGCTGTCTCTCAAAGTGTTTCTCCCTGTGCCTCCTAGATTATACTCTCTTCCTGCTACTCTGGTACTCTCCTTTCTCCCTGTCCCCCGGAGCTCCGGGGTTAGTGGTTGTGAGAGAAGTGTTCTGCGCGGTCCCTTTAAGAAGAATCCTGGGTCTGAGAAATCAGACTCTTTCTCACAAACAGTATCCTGACTTGTTTCCAGCTAAATACTGTCCTTACACCTCTTCTGGGCTCTGGGGCTGCAGGCTGGGGCTCTGTTCCTGGGGCTCAGGACCCTCCCCTCTCTGCTAAACTCACTTCCCACCACGTGAGTCTCTCCCAGCTGCCGTTAACTCCGGGGAGCTGGGTAGCCCTCTCCGCGTTTCCGCTTTTCCTACCAGTCTCGGTGTGACTTCTTCAGTGTTCCTTGGTTGAAGAGTCCTCTTAGTTTAGTCCAAAGTTGGTTTTTCCAGATGATAGTTCTTAAAATTAGTTTGTAATCCACTTTGGTTCTGGGAGGTAGATGTTGGTACGTCCGCCTACTCCAGCGCCATCTTTCTTTCAATTGCTTAAATTTTTAATGCTTTGTGTCTTTCTAGTGAATGGCTTTTGTTTTCTGAATTTGCAGCTCTCTAGAAAAAGTGCATAATTCAAAGGCTGTGTGGTCAGTTCCAAGACTCCCCACGCTGCTCTAACTCCAGCTTGCTTTGAAGGCTGTGCATATACTTAATGTCTTTCCTTACCTTTGTTAAGAAATGTGGATAGATGAACCTGCTCACAAAATGTCTTCATAGATTAATGTTCAATATTTTAAAGTCAGGGCAACCTCTCATTTTCATTGTTTTAACATATTTAATTACTGTCAGTTTATGACAACATTTTTATGTAGAATCAAAGTTAAGCTGAAGTTGCTAGAGTGCTTATAGCTCCCAAGAAGATCCAGAAAACAGTTCATTGTGTGAAAAATAGTATTTGATTTAATTATAACACTGCTCTGCTCACCCAGGAGGAGGTGTTAGTACTTACTTTCTTTGATAAAATATTTCTCCCACCACCATGAGAGTGATAACAGTAAATAGCTTCATTGTCTATAAATGCCAAAAACAATTAACATTTTTACTACATCTAGGAAAACTTAAGGAAACATTACTTGTTTTTTGGTCTGTCCTTACTTTTTTTGTAAAGAAACTTCTAAAACTTCCTCAGTTTCTACATAAACTTTAACATTTCATAAATTCCCAATCCATTGTTTTATTTAATAAATATCTTTGGATGTATATAGTTATTTTTAGTTAAACTAAGCATTTCAATAATTGCTTGCTATATAATGTTTGCATTTACAAAAATCGAATATCATTTAGAACTGATTGTCATTTAATAAAGAAAATATCAGAATTTTTGTTATTATAGTGGGTCTCATGTAGGTATTAAGCTACTTCTAATTGGTCAAAATCAAAATGTGTAATGAAGCATAAGTAGAAAATAATTTCTAAGATTTGTGTTAAACTACTTCTAATATTTTTGAGTTATTGATTATTCCATTGAATTTTTTGAGGTTTTCACCAATGTTATTCTCATTTTATAGATGAGAATATTGAGGTTTCAAAACACAACCTTGAACTAGATTATTATACAGCTGATTAGTGGAAGACTAGAAAACCTACATTTTTAAACTTTTTATTTTTAAATATTTCAAACTTACAGAAAATTAGCAAGAATAGTATAATAAGTACTTCATATACCCCTATACATAGAATCAACTGTATTTGAAGGTAAAGTGAAGCTATCGTGATCCTTTACCCTAAATCAGCATGTATTTTTAAAGAATAAGGTCATTCTCTTACATAAGCACAGCATAATTAATAATGGATTTCAGGAAACAAATCTCCTTCTTAATCAATAGGCTTGATTGTCTCCCCACTCTAGATGAAGAACAGATTGTACTTATGTCTTTTCTTTCTGAGAAAAATGTATTTTCGTTTTCTCTGTTGAGCATATTTGTGGTTAACCAGAGAGTGCTATTTTGACTTGTCAGTAACTGCAGTCTGCAAACTCTTCACAAAATTCTTATTATAATTCATTTTGAGCCAGCTTTTTAATACCCTGCATAGCCTCTGGATGCAAATTATTAAACTGAGTAAGAGGTGGGAGTCAGCGGGTTTCCTCTTCCACAATATTATTTGATAAATGAAACCAAACACTTGGGTCTTCAAAAGTCTGACTTCTGTAGCCTTAGAAAATGTTAAAGACATTCATCTTATCATGGGCTTTCTAAGGGTGATGATTAATAACTGGAAGGTCTTATGGTTCCCCTATCTTTCACTCCCCTACCAGCAGAACACTGAGCCTGCTTTGAGTATTTCCTTGAAAGTTTGAAGGGTCTTTTGGCTTGTATCCTAAAGATGTGTTCCTTTCCTCTCCATACCATGTGCTGGAACCAATGAATTTTGACTTTCTGACTCCATTAAATTTTCTGTGTTGAGCCACACACCTTGCACTTTGTGATCAAACAACATCAGCACTGTGGCCAGACAAGACACAAAACCCAACCAGCCCTCACCTTATCCATTACAAGTGACAAATTTGACTTGTAATTCAAGTTTCTCAGTAGATATACACTCAAAGTGTATGTATAATATTAGACATATGGAGGTAGGGCTTGTCATTTTCTGAGACATAGGATTGCAGGGCACCTTTGTTTAATAATGAGCAGTACAAAGCGGCATTGCCGACACTGAACAGAACATCTATCTTGCCTCAGACACTACATAGAAGGGGAATTCCTGAGGAGACAGTGATATTCTAATTTTATTTTCCATATATCTTAAGGTCTCACAGCTTAAATCTGTCATATACTTTAAGTTTCAATGTTTTCGCTCTGTATCAGATCCACTAAATTTATGAGCATGACTCCCTCCTTCTGGATACCAATCTGCCAGGTCCAAGAGGTGGTCTCGGGATTGCATCCTCTGAGGGGTTTATTGTCCTCATTACTAACAGTCTTCACTTTATTCCAAAAAATCAGCAAACCAGTGGAGAGTAGTTTGTCCAGGATAAGAACAAACATGCAAACCAAAAAAGAGGACATTATAGAAGCAAAATAGCACTTCAAATAATTTTTGATACAGTTAATTATTTCTTCAATTGGCCTTAAAAACTTTGGAAGTAGTTTCCTGACCTGTGGTGGTGCAGCTCTTGCCAAACTTAATTTCATTACTCTAATACTTATTAGCTTTACAAGTGTTACTTGTCTTTTCAAAATGAATTAATCTAAAGCCTACTACTCAAGCACAGAGATCCTCTGATATAGGTTTTACTTTTGCATTGCACAACTCCAAGAGGCACCATTTACATACATCAGTATATGAATGGCGCCCCTGGAGTTGGGCATTCATTAGCAGTACCTACTCCTAAGGCTTTGGGGAAGATTAAATGATCTATGTAAACTGGTGAGCTCAGTGGTAAATACATAGATTTAATACATATAGCCATTGCTATTCTCATCATTATCATCATTTACATAATCTCACATACTTCCCTTTTGTATTTTTTTTAAACATGGAACATCGATATGTCAATGAGACCCTAAAAGTTAATAATATGCAAATGTACTTCTAATAAAATAAAGTCAATATTATATATTTAAAGTGACTCCTCTGCAATTATATTTATATTTGAATTAATCAAGATAACATACTATAAAATGTCTTATACAATTGTCTTCTAGTTTTTATTTTAAAATGGAAGAATTTTAGTAGGTACTCTGAATTCCTCCTACATTATTTTTCTTGCAGTATAATAGACTCTATAAGAGCAGCTTCCCATATGTTTTAGAAATCTATACTTGAGTTGTCTTTTTCAAAATAAAGTAAGCGGCTTCCAGGATATATCAAAATGGGGTTTAAAAAATTAATATCTGAGGCCCTGGCCGGTTGGCTCAGTGGTAGAGCGTCGGCCTGGTGTGCAGGAGTCCTGGGTTCGATTCCCGGCCAGGGCACACAGGAGAAGTGCCCATCTGCTTCTCCACCCCTCCCCCTTTCCTTCTTCTCTGTCTCTCTCTCTTCCCCTCCCGCAGCCCCGAGGCTCCATTGGAGCAAGGTTGGCCCGGGCGCTGAGGATGGCTCCATGGCCTCTGCCTCTGGCACTAGAATGGCTCTGGTTATGACAGAGCAATGCCCCAGATGGGCAGAGCGTTGCCCTCTGGTGGGCGTGCTGGGTGGATCCCAGTCGGGCACATGCGGGAGTCTGTCTGACTGCCTCCCCATTTCCAGCTTCAGAAATATACAAAAAAAAATTAATATCTGAAAATGGCAAATTTAATGTATTTGTGCTTGCTTTTAAAGTATAAATCTAATGTTAAGATATTTCAGTAATTGTGCTTTATGCTTAAATCTTTGAAGAGCTATAAAGATCCATTTAGTTGATTATTGGTCATTTCCTTAGAACTCTATACCTATTATTGACATTTTAGTATTTATGTTTCATAATTATAAGGGTATGCTATACATATTTTTGTGCCTTCACTGATATAAATTCTAAAAGAGTATTTGCCTAATGAATTTCTTCAATTATTTAATTTAATAGACTATGGTTAAGTAGAATATACTTACTCTCTTGCTGTTTGCATTTTGGGAAGTTTCTGATATGCAGCACAATCACTTTGATCAGAAAATTGTATCAAAAAGATAGATGAATTGAAAATATTGGTTATGTGATGTAGGGTAAGGCAACTCATTACCAAACAGAAATTCTAAGATTCTCTTTGCTTTTTGTGTTGTGCTATCTTCATCACAGGATTTCTAAATCAGCCCATCCACATCCATCTAACTGAAAGGGAACATGGAGGAGATCAGATCTGAGTGCTTTTTATGGGCCAGATCTGAATATGGTGCCCAACACTTTTACTCACATGTCACTGGCAGAGTCACATGACCATACCGACTGCACAGAAGGGGAATAAATGTCATCTATGTGTATAGGAAAGAATAAGACCATGTTTGGGTCATCAGCTAGAAATCTCTTGAAATCAGATATATTTTTGCACACTTTTTCTCCACATGTAGAATATACTTACTCTTTTCCCAAAGAAGGACAACCCAATATACCATCCAGTTCTTGAGTAAACTTTAAAGACTATAGTTTCTAGTTGTTGAGCAGTCTTCTCCACAAAGCCCAAATGTGGCTCTTGTAATTTTGGAGATCTATGAATTAAACAACTAGTTATCTGCAACCCTTGCCCTAATGGTCAGGATAATGATAATATGTTATCTATAAGAGAAATGAGAAGAATGAGACATAAAGAACAGTCACTGTTCTAACACATGACAGAATCCTATGGGCCTGGGGAGGCAGAGTAAGGTCTTTCTCTCTCTCTCTCTCTTTTTTTTTTTTTTACAGAGACAGTGAGAGAGTCAGAGAGAGGGATAGATAGGGACAGACAGACAGGAACAGAGAGATGAGAAGCATCAATCATTAGTTTTTTGTTGCGACACATTAGTTGTTCATTGATTGCTTTCTCATATGTGCCTTGACCGTGGAGCTAGAGCAGACTGAGTAACCCCTTGCTCAAGCCAGCAACCTTGGGTTTAAGCTGGTGTACTTTGCTCAAACCAGATGTACCTGCGCTCAAGCTGGCAACCTCGGGGTCTCGAACCTGGGTCCTCTGCATCCCAGTCCAATGCTCTATCCACTGTGCCACTGCCTGGACAGGCGAGGTCTTTTTCTTTGAAAGATATAAATTTCATGTTTAGTCTCAATGCACCTTATTGGAGAAGTCCCTGTTAATGACCCGTAACATAATCGTTAGGAGATTTTTTTTTTCCATGTCCAGTTTCCTTCCATGGTTATATATTGCACGTGTGTTTGTGTATGTATGTGATGTGCATGTGTGTATGCATGTATCCCTCTTTGGGGAATATACATTGCTTATATGGTCCACTTTCTACTTTTGTAAATTTGGGAGACTAAGGAATGTTTTAAGGAGTGAACAGTCAAAGGCATTTCTTTTATTCTAGGTTCATGACTTCTCTGGCAATATGATTTCTTCAAAAACTTAAGAAACCTCTGACTTTTTACTTCCAGTTGATTTTTGTATTAGTGATGAAGCCTAAGTTGTGTTTTTTGTTTGTTTGTTTGTTTTTTAGATATAATCATCAAGACTAAATTTTTTGCTTTCTCTCTTTTCTATTTTTGGTTATTTTGTGGCCAAGTGAGGCAGGTACAGTGGCCTAAAACGCTGGAAAGGCTTGGTAGGCTGCACCAAACATTAGGCCCCGCTGTCATTACAGCAACTTAGAAAGCAGATTAAGCCCTGGCCAGTGTTCTCAGTGCATAGAGTGTCTTCGAGCATCGGCCTGGCATGTGGACGTCCCTGGTTCAATCCTCAGTCAGGGCACATATAAGAAGTGACCATCTGCTTCTCTTCCTCTCCCTCTCCCCCTTCCTCTCCCTCTCCCCCTTCCTCTCTCACAGCCAGTGGCTCAGTTGGTCTGAGCATCAGCCCTGGGAGCTGAGGATAGCTTGATTAATTTGAGCATCAGCCCCAGACAGGGGCTGCCAGGTGGATCCCAGTCAGGGTGCATGTGGGAGTCTGTTTCTCTGTTTCTCCTCTTCTCGCTTAGAAAGAGAAAAAAGTCTCTATTTCCCTTTCTTATTTAGAAAGAAAGTGAAAGAAAGAAAGAGAGAGAGAGAGGGAGAGAGGGAGAAAGAAAGAGAAAAGAAAGAAAGAGAAAGGAAAGAAAGAAAGAAAGAAAGAAAGAAAGAAAGAAAGAAAGAAAGAAAGAAAGAAAGAAAGAAGAAAGAAAGGGAAAGGAAAAAGGAAAGAAAAAGAAAGGAAAGGAAAGGAAAGGAAAGGAAAGGAAAGGAAGGGAAGGGAAGGGAAGGGAAAGAAAGGGAAGGGAAGGAAAGGGAAGGGAAAGGGAAAGGGAAAGGGAAAGGGAAAGGGAAAGGGAAAGGGAAAGGGAAAGGGAAGGGGAAGGGGAAGGGGAGGAGAGGAGAGGAGAGGAGAGGAGAGGAGAGGAGAGGAGAGGAGAGGAGAGGAGAGGAGAGGAGAGGAGAGGAGAGGAGAGGAGAGGAGAGGAGAGGAGAGGAGAGAAAAGGAAAGGAAAGGAAAGGAAAGGAAAGGAAAGGAAAGGAAAGGAAAGGAAAGGAAAGGAAAGGAAAGGAAAGGAAAGGAAAACCAAGTGCCTACTGAAACTCTAACTCTAAGGCAAGAACTTAGGAAACAGAACATTAGGAATGGTAGTTAGTTGTTATCACTTATATTGCTATTTAGCCAAATATTACAGGAAAGAGGTGGCTGGTTTGAGACACAGATGATGGTTGAGAATAGAGTGACAACATAAATCTGGTGACTGAAAAGATGTGAAGACCCTTGCTTTTGGGCCCTTGCAATAAGAGATAAGACCAATTATTTTCCTAAGGTTGCCACTGTCTAGACCTCATAAGCTTAAAGTATTAAATGCTGCTGTGAACTACTTAGTTTTAGTTGAAACTAATGTTCATAAATTCCTAGCTTATTTAGTGATTGTATAAATGGAATAAGCATGTAATGAAATCTTATGTAATATTCATTAGATGATATTCAATTGCCCTTATTTTTTAGTTAGAAAATTAACTTTAACAGGGTGCCATTGATCAATAATCAATTTCAGGCAAACATTACTCCATCATTTGAATAGTTGGCAGGCTATTATCAACAAGATAGGTAATAGCAAGTGTTGGAGAGGCTATGGAGAAAAAGGAACCCTCATTCACTGCTGGTGGGAATGCAAATTAGTATAACCACTATGAAAAAAAGTATGGTGGTTCCTCAAAAACTAAGAATAGAATTACCATATGACCCAGCAATCCCTCTACTGGGTATATACCCAAAAACTCAAAACCACTGATATATAAAAACACATGCACCCCCATGTTCATTGCAGCATTATTTACAGTGGCCAAGACATGGAAACAACCAAAGTGACCCTCAGTTGCCCTTATTTTAATAGTCATCTGATTTCAGTAAGTGATGAAAATGTAATATCTTTATCTACAAATATACACACACAGAATCACAATCACACACACACACACAAGCTGTGTGGCCCATTAGCAGTGCCACTGAGAAGGAGAGATTACAGAACCTTCATGTCTGGGTTACTAGGAAAGTATGTTAGCATGAATTATAACAACTATGTTTTCTATCAGTTTACTTTTATTCTCTATTAACTGAACATACTTTAAATCTCTAATTTTTGTCTTTATTGCAAGTGTATTCTAAGAAAAAAAGGTGACATAATAACAAAAGTTACCATTTATTGAATGTAACTGAGCTACTGTTTTATTTGTATCACTAAGCTTTCTCAATTGCCCTCTTATATGGATAATATTATTTTTCCAGTGGGCATGTTTATTTTTATTTCTACAGCAGGAAATCTACTTTAAACTATCTAAAAAATTTTAAAAAGAGAAATTTACTAAAATTTACTACCTCACCCAAGAGCTCTTTGGCCTCATGTGTGAGTTAAGCCAAGACATGGGAAACCATTGGAAAGCAAAATAGCCACTTCAGTCATTGCTTCCTATTTCTGAACTGCACTGATTTTTTTTTATTTCTATATTTTTTTATTAAATTTAATGCAGTGACATTGATAAATCAGGGTACATATGTTGAGAGAAAATATCTCTAGATTATTTTGACATTTGATTGTGCTGTATACCCCTCTCCCAAAGTTAAATTGTCTTCTGTCACCTTCTATCTGGTTTTCTTTGTGCCCCTCCCCTCCCCTAGCCCCTCTCTCCTTCTTTACCCCCTCCCCCCTCCCCCAACCTCCCGCCCCTGTTGCCATCACATTCTTGTTCATGTCTCTGAGTCTCAGTTTTATGTCCCTTCTATGTATGGATTCATCTTAGTTTGTTTTTTTTTGGTTTTTTTCTGATTTACTTATTTCACTCCGTATAATGTTGTCAAGGTCCATCCATGTTATTGTAAATGATCCGATGTCATCATTTCTTATGGCTGAGTAGTATTCCATAGTATATATGTACCAAAGCTTTTTAATCCACTCGTCCTCTGACGGACACTTGGGCTGTTTCTGTTTCTTCGCTATTGTGAACAATGCTGCCACAAACATGCGGGTGCATTTCTCCTTTTTGAGCCGTTCTATGGTGTCCTTGGGGTATATTCCTAAAAGTGGGATAGCTGGGTCAAAAGGCAGTTCGATTTTCAGATTTTTGAGGAATCACCATACTGTTTTCCACAGTGGCTGCACCAGTCTGCATTCCCACCAGCAGTGCAGGAGGGTTCCCTTTTCTCCACATCCTCGCCAGCACTTATTCTGTGTTGTTTTGTTGATAAGCGCCATTCTGACTGGTGTGAGGTGATATCTCATTGTGGTTTTAATTTGCATTTCTCTAATGATTAATGATGTTGAGCATTTTTTCATATGCCTATTGGCCATCTGTATGTCTTCTTTGGAGAAGTGTCTATTCATCTCTTTTGCCCATTTTTGGATTGGATTGTTTGTCTTCCTGGTGTTGAGTTTTACAAGTTCTTCATAAATTTTGGTTATTAACCCCTTATCAGACGTATTGTCAAATATGTTCTCCCATTGTGTAGTTTGTCTTTTTATTCTGTTCTTGTTGTCTTTAGCTGTGCAGAAGCTTTTTAGTTTGATATAGTCCCATTTGTTTATCCTGTCTTTTATTTCACTTCCCCGTGGAGATAAATCAGCAAATATATTGCTCCGAGAGATGTCGGAGAGCTTACTGCCTATGTTTTCTTCTAAGATGCTTATGGTTTCACGGCCTACATTTAAGTCTTTTATCCATTTTGAGTTTATTTTTGTGAGTGGTGTAAGCTGGTGATCTAGTTTCATTTTTTTGCAGGTAGCTGTCCAATTTTCCCAACACCATTTGTTAAAGAGGCTGTCTTGACTCCATTGTATTTTCTTACCTCCTTTGTCAAATATCAGTTGTCCATAGAACTGTGGGTTTATTTCTGGGTTCTCTGTTCTGTTCCATTGATCTATATGCCTGTTCTTATGCCAGTACCAGGCTGTTTTGAGTACAACGGCCTTGTAGTATAATTTGATATCAGGAAGTGTGATACCTCCCACTTTATTCTTCTTTTTTAAGATTGCTGAGGCTATTCGTGTCCTCTTTTGGTTCCATATAAATTTTTGGAATATGTGTTCTATATCTTTGAAGTATGTCATTGGTATTTTAATTGGTATTGTATTGAATTTATAGATTGCTTTGGGTAATATAGACATTTTAATGATGTTTATTCTTCCTAACCATGAGCACGGTATATGCTTCCACTTGTTTGTATCTTCCTTGATTTCTTTTATCAATGCTTTGTAATTTTCCGAGTACAAGTCTTTAGTCTCCTTGGTTAAGTTTACTCCTAGGTACTTTATTTTTTTGGTTGTAATTGTGAAGGGGATTGTTTCCTTGATTTCTCTTTCTGACTGTTCATTGTTGGTGTATAAAAATGCTTCTGATTTCTGAGTATTGATTTTATATCCTGCCACTTTGCTGAATTTATTTATCAGGTCCAGTAGTTTTTTGACTGAGACTTTAGGGTTTTCTATATACAATATCATATCATCTGCAAATAATGATAGTTTTACTTCTTCTTTTCCAACTTGAATGCCTTTTATTTCTTCTTCTTGTCTGATTGCTGTGGCTAGGACTTCCAGGACTATGTTGAATAAGAGTGGTGAAAGGGGGCACCCCTGCCTTGTTCCTGATCTTAAGGGTATTGCTTTTAATTTTTGCCCATTGAGTATGATGTTGGCTGTGGGTTTCTCATAGATGGCTTTTATCATGTTGAGGTATGTTCCCTGTATTCCCACTTTGCTGAGAGTTTTGATCATGAATGGGTGCTGGATTTTATCAAATGCTTTTTCTGCATCTATTGAAATTATCATATGGTTTTTCTCCTTCTTTTTGTTTATGTGATGAATCACATTGATTGATTTATGAATATTGTACCAGCTTTGCCTCCCCAGAATAAATCCCACTTGATCATGGTGTATGATTTTTTCCATATATTGTTGGATCCAGTTTGCTAATATTTTGTTGAGGATTTTAGCATCTATATTCATCAGGGATATTGGCCTATAATTTTCTTTCTTTGTGTTGTCTTTGCCTGGTTTTGGAATCAGAATTATGCTTGCCTCATAAAAGGAGCTTGGAAGTCTTCCTTCCTCTTGAATTTTTTGAAATAGTTTGAGAAGGATAGGAGTTAGTTCTTCTTTGAATATTTGGTAGAATTCCGCTGTGAAGCCATCGGGCCCCGGACTTTTCTTTGTTGGGAGTTTTTTGATAACTGTTTCAATCTCATTTGGTGTAATCAGTCTGTTTAGGTTTTCTGATTCTTCCAGATTGATTTTTGGAAGATTGTATGTTTCAAGGAATTTGTCCATTTCATCTAGGTTGTCTAGTTTTTTGGCATACAGTTCTTCATAGTATTTTCTTACAATATTTTGTATTTCTGTTGTGTCAGTTTTATTTCTCCTCTCTCATTTCTAATTTTATTTATTTGAGTCCTCTCTCTCTTTTTCTTGGTGAGTCTACTTAAAGGTTCATCAATCTTGTTTACCTTTTCAAAGAACCAGCTCCTAGTTTCATTGATCCTCTCTATTGTTTCTTTAGCCTCTATGTCATTTATTTCTGCTCTGATCTTTATTATTTCCTTCCTTCTACTACATTTGGGCTTTACTTGCTGTTCTTTTTCTCATTCTTTTAGATGCAGGGTTAAGTTGTTTATTTGAGCTTTTTCTAGCTTCTGAAAGTGTGCCTGTAGTGCTATGAACTTCCCTCTCAGCACTGCTTTTGCTGTGTCCCATAAATTTTGAGTTGTTGTATGCTCATTGTCATTCGTTTCTAGGAATTTTTTTATTTCTTCTTTGATCTCATTCTTAATCCATTCATTATTTAACACCCTGCTATTTAGTTTCCATGTGTTTGAGAATTTTTGAGCTTTTCTGCTGTGATTCATTTCTAGTTTCATGCCGTTGTGATCGGAGAAAGTGCTTGATATGATTTCAGTCTTCTTAAATTTGTTGAGAGCACTTTTGTGCCCTAACATGTGGTCTATCCTAAAGAATGTACCATGAGCACTTGAAAAGAATGTATATTCTGCTGCTTTAGGATGAAAGGATCTGAAGATATCTATTAAATCGAGTTGATCTAGTGTTTCCAATAAGTCTGCTGTTTCTTTGTTAATTTTCTTTCTTGGGGATCTATCTAGTGATGTTAGTGGGGTATTGAAATCCCCTACTATTATAGTATTGCTGTTGATCTCGCCCTTTAAATCCATCAAAGTCTGTTTTATATATTTGGGTGCTCCTATATCAGGTGCATAGATATTTATAATAGTTATATCTTCCTGTTGGATTACTCCCTTTATCATTATGTAGTGGCCTTCTTTATCTCTTACTATATCCTTTGTTTTAAAGTCCAATTTGTCTGATATAAGTATTGCTACCCCAGCTTTTTTTTCATTTCCATTTGCATGAAATGTTTTTTTTATCCTTTTACCTTCAATCTATGTGTGTCTTTTGTTCTAAGGTGTGTCTCTTGTAGACAACATATGTATGGGTCCTGTTTTCTTATCCACGCAGCCACCCTATGTCTTTTGATAGGATCATTTAATCCATTTACATTTAAGGTTATTATGGATATGTAGTTGTTTATTGCCATTTTCTTCTTTAAAGGTGTATTCCTTTTTTTGGTATATTCTTTTCCAACTTTGATCTGTTTACAACAGACCCCTTAACATTTCTTGCAGCGTTGGTTTGGTTGTAATGAATTCCTTGAGGTTTTTTTTGTTTGGGAAGCTTTTTATTTCTCCTTCGGTTTTAAATGATAGCCTTGCTGGATAAAGTAGTCTTGGTTGTAGGTTCTTGTTCTGCATTACTTTGAATATTTCTTGCCATTCCCTTCTGGCCTCAAGTGTTTCTGTTGAGAAGTCGGATGTCATCCTTATGGGGGCTCCTTTGTAGGTGATAACTTTTTTTTTCTCTTGCAGCTTTTAATATTTTCTCTTTATCGCTTAGCTTTGGTATTTTAATTATGATGTGTCTTGGTGTAGGTTTCTTTGGGTTTCTCTTTAATGGAGTTCTCTGTGCTTCTTGGACTTGTGAGAGTTTCTCTTGCATTAATTTAGGGAAGTTTTCAGTTATGATATGATTGAACAAAGTCTCTATCCCTTGTTCTTTTTCTTCTTCTTCAGGAACCCCTATGATGCGGATGTTATTTCTCTTCATGTTGTCACAGAGCTCTCTAAGTGTTTTCTCTGACTTTTTGAGTCTTTTCTCTTTTCTTCTCTGCTTTCATGCCTTCATTCCAGTTGTCCTCCAACTCACTGATTTGATCCTCAGCTGTATCCATCCTGTTTTTAATTCCTTCCATTGTGGTCTTCATTTCTGATGTTGTATTTGTCATCTCTGACTGATACTTTTTTAATATTTCAATATCCTTTTTTATACTTGCTATTTCTTTATTTAGGTTTTCAAACTGCCCCTCCATTGTTGTTCTGAGATCCCTAAGCATCCTTACAATCATTATTTTGAACTCCGCATCTGGAAGTTTGATTATTTCCATATCACTCGGCTCATCTCTCAAAGGTGTCTCTTGTGGTTTCATTTGGGTTGCACTCCTTTGTCTTCTCATAATGATGTTTTATTTGTAGAGTTGGTTGAGTCTAGGCTTGGTGTTGTCTGCCTCCAGTTTTCAGTTGTGTTATTTCTAGGTCTTCTTGGGTTGGTATCAGCTATTATTTGTAATCCACTTTCGGATTTGGGCAGCTTTGAAGTCTTGATTTGTTTGTTTTCTTAACAGGTGATAGTCTTGTTAACTGATCTCAGCAGGGGGCTTCCTTGAAACTGTAACCAGGAATGCTGCATGTAACCTAGACGCTGAAGGTCTCTTCCACCAACTAATCTCACTGGGGGCAGGGTTTGTTCTCAGCTTCAGTAGGGGGAGGTGTATCTCAGATCTCCATGGAGACCTGAGTTACTGCCCCTCCTCCCCATTTCTTGTTTTCAGCTGTGTCTTGTTGCGCTGATTGGAGCTGGATAGATGTCCGGAGATCTCTGATCCGGAAGCACTTCAGCTCTGTTTTGTGAAAGGTTCAGTCCCTCCCCTAGCTATGGCCGCCTCCAGCACAAATGAGTCAGCTTTTTTATTTCGTTTCTTGCATACCTTAGCCCCTCACAGTCTGTCCCTCTCCTTGTCCTTTCCACTTGGGAGATAAGCTGGTCTTTTCAACCCACCTTGCTCCCTGGTCATCAGGTAAGTGGCTGTGAGCAGTAGTTTCTGCTCTTTTTCCTCTGTGAAATCCTCTCTGGGCTCTCAACCTCACCCCCCCCCTTCCGTTCCTGTAAGCAGAGGAGATTCAGGCACTCCTTACCAGGATTATTGTGGCTTCCTCTTTGCTCCTTGGTTTTTGAGAGCTGTTCTTGCAGTTCAGTGTTGGTTTTTCATGCTGATTTTTCCTAAATTGATTTGTATTCCAGTTTGGTGTTGAGAGCTGGGCGTCTGTGCGTCTGCCTACTCTGCTGCCATCTTCAAAAGCCCTGCTCTGATTTTTATTTCTACACCTGACTCCTAGTTTCTTTTATCTGTGCTTTCTTTCTCTACGTCTCCTTGCACAGGGTACCCCCACCATTCTCTGGTTCCAGTCACAAGCAGAGACTCAGTGACAGCTACTCCATGTCAATGACTTCCAGAAATGATACCTGATGGCCTTTGTGTGGGTCATGTGTCCATTTTAGGCAATAGTCACACAGTCCAAAGCATGGCCACCAATACCCCAGTCAAGGTGGGGAGGGTCATCGTATAAGGAGGGCCCACATTCAGAGAATGGATGCTATCTATCCTGAGTCAAGCAGACACCCTAGAAGATATATGTACTACAACCACTGTTCTAAAAATGAGGAAATTGAGACATTGCCAAGATAAATAATTTAGCCAAAGTTGCTAATAAGGGGAGAACCAGCAGGATTTTAACATGGGTCTGTGTGAATCTGTGTAGAGTATTAGTCAGCAGGGTTTTCTTATTTCTGTCTTCTGCTTTCATTATCTGGGTTCAGGTGTGTATAAATTCTAAAGGAAGAGATATCCCATTATGGTCATAACAGTTGTTATTAGAGATTTTAATAAGGAACCAGTTTTCTTCCTTGGGATTTCTTCAACTGTAGTACATGCTGAAAAGATAAAAATAAGGAAGAGTTAAACACATTTCTATTAATTTATTTTCCCTCTAAATTCATTTGTATTTCCTAAGAATTAAATATTAAAAACATTTAATTCTTCAATAGGCAGAAATGTGAGACCCATTGAAGAGATATATTTTCCCATGAAGTGACACTTTTTAATTCTGAAAGCTGGTTATTGGCTGTTGTTGGAGCTTTGTAATTCTGCTTCATAATCAAAATGAAGAAGTGTATTTTGAACCAGCTGGCTTCCTAGTTATGGTACTTCTGTTCTACAAGAAGAAGTGAAGGTGAACAGAGGATGAAATGTTTGCTGTCATTAGGTTTTATGATTCTGGGAAAACAGGAGTAATAAAGGGAATACCATGTGAAGGATTCTGTTAAAAAAAATGGTGGTGCAGTGGATAAAGCATAGACCTGAAATGCTGAGGTGGTCAATTTGAAACTCTGGGCTTGTCCGGTCAAGGCTCATATGACAAGCAATCAATGAACAACTAAAGTAAAGGCAACTATAAGTTGATACTTCTTGCTCCACACCCCTCCTCTCTCTGTGATATAAGTAAATAAAAAATTTTTTAAAAGTTCCATTTTTAATCTTACAAGGAGAAGTGATTCTGCTCTGTGGTGCTTGAACCTGTCTAAATGGAAACAACCTGTCCCATAAAATCAGCACAAATTTGTACATACAGTGGCTTCTTGACATGGATTTACTATTCTGCAGGGCCCTCTAGAGACTTCACTGAAGCTCATTCTTATTAGACCCCAGAATAAGAGGTGAAATGATAATGTTTCAGGCTGCACAGGTCTTCAGCTCTATCTCGCTGTCAAGAGATTTTCTTCAATGTGTTATTTGACTTCATTCACTGTGTGCAAAACAAATATTTAAGAGGTGAAGGAAGGGAGCAGTCATATTTTCTTACAGGATTATTATTTTTTAGCTGAGAGTAGCTATCAGGGGACAGAAGTTTCATAATCACCACTATCTCCTAATAACTGGCACTGTGGCTAAATCAGATTTGTCCTTCTACTAAAATGAGGGATTAGTGGAATTTTAGGTGCTAAAATGGCAATTTTATGTAAGTTTCTATTTTCTGCAGTTTAAAAGAGGCATGAGTAGTTGGCACTGGATGGAACACAAAGCTGTCTAGTAGAATGTGGAATGCTTATAGTCATTGGAATCAAATTTGTTCTAATACATGAGTCCCTCTTGTGTGCACACAGAATGATCCAAACAAGCTATATACTCTGGATAGTTTAAAAATTGGCATGGCTACTTCTTACTTCACCATAATGAAAACTCATTAAGAATTAAACCAAGCTCTCATGATTGTTCAGTGGTGATCAGAATCTTTAGTGTCTGACTTTCAAAGGTTTCTAAAAATACTTTGGTTTGCTCAGCCCTTTTTGTTTCATAGGGAAATAAAATTCTCACCTCCTCGATAGGGGGACAGTTTTACACCCTCAAATAAAAGTGCACTAGAGGAATTCTTCAATTCACTTGTTCTGGCTTTAGCTTGTAAAGCCTCCAGCACTCATAAATTTCAATTCATGTGATTCTTCGTGTGGACAATTTGAAAAATTCTAGTCTGAATTTCTTGGATGAAGTGAGTCTTCTGTGTTATAAATAATTTAGCGGGAAATAAAAAATATTTATTAGTTCATAAATTTATAATGTGATGCAAGTGACTGGTGAAAATGAAAGAATAAATGTTTCTTTCTAAATACAATAGCATTCAATAAAAAGTTAGTTCTCCTTCCCAACTTTCTCAGGCTAGATGTAGTAATCTTGTCATTCTGAAATATGGTAGTTCAAAGGAAATAGTTATTTCTTTCTGTGTTATAGGTATATTTGAATGTGTGTAAGATACCACCTGTGTTTTTAACTGATTCTATACTGACTACTGACAAAACAGTAAAAGTAAGTGCTACAAAGAGCCATTTGACCAGATAAGTAATATTGACACCAGACTATAAAAAAATTATGACTATGATAATTTTAGGGTAGCAGTTTTTAATGAATAGTTAAAAGAAATTTTATATTTTTATTTAAAAAGAAAAAAGTGCCTGACCTGTGGTGGCGCAGTGGATAAAGCATCGACCTGGAAATGCTGAGGTCGCCGGTTTGAAACCCTGGCCTTGCCTGGTCAAGGCACATATGGGAATTGATGCTT
This sequence comes from Saccopteryx bilineata, assembly GCF_036850765.1. Taxonomy (NCBI): domain Eukaryota; kingdom Metazoa; phylum Chordata; class Mammalia; order Chiroptera; family Emballonuridae; genus Saccopteryx; species Saccopteryx bilineata. The sequence continues at coordinate 156,471,494 of NC_089494.1, forward strand.
CCAGCTCCTCCCCCCCTTCTCTCTCTGTCTCTCTTTCCTCTCTCTCTCCCTGTCTCTCTCTCTCCCTTTCTCTCTCCTCTCTAAAATGAATAAATAAAATTAAAAATAAATAAATAAATGAAATAAAAGGACTACCTTTAAAAAAAAATAAAATAAAATAAAAAGAAAAAAGTAACTATTCAACCCAACAGGGCTGACCCAATATTTTTTAAAGGATTACTAAGAAAGCATGTCACTTTGAACTTGCCTCAGCCTACCTGATAGCAGTCTGTGTTTGTTTATTTGACTTATGCACCTACCATGTAAGTAGAAGGAAGAGTTGAATTAAGTTTATTCAAACTAGAAATATTTACTGAATACTTTCTATAGAATGTGCCAACCATTACCTAACTTGAACTTTTACCAGGTACATGGTCAAATTTTAATAAAAATCTGAAATTAATGTTATAGCTGCATAGCATCAGATGGAATGCTCTCTGAGTATGTTGGGAAATATGGTATAGATTCAGCACACACTACCTCCGATTATTGGACTTGCTTAATGTCCTGCCGCTATCAAATAAAAAATAGTATTTAGAAAGCAGATGGGAAATCTCTAACTCCCTGGTAAGTAGATCACTGTTAGGACAGTGTTAGGACAGTCAACTACTGTATAGGACAGTCAACTACTGTATAGTATTCAGAAAGTGCTAAGGGAAACCAACTGAATAATTGCAGTAGCTAAGGACATCTTGACTTTACAGTATGTATTAGAGAAGTGATTATTACTGCAGAAATAAATTTCTAATGATTTGTTTTGTGTTATGAGTTTCTGGGTCCCTCCAAATCAGTCACAACTTTGGACCTTTCCAAGAATAAATGAGATATGGATCTTGTGCTCAAGAACCTCAAAGCTAGTTAAGGATTAGGAAATACTTTACAGATAAGGGACCATTTGGACTAGGCCTCTCTATAAGGTGGAAATGAGTAAAAATCAAATAAAGTCTTGACATATTTAAAAGTAAGTACAAAATGGATTAAATAATTAATGCTAATTTCATTTATTAAGACTGCTACAGTGATATTTCATTTCTTTTAACACTAATTATAGCAAAATTTATTAGTAAGATCCCATGAGGTCTCTTTCCCACAATATATTCTAGAATATAGTTTACATTAAACTCTTTTCTCTTCCTCTCCCTGTTTCATAGATAAGAAAACTACAACTTTGTGAAATTATATAAATCCCTAGGGACAGCCAAGACACAAGTAAGAAAAAAAATGTTCCACTGATGATCTCAGCCTGTGAAACACTCAGCTATCAGGCAGAGATTTATGTCTTCAAGAAGAAAAATCATTAGTGTCTAGGACAGTGATTTTCAACTGGTATGCTGCATTTTAAGCCATAGATGCAGCCCAAAAGTTAGCAGCTCATGGTAAGGCTCAGCCCCAAGATGGAGGAAACTGGTTGTGGTGGCTGGCACTCACTTCAGCCCAGAGGAGCAAAAAGATTCAGTGAGCATTCCTGTAGGAGTAAGTAGTAAAAACTGCAGCTAAGCCCAGAGACCTGGGAAGGACACAGCCCAGGGGTACTACCATGGTTCTTGGGCAGTTGGCATACCTGGCAGATAAAAAACAAACAAACATGGAATCCTGCTGATCTGTAACCTCCCAGAGCTCATCTCCCTTTACCCTAGGTGTTGGGTTGCAGAGCACATTTTCCGCAAACTCAAGAACTGGTACTATAGAATTGTTTTCTTTCCTGAGCAAAAGGTGCACTCTGACCAGTCTCAAGGTCAGGACACAGGGAGTACCCTGCAGAGGTCTGAAGTTGTCATTACAAGGAGGGTAAAGCAAGAAGCTGGTCTGTTCTGCCAGTTCACCCCACCCTCATGCATCCAGGCTACACTGATGGCAACATCTGGCTGTGGGGCGGAAAGGTATTTCACAGAGCTAAAAAAACAACAACAACAACAACAAAAAACTTGTGATTCATTGCCACCTACTGGAAAATCAAAGAAAAACCTCTTCATCTTAATCTACTAGAGAAGTACCACTCATAAAAAGATGCCTAGACAGAGAAGAGATCCATTAAGTACCATGAATAGCCTAGTCAGAAAATGAAGTATCTCCAGAAAGCATACTTAAAGACATGGAAATATATAATATAAATAATAGAGAATTCAAGATTGCAGCTCTGAAAATACTCAACGAAATGCAAGAAAATATAGACAGGCAACTTAATGTGCTCAGAAAACAAATCAATGAACAAAATGAGTACTTTTACCAAAGAGATTTAAACTTTCAAAAAGATCTTAACCAAAATTCTGGAGACGATGAACTCAGTCAAGGAGATCAAGAATGAACTAGCAAACATAGAAAATAGAGAGGACCAGAGGGAGGAAGGACTAGTAATATCAAAGATAGACATTTAGAAATGATGCAGAGAGAAGAAAAAAGAGACTTGAACATAAAAGAAACAATGAAATCTTGCCCTCGCTGGATAGCTTGGCTGGTTAGAGCATTGTCCTGAAGCACAGAGGTTGCCAATTTGATCCTTGGTCAGGACACATATAGGAACAGATCAATGTTCCTGCCCCCCTCTCTCTCCCTTCCTCTCTCCCTCCCTCTCTCTCTAAAATCAATAAAAATAAACTTTAAAAATGAAATCTCTGTGAGAACTATCTGATTCCATTAGAGAGAGCAACATGAGAATAATAAGCATATCAGAAGAAGAGAAGGAGAAGGGAATGTTGAGACTATTTAAATAAATAGATTTGTTTGATGATAACTTCCCAAAGCTATGGAAAGGGCTCAATCCTTGAATCCAAGTAGCAAACAGAACACCTACTTACCTTAATCCAAAGAGGTCTTCACCAAGGCTCATTGTATTAAAACTATCAAAAATTAATAACAAAGAATGAATTTTCAAGTCAATCAAAAAGAGAAGAAAGTAACTTATAAAGGAAAGCCCATTAAGTTATCATTGGACTTCTCAGCAGAAATTCTCTCCCGACTTGTAGTCGGGAGAAAGTGGAACCAAATACTTAAACTTTTCAAAGAGAGGAATTACCAAGCAAGAATAATATAATATATCCAGAAAAATTTCCTTTAGATATAAAGGAGAAAGAAAGACTTTTGCAAACATACAGAAGCTGATGAGGGAACTTGTCATCAGATGTTTATTGCAGGTAAAACTCAAGGGGGTTATTCTACCTGAAAAAAAAAAAAGGTCACAGAACTATGAGTAAGGTCACCAACAATCTCACAGCATAAAGAGGGATAATTTTTGATAAAAAAAAAAAAAAGAGTAGAGTGTAAGGGTCTGAATTTGCAAAGGAGATGGAGACAGAATGCATTCAAAAGAAAAGGGACTACTATATATACATAACTCTTTTCATAAACCTAATGGTAACCTTATACAAAAAAAACCCTCAAACTGAGACACACAGCTTAAAAAAAGAGAAAACAGAGGAAAGCACTATGGAATACCACCAAACAAAAACAAGAAACAGCCCTGGCCGGTTGGCTCAGTGGTAGAGCATTGGCCTGGCGTGTAGGAGTCCTGGGTTCGATTCCCGGCCAGGGCACACAGGAGAAGCACCCATCTGCTTCTCCACCCCTCCCGCTCTCCTTCCTCTCTGCCTCTCTCTTCCCCTCCCGCAGCCAAGGCTCCACTGGAGCAAAGTTTGCCTGGGCGCTGAGGATGACTCTGTGGCCTCTTCCTCAGGCGCTAGAATGGCTCTGATTGCAGCAGAGTGACGCCCCAAGATGGGCAGAGCATTGCCCCTTGGTGGGCATGCCGGGTGGATCCCAGTCAGGCACATGTGGGGAGACTGCCTCCCCATTTCCAGCTTCAGAAAAATACAAAAAAAAAAAAGCCAAGAAACAGAAACAAAAAGGGAAAAAAACAATGAAGACACAGAGCTACCAGAAAACAAATAAAATGACTATAGGATATCATTGTAAATCAATAATTACCCTAAATGTAAATGGAATGAACTCACCAAAAGTCACAGAGTAGCAGATTCAATTGAGAAAAAATCTCCTCAATTATATGCTAGCTTCAGACTTCTCTAAACTGCAAAGACAAAGTGAAACTCGAAGTGAAAGGGTGAAAAATTATTCTCCAAGCAAATCACATCTACAGAAAAGCAGGTATAGCTATATTTATATCTGACAGAATAGATTTCAAGATAATAAAGGTAACCAGAGAAAAAGATTGACATTTTATAATAAAGGAGGCACTACATCAAGAAGACATAACACTTCTTAATACCCAATCAGGGAGCACCAAATATATATAAAGCAACTACTAACTGAACTAAAGGGAAAAACAGACAAAAACACAATCATAGTTGAGGATCTAATACTCCACTGATAACTCTACATAGATTATCTAAACAGAAAATGAATAAAGAAGTATTAGCGTTAAATGACGCATTAGACCAAATGGACATAACTGAAATTAACAGAGATACTCATCCCAGAACATAAGATTATACATTCTTCTCCAGTGCACATAGAACACTCTCAAGGATAGACTATATGTTGGATAACAAAACTAGCGATGACGTCAGAGTAATGGTGCGGTAGGAAGCTATGCCAATAAATCTCGCCCAAAACTCAACAAGATCTTCAACCAGAAACAGAAAAACCTATCCTTGGAGCCTCCAGATGTTTTGCAATACATCCAAAGGTATGGTCGAGCGAAAAATTGGCTAAATATATAATCAAACCCCGAAGGAAATAGGGAGTAAGAAATGCTCCGCCTTCCTCAATAATCTAAATAGGCCTGCTTTCACTTGGAACTGAGAGTATAGAAACTAAGGCGGGCAAAGGGGGTGAATAGATCCAAGCCGCAGAACAAACAGCCGAACCAGGCTGTGGCACAGAGATCCAAGCCGAGGAAAAACTGTGCCTGTGGCAACCCAGGCAATACAAGCTAGCACTTGCGCCAAACCCAGATAAAGAAAGACAAGTGGGGCAGCCATTTTCCCCAATCTCCTGGTCAGTGCACACAGATAGTGGGCAAGAGATTCCTTCGAAAGCCCCGGGAGTGGGAACTCGTGTTATCCCAAAGAGAGGCAGAGTCAGAGGCCTTTGTGTGGGCCAAAAGCGGAATCTCGGGACCGCCCCAGGCCCTGAAAAAGCTGTCCACGGGGAGTGAGTGAGAGCCAATTCCAATGCTGGAACTTTTTCGTGAGGGCGGGGGTTGCACTCAAAGTGAGAGATGGCCTGCCTGATATCCTGGTCGGCGCACACAGAGAATGGGCAAGAGATTCCTCCCAGCACCTCAGGAGTGGGAGCCCGTGTTATCCCACAGAGGAGCAGAGTCAGGGGCCTTTGTGTGGGCCAAAAGCGGAATCTTGGGCCACCCCAGTGCCCTGAAAAAGACGTACATGGGGAGGGAGCGTGAACCAATTCCAACGCTGGAACTTTTCCATGCGGGCGGGGGTTTCACTCAGAGGATGAGGCGGCCGGCCTGATATCCTGGTCTGCATGCACAGATAGTGAGTGAGAGATTCCTCTGAGTGCCTCAGCAGTGAGCGCCCACCCATGTTACCCCACAGAGAGGCAGAGTCAGGGGCCTTTGTGTGGGCCAAAAGCAGAATCTCCAGGCTGCCCCAGTGCCCTGAAAAAGACGTACACGGGGAGGGAGCGTGAACCAATTCCAACGCTGGAACTTTTCCGTGTGGACGGGGGTTTCACGCAGAGGGTGAGACTGACGGCCTGATATCCTGGTCTGCACACAGATAGTGAGCAAGAGTTTCCTCCAAGTGCCCTGGGAGTGGGCGCCCGCCCATGTTACCGGACAGAGTAGCAGAGCCAGAGGTCTTTGAGTGGGCAGAAGCCCCACCTGATTATGCTACCAGCTCTGACTGACTGAGCCTTACCCAGAGCCCTGTGCTGAGTGGGAATAGAGTGGGGAGTTGCCAGCTCCTTGAGCCTCTTACTATCCAGGCAGAGGCAGAAGCGACCCCATAGCTGGATTATCAGGCTACTAATTGAGGAAGGAAAGACTAGGAGAGAGGCTCCAGGAACACAGAATTTTTCACTGTCGGAGCCTATAAATGCTAATGAGCCTCGACTGCCAACAACACTAAAGTACAATACATGACATCGCCATAGAGACTTATCAATTGCAAACCTCTACCTGAGTGTGCCAAAGGGGCAGAACCTGAGGTAAAGAGTCACCAACCAGGAAGAGGGAGAGAAAAGAAAAAGCAAGAAGATAACGTCTCAAAATCAAGAATAATCCGCAGACTTTATAACTTATTCCATTTTATTATATTTGATCGTTTTTTTTCTCTTATCTTCATTCTTGATAATTTTTTTTCTTTTCCTCCTCCAATTTGGTCGTTTAACTCTCAGCCGGTCTTACTCTCTCCTCTCCTTGAACTACACTACCCATCAGAGTTACATCTCCCATTATCTTTTCTTTCCTCTTCCTTTCTCTCTATGAGAGTTGCACTCCAAAACCCTTAACTCTCTCTCTCTCTCTCTCTCTCCTCTTTTTTCCTTTTTTTTCTTTTAGTTGTTCCCTCTTTTTTTCTATCTCTCTCTCTCTTTCTTTTCTCCCTCTATATTAGTTTCTTCCTTTCTCCTTTACGTCTCCTTTCATTAAAACCTCAATAATGAACAAATTATCTTATCTGGGACTCAAACTTATGTTTGTGGCATTTTGGGTTTTTTTTACTTCACCTTTCTAACTCACTAGCAGTGCTCCCATCCCTGGCTCTCCATTTTATCTAGTTCTTGTTCCACTAAATACAATAATAATTTTTTAATTTGTCCCCCCATTTTCCTGTTTCCCTCTTATTCCTCTCATCATAACTCTTAGTCAACCAACACCTAAAAGCAAATCATTTTATTCTTGTCCCAATTTTTTTTCTTATTTGCTTTTGGTGGGTCCATACCCCAACTTTTTTTTAACCCTTTATTACTTCTTCCCAATTCAGGCCCTCCATTACAGGCATTGTTTGTTCTATTTAGTACAATATAATTCACAGTTCACCACAAGATTTTCTCAAGAAAAAGGGGAGAGGAGAGAAGAGGAAAAAAGAGGGGGGGAATAATTTCCTTTTTTTAATTTTAATTTTATTTTATTTTTCTTTATTTAATTATAAATTTTTTTAAAAAAACAACTTTTTGATTTTTTATTTTTTAACTTTTTATTCTTTATTAAATCTCATTAATATTATCAACAAAACCACCCTCAGATGCCATTAAGGAAGAGAAAATCAAATATCATGGATACAAAAAAAAGAGAGGTAACACAGATAGATGAGGAAAAATCTATGGAGAAAAAATTTAATATATTGGAAACCTTGGAATTAAACGACAGATAATTTAAAATAGAAATCTTAAAAATACTCCAAGATATACAAGAAAACACAGAAAGGCAATTTAGGGAGCTCAGAAAACAACTCAATGAACACAAAGAATATATTTCCAAGGAAATTGAAACTATAAAAACAAATCAAACAGAGATGAAAAACTCAATTCATAAGTTGAAAAAACAAGGTAACAAGCTTAGCTAATAGAACAGGCTAGATAGAAGATAGGATTAGTGAAATAGAAGACAAACAACTTGAGGCACAACACAGAGAAGAAGAAAGAGACTCAAAAATTTTAAAAAATGAGATAGCCCTACAGGAATTATCTGACTCCATCACAAAGAATCACATAAGTATAATAGGTATATCAGAGGGAGAAGAGAGAGAAAATGGAATGGAGGACATACTCAAAGAAATAATACATGAGAACTTCCCAAGCCTGTGGAAAGAACTAAAGCCTCAAATTCAAGAAGAAAAGAGAACTCCAAGTTTTCTTAACCCCAACAAACCTACTCCAAGGCACATCATAATGAAATTGGCACAAACCAATGCCAAAGAAAAAATTATCAAGGCAGCCAGGGAAAGAAGAATACAACATATAAAGGAAGGCCCATTAGATTATCATCCAATTTCTCAACAGAAACACTAAAAGCTAGAAGAGAGTGGACCCCAATATTTAAAGTCCTGAAAGAGAGGAGCTTTCAGCCACAAATACTATACCCATCAAAGCTATCCTTCAAATATGAAGGAGAATTAAAAACATTCACAGATACAGAAAAGATGAGGAAATTTATCATCAGAAAAGCCTCACTCCAGGAATTACTAAAGGGGATTCTCCAATCAGATACAAAGAACAAAAAAAAAACAAAGACACAAGTAAAAGCTCCAAGAAGAACACAATAAAACCAAATTTAAACTGTGACAACAACAAAAACAAAGGGGGGGAGAGGATTGAGATTAACAGTAGCAAAGGATGATGGAATGCAAAAGTACTCACAAAATAGTGCACTACAATGAACAGAGTAGGAACCTTTTCATTACTCAAAGGTAACCACCATTGAAAAAAACCACCACAGAAGCACATGATTTAAAAAAGATAGCAACAGAGAAAAGATGTATGGAATACAACCAAATAAACAAAAGATAAAAACATGAAAGAGAAGGAGCAAACAAGACACAAAACTAACAGAAAGCAATCTATAAAATGGCAATAGGGAACTCACAAGTGTCAATAATTACACTAAATGTAAATGGATTAAACTCACCAATAAAAAGGCACAGAGTAGCAGAATGGATTAAAAAAGAAAATCCAACTGTATGCTGCCTACAAGAAACTCATCTAAATAACAAGGATAAAAACAAATTCAAAGTGAAAGGCTGAAAAACAATACTCCAAGCAAATAACATCCAAAAAAAAGCAGGCATAGCAATACTCATATCTGATAATGCTGACTACAAGACAGAAAAAGTACTCAGAGACAAAAATGGCCATTTCATAATGCCTAAGGGAACACTGAATCAAGAAGACATAACAATTCTTAATGTATATGCACCAAACCAAGTAGCAACAAAATATATAAGACAACTATTTATTGACCTTAAAACAAAATTAACAAAAATACAGTCATACTTGGAGACCTCAATACACTGCTGACGGCTCTATATCAGTCATCCAAACAGAGAATCAACAAAGATATAGTGGCCTTAAACAAAACACTAGAGCACCTGAATATGATTGACATCTACAGGACATTTCATCCCAAAACAACAGAGTATACATTTTTCTCCATTGTACATGGATCATTCTCAAGAATTGACCATATGTTGGGCCACAAAAACAACATCAGCAAATTCAAAACAACCGAAGTTGTACCAAGCATATTTTCTGGTCATAAAGCCTTGAAACTAGAATTCAACTGCAAAAAAGGGGAAAAAGCCCCCCAAAAACTGTGGAAACTAAACAACATACTTTTAAAAAATGAATGGGTCAAAGAAGAAATAAGTGCAGAGATCAAAAGATATATACAAACAAATGAAAATGACGATATGACATATAAGAATCTATGGGTTGCAGCAAAAGCAGTGATAAGAGGGAAGTTCATATCACTTCAGGCATATATGAACAAACAAGAGAGAGCCCAAGTGAACCACTTAACTTCACACCTTAAGAAACTAGAAAAAAAAGAACAAATACAACCCAAAACCAGCCAAAGAAAGGAGATAATACAAATCAGAGCAAAATAAATGAAATAGAGAACAGAAAAACTATAGAAAAAATTAAAAGAACAAGGAGCTGGTTCTTTGAAAAGATCAACAAAATTGACAAACCGTTGGCAAGACTTACCAAGGAAAAAAGAGAAAGAACTCATATAAACAAAATCCAAAATGAAAGAGAAATAACCATGAACATTGTAGATATACAAAGAATTATTGTAGAATACTATGAAAAACTTTATTCCATTAAGTTCAACAATCTAGAAGAAATGGATAAATTCCTAAAACAATACAACCTTCCTAGACTGAGTCAAGAAGAAGCAGAAAGCCTAAACAGACCTATTAGTAGAGAAGAAATAAAAAAAAAAACATTAAAAACCTCCCCAAAAATAAAAGTCCAGGCACAGACGGCTATACCAGCGAATTTTATCAAACATTCAAAGAAGACTTGGTTCCTATTCTACTGAAAGTTTTCCAAAAAATTGAAGAAGAAGCAATACTTCCAAACACATTTTATGAGGCCAACATAACCCTCATACCAAAACCTGGCAAGGATGGCACAAAAAAAGAAAACTATAGACCAATATCTCTAATGAATACAGATGCTAAAATACTAAACAAAATACTAGCAAATTGAATACAACAACATATTAAAAAAATAATACATCATGATCAAGTGGGATTCATCCCAGAATCTCAAGGATGGTTCAACATACGTAAAATGGTTAACGTAATACACCATATCAACAAAACAAAGAAGAAAAACCACATGACCTTATCAATAGATGCAGAAAAGGCTTTCGATAAAATACAACACAATTTTATGTTTAAGACTCTCAACAAAATGTGTATAGTAGAAAAATATCTCAACATGATAAAGGCCATATATGATAAACCATCAGCTAACATCATATTAAATGGCACAAAACTGAAGACTTTCCCCTTTAAATCAGGAACAAGACAGGGCTTTCCACTCTCTCCACTCCTATTTAACATGGTGCTAGAAGTTCTAGCCAGAGCAATCAGACAAGACAAAGAAATAAAAGGCATCCATATCGGAAAAGAAGAAGTAAAGGTATCGCTTTTTGCAGATGATATGATCCTATACATCGAAAACCCCAAAGAATCCACAAAAAGACTACTAGAAACAATAAGCCAATACAGTAAGGTCACAGGATACAAAATTAACATACAGAAGTCAATAGTCTTTCTATATGCCAACAATGAAACATTTGAGAACAAACTCATAAGAATAATCCCCTTCACGATTGCAACAAAAAAAATAAAATACTTAGGAATAAGCATAACAAAGAATGTAAAGGACTTATATAATGAAAACTATAAACCATTGTTAAGGGAAATCAAAAAAGATATAATGAGATGGAAGAATATTCCTTGTTCTTGGTTAGGAAGAATAAATATACTCAAGATGGCCATATTACTCAAAGCAATATACAAATTTAATGTAATTCCCATCAAAATTCCAAGGATATTTTTTAAAGAAATGGAGCAAAAAATCATCAGATTTATATGGAACTATAAAAAACCCTGAATAGCCAAAGCAATCCTAAAGAAAAAGAATGAAGCTGGGGGCATTACAATACCTGACTTCAAACTATATTATAGGGTTAAGACAATCAAAACAGCATGGTATTGGCAGAAAAACAGACTCTCAGACCAATGGAACAGAATAGAAAGTCCAGAAATGAAACCACATAGATATAGTCAAATAATTTTTGATAAAGGGGCCAACAACACACAATGAAGAAAAGAAAGCCTCTTCAATAAATGGTGCTGGAAAACTGGAAAGCCACATGCAAAAGAATGAAACTGGACTACAGTTTGTCCCCTGTACTAAAATTAATTCAAAGTGGATCAAAGATCTAAACATAAGACCTGAAACAATAAAGTACATAGAAGAAGACATAGGTACTAAACTCATGGACCTGGGTTTTAAAGAGCATTTTATGAATTTGACTCCAATGGCAAGGGAAGTGAAGGCAAAAATTAATGAATGGGACTACATCAGACTAAGAAGTTTTTGCTCAGCAAGAGCAACTGATAACAAAATAAACAGGACAGCCAACTAAATGGGAAATGATATTTTCAAACATCAGCTCGGATAAGGGCCTAATATCCAAAATATACAAAGAACTCATAAAACTCAACAACAAACAATCCAATAAAAAAATGGGAAGAGGACATGAACAAACACTTCTCCCAGGAAGAAATACAAATGGCCAAAAGATATATGAAAAGATGCTCATCTTCTTTAGTTATTAGAGAAATGCAAATCTAAACTGCAATGAGATATCACCTCACACCTGTTAGATTAGCTATTATTAACAAGACAGGTAATAGCAAATGCTGGAGAGGCTGTGGAGAAAAAGAAACCCTCATTCACTGTTGGTGGGAATGTAAAGTAGTACAACCATTATGGAAGAAAGTATGGTGGTTCCTCAAAAAACTGAAAATAGAATTACCTTATGACCCAGCAATCCCTCTACTGGGTATATACCCCAAAAACTCAGAAACATTGATATTTAAAGACACATGCAGCCCCATGTTCATTGCAGCATTGTTCACAGTGGCCAGGACATGGAAACAACCAAAAAGCCCATCAATAGATGACTGGATAAAGAAGATATGGCACATATACACTATGAAATACTACTCAGCCATAAGAAATGATGACATTGGATCATTTACAGCAAAATGGTGGGATCTTGATAACATTATACAAAGTGAAATAAGTAAATCAGAAAAAAAACAGGAACTTCATTATTCCATACATAGGTGGGACATAAAAGTGAGACTAAGAGACATTGATAAGAGTGTGGTGATTACAGGGGGAAGGGGAAGAGGGAGAGGGAAAGGGGAGGGCGAGAGGCACAAAGAAAACTAGATAGAAGGTGACAGAGGAAAATCTGACTTTGGGTGATGGGTATGCAACATAATTGAATGACAAGATAACCTGGACATGTTATCTTTGAATATATGTATCCTGATTTATTGATGTCGCCCCATTAAAAAAATAAAATTATTTTTAAAAAAACCTTTATAATAAAAAGTCTTTGACATAGGTCCTGATCTTGAAAGAAAAAAAAAAAACTATCTTCAACAAATTTAAGAAGACTAAAATAATACCAAGCATATTCTATGACCACAATGCTTTGAAATTAGAAATTAACTGCAAAAAGGAAGTAAAGAAACCAACAAATATGTGAAGTTTAAATGACATGCTACTAAAAAATGATTGGGTCAAAGAATAAATAAAAGTGGAAATTAAAGATATTTAGAGACAAATGAGAATGACAATATGATGTATTAAAAATTCTGGGATGCAACAACAGTATTACTAAAAGGGAAGTATTATTATGGGCCTATCTCAAGAAATAAGAAAAATCCCAACTAAAGAACCAAGCATTACATCTTAAAGAACTAGAAAAAGAAAAACAAAAGCATCCCGAATTCAACAGAATAAACCAAAAGACTATACAAAAAAAATTAATACAGGAAGACAAGATGGCAATGGAGTAGGCGGACATACCAACTTTCACCTCCCAGAACCAAAGTGGATTACAAACTAATTTTAAGAACTATCATCTGGAAAAACCAACTTTGGACTAAACTAAGAGGACTCTTCAACCAAGGGAACACTGAAGAAGCCACACTGAGACTGGTAGGAAAAGCAGAAATGTGAAGAGGGCTGCCCAGCTCCTAGAGCAAACGGCAGCTGGGAGAGACTTGCGTGGCGGGAATTGAGTTTAGCAGAGAGGCGAGGGTCCTCTCGGACCTCTTTGTCCCAGGAACAAAGCCCCACCCTGTAATCCCAGATCCTAGAAGAGGTGTATGGACAGTAGTTAGCTGGAAACAAGACAGGATACTGTTTGTGACAAAGAGACTGATTTCTCAGACCCAGGATTCTTCTTAAAGGGACCATACAGAAAACCTCTCTCACAACCACTCACCCAAGACTCCAGGGGGATGGGGAGAGAGGAGAGAACTGGAGTAGAAGGAAGAGAGTATAATTTAGGAGGCACAGGAAAAAACATTTTGAGAGACAGCCACCCTAACCCTGGGATGAGTCACTCCTCAAATCTAAAGTGAATATTTCCCCTGGAAACAGTAATACCAGCAAAGGAAAGCAGGACACCAGCCAAACAAGCTCTCCTGCAACACTCAGAACAGAGTCACTTAGAAGGAGGGAGCTTTTGGGACTACAGTAGTGAGTGTTAGGGTCTGAGCTGCAGCACCCCCACCCATAAGGCTGAGGGCTCACTGGAGGGCAGGCGGCTGTGGGACATGGAAGCACGGTTCCATCAGCAAGGGCAGAAGCTGTCTGGCCAACTCTGAGGCCCAGGTGTGAGCTCAGTCTTGCCCAGCTGGGGAGGAGGGGACGTGCAAATGTGGTCAAGCTCAGCTGCAGGTCACCTGCAATCCAGCCTGCCAGGGAAGGGCAGGAGCCCTGGAAGGGGCAGAGACTCGCCCTTGAGCAAGGGCACAGGAGCACAACCTTGCCCTGCCCATGGAACCAAGGCTTGTGGCCTGACTTGGGACCTGGCTACTCCTGCGGGGGTGGAGCCAAAAGCCCAGAATAGGCAGAGTCCCGCTACTGAGTATGGGCCTGTGCAGCCAAGGCTTGCAGCTGTCCCATGAGCGGGCTCCTCTTGTAGGGGTGGGGTAAAATCCCAGAATCAGGTGAAGAATCATAGCTGAGCAAAGGTGCTCACCTCTGCCCTCAGGGCTGAGCATAATGCCACCCGCAGGGGCAGGGCAAAGGCCAAGGTGACCGAGGCTTGTACACCCGAGCATGTGATCACAGCCACTCCCCTGAAGGAGAGGCAGAAACCACAGCAACAGCCCCAGTGGGCAAGCACTGGCAACGGCCATACCTGAACGTCCTAGGCAGCAAGAGCAAAGGGGGTGGCGGGTCTGCAAACGGACCACACCTAGAAAACACAGAGGCCACACCCAGTGGACTCCAGTGGCCAAAACCTTCTTTTACAAAGACAAAATGAGAAGGCAGAGAAATGCAACACAAATGAATCAAGAGAAATCCCCAGAAAAGGACCTGAATGAGTCAGATATAACCAAATTATCAGTTACAGAGTTTAAAATAACAATTATTAGGATGCTCAAAGATATTTGAACAACAATATAAGGTCATTAAGAACACCTAAATAGATAGAAAATATAAAAAAAGACATTGAAGTAATAAAAAAGAATCAGTCATAAATGACAAAATAGAACAGAAATGAAGAACACAATGTAAGGAATTAAAAGCAGGATGGATGAAGCTGAGAATCGAATCAGCAAGATAGAGGAGAAGATAAATGAAGGCACAGAAGCAGAGTACAAAAAATAAAAGAGACTCAAAAAGTCTGAGGAAACTCTAAGAGAGCTCTGTGACAACATGATGAGGAATAACATCTGCATCATAGGGGTTCCTAAAGAAGAAGAGAAAGAACAAGGGATAGAGATGTTGTTCAAACATATCATAGCTGAAAACTTCCCTCAATTAAGGCAGGAAAACATTTCAAAAGTTCAAGAAGCACAGAAACTCCATTAAAGAGAAACCCAAAGAAATCTACACCAAGAAACATCATAATTAAAATACCAAAGCTAGGTGATAAAAAGAAAATATTAAAAGCTGCTAGAGAATAAAAGGTTATCACCTTCAAAGGAGCCCTCATAAGGATGATTTCTGACTTCTCAACAGAAACACTTGAGACCAGAAAGGAATGGCAAGAAATATTCAAAGTAATGCAGAACAAGAGCCAACAACTAAGACTACTTTACCCAGCAAGGCTATCATTTAAATTTGAAGGAGAAATAAAAAGGTTTACAGACAAAAAAACCTCAAGGAACTCACTTCAACCAAATCAAGGCTGCAAGAAATGCTAAGGGGCCTGTTGTAAACAGATCAAAGGAGAAAAAGAATATAGCAAAAGAGAAATACAGTTTTAAAGAATAAAATGAAAATAAACAACTACATATCAATAATAACCTCAAATGTAAATGGATTAAATGATCCAATCAAAAGACATAGGGTAGCTGCATGGGTAAGAAAACAGGACCCATACATATGCTGTCTACAAGAGACACACCTTAAAACAAAAGATGCCCATAAACTGAAGATAAAAGGATTGAAAAAAATATTTCACACAAATGGAAATGAAAAAAAAGCTGGGGTAGCAATACTTATATCAGACAAAATGGACTTTAAAAGAAAGGCTATAGTGAGAGATAAAGAAGGTCACTACATAATGATAAAGGGAGCAATCCAACAGGAAGATATAACCAGTATAAATATCTACGCACCTAATATAGGAGCACCTAAATATATAAAGCAGACTTTGATAAACTTAAAGGGCAAGACCAACAGCAATACTATAATAGTAGGGGATTTCAATACCCCACTAACATCACTAGATAGATCCCCAAGAAAGAAAATTAACAAAGAAACAGCAGATTTAAAGGACACACTAGATCAACTCGATTTAATAGATATTTTCAGAACCTTTTACCCTAAAGCACCAAAATATACATTCTTTTCAAGTGCTCATGGTACATTCTCTAGGATAGACCACATGTTAGGACACAAAGGCGGCCTCAACAAATTTAAGAAGATTGAAATCATATCGAGCACTTTCTCTGATCACAATGGCATGAAACTAGAAATCAACCACAACAGAAAAACTGAAAAATACTCAAAAACTTGGAAACTAAATAGCATGTTATTAAATAACGAATGGGTTAACAATGAGATCAAGGAAGAAATAAAAAAAAATCTTAGAAACGAATGATAATGAGCATACATCAACTCAAAATTTATGGGACACAGCAAAAGCAGTCCTGAGAGGGAAGTTTATAGCATTACAGGCATACCTCAAGAAGCTAGAAAAAGCTCAAATAAACAACTTGACCCTGCATCTAAAAGAACTAGAAAATGAACAGCAAGTAAAGCCCAGAGCTAGTAGAAGGAAGGAAATAATAAAGATCAGAGCAGAAATAAATGACATAGAGGCTAAAGAAAGAATAGAGAGGATCAATGAAACTAGGAGCTGGTTTTTTGAAAAGGTAAACAAGATCAATGAACCTTTAACCAGACTCACCAAGAAAAAAAGAGAGAGGACTCAAATAAATAAAATTAGAAATGAGAGTGGAGAAATAACAACTGACACAACAGAAATACAAAATATTGTAAGAAAATACTATGAAGAACTGTACGCCAAAAAACTAGACAACCTAGATGAAATGGACAAATTCCTTGAAACATATAATCTTCCAAAAATTAATCTGGAAGAATCAGAAAACCTAAACAGACCAATTACAACAAATGAGATAGAAACAGCTATCAAAAAACTCCCAAAAAAGAAAAGTCCTGGGCCTGATGGCTTCACAAGTGAATTCTACCAAATATTCAAAGAATAACTAACTCCTATGCTTCTCAAGCTATTTCAAAAAATTCAAGAGGACGGAAGACTTCCAAGCTCCTTTTATGAGGCGAGTATAATTCTGATTCCAAAACCAGGCAAAGACAACACAAAGAAAGAAAATTATAGGTCAATATCCCTGATGAATTTAGATGCTAAAATCCTCAACAAAATATTAGCAAACTGGATCCAGCAATATATGAAAAAAATCATATACCATGATCAAGTGGGATTTATTCTTCAGAGGAAAGGCTGGTACAATATTTGCAAATCAATCAATGTGATTCACCACATAAACAAAAGGAAGGAGAAAAATCACATGATAATTTCAATAGATGCAGAAAAAGCATTTGATAAAATCCAGCACCCATTCATGATCAAAACTCTCAGCAAAGTGGGAATACAGGGAACATTCCTCAACATGATAAAGGCCATCTATGACAGATCCACAGCCAATATTATACTCAATGGGCAAAAATTAAAAGCAATCCCCTTAAGATCAGAAACAAGGCAGGGGTGCCCCCTTTCACCACTCTTATTCTACATAGTTCTGGAAGTCCTAGCCACAGCAATCAGACAAGAAAAAGAAATAAAAGGCATCCGAATTGGAAAAGAAGAAGTAAAACTATCATTATTTGCAGATGATATGATATTGTATTTAGAAAACCCTAAAGTCTCAGTCAAAAAACTATTGGACTAGATAAATGAATTCAGCAAGGTGGCAAGATATAAAATCAATACTCAGAAATCAGAGGCATTTTTATACACTAACAATGAACTGTCAGAAAGAGAAATTAAGGAAGCAATCCCCTTCACCATTGCAACCAAAAAAATAAAGTACCTAGGAATAAATTTAACCAGGGAGATTAAAGACCTGTACTCGGAAAATTATAAAACATTGATGAAAGATATCAGGGAAGATACAAACAAGTAGAAAGCATATACTGTGCTCATGGTTAGGAAGAATAAACATCATTAAAATGTCTATATTGCCCTGGCCGGTTGGCTCAGTGGTAGAGCGTCGGCCTGGCGTGCGGGGGACCCGGGTTCGATTCTCGGCCAGGGCACACAGGAGAAGCGCCCATCTGCTTCTCCACCCCCCCTCCCCTCCTTCCTCTCTGTCTCTCTCTTCCCCTCCCGCAGCGAAGGCTCCATTGGAGCAAAGATGGCCCGGGCGCTGGGGATGGCTCCTTGGCCACAGCCCCAGGCACTGGAGAGGTTCTGATTGCGGCAGAGCCACTCCCTCGGAGGGGCAGAGCATCGCCCCCTGGTGGGCAGAGCCTCGCCCCTGGTGGGCATGCCGGGTGAATCCCAGTCAGGCGCATGCAGGAGTCTGTCTGACTGTCTCTCCCCTTTTCCAGCTTCAGAAAAATACAAAAAAAAAAAAAAAAGATATGAAAAAAAAATGTCTATATTACCCAAAGCAATATATAAATTTAATGCAATACTGATTAAAATACCAATAACTTACTTCAAAGATATAGAATACATATTCCAAAAATTTATATGGAACCAAAAGAGAACACAAATAGCCTCAGCAATCTTGAAAAGGAAGAATAAATTGGGAGGTATCACACTTCCGGACATCAAGTTATACTGTAAGGCCATTGTACTCAAAACAGCCTGGTACTGGCATAAGAACAGGCATATAAATCAATGGAACAGAAAGAGAACCCAGAAATAAACCCACACCTTTATGGACAACTGATATTTGACAAAGGAGGTAAGAGCATACATTGGAGTAAAGACAGCCTCTTCAACAAATGGTGTTGGGAAAATTGAACACTTACCTGCAAAAAAAAAATGAAACTAGACCACTAACTTACACCATTCACAAAAATAAACTCAAAATGGATAAAAGACTTAAATGTAAGCCATAAAACCATAAACATCTTGGAAGAAAACATAGGTAGTAAGCTCTCTGACATCTCTTGCACCAATATATTTGCCGATTTATCTCTACGGGCAAGTGAGATAAAAGACAGGATAAACAAATGGGACTATATCAAACTAAAACATTTCTGCACAGCTAAAGACAATAAGAACAGAATGAAAGGACAAACTGCACAATGGGAGAATATATTTGACAATACGTCTGATAAGGGGTTAATAACCAAAATTTATAAAGAACTTATAAAACTCAATACCGGGAAGACAAACAATCCAATCAAAAAATGAGCAAAAGGAATGAATAAACACTTCTCCAAAGAGGACATATGAAAAAATGCTCAACATCACTAATGATTAGAGAAATGCAAAATAAAACCACAATGAGATATCACCTCACACCAGTCAGAACGGTGCTCATCAACAAAATAACACAGAATAAGTGCTGGCGAGGATGTGGAGAAAAGGGAACCCTCCTGCACTGCTGATGGGAATACATACTGGTGCAGCCACTATGGAAAACAGTATGGAGATTCCTCAAAAAATTAAAAATCAAACTGCCTTTTAACCCAGCTATACCACTGTTAGGAATATACCCCAAGAACACCATAGCACTGTTTCAAAAGAAGAAATGCATTCTCATGTTTATGGCAGCATTGTTCACAATAGCGAATATCTGGAAACAGCCCAAGTGTTTGTCAGTGGACGAGTGGATGAAAAATCTTTGGTACATATATACTATGGAATACTAATCAGCCATAAGAAATGATGACATCGGATTATTTACAACAATATGGATGGATCTTGATAACATTATACTGAGCGAATAAGTAAATCAGAAAAATCTAAGAACTATATGATTCCATACATAGGTAGGACATAAAAATGAGACTCAGAGACATGAACAACTGTGTGGGGGTTACAGGTTGGGGAGAGGAGAGGGATGGGGTTGGGGGAGGGGAGGGGCCCAAAGAAAACCAGTTACAAGGTGACGGAAGACAATTGGACTTTGGGTGATGGGAATGCAGCATAATCAAATGTCAAAATAACGTAGAGATGTTTTCTCTGAACATATGTACCCTGATTTATCAATGTCGCCCCATTAAAATAATTTAAAAAATTAATACAACAAAGAGCTTGTTCTTTGAAAAAAATTAGTAAAATTACAAACCACTGACTAGACTCACTAAGGAGAAAAGAAAAAAGATTTAAATAAACAAATTTAGAAATGAAAGAGATATTACCACAGACGTCACAGATATACAAAAGATCATAATAGAATATTATGAAAAACTATATGCCATCATATTCAGTAACCTAGAAGAAATGGATAAGTTCCTAGAAATATATAGCTTTCCTAGACTGAATCATGAAGAACTGAAAAATCTAAATAGATTGAGAAACAGTGAGGAAATTGAAACAACTATCAAAAACCTCCCAAAAATTAAAGTCCAGGACCGGATGGCTTCACTAATGAATTATACCAAATATTCAAAGAAAATTTGATACTTATTTTTCTCAAAATTTTTTTAAAAATTAAAGAGGCAATACTTCCTCTTTATAAGTATTTATAAGGCTAACATAACCCTGACATCAAAACCTGGCAAGGATAACACGTAAGAAGAAAACTATAGACCAATATATCCAATGAATGCAGACGTAAAAATCAGAAACAAAATACTAGTAAATCAAGTGCAAGAATACATTTAAAAAAATCATACATCAGAATCAAGTGGGATTCATTCCAGAGGCACAAGGATAGTTCAACATATGCAAATTGATCAGTGTAATACACCACATTAACAAAACAAAGAATAAAAATCATATGATTATATCAATAGATGCAGAAAAAGCATTTGATAATATATAACATCCATTTATGATTAAAATACTCAATAAAATGGGTATAGAAAGAAAATACCTCAACATAATAAAGGCCATATATGAGAAACCATCAACTAATATCATACTCAATGGTGAAAAACTGAAAACTTTTCCTCTGAAATCAGAAACAAAACAAAAATGCTTGCTCTCTTCACTTTATTCAACATAGTACTGGAAGTCTTAGCTAGAGCAATCAAGCAAGAGAAAGAAATAAAAGGCATCCAAATTTGGAAAGAAGTAAAGATATCACTTTTTGTAGATGACATGATTGTGTATATAGAAAAACCCAAAGACTATTAGAAACAATAAACCAATACAGTAAAACTGCAGGATTCAAAATCAATGTATAAAAAATACTGTTTTCCTATTTAAAAATGAAACCAGAAAGAGAAATTTAAAAAAGCAATAGTTATTGTACTTGCAACCAAAAGAATAAAATACCAAAATATAAAGGGTTTTTTGTTTTTGTTTTTGTTTTGTATTTTTCTGAAGTTGGAAACAGGGAGGCAGTCAGACAGACTCCCGCATGTGCCTGACCGGGATCCACCCGGCATGCCCACCAAAGGGCAATGCTCTGCCCATCTGGGGCATCGCTCTGCCACAACCAGAGCCATTCTAGCGCCTGAGGCAGAGGCCACAGAGCCATCCTCAGCGCCCAGGCAAACTTTGCTCCAATAGAGCCTCGGCTGCGGGAGGGGAAGAGAGAGACAGAGAGGAAGGAGAGGGGGAGGGGTGAAGAAGCAGATGGGCGTTTCTCCTGTATTCCCTGGCCAGAAATCGAACCCTGGACTCCCGAATGCCAGGCTGATGCTCTACCACTGAGCCAACTGGCCAGGGCAGGTTTTTTTCTCTTCTTTTCTTTTTTAGCAAGTGAGAGGCAGGGAGGTGGAGAGACAGACTCCTGCATGCACCCTGACCAGGATCCCCTGGCAACCCTTCTCTGTGGCCAATATTCTGCCTATCTGGAGCTGTTACTCCATTGCTCAGCAACTGAGCTATTCTAGTGCCTGAAGTGAGACCATAAAGCCTTCCTCAGTGTCCAAGGTCAACTTGCTCATTTGAGTTATGGCTGCAGGAGTGGAAGAGAGAGAGAAGGGGAGTGGGAGAGGTGGAGAAGCAGATGGTCACTTCTTCTGTGTGCCCCAACTGAGGACTGAACCTGTAACTTCTACATACTGGGTCAGCACTCTACCACTGAGCCAACTGGCCAGGGCCACCTAAATATAAACTTAACAAAGGATGTGAAGAAACTATGGACTGAAAACTACAAAGCAATATTAAAAGAGATTGAAAAGGTATCCAAGATGGCGACAGAGTAGACAAATGTTCAACTTGCCTCCTCCCAGGACCAAAGTGGAGTTATAACTAAATTTAAGAATAATCATCCTGAAAAACCAACATAAAACTAAATAAAAAGGAGTGTTATAACCAAGGATTTACAGAAGAAGCCACATTGAGATTGGTAGGAAGAACAAAGGTGCAAAAAGGCTGCCCCCCACTCCCATGAGTGGCAGCTGACATTCTGGAGAGACATCTTAGCTGTGGGGTGGTTAGCCCTGAAAAATATGGGTCCTAAGCCTCTGGCCAGGATCCCCACCTAGAGTACTAGAGACAAAAGAGGTGCCCACATAGCATGTGGTGGTGAAACGAGGTGAGGTTTCACCAGAAAGAGAGGCATTTTCAGGACATAGGCACCCTCTTAAATGGCCAGCACAGAAAATCTCACTTACAGCCACTTTTCCTGGGTTCTAGTGAAGGGAGAGCTGAGTAGAGTCATGTAAGGATATTGTAAGATTGGCAGCCCTGGGGAGAGACATGGTGGGGGAACAGTAACTGGGACCCCTGTGCTGAATCATTTTACAGTGTTTCAGTTTATATCATTCTTGGTGGAGCACACTTCTTTGTGAGTCATCAGCCTGAGGGAAAGCAACAGCTCCAATTTCGGGAATCACTCTTGCCCCACTCTATGATAATTGGATCCTGCTGAGAAGTAGCAGCCTTGACCAGGGAGCAGAGCACTGAAAAGACTCAGGCGGTGACAGTGACCCAGTTGTCTGGGGTTGAGGTCGGAGCTCTTCCCTCCACTTTCTGAGAATATGACTGGTGCTTCCCCCTCATGGGAGATTCAGTAGAAACTGGGCCGTTGGCAGACCAAATCTCTGGGTTTCAGAGGCCACACCCACCAGACTCCTAGTAACTACACCCTATTGAGGTCTGAGAAAAATTTCAGGACAGACCAAGACTCTGGAATGGTAGCCACTCCTACCACCTTTCCTGATGCCTGGCTAGCCCCAGCCTCTCTACCAGAGTTTGTTTTTCAGGGGCTGAGCCTAACAAGCAGCCAGCAGAGGCAGCAGGAGGCAGATCTTAGGGAACCATGTAGCTTCAAAAGTAGGTAGAGCAGCTGAAAATTGGAGGCAAATCTTAAGGAACTTGAGCCCCCTTTTTTTTTTTTTTCTGAAGCTGGAAACGGGGAGAGACAGTCAGACAGACTCCCGCATGCGCCCGACCGGGATCCACCCAGCACGCCCACCAGGGGCGACACTCTGCCCACCAAGGGGCGATGCTCTGCCCCTCCGGGGCGTCGCTCTGTTGCGGCCAGAGCCACTCTAGCGCCTGGGGCAGAGGCCAAGGAGCCATCCCCAGCGCCCGGGCAAACTTTGCTCCAATGGAGCCTTGGCTGCGGGAGGGGAAGAGAGAGACAGAGAGGAAGGAGAGGGGGAGGGGTGGAGAAGCAGATGGGCGCTCCTCCTGTGTGCCCTGGCCAGGAATTGAACCCGGGACTTCTGCACGCCAGGCCGACACTCTACCACTGAGCCAACCGTCCAGGGCTAGGAACTTGAGCCCTTTTATTGGAGCTGTTCTTAACTATAAGCAGGAGGAAGTCGATCCTTATGCACAGGACAGCCCTTCCCACACACACTCAGACATAGAAAACACAGACACAAACAGGAAACAGAGTGGTAGCTCCAGACAGGTAGCCCACAGTGGGTTACAAAAAACATCTGACATCAACAAATACAAAGCCCTGCTCAAGAGGACCCAAAACCAACACAAGCAGTAGTGGGTTGCATACTGCACCAGCACTAGACTGAACTAGCCATAGACTGAACTAGCCACACAAGCTGCATACCCCAAAGGGGAACCCAGCAGTTACCAGACCCTGCTGAGAATAACTACACAGGACAGATACTGCACAGTGTCTAATACATATGATCAAGTTTGACTCTTAGAGCCAGCAAGCCTGAAAGGTTAATTCCACCCACAAAAGAGCCAATAGCATTCAAGACTTACATACAAGAGAGTAAATATAAACCTCAAGAAACATTCCTAAAGCAAGAAGCTCAGGTGGCCTGAAGATTAGTACCACTGAACCCACCTTGCTCATAAAGACATCACAACAACTTTGAGAGTAAGACAGAGCTATCTAATACACAAAATGGGCAGACAAAGAACTATGCTCCAAGTGAATCAACAACAACAACAAAAAATCCCCAGAAAAAGAATTAAATTAAACAGAAGCAGCCAAGCTATCAGAGGCTGAGTTTAAAATAATGGTTACTGGGAAGCTCAAGGATCTTAAAGTAAGAGTGGATGAGCACAATGATAACTTAAAGAGATAGTAAGCATTAAAAAAGACATTGATGCCTGACCAGGCAGTGGCACAGTGGATAGGGCATCGAACTGGGATGTGGAAGACCCAAGTTTGAGACCCTGAGGTCACCAACTTGAGCACAGGCTCATCTGGTTTGAGCAAGGCTCTCCAGCTTGAGCCCAAGGTCGCTGGCTTGAGCAAGGGGTCACTCGGTCTGCTGTAGCCCCACGGTCAAGGCATATATGAGAAATCAATCAATGAACAACTAAGGAATCACAACAAAGAATTGATGTTTCTCATATCTCTCCCTTCCTGTCTGTCTGTCCATAACTGTCCCTTTCTCTGACTCTCTCTGTCTATGCCAAAAAAAAAAAAATAGACATTGACAGCATAAAAAAGAACCAGTCAGAAATGACAAATACAGTATCTGAAATGAAGACTGCACTAGAAGGAATGAACAGCAAGCTGGATGAAGCAGAGGATCGAATCAGCAATTTAGAGGACAAGATAAAGGAAAACACAGAAGCAGAGCAGCAAAAAGAAAAGAAGCTCAAGAAGACTGACGAAACTCTTAAGAGACCTCTGCAACAACTTCAGGGGTTCCTGGAGGAAAAGAGAAGGAGTGAGGAATAGAGAACTTGTTTGAAGAAATCATAGCTGAAAACTTCCCTAGTCTTGTGACAGAAAAAGTCACAGAAGCTCAATAAGCCCAGAGAGTTCCATTAAATATTAAAATGCTGAAGTTAAGAGACAAAGAAAAAATTCTAAAGGCTGAAAAAGAAAGCAATTAATTACTTATAAAGAAGCATCTATAAGATTTATAAGGCTGTCCCCTGACTTCTCAACAAAAACACTTCAGGCCAGAAGGATTTGACTAGAAATATTCAAAGTGATGAAAAATAAGAACTTACAGTGAAGACTACTCTATCCAGCAAAGATATCGTTTAAAGTTGGAGAAATAATTTCCCAGACAAAAAAAAAAAAAAAGGCTAAATGAGTTCATTACCACCAAACCAGTATTGTAAAAAATTATCAAATTCATATGGAACCACAAAAGACCCTGAATAATCAAAACAATTCTGAGAAAAAGAAACAAAGCTAGATGTATTACACTACCTGCCTTAAAATTATATCATACTACAGAGCTATGATCATCAAAACAGCATGGCATTGCAGAAAAGCAGACACGCAGACCAATAGAACAGAAATAAAATTCAGAGCCCAGAAATAAAACCACATACATATGGGCAAATAATTTTTATCTCTCTCTCTCTCTGTTTTTTTTTTTTTTTTTACAGAGACAGAGAGAGAGTCAGAGAGAGGAATAGATAGGGACAGACAGGAACAGAGAGAGATGAGAAGCATCCATCATTAGTTTTTCGTTGTGCGTTGCAACACCTTAGTTGTTCATTGATTGCTTTCTTATATGTGCCTTGACCAGGGGGCTCCAGCTGGGCCAGTGACTCCTTGCTGGAGCCAGGGACCTTGGGCTCAAGCTGGTGAGCTTTTTGCTCAAACCAGATGAGCCCGCGCTCAAGCTGGCAACCTCGGGGTCTCGAACCTGGGTCTTCCGCATCCCAGTCCAATGCTCTATCCACTGCGCCACCATCTGGTCAGGCCGGGCAAATAATTTTTGACAAAGGACCCAAAAACACACAATGGAAAAAAAGAAAACCTCTTCAATACATGGTACTTGGAAAATTGGAAAGCCACAAGAAAAGAATAAAACTAGATTATAGTATGTCCTCATGTACAAAACTTAATTCAAAATAGATCAAAGCACTCTCTCCGGTCTTGAGTGGGATAGCGTGTAATTCTGAAGTACATGTTTACACTGTTTCCGAGAGTGGCCATCAACATTCAGCTCCAGTTTCTAACAATGGTGATTTGCTTAATGATGGACCTTTTATTGGCTCCTTAACTTCCCTGACTTTCCCACTCCCAAAGACAACACTTGAATCCCTGTCTCTGAGCCCATGTGTTTGGGAATCTAGCCCAAAAGAATAGTAATTTTATTGTCTTCTAGAAATTGTCTATTGCTATGTTGTTTTGATTGAAGCTGGATTCCCCAGAAAGCCTGATGTACAGGAGCTGAAGCTATAATGAAGACAAGAAGACGCAGCTGCTGCTAAGGA
The DNA here is from genome assembly GCF_036850765.1 of Saccopteryx bilineata. Lineage (NCBI taxonomy): Eukaryota > Metazoa > Chordata > Mammalia > Chiroptera > Emballonuridae > Saccopteryx > Saccopteryx bilineata. The sequence goes on from NC_089494.1 coordinate 156,497,967, forward strand.
TGTCACCCGAGGTAGAGGAACAGCTTGTCTTTTCCTTTCTGCCTGATACCCAGAGATACTCCATAGCCTATCACTGACTGGAACCCAGACAGACTGTCAAGGAGACAGGAAGATGCTACTTGCAAGGCTCTGCCCCTGCTAGTCAGAGCACAGCAACGGAAGGACAATGAATGAATGAATCTGAGACCGAACAGACCCAGACTGACACATAGACAACTGTATGGAGAGCCAGTTATATCAGCACTATTAATTAAATATAATCATCTTTTTCCTCAAGTGAATTGAATGTTATCTTACGTTAAACTCCCGTATGTTCTAAATAAGATGTGTACCTAGGAAATCAGTCCTGCTTCATGAATGTGTTTGTCTGATCAAATACAGATAAAATACTATTTCGATTACAATGACTTTAAAATGCTAGTCAAGTTTTCTCTCACTATGCATTTTTATAATTCGTCAACTAGTCTCAAACACTTATTCTTTTAGAAACTTTGGCTTATTTATTTAAATTAAATATAGAAAATTATATTCGTATAAGAATTGTACTTATAAATTGTTTAAGATGTTACCTCTTTATGTCTTCCCATGGTGCATCTTTTAGTTCTGTTTACTTTTATGTCCTTCATTAAAACTTTAAAGTTTTTATTATTATAAGTGCTTTTATAAAATAAATGTATTCTACATATTTTCAATTTTTGATATAATTGAGAATGCATTTTTTCCTATCTCAATTTCTAGCTGGTTATTATGATATAGAGATAATTATTACTATAGGGATTTTAAAATATTTTTCTGTAAACAATTTCTGTATTAATCTAGTAGTTTTTGTTTTAAGTAGGACTTCTGGGTTTTCTAAATATAGAATCTTATATATAGAAAAAACTTTTCTCTCTTTTTTCAAATACATTACCATTTCTCCTTCCCTGGTGTTATTCTACCAGATATTTATTTTAAAATTAAATTTAATGGGGTGACATTGATCAATAAGAAGAGTAAGTACATAAGTTTCAGGTGAACATCTCTATAACATTTGAACTATTGATTGTGTTGTGTGCCCATCATTCAGAATCAAATCACTTTGTCACCATGTATTTATCTTTACTCCCCTCCTTTCACCCCCACCCCCTAGTAGCCACTTAACTTTTATTTACGTCCATGAGTCTCAGTTTTATATCCCACCTATATGTGAAATCATATAGTTCTTGGCTTTTTCTGATTTACTTATTTCACTCACTATAGTGTTCTCAAGATTCTCCATGTTGTCATAAATGGCAATATATCATCATTTCTTATGGCTGAGTAGTATTAGATTATATATATGTATCACATCTTCTTTATCCAGTCCTCTATCAAAGGACACTGTGGTTGTTTTCATGTCTTGGCCACTGTGTAATGCTGCAATGAACATGGGGGTGCATGTGTCTTTGCATACAAGTGTTTTCAAGTTTTTTGGGTAGATACCCAATAAAAGGATTACTGGGTCATATGGTAGTTCTATTCTTAATTTTTTGAGGTACAACCATACTGTTTCCATAATGGCCATACCAGATTACATTCTCACCAGCAGTTAATGAGGGTTTCTTTTTCTCTACAACCTCTCCAACACTTGTTACTACCTGTCTTGTAGTAATAGCCAATGTAAGAGGTGTGAGGTGGTATCTCATTATAGTTTTAATTTGCATTTCTCTAATAGCTGGTGAATTCATATGTATATTTGTCATTTGTATGTCTTCATGAGAGAAGTATTTGTTCAGGTCCTCTCCCCATTTTTTAATTGGACTGTTTGCTTGTTAAAAGCGTCATTGCATCTTATGTCAATAACAGGCATTCTTGCCTTGTTTCTGATTTTAGTGACAATAGCTTTAGTGCTCTACCTTTTAGGATAATTTGTTTGTAGATGATGTTTGATACTGCTTTTTGTAAGCAGAATTTATATTATTTATGTATCTCTCTTCTATTCTTATTATTTAGAATTTTATTAGACTAAGGTATTTAGTTTTATCAACTAATTTTTTAGCACCCATTGTCATGATATGTGCTTTTACTCTTTAATTTTTTAATGTAATGAATTATGTTGACAGATTTTATTATGTTAAAACATCCATGAATTTATGACATGTTTTATTGATTATAATGTATTATTCTTTGATATGTTGCTGGATTGTGTTTGCTAATATACTGTTCTGCATTTATATTTATATAAAATTGGTCTGTATTTTTTTTCCCTTTCATTACACTTCTATTCGTTTTTAAGTAGAAGTTATGATGGCTTTGTAAAATGAATTTGAAAGCTTTTAATAGTTGGGTGGTCAAGAATTTCATAAATAACATTGAAATTAGACTTTTATTGTTAGAACTCAGCTGTGACAATAGTACTGTTGTCATTTTTATGGTAAATCATTAATCATCTTTCTAATCCTTTCTATGGTAATTTGATCTGGGATCAATTCTGAAAGTTTTTATTTTGCTCAAAAATATACATTTCCTCTGGGTTTTGAACTTTATTGCTATGAATTATATTTAAGATTTTCTTTGAATGATTTTCATGTCTTATATCTGTTTTTTGTTTTTTTTCCTCAGTCCTAATTCTGTATATTTTTGTTCTCTTTTATATTTAGAAGCACTTTGTTTTATTTTTAACAGCTTTACTGAGGTGTAGTTGATATACAAAAGCTGCACCTATTTAATGTACACATCTGATGAGTATGAACATAAGCATGCATCTGGAAAACCACCACAATCAAGATAATAAAGATGTTCATCACCTTCAAAAGTTTCCTTCTATCCTAACCCCTTTCTCTGTGGAAAAACACTTAACTTGAGACCTACTATCTTATCAAACTATTCAGTGTACAATAGAGTTCTGTTCAGTATTGGTGATTATTGGCACTATACTAGAGAGCAGATTTCTAAAACATATTCATTTTATATAACCAAAACTTTATTTCCACTGAACAACAACTATCGATTTCACCCACCCCCAGCCCCTGGTAACCACCAATCTATTTTCTTCTTCTGTGAATTTAACTATTAACATATCTCATATAAGTAAGACCATGTAGTATTTGTCTTTCCATAACTAGGTTATTTTACTTATCATAATGTCTAAGTTTATCCATGTCATTGTATTTTGCAGGATTTCTTCCTTTTTTATTTTTATTTATTCATTTATTATTATTTTTTTCAGAGTCAGAGTAAGAGTCAGAGAGAGGAATAGATAGGGACAGACAGGAACGGTGAGAGATGAAAAGCATCAATCATTGCGACACCTTAGTTGTTCATTGATTGCTTTCTCATATGTGCCTTGACCGTGGGGCTACAGCAGACCAAGTAACCCCTTGCTCAAGCCAGCGACCTTGGGTTCAAGCTAGTGAGCCTTGCTCAAACCAGATGAGCCCACGCTCAAGCTGGCAACCTCAAGGTCTCCAACCTGGGTCCTCCACATCCCAGTCCAATGCTCTATCCACCGTGCCACTGCCAGGTTGATTTCCTCCTTTTTTAGACTGAATAATATTTCATTGTGTGTATATACCACATTTTCTTTGTTCACTCATCCATCAATAGGGATATAGTGACTATTATGAATATACTGGAATAAATATGAGAATGTTAACATCTTTTCATGATACTTACTTCAAAAATTTTGGATAAATACCCACAAGTGGGATTATTGGATCATACAGTTTTCACTGTCGAGTATGATGTTAACTGTGAGCTTTTACATATGACTTGATTATGTTGAGGTCCATTCCTTCTAAACTTAGTATGTTGAGAGTTATTATCATGAAAGAATGTTGAATTTTGTCAAACTGTTTTTCTCTGCATCTATTTATGTGATCATTTGGTTTTTATCTTTCAGTCTGTTAATGTAATATATCACATTGATTGATTTGCATATATTGAATTATCCTTACATCTCAGGGATAAATCCTACTTGATCATGGATTATGATCTTTTTAAGGTGCTATTGAATTAAGTTTGTTAGATTTAGTGGAAGATTTTTGCATTTATGTTTATTATCAAGGATGTAGTTTTCTTTTGTTGTAGTGACTTTGGCTCTGATATTAGAATAATACTGACCTTATAAGATGAGTTTGGAAGTGTTTCTTCTTTAATTTACTTTTTTTTTAAAAAAAAAAAGCTTAAGAAAGATTGATGTTAATTCTTCTTTAAATGTTTAATAGAATTCACCAGTGAAGGCATTTGGTCCAGAGCTTTTCTTTGTTAGGAGATTTTTGATTACTGATTAAATTTCCTAATTAATGATTGGTTTGTTCCTTAACAAAGTATGTAAAGAACCTATATACTAAAAACTACAAAGCATTATTGAGGAAATTGAAAAAGAATGAAATGGGAAAATATTTATGTTCATGGATTGGAAGAATCAACACAGTTAAAATGGCCATATTACCCAAAGCAATATGCAAATTTAATTCGATCCCATTAAAATCCCAATGCCATTTTTTAAAGAAATAGAAAAAAAATTGACCATATTTGCATGGAGCTATAAAAAAACTCCAAATAAGCCCTGGCCAGTTGGCTCAATGATAGAGCGTCGGCCTGGCATGTAGAAGTCCCAGGTTCGATTCCTGGCCAGGGCACACAGGAGAAGCGCCCATCTGCTTCTCCACCCCTCCCCCTCTCCTTCCTCTCTGTCTCTCTCTTCCCCTCCCGCAGCCAAGGCTCCATTGGAGCAAAGATGGCCCGGGTGCTGGGGATGGCTCCTTGGCCTCTGCCCCAGGCGCTAGAGTGGCTCTGGCCGCAACAGAGCGACGCCCCGGAGGGGCAGAGCATCGCCCCCTGGTGGGCAGAGCGTTGCCCCTGGTGGGCGTGCTGGGTGGATCCCGGTCGGGCGTATGCGGGAGTCTGTCTGACTGTCTCTCCCAGTTTCCAGCTTCAGAAAAATACAAAAAAAAAAAAAACCCACTCCAAATAGCCAAAGCAATCTTGAGAAAAAAGAATGAAGCCAGAGGTGTCACACTACCTGACTTCAAATTATACTACAGAGCCATAATAATCAAAATGGCATGGTATTGGAAGAAAAATAGACATACAGGCCGATGAAACAGAATTGAAAGCCCAGAAATAGAACCACACATATATGGACAAATACTCTTCAACAAAGGAGGCAAAAACATACAATGAAGAAAAGAAAGCCTCTTCAACAAATGGTACTGGGAAAATTAGAAAGTTATATGCAAGAGAATGGAACATGACTATACCTTGTTTCCATGCATAAAAATTAATTCAAAGGATAAAAGACCAAAACAGAATATCTGAAAAAATTAATTAGATAGAATAAAACATAAGTATTAACTTATGGACCTTGGCCGTAGAGAACATTTTATAAATTTGACACCAAAGGCAAAGGAAGTAAAGACAAAAAATAAATAAATGAGACTACATTAAACTAAAAAGCTTCTGCACAGCAAAAGAAACTGACAACAAAACAAAAAGGAAGACAACCAAATGGAAGGTGATATTTACTAACAACATCTCTGATAAGAGGTTATTATCTCAAATATATCCTTGACCTGGGGGCTCCAACCAAGCCAGTGATCTTGAGCTTCAAAGCAGTGACCTTTGGGTTCAAGCCAGTGACCATGGGGTCATGTCTATGATCCCACGCTCAAGCAAGCCACTCTGCGCTCAAGCTGGTGAGCCTGCACCCAAGCCAGATAAGCCTGTGCTCAAGCCGGTGACCTTGGGATTTTGAACTTGGGTCCTCAGCATCCCAGGCCGATGCTTTTATCCACTGTGCCACAATCTTATCAGGCTTAAATTTAATTTCTAAATAAAAAAAAATGATTTGTTCAAGTTTTCTATTTCTTCATGATATATTTCTTCCTTGGCAGGTTATATGTTTCTAAGAATCTATTCACTTATTTCTGTTACCCAATTTTTAGGCACATAATTGTTTGTAATTGTCTCTTAGAATCCTTTTTATTTCTCTGGTATCAGTTATAATGTGTATTCTCTTTCTGTTTTTAATAAACTCGTGAGAGTTTCTCTACTTTATTGGTCTTTTGGAAGAACTGTCTTTGGGATACATTTAGCCTATTATATATTTTTTTCTATTTCTTCTTGTTATCTTAATTCCCTTTTCCACCATTTTTTGTTTCTAATTTCTTAAAGCTATCATTATAGTTCTTTAATTTATTTGTTTTATGATCATGAAGGTATTTGCGCAGGAAATTGCTAACAAAGCAGGTGTGGCTGCTCAAACTTTGCACATTCCCAAGAAGGATGTGTCTTCAGGACTGGCCCTTGTCTGGCTCCCAGAAGATAAGCTCTGAGCTCTTAGAATAGTCTACCTGACCAAAATGTCTTTACATGTCTGAGCCTTTCGGCTACATGGTACCAGTTAGTAAGATAGTTTATGCTAACAATGTGATATTTTCTACATTTCTGTTTTTGCTCTGGCAATCGGGAGTCTGAATAGCTGAGGCCCATCACTCAGACACTGTATGCCTATTTTCTAACCCCCAGTAGAACCCCTGGACACCAAAGCTCAGCTGAGCTTCCCTGGTTGATAACACTTTGCCAGGAGAATTAAGTGCATCTGTGTTGCTATAGTGAGAGAAGATATGCAAAAGCTTGCACCTGGTTTCTCCTGGACATATCCCATGCACTTTTTTTTCTCTTGCTAATTTTAATTCATATATTTTCCTGCAGTGAACCATACTATGAGTATAATAGCTTTTCTGAGTGCTGTGAATCCTTCTAGTGATTCATCAAGCCTGAAGGTGGTCTTGGGACCCTAAACATAGCATTCTAAGTTATAAGAAAACTACAACAGAGTATAGTTTTCACTGTGTCTCAGAGGCTTTAGAATACAGTGGTCTTCCTCCACTACTTTTTCTACAGCTTATCATTTCACTTTGATGATTCTCTTCTATCCAAGATATATTTAGAAGTAAATTTCTTATTTTCTGAGTATTAGAGGCATATTTTTATTTTGTATGTAATTTTATTAAATAATAATCAGACAATATTGTCTTTAAAATTCTAGTTTTTGAAAGTGTTTGTTTTTTCTCTTTGTGAACAGGTACATCCAGAATCAAACTTTTTTTTTCACTATTATACGAAAACAAGATACTATTTCTTTACAGTTATTCTATTTCTCCACTGCTTTTCCTCTGGTACCAAAGAAAAGACATTTAGAATACTTTTAATTTTAATTTATCCTCTCCCATTCCCTTACCATTTTAGTTTTTCTGAATTTATAATTTTTAGCATCAGACTGTTAGCATTTCACTGCCGGTGTGTGGAAGAAACTTCGTGCTGTATATGAATCAGGTCTATTATAAGCAGCTCGAATTACTTCTGTAGCTGTTGGGAAGAGAAAAAAAAGATAAAAGCTTTCTGAAAAACAAAATAAGGTGCAGTGTGGTAGATTTCATTATCACAAGGCCAGAAAGTTCACATTCTGAGTGGTAGGTTATTTATCACAGGTCTGATGAGCTAATGTACAGCTGGAGCGAACAAAATCAATTTCTTGACGTCACGGAAATGGCGCCGTGAGAAGCGCGTCCGACAGCTCTCCCCTAAATCACAACAAATATATCAACTAGAAACAGAAAAAATTTATCCTCGGAGCATTCCGGAGTTCCACACAAACTGAAAGCAAAAGTACTGTTATCACTTGAATCTGAGAGACGAGGGTGTGGAGGAAGCTACCGCAGCAGCGACGCTCATTCAAGGCGCGAGGGAGTGCGCCTGCGGTGAGTCAGCCCATATACTTGGGAACCGCGAGCCGCCGCGAGCCGCCACCGCGAGCCCCTGCAAGCCCCCGCAAGCCGCCGCTGCGAGCGGCCGCCGCGAACTGCCACCGCGAGCGGCCGCCACGAGCTGCCGCCGCGAGCCGCCGCGAGCAGCCGCGCTCGCGCCTGGTCCGGTTGAGCACCGCTGACGTTCCCAGCGGCCCGCACACTGCGAGTGGGGGTCGCCAGCCACCGGTGCCCGGAGCGCCCCATTCGCGCGCGTGCCTTGGGCATTCCACGCGCCCAGGGCGCCCTGCTGGCCCTCACACCCAGGGGGCTCCATTATCCTGCACCTGGTGCGGTCCAGCCGCCAGCAGCGAGCGGGAGAGGCTTGGGAGATTCTCTCCGTGGGCGGGGCACCTCACCCAGCCATTCAAGCTAACAATCAAGCATTGGGGGAGGGGCGCGCGCAGGCAGCCTAAAATACCTTCGGAAACACAGCTGCGACCCAATCACTGAAATTAGCTTAACCCATAAAATCTGCGCACCCTCGGTTCTAATTGATAAGATCTCTCTCAGTTCAGCGATCCAAGACAAGAGGCGTGATATTTTTTAGTGCCTCTCGCTAAAGGGGCGGGGGCAACTTCTGATTGATAGAGCCTCCATATTCAGGGATAAACGCTAACAAGAAGGACTTGGCAGATAATAAGGTCTATACTACACTAGTCGTAAGCAGAGACTAGTGCCTCTTCTTCCCTGCAAAAACAGGCTACAAAGTGTGGAAAGCCTGGGTTGAGAGGTCTAACTAAATGATAGGCGCTGAACAGTCACCTTGACAACAATTGACTCCCACCCCCGCCTGATTACACTGGAGGCCCTGACTGTCAGAGCCTTTCCCAAAGCCTTGCACTGAGTGGGGATAGAGTGGGGATTTCCCAGCTCTTTGAGCCTCTTACTCCCCAGGCAGAAGCAGTTGCAGCCTTATAGCTGGATCACCAGGCTGCTAATTCAGAAAGGGGGGACTAGGAGAGAGAATCCAGGAAAGCAAACTCTCTCATCGTTGGACCCTGCAAACGCCAACAAGCCTTTACTTCCAGCAAGACTAAAGCCAATTATATGACATTGCCATAGAATCCCATCAACTGCAAATCCCTACCTAAGAGTGACACAGGGACAGAGCCTGGGGTACAGAGTCACCGACTAGGAAGAGGGAGAGAAAAGAAAAAGGAAGAAGTTAACCTCTCAAAATCAAGAAAAACCCACAGACTTTACAACTTGATCCACTAATTTTTTGTTGTTGTTGTTGTTGTTGTTTGTTTCTTCTATCTTTTTGCCTTTATTTCCTCCACCTCGGTCCTTCTATTCTCTGCCCATCTTATGCTTCCCCTTTCTTGAACTACACTACCCATGAGTGTTGCATTTTATTTTTCTTCTTCATCCTCACCCACCTTTAAGGTTATACTCCAAAACACTTAACTCTCACTCTCTCCTCTTTTGTTTTTTGTTGTTTTTTTTTTGTCTTGCTTTATTTTGTTTTTTTCTCCTCCTATTTTATTTCTTCCTTCGTTTTTCTCTTTTTCTTATTTTTTCCTTTCTATTCGTTTTTTCTTTTCTCATTTTACTTTCCTCCCATATAATCCTCAATCACGAACAAATTAGTCAATTTGGGACTCAAGGCTTTTTTTTGGCTTTATTTCACTTTTTTGCTTTTGTTTTTATTTTTTTTTCTCTTGTTTGTTTATTTTTGTGGCATTTTGGGTCCTCCCAACCCAAGGTCTCCATTGTATTTAGTCTTCGCTCCACTGAATACAACAGATTTTTACTTATTATTTTTATTTTTTCTTCTTTATTATTCTTTTTTGGTCCTTTTTTCTGATTCCCTCTTATCCCTCTCATTATATCTCTTAGTTGACCATCACTTACAAGCAAATCATCTTATGCTTGTCTAAGATTTTCTTCCTTTTTTTTTTTTTTTTGCATTTAGTAGGTCCCTACTCCCTTTTTTTTGCCCCTTGAACTCTTCACCCCAAATCAGGCCCTCCATTATAGGCACGATATTTCCCTGAGGAGGGGAGAGGAGGGAAAGAGAAGAGAGAAAAAAAGGGGGGAAATAATAAATTATTACTGTTTTTTTTTGTGGGGTGTTTTACCCTTTTTTTTTTTTTCTTTTTACTCTTTATTAATTCTAATTAGTGCTATCAATAATTCCACCCTCAGATGCCGATAAGAAAGACGAAATCGAATATTATGGATACAAAAGAAAGAGAGGTAACACAAATAGATGTGGAAAAATCTATGGAGAAAAGACTTAACATATTGGAAGCCTTGGAGCTAAATGACAGAGAATTTAAAATAGAAATCTTAAAAATACTCAGAGATATACAAGAAAACACAGAAAGGCAATATAGGGAGATCAGAAAACAACTCAATGAACACAAAGAATATATTACCAAGGAAATTGAAACTATAAAAACAAATCAAACAGAAATGAAAAACTCAATTCACGAGCTGAAAAACGAGGTAACAAGCTTAGCTAACAGAACAGCCCAGATTGAAGATAGGATTAGTGAAATAGACAACAAACAACTTGAGGCACAACAGAGAGAAGAAGAAAGAGACTCAAAAATAATAAAAAATGAGAAAGCCCTACAGGAATTGTCTGACTCCATCAGAAAGAATAACATAAGAATAATAGGTATATCAGAGGGAGAAGAGAAAGAAACTGGAATGGAGAATATACTCAAACAAATAATAGACGAGAACTTCCCAAGCCTGTGGAAGGAACTAAAGCCTCAAATTCAAGAAGCAAACAGAACACCAAGTTTTCTTAACCCCAACAAACCCACTCCAAGGCACATCATAATAAAGATGACACAAACCAATGACAAAGAAAAAATTCTCAAGGCAGCCAGGGAAAAGAAGAGTACAACATATAAAGGAAGGCCTATTAGATTATCATCAGATTTCTCAGCAGAAACTCTACAAGCTAGAAGAGAGTGGACCCCAATATTTAAAGCCCTGAAAGAGAGGAACTTTCAACCAAGAATACTATACCCATCAAAGCTATCCTTCAAGTATGAAGGAGATATAAAAACATTCACAAATACAGAAAAGATGAGAGAATTTATCATCAGAAAGCCCCCACTCCAGGAAATACTAAGGGGGGTTTTCCAACCAGATTCAAAGAACAAAAGAAAACAACACCACAAGTAACAGCTCCACCAAGAACACACTAAAACCAAACTTAAACTGTGACAACAAAGGAAAAAAAGGGGGGAGAGGATGGAGATTAACAGTAGCAAAGGATGATGAAGTGCAGAAATACTTATAAGATAGGGTACTACAATGAATATGGTAGGTACCCTTTTCATTACTTAATGGTAACCACCCTTAAAAAAACCACCACAAAAACACTTGACTTAAAAAAGGTAGCAACAGAGGAAAGAAGTATGGAACACAAACAAACAAAAACAAATGATAGAAAAACAAAAGAGAAGAATCAAACTAGATACAAAACTAACAGAAAGCAATTTATAAAATGGCAGTAGGAAACGCACAAGTGTCAATAATTACACTAAATGTAAATGGATTAAACTTACCAATAAAAAGACACAGAGTAGCAGAATGGATTAAAAAAGAAAATCCAACTATATGCTGCCTACAAGAAACACATCTAAGCAACAAGGATAAAAACAAATTCAAAGTGAAAGGCTGGAAAACAATACTCCAAGAAAACAACACCCAAAAAAAAGCAGGCGTAGCAATACTCATATCTAATAATGCTGACTACAAGACAGAAAAAGTACTCAGAGACAAAAATGGTCATTTCATAATGATTAAGGGGAAGCTGAATCAAGAAGACATAACAATCCTTAATATATATGCACCAAACCAAGGAGCACCAAAATATATAAGACAGCTACTTATTGACCTTAAAACAAAAATTAACAAAAATACAATCATACTTGGAGACCTCAATACACCGCTGACGGCTCTAGATCGGTCATCCAAACAGAGAATCAATAAAGATATAGTGGCCTTAAACGAAATACTAGAACACCTGGATATGATAGACATCTACAGGACACTTCATCCCAAAGCGACAGAGTATACATTTTTCTCTAGTGTACATGGAACATTCTCAAGAATTGACCATATGTTGGGCCACAAAGACAATATCAGCAAATTTAGAAAAATTGAAATTGTACCAAGCATATTTTCTGATCATAAAGCCTTGAAACTAGAATTCAACTGCAAAAAAGAGGGGGAAAAACCCACAAAAATGTGGAAACTAAACAACATACTTCTAAAAAATGAATGGGTCAAAGAAGAAATAAGCGCAGAAATCAAAAGATATATACAGACAAATGAAAATGAAAATACGACATATCAGAATCTCTGGGATGCAGCAAAAGCAGTAATAAGAGGAAAGTTCATATCACTTCAGGCCTATATGAACAAACAAGAGAGAGCCGAAGTAAACCACTAAACTTCACACCTTAAGGAACTAGAAAAAGAAGAACAAAGACAACCCAAAAGCAGCCGAAGAAAGGAGATAATAAAAATCAGAGCAGAAATAAATGAAATAGAGAACAGAAAAACTATAGAAAAAATCAATAAAACAAGGAGCTGGTTCTTTGAAAAGATCAACAAAATTGACAAACCCTTGGCAAGACTCACCAAGGAAAAAAGACACAGGACTCAAATAAATAAAATCCAAAATGAAAGAGGAGAGATCACCACAGACATCATAGAAATACAAAGAATTATTGTAGAATACTATGAAAAATTATATGCCACCAAATACGACAATCTAGAAGAAATGGATAAATTCCTAGATCAATACAACCTTCCTAGACTGAGTCATGAAGAAGCAGAAAGCCTAAACAGACCAATCAGCAGGGAGGAAATAGAAAAAACTATTAAAAATCTCCCCAAAAATAAAAGTCCAGGCCCAGACGGTTATACTAGTGAATTCTATCAAACATTCAAAGAAGACTTGGTTCCTATTCTACTCAAAGTCTTCCAAAAAATTGAAGAAGAAGCAATACTTCCAAACACATTTTATGAGGCCAACATAACCCTCATACCAAAACCTGGCAAGGATGGCACAAAGAAAGAAAACTACAGACCAATATCTCTAATGAATACAGATGCTAAAATACTAAACAAAATACTGGCAAACCGAATACAACAACATATTAAAAAAATAATACATCATGATCAAGTGGGATTCATCCCAGAATCTCAAGGATGGTTCAACATACGCAAAACGGTTAACGTAATACACCATATCAACAAAACAAAGAACAAAAACCACATGATCTTATCAATAGATGCAGAAAAGGCTTTTGATAAAATACAACACAATTTTATGTTTAAGACTCTCAACAAAATGGGTATAGAAGGAAAATATCTCAACATGATAAAGGCCATATATGATAAACCATCAGCCAACATCCTATTAAACGGCATAAAACTGAGGACTTTCTACCTTAAATCAGGAACAAGACAGGGTTGTCCACTCTCTCCACTCTTATTCAACGTGGTGCTAGAAGTTCTGGCCAGAGCAATCAGACAAGACAAAGAAATAAAAGGCATCCATATCGGAAAAGAAGAAGTAAAGCTATTACTTTTTGCTGATGATATGATCCTATACATCGAAAACCCGAAGGACTCCACAAAAAGATTATTAGAAACAATAAACCAATACAGTAAGGTCGCAGGATACAAAATTAACATACAAAAGTCCATAGCCTTTCTATATGCCAACAATGAAATATTAGAAAACGAACTCAAAAAAATAATCCCCTTCACGATTGCAACAAAAAAAATAAAATACCTAGGAATAAACATAACAAAGAATGTAAAGGACCTATATAATGAAAATTACAAAGCATTGTTAAGGGAAATCAAAAAGGATACAATGAGATGGAAAAATATTCCTTGTTCTTGGATAGGAAGAATAAATATAATCAAAATGGCCATATTACCCAAAGCAATATACAAATTTAATGCAATTCCCATCAAAATCCCTATGAGATTTTTTAAAGAAATGGAACAAAAAATCATCAGATTTATATGGAACTATAAAAAACCCCGAATAGCCAAAACAATCCTAAGGAAAAAGAATGAAGCTGGGGGCATTACAATACCTGACTTTAAACTATATTATAGGGCCACGATAATCAAAACAGCATGGTATTGGCAAAAAAATAGACACTCAGACCAATGGAACAGAATAGAAAGCCCAGAAATAAAACCACATATATATGGTCAAATAATCTTTGATAAAGGGGCCAACAACACACAATGGAGAAAAGAAAGCCTCTTCAACAAATGGTGTTGGGAAAACTGGAAAGCCACATGCAAAAGAATGAAACTCGACTACAGCCTGTCCCCGTGTACTAAAATTAATTCAAAATGGATCAAAGACCTAAATATAAGACCTGAAACAATAAAGTACATAGAAGAAGACATAGGTACTCAACTCATGGACCTGGGTTTTAAAGAGCATTTTATGAATTTGACTCCAATGGCAAGAGAAGTGAAGGCAAAGATAAATGAATGGGACTACATCAGAATTAAAAGTTTTTGCTCAGCAAGAGAAACTGATATCAAAATAAACAGACAGCCAACTATATGGGAACTGATATTTTCAAACGACAGCTCAGATAAGGGCCTAATATCCAAAATTTACAAAGAACTCATAAAACTCAACAACAAACAAACAAACAATCCAATAAAAAAATGGGAAGAGGACATGAACAGACACTTCTCCCAGGAAGAGATACAAATGGCCAACAGATATATGAAAAGATGCTCAGCTTCATTAGTTATTAGAGAAATGCAAATCAAAACTACAATGAGATACCACCTCACTCCTGTTAGATTAGCTATTATCAACAAGACGGGTAATAGCAAATGTTGGAGAGGCTGTGGAGAAAAAGGAACCCTCATTCACTGTTGGTGGGACTGTAAAGTAGTACAACCATTATGGAGGAAAGTATGGTGGTTCCTCAAAAAACTGCAAATAGAACTACCTTATGACCCAGCAATCCCTCTACTGGGTATATACCCCAAAACCTCAGAAACATTGATACGTCAAGACACGTGTAGCCCCATGTTCATTGCAGCACTGTTCACAGTGGCCGAGACATGGAAACAACCAAAAAGCCCTTTAATAGAAGACTGGATAAAGAAGATGTGGCACATATACACTATGGAATACTACTCAGCCATAAGAAATGATGACATCAGATCATTTACAGCAAAATGGTGGGATCTTGATAACATTATAAGGAGTGAAATAAGCAAATCAGAAAAAACCAAGAACTACATGATTCCATACATTGGTGGAACATAAAAATGAGACTAAGAGACATGGACAAGAGTGTGGTGGTTACCATGGTTGGGGGGGGAGGGAGGACATGGGAGGGAGGGAGGGAGGGAGAGAGTTAGGGGGAGGGGGAGGGGCACAGAGAACTAGATAGAGGGTGACGGAGGACAATCTGACTTTGGGCGAGGGGTTTGCAACATAATTTGATGACAAAATAACCTAGACATGTTTTCTTTGAATATATGTACCCTGATTTATTAATGTCATCCCATTACCATTAATAAAAATTTATTAAAAAAAAAATCAATTTCTTGTAACAACATTTTCAAGCTTTGTGGTTAAACCATTATATACTGCTCACAAAAATTAGGAGATATTTCAAAATGAATAATTTTTGTGGATATTTCAAAATGAATATGAAGTAATAACATATTCCCTAGTTTTTGTTAGCAGTGTATTTACAAGCCTGGTTGTCAAACATTTATATTTCTCAAGGAGTCGTATTTTTCTCTCATAACTATCAGTAAGTTTAAGAACAGTATGTCTGAGTAAATTCCAGACCATGGACCTTTCTGAGTAGTTTCCAATACTACTTGTTCATTTGTTGCTTTTTTGTACGTTTAGAGTGATGTAGTGGTCACTAGGATGTAAATATATTTCACCTTTTTTTTTGTCTTGCCGGAAAAAAAAAAGCAGTATCAACACACCTGAAGATTAGTTTATTCTCAATGCTTCCCATCAGTTAACATTGTAAATTAGATTTCTACAACTGAAGTCATTCAAAAAGTTAGGTCTCTAATTTCTAGTGTCATATTCTACCATTCTTCGTGTAGATTTAATGATTTATAAACTTTATGGTTCATTACTGACCACTGTTTTCTCTTTTCATCTTTTATCTTCTTATCTTAGTTTTGAATATTTTGTTGTTTGTCTAAACATTTTTTTTCTTGAGTATTGTATTTGGATGAGGCCATGGAATATATAAATAAATACCTTTATTTTCCTTGAGGGGTGGATGATATCTTAGATACCTGTTTCTTGGGTTGTAAAAGTGTTTTTACCCCAACAATTTTCAGATGTCCATCATCTTCCATGTTAATTCTACAGATAAACTTAATGCTTTTCTGGTTGTTGTGTGCATGTATATGTAAATTCTTTTTTTTTTTTTTTTGTCTAATATCTTGTAAAAAGTTTTAGAATTCAGAAATTTAACAAGATATGCATAAGGATATCTACCACATAAGAAATTTACCACACTGCATCTTGTTCTGTTTTTCAAGATATGCCTCCTAGAGGAATTTGGCACTGCTGACCCTTCAATTTTAGCCCTTCCAGAAGTATAAGATAATATACTTTAGTTGCTTTAAGCCACTAAATTTGTGATAATTTGTTACAGCAGCAATAGGAACTCTCAGAACTCTGTTGAAAATCTAGATTCAGTTATTGCAGGCTGAAAAATGATCCCTTAAAGACTTCTTAATCCCCAGAACCTGTGAATACATTATATTATATCACAAGCAATAATTACATTTATGCCTAAAATTAATCAGCTGACCTTGAGATGAGGAGATAATCCTGGATTATCTGATCTGGGTGGGCCCAATGTAATCCCAAGGGTTCTCATAGTGAGTGAAGGAAGCGAGAGAGTAAAAGTCAGGTGAAGACCGAAGATCGTTCTGTGCTTTTCTGAAGACAGAGGAAGGAGCCATGAGCCAAGGAAGGTAGGTAGCCTCTAGAAACCAGAAAAGGCAAAGACACAGATTCCCCAGATGCCTACTACAGGAATTTGGCCCTGCTGACCCTTTGATTTTAGCCCAGAAAGACCCATTTTGGACTTCTGACTTCCAAAAGTATAAGGTAAATATTCAAGTTGCTTTAAGCCACTAAATTTGTGATGATTTGTTACAGCAGCAATAGGAAACTAATGCAGTTCATCTGGCATTGAGAGGGAATAAGCCTTGCCTAAGCTTCCTCCTATTGGCCGGGTCAGAGGTTTTGCTCACATCCTCCTGGGCCGCTCATGGCTGCAGGTGCCAGGCTGAGCAGAAATAGCTGAAAAATGGAGTTAAGAGCGGAAGACAGCATGAAAACATTCAAGGTATCACTTGCTAAAATCCTTATCACTTGCCTTTTTAACCTTGTGCCTGCCATTCTCTAGCATACTACCTTATCTCTGGACTCTTTTTCTCTAGTAAAACTGAGAAAGATTGTAGTGCCATTTGTTTGAATTTTAATGTTTTATTAGGCTATAAATGTAGAGGTTGCAAGCAAAAAAGAAAGAGAGAGAAAAAGATCTGAAAAACAAAGTGACAGGAATTGCTTTTATTGTAAGAGGTAAAATTAGTTGAACTCTGGGTCAGAGAGATTTTGACATTTCCAGAAGATTGTGGGCTAAGAGGTCCTCTACCTAGGATGAAAAACACATTAATGGGAACAATTAACATGACCTAGAGTACAACCATGATTAAGCTAAAGAAAAGAACTGACTGGATCAGGATAAAGTCAAGTCTGAGACTTCTAGTGGGGGAGTTAAAAACCACAGCTCAAATTAGGTAGTCTGACATACCATTTAGAATTTGGAATTTACTTGTTAATTAGAAGTCTTGCTCTCTTACTGCTGGAAAAATTTACAAATGCAGTAGTTATTCTTTTTAACGAAGAAAATGCATTTCTCTACCCGAGTATGTCAGAATAGGAGAAGGCATACGAATGTTTCAGGATGTTAGACTAAAAGCAAACAGCAGCTTAAGGAATGCAAATAAAAATAACATCAGTGGCCTGACCTGTGGTGGCGCAGTGGATAAAGCGTCGACCTGGAAATGCTGAGGTCGCCGGTTTGAAACCCTGGGCTTGCCTGGTCAAGGCACATGTGGGAGTTGATGCTTCCAGCTCCTACCCCCTTCTCTCTCTCTGTCTCTTTCTCATCTCTCTCCCTCTCTGTCTCTCTCTCCTCTCTAAAAATGAATAAATAAAAATAAAATAAATTAAAAGAGTGCTAAAAAAAAAAATTTAAAAAAATAACATCAGATGTTCAAGAAAGAATAAAATACATATGGGGAGATTTTGCTTGGAAGGGAGAGGAAGGTGTGTTGAATAAAAGGAGAGAAGGCCCCCAAAGATGGGCCAAGACTAGATGTTCTGGGAGGGGTCCTGCCTGAGCCTGGAAGGGAGTGAGAACTGGTTAGAGGGGAGTCAGCAAATTATGGCCTATGGGCCTCGTCCCACCTGCTTGTTGTTGTAAATAAAGTTTTATTGGAACACAGCATACTTATTCACTTAGGCATCATTTATGGGCTACAGTGACAGAGTTGAATAGTCACCATAAAGACTGTAAGGCCCACAAAAGAAAAAAATATTTGTGATCCAGCCCTTTACAATAGATGTTTGTTGGCCCCTTGCTTAAAGGAAGGTCACTGGTAGTAGCTCTCAATAGAAATATTGGGATCATCTGTGAGGTATATTCTAAGTTGTAATTGCCTAAGTTGTAAAGGATTTACTTTGAAAAGAAATGAAATATAATGAATTCAAGGTGATCTCCATGAACAACTCTGGAGTACCTTCTTTGGGGAGGAGAGACAGCTACTCCTACTAAGCAGATTGCGTATTTCCTGGGTTGCCCTGAGAGTGAGTCGTGTGATAGACTAGAGTCACATCTTTCACAAATACCAGTTGAAAAGACAAAATTGAAAACTGCTTACCCAAGGAAATCTGTGTGAAGGGTTTGGGGATTTTAAAAAATATTTTAGAGATGTGGGTGGTGAGAGCCCTAGCACCTTTCCCCTTAGCAATGCCAGCTGGGCGAGACTCTCCCAGCTTCCCGGGCCCCCTCAGCTCCATGGCCCAGGTCACCTGCTTGGCTTCCTTTCCTTTGTAATCCACTGAAAGTTTAACATCAGGTTTTCCTTTAGACCGGTTGAAAAGGCCTAATGTGATCACAGGAGTCACCTGAGTCCTGAAAAAGTTCTAACCTTTTTGTCAGAAGTTGGGGGTAAGGAGGGTGCTAGGGAGATGCAGGGTGGAGAGAGGCAACGGATGAGTTGTTTAAAAAAACAAACGTAGTGTCAGGTTGAGCAAACATTTTAGAGTGAATTGTTTTCTGTCAGAATCTCTACTTGACTCTACCT
Organism: Saccopteryx bilineata; assembly: GCF_036850765.1. Taxonomy (NCBI): domain Eukaryota; kingdom Metazoa; phylum Chordata; class Mammalia; order Chiroptera; family Emballonuridae; genus Saccopteryx; species Saccopteryx bilineata. The sequence continues at coordinate 156,517,133 of NC_089494.1, forward strand.
TGGAACCTTCCCAATTTAGGTAATAGCGAGGGAATGCAAAAAAAAGAAAAGAAAACACTATACTGGGTACCTGAAAAGTAGCATGTCACCAAGTCTTCCCACATCAGAAATGGAAGTTGCTGAAGGCATATAAGGATGGGAATTTTGGAGACATGATCACTTTATGAACTACTTGCTTATTTACCTTCATCTGGACCAGGGAAAAGAGAAATTTTAAGTCAAAATATGTCATTCACTCACAAAGCAGAGTCTCTGCTTTACATGACTTAGAAAGATACTTGATCAACTTTAGCCTTGTGTGTCTTTTTCAGATATGTAAATTCCACCTGCCTTACAGGCTAGTCATTCTATCCTATCTTACCTTAAATGCACCTGTTCTATGCCTGACCTCATCTTTCAGGTGGCACTCAATAAATTAGTTACAATGAATCACAGGAGTCTCACAAATGATCATTTACCCAGTGAGTAATGCTGGTTCAAGGGGTTAATACAGAGAAAAGATTTCATTCCTGGGGAAACAGGGGATTGATACTTCATTTGTGAGAACTAGAATATTTTTGCTATTCACCTCCATGAGTGTATTGTTTCAAAATTTCTCTTAAGCTTAGAGTCTAAGAAAGGAAAAAGTAAAAATTTAATATGTGTTTTGAGTTCACGTTAACAATATTTGAGGTGACTCTAGAGGGCAGGGTATTTGTTCACAGTGTATTCCCCACACATAAAATGTTGCCTGGAACCCAGTAAGAATTAGTTGTTTTTTAAATTATACTCAATGATTTTTTCTTGTGATTTTCTTGTGATAGCTTTAACATTTTGAGTCAAATATATTTTTATTTTTCAAATGTATTCTTTACAAAGAATTTCTTACTAGACACTAACATGCATATCAAATTTCAGATGCTAATAAAAAAAAGTCGAGGAAACTGTATATTTTTGATTTCTAATAAAGCTTTCATTTACTTCCTAGTTTTATTATGTTTTATCTTATTTTTATTTATTTTTGCTTTATCAATTCAAAGATTTCATTTCCAGTGTTATTTTCACAGGAAAGCCCAGGAGGTTTCACAGTTATTTCACAGTTATTGCTTATTTAAGGGAAAACAAGCAACAACCACAACATATAACATATTCCTTAAACCATACAGCAAGGATCTGGTTTGTAAAGAGAGTATGTGACAAACCTGAGGGCACTTATATAAGTCGTTGGGAGGACGTCCTAAAAAGTAATTCCCTCAGGCTTCCAAAGAATCTTTACTATGCCTCATTTTTTTTCTCTTTAACTTGAAATAAATATATAAAAGTGGAATGTATAATGAGGCTAGTATTTTAGGAGTATTGTGAACCCATCTGTTTAGTAACAAAGAAATAAGACAAACTTTCATGTTTTTAAAGTTTTTTTTAAAAAATATTTGAAGTAAGTGCAAAAATGTAAAGGGACTTCATAGTTTTGATCTGTGATAGTAATACATATTTTAGGGTTCTGTAGGAGAGTTGATAAATACATGGCTGAGCAGGCAGGACTTAAATTCTTTCGCAGTTATTTGTCATGTCAGTTTACCTCCAAATTTGAGATACTCACCAACCTGAGATTTTTATATTTTCAGTTCAAAATAGATAGAAGGAACACTAATCAACAAAAAGATGGAGGTAAACCAATGAATGGGTATGATCTCAGATTTTAAAATAAATAAAAATAGTAGTAATGTTGTTTTAACATTAAATTGGAAACAGTAGGCTGAATTTTAAGGAACAGAATAAATATTTTTATTTTCTTTAATAAAACAAGTTGTAAATGTTTACATTTCTAAATAAAAGAAGGTTATGTTGTTATTTTGAGTTTTTTTGTTTGGTCATCTTCAACTTAATTCCTTTTGCAGTATCAAAATAAAGTGAGAATTAAAAAGTCCTATTACAATACTGGGCTTTTTTCAGCTGCAAAACAAAGAGTTTGAAGGAATTGTAAAGCATTTCATTCAAACTTTGAAATTTGTATCATATAAACTTTAAAAAAATATATCATTGTAAATCGAATGGAGCTCAAGGTTAAGGAAGTAATTAGAGGGTTTAGAGGAGAGGCAGGAAACAGCTCTTTTGACTGAGACAATATCTTTCTGAATCATGCTATAATTTGGATTTAATCTTCTGGCAAGGTGGTTTGTTATGCAATATGCTGTAAGCCTTCCTCAAAATATTGAATTTTTTATGTTGTTCTTGATGTGCTAACTATGGATTATATCATGGTATAACGGTTTTTATTTCTCTGGTTGAAATAAAACTCTTTTATTCTTGAAGGAAGAAAATTCATCATATTGATCCTTCTTTATTCATGCCATAAACCTTGCACCATCATAATAAAACATGCTTGATTCATTCTCTTGTATTAGGAGTGTTTTGATATAAAATGCCTTTAATTATCCAGCTAATAGAGCAGCAGTGTGTTCTTATGGGAAATGAGGCTGCCCAAGCTTTGTCATGTCATATGATAGGAAATAATTGCCTTCCGCACACATCACCTCAGCTCAGTGAATTTAAGCTCATTTCTCAGATACTTTATGTACCACGATCACATGAACTTGAAAGGGACATGAAAGTTGGCCTGTGCTGGCAAATCTCATCAACCTTGATTACTTACATCTCTATTTCTCATTAATTTCCTTCAGTGATTTATGCTCCTAAATCAGTGTTGTCTTTTCAATTCATTGGTTGCCAATGATAATGGGATAGTATTAGCTATATGCAACATTGTTGTTTTCGTGGTGGTTTTGCTTATGTCATTGCCTCATACAGCCCCATGGGGTGCTCTTCTCCATTTTGCAGAGTGACGCTGCAGCTCAGTGAGGTCCGGTGACCCCACATCAACCCTGCCGCTGGTGGATGACAAAGCCAGGACCAGTGAGAAACCTCTGGCCTTGAGGCTCATAGAACTGTCTCATTTCATATAGTTGAGTTTTTAAGATGCCCACTATAAAAAGCCAGCAATGATAATCTATGTTAATCATTATGAATGTTGGACTGAAGCTTCAAGTTTCCAGAAGCATTTCCCGTAAAGGACCACTGCTGTGTCATACAAGAGGGTTCTATTTCACTTTTAGTGTCATCCAGGAACTAGTATTAGTCTTCGTCATTGAGATTCTCCAGAAGATTCTAAATACTTAACCATAGAAAAGCTGTCCTGAGAAGAACCAACATGCCACCTGAGATTAGTGTGATGGAGAAGGAAAAGGGCACAATTCACTGACTTCTAACTACCACCTTAGCAAGCCAGGCACTCAGTGGTGAGCCTCTGACACCACAGTGAACATGGGAGACCAAGGCTCCAAGACCAGTCATCTGACTTCCCTTCTCCTTCTTCACGTGTGCATTTCCTGCAGTGCAGGCTGGACTGTGTCTTCTCTGGGAACACTGCCTGCTGCTTCCCACTGACCCTCATTCTGTTCCTGTTTGTGCCTAATAAGCCACAAAAGGGGCCCCCTGTCTCCTGCCACCAAACTCTTTTCTAAGGGATGTTTATAACCTAGATTGTGTGGCACTTGCACATTTTGCCTATGTTGAATGGCACATGTTTTGAAAAGCTGTAATGCCACTGGAGAGTTCCCCCCTACTCATTTGTCCTCCACATATAGTATATGTAATAAATGGTGGCTGATGGGCTGGCCATCATCTGAGATTTTGAAGCTGCTTGTGGCAGGCACCAATCCAAGAAACATTTCAGGGATTTAGAGGGACCACTCTGAAATCAACTCTGCAATCTACAAAAGTGAGGTCAAGAGAAGCGAGTTCAAACTGCTTGCCTCTTCCAAAAGAAGTATGTTTACTTGTAGTGTTCTTGCTACAAGGCCTGCATCTGTTAGCAATGACTCCCTGATGTGTTTTGCTTGTGAAGGCACATCTCCCAGAATTAATGTCCTGACAATCATTTCTAGGAGATATCAGCTCTGAGCCCAGTTATAACCCAGACTCCACAGAGAAACACAGAAATAGAAATAAAGGAGGCAATTAAAGAAAGAGTTCCTTGAATAATCCGCACCATAAACCATCATGCAAAAAACCAATTGCACTTTGTTTAGGCCTGAAAGCCCTGAAGCCAACCTCTAGACAATGAGATTTACATTCCCTGGAGTCCTAAATTAAAGTGGAAAGAATGAAAAAGAAATTAGATGAAAAACAGGCCTTGGCCAATTGGCTCAGGGGTAGAGCATTGGCCTGGCGTGTGGAAGTCCCACGTTTGATTCTGGGTCAGGGCACACAGGAGAAGCACACATCTGCTTCTCTACCTCTTCTTCTCTTACCCCCTCCACTATCTCCCTGCTTCTAGCTCTCTTTCTCTCTCTTCCCCTCCCACAGCTATGACTGCAATGGTTCCAGCAAAGTTAGCCCCCAGGGTGCTGAAGATGGCTCCATGGCCTTGCCTCAGGTGCTAAAATAGCTCAGTCGCTGAGCAACAGAGCAGCAGCCCAAATGGATGGAGCATCACCTGATAGGGGGCTTGCCCGGTGGATCCCTGTCGGGGCACATACAGGAGTCTATCTCTGCCTTCCTGCCTCTCACTTAAAATAAAATAAAGTAAAAAAAGAAAAAGGAAAACATTTTTCTAGTTTGCCAGAGATAGAAAATCAACATATATTTTTTATCTTATCGTTGCTGAAAATCATGAGCAGGGTTTTTTTCCCAAAAAAATGATGATTCTATTCTGACAAAAAACTATTTCCAGGGATGATAGCACAAGATATGCTAAGTCCATGACATCCAGACTGTCCCTGTGCCAGGTGCTTTCATGTGCGTTTGTCATTTACGTGAAGGAGGAGGCTGGGAGAGGCGAGCCAGGGAAGAGAACTTGGAATAACCAGCGTGCAAAATGTCTGCTTGAGTTTACAGCTTTATTGTGAGGTAAAGGATATAATCCTATATCAGAGAACAATCTTTCATATTCTTCCCCTTTGTAAAATATCATTTCTATTTAGACAACTAATGATCCTTAAAATGTTTCATCAAAAAAGCTACAGAACACTTTTAAAATGCGGAGTTGTTTTTCCTTTCTTTTTCCAGGTAATAAACACTTGACATTTAGAAAATGGAGTTCTAAATTTATGAAGCACACAGCACTTTCAGCAATGCTCACAGTATTGGAAGGTACCAATCCTGCACATATATATCTTCTCAAGTAGATTTTCATTTATTAATGTGGTGGTACATTTTTATAAAGGGATGTGAATGCCGGATTCACAAAGAATAAGATGACAAATCAAAATAAAAATTTTAACAGAACAAAAACTATTTTTAATTCCTTACTCTGCCTTTGTTAGTGCCTCATGTACATTGCACAGTTATAAACTATGGTTTGAATTGTTTATAACTGTGCAATGTACATGAGTGAATTCACTCACTACAAGAATGTTGGCAGTAGATTTAGCAAAGAGGAGAATGCAAAGTAGATGCTAACTAAACTCATGTGCAGTGAGTCAAGGTCTTAGTGGTAAGCAAAAGAATCCAGCTCTGGCTCTCTTAAACATAAAGGGAATTTGTTGGAATGATAGGAGAGTGGAGGAATTAGACCTGGAAAACAACCAAGAAACAGAATCATGGGAACACTGGACAGCAGGAACTCTAAGGGAGGTTACACTGTATTCTAGTCATAGTCATCAATGATGAGGCTGTGGCAATGAACTCTAGCCATCCCTCTGCTTTCCTAAACACTCACTGAGGATCTGAAGTCCAAGGAGAGGCTTGGCTCCTTGACTGCTTTGTAGTATAGAGACAAAAGATCTGATCCCATGGAAAGATTTCCACAGATATAGGACCTTTTACTAAACTGAAGAATAGGGTGCTGATACAAAGGTAGTTTGGATATTGGACAGCCCCGTGAATGGTGTAGGCTACCAACATTCAAAGATAAGCTAATCTGACATTTAGAATATAATACATCCTTACATTTCACCTTATCTCTTTTCCTCTGGCAATAACCACCACTGTGAGCCTAATTAAAAAGAAAAGAAGAACCTTGTATAATATCTAGTTCAAAGACTTCTTTTGACAGTTATACTGAGGTTCTTAGAGATTGTGGCTTGCCCAATATCACCCCTGGAAAGTAGCAGTGGCAGTACCTGAAGTACAGAAGTAGTCTTCTGAACCTACAAACAGTGCCTTTAACAACCGATCATGCTAATCAAGTCATAGTCATCGAGTGTTAAGTTGCAATTTCAGTGGTGCAAACATGGAGCATTTTCACTCACATACTAAAATGGTACCTTTTGTTCTACAAATTCTGAGTAAGGACACCTGGATTTGTTTTCTTTTTGCTAATTCCATAGTCTTACACCAGGTACTTACTCTCTCTGAACCTCTGTCCCTTTATCTGTAAAAACACAACTATACCCATCCTTCCTACCGTATGACACTATTGTACAAAATAATTGTAATAATAAAGCATTCTTTATACTTTAAAACACTACATGCATGTAAAAATGCTCTATAATTTAATTTAACTGGTTACAATAATCATGATTTTTAAAAACCTGATTCATCCAGTTACTCTGTGACCACAACTTCCTGTCTCCATTTTGTAGTTTAGTCTTAGGCTATTAATTGATTTACATAAAATGTCAGTATTGAGGTAGAGAAGTCAGAAGAATGAGAAGCTTTATAACCCAAGTGTCCTGATTCAGAGCATAGCATTTTCCCATTGACACTAAGAATGACTGTAAGGGCTAATTATCTGTCGCGAGTTCAACAAACATTTCTAGTGCTCATATTATCAAGGTAGGTTACAATTTCCCTGTTGTGTAGATGGATCCCAAAGCCCAGAGATAGTAGATAATTTTGCCTAATGTTATCCCAGCTAGTGGTGGAAAATGGATTGAAAACTACCATCTTGCTTCCTCCAAAATCTTATACTGTGATGTCCCACTGCCCGCTCTGAGATGTGCATCCCCAAAGTCACAGCCCTGTATTTAAGAAATAAGAAAAAACAATCTCTACTATTTCATCACAAAAACAATAGTATGATATTATCATCTATTGAGCAATATATGTGCTGGAGGTTTTTTTTTGGGTTTTTTTGTTGTTGTTGTTTTGTATTTTTCTGAAGCTGGAAACGGGGAGAAACAGTCAGACAGACTCCCGCATGTGCCCGACCAGGATCCACCCGGCACGCCCACCAGGGGCGACGCTCTGCTGGGACCAGAGCCACTCTAGCGCCTGGGGCAGAGGCCAAGGAGCCATCCCCAGCGCCCAGGCCATCTTTGCTCCAATGGAGCCTTGGCTGCAGGAGGGGAAGAGAGAGACAGAGAGGAAGGAGGGGGGGGGGTGGAGAAGCAAATGGGTGATTCTCCTATGTGCCCTGGCCGGGAATCGAACCCGGGTCCCCTGCACACCAGGCCGATGCTCTACCGCTGAGCCAACCGGCCAGGGCTGTGCTGGAATTTTATTTGTATTATTTTGTTTAACTTTCACAATATTCTTTGAGAAATCTAACGCCTAGGCAAGTTAAACAAATACAAACAAACAATGACAAAAACTTGCCCAAGACCTTGCAGATGGTGGGTGGTAAAGTCAGGTGCAAACTTGCTTGTGACTCCAAATTTCAAGATCTTAAATACTCACCATTGAAAGATTCTGTAGAAAACCTAGAGTTGAAGTTAACAACTGAGCTTTGATTCACTAAACCTCTCTTATGAGGGCAGTTTTGATTCAGAATCAACACCTTGTGTCTCTCATGAGGAAAGGAATACATAAATTTGAAAGGGCTGAAGATGAAGTTTTCCCTTTTTCTATACTATCCAAATTCATCTTTTCCCAGAGCTTCCTATGGACTCTTCATCCACAAATTGGAGTGACTGAAGTTTTCAGAACTATTTGCTCTCATTTAAAAAATGTTCTCAGAGAGGAAGACCATGGATAGAGGCCATTTCAGTGGTGGGATTCAGCTGGTTTGCACTGGTTCCGCAGAACTGATACCTAATTTTTGTTAAGTTCTGTGAACCAGTTGTTAAAATGGCACTTGTAATCATGGTTCTCTCTAAGGTGGGTGCCTGGGCAGCTGTGCAATGTGGAAATCACAAGGTTACATTCCTTACTCTTTTTTAACACTCATCTGTGCAACAGCATATCTAAGCACCCATGGTAATGTTCATTCCGTCCATAAGTGAAAAAAATTGATGAAACTATGCTTGTAATATTTATTTATTCATTTCATAAAACTCATCATACCTTTCATGAAATACTACATTTTAATTCTCTCACGTTTGTAACTTCAGTAAACAAACATATAACATAAAGAGAAAATGTGCCAAACAACCGAGGGGTGACAACTGTCATTGGAAATATTTTAATAGTTTTTTGGAGTGACGTCAGAAAAATGGTGCCATGAAGAGCACGACCAACAAATCTGACAGAATTTCAACAAGTTCATCAACCAGAGACAGAAAAATCTATCCTTAGAGCGTCTGGGAGTTCCACACACTGAAAACAAAGTGCTATGTTGACCACCCTCAGATGCCATTAAGAAAAAGGAAATTGAATATCATGGATACAAAAGATAGAGAAGTAGCACAGATAGATGTGGAGAAAATCTATGGAGAAAAAAATTAATATATTGGAAACCTTGGAGCTAAATGACAGAGAATTTAAAATAGAAATCCTAAAAATACTCAGAGATATACAAGAAAACACAGAAAGGCAATTTAGGGAGCTCAGAAAACAACTCAACGAACACAAAGAATATATTACCAAGGAAATTGAAACTATAAAACCAAATCAAACAGAGATGAAAAACTCAATTCATGAACTGAAAAATGAGGTAACAAGCTTAGCTAATAGAACAGGCCAGATAGAAGGTAGGATTAGTGACATAGAAGACAAGCAACTTTAGGCACAACAGAGAGAAGAAGAGAGAGACTCAAAAATTTAAAAAAAATGAGAAAGCCCTACAGGAATTGTCTGACTCCATCAAAAAGAATAATAAAAGAATAATAGGTATATCAGAGGGAGAAGAGAGAGAAAATGGAATGGAGAATATATTCAAATAAATAATAGACAAGAACTTCCCAAGCCTGTGGAAAGAACTAAAGCCTCAAATTCAAGAAGCAAACAGAATACCAAGTTTTCTTAACCACAACAAACCTACTCCAAGGCACATCATAATGAAATTGTCACAAACTAATGACAAAGAAAAAATTCTCAAGGCAGCCAGGGAAAAGAATACAACATATGATATAAAGGAAGTCTTATTAGATTATCATCAGATTTCTCAGCATAAACTCTACAAGCTAGAAGACAATGGACCCCAATATTTAAAGCCCTAAAAAAAAGGAACTTTTAGCCAAGAATACCATACCCTTCAAAGTTATCCTTCAAATATGAAGGAGAAATAAAAACATTCACAAATACAGAAAAGATGAGGGAATTTATCATCAGAAAACCCCCACACCAGGAAATACTAAAGGGGGTTTTCCAACCAGATTCAAAGAACAAAACAAAGCAAAACCACAATTAAAACTCCACCAAGAACACAATAAAACTAAATTTAAACTGTGACAACAAAAACAAAAACAAGGGGAGAGAATGAAGATTAACAGTAGCAAAGGATGATGGAGTGCAGAAACACTCATAAGATAGAGTACTACAATAAATATGGTAGGTACCCTTTTCATTACTTAATGGTAACCACCCTTGAAAAAACCACCACAGAAGCACATGACTTAAAAAAGGTAGCAACAGAGGAAAGAAGTATGGAATACAAACAAAAACAAATGAGAGAAAAACAAAAGAGAAGAATCAAACAAGATACAAAACTAACAGAAAGCAATTTATAAAATGGTGATAGGGAACCCACAAGTGTCAATAATTACACTAAATGTAAATGGATTAAACTCACCAATAAAAATACACAGAGTAGCAGAATGGATTAAAAAAGAAAATCCAACTGTATGCTGCCTACAAGAAACACATCTAAGCAACAACGATAAAAACAAATTCAATATGGAAGGCTGGGAAACAATACTCCAAGCAAATAACATCCCAAAAAAAGCAGGTATAGCAATACTCATATCTAATAATGCTGACTACAAGACAAAAAAAGTACTCAGAGACAAAAATGGTCATTTCATAATGATTAAGGGGACACTGAATCAAGAAGACATAACAACCCTTAATATATATGCACCAAACCAAGGAGCACCAAAATATATAAGACACCTACTTATTGACCTAAAAACATAAACTGACAAAAATAAAATCATACTTGGAGACCTCAATACACCATTGATGGCTCTAAATCATTCATCCAAACAGAAAATCAATAAAGATATATTGGCCTTAAATGAAACACTAGAGCACCCGGATATGATAGACATCTACAGGACATTTCATCCCAAAACAACAGAGTATACATTTTTCTCTAGTGTACATGGAACATTCTCAAAAATTGACCATATGTTGGGCCACAAAATTAACATCAGGAAATTCAGAAAAATTGAAATTGTACCAAGCATATTTTCTGATCATAAAGCTTTGAAACTAGAATTCAACTGTATAAAAGAGGAAAAAATCCCACAAAAATGTGGAAACTAAACAACATATTGTACTTTTAAAAAATGAATGGGTCAAAGAAGAAATAAGCGCAAAGATCAAAAGATATATACAGACCAAATGAAAAGGACAATACAACATATCAGAATCTCTGGGATGCAGCAAAAGCAGTAATAAGAGGAAAGTTCATATCACTTCAGGCATATATGAACAAACAAGAGAGAGCCCAAGTGAACCACTTAACTTCACACCTTAAGGAACTAGAAAAAGAAGAAAAAAGACAACCCAAAACCAGCCGAAGAAAGGAAATAATAAAAATCAGAGCAGAAATAAATGAAATAGAGAACAGAAAAACTATAGAAAAAATTAATAAAACAAGGAGCTGGTTCTTTGAAAAGATTAACAAAATTGACAAACCCTTGGCAAGACCCACCAAGGAAAAAAGAGAAAGGACTCATATAAACAAAATCGAAAACGAAAGAGGAGAAATCACCACAGACATCATAGATATACAAAGAATTATTGTAGAATACTATGAAAAACTATATGCCCCCAAATTCAACAATCTAGAAGAAATGGATAAATTCCTAAAACAATACAACCTTCCTAGACTGAGTCATGAAGAAGCAGAAAGCGTAAACAGACCAATTAGCAGGGAGGAAATAGAAAAAACTATTAAAAACCTCCCCAAAAATAAAAGTCCAGGCCCAGACGGTTATATTAGCAAATTCTATCAAACATTCAAAGAAGACTTGGTTCCTATTCTACTCAAAGTCTTCCAAAAAATTGAAGAAGAAGCAATACTTTCAAACACATTTTATGAGGCCAACATAACCCTCATACCGAAACCTAGCAAAGATGGCATAAAAGAGGAAAACTACAGACCAATATCTCTAATGAATACAGATGCTAAAATACTAAACAAAATACTAGCAAATTGAATAGTACAACTTATTAAAAAAATAATACATCATGATCAAATGGGATTCATCCCAGAATCTCAAGAATGGTTCAACATACGTAAAACGGTTAACATAATACACCATGTCAACAAAACAAAGAACAAAAACCACATGATCTTATCAATAGATGCAGAAAAGGCATTTGATAAAATATAACACAACTTTATGTTTAAGACACTCAACAAAATGGGTATAGAAGAAAAATATCTCAACATGATGAAGGCCATATGTGATAAACCATCAGCCAACATCATATTAAATGGCATAAAACTGAGGACTTTCCCCCTTAAATCAGGAACAAGACAGGGTTGTCCACTCTCTCCACTCTTATTTAACTTGGTGCTAGAAGTTCTGGCCAGAGCAATCAGACAAGAGAAAGAAATAAAAGGCATCCATATCAGAAAAGAAGAAGTAAAGGTATCACTTTTTGCAGATGATATGATTCTATACATCGAAAACCGCAAAGACCCCACAAAAAGATTACTAGAAACAATAAACCAATACGGTAAGGTCACAGGATACAAAATTAATATACAAAAGTCCATAGCCTTTCTATATGCCAACAATGAAATATTAGAAAACGAACTCAAAAAAATAATCCCCTTCACGATTGCAACAAAAAAAAATAAAATACCTAGGAATAAACATAACAAAGAATGTAAAGGACCTCTATAACAAAAACTACAAAGCATTGTTAAGGGAAATAAAAAAAGATACAATGAGATGGAAAAATATTCCTCGTTCTTGGATAGGAAGAATAAATATAATCAAGATGGCCATATTACCCAAAGCAATATACAAATTTAATGCAATTCCCTTCAAAATTCTGATAACATTTTTTAAAGAAATGGAACAAAAAATCATCAGATTTATATTGAACTATAAAAAACCCTGAATAGCCAAAGCAATCCTAAGGAAAAAGAATGAAGCTGGGGGCATTACTATACCTGACTTCAAACTATATTATAGGGCCATGACAATGAAAACAGCATGGTATTGGCAGAAAAATAGACACTCAGACCAATGGAACAGAATAGAAAGTCCAGAAATAAAACCACATATATATGTTCAAATAATTTTCGATAAAGTGCCAACAACACACAATGGAAAAAAGAAAGCCTCTTCAACAAATGGTGCTGGGAAAACTGGAAAGCCACATGCAAAAGAATGAAATTCGACTACAGCTTGTCTCCTTGTATGAAAATTAATTCAAAATGGATCAAAGACCTAAATATAAGACCTGAAACAATAAAGTACATAGAAGAAGACATAAGTACTAAACTCATGGACCTGGGTTTTAAAGAGCATTTTATGAATTTGACTCCAAAGGCAAGAGAAGTGAAGGCAAAGATAAATGAATGGGACCACATCAGACTAAGAAGTTTTTGCTCAGCAAGAGAAACTGACAACAATAAAAACAGATAGCCAACTAAATGGGAAATGATATTTTCAAACAACAGCTCAGATAAGGGCCTAATATCCAAAATATACAAAGAACTCATAAAACTGAACAATAAACAAACAAACAATCCAATAAAAAAATGGGAAGAGGACATGAACAGACACTTCTCCCAGGAAGAAATATAAATGACCAACAGATATATGAAAAGATGCTCATCTTCATTAGTTATTAGAGAAATGCAAATCAAAACTACAATGAGATACCACCTCACTCCTGTTAGATTAGTTATTATCAACAAGACAGGTAATAGCAAATGTTGGAGAGGCTGTGGAGGAAAAGGAACCCTCATTCACTGTTGGTGGGAATGAAAAATAGTACATCCATTATGGAAGAAAGTATGGTGGTTCCTCAAAAAACTGAAAATAGAACTACCTTATAACCCAGCAATCCCTTACTGGATATATACCCCCAAAACTCAGAAACATTGATACGTAAAGACACATGTAGCCCCATGTTCATTGCAGCATTGTTCACAGTGGCCAAGACATGGAAACAACTAAAAAGCCCTTCAATAGATGACTAGATAAAGAAGATGTAGCACATATACACTATGGAATACTACTCAGCCATCAGAAATGATGACATTGGATCATTTACAACGAAATGGTGGGATCTTGATAACATTATACGAAGTGAAATAAGTAAATCAGAAAAAACACGAAGTGCATGATTCCATACATAGTTGGGACATAAAAACGAGACTAAAAGACATGGACAAGAGTGTGGTGGTTATGGGGGGGAGGGGGGAGAGAAGGAGGGAGAGGGGAAGGGGGAGGGGGAGGGGGAGGGGCACAAAGAAAACTAGATAGAAGGTGATGGAGGACAATCTGACTTTGGATGATGGGTATGCAACATAATTGAATGACAAGATAACCTGGACATGTTTTCTTTGAATATATGTACCCTGATTTATTGATGTCATCCCATTAACATTAATAAAAACTTATTTATAAAAAAGAACAGTTTTTTTTTTGTCATATATTATTTAATATTTTTTCATTAACATTTTAAAACTTTCTTATAACATAATCTAGTTTTGTGAACCTCTTTTGTGGTTCATATTTACGTACTAAATGCATGAAATAGTAAACTACCTTTCAGTATATTGGGGTTTTTTTTTTTACACTTAAAATGGTCATTAGGGTAGAGTACCAGTTGTTAAATTATTTGAATCCCACCACTGGGCCATTTCAACACTGCTGACCACCAGAGGGCATCAGAACCCACAGATCTTTGCTGGTCAGTACTGTTCCCACCAGCAGCAACAGCAGCATCTGGGAGCTTGGTAGACATTTGGCCCTGGCTGGTGGACTCAGTGGTAGAGGGTCACCCAACGTGTGGATGTCCCAGGTTTGATTCTCATTCAGGGCACACAGGAGAAGCGACCATCTGCTTCTCCACCTCTCCCCCTCTCCCTTATCTCTCTCTTCCTCTCCCGCAGCCATGGTTCAGTTGAAGTAAGTTGGTCTGGGAAGCTGAGGATGACTCCATGGCCTCGCCTTGGTCACTAAAATAGCTTGGTTTCCCAGCAATGGAGCGATGCCCCAGATGGGTGAGCATGGCCTGGTTAGGGGCTTGCTGGATGGATCCCAGGGTGCATATGGGAGTCTGTTTCTCTGCCACCCCGCTTCTCATTTAAGAAAAATTATTTTTTTAAGAAAGAAAGAAGAAAGAAAGAAAGAAAGAAAGAAAGAAAGAAAGAAAGAAAGAAAGAAAGAAAGAAAGAAAGAAAAGAAAGAAATGTGATGCCTGGGTACCTGTCCCTGACTGACTGAATCAGAACCTTCATTTTAACAAGATCCCCTGGAGATTTGTATGCCAGTTAAAGTTTGAGAAGCACTCTCCTGAATTCCAGCTTGGTCAGTCAAGAACCAAATGGTCCCGTGAAAATTCCTATCCTTTAAATATCACAACATGATTATTGAGTATTTCATGTGAGTATTCTTAATCTTCTTTTTCAGCTGGGAAGATTAAGATTCAGAGAAATTAAGTGAATGGGTAGAAATTGCATAGCCAAGAGGAGGTTCCTGGATTTGAACAACAGTCTGTCTTCTGAGTAAGCAATATCACTTCCCATTGTTCTTGCTGCTTTTGGAAGCACTGTATTGGAGAGTGAAGAGGTATGTTTTGAGATCATAGAGAGTTAATAAGGAACTCGGTTCATTTTACTCTTTGACTCTGGGTCTGGCTGGCTAAATGCTTCAGGTGTGGGGACTTAGTGATTATCTGTGTCTTAAATATAATACGTCTATGATAAATAATAGAAAAATCAGAAATAGTCTTAATGTTAACAATACATTTATTTTTTTACTCAGAAAAGTTCTGAGTTGCATCTGTTGGATTTTAAGCTAATTTCAAACAGCTAAATGTGTCCCTTGGAAGAGGCCTATGGCTTCTACACCCACCAGTAGATGTCAGTGTTTCTTTGAACACCACAATGGCCTCTTAGGTCGCCCTACCTCGCTGGCAATAGTTAACTGTCTTTGAAGAATGAGCAGTGGTTTCTTCCACATTTTCATTTGTTGGAGAATTATCCTAAGATAAATATCGTTAAGGGTATTAATGACCTCAAAACAATTTTTATGTAGATGTAAAATTTGACACTTTATTTTTTATTAAATGTACTGGGTACATTGGTGAATAAAATTGTATCGGTTTTAGGTGTACAATTCTATAATGCATCATCTGTATATTGTGTAAGTACTGCACACTAACCGATTGTGCCACCGGAGCTCCTACCTGTACACTGTATTGTGCGTTCACCACCCCAAACTAAGTCTCCTTCCATCACAATTTATGCCCTCTTTCCCTCTCCAACTTCCCTCCTCCACCCCCCTAGTAATCACCATACTATTGTCTGTCTATGAGGGTTTGGGGGAGGGGTTTATGTTAATAACCCAAAAGCAATTTCTCTCTGTCTCACACACACACACACACACACACACACACACACACACACACTCACATATTTTGTGGTAAAGATCCAAATAAAGGGTTTCGTCCCAAGGAGATCCTTTTGTTCAGAGGTTGGGAAAAAACATTTGAGGATCCTAAAGTCAGATTTCAAGCCCTCTGGCTGGTAAATCAAGGCCACCTCACTGTCCAGAAATCAGGCAATTCTCTGCCATGCTAAAGGCCAATCCAGAAAGAATTGTCCTTTGAAGAAAGGACAGAGAGTTTGCCTTGAATACTTTGGTCAGAATTAGGCTGGGTGACATCATCGTTTCCTATCAAGGTTTTATTTCTTTCTCAAATCATATTTTATATGCAAATTATTTGCTGGGACCTGTTTCAGAGAGTTATTAAATGTGTAAGAAAGCTGCATAATGTATCAGGTTAACAGAAGACTAGAATTTGAGTTGACATGCATTTGATTTCAGAGGCTGGTGTTTGATTTGTGTACCTTTCTCATGCCCCTGACAGCAGCGTATGCAGAACAATGACACTTCCCAGCGGAGTGCTTTCTTGTTTGCTTTTCAGAATAATTCTGCTACTGTTTTTCAACCTTTGCTTTAGATTAACCACATAAAAATCACTTGGCAGTTATCTGAAGAGACTGACCTCCCTGACAAGGGAGGTTATTAGTAGCTTCTTGGTGAGGGAAGAATCCCGAGAGGGATTAAATAAGAGAAGCACTCTCTGAGTCATTAGCTGCTAGACAGGTTAAAATACCAGAAAAATACACTGTAGCTTTCAGTTTGGTGCTAGGTAATGACTTGATGGCTCTCTAGATTTCAGATATTCTGTATGGATCATTTAAGCCCTTCAGAGGCCTGATTAGCAAACAGTTTTACTTTGCTTTGCAAAAAAGACTAGAGTAGATGTAATCAGCTGTTAGCTAGAAAATTTAGAAGTGCTTTAGGGTTATTCACTATGCCTGTTTTGTAATTTAGAAATTATTTCGATTGATGGTGACATTTATTCTGTTTAAGGAGTTTGGAAATGGAGCTCGTTTTCCTCAGGACTCATCAATTTACAAGCTAGGTTTGGGGGGGTTGTTGGTGGGGTGTCTTCTAGTGGTTGAGAGCATCCACTTTGGGTTTGGAGTCAAATCCCAGTTTCCTAATGTGCTAGCTGAATGACATTGTGAATATTCCCTGTTTTTAATCTGTAAAATGGGGAAATGTACTTGATTTCTAGGATTATTGTGAATTATAACATAACCAGGAGAACATCTTTTATCTATCACATTCCCTAGCTCAGGGACTTATTTTAGATATGTGTGAGGGAGGCTGGCCTGGTAAGGTCTGATTTATATATTCAGTGATCATATGTTGAACGTATACCCTGTCAGGCATGTGTGTGCTGAACACCGAAGATATGGCCGTGAACGAGCCCCGGAAAAATGATCAAGTGAACAAACACGCATACATGTAATAACATTGCAGACAATAATAAGTATATTGTAGAAAAATAAAATAGAATAAAAAATAGAAGGTGAAGAAGAAAGTCAAAAATAGTCTCTTTGAGATGATATTAAAGGAAAATCATCATTTCAGAACTTTACCAGGGACTTGACATGCCTAAGGAGAGACTATCAAAAGATGAATGGATAAGTTAATGGACTTTTTTCCTCAAACACAAAGCAGCAATAGTTTAAAAAATTAGTAAAAGGGCCGATGCTGCTTTGTCTAATAATGTAATTATTTTTTCCTCATTGGGGGGTCAGAGGAAGGATCTTTACAGATTATGCTCCATTAGGGAAATATTATTCTTTAGCATAGCGGTTCTCAACCTGTGGGTCGCAACTCCCGCCGGGGTCGTGACCCACAGGTTGAGAACTGCTGCTTTAGCAAGAATTATTGTGTGGCCCTGGGAAAGGTGACCATGGAGATTCAGAACTGCCTTCAAGAGAACTGACAATGGGACACAGCTGATGACAGTCTCAAGCTGTCAAACTCTGGGAACTGCCTCTGCATTCATTTTCAATCAGTGCTACCACTAGGCTATTCACAGCTGCTGTTTGAGCATGATGTGTGTGCTAGAATAGGACTATTTGCTGGATACAAATTTCCTCTACTAGACTTTTATTTATTTATTTATTTATTTTGCCAGAGAGACAGGGACAGTGAGAGGGACAGGTAGGAACAGGCAGGCAGGAGGGGAGAGAGATGTGAAACATCAACTCTTCATTGCAGCACCTTAGTTGTTCATTGATTGCTTTCTCATATGTGCCTTGACCTGGGAGTGCCAGCTGAGCAAGTAACCTCTTGCTCAAGCCAGCGACCTTGGGCTCAAGCCAGAGATATTGGGCTTCAAGCCAGCGACCCAGTACTCAAGCTGGGTGAGCCCACATGGTGACCTTAGGGATTTTAACCTGGGTCCTTAGGGTCCCAGTCGAAGCTCTATCCACTACGCCACCTCCTGGTCAGGCTAATGGACAACTTTTTGCCCAAGATTTCCCATTGGTCTACCAAGACTTTTACTTTAGAGCAGCATTGTAATCTCAGACTCTATTAAACCAATTCTCCCTTCCCTCTGTCCTTTCGCAGATATCAGACCTGCACTGCAGTCTGAAGCTTCTCCCTCCCTTCTTCTTCTCCAACCCTTTTTATCCTTCACAGGGATTTTATCCAACAACTTTTTTGTGTATCTAATTCTGTCTTGGCTTTTACTTCTTAGAAACCCTGAACAGATGCAGGACCAGGAGCAGCCAGAGAAAACAAGTGGTTAAGATGAGGTCTGTGGCCAGGGCTGTTGTTAGGTGAGACAGACACAGAACGAGGCTTGTTTTGAGACCTAAGGATGAAGCCATGAGGTCTCCTTTAATCATCAGAAGCCAGGAAGCCACAACTACCATGACAACTGGCAAGATTGGAAGAGCAGCCAAAGGGGCTTGACCCACAGGAAGTTGTGGAGATGTTTAATAGACCTTGGATTTGTTGGGAGCAAAATAGTCAGCCAACAAGGACGTTTCTTAAGTTTTACAAGCTGGAGAAGGCAAGAATGGAGGAGCAGAAGGCTGATGGCAATTACAATAAAAGGTTTTGATCCCTTGCTCAGTTTTTAGACTTAAGCAGAAGTGGATTTAATAGCGGGCACACCAGGCACACACACCCTGGGCCCCAACTTCAGAAAGGCCCCACAAAACTCCAACTTTACACCTTTTCCTAATGTAAGGGGCCCAATATTTTCTTCTGCGCTCGGGGGTCTCAATCGACCTTAATCTGCCTCTGGACTTAAGTCAACTTTCAGAGATAGAACACATTGACTGAAGAGGTGGCTGGGGCCTGAGGAGAAAGAACCCTGAAATAGTACAGCAGTAATTCCTGTAATTTTAAGTCCTTTCTTCAAAGGAACCTATGATGATTTACTTGAGTGACTAGAAAGAAGGATAACCAGACCTTTGAGGAATTATTTGACAGAGTCTGAACTGACAATGATATCCAGAGATCCAAAGCAGTGTCATGACCTCCTATGGAATAGAGAGTTATGGAGGCCAGGAGACATACAGAACTCTGTACAAGGTCCAGTTCACAGTGGGCCCACAGACTCACCACGGGCCATTTCCCCGGACCCTGAGAATATAATTAAAATGGATATAGTTTACTGTTGGAGTATCCCCACATTCAAGGCCTAAAAACTAAGAGCTATTATTGCTAGGAGAGATACTGTACCTTCCTTCTCCGCCATCCCACCCAGGACAGTAAATCACAAACACTATCACAATCCAGGGGAATGGCAAAGAGCAATACCACTGCCATTACAAATGAAAGAAATCTAGGGTGATAGTCTCTACCATATTTTTGTTTTGTTCACAAGTCTGAGCCTTGCAGAAACCAGCTGCAGGAAGGTGACTGGGACTGACTTGCACTCTCAACCAAGTATCAGCTCGTTTTAGATGCTATGCTGGACAGGGCATATCGTGAAAGCAGACTCCTAAGTCCTCAGGTAAATGGTATGCAGCCATTGGTTTGGCAATTGTGGGTTGAAGATCTTTTTCTGGTCTTATCAGGAACAGCTTGCATCCATAAAGAATGGATGGGAGGGCCCTGACCGGTTGGCTTGCAGGCATCCCCAAACTACAGCCCGCAGGCCACATGCGGCCCCCTCAGGCCATTTATCTGCCCCCGCCACACTTCCGGAAGGGGCATCTCTTTCATTGGTGGTCAGTGAGAAGGGCACTATATGTGGCGGCTCTCCAACAGTCTGAGGGACAGTGAACTGGCCCCCTGTGTAAAAAGTTTGGGGACCCCTGGGAGCATCGACCTGGCATGATGGAAGTCCGGGTTCAATTCCTGGCCAGGATACACAGGAGAAGTGCCCATCTGCTTCTCCACCCTTCCCCCTCTCCTTTCTCTCTCTCTCTTTCTGAATGGAAATGGTACATCCAGAATCAAGTCTGAGCAGGATCAGAGAGCACAGGTAAGCTGCTGGGGCAGGTCATGCAGACACCCATGTCACTGTCGGTGGTTGCATTAGCATCCCTTCCCCATCTCACACCAGTATCCACATGTGGGCAAGGTGCCATACAACCGGCCAAAACTTGCACTTCCTTTGCAGAGAGGCTTGGCTCTGTTGTATGCTAGAATGCCTGGGGGTCTATTGCAACCATGTTAAGAGGTGGGCTTGAAAAGACAGTGGGGAGGAAGCAAAATATTTCCAAACAGAAGGGATACAAGTGGTGTACCAGGCATAGAAGAGAAGTAACCTGTGGTGAGGCTGTGTAGAGATTCTTGGGCTGAGACCAATAGAATGGTTGGCTGGTCAAGCACCTGGGAAGAAAAGGACTGGACTGCTAGACACCAGAGGCTGGACTAGGGGCATATTGACAGGCCTATGGAAAATGCACAAAGTATGATGATTTTTATAGCACCTATTAATGCCCACGAGACATCCTGCCACAGGGGAGGGGGGCACCAAATTATGAAGTCTTGCCAAAATGATTCACCCAATTAATATTAGCCAGCCATTGTGTGGGTCACTCTGGAACTGGAGCAATGAATATATGAATCCAGTGGCTTCTGTAGCAGACATGGGCCAATGGCATGGATACCCACTTCCCAAGGCAATGCTGATTCTAATTAGTACATTTGAGAAAGCCTGCCCACTACTGGCCATGTTACAATTTTGGGGTCATTTCCCCTTAAAATGCATGCATCCCTCTCTTCTGGGAAGCTACTGGATGTGATATTATATCTTCTCAAGCTTTGACCATCCCTGGAAGACAGTAGACCATCCCTGAAAGGGACATATTTACAACATATTTTTAGAACACACACACACACACACTCACACACTCACACACGCAAACAGTATTTGAAAGTGAAATTTATTTCATTCTGATGGGCTCAAATTTATAAACTCAAACTTCATTTATTAAACCTATTAAAAAGAAGGTCCATTAGCCAAATTACTTGAAGGCAAAGTTGCTGTAGAATAGTCTACTTGGCAGTGTTCCTGATCACATATTTTACAAGGTTGTTCCCATCACAAAATCTCACTTGTTGTTGATTTTAGTGAAAACTATAAAATCACATCAACACAGCATTGTCAAAAGGAACTTTATGATCAAGCCAGAAAATACCATTACCCCACGGAACTGGCAGCCGGGCCACGGTCTGAGTCTGTCAGATTCTTGAACAGATCAAACTGAACCTGCATGGGCGCCATTCTGCTTCAGCTTTTCTGTCAGCTGGAAGCAGAAGAACTCAAACAGAAACTCACAAGGTGACTGCTCAGGACAGCCAGCATGATTTGCTGAAGCACACAGTAGTTGGAACAAAAATTGCCTGTTTCTGTCAAATCCCATAGGGAGAAACATTTGCAAATGTATTCTACCTGGAGCTGACTGCATTGTTTTATACAGTTCATATTACCTACCACCTGGGGACACCTTCCATCCTATCCCTTTTTTCTTCTTGTGGTAAACCAATTTGTGATTAGTGAATCAGAGAGGGGAGGGGTTTTATGTGGAGGTGGTAAAGAGAGCATTTGATCAGCTGACTATATCCATTACTTTACAGATATTAGAGTATACAAAGATAG
This sequence comes from Saccopteryx bilineata, assembly GCF_036850765.1. Classification (NCBI taxonomy): domain Eukaryota; kingdom Metazoa; phylum Chordata; class Mammalia; order Chiroptera; family Emballonuridae; genus Saccopteryx; species Saccopteryx bilineata. The sequence goes on from NC_089494.1 coordinate 156,539,069, forward strand.
TTTAAATTACCCAGTTGAATTGGAACTGGAAGATGGCATATGTTGTGGTGGGTTGAAATAGGTAATGCATAAGAAAAGAAAGGATTTTGAGGTTGTTAAACATGATGAAGGCTTCCTAGAGTTAACATTAAACTATATATAAAATTCATCTTGGTCATAGGTGAACAACAATTTTGTACATTGTCAAAGGAAACTTTGTCAACTCTTAAAGGGACATTAAAACCATTCAGTCATCTTCTTTTTCCCTTAAGGAGGTACACATTGCTTTAAGTTCAAGAAGAAAGTGGCTAGAAAGAGACTATTGGGCCTGTATTATAGAAAGCCTTCTGAAAAAGCTTTAAGGGTCCTTCTTAACAGGCTTTTTCTGTTAATAGTAGAACAATGCTCACTCTAAAATAAAGTAAATTTCCAGAGATTCCAAGATGGCAGCTGAGTAGGCAGACATACAAACTGCCATCTCCCAGGACCAAACTGGATTGCAAATTAATTTAAGAACAGTCATCATGAAAAACCAACTTTGGACTAAAAGAACAGGACTCGAAAACCAAGGAACACAGAAGAAACCACACCGAGACTAGTAGGAAGTGTAAGGACACAGTGGAGGCTCCCCTGTTCCCAGGAGTAAGGGGTGGCTAAGGGTCCAGAGGAACTTGCACTGCAGGGAGAGAGACCCTGAGACGCAGGGGTCCTCAGCCCCAGGACCAGAGCCCCAGCCTTGAGACCCAGAAACTAGAAGAGAAAACCTGACAGCATTGAGTGGGAAAAGAGCAGGATTTCTGTCTACAGGAAACAGCTTGCATAGAAGTAGATGCAGCCTTCTTTAAAGGGCCAGTGCAGAAAATCTCACAGCCACTTACCTGGGGCTCCAGGGACAAGGAGAACTGAAAGGACTGGTCTTGTGTGAGGAGAGTGGGGGGATCGAGGCACAGGGATACAAATGATGACAGGTAGAAGAATACCTGTGCTGAGTCATTCTGCAATACTGAGGTGGCCATATGCAGGGGGAGGAGCACTCCCTCCACCCAGTAGGGGCCTAGCATAAGGCCAATTACCCACCTCCAGAAATCTCTACAGCTCCAATCAGCATGAAAGGTGGTTCAGAAAGGAGGAAGTAAAGAAGAGGGGCAAAGACTCAGGTTTCCAGGGAGACCTGAGCTACACCTCCCCTTTCTGATAGAGAGAATGCACCCTGCCCCCATAGAGTACCTGGGCAGACCACACCTTCTGGTTCTCAGAGGACACAATCACCACATTTCTGTGGACTTACCATACAGAAAAAAAAAAGGCCTGGATAGAGTTTCAACTGGGGCCAAAGAGCAAGATATGCCCACTATCCCTATCCTAATCATAGAAGTTCCCTGCTGGGCTCAGCAAACAAACAGCTGGGAAATTAAGACTTTTATGTGGCTCACCTTGTTAGGGAGAATTAGAATCTGAGCAACCAGCAGAAGCTGAGGGATTAAGTGCTGGAGGAGGATCCGCATTCTCTGTACCAACCTCAGCTGCCCTAACCCAGCAAGCTTGCAATTGGCACACAGAAAAAATGGGAAGACAGGGAAGTGCAATCAAAATGAATCAACAAGAGAAATCGCGAGAGAAAGAACTAAATGAGATGGAAGAAACCAAATAACCAGATGCAGAGTTTAAAATAATGATTGTTAGGATGCTTAAGGATCTTAGAGCTACAACAGATGTATATAATGAGCACCTAAATAAAGAAATAGCAAGCATAAAAAAGGACACTGAAATCATAAAAAAGAATCAATCAGAAATGACAATTAAAGTATCAGAAATGAAGGCTACACTAGAAGGAATCAAGAGCCAGCTGGATGAAGCAGAGGATCGAATTAGTGACTTAGAAGACAAGATAAATGAAAACACAGAAACAGAGGAGCAAAAAGAAAAGAGAATGAAAAAGTCTGAGGAAACTCTAAGAGAGCTCTGTGACTACATGAAGAGAAATAATGTCAGCATCATAGGAGTTCATAAAGGAGAAGAAAAAGAACAAGGGATAGAGAGCCTGTTCAGAAATCATAGCTGAAAACTTCCCTAAATTGATGAAGGAAAAAATCACACAAGTTTAAGAAGCACAGAGAGTCCCATTAAAGCGGAACCCAAAGAGACCTACACCAAGACACATCATAATTAAAATACCAAAGTTAATATTGTATAGATAAAGAAAGAATACTAAAAGCTATAAGAGAAAAGCAGTCAATCATCTACAAAGGAGCCCCCATAAGAATGACATCCAACTTTTCAACAGAAACACCTGAGGCCAGAAGCAAATGGCAAGAAATATTTAAAGTAATGCAAAACAAGAGCCTACACCCAAGACTTCTTTATCCAGCAAGGCTAGCATTTAAAATTGAAGGAGAAATGAAAAGCTTCCCAGACAAAAACAACCTCAAGAAATTCATTACAACCAAACCAATGCTGCAAGAAATGTTAAGAGGTCTGTTGTAAACACAACAAAAAGAAAAAAAAAAAGAAAAAAATCTAGAAAAAGATGTAGATTTAAAGAATAAAATGGCAATAAACAACTACATATCACTAATAACCTTAAATGTAAATGGATTAAATGCTCCAATCAAAAGACATAGGGTAGTTGCATGGATAAGAAAACAGGACCCATACATATACTGTCTACAAGAGACACACCTCAAAACAAAAGATACACATAGACTGAAAATAAAGGGATGGAAAAAAAATATTTTATGCAAATGGAAATAAAAAAAAAGCTGGGGTAGCATTACTTATATCTGACAAAATAGACTTTAAAACAAAGGCTATAATAAGGTATAAAGAAGGTCACTACATAATGATAAAAGAAGCAATCCAACAAGAAGATATAACCATTATAAATATCTATGTGCCTAATATAGGAGCACTTAAATATAAAAAGCTGATTTTGATGGACATAAAGGGCAAGATCAATAGCAATACTATAATAGTAGGGGATTTTAATACCCCACTAACATCAATGGATAGATCCTCAAGAAAGAAAATCAACAAAGGAACAGCAGCCTTAAAGGACACACTAGATCAACTGAATTTAATAGATATCTTCAGAACCTTTCACCCTAAAGCAGCAGAATCTACATTCTTTTCAAGTGCTCATGGTACATTCTCTAGGATAGACCACATGTTAGGACACAAAACAAGTCTCAATGAATTTAAGAAGATTGAAATCATATCAGGCATCTTCTCTGACCACTATGGCATGAAACTAGAAATCAACTACAATAGAAGAACTGAAAAGCATTTAAACACTTGGAAACTAAATAGCATGTTATTACATAATGAATGGGTTAACAATGTTATCAAGGAAGAAATCAGTTTCCTTGAAACAAATGAAAATGAACATGCAACCACTCAAAATTTATGGGACACTGCAAGAGCAGTCCTGAGAGAGAAGTTCATAGCATTACAGGCATACCTCAAGAAGCTAGAAAAAGCTCAAATATACAACTTAACCCTGCATCTAGAAGAACTAGAAAAAGAACAGCAAGTAAAGCCCAAGTAAAGTAGAAGGAAGGAAATAATAAATATTAAAGCAGAAATAAATGACATAGAGGCTAAAAAAACAATACAGAAGATCAATGAAACCAAGAGCTGGTTCTTTGTAAAGGTAAAGAAGATTGATGAACCTTTAACCAGACACACCAATAAAAAGAGAGGACTCAAATATATAAAATTAGAAATGAGAGTGGAGAAGTAAAAACTGACAAAGCAGAAATAAAAAGGATATAAGAAAATACTATGAAGAACTTATGCCATAAGATTAGACAACCTAAGTGAAATGGCCAAATTCCTTGAAACATATCTTTCAAAAATCAATCTCAAAGAATCAGAAACCTAAACAGACTGATTACAACAAATGATATTGAAACAGTTATCAAAAAACTCCCAACAAACAAAAGTCCTGGGCCAGATGGCTTCACAGGCAAATTCTACCAAATATTTAAAGAAAAACTAACTGCTATCCTTCTCAAGCTATTTCAAAAAATTCAAGAGGATGAAAGACTTCCAAGCTCCTTTTATAAGGCGAGCATTATCCTCATTCCAAAACCAGGCAAAGACAATACAAAGAAATAAAACTATAGGCCAATATCCCTGATGAATTTAGATGCTAAAATTCTCAACAAAATATTAACAAACCAGATCCAGCAATACATGAAAGAAATCATACATCATGATCAAGTGGGATTTATTCTGAGGAGGCAAGGCTGGTACAATATTTGCAAATCAATCAATGTGATTCATCACATAAACAAAAGAAAGGATAAAAATCACATGATAATATCAATAGATGCAGAAAAAGCATTTGGTAAAATCCAGCATCCATTTATGGTCAAAACTCTCAGCAAAGTGGGCATACAGGGAACATACCTCAACATGATAAAGACCATCTATGACAAACCCACAGCCAACATCATACTTAATGGGCAAAATTTAAAAGCAATCCCCTTAAGGTCAGGAATAAGGCAGGGTTGCCCCCTTTCACTACTCTTGTTCAACATAGTTCTGGAAGTCCTAGCCACAACAATCAGACAAGAAGAAGAAATGAAAGGCATCCAATTTAGAAAAGAAGTAAAACTATCATTATTTGCTGATGATATGATACTGTACATAGAAAACCCTAAAGTCTCAGTCAAAAAACTGCTGGACCTGATAAATGAATTCACCAAGGTGGCAGGATTTAAAATTAATATTCAGCAATCAGAGGCACTTTTATACACCAACAATTAAATGTCTGAAAGAGAAATTAAGAAAATAATCCCCTTCACTATTGCAACAAGAAAAATAAAGTACCTAGGAGTAAATTTAAACAAGAAGGTTAAAGACTTATACTCAGAAAATTATAAAACATTGAGAAAAGAAATCAAGGACGATACAAACAAGTGGCAGTTCATGGATAGGAAGAATAAACATCATTAAAATGTCTACATTACCCAAAGCAATTTATAATTTCAATGCAATTTCTATTAAAATACCAATGACATACTTCAGAGATATAGAACAAATATTCCAAAAATTTATATGGAACCAAAAAAGAACCTCAGTAATGTTGAAAAAGGAGAATAAAGTGAATGGTATCACACATCCTGATATTAAGTTATACTGAAGGCCATTGTACTCAGAACAGCTTGGTACTGGCATAAGAATAGGCATATAGATCAATGGAACAGAACAGAGAACTCAGAAATAAACCCACACCTTTATGGACAATTGGTATTGGATAAAGGAGGTAAGAGCATACAATGGAATAAAGATAGTCTCTTTAACCAGTGGTGTTGGGAAAATTGGTCAGCTACCTGCAAAAAAATGAAACTAGACCACCAATTTATACCATTCACAAAAATAAACTCAAAATGGATAAAAGATTTAAATTTAAGTCGTGAAACCATAATCATCTTGGAAGAAAACATAGGTAAGCTCTCCAACATCTCTTGCAGCAAAATATTTGCCGATTTATTTCCACAGGCAAGGGAAATAAAGGACAGGATGAACAAATGGGACTATATCAAATTAAGAAGGTTTTGTACAGCTAAAGACAATATGGCCAAAATAAAAAGACAAACCACACAATGGGAGAATATATTCAACAATACATCTGATAAGGGGTTAATAACCAAAATTTAAAAAGAACTTGTAAAACTCAACACCAGGAAGGTAAACAATCCAGTCAAAAAATGGGCAAAAGAAATGAATACACACTTCTCCAAAGAGGACATACAGATGGCCAAAAGGCAGATGAAAAAAATATCAACATCACTAGTCATCAGAGAAATGCAAATTAAAACCACATTGAGATACCACCTCACACCAGTCAGAATGGTGCTCATTAACAAAACAACACATAGTAAGTGCTGACAAGGATGTGGAGAAAAGGGAACCCTTCTGCACTGCTGGTGGGAATGCAGACTGGTACAGCCACTGTGGAAAACAGTATGGAGATTCCTCAAAAAATTAAAAATGGAACTGCCTTTTTATCCAGCCATCCCACTCTTAGGAATATATCCCAAGAACACCACATCACTGATTCAAAAGAAGAAATGCACCCCCATGTTTATGGCAGCATTGTTTACTATAGCCAAGATCTGGAAACAGCCCAAATATCTGTCAGTGGATGAGTGGATTAAAAAGTAGTGGTACATATACACAATGGAATACTAGGTGGCCGTGAAAAAGAAGGAAATCTTACCTTTTGCGACAACATGGATGAACCTGGAAACTATTACGTTAAGTGAAATAAGCCAGGCAGAGAAAGAAAAATATCATATGACCTGACTCATTTGAGGAATCTAATGAACAATATGAACTGAGGAACAGAATAGAGGCAGAAGCAGGATCAAAGGGACCAGAGGGAAAGTGTTCAGAGGGAAAGGGGATGAGAGGATGGGAACAGAGAAGGGAAAGAGATTAGTGAAATTATATATACATAACAGTGTTATAGAGAGAAGGACAGCAAATCCTGGAGGGAAGGTTGGAAGGTGTTGGGGGGGAGAGGCAATGGGGGTGTCGAGGGGAACACAGGGATGGGGGGAGATATATTCGGTGGAACACTTAAATCTATGTAAACACAATAAATTAAAATTAATAAAAATAAAAATAAAATAAATTTTCATATACCTGGTGTTATGGACTGAATATTCGTGTTCCCTCAGAATGTGTATGTTCAAAGCCCTGTCCCCCAATATGATGGTATTTGGAGAGGCTTTTGGTACTGTGTGTCTTTAGAGGTAATTAGGGTTAGATAGGGTCATGAGCAGATATACTCATGATGAAATTAATGCATTTATAAGAGAACAGAGCTCTCCCATGTTAGGACAGAGCAAAAAAGATGGCTATCTGCAAACCAATAAGTAGGCTTTTATAAGACAGCAAATCTGGCAGCACCTTGATCTTGGACCTGTAGCCTCCAGAACTATAAGAAATAAATGTTTGTGGTTAAGCTACCCAGCCTGTGGTATTTTGTTGTAACAGCCCAAACTGACTAAATACATGAGATTATTTGGGGGTACTGAAGTGAGGTAATACCAAAACCCTGACCATAGAACAAGTTTTGCAAGATTTGCAGATGAGTAAATGAAAAGAGCTGTGTAAAGTCATAATGTTAGTTCTGCAAAGGCCATAAATGTTGCCTGATGTCTAGAGTCCTGAAAAGCCCTCGGGATGTTGCCTTAACAACCTCTGTAAAAGGCCAAGAAAACCGGACACTTTCTTTTGCTTTTTGTAAATTGCTTCACTGAGCACTCCTTCCCTAGATTGTTCCAATGTTAACCGAAAGCCTGTTTGGCTTCTGTGAAACTACTTTGGCTAGGTGCTCACCCCCTCCCCTCGCTTCTTTTTGCTTTTAAAAGCAAACCTCTGAGTTCAGTCAGGGCCACATGATTTGGTAACTATAGTACCTATGTGGGCGCTGGCTTTAAATTAAAGACTCCTTAATTTGGCTACTTGTGTAGCAAAACGTTTGTTTCCTCGTGCTGTCCAGATATAAGAAGTACTACATTGTATTCTCTCAATGTCTCTCTGTACCAATGCTATCCCCGATATATTATACAATAGCCCTAGCTGCACATATCTTCCTATCTTGATGTTATTTTATCTTATCTAAAAGTGTCTTATCTCTTCTTGGCCCTTTGGTTTCCTTTGCACATAATTTGTCTGTAGAGAGTTTTGGGTTATCCAAATAAGCAATTCTATTGTTTGCAATTAATGACAGTTTTGTCTTATTTTCTATTACTATGCCCTTTAACTCTTTTTTTCCCTCTATAATACAATATTGGATATAAGGGGAAATAGTGGGTCTCCATGCTCTTCTTTTTATTTTTAAATTATTTTTTTTTAAATTTATTTATTTATTTCATTTTTCTGAAGTTGGAAACGAGGAGGCAGTCATTCAGACTCCTGCATGCGCCTGACCAGGATCCACCCGGCATGCCCACCAGGGGGCGATGCTCTGCCCCTTCTGGGGCGTCGCTCTGTTGCATCCAGAGCCATTCTAGTGCCTGAGGCAGAGGCCACAGAGCCATCCTCAGCGCCTTGGCCATCTTTGCTCCAGTGGAGCCTTGGCTGTGGGAGGGGAAGAGAGAGACAGAGAAGAAGGAGAGGGGGAGGGGTGGGAGGCAGATGGGTGTTTCTCGTGTGTGCCCTGGCTGGTCCATGCTCTTCTTGATCTTAAAGAAATTATATTATTTCACCCTTGTTTCTATGTTACACTTGATTTCTTATATCAACCTTGTATCAAATTAAGAAAATCCCTTTAGCCTGACCAGGAGGTGGCGCAGTGGATAGATCATTGAACTGGGGTATGGAGGACCCAGGTTCGAGACCCTGAGGTCGCCAGCTTGAGCCTGAGCCCATCTGGTTTGAGCAAGGCTCACCAGCTTGAGCCCAAGGTTGTTGGCTCGAGCAAGGGGTCACTCGGTCTGCTATAGCCCCCCCCCCCCCCGTCAAGGCACATATGAGAAATCAATCAACGAACAACTAAGGAACTGCAACAAAGAATTGATGTTTCTCATCTCTCTCCCTTCCTATCTGTCTGTCCCTATCTGTCCCTCTCTCTGACTCTCACTGTCTCTCCCACACAAAAAAAGAAAATCCCTTTGTATTCCTATTTTTCTAAAAGTTTTTATTTTTTTATGTGTGTGTGTTTTTCTGAAGCTGGAAACGGGGAGAGACAGTCAGACAGACTCCCGCATGCGCCCGACCGGGATCCACCCGGCACGCCCACCAGGGGCAGCGCTCTGCCCACCAGGGGGCGATGCTCTGCCTCTCCGGGGCGTCGCTCTGCCGCGACCAGAGCCACTCTAGTGCCTGAGGCAGAGGCCAAGGAGCCATTCCCAGTGCCCGGGCCATCTTTGCTCCAATGGAGCCTTGGCTGCAGGAGGGGAAGAGAGAGACAGAGAGGAAGGAGGGGGGGCGTGGAGAAGCAAATGGGCGCTTCTCCTATGTGCCCTGGCCGGGAATCGAACCCGGGTCCCCCGCATGCCAGGCCGACGCTCTACCGCTGAGCCAACCAGCCAGGGCTCTAAAAGTTTTTATAATGATAAGGTGTTGATTTTTTTTCCCCCATTTTTCCAAAGCTGGAAATGGGGAGGCAGTCAGACAGACTTCTGCATGCGCCTGACCGGGATCCACCTGGCACGCCCACCAGGGGGCGATGCTCTGCCCATCTGGGACGTCTCTCTGTTGCATCCAGAGCCATTCCAGCACCTGAGGCAGAGGCCACAGAGCCATCCTCAGTGCCCGGGCCATCTTTGCTCCAATGGAGCCTCGCTGCGGGAGGGGAAGAGAGAGACAGAGAGGAAGGAGAGGGGGAAGGGTGGAGAAGCAGATGGGCGCTTGTCCTGTGTGCCCTGGCTGGGAATCAAACCTGCGACTCCTACACGCCAGGCCGACGCTCTACCACTGAGCCAACCGGCCAGGGCCAAGATGTTGATTTTTATGGAAAGTTTTTTTTTCTGTATCTATTAAGCAGATCACGTTTTTCTCCTTTAATATGTTAAAATTTTAAATTATATTAATTATAATATTAAAATAATCTCCTTGAGCTATACCCAATATTTATTATTTTTATAGATTTATAATACATACTTATGTTTTTAAAACCATTAGCTAGATTTGTGTAGCAGCAAGGAAAATCCATCCCTTACATCTCCTGTATTAAAGGGCATAATTGACTGGCAGCCCCGCTGACAGGCACAGTATCTGTGGGGTTGGTAGTGGGTTCCTGCCATGGTACCTCAATTCTGAGTGAAGATTACAGCCCTGTCAGCCACTGACCTGTCTCAGTGCAGAGGAGGCTGTTTCCCCAGAGCTACATATTCAGAGGGTGCTATAGTCCCCTCCGCCCCCAGGTCTAGTTTGGTGGCCTTTAGACTAAATTGCTGTAAATTCTTTTTTTTTTTTCTTTTTTTTTTTTGTATTTTTCTGAAGCTGGAAACGGGGAGAGACAGACAGACTCCCGCATGCGCCCACCGGGATCCACCCGGCACGCCCACCAGGGGCGACGCTCTGCCCACCAGGGGGCATCACTCTGTTGCGACCAGAGCCACTCTAGCGCCTGGGGCAGAGGCCAAGGAGCCATCCCCAGCGCCCGGGCCATCTTGCTCCAATGGAGCCTCGGGGCTGCGGGAGGGGAAGAGAGAGAGACAGAGAGGAAGGAGAGGGGGAGGGGTGGAGAAGCAGATGGGCGCTTCTCCTGTGTGCCCTGGCCGGGAATCGAACCCGGGACTTCTACACGCCAGGCCGACGCTCTACCACTGAGCCAACCGGCCAGGGCCGCTGTAAATTCTTTGTCAAGGACCGAAGATCTTGTTCAAGGACACAGGTTCACATGAGCCCCCCCAACAAGTAGTAAGCGCCACTGCCACTGAAATCAAAGTTTTCTGTGGTCGTGTGGAGCCAGCTAGTCCTTGTCTTTTGAAAATATTTTCCGGTTGGAATGATGTAAAGCATAAATAAATTTTTTTTTTTTTTTTTTACCAACTCAACATCAGAGAGAGCCTTTTATGCTAGATATGATGAATGGAACAAAAAACCAGTTTCCAAAATGTAGTCCTTGGTTTTATACTTTCTCCATGGTAACTCTCTCTCTTTCTAAATCAATACAACAAAGTTCCTTAATCTGACAATTGTTCAAACATGCACCAAAATCACATTTCCATGACAATCGCCCTCTGTTCCTTTATCTCTCTGTATTGATTTCTTATTCCTCAGGCTGCCTTTCACTTCCTCTGACAGCCACTCTGGTCGCTACTGTGGTGGTCTGAGCCTTCCCCAGCCAGCTCCTCCTGGTATTTCCAATGAGTTCAGCCCACACCCCTGTTCACAGAGCAGCACAGGCAGCTTTGACGTTCTATTTCTGACAGTGTCAGGAAGAAGCAGGGGGAGGGTCTGCAGTAGTGTGGCCCTGGCTGGGTGGCTCAGTGGATAAAACATTGACCCTGCTCACCAAGGTCCTGGGTTTGACCCCAGGTCAGAGCACATAGGAGAAGCAATCAATGAGTACACAGCTAGGTGGAGCAACCAATGAGTACACAACTACGTGGAGCAACTAAGTGAAACAACAAATTGATGCTACTCTCTTTCTCTCAAATAAATGGAAAAATTAAAAAAAACAACAACAGTCCACAGTAGTTTACACTAATGTCCTTAACCTTCACATTCACTCACCACTCAATCACTGACTCACCCAGAGCGACTTCCAGTCCCCCAAGTTCCATTCATGGTAAATGTCCTATATAGGCGTACTGTTTCTTATCTTTTATATCATATTTTGTTGTGTCTTTATTATGTTGTTAATCCAAATTCGGAGGGACCCGAAATATGGAAGACAGGAGCAAGGTCCGTCGTTTAACATTGAAGCTTTATTGTCTAGCTTGGCCAAGCGGCGGCAGCTCCAACAGAAATCTGAGGGAGAGCGCGCCGGCCCTTTGTTCTACTTAGTTTTTATAGTTTTGTAAGTGGGAAGTACAGAAGCAAAAATTGCAATTAGGAGCCCCTTACCACTATTGGTTATAGTCATATGTCCTTTAACATGATAGGACCGCGATCAATTTGCAAGCTATACATCATTTTGGGGAAAACAAAGTTTACAAGCCAACACAATGGTAGAAAGATGTCTCTTTACATATTAAAGGCATTCCTATATTATCTAGTGTTCATCTGCTATCTCTCTGTCCAGAGTCACACACACATTTACATAGGAGAGGTAGTTTCGGTGGGGACAAATGCCTGCAAATGACTCATTGCTATAAGAAAAGGTTTATTTTGGCTTTTCTCTTCCTGCACCTGGCTAGCCATTCACCCCTTTCCCCATAGGTGTGGTGAAATGTCTTGGAATCCATGTTTTCCTCCCCTTGCATTTACAATACAATGCCAAGGGCCATCCTGGTTATGCCAATCACACAGTACAGAGACTATTCTCACAATTTCTCTGCATACCTTAACCCAAATTAATAAAATGTTCTCCAAGCCTCCTAAAATATTAATATTAATTCTGTAGCCTTTGGTACTTTACAACACCTGCGGGTGAAATGGCTCAGTGGCTCCTCAATATTTAGACATGTTCAGATACAAAAATCCTTACTATTATGTTACAATTGCCTACAGTAGTCAGTATAGTAACAGGATGTACTAGTTTGTGGTCTAGGAGAGATAGGCTGTATTATTTGGCTGGTGTGCGGGTAGGCTATACCATCTAAGCTCATTAGTGTATGGTAAGATGTTCACAAAATGACAAAATAGCCAAAGGACACATTCCTCAGAATAAATCCCCACTATTAAGCATGCATGATTATAGCTGGTTTTCTTGTAAGAGGAGCTTAGCTAAGGAACGAGACCTCAGAACAAACAAACCCTGCCAACACCTTCGTATTGGACTTCTAGAGTCCAGAACTGTGAGAAAATAAATTTTTGTTATTTATGCTCCCCAGTTTAAGGTATTTTGATACAGCAGCCCAAGAGGATTAATACAGAAACTTTATTTAGCTAAAGTCTGGCGGGTTGGAGAGAGAGCCCTCTTGCAGGAATAGTGTCAGCTTTATCCTTGTTTTCAAACGAGAGTGAAAGCTGGTGTCCTCTCGCCCCTCCCCCATCACTGCACAGGTTTACTCTCTTAATCACACAACTCAGGAAAGGGATTTAGTTTCCTAGCACATTTGTCAGAGGCTGATCATGGGAAGGTGGATACTACACTCGGGATGCTAGAACTAAAACTCGCTTGTGACATTCACCAGCTACCTCTTCCACTTATCACCGCTTTGAGAGGACTTAGCCAGACTTCATTTTCACATTATTTCCATGAACTTCAGCATCCCCTTGGTAACTTCTTTCAGGCTCACACTTTGTGTCATCATTTTCTTCTCCCCATCCTGCATTTGATATTCTTTCATCTTGGATTAATGTTATAAATAAAAGAACCAAGCATTCATCTTTGCTTCATCATAGGTGGTGAGAACATAGTTTTATTTGCTTTTTAGTTTTTCAAAATGGAAGATAAGGAAAATGCTAACAGTATTATTAAAGATAAAAATTTTAAAAAGACATACATATAGATTTGAATTCCTATGAGAAGGGCTCTTGCCAAACCTTCCATTAAGCACTGATTTCTGACAGCCACTGGTAAGGGAGGCCAGCTCATCTGTTCCATTTCAGGGAGATGGATTTAGAAAGAACTGTAAGATACTTTTTAAGGGTGTAGAGCCCTGTTGGTCAAATAAGTTTGTAAATATGATATATATATTTGCTCGCTTATAGTTTGCATTGGGTGTGGGGGACAGGCTGTAAGCAATCAGGGTCGTTATAGCCTAAGGCTTAGTTTTAAGACTAAGCCTTTCCCACCCTAAGTGACTTTGTATCAGAGACTTTCTTGTTTGTATATTGGATTAAAGGTTTTGAATTCTACACTATAAAATGGGCAGAGTAGCCCATGCTGGGGGAGAGCAGAGCAAGGCCACGTGGAGGACAGGAGCAGCAGCCAAGATGGCAGAGTGCTGAAGGAGAAGCCAGTTTGTGCAGAGTTTGTGCAGAGAGAAGATGGGGAACAGGGGTGAGTAAGGCTGGTGAGCTAGAAACCTTTGATTCTAGGAAACTCAGATAAGTCAATGGCTTTGGGAGCCCTGAATGAAAAGGGAGGTGTTTTCCCACTGTGTGTATTTCTTTCTTTTTTTTTTTTTTTAAGATTTTATTTATTCATTATAGAGAGGGAAGAGAAAGAGAGAGAGAGAGAGAGAGAGAGAGAGAGAGAGAGAGAGAAAGGGGGAGGAGCAGGAAGCATCAACTCCCATATGTGCCTTGACCAGGCAAGCCCAGGGTTTTGAACCGGCAACCTCAGTGTTCCAGGTTGACGCTTTATCCACTGCGCCACCACAGGTCAGGCCACACTGTGTGTATTTCTTGCCCACAGGGTGCAAGCTAGGATTAAAGGTGATGGCTCACGAGTTCTTGGCTCAGTTGTTTTATTACCGTCTGTCCTAATCAAATGCAAACCTGCATGGGCCAGGAGGCTGTCATGGTGGCAGTAGCTACTGGCTTTACAAGCCCACTAGTTTCAAAATATAGGGGCAGTCCTTAGTCATCCTGGTTCCTTTTGCCCTGAAAAAAAACATAGCTTTGAGTTTCCTTTTTTAAATAATAAAAGGTCACATGCTTGAAGACAACCAAAAAGGCCTGGTGTCTTCCCTGGATGACCCTCATAAGCCAAAGAGGGTAGAAATAGAAGAGGCAGGGGAAGTAGAGTTAGGAGGCTGAAGGAAATACGGTCAGAATAGCTAGAGGACAGAAAACAAAACCAAAAATCAAATAGAAAGTATCTTAAGGGCCCAAAGACTGGGTGTTTGCTCTAGCGATGCTGTATATGCTATTTACATATCAATTCCTCACATAAGGGAAGATGGGGGGGTGGCAGCAGGTACATTAAAGTCTCAGGATGATTATCCTTTTCTATAAGGGCAGGATGACCAGAGCAAATCTATTGCTCAAACTAGTACACTTGTGAGTCTGAAAGGTGGCACTATTAACAAGTAAGCCGAAACCAAGACTGCACTAAGGGAACTAGGATGGAAAGTCACCCTAGCTAGGGGCCACTTCCTTGGCCCGTCCTTTCTTCACGCAGTGTCTGCAATAACAGACACAATGAAAAAGCACACTAATGTTACTTAGCACGGTGCCTTGCACTTTGGTGGGCTTTGCATGAACTATCTAGCTCAGGGGTAGTCAACCTTTTTATACCTACCGCCCACTTTTGTATCTCTGTTAGTAGTAAAATTTTCTAACCGCCCACCGGTTCCATAGTAATGGTAATTTATAAAGTAGGGAAGTAACTTTATAAAATTTATAAAGCAGAGTTGTAGCAAGTTAAAGCATATAATAATTACTTACCAAGTACTTTATGTTGGATTTTCGCTAAGTTTGGCAGAATAAATCTTTATAAAACAACCTACTATAGTTAAATCTATCTTTTTATTTATAATTTTGTTGCTCTGCTACCACCCACCATGAAAGCTGGAACGCCCACTAGTGGGCGGTAAAGATCAGGTTGACTACCACTGAAGCTACTTCCATCATTAACTCCTGAAGAAATAGATGCAAACACCTAAAAATTCCAAGTGATGACCATATCATTCTTGGAAGAGGGGGAGGGTAATAGTAATACAAGGAATTGGGATTTAGGAGAAGTCCAGGAATTTTCCCAAAGGAGCTTTCCTCCAGAAAAACACAATCTACCATAACAAACTTTATTGCCTCCAGGTAAGATCCTCCTCTTTCTGATTATCTAAACCAGTGGTAGTCAACCTGGTCCCTACCGCCCACTAGTGGGCGTTCCAACTTTCACGGTGGGCAGTAGTAAGTTATTTTATAAAGATTCTGCCAAACTTAGCGAAAATCCGACATAAAGTACTCGGTAAGTAATCATTATATGCTTTAACTTGCTGTAACTCTGCTTTATAAATTTTAGAGTAAAGTTACTTCCCTACTTTATAAATCACCATTACTGTGGAACCAGTGGATGGTTGGAAAATTTTACTACTAACAGATACAAAAGTGGGCGGTAGGCATAAAAAGGTTGACTACCCCTGATCTAAACTGTAACTGTTCTCCTAGAGCAGAGGTCCCCAAACTTTTTACACAGGGGGCCAGTTCACTGTCCCTCAGACCGTTAGAGGGCCGGACTATAAAAAAAACTATGAACAAATCCCTATGCACACTGCACATATTTTATTTTAAAGTAAAAAAAAACAAAACGGGAACAAATACAATATTTAAAATAAAAAACAAGTAAATTTAAATCAAGAAACTGACCAGTATTTCAATGGGAACTATGGGCCTGCTTTTGGCTAATGAGATGGTCAATGTGCTCCTTTCATTGACCATCAATGAAAGAGGTGCCCCTTCCAGAAGTGCAGTGGGGGCCGGATAAATGGCCTCATGGGGCCGCATGGGGCCCGCGGGCTATAGTTTGGGGACCCCTGTCCTAGAGCCTGATCCCAATGCCTGGTCTACCCAAAGCTTTTCATGACTATACCATCCATTGTCATTGCTTCAGGTTGGGAAAGCTTATTAACATACACAATTAGCACCATGTCACCACTGGACTCTCATGGATTCTCTCAGATGAAAAGATGAGGAATTTCTTTTATTTCTCCAAACACAAAGGTCTTTAACAATATCTAAACCTAGAGATAAATACAGATTAGGTATCACACAGATACACAGAAAAGGAGTTTATGTTGAAACTTTGAACTTTTCCCTGTTCTTTACACCTTGCTCATGAAAGATGCAGCTTCTCCATCCTGCCCACCACCCTGTGCTTTTCTTCCCATAGGAGAGTTTGTGCTACTCATATGCTACAAATATCAAAAAATACATATATTTGTATGTATATTTATTTGTTTTTAATTTTAAGTAGTCCATTTGTTAGAACTAAAATTACATATAGATATGGACCCAGCTGCACTTATTTTGTGAAAATACATCATTTTTGTACATTTTTGTTATGTATAATTTATTTATAAATTAAAAAATACTTAATTGGAAAGTGAACTTACCTATAATGAACAAATTAAGAACTATACCTCAAGCATAGGTAAATAGAAATTATCAAGTTTACCTAAATTTTTTTTTGCAGCAAATTAACCAACAGGACCAAAAAATACTTAACTGAAACAGAGTGTCATAATAAAATTGAGAGAATTGTATAGATATTATCAAATAATTAGGACACCAATAGAGTTTTACAAAGATTTATTGAAGCAGAGACGCATTGGTCAAATACTTGTTGGAAAAAAGCAGTTTTAATGGTATTCAAAAATACTTTTTAAAAAGTATTCTAGCACAAGTTTTCTTCGTAAACTAGATTACGTTGTAAACTTTTTTCTAAATCTTGGGAGTGTTGGTTCTTAAGAACTAGAGCTTATTTCTATTCCAAATCTATCTTGCGCTCCTGAAAAACTGCAGAAAGGCACTTGAGAGCTGTTTCTTTAAGATATGGATTTCTTTTTTATTCTTGCTGGTAATATATTGCTGCACCAAGTGCGTGCAACTTTTATTCCAGATCATCATGATGCTGAGAAGTTTCATTGATGACCTGTTAAAAAAGAGGAAACTCAAATCAATTATAATACTACAACGCTAAAGATTAAATTACCCCGTTAAGCATGACAAAGAAAAACCCTACCAATTATATGTAATTTATGGGGTAAGTTGGAAGGTTATGTTGGTTCTGCACGACAAGGGTTACAACTGGGAAGGGGGGGGCAGATAATATGAAAGATGCTCTTCACTTTTAAGCAAAGTAAGCATCTAACGGAAAAAAGAACACTTCAAAAATAAAAACAAAACTATGAGAAAGAATGATAGAATAACTCTATGCAATCAAGTTTAAAAGCAATAAAACATTTTGTGTGCAAGGGAAGATTGCAATGAGGATCACAATAAATTTCTACCATTTCTTTCCTGACATAGCCAGGTAACAAACTACTTAATCATATGTCATGTACTTGTATTATGTAACAAGGCCTATGAGTGTTGAGGGACAGTGATATGTCCAGGATCAAGACATTAGTAGTCTAATGAAATAGTTCATAAAGTTAGTTTAGAAAATAACTTAAGGAAGCTGTACTTCCCTTTTCAATTAAGGACCATAGAGAAATCACTAACTTGGGACTGTTCGAGGCCTGCTCTCTCATCTTCGCATCTAGGAGCAGCCCTACTTAGCTGGCTCTGTGCAGTGCTCGAAGAAGAGGCCTATTCTCTTTCTAGTCGGCCCGAGAGAAACGAAACCTCCCAAATTAGCTGGCTGTATCTGAGCTAGACTTAATGACTGAAAAGGCTATCAGTGTCTATCTGAGATTACACCAGTTCTGATTTAAAGATACCAACCTGTCCGTCTCTAGTTTCAACTGTCTTAATCAGAAGTGTCCTTTTTGAGTGGGTGTCAATCAGAGGGAGTGAATCCAGATTGGTTTCTAAACAAGGAAAAAAGACCCAAGATGAATACAAATGGAATTTTAAAAAGAAAATAACCATTTTGTCCAAAGAATTATGACTTTTGTTCACAACTGTTTAAAGCACTACTCCCAAAATATTCTGAAGACTATTCTCTATTTTATTTTATTTTATTTATTATTTTTAGGTGAGAGGAGGGGAGATAGTGAGGCAGACTCCTGCATGCGCTCCACCCAGTATCCACACCGGAGTACTGAGCTATTTTTAGTGCCTGAGGCTGATGCACTTCAACAGAGCTATCTATAGTACCCAGGCTGTTGCTGGAACCAACTGAGCCACTGGCTGCAGGAGGAGAAGAGGGAGAGAAGGGAGAGAGAAGCAGATGAAAGCTTCTCATGGGTGACCTGACCAGGGATTGAACCTGGACATCCATACACCGGGCCGATGCTCTATCCACTGAGCCACTGGCCAGGGCCAACTATTATCTATTTTAAAATCCAGCGTGACACCACTGCAGGTAAACATGACATAAACCACTGCAGTGAGCGCTCCAGCAGGAGGAAGGCAAAGGGAGTTTGCAAAGGTCAGACAATAGTTGGGTTTGAAAAGTATGGATGTTTAATAGAACTTCCTCTTATATGACATTTTTCAAGTATCATTTTTAAAATGAGTGCATTATAAACAGAATGGTTTTAAAATTTTTTCATAAATGTCAATCAAATGCTTACCCCTCAGGTT
The DNA here is from genome assembly GCF_036850765.1 of Saccopteryx bilineata. Lineage (NCBI taxonomy): Eukaryota > Metazoa > Chordata > Mammalia > Chiroptera > Emballonuridae > Saccopteryx > Saccopteryx bilineata. The sequence continues at coordinate 156,557,762 of NC_089494.1, forward strand.
CAGGGAAGAAAAGTTGGGAAGAGGCAGAGAAATCCTACAAATGATAAAAGAAAAACAGTAAAATGTTTAAAAAATAACTCAAATGACAAGGAACAAATTTATACACTTCTAGTTTTTATCAAATATGAAAATTTACTCTTGCATTTCTATAAGTGAGGGATTTACTTAAGGAGCATTTACTTCTGACTGATCACATTAGTACATTTAAACACTGTTTTGCTCCAAGCATTTTCTCCACAGGGGCATGGCAGGGGCGGGGGCGGCTGATAGAACGGGAAGAGCGTTGCCTTTCACAGAATCATAGATTCAAATTCCAGCTCTGCTATTAGCTGACTAGGGCAGGTTCCTCAATCTCTCTGAACCTAAGTTTCCTTATTTATAAAAAGTGGTAAGCAGCTACCTCTAAGAAATGCTCTAAAGATGAAATGAGATACAATAGTAAAGTGAGTGGCCTGATACAGAGCCTAATTTGTGCACAGAAGTTGTTCCATACCTGCTCTCCTCGCCTTCCAGCAGCTTCCTGTAGGTGGCAATCTCAATGTCAAGAGCCATCTTAACATTCAGCAGGTCTTGGTATTCACGAAGGTGGCGAGCCATCTCTTCCTTCATGTTCTGGATCTCGTCCTGCAGGCGGCCAATAGTGTCTTGGTAGTTAGCAGCTTCGACAGCAAAGTTCTCTTCCATTTCACGCATTTGGCGTTCCAGAGACTCATTCTGCAGGAGGTGAGAAAGGCTTCCAATGTTATATTTTCCCAGAAAAACCCAGCTATTCCCAGAACCATTTACAGACCATTTCCCTTAGTGGCAAATGGTAAACACCCCAGTTTTAGGTGAAGAATACAGACACCAAGTCCCTTCTTTATGGGAGCAATAGTTTAAGCTAAATCCATTTGATCACAAGTGCTTTTTTTGAATCTGTCTTGACTTTTTTTGGATAAAAATAGACATTTTTCTTCATTTGTTTTGTTCAGATGTTGCCATGAGCTTGGGCAACTGAAGGAATGCAAATAGGTTATTTCCCCTCTTTTATTGCTGCTGATACTCACGGTTCCTTTAAGGGCATCCACTTCGCAGGTGAGAGACTGCACCTGTCTCCGGTACTCGTTGGACTCCTGCTTGGCCTGGCGCAGGGCGTCATTGTTCCGGTTAGCAGCCTCAGAGAGGTCAGCAAACTGGCAGAAAGAAATCAGAAACAGAGGTCACCCAAGCAACTTGATTCTATCTAAGACTCTACCTGAGCAAATGAGAAAGCCTAAAGATCACAAAGGCATGAAAGAAACCAAATTTTATACTTTAAGTTCAAATCTCAGTGTCCGCCAAATTGTGTCTAAATTTTTGTTTTGAGAATCAGAGAAAAAGGAGTGGAATGCTGACACTGATAGTTTCAAGTAGAAATTCATCCTATTACATTCATTTTAAAAGGGTGGAGGTCAAGGGCATGGTGTTAGGGTTTATTCTGAAGTAGAATCAAGGAAGAGTAATGGGGAGGGAGTCTGCTGAGAGTGGTGGGGAGGCTGCAGCAACATATAAAACTTGAAGTTAAAGCCAGCTTTCTGACTGGAGCTAACAGGTATTTAGGAATCGCAGACCAGTACACTGTTTGCAGAACAAAATGTCATTTCTTTTGTTCTAGCCACACTGACTTGTTTCATACCTTGGACTTGTACCATTCCTCAGCCTCCTGAAGGTTCTTGGCAGCCACACTTTCATACTGCTGACGTACGTCACGCAGGGCAGCTGTGAGGTCAGGCTTGGAGACATCCACATCGATTTGGACATGCTGCTCCTGAATCTGGGCATGCAGCTCCTGGATTTCCTAAAAATAAAACAAAACAAAACAAAAAACTAGACAGGTGAGCCATGTTGAGTATGGGTACAGCTTCACCTCATTCATTTACTGAAAGCAACCCACTTACTTCATCATGGAGTTTCTTCAAAAAGGCAATTTCTTCTTGCAAGGATTCCACTTTACGCTCAAGGTCAAGACGTGCCAAAGAAGCATTGTCAACATCCTATTATGGAAAGAGAAAAGACGGAGCTGAAGGATGCTGAAGTTTGTAGCTTATTTCATTTTAAATTAACCATATGAGCTTATTGTCTTAAATCAGGGGTCTCAAACTCGCGGCCCGCTGAACAATTTTGTGCGGCCCGCAGACTAATCCACGAAGTTCAAAATATTTTGGATAAAATTAAGTAAGCCCGTGGATTAGTCTGCGGGCCGCACAAAATTTTTCAGAAGGCCGCATATGCGGCCCGCGAGTTTGAGACCCCTGTCTTAAATGATAAAAAGGGTATTGACAAATTTATGACCTTTGAATAAGTTAATAAATCACCCACTGCTCAATATAGTATGTTTTCTTCTCTTACTTAATAAATTTGAATGTGACCCAATGTTGTACTCAAGGTTGCTAGTAGAAAATTTTAAAAAATAAATAATCTAACAGAGTAAAATGCACTCAATGAATTATTACTGAATCTACATTATACCAGCAAAGCTTTATTTTTATTTTTCTGAAGTGAGAAGGGGGGGCAGACAACAGACTGCCACTTGTGCCACACCGGGATCCACCCTGCGTGCCCACCAGGGGGCAATGCTCAGCCCCTCTGGGGTGTTGTTCTGCTGCATTCTGAGCCATTCTAGCACCTGAGGCGGAGGCCATGGAGCGTCCTCAGTGCCCAAGCCAACTTTGCTCCAGTGGAGCCTTGGCTGCTGAAGGGAAAGAGAGAGATAGAGAGGAAGGAGAGGGGGAAGGGTGGAGAAGCAGATGGGCGCTTGTCCTGTGCGCCCTGGCCAGGAATTGAACCCAGGACTTCCACACGCCAGACCGATGCTCTACTGCTGAGCCAACCGGCCAGGGCTGCGAAGCTTTATTTTTAATCTAGAAAATTAATGCCATAGCATTTTAAGATTTTTTTTTTTTGTAATGTCAGAGAATACCGTGGTGATAGCAGTTGACCAGATCTCATAACTTCATAAATACATGAGTCCATGTAGAACAGAAACTTCTGTTTCAAAAGTTTCAGTGTATACCTAAGCTCTTTGTTTCTCTATTCAGATCATCTGAAACGTATCCTTATGATCCAAAGCAAACATGTTGTCATCCAACATTCAGGTTGCAAGGCTAGGTTTACACTCCAATTTAGGATGAGCACTGGCAGCAATTCAGGTCAGACAAATCAGGAAAAGAAACATAACTCTAAGTTGTATTTCCTTTGCTTTCTCTGGTGGATGTTTTCCCCCTGAAACTTCTGTCTCATCCTACAAGGGTGTGTCCTTCCTTTTCACTTAGCACTGTCTCTGTCAATTCAGTTGCTTACCTTGGTTTAGAATGACTAGTTAAAACGCTTACATATAAGGAAACTACCGTGTATGCAGAATTCTTGCTGCTTTGGCTCTCCTGCATTTCCACCATTTGTAAACTGCTACATTCCAAATCAGAATGTGTAATTTGGCAAACTCAGATTTTACTTCCCCTCAAAGGAATGTCATGAGGATTTTGATACTTCTTGTCTTATAAGCAACTATATCTGCTGTACAGGTTATAGCTTTAAAGTCTTAAAACAGTGACACACTTCCACCACCTTCTGGAAAAGTGAATGAGGAATGCATAATGATAAAAAAATAAGGATTAAAAAAATAAAGATAATTTACTAGCCTCTATAAAAAAAAGTTCAGTGTGATAGTCTACTTCACTAAAAATAATATGAAGAATATTACCTAATCCTTAAACAGACCTTCTTTTTACTAACATTGTTTTATATTACGCGCTATTTTGCAGAAGACATTACAGATATGATTATAAATGCTCAGTTACTAAAATGAACCACACATTGCTGTTTTTAAATTAATCTGGCAAATGTATTTCTGCTTCAAATGTTATTCTAGACTTTTCATGTGAGAGTGCTTTTATGGCCAATCCCACTAAATGTTCAGGAGAGTAAGATTATGCTGGAAACTCTTCTGCTTTTGGATTCCAATTTTAAATGAAAAGATCCTTTAAGTCCATCTAACTTCTGGAGAAAAAAGAAAACCCTTTAATTAAAATTCCATTCTTCAGCCTTAGGGTTATTCTTTATTCATAGAAAGGATATTAAATAATTCAAGGATCCAATAAAGGACTTTCCAAATGTGAGGTGTGACTGTAGCTTTAAGAACTTTTCACATCACATAATTCACAAGTCTCAGCCAGATATTAGATAAGGGATGTTAGCAAATACTTGTGTCCAATTAGAACTGTGCTTGCATCATTACATATTCAATAAAAATGTAGCCTGTTGCAAAGCTTCTCGAGGAACACAAAGACTCCTATTATTTCTGACCAGAGCCACCAAACTGGCCAGAATGTCTGTATCTACATTCCATAGTGAAGCCCAGAGAAACCATTAATACCTTTCAGCCAGAGGACAGATGGCTCCTTCTCACCCTTACAAGATCACAAAATAGTTTGTGCATAGCGATATTACCATCTAACTTTAGTGCCATAATGGAACTTGCCTAGAAGAAAAGATTTGCTGGCTTAATGCCAGTTAAACTAAGTTTCTTATGCTCCAACATGGTTTACTAACTACAGGGCAGAATTGCTCTTTTTGCAGCCTTGTAAAAGTTTGCTAACTTAGCAAACCGCAATCTAACTCAAGACTGTAATTGTTCTAAATCAGAATATCAATGTGTTGCAAAACTAAAATGAAAAAAAAAATAATTTGGAAGAAATCTGGAAACAAAGCAAAAAATTAAATTCTATGTCCTAAGGGGCGGTTTAAATCATCCAAAGGTTTTTCCTCGGAGAAGCCCCAGTGTGGGGCCTTTCTGCCACTAGGGGGCCTTGCGCACAGACCTGTAGTTTGGCACTATTTAGACTTGGGGTAACGGAGAACTTTTAGAATTGCCCCGTGGCAGTGAGTTGAATGGGTGGGTGGGGTCCGGTGGTTGCAGGTGGGAGTGGAGTTACAAACCTGTCTGAAGGACTGCAGGGTGCTCTCGGCTTCCTCTCTCTGAAGCATCTCTTCCTGCAACCTGAAACAGTTGCACGCACATTAACCAAGGGGGAACCGGGAAACCGCAAGAGGCGGAGCAGCCACACCCAACTACCACGTAGCCGTCGCTGCTCCTCGAGACAAAAGTTGGTGCGCCTCCTCTGCAGGCAGCCAGCTAGCGACTGCGGCTTTCGTAACTGTCGGCAGGTTTTATAGGTATTTGGGCCGCAGCGTGGAAAAGCCACCACGGTCGCGGCTCGGACCCGCAAAGAGAACGCCGCCAACCCCGCCTCCGAGAAGCCTGGCAATCCTTTGTCTCTCGGGCTGCACAGCCATCCTTTCCTCCCTCCTCCGCTCCAGGGCTGGCAGCCCGCCAGAAACAGCCAAGGAAACTTCTAAAACTTTGGAGAGCCATTCTCAAAGTTTGCAAGGGCCTTCTTTCTACTACAAAGTTGTAGTTTCAAGAAATCTGTAACTTTAAACGGGTGTTCTTGGGCAACAAGTGGGAGGAGAGGGGAAACGCTAACTGCAACTTCTGAGTTCCGGGCGGGGCTGCACCACTTCAGCCACAGCCCGACTCCCCCGCTTCCCTCCCCGCCCGCCGCAGCGACAGCCGACTGCATCCCCCAGGGCGTGGCAGCTCCTCCCGAGGTGGGGGGCGTCCCCTCCCCCTCCCTCCCTCCCTCCCCCCCCCCACGGCCCGCGCGCGTGCCGCCTTACTTCTCCCGAAGCCGCATTACGTCCTCCGCCAGGTTGTCGCGCTCCACCTCGACGCGGGCCTTGTCGTTGGTGAGCTGGTCCACCTGCCGGCGCAGCTCCCGCATCTCCTCCTCATAGAGGTCCCCGAGGCGCGACTTGCCCTGGCCCTTGAGCTGCTCGAGCTCGGCCAGCAAGATCTTGTTCTGCTGCTCTAGGAAGCGCACCTTGTCGATGTAGTTGGCGAAGCGGTCATTCAGCTCCTGCAGCTCCACCTTCTCATTGGTGCGGGTGTTTTTGAACTCGGTGTTGATGGCGTCGGCCAGCGAGAAGTCTACGGAGTCCTGCAGCAGCCGCACTCCAGGAACACTGCTCCGCAGGCGCACCGCCGAGGAGCGGGTGGCGTACACGCCGCCCGGGGACGAGGAGTAGACGCTGCGACTGACGCTGGGCCGCAGCGCGCTGCCCAGACTGTAGCTGCGGGTGGACGAAGTCACGTAGCTGCGGCTGGAACTCGGCCGGCTGGCTGTGCCGGGGCCGCCGAACATCCTGCGGTAGGAGGACGAGGACACAGACCTGGTGGACATGGCTGCGGAGGGTGGCGGTGGGCTGGGCGGCTGCGGCGGCGCGAACTGGCTCCCGGCGGAGAGGCGAGCAAGGGTGCGGTGGGTGTGGTCGGCGGGAGCGCTGCTGCGTCTCTGGCGCGGGAACTCCGGAGCAAGAGCGGCAGAGGACCAGACCCCGCGGAGGGCGCAGTTTTTATAACCTGTACTCTCCCTCCCACTACTATCTCAGCCAATGGGGACTCGGCGAGTAACGAGAAGGGTGGGCGGGGGGTTGGGGTAGGGGCGCCCTGGAGCTTTTCTCATCCCGACTTCTCGGCTCCTCGAGTCTGGGCACCATTCCCGTTACTTCTTGGCTGTACTGGGACTTTCGGGAGCTTTCCTTTTGATAGCCAAAGCTCTGCTCACCCCTGGGTGCTGGAAAGGGCGGGGTCGTACGGTGGTGGGGCAATGCGCCCAGCACTGGATCAAAGGGTCTTGAGCACCGTGCCAAAGAGGCGTGGGAGAAGGCCGCGGGTTTGTGGAGGGGGGCGCAACAGGGCTGTGGGTGGCCCGCGGGGAGCGAGTAGGTTGGAAGACCCGCGGGCAGAGGCGCAGGATGAGTGGGAGTAAGGTATCAAGCAGGTTCGAAGGCACCGAGAAAGAAACAAAGAGTGTCTGAGATTGGAGCGGGAGGTGGAGGGCGCACACCCGGGACGCAGGGCTCGGCCCCGTGCCTCACAGCGCGCTTGGAAAGGGGTTCCGCTTGTGGCCGCACTTATTTCACCCTCTTGTCTTGGGGTTCATGTTCAGGAACCTAACGGGCATGATTTGTCTTTGGAATTCTTGAGCTGCTGGGCAGCGGCCGAGGAAAGCCCGTGGGGATCGGGGTGGGGTCGCTGAGTCACTGGCGTGAGTCATCGTGCCCTCTGCCCGCTGAGATTGAGGGCTCCTAGCGGTTCTCGGGAACCGTTAGACGAGATTGACTGTTCTCCCTGGGCCCCGCCCGTAGTTTGTTCCAAGTTCTACCGAAGTTTAAGTTGGGCCTCCGCTTTCTTGTGTACGTTCGCCTATAAGAGAGACTACAGCGCCTTGAAGTCCTTAAGAATTCTCCAAAGCCTGATTTTATTCCAACAAGCAGAATTCTCCGCAGCAAAAAGCTTCTGCAGACCCTCAATGGGCGTCCCCGATGGGTTTTTCTTGCCAAGTTCCCTCCCATCCTTCCCTTCGGTCTCCTCTCATTCTACCTCCACCCCCACACCCCCTCCCGCGCGCGCGCGCGCGCGCACACACACACACACACACACACACAACACCCCATGAAACCACACCCGACTTTGAACACCATATGAAAGTTGTGGGTAAAAGAGGAAACTCAGAGTACGTAGTTTCAAAATCAAATTTAGTGATCACTGGTTTTTGTGCTACAGTGGAAGTCGTTAGTTATAATCTCCCAACTATGGAATTAATTAGGTGTTCCTTTAAAACTCCAGTTTAATTAATGAAAAGTAATTATATAACTCCAATATCAGAATGTTTTGGGGAAATATATTTATGTGTTTATTTTAGTTCAGTACACAATTTAGGATTCTGGTAACTTGATTGGCAAACATCACAGGTCATTTGGGCCTGTTCTTCAGAAATCGTGCAGGTAAAACTGCAGAGCAAAAAACTTTTGGTCCACCACACCAAGGCAGTGTTCTGATTCCACAAATCCCCGACCAAAACCTGTCCAGATAAATTATGCAAGGGCTATTGCAGTGTTAGAACTTTCAGAATAGAATAGTTATCTTTAAAGAGAAATGAAGACAGCAAAGGCAAGGCGATCTTTTTGTTATGTAAGTAGTAATTTAAAAATCACAGCCTTTTTTTTTTTTTTTTTTTTAATATTTAGAGGACTTAGGGAATACTGAAAAGATGAACTCCAAACTCTGTAAAGATAGAACCATTTTGATTCTACAGTGAATAAGTAGGGGAGAAAAGTAATTTCCTTTGGGTTTTTTTTTGGGGGGGGGCTACTGAAGGTTACCTGGCATTTAAGAAAAATAGTTCAGAATTAAATGGAGGGTTTATGCTAGCTTCTTTGTACAATCCTCTTTTAGGCACTATTTTGTTTACCTTATATCAGTTAGCTCTGGCCAGTGTGGCTGGCAGGGTCCGGCTGCAGGATCCTTTGCTTCACAGCTCTCTTGCCGTGGGATGTTTTGGGCTTTTTTGTTCACTCCATCACTGCAGACTGTGGGTCCCTCCCAAGGAGCCTTCGTGGGCTCTGTGCCCTGGCAGACTAGCTATGCTCCATGTTAACATCTTGCTCTCTGAAAACCCTTTATTCAAGCCATTGCTCAGCAAATGTCACCATTGTGAGTTTGCCTGGAACCTTTAGGATGAGAAAAAGCCATCTCAGTATGAAGACTTTACTCCCACCTAAAATGCTGATCCCGGGGCAACGCTATGAGGGGACGCCTGCTGACTGACTCACTGAGGAAAATGAAGGCAAGGCTCTGGTGTGGTGTGGCAGTGTGCCCTGTTGGTGACCACAGCAAATTCCTCAGGGCTCTGGTGACTTCCTCTGGGTTGACTCAGGCCCGCTTCATCATCTGGGGCGGGGGTGGGGGCCCCTTCTCCTTTCTAAACCGTCCCAATCTGTGTTTTCAAGACTGTGATATGTTCACTTGCTGTTGTAGCGCAGGCTGCTCTAACAAAATGCCCCAGACTGGGCGGCTTACACAGACATCCATATCTCACAGTCTGGAGGCAGGAAGTCCAAGATCAAGGTGCAGGCAGATTTGGTGTTTAATGAGAACCTGTTTCCTGGTTTGCAGACAGCTGCATTCTTGCTGTGTCCCCACATGGAGGTGAGAGCAAGCTCTGAGGGCACTAATGCCATCATGGGGCTCTGTTCTCCACATCCCCTCTAAACTTGATTAACTCTTAAGGGCCCCACCTCCAAATACCATCACAGTGGAGATTAGGCATTCAACATATGAATTTGGAAGGAGGAGGAGAGACACAAGCATTCAATCCATAGCACTTGCCACATAGTGCATGTGCGCACACACACCCCACCCCCACCCCGCGCCATGCACACAGATACACAGTGTTGGATGTATCTTTGCTATTAGAAATTGCCAAAGTTTGTGGTGGACTGTAGAGTGCAGAAAAGTGAAGGTTTCAAAAGTACTTTTACTCATTTGTGTAGAATGTATGAGGCTTTGGGAAAAAGTTAATTTCATTCTGGGGTAGATTATATAGTGCCTCAGCTGATGGCTGCTGTCATCACTGAGGGAAATCACTGTGTCTGAACTAATATCCCTAAGTATCGTAACTCATCCTGCTATGTATGCAGCCCAGGTCCTTCCCTTTTGGAAGTAAACAACATGTAGACATAGCCTTCTCGGTTTTCATAATTACTTTTATATTTCTGTGAAAACCTGTCTCCAGAGTATTTTTAAATGCTGGACTGTGGAGCTGCTTCAAACATTGTATGCTGCAAGTTATGTGTAAATAAGGACACAGTGGTACAATTTGTAAGCCAGACGTCAACATTACCAGGTCTAAAGTACTAACAGTGATTTTGGAATTTGCAAGCTGGGGTGATGTCAGTTGAATTGGGTGATTTGAGCTGACGGACCAGCCAGCCGTGCAGAGAGGAGCTTAGTGGCCTGTGGGAGCTTTTGTAGAGCTGGCTGGCAGGTGGCTACTCCAAGAGGACAGCTTCTAGTGGGACATCCTGGATGGAATGTAACAAATGAGAAGATGGCTTAAATGAGGTGGTGAAAGGCATGGCAAAACCTAAAAGGCATGGTAATAAAGATAATACTATGATAAATAAATGCTTTCATTTTTGTGCCTACTGGGCGATAGGAACTTTGCATACATTTAATTTAACTTACTTGCTCTCGAATCATACTGCATGATAGATCTGATCATTCATTTTACAGATGAGGAGTCTAAGATGCAGGCTAACAATTAGCTCATGGTCTTATAGATAGTAGGGCAGGGAGGAAGCAGGCAAGATTTTGAACTGAGGCTTTTCTGACTCCAAACACACTTTTCTCTTTGCCTTGATGATGGAATTTTGCTTACTAGCAACCAACTCAATTCGCAAATATAATTTAGGGCCCTACTGTATTCTAGGAACAAAAGACAGGATAATTGTCAGATTCTGTTGCAAAGGAGCAGATCCCTAGAGGAGTTTGGAAGCTACTTAGAATATCACGTTTTATATTATTCAGATCCTGTAACAGTGATAAGAAGGGAGTTTGAATAATGCTGCGATGAATGTGGGGCTGCATTTGTCTTCAATGTTTTTGAATTTCTGGGGTATTTATGGAAACAACCAAAGTATCCCTCAATAGAGGATTGGATAAAGAAGATGTAATATGTATATATAATGGAATACTACTCAGCCATAAGAAATGATGACAAAGTATCATTTATGACAACATGGATGAACTTTGATAACATTATTCTGAGTAAAATAAGTAAATCAGAAAAAGCTAAAAACTATATGATTTCACACTTAAGTAGGATACAAAATTGAGACTTATGGACATAGATAAGAGTATAGTGGTTACCGGAGAAGGGGGAGTAGGGGGTTGGGGGAAGGGTATAAAGAAGGACAAATATAAGGTGACAGAGGATGATTTGACTTTGGGTGATGGGTATATAACATAATCGACTGTTCAAATGATGTGGAGATGTTTATCTAAAAATCTATGTATTTTTGTTGATCAATGTCACCCTGTTAAATTTAATTTTCTAAATAAAATTTTTTTTAAAAGAAGGAAGGTTGGTGGGAATGTAAAGTAGTACAACCATTATGGAAGAAAGTATGGTGGTTCCTCAAAAAATTAAGAAGAGAACTACCATATGACCCAACAATCCCTCTACTGGGTATATACCCCCAAAGGTACATAAAGACACATGCAGCCCCATGTTCATTGCAGCATTGTTCACAGTGGCCAAGATGTGGAAACAACCAAAAAGCCCTTCAATAGAGGATTGGATAAAGAAGATGTGGTACATATATACTATGGAATACTACTCAGCCATAAGAAATGATGGTATCGGATCATTTACGACAAATGGATGGGGCTTACTAATATTATACTGAATGAAATAAATAAATCAGAAAAAACTAAGAACTATATGATTCCATACATAGGTGGGACATAAAATTGAGACTCATGGACATAGATAAAAGGGCAGTGGTTACCAGGAGAAGGGAGGAGAGGGAAGGGGTGGGGGGAAGGGGAGGGGCATAAGAAAACCAAATAAAAGGTGACGGAGGACAATTTGACTTTCGGTGATGGGTATACAACATAATCAAATGTCAAAATGATCTGGAGAGGTTTTCTCTGAATCTATGTACTCTAATTGATCAGTGTCACCCTGTTAAAATTAATTGTTTAAATAAAAAATTTTTAATTAAAAAAAAGGAAGTTTGGGCTTCACCTGCACTCAAAGCCTTAACTTCTAGAGTTAAACATTTTTATCTAGATTCCTTTCCATGTTTTCAGAGGTATCATATTCAAAATAGGGCAGAGCTCATCCCACACCCTAAAACCTACCAACCACAGCAACTTCCCTTCCTAACTTTCCTGTTTATTCAGGGCAACAAAGCAAACTAACAAGAGTGGAAACTTTCATCATCATTGCCACTTCCTTACTTGAATCACACAGATCCAATGGGTGTCCTATCCCATTGTTTCCTGTATCCAGTCCTGTTGTGTTGCAGTCAGTCACTCATCCCTGCAATACTATAACTGGCTTCCCTCCCTCCAGGCTCTCTTTACCCCCAACAATGTGTCTATCTTCAAGCCACAACCCCCCCCCTTTTTTTTTTTTTTTGTATTTTTCTGAAGTTGGAAACGGGGAGGCAGTCAGACAGACTCCCGCATGCGCCCAACCGGGATCCACCCGGCATGCCCACCAGGGGGCGATGCTTTGCCCATCTGGGGCCTTGCTCTGTTGCAACCAGAGCCATTCTAGCGCCTAGGGCAGAGGCCATAGAGTCATCCTCAGCGCCTGGGCCAACTTTGCTCCAATGGAGCCTCGGCTGTGGGAGGGGAAGAGAGAGACAGAGAGGAAGGAGAGGGGAAGGGGTGGAGAAGCAGATGGGCGCTTCTCCTGTGTGCCCTGGCTGAGAATCGAACCCAGGACTCCTGCACACCAAGCTGACGCTCTACCACTGAGCCAACCGGCCAGGGCCAACCCCTTTTTCTTAATAACTGAATTTGTACTACTCCGTGAAGATCCAAAGTGAACCAGTCATTCCCTCATCAGAATGGGAGCTCCATGAGGGCAGGGGTTTTTCTCTCAGTGCCTAAAGAGAAGCCTGATACATTTATTGAATGTATGAACTGATGCAGGAGTAGTTCAGAGAGGAAGGGAGGGAGGAAAAGAAGAAGGGAAGGAGGGAGTTGGCTAATATTTTCTAGTGCTTATTATGTTCAAGCCAGTTACTTTACATGTGACTGCATTTAATCTTTACAAGATACTATGATCCACAGATTTTATTTTTGAATTTGAAACATATTTATTAAATATTTACCATGTGCCAGGCACTGTGCTTGATACTGGGGAAAGTCAATGAGGCAGGTTTAATACACGCACTTGAGTCTGTGTGTGCATATGTGTGACTTGGAGAGACAATATTCAAGAAAAATAACAAAATACTTCCAATTTATAATAAATATGATGAAAGAACCAGATATTTTGCTGCAGAGGAGGTTGAAAAGCATAGCTCAACTGTGGCCTTTGAAAGCCATGCTAAATATGCACATCCATCCTCATTTCTCTGCTCCCCACCAGAAAGTAATTTCAGCGGGGCCGTAAGCTTCTCTCTGTTCCATGAATGTGCCACATTTTCCCCACACTCAGGTCCTTCCTCATATTCTATTTAACAGGTAGGTGTTACTCATTTTCTACACTGCCTGCAATGCTTCTTAGTACATTCAGGTAAGAAATTTTTCATGCCTCTAGGGAGCTCCTAGCCTTGGAATGATGAGGAACCTAATGAAGAGCTGTAACACACAGCAGAAATTGGTGATTGATCTGATGGAGACATGAATGAAATACTGTATGGTTTCAGTGGAGAAGCGATCATATTCATGTGAGGGAGATCAGAAAACGTAGTTAGGAAAGGTGATACTTAGGAATGGGTTTGATTTTTACAGCTTACCGTGGTATAGGATGGGTGTTTAAAACTGGTGAGACAGCCTGACCAGGCAGTGGCGCCGTGGATAGAGCATTGGACTGGGATGCAGAGGACCCAGGTTCAAGACCTCGAGGTCGCCAGATTGAGTGCGGGCTTATCTGGTTTGAGCAAAAAAAAAAAGCCCACCAACTTGAACCCAAGGTTGCTGGCTCCAGCAAGGGGTTACTCGGTCTGCTGAAGGCCCGCGGTTGAGGCACATATGAGAAAGCAATCAATGAACAACTAAGGTGTTGCAACGCGCAATGAAAAACTAATGATTGATGCTTCTCATCTCTCTCCGTTCCTGTCTGTCTGTCCCTGTCTATCCCTCTCTCTCTGAAAAAAAAAAAACAAAACAAAAAAACTGGTAAGACAGTATAAGCAAAGATTGCATAGATCAGGGGTTGGGAAGCTTTTTGGCTGAGAGAGCCATGAACGCCACATATTTTAAAATGTAATTCTGTGAGAGCCATACAATGACCCGTGTACGTTATGCATTCTCCAATAAAAATTTGGTGTTGTCCTGGAGGACAGCTGTGATTGGCTCCAGCCACCCGCAACCATGTACATGAGCGATAGGAAATGAATGAATTGTAATACATGAGAATGTTTTCTATTTTTAACGTTATTTTTATTAAAGATTTGTCTGTGAGCCAGATGCAGCCATCAAAAGAGCCACATCTGGCTCGTGAGCCGTAGGTTCTCGACCCCTGGCATAGATGATAGGGTTCTGGGAAGACTTAGGGAATTTCAAGACTCCCAGGCTGGCTGGATTATGGAGCAGTTGTCAGGGAGAAAGGATTGAAAGCTAACATGGGAACATGCATTGGAGGATGAAATGCCAGAGAGGAGTTTATAATTAATGTGGTGGGCAGTGGGAATTCACTACATTTTGTGACAAGAAGAAAGGCATTCTTGTAGCTGCAATTTCAGAAGATCATTCTGGAATGCTGTGGAGGATGAAGTGGGGAGACTAACTTGAGGGCTGTTGGCAGTAGATCAGGTGAATGGAAAAGGAGTCTGACATCGGGGGATACAGCGATGATCAAGGAGGGTGACTGTTAGATGCTGTGACATTAGAGGGAGGACAGGCAAGGCACAGGACCCAGCCTTCTAGACAGACTAACTGAGAGTGGATGTGTTAGATACAGAAAAAAATCTAGGTGAAAAATTAATTTGAAGATAACTCATTGAAATGTCTTTACCTGGAAGTGTCTTCCCTTCTGTAGTCCATGTAGGGTCAAACTTATGGGAAAGGTGGGGTATAAGCTGAATGGTCTCGTTTTACCTTTTACAGCAGCAGTTCTAGTCTGTTTGCATAAGTTCACATTGATTGCCTGACATGGTTCCTTATCCAATGTGAGTGTGTTGGTCTGGTCTCCACATTGGGTGAAAAATCAGAGACTTTGGTTTCCCCTAGAAGTTTTTTTAAAATTTATAGAAAAAGCAGCTTAAAGACAAACTCCTAGAAATCTCTTTGAACATTTTTTGGGGGGAAAGCAGATTATGGTTTTCTATAGAACTATGTGCAACTTATAATTTCATCAAAGTCTAAAGCACAGTTTATGACTAAGAAAAGAAAAGGTGGTAGATACATAGAAGGGACAAACGATGTTAAGTAGTAAATTCAGGGAAAACATAGTGCCAAAAAAAGAAAAAAAATCCACATCAATGTTAGACAAAGATATGAAGCTACATTGTCAGTCTTGGTTCACCTGATCCAAAACCCAAAACAAAACCAACCCAGCATAAAAATCAGACCCTATTTGAAGAAACCTAAACAATCCCATTACAGTTCAGTGAAACTACCACACAAAACAAAAACAATCATGCAGGTATCTGACCCTGGCCTACAGTGTTGTTTTGACCATTTTTCAGGGTGGAGAAGAAGGTCCTGTCACTGCAAGAAAGTTTGCCAAGTGTTTTGGTGTCCTAGAAACTTACTTTGAGGTCATCGAGTTCCCAAGTTTTGGAAGTTTTTTTCAGGATATATTTAGGTAATGGGTCTAATGATAGAAACTGTTTCTTTTATTTATTCATTTTTAGAGAGGAGAGAGAGGAGAGAGAGGAAGAGAGAGAGAGAAGGGAGGGAGGAGCTGGAAGCATCAACTCCCATATGTGCCTTGACCAGGCAAGCCCAGGGTTTTGAACCGGCAACCTCAGTGTTTCCAGGTTGACGCCTTATCCATTGAACCACCACAGGTCAGGCTAGTAACTGTTTCTTTTAAACTGTGTGATAGCACAGTTTCCTTTAAAGAACTGAAAAAATTTTAAAAAATAATTTCTAATTTATATTTATGGTAACTGTGAAGTTGGAAAGGAAATATTGTTTTTCTATAGCCAACATCTCTTTCCTTCATATTTGGGAAGAATGAAAGAAGTCTGTCCTACTTGTGTCAAAACTGATTAATGAGTTCACTGATCTTTTCAAAAATTTGGAGATGCTTTAGTTCTGGCATACTACATTCAGTTAGCCAGTGAAAAGACACTCTTCAGAATCTCAAATACTCAATTTGCTTTTGAATATGTTTGATAAAGTCACAGTTTAAAATATACTTCATCAAACTGTGGTCTCTATGTATGCTGACAGAGATCATTAAGATTTCTAGGTTATAAGTAACAAAAGACCAAATATACTGCTCACAAAACTTAGGGGATATTTTATAGCTTCATATTCATTTTGAAATATCCCCTAATTTTTTGAGCAGTATGTTAGTAAAATAAGCATGCCATGGCTGGATAGCTTGGTTGGTTAGAGCATCACTTCGATGTTCAGAGGTTGCTGGCTTGATCCTGGGTCAGGGCACATACAGAAACAGATTGATGCTTCTGTCTCTCCCTTTTTCCCTTCCTCTCTCTCTAAAATCAATAAATTAAAATAAAAATAAAAACAATAAACATATAAAGTAACACTCCATGATGTCATGTGGAAAATGGGAAGCCCATGGTAATGACAAAGTAAAGCTTTAAGTGTGAGTTTTCTAGATGTTGGATCTTTAATCTTTTCCTCATAGGCAGCCTTTTTTCTTTTCTTTTTTTGTTTTTGTTTTTTAAAGCGACCAACTTATATCACTTGAGACTAATTTATGTTATGGTTTTGGGAGGCAAAATGTGTTTAAAAATTCTGTTCACCTGAAGTTAAGAAAGTGTTCACTCTTAGCAGCTGTCAGATGCCCCAGGAGTCCCACACGTACTTACATAAACTGGTCTCAAGACAAATAAAATATGCACTGTTTGAATTATTATTTTTTTTGCATTGCTGGCATAACTTTTTAAATGTGAAAATTCAGATGCAGACATATGTGTACAAATATATACAATTCTGAGCTCATGCCCAGAAGGTCCCTGATGGCCTTGCGATAGTTTTGGAGGTAGGGACCTACATATAACTGGTACAGGGACTTGTAATTGGAATGTTAGTCTCCTGTGCTGGTGTGCTTATCTTGGTGGGTCCCAGATACTATTGCGATAATTATATAAGACGATAGAACTGTGCAAGGCAAAGTATAATTAAAATTTATTAAACTTACACGAAACAAGTTAAGAAAGACCATTCTGAGTAAACTGTAGGGAATAAAGCGATTGACAACCCTCTTCATAATCCTGTTGCAGTGGTTTCTAAAATATTCTGTAAGCTTTTGTATTTCTAATTAGCTAAGTACTGGACATATGCCCTCTAATGTGACTCTTATAGATATGTGGAATAACTGCAAAAACTATAATGGAAATTGACCTTAACAAAGATTCAACACATTTTCTTTATAGCATAAATTATGAAAATTTGTTCTGATACAATATTGTAATTTATTCATCTGTCATTTCTAGAACTGTAGGAGGTTGGATACGTGTGACCAGAATACAGTGCAGAGATATTTTTGTGTCTAGATAAGGGGTTTTCTTTTGCTATGTCTGGGTTGGTTTTCATAGTCCATGGTAACTATGCACACTGTTATTTCATTACTAGGATCAGAGTCTGGCCCAGATAAGCAAGCTAATGGTAATCATGATAGCTTGCATATACTGAGTTCCTATTGTATGCCAAGTGATACCTTATTTTCCATGTGTTAACTTTTTAAGTCTTCATAACAGCCCTATTAGACATATAAAGAAAATAAGTAACAGTCAGTTTATTTCTCTGAAGCACAGAAATGTTGATAGTAAGTAACTGACTTAAGCTCACATAGCTAGGAAGTGGCACACCTAGGATTTGAACCTAGGACTTCTGATTCTAAGCTCCTCACTAAACCATTCTAGGGTACCTCGCATGCCATGGTGTTTTTGTACTACTATTGATGACATCCTCAGACATCTTTGGCATTCTTATGGTGTCCGTCTGTCTCTTTGGAAATCTTTTTTTCTTTTTTTGTTTGTTGCAGCAATAGGATCCCTTGTGAATCATCAAGACATTTATGGAGTTTTAGGGGTTTTCTATGGAGATCTCATTTCTTAATTCTGACTCAACCCACAAGAATGATTAAATACATATGGCATATGACTCCTGCATACAATTAAATCAATAAAAAACCTTAACCACATTTGCTAGTGGAAAAGAAATAAATTGGTCACATTTTGGAACACATAACCCTAACTAACCCTTACTCTTTATTGGTGTGCATTTCAGAGAGATTTATTAACATCTGGGGTGCTGGTATTGTACAGTCCAAGAATCATGAGAGAGTTGTGTTAAATGAGGGGTTCGGTGAGTTACAGGACACTAAGATTCTCAAGGTCAAACTAAAGCAGCATTACTGAGAACACATGAGCTTACTACCAGATTTTAAAATGTCTTGCATCATTCTAGTCTTATTGCCATTGCGTATTAAGATTTTTTTCCAGGTAATGCTCATCAACACCAGCTCTATTTAAAATTAAAACATCTTTAGAGTAATTCACATGTGTACAAGGGCAAGAGCAACAAATATGACCATCCTTTGTAGAAGTCAGGGTAAAAGAATATGTGAAGGTGTTAAACAGCCCAATGAAATTTAACTTGGTAATGGTGCAATTACTTACCAGAGTGGATTATTCTGAAGAGAACCAGTGGCCACCTTCAGTCGATGCATTTTGAGTCCTACTGTACACCAGCCTCTCTGCTGAGTGCTAAAGACCCAGAAATGAATCTAGCACCTTCCTTGTGCTCAGGGACCATCTGTCTACTTCTCTCTTGTGTGTTAAATCATTTTGTCTCCAAGTCTTCCATGATCATTCTGCCATAGGGAGACCTAGTTTAACATAATTGGTCCCCTTTAAAGTGCAATAACCTTGACTTTTACTCTGAAATCCATGCAAATGTAAGGTTTCCTGTTTTGTTGTCCTTGATAAAATATAGCATAATAACTAGTTGCTGGGTTACTACATAAAACACAGGCCCCAAACTGCAGGGAGGAAGAACAGTTAGCAATTAAATAACGGAAATGACTAGTGGATTTGAAACTTAGCACAGGGCCAAGCACTTCTAAGCATCGTCAGACATCTTGGTTACTTAGGCAACTGTTATCACTAAGGAAGTAGTTTGGGTGACTCAGGCTCACTCAGAATGACTTCTTTAAAAATTGGTGTGTCGGTGACCTTACCATTATTCGTCTGTTTTCTTTTTCTTTGGAGTGGAAGAGAAAAAGTATATTTGGATGGCATAGGCTTATTACTTAGTAGCATATTATTTACTGGCTGGCCCATATTTTGAAATTTAATGGACTCATGATGATCAGAGTAAAAGGTCAGTAGTTTCTGCAAAATATTGCTCTATTAAATAAAAGTAGAATTAACAGTTTATTTTCTAAGCAGAAATGTTATATCTTATAATAATATTTGTCAGTTTCATTTTGTTATTTAAAGTAAGTGTTATTTAAAATATTAGTCACATTTTGATGAACCAGAATACTGAAGTACTTATATCATTACATAAGTGCCTTATTTTTTCAAAGAGATGAAAAATGGAATTAAAGTCTCCCCTGAGAGTTGTCTAGAGGTAGTAATTATAAAGACAAAGGAACTTGAAGGGAATTCCTTTGCCAGCTTCTGTCTTCAGATTTTCTCTCTACCTGCTCCGGGTCCCAACAATTAATTTTTTTTTTCTGTGTTAAACAATAGTAGAGAAGTTGTGGAAGAAGTTAGCTAGCCCAAAGAGTTATAGGTTGATGGCGTGTTTGGAGAACTCCATGGAAGAAGCTATTGTTGACAGTTAAAGAAAACAGGGAGCCAAGTGTCTGGCTGGCTTCTGGGGTTCGGGCCGGAGCTCTGGGTTTCCCGTCAGCCACGGTGGTACCAGCTTAGTGGGCTCAGCCTGTGGTGTATCTGAATTATTATTATTATTTCTTTGTCCCATCTCCAGAAGTCATAATTCTCTAAATGTATGCTGTAAATATGTCCTAAGTCTCTAAATTTATGCTGCAAATCTCAAAATTTAGACAGTGTTACATTAGCTGTTTTCATTTTGCCTTCAGTGTAGCCCTTGTCTGGTTTTAATTTTGTGGCTGGCAAGGCTTGAAAAGAGAGTGAGTCATGACAACCATTTCTTTTTCCTCCAGATAGAAGCCTTCAATGTGAGGCCAACGCACTGAGCACCATTCGTGCGATTCGTGAGCTTTAGCGGCTGAATGCTTTTCTGTGGGGACCCTTGAAGGGCACATGTGGGGGAAGTACTAGCCCCGTGGTGCCCCAGGCGTGGTACCCAGACTAGCAGCTTCAGCATCACCTGGAAATTTGTTAGAAATACCAACTCTTCTTCCCCACTCCAGACTGACTGAATCAGAGACTCTGGGGGTGGTGCCCAGCAATCTGTGCTTTAACAAGACTTCCAGATGATTCTGAGCAGTGCTGAAGTCTGAGAACCATTGAGCTAGTGAACTGTTAGTACTTATGGCCATGGAGAGTACAAAAAATACAGAGGTTGGAGAGTGGGCACATTGATGGCCTTGCTTATGAGGAAATGAAGAATAGATAGAAAAAGTATTTTATTTTTTGGAGTTCCAAAATGAAAAAAAGAAAAAGCCTGGAACTTGCTTGGCCTCTGGTGGTGCAATGGATAAAATGTCAGCCTGCAATGCTGGGGTCGCCCATTCAGGGCCCTGGGCTTGCCCAGTCAGGGCACATACCGGAAGCAGCTACGAGTTGATATTTCCCGCTTCTCTCCCACGCATTTCTCCCTTCCTCCCTCTCTCTCTCTCTCTCTCTCCCCACACACACACGCATTTCTCTCTCTTGCTTTCTCTCTCCCCTCTATCTAAAATCAACAAATAAAACCTTTTAAAAAAATCCTGGAACTTAGCAGAACTAATTGCTTGCATGAACCTTTGCTTTCTCAGAGAAAGGCAATCCAGATGATTAGGTAACTGTGAAATGTACTGGCATGGTTCTCAAATTCTAGAATAATATCTCTAGTGACAAAAGGCACGTCTTTCCATATTAAAACATACATTTGACTCAGGTTTTTAAAAGTCTTTAAGATTCTTGTATTCCATTGACTGGGCCAACTTGTTTGCTTCTCGAAGTCCCAGCCTCTACATCTAGAAGCCATATGCATTATTTATTACTCTCCATGGATTATCTCATTGGAATGAAGTGAGGGAGTCAGTATGTGTTAGAGGGTTTGTGAGGCATTTTGAGCATGGAAACATGCAAAGCATAGGGATCAAGAATGATTAAATATTGATGATAAAGAGGGGTTTAGAAATTTGATATAAAACTGGGCTGATGTTTCAACTTCCCTTTGACATCTGCCCTTTTTAGTTCTGACTCGTTCATGTATCAGTTGTTGATATTCAGTAAAACACAGTTTTAAAAAACCTTAATCTTATTTTTCTCTTCAAAAACATAGTACTGATAATACCCACTCAGAGGATTGTTGTGAGAATAAAATCAGATTAAAACATGAAAATGCTGTTTTTAAAGGTCAGACATTACAAATGTTAGATATTATTGTTATTTGATGTCTGGATCGAGGAGGCTTTGTGGTTATTGACATAGTGGCATCATCCAGGATGATGAGTTTGGAATAAGTGTGTATGTCAGCAGATTATGTGATTACGAAAAATAGCTATGTTTACTCTTCTACTAATTCTCCTTTGGTGGAATGTTTTCATTTTCTTATGAAATGGGGGAGATCTGCATATCTTTTATTAAAGAAAGCAAGCCTGATAGTTCTTATCCTTTGAACTAAGAGTCTACACTTCCCTCATTCTTTCATGGAAAGATGACAGACTCTGGAATCAGGCTACTTGGGTAAATTCCCAGATCCTCTACTTACTAATGGTGCAACCCTGGGTAAGCCTCAGTTCCATCATATGTAAAATGAGGACAGTAATATTGCAGAGTTGCATGAAGATGAATGAGAAATGTATATAAAATGTACGTAATAAAGTGCCCAGCACAGAGTAAGTACTCAGTAATGTGGGTTGTTGTTATTATTAAAATCTATCATGAAGAGAAGGCTAAAAATCTGTATCTGAAATTCAAGGACAGGGGAAGAAAAAAAGAAGAGGGAAGCTGATAAAATGGTCTGATCATTTTGCAAATGAAAATTCAAGGAGTTCCCATGACTTTTCTGGTCATTCTAACTAAAATCAAGCAATTCTCTGAGTACTTCTAGTTGAGAAAATTAACCACATGATTTATAAATCTGCATGTTCATGTGATAATAAAAAAATTAATCTTGCATTAAAGTTACATGTCTCCCCCCCCCCCCCCAGCTAGAGGGCTAGAAGCAAGGAACCATAGAAAATAGGAGTACTAGATTTCCCCTCCCCTCCTTCCCTCCTTCCCTCTCCCTTTCTCCCTCTATCCTCCTTCCCCATCTTGCTAACTAAGGGTTAGAGCTCATAGACAGAAGAGGTGGGGGAAATAAAAGTTCTTACTGTTGATGATCTAGTGTTTGTCTACACCTCTATTTCAGCGTGCATTTAAAATGGGCCCATTGGCCCTGGCCGGTTGGCTGAGCGGTAGAGCTTCGGCCTAGCGTGCGGAGGACCGGGGTTCGATTCCGGCCAGGGCACACAGGAGAAGTGCCCATTTGCTTCTCCACCCCTGTGCTGCACCTTCCTCTCTGTCTCTCTCTTCCCCTCCCACAGCCAAGGCTCCATTGGAGCAAAGATGGCCCGGGCGCTGGGGATGGCTCTGTGGCCTCTGCCCCAGGCGCTAGAGTAGCTCTGGTCGCAACATGGCGACGCCCAGGATGGGCAGAGCATCGGCCCCTGGTGGGCAGAGCGTCGCCCCCTGGTGGGCGTGCCGGGTGGATCCCAGTCAGGCGCATGCGGGAGTCTGTCTGACTGTCTCTCTGTTTCCAGCTTCAGGAAAAAAATAAAAATAAAAAAAATAAAATAAAATGGGCCCATTCTCTATCAGGTGCTTCTTGGAGACTTCTCATTATTGGGATGTCTCTCCCAAATCTTCCTTGAAATGCAGAAGTGCATTTTTATTTCGGCTTCCATAGTACCTAGGAGTTTTCTCCTGCTTCTTTTGCTCTGGTATCTTCTTTCCAGCAGGTGATATTTGAACAGCGTGTAAGACAGCTAGCTCTCTCTTCATGGTTTAGATCTGGTCCAAAGGAAATGCTTTACTTTCTAAAACTCAGAGGGTACACTATAAAGGGTATTATGCTAAGTGAAATAAGTCAGATAAAGAAAAGACAAATACCATATGATTTCACTTATATGCAAAATCTAAAGAACAATATAAACAAAACAAATACTCATAGATACAGAGAACAAACTGAGGGTTGCCAGATGAAAGGGGTGCTGGGGCATAGGTGAAAAAGATGAAGGGATTAAGAAGTACAAATTGTAGCCACAAAATAGTCATGGAGATGTAAAGTACAGCATAGGGAATATGCTGTAGTAACTATGTGTGGTGCCAGGTGGGTACTAGAATGATCGAGGACAGGGCTCACTTCATAATTCATATAGGTGTCTAACCACCATGCTGTACACCTGAAACTGATATAAAATAGTGTTGAATGCCAACTGTAATTGAAGAATAAAAGAAAAACCCTCTAGAGAGTAATATGGAAAAAAATCTTAAACTCCCGGGTGGTCCTCTCAAGCGCTTAGCCTGTGCTTGAGGTGAGTAGCAAAGGACCCCATAGAACTTCTGGGGAGAAGCATGCTGGCAACTTTCTCCAAAAACCTTCATCTTCAATAATCTCCAACTCTTTTCGCCTTCCACATGGGTAAACGATAGCAAGAGTTATGGAACTTTTTCTGAATCTTCCTTTTGAAATGTTGCATTATATTGTTGTATTTCACTTTGGAATTCATGTATAATGTTTGGTAATTTTAGTCAAAATTTGCACTTCAACTCCTATTAAGAGTAAAAAGTGAGAGGATCGCTTTGGAAATGCTCTATCGTCCCAGAGTGTCACCATCACCCTCACCTCCCAGCTGGGAACTGCGGGGGAGATGGTCACACAGGCCAGTGCAGTGATTGAGCCTCTCCCGAGTGTCCATGCTCATCACAAAGAAAAACTTTAAATGTGACGGGGGGGGGTATTATTTTTTTAATTTAATACTTTTAGCGAGAGAGAGAGACACACACAGAGAGAGAGAGACAGAGAGAGGGACAGACAGGGACAGACAGGCAGGAAGGGAGAGAGATGAGAAGCATCAGTTCTTTGTTGTGGCACCTTAGTTGTTCATTGATTGCTTTCTTATATGTGCCTTGACTGGAGCTACAGCAGAGCGAGTGGCCCCTTGCTCAAGCCAGTGACCTTGGGCTTCAAACCAGCGACCTTTGGGCTCAAGCCAGCAACCATGGGGTCATGTCTATGATCCCAGGCCCAAGCCAGCAACCCCACGCTCAAGCCGAATGAGCCCATGAGATTTTGGGTCCTCTGCATCCCAGGCCAATGCTCTATCCACTGCTCCACTGCCTGGTCAGGCTGAGGGAGGTTTTAGATGTTGATATTTAATGTTTTCTTCAAAGGTCACTTTTTTTTTTCTTGGAGACTGATACGTATATCACTTGAGACTAGGAGTTAATATCACTTGCTTTAGGAGTTAAAATGCATTTAAAAATTGTGTTCACATGAAGTTAAAAAAAACTGTTAACTTTTATCAGTTGTAAGATGATCCTATATTCTAACATGTATTCAACTAAACTCGTCTTGAAACAAATAAAACAAAACTTATTTTGTATTGTGCTTAAATTATTATTTTTTGCATTGTAGGCATACCTTTTTTTAATGTGAAAATTCAGATACAGAGATATGTGTACAGATATATGTAACTCTGAGCTTTTGAGAGTTTTGGAGGTGGGGACCTATGTATAATTTGTATGTGGACTTGTAATTGGAATGTCATGTAAGTCTCCTGCCTTGGTGTGCTTGTCCTTGTGGATAGATTCCAGATACTATCGTGACAATTACATTTCACAATTTCCTGGGAATTTGATAATTTTATATATTAGGTACATTTCTCGAATGATTCTTAATATCAATTTGGTTATTTTTTGAAATGTGCTTGGCCCCAGCTGGTTAGCTTGTCAAGCATCATCCTGTAATGACAAGGTTGCGGGTTCACTCCCTGGGCGGGCACATACAGGAAGTAACCAAAGAATACACGACTGACTGGAACAACAAATAAATGCTCCCCTTCCCCCTCCCCTCTCTCTCCCTTGCTCTCTCTGTCTCACTAAAAATAAAAAAAAAGGGAGAACAAAGAAACCCTGGTTGGATGCTCAGTTGGTGAGAGCGTCATCCTGGAGTGCAGAGGTTGCTGGTTTGATTCCTCTGCCAGGGCACATACAGAAACAGCTCGATGTTCCTGTCTCTCTTTCACTCAAAAAAAAAAGAGTGCTTGATTAGCATGACGGATTTAGGATAGTAAAACCCTTAGATAACAACTAAATATTTCTTATGCATCCATCCACCTAAGGGGCTTCTGAAATATTAGTACTTACTACTAAAATTGCCTATAATAAAAAATAAATGATAACCATAATAAAACATTGGCACTTTGAATTAACAAATATAGCAAAGTCTGTATTTTTGTTACTAATTATGAAAAACAAGGAAAAGGTTTAATTTGTATATATTGAAATACTTTCATTTTTATTACCTTGAATATTAATATGCAAAAAATGTTTGTTATACTATTCATGTAGTGAAAATCTTAAACCTCTTAAATGTTCATTACTGAGAGAATAGAACAACAAATTATGGTGGTTTATGTACTACAGAAACAAAGCAAGAAAAATATTCAGTAAACTGTTAAAAGTGGCTGCTTTGTAGAAGTAAGGATGGAATCAAATCCTTTTATAGAAGGATGTGCTTTTATCTTTTTTAATACTTTTGTAGTTTGTCTTACCCCTCTAAATTAGCATGTATTATTTCTAAAATTCAGGAGAAAATCAAGATAACACCTAAGAACTGTATACCTCTTTGCTATATTGATTGAAATTCAGAACTGCTAATGATAAAATATCAGGTGAAAAAAAGTCAGGGTAGAAAATATATATGCAAGAAGATTATGATTTTGGTAAAATATAGTTATAATTAGTGCAAAGACCAGAGGAAGGAACATCAAAATGTTAGCCATAGTTCTCTCTGTGGTTGTTAAATTTTCTTTTTTATGTAGTTATTTTCCAAATGATTAGAAAATAGAAAAAGAATGGGCAAAAGAGTCTTACAGTTAGTTGGGTTGGGCTTTCAGTATGCTGGCCATTTCTGATGTGTGTTTATTAAATTTTCACTTTTGGTAATAATCAAAAATCTTTTGTTCAGCCCTGGCTGGGTGGCTCAGTGGATAGAGCTTTATTCCAGCATGCCGAGGCTGTGGGTTCTATCACCAGTCAGGACACATAGGAGAGGCAATCAGTGAGTAGGAAACGAAACGAAACAACTGAGTAGAATGATGAGTTGCTGCTTTTCTCTCTCTTCCTCTTTTATTCTCTCTTAAATCAATAGAAAAAATTTAAAATCTGTTTTTCAAATAGTAATGTCCCATCTTTGTAGGGAACAAGTCATATAATGAAACTACCACCTGAAGCTTTTGGAATAGAAAATTGTGAACTCTACAGGATATATAAAGAATGGTCCTTGTTGCATTCTATTCCCACCCTCTTTGAGGATTTAGTCCTAAAATGAGGAGTAAAACAAGATAGACATGCAGATTCCTGACATTCTTTCCTAACCCAAATGATTTTTAACTCTTTGTGTGATATTTCCCCCTCAAAATATATACTTTCTTCTTTTATTTACTATTTGATACTTTCCAGACATAAAACAAAAAAAACCTGAATGCTTTCTTCCAATTTCTCTTTTTCAAAATGTGATTCTATGATTTGTAAATCTGTTAACCTGGAGAATATTGATTTATGTGATATTGAGCAAATCACATGTAGTTCTTTTTCCCCTCCTTTTTATTCTTTGTAAAAAACAATAATAGAAAAGTAATGCTGATAGATTTAAAATGAATAAGCATTTTAAACATTAATGAAGTTCCTTGAAACTTAGAGACCTAAATTATGATTTATTATTGATATTATTCAGTTATTAAAAATACTTTTGCCATCTTCTGAAACATAGTCAATTTTAGTCATTTTGTATTCTCTGAATGACCAAACATAGAACAAATCCCTTTGGGATTTGTACTATATTTTAACTTTGCTTCATTACCTTAGATGGAAATGAAAGACTGATAGTCTTGTGTTGCAGAAGTAAGTTTAACTCGGTTATTGGCCTCTGGTGCATTCCAAGTATGAAGTTGTACTGTGTATTATAATGTTTATATGAGCGACTTTGAAAGCTGATAAGGTACTTTTTAAATAATTTTAAGTGCATAACAAAATTGGTTTATTTTTTTTCTTACGTGGTAAATAAGTACAGTAAGGGCAGTACTATAGGAATGTTATTACATATCAATTAGTTTTATAACTATTGGATCAAATGGGAAAGATGCTAACTGATATTGTTGTGTATCTAAACTAGAACCTAACTAGCAGGGTGAAATGGAAATCGCTTACAGATTATTTTTCTCTGGATTTTGATTCGCCAGAACTGACAATTATAACAATTAATAAGAAAGACTATAAAGAAGAGTATGGGCTTTATGGAGTGTGTGTGTGTGTGTGTGTGTGTGTGTGTTTTCCTTTTTCTGGTCTTGCTGGATCTGGTTTATGGGATTTGGTTACCTCGAACAATTCTGAATGTTCCGATAAATTATTAGAGAAAAGGAGCAAAGTAATAACAGCTCTTGAGTTCATTACATTTTAATCTCCTCCATTTCCATCATGGGGCTTGTTTTTCCACCTGAAATAATGAAGGCTAGAATAGAAAACAATAAGGAAATCCATCTTGTTAGATAATATGCAAATCAGTCTCTTGGTAGTACACACTTTTTGAAAACATACTAAGAAAACAATTTTCTCTATGAAATTGTTAGAAGAAAATCATTATAACTTATATTAAGACAAAGTTGTTAAGAAAGTGGAAGGAAGCCAGTGTATTCAGTTAATAATTGAATACAGACAACCGCCTTGTTAACAAATACTACTTCTGTTTCGTAGATGAAGACAGTATCAGAAGCAGGATTCATTAATCCATCTGTTTTAAGAACTGTGTTTCCTGCACTGTTTTCTTTGCAGGAGTGACTGGGCAGAAACTCTATTGTAAATGTTTAGTATTGGGTTGGGGAATAAGTTCGTAGCATTTTTATATTTTCTTTTACAATGATTTGTTTGCTTTTTGGCAAAGGGTAAGTATTCATTCGATAAAACTCTTTCTGCTCTACAAAACTATGTTAATTGTATTTTTGAGTTATTTAATTTTTTATTAGTTTTGAGGCTTAGAAATGGAATACCCAGGAGGCAAAAATCAACATTTTCGACACCTGCTCTTCTTTGCTTTTCATCGAGGTCAAAAAGCTGCCGAAGCAGCCCGGGACATTTGCGACGTGTATGGAGAAGGTGTCATAGGCGAGTCTACAGCACGGAAATGGTTTGCAAAGTTCAAAAATGGCGACTTTGACGTCGATGACACGTGCCGCAGCGGAAGGCCTTCTGAATTCGATGAAGAACTGAGAAATGCTCGAAAAGAATGCCACGGTCAACAAGGAGCTCTACATTGCCCAGCTACACCGCGTGAATGAGGCTATTTGACTGAAAAGACCTGATCGACATGGTCAAACCATACTCCTTCACGACAACGCCAGGCCCCATGTTGCACAAGTCGTCAAAGCCGCACTCCAAGAGCTCAAATGGGAGGTCCTTCAGCATCCGCCGTATTCTCCGGACCTTGCACCACCGATTACCATCTTTTCCGCTCCCTGTCAAACCATATGAAGGGCGTTACCTTCGATAACAAAGAGGTCCTTAAAAACTGGCTCAACAACTTCTTTGACACCAGACCAGGCGATTTTTGGCGGACGGCATCAACAAATTGGTCGAGAGGTGGGAAGAGGTTGTAAACAGCAACGGCGAATATATAATTGATTAACTTATTGATATAATTATTGTTTTTTGTTTAAATAAAAGTCTTCAGTAAAAACGCTACGAACTTATTCCCCAACCCAATAATTAGTCTTTGAGGTTGTTCCTTTTTTGTGAAGCAGAGTGAACCTTTTTTGTCTGATCTGTGTAACATGCATTGCATTACCATGTCACTCCAGGTTTCCTCCGCTGAGCTCACAAGTGGCCTTCATTTCTCAGGGCAATCTGTTTGCTCTCAGGAAGCAATGTATTCTGCGAACTGGGACTGCTTTAGTTTGAACCGTTGGCTGGAACTCAGGACACAGCAGGCATGTATTCAGTGATAGTATTCTGGAAAGACCTTTGGAAGAAACCAGAGTTGGAATTCCCTTTTCTCCACCTACTTGTGTGCTGGGACACTTTACCTAACTAACCCTTCTGTATTTCCACACCTTCATTTCTAAAACTGAAGTTGATGAAATCAATGGTTTATATCCATGTCTCACAGGGTCACTTGGAGGCAGCTATGGGAGTCGATAGAGATAGATGATCTGGCACTGCCCTGGGCCCCTACATTCTGCGCTTCAACAACACACAGCTCTGTGTGCGCGTGTGGGTGTGCACCTGTGCTCACACTACCTCTCTGTGTCTGCCCTGATTCTAGCGGACATTTTGTTTGAACAAAGGGTTTTGTATCTAAAAATAGTTAGAAAAAACCACTAGAACCAATCCTTCTAGCTGGGGCTAAGGAAATAGGTTCCTTCCAGCTTTGATTTTCCATGAGCATATGAAAGCAGTTATAAAGATCTTTAATGAACTAAAATGTAATGTTTAAAATTTGCTGCACACAAGGTTTAAATCATATTTTTCAGAAATAACCTCAAAGGGAAAAATCAATGTCAGAATCTTTGAATACTTTGAAATGTCAAACTATAGGACAAACTTCATGCTGTTTCTGTTTTGCAGAAGAATATAATTATATTCCCCTTCATTCCAATTTTGAAAACATTTATCCTTTCTCTTCTTTAGAGGTAAGTGTGAGATTGTATTTCAAGCAAAAGTCACTAGACTACACATCACTTCAGAAAAGTCCTGCTTCTTTAAGACACCAAGAGTTCATCATTTTCCATCTGTTTCTTTTCTCTGGGAAGTTTATCATATCATTGAGAGAACATACCTGCTGTTTCCTGTTTCTTTTCCTTTGTGACAGTCTATGAATAAGGTGTCTAGACACCAGAGGAAGAAGATGAATGTTTGGCTATGAGGTCTGCTTTAATTTGAATTTCTTTCACTCTATATTTTTGGGACACTATTTTATGTTATTTTATTTTATTTTACTTTACTTTATTTACTTTCTTTTATTTTTTTCTTAGATGAGAAGAGGAGAGATAAAGAGGCAGGCTCCTGCATGCACCCTGACCAGAATCCACTTGGCAACCCCATCTGGGGAAGATGCTCAAGTACCAAGCTATTTTTAGTGCCTAGGGCTGATGCTTAGACAAACTGAGCTATCCTCAGTGCTGGAGCCACCACGCTTGCACCAATCAAGCCACTGGCTGTGGGACAGAAAGAGGGAGAGAAGGGGGAGAAGGAAGGAGAGAGAAGCAGATGGTCAATTCTCCTGTGTGTCCTCACCAGGAATTGAACCTGGGAAGTCCATACTCTGGTCTGAAGCTCTATGCACTGAGCCACCGGTACATTTATTTTAAATTAGGGTTCAATATGCAATGATTAAACAATTACTGCACCTTTCAACATAGTTTATGTAATGATGGACTACTCAGAAAGGCCATAACTTCACTAGCCTGTCACTCTAGCAGGTCTGTGCAGCAGAACTTTCCTGTGCATTGAACACTTGAAAGGTGCCACTGTAACTGATGAGCTAAATTTTGGGATTTAATTAAGTTAATTAAATTCAAATCACCAAATGTGACTATTGGCTACCCTACTGGACAGTATAGCTCTAGAAAATCACTGATATTTTTATTTATTTTTGTTTAAAAAAATTTTTAATAGTGCTATGGTTTTGGAGTAGAAGGTATTAAAGAGTTTATTATTGACTTCTTTATGGTCAGACATATACATTTTTATACTTTTAAAGTTGTTTTGATTAAAAATTTCTTCAGTGCCTGTCACATTAAAAAAGTCAATAAAATAATTGGATGGTATTAATAGGTTCTCCCTCATCTCCTCCCCAGGCCATACCAATTCATACATCCTGCTTTTAAAGTCACCTTAACAATTTTGCCCTAAGACCACCAGATCTGTAGAACCACCTTTCACAACTCTTCTGGTCCTTCTGGGAGTTAAGAGCTCAGTTGTGTCTCTCATACTATGTAGCTGTGGCTTCCAGACTTCCAGCCTTTCCTTCACTCTGCTCCAAGCTCTGGCTCCTCCTCCCACAGGCTCACCTTGGGCCTTCGACATCTGTAGCCACTGGGTCACTCTGTACCATGCCAATCTGACCTTGTTTAGGGCTCAGTGTTTGGTTATGGCTCCTAAAATGGGCACCAGCAAACCACAGTGTGATTGATTCCAAGGATGAGTCATGCCACATGATACATCTGAAGGGATTGCAAACACATCACTTAGAGAGTATTATTATATAGATACTATTTATAAAACATGCATGTACTGTATATTGTGCTAGGCACTGGGCCAAATACTTTTAATTCTCATTTAATCCCCGTGTCCTGTTTTTACAAAGTTCAGATGTTTCCTAGGCTCAGAGAGGTTAAGTGACTTTCCCAAAGTCACAAAATTAGGAAGCAGCAGTTCTCTGATTCCTATTTACACTCTTTGGTTCTGAAGCTGGCAGTCCTAACTAGGACATAATTCATTACAGAACACGGAGAGTTCTTTAAAATCTGTGCAGAGGGAAAATCTCAAAGAAACTGGATTTTAGGTGACTATAAAAAAAGGTTTTCTAATAATACAAGCTCTTTACCACCACCTCACTCTGACGTATGCTGTGCCTCTCATTATCATCTCTCAAACCAAGGCCTAATGCTGGCTGATCAGAAACACTGTAAAAGGCATTCTAGAGTAAGTGGCACTTACAAGGGGTAGATGAGCTTTCTGGGCCTTTCCAACTCAAGTTTCTTCTGAATATAATCTCCTCTCTTGAGGACATTTATTACAAATTTACTCCAATATGGCTACTTTTTTATTTTCTGTGCAATTCATAAAGATCATTCTTTTTCTTTGTACAACCAGGATGTAATTTATTCATTATTCAAATTGGCATAAGCAGGGTTTGCTCTTTCTGTAGGCCAGTCCATATAGGACTCTACCTCACATCTCACAGGGGAATACAGAACTGCCTGGGACATAGAGCCTCCAAGGTGATTACAAAAAGTATTTTAAGCATTTGGAAGACTTTGTTTAATTTTGTTAGATATTAATAATCAGAGAAATAACAGGCAGGAGTGGAAGAATAGATTACAAGTTATATAATTAGATTACAAGTTATATAATGACCCCTGTATGCTATTATCATTTTAATAAAATTCTTAGTTATATTGTGCCCTTAATTATTTCTGATATGCTTCACATGTGCTAGGTGGTAAGTAGCATTTTATTTTGCAAGTGTATTTTCTCTGTTTTGAGGGAAAAAATGCACTGAATATCCCAAAGTTCAAGTTTTAATATTTGTATTTTCAAAAAGTGTGCTGAGTTTCTCTGATGAGAATACAAGCTCTATTGGATATATCACTGAGGAAAATTTTATGGGAAACTATAACATTAGATATCTTTTGTTGGAGTACAAAATGTTTTTTATCTTGTGAGAACATTTGGAATTTCCTTTAAGAAGGAATAATCAAAATATATTTTCTTTTTAAAATTTATCTGCCACCCTACATTCCTCCTCAACTACTCCCGATGTGGTGCCCCTCCCACTCCCAACTCACCCAAAGCATGCCAGGGATTGGACGAGAATACACACAAAACCGAACAGGGCCTAACCTTTACAAATACTTCCACGGAGATAGTTGTAAATTATGATTCTGGAGAAAGTTTATATTCTTGAAATGATCATCAAATGCAATAGACTTTAAAGAAGAAATATTATGGAAGAAGAATGTGGCATATAGGAAGTCAGAACTGGGCTAGAGAGAAGTTGAAAGGAGTTAGTGATAGGAGCAGGTGAAATCTATAGCTCAGAGAGCTGTGATAGGGGTGAATCAATTAAGGAATTGAAATAAGCTGGGATATCTAGCCTGAGAGTCTGGAAGAAAGGTTTCACTTGAAGTATGAATCTTCTTCATCCAGGCAGGGTGAAGAATATAAGCAGGAAATGCTGCTTGGGGGGTGTTGAGCAGTCCGGTTTGCAGCCGAGTTCAAGAAGGGGGGCGGTGAGAAAGCAAAGTTAAATAAAGGTTTTATTGTGAGGACCCGTATGTATCAGAGTCAATAGTTGATAGTCAGCCTGTGTGGGAAGGGGATTCTACCTCTATACTCCCAGGAGTTTGGTATTTTTCATGAACTCGTCCACATAGTTCTGTACTGTCTCTCCCTTACAGGGTGAGATCCTTGCTCCTATTTATTTTGACTTATAGCACAAAAATGCTAAACAGATTCTAGGTTTAATTAATATATTGATTAATTTAATGGCCTGACGATATCTATCCTGCTAATATTATATAATACAGATTAGAAAAGTTTGCTTCATGCATTATATGTTAGTGTGTATATGATTTTTGTGAGTTGGATTAAGAGTACATTTACTTAAAGCAGATTTTTTAAATGTCTCCTTTCTAGATATAATTAACGTGTGGCCAAATCAGGACCTCTTTTTCAAGTACTCAGTCAGTCACAGAACCTTGGAACTACATGGCCCTCAGCAATAATTTCCCTTTCCTCCCCTTTATTTAACTGATGAGAAAACCAGGCTCAGTGCAAAGTCACATATAATCAGTTATTAGCAATATCAGGGCTAAACTAGGTTCTCTGCTATCTTTCTACCTCATGACCCTTCTTATGTGAAATAAATGACCAATAAATGCAAAACATTTAAGGGCTAATACACATTTACAATTTAAATAATGATAGGACACGTCAAAATAGATCAGCCCTGTAATTCAGATAACAGACTGTAGTCATCCTTTTATTTGTTTTATTAGCACACTTGCAAAGTTCCTGACAAATCAGTTAACTTATTAAAAGTAGTCCTCCTGATTTTTTTCCTAACAAGACCTGTGGCTTTAATGGGAACAATGGAAGGACACTTTACAGAGAGAACATTTCCTCTCCAGCATATGGCCATTTTTCTTTTTTTCTCGGTTTGTAATCTAAGAATTTAGTTATTGGACCATTTTGGAGAAGGAAGGCCTTAGTACTTGGAGGTCCATAAATATATAGTTCTGCATTATATTGACAACAGATCCTATATTGGGAAACTATATATTCCAAGCTAAAATATAATTAACCCAATTAAAAATTCAGTAATAACCAGGACTCTGCTGCACTTGTGCTTTTTCCAGGCTTGTAACCCTGAGACCTTCTCTGGGGAAGAGGCTGGTCTGATTTATCTCCATAACCCCAAGCACGTGTTAAGTGCTCAAGGCTAATGTAAGAAAGGTTAAGCAACTCAGGTAGGTGTTCGAAGGACTTTTGACAAAGCAGCACACCTGAAAAGTGAGTTTTCTGGCTTCTAATCTGTGTTAATTTGTTAAGGCAAAGGCAGAATCTGCCCCAATACTGAGCTCTGGAGAGCTGCTATTCACCTGGGAGTTCTCACTGGTATATGCCCTTTGTCCCGCTGCTGACCCCAGCCAGGACCCAGGACCCAGGCAGCCAAGTGAAGCTCTGAGCCGAAGGGGCGGAACTGAAAAGCTGCGGAACCCAAGCCCAGGGAGCGGCGCGGGCGGAGGGAGGAGAAGCTGGGGACCGGCAGGCCTAGTTGAGGAGCGGCAGCGGTGGCGGGATGGAATGCCTGCGGGTTCTGGAACTCTACAGCGGCATAGGGGGCATGCACCATTCGCTAAGAGGTGAGCGTGCACAGAAACCCCTTCCCCCTCCCCGCATTGGCGCAGGTCCTAGATGAAGCTCCAGGGAGGGGCGGAGCCGCGAAATGCTGGGGCGGACATGTGGGGGCGGAGCGGTGGGGAGAGAACTCCGTTGTCGTGGAAACCGCCCCAGCGGCCTCCCCCCGCCGCCTCCGCTGCTCCCAAGGGCCGTTGGGGCACTTTAGGGCTCAGTGTGTGAGTCCTAATCTGCAAGGCTAGCGTATAAAGTCAAACTAAAATGGCACCCACAGAGTGGGAGGGGTGAGCACCCCGCCTGGTGCCCACCCCCAATTCCAGCTGTGGCAGTTACCGACCTTGCCCCGGGAATCTCGGTGGGGGAGGGGAGGTCGCTGGGCAGGTCTGGTGACTCCTGGCTCTTCAGAGGGATAAGTGAGATTCAAGGTGGGAGTTAGTGAACTAACTATAGGGGAAGCATAAAGGAACTATCGGGTCGCTTCTTATCACTGAAAAAACATCCATGTCTTGGTACATCCTATCTAGACACTTTTAGGCTTGAGAAGAGTTGAGTTCACACTTAGTTGCAGTGTGACCTTGGGGCTCCTTAACATTTTTTAACCTGTTTCCTGGTTTTGAAGTGTGAATAGTAATTCTTTCAGAAATTTCTGAAAGGATTCTTATGAAATCCTTCAGAAATTCAGAAAGGATTATTATGAGGCGTGAAGACAAGGTGCTAGTGTTTAATAATACCTGATAAGTATAGCCACTCAAAATATTATACATTACTATTACCACTATTACTTTCATGCACCCCTTCCATTTTGACGTTTTAAATTTCTTTGGTGCTAAATTGGAATTGAAAAGTTGATTTTTGGTGATATTCACTCAGAAAGATGCATTGAGTGAGATCCTGTTTGAGCCAGGTACTGTGCTAGGCACTGGAGATAAAGTGGGACAGATAGACTTTAAATGTGCATGTTTATACTTAAGTTACTAAGACAACCACAAACCTGAAACTTCCTTGTTTCCTTTTTTAGTACCAATGGTAACAAGAGACTGATACTGTAAGATACAATGTGTGATGAATTGAGCATGTTAGTTTTCTGAGAATATACATTGAGTTTTGATTCTAGACTAGATTAGTTGTTAAATATTTATTACCAATTATTAGCTAGCTCTCTGTGTTCAGTTCTCATATCAAAACTTACCAGCATGAAAACAAAACTCTGGTACTATTTGCTTCTCAGTTGATTTTATAAGATTGTATAATATCAGCATTTTCCTATATCTTGAAATATGCTTTAAAATGTTGCTTAGTACTTTACCATGAGCTATAATTCAGCCGCTCCTTAAGTGTTGAATATTAGATAAGTCCCGTTTTTTGGTTTGTTTTGTTTTTAAAATATAAATGTGCTACAGTTACATCCTTGTGCATAAATCCTAATTTTCTCTTTAAGCGTGTTTTCTAAAAATTGTATAACTTATTCAACAATTAAAGACTACTGTGTGCTAGTTACTAAGTCAAAAATTACGAGAATTTTAAAAGGCTTTTGATAACATAGCAAATTGCTTTTCAGAGGTTTATGAGTGCCTCCCTCAACTGCATAGTCATTGAAATTTGTATTACCCATTTTTAATTTTTGCTAATTCAATAGGGGCAATTTTATAATATTAATTAAAATTTTTGGTTAATTAAACAGTTAAATATTTTCTCTTCTGTTAGCCAGTGCAAACTGTATTTGTAAGCATTTATTTCTAGTACTATTGCCACCATCCTGGATCTAAGCTATCTTTATTTAAATATTAAAACAGTTTCCTATTGCTCCCCTGCTTTCACTCTGCTTTCACACTCCATCCTTTTCTCCACACAACAGCAGAATTATCTTTTTGTGCAGTAAAGTAAACTGAATCATGTCACTTCCTTGCTAATTGGCTTCCATTTGAGGTTAGAATTACAGTCCCATCTTTTTTACTAGGCCTGTGAGAGCTGGCTTCTGTCTGACTCTTCAACCTTATACCCACTCTCCCCCTGGTTCTTTGCAGGCTAACTGGTGGTCTTCTTTCTCTGTATTCTTCAAACCCTCCATGTTCCTGCTGGCCTTTGCTATAGTCTCAACCCAGAGTGTTCTAACTCCAGACTTTTCCAAAGCAGATTCATTGCATTTTTCATTCATTGGTTCATATGTGACCCCTTCAGAGTAGCTTTCCTTGGCTCACCCTGTGATCCACAGAGACTTTCTACTGCCTCTCTACTGACTTAGAGTTATATAATATGAAGTTATTCAGTATGTACTTTTCATTGTCCATGAGGACAATATATTCTCATAGGGAAAATCCAAATAGGGGGTTGACTTTTATTCTAGTTGTCTTATATTTGGGCACATATATACTGTGTGTGTGTGTGTGTGTGTGTGTGTGTATCTGTAGGTAGATGAGTTTGGACTTAGAAAAAGGTTGAGAAGGATGCACAGTGTCCTGTTATCATTATTAGCTTGTGGGAAGTGGATTAGGGATGATGGTCTCCTTGCTACCTGTAAATGCATCCCTGCTTGTTTCAGGGCCATTGCACTGCTGTTCCCTCTGTCTGGAATGCTGTCCCCTAGATAGCCACATGACTATTCCCTTGTCTTTAATGTCATCTTCTTAGGGCTTTCCTGACCACCGTCAAAAATTGCAGCCTCTGCTCATTCTTTCTATTCCCCTTACTGTTTTATTTTCCTCTCAGCAGTTATTGCTGCCTGTCATACTATATATCAATATTTTACTTGTTTATGTTTTTAATTGACTGCCTCCCCTTCTAAAATATAAGCTTCATAAGGGTGAACATATTTTTGTATGGAATTTTCATTTGCTTTGTGTGGGGATTTGTTTCTTTTCTATTTTGTTCACTGCTGTATTCTTGGCACCTAGAACAGTGCTTGTTGCATAGTGGGTACTCAAATAATATTGGTGAATGAGTGAATAAGTTATAGAACATGAACACTTTAAAAGTTGATATTCTCAACTTACATTTTAAAAGGGTATATCCAATAAACTGTGACCATAAGTGTGCTAATACATTATTCAAAACTACATAATTTACTAGGTGAACATATTTTAATTTTTTTATTTCTGGTGAAGTTGAATATTTTAAAAAATACCATGTTATGTTTATATTCTTTTTGTTTTTAACTATGTGATACAGTTGTCTTAAGAATTGGGAAATATTGAAAACATGCATTTTTATTCATCCAGCACATAGTTACTGAGTGGTTTCTGGGTCAGTTACTGTGCTGTGTGATGGGGATACAGCACGAACAGGACAACCATGCTCTTTCCCTTCAGAGATTATGGTCTATGGGAAAATACTTGAGCTACACTGATGAAGAAGGAATTTAAAACTAAAAGTCATACATGATGCTCATGCGAGAAAGAAAAACATTTTAAATCTTTATTCTACACGTATCCATGAGTATTAAACTAAATTATACCTTTCTATTTTCATTTATATCTTGAATTTTTTTCTTGCCATTAAATATATTTCTAAACTTGGTTTTTTAATGGTGCTGTGATATTACATTTTGTGGAAGTTTCATACTTGTTCAAAGCAGTTACCTATTTTTGGACCTTTATTGCTTATAACTTTTCACTATGATAAATAAGATAGTATTTATCCTTAATATAGCCATTTTTCTCCACATCTCTATGATTGCTATATATATTAGTTTCCTATTGCTGCTGCAATGAATTACCACAAAATTAATGGCTTCTTAAAGCAACGCAAATGTATTATTTTACGGTTCTGGAGGTGATACCCGGGCCGTGTTACCTGTGGAGGGGGTGGAGAAATCTGTTTCCTTGACGTTCCTAGTTTCTAGAGGTAACCTGCATTTCTTAGCACGTGGCTCCTTCCTCCATATTCAAAGCCCTAAGTGTAGATCTGCCAGTCTTTCTGACCTCTCCTTCCTTCATTACATCTACTTCTCTGACTTTAACCCTCCTCTATTATTCTTGAGATTATAGTGTGCCGATCTGCGTAACCCAGGATAATCTCCTCTTTTTAACATAACATTTTCACAGGTTTCAGGAATTAGAATGTGGACATCTTTGAGGAGTGGTCATTATTCTGCCTACCACACTTTAGGATATGTGCCCAAACATAAAATTGATGTCCAAAAAATGCATTACTTTAATCTTCTCACAATTACCTCAGAATTACAACTAAAATACAGAACAGCCATTATTCAGAACCCTCTGAAATCCAATTGAATGGAAGTCGCACAACTAAGGACATAAAGAAGAAGCCACATCAAAACTGGTAGGAGAGGTAGAGACTCTGAACGAGCTGGTCCCTCACCCACATTCGGTGGATACAAATTGGGAGGAATATCTTGCCTGTGGAGGTTCCCCCAGCTGAGGTTTCCAGTACCAGGAAGAGAAGTCTCCATAACTTCTGACTGTAAAAACCAGCAAGAATTGTGACTGATTGACAGAGAGAAGGCAGCTGGAGTTCCAGGCAGTTCTTAAAGGGCCTGCAAACAGTTACTTGGACTCACTCCCTCTGAGCTCCAGTGCTGGGACAGCACCTTGGAAAGCATCAGGGTATACAGTGAGAAACTGAATTGTCTGGCATCAGGATGAAAGTTGGGGAAGGGGCAGCTTTCTACCCGACAAAAGTGCTGGCAAAGGCCATTGTTCCTTTAAAAAGACACCCCCCCACCCCACCCCCGCAAAGAGCTGGCAGGTGGGCACCATATCTGAACTCCATTAACTTGGTTCATACTGTTTGTCCTGCCCTGGTGATTCCCTGAGTTTCTGCCCCACTCAACTTGCAGACGTGCCCCAGCTTTTTCCAGTGGCTTTTCCACATGAATGGTCTGTCTTGGCTCATGATTTAGACGTTCCTAAAATCTCTGAAATAAGCAGCAGATGGCCTCAGCATGCCCTGTACCCCTTGATAAATGGTGCCAGACCAAGCACTAGTGGCAGTTGGCCTGGGTACCTCCAAGCCCTGCACAAGTAGCAAGTATGTGCAGATTGCTTGGTAGCTCATGTTGGGAGGCCCTGGGCAAAATACAGAAGTAGCTGACCTTGGCCTGTACCTCCCAGGAGGCCCCAGAGCCAGAACACCCAGTGGACAGCTTCAGACTATGTTGAAGCACCACCCAACCACCTTCGCAGGTAACATACTCAAGGAGTAGACTCAGAGGGCGTGAGAACCCTCCTGAAGTGAGTCCTGCTCTGTGGAGTGGGCCCCTGCACAGCTAATTCTCCATGGTGGTTGCTGGTCCCAGCCAGTCTTTAAAGCTGATCAACCTGTGGGTAAATCCCTCCCATTGAGGTTTCAACAGCAATCAAGGCTCAACTATAACAGGAGAGGGTACACAGCCTACACAGAATGGGGATCACATCTGGAGTACCCAGCTTGGGTGATTAGGGAAGCTGTCCCACTGGACCCTGTGGAACACCTGTAAGGTATTTTTCCCCGCCGAGAAGGAAGGAAGGGGCATAGCCACCAAGTGTGGAATAGAAGGCTTTATTCAGTACAGAGCGTTTCTCGGATGAGATTCACTGGCCCAGAAGAAGGAGGTCAGGAAAATCGCACATGGAGAGACCGCGTGGGCAAATTTAAAGGGGCCCTCTAGGGAAGTTGGGCTAATATGATGTAGTGAAATCTCACTGGCTGAAAGTCAGTTGCTTTTTCCCAAGGACTCCTGGGAAGTTTCTTTTGGTGCGCTTGGTTGTGGGTGGTACTAGCCAAAGTTCGCGGGTCTGGGTTCCCCACACGACCATCCCCCCATTATCCACCGACCTTACATTCCGATCTTTTTGTGTTAATAAGGGGCGCCGCTTATTTGTCTGGCTTCTTCCTGCTGAATAGGGGCATCATGGGGAGGGGGAGTTTGGAAGGTGGTGGTTTTGAGGGGTGTCAGGAGGAACATCTGTTTGGCCATGAATTGAGAAACTTCATTGGTGCGGTTCTGATGATTGAGGGTGATAGGGTATGTGGAGCTTCCAGGTGCTGTTGAGAGAGGTGGCAACCTGCTGGACTATTTGGGCAGTGAAGGCCGGGCCGTTGTCTGACTGGATGGTAGTCGGCAGTCCAAACTGCAGGGTGATGTTTTCAACGAGAATGGAGGCAACGGTGTCTGCTGTTTCTCGAGAAGTGGGAAAGGCTTCTATTCACCCTGAAAAGGTGTCAACAAAAGTTAAGAGATAACGGAGTTTTTTGTGAGGGGGCATATGAGTGAAGTCAATCTGCCAATCCTGGCCTGAGACGTGCCCCCTCAGCTGATGATTAGGGAAGGGGGTCGGAGTCCCCCTTGTGTGGAGGCTTTGGAACAGACAGCACATGCTGCGTGCACCTTTTCAATAGTCTGCTGGAGGCCTGGGAAGGAAAAGAGTGGTTGTAAGAACTGATAGAGAGCTTTTGGCCCTATATGTAAGGAACAGTGGATATCAGAAAGGAGAGTTTCAGCCTGTCTTTTTGGTAAGGCAATCCTATCTCCGAGAAATATCCATCCCTGGTTGCACACGTCTCCACCCTTTTTGAGAAGGGTCTGTTCTTCCTCAGGAGTGTAGGGAGGTTTCAAGGAGGTGGAGAGAAACATGAGAGGAGAAGGGGAGGCTCCCAGGGTGAGGTTTCGAGCCTTCTCTTCGGCCCGAGCATTTCCCAAGGCCACCGGGTCCTGAGAGGTTTAATGGCCCTTACAATGTACCACAGCCATCTCGCCATCTCAGCGGGAAGCTGTAATGCCTGCAAAAGTTTAGAAATGAGGGTAGCATTGATTATGGGGGAGCCCTTGGTAGTGAGGAAGCCCCTTTCCTTCCAGAGGGCAGAGTGGCTGTAGGTGATAAGAAATGCATATTTAGAGTCAGTTTATATAGTTACGCATTTTCCCTGGGTCAGAGTAGTGCCCGCGTGAGGGCAATCAGCTCTGCTTTCTGGGAGGTGGTGCCTCTGGCAGCAGCTAAGCTTCTAGGGTGGAGGAGGTGGTGACCACCGCGTAGGCTGCCTGTCGTCGTCCATTGGGTCCCTGTACAGAGCTCCCATCTACAAAGAGTATTAGATCTGGATCTTTTAAAGGAGAATCTGATAATCTATCTCGAGGCCTGTTGAGGAAATCTATTAGCTCTGTACAAGAGTGGGTGGGTTCTGGAAGTGTCATTGGAGCTGGCAGTAGAGTGGCTGGGTTGAGTCGGGGAGAGGGTAAAAGAGTGACTGAAGGGTTTTCGATGAACAGGAGGTGAAATTCTTGTAGGCGGGAAGGACTTAACAGAGAAAGAGATTTGTGTGAAAGGAAGTCGGTGAGCCTGTGGGAGGAGAAGACAGTGATGGGTGGGGAAAGGGTGAGCTTAGTAGCCTCGTTGGTGAGTTCAGCTGCTGCGCCCAGTGCTTGGAGGCAGGGCTGCCAACTTTTGATGGTGGTGTCCAATTGTTTAGAGAGATATGCCACTGGGCAGTATGTAGACCTCACTGGTTGAGTCAGTACTCCAATTGCATTACTGTGCTTTTCATCAGTGAAAAGGTGGAAGGGGTATTTGGAGTCAGGTAAAGCGAGAGGGGGAGAGGAGATGAGGGCATCTCAAAGGGTACAGAAAACCCTTTTGATGGTGTTGGGGGATGTGAGATTCTTGGAGGAAAGAACTGAGGCGGGGGGAGGCTGGAGGTGGGGAACTTACTGCACCGTGCGCCGAAGTGGGTGGAAAGTCAGAGATCCTGGTTCTTTCTCGGAGGGGATGGGGAGAGGAGCGGTCCTTGTAGACTTCAAACTCTTCCCGGGTTTCGGCACCAAAATGTAAGGTATTTTTCTCTGCCTAGAGGGAAGGAAGGGTCGTAGCCACCAAGTATGGAATAGTAAAGGCTTTATTCAGTACAGAGCGTTTCTCAGATGAGATTCACTGGTCCAGAAGATGGCGGTCACGAAAATCACACATGGAGAGACCGTGTGGGCAAATTTAAAGGGGTCCTCTGGGGAAGTCTGGCTGATATGACATAGCAAAATCTCACTGGCTGACAGTCAGTTGCTTTTTTCCCAAAGACTCCTGGGAAGTTTCTTTTGGCGCGCTTGGTTGTGGGTGGTCCTAGCCAAAGTTTACGGGTCTGGGTTCCCCATGTGACCATCCCCCATTATCCACCGACCTTACAACACCTACAGAAGACCACTCTACAGAGCCCAAGAATCACAGCAGCTCTACGTAATACATAGAAACAAACACAAGCCGCCAAAATGAGGGAACAAACAGGTCTCAAATGATAGGGCAGAACAAAACTCCAAAAAGAGAACTGAACAGAATGGAGACAGTCTATTAAATGAAGAGTTCCAAACTCTGGTTATAAGGATGCACAGTAAACTTATTGAGGACTTGAACAGCATAAAAATTACCAGTCAAAATGAAGGATACACTAACTGAAATGAGTAACTTACAGGGAATCAACAGTAGCATAGATGAAGCTGAGAGTCAAATCAGTGATGTAGAATATAAGAAAGCAAAAACCACCCACTTAAAACAGCAAAAAGAAAAAAGAATCCAAAAAAGTGAAGCTAGTGTAAGGAGCCTCTAGGACAATTTCAAGAATGCTAACATTTGCATCATGGGGGTGCCAGAAAGAGACAGGGAGCAAGAAATTGAAATCTTATTTGAAAAAATAATGACAGAATATTTCCCTAATCTGGTGAAGGAAATAGACATACTAGTCCAGGAATTGCAGAGTCCCAAACAGGATGAACCCAAAGAGCCCACAACAAGACACGTCACTATTAAAATGAAAATGTTTAAAGACAGAGAATATTAAAAGCAGCCAGAGGAAAGCAGGTAGTTACCTACAAGGGAGCTCCCATAAGACTGTCAGCTGATTTCTCAACAGAAACTTTGCAGGCCGAAGGGAGTGGCAAGAAATACTCAAAGTGATGAAAAACAAGGATCTACAGCTTAGATTACTCTACCCAGCAAAGTTATCATTTAGAATCTTAGGATATACAGAGCTTCCAAGACAAAAAGCTGAAGGAGTTGATGACCCCCCCCCCCCAAACCAGTATTACACGGAATGTTCAAGTGTCTTCTTGAAGAAGGAGGGAGAAGAAAAAAATATGAACAATAAAATGGCAATAAATAAATATCAACAATTGAATATAAAAATCAAAATATATGAACAAGGAGAACAGAAACAGATTCATAAGTACAGAGAACATTTTGATGTTTGCCTTTTGGGGGGATTAAGAAGTATAAATTGGTTGTTACAGAATAGTCATGGGGATATAATGTAAAGTACAACATAGGGAATATACACTGCTCACAAAAATTAGGGGATCAGGGAACGTGCAGATACTCCAGTACTTTCAGCCTTTTGTATAGTGCATTTTCACCAATGAAATAAAA
This sequence comes from Saccopteryx bilineata, assembly GCF_036850765.1. NCBI lineage: Eukaryota > Metazoa > Chordata > Mammalia > Chiroptera > Emballonuridae > Saccopteryx > Saccopteryx bilineata. Next base: position 156,601,897 of record NC_089494.1, read on the forward strand.
ATTGGTTTTGCATCTTATTTGCATAATCAAACAACTTTCTTTGACTTGTTTGCTTTTCTGATGTTCTTGTTTAATAAAAAAAATCAAATACTTCTTTTTATCACTTCATATTTATTTTGAAATATCTCCTAATTTTTGTGAGCAGTGTAGTTAATATTCTAATAAATATGTATGGTATCAGATGGATATAAGATTTATTGGGATGATCATTTAGTAAATTACATAATGTCTAATCACTGGGGTGTACACCTGAAACTAATATTATGTTGCATGTCAACTATATATGAAAAATTAAAAAAAAAAACATTAAAATTGATATGTCCAAAGTGATTTTTAAGGCTTAAGGTGCATCTTGCAAAACTACTCTATAAAACACTGTATCCTCAATTGATGTTCATGTCTATCTGCAATGAGAGTTTGCATCATACCTGGCATTTTCCTGGGCAACTAGGAAGATAGATGCTTGATCTTTCTTACTGAGTTTAACCTTGGGAGGATATAAATTCAGAGGCTACTACAGCCATCTTGATGCAACACAAAAAAGAGTGTATATAAAAATGCACTTGGCCTGACCTGTGGTGGCGCAGTGGATAAAGCATCAACCTGGAAACGCTGAGGTTGCCGGTTCAAAACCCTGGGCTTGCCTGGTCAAGGCACATATGGGAGTTGATGCTTCCTGCTCCTCCCCCCCTCCTCTCTCTCTCTCCCCTCTCTATAATGAATAAAAAAAAAATGCACTTAATCCCAAAGGAACAAGGCTAAGATGTATAGAGAAAGAAACAGTTTTCTGGTGACCTGAGTTGAGCCCTTTCTTAAAGCTCTTCCCCAAACCAAGCTTACATTTGGGTTTCATCATTAAATGAGTATTTACAACTTTTATGTTGAGCTTTCTGTAACTTGAAAATAATGGTTCTAATAAGCATTCAAAAGAACACACATTTAAATATCATTTGTCACTATGAGGAAATGCATTTCACATACAAATTTGGCAAGCAGAGTAATGTGAATGCTAAAAGCATTCTGAATGAGTAATTAACTCTATATCTACAAAACAGAAGCACTTTCTTTAAATGTCCTAAATTACAGCAATAGTAGGAGTACCAATTTGGGTAACCAGGACTTCATTATGGGGCCACCCAATTACCTAATCCCATATATGTGTTCTAAATAAAACAAATATGTAGAGAGGCAGTTGTAACCCGCTACCTCCAATGTCTTTAAAGGAGCTCATAATAGTTTCAGTTGTACAGTTTTATCCATTCTTATAAAATTTATGTTCTGAAAGTAAAAACAAAGTGGATCCTTAAATTACAGAGAACTCAAAAATAAAGAATTTTAAATTATTATTTTGTCTAATCTATAGTATTCCAGTTAGAATTCAGGCAGTATTTAGGAATTTTAATAATTATTGAGCATCTACTATATAGTAACTGTTTTACATATTTTGTTCATTTATTTTTTATAGCATCCCTTTGTGAGAACTACTTTATTTGTCCCTCTTTACTCCCCTCCCTGCCCTCTTCCCCCTGGTAACCACTTTACTTTTATTTATGTCCGTGAATCTCAGGGTTTTTTTTGTTTGTTTCCGCAGTTAGAAGTTGGAGGCAGTCAGATAGACTCCCACATGCACCCTACTGGGATCCACTTGGCATGCCCACCAGGGGGTGATGCTCTGCCCATCTGGGTTGCTGCTCTGTTGTGGCAGGAGCCATACTAGCACCTGAGGTGGAGGCCATGGAGCCATCCTCAGTGCCCGGGGCCAACTTTGCTCCAATGGAGCCTTGGCTACAGAAGGGGAAGAGAGAGAGAGGAAGGAGAGAGGGAAGGGTAGAGAAGCAGATGGGCACTTCTCCTGTGTGCCAGAAATCAAACCCAGGACTTCCACAGGCCAGGCTGATACTCTACCACTGAGCCACCTATGTGTAAAATCATATAGATCTAGCTTTTTCTGATTTACCATAGTTCCCATGTATAAAACAAACATTTTCAAAAAATTTGGGGTCTAAAAACTGGGTGTGTCTTATACAGTGGTTATAGATTTTTTTACTTGTATTTCCCACTTTTTTGCATTTGTTTTTATGCTCATTATGGAAGACACTGATTAGTCATCAGACACAGATGAGGACAAGCTAATGGATGGGAGTTTTGACAGTGATGAGGAGTTGTATGAATTATATAATGAATAAAACTTGAGTTCAATAATTTTATATAATAGATATTTTTTTTCCAAATTTTGGGCCCCAAAATTAAGGTGCATCTTATACATGGGATCATTTTATATATGGGGAAATATACAGTACTTATATCACTGAATATAAAAACATTAATTTTGCATCTCACTTCCCCAGCTCTGGTCTGTACACATATACCTCAAACAGTTCCATCCTCTTTCTGATTGATGGGCTCTTGTATTTAGTCAGATCTTAGTACAGTGGTACCTTGAGATACAAATTTAATTTGTTCTGTAACTGAGTCGTAAGTCAGTCAACTGTATATTAAACTGCTGATACTGGACCCGTGCGCCAACGGGCCAACTAGCGGCAGCTTCTTGAATCACAACTCATATCTCGGAATTTTGCTCGGATCTATAACAAAAATACGGACCAAGTCGCAGCTCGTATCTTAAAAAAGTTCGTATATTGGTCTGTTTGTATCTCAAGGTACCACTGTTCAATGATCTAAAGTATGTGTTAACCCAAAGTAAATTGCTAAATTAGTTTTGGTTAACTACTAACCAAATTTCTAAGGATTAAAGTCTTCTTTTTCAAACTTATTATTTTATTTAACAGAAATAATTTATTTGTAAATTTTGAAATGCAACAATCTTCTAAATGAAACAAGAAATATACTCTGCTAATAGTGATAAAATATTTGATAATTTTAAATTTACAGTCCTTGCAGGTCTATTTTGCTTAGTACTTTTATTCTTAATTAAGCTGTAATCACTTTAATTTTTTTTTTTTTTTTGTATTTCTCTGAAGCTGGAAACGGGGAGAGACAGTCAGACAGACTCCCGCATGCTCCCGACTGGGATCCACCCGGTACGCCCACCAGGGGGCGACGCTCTGCCCACCAGGGGGCGATGCTCTGCCCCTCCGGGGCATTGCTCTGTCACGACCAGAGCCACTCTAGCGCCTGGGGCAGAGGCCAAGGAGCCATCCCCAGCGCCTGGGCCATCTTTTCTCCAGTGGAGCCTCGGCTGCGGGAGGGGGAGAGAGAGACAGAGAGGAAGGAGAGGGGGAGGGGTGGAGAAGCAGATGGGCGCTTCTCCTGTGTGCCCTGGCCGGGAATCGAACCTGGGACTTCTGCACGCCAGGCCGACGCTCTACCACTGAGCCAACCGGCCAGGGCTGTAATCACTTTAAAGGAAAGGAAATAGACATTGGATGTAGTCAACTGATCTTCCATTTCACAACTAGATGTCAGTGTTAACATACCTGATTAGATGTCTCAGGTGTGATTTTAAGGAAGTAATTTAAATAACTACTCACCTGTATGAGAGTAGATGAGAAAATAAATGATAAAGAAGGAAAAGAAGAAATGTACCCTTTAACTACTACCGACCAGAGGCTCTTTCCCACAGCTTTTCTAGAAAGTGTGATAAGGAAAAGAACAAACAGTATTGGCATTCAAATGATATGTGTGTGTGTTTGGATGTTTGTGTGTTTGTATGGGTGATCCTTGCCTACTTTAATAAGAAACACATTTGAGAGCAGGAATTATGCATGTATTGTCAGTGACACTTCTGGCATCTCACCTAGGAGCCTCTCTTAATATAACTGAATCTGCTTTTTTTAGTTCAGTCCTCATAGAAGTGGGAGCATGATACTCCTAATCCTTTCCTTGCAGATCCAATCTGACAACTTTTTAAAAATCATTTATATTGCATATCTCTAACTAGAGTGTCTCATCTTTTATACGTGCTTCCTGCCAATAGGTACACAATCTGGAATAATAACTGAAATATACAATAAAATCCAAGTATAGCTATACATCAAAATGCTTTTCAGTATTCCCCTCATTCTACCTTCACCAAAAGATCCTGATGAGTCAGTCCCTTTCCGCCAGTTCTCTCTCCCGTTTGTGAATGACTACCTCTGGATCACCTAAGTGATGGCTCTTCCTTAGGCAAACTTCTATTGAATTGTTTTATTCACTTTGATGTGTTTAGTTAAACATTTTAAAATATGTGTTTGCAGTATAATAAAGATTTTTAGAGGCTACAAATTTAAATACAGTAGGAAATGTCGAGACAGTTGTTCTTTGGAGCTCAAGTTAATATTTTGACAGAATTGACAGTGTTTTTCTGTAAAATTGTTATTTAACATTTTCCTTAGCAACATACCCGTACACCCAAACAATTATGTTTTGAAAAGGCAGGTTAAGTTACTGTCAGTAATATCTTAGTACATCCATTTCTCATCATGGAAATACCTTTTTGGTTATGCAGTAGACACTAATTTTATAACAGTCAAAAACATGTGCATTGGTCAGTGCAAACAGTGCATTTGTTTATGGATGTTAAAAATCCATTGTTTCCTGAGAAAGAATTTTCAGTTCATCAGTTTTTGGATCACCACATAAAACAATCATTTGGCTATTGCTTTTTGTCAGTTTTTATGTCTTCTAGGCACAGAATAGAAGAACATAAAATCAATTATTGATTATAGTACAGATCTAGCACATCACTGGATTTTCAATCATCCTGAGAAAAAGAGAAGTCATATTAAGTAACTCCTAGCACCCTTAGTTTCCTACATATAATGTGGAAATGCAAGCAGGTTGCATCTTGCAAGTTACAATATATTTTATTTAGCAAAACAAATAGGTTGGTGAAGTTTACTTAATTTTGAGCTCTTACAATGGTTAGTACTAGTTTAGTCCTTGACCTGAATAGTAACAGGTTTGTGATGTGCAAAGTGATCTTTATATACTAATATTTTTTTCTTTAAAAGCTTTCTTGATTTATGTTTCAAGATCTTTCTGATGCTTTTAACAAAGATATAGCTTATAAGTCAAATTTATTTTATATCACGGCAAGTAACTAGTTACTAAATTTACACTCAGTTGGATGCAGCTAGCTATGATATTAGTAACTGGATCCCAGTGTTTCCAGTGACCTATACACAAGGCAGCTGGGTACCTAGGAGTACCTAGCCAAATACTTGGAACCTACTTGACATTTAGTAAATGTTTACTTAGAGACATACGAGCCCCTATTCTTCCTCTAGCATCATCTCACAGGCCTCAGTGTATGGTTGTGATTTCTGACTGTGTGTGAGCCTTCCCCCTAGCCCCATCTTTTGAGATCTGATTTTATAATCAAATGCCTGCTTCATGAATCCTAGATCCTCATATCCTGTTTCTTTTTATTTAAAAAATATTTGGGCTAGGTAAGCTACTATTAATAGCAAATGGATATTAAAGAAATAGCTATTTGGAGCTATTATGTACTTTTGTAATATTTTCTCTGATGGTTTTTCTAAAAAGTCTCAAATGCATTTATTTTTAAAAATTTCATTTTCTCTTGATTTGGGACAGGGTATACACATAGTTGGTTTTATGTGTATTTAGCAGCAGCTACGCGCTTACATAGTTCAAAGTTTGCTACATAGTTCAGATTTTCTGAATCTGAAAGAATTTTGAATGTGCTTTTCTTTGTTTTGTTTTGTTTTTTTAATTTTTCCATTGATTGGAGAGAGAGAGAAAAAGGGATGTGGAGAGAGAGGAGAGAGAGAGAGAAGCGTGGTGTCGTTGTTCCATTTAGTTGTGCACTCTGGTTGCTTTTCATATGTGCACTGACTGGGGATTGGACCCTTGACCTCTGTGCACTGAGATGATGCTCTATCCATTTAGGCCGGGGACTAAAAATGATTTTCTTTAGTAGCAAGACAGTGAAGGCATGCCCTTATAATTATTTTTCTTATTCTTTTCATAGTCTTTCCTGTTCTGTCTAGGTTTTTAATATCTAGTCTATGAAATTTTTACATTTGGACATCAATTAAATGTTCATCTCATTTAAAAACTTACTTAAACTGTAAACAGGTGAATTTTGTATTATGTGAGTGATATCTCAATCAGGCTGTTATTTAAAAAAAACCTTACCTAAAAGTATTTTCACTGGTATTGGAAAACAGCTTTGTATTAATGTTAGAAGGTGAGGAACAAATAGTAGTTACTTACCTAAGGTTCCAAGTCATATGGCTTTTAAGAATATACAGTACTTCTCTTTCTTATTTTTGGTTTAACTTAGGAAAACTTTCTATTTAACTCATAAGTGTATATCTTAATGGAGGGTGGTAAACAAATAAAAGAGATAATGACTAAGACATTTAAATCTTGGTTTTAGCATTGGAATGCAGTTAGAGAGATGAACCAGAAGTACTAAATATTCCACTTCGTGTCTGGCCTGGTCATCAATTGACAGTCTGAGATCCAACTGGGTCAGCAATTTTCAGTCTTTCCATCTCATGGCACACATAAACTAATCACTAAAATTCTGTGGCACACTGAAAAGTATATTTTTTGCTGATCTGACAAAAAAAATAGGTATAATTTTGATTCATTTACAGTAGATGGCTATTGTTGTGTGGGCTGTTGTCATTTTTTTATTTGACAATCTAAAGGAAAAGAGGTCAGTGACCCCTAACTAAATAGGCATTGCCTGTTTTAAAAATTCTTGTGGCACACTGGTTAAAAATACTGAACTAGATAATTGAGGAAGTGAGGAAATGTACTATGAAATTTGTTAGTTGACTTTTCTCTATAATGAATAAATCGATGATAGGATTTTACGTTTTAAGATACTCCTTTTCTCATTACAGAAAGCTGTATACCTGCACAGGTGGTGGCTGCCATTGATGTAAACAATGTTGCTAACCAAGTATACAAGTATAATTTTCCTCACACACTGTTACTGGCCAAGACAATTGAAGTGAGTAACTAGTATTATTGTTTTAATAAGTATATAGCAAGAAAAACATGATTGAAAAACACTGAAAGATACTAGTATCTTAATTCAAGGATAAGTCATATATAAATGGAAAAGTTTAGGAGAAGGGAATTAATGTTTTATAGTCTATCAAAAGATAACATGCTATTTTTTTTTGCCTTATTATTTTTTAAATTTTCAGCTTGTGAGAGAGAGACCAGTATTTTGGTTTCTAAAAAAAGAGATTGAAATGTAAGAAGATGCTTGACTTCTAAATGCTTGGTTCTGTAATTATATTAAACTTTGCTTGATTCTTTACTTTTAAATAATACTCTTGTGCCTGACCAGGCGGTGGTGCAGTGGATAGAGCATCGAACTGGGATGCGGAGGACCCAGGTTCGAGACCCCAAGGTCGCCAGCTTGAGCGCGGGCTCATCTGGTTTGAGCAAAAAGCTCACCAGCTTGAGCCCAAGGTCGCTAGCTCAAGCAGGGGGTTGCTCGGTCTGCTGTAGCCTCCGGTCAAGGCACATATGAGAGAGCAATCAATGAACAACTCAGGTGTTACAATGCGCAATGAAAAACTAATGATTGATGCTTCTCATCTCTTCATTCCTGTCTGTCTGTCCCTGTCTATCCCTCTCTCTGACTCTCTCTCTCTCTGTAAAAAAAAAAAAAAAAATAAATAAATAAATAATACTCTTGTACTATGTATATGTATAGTATAGCAGGAATGAAAATAAGAGAGGTAGTCACTGGTGTTTTTGAAAGGAAAAGCAGGGAGGACATCCAAAATTTACAGATAATATCATGGAAAATTACAGTGGTTTCTCAATAGATCAAACATTCACGAACGAGACATGATTAGCTTAACAGTGAGAAAGCCTCTGATGTAGTCTCTAACAATATCCAATGCACAGTATCAACAGGTACTATTATTGAGTTCACTCACAATTCCAGAAAGAAAGGCACCACTTGGCAAAAAGATTTTTGCTGTTACTTATTTTAGCAAGCCTGTCGAAATTAAAGGTACTACAGTATTCAGGTATGATAAGCTCAGCGGAAGTATTTAACACTGAAGTACTTTGTTATTTTTAATTTTTCTTTTAAGTGAGAGGAGGGAAGATAGACAGACTCCTGCTCCCCCCACCCCAGGATCTACCAGGCAACCCCCGTCTGAGGCTGATGTTCAGAACAACTAAACTATCTTCAGCACCTGAGGTCGATGCTTGGACCAACCAAGCTATCCTCAGGGCCTAGGGCCAACTCTTGAATCATTCAAGCCATTGGCTGTGAGAGCAAGAAGGGGGAGAGGAAGAGGAAGAGGAAGAGAAGCAGATGGTTGCTTCTCATGTGTGCCCTGATCGAGGATCGAACCCGGGACATCTGCATGCCAGGCTGATGCTCTATCCATTGAGCAGAACAGAACAGGCATTCAGCTTTTCAAGGGATGTCAGATATAACTTAGATACAGCCTTTGCCTTTAAGAACTTACTATTTAATGCAGAAGTTGGACTTGTAAACCATTTTCTTTGGGATTATGATTAAATGTGTCATAAAAAATATATTCTCCAAAACTTTATTCCTTTTCCTAATAGAAATAAGAAAAGGAGAGAAAAGAGGAGATGGAAATCATTATTAATTAAAATAGGATTTAGCCATAAGCCAAAACAAAAAACTATGAAAAATACTGTCAATGCAATGGAATTGGGAAAAATTGAATGAGGTTGGCAAACTTCTACATATTTTGTGCAGAATTAAAAATGAAAGAGTGGCAAGGCAGAAGACACTATACTCAGCAATTGTTTGTTCAAAGTCAGGAGAAGAGACATTTAAAAACTTAAATCACTAGGCTGAAAGAGTCTTTGCAACCTCTATAGGCTTTCTGCTTGCCCTGAATGTGAGAACGTGTCTTAAGGGCTGAGGAATGCTCTTAGGTTAGAGCACACTGTGAGTTCTTCCTAGGAACAGTGTGGTCACAAGTACCTGAATAGAGCTGCCATAGTTTCACCTTGTCTTTTACCAAACTCCTGTGGTTATGTAGCCTTCATTTAAAAATGAAATTAAAAAATGGTTATAAAAATTAATAATTGGAAAGGAACAAGCTTGAGGCTATATTAAGATAGTATTTTTTAAAAGAGGTAAGGAACATAAAAGCAGAATATACAGCAAAAATTATTAAAAAGCAAAAAATAATTTCAAGCACGTTTCTAGCAGCTTGAAGCATTAAAGTAAAACATGGTATCTTCAAAATAAGAACTAAAATAAATATAATGGCTCAAAAAGCAATAAGACAATAGTAGGGCTTGAAAAGTATCAGCCGTCTGGGAAAAATAACAAGAGAAAAATGAAATGATTATAGAAATAAAAGTCATATCAGAGTAACAAAAAATAAAATGGCTAGTGTCGCAAATAGGGTCATGAAAGATTGAGCTTGAGAAAAATGAAGCAAAAAAAAATGGAAAAGAATACAGATTAGAATGTTGCAGAATAAATAAGTGTTCCATAATAAACTAATCAGTGCCTCTGAAGAAAATGATAAAACAAATAGAATGAAAATATTAACAGAAATAGGTGAAAAAATTCCTAAAATAAAAACCTACAGCCACTCATGAATCACAGTTACAACCCTTTATTGAAAAAATTAATGACAATCAATCTAACTAAACAAGAGATGAATCAAAGTAGAAAACCCAGGAATGAAGTTGCCTTGTTAGGAAGGAAATTATGGTTAGAAAACGGGGTGAATATATAAACCTTTGCAGTGTTGAAATAATAATGTAACTGGAGTAGGAGAAGAAAAGGAGACTCAGAAAGTACGTTCATTCTTTGAAAGGTAAATGCAGCTATTGATTTTTAGGACAGTATTGTTATTGTAAGGAGCTCAGCAGAGTAGGGAAAGATCACTGAGCTGTCAGAGGTCAGAGTAGCTGGTTAAAAGAACAAGGCAAATGAAGAAGAGAAGCCTGTCACGTACGTACTGTGATGATAAAAGCAAGTCTATAAAGCAGAGAAAATGCAGACACCCTCTGTTTAATTTCCCCATGAGATAGCACACTGGTGGAGAGTTGGAGGATAGGCACAGATGTGGGGGTCAGCTCACTGGTAAGAGGCCGTTGGTGTTAAGGGAAAGTTGTGGGGGGCAAGGCTAGGTGTGGAAAGTGCTGTTAGTCAAAGGGGACAAAAGAATCTACAAGGTTTCTCGCTCCTCATGTAAAGAGCCCACGGCAGAAACAGATGATGCCTGAAGAGGACCTCTGGCCAAGTCCTCAGATAAAGAGACCTAGGGATGAGTGCACATATGTGAAGAGCATGACTAATCGCAGGACCTAAGACTTGGACTGCAGCTGCCCTCAGAGACTGAGATGCACTGGCCATGCGTGAGTTTTGCCTCCCCAGTGGAGCTTTTCCCTGCTGGCGGAGCCTTAGTAATTGCCTATAATCAGGCCTGAAGCATCACATGCAGGCTTTTAACCAGGAGCAAGACTCTTGAGTAATAAAGATAACTAACTAGTAATAAAACTAAAATCTGTAATGTATTTAGGTAGAAAATGAGAAATTACTAAGTTACTACTAAATATATAAACTTCTGTGAGTAGAAACCTTGCCTCTTTGTTAATTTTTGTATTCCCAGACCTAGCACAATGCCGGGCATAGAGTAGATACTGTGAAATATTAGTGGCAAATTAGTAAATTAATTTATGAACATTGTTCAATGAACAACATATTATATCTTAAAAAATGGGCAAATATCAAGCAAATGGCAACAGAGGATAGCAGGCATTTCAGAATTAATATTAGAAATATGGACTTAAAGGCAAAAAGCATTTGAGTCATAGAAAGTTACTTTATAATGATGGTTAGTGCAATCCTTAAAAGAGTTAATTCTCGTGAGTATTCATGTACAAAATAGCATCAGTGTTCATAGGGAAGCAACTAGTAAGAAATACCTATTCAGTGAGCTTTATTGAGTACCTACTATATGCCACAAGAGAGGCAAAACATTTTCTTATGAATATAAGCTTAGTAATTCTGAGTAAAATATGATTAAATAGATCAGAAGCACATTAAAAGAATAATATAGCATAAGCAAAATGGATTTTGTTTGGGAATACAAAAGTAGTTTTAGTACTTAGAAGTTCTATTCATATTGAACATGTTAATAACTGGAAAGAGCAAAGCTATATGTTAGAAACCATTTGACAAAATGAAATGTCTTTCTGATCATTTTTAATCTCTTAGTAAAATTAGAACAAATGACTATTATAACAAGATATATATGACACTTACTAGTTTTATGTATGTACATGCACATGTGTTTATATTTGTGTTTAAATACACATACATATCTCCAACTCCAGCAACATGTTAAATGGTATGTCTTTAAAAAAACATTCTCATTAAAATAATAACTAAGACAAGGGTGTGCACTATTTAATATTGTTGTGAAAATTAGCTAATGCACTTACACAAGAGAAATAGGAAGGTTATAAAATTAATTGCATATGCCTAGAAGACACAAAACATATTGTGCTAAAAATAGTATTAAGGACTTAGTATATTTAATAGTTGACTAAAAACAGTATGAAGAATAACTGGTACATTTGGTAAGGAGACTGGTTACAAAGATATGATTGATAGCCAGGAGCTTACTATATGCAAACAAAACACATTAGAAAATATAATGGAAGAAAATTCCTATTTATAAAATAAAAGTTATAAACAAAATAAAAATTATAAACACCAAGAAATAAACTTTACAAGAAATTTGCATGACCCACATGGTAGTAAACGAGATTTGAAAAATGGAAACAGAGAGTGACGTCACGGAAATGGCGCCGTGAGCAGCACGTCCGACAGCTCTCCCCTAAATCACAACAAATTTATCAACTAGAAACAGAAATATTTATCCTCGGAGCATTCCGGAGTTCCACACAAACTGATAGCGAAAGGACTGTTATCACTTGAATCTGAGAGACGAGGGTGTGGAGAAATCTACCACAGGGACGTTCTTTCAAACCGCAAGGAAGTGCGCCTGTGGTGAGTCAGCCCATATACTTGGGAACCGCGAGCCGCCGTGAGCAGCCACCGCGAGCCGCCACCGCGAGCCGCCGCAAGCCCCCGCGAGCCGCCGCCGCGAAGCGCCACCTCGGCCGCTCCGCGAGCCGCCGCGAGCAACCGCGCACGCGCCCGGCCCGGTTGAGCACCGCTGACGTTCCCAGCGGCCCGCACACTGCGAGTGGGGGTCGCCGGCCACCGGTGCCCGGAGCGCCCCATTCGCGCGCGTGCCTTGGGCATTCCACGCGCCCAGGGCATCCTGCTGGCCCGCACACACAGGGGGCTCCATTATCCTGTGCCTGGTGCGGTCCAGCCGCCAGCGGCAGGGCGAGCGGGAGAGGCTTGGGAGATTCTCTCCGTGGGCGGGGCACCTCACCCAGCCATTCAAGCTAACAATCAAGCATTGGGGGAGGGGCGCGCGCAGGCAGCCTAAAATACCTTCGGAAGCACAGCTGCGTCCCAATCACTGAAATTAGCTTAACCCATGAAATCTGCGCACCCTCAGTTCTATTTGATAAGATCTCTCTCAGTTCAGCGATCCAAGACAAGAGGCGTGATATTTTTTAGTGCCTCTCGCTAAAGGGGCGGGGGCAACTTCTGATTGATAGAGCCTCCATATTCAGGGATAAATGCTAACAAGAAGGACTTGGCAGATAATAAGGTCTATACTACACTAGTCGTAAGCAGAGACTAGTGCCTCTTCTTCCCTGCAAAAACAGGCTACAAAGTGTGGAAAGCCTGGGTTGAGAGGTCCAACTAAATGATAGGCGCTGAACAGTCTCCTTGACAACAATTGACTCCCACCCCCGCCTGATTACACTGGAGGCCCTGACTGTCAGAGCCTTTCCCAAAGCTTTGCACTGAGTGGGGATAGAGTGGGGATTTCCCAGCTCTTTGAGCCTCTTACTCCCCAGGCAGAAGCAGTTGCAGCCTTATAGCTGGATCACCAGGCTGCTAATTCAGAAAGGGGGGACTAGGAGAGAGAATCCAGGAAAGCAAACTCTCTCATCGTTGGATCCTGCAAACGCCAACAAGCCTTTACTTCCAGCAAGACTAAAGCCAATTATATGACATTGCCATAGAATCCCATCAACTGCAAATCCCTACCTAAAAGTGACACAGGGGCAGAGCCTGGGGTACAGAGTCACCGACCAGGAAGAGGGAGAGAAAAGAAAAAGGAAGAAGTGAACCTCTCAAAATCAAGAAAAACCCACAGACTTTACAACTTGATCCACTAATTTTTTGTTGTTGTTGTTGTTTGTTTCTTCTATCTTTTTGCCTTTATATCCTCCACCTCGGTCCTTCTATTCTCTGCCCATCTCATGCTTCCCCTTTCTTGAACTACACTAACCATGAGTGTTGCATTTTATTTTTCTTCTTCATCCTCACCCTCCTTTAAGGTTATACTCCAAAACACTTAACTCTCACTCTCTCCTCTTTTGTTTTTTTTTTTGTCTTGCTTTATTTTGTTTTTTTTTCTCTTCCTATTTTATTTCTTCCTTCGTTGTTCTCTTTTTCTTATTTTTTCCTTTCTATTCGTTTTTTCTTTTCTCATTTTACTTTCATCCCATATAATCCTCAATCACGAACAAATAAGTTAATTTGGGACTCAAGGCTTTTTTTTGGCTTTATTTCTCTTTTTTCCTTTTGTTTTTATTTTTTTTATTTTTTCTTGTTTGTTTATTTTTGTGGCATTTTGGGTCCTCCCAACCTAAGGTCTCCATTGTATTTAGTCTTCGCTCCACTTAATACAACAGATTTTTACTTATTATTTTTATTTTTTCTTCTTTATTATTCTTTTTTGGTCCTTTTTTCTGGTTCCCTCTTATCCCTCTCATTATATCTCTTAGTTGACTATCACTTACAAGCAAATCATCTTATGCTTGTCTAAGATTTTCTTCCTTTTTTTTTTTTTTGTTTTTTTTTTGTTTTTTTTTTGGATTTAGTAGGCCCCTACTTCCTTTTTTTTGCCCCTTGAACTCTTCACCACAAATCAAGCCCTCCATTATAGGCACGATATTTCCCTGAGGAGGGGAGAGGAGGGAGAGAGAAGAGAGAAAAAAAGGGGGAAATAATAAATTATTACTGGTTTTTTTTTGTGGGGTGTTTTACCTTTTTTTTTTTTTTTTTTTACTTTTTACTCTTTATTAAGTCTAATTAGTGCTATCAATAAGACCACCCTCAGATGCCGATAAGAAAGAGGAAATCGAATATTATGGATACAAAAGAAGGAGAGGTAACACAAATAGATGTGGAAAAACCTATGGAGAAAAGACTTAACATAATGGAAGCCTTGGAGCTAAATGACAGAGAATTTAAAATAGAAATCTTAAAAATACTCAGAGAGATACAAGAAAACACAGAAAGGCAATATAGGGAGATCAGAAAACAACTCAATGAACACAAAGAATATATTACCAAGGAAATTGAAACTATAAAAACAAATCAAACAGAAATGAAAAACTCAATTCACGAGCTGAAAAACGAGGTAACAAGCTTAGCTAACAGAACAGCCCAGATTGAAGATAGGATTAGTGAAATAGAAGACAAACAACTTGAGGCACAACAGAGAGAAGAAGAAAGAGACTCAAAAATAATAAAAAATGAGAAAGCCCTACAGGAATTGTCTGACTCCATCAGAAAGAATAACATAAGAATAATAGGTATATCAGAGGGAGAAGAGAAAGAAACTGGAATGGAGAATATACTCAAACAAATAATAGACGAGAACTTCCCAAGCCTGTGGAAGGAACTAAAGCCTCAAATTCAAGAAGCAAACAGAACACCAAGTTTTCTTAACCCCAACAAACCCACTCCAAGGCACATCATAATAAAGATGACACAAACCAATGACAAAGAAAAAATTCTCAAGGCAGCCAGGGAAAAGAAGAGTACAACATATAAAGGAAGGCCTATTAGATTATCATCAGATTTCTCAGCAGAAACCCTACAAGCTAGAAGAGAGTGGACCCCAATATTTAAAGCCCTTAAAGAGAGGAACTTTCAGCCAAGAATACTATACCCATCAAAGCTATCCTTCAAGTATGAAGGAGATATAAAAACATTCACAAATACAGAAAAGATGAGAGAATTTATCAACAGAAAGCCCCCACTCCAGGAAATACTAAAGGGGGTTTTCCAACCAGATTCAAAGAACAAAAGAAAACAACACCACAAGTAACAGCTCCACCAAGAACACAATAAAACCAAACTTAAACTGTGACAACAAAGGAAAAAAAAAGGGGGAGAGGATGGAGAATAACAGTAGCAAAGGATGATGAAGTGCAGAAATACTTATAAAATAGGGTACTACAATGAATATGGTAGGTACCCTTTTCATTACTTAATGGTAACCACCCTTAAAAAAACCACCACAAAAACACTTGACTTAAAAAAGGTAGCAACAGAGGAAAGAAGTATGGAACACAAACAAACAAAAACAAATGATAGAAAAACAAAAGAGAAGAATCAAACTAGATACAAAACTAACAGAAAGCAATTTATAAAATGGCAGTAGGGAACCCACAAGTGTCAATAATTACACTAAATGTAAATGGATTAAACTTACCAATAAAAAGACACAGAGTAGCAGAATGGATTAAAAAAGAAAATCCAACTATATGCTGCCTACAAGAAACACATCTAAGCAACAAGGATAAAAACAAATTCAAAGTGAAAGGCTGGAAAACAATACTCCAAGCAAACAACACCCAAAAAAAAGCAGGCGTAGCAATACTCATATCTAATAATGCTGACTACAAGACAGAAAAAGTACTCAGAGACAAAAATGGTCATTTCATAATGATTAAGGGGAAGTTGAATCAAGAAGACATAACAATCCTTAATATATATGCACCAAACCAAGGAGCACCAAAATATATAAGACAGCTACTTATTGACCTTAAAACAAAAACTAACAAAAATACAATCATACTTGGAGACCTCAATACACCGCTGACGGCTCTAGATCGGTCATCCAAACAGAGAATCAATAAAGATATAGTGGCCTTAAACGAAATACTAGAACACCTGGATATGATAGACATCTACAGGACACTTCATCCCAAAGCGACAGAGTATACATTTTTCTCTAGTGCACATGGAACATTCTCAAGAATTGACCATATGTTGGGCCACAAAGACAATATCAGCAAATTTAGAAAAATTGAAATTGTACCAAGCATATTTTCTGATCATAAAGCCTTGAAACTAGAATTCAACTGCAAAAAAGAGGGGGAAAAACCCACAAAAATGTGGAAACTAAACAACATATTGTACTTTTAAAAAATGAATGGGTCAAAGAAGAAATAAGCGCAGAAATCAAAAGATATATACAGACAAATGAAAATGAAAATACGACATATCAGAATCTCTGGGATGCAGCAAAAGCAGTAATAAGAGGAAAGTTCATATCACTTCAGGCCTATATGAACAAACAAGAGAGAGCCGAAGTAAACCACTTAACTTCATACCTTAAGGAACTAGAAAAAGAAGAACAAAGACAACCCAAAACCAGCCGAAGAAAGGAGATAATAAAAATCAGAGCAGAAATAAATGAAATAGAGAACAGAAAAACTATAGAAAAAATCAATAAAACAAGGAGCTGGTTCTTTGAAAAGATCAACAAAATTGACAAACCCTTGGCAAGACTCACCAAGGAAAAAAGACACAGGACTCAAATAAATAAAATCCAAAATGAAAGAGGAGAGATCACCACAGACATCATAGATATACAAAGAATTATTGTAGAGTACTATGAAAAATTATATACCACCAAATACAACAATCTAGAAGAAATGGATAAATTCCTAGAACAATACAACCTTCCTAGACTGAGTCATGAAGAAGCAGAAAGCCTAAACAGACCAATCAGCAGGGAGGAAATAGAAAAAACTATTAAAAATCTCCCCAAAAATAAAAGTCCAGGCCCAGACGGTTATACTAGTGAATTCTATCAAACATTCAAAGAAGACTTGGTTCCTATTCTACTCAAAGTCTTCCAAAAAATTGAAGAAGAAGCAATACTTCCAAACACATTTTATGAGGCCAACATAACCCTCATACCAAAACCAGGCAAGGATGGCACAAAGAAAGAAAACTACAGACCAATATCTCTAATGAATACAGATGCTAAAATACTAAACAAAATACTGGCAAACCGAATACAACACCATATTAAAAAAATAATACATCATGATCAAGTGGGATTCATCCCAGAATCTCAAGGATGGTTCAACATACGCAAAACAGTTAACGTAATACACCATATCAACAAAACAAAGAACAAAAACCACATGATCTTATCAATAGATGCAGAAAAGGCTTTTGATAAAATACAACACAATTTTATGTTTAAGACTCTCAACAAAATGGGTATAGAAGGAAAATATCTCAACATGATAAAGACCATATATGATAAACCATCAGCCAACATCCTATTAAACGGCATAAAACTGAGGACTTTCTACCTTAAATCAGGAACAAGACAGGGTTGTCCACTCTCTCCACTGTTATTCAACGTGGTGCTAGAAGTTCTGGCCAGAGCAATCAGACAAGACAAAGAAATAAAAGGCATCCATATCGGAAAAGAAGAAGTAAAGCTATCACTTTTTGCTGATGATATGATCCTATACATCGAAAATCCGAAGGACTCCACAAAAAGATTATTAGAAACAATAAACCAATACAGTAAGGTCGCAGGATACAAAATTAACATACAAAAGTCCATAGCCTTTCTATATGCCAACAATGAAATATTAGAAAACGAACTCAAAAAAATAATCCCCTTCACGATTGCAACAAAAAAAATAAAATACCTAGGAATAAACATAACAAAGAACGTAAAGGACCTATATAATGAAAATTACAAAGCATTGTTAAGGGAAATCGAAAAAGATACAATGAGATGGAAAAATATTCCTTGTTCTTGGATAGGAAGAATAAATATAATCAAAATGGCCATATTACCCAAAGCAATATACAAATTTAATGCAATTCCCATCAAAATCCCTATGAGATTTTTTAAAGAAATGGAACAAAAAATCATCAGATTTATATGGAACTATAAAAAACCCCGAATAGCTAAAACAATCCTAAGGAAAAAGAATGAAGCTGGGGGCATTACAATACCTGACTTTAAACTCTATTATAGGGCCACGATAATCAAAACAGCATGGTATTGGCAGAAAAATAGACACTCAGACCAATGGAACAGAATAGAAAGCCCAGAAATAAAACCACATATATATGGTCAAATAATCTTTGATAAAGGGGCCAACAACACACAATGGAGAAAAGAAAGCCTCTTCAACAAATGGTGTTGGGAAAACTGGAAAGCCACATGCAAAAGAATGAAACTCGACTACAGCCTGTCCCCGTGTACTAAAATTAATTCAAAATGGATCAAAGACCTAAATATAAGACCTGAAACAATAAAGTACATAGAAGAAGACATAGGTACTAAAATCATGGACCTGGGTTTTAAAGAACATTTTATGAACTTGACTCCAATGGCAAGAGAAGTGAAGGCAAAGATAAATGAATGGGACTACATCAGAATTAAAAGTTTTTGCTCAGCAAGAGAAACTGGTATCAAAATAAACAGACAGCCAACTATATGGGAACTGATATTTTCAAACAACAGCTCAGATAAGGGACTAATATCCAAAATTTACAAAGAACTCATAAAACTCAACAACAAACAAACAAACAATCCAATAAAAAAATGGGAAGGGGACATGAACAGACACTTCTCCCAGGAAGAGATACAAATGGCCAACAGATATATGAAAAGATGCTCAGCTTCATTAGTTATTAGAGAAATGCAAATCAAAACTACAATGAGATACCACCTCACTCCTGTTAGATTAGCTATTATCAACAAGACGGGTAATAGCAAATGTTGGAGAGGCTGTGGAGAAAAAGGAACCCTCATTCACTGTTGGTGGGACTGTAAAGTAGTACAACCATTATGGAGGAAAGTATGGTGGTTCCTCAAAAAACTGCAAATAGAACTACCTTATGACCCAGCAATCCCTCTACTGGGTATATACCCCAAAACCTCAGAAACATTGAGACGTGAAGACACATGTATCCCCATGTTCATTGCAGCACTGTTCACAGTGGCCAAGACATGGAAACAACCAAAAAGCCCTTCAATAGAAGACTGGATAAAGAAGATGTGGCACATATACACTATGGAATACTACTCAGCCATAAGAAATGATGACATCAGATCATTTACAGCAAAATGGTGGGATCTTGATAACATTATAAGGAGTGAAATAAGCAAATCAGAAAAAACCAAGAACTACATGATTCCATACATTGGTGGAACATAAAAATGAGACTAAGAGACATGGACAAGAGTGTGGTGGTTACCAAGGGTGGGGGGGGGGAGGGAGGACATGGGAGGGAGGGAGGGAGAGAGTTAGGGGGAGGGGAAGGGGCACAGAGAACTAGATAGAGGGTGACGGAGGACAATCTGACTTTGGGCGAGGGGTGTGCAACATAATTTGATGACAAAATAACCTAGACATGTTTTCTTTGAATATATGTACCCTGATTTATTAATGTCATCCCATTACCATTAATAAAAATTTATTAAAAAAAAAAAAAAAAAGGAAACAGTGGTATTGGACAGGATGACACTACTGTACAAATTTTAGTTCTCTTTTACATTCGCCAAAATTGTCAGTTGTTTTCTAATCTACAAAGTTCTTCCTAAAGTATAGATAAAAATTAAAGATTTTTAATTATTTAATTAATTATTAAAGATTTGTCTGCGAGCCAGATACAGCCATCAAAAGAGCCACATCTGGCTCGCGAGCCATAGGTTCCCAACCCCTGCCCTATGGTATTCCAGAGAAATATGTGCCTGTTGGGGACCAAAAATCCAACAGGGCTTTTGGGGTTTAGATTTTAGGGGGACAGAGGTGTGGGGAATTGGCTGTAAGCTGACAGTCTGCCCAACCCCCTACATCACTTGCCTGATTAGGTTGCGAAAAGCTGTTAAGCTGTGGTGCTGGATTGTTTACACTACCCCCATGTTCCCCGGAAAGACTGTAGACAAGTTTCTTCTATCCTTTGTTTGGTGTAGAGTTAAGATGATATATATGGTGGGGGTTTTCTGCACTCAACATGATTAAGAGTAAAAAGAGAGGAATTCTTCAGTGTATTGATGAGGAAATGAGAGTTTGCCTTTCAAATACATGCCCAAACATTGAAGAAATAGCTAGGCTCATGTTTCTCATAAATACAAGAATGAAAAAACACATTCATACCAGGACCTGCCGGATTTACTAAATCTTACTGAGAATGTATCTATATATATAGAAAGAAAACATTTTTGTTGTTTTTTTATTTTTTAACCCCTCTTTTTTACAAATTCTAAAAAGCATAACTCAAAAAATGTAACACAAAAATCTTTTCTAATGTCAGAATAAATTTAATTTTGTTGTACTTATTTAATTACTATAAAAGCACACTTGGACTTTGTAATTTTTTTCTTTAATATTTGACTTAATTATTATAACATATTTCTCAGAAATTTGTATATAGTGTGCCTACAATTATTTGTAGGATTTTAAATGCACCCCGACTTCAAAAATTTGAGAACCGCAGCTCTAGACTTTCCAGCCAAAAACAGGGTGGGGGAAAAACCCCTTCTCCAGCAAACAACAACAAACAACTGCCCCTCCCAAGCAAGAAGGCAACCATAATTTGCAATATGCTGCCCTGGGGGCAAGCACCCACAGCCTTTTACAGACCACAGTCTCATCGCTGCCCCTAAGTGCAAAATACAAGTGAGCAACCTAACTCACTCGTTTCACACTTGAAACACAGTGGTTTGCCCAACACCATGCTATGGAAAAAGAATAGATTTCCACTAGCTTTAAAATGTCAAATTACACTTCACTCTTGAACAACATGGAGTCAAGGCACTGACCCCCGTGCATCAAACATCCACATACAACTTTTATTTTTCTCCTGTAGTGACCCATTGAATCTTGGCTGCCACATTCAGACAGACAGAAAGCACAAGGGCCCTGTTTTCCTTGCATCTGCACTAGAATTGTAGCAGCAGACAGTAATGGCTCCAGTTCTGTCAAATTGATGCATCATATACAACTTTTTTTTTTTTTTCAGACACAGAGAGAGAGAGATATAGATAGGGACAGACAGACAGGAATGGAGAGAGATGAGAAGCATCAATCATCAGTTTTTTGTTGCAACACCTTAGTTGTTTATTGATTACTTTCTCATATGTGCCTTGACCATGGGCCTTCAGCAGACCGAGTGACCCCTTGCTCAAGCCAGCGACCTTGGGTCCAAGCTGGTGAGCCTTGCTCAAACCAGATGAGCCTGCGCTCAAGCTGGAGACCTCGGGGTCTCGAACCTGGGTTCTCCGCATCCCAGTCCAACGCTGTATCCACTGCACCACCGCCTGGTCAGGCCATATACAACTCATGACTCTCCACAAACTTAAGTTGACCTTCAGTATCTGTGATTAGTTCCAGGACCCTGCTATATATATCAAAATTTTCAGATTGTTGTAAGGTACCAAAAAGCTGAAAAATTAATATTGATATTCTAGGACGAAAGGTCAGGCTTTCCTGTCCCGTCCTTCCTTTGGGGAGGGGAGGGAGAAGAATGTAGAAGTTTCTAGCTTGCAAGAAACAATGGGTCATTTAGTTTTAAATCTAAAATAAAGGTTAACCGAGAAACTTCTCTTTCAATGGGAGACAGAATTTACATACCACCTTGCATTGATTGTAGTTCCTCCCCCTTCCTGGAATCTTGAGAGTAAAATACCTCTAGGCTAGTGAGGAAAGATGAACCCTAAAAGATTTGTAAACATCTTTGATTGTGTTACCTTGAAAGTCTTAATGTTTCTGTATATCCCCTAAACAAATGTTGTCAGCTTGTGCCATGATGTCATACTCTCCCCTACCCATGTGTGATCAAGGGTATATAAGCAGCCGCTGAACTATTTTTGGGACACACGATTTGGGTCTGCTGCAGGTATAAGCCATATGTGGCCAGCATATTTAATAAATCTCCTCCTTTAATAAAACTCTTCAAAATTCATCTGGATTGGGTGTCTCTACGTAAACCCTATGGAGTGAGGTACGGTGCCTTTCAGAATCTGGCGTATGGTACTTTATAACAAGATGTTCAAGTGATCTGTGCCCTAGGTAAAATGGCATAGATCAGCAATATTCAATAGGTATGCTGCAAGAATTTTTAAGACATACAATACCAGACAGGTCAGGGGCACTGATCTCTTTTCCCTTAGCTTGTCAAATACAAAAATGACAACAGCCAACACGATAGCCTTCCAGTGTGAATGATTCAAAATGATAACCGTTTTTTTATTAGTTCAGCAAAAAATATATTTTTTGGTGTGCCACAGAATTTTAGTAATTAATTTATGGGTGCCATGAGATGAAAACGGTTGAAAATTGCTGGTGTAAATCGCTGTGTATGGTCAGCCCTCTGCATCTGTGGACTGCCAACTGCAGTTTGAAAACAGTATAGGTATTTGTTTGTTTTGTTTTTTAAATTTAATTTTTTATTTTTTTTTTTTTACAGAGACAGAGAAAGAGAGAGTCAGAGAGAGGGATAGACAGGGACAGACAGACAGGAACAGAGAGAGATGAGAAGCATCAATCATTAGTTTTTTGCTGCACGTTGCAACACCTTAGTTGTTCATTGATTGTTTTCTCATATGTGCCTTGTCCGTGGGCCTTCAGCAGACCGAGTAACCCCTTGCTCGAGCCAGCGACCTTGGGCTCAAGCTGGTGAGCTTTTGCTCAAACCAGATGAGCCTGCATTCAAGCTGGCAACCTCGGGGTCTTGAACCTGGGTCTTCTGCATCCCAGGCCGATGCTCTATCCACTGCTGCGCCACCGCCTGGTCAGGCAGGTTTTTGTTTTAAAGAGATCTGTGGATAAGTGGACCGGTGCAGTTCATACCCATGTTATTCAAGGGTCAACTGTATTAAAGATAATTTGTGTATCTCTATAACTTGAACCCCAACACATTATTGACCTAGAATGCCAGGTTAATAAAATGCTGTGAATAGTGTGTGTGATTATTTTTTGCATAACTGCTCCATCATTTGGATTGCTCTATAAAAAAGTTACTATTTTCGAGAATCCTGGCCCTGGCCAGCTGGGTCAGTTGGTTAGAGCATCATTCCCATAAGCCAAGGTTGCAGGTCCAATCCCCCGGTCAGGGCACATACAAGAAACAACCAAATGAATAGATAAATAAATGAAACTGCTTTTCTTTCAAATCAGTGCTTGTCTCTGTGTCATTCACTCTTCTTCCCTTCCTCTCTCTTTCTAAAAATCAATAAATTTAAAAAATATTATAGAATTTTTTTAAATTGTAATTTTTCATATCTTAGCTGTATTAGAGACATTAACTCTATTCTAGACATAGGAAGCTGCTGATGTAAAAGAGTGTTGTTTTATTTTTACTTCAGTTTTAGGAATTGAACTTTAATCTACATTTCAGTTACAAAATCAATAAGTTGTTTATCACATGGCCCTGTGCTGACAGGCTATTTTACTGGAGTCTGATGTGCCTCATGTTTTCTGACAGACTGTTTGTTGTATGATTTTCAAATTGTTTTCTTTAGAACCCAAAGTTCAGAGATGCTTTGAGAACTTTTCAATATTTAATTATGATTTCATTTTACATATACATCTTGAATTACTTAAAAGCCTATGAGTTAAAAATGATAGTCATGTACATTTAAACTTTATAAAGTAGAGACAACTAATGTGTTCCCCAGGTTATCTCAGTCTCTACAAAACTCAGAATAAAGCTTTTCCAGCTTTGTTTATGTACTTAAATTTAGAAATGTGTCATAATCAGGAACACTGTGATTCTGGACTTGTTGCTTTAAATTTCTGTAAACTTAACAGCGTGCACGTGAAGAGTGCTTCCTGAGAACTGGCAAACCCAACTTGTGTTTGCCAGTATGTATTTTCTGATATATAAAACAGGAGCAAAATGGCACATTTCCCGACTGCTTAGCCCAGTGGGAATTATTTTGATTAATTTTATCTACACTCTTTTAAAGGTCTGACTGCACACAACTATACAATGGTATAATAATTGTGCAAACTGAGAAACAGGACTTTTTCTCATTTGGTGGCACATTAATAGAGACATACATGAAAGGGATGGTGACTGGTCAGTATATTACATTCCTAAATAAAATAATATATATTGATAGAGAGGTATTTAAAATTTTCTTAGACCCTAGGTTTAAAATCATTAGTTATAAAGTTCTCCATATTTGACTCTGGAAGACACAGCAGTGTTAGAATGAGGTACCATGGAAGCAAGAAATACTCAGGAACCCAGAACGGAGTGTTACAGCTCTGCTTTGCCTGGTTCTGGTACTTGGGGGAAGTCACTTAATTTTTTATAACTGTTTACACACAAGATTACTTTGGAAAGTTAGTTTAACTGAAATTGTTTTGAAAAGTATTGTGTTATATAAACTTTGAGATATTGTAAATAGAACTATTAACTGGTATAATTTCTGATATATTTAGATATATTAGTATTTTTACTCTTTTTTCATTCTATACCATGTTTTTACATTTTTCCTTTCAAATGTTTATTCCTTAGGGCATTACACTAGAAGAGTTTGACAGATTATCTTTCAATATGATTTTAATGAGCCCTCCCTGTCAGCCATTCACAAGGTATGTATAATAAATATTTCTTTGTTGAAAAAGAATACTTTTGAAGGACTCATTATATTAAATCATACCATAGTTTTGAGCATGGACACTTTGAAGTCCATCAGCTGCATTTTCATAGTTTTGAAATTTTTTATGAATAATCACTTTTATCTATTCATATTTATAATTCAGTGTTATAACACTGCTCTGAAATAATGATATAAAGTATAGTGCAGTAAGTACAGAAAGCATTATCATTATCAAGCATTCTGTACTGTGCTTTCATAGGTCTGGCAGTGCCGTAGGTTTGTTTATGTCAGTATCACCACAAACACGAATAATGCATCGCTGATGGCTACAGTGTCACTAGGCAATAGGGATTTCTCAGCTCCATTATATAGTCTGATGCTGATGGCAACAGAAACTAACTCTGTAGTGCTGCTACCTAGGGGTCTTCAAACTTTTATAAAAACCGCCCACTTTTGCAGTGCTGGTAAACCTGGTCCCTACCGTGCAACCAAACAGCGCTGCGATTGGCCCACCATGACACATGATATTAAGTAATTTATTTAAGACTATGAAGCTAGTCAGTCTCTGTTTCTACTTCTGGGGCCCAAGTCCAAGTCTTCCTTTCTGCTTGATAATTTGAATCTTTTGGAAAAAAAATTTTCAATTACAGTTTACATTCAATATTATTTTATATTAGTTTCAGGTATAGGTATACAGCATAGTGGTCAGACAGTTAATTATATTAAATCTTATTTATAAGAAATAACTGCTAGTCCAAACACTGCCTGTTTATGTGACCTGTTTTGACTTAATTAGTGTAATCAAGTCGCAACTGCTGCTTATAGAATTAAGCCTTCGGTTTAAGTCTCTCCTTTTTACATTGAACAAGATTATCTTAGTCTTACCTACTCCTCTGATCTACTTAGATGGTGATAAGTCATCAGTGCCATCAACTCCACATTGTCACCCTCCCCAACCAGCTCATTCACTGAACTTTTGTTGTCTCATCTGAGGCAGAGCAAATGGTGCCATCAGCAGTTCTGTGCGTGCGCGTTTGTGTGTTTATCTGTCTTTCCTAATCCAAGTAATGTTATTCTTTGTTGACTTCTTGTTTATCTTTGCCTTAATGTAAGTTTTTTAGCATATGGTATTGTAAAAATAAATTTTAAATGTGTTTATTAGATAGGTAGGGCTTTAAAAAAATGAATAATGCATTTTAGCAACAAAGATGATCATATTTTTTGTGAAGATCAACTAATTTAATTCATTCAGTTTTTAAAAGTGATTTGCTGTCTTGAGAAGATTCTTGATAAACTTATTTGTGCCCTTTCATTCCCCTTAGAATTGGTCTTCAAGGTGATGTGACTGATCCAAGAACGAGTAGCTTCTTACATATTCTAGATATCCTCCCAAGGTAAAACCTTAGATTCCTGTACAAGCTTACCTTAAAGTTAAACCTTTGCATCTGAAAAACAAACAAACAAACAAACAAACAAACAAAAAACTGTGCATCTGGAAGAATGTGATGTTGGTCATTTTATAGAGATTAGTGGATTACACATGCTGCCTGCAGATATTGTGCCTTTTATCTTCTGCCATGACCAACAGAATAACTGCAAATGTTTGCTGATTCCACAGTTGCCACTGCAGTTAGTGACAGCAAATTACAGCCTAAAAGCTAAATTCCATCACCTCTGCTCATAGTATTAATGCAGATGAAGCTTATGTGAGTGAATGCTGTTGCCCATGGCCTGGGATCGTGTGCTAACCCTTGGAGTCACCATTCTGTGCAAGTGCAGCCCTTTGAGTTGCAGTTCAGAGGCTCTGTGTGAACCCATGTTTTGAGATAAACTCAATGGAAATTAACATTACAAATGTTAACTTTATCAGGTATGCCATGAATATGGAGAAAAGTGAATAAAATATGAGTTGTCTTCATCCCTTATAAAATTCTTTTATTAAAAAAATAGAAGTTCAGAAAGTTTCTTGCCTCTTATTTCCCACAAGTAAGGATTTTCTTTATTTCTTCTTAGCAATGAGATTTTTGGAATTCCATTTGTTTTTGTTTTTGTATTTTTTTTTAGGTTACAAAAATTACCGAAGTATATTCTTTTAGAAAATGTTAAAGGTTTTGAAGTATCTTCTACAAGGTAAAAAATATATTTGTCCTGTGTTCTTCTTAGACATAGTATATTTTATAGTAGGAGCTATTGTGAAATAAATATCTTAAAAATGAACATGTACATCCTGACATTTTACATGTTATATATGTTATACATTATTATTGATTTTGACTAATAAATAATGTAAAGCAACACAAGGTTAACTGATTCTCTTCCACTCTGATGTTTGATTTTTCCAGAATGAGCACTCATTTTATTGAGAAGGATATTTCTCAATTTTAGCTTCTTATTATATTGGTGTCTGTTTCTTTAGAAGTAGAATTGTTTTTAGTAAGAATTGATCCTTCAGATCCATCCATGTTGTCACAAATGGCAGTATTTTATCTTTCCTTATGGCTGAGTAATGTCTGTTGTATATATGCACCACAGCTTTATCCAATCATCTATTGAAGAATCTTGAGAATATCATGCTAAACAAAATAAGTCAGACAGAAAAAGTTAAGAACCATATGATTTCACTTATATGTAGGATAAAAAACTGAAAGCAATAAATAAACAAACAAAAACTCATAGGCACAAACAACAGTCTGGTGGTTACCAGAAAGAAAGGGGAATATGGGGAGGTAGTAAAGGTAAAGGTGGTCAAATATATGGTGATGGAAGGAGATTTGCCCTTGGGTGGTGGGCTCACAATGCAGTCTGTGGATCCTGTATCATAGAAGTGTACACTTGAAGACTATATAATTTTATTAACCAATGTTGCTCCAATAAATTTTTTTTTAATTTAGTGAGAGGAAGGGAGGCAGAGATAGACTCCCGCATGCGCCCCTACCAGGATCCACCGGCAAACCCACTAGGGTGTGATGCTCTTCTCCAGTGGGGCCCTTTGCTCCTTTGCAGTTGGAGCCATTTTTTAGCGCCTGAGGCAGAGGCCATGGAAACATCCTCATTGCCTGGGGCCATCTCACCCTAATGGAGCCTTGGTTTCAGGGCGGGAGGAAAAGAGAGAGAGAGAGAGAGAGAGAGAGAGATGCGAGATGGGGAGGGGTGGAGTAGCAGATGGGGGGCCTCTCCTATGTGCCCTGACTGGGAATTGAACCTGAAGACATCCACACCCCTGGGCCGATGCTCTACCACTGAGCCAACTGGCTAGAGCCTCCAATAAATTTGATTAAAAAATAAACGTTGGTCCTGTGGACAGGCATTTTCTGTCACACAGTTAGATGAAAGAAGTAAGTCCTGTGTCAGGGCACTTTCAGATGGTAGCCCCACTGGAGAGAAAGCATCCAAGCTTTTGATTTAGCTGCTGCCTCCACCAGTGTTCCCCCATCTGATTTGCTACAGATAGTTCCCATTCCCATAGGAAATTTATCATCAATCAATTAGCAATTCTCTTACCATTTTGGATAAATTATCTGATAGCTATATTTATTTATAATAGAAATTATCTCTGTCTTTTTTGGAAAAATGTAATTTCTTACATACTGGATTTAATAAAGACCTAGGATTACTCTCTTTCTCAGCAACTTGAGTGGAGATACAGTTTCACTTAAAATTAAGTTTTATATATAATATTCTATATAAGAACCCCATTTCCAACTACAGGGTGAAAGCTTTTCTTTTCTTTATGTCTTTTCAGAGACCTGTTAATAAAAGCAATAGAAAATTGTGGCTTTCAATACCAAGAATTTCTATTATCACCAACCTCTGTAGGTACCACAGTTATAAACTCTTATATAAATTTTATCAAAGGGGCTTTGAATCAGTAAGAAGAATGAATCTATTTGGATAATGTTATAGGTAAATCTTAAAATTACTTCAGACATGGGTTTTAGTTTCTAAAGGACCTGGTACAGGCATATAGAGTCATTTATGCATATTTTATGAAAAAAGTATATAAGTTGAGGTTCATAGAGAATATATTTTTCTACACAGAAAAAAAGTGCATTTAAAAAATATATGATATATGGTATTTTTAAACTAAGTATGCTATAGTTTAGTAATGCTTAAAAATAATCCAAAATAGCCTAGCCTGTGGTGACGCAGTGGATAAAGTGTCAACCTGGAAATGCTGAGGTCGCCGGTTCGAAACCCTGGGCTTGCCTGGTCAGGGCACATATGGGAGTTGATGCTTCTAGCTCCTCCCCCCCCCCCCCCCCCCCGTCTCTCTCTCCTCTCTCTCTCTCTCTCTCTCTCTCTCTCTCCTCTCTAAAATGAATAAATAAAATAAAAATTAAAAAAAAAGATTTGAAAATAAAAAATAATCCAAAATAGAAAACAAAATAAACATATGATAATTTTCTGATTCCTTTTTTCTTGGAACATACCATTAAAATGCAAACATTAGGCAGTTACTGAGGACCTTGGAAGAGCAATGCAGGAGCAGGAGCGTCTCCTCCCCCCTTCTTTCCTCCTCCCCTCTCCCCTCCTTCCCCTCCCCTCTCCTATGCCTGTGTGCTGGGCTCCTGGAGCACTGTGGGGGGGCTGTGTGTCACCCACTCCTCCCAGGGATCCTGGGCCCTTGGTTCTGAGGACGCTGGGCGCTGGGAAGGGCTGAGAGGGCCGGTGGGCTGTGAGGGACCCCACAGGAGGGGGGTGGGCGACAAGTGTAAAGGGGGTGCTCCTGGAGGGAGGGGGCTGAGAGGGAGCAGGTAGGGAGGTGGAAGTGCAGGGAAGATCAGGCCACATGTTTGAGGCACTGTGACCTGTCCTGTGGGCGGATAGTGAAGCCCCCCAGAGCACGTGGGAGGCCTGGCACTGTAAACAGCTGTGCGACCCTTGTGATAAGGTGTGATAAGATGCTGAAGAATTGCAAAATATTGTTAACATTAGTATTTTAAAAGAAAGAGTCAGGCCCCTTTACCCCTCCTTTCTGAAAAGAAAATAACCCAGAGAAAGAGATTAAAGGGGCAAAAGTTAGTATCTGAAAACTTCCTCTTCCTGTTCAGTAAGATCCTTTAGGAGACAATGTTTACATATCCTACACTGATTCTAACTCTTCCCCCCCACAAAAAAAAGAAAAAATAAATAAAATGCAAACATTGCTACTATTTCATGGGTAAGAAATTAGGATAAAAACTTGGTGGATCTTTGATTTCATAAGTATCACTATTTTTTCTCTTTCTTTGTATTTGTTAGCCTATTAGAATCTTTCATCTATTTTATAATTCTTTGCCCTGAATTAAAAGGAAACCCATTTCAAAAATTAGATGTTCATATTTTTGTTTTCATTTTTGTTGTTTTTATTGAACTTAATTAAATGTATCCTAAGACTGCAAAGCAAGTACATTAAAAACAAAAAACAAATAAAAAAAAACCTTATTATCATTCACAATGAGTTCTCTATAGGATCAGAATTGTCTCACTTCTTATAGTCAACCCAATTTGCAGGGGGGAAGAATGCATTCTGTGTGTAATAACGTTTGTAACCTCCATCCATCTTCCTCTTTGCAGTCTGTTCCTTTACTCAACAAATCTTTATTGGATGAACACTTACTTCGCACATGGAACTGTCTTCAGTGGACTAAATATAAGCTAATGCTATACTTTAAACCTAAAAATAAATTAACACCAATAAAAAAATATAGATGTCCAGCTGTGGAATTGACAATATATCTGAGTGCCAATTTTATTTTGTATTTATTGCCTTTTAACTTTAAAGTTTAGGGAATCCTTTTTTAATAAAATGAGGCAATATACAGCCATGAATAGCTATATTTTATTATTGTTACTATATTATCAATAATCAATATAAAAATGTCTATATAACTTCTTACCTGGGAAATATAAAATGGTAGTGACTCATAGACATGATTTATCAGATTCATCCATATTTCTTTCAAAAGAAAGGTACAAAACAGTAAAATGTTTAGGAATTTGTGCAAAGAAGTCTTCCACAACTCAGTAACAAAGTATTTTTTTTAAGTGAGAGGAGGGGAAGTAGAGAGACAAACTCCCACATGTGCCCTGACTGGGATCCACCCGGCAACCCCCACCTGAGGCCCACGCTCAAATCTACCAAGCTATCCTCAGCACCCAGGGCCAACACTTAAACCAGTCGAGCCATTGGCTGCGAGAGCGGAAGAGGAAAAGAAGGGAGAGAGGGAGGGAGAGAGAAACAGATGCTTGAATCTCATGTGCAGGCCCTGTCCGGGAATTGAACCTGGGACATCCGCATGGCAGGTGACACTCTGTCCACTAAGCCAACCAGCCAGGACTGTAATAGACTTTTCTATGGCAGAGATTAAATGTTAACCTGTATGAGTTTCTTTACTAGGTACTAACAGTTGATACAAATCTCTTTAATTTCTAGCTTGGCATTCCGAATTCAAGGCTACGGTATTTCCTTATTGCAAAGCTTCAGTCAGAGCCGTTACCTTTTCAAGCCCCTGGTCAGGTATTATTATTGTTGTTATTATTATTATTATTTACCTATTATAGATATATTTCACTCTGCTAATTTATTTCAAGAACTCCTTTGTGGAGGTTTCTGTGTAGCTTACTGAGCCTGTAATATAAACCACATCCTAGGCCCATCCCTAGGTCATTTCCTCTCCTGATGCCTCTTTTATTGCTTTAAATAAAACAAAAACTTTTCTTTCATCATTTGAAAAAAATTGAGTAGAAAGTTAAAAAAATTTTAATTAGTGCCTGACCTGTGGTGGCGCAGTAGATAAAGCGTCAACCTGGGAACACTGAGGTTGCCGGTTCAAAACCCTGGGCTTGCCTGGTCAAGGCGCATATGGGAGTTGATGCTTCCTGCTCCTCCCCCTTCTCTCTCTCTCTCTCTCTCTCCTCTCTATAATGAATAAATAAAATCTAAAAAAAAAAAAAAAAATTGTAATTAGTGGTGTTACCCTCCTTTTCCCCAGATAATTTACCTTCTGACCATTGACTATTTTGCATTTATATTTCCCCCAACAAAATCCACTATTTTTGATAAAATTCAATTATACTATTAAAAAATAGCTTAAGAGTATTTTAACCCATTGATTGCATTTTTGTTGAAGTCAATGCTACTTGATTAAAATGTAATAATGATGACTACAAGTAGAAAAAAAATGCTCAGTTCCTATAGATAGGATATCTAATTCTGCAAGCAGTGGTACATGCTTCTAGCAGCAATTGGTCTCAGGTGTCGGGAACATATGGCTCGCAAGCCAGATGTGGCTCTTTTGATAGCTGCATCTGGCTCGCAAACAAATCTTTAATAAAAAAAGTAATAACGTTAAAAATATAAAATGTTCTCATGTATTACAGTCCATTTCCTACCGCTCATGTTCATGGTTGCGGGTGGCTGGAGCCAATCACAGCTGTCCTCCGGGACAACACCAAATTTTTACTGGATAATGCGTAACGTACACAGATCATTGTGTGACTCTCACGGAATTGCATTTTAAAATATGTGGTGTTCATGGCTTTTTCAGCCAAAAAGTTTCCCAAGCCCTGGTCTAAATAATAGAGTTTCTGTTATAGCTCTCTATAACCATCACTGGAAAGAATTTAAAAGTCATGTCCACTAGCAGGGTCAATAGTGTCATTTGAATCCGCGTAATATAAGATTGATACATCTCCCTTTCTGTAGTGGGCAGTTCCAAAAAGAATATATAAAGTACATTAACAAAGACTTCATCATTAAAGCTTTCTGGAACTTGTTTTCTTTCGTTTTACAAAGTAAGACTTTATACAGTGTTTTTCAACCATTGGCTAAAAATATATATGGTTACATGTTTTGCAGGAATAAGTTTTTCCTATGGAACTCAGGAATACAAATAAATTTTAAGGGTGAAAAGTGTTTTTGTTTTTTAATTACTAGTTTTTCTTGAGATCATGGGTATGTACCAGTTTTTCTTCTTTGATAAAGAGGTAAAGGCAAACTTTGATTCAAGGCACATTTTCTAGAAATGTTAGTGTAGCTCTCTAAACTTTTTTTCACAGATACAATGCTTTGTTTATTCAGCATACTCTGGTTACTTTGTTGAATGTGTTTATTAATAAATACAGAAAGCAATAACTCCATGAAATAAATCATCTGCAGCCTGATGACACTATGGTTGTATGAAGAATAACTTGTAATGTGAATGAATACAAGTAAACCACAGTTTTTATCTTTTTAATGAAAAATTCATAAAGGTTAAAAGATTTTTTGCATATTGTTGACTGTATGTTATTAATTTTACTTTTAATAAAGCTTTGCACAATTTCTGTATTTTTGCTTAATGCCAGGTACTGATGGAATTTCCCCAAATTGAATTTGAACATTCTCAAAAACATGCAGTAGATGCAGAAAATAAAAGTGAAGGAAAGAAAATTGAACCAAATGTTTGCTTTGATAGCAGCAGACAATGTTCTGGAAAAGAAGCCATTCTTTATAAGCTTGAAACTGCAGAAGAAATTGACCGGAAACATCAACAGGACAGTGATCTCTCTGTGCAAATGCTAAAAGATTTTCTTGAAGATGATATTGACATGAATCAGTACTTTTTACCACCAAAGTCATTGCTGCGATATGCTCTTTTGTTAGACATTGTTAAGCCCACTTGCAGAAGATCCATGTGTTTTACAAAAGGGTAGGTTTTAAAGAGACTCTATTCGTGGTATATCCAAATAACCAGGTTTTTATACTTAGTGTTTCTTTTAGTTTTCTCAAAACAAGGAGCATTTTATAAAATGTTTCTGCTAGAATGATTTTTTGGGGACCTTTAAGTCCCGGCTTGCATGTTCCAATAGAATGCATGAGTGAAAATTCCTTCTGGCGGAACACTATGCACAGCCCACGAAAGTGCTCATGAAAGATGGTGCCATTTGTTTGGTGACTCAAAGAGCTTAATTACCTGTGGTGGAAGCACGGTTTCTAGAGATGGTGAATTGCTAATTTTTTAGCACCTTTCTTTTTATGGCACATCACACCTCAAAAATTTACGTTCACTCTCATAGATCAATATACAGTGTGTCCATAAAGTCATGGTGCACTTTCGACCAGTCACAGGAAAGCAACAAAAGATGATAGAAATGTGAAATCTGCACCAAATAAAAGGAAAACCCTCCCAGTTTCTGTAGGATGATGTGGCAGCATGTGCGCATGCGCAGATGACGTAACACTGTGTATACAGCGGAGCAGCCCACGGCCATGCCAGTCGAGATGTGGACGGTACAGAGGAAAGTTCAGTGTGTTCTGTGGCTCGCTAAATTTGAATCCGTGACCAACGTGCAACATGAATATCGGCGCATTTATAACGAAGCGCCACCACATAGGAATAACATTACTCGGTGGGATAAGCAGTTGAAGGAAACCAGCAGTTTGGTGGAGAAATTCCGTTCTGGTAGCCATCAGTCAGTGACAGGTCTGTAGAGGCTATACGGGATAGCTACCTAAGGAGCCCTAAAAAATCTGTGCTTGAGCCCACATCGAACTACACTGAATAGGTATGAAACTGGGAGAGTTTTCCTTTTATTTAGTGCAGATTTCACATTTCTATCATCTTTTGTTGCTTTCCTGTGACTGGTCGAAAGTGCACCATGACTTTACGGACACACTGTATAAGAAGAAATTAAATTTCAGTACCAAAATATACAATTGAATCATCTGACACATGTTGGAGAACATTTTAAGTTTTACCCAGTTGTTTAAATAAGTAATATATTTTATGGTTGAAAACGCAAATGGTCCTACTATTATAAGACTCCATCCACTCTGTCTCTTGACCATTCAGTTTCCCTCTGTACAGCCAGCCAGTGATTTCAGTGTACTGTCTGATCTTTACAGAGGTATTATGTGTGACAGTGTATTTAAATATATATGTATATTTTTACTCTTCCTTTAAGTGGTGATACATTGTAGCCATTATTATGTATCTTTCTTATTTCACAATATAAATTAGGTATCATTGTATATAAGTACATAGAGAACTTTTCTATTCTTATGGTATGGGTATATTAGTTTCTTTTACCGGTTACTTTTGGGTTATTTCTTGAATGTTAATATATTTTTCATCAATTTTTTAAAACCTAGAAATAAGGGGGAAATTAGATCTTTACAGAAAGTTTTGTAAAAGATCTTTGACTTTGCTTTGTTCATGTCATTTGACTTCATTTGATAAGTTGTTGTATGGTTTGCAACTTCAAGCCTTCTCTTTTTACCTACTAGCTAGCTGGCTGTCTTGCATAAGACCCGATGCTCCTGATGTAATCATACCAGATTTATTCTGATTTTATCAAGCTTTGCCCCTGTACTTCCAGGATAACGGATTTATTGCTTTTCATTACCTTAAATGACTTCACTCAGCTGTTGTCTGTTTCCAAGTCCAATAGATTTGTTTGTATTTCAATAAAATAAGACATCAATTTTGTAATAAAAAAACAGTCTTGAAATGTTTTTGTAATTATAAAGATGATATAAAAGAAGCCTTACTGTAAAAGTCTATTTTAGTGTAGATAATATATATATACATGTATAATGACATAAGAGAAAACAATTTAAAAACAGTATTTCCCCAGTATGACTTTCTTTCTTTAATTTATATTTTAAATTGATCTATTAAGAAAAATAATAATAATAATATGTTGAATAACCAGCTTGGCAATGATCTAAAGGGAAGAAATATCATTAATACCTTGCAGTGGTCTCACTATTGTATGGAAAGAATAAAAATGTACTATGCTATAGTCACAGGCAAATGTATCAGTGGGCCCGTGTTTGTCATGGTACTGAAGAACAGGGTCTTGTGTTCATGAGAAGAAATGATGATTCTGGCGTTTTTAAAATAAGAGCAGCAATTTATATTCACCTACCTGGTTTAAAGTAGAAGGGATGCAAATATTGAATACTATTTGGGTATAAAGTTGTACCAAGTGCATACTTACTAGTGATGAACTTTTAAAAAGTGACAATATAAAGAAATGACAATTGATAATACATAATTCAAAATGGTATCTACACAACTCAAAAAATGACCCCAAGTTTAGTGTCTGAGAAGTTTAAATAAAATGATTTAATATTCGTCACCCAGTAATTTTTCAGTTACCAAGAATATTTATGTGATGCTATTCAGAATATTCAGAAGGATATAATTATGTAGATTGATCAATTTATTCAGGAACTACATGTATTTAAGACATTTTGCATTAGCAAATACATCAGATGCTATGTTTGTGTTAATTTTTCAGCTATGGAAGGTACATCGAAGGGACAGGATCTGTTTTACAGACTGCAGAGGATGTGCAGGTACTATGTATGCTTTACAACTAAATTACGTTTAATGCTTAAAATTTGAGAATGTCAAAATGATTTTACCTGTTCCATTGGGAATGAATATAGGAATTCTTTACTATAGAAAATTTTCTTGTTGCATAAGTTTATGTACAAAGAATATTTTATGTTTTTATTTCCTTTTAATTCTTTTGTATTTTTATTCCACAAATAGTAAATTGACATGCACTGTACAATTGTTAATTTCTCTAAAATTATGCACCAAATATCTTAATATTGGAGACTTCCTTTGGAGCACATGCTATAAAATTGATTTTTAGGGAAAGAAATCTATGTTTTAGCAACATTTTATTAATACTTCAATTATAAATTCTTTATGGTATCATAGTTGAATATAAGTTTGCTATATTGCAAGTTTTATAATTTGAATAAGTTTGAAATGAAGTCACATTATCTTCTTTTATACTGATTTTTTTTTTTTTTTTTTTTTTTTTGAGAGGAGAAGAGACAGTGAGACAAACTCTCACATGTGCACCGACTGGGATCCACCCAGCAACTCTCATCTGAGGCTGATGATTGAGTCAACCGAGCTTTTTTTTTTAGCACCTGAGGGCGATGCCCTGGGACCAACCCAGCCATCCTCAGTGCCTGGGCTGCTGCCCGACAATTGAGCCACTGGTGCGGGAGGGGAAGAGGAAGAGAAGAGGGAGAGAACGGGAACAGGAAGGGAGAGAGAAGCAGATGGTCACTTCTCCTGTGTGCTCTGACTGGGATTCAAACCCAGGACATCATATGCTGGGCCGATGCTCTATCTATTGAGATATCTGGCCAGGGCCTTTTATACTGATTTGAATTCTTACTATTAATAAAATTTACCCATGGTAAAAATCCTATCAGAGGCAAATGAAGGTCTGTATTTGAGTAATCATATTTACTAAATATATTTTATCATTTTAAGAAAAACATTTGATAAAATTGGTCATAAACAGTAAACATTTTAATGATATACTTGTTAAGCATTGTAAAATTTACTGTATTGCTAGATCATTTCTCTTGTATCTTTCCTTGTACTTCTTTTATGTTATATTGTCATTTATTGTTTATATTTTTATGATTTAATTTCTGAGGGATCAGAAAATGACAGATACACTGCAAGTATCCTGATCTATTGAATATTAAGCTTTTGTTCATTCTCAAACTACATCGCCACCAATGAGACAATTATATCGTTTATTGAAGAGACATTTGCCCTGTGTGGCCGTGTGACACAGCAGACTGTGCATTGGTTTTGAACTGTCTCATAATAGATGATCTGATCTTAAATCTAATTACATTCTACTTGATCAGTTACCTTGGATTTTTTTTTTTACAGATTGAGGATATCTACAAATCTCTTACCAATTTGTCACAAGAAGAAAAGATAACAAAATTGTTAATGCTTAAACTTCGATATTTCACACCTAAAGAAATAGCAAATCTCCTCGGATTTCCTCCAGAGTTTGGTATGTGGGATAAACACAGACCTCAGCTTTCACTTAGAAGGTCCCAAAATCCATTAGGGATTCATATGTGTATTTTATGAAGAAATCCTTGCTCAGACGGACGTAAGAAACGTTTTTTCTTTCCTAATTATACAATTATTGACATTTTTCTTCTGTTATTTTTTCACATGTATTTATAACCTGCCTCAGTCCAGTCCCTTCAGACATAATTCTCCCTCCCTTTACTGCAGAAGTGGTCCTGTGCGTTGTTCAGGGACAGAGGGCCAAAGCAGCACGTGCTCACCTCTCCCCACCGATGGATGTTAACAGAAAAGCTTTTCCCAGCTTATTTTGCTTCCAGAGATCCTGTTCTAATAACCCAACACTAGATTGTGTGGGTTGAATTGTCTTTTTTATGAAAAAACTTACCCATGCAAGTCCTAACTTTACTTGCAATTCAGGAATTCCAGGGGTGGTTGCTATTAGGAGATGGAACACATTGCCTGTGTTTCTTAGAGCAACCCTGCCCATTTCCTGATCCCACTTCCTTGGCTCCTGGGCTCTCCCCTGCGTGAATGATGCTCTGTGTTAAGCTGGGATAGGTGTGTTCCTAGTACCTGGCTTGTGAGAGGGGGAAGACACATCTCCTTAACATGCTTCCAGGGCTACACAAGGAGGGATGCGTTTTTGCTAACTGACTGGGGTTTGAAAGCAGAAAAGCCAAACTGCTAAATCCAATGTTGTTGTAATGGTAATACAGTACTGTTCTTGAAGCTCATAATGGACTAAATGGATCGTGTTTTAAATTCGAAATAATGGACTTACAGATAAAGTTTTAGACTACATCCTTTTTTACAGTGCGAACTGTTAATATAATTTAACTGTTGAGTAATTGGTCTCTGAGTGTGGTCATGGCAACCAAGTTTATTTTGTACTCTGTCTTTTTTCTTGGTGATCTTATTTGGTGAGAGATATCCTGGAGAGTGTTATTTAAGAAAAACACAGACTTTCCTTGTCTTAGTTTATGTCACAAAGTGAATGAGAACATCATAAAACAAACAAAGAACTGAGAATTAAACTCAAGAATTTAATTCCCAGTATGCTTTCCATATTGGGTTTTTTGTTTCTTTTCTTTAGAATGAGCAATTAGGTACTTTCAGTAGTACTAAAGAGAGAAAAGAGATTCACTATCTAATAACAACTAATTCCTAAGTTTTATTTGAGTGCTTTTTCAAATAGTAGTCATCACTTTCACAGTATTGAAACTTAGCATAGCACGGACCCTGGAGTCAGGTGGACTTGAGTTTGAATCCCAGCTCTACCTTACCCACTCTCTGTCTTAGTTTACACTTCTGTACAATGGGGATAATTGCAGCACCAAATTCATATGGTTGTGTGACAGTTAAGTAATTTAGTATATGTAGAATGTTTATATATCACGCTGACACGTAATATAAAATTTAAATGCCAGCTTTTATTTTGTAAACCGTAAATATGTCTTTGTTTTTATAGCCTTCATAATACCCTTTCTCATCTAAAATTTTCAGATGGGTAGAATAGGATTTTTTTATAGCTCTCTGAAAATATGTATAATACATATAAGAAAGCCTTTTTCATTGCTTCTTCTTCTTTTTTTTTTTTTAAACATCAACCTTTTTTTATATAGTTTTTTTTTTATTTTTATTTATTCATTTTAGAGAGGAGAGGGAGAGACAGAGAGAGAGAGAGAGGAGAGACAGAGAGAGAGAAGGGGGGAGGAGCTGGAAGCATCAACTCCCATATGTGCCTTGACCAGGCAAACCCAGGGTTTTGAACCGGCGACCTCAGCATTTCCAGGTCGACGCTTTATCCACTGCGCCACCACAGGTCAGGCGCTTATTCTTCTTTTAAAATATGTGACCTATTTGTATAGATCTTGCCCCAATGTCACTACTGAGCAGCGCTCTGACAGAATTGTCCTTCATGTATGCTTTTGACATTATTGACTCTAGGTCCAAATGGGTATTGTTTGGGCCTGTCCGCTGGCAATGATGGATGTGCATTGATTTTTCCGTCCATTTGTCCTGCTCCCTTTGCGACTAGTGGTGTGTGTTTGTGAGAGAGCAGGCTTTGGAAGAGAGGAGCACTAACCTATACCTAGTAAATGAAAGCTGCCATTTTACCTCATGAATTCTATGTATCTTTTTATGAGGATTATTATTATTTTTTGAAATGTACATAAGTTTTTTAAAAAGTCACCTTTAAAAAAATTATGTAATTTTTTCATAAGCTAGTTTAGATTTTAACATCCATGTTTACATATAAAATACACACATATATAATTTTGACATATTTCACTTATTTTCAAATGTTTTTTTCCTTCTGATATAATTTTAATATTGCAAAAGATCATCCTTACAATATTTTAGAAGTCTGT
Organism: Saccopteryx bilineata; assembly: GCF_036850765.1. Taxonomy (NCBI): domain Eukaryota; kingdom Metazoa; phylum Chordata; class Mammalia; order Chiroptera; family Emballonuridae; genus Saccopteryx; species Saccopteryx bilineata. The sequence goes on from NC_089494.1 coordinate 156,641,827, forward strand.
TTGTAGATATATTTATACCTGTGGCTACTTTGAACTTACTAATTTTTGAGATGACTAATATACTTGCTTAAGACATATTATCTTTATAATAGCAATTTTATGATTATGCTCAATTGCAGATATAGGTTTATTATGGCAATCACTTATTTTATTGTGGTAATTATAATGCCATGTGTCGATAAAGCAACTTTATCCTAAAATTTGCTATTCTTAATGATCTTAATTTCTTCATTTTATTATCTAACTTGTTTTTTTTTATATGATTGCTATACCAAAGGATACAAATGTGCATTTGTAACCTTGTAACTAACATTATGCTGTATACCCTGAGGCATGGACAGTCTTTTCTATTGATACTCACAGGCTTTGTTCCAGAATGTAGTATCTGTGGGACATTTTGTTTCATAAAAGAATGTAGCAAATAGAAGTCCACCATGTGAAAGTCAATTTGAGGAAGCAAAGTATAAAAAAATAAGTATGAGGAACTTGTATTCAGAATATATAAAGGACTCTTACAACTCAACAATAAAAGTAATCAAATTTAAAAGTGGGCAAAGGCACCTGACCCTTGGATAGAGCATCTACCTGGGACACTGAGGTCTCCAGGTTGAGCACAGGTTCTCCAGTTTGAGTGCAGGGTCACCAGCTTGAGCATGAGTTCAAACAATCACTGCTTTGAACCCAAGGTCACTGGCCTAAGCAAGGGGTCACTGGTTTGGCTAGAGCCCCCAGTCAAGGCATGTATGAGAAGCAATCATTGAACAACTAAAGTGAAGCAACTCAAGTTAATGCTTCTCATCTCTCTCCCTCTTTCTCAAAAAAAAAAAAAAATGTGTAAAGGATTTGAATAGATATTTTCCTGAAAAAAATAGACAAATGGCCAAAAAGCACATGAAAAGATGTTCAACATCATTAATTATGAGGAAAGTGTAAATCAAAACCACAATAGATACCATTTCACAAAAAGACAACAACAGTGTTGGAAAGATGAGAAATCAGAAGAAATCAGACCCCTTGTATATACTGCTTGTGGGAATATCAAATGGTACAGGTGCTTTGGAAATCAGTCTGGAAATTTCTCAGATGTTAGGCATAAAGTTTTTGTTGACCCAGCAGTTTCACCCCTAGGTGTATATTCAAGAGAATTAAATTCAAATGTCCATGCAAAAACTTATACATAATGTTCATAACATCATTATTCATAATACTCAAAAAATAGAAACAACCTAAACTATCAATGCATGAACGGAATAGAATATTATTTGGCCATAAAGAAGAATGAAGTGCCTGACCAGGTGGTGGCGCAGTGAATAGAGCGTCGGACTGGGATGCGGAAGGACCCAGGTTCGAGACCCCGAGGTCGCCAGCTTGAGCGCAGACTCATCTGGCTTGAGCAAAGAGCTCACCAGCTTGGACCCAAGGTCGCTGGCTCCAGCAGGGGGTTACTCGGTCTGCTGAAGGCCCACGGTCAAGGCACATGTGAGAAAGCAATCAATGAACAACTAAGTTGCAACGTGCAACGAGAAACTGATGATTGATGCTTCTCATCTCTCTCCATTCCTGTCTGTCTGTCCCTGTCTATCTCTGCCTCTGTAAAAAAAAAAAAAAAAAAAAAAAAAAAAGATTAAAAAAAAATTGTTTTAAGAAGAATGAAGTATTGGTACATTCTCTAACATAAATGAACCTTGAAAACATTATGCCAAGTGAAAGATGCCAGAAACAAAAGCAGCATATTGTATGGCTCCATTTATAAGAAATGTTCAGAATTAGATAATCCAGAGACAGAAAGTAGATTACTGGCTGAGGAACAGGGAGGGGAAATGGTGAGTGACTACTAATGGGTACTGGATTTTTAAAATTATTTATTGAATTTATTGGGCTGACAATACAGGTTTCAGGTACACAGTTCTACAATACATCATCTGTATTTTGTGTTGTGTGCTCACCACCCCAAGTCCAGTCTCCCTCCATCACCATCTATCTCTCTCTACCCTCCACCACCTCTCCCCACCCTCTTTCCCTACTGCCTTCTAAGGAAGTGAAGTGTAATTCAATGTTTTTCAACACCGAGTGTGCGGCCCCTCTGCCAGAAATCTAGTGCCGATCTGTGAAAGATTTTCCACCCTGATGTATGAAGATTTTAGACCCAGTGATCTTAGTCAAATATGCTTTTATGCTCAGGATGATTTCTGCCTTAGCAGAACCTGGAATAATTCTCCTATTTTCACTGGTCCCAAGTATAAAAAGGTTGAAAACTACTGGTATAATTGGCATATAATACTGTATCAGTTTCAGGTGTACAATAATGATTAGATAATGAAATGGTTACCACAATAAGTCTAGTTAATATCTGTCACCATACATAGTTACAGTCTTTTATTTCTGGTGATGAGGACATTTAAGATCTACCCTCTTAGCAACTTTCAAATATGGAGTACAGTATTGTTAACTATAATCATCATGTATAGTCATTACATCTTTTTTTTTTTTTTTTTTTTTTTTTTTTGTAACAGAGACAGAGAGAGGGACAGACAGATAGGAAGGGAGAGAGATGAGAAGCATCAGTTCTTCATTGTGGCACCTTAGTTGCTCATTGATTGCTTTCTCATATGTGCCTTGACTGAGGAGCTACAGCAGAGCGAGTGACCCTTGCTTAAGCCAGTCACATTGGGTTCAAGCTGGTAAACTGCTCAAACCACATAAGCCTGTGCTCAAGCCGGCAACCTCACGGTTTTGAACCTGGGTCCTCTGTGTCCCAATCCAGCGCTCTATCCACTGTGGCACCGCCTGGTCAGGCTCTATATTACATCTTCATAACTTATTTTATACCTGGAATTTTGTACCTTTTGACCACCTTCACCCATTTTGTCCCCCCGCCCCGTCATCTCCCCCCACACACCACCAATACCAGTCTGTTCTCTGTAGTTATGAGCTTTTTTTGTTTGTTTCTTGCTTGGTTTTTTTTTTTTAGATTCCAAGTAAGAGTAAGATGACATGGTATTTGTCTTTCTCTGTCTACTCAGTTCATCCCTCCCTCTCCATCCATGTTGTTGTAAATGGAAGAATTTCATTCTTTTTATGGTTCAGTATTATTCCATTGTATATACTGTATATATGACATTTTCTTTTTCATTCATTTATTGATGGACATGGGTTATTTCCATATCTTGGCTACCATAAAAATGCTTCAATAAACATATATGGCAGTGCATGTATCTTTTCTAATTAGTGTCTTTGTTTTTATAGGATAAACGCCCGGAAGTAAAGTTACTGGATCATATTGGTAGTTCTGTAATATATTTTAAGTTTTTTACTCTTTCCACAGTAGCTTAACCACTTTGCAATTCCATCAGCAGTGGACAAGAGTTCCCTTTTCAGCATCCTCACCAACACTTTCTGGTTTCCTTTTGATAGTAGCCATTCTAACAGGTGTGATATAATATCTCACTGTTGTGTTGATTTGTGTTTCCCTGATGCTTAGTGATGATGCTTGTTTTCATGAGCCTGTTAGCCATCTGTATGTCTTCTTTGGAAAGATGTTGATTCAGATTCTCTGCCAATTTTTTAATTGAATTTTTTTTTTTTTTTTTTGCTGTTGAGTTATATGAATTCTTTACATATTTTGGATAGTAATACTTCATCAGTTATCTGATTTATTTATTTATTTAATTTTTCTTTACAGGGACAGAGAGTCAGAGAGAGGGATAGATAGGGACAGACAGGAACGGAGAGAGATGAGAAGCATCAATCATCAGTTTTTCGTTGCAACACCTTAGTTGTTCATTGATTGCTTTCTCATATGTGCCTTGACCGTGGGCCCTCAGCAGACCGAGTAACCCCTTGCTCGAGCCAGCAACCTTGGGTCCAAGCTGGTGAGCATTTTTTAATTTTTTTATTTTGCTCAAGCCAGATGAGCCCGCGCTCAAGCTGGCAACCTCGGGGTCTCGAACCTGGGTCCTTGGCATCCCATTCCGACGCTCTATCCACTGCGCCACCACCTGGTCAGGCATCAGTTATCTGATTTAAAAATACTTTCTCCCATTCAGTAGGTTGTCTTTTTGTTTTGTTGATAATTTCCTTTGTTGTGCAGAGCTTTTTAGTTGTAGTCTTACTTGTTTATTTTTGCTTTTATTGCCTTTGCTTTTGGAGTCATATATAAAAAAATCATCTGCAAGACTGATGTCAGGGGGCTTACCACCTATGTTTTCTTCTAGGAGTTTTATGGTTTCAGGTCTTACGTTCAAGTCTTTAATCCATTTTCAGTTAGTTTTTGTGTACAATGTAAGATAATCTAATTTTATTCTTTTGCCTGTGGCTGTTTGGTTTTTCCAACAGCAGTAATTGAAAAAAAATCCTTTCCCTATTTTATATTCTTTTCTCCTTTGTCAAAAATTAATTGATTATATATGCATGGATTTATTTCTGGGTGCTCTGTTCTGTTCTGTTGGTTAACTAGTCTGTTTTTATACTGATACCATATGGTTTTCATTACTATAGGTTCCTAATATAGTTTGATATAAAGGAGCATGATGCTTCCAGTTTTGTTCTTCTTTCTTAAAATTGGTTTTGCTATTTGAGTCTTTTGTGGTTTCAAATGAATTTTAGGATTGTATGTTCTATTTCTCTGAAAATAGCAAGGGGAATTTCATTAGGTTTAGATTGCTTTGAGTAGTATGGTCATTTTAACAATATTCTTTCAATTTATGAGCAAAGAATATTTTTACATTTATTTCTGTCTTCAATTTCTTTCATCAATGTCTCATAATTTTTAATGTACAGATCTTTCACCTCCTTGGTTGAACTTCTAATATTTTATTCTTTTTGATGTAGTTGTAAATTGCATTTTTTTTTATTTTCATCTTTGATAGTTCATTATTAGTGTATAGAAACACAATAGAGTTGTGTATGTTGATTTTAAAACTGCAACTTTACTGAATTTGTTTATTCTAACCGTTTTTTGGTCAAGTAGTTAGGGTTTTATATATAGTATCACATCATTTACAGATAGTGGTAGCATTATTTCTTTTTTTCCAATTTGGGTGTCTTTTATTTCTTTTTCCTGCTTAATTGTTCTGGTGAGGACTTCTAATCCTATGTTGAATAAAAGTGGCCAGAAGCTCGTCTGGTTCCTGATCTTTTCAGCTTTTCACCCTTGGGTATGATGATAGCTAGCTGTGGGCTGGCTTTCTTTTTCAGGTGATTAAAATGTTTTGGAATTAAATTCTGGAGATATTTGCAAAACTTGTGACTATACCCAAACTACTGAATTGTACACTTTAAAAAGGGTGAATTTTATAAAATATTAATTGTATCTTCATAAACCTGTTACTAAATACAACAACTGTGAAATAACAGTAGCCACTGATTTTCTTAAAGTTCACTAATATACAGGTTTCCAGAAATTCTGTGGCTGTTATGTGTGTGTGTGTATATATATGCACTGCACATAATATGATATGTCATGTGATGTGACAGTACCCACTGTGTAGGCAACATACTGTTACATAATATTTTGACTCTAAATTCTTACTTGTTAAGTGAACTTCTTGGAGACCTTAGGGACTTATTTATGTAAAAGACCACTGTGCTCTTTCTAAAGGACATATCCTTTTATCTTTGGAAGTTATTATTACAAATGATTGTATTATAAATTTTTCTTTCTCTTTTCTAGGGTTTCCTGAGAATATAACAGTCAAACAACGTTATCGTCTACTTGGAAATAGTCTGAATGTGCAAGTAGTAGCTAAGCTAATCAAATTTCTAGTTGAATAATTTAAAAATGACTCTGAAAGATGGTCACAGCATTTCTTCATATCCAGGCGGTAATTCTGATATTCTAGTTTGAATTAATTTTGATGAAATTCAACTAAATTATCTTAGTCTCTCTTTAATAAGAAATTTGAATTTATCACAAAAATGCCAATTTTTTTTTTTTTTTGCACATTAAAACAACTTTTTTTATTGATTCATCTTTGAGAGACAGAGAGAGTAGAGAGAGGGAAGCATTCATTTGTTGTTCCACTTAGTTGTGCCCTCCCAATATGTGTGCTGACCGGGGATCAAACGTGCAACCTTGGTGTTTCCAGATGACAGTCTGACTGAGCCAGCTGGCCAGGGAGCAGATTTTAGTACATTTTATGATACCATTTTTTAAAAAGCCACCAGTGATCCCATCAGGAAAATCTCAAGTATTGAGAAAGCTGTCATAATATGACAGAAATAATTTTTCCAGAAACCTAATATGTGCTTGGAAACTTGAATTTTATCACCAACAACAAACATGTAGGTATTTTATTTAAAGCAGCAGAATTACTTTTTTGTTTTTGAGAAAATCTCTACCAAATACCCAACTTTGTTTTCCTTTTTTTTTTTTTTTTAAGATTTTATTTATTGATTTTACAAGGAGAGACTAGGGGAGAGTGGTATGTATAGTTGCTTCACTTGACTTGTTCATTGCTTGCTTGTTGCTTGTCGTATGTGCCTTGACTGGGCAAGCCCAGGGTTTCCAACCAGCGACCTCAGTGTTCCAGGTCAGTGTTCTATCCAATGTGCCACCACAGGCCACGCCCAACTTTCAGTATTCAGTTTGCCTTTTAGTTTTTATTTTATATAAGAATGACATTTGGGGGTGGGGTTCTGCTGGGTCAGCTTGTAAATCAAACTGTCAGCACAATTTCTTTGGGACAGCCCTCATGTAGTTCAGTGTACAGCCAGGGTTCTTATGTGAACTTCCTGTTTTGTCATATAGACTAGGAAAAAGAAATGTATGCAAGAGCCTGGATGTCATACAGATGTTCTTTTTCACATTTCATCAAGAAGATTCTTATGTGAAACTGATTTATTTTTATTGAGCTCAGAGTGGTGAGGCCGACAGTCATTGCCTGTACAGTTGGCACCACTTGTGTCACACAAAGGTGCCAGCAACTTCACACACCCTCGTTTATATAGCACTAGTCAAATGTTAGCACAGTGAAAATCACCAGTAAACTTTCAGCATGACTGTAAACATAGTTTTGATGTTGTGGGTGTCCTGAGAGTTCCTGGAGGAGCCCAGGTTCCATGGTTCTCTGTGAGACAGCTGGCTTCCAGCATCTCTCACCAGTGCAGTTGAGGGCTGGCTCACACTCCTGTCTCCCCTGAGGCTGCTGAACCAGATCTAACTTCTTCACCTACTTACTCCTAAAGCTATCTTCTTAGAAGCAGGAACTTGGTGTTTCTGCTATTGGCAACCTCATCAGCACTGAGATGTAGAAAGTCAGCTTGCGGTGGTACAGCAGTACAGGCTTGACTAAAGGGGCTGGTTTGGATAATTTTCTCAGCACATCGCCAACTCTCTCTCACCTATCCTCTGCTGCTTCAGTCAGTGACATCTGGAAGGCCCTCACGATCCCCAGCTGCACGTTCTGGTGGCCTTAAGTCAATGAGTACTGGCTCCAAGCTGCTGGAAGTGCTCCCTCTCCCAGACTGTTAAAAGTAGAAGCTCACTGCACTGTTGCACTGGACTCACTCAAAGTCTTCCTCCTCCACCTTTTCAGAAAACGAAATGGCATCCTTTTTCTCATATTGGGGTCCTTCAGGCTCTCATCATCCCAAGTGGAACTTCTGGAGCCAGAACTGCTACTCAGACTATTCCAGCTGCTCTCACGGGTCAGGTGATGACCACGAGCCTGCAGGTGGATGACCAGTCAAAGTCTATAACCATATAATTTTGGTTCTGGTGGATTATTGGTGTCCCCACAGAAACATTGGGCAATAACTTTATTTCAAATCCTAAAAAGTTTCTTTAAAAAATGGGTTGTCTCTTTGGCCTCCTCATTGACATCGTTGCTGAATGCTGAGATCTTAGAAACTTCATGGTGTTGATCAGAAGTCACCCAGCACTGGACTGCCAATTTGTTTCCTTAAATTTATGTTACTGTGTTTTGTAAAGTGAAATTATTGTTATGCATTGAGTGATTATATTTTCATATGAATTTGTTACATATATATGTGAAATATCTTTAAAAACAATATAAACAGATTTAGGGACATTACAATTTTAATGTCAACATCAATATTTTATAAAATGTCATAATAGGCATATTGTAATGAACCTGAGTTGTATATTTTTATGTCAATTAAAGAAGTTTCTTTAATCTTGTCTTTTTACTCTTTGGTTAGATGATTATTCCTAATTCTTTTTTTTTTTTATTGGTTTGATCAACAGAAATTTATTTTCTCAGATTTCCGGAGGCCTGAAGTCAAAAATGAAGGTGATGGCCGGGTTGTAGATGACTTGAATTGTAGATGACTGTGTTTTCCCCTTGGTCTTCACATGGTGTGTGTGTGTGTGTGTGTGTGTGTGTGTGTATCCTAATCGCTCCTTTTCTTTTTTCTTTTCTTAAAATTTCTTTTTTTATTAATTTTAACTGTGTGACATTGATAAATCAGGGTATATATGTTCAGAGAAAATATTGCCAAGTTATTTTGACATTTAATTATGTTGCATACCCATCACCCAAAATCAAATTGTCTTCCGTCACCTTCTATCTGGTTTTCTTTGTGCCTCTCCCTTCCCCCGCCCCCCCCACCTGTAGCCTCCACACTCTTGTCCATGTCTCTCAGTCTCATTTTTATGTCCCATCTATGTATGGAATCATATAGTTCTTAGTTTTCTCTGATTTACTTATTCCACTCAGTATAATGTTTTAAAGGTCCATTCATGTTGTTGTAAATGATCCGATATCATCATTTCTTATGACTGAGTAGTATTCCATAGTATATATGTACCAAAGCTTTTTAATCCACTCGTCCACTGACAGACATTTGGGCTGTTTCTAGATCTTCCCTATTGTGAACAATGCTGCCATAAACATGAGGGTGCATTTCTCCTTTTGGACCAGTGCTATGGTGTTCTTGGGGTATATTTCTAAAAGTGGGATAACTAGGTCTAAAGGCAGTTCGATTTTTAATTTTTATAGGAATCTCCATACTCTTTTCCACAGACGCTGCCCAAGACTGCATTCCACCAGCAGTGCAGGAGGGTTCTTTTTTCTTCACATCCTCACCAGAACTTATTCTGTGTTGTTTTGTTGATGAGCACCATTCTGACTGGTGTGCGGTGATATCTCATTGTGGTTTTAATTTGCATTTCTCAAATTAGTGATGTTGAGCATTTATTTCATATGCCTATTGGCCATCTGTATGTCCTCTGTGGAGAAGTGACTATTCATTTCTTTTGCCCATTTTTTGATTGGATTTTTTGTTTTCCTGGTGTTGAGTTTTACAAGTTCTTTATAAATTTGGTTATTAACCCCTTATTAGATGTATTGTCAAATATGTTCTCCAATCATATAGTTTGTCTTTTTATTCTGTTCTTACTGTCTTTAGCTGTGCAAAAGCTTTTTAGTTTGATATAGTCCCATTTGTTTATCCTGTCCTTTATTTCCTTTCGCATGGAGATAAATCGGCAAATATGTTGCTGCAGGAGATGTTGGAGAGCTTACTGCCTATGTTTTCTTCTAAGATGCTTATGGTTTCACAGCTTACATTTAAGTCTTTTATCTATTTTGAATTTATTTTTGTGAATGGTGTAAGTTGGTGGTCTCGTTTCATTTTTTTGCAGGTAGATGTCCAATTTTCCCAACACCATTTGTTAAAGAGGCTGTCTTTACTCCATACAGTGCTCTTACCTCCTTTGTCAAATATCAGTTGTCCATATAGGTGTGGGTTTACTTCCGTATTCTCTATTCTGTTCCATTGATCTGTATGCCTGTTCTTATGCCAGTACCAGACTGTTTTGAGTACAATGGCCTTGTACTATAACTTGATATCAGGAAGTGTGATACCTCCCGCTTTATTCTTCCTTTTCAAGATTGCTGTGACTATTCGTGTTCTCTTTTGGTTCCATATAAATTTTTGGAATACGTGTTCTATATCTTTAAAGTATGGCATTGGTATTTTAATTGGTATTGCATTGAATTTATAAATTGCTTTGGGTAATATAAACATTTTAATGATGTTTATTCTTTCTAACCGTGAGCATGGTATATGCTTCCACTTGTTTGTATCTTCCTTGGTTTCTTCTCTCAATGTTTTATAATTTTCCGAATACAAGCCTTTAATCTCCCTGGTTAAATTTACTCCTAGGTACTTTATTTTTTTTAGTTACAATAGTGAAGGGGATTGTTTCCTTAATTTCTCTTTCTGACACTTCATTGTTGGTGTATAAAAATTTCTCTGATTTCTGAATATTAATTATATATCCTGCCACCTTACTGAATTCATTTATCAGGTCCAGTAGTTTTTTGACTGAGACTTTAGGGTTTTCTATATACAATATCATATCATCTGCAAATAATGATAGTTTTACTTCTTCTTTTCCTATTTGGATGCCTTTTATTTTTTCTTGTCTGATTGCTGTGGCTAGGTCTCCCAGAACTATGATGAATAAGAGTGGTGAAAGAGGGCAACCTTGCCTTGTTCCTGATCTTAAGGGGATTGCTTTTAATTTTTGCCCATTGAGTATGATGTTGGCTGTGGATTTGTCATAGATGGCCTTTGTCATGTTGAGGTTTGTTCCCTGTATTCCCACCTTGCTGAGAGTTTTACTCATGAATGGGTGCTGAATTTTATCAAATGCTTTTTCTGCATCTATTGAAATTATCATGTGGTTTTTCTCCCTTTTTTTGTTTATGTGATGAATCACATTGATTGATTTGCAAATATTGTACCAGCCTTGCCTCCCAAGAATAAATCCCACTTGATCATGGTGTATGATTTTTTTCATATATTGCTGGATCCAGTTTGCTAATATTTTGTTGAGGATTTTTGTATCTAAATTCATCAGGGATATTGGCCTATAATTTTCTTTCTTTGTGTTGTCTTTGCCTGGTTTTGGAATCAGAATTATACTCATCTCATAAAAGGAGCTTGGAAGTCCTTCTTCTTTTTGAATTTTTTGAAATGGCTTGAGGAGGATAGGAGTTAGTTCTTCTTTGAATATTTGGTAGAATTCACTTGTGAAGCCATCAGGCCCAGGACTTTTCTTTTTTGGGAGTTTTTTGATAACTTTCAATCTCATTTGTTGTAATCGGTCTGTTTAGGTTTTCTGATTCTTTCAGATTGATTTTTGGAAGATTGTATGTTTCAAGGAATTTGTCCATTTCATCTAGGTTGTCTAGTTTTTTGGCATACAGTTCTTCATAGTATTTTCTTACAATATTTTGTATTTCTGTTGTGTCAGTTGTTATTTCTCCACTCTCATTTCTAATTTAATTTATTTGAGTCCTCTCTCTTTTTTTCTTGGTGAGACTAGTTAAAGGTTCATCAGTCTTGTTAACCTTTTCAAGGAATCAGTTCCTGGTTTCATTGATCCTCTGTATTGTTTCTTTAGCCTCTATGTCATTTATTTCTGCTCTGGTCTTTATTATTTCCTTCCTTCTACTACCTCTGGGCTTTACTTGCTGTTCTTTTTCTAGTTCTTTTAGATGCAGGGTCAAGTTGTTTATTTGAACTTTTTCTAGCTTCTTAAGTTATGCCTGTAATGCTATGAACTTCCCTCTCAGGACTGCTTTTGCTGTGTCCCATAAATTTTGAGTTGATGTATATTCATTATCATTCATTTCTAGGAATTTTTTTATTTCTTCTTTGATCTCATTGTTAAACCATTTATTATTTAATAACATGCTATTTAGTTTCCATGTGTTTGAATATTTTTGAGTTTTTCTGTTGTGGTTGATTTCTAGTTTCATGTCATTGTGATCAGAGAAAATGCTTGATATGATCTCAATCTTCTTAAATTTGTTGAGACTCCTTTTCTGCCCTAACATGTGGTACATCCTACAGAATGTACCATGAGCACTTGAAAAGAATGTATATTTTTCTGCTTTAGGGTGAAAGGTTCTGAAAATATCTATTAAATTGAGTTGATCTAGTGTGTCCTTTAAGTCTGCTCTTTCTTTGTTAATTTTCTTTTTTGAGGGTCTATCTAGTGATGTTAGTGGGGTATTGAAATTCCCTACTATTATAATATTGCTGTTAATCTCACCCTTTATATCCATCAAAGTCTGCTTTATATATTTAGGGGCTCTATATCAGGTGTGTAGATATTTATAACGGTTATATCTTCCTGTTGCATTGCTCCCTTTATCATTATGTAGTGACCTTCTTTATAGCCTTTGTTTTAAAGTCCATTTTGTCTGATATAAGTATTGCTACTCTAGCTTTTTTTTCATTTCCATTTGCATGAAATATTTTTTCCATCCTTTTACCTTCAGTCTATGTGCATCTTTTGTTTTAAGGTGTGTCTCTTGTAGACAGCATATGTATGGGTCCTGTTTTCTTATCCACGCAGCTACCCTGTTTTTGATCGGATCATTTAATTCAATTACATTTAAGGTTATTATTGATATGTAGGTATTTATTGCCATTTTATTCTTTAAAGCTGTATTCCTCTTTTGCTATATTCTTTTCCCCCTTTGATCTGTTTATAGCAGGCCCCTTAGCATTTCTTGCAGCATTGGTTTGGTTGTAGTGAATTCCTTGAGGTTTTTTTTTTGTCTGGGAAGCTTTTTATTTCCCCTTTGATGTTAAATGATAGCCTTGCTGGATAAAGTAGTCTTGGTTGTAGGTTCTTGTTCTGCATTACTTTAAATATTTCTTGCCATTCCCTTCTGGTCTCAAGTGTTTCTGTTGAGAATTCGGATGTCATCTTTATGGGGATTCCTTTGTAGATGATAGCATTTTTTTCTCTTGCAGCTTTTAGTATTTTCTCTTTATCATTTAGCTTTGGTACTTTAATTATTATGTGTCTTGGTGTAGATTTCTTTGGGGTTTTTTTAATGGAGTTCTCTGTGCCTCTTGAATGTGTGAGACGTTTTCCTGCCTCAATTTAGGGAAGTTTTCAGCTATAATTTGATTGAACAAAGTTTCTATCCCTTGTTCTTTCTCTTCTTCTTCAGGAACCCCTATGATGCAAATCTTATTTCTCTTCATGTTGTCACAGAACTCTCTTAGAGTTTCCTCAGACTTTTTGAGTCTCTTTTCTTTTTTCTGTTCTGCTCCCATGCCTTCATTTATCTTGTCCTCTAACTCGCTGATTCGATCCTTTGCTTCATCTCTCCTGCTTTTAATTCCTTCCATTGTGGTCTTCAATTCTGATATTGTGTTATTATTTCAATTTCCTTTTTTATATTTGCTATCTATTTAGGTTTTTGTATGACCATCTATTGTTATTCTAAGCTCTTTGAAAATCTTAGCAATCATTATTTTAAATTCTACATTCAGTAATTTGGTTATATCTGACTCGTTCAGGTCCTTCTCTGGGGATTTCTCTTCATTCATTTGGGTTGCATTTTTCTGCCTGCCCATTTTGTCTGTGTAAAAGAAAGGTTTGGCCACTGGATTCCAATGGGTGTTGCCTCTGTGTTCCCTAGGTGTGGTCTGTCTGCAGGCCCACCACCCCCTCTGCCAATGCCTAGGGCGTTCTGGCATGGGTGTTGCCAACACTGGTCTGCTGAGGCTGTTGCTGCGGTTTCCACCTCTCCTCCACAAGAGGGGCTGTGTTCATATACCCGGCTCTACAAGCCTCAGCTAGTCTCGGCCTTCGCCCCACCTCCGCGGTTGGAGTTGTGTGCTGCGCATGGGCCACAAGCCTCGGCACCAGGGGCAGGGGTGAGCACCTTTGCTCAGGTGCAGGTCTCTGCCTGTTCCTGGGCTTCTGCCCCAACTCCACAGTCAGAGCCAGCTTGCTTGTGGGGCCGCAAGCCTTGGCTCTGTAGGGCTGGGGGGGCTGTGGGCATGCGCTCAGCTGCAGATCTCTGCCTTTTCCCGTGCTTTTGCCCCGCCCCTACGAGTGGATTTGGCTTGCGCATAGGGCTGCAAACCTTGGCTCTGCAGGTCAGGTGAGGCTGCGCACCCTTGCTCAGTGGCGGATCTCTGCCCCTTCCAGGGCTCCCACCCTTCCCTTGCAGGTGGGGTTGCAGGCAAGCTTGCAGCCAGGCTGGACCGCTTTTACATGTCTGTTCACCCTCGCTGGGCTATACTGAGCTCACGCCCAGCCTCAGGAGTGGCCAGCCAGCTTCCGCCCCCGCTGATGGAACCATGCTTCCATGTCCCACCACCTCCCACCCTCTGGTGAGCCCTGAGCAGTGTAGGTGGGGACGCTGTAGTTCAGACTCTAACATTCAATATTGTAGTCCAAAAGCTCCCTCCTTCTAAGTGACTCTGCTCTGAGTGCCGTGGGAGAGCTTGTTTGGCTGGTGTCCTGCTTCCCTTTGCTGGTATTGCTGGTTCCAGGGGAAATATTTACTTCAGATTTGGGGAGTGACTCAGCCCAGGGATTAGGGTGGCTGTCCTTCAAAGTGTTTCTTTCTGTTTCTCCTAGCTTACACTCTCTTCCTGCTACTCTGGTCCTCTCCTCTCTTCCTGTCTCCCGGAGCCCTGGGTGGGTGGTTGCGAAAGAGGTTTTCTGTGTGGTCCTTTTAAGAAGAATCCTGGGGGCCCTGGCCAGTTGGCTCAGCGGTAGAGCATTGGCCTGGCGTGCGGGGGACCTGGGTTCAATTCCCGGCCAGGGCACATAGGAGAAGCACCCATTTGCTTCTCCACCCCCCCTTCCTTTCTGTCTCTCTCTTCCCCTCCCGCAGCCAAGGCTCCATTGGAGCAAAGATGGCCCGAGCGCTGGGGATGGCTCCTTGGCCTCTGCCCCAGGCGCTAGAGTGGCTCTGGTTGCAGCACAGCAATGCCCCGGAGGGGCAGAGCATTGCCCCCTGGTGGGCAGAGCGTCATCCCTGGTGGGCGTGCCAGGTGGATCCCGGTCGGGCACATGCGGGAGTCTGTCTGACTGTCTCTCCCCATGTCCAACTTCAGAAAAAAAAAAGAAGAAGAAGAATCCTGGGTCTGAGAAAACTGTCTCTGATAGATACATGAATTTACCAGGAATTCCAAACTGCCCTCTTCATGTTCCGCTTACCTGCCTGACCCCACTGTTAATTACAGGACAACCCCCCTGGGACAGAAGGGTTCCAGGAAGCTGGTCGATAGCCCTAAGGAAGAATATTCCAGAAAGCTGAACATACCAGCACACCCTTGCTTGAGGCTATTTCCAACCCTATAAAATTTTGCCTCAGTCTGTTTTTGGGAACCTTCTTTAAGAGAAGTGCCCCGGCAGGTCTTTCTCCTCTAATAAAGCCTGCACACCTGGAGTTCGAGTGCTGTCTCTTTCTCACAAACAGTATCCTGACTTGTTTCCAGCTAAATACTGCCCTTACGCCTCTTCTGGGCTCTGGGGCTGCAGGCTGGGGCTTTGTTCCTGGGATTCAGGACCCTCCCCTCTCCGCTAAACTCTCTTCCTGCCATGTGAGTCTCTCCAGGCGGCCGTTTGCTCCGGGGAGCTGGGCAGCCCTCTCCAGTTTCCGCTTTTTCTACCAGTCTCAGTGTGGCTTCTTCAGTGTTTCTTGGTTAAATAGTCCTCTTAGTTTAGTGCAAAGTTGGTTTCTCCAGATAATAGTTCTTAAAATTAAGTTGTAATCCACTTTGGTTCTGGGAGGTGGAAGTTGGTATGTCTGCCTACTCCATTGCCATCTTGCCACCTATTCCTAATTCTAAAATAATTCTAATTCTACCCTGTTTCAAATATTGAATGTTTTACTTAATTTTAATTCCTTAAATATTCCTTTATCTTACTTAAATGATTATAATATTTTTATTTTAATTTTTCACCTTATACAACAGTCTAAAAATTTCCGAAAAAAATGATTCTAAATTTTTTATTACTGCTTTGTCAGGAAGCCACAGACTCTGTAGGTGAATGTTATTTTTAATTCCAACTCCATCTGAAAGCCAAAACTTGTTCCTTCTTCATTTGTGCATATTTCCCTTTAGTATGCTGTTATCAGAGCTTGCTCTATCTTCTCAGTTTTTTAATTTTTATTTTATTTTAATTTTTTTTATTGAGACATGGGGAGGCAGAGACAGACTCCCACATGTGTCCCAACTGGGATCCATCCAGCAAGCTCCTAGCAGGTGATGCTCAGCCCAGCTGGGCCGTAGCTCCATTGCTCATCAACCAAGCTATTATAGCGCCTGATGCCGAGGCCATGGAGCCATCGTCAGGGCCCAGGGCTAACTTCGCTCAAACCGTTTGAGCCATGGCTGCACGAATAGAAGAGAGAGAGGTGGGTGGAGGGGTAGAGAAGCAGGTGGGTGCTTCTCCTGTGTGCCCTGAGCAGGAATTGAACCTGGGACATCCACACACTGGGCCGACACTCTACCACTGAGCCAACTGGCAGAGCCTTTTCTCAGCTTCTTGTTGTAAGCTGAATTTGCAATCATATTCTAAGGAATATAGTGTGACACTAAGATTTTAGGGAGGAAACTCTTCCCCCATTCCTCATGATTATTCTGTGAATAAACCTTTATAACTTTTTCTCTGTCTTTTTCAGACTTCTTGGCATTAGGGTTTCTAATCAGACTAAGTCTTGCATTAGAAATCCTGTGGTCTTGATTTCCATAGTTAAACCAAGTAACACACGGAAGATAAAATGAGATGTGAACAGAAATTGTATCACAAAATTTTAATTCATATTTTTATTCTTAAAACAGTAATTTGTTGTGGAGAAATTGGAATCCTGTGCATTGCTGGTGGGAATGTAAAATAGCACAGCCACTGTAGAGAATAAATAATGATTTCTTTATTAAAAAAATTAGAATTACAATATGGTCCAGCAATTTTCCTTCTGGTTTACCCAAAATGATTGA
This sequence comes from Saccopteryx bilineata, assembly GCF_036850765.1. NCBI lineage: Eukaryota > Metazoa > Chordata > Mammalia > Chiroptera > Emballonuridae > Saccopteryx > Saccopteryx bilineata. The sequence goes on from NC_089494.1 coordinate 156,658,564, forward strand.
AAGTGGGGACTTGAACAGATATTTGTACAACGATATTCATAACAGCATTATTCACAATAACCAGAAGTGAAAACAACGAAAGTACCCATTGGCAGATGAATGGATAAAACATGGTATATGCCTATAATAGAATATTAGTCATGAATAGGAAATTCTGACACATGCTACAACATAGATAAAACCTGAAGACATTTTGCTCAGTGAAATAATCCAGACACAAAAGGACAAATTTTGTATGATTCAATTTAAATGAAATATGTAAATCAGTTCATAAAATAGAAAGTAGATTAGTCAGTATCAGGCTGTGGGGGACCTTGGGAATGGGTGTTGGCGTTTCATGGCGGCGGAGTTTCTGTTTGGTTTGTGAAAAAGGTGTGGAGATGGGTGATGGTGATAGTTGCACAACAATGTAAATATAATTAATGCCACTGAACTATGTACTTAAAAATCATTAAAATGGCACCAGTATTTTCAGAAGAACTCATAGAAAAATTATAGATGTAGGGCAACCATGGGCAAAGGTTGGTTTACAGTGTGAGTACACAAAACAGTGTATGCTTGTATTATAATACAGCTATTATAAGAATTACAATCTGCATATCTTTTTCCATATGAGCAACTATAAACCTACTTGTGCCCTGTATGTATCAACTATCACTGTCTACACTGTGTATATGTGTTTATAAGATATAACCTTATTACAAGTTTCATAAATTTTAGTATACAACAATCTGAAAGGTTCTCTTCGCTTCTGGAAGATTTTTACCAATAAAAAAGTTCAGAGTTTTACTAAGATTATGCTATAATTATAGGTTCCTGTGCTCCCTTGAGCAATGTTACACAAAGTAAGTGCTGAATTATAGTGCACTAACTATAAATACATGAAAGCTCTATAGAAACATTCATTCACATACAAGAAGAGAATATAATTTTGTGAGATATTTTAAATTATTGAAGTATATTCATGGGCAGATGGTGATTCTTGTTCTTAGTTCATAATTGAAAATATACAGTAGTGTAAGGCCAGGAGCCATGGCCAGAGCCACTATCACAGCAGCCCGGCCTATGCAGGTTCGCATTGGATTCGGACAGTCGGTAAAGAAACAACGGAGCCACAAACTGGTGGGCCATAGTCTTTAATTCTAGCTTTCACCCAGCGGGCAAGTAAAAACATACACTGGGCTCCAAAACCCAATCACATTCAGTGCTCACAAAGCCACTGACTTATCCGAGTTTCCTAGAATCAAAGGTTTCTAGCTCACCAGCCTTATTCTCCTCAGTGCCCCATCTCCTTCCTTATCCCAGATACAAACTCTACACAAACTGGCATCTCACTCAGCACTCCGCCATCTTGGCTGCTTCTCCTGGCCTCCTCCATGTGGCCTTTCTCTGCTCTCCTCTGCTCTCTCTTCTAATGATAATCTCAGGAACCAAGCGCCAGCTCCCGTTCCGTCCCCATTTTATAGTGTAGAAATCCAAACTCTTAATCCAATATACAAAATAGGGAAGTCTCTAATACAAAGTCACTTCTCTGAGGCATGTTTGGATTGTACCACCCCACATCAAAAAGGGTAGGAAAGGCTTAATCCCAAAACCAAGCCCCAGGCTACAAGGATTCTGCTAAAGAGCCCACCCCAACACACATTAATATCACCTGGGCGAGGGCCTCCTTGTGTTATCTTTAACAAAGTGAGCATAATACATTTTATCTGCCCAACAAGTAGCAAGCATAAAATTCACACCTTGATTTATATATATGCATAATTAATTTAGAAAAATCATTTTATTGAATGCCCACTATTTGCTATTGGTAATATAAACAAAATTTGCCCAGGAAATTTCTGATATTTGGATTCATTAAATATTTATTCAATATTTGAAAAATAAAGCCTCTTTTAAAAAGAATATGTAATTAAATCTATGTTATTTCTAACACGATTTTCATTCTCTTATTTGCATTACTTGTCTTCTTTTAAATGGCTTGCAAAATAAGTTTTAAGTTATTTATTAACCTGCCTTATTTTTAGCAGGTTTTTCAGACCCAAAAATAATGAATAAGAGTGTTGGGCAGATAAAATGTATTATGCTCACTTTGTTAAAAACGGCGCTGCCCACGTGAGGCCGTTGCCCAGGTGATATTAATGTGTGTTGAGAATCCTTGTAGCCTGGGGCTTGGTTTTGGGATTAAGCCTTTCCCACCCTTTTTGATGTGGGGTGGTACAATCCAATCATGCCTCAGAGAGGTGACTTTGTGTTAGGGACTTCCCTACTTTGTATATTGGATTAGAGGTTGTGAAGCTACAGTATAAAGTGGGGGCAAAACGGCAGTTTGCGGCTCTTGGCTCCTGAGATTATCATTAGAGGAGAGAGCAGAGAGGAGAGCAGAGAAAGGCCACGTGGAGGAGGCCAGGAGAGGCAGCCAAGATGGCAGAGTGCTGAGTGAGAAGCCAGTTAGTGCAGAGTTTGTGCAAGGAGAAGGAAGGAGATGGAGAACAGAGGTGAGTAAGGCTGGTGAGCTAGAAACCTTTGATTCTAGGAAACTCGGATAAATCAGTAGCTTTGTGAGCACTGAATGTGATTGGGTTTTGGAGCCCAGTGTGTATTATTTCTTGCCCGCCGGGTGCAAGCTAGGATTAAATATAATGGCCCACCAGTTTGTGGCTCTGTTGTTTCTTTACCGACTGTCCGAATCCAATGCGAACCTGCACGGGCCAGGCTGCTGTGATGGCGGCCCTGGCCTTGCCTCCTGGCTTTACAAAGAAATAATCAAATGAATTAATACAAACAAAATGAATCATATTAGAAAAAGATTTTGAAGAGGAGATTAGATAGTCATCACAGGAGGAAGAGCCAGAGTTTGATGATCTTTTATGAGGGGGTCTTATAGTATATATGTTTTTATTAATTTGTTTTGGGTCAGTATACTTTTACCTTTTCAGGAAACTTACATTATTGTTTCTTTCCCCTCCCTTTAAATATTCACACTCACCATCTCAATCATTCCTAGCATTTACTCTGTTCAAATCCTCCCATATTAAAAACAATGACAATAGGTAGAACCCTCCCTAGATCCTGTATTCATTTTATCTCTTCTCTCTCACAGCCAAATCTCTTAGCTTATCTATGCTTTATCTCTACTTCTGCATCTCTCCTCTGACTCTTCCACTGCTCCAACAGAACTTTGGCCTTCCTCAAACTACCAAAGAGCATTTACTGTCATGGTCGAAGATCTCTGAGTGCCTGAGGTTTTCGGTCCTTATCTTTCCTGACTTAACAGTCAGAACTCCCTTTCATGATACAGTTTCTTCCTTTGTCCTCAAAGCGTTGCACTTAAATATATATATATATATATATATATATATATATATATATATATATATATAGTTAAATATATATATATGTAGTTCACATTCAATATTATATCAGTTTTAAGTGTACAACATAGTGATTCAACATTTATATACCACATACTCACTTTGGCAGCACATATGCTAAAACATTTATATACCTTAATCCTTACTTTGGTAATAGAGCTGAACAACAGAGGGGAGGGTGGAAGTCACCCAGAGAGAGAGAGTTGTCTGCCTTCAGAGGATCCTGACCATTGTATTCTGGCTAACAGATCTGCACAGTGGGCACTGCCCATGCCTTAAAGAGAAAATATCTCTGTCAGTCAACTAACTTCCCTTCACAAAATAGAGCCTTTAAAAAAACAAAAGTAGTACTGACATTGTGAAAGTTGAGAGAGACTACCCAGCACTTAAAAAATAACAATAATGAGGGTAGTGAGTAGAATTCCTTAACAAAAATTACAGTCTGTCTTTTGCTCTAATTTCAATCTAATGCAGGTCAGAAGTTATTAAATTGGAGGTTTCTGAAGATAGAGAAATGAAGCTAAAGACAAGTGAAAGTGGTTTAATTCTAGCTATAACAGTACAGAATAGAGAACAGACTGACAGCTGTCAGAGGAGAGTGGGTGTTGGGCAGATAAAATGTATTATGCTCACTTTGTTAAAGAGGCCATTGCCCAGGTGATATTAATGTGTGTTGAGAATCGTTGTAGCCTGAGGTTTGGTTTTGGGATTAAGCCTTTCCCACCCTTTTTGCTGTGGGGCGGTACAATCCAATCATGCCTCAGAGAAGTGACTTTGTATTAGAGACTTCCCTATTTTGTATATTGGATTAGAGGTTGTGAAGCTACACTATAAAATAGGGGCAGACAGGAGGTTGTGGGCTCTTGGTTCCTGAGATTATCAGAGGAGAGAGCAGAGCAGAGAGCAGAAGGAGGCCACGTGGAGTAGGCCAGGAAAAGCAGCCAAGATGGCAGAGTGCTGAGTGAGATGCCAGTTTGTGTAGAGTTTGTATCTGGGATGAGGAAGGAGATGGGGAACTGAGGAGAATAAGGCTGGTGAGCTAGAAACCTTTGATTCTAGGAAACTCGGATAAGTCAGTGGCTTTGTGAGCACTGAATGTGATTGGGTTTTGGAGCCCAGTGTATGTTTTTACTTGCCCGCTGGGTGCAAGCTAGGATTAAAGACTATGGCCCACCAATTTGTGGCTCCGTTGTTTCTCTACCGACTGTCCGAATCCAATGCGAACCTGCAAGGGCTGGGCTGCTCTGATGGTGGCCCTGGCCCTGCCTGCTGGCTTTACAGTGGGGTTGGGGGGTTGTTAGTCAAATAAGTTTGTAAATATGATGTATATGTTTGCTCACTTAGAGTTTGCATTGGGTGTGGGAGACAGGCTGTATACTGGCAAGGTCCTTATAGCCTAAGCCTTTCCCACCCTTTTAATACTAAGATCTTTTCAACATCTTTCTAATACTAAGATCTTCTTAAAACTAAGCTTTTCTCCACACCCTTGACTATTGCATGATGTGGGGTAGTGTACTCTTATGAGGAATCCCATTTATGACTCAGATAAGTGGCTTTGAATCAGAGACTTCCTTATTTGTATATTGGCTTAAAAGCTTTAATTTCTACACTATAAAATAAGGCAGACGGGAGGGGGGGTACTCTCACTGAGATCCTGCCATCAGCCAATCGTGTACTGTTTGGTTGCTCCACCACCGCCCACCATGAAAGCTGGAATGCCCACTAGTGGGCGGGAGGGACCAGGTTGACTAGTACTGAAAAAGTGGGAAGTTTTTATAAAAAGGTTCGCCATCACGGCCCTAGGTAGTTCTCATTTCTCTGTTTGTACACTATGGTTTCATTGTTTACTTTAAGCATTTGCTCAGTATTTTATTTTGTTTGTATTTTTATATCTATTCATATCAGGGCAGATTTAAATTATAAGAGAGTAAATAGGGAACATGTTTATTTATTCAAGTCAGCTCTATAATCAGATGAGATCACAATCTAAATAGAAGAGAAAGAGAAGATTGCAGAGGTTTGGAGCTGAACTCTTTAACTATTTCTGAAGATTCAGTCCTCATGACTGCCCTCTCATTGTCCAGGCCATTTTTCTCAGAGATCTCACTCCTTCCTACCACTGCTACCATTTTGTCCATGACACCTAGATGAGTCCTGATCTGATATTTTTCCTAATTCCTGTTCTAAGTTATCTTTCATTATAAAATCAGTTCCACTTAGGACTAACTTTAATTTTTCTCTTTATGATACTGCTTTTCACCCAGTCTCCCGAGTTTAAGTCCCACCAGACAAGATCATCTTCACCTTCTTTCTCCTCTCATTCCATTTATAAGCTTCTGTTAATAATGTAGCTTTCCCAAGAAAACCTTTCCTGAATGATGATTTATTTTAGGAAAACAGAAAAATTCATTTACAAATCTCAAAACATACCTGTATTTTTGCGGTTAGATTTGTATTGATATAACTGGCTAAACATGTGACCATTTAATAGATTTCAGCTTTCTGGATTTAATTTAGCATGGATATCATTTTTACTAAATTAGTTATCTTGCTCACTTAGCTAGTTCCTTACACAAATACAGTAAGTAACACACACACACACACACACACACACACATAATTGAGAATACCTATTGGATTGTGATATTTCATGTATAGTAGACATAAGCTGACCGGGCTATCTGAGAGCTCATCCTATGGATGAATAGACAATAGCTGGATAGTTGCTATGAATCGAATTGGCTTTAAATAAAAAATATTTCCTGTTTTAGAGAAGGTGAACTTCCAGTAGGGCAGGGATTGAAATTACTTTTCAGTGCTGCTCTCCCAATGATTACAACAGTACCTGGCTCATAGTCAACACTCAGTAAGTATTTGTTAAATGAGTGAATATAGTTACCAGATGGATTGAAATAGAAGCTGCATAAAGTCATAAAATCACACTGTGGAGTTTAAACAGTGTCTTTAAATCACTCTTATGAGAATGATTGAATTTGTGTTACTGCCATTTTCTCCATACACAGAGGAATAGCCAAATTTGCTCAAGTTTGAAATGTGATTTTAAAAATAATCCTGGGATAGTACTTGAACTTTGACGTTAGGGAAAACTGTGCTGATTGAAAAAAATTTAGATATTGTATTCTGACTTCTTGTCTGGACAGGAGGACAGATGTATTTTGCCTTGTCCCTCTCTGATAAGTATAATTGCATCAGGCAGTTAGACATGAGCAGCGTAGGAACCATAGGCCAGGTGCAGTGTGCCACCAGGGCAGAGAGCATCGGGTACCTAGCCAACAGGAAAAACTACAAGCACTTGCAGGACCACTTCCTTAAGCATTAATTCCTGTAGAAAACATCTAGTCCTCAGCTGTGTTTCAGCTCCAGGCTCAGTGAAATCAGAGAGAGGGACACCATGGCTGACATCAGGCCCAGCATTGACTAATGACACCCTGGTGCCACCAATTAGTGAAGACCATGACCCTAAGGGGCACACCTGGAAAGCGATGAATATTCTGTTGATATCCTCTTCTGAGACCTCTAGATAAAAGCCCTTCTCTCTCTTTTTCTGGAGCACACCTGCTTTTCCTTCCTCTTTCATTTCTCAAGGATCTCTCTCTCTCTCTCTCTCTCTCTCTCTCTCTCTCTCTCTCTCTCTCCCCCCCCCCCCCCAAGCTCAAACGGCCCTTTTTTTGCTTCTGTAACTCATTTCCTGAGCCCATTTCTTCTCTGACTCACTTCTACCCCTGTGACTTTCTAAATAAACTTTCTCTTAGAGTTTGAAGCTTGGTTCTAAATTCTCTTATCCAGAACTCAAGTATGGAGGCTGCTGAACCGAGGTCTAACAGTTGAAACCATTTCACTAGCAACATAATGGCCAATTCTGGATAAGTATGACTATAAAATAATGCCAGAGGCATCAGAAAGGGAACACTAAAAGGTGGGACAAGAAAAACAACTAGCTAAGTCTCCCAAGACTCAAGAGGGAACATAGTTACAGGATGTCTTATGACCTCTCACCCAACAAAAGAAGGTAACCCAGCCTTGGTGTTTTCCAATCCCTAACCAGCAACATAAGGGAGCCCAGAATGGCTCATCTTTCTACCCCAGATGGAACTGATGTGCTGTTGACAAAACCAGGTGATCTGATGTCACCAGCAAGGGCAGTGTATAGGAATCCCCACTGACAAATTTCAAGAGGAAACATTCTACTTCTCTGCTGGGCCTGAGACTCCTCTTACTTGCTGAGAGAAACGGGCAGCCAGAGGGCACCAGCAAAGAGGATTCCACCACAAAAGTGCCTGATCCAGCAAGCCTTTTCATCACCATGGGCAGGAGGCTTCCTTACCCCAACCAAGAGGCACCAGGTGAATGGGCCTGGGGAAAACTTCCCCTAGAGAAGCACCATCAAGGACCATTGGGAGCCCAAGCAGCATCACGTAAACCAAGAAGACCAAAATAACATTGTAAAGGCTCTGAAAACTAACTGTTATTGGAATTACAGACCAGAAAGTAGACCTGAAACAGCATGCTAAACATAAATGCAGAGACTGCTGCTCAAATAAAAGATTAAAAGAGGACCTAGAGGCTTCTAATAGGCAAAATATCTAGGATACGATCCTAAAATCACCTGTCATAACAAGAACCAAAAAAATCACAACTCAGTTCTGGCTGGTTGGCTCAGTGTATAGAGCGTTGGCCTGGTGTGCAGATGTCCCAGGTTTGATCCCTGGTCAGGGCACACAGGAGAAGTGACCATCTGCTTCTCGCCTGCTCCTTCTCCCTCTCTGCCTTCTCTTCCTCTTCTCCTCCCACACCAATAGCTCAATTGGTTCTGTCGTCAGCCCTGGGCGCTGAGGATAGTTCGGTTGGTCCAAGCATCAGCCTAAGATGGGGGGGGGTGTGCTAGGTGGATCCCGGTCGGGTCAGGGGGCATGTGGGAGTTTGTCTCACTATCTCCCCTCCTCTTATTTAGAAAAAAGAAATCATAGCTCAAATAAGGAAAACGGTCAACTAATGACACTACCATGATGAATCAGATGTTAGAATTATCTGGCAAGGATTTAAAAGCAGTCATCATAAAAATGTCTAAACAAGCATTTATAAAATTTCTTGAAACAAAAAAATAGAAAGGCTCAACAAGAAATAGTTAACAATGGCCCTGGCCGGTTGGCTCAGTGGTAGAGCGTCGGCCTGGCGTGCGGAAGTCCCCGGTTCGATTCCCGGCCAGGGCACACAGGAGAAGCGCCCATCTGCTTTTCCACCCCTCCCCCTCTCCTTCCTCTCTGTCTCTTCCCCTCCCGCAGCTGAGGCTCCACTGGAGCAAAGATGGCCCGGGCGCTGGGGATGGCTCCTCGGCCTCTGCCCCAGGCGCTAGAGTGGCTCTGATTGCAACAGAGCGACGCCCCGGAGGGGCAGAGCATCGCCCCCTGGTGGGCGTGTCCGGTGGATCCCGGTCGGGCGCATGCGGGAGTCTCTCTGTCTCTCCCCGTTTCCAGCTTCAGAAAAATACAGGAAAAAAAAAAAAGAAAAAAAAAAAGAAATAGTTAACAAGTGCTTTTTAAAAAAGCTAAAAGGATCACCATGACACCATGATGGTATGTGCATTATATTCCATTATAAATAATGGCAATCATATAACTGAAAAATATAGTAACCAAAATACAAACTTGTTGTATAGGTCCAATACAGTAGAAATGACAGAGCTAGAATCAGTGAGCATAAACATAAATGAATAGATTGTATCCAATCTGGATCAGAAAGAGAAGAAAGACTGGAGAAAAAAGACACCCCAGTAACATGTGGGACAGTAACAAAGAAGCCAACACCCATAGGGTTCCAGTCTTAGAAGTAGAGCAGAAAAAAGAATCGAGCTGAAAGACCATGCAAAGAAATAATGGATAAGCATCTGAAATTTAGCAAAAGATATAAATGTGCAGGTTCAAGAAGCTGAGTGGACCCCAGCCAGGATAAACTGAAAGAAATCCATGCTAAGACACATCACAATTAACCATGTGAAAACGGAAAACAATGTGGGGAGGTTGGGGGTGGGGGGAGCAGCCAGAAAGAAGTGACACATTAGGAATACAGTTTGAAAGGCAGAAGATTTCTCAGCAGAAAACCTGGGGGCCAGAAGCAGGTGACACAACATTTTTCAAATGCTGAAGGAAGAGGAGTGTTAACCATAAATTTTGTATTAGTCCAAACTATCCTTCAGGAATAAAGAGGAAATAACAATACTTTCAAATGAAGCAAAACTGGAAGTCTTTGTTGTTAGCAACCCCGTCCACAAAGAATGGCTAATGGGAGTTCTTCAAACAGACACGAAATGATAAAAGAAAGCATCTTGGAGCATCAAGAAGGAAGAAAAAAAATAATGGAAAGAATATAAATATGGATATATACAATAAACGATGCTTCTTATGAATTTACTAGGTCATGTCTGGTGATTTAAACAAAAATTATATTATCTGATGCTCAAGACAATAATATTTAAAAATGGGGAAGGTAAGAGGACTTAAATGGCAGTGAGACTTCATTTTACTTGAAGTGGTAAAATGCTGAGACCAGGAGACTGAAATATAATGTATGTATACTGTGAAACTCAGAATAACCACTGCAAAAAATTTGCAAAGAAATGCACACAAACCACTACAAATAAATAAAAATGGAATCCTAACAGTGTTCACACTACCAATAAAAAGGCAAGAAAAGGGGAACAGAAGAATAAGAACAAAGGAAACAAACAGAAAACAAATGATTAGGTGGCACACAAGTTCTACCATATCAACAATTATCTTAGATATGATTGGTCAAAATACACTGATTAAAATACAGAGATTAGCAGAGTGAATTAAAAAATGACAATTATACATTATTTACAAGAAATTTCAAATAAAACGATATAGGTAGGTTGAAAGTAAAAGGATGGTAAAAGATAAGAAGTACAAAGGGAATCTGCCTTAATAATGTAACTAAAGATGACAAAAAGTTATAAAAATAAAGATAAAAACTGTAAGTAAATTAAATGTCCTACAATAAGACAATGGTGAAACCAATCAATAAGACATTATGCAATGATACAGTCACTTTGAAAAAACAGTTTGGCAGTTCTTCAAAAAGGTAAGTCACCATACTACCCAACAATTCTACTCCTGGGTACATCTACACACAAACTTGTACACAGATGTTCACAGCAACATTATTCATAATAGCCAAAATGTGGAAATGACTATTATGTTTATCAACTCATGAATACATAAACAAAATATGTACTACATCCATACAATGAATTCATCATAAAAAGGAAGGAAGCACTGATACCTGCTACAATGGGTGAACTTTGAATGCTAAATGAGAGAAGCCAGATACAAAAGAAAACATAATTTTATTTTCTATGAAATGTCCACAATAGGCAAGACAGATTAGTGATTTGCAGGGAGAAGGAAAGAGGGAAACTCAGAAAGCTACACAGGGAACATGCAGGAGCAGACTGGTATTCTTTTCTCTTCCCCTCTCTCCCTTCTTCCTCTAAAGTAAACATTTTTTAATAATACGGTAAAATAAAATAAACAGTTTTAAAAAATTCTGTCAAAAGGAAGGCACAGGATTTCTTTTTAGAGTGATAAAAAATATTCTGTAATTAGATTGTGGTGATGGTGGCACAACTCTGAATATACTAAGAAAACATTTAATTGTATATTTAAATAAGGTGAGCTTTATGGTATATAAATTGTATTGCTCTGCCTTTGTCTCTCTGTGTATCTTTCTCTTCATATATATAAATCCTTGTTCAACTATTCACAGTTATTGTTGGGGAGACCAGGTAGTGACATTGAATTAAGTTCATGTGAAATAAAGATAAGAGGAAGGGACACAATTTTATACATGTATGTTTTATTACTATAACTGTGAAATTACTCACCTGAAAAAATTTGGAATAAAATAATAGGTAAGAGTTATGTTAGCCTGACCAGGTGGTGGTGCAGTAGATAGAGCGTCGGACTGAGATGCGGAGGACCCAGGTTCGAGACCCCGAGGTCGCCAGTTTGAGTGCGGGCTCATCTGGTTTGAGCAAAGCTCACCAGCTTGGACTCAAGGTCACTGGCTTGAACAAGGGGTTACTCGGTCTGCTGAAGGCCCATGGTCAAGACAAGGCACATATGAGAAAGCAATCAATGAACAACTAAGGTGTCACAATGAAGAACTAATGATCGGTGCTTCTCATCTCTCTTCGTTCCTGTCTGTCTGTCCCTATCTATCCCTCTCTCTGACTCTCTCTCTGTCTCTGTAAAAAAAAAAAAAAGTTATGCTAGAGTAATTGAATTCTAAATTTTCCTGTTTATATTTTGAAAATTGAGTGTAATATATTGCTTTTATTACTTTTATAATAAAAACATTTTTTCATTCAAAACCAATACTCTACTCCAAGTCTCTACTGCAGAGTCTGGTCATTGTAAACTAGCTTTCAAGTTACTACTTCACATGCATTCTGATGGCTTGTAATACAGTCTCCTTCCCAGATGTTTTCCTCCAGGACAGAGACTATTTTACCCAGTTCTGTCTCGTCAGCACCTCCCTCAGATGATGACAAATGTGGGTATCTAATATATAATTGTCCACTTAATCTGGTTTGAATATATGAATTCTGAGTATTATAACAGAATCATTATGGTATTTCATGACTTGTTAGAATAATTCTATCAGTCAACCTAAGTGAGAATTGCACATTAGATGTTATAAGAAAAGTATTTAATATTAGAATTGTGTGTAACTCCTAGGGGATTGTTTATTTCTGCTCTAAACATAGCCTAGGAATTGTTGACAAAGCCTGATTTAGCAGTACTTGCATAATAAATATAGCCCAAGACACATACTATAAAAGAAAATTTACAAAGGGACAAAAGCTTTGGTTTTTGTAGATCTTAGAATAATAGCACTGAAAAGCTGAGAGGTGAGGTCATTGCATCCTTCTTCCTGCCCTTGATGACACCACCTTATATCTGCCTACAGATCTGTATGGCACTTCAATTAACAAATCCCCTGGGAGTGATGGCCCTTTGTAAAGCATCAGCCTTGTTAAAACACTCCTCCCATCATAAATCACATCAGTGAAGCAAAGCCTCCCATCACCAGATAAATTCACCTCTGTACTACATCCATTTATATCTTTCCAATTAGAAGTACAAGAGGCAGAGTTCTGTGGTGTGCCAAGTATCCCTAAACTCTTCTTCCTTCCTTCTCCCCCAGTACTGACACACTCACCCCACTTGCTCTCTTCCTCTCATCAAACACAAAACATTGTTATAAAAATTCTTTTCTCCCTTCTCAAAAGATCTGATTCAATGTAAATTGCAATTGTTTACTACCTGCGATTCTATAGTCACTCACTTTGAAATGTTAGTGCAATTGGCATTTTCCTTTTATTATGGGGCGAATGGTGTCTAAATCTTTCACTTTATTGCTTTGTTCAGGGAATTTTAGGAGTCACCAAGTAGAACACGTATTTTGTTCTTTTTAGGTTATCTTGGAAAGGGATGCCAGAAGCATTTACCCATGGTAAACTCAAGCTCGATTAATCCAGTGGAAGTGCTAAAATTCTAGTGACTAGAGTTGTTGGAGATAAAACGAGCTGTGTTTGTCTCCTCACTGGCTATTGGAGCCATTAATTCTAGCAATTTGTTTTCTCCACTATGTGCCCTAACCTTAGCCAGTCCTTGTCTCACAACACAAAACCTCACAGTACATATTTTATGTCTTCTAGAACTTGAGCACTGTTGGGCAGATAAAATATATTATGCTCACTTTGTTAAAGATGGCGCTGCCCACGTGGAAGCCTGTCACCCAGGTGATGATATTAGTTGCCCTTATGCTTGGAATGGCATAATTATATTAATGTGTATTGGGGGTGGGCTGCAGGCAGGCAGGATCCTTGTAGCCTGGGCCTTGGTTTTAGGACTAAGCCTTTCCCACTCTTTTTGATGGGGGTGGTGCACTCTCTTGAAATCCCATTATGCCTCAGATATATGACTTTGTATCAGAGACTTGCTTATTTGTATATTGGATTAAAGGTTTTGATTTCTACACTATAAAGTGGGGCAGACCGGGAGCTTGCTCTCTCGGTTCCTGAGATTAGCATTATAGGGGAGAGCAGAGAAAGGCCACATGGAGGAGGCCAGGAGAAGCAGCCAAGATGGTTGAGTGCTGAGGGAAAAGCCAGTTTGTGCAGAGTTTGTGCAGGGAGAAGGAAAGAGATGGGGAACAGAGGTGAATAAGTCTGGTGAGCTAGAAACCTTTGATTCTAGGAAACTCGGATAAGTCAATAACTTTATGAGCACTGAATGAGTGGGTTTTGGAGCTCAGAGTGTGTTTTTACTTGCCCACCAGATGCAAGCTAGGATTAAAGAGGATGGCCCACTAGTTCTTGGTTCCATTGTTTCATTACCGTCTGTTCGAATCTAATGCAAACCTGCATAGGCCAGGCGGCTGTGATGGTGGCCATGGATACTGGCTTTACAAGCACATATGCAGATTGTGTGTATGCATGTGTAACGTGCCATTAGCACGCCTGTGGTCGCTATCTAAAGACCTATTCCCCATTACATTTCTTCCTCTGGATATAAATTTTCTGATTATATTCTGTTTATTATTGTAATTCAGAAAAAAAAAGCAACAAAAAGGCAGAAAAGTCCTACAAATTCTCAATAATGTGTAACAATCTACCTTCTCAGGAAAATCTCTGCCAAAACTGAATCATTCAAATGGTAATGATGAACTCATAATTCTTTTTCATAATTCTCAAGGATAATTGCAATTATTGCAGTAATGAGCTTGGAGAACAAATGCCCAGATTGTTCTCAGACCACACTGCCTTAAAAAATATCAGTTCATCACAGTAGTGGATATGGTCATATGCTAGGAGGTAATGCATTTCCCAAGAAATGAGGAAATAAATAGTTTTGAGCTGACATGAATTCCCGTAATTATTTTATGTAATGCTCTATGGAAAATGAATAGAAAACCAGAGCGATATTGTATTGTCCAGAAATTTTATAGAAAAAACAAAACTGGCATATGTAAATTATAGTTTAAACAATGATATATCCCTAAAATAGAGAATGAGTTAAGTATCATAAAGGTTAAAAGAGAGTATTATATTCACAAATGTTTTTATTGACTAAAAACACAGATTAATTCTATAATGTTATGTTTCAAACTCATATGGGAATGATAAGAGACTAAAGAAAGCAGCAAAGCCAGACTGAAGCTGTGTATCAGTGGGAGCTGGATTAGAGGCTGTGAGATCTTGTCGTTCTTCCTCCAAAACATCTGTCCATTTCATCTCTCTCCTCATTCTCACAACTGTCACACTGACCCAGTCCCCCAGAGAAGTTCAGCTAGCCTACCAGAAATATCACATAAGGATTACTTCATTCTAGATATATGAGCAGCTCTCTATTGAATAAAAAAGATATAATAAAAATTCATCAACCTGCCACTTAAGGCCCGTAATAAATGCCCCCTACTTTACCAAATCATCTTTCTCCAAAACGACTTCCTGGATTTACAGAGACACTGTGTCTATAGACTGCCCAGACTGGGTTTAGTGTCTCATCTTCAGTTTGATACATGCTGTTTTCCTAAGAGCCTACTGTATGTATTGTATATTGTTTATCTAATACTGTCACATCGAGCTTTATAATACTGCTATATTAGAGCCTTCTAGATTTATATTGATGTCTTTTCAAAGAGACAGAGAATGTCATGACTTTTACTTCTTTTGCATTTCCCTTATTGTTGTGGATGTCATGTCTTCAAAAAAAATGCTTACTAGCACTATGAAATAAGCCTAACCTGCAGTGACGCAGTGGATAAAGTGTTGACTTGGAATGCTGAATTTGCCTGGTCAAGGCATACAAGAAGCAACTACTACGAGTAGATGTTTCCTGTCCCTCCCCTGCCTTTCTCTCTTTCTATTCTCTCTCTACAATAAATCAATATATTTTTTAAAGATGGAAACAATGGAATTTGGATGGATCTGGTAGGAATAAAAAACAAACTTTGGTATACATCGTAATAGTTACAGGAATTATATTCATGTAGTATTTGAGGTACTCTAAGAATGCAGAGAAAAGATGAAAAACAAAATGCTAAATAAATTTTACACACCTAGCAATAAAATTTTGAGCAAACTTTCCTCATCCAGATAGAAAACTGGAGGATTTTTATTTCTGAACAAAATGAATGTCCCGAGGGAAGAAAACACCTTCAAAAATTGACATTTGGGGTTCCCCAATGATATTGCCTGCTTGTCATTCAATCCCCCAATGATAAAGTCTACTAGTTATGAACATCATCCATGCACACAGAGCTTATTAACCATTCCTTAGTGTCTTATTCTTAAATGTAAATAGGCTCATAAGATTAAAAGGCATATGAGGAAAGCCTCCAACATGGAATAAAAAGACCTAAACAAGCAAAAAGGAAAAAAAAAACTTAGAAAAATCAGACACTGTGCTACAAACTGCAGAAAACTTTAAAAAGCAACTATAATATTTTTAGAGTAATAGGAAAAGATGTTACAATCATGAAAGAGAAAAAAAATGTTTTTAAAATTAAAAGTAAGAAAAGTTTTAAAAACTCAATATAAATTATAAATGATAAATACAAAGAATTTCTCAGAAAGTAGAACAAAAGAAGATAAAGATGTAGAAAACTGGATCTGGCTAGTTTGCTCAGTGGATAGAGCATCATCCCTGCATGTGGATGTCCCCAGTTTGATTCTCAGTCAAGGCACACCGGAGAAGTGACCATCTGCTTCTCTCCCCCTTTTCTCTCTCTTTCCCTCTCACAGACAGTGACTAGTTTGGTTCTAGAGTCAACCCTGGGTACTGAGGATGGCTTGGTTGACTTGAGCATCGGTCCCAGACTGGGTTGCTAGGTGGATCACAGTAGGGGCGCATGAGGAGTCTGTCTCACTATCTCCTGTTCTCTCACTTTTAAAAAGGAGAAAGAGGCCCTGGCCGGTTGGCTCAGTGGTAGAGAGTCGGCCTGGCGTGCAAGGGGTCCCGGGTTCGATTCCCGGCCAGGGCACACAGGAGAAGCACCCATCTGCTTCTCCACCCCTCCCCCTCTCCTTCCTCTCTGTCTCTCTCTTCCCCTCCCGCAGCCAAGGCTCCATTGGAGCAAAGATGGCCCGGGCGCTGGGGATGGCTCCTTGGCCTCTGCCCCAGGCGCTAGAGTGGCTCTGGTCGCAACAGAGCGACGCCCTGGTGGGCAGAGCATCGCCCCCTGGTGGGCGTGCCGGGTGGATCCCCGTCGGGCGCATGCGGAAGTCTGTCTGTCTCTCCCCGTTTCCAGCTTCGGAAAAATACAAAAAAATAAAAATAAAAAAATAAAAAATAAATAAAAAGGACAAAGAAAAAATAAATAAATAAAAGGTAAATAATCTCCCTTCTCTCCTCCCCCAAGGGAAACATTCTCTAGATCTGAAACCCTGTCCCTGATTAACTTTCTAAACCCTATTTCCTCTTCCCATTTTTTTATTGGATTGTTTGTTTGTTTGTTGTTGAGTTTTATGAGTTCTTTGTAAATTTTGGATATTAGGCCCTTATCTGAGCTGTCGTTTGAAAATATCAGTTCCCATATAGTTGGCTGTCTGTTTATTTTGATATCAGTTTCTCTTGCTGAGCAAAAACTTTTAATTCTGATGTAGTCCCATTCATTTATCTTTGCCTTCACTTCTCTTGCCATTGGAGTCAAGTTCATAAAATGTTCTTTAAAACCCAGGTCCATGATTTTAGTACCTATGTCTTCTTCTATGTACTTTATTGTTTCAGGTCTTATATTTAGGTCTTTGATCCATTTTGAATTAATTTTAGTACACGGGGACAGGCTGTAGTCGAGTTTCATTCTTTTGCATGTGGCTTTCCAGTTTTCCCAACACCATTTGTTGAAGAGGCTTTCTTTTCTCCATTGTGTGTTGTTGGCCCCTTTATCAAAGATTATTTGACCATATATATGTGGTTTTATTTCTGGGCTTTCTATTCTGTTCCATTGGTCTGAGTGTCTATTTTTTTGCCAATACCATGCTGTTTTGATTATCGTGGCCCTATAATATAGTTTAAAGTCAGGTATTGTAATGCCCCCAGCTTCATTCTTTTTCCCCAGGAAGAGATACAAATGGCCAACAGATATATGAAAAGATGCTCAGCTTCATTAGTTATTAGAGAAATGCAAATCAAAACTACAATGAGATACCACCTCACTCCTGTTAGATTAGCTATTATCAACAAGACGGGTAATAGCAAATGTTGGAGAGGCTGTGGAGAAAAAGGAACCCTCATTCACTGTTGGTGGGACTGTAAAGTAGTACAACCATTATGGAGGAAAGTATGGTGGTTCCTCAAAAAACTGCAAATAGAACTACCTTATGACCCAGCAATCCCTCTCCTGGGTATATACCCCAAAACCTCAGAAACATTGAGACGTGAAGACACATGTAGCCCCATGTTCATTGCAGCACTGTTCACAGTGGCCAAGACATGGAAACAACCAAAAAGCCCTTCAATAGAAGACTGGATAAAGAAGATGTGGCACATATACACTATGGAATACTACTCAGCCATAAGAAATGATGACATCAGATCATTTACAGCAAAATGGTGGGATCTTGATAACATTATAAGGAGTGAAATAAGCAAATCAGAAAAAAACAAGAACTACATGATTCCATACATTGGTGGAACATAAAAATGAGACTAAGAGACATGGACAAGAGTGTGGTGGTTACCAAGGGTGGGGGGGGGAGGGAGGACATGGGAGGGAGGGAGGGAGAGAGTTAGGGGGAGGGGGAGGGGCACAGAGAACTAGATAGAGGGTGACGGAGGACAATCTGACTTTGGGCGAGGGGTGTGCAACATAATTTGATGACAAAATAACCTAGACATGTTTTCTTTGAATATATGTACCCTGATTTATTAATGTCATCCCATTACCATTAATAAAAATTTATTTAAAAAAAAAACAAAAAAACAAAAACCCTATTTCCTCCCTAATCTAGAATGCATTCTACAAATATTCTGTATGTGTCCTCTATGTATTAGATATGCTACAAAATGACAGGAATACAAAGTGGAATACATTACCGATGTTTCCCACTAAAGTTATGTCTAGTTGAAGGGGTAAGATCTCGGGCTCTGCAGTTCATTCATCTGGTTCATCAGCTCCCTTCCTTTCTGACTGCGTGAGCCTGTTTCTCCACCAGCAGAGCGACTGTAACAGCACTGAAGGTGTACAAAATGTTGGAAAAGGTAAAAGAAGAAGAAGGAAGTTAAGTCTGATTTTTATAATTGCATTCTGATGGCTTTGTAAGAAGGGGAGGAGGGAGAGAAGGGAGCTGAGACTTTTATAAGAAGAGCTGTGGAACCAGGAGGAAGAGACGTAGAAAGGTAAGAGCGTGAGACAGGATTAGAGGCAGTTAATAGGTCATGAATTACTGATTAGCAATACACTGAACATACAAATGGAGAAACAGATAAAACTCTGATTCTAGACAACATGTGTAATATCTGCAACAAAGCAAAACACATTTGTATGCACCTTGTTGAAGACGCGAAGAGAGGAAAGGCTGGTCAGTAGAAATCAAGAGTACAACAGAACCCATTAAAAGCATAAGATGTATAAATGTCATTGATAATTTAGTATTCTGAATTAATAATTTTATTTTAAATGAATGCAAAAGTAAACAGTGTAGAAAAGCTTTCTTAGGCACCCTTTTACACTTGGTCCCCTCCCCCAATACTCACTAAAAGTTTGCTTGGTGCAGGGATTTAAAAAAAAAAAATCCTGAACATGGCTATGTTCAGAGATTAGAGAGTTAGAATTGCCCTGTGTTGGAAGATTCTAACCCATTCTCTTTTATCCTAAAGTTGACAAATAATTCACAATGTCAAGCTTTCCTCCCATGTCTAACCCAGGTTGTTAATCTTTTAAACAATCCTTTGATCAATACAACTTTAAAAAAGTATTTAACTTGAAATTCCATTTATTGTTGCCACACCCATTTCTTAAAACAATTGAGTAACAAAAAATTCATCACTTCACCCCAGTATCACCTCATATAAACAACAACTAGCCAGCTATTTTTGCTATTTTTGTGTTGAGGCTATTTTGTTGTTGAGAACAGGTGTAAAACAGTGTATATTTTTCTATAGTATTAAATTGTACCACCTTATTTAAAGGATTAATTTTATATAGATATTATCTAAAATTTTACATAGCACTTCAAAAATTTTCACAGGCTATTTTTTTAAAAATTTAAAACTAATGAGTCTACATGTAAAAGCATCCTTTTATTTCTTAAGAGAGTTTCTATAGTAACCAATTCCCATCCCCTATTCCTAACTTTATTTTCAATTTGTTAAAAATTATAACATAAATAATATAAAATTTTCCATTTTAATAATTTTTAAAATTTAGTGGCATTACATACATTCAGTGTTGTATAACCATTATCACTATCCATCTCTAGAACTTGCTTTTAACTTTCCAAAGTGAAATTCTGAACCCATTGCACAGTAACTCCCTGTTGTTCCTTCCCCAGCCATAGAAATCACCATTCTATTTTCTGTCTCAATGATTTTGACTAATTTAGGTTGTTCATATTAGTAGAATCATAGACTATTTGTCCCTTTGTATCTGGCTTATTTCATTTAGCAAAGTATCATCCATTTTCTAGCATGTTTCAGAATTTCCTTCCGTTTTAAGGCTGAATAATATTCCATTGTATGTATGTCACACATTTTGTTTACCCATTCATTACCTGTCAGTGGACACTTGGTTTGCTTCTACCTTTTGGCTGTGGTGAATAATGTTGCTGTGAACATGATTCTACAAAATATGTCTCTGAGTCTCTGTTTTCAATTCTTTTAGGTAGATGCCCCAAACTTGCTAGACTATATAGTGATTCTATGTTTAATTTTTTGAGGCACTGCCATACTGTTTTATCGTGGCTGCACCATTTTACATTCTCAGCAACAGAACACAAGTGCTCCAGTTTACATCCTCACTAACAACTGGTTCTTTTCTGTTTTTATTTGTTTGTTTGTTTGACAATGCCCATCCTAATTGGTATGAAATGGTATCTCATTGTGGTATTGATTTATATTTCTGTAATGATTAATGATGTTGAGCATTTTTAATATGTTTTTTGGACATTTGTATATCTTCATTGGATAAATGTCTATTTCCTTTGCCAATTTCTTAATTGGGTTATTTGTATTTGTTGTAGTTATTGTTTAGTTATAGGAGTTCTCTATATATTCTGAATATTAACATCTTATCATTTATATGATTTGCAAATATTTCCCATTCTCTGAGTTGCTTTTATACTCTGTTGATATACAAAAGTTGTTCATGTTGTAATAGTTCAATTTCTCTGTTTTTTGGTTGTTGCCTGTGTTTCTGGTGTCACATCTAAGAAATCTTTGTGAAAGCCAATGTCATACAACTTAGCCCTTATATTTTCTTCTAAGAGTGTTATAGTTTTAGCTTCTATATTTAGATATTTAATCCATTTTGAGTTCATCTTTATGTATGGTGTAATGTAAGGGTCCGACATTAATTTTGGGATGTGAATATCATGCAAAAGTTTTCCCAGCACCATTTGTTGAAAGTTAGCTACTTCTTAAGCAAGGATTGTTTTAGTGGGTGTTCCCAAGGCAGTCATTTCAAAGGTCAAACAGATAATGATTAAGTTCTACATCACTTAAAGGTTGAAGAGTACGGAAGATCTAAGATCATTTACATCCCTCAGGAAGAAAAAATATCTTAGCTTTCTGGGGCAAAGAAGAAAGATCTGAAAAGTTGCAGGACATTCCACAGGTCAAAGTACATCTGCCTGGTTTGCTCTCTCCAAACTCCCATACTCACTTGGAGTGGCCTCCCTCTTACCTGACAGCCTAGGAGAGTTGGTGAGGAACATGTCCTCACCTTTTATTTGGAGTGTGGTTATTTTATTGACATTTGCTGAATCAGATGGTGAAGATGGAAGACTTAGGTTGCAGAGACAGAAAAGGAGTACTGACCTCCAACAGTAAGTAGACACAGGGATTATATCTGCTGAGAAACTCTGGGGTAATTCCTCATCCATTTTCATAAATAGCCAGATAGGCAAAGGTGCAATATTTCTTGAAGAAAATAATGGTGTTAAAAAAAATAAGAAAAAACATTTGGACTGATGTGTGTAATTATCTTTTTATACACAAATCATTTATTTATCATTTTGCAAATAAGGCAAGCGTGCAAATACTAGGAGATATCTCCAGGAAATTTTCAGAGAAAGAAATGATAGATGAACAGGGAGAATTTGGTTGAGTTGATCACAAGTGAAGATGCATGTAGTATGTAGTTATTCAGTGAGAAACTTCATCCTTTGCATTTGAAAATTATATGTGTTAATTACTGATGCATTCTCTGATTTGAATTATATAGGCCTCGAATGACTACAGAGAGAGGAAATTTAGTGTTTCTTACTGGGTCTGCTCAAAACATTGAATTTAAAACTGGATCCCTGGGGAAAATTAAATTAAATGATGAAGACCTTGGTGAATGTATACATCAGGTAATACATGGGAAATATATTGAAATAATTTTGTACATTCACATATGGTCACTTAATTGAACAGGTCTATAATAATCTGTACCTTGACTTTTTAGCACAGGGAATATAACTGGAGGAGACACAGGTCCATCAAAAGAACAATGCCCTAGGGTTAATGTTGGGTAGAAAGCGTAATGCTAGTAATGAGCAGGCTTAGGTCTTCTGGTCCAGAGAAGGCACAGAGGGTAGTCTGAGCACTCCTTCACAGGGGGAGCAAGGAAGGATGAGGGGCCGGAGAAATGAGTAGAAGTGACTAGTTCACTTTCACCACAGAGCAGAATTGGCTGATTATTTTCTGCCTTATTAAGTGTTCTCTGTGTTCATTATGTGCTACATCATGCTGGTGTATCAGCCAAAGTGTAGAAGTTGGCATTAGAGCTCACTGTGGGCTATCCACTGCGCTCAGCACTTTCTGTGCATGATCTCATCTCACCCTCACAGCTACCCCATGAAGTTGGCTTGATTTTTACCCTTTTTATAGGGGAGGTGAAGGAACCTGCAGCAGCCCCGTCACATGTGCAAGGGCACACAAAAAATGGCTGAGTCAAGATTTAAAACCTGAACAGTATGATACTAAGCCAGGCCTTTTAGGAAGCACTCTAAACTCTTATTATGGGGGTGGGGAGAAAGCAAATGGAAATTACCTTGATAGATTGTTGCTGAAAAAGGTAAATGGAATTATGCCAGAGCTATTTTAATCTGATGTTTATTGTACATGGCACTGTTTTGGTTTTTATAACAATGGGCAAGATCTTAGTGCTTAAAATAAAATGGTACTCAAATTTTAAAAGTTTATTCCTGTATCACATTCATAAAAATTTTACTAACATTCTCTTCTTTTTCCTCTTCCCACTCCTCTCCTCCTCTGCCTTTTTCTTCTTTCTATTAAAAAAAAATAGATACAGAAAAACAAAGATGATATTACAGATTTAAAAAGGGGTGCAGTTGGTCTGCCTCAAAATATTTCTAGTCAAATCCATCAGCTTAATTCCAAGGTAAGTCTGACATCTATACCATTCAAGCAAATGGGCTGTCTTTCATTCAACTTCATAAGTAACCAATTTGTTGGAGATATACCATTTTGTGTCCTCTGTAGAAATTTAACATTGTAATTATAGACTTTCCGGTTAAATGTCACAGCTCTATAGAGGATGTGGATGTGGTGATGGGCAGAGTGTTGGAAATACTGTGGCAAGAATGTGTTGCATAAATAACCTTGCTCATATTCTGATAACAACCTTCTTATTGGAGAAATGGATGAGTGTCTGTCATTTATAAAAACTTCCAAAGTCACTGTGTGCTGATAAGCAATTAATCAACTTTAGCAGTGGGTTGTAGTTCTTTTTAAATATGTTTTGGAAAAATCTACATGGTGTAAGAGTACAGGAAAGAAGGGAAACTTGGAGGGGAGAGGAATAAGAAGGAGTATGGCAATAAAAGAAGTAAGAAACAGATAAAGTAAGTCCCCAAAAGAGTGTATTAAGAAAGTATGTCAAGGGGATAACATTTTATATAAAATGCCTTTAAACCAGCTAACTGATGTTCTTTCCTCCCCACTTCCAGTTTGTGGATCTTGAGAGGAAATTTCAAAGCTTACAGCAGGTGAGTCCTATAACTGCTATATATCTAACATCTTTTACTTAAAATACACTAGAATCATTTATGGATCTAGTTTTCTTAAGATAGATGGATGATTAATATCAAAGAATTTGATTTTTTTTCTCTAACTTAATTCTCATCAAAGTTTATGTTTCCCAGGATATAGATGAGGAACCTGAGTCTCAGAGAGATGAAGTGACCAACCCATGGTCACTGGGCATGTGAGCATGTGAGACCTTGTGACTCTGTGTCCAGCAGTCTGCATGCTCTTCCTCTTAAGCTGACACCCTTTAGGGTGTTATGGCAGGCTTCTGTGTGCTGTGTCTGGTCATCAGTGACCATCCAGCTTGCTGATTCTGGCATCAAGGACCAAGTTATGAAAGGCCACATGTCCTCCCTAACATTAAATTCAGAAGTCTGGAGTATATCACAAAAATATTCCAAATTTCCTTTAAAGTACATTTGCTGGTAATTACATTTGAACAATTTCTGAGATTATACCTTCCATTACTTTACTACATGCTTGTAAACTAGTCCTTGTAATTTTAGACTGTTTACCCCTTTTTCTAACTAAGTAGCTGACATTTTAAAAAAATTTTATTTAGAAAATTAAATTTAATGAGGTGACATTGATCAATAACAACAGTACATAGGTTTCAGGCAAACATTTCTCTAGCATTTGAACTATTGATTTTGTTGTGTGCCCATCACCCCAAATCAAATCATTTTCTGTCACTGTATATTTGCTCCTCTTTACTAACCCCCCACCCAGACTATTATGGAAACCATAACCTTCTACCCAAGGAAATGCACAAAATGTCCTATCTTTAAAATTTTAAATAAAAGTCAGAGGATTCCAAGTGAACAATCTCTGTCCTAATGTTCTTGACCTATTTTAGTTATGTGTCAAATGTTGTCTTCTACTTTGGTGTTTTAAATTTGACAAACAAATTCATGTATTTATTTTCCCGACTTTGATAATAAATTGCACTTAGCCTTGATCTTTTAAGGGAAAAGTTGAGTGGATGAAAATGAGCAAGGAATCACACCTGCAGAGCAAAATACAGAATCAGAGTTTTCAGTCTACTGGGGTGCTTTCTTATTCCTACCAAATGTTGAGAACCAGAGGCCATGATCAAAATTAGCTCAGAGTGTCCTTCTCTGCATCCTCCAGGACGATTTTTAATGATGTTTGAATGTAAGTGCCTTTACGCACTTTATGCCTTTACGTCTGCACAGGGCAGCCGCTCTTTGGGCACTAGTCTCCACTGTTCCCCATTGTCTTCCTCCTGACTGCTTACTGATCCCGTTTCCTGTTGGGCTCCCAGAGGCTTTTGTGTTTCCGTTCTTCAGACAAAGCTGCTTTTGTACACCAGAAGTACTTCTAATACAATTGTGGTTAACTCTCTAAATAGTGCCCTTTGATGAACAGGGTGATTGTGGTATTGGCACAAAGATAGACAGATAGAATAATGGATGAAAGCATAGTCCAGAAAGACACCCTCATGTACATGGTCACCAGACTTATGACAAAGGTGGAGAGAGAATGGGCTTTGCCATGAATGATGCAGAGACATTTAGTTGGCTACCCTCCGGCTCCCTGTTTCTTGTGTAGAATGAAAGGCACAGAATAGATTTTCTTTGTGAGTTGCTGAATATCTTTAAAAATGTGAATAATTTGCTCCTAGTTTAATTTTTAAAACATAGAATTAGACTGTGATTAGGTGAAATAAATAGAATAGCTTTTCTTGCTTAATCACTTATCCTCTCTAAAGAAGTTTTCTCTGCCTCCAAAACCATTACCAATCTTATGAAATTGGAACTGGGAGCAGACATATTCCCTGGCTATGTAAACAAAGGCGGTCTGTTTGTGACCCTAGACTGAAAGTAGTCATGTGAGCATGAGAGTGGAGAGTATATCCAAGCTGGTCACATTTCAAACAAAGGAACTTGGATAAAAAGAATCCAGTCATCTTAACCTTTGGAGGACAGGTGACAACAAAAGGTGATCATATTTCAAATGCTTATCTGTAGGTAACAAAGATAGCAATAACAGCAAAAGAATCAGAATTTCCATTTTATTTTCTTAGCACAATAGGAATGAACTCTATGATCCCCACACCTGAAATTGTTAAATTTGTCTACCAACATTTATTTCTCTGGTGAACAATGCTTTTCCAAAGAATAGAGTCAGAACCTTCTCACCTCATGCTTCATCCCATCCATGGATAACTGCATGTAAATAGTGGAGAAAGATGCCTAGGACCTATATGAAATATTGATTTGAAGAAGAATTTAAGTAACTGATTTAAAACCTGGAGGAGGACCCTCAGTGACTGGAGTAAGCTGCAGTGTTACATATTCACGTGCCCTGAAACACACCTTCTATCGCTGCCTACCGCGAGTACAGCTGTCCTGCTGACCGCCCTGTCTTTGTTTCAGGCAGTTGACAAAAAGGTTTGCAGCAGCAATCCCTGCCAGAACGGTGGGACCTGCCTCAATCTGCATGACTCCTTCTTCTGTATCTGCCCTTCACAGTGGAAGGTGAGTCACTTGATCTTTGGTAAAAAGTGATGGTGAGTCAGCATCTGCGGTTTCCTTGGAATCACTCAGACATATTTAATTTTCAAAGTTTCTAGGATTCTGTGGTTTTCTGAACTATGTATGTCATGATCCACACAATGGCAAACATGAATGTATAACCCACTAAATACTAAGCCATCTTAAGGAGAGGCTCAGCTGAGTGGATAACTGCAGGGACAGCATGATATTTCGGCCAACATTAATGTAATTGTGTAGCATCCAACGTACTGAGCAAACCTGACACAGCCATGTAAATTTTCTTGCTTTTTTCTATTAATGGTGAAAATGCTCCTGACGTGTGCATTAAAATATAATTGGTGAGTGTTCCCAGGTATCACACCATAGTGAAATGAGAATTCGTTTGTCAAGGATTCTTTCTTGTCTGACTGGTGTTTTTTCATAAGGAGCTCTTTGGCTCTGTTAGGTGAAGTCTGATTTCCAGAGGAAGGCTAACCAGAGATGAACATTGGTATTAGTATTCTTGTATTTGGCTTGACTGAGGAATTCTTTACTGTCTGTGTGTAAATCCTTAAACATCCCGTTTGAACATTGACCCCAGGTGCCTTTTAACCTATGGCTCCTGACTTTATTCTTTTCACTAACACAGGGTCCTCTGTGCTCAGTTGATGTTAATGAATGTGAGAGTTACTCAGGAACACCCTTCAGCTGCCAGAATGGAGCCACGTGTATAAATACAGCAGGGAGTTACAGGTAAGTTCTCCGTGTTTTCCTTTTGAAACAACAAGCACTTATTTTTCATTCTCGTGGGTCCGTGGACTGGCTACAGTGGCTCTGCTTCAGTTTAAGTGCGGTCTGCTCATCTCAGGCTTGGCCTGGGGCCTGAGGAACAGCAGCTCCCTGTGGAACGTCCTTCTCACGGCTGAGTTCTACAGCCCCAAGGCGTCTGAGCAGAAATATGTAATGTCTCTTAAAGGTTTGGTAAAAACTATCACTTTTGCCTATTTAAAAATATATATTAGGGAATGTGTTTGGAGGACTAAAACATCCTGTAGTTAAGAGCATCCGAGGTTAACCATCTGTGTTAGCAGCAAAACTAGGGACTCCATGGGGAAATCTGTAGGTCTTAATTAAAGTGCATGTGACTATTTACCAGAGGAGGAAAAGCTGTGCATCCTCAGCTCTCACCCCACAAAGAAATGCTTTCTCTAGAGACCCTGGGGAACCAGAAGAGGCTGCTGTGGCTGGGACAGAGAATAAGCAGGGCAGGTGCACGATGGGGCTGAGGGTTAGGAAGACTCAGCAATCAAAGGGACAGATGTTCCACAGCTTTAAATAGGAGAGGGTGTGGGTAAAAAGGGGTTCTAGGGGAAGTAACCTCTCAGGGTGATCTGATCATCAATTCCTAACTGGGCAGGTCATGGTGGGTATTCAGGCCTGTAACTTTTTTAGTGTAAGACTTACCTTTGCCCCAAGCAAGCCCTGTCCATTGTTTCTGTGCATCTTGGCTAACACACCTTTGAAGTGCCCCCGTTACGACCCCCCCTCCTAAAGGCTGACCACCCTCAAAACGGCACGTCACTCTAACTGACCTGCAATCTGGTTCTGGCCTTCCTTTCTCCCACCTTCATGTAATCTTCCTCATGTTCTCTCCTCAATCTCAAGTGCATAAGAGAAACTACAAACTGTTATTCTTACGAGCCCTTTTCTCACTCTGTTGAGATATTGCTTTCAGGCACTCCTGGGTTTGACTCAAATCGTTATAAAAGTTCTCCACAGGTTTGAACATTCTTACATCAATAGTCTACTCCACCTTCGCAGGGAGCCACTGCTGTGTTCATGCAGTGGAGTTAGTAAGGACATCGTCATTCAAGTGCTAAGTAAAACGTTGATGATAACAAGATCAGAGATTAACCTGAGGGTTTTTTTTTTCCCCCGCTAAGGGATTCTAATTCCTACTTTGAAAGATAAAGTATTATGCACATGCTAATTAATTGAAAGCCCCATTTCTTAAGAGATTTTCTGGTTAAAATTATTTTTTAGAGTAATGGAAGCAGAGCAAAGGAGACCATGGTCTGCTTCTACCTAGGAGGTCTGGTGACTCCAGGGCTGCCCTCCATTGCCTCAGTCAGCTCACAGATAGTGTTTTGCCACTTCCTTGGTGCTGATGTTACCTCTTTGTTCTGAAGAACTGATTTTTATTCTGCTTTCTTTGGGTTAAGACCACCCTGAGGTCCAAATCTGCCATGCATGGGTGTTGTATACTATATACTTCAGGCTTAGATTGAGAAGGCTTTGTAGGAAAAGAAATTTAATTTGTTGTTTGTTTGTTCTTACCCCAGGAACACAAGGGTGATTCGCATGTTTTATTTTATTTGTTTCCATTCTTATCACTGGTGGATTTTAAAACATGGAGAGCTTAAATCATGAAGATGGTCTGGGTTTAGCTCAGATGGTAGTTAGGTATTAAACTTATTACTTCTTTGAGTTAGTCAGCTATATTAATATTGAACCATGAACTCTAAAGCAAGTTAAACTATGACTAGGAAAGTATATTTGACCTCTTCCCATTGCCACATTCACTCACAGTGTTTTTGAACACTGAAAAACCTAGTTTTGTCTGGCTGGAACCAAATCAGCAACAGGTCATTAAGGTGACTTCTGCAGGGAGGTATAGAATTCATTACTCTTTTTCTTGAAAAGTCATTTCCAGATATGATGATAATATATTTTACATATATAAAGCCAGTAGCCAGGGCCACCATCACAGCTGCCCGGCCCATGCAGGTTCGCATTGGATTTGGACAGTCAGTAAAGAAACAACAGAGCCAAGAACTGATGGGCTGTCATCTTTAATCCTAGCTTGCACCCGGGGGGCAAGTAAAAACACACACTGGGCTCCAAAACCCACTCATTCAGTGCTCATAAAGTTATTGACTTATCCGAGTTTCCTAGAATCAAAGGTTTCTAGCTCACCAGACTTATTCACCTCTGTTCCCCATCTCCTTCCTTCTCCCTGCACAAACTCTGCACAAATGGCTTCTCACTCAGCACTCCGCCCTCTTGGCTGCTTCTCCTGGCCTCCTCCATGTGGCCTTTCTCTGCTTTCCTCTCTAATGCTAATCTCAGGAACCAAGAGAGCAAGCTCCTGGTCTGCCCCCATTTTATAGTGTAGAAATCAAAACTTTTAATCCAATATACAAATAAGGAAGTCTCTGATACAAAGTCACTTATCTGAGGCATAATGGGATTCCTCATGAGAGTGCACCACCCCACATCAAAAAGGGTGGGAAAGGCTTAGTCCTAAAACCAAGGCCCAGGCTACAAGGATCCTGCCTGCCCACAGCCCGCCCCAACACACATTAATATAATCGCACCCATTCCAAGCAAGAAGGGCAACTAATATCACCTGGGCGACGGGCTTCCATGTGGACAGCGCCATCTTTAACAAAGTGAGCATAATATATTTTATCTTCCCAACAACATATATACACTGTTATGTTAAAAGTAAAAAGACATAAAAAGGGATAGTCTTCAACTAACTTGACTTTTCTGAATGTGAGAATGTGACCTAGAAAAAACAACAGTGCAGTAGTAACAGACATAAATTTTAATTCATCTTTTGCAAATGAATTCTGTGACCTTGGGCAATGTGAGCTTTGCCAGTAAAATGGGTTAATACTGCTTGTCTTTGAGGATCACAGCAAGGAAGCTGATGTTGTACCTGGCTTCTTGCTTCCCACCTTTTTCTTCTTATCACATTATCTAATAAGCTTAAATGAAAGAAGTATACTTTGTAGCTATTTAGATAAGAGTATGGGATTAAAATGAATTCACCTCCAAGTGACAATAGCAAAAGAGAAGGAAGAGAGAGATAATGAAAAGGATTTAACTACAAGTCCATGAATGAGAACCTCCTCTCAAATCTTAAGTCATTTTCCAATAAAGCATTTAGTGATAAAATAAACACAATTTCCTGAGCACTCCTGGCAGGAAAATGCCTTTAGATTCCATGGTTAAAATACTGCTTATTATTGGAACTATTATTTTATAAGAAACAGAGGCAGAGGGAGTTTTTACATTGTCTGAGATGAACAGCTAATAGGTATGGTCAGAGTTTAAACCTGGCCAGGCGTGTGCAGAAGTCCAGAACACTCAGATCTCTCATGCATGATAGACTCAGAAAGCTAGCAATAGTCGGTTAAAGATTTAAAAAGTATTTTTGGCAGGTGGAGGTGGTGATGAACTTTCAGCAAGGGGGTCACATGAATGAAATGCTCAAATATGTGTATGAAATAGTCTGAAGTTCTCTAATCTCTAAGAATCTAACCACATTCTCTGAAAGAACAGTCTTTGTAAGGTGGGGCAGCACAGAGGAAAGGGAAGAGAATATGAGAGGGAGAGTGTGGAAAAGAGAGGAAAGGAAAGTAAGTAAGTAACTTTTGGTAGGGAGTAAAGAATTAAATTTCTAAGTTTACTTACCTATTGTTATTAACTATTACCTAATCTTAATGAGAAAGGCAACCTTGGAATGCTCCGAAATGTAATTATTTATTGGAACAGCTTTTATACAATTATATATTGGTATTGCAAGAGGTGTATATGTACCCAAAACGTATTCATTTATCTGAAATTCAAATTTTACTGGGCGTCCTGTAACTTTATTTGCTAGGGCTGGCAGTGCTTCCTGTGAGTGCCTGAATGCTGCTCACCCTATCTCTACTCTCCACCTCTGGCCACCTCCATTGGTATCTTCTTCCATAGAACCCACCCAAAGATACCACCCCAACAATTGTTTCTGGGCTCCTCCATGGGTACACCAAGTTCTGCACCCAGAATGTGACTTCTGAAACAGCCAAACCCGTTTCCCACACTGTCAGTCACGGTTTGTTTTCATCCATGGACATCAGCTGAACTCTTTGTTCCTCAATCAATGTGTGTTGTTTAAAGAGCTTCTTTACCTCGTAGTGTGACTCCTTTTCCAGAATACTCAGAAACAAGTTTGTGGTTCATGGCCATGCAACTCCTCCCAGTTCCTCACCTTTGACCCCAGCCCATGTGGTCAGTTTCCTCCATGAGGCCCAACATTCAGGTTAGGCAAACAGTGAGCTCTGGGCCTGGCTCTCTACTCCATTTACTATGCTCAGATATGTGAAAATAAGACTTGCTTGGTGACTTTTCTACCCTTCTGTGCCCCCAAATGCCTTTCTTATGCAGTGCGGGTATAAAACTATCTCAGTAATTTTTGAGAATTACACAGAGCTTAAAGAGAACTTAAAACAACTTGCTCATTAGGTTTTTTGTTTTTTTTTACAATTTTTTTTTATTTATTCATTTTAGAGAGGAGAGAGAGAGAGAGAGAAAGGAGAGAGAGACAGGGGGGAGGAGCTGGAAGCATCAACTTCCATATGTGCCTTGACCAGGCAAGCCCAGGGTTTTGAACCGGCGACCTCAGCATTTTGGGGTCAACGCTTTATCCACTGCGCCACCACAGGTCAGGCAGTTATTGTTGAGCTGAAACCTTCTTGTAACACAGCACCTATTGGTAGCTTAAGCTATTATGTAATGATTACATTTTGTGAGTTAAAATATGACCCTGAAAGAAGTGTTACTGTGTCAACTACATCTCATGGATATTAGAAGTACTGCCCTTTGTAATATATACTGCTCACAAAAATTAGGGAATATTTCAAAATGAATATGAAGCAATAAAAAAAAGAATCATTTTGATTTTTTTTATTAAAAACATCAGGAAAGCAAACAAGTCAAAGAAAATTGATTGATTTTGCAAATGAGGAGCAAAACCAACTTTTATTTCATTGGTATAAATGCACTGTACAAAAGGCTGTAAGACCTAGAGAATCTGCATGTTCCCTGATCCCCTAATTTTTGTGAGCAGTGTAATAATAATCATTGATGTGGAGATCACATTGCTTGCAGGGTTGTTCATTGCTAGAGAGCATGCAGGAATTTATCAGTTCAGTCAAGGTCATCTGTGCTTACCAGTGGGTCCATTTGAACAGACAATGAATGGACTTGTTGATCTCTCCCTTGATCATCTTGAACAAACTCTTACATTTATAGATGTCTGACCTTTGAAAGATTGAATGACATGATACCAGAAAAATTTATAGTGGCAATCTTTCCTAGATGGTAAGCCGTGCTACTCTCACACTGTATTTGATAAGATAACACGTTTACTCAATGCACTGTTTGAAGCAAAGCAGAGTGACTTGCTTCCAAGACTTCAGCCAGTGAATTTGGTGTTCTCGTTTATGATTCCATGTGAATGTCATTGACCTGCCATTGGAATTATTATTATTATTTTTATTGATGCTAAGGAACAGGCACTCACCCTGACACAAGCCCTGACATTGTGCTCTTGTGTAACCGACAGTTGTCACTGCTCACCTGAGACACATGGCCGCCAGTGTGCATCCAAATACGACGACTGTGAAGGAGGCTCCAAGGCGCTCTGTGTCCACGGCATCTGTGAGGATCTAGTTCGTGTACAGGTTGGACAGGTGGGTCCTTTCTGGACCGTGACTCTTTGCAGGGAGTCAGGTTATTGGTTGTCATCCTGTGAGACTGTATACAAGCACGGCTCTGGGAGGCTGCGAAGAGGAAGTCACTTCCTGCCCGTAAACAGGGCACAGTTGAGGAAGGGCTGAGAGTTGTCAGTAAATAAGCAGAAAACTGGACCCAGAAGTTAAGATTTCATTATATAAATTACTAACATTTTTATTATTCCTTCATGAATCTCTGTGAGGTATGACTTTCTCTAGGCCTTGTGAGTTTTAACAGTGACAAGATGTGGAAACACAAAAGGCACAAGGCACGCTCTTGTCAGCGACATGCAGTTTTAGGGAGGCTGGATTGTTTCTGGCCTGAGCATCCCTATTCTCTGGGTCCTGACAAACCTGACTCCTGACCCTCAAGGTTGCTCAGTCCCTGCCTCTCAGCCTTGCAGTGACCTTCAGGTCTTTATTTTTAGTTCTATTTTTTTTTTCTTTCTACTTACGTGATGGAAAATGGTTCCTGTCCAGTGATGGTGGATGGGAAGGAAAGGGGAGACTTACAAGAAAAAAAAAAAAAAAAAAAAAAAAACAGAATTGATTTTCCAAAGTCAGTGCCTACATGGGTGTTTTTTCCTCTAAAAACATAGCAGGCGGAGTTGATTGACTTTAATTATATTGACTCATAGTTCTTGATTGTTGCTGCTCTTTCCCTGGCATCTTTGGGGCAAATTACAGGTTTCCTTGACTCTGAAGTAAAGATGTTTCTCTTTTTGTGTGGTCTGGTCTAAATGCTTAATCATATGAGATGGAAAAGAGAAGCCACTCCACTGGCCTAATGGGAATGAACGTTAGGGGAGAAGCCGTGGGGGCTTGCTGAGACTTTCCAAGCTTTGTGTGCTCATTCCCTGATTGTCTCTATTCGCACTCTGTCGCCCTGGCAGCCCAAGTACAGCTGCATCTGTGAAGCGGGGTGGACGTCGCCACAGAACAGCTCCGCCTGCACGCTGGACAGAGACGAGTGCAGCGTCTGGCCTGCGCCCTGTTCAGCACTCGTGCAGTGTATCAATACTCCAGGCTCTTTCTATTGTGGGGCCTGTCCCACAGGTACGTGGCCATGTCGACGCCCAGACAGACGCACCATGCCGTGTTCTGCCTGCCAGCCTGGCAAGGTGCCGGGACCAATTTCTTTCCGCTGCCGAAGGTTGGACAGATCATGCGTCAGAGGCTTTCCAATCCAGTTTCATGTCCTACGTCACTGTCGCCCACTGCAGATCATTCTCCTGCTATAACAATTCAACAATAGAATTGGGAGGTTTGTTCCCAACACACTGTGCTAAGGTCGAACACAGGGGGCAGGGGTAGCCGTAGTTTGTGAAATCAAACATTCTATGTTGCCATCAACTGACTAGACTTGAGATCGAAAGATCCATGCTCTAGTTCCATCTTTTATACTAGCCAGATGTCTGTAAACTTGGGCCAGTTATTTGCCTCTTAGTGGCTCCACTAGAGTCCAGCAGTTCTCACCTGAGTGTGTCTTTAGAAGATCCTGTGGCCATGCTGTAAATGGGGATGCCTAGCTCCATCACAGACGTGCAGGGACCAAATCTCCAGGGGAAGTCAAATGTGGAGTCGTCAAAAACGTGGACTCTGGACTTAGAGACTGCCAGGGTTTGAGTCCAAGCTTCATCCTCTATTATATGGGATCGTTATCTTCCATTTAATGCATATTCATAGTTCACCTACTCTGAGCAAAGCACTGTGCTGGGTGCATTGGTAACAATTAACCAGACCTCAGAGAGTTTACAAGGCTCCTCTGCACTCCCTGGGAGATCTTAGATGGGGAGCACAAGAGAATATAACACTTGTAGCTATTCTTTTAGGGAAATGTTGTTAAGGGACTGTGCTAGGTAATTTTTATGTTTTCAACTATAACAAAACCAAGAAATGGTAGCAATTAGTATTATTTTAAAACATAGAAACTTGAGACTTAGAACAGGTAAACAACTGTGATTACATACATAGCTTGTAAGCAGCCAGCATTCAAACTCAGGTCTGCCTGGCTCTGGATCTGAGCTGTGCTGCTGCAGACTGTTCTTCTGATTCACCAAAGAACCCCACCCAACTTTTCCTTTATTAGTGACTTTTGGTTTAGTGATTTCATGTTATACATTTAGATTTTTTTTTAAATTGAGACATGGGGAGATAGTGAAACAGACTCCCGCATGTACACTGACCGGGATCCACCAGCAACCTGCGTCTGGGGCCGATGCTTGAACCAATCAAGCCACTGACTGCAGGAGGGGAGGAGAGAGAGAAGGGGGTGAGGGGGAGAAGCAGATGGTTGCTTGTCCTGCATGCCCTGACTGGGATGAAACTCTGGACATCCATATGCTAGCTGACACTTGATCCACTGTGCCAACTGGCTAGGTCCTATTTAGATTTTGTACAACTAGAAAGACATTGGAAAAAAAACATGTAAAAATTTTTTCCCCCTCTTAGTTCTCAGGGGCTAGCCAAATTTGCAAATGGTCACATTCTTGAAGATAATTTGGCAGTGACTGTGAGGTTGGTTGGCAATGGGGGAAGGTCACGTGAGGAACCAGACCCACGAACTTTGGCTAGAACCACCCACACCCATATGCGCCAAAAAAAACTTCCCAGGAGTCCTTTGGAAAAGAGCGACCATCTGTCAGCCAATGAAATTTTGCCACATCCTATTAGCTCCACCACCCTAAGGATGACCCTTTAGATTTCCCCCACACGGTTTCCTCCAGGAGACTTCTCTGGCCCCTGTCCCCTGGACCAGAGAACATCTTCCGGGAAGCTCTGTACTAGATAAAGCTTTTGTAATTCCACTCTTCGTGGCTACACCCTTCCTTCTTCCTCTGTGGGGAAAAATACCTTACAGTGACAATAATTAAAAATCAAAGATTAGAAAAATAAATTATTTAAATTATAAGATGGGCAGTGTGTTCTTACATTTCTTTTTTATTGTTGGAGAGAAAAAAGAGAAACAAAAACTTTTTGTTTTCCAATTAATCACCTTTTTTTTTTCCTAACTATCAAAGCGATATATGCTGCTTATAAAATATAAACTACAAAAATATGTGGAAAAACAGAATAAAAATACCCATAGTCTTATCCTTCAGAAAACACCATTAACATTTGGCAATATTTCCTTTCAGCTTTTTTCCTGTGCATTCATTTCTTCACCCACAAATATGATAATTTCTTAGGCGGATTTTTGGAAGGGCGCTCTGCTTATTGTAAAGAAAATAGATTTTTAAAAGATTTAAAAGGTTTGGAAAATTCTTATAGTTTTGATCATTTGACTTATAAGTAATGAAACTTGTAACACCTGAGTAAAACAACTGTTTAATGTAAAATGATATTCTGTCTTTTCAGTTTCAGTTTCCTTCTAATGAGACTACTGTTAGCTGTTTGTTCTTGCTCCTCTGCCAACTTTTCCTTAACTCATACAAACACATGGACACACATACAGGTTCAAAAAAATTCTTTTCCCAAATTGGGCTCACACTCTGCATATTATCCTAAAGCTTTATTTCTTTCTCTATATGTGTGCCAGTTATTAAAAATAGTTTGCGGTATTCAGTGGTACAGATGAGCATTATATAATCAACTATGCCGCTATTGACTATTGAAAGTTTCCCCCCAACTAAAACGATACTTCCGTAGACATCTGCTTGCCTATATCTTTATATACTGACAGTTTTATCCCCATAGAATAAATTTTAAGAAGAGGAGTTGGTAGTCAAAAGGTATGTATTTTAAGAAGTTTAACAAATACCGCTAGCTCTCTATCCAAATAGGTTTTATTAGTTTAACTTCTGACCACCAACATATAGGACTACTCCATTTGCCGACCTCTTTGCTGGAATTTGGTTCTAAAAATTTTAAACAATTTTTGCCAATCTGATTGGTAGATGGTATCTCATTTTAATCTATAGTTCTTTGTAGTTAAGCATGTTTTCTGACTGTTTTCTTTTTTGTTGACTCATTTATAGAGTTAAATTTTTCTTTCTTTTAAGCGAGAGGAGGGGAGATAGACTCCTGCATGTGCCCCAACTGGGATCCACCTGAAAACCCCTGTCTGGTGCTGGTAGCTTGAATCAACTGAGCTATTTTTAGCACTTGGGCTGAAGTGCTCAGACCAACCGAGCTATCCTCAGTGCCCCGGGGCCAACTCTTGAACCAGTTGAGCCACTGGCTGTGGGAGGGCAAGTTGGAAAGAAGGAGGAAGAGAGGGGAAGAGAAGCAGAGGGTCACTTCTCCTGTGTGCCCTGACTGGGAATCAAACCCAGGACATCTGTACACCAGGCTGGTGCTCTACCCACTGAGCAAACTGGCCAGGGCTAGAGATAACTTTTTAAACCTTCTTATTTTTCTAGGCTGGCAAGGAAATGGATATGATTGCCAAGATATCAATGAATGTGAGATAAATAATGGCGGTTGTTCTGTGGTTCCACCTGTTGAGTGTGTGAATACACCTGGATCTTACCACTGTCAGGCCTGTCCACCAGGTACTACACTAAATTTCCTGATTCCATCACAGGCAAATCATACATTTATAACAGGACCTTTTCCTTCATTTTAAATATGACTTCTGTCTAAGGAGATAAACTGAATGGTCTGGAAAGCTTTACTTCACTTATGGATTCAGAACACGTTAGCATAGTTGTAGCATAAGAAAGGAATTGAAAACTTTTGAATATTAAAACAAAACAACAAGCCTTTAAAAACTGAAGTAACCTACTGAGATAATGCAGAATTTGAAAAATTTTCTTCGTGAATCACAGACCTACAGCTCCATTGTTCCCACAAATAACTTATTAATATAATTTATATGTCAGGTGTTTTACATATAATGTTTACTAAATAACAAGCACAATAGTAAGCATGTAATACATATTTGTTCTCCCTCTGTTCTAGAAAGAAGTCTTTACTGCTATTCTCTAATCTAAATTGAGGAAGTTCAAGGAGTTCTAAGGGACTAACTGAAACACTATATGTTTCATTACCACAAAACAACAGTACTTTGGACTTCTGCAATAATTTAGCTCTAATATCATCAAGTCACTGTAATTAAAAAATGTCAACATTTTTAGTGTCAGCATTTTCTAAGTCTACCAGCAGTTTCATATATCCTTTTATTTTTACTGGTTATTTTTTGTAATTAGGAACAACTGAGAACACTGTTTCTGAAAGCAGGTTCCTAATTCTAGTTGTCCTTTTTCTTAATCATGAAATTTTGTTTATGACACTTTAAATTTACATTTTCTGTTTGATGATAGAGGATCTCTGATTAGTCCGGATCATAGTATCCGATTCTCAGATTTGGATTCTTCTTCCTGAATATCTTTAACGTTGTTTGTCACACCCCTGCTTCTGCCGTGATCAGGGTACCAGGGCGATGGAAGAGTGTGCACACTCATAGACGTCTGCTCGGTCAGCAACGGAGGCTGCCACCCACACGCGTCCTGCTCCCCGGGTCTAGGTAATGACTCATCTCTTCCTCTGATTTGGGGTATTTCAATATGACCTTATGAAACTAATCAACATTTTTAAACTAAAATTCTCTATCCTAAAAATTTTTATTTTGATCTTTAAGCCAAAAGTTAATCCATGTTAAAAATCTATACATTAAGATTGTTAAAAATGCAATAGACTATGCTCTTTTATGATCTGTTCTAAGATAGCAATTATTTTCCAAAGTAATTAAGTCTGCTAATTAATTCATACTTGTATTTCAGCAAGCAGGAAGGAGAAAAAGAGGAAGGTAGACATGTCCACTGCCTGTAAAGATACTTTATTTCTATGTCATTGGCCAGGACTAAGTCTGCTGGCTGACTTTGGCTATAAGGGAGGCTGGAATATGTAGTCTTTATTTCAGGAGCCCATATCTCCAATTAAAATAAAGAACAAGGAATGGAAAAATAGAGGTAGGCAGATAACCAACAGTATCTGCAATGCTGTGTAAAATGATCTCCAACTCCTATAATTTCTTTTTTTTTTTTTTTTTTGTATTTTTCTGAAGCTGGAAACAGGGAGAGACAGTCAGACAGACTCCCGCATGCACTCGACCGGGATCCACCCGGCATGCCCACCAGGGGGCGACGCTGTACCCACTAGGGGGCAATGCTCTGCCCCTCCAGGGCGTCACTCTGTTGTGACCAGAGCCACTCTAGCGCCTGGGGCAGAGGCCAAGGAGCCATCCCCAGCACCCGGGCCATCTTTGCTCCAATGGAGCCTTGGCTGCGGGAGGGGAAGAGAGAGACAGAGAGGAAGGAGAGGGGAAGGGGTGGAGAAGCAGATGGGCACTTCTCCTGTGTGCCCTGGCCGGGAATCAAACCCGGGACTTCTGCATGCCAGGCTGACGCTCTACCACTGAGCCAACCGGCCAGGGCCTCCAACTCCTATAATTTTTAATATATTGCTCAACTTTCTTTCAGAAATGTATCAATTTATAAATTCACCAACAAATATATGTTTACTCCACCCTTGACAATAATGAATACTAATGTTAGTTTTCATTTTAGTCAATCTTAAAGGCAAAATTTGCCTTCCTATTATTTTAATTTTGATTAAGTCAAAATTAAGTTTTTGATAATTAATGATTTTCATATATTTACTGGCCATTTTTTCCATTTGTTCATGTCCTCTGTTCATCTCCTTTCATATTAATTTGTAAAATTTCATTATGCATTGAGGGCATTATTTTATTATCTGTCTTATGTTTAAACATATTTTTCCTTATGTTTTTTTAAAGATTTTTTTAAATTGAATTTTAGAGAGAGAGAGAAAGGCAGAGGAGAGGAGTGGAAGCAACTCGCAGTTGTTTCTTCCATGCGCCTTGACCAAGACTTTAAACATGAAGATCTTGGATCTCTTTAGGATTTATTTTTATCTCTAGCATCAAATCAAGATCTAGCTTGATATTTTCATCCAAATGGCTGGCTGTCCCTAACTCCATTTATTTATTAATGTATTATATCTTTTACTAGTTTAAAATACTACTCTTATTTTTACTAACATGTCATATATATGCACACGCACACACACACATATAAGCATACTTGTGATTATTTAAATATTTATTTAATGCTAAAGTGGTTAGGGACATGAATCTGGAAAAAGACTTACTGGGATTTTGATTTTTCTCTTGGTTCCACCATTTAAATGTTGTCTTTATCTGTAAATGGGGATAATAATATTACCTCCTTGAGAGGATTAAGTTAGTCAATATATGTATGGTGCATGCAACAGATACGGTCATCATAAGAATACTGTTTTCTGCTGTGAGCCCCCCATGATGAGAACCCCCCTTTCCCTTACTGTACCTCACATTTGTGCATAACTCAGGATCATGACACACAGGTCAGTGTCAGTTCATGTATTAAATATTGCAGACATGTAATGCTTTTCTTATTTTTAAGGTAAAAATAGAAAAATAAAGATTCTAGTATATTCTCCTTATACCTTGTCTTGCCTGCCCCTAGGGATATACAGACTTGACTTGGACAATTTCTTGTCTAGAAAAGAGGCTGAGTTTTGTCACTGGATCTGAATTGAGGAGCCCTGTATTTACACTTTCACTTTTATTTCTGAACAGGTTCCTTACCACTCTGTACGTGTCTCCCGGGATATACTGGAAATGGTTTTGGCCCAAATGGATGTGTACAACTCAGTGATCTTTGCCTGAGTCGCCCCTGTTTAAATGGACAATGCATTGTGAGTCCTTTATTCTGCCTGAAGAGATAGAGTACTTGAGAATCAATTTTAGTTTCACATCTATGCAATATGTGTTCTATGATATATTAATTTTAAGGTAATGATTAAGCTTAAGATAAAGAACTGTCAATAACTTTCAGATAAAAGTTAGTGGTACATTTAATTTCCAGGTAAAACAAATGAATTCATTTTTTCTTTTAGTGATTTACAAAATAGTAAAACAAAGCCTACAGTTTGATTTAAATAGATCTAACTTATTATACTCAGCGATCATCATTTAAACATATTAATACAAATTAGACCACTGGAAGCTGCTTGTGACTCAACACGTGCTGCATACATCACATACTATCACTATTCTTTATTATTTAGGTTGATTGGAGTTTGTTGTCTATCTGTTTGTTTCATGGCATTGTTTTTTTCTTTCCTTAGGAAACAGTCTCTGGTTATCTTTGTAAGTGTGAGTCAGGTTGGGCTGGTATCAACTGCACAGAAAACATCAATGAGTGTCTGAGCAACCCCTGTTTGAACGGGGGGACATGTGTTGATGGCATTAATTCTTTCAGTTGTGAGTGCACACATTTCTGGACTGGATTTCTCTGTCAGATTCCACAGCAAGGTATGCTCAGCATTTCTTATACCACAGATGCTCACAGCTTAAGAAACTTATTATCATTTAATGATAATACATTCTACTACAGATTTTCTACTGAATCTACGTTCTTGTCTAGTTGCTCAAATGCTTACAACTAAGTATTCCCTTACATAAAGTATATAGAAGTCATGAGGTAAATGTATATATTCAATTTGAGCTAGAAGTACCTTTTCCTCAAAGAAAAAAAATTGTTTTCTTTTTTACCATTATTTATTTATTTACTTTTAAAATTCATTTTAGAGAGGAGAGGGAAAGACAGAGGGAGATAGAGGAGAGACAGAGAGAGAGAAGGGAGGAGGAGCTGGAAGCATCAACTCCCATATGTGCCTTGACCAGGCAAGCCCAGGGTTTCAAACCGGCGACCTCAGCATTTCCAGGTCGATGCTTTATCCACTGTGCCACCACAGGTCAGGCCTATTTATCGGGTTTTAGAAAGAGATGAAGGGAGCGAGAGAGAGAGAGATATTAATTTGTTGTTTCACTTCTTTATGCATTCATTGGTTGATTCTCGTATGTGCCCTGGATGGAGATTGAACCTGCAACTTTGGTATGTAGGGACAAAGCTCTAATCAACTGATATGCCCAGCCAGGGCTGCTGTTTTCATTACGTTCATTCTGAAAAGAAAATGTGCTAAGGTATTGTAATTTTCTAAGGGTGAGTTTCCTTTAGAGCAGCCATTTCTTCAGAACATTCCACTTAATCATGTTATTCTTCTGCTCTAGAATACACTGGGTTCCCCAGTGCCTGTTAAATAAAGACTGGGACAGTTTTCCAATTATCCTCTATAACCACACCTCATCTAATCCATCTAGGCTTATTTTATTAGTTCTTTAAAAAGACTCCCTTTCAAGCCAAACATCTTTCCTTTCTACCAGACCTCATGTACCACCATGAATATTCCTACTTGTTCTTTTATTCCGAGTAGTCTCCCCTCAAACCTCTCCAAATTTTTTCTTTGCTTCCCATCCACATGTATCTGTCCCTCATGTATATGTCACATTCAGCCTCTACCATAGAGCCTCTTATAACTTCTCCACCCCTCACTTATTGCCCCTAATTCTGAATCAGCACATTACTGAGACTTCA
This sequence comes from Saccopteryx bilineata, assembly GCF_036850765.1. NCBI lineage: Eukaryota > Metazoa > Chordata > Mammalia > Chiroptera > Emballonuridae > Saccopteryx > Saccopteryx bilineata. The sequence continues at coordinate 156,700,745 of NC_089494.1, forward strand.
CTATGTGTTCAGGGCTGTGATAGACCCTGTGGAGTAACACAAAAGTGTAAAATACTGTCTCCATATACTATCTGCTCATCTCTTGGGGAGACAAGACTAATACCAAATGGCAGAGAAGAGACAAGAACTAATGATAAGAACTAAACTGGCCTGACCAGGCGGTGGCGCAGTGGATAGAGCTTCAGAGTGAGATGCCGAGGACCCAGGTTCAAGACCCCGAGGTTGCCAGCTTGAGCGTGGGCTCATCTGGTTTGAGCAAAAAAAAAGCTCACCAGCTTGGACCTGAGGTCTCTGGCTCAAGCAAGGGATTACTCGGTCTGCTGGAGGCCCGCGGTCAGGGCACATATGAGAAAGCAATCAATGAACAACTAAGGTGTCGCAAGGAAAAACTGATGATTGATGCTTCTCATCTCTCTCCGTTCCTGTCTGTCTGTCCCTATCTATCCCTCTCTCTGACTCTCTTTCTGTGTAAAAAAAAAAAAAAAAGAACTCAACTATGTGGGGACAAGAATCACAGAGGTAGAGAGAATGGGAGGCAGAGACAACACGAAGAGGCAGGGAAGTTCATGGTGGGGATGGAGAGACATGAAGTTTGAACAAGAAGTGGGATTTGGGTGGATGATCAAGGAAAAGGGGGATGGGGAGACAAAAGAATGGCAGGACTTCTGTCTCTAGTGTTAATTACTTAGACTTCTTTAAGCAGTTCATTGGCAGGGTTGGAGCTGCCTTGCCTCTTCCTCTAGGAGCCTCTGAAAAACACAGTTGATTTTCTGTTCCTTCGCAGTTTGTGGAGGGTCCCTCTCAGGGGTGAATGGAAGCTTCAGCTATATGAGCCCTGATGTTGGTTATGTTCATGATGTTAACTGCTTCTGGGTTGTCCAAACTGAAGAGAGAAAGGTAACTATAGTGTCTCCCATCCAATGTAGGTTTCACTTATATATGCGACTATGTGACATGCATATGTATTATATAAAATACATATAGTGATAATTCATCTATCATACACTGAGGATTTACTAAATGTCAAGCTTTAGGCTAGGCAATTTAATACCTTTCTCTAACCTTACAGGAACTCTTTGAAATAAGGAATAGTGTTCTCATTTTATAGATGAGATAATGGAAACTAAGAGAAACTAACTATTTAAAAACACCCCTTAGCTAGTAATTGGACTAGTAGGATTTCAGTCAAGTTTGTTTCCAAAGTCCAAGCTTGGTCCAGTATGGACGATTCTCCACATGGAATGGCTAACTGCAAGTCAGTGATTTGTAAAGGCATGTTCTTACTGAGATAGTAGTGTTTGTAGATGATCACTCAAGAATGTTGATTACTGTGCAAAAATGAGAACCCTTATTCAGATGATTTTCTTACCAGTTTGCCTTCTCTGGGCTATCGCACGTGCCAATGTTCTATGCAAATTGTTCCATAGATTATGTCATTGTATTTTAACTCTCACAACCCTGAAAGATAGGAGTTATCTATGTGGGCTAATTTTATGTATAAGGAGATGAAACCTGGAGCAGCTGAGAAATTTGTGCAGGAACACATGGCATGCAGTCTCTCAAACCCAGGCAGTTCAACAACAGTGACTCTGAACCTCCATTGCTGCATGCACTGTCTTCAAATTACGATCTGAGCCTGAGGCTTTTAGTGCTTTTATCTCCAATATATATTATTCAACTTTTCCAAATATTTATTTTTCAACCTGCTCTTAAGCTCATTGAAATAAAGTTGTACTTATGAAAAGGTAAGGTTTCCCCTTGAAATCCTATTAACTATTTCCAGCGATATTACAGAGGTCATTGTACAAGGTCAGAAAACTTTTATATTTTTCCTCTTGAGGAGGAGGAAAGGCTCGTTGGGACCTGGTAGCCCACAATAGAATAAACTCCAAAACAAATTTCCCAGTGAGAACGTTATGTGAATTTCCTTCCTTCCATTTAGTTTTCATAAATTTTATTTCCTGACACTGAAAACAATTTTCTTTTAAAACAGTTTGTGAAAAAATTTGAAATTTTTATTATCAATTTATAAGAAAATATATGTTGTTTTCTTGATTGTTGTGATTCTATGTCTTTTTATCCCCAACACAATTTATATAACATTGTGGAAATTATATAAATCAAGATAGTTCAATCTATGAACTTTTATTTTATTTTTAATAAAATTGCTTCAAGGGCAAACATAATGTAATCTTGGGTAACAAATTTTAAAAATTCCCTAGCATAGAATTTCAAAAATATCCTGATATCTTTTTTCACTAGTTAAATGCTGTTGTGGTTTTAGGTCACAATTGAAATTAAATTGAACAGTCTTCTTTTGTTTGACTATTTTAAATAAGGATGTCAGTACAAAACCTTTTATATGTAATTAACTATTGTCCTATATTTTTCTATATATTCTTAACATGTCAACTTGGAGACAATTTGTGTTTGCTCTCTCCTCCTTGTCTGCTCAAATCTCTTCATATTACCTTCGCCTGTTCTCTCATTCCTCATCTCTTATGATACGCAACCACTGAAAACTTGCAGACTTTGTGCATGCCTACACCTGCCTACTCAGTCTGTACTCAATATGAGTTGAGCATCAGTACCTTGAAAGTTTCAGAGGTCCATAAAGAATCAGTATCTCTGGGGTCAGTGATGAACATCTGTGTGTGAGCAACAGGCTATTCAGGTGATCGAGGTATAAATTCTTGTGAATTGTAATATTAGTAAATTTTAATTCAAGGTAGATTTTCAAATGTCTATTGTATTTTACTGATTTGGAAGCATTTGTTTAGTGGACTTAACAGTTTAATGAAATCTAGGTAAATCTATTTTATTAATCTACTAAATAGCAATTCAAAGACTATAAAGTTTCAGTTATGCTAGATCAGGGGTAGTCAACCTTTTTATACCTACTGCCCACTTTAGTATCTCTGTTAGTAGTAAAATTTTCTTTTTTTTTTTTTACTTTTCTTTTTTATTTATTTTTATTTTTTATTTTATTTTTTTGTATTTTTCTGAAGCTGGAAACGGGGAGAGATAGTCAGACAGACTCCCGCATGCGCCCGACCCGGCACGCCTGCCAGGGGCGACGATCTGCCCACCAGGGGGCGATGCTCTGCCCCTCTGGGGTGTCGCTTTGCTGCAACCAGAGCCACTCTAGCGCCTGGGGCAGAGGCCAAGGAGCCATCCCCAGTGCCCGGGCCATCTTTGCTCCAATGGAGCCTCGGCTGCGGGAGGGGAAGAGAGAGACAGAGAGGAAGGAGGGGGTGGGGGTGGAGAAGCAAATGGGCGCTTCTCCTATGTGCCCTGGCCGGGAATCGAACCTGGGTCCCCTGCACGCCAGGCCGACGCTCTACCGCTGAGCCAACCGGCCAGGGCGTAAAATTTTCTAATCGCCCACCAGTTCCACAGTAATGGTGATTTATAAAGTAGGGAAGTAACTTTACTTTATAAAATTTATAAAGCAGAGTTACAGCAAGTTAAAGCATATAATAATAATTACTTACCAAGTACTTTATGTCAGATTTTTGCTAAGTTTGGCAGAATAAATCTTTATAAAACAACACTATAGTTAAATCTATCTTTTTATTTATACTTTGGTTGCTCCGCTACTGCCCACCATGAAAGCTGGAACACCCACGAGTGGGTGGTAGGGACCAGGTTGACTCCCACTGTGCTAGATGAACAAATACTAGAGATCTGCTATACAACATAGTGCCTACAGTTAACAATATGGTATTTTGTACTTTAAAACTTATTAAGAGGGTAGATTATATTCTTACTATATGAAGTTGATAGAGGGAGGGAGAGAGAGAGAAAGGAAAATAGAGAGGGAGAGAAGGAAACTCTGGGAGGTGTTGGACATGTCTATTACATTGATTGTTGTGATGTCATCACAGGTGTTTGCATATGTCCAAACTCATGAAATTTACACATTAAATATGTGCAGTTCTTTGTGTATTAATTATACCTTAATAAAGCTGTAAAATTTATTTAATTAACATATTTTTGGCAGAATTGGTTATGTATCTGAGAGAAAAATAGATGGAATCCTACCTTACATATTAGCTTTTTGTTTGTTTGTTTTCTACAGAGACAGACAGAGAGTCAGAGAGAGGGATAGATAGGGACAGACAGACAGGAACAGAGAGAGATGAGAAGCATCAATCATTAGTTTTTTGTTGCAACACCTTAGTTGTTTATTGATTGCTTTCTCATATGTGCCTTGACCGTAGGGCTACAGCAGATCAAGTAACCCCTTGCTCGAGCCAGAGACCTTGGGTTCAAGCTGGTGGGCTTTGCTCAAACCAGATGAGCCCATGCTCAAGCTGGCAACCTGGGGGTTTTGCACCTGGGTCCTCCGCATCCCAGTCTGACTCTCTATCCACTGTGCCACCACCTGGTCAGGCTAAGCTGTTTTTTAACACAAGACGTTGAACACGTAGAATTTCCATATGTATTTGTGGATAATTTGGAAATTTTAGATATAACTCTTAAAAGTGACTCACTGTAAATGCTTCCTAGTTATGTAGCAGGAATCAAGGGGGACAGGGACGCCGAGACAACTTGATGAAGGAAGTAGAATTTTAATAGCCAGTGGAGCAGCGTCATCCCAAAAGAGGCAATAAACCACGAGCTCTTCGAAGTTAGATATTTTATATTGTATATATCTTTTACAGAATACATATGTCCATGCAAGGGGCTTGTGATCCCTTTGTCTGGAATCATGCCTGTAGACAAAGGGATCACTCTTATGACTTCAGGAAGGGAGGGTAAGTTTTGATGGGGGAAAGGGTTTCTGAACCACTGGTCTCAGCTAGGTACCAGTCCTGTTCTTCTTGCTTTGTATTACAACCAGCTCCAGGCAACCTTTCAGAGAACTGAAATTAATCTTTAACTGGCTGACTCAGTTACCCCTCCATGTTCCTTTCCCTTGCATTCCTTTTTTTTCTTCCTTCTCAGGGAAGAGGGGGGCTGCCCCTCCTTCCTCAGTTAGTGGGAGACGTACTTCAGAATTAACATGGAAATGAGAACTAATACCTTGTGACCTTTATATTTTCAGGTGCTGCGTATCACTTTCACGTTTTTCCAGTTAGAATCGGTGGGCAGTTGCCCACACGAGTTTCTTCAGATTCATGATGGAGACTCCTCCGCAGCATTTCAGCTTGGAAGGTTCTGTGGCTCCAGCCCCCCTCCTGCACTCCTCAGTAGTGACAGTGCTCTCTATTTTCATTTCTATTCTGAACACTTAAGAAAGGAGAGGGGCTTCACAGTAAGATGGGAAACACGGCAACCAGGTAAGTATAAACACAGAAGAAAAAAAAAAAGCAAAATCTTGAGGTTATTACATTTTTTTATCAATATTAAACTTTTGGATATATTAGATGTTTAGGGATCCAGTGTTACATAATATTTTTATAATCATTTTTTTATCAAATAAATCTACAATGAGTTTGTATTTGATTTTGTGTTCAGAAATAATAAAATGTGAATGAAATGTCAGAAATTAAAAAACACAAGTCTTAAGGGTCCTTTATGAAATTACTGAACAGCATTTTCATAAGCTCAACTAGTAAATTACTGAAGTGATGTTGTTGAGGACACTGACCACTTCCTCCTGTAGTATTCCTTACCTTAATGACTATTTCATAATTTATTTTTGTTGTATTTTTCTGAAATGAGAAGCGGGGAGGCAGAGAGACAGACTCCCGCATGCGCCCAATAGGGATCCACCTGACAAGCTACTAGGGGGCGATGCTCTGCCCATCTAGGGCGTTGCTCTGTTGCAACCGGAGCTGTTCTAGCGCCTGAGGTGGAGGACATGGAGCCATGCTCAGCACCTGGGCCAACTTTGCTCCAGTGGAGCCTTGGCTGCAGGAGGAGAGGAGAAAGAGAGAAAGAGAGAGAGAGAGAAAGGAGAGGCGGAAGGGTGGAGAAGCAGACGGGCGCTTCTCCTGTGTGCCCTGGCCAGGAATCAAACCTGGGACTTCCACACGCCGGGCCAATGCTCTACCACTGAGCCAACAGGCCAGGGCTTGTATTTTTTGTTTTTGTTCATCTTTTTTTTTTCTTTTTTAATTTTACTATGAGATTGTTAAACATATATAAAATTGAAAACAGGCCCTGGCCAGTTGGCTCAGTGGTAGAGCATTGGCCTGGTGTGCAGGAGTCCTGGGTTCGATTCCCAGCCAGGGCACACAGGAGAAGTGCCCATCTGCTTCTCCACCCCTCCCCCTCTCCTTCCTCTCTGTCTCTCTCTTCCCCTCCTGCAGCCAAGGCTCCACTGGAGCGAAGTTGGCCCAGGTGCTGAGGATGGCTCCATGGCCTCTGCCCAGGTGCTAGAATGGCCCTGGTTGCAACAGAGCAATGCCCCAGATGGGCAGAGCATCGCCCCCTGGTGGGCATGCCAGGTGGATCCTGGTCGGGCACATGTGGGAGTCTGATTGCCTCCGCATTTCTAACTTCAGAAAAATACAAAAAAAAAAAAAATGAAAACAACAATAACAACAAGAACAAAACAGTATACCAGAACTGTAATTTATTTATCAATAATCTGTGCAACTATTTCTGGAATTTCTCATTTTTTTTTTTTTTACATTTTAAAAAATTATTTTTAATGGGGTGACATTGATAAATCAGGGTACATATGTTCAGAGAAAACATCTCCAGATTATTTTGACAATTGATTATGTTGCATACCCCTCACTCAAAGTCAAATTGTCTTCTGTCACCTTCCATCTGGTTTTCTTTGTGCCCCTCCCCTCCTCCCCTCCTCCAACCTCCCTCCCTAATTACCATCACATTCTTCTCCAGAATTTCTCATCTTTATATTGGTCTATTTATTCTCATGCCACTTTGGCTTGATTATAGAAGCTTGAATCTGGTTATGTAAATACTATAACTTCATTCTTTTAAAACATGTGGGTTCTTTACATTTCCATATAAATGTTAAACTCAATTTGTTAATTACCCACAATAATCTGCTGTGTTTTTCTTAGCATTGCATGCAATCTATAATCAACTTGGAAAAAAATTACTTCTTAAAAATTTTGACCCTATCAATTCATGAACTTGGACTATTTCTATATTTATTTAGGTCTTTTAAAATTTATCTTAGTAATGCTTTATGATTTCAGGGTTTATTTATTTCTTATCTTTTGTTATTTTTTTCTAGATAGTTGATATTTTATGTTATGATAAATGACATTTTTCTAAGATTTTATTCTCCATTTGTTGTTAATATATTTGTATTTTCCTTATTATAAAGTTGAGCATCTTTTCATATGTATTTTAAAAAGCATTAAATTTTTTCAGTGAACTCTTTATATCTCTCTTTTTGCAGAAGCTCTTCATATATTGGGAAATTAATTCTTTGTATTATGTATTGCATTGTTCTAAGTCTTACTAATGTAAGTCTTACCAATGTCTAAGTCTTACTAATTTGCTCAGGATATTTTCATTTTTTTACCATATGATAATTTTTTAAGTACAAAGTTTTGAAAAAGTGTCTTCCCCTGAGCAACTGAGATGTTTTCTCATTATAAACAGTGGGAATTACATTACTAATTTGTTTCATTTTCTTTTTACCTTGGCAACAAAATTTTTGTCCAAATAACCTGCATAACTATGTAAATCTCATATCTTGCCTATTGAAATGTCATCTTATTTTATTTATTTTTCTAATTTATATTTATGGCAGTCTAGATTTCTATTTAGTGTTTTATTTTTTTATTTGGCAGTAGCACTTCTCATGAGCCACCACAGATTTCCTGTTAAATAAATGTGGGTATTAATAAAGAAAAGAATCTTCCAGTCATTGATAAACAACTGATAGAGTGCAGTGGGGATGTTAGTGAAGTAGGTGTCAGAAAGCCTGGCCCAGTCCGTTAGTTACTCCCTCCCTGGGCAAGTGACTCAACCACTACAGACATTTGAATTCCTTCACTTGTAAAATCAATGCTTTGACTGTATCAGAAAGTGTTAAGAAATCTCAAATGAAAATTGTGTAGCACTTAACTATTCTAATGCATATAATGATCTGGTTTGTAGAAAGACATAGGGACTGACAGAATTTCTAGGATTTTTAAAGAGTTAATGTACAGAATGAACCTCAAAATGCAAAAACTGTATCTGTCTTCCTGTTATTCATTGCTCAGATGATTCAGCACTATGTTTTAACCTTACAACCATAGGATGGCTGACAAGTATAAAGCTTAACACATGGGTGATTCACTTATTTATCAATTGATTCTTCTAGATTTATAACTTTATCAAACTGAAAAACTGAAAGTCTCATTTAATTTATGAGGTTATCAAGACTACACGTAGTTATTTAAATGAAGCTGGGCTTCTCACAGAAATGGCTATGATAATGCTACATGAATTATAACTTGTACACAGATGTAAAGTTATTTTTTCTTCTTATTTTAGAGTGTGGAGGAATACTGACTGGTCCTTACGGTTCTATTAAGTCTCCGGGATATCCTGGGAACTATCCCTCAGGAAGAGATTGTGTCTGGAGAGTTTTAACCAGTCCTGGCCTTCTGATAACATTTACTTTTGGGACCTTGAGTCTGGAACATCATGATGACTGCAGCAAAGATTATCTTGAGGTAAACAACTGTATTTAGATAGAATTTATCATCATATGATTAGAACTCTGGTAATCATGGTTTGGTGATGCCCATGGATGACCACAATTTTTATTAGTAACAGTTGGATATATTCTTCAATAAGAAGCCAATGTCTAAGTCTTACTAATTCCTTATTCTTAATCATGCCAGATTGTTACTTCTGTTTCATTTGAATCTGAAAAAAAGATTGCCTTACTTGCTCCTGTCATTTCCTGGAAGCTCAGAGTCCACAGGAATAGCAGAATTACTGGGATAATCACTATAAAGGGTATCTTCTCCAATGCAGATTCAAATCTTCAGTTGTTTGGGGTAAACTACTAAGGTATTTCACAAATTGACCATAGTGTTCCATGAAGAAAAATAATAGCAATTGCACAGAAATGAATTCACAAAGGATGAGTTTTGCCAGACTATATTGAATAACTGCCATTAGGAGAAGCAGAGTCAGCCAGTGTCCCTTTTGCTTACTATTAGTAAAAGATTAAAATATGGAAAAAGAAAAGGCTGTCATATTCAGATACCATATGAATAGAGGTATATAAAAACATGTGCTCTCCACTGTAGACCAAAAGATCATCGAGAAGATTGAGTTCTTTACTTGTTTCTGTCTTATCACCATAAATCTCAGTATCCCCTGCAGTGGTGATAAAGGACAATATGCTTTTCCAAGACCATTAGAGGAGAATGTAATGCTACAAAATTATTCATAAAGGATAGGAGGGTGTGTCAAACCATGGTCTCCACAAGTTAAAATGACTAGTAATTTAGCAGCTGTAATAAATTCAAAACCTTTGGGAATGACTGGAAAATCTACCTCTCTCTGGAAATTTTCATCAAGATAATCTTCTGAATTTTGACATTAATGTGAAATTTCTTGAAATTAATTTTCAATAAATTCCATCAAATTAAAATCAGAAGCATTTTTTTTACTTCTACATATTAATTTGGATGCACATATAACAGAAAGTATCAATCACTCTGACAATATTTAAATGCCTCTCATTTCTCAACAAGCTATATTTCAAGGAATGAGTTAAATACAGGAATTAAGTAATGCTGCCTCATAACTTTGCAGACAATAGCAAAAGTAACTTGAATGGACAAAACTGGCCACATTAAAATATTTAGTCCTTTGCTGTCTTGGTGTTCTATGCAGTATCAAAATTTGTGATCACAACACAACTATAGAGGTTATTAACATGATTACTTAATAGATAAAAAAATCCACAATTAAAAAAGGTTTTGATTTCTAAGGGCACATCATTGTTGTGGTACTTTATTACAATTAAAGTTGCACTTTTTAAATTCCAGTCATCCTCTTTCTGTTGTGTCTAATCCGACTTTACTTCCTTTCCACCTCTGGTCCTTCCGGACACCTAGACCAAGCTGTCAATCAATGGACATTGCCGCCATTCCTTCTCCTACTGTTTTTGCATAAATTAATTTTCTTCTTCTAGATTACCAGGGACTTATAATCTCATAATTTCAAAACAAATAGCTGGGGAGAGAGCCTAGAAAAGAAAACATTGAGTTTAGAGATATCATGAGAAAAATTCCAGTGTATGTCCCTCCTCTGAACTGAAATTCAAACAGAAGATAAGATATGAGGTATGGGAAAGGAGATTGCCCTTTACGGAGCCCCAACCGAGTCTTAGATAGACACATGAATGAAAAACCTGCCAGAGGCCCTGGTTGGTTGGCTCAGTGTAGACCATTGATCTGTTGTGTGTATGTCCCGAGTTCAATTCCTGGTCAGGGCACACAGGAGAAGTGACCATCTGCTTCTTCACTCCCTCCCCTCCCCCTTCTCTCTCCCCCTCTCTCAATTCCTCTTCCTCAGCCAAGGCTCGATTGGTTCAAGCGCATCAGCCTGGGCACCAAGGATGGCTCTGTGGAGCCTCCACCTAAGGTACTAAAAATAGCTCAATTGAGAGGATGGCTCCAGATCAGCAGATCATCGGCCCCAGGTGGGGTGGCTGGGTGGATCCGGTCAGGGCACATAGAGGAGTTTGTTTATCTCCCTTCCGCTCACTTGGAAAAGAAGAAAAAAATCCTCAAAAAAACAAAACAAACAAACAAAAACACTGCCAGAGCCATTACTTTTAACTGATGAGTTTTCTGAAATAAATGTACAAAATCATTTGGTTTGTTAAAACCTGACCATTAGAGCTTACTGATTCATTTTTTGTTGTTGTTTTTGTTTTAGATTCGAGACGGTCCTTTGAATCAGGATCCTGTTCTTGGGAAATTCTGCAGCACTCTGTCTGTCCCTCCACTCCAGACAACAGGTCCCTTTGCCAGACTTCATTTTCATTCTGATAACCAGATTACTGACCAAGGCTTCCATATCACCTATTTAACATCGCCTTGTAAGTAACCTGACATTGGGAGTTTATTCTGAACGTGCAGGACAGTGCTAGGTGTGTAGCTGGTTTATTTTTTAGTGTGGTACTGCAAATGACTTACTTTCTGACTAACAACATGCATTTATAAAGATTTCCCTTACAGTTCCAGGTTTTTTCTTTATCTTTTCAATGTTCTATTATTAATGTTACAATATTCCTCTATTTTTAAATTGTGGGATCCATATTATGGTAACTATATGTGATGCACCTAAAGTGAAATGAGTTACGCTTCAGTTCCTTAGCTATTATTCAGTGTTTTTTGTGAGAGACATGGTTCATGAGAGAAATGCAGTCTATTTTGAAATATGTTAGGTTTTATAGCTAGCATGCTTTCATTTGCACTGACACCTTAAAACAGACCAACAAGCCAACACAAGACAAAGAAATGCTCTATGATATTTCCTTTAGGGCTGTAAAAGATTTTGTTCTTAACTTACATCATCATGCCTTGATGGGAACTCAAAGGAAAACATAACTTAGGTCACAGTATCAGGAAATTAATAATGAATTAATAATTTTTACTGGTGCCCTTCCTCTATTTCCCTTGGCTTCAGGCTGAATCTGCTGCTGACCTGTCACTTCGGTAGTCCACACCTGTGTTCTTTCCCCTGACCACTTCTGTCTATCTTGTATTCATTATTCCTTTAATCTGATTCATTTTTCTGGCTATATATTTTATGTTGTCACATGTATTTTATAAACTGCCTCAGATCTTTTTGGAATAAAGGAGAGTATAAATATATTTTTAAAAACAATTTATAGAAGACGGTGTTAGATGGGAATTTAGATTGCCCATCTCTACATCTGTTTCTTTAGGCACTAGATCAGTGGTAGTCAACCTGGTCCCTACCGCCCACTAGTGGGCATTCCAGCTTTCATGGTGGGTGGTAGTGGAGCAACCAAAGTATAAATAAAAAGAAAGATTTAACTATAGTAAGTTGTTTTATATTTATTCTGCCAAACTTAGCAAAAGTCCGACATAAAGTACTTGGTAAGTAATTATTATTATATGCTTTACGTTGCTGTAACTCTGCTTTATACATTTTATAAAGTAAAGAGTTACTTCCCTACTTTATAAATCACCATTACTGTGGAACCGGTGGGCGGTTAGGAAATTTTACTACTAACAGAGATACAAAAGTGGGCGGTAAGTATAAAAAGGTGGTTGTGTATCCCTGCACTAGATGGTTGTCTCACAAGCACATGTCCGACTGGAAATCTTATAATTAGACAAAGAATATAAATATATAAACCTGCCCAGGGTGAACGAAGGGGGTATATGACTGCTTGTGTATGTGTATACATTTTTGAAAATGTATCTAATGCCAGTGAACCAGAGGAATGGTCACCCACACAACCTTATCCTTCTTTGCCTTCTCTTTAGCGGACCCACTTTGTGGAGGGAACTACACAGATGCAGAGGGTCTCCTCTCTTCCGACTTGTCTGGACCTTTCACTCATGACACACAATGCATCTATATCATACAGCAGCCCTCGGGAGAACAAATACAAGTCAACTTCACCCACGTAGAGCTAGAAGGCCAGAGTGGCTGTTCTCAGAGCTACATTGAGGTAACTTTTACTACAAGTGTCCCTTCCATGATGCTTTTCAATGTTTTTATGTTCTGTAGAGCAGTAGTCTTCAAATGGCCATTGGGCCAACAGCATCTAGATCACCTGGATTACCTAAAAGTTAGAAAGAAATTCTATACCCTAGTTCAGACGGACTAGATCAGAACCTCTAGGGGTAGGCCAGTCATCTCTCTTTTAACAGACCCTCCAGGTAATTCTGATGCAGGCTAGAATGTGAAAACAACTGTTCTAGAGAATGTGAAAGAATTTGCCAAAAACAGATCTATGGATGGAGAAACAGGAGATCTGTGATGGAATGGCAAGGGACAAAAATGAAACCTGAGACTAGAAATTCATAAAAATGCTAAATTATAAGCTATACTGGAAGGGTCTCATCGGCTGTCTCTGAACTGGTAAGTTCAAGGCAAAAGTTGGAAATTTGGCCTGGGAAAACCCTGCATTTTTAAAGGTTCTTTTATCATTCATTTCCTTGATTTATCCTCTCAAAGCTCAGAAGAAAAGGTAGGACATCTTATAGAAGCAAGATCGGCAGCTTTCAGGTGAGGAGCTGTCCAAAGTTATAGATTATACAGTTGTCAAATGACTGAACCAAAATGAGAACATAGATGAATTAGCTCTAATCCCTTTATGGCAACAAAATACTCTTGTCAATATCTTTTACAAAGTTTAATATTTCATGTATTTTTTTTTTGGTCTGATAACTCTTCATAACAATTAAGAGTTCATGTAGCTCTTTAATGAAATTCAATTAAAGTGTAGTCATGAAGGATATATCATTTCAGATGCTTTGATGACTCCTTAAAGCCAGTAGAACCACCATAAAATACAGGTACTCGGATTTCCCTGAAAATTAAATTTTTTCCTGTCTGAGAAAAGCACTGTTCCTAGTCTCATGTTATAGTCTTGTGACCAGGGAGCCAGTTATGAAACTGGGAAATTCACAACGGCTTCATCCACAGGGAAGGTGAGCCACCTCCCACAGTCACAGCTACACTATTGCAGTCCTGTTCTTATCAGAGACAGCATAACCAGAACTGTTCCAAGAAATTCCAATTTTCAGGCCCACCATCCCAGACATGGAACCGTGAGCAAGTAACAACTTCTCTGAGCCTTCATTTCCTGTGATCAAATTTGGAATAATGGTTGTTGTGAGGATTTAATAAATAAATTCACATATATATGAATTAATAATAATATAAATTATATATAATATAAAATATATAATATATTATGTATATAATATATAATATGATATAATATATATCATACATTATATATTGCATGTATAATATATAATATATTATATATATTATGTATCTGTGTGAATATATATATAAGGTCTACTGGAAAGTTCTGTCTGTTTCTATCACAACAAGTTTTGACACGTAAGCACATGTTTATTTGGCGCATGTGTGCCTCTCTATTTTTATCACTTAATGTATACATACTGACGTAGCAAGTTAACTAAAACAAAGTTGATTCACGTTAGTCTTATGTGTGAAGCGATAGTGTACCATGGCTACTGATAAAATTCATTTACGCCACTGTATTTTTACAAATTTCAACAAGGAAGAAATGCTGCAGAAGCATGTAGAAATTTATTGAAAGTGTTTGGTGAAGGTACAGTTTCTGATAGGACATGCAGAAGATGGTTTGAAAAATTTGAAACAGGTGATTTCAACCTTTCTGATAAGCCACGTTCTGGGCGACCATCTTTGATCGATGACGATGTTGTTAAGACCATGTTGGAGCAAGATCCTTTTCTGACAACACCGGAGATTGCAGAAAGGCTTAATTCAGCTCAGCAAACCATTTTGGACCATATTCGGAAGATAGGATTGGTGTGGAAATATATTATTTAATAAAGTTTATTGACGGTAAGAAAAATTTGTATTTTGTTTTATTCCAAAAATGGACAGAACTTTCCGGTAGACCTTATATATATACATACATACACACACATGGATTAATTAATTCATTGGGCCCTGGCCAGTTGGCTCAGAGGATTAAAAAATATCATTCATTTATCTATTTATTCTCTAAATATTTGCCTAACAACTTAGCTACCAAGCACTGTGTTAGGGGGTAGCTGTGTAAAATAAACATATTAAACATGTAAACACACCTTTATGTAAAACTTAGCAAGTATTCTTGATTATAAAAAAAAAGTTTTAAAACAGATGGTAAAAAATAAGGCTATTGACAGAGGTGTTAGAAGGGGCACTGTTTCACAAGGCATAAAAAGCTTTATAATTTTAACTATGAAATCATGAAGCCCAATAAGAACAAGGAAGGACAATAACCTCAGGAAATCATTTTGGGTCCTTGTGTAGACTCTCATCTCTTCTCTCTACCTCTATTCTCTCAGTTCCAGTCGACCTACATTCCTTTGCCTGAGCGCCCGCATTAACCCAAGGCTAGTCTCCAGGCCATCTTCATTTTATCTAAGGAGCATTTCAATCTGAAGCTCCCTTCACAAGAAGTCCCAGGTAGACATTTCTGTATGGTAGAGTTCTGTCTTCAGCTCTTGGTTGGGTGAAGCCCAAGTATCAGCATATTTGGCGTTCTTTGAATGAAAACTTAATACTAAAGTAGATTTTTGAAATTGTTACGTTAAAAACAAATCTGGGTACACAGCAGATAAAAACAAGTGGACATATGCATTAAGATGTGGCTTTGGGACCTGATTCATTACAGATGTTAACACATACTACTAACTGGGTTCTAGATTTTACTTTGAAAATTTCAGATAAACTGTGGGTTTTGGCCCAGTGAATTTTAGCTCTTGCTACAGGCTAAAAATTGTGAGTTACAGGTTATATATTGGGTCCTTGGGCCTGAAACAATCAATGCTGCTGGATGAATAAGGCAGTCAATGAGAAATCTGGATCTGGTTCGCAGAATGCTAGAAAATTTAGTTGGTTCTTGTCATTTCTTTGTTATGTGATCACTCTAAAGCAGGCATCCCCAAACTACGGCTGGCGGGCCACAATGCGGCCCCCTGAGGCCATTTATCCAGCCCCCACTGCACTTTTGGAAGGGGCACCTCTTTCATTGGTGGTCAGTGAGAGGACCACTGTATTTGGCAGCCCTCTAATGGTCTGAGGGACAGTGAACTGGCCCCCTGTGTAAAAAGTTTGGAGACCCCTGCAGAGTCTAAAGAATGAATTTGGTGTGACACTTGCAAGTGACTATGGCATGGTTTCATCTGACTTCTTAAGAAAAACCATGTTCAAATATGATCATCTTTCTCCAGATTATGCTGCAATAACAAGTAGTCAATAACAATGCAACAAATCAAAAACAGTAACAAACAAAAAACTTCTGTGGCATACAGCAATGTACACTTATTCTTTGGTCATGTTAACATGTTGGTTTGGGGTCAGCAGCAGCTCTGTTTATCTGTTCCCTATCCCATGAGTCACTGGGACTCAGGCTCAGGCTCTTGGTCTTGTGAGAAGGGCAAGTAAGAGATTGTTGAATAATGCAATGATCTGCAAAGCTTCTACTCAGAAATTGCATATCACTTCTGCTCACACTCTGTTGAGCAAAGCAAGCCCTATGGCCAAACCCTCAGTCAGTGGGAAGAAGTCCTTATTCTCCATGGGGAGGCATTGCTAGTCGCATGGCAGTAAGCACAGGGAAATAATAACAGTCTATTCCAGTGTATAAGCACAAAGAAAAGGGATTTGGGGGGAGGAGGGTAGGGAAGACAAGGGGTCACAAATTCATAAATCCTAGAATATTGGATGCAAGATGTACTACAAAAGTGTTTGAGGTCACTTTAGAACATTTAGTCAATTGTTTTTGAATGTCTTTTTCAAAGAGGTTGTGGTTTAAGGTATTGCTATGTCTGGGGTCCAGAGAGAATACAGGCTTTCAGAATTAATGAGGTTTCATTTTCACACACAGAGAGAAACACAGCCAAAATCAATTGTGCCTCTAGGTTTAGGACCCTCGAGCCCTCTAAGTTCTTCTGCTAACATTTGGACTGCAGCTGCCTTTCTCCTTGCTAACGCCCTTGAATTTCATTAGCGAGGCCCAGGGGAATGGCCCACTTTAGCTGGCTCTGATGCTGTTGGGCTGTTTTTCTTCCTATTTCTCATCTTCTAATGGGCAGAAGAGAAAAGAGAGACCACAATTTCAGCAGAAGCAAATGGACCCCGGGAGAATTAGAAAGCAGGAAGGTATCTTACTCTGTGTTTCATGCTTTCTGGTTTCGAAGAATTGTCATATGTCTGCCTCTCTAACAAAATCGAACCATCATACTCTGCCTTAAAATTAATAAATCAACAAGTATTTGTTAGACACCTGTTTATAAAGTCCTGTGTTTAGGTGCTAAAGGAGATACAGAAATTTTGCTTCTTTCAGAAATTTTCTGTTTGATTAGAGAGGTATTTAGCATAATTTTATGACCCTAGGCAAAAATTTTGTGTTACAGCTCATAGGAAGGAACTGGTGTTGTGAGTCAGTGGAGAGGCATGTTGTTTTTAAGACTCTATCCTATGGTTGTATCATAATCTACTTAATTACCCTCCTATTATCAAGACGTAGAATATTTTCAATTCTCGTGATTATAGAACATACTTTGGTGTGAATCCCTGTGTGTCTTTCCTGCATTTTGGATGATTTCCTTATGGTAGTGTGTTAGAGTTCCAAAACGAGGAACATTTTGAAGACTCTTGATACATACTGTCAAATTATTTTCCAGAAATGTGGACCTCCATCAGTTACAGATGAGAATAACTGTGTTACCAGATCCCTACCAGCTTTGAGTATCATCCTTTCAAAATCTTCCCCTTAGTGCCTGTTCCCCAGGTCTGGATAATCCTCTAAATCTCCGTCTAAAGGTTATTTCCACAGAGAAGTATTCCATAATCCCTTGTTTGAGTTCAGTTTTTGGTTAAGTCAAGGTTCCCTATACTTTAAGACCTTTTTATATCAGTCTTTCACCATTCTGAAATGAAATCCATAGATGATATAACCTCAATATTCTCACTAATACAAAAAATTTAAAGTTATAAATATAAAATTCAGGAGAAATAAGTTAAAAATACACTTATTTTATAATAAGTTAGAAGCCTGGGCAAGGTGCACCTGAAGACAAAGTAAAAGTAGTAAAATGTTTGCCCCCTGAGTCGCTATGAACGCCATAGTACAAACACAGACTGACATGGCCAGACCAGGTAAATTGGTGGCAAATTTTCTGAAGTGGTTACTAAACTCTTGGCAGATGGCCAGGAAGGAAAAAAAAAGAACCTCTTTCAATTTACACAGGATTTATAATCCTGGAAAATTCAGTATGTATTACAATTGGGCAAAAATACATTGTGTTTAATATGTAAGATACAGCTAAATTTTATACTTAGTAACAGAACTGTCACTTATATGAATGTCACACAAGACCTAGGAGAATTCTTGTGTGTGGGAGTGTCTCTCACATTTCAGGGTATTTAGTATCTTTGATCTCCAGGAACTAAATGCCAATAGTGCTCACTACTCTTGTGTTAATAACTAAAACAAAACCGGCAGATACTTTCAAAGATTTCCAAAATGCCTAACCAAGAACCATTGTGAGGTAATACTGTAGCACCCTGCACTTTTCCAAACATGACATTCATACTTTAAAAAAAATGGGCTTGCTTGTCTTACGTTCCTTAGGGACACTCTTCACAGTGGTATCCCCGGAAGCAGGCACTGGTGTTTATTGATGCCTTGATCATCCTTTTTGAGGGAATAAGTTAACATTTAGATGGCTAGATCTTTTACAATAATTCTATATGGAGTATCATGTATATTTATGGAATAAGTTTTTTCTTGTTTTTTTTTTCTGAAGTTGGAAATGGGGAGGCAGTCAGACAGACTCCCACATGTGCCCGACCGGGATCCACCCAGCATGTCCACCAGGGGGCGATGCTATACCCCTCTGAAGCGTTGCTCTGTTGAGACCAGAGCCATTCTAGCACCTGAGGCAGAGGCTATGGAGCCATCCTTAGTGCCCAGGCCAACTTTGTTCCAATGGAGCCTTGGCTGCGGGAGGGGAAGAGAGAGACAGAGAGGAAGTGGGGGGTGGAGAAGCAGATGGGCACTTATCCTGTATGCCCTGGCCGGGAATCGAACCTGGGACTCCTGCATGCCAGGCCGACACTCTAACATTGAGCCAATAGTCCAGGGCCTGGAATAAGTTTTGATTTATAATAGTCCACATTTTCTATTAGTAGGAATTTTACTGTTGAATTTACATTTTGTTTTATCTATTTGCTTCAACAACTCCTTGATCTAAGCTTAGACTTGGTAACTTCTTCAAAGTTATTAAATGAGGAGTTTTATGACAGGGGTGGGACTTAACCCAGGCCTCCATGGATGGTGCACATGGCCACTACACTATAAGATATTGATTATTGATAAAAACAATTGGTCTTTATTATATGCAACATTTTTTCTTTTGCTCCTAATTTTCTGAAAATTTTGTTTCTAAGAAATAAGAATGTTAACATTTCTTGACATCTGTGTAGATATATGATTTATCTTTGAAACTGTTGATGAGCTTAATTTATAATTTGTCATTGCAGACAATCTTGCATTACATTTATTCTTACATTTGATTTGGTATGTAAGCCTAACAATGGAGTGAACTCCTTTTTTCTAAAACTGGGTTTAGGATTTTTATGTCTATGTTAATAGGTGAGATCAACCCATAGTTTTCATTTGTATTTATGGTGAGATTTAGGAAGATGGTTCTGAGAAAATTAGTGGGAAATTGTTCCATATTTGAGGGTGTTTTAGAATAAATTATATATGGAAATTATCTGTTCCTTAAAAGTTTAAAATAATTTAACAAGTAAGGCATCTTCTGTGATAGTGTTTGAAATTTTATCTATGGCTTGCTGTCTATTCCAATTTTATTTTCCTTCTCCTTGAGATAATTTTAGTTATTTATATTTTTTCTGGAAATAACCATTTTAAATATTCAACAACATATTGTAGAATTATACATAGATTATCTTACTAAACAAATTCTTCAGTTGTCTGTGCATTTATATCACCTTTGTCATTTTAAATTTTGTGTATTTGTGCTTATTTTCTTTACTTTCTTTTATTTTTATTGCCAAATATATGTCTTTTATATTCTCATATCTGAACCTTTTTTGAAAAACAGTTCTTGAATATATTCAGGAAATATTTTTTCTTTTGTATTTTATTTATTAGATTTTGATTTAAAATTTACTTTATTATTTCTCATTTCAATACTTTTTTAAATTTTTAAGTGGACTCCTTAGAGTCTCCTTCTCTTGTCTCATGTAATTCTCTGTTTTTCTTTCAGAAATGAAAGCAGTTTAATCTATAACTGACTTGATTACAGATGTGGCTAAAACTTACATATTTTGATATGCTGTGTCCTCATATTTTGTTGTTTTCTAAATAGTCCAAAGTTATACATTTGTTTTCTCTTTGATATTGTGAAAATTATTAGGAAAACATTTTTGCTTTTGAATATTTTTGGCTTAAGATTTTGTCATTAATTTTAGTGTTAATCTATTGTGCTGAAAAAAAAATTATCCACTACTTTCAAATATAAATATGTAACCCAAATTAGATTATAACTCATTTTAAATCTGCTATTTTCTCATCTCCAATGAATACCACCCTAGCCAAGGTAATTTTGCTGATTAGAATTATAGATCTATTTTATTTTTCTGTTTAGGTTTTAGATAATGATATGTTACTTGGAAAAGTCTGTGGCAATGAAACCCTCTCTCACATTAAATCCATTACCAACAGTATCTGGGTCAGGTTTATAGTGGATGCTTCTGTTGTAAGAGCTGCCTTCAGAGCAGTTTATCAAGTAGGTAAGAAAACTTATACCTTAATTTTTAAATGTATAATTTCCCTGATTGTAACATTTTAATTTCTTGAAATAATTTTGTCATTTTATGTCCTCAAGCGGCAAGAGAAAAAAAATCTAATAGTAATGTCACATCCCACTATATCCTTGCACTTAATTAGAATTTGCAATAAAATTGAGGGCAAGGATCATTTCTCTCTGGGCAAACACTACTCTCATTTGTATATTTACAGCTTGCGGAGGTGAATTAACTGGAGAAGGAGTCATTCGCTCGCCCTTCTATCCTAACGTGTATCCAGGAGAAAGGATCTGCAGGTGGGCTGTCCACCAGCCCCAGGGCCAAGTCGTTCTTCTCAGCTTCACTGGGTTTGAAATCGGAAGTTCTGCCCACTGTGATACAGATTATATTGAAGTAAGAGTAAAACATCTTTGAATATTTATATTTGATTGGATAGTGTTAAAATATTATGTTATTTTACCTTCAAATCAATTACATGAAACAAAACTAGTTTGTACAGACTGCTATTTCTTGTGAATATAGATGTAAAAATCCTCAGCAAAATACTAGCTAACTGAATCCAGCAGGATATAAAAGGATTATATGCCATGGCCAAGTGGGGTTTATCTCAAAAATGTAAAATGGGTATACATCCAAAAATCATTAATAGTAAAATGAAATAAACACATACCACACACACAGTTACCTCAACAGATGCTAAGAAGGGACTTGACAATTCAATACTTTTTCATGATAAAAACACTCAACAAATTAGGAATAGCAAGAGACTTCCTTAATCTGATAAAGGACATCTGTAAAAACAAACAAACAAACAAACAAATAAATACAAAACCCCCCACAGCTAACCTCATGTTTAATGATGGAACACCAAATGCTTTGCCCCTATAGCTAGTAAAAAGACAAAAGTTTCTTATTCTCACAACTTCTATTCAACATTATACTGAAAATTCTAGTGAGGGCCATTAAGCAAGGAAAGGAAATAAAATGCACCTAGAATAAAAAAGAAAGATTAAACTACCTCTATTCACAAATAACATAATCTTGTATATAGAAAAATCATAAGGAGTATATACACATACACAAGCTATCAGAACTAATAAATAAATTCAGCAAGTTGCAGCATATGGGGATCAAACTGAGAAAATAATTTACACTAACAATGAACACTTGGAAAATAAAATCAAAGAAACAATTCTATTTATAATAGCATAAAAAGAATAAACATTAAAGAATACATTTTTTTTTGTATTTTTTCTAAGTGAGAAGCGGAGTCAGGGGGTGTGGAGACAGACAGACTCTTGCATGCGCTCTACCAAGATCCAGCCAGCATGCTTACCTGGGGGGAGACGCTCGGCCCCTCTGGGGTGTTGCTCCACTGTAATTGGAGGCATTCTAGCGCATGAGGTGGAGGCCATGGAGTCATCCTCAGCGCCCGGGCTAACTTTGCTCTAATGGAGCCTTGGCTGCAGAAGAGGAAGAGAGAGAGAGAGAAAAAAGAGAGGGGAAGGGGTGGAGAAGCAGGTGGGCGCTTCTCCTGTATGCCCTGGCCGGGAATCGAACCTGGGACTTCCACACGCCAGGCCAACACTCTACTGCTGAGCAAACTGGCCAGGGCCTTGAAGAATACGTCTTTTAAAAGATGTGTAATACTTGTATTCTAAAAACTATAAACCATCATTGAAGAATATTAAAGACCTAAGTAAATGCAAAAACATTTCAATAAATGGAAAAACATCTCATTTTCATGGAATAGAAGACTTAAATGTTGTTAAGATGCCAATACCTCCCAAATTTCTCTAAAGATTCAATTCAATTCCTATCAAAATCCCAGCTGGCTCTTTTGCAAAAATTCACAAGCTGATTGCTGAATTCATAGGGAATGCAAGGGAACCAGAATAACCACAGCATTCTCGAAAAAGAACAAAGTTGGAAGACACACTTGCTGACTTCAAAACTTAGAGCAGAGCTACGGTAATCAAAATGTATATTGCTCGAGTAAGGATAAAAATACCAAAAAACAAAACAGAACTGAACATCCCAAAATAAATTTATACCTTCCTGGTCAATTGATTTTTGAAAAAAGTGCCAAAGCATTTTAATGAGAAAAAAATTTTTTTTTACACAAATGGTGCTGGATATCTACACACAAAGTTATAAAACTGAACCCCTTTCTACACTATTCACAAAAATTAACTCTAAATTAATCATAGAACTAAATATGTGAGCTAAAACCCTGAACTCCTAGAAGAAAACATAGAAGTAAGTATTTGTGACCTTGGGTTAGACAAAGCCTTCTTAGATATGATACAAAAAATACAAACAAAAGAAAAATGTAAAAAAGTCAGACTTCATTAAAATTAAAAATAATCTAATTTTTAAAATATGTAACAAATAAGAATAAATATTTCTTCAGAGAAAATATACAAATGGCTAATAAGTATATGAAAAGATGCTCAACATCACTGATCATAAGGGAAATGCAAGGCAAACCACAGTGAGGGAGTGCTTCACACCCACTGGGGTGGCTGTAATCAAGGAGTCAGATGACCACAAATGCTGACAGGACTTGGAGAAAGTGAAACACTTTTATACTTGTACACTGCTGGTGAGCATTTAAATGGTACAGCCCCTTTGGAAAAAGTTAGCAGTTCCTCAAAAAGTTAAACATAAAGTTATTTGATGGAGCAATTTCACTTCTAGGTATATACTCAAAGAAAATAAAATACGTATCTACACAAAAATTTGTGTAAGAGTGACTACAATAATTATTTATAGTAGCAAAATAGTATGATGATCTAATTGTTCATCAACTAATGAATGAATTAATGAAATATGCTTTATCTACACAATGGCATATTATATAGAATTAAAAATAATGAAGTGCCCTTGCTGGTTGGCTCAGTGGTAGAGTATAGGCCCAGTATGTGGATGTCCCAGGTTCAATTCCCAGTCAGGGCACACAGGAGAAGTGCACATGTGCTTCTCCACTCCTCCCCCTCTCACTTCTCTCTTTTTTCCTCCCTTCCTGCAGCCAAGGCTTGATTAGAGCAAGTTGGCCTCAGGCACTGAGGATAGCTCCATGGCCTCCACCTCAGGTGCAGGGGAAAAATGGCTCTGTTTGCAACAGAGCAAGAGCCCCAGATAGGACAGAGCATCGCCCCCTAGTGGGCTTGCTTGGTGGATCCCAGTCGGGCACATGCGGAGTCTGTCTCTACTTCCTCTTCCCTCACTCACTCACTCAAAAAAAAAAAAGGGAATGAAATAATGACATATAACTTTGAAAACATGCTAAGTGAAATAAGCTAGTCACAAAAGGCTATATAGTGTATAATTCCATTTATTTGAAATGAAGAATAGACAATTTGTAGAGATAGAAAATAAATTAGTGGCTGCCTAAAGCTGGGGTTTGAGGAGAATGATTGCTAATGGGCGTAAAGTTACTCAAGGGAGAAAAAATATTCTGAAATTGACTTTTACTATACTAATACAGGGGATCCTCGGGTTATGGACAGTCTCAACATACAGCGTTTTGAGTTTAGGATGCTCACTCCCTAAAAACTTTAAAAAATTGAAACGTGAGTGTTTCTGCGTAAGTTGTTAGCATCGTACTTATGGACCACATGGGCAAACTAGTTAGGTTGCATGCAGAGGAAAAATACGCAGTAATGTGGCATATGAGTGAGGGAGCTGGCATCCCCCAGTATGCTTACTTATCCCATTTTGGACTGTTAAAAGTGCAAGTGTTCCGTCTGTGTCAGGCTAGGGTGTGTTTCGACTTACACCAAAATTCGGATTACGTTACTGTCGTAGGAAAGGAACTGTGCCATAACCCAAGGACCCCCTGTAAAAACGTTTCAGAAATACTTATTCTTAAAGCAGTTTTTAAAAATAAGTATCTTATAATAAATTTGAATATATCTTTTTAATCTTAGATTGGTAGCAATTCCATTTTGGGATCTACTGAAAATAAAAAATATTGTGGCACAGACATACCTTCATTTATAACATCCGTGTACAATTTTCTTTATGTCATATTTGTGAAAAGTTCTTCTACTGAAAATCATGGTTTCATGGCTAAGTTCAGTACTGCAAACTTGGGTAAGTGATAGATTCTTCTGCTTTGCCTCTTGGACTTGATTCAGAATAAGTAAACAATGGAAATAAATTATTATAAAATTTTATCTATACTGTAGATGCCTACTCATCTATGCTGTAAAACTTTAAGCACACTCAAAGGCAAAATATGTATTTCTTAATCAGTGCATATCAATAGTTAATTGATATCTATTAATTAGAGAAAAACCAAGTTATCTGAAGTGGCAGATAAGAAAAACATTTTTTTTTTTTTTTTTTTTTTTTTTTTAGCTTTTAAGAGGTGATCATCAGATTATTTTATTTTGAATTTCAGGTAACTTGTTGGTTACTTGTTCCAACAATTATTTTTATTTCAACAGCATGTGGAAAAGTTCTTACAGAGCCAACAGGAATTATTCAAAGTCCTGGTCACCCAAATATCTACCCCCATGGTATCAACTGTACCTGGCATATATTAGTCCAACCTGGCTACCTGATCAATTTGATATTCAGGAGGTTTAATCTGGAGTTTCATTACAATTGCACAAATGACTATCTGGATGTTTATGACACAGGCTCTGGGACATCTCTTGGGAGGTGAGATTATTTCATTTTGTTTTGTTTTCACACAAAAATTTTCTTGCTTCAGTGAAGAATTAAAAATCCACCATGTTGTGTTATGAAAATGAGATGAGATTAACATGCTTCTCAACGACCATTTCTACATCACTACTCTGTAACCTTGGTCTTTCATAATTAAGTTCTGATATATGCGTATACCCATAAAGGCATCACTACATCAAGATACTGCGCATATCCATTATCCTCAGGCCCTTTTTCCTCCTTATCCCCAGGAGACCACTAGCCTGCTTTCTATCATTGTTTCAGTTTGCATATTCTGGAGTTGGAATCACACTGTATAACCTATTTTTTTAAACTGGCTTTTCCTAGTCAGCATAATGCTTTAATTGAGCTTCTCGGATCTGAGGGCTTATAATTTTATCAAATGTGAAACACTTTTGTTCATTAGCTCTTGAAATACTTGAAATTCTGTCTCCCTTTTCTTTTGAAGACTTGGATTACTTGTACTTTAGTCCATTTGATATTGTCCCACAACTTACTGATACTCTGTTTTTTTAAATTTTGCATCATTCTCTGTGTTTCATTTTGAAAAGTTTCTATTGTTATGTATTCAAGTGTTCTAATCTGTTCTTCTATAATGTCTGTTCTGCTGTTAACCCTACCATGTGTATTTTTCATGTTAGGTATTGTAGTTTTCATCTCTAGACCTTTAGTTTGGGCCATCTTTCGTTATCTTTCATGTTTCTACTTTGCACATTAATTTTTTCCTCTAGCTTCCTAAATTTGTGGGATTCAGTTATAACTATTTTAATGTGTGTGACTGCTAATTTAGTCATCTGTGCCATTTCTTACATGTTTTGGTTGGTCAGTCTTTCTTCCTGTTATGGGTTATACTTTCCTCTTTCTTTTAATGTCTGGCAATATTTAGTAGGATGCCAGACATTTTCAATTTTGTGTTTTTGTGCACTGGACATTAATGTATTCCTATAAGTATTCTTATGCTTTGTCTTGGGATGTAGCTAAGTTACTTGGAGACAATTTGATCACGTCCAGTTTTGCTTTTAAAGTCATTTGTTTACCTTTGCTGCTTGATATTTAGTGTCTTGAAAGCCATTGTTCTATATATTTTAATTGTTTCAGGTGGAAGTTTACATCCAGCCTGTTATTACATCTTTTAGAAATGGAAATCTCCTGATATTTTTTAAAATTACTTTTCTTGCATTTCATTTTTTCATCTATTTTTAAACATTTTCCTCTTATCCATTATTTTCCTTTTTCTTTTTTTTTTTTTTTAAATTTTAAGTGCAAGGAGGAGAAATAGAGTGATAGACTCCCACATGCGCCCCAGCTAGGATCTGCCTGGTAACTGGCTGATGCTCTGCCCATCTGGGGCCATGCTCGCAACCAAGCTATTTTTAGCATCTGAGGTGGAGGCTCCATGGAGCCATTCAGTGCCCAGGGCCAATGTACTCAAATCAATCAAGCCATGGCTGTGGCAGGAGAAGGGGGGAGAAGCCAACGGTTGCCTTTCCTGTGTGCTCTGACCAGGAATCGAACCCAGGACAGGACTCCCACATGTCAGGCTGACATTTTACCACTGAGTGAACTGGCCAGGCCCATTCCTTTCTTAAAGAAATGTATTTTCCCCCCTTTTAGTCTTCCTCTTTACCTTTTGCTCTTATTTCTCTTAATCTTTTATTTTTGAAACCATTTCTTTTTTTTTTTATGGTACTTGACTCTGTCATTGAAAAATATGTAGTTGTGAGTGCCATAAACTACTGTAATGACCTTGCCCAATTTGGCAGACATGGCATACAGAGACATTTAAAATATTAATTTTTCTGCCTTTATTTTGATTAAGATGTCAAATTGATTTAAATGCTGATTTGTGTTATACACCATTTTTTTCCTCCCTCAGAAATTAATTAATTCACTTCCCATATCCAACATTTTCTATTATTTTTGGTTTCTGTTGTTTTCCTCTGTCATTGCATTTGGTTAATTTTACCAAGTATACTTCGATTTGAGATTTCTATTTTCTAGTCACTTTTCCTTACTGGTGTTTCTTTAGAAAAATGCTTGTGGCATGTCATTTATCACACTCTACTTTTAGAATCATTAAAATAAATTTTCTGAATAAAGTTGCTTTTATTCAGCAAAAAAGTTAACATGGTTTAGTGATCAAAGTCTTACCTCTGCATAGACCAGCTATTTAAAGATTCTACCTGTATAGGGTTACTATTCCAGGCACTGTTCTAAGTCCTTTATATACAGTATATTAACTCATAAAATTCTCAAAACAGCTCTATGGAATAGGTACTATTCTCATCCCCAGTTCATAGATGGGATAACTGAGGCATAGAGATTGTGTGATCTGCTCAAAGTCACAGTGGCTCTAAATGATAGAGCTGACTCAAGTCTATGCTCCGTGCATTTATAATATATGGTTTCCCTTTGTTGTGAAAGTTTATTATATTTCTATAAATAAGTTCAATAATATGCTATATGGCAACCTAGCTATACGGCTTGTAATTTCTATTTTATTAAACTTGTACATGACAAGTCATAAAGGTAGGTACATATATAAAAGTGTTTCAGGGAAGTAATCATGAGTAAAAAGGTCTTTGCAATTTAGTAAATGTTTGTGCCTAAAAGGTATTTGTATTTTTAAGGGTAATAGGGGACATTATTTATTTTTTTACATGTCCTAGTTTTGGTATGTCATTTCAAATGTACTAAAAGATTTGAAGCCTGTTTTCTTTCTTGGTATCAAATAGATATTGTGGAAAATCGGTCCCACCCTCTCTTACCAGCAGTACCAATTCATTAAAGCTTGTGTTTGTGGCTGATTCTGACCTTGCATATGAAGGCTTTTTAATAAACTACGAAACAACGAATGCATCAGCAGGTAATAAGCAATATTTGCCTACTTGGTTTCCTTTACTCCATTACAAAATAGTACTATAAGAATACTTAATCCCCAAACTCTGTGGCACACGGTGAATGCTATATTTAGAACAAAGTGTTTGACTTTAGCGTCTTCCCTTTTGAAAAAAGAGTAATGATTACACAGTGTATTGCACCAACGTCAAATTTTCTATTTTTCATAATTGGCAGGTGGCTTTGTAAGAGAATGTTTTTGTTCTTGGGAACACTGATGTTTTCAGAGGTAAAGACATGCAGTGTCTTCAGACTGCTACAAGTGGTTCAGAGAAGAAGGGAGTGAGCAAGTCAAAGGAGGACAGAGAGAGTGAGGGAGGGGGAGAGGGAAAGCAATGGGGCAACGTGCAAAGACGTGGTGAATCTGGATAAAGGAATTCAGGAGCTATTTCTTAAATTTTTCCATGAATTTAAAATTTTACCAAAATTAAATTCTATCTCTTATACCAAAGAAACCAAATATGTATTTTAAAAGAGAGAGGCAGGAAGGGGGAAGGAGGGAGAAGCAGATGGTGCCTTCTCTTGTGTTCCCTGGCTATAAATCAAACCCAGGACATCCATACGCTAGTACAGGCCTGTGATGTGAGTCTCGGCTTTCCTTTTGTGTCATATTTAGAAAGAGATTTAATAGTCCAAAATGCTATCCAGTGTGTATCTACAGTAAATGCTGACGGAGCTTCCCCAGCACTTCCCAGCCCTCGAGTGGCCCCAGAGGCCTGGCACGACTAGCTGATCTCCCTTCAAGGAGCACTGGGAGCTCTTCCTGTGCTGGGCTGTGCTTCCTCTGACATAGGCATGCATCCAGATTTCCAGGTGCTTATCTTTTAAAACCTTCACCCCCATAAATAAATAAACAAATAAACAAATAAACAAATATTCTCCCACTCAGAATCCCTACCCAACTTTTCACCCATTTCTCCTCAGATGGCTAACCCGTTTTTATTTCAGGCAATACTACTGTTCTCAACAGTAATTCAAGTTCTCTGTTTTGGTAACATGGCTTTAGATCTCTTCAGAATGCTGACTGCGTGAGACTCATCATACACATTTCCCTCCTGTAGAAACCTGTCTAGGAAACAATTCATTATCCAGCTCAAGCACATTGGAAATTGAATCCCCCCATCCCCCGCGATTTAAACAGGTCGTGTTATACGATTGATATATTTGCCGGACTTCTTTTCTCCCGTGTTTAACACCCAATGACCAAAATTGACTTTTCAAGTAATTATAGTATGCACACAATTTCCCATACTTCTATAGTTTTTCTGCCTCATATATTTGACCCCAACTACACTGACTATTAGACTAAGACTTGGAACAAGTCACTTGAATTCTCTGGACCACATTTTCTCATCTGTAAAATTAAGGAATTGGAATTGATGATCTTTGAGACGTCTTCTGGCTTTAATTAACTACATGAACACAAGTTTAAGTTGCTGCATGACTAAACTAGCTGTATCTTAGATAACATATGATGCAGGCAGGGCCTCCTGCAAATGGACGGAAGTTTTTGTAACAATATGCAAAGTAAGACGTGTCTCGGTAATGACTAAAACAGCTCTGATAACAGCAGCCTGGCTGTCGGGCAAAGTCGAATGCAGTGAGAACCAAGAGCACTCGCCCTAGTCTGGCAGGGAGGGTAGGGAGGCTAAATCCCAATTAAATAACTTTTTTTTTTAGAAAGCTAAGATACAAGTAAAATAAAAGTAAGTCGAGAAAAAGGGAAGGAGCAAGCTTGGACACAGAAAAGGGAAGGTAAAGGAAAGGAACACAAGAAAGGATGAGTGATGAAAGGAGAGAGGGGCCGAGGCGGTGAGCTGGAGGGGCTCCCCAGCCAGCCTCCCACTCAGTCCAGACAGGGCTGAAAGCACAAACCAGGGAGTGTTCGCTCTCCACCCCCTGGCTGAGCCCGCCTGGTCACTGGGCAGCTGCTTTTCTGCTCAGGGAAAGACTGAACTGGGCTCAGGCATCTGCCTTGGAGGTTGGGCTGGTGACAGCCAGGCTGAGGGGGGCCCTCCTGGTAGCCTGAGTCCAAGTGAGTTCCCACCCGGAAACCAGGAGGTATTAGGACACTTTCTTTTCATCTTATTTTTTTGACTTGCTGCAGAATAAAACAACATCACAGAAAAACATTAGTGGAAGTTCAGTCTTTGACTCTCATTCTATTTCATTGGTCCAGCAGAAGTCATTTTCTGAGGGATGATGGCAGTTTTTGGCTCTTGATTTCTAGTTCCTCTGCACAACAGGTGTGAATTTCTCTGCTAAAGTCTTTCCTTGTCTTTATCTGATAAAGATGAAATTTCCTGACTTGAATCTAGTTACTTTTCCATCTGTAGTGCAGGCCATGGGCGATGATGTCAGCCCCTAAGTATGTGCTTGGGAGGAGAGAGACTGGCTTCTGGTCAGCCCCCTCTCTCCCGCCCTCCTCACTGGGTCTGCCCCGTCCAGATGTGTCTGGGAAAGTAGAAACAAAAAGCTAACAAGCAAACTGTTTGTGGGTTGTCTGTATTATGAAACTGATTATAAAACTAGGTTTAAGTGTTTGCTAATTGAAAATACGGAAAACTTGAATTCTGAGAGATTACTTAATTTACACATTTAATTTGTAAGTAATGTAGTATTCCCAAACTTGACTGTTCATAAGAAACTTGGGGTGGAATTTTCTTGTTACAAATGTAATAGACTAGTTCATTTCACTCATTTAATCTGTAATTTTATATTCTATTGGCATCTACTGCATATATTGTACATTAGTATCATATAATCCTACCAAGAGAGAATTTTTAAAAGTATAAGAAAGAATTGAGAAATGTGCCTGGTGCATTTTCTAATTTAAAATTCGATGAAAACCTATATAACATCTAATGTTTTCCAAACATTAAGACATTCATGACTCATTTGTAGGCCATGAAATTAACTTATGAGGTTACTACCTACATTTGTTAAAAGTATGGAACAGAATAGAAAGTATCAGAGTTTATCTTACCAAATTAGGTGTTGTTTCATGAAACTTGTTTGCAGTATCTGTGTGTGTGTGTGTGTGTGATTGATGTAAATGTATTTTTCTGAAGTGTCAGAAAGTTTGAGACACTAATCTAGCCTTTATTTTTTAAATGAGAAAATTTGAAGTCCAGACTGAATGTATCTTTTCAAGAACACACAGTTGGTTGGTTCAGAAGCCAACCCCAAACAATCCAGTCCCAACAGCCAATCTGTTTGCTTTACCAAGTCTAGATCAGCTTTTAGAAGTGCTCTATGAACTGCACGTTGTGTGACTGGTAACATTCAATTCACAGTGATGGTAGAACTGTGGTAGATTTTCCTATTTTTATGCAAAAAAGTGCTTTATAATTGTCTGGGGAAATGGCCAAATGGTCTGGGGAAGTATCAGAACCACATCGATATAGGATTGAAAGTGGGCCTTAGTGGTATTCCTAATTTCTTATTCCCAGCTAAGAGTTCTCAACAGCTCCCTCCCACCCACCCTGCCTCACCCTGTGCTTAGTGCTGTTTCTCATCAGTCATCTTGGAATGAGCCTCCAAGAGGCATCTAAGAGTTGGAAGTTAAGAAATGATTATCATAAGGGCAAAAAAATGTTTCTTTAAAGAAATGGATACACAAAGTTTTGATTCTGTTTTAAAAATTAAATCCAACAGAACACTATTTCCATACTCTATAAGAACCTTAGGGTAGGACTTTCTTGTCACAAGTTTAGGTGGCAGGGTCCCACCCAGAAATTCTAATTCAAATAAGCCATGCAATTCAAATGATTCTAATGGAACTGCAGTTGCTCAGACACTGTCAAGTCTTATCACATCAATTGCTACACAATGACAACTGAGATGTAATTGTGGCCTGCAATGCAACTGCTAATGACAGAAAGTACTTTGCATGCTAAAGTGAAAGAAGGTTGAAGTCAAGTCAGGAGTCTTGGTTCTAGTTCCAGTTTTGATACTAACTTGGAATGCGTTGGGCCAGTCAGAAGTCTCTCTAGTCCAGGAGTCCCCAAACTACGGCCCCGCAGGCCACATGCAGCCCCCTTATGCCAGTTATCTGGCCCCCGCTGCACTTCTGGAAGGGGCACCTCTTTCATTGGTGGTCAATGAAATGGTCATATGAGTGACGCAAAGCGCAGCATCACTCACGTACAGTACTACTTCCGGTGACGCGGGATGCACGCGTCACGGCTCCGGAAGCATGTCATATCACTTGTTATGGCTAGCAGTGACAAATATGGAACCGGACATTAACCATCTCATTAGCCAAAAGCAGGCCCATAGTTCCCATTGAAATACTGGTCAGTTTGTTGATTTAAATTTACTTGTTCTTTATTTTAAATATTGTATTTGTTCCCGTTTTGTTTTTTTACTTTAAAATAAGATATGTGCAGTATACATAGGGATTTGTTCATAGTTTTTTTTATAGTCCAGCCCTCCAACGGTCGGAGGGACAGTGAACTGGCCCCCTGTGTAAAAAGTTTGAGGACCCCTGCTCTAGTCCTTTCTATCCACCTCGAGTTCTGTCTTTTCTGCTATAAGATATTTAGATACTTTTCTCTCTGGAAAG
This sequence comes from Saccopteryx bilineata, assembly GCF_036850765.1. NCBI lineage: Eukaryota > Metazoa > Chordata > Mammalia > Chiroptera > Emballonuridae > Saccopteryx > Saccopteryx bilineata. The sequence continues at coordinate 156,733,392 of NC_089494.1, forward strand.
GGTTTTTAAGTAAGTCTATTGTTACTTTTTGATTGGTCAGTATTTTCTCATACTTGGTATATATGGGTATCCCAGCACTTCCCAGTTCAGACTTATTTATTATTTAATTTCTTTAGTCTTTAGAATAGAAATGCTAAAGAAAACATCTAATTTCCTAGTGATGTTCCTAGTCTGCTACTCTCTCTCATTTCTGAATTGACATTTCCTGCACAGAGAAACCAGGGGTCATTCAAGAACACTGGGTTTGGAAAGGGAGGACTTGGGGTCACATTTTTTTCTTTGGCATGTCAGACAGAACTAAGTGATTTTAGAACTGAATCTCCAGGAGTCTCAGATCTTTTATCCATACCACTCTAAAAAGTGAAAGTTATGACGACTGGCTGTTTCTCATAGTTGGGAAGATAAAATGAGACATTCTATATGGGAATTATACAATGCCTGTATAACACGATGACTATGCCAGGTTTAAAAGAAAATGACTAACATCCAAGTACAATTTTACAATAGCTGCTTTAGTGAGGTAGCTCATATTCATATTCATTTGACTTGGTAATGTTAGAGGAAAAATAAAGAGCCATTTCTGTGACCACTGAGCAGTGAATTGTAGAGCAAAATGTCAGATTTTAGTTAGGGAAGCTTCTTATTTCCTAATGGAGAAATTGAACCTGTAATTTTGTCTTAAGGCTTCATTTTGAAGAATGTTAAACCAAACAGTATGCCAATAGAAGCTGATGATAGTTCCTGGTTTGACTATTATTCAATGTGTATCTAGAAACTCTGAGGTCATATGGATTTATGCTGATATAAAATGTCTCATAAATTATTTCAGAGAGCACCTCTTATGTAGATTAATCCCTAAGGCAGTGGCATAATTATGCTGTTGCATAAGGCAAAGAAGGGAGGTAGCCGAACAGTTATCCATGATCTAGGGTCTCCCGGAGCTACACAGTCTCAAACCTACAGGACCACTTTATCCTATTCCTTTACCCAAATCATATGAGACTGATATCCTCATTGCTTTGCAGGTTGGAGGGATTATCTGTGTTTTGGATTTTCCCCTTTCATAGTGAGTTGAATGCTGTTAATAAAACTTACTTGAAAATGTATAGAAGAGACAAAGATACATTGTGATTTTTTAAAAAGTATATATAGCTTTGTGATTTTTGTAACCATCCACAGAGGCAATTTGTGCATTTTCTTTTCATTCTTAAAGTTTTTTTTTTTTTTAGGTTGGTGAGAAATAAAGATGTGCAAGGCCTTTCAATAGTTGTCTTTGATCTCCAGAGCCGTGGTTTTCCATTAGCTAGCTCAGCTGAATAGAGTGGATGGAAAATATATATACTTTTCTTTTTCATCTCTGAGTAAATGTTGTTCAACTATTATACTTTTATGATACTTTTATCGAACTGCCACTGGATATGAGTTTTCCTTTGGTGATATGAGTTATGAACAAAAAGCATTTTTATATTTGCATTTTGTGTTGCTGTCATAAGAATTACGCCAGCACATGATTATGGGAATATATTCAATTTTAATTATTTGTGCTTATTGCAAAGCTTAAGAGGAAACCAAAACCTAACATTCATATTTCTCTGTATTAGTATTATTCTAAAAAGAGCCATTTATTCTGTCAAAGGAAGAAAACTGTATACAATGAACATTGTATACAGACTTCAGTGTTAGATAGGAGGAGTTACTAACCTTTCAAGAAATAGACCCATTAAATTCAGAGAACCATTGTTTTTCTCTGTATAAAATTAGATATGTGAAACTCATAAAAATACAATAAAATTTTTAATATTTAGTATCTATATTTAATATATATATTTTTATCTTTTATTCATTTTTAGAGAGACAGGAGAGAGAGGGAGGGAGGGAGGAAGGGAGAGAGGGAGGGAGGGAGGGAGAGAAAAGAGGGAGGAGCAGGAAGCATCAACTCCCATATGTGCCCTGACCAGGCAAGCCCAGGGTTTTGAACTGGCTACCTCAGCATTCCAGGTCAACGCTTTAGCCAGTGCACCACCAAAGGTGAGGCATATATTCAATATTTATATCAGCTGTAACCTTAAAAATATTTTGTATAGTTTTATTCATTATTTATTGGATATTTGAAGTATTTATTGGATTTTTTTTTGAGAGCTCAACCTGTTTTTGCACAAAACATTCAAACTTTAAACATAACAGATTTTTTTGTTGTTGTTGTTTTTTTACAGACACAGAGAGAGTCAAAGAGAGGGATAGATAGGGACAGACAGACAGGAACGAAGAGAGATGAGAAGCATCAATCATCAGTTTTTTGTTGTGACACCTTAGTTGTTCATTGATTGCTTTCTCATATGTGCCCTGACCGGGAGGCTACAGCAGACTGAGTAACCCCTTGCTCAAGCCAGCGACCTTGGGTCCTAGCTGGTGAGCTTTGCTCAAACCAGATGAGCCCACGCTCAAGCTGGTGACCTCGGGGTCTCGAACCTGGGTCCTCTGCATCCCAGTCCGATGTTCTATCCACTGCGCCACTGCCTGGTCAGGCCATAACAGATTTTTATTTTGTAATTTTATTAGGTAAAATTCAGCTGTAGTTTTAACAAATGTGTATATCCATGTAATCACTACTCCATTCAAAATATGTAACACTTTTATCATCCTAGAAAATATCTTAGTGCCTCCCTGGGAGTTCCCTCTCCGTGTTCCATCTCAACAACTGCAGACCCGATTGTTACACTAGTGATTAGTTCTGCCTGTTCCCAAAACAGATTATCAGTAGGAGCGCACAGTATGCACCCCTTTTATGTTTGACTTCTTCCATTTAACCTAATTCTTCTACAATTTATGTGGTTCTATTTATAAGTAGCTTTTTTTCTTCTTACTAATCAATAGCCTTTGATTGTATGGATATATCATAGCATGATTATTCAGATAGTTGGATTGTCTCCAGTTTTTAGTTATTATGAAACAAGCTACTATGAACATTTATATATCTTATGTTATCTTTTATCTTGGGGAAATCAACACCTAAGAGTAAAATTTCTGGGTCACATGCTACTGTTATGTTTAATTTTATGAGAACCTACGGGACAATTTTTTCCACAGTGTTTCTATCATTCTGCATTCATTTTCACCTGCAGTGAATGAGAATCCTCCTTTCTCCACATCTTTGCCAACCCTTGGTCTTGTCAGTCTTTTCATTGATAGGCTCTAGTAATTGTGTAGCAGCGTCCCAGTGTTTTAATTGGCATGTCTCTGGTGACTAATAGTGCTAAGTACCCTTTCACATGCTTATCGACCATGCGTATATCTTGTTTTTGTGAGGTGCACATTGAAATCGTTTTGTTCACTTTTGTTTGTGTTATTTGACCTGTCATTTTCATATATTATATATTCTGGATATAAGTATGTCTTTTGTCAGATAAATATATTGCAGGTATTTTCCCCCAGTGTGTAAAACTGACATAATTTTTCTTAGTGGTATCATTTGAACAGCAGAAGTCTAATGTCCTTTTTAGTTTTGGGTTTTTTTTTACATTTATGTTTATGACCCATTTTGAGTTAATGTTTCCACATTGTGTGAGTTATATATCCAAGTTCATTTGTTTGCTTCATAAATGGTGTTTAATTGTTGAAGCACTGTTTTTTTTTAAAGATTCTTATCTTGTTTCTTGTTAAACTCAGCTATTAGTTCTAGTATATTTTTAGTCGATCTCTAATGTATTCTACAGTTGATCACATCTGTGAATAAACAGAGTTTTATTTTTTTCTTTCCAGTATCTCTCTGTTTGTCTGTCTCTTTGTGCTTTATTGCAGTGACTAGTTCTTTCTGTACAATGTTGAATACAAAGGATGAGATTGGACATATTGGCCTTGTTCTTAATCTTGAGAGGAAAGTATTTAGTCCTTCACTATTGAAGGATGATGCTAAGTTTGGGTTTTCGTAGATGTCCTTCTTCATCTTTTGTTAGTGCTTTCCTGTCTTATTTTTGGAATTCCATTCCATGTCCTTCATTGGCTTTTTAATGATACCTCATTTTATTGTGTGTATTTGCTCAAAGGTTAACAATATACATTCTTAACCCATCAGTAAGTCTGCTTAGAGTTAATATGCTACTACTTCACACTTTACACTTTCTATTTCATACCTGATACTATATTTCATACAGTACTCTTCCCATTTCTCCAATATATAAAAAATAAAGAGAAAAAGAGCACATTGTATACAAGAAACCATGAGATAAATGACAGCTAGATTCGAATTAGAAACAATGGAGGTAAAAAAGAAAATGAAATGCATTATGAAAAGGTTGAGAGAAAAAACATTTAAATACCAGCAAAAAATATTTTCACAATGAAAGTGCAAAAAGGACATTTTTTAGACAAACAGAACCTGAGAAAATTTATTAGTAGAATACTTATACTTCATGAAATACTAACACTGTCCATAATTCCAAAGGGAAATGATACTAAAGAGAAATATACATCTACAAGAAGGAATGATTAATACCAGAATTGGTAAATAACTGGATATAGATAAAGATTGTCTTTTATTCCCATTATTTCTTTAAAAAATAGCTAATAATTCAAAACAAAAATGATAGGGTTTATAATATAAATAGAATTAAGTGATATAAATAAAATTATATAAAGAAGAGGGCAGCCGGATAGAATTACATTATTGTCACAGTTGCTGTGGAGAGGGACTAGTCTAGTGGCAGTTGTCATGGCTGGAAGCAGACATGTCTATAATTTAGAATTAATAGACATTACAAAATATTAAAGAATCCCATCCTACATGGGAGAGAGAATAGAAAGGAGAGGCAAAATGAGGTGAGAGAAATGGAGGGGTCATAGGGTAGGAGGAAAGTAGATAGTTGTCCCACCACCCTTAGTTTTTAATACATTATGTAATATCATTTTAATGAATATTTACTAGATGTGATCTGGGCCAGTAGTATAATAAGGAAAAGTTAATAATGGTCAATAAGGTTCTGTTCATATTTGAAGGCCTAGTAGAGGAAACATATTCACAAAAAACAATTGCGATGAAATATTTTTGGGACTCAGTTGCTATTAAAGTTTTATTGAGCAAAAGGAAATGAATTCTACTGTATTTGGTTAAGAAAGGCTTCACAGAGGAAGAGATATTTGAATTTGACCTTAATGACAGGTAACAGTTTCTTTGTTAGGGGTGTGCTGAGGCAGAGGTAGCACAACGGAAAATTATTTGGATGCACTGGGGCTGGGTTTACCTTGGTGCCAACAGCAGGGAAGATTGGTATGCAAATCAAATCAGCAGAGATTAACAAACAACCCCCATTTCACAGCAATACCTTGCATCTGGACAAGGTACAAGAAAGTTACTCATTATTCTCAAAAATAACATAAAATTAACTTTCTTTACATGGGAACTTGATTATACATCCCATCCCCCTGCAGACTTACTGCTCTAACATTAGAAATATTCAATACAATTGTCTTTCCCTTCTGGAAGTAGAGTGGGTAAGTGAGGAACATTCTCTAAGTCTCAATGACTTGGACAGATAATTATCTCTAGATATTTGATTTACTGGCTAAAGCTATCTGAATAGCTTTTGGGATGGTCAATGAGTTTCAGTTCTGCCAGCTCACAGAGACTTGGTCATAGCCTTCATTTAATATTCATGTGATCCATGAATTTTTATCTTAGTAATACTTATTACTGGGTCTGAAATACTTAATCTACCACCTCTAAGCCCACATTTCTCTCTCTGTACCTCTCGCTCCCTCCCCTGCCTTATCTCTGTCTTTCCCTCCCTCCCTCCCTCCCTCCCTCCCTCCCTCCCTCCCTCCCTCCCTTCCTCTCTCCCTTCCTTCCTTCCTTCCTTCCTTCCTTCCTTCCTTCCTTCCTTCCTTCCTTCCTTCTTTCCTCCTCCCCTTTAAAAAAGTATTATATCTAGCGTGCGGAGGACCCGGGTTCGATTCCGGCCAGGGCACACAGGAGAAGCGCCCATTTGCTTCTCCACCCCTCTGCCGCGCTTTCCTCTCTGTCTCTCTCCTCCCCTCCCGCAGCCGAGGCTCCATTGGAGCAAAGATGGCCCGGGCGCTGGGGATGGCTCTGTGGCCTCTGCCTCAGGCGCTAGAGTGGCTCTGGTCGCAACATGGCGACGCCCAGGATGGGCAGAGCATCGCCCCCTGGTGGGCAGAGCGTCGCCCCTGGTGGGCGTGCCGGGTGGATCCCGGTCGGGCGCATGCGGGAGTCTGTCTGACTGTCTCTCCCTGTTTCCAGCTTCAGAAAAATGAAAAAAAAAAAAAAAAAAGTATTATATCTTGGCAGACTATACAAAAAGAAAAGTATATGACATTCATCTTTGAGGTTAAATATCACTGTTGATTCCTTTAAAACAGTAAAGCCTTGCTTTCTTCTTGCTTAAAATAGAGTACACCAAATATTTGGTGAATGCCTGTTACTCTGAGACCTATATGTATGTAGTAGAACCTGTAATATTTTCTGTATATCTGTGCTCTCAATACCAGCGGTTCCTCTGTTCTTTTCTGTATGTGCTTACACAACAGCAACATGGGAGATGATAGCATACCTAAACCTCCTCATTTCCTTTATATAGTCATGATTAAGTAAAATAGCTTATTCTCCCTCAAAACCTTTCAACAGGAGATCTGTGTCTACTCTTGCAACCTAGATTTACATTACTACTGGGTTGAATTTAATGTGCATTAAAAATGCTCTGAAACCATTTTCTTTGGAAAATATCTCAGATTTGGAGAGCATAAGAGATTGAGTGGGTTGGTTAGTAAATGTGAAGTCTGAAGGACTGAATAGGTAAAGTTAAAATTCTTAAAGTAGAACAGTTAATATATATTTATTTAGGACATAAAATTGTCCAAGTACTAAGTGTTTTATGTGATCTAATTTATTCCTCATAATTTATGCTTTTTTTTTCTTTACATTTATCTGGTCTATCTTGAAACCTAATGATGATTACTACCATTTACTGAGTATATATCATGTGCCAATGTCTTTATTTGCATTGTCTCTAAGCCTTGCATGAATATTCTAAGATAGCACCATATCCATTTTATTTTATTTTTTTAATTTTTTTAAAAATTTTTTAATTTATTTACTTTTTTAGATTTTTTTATTTATTCATTTTTATTAGAGAGAGAGGAGAGAGATAGAGAGAGAACAGGGGGAGGAGCAGGAAGCATCAACTCCCATATGTGCCTTGACCAGGCAAGCCCAGGGTTTTGAACCAGCAACCTCAGCATTCCAGGTCGACGCTTTATCCACTGTGCCACCACAGGTCAGGCAACCATATCCATTTTAGACCTGAGGCTCAGAGAGGTGAAGAAACTTGTCCAAGTTTGCATAGCCTGTGAATGTTTGAGCTGCGCATTGATTCATAGTCACTCTGACCCTGAGTTTCATGTGCTGTTCTTCATTTCATGATTGAGATACTGGCTTTGCCATTCCTCATATATGCATGCCTTGGTGAAAACCATTTGAAAGTAAGCTTATAAGAAGCACTACAGAACTAATTATTTCCAGGCCCTTTTGTGATCTCTTTAGTCGAGCTTCATCTTTAATGTTCATGGTAATTTGCATGAATTAGAAAAAGTATAACATTTCCAAGAATATAAAAATTTTTTCACTTACAGCATATATGACAAATTTCTACTACTTAGCTTAGGTTTATTATTATTATTTTTATTATTTTTTTACAGAGACAGAGAGAGAGAGAGTCCGAGAGAGGGATAGATAGGGACAGACAGACAAGAATGGAGAGAGATGAGAAGCATCAATCATTAGTTTTTCGTTGCAACACCGTAGTTGTTCATTGATTGCTTTCTCATATGTGCCTTGACTGTGGGCCTTCAGCAGACCGAGTAACCCCTTGCTCAAGCCAGTGACCTTGGGTCCAAGCTGGTGAGCTTTGCTCAAACCAGATGAGCCCACGCTCAAGCTGACAACCTCAGGGTCTCAAACCTGGGTCGTCCACATCCCAGACTTGACACTCTATCCACTGCACCACCACCTGGTCAGGCAGCTTAGGTTTATTATTAAAAATTGTTTTTGTCCTTGAGATTTCAAAGACTTAATTTTGAAATGAAATTATTCTTTGAACATTCCAGGTGGCCTATTAAAAATCAAGTACCCAAAATTAAGTTTATATTACTGAATGTCTTACAAATATCGCATAATATTTTTTATTTTTCTCTCTTTCTTTTCTTTTTTTTTTTAAGTTTAAAATTAAGTTTTTAATTAATTTATTTAGTGAATAGAAATGTAAGAGCTGCAACAGAGATTGAAATCTATTTTGTTTTGTGATTCTCATTTCACGTTATGTTGGTTGCTAGAAGTTCTTATTCAGTAAGACTCTTTTGGAACCCAGAAATCTCTATTTGAAACATGATAGAACAGATTCTTTATAAAATTCTGACATAGCAAGTCTGTGTAATTGCTGTTCAAGAATGTCTTCCATTTTACATACAAGAAAGTGATATCCACCCCCAAAAATAAGAGATCTAAGTTTGAAAAATCTATTTTTAATTTTGTCCTGTTTCTTAAACATTTAGACCATGAGGTAATATTGAATACCAGTTACTTCCACATGCATGGCAGAGCACATTTCTAGTATTTTTTTTAAGTATGCTATATCTTTTCTTTATAATTTTGTGGCCTACTTCTCTTCTTTAATGTTAGTGCTATATTTATTATATATTTTTTTTATTGTATTTATTTTTAATGGGGTGACATCAGTAAATCAAGATACATATATTCAAAGATAATATGTCCAGGTTATCTTAAAGTTCAATTATGTTGCATACCCATCACCCAAAGTCAGATTGTCCTGTCACCCTCTATCTAGTTCTCTTTGTGCCCCTCCCCCTCCCCCTTCCCTCTCCCTCTCCCCCCTCCCCCAGTAACCACCACACTCTTATCAATGTCTCTTGGTCTCACTTTTATGTCCCATCTACGTATGGAAAAATGCAGTTCCTGGTATTTTCTGATTTACTTATTTTACTCCGTATAATGTTGTCAAGATCCCACCATTTTGCTATAAATGATCCGATGTCATCATTTCTTATGGCTGAGTAGTATTCCATAGTGTATATGTGCCACATCTTCTTTATCCAGTCATCTATTGATGGGCTTTGTGGTTGTTTCCATGTCCTGGCCACTGTGAACAATGCTGCAATGAACATGGGGCTGCATGTGTCTTTACAAGTCAATGTTTCTGAGTTTTTGGGGTATATATTCTGTAGAGGGATTGCTGGGTCATAAGGTAGTTCTATTTTCAGTTTTTTGAGGAACCACCATACTTTCTTCCATAATGGTTTTACTACTTTACAGTCCCACCAACAGTGGATGAGGGTTCCTTTTTCTCCATAACCTCTCCAACATTTGCTATTACCTGTCTTGTTAATAAAAGCTAGTCTAACAGGTGTGAGGTGATATCTCATTGCAGTTTTGATTGGCATTTTTCTAATAACTAAAGAAGATGAGCATCTTTTCATATATCTGTTGGCCATTTGTATTTCTTCCTGGGAGAAGTGTCTGTTCATATCCTCTTCCCATTTTTTTATTTGATTGTTTGTTTGTTTGTCATTGAGTTTTATGAGTTCTTTGTATATTTTGGATATTAGGCCCTTATCTGAGCAGGTGTTTAAAAATATCATTTCCCAATTAGTTGGCTGTCTGTTTATCTTGTTATCAATTTCTCTTGCTGAACAAAAACTTCTTAGTCTGATGTAGTCCCATTCATTAATTTTTGCTTTCACTTCTCTTGCCTGTGGAGTCAAATTCATAAAATGCTCTTTAAAGCCCAGGTCCATGAGTTTGGTACCTATGTCTTCTTCTATGTACTTTATTGTTTCAGGTCTTATGTTTAGATCTTTGATCCATTTTGAGTTAATTTTAGTACAGGGGGACAAACTGTAGTCCAGCTTCATTCTTTTGCATGTGGCTTTCCAGTTTTCCCAGCACCATTTGTTGAAGAGGCTTTCTTTTCTCCATTGAGTGTTGTTGGCCCCTTTATCAAAAATTATTTGACTATATATATGTGGTTTTATTTCTGGGCTTTCTATTCTGTTCCATTGGTCTGAGTGTCTATTTTTCTGCCAATACCATGTTGTTTTGATTGTCGTGGCCCTATAATAGAGTTTGAAATCAGGTATTGTAATGCCCCCAGCTTCATTCCTTTTCTTTAGGATTACTTTGGCTATTTGGGGCTTTTTATAGTTCCATATAAATCTGATTATTTTTTGCTCCATTTCTTTAAAAATTGTCATTGGAATTTTGATGGGAATTGCATTAAATTTGTATATAGCTTTGGGTAATATGGCCATCTTGATTATATTTATTCTACCTAACCAAGAACAAGGTATATTCTTCCATCTCATAATGTCTTTTTTGATTTCCCTTAACAATGGTTTATAGTTTTCATTGTATAAGTCCTTTACATTCTTTGTTATGTTTATTCCTAGGTATTTTATTTTTTTTGTTGCAATCGTGAAGGGGATTATTCTTTTGAGTTCCTTCTCAGTTGTTTCATTGTTGGCATATAGAAAGGCTATTGACTTCTGTATGTTAATTTTGTATCCTGTGACCTTACTGTATTGGCTTATTTTTTCTAGAAGTCTTTTTGTGGATTCTTTGGGGTTTTCGATGTATAGGATCATATCATCTGCAAAAAGTGATACCTTTACTTCTTCTTTTCCGATATGGATGCCTTTTATTTCTTTGTCTTGTCTGATTGCTGTGGCAAGAACCTCTAGTACCACATTAAATAAGAGTGGAGAGAGTGGACAACCCTGTCTTGTTCCTGATTTAAGGGGGAAAGCCTTCAGTTTTGTGCCATTTAGTATGATGTTAGCTGATGGTTTATCATATATGGCCTTTATCATGTTGAGATATTTTCCTTCTATACCCATTTTGTTGAGAGTCTTAAACATAAAATTGTGTTGTATTTTATCAAAAGCCTTTTCTGCATCTATTGATAAGATCATGTGGTTTTTGTTCTTTGTTTTGTTGATATGGTGTATTACGTTAACCGTTTTACGTATGTTGAACCATCCTTGAGATTCTGGGATTAATCCCACTTGATCATGATGTATTATTTTTTTAATATGTTGTTGTATTAGATTTGCTAGTATTTTGTTTAGTATTTTAGCATCTGTATTCATTAGAGATATTGGTCTGTAGTTTTCTTTTTTTGTGCCATCCTTGCCTGGTTTTGGTATAAGGGTTATGTTTGCCTCATAAAATGTGTTTGGAAGTATTGCTTCTTCTTCAATTTTTTGGAAGACTTTCTGTAGAATAGGAACCAATTCTTCTTTGAAGGTTTGATAAAATTCGCTGGTATAGCCATCTGGGCCTGGACTTTTATTTTTGGGGAGGTTTTTAATGTTTTTTTTCTATTTCTTTTCTACTAATAGGTCTGTTTAGGCTTTCTGCTTCTTCTTGACTCAGTCTAGGAAGGTTGTATTGTTCTAGGAATTTATCCATTTCTTCTAGGTTGTTGAATTTAGTGGCATAAAGTTTTTCATAGTATTCTACAATAATTCTTTGTATATCTACGATGTCCATGGTGATTTCTCCTCTTTCATTTTGGATTTTGTTTATATGAGTTCTTTCTCTTTTTTCCTTGGTAAGTCTTGCCAAGGGTTTGTCAATTTTGTTGATTTTTTCAAAGAACCAGCTCCTTGTTCTATTAATTTTTTCTATAGTTTTTCTGTTCTCTATTTCATTTATTTCTGCTCTGATTTTTATTATCTCCTTTCTTCGCCTGGTTTTGGGTTGTCTTTGTTATTCATTTTCTAGTTCCTTAAGGTGTGAAGTTAAGTGGTTCACTTGGGCTCTCTCTTGTTTGTTCATATATGCCTGAAGTGATATGAACTTCCCTCTTATCACTGCTTTTGCTGCATCCCATAGATTCTGATATGTCATATTATCATTTTCATTTGTCTGTATATATCTTTTGATCTCTGCACTTAATTCTTCTTTGACCCATTCATTCTTTAAAAGTATGTTGTTTAGTTTCCACATTTTTGTGGGATTTTTTCCCTCTTTTTTGCTGTTGAATTCTAGTTTCAAGGCTTTATGATCAGAAAATATGCTTGGTACAACTTCAGTTTTTCTGAATTTGCTGATGTTGTTTTTGTGGCCCAGCATATGGTCAATTCTTGAGAATGATCCATGTACACTGGAGAAAAATGTATACTCAGTCACTTTGGGATGAAATGTCCTGTAGATGTCTATCATATCCTGGTGCTCTAGTGTTTTGTTTAAGGCCACTATGTCTTTGTTGATTCTCTGTTTGGATGACCGATCTAGAGCTGTCAGCGGTGTATTGAGGTCTCCAAGTATGATTGTATTTTTGTCAGTTTTTGTTTTAAGGTCAATAAGTAGCTGTCTTATATATTTTGGTGCTCCTTGGTTTGGTGCATATATATTAAGAATTGTTATGTCTTCTTGATTCAGTGTCCCCTTAGCCATTATGAAATGGCCATTTTTGTCTCTGAGTACTTTTGCTGTCTTGTAGTCAGCATTATCCGATATGAGTATTGCTACACCTGCTTTTTTTTGGATGTTATTTGCTTGGAGTATTGTTTTCCAGCCTTTCACTTTGAATTTGTTTTTATCCTTATTACTTAGATGAGTTTCTTGTAGGCAGCATACAGTTGGATTTTCTTTTTTGATCCATTTGGCTACTCTGTGCCTTTTTATTGGTGAGTTTAATCCGTTTACATTTAGTGTAATTATTAACACTTGTGAGTTCCTCATTGCCATTTTATAGATTGCTTTCTGTTAGTTTTGTGCCTTGTTTGATTCTTCTCTTAAGTTTTTCTATCTTTTGTTTTTATTTGGTTGTGTTCCATACATCTTTCCTCTGTTGCTATCTTTTTTAAATCATGTGCTTCTGTGGTGGTTTTTTCAATGGTGGTTACCATTAAGTAATGAAAAGGATTCCTACCCTGTTCATTGTAGTGCACTATTTTGTGAGTACTTTTGCCCTCCATCGCCCTTTGCTACTGTTAATCTTCATCCTCTCCCCCCCTTTCTTATTGTTGTCACAGTTTAAAGTTGGTTTTGTTATGTTCTTCTTGGAGCTTTTACTTGTGGCTTTGTTGTTGTTGTTGTTTTGTTCTTTGTATCTGATTGGAGAACCCCCTTTAGTATTTCCTGGAGTGGGGGTTTTCTGGTGATAAATTCTCTCATCTTTTCTGTATCTGTGAATGTTTTTATTTCTCCTTCATATTTGAAGGTTAGCTTTTTTTTTTTTTTTTACAGAGGCAGAGATAGACAGGGACAGACAGACAGGAACAGAGAGAGAGATGAGAAGCATCAATCATCAGTTTCTTGTTGCGTGTTGCGATTTCTTAGTTGTTCATTGATTGCTTTCTCACATGTGCCTTGACTGTGGGCCTTCAGCAGACCGAGTAACCCCCTGCTGGAGCCAGCGACCTTGGGTCCAAGCTGGTGAGCTCTTTGCTCAAGCCAGATGAGCCCGCGCTCAAGCTGGCGACCTCGGGGTCTCGAACCTGGGTCCTTCCGCATCCCAGTCCGACGCTCTATCCACTGTGCCACCACCTGGTCAGGCAATATTTGAAGGTTAGCTTTGATGGGTATAGTATTCGTGGCTGAAAGTTCCTCTCTTTCAAGACTTTAAATATTGGGGTCTACTCTCTTCTAGCTTGTAGAGTTTCTGTTGAGAAATCTGATGATAATCTAATGGGCCTTCCTTTATATGTTGTATTCTTCTTTTCCCTGGCTGCCTTGAGAATTTTTTCTTTGCAGTTGGTTTGTGCCAATTTTATTATGATGTACCTTGAAGTAGGTTTGTTGGGGTTAAGAAAACTTGGAGTTCTGTTTGCTTCTAGAATTTGAGGTTTTAGTTCTTTCCAGAGGCTTGGGAAGTTCTCATCTATTATTTGTTTGAGTATGTTCTCCATTCCATTTTCTCTCTCTTCTCCCTCTGATATACCTATTATTCTTATGTTATTCTTTTTGATGGAGTCAGATAATTCCTGTAGGGCTATTTCATTTTTTTTTAAATTTTTGAATCTCTTTCTTCTTCTCTTTGTTGAGCCTCAAGTTGCTTGTCTTCTATTTCGCTGATCCTCTCTTCCATCTGGCCTGTTCTATTAGCTAAGCTTGTTACCTCATTTTTCAGCTCATGAATTGAGTTTTTCATCTCTGTTTGATTTGTTTTTATAGTTTCAATTTCCTTGGATATATACTCTTTGTGTTCATCGAGTTGTTTTCTGAGCTCCCTAAATTGCCTTTCTGTGTTTTCTTGTATATCTCTGAGTATTTTTAGAATTTCCATTTTAAATTCTCTGTCGTTTAACTCCAAGGTTTCCAATATCTTAAATTTTTTCTCCATATATTTTTCCTCATCTCTCTGTGTTACCTCTCTTTCTTTTGTATCCATGATATTCGATTTTCTCTTCTTTAATGGCATCTGAGGGTGGTTTTCTTGATAGTATTAATGAGATTTTATAAGGAATAAAAGGATAAAAAATAAAAAAAATTGCGTGTTTTTTTAAAATTAATCATTAAATAAAGAAAAATAAAATAAGATAAAAATTTGAGGAAAAAAAGGGAATAATTCCTTCCCTTTTTTTTCCCTCTCCTCTCCTCTCCCCTCTTTTTTGAGAAAATCTTGTGATGAACTGTGAATTATATTGTACTAAATAGAACAAACAATACCTGTAGTGGAGGGTCTGAATTGGGGAGAAGTAATATAGGGGTAAAGGAAAAAGAAAAAAAAGAGAAAAAAAATAAAAGACAAAAATATTTATATAGAAAAAAGGGGGGAGCAGTATAGACCCACAAAAAGCAAATTAGGAAAAAATTTGGGTCAAGAATAAAATCTTTTGCTTTTAGGTGTTGGCTGACTCAGAGTTATGATGAGAGGAATAAGAGGGAAACAGGAAAAAGGGGTGGAAAATTAAAAAATTACTATTGTATTTAGTGGAACAAGAAGTAGATAAAATGGAGAGCCAGGGATGGGAGCACTGCTAATGTGTTAAAAAGGTGAAGTAAAAACCCTCCAAAATGCCACAAACTTAAGTTTGAGTCCCAGATAAGATAATTTGTTCGTTATTGAAGTTTGAATGAGAGAAGACGTAAAGGAGAGAGGAAGAGACTAATATAGAGGGAGAAAAGAGAGAGAGAGAGAGAGAAAAGATGGAACCACTTAAAGAAGAAAAAAGAAAAAGGAGGAGAGAGAAAGAGAGAGTTAGGGGTTTTGGATTGCAACCCTCAAAGAGAGAAAGGAGGAGGAAAGAAAAGATAATGGGAGATGTAACACTTATGGGTAGTGTAGTTCAAAGAGAGGCGAGAGTAAGACTGAGAGAGAATTAAATGACCAAATTGGAGTAGAAAAAAAAATCAAGAATGAAGAAAAGAGACACAGACGAACAAATATAATAAAATGGGATAGGTTATAAAATCTGCAGATTATTCTTGATTTTGAGAGGTTGTCGTCTTGCTTTTTCTTTTCTGTCTTTCTGGTCGGTGACTTTGTACCCCGGGTTCTGCCCCTGTGGCACGCTCTGGAAGAGGTTTGCAGTTGATAATTCTCTATGGCAATGTCATGTATTGGGCTTCAGTCTCGTTAGCAGTCGAGGTTCATTAGTGTTTATAGCCTCCAACAGTGAGAGTATCTCTCACTGTGAGAGTGTTCCTGGAGCCTCTCTCCTAGTCTTTCCTTCCACAATTAGAAGCCTGATAATCTAGCTATGGGGTTGCTGCTGCCTCTGCCTGGATAGTAAGAGTCTCAAAGAGCTGGCAACTCCCCACTCTATTCCCACTCAGCACAGGGCTCTGAGTAAGGCTCAGTCAGTCAGACCTGCCAGCATAATCAGGCGTGGCTTCCTCTCACTCAAAGACCTCTGGCTCTGCCCCTCTGTGGGATAACTCGAGTGCCCACTCCTGAGGCGTTCGGAGGAATCTCTAGCCCACTCTCCGTGCGCACCCACCAGGATGTCAGACCAGACAGGTCACACTTCGAGTGAAATCCCTACCCACACGGAAAAGATCGAGCTTTGGAATTGGCTTTCGCTCTATCCTCCTGCGGCTTTCCCAAGGGGCTAGGGCTGCCTGAGATTCCGCTCCTGGCCTGCTCACAGACCTGCTCCTCTGTGGGAAAAACACGGGCGCCCACCTCTGAGGAGTTCGGAGGAATCTCCTGTCCACTCTTCCTGCGTGTGCACTGACCAGATTATGAGGCTCAGGCGGGACGCCTCTCACTCCAAGAAAGCCCTCTGCCCACACGGAAAAGTTACTGGGTTGGAATTGGCTTTCGCTCTGTCCCCGTGCTGCTTTCCCAGGGCGCTGGGGCTTCTGCTCCTGGCCCACTCACAGGCCTCTGACTCTGCTCCTCTGAGGGAAAACACGGGTGCCCACCCCTGAGGAGTTCGGAGGAATCTCCTGCCCACTCTGCATGCGTGTGCAAATACCAGATTATGAGGCTCAGGCGGGACGCCTCTCGCTCCGTGAAAGCCCTCCTCCCGCACAGAAAAGTTCCGCCGTTGGAGTTGGCTCCAGCTCCCTCCCCGTGCCCGGTCCCCTCAGGGTGCTGGGGCTCCTAGGAGATGCTGCTTTTTGCCCACACAGAGGCCTCTGACTTTGCTTCTCTGTGGGTTAGCACGGGCGGCGTCCACCCCTGAAGTGTTCGTAGGAATCTCTTGCCCACTAACCACGCCAACCAGGAGATGTGGAAAATGGCTGCCCCACTTGTCTTTCTTTGTCTGGGTTTGGCGCGCGCGTGTTAGCTTGAATTGCCCAGGTTTTTCCACGGCTTGGATCTCCGTGCCACAGCCTGGTTTGGCTGTTTGTACCGCAGCCTGGAACTATTCACTCCCTATGCCCGCCTTAATTTCTATATTCTCAGTTCTCAGTGAAAGCCATCCTGTTTGGATTAGAGAGGAAGGCGGAGCATTTCTTACTCCTTATTTCCCCCGGAGTTTGACCATATATTTAGCTAATCTTTTGCTCGATCCTACCTTTGAGTGTGTTGTGAAGCATCTGAAGACTCCAAGGATAGGTTTTTCTGTTTCTGGTTGAAGAACTTGTTGAGTTTATGGGGAGATTTTCGGTATCGCTTCCTACCGCGCCATCACTGTGACGTCATCCCTATTATCCTCTCTTTCTTTTCACAGTATGCTTGGAAGACTACACGGATGAATCTGGTACGTTCACTTCTCCAAACTTCCCCAATAATTACCCCAACAACTGGAAATGTGTTTATAGGATCACAGTGGCAACCAACCAACAGATTGCACTTCACTTCACGAACTTCTCCTTGGAGGAAGCCATTGGTGGAGAATGTATAGCAGACTTTGTGGAAATCAAGTAAGCACCTTTATTTTATAAGGACGTTTTTCACTATTTTCATTTGTGATCTTTCTTGGAAATGTTAAGGAAGAATTATAGAACTCCTTTCTAAAACTACTTGTAGTTCTCTTTCTTGTAAGACATAAAGTTTGTCATTTGAAGCCTGACTTACCAGAAGAAAAACAGAAAATTGCATACAATTCTGTGGTTATTTTGAAGTGATTCTTTTATTGCAAATATTTAAAAATAAACTCCAGATATTATTTGGGCAGAGTAAACAAATATACTACCACTCTGAAACCAGATACTTGCTATTGTTGAATATGTACTATATGTAAAGTCAGTTTAAATTTTAGGCTATTCATATCCATTTAGTCTAATAATACCAAAAAATAATGCCAAAATAGCAGCCTTATCTCAAGATTTTCACAAAGTATTTTTCTGTTTAAATAATAAAAGTTGAGGTTTGTCAATTTCAGTGCAAGACTTTTTAAAAAAAATTCTTTGCTACTTTAAAAGAATGTTAGAAATTTATATTTTCAATAAAGGTAAGTTAGCTTATATCTATTGATATCTCTTCAGATCATTAAATTGAGGTCCCAGAAAAAAAAGACAGCCATCTCTGAACCAGTAAGCAGTTCTTCACCAAAACCCAAATCTGCAGATGCCTCCATCTTAGACTTTCCAATATCCAGAGCTATGAGAAATAACTGCTTATTGTTTAGATCCCTCCAGACAGAGGACATGTTACATAAGTAGTATTCTGTAAAGTCTTAGTAGAAAAAAAACATAACAAAACAAAACTGGTGATGCATCCAGATAATGACTGATGTCTGGGAAGCTGAGGCCTAGAGTAGAAGATTCCAAGTCAGGAAATAGCTGACGTTGGAAGAAATGGTTTTTGTTCGGTTGAAGGCCTGCCTCTCAAAGACCCAACAATGATCTTGTCGACATAACCCTGTGGACCAAAGTAATTCCTTTATTGCCCCAAGTCAGTTCCTGTGGCTCCTGGAGATGTCACTTAGCATATCTGGATTCTGTAAATATAAATGATCTGGTCCTTGGATGGGGAACTACATCTTGGAAGAGGCTGCCAAAAACTGCTCCTCTTGCCAATGCTTGATCAGGTCAACCAGGCTAGACCAGGTACAGCGTATGGCAGCAGCAGCAGCCTCATCAGAAGACCCCCAAGAGCTCGCCCAGAAATCATGGGCCTTGAGACAGACCTGGACATCAGTTCAAGTGGGAAGCTGGCCCACCATCAAGAAGCCATCTCCATGCTTACCTAACTTTTATTATTGACTGTGCTCATGGAAAACAGTTCTCACTGCAGCACCCCTGGTGCTACCCCACACCCCCAGTTCCAACCTGGGACCCATCACCCTTCCAATAAAGACTTACATCTTGTTCTGTGGGTAGAACCAGCCCCATCTGACTCAGGAGCCCCCCCGGGGTAGGGGGTACCTTGCTCAGGCAGGGGCACCTGCCACCCTGCAGAGAAACTGTGGCCCCAACTTCCTCCCCAGTCAGCCTACTCTGCCTCCAGGAGGCTTCTGAAGACATGAGGAGCCCCTTGAAAGTGTGCCCAGTTGTAGTACTCCAGCCCGCTGGGAACTACCAGTGTCATGTGGAAAAAATCTACTCAAGACACAAACTGATGTCAAGAGGAAGAGGGGGAGGCCTGCCAAGGGAGCCAAAGAAGATCCCCTGAATTTCCTTCATTCTTAGCTTTTATTGATCAGGAGCAGAACAGAGGTAACAGGATTACAAGGAAGGAAGGCCAGATGATGAGGGGAAAGAATGACTAATGGCCATTTGCTGACATAGAGAAAGGGTTAATTTGGGTCAGTACATTCTTTTTCTTTTGCTGATTAACAAACACAAAGGAAGGGGCAATCCAGGACCTCTAGGCTAATTCTCTAAAGCCCCTTCACATGCATTCCTTTGTGTCTGCACATAGGTCACTCACTCACACAGCTTCTTGGTGTTTGCATCCAAGAGACTTTCACTCAGGGCTTTTAAAATTCCCCAATCCAAGTCATAGAGGGTTCCAGGTTAGATGGGTGATTCCCTATACCTGGTACTCACATGGTCTTCAGCTTGGGGAAGAGTCATGAGCTTGCTCAAACTTATCTCCTCCTGTGTCTGTGGGCAGGCGGGTTAACTGGAAGAGCCTGACAATAATAGGAGTGGGTTGGCGTGTCAGGCTCAAGTGTCCAGAGCCTCTTTGCCAGGATCTGCAAAATAACCCGGAAAGCACCCCAACTTTCTTGGAGCTTATATTCTTGGAGTTAGGGAAAGAAAGGTGAATCAACCAAATGAAGATGATTTTGGATAGTGAAAATAAAATTGAGTTAAATTTGGTTAATCAATTTGGTATGCATCTGTGCTAAATATTTTATTTGGCATTTCAAAATGCTAGAAACTTATGCTATTTTATAATAAGTTTTATTCTGTGATATAAAGTAAGATACCAAAAAAATAAGTCACAATTGTACCATATCATGCTAAAATAACACAATTGTCTTAATTTACAGGATTTAATTATTGGAATTTAATGTTGAGTGAATCCTTTTTTTTAAAAGCTACAGATTATAAACTAAAATTAAGACCTCAAAAGTTCTTGAGAAAAGAATTATTTAAAAAATTTTGCTATATGAGTCAAATATGCTATATTAAATTTTGAAAATATTCTTAGAAGAGAAGATTTTTTTTTTTTTTACAGAGACAGAGAGAGGGATAGATAAGGACAGACAGACAGGAACGGAGAGAGATGAGGTGCATCAATCATCAGTTTTTCGTTGCGACACCTTAGTTGTTCATTGATTGCTTTCTCATATGTGCCTTGACTGGGGGGCTACAGCAGACCAAGTAACCCCTTGCTCAAGCCAGTGGCCTTGGGTCCAAGCTGGTGAGCCTTGCTCAAACCAGATGATCCTGCGCTCAAGCTGGCTACCTTGAGGTCTTGAACCTGGGTCCTCCGCATCCCAGTCTGATGCTCTATCCACTAAGCCACCACCTGGTTAGGCAGAAGGAAAACTTTTTAGAAGAAAAACATTTAAGTTTTCTCTGTAAAATTAAGTAACATTTGTTTATACTGTTAATAATTATGGTTTCTTTATCTGGTGTTCTATGACAATTGCCAGACACTTTATTTGAGAAGGAGAGACTAAATACTTTGTCTCTGTTTGCAGATGGTTATATAAAATGCTATGCCAACAATAAGTGATGGTTATTCTTCATTAAATACTCAAGTACTGTGTAATAAATTGAAAACAAAATGATATTTAAAAATTTTTTTGAGGGACATTGATTGATATAAACTGATCTTTTTGCCATCTCAAAGTTCAAATAATGTTAAAGAGCTATACAGTAATATTTTCAATAACCTAATGAATGTTCACATCTGTATTGCGTTACAGAGATGGAGGCTATGAAACTTCACCACCCCTGGGAAAATATTGTGGCTCAAATCCACCTCCAAGAATCATCTCTCACAGTAACAAATTATGGTTACAATTTAAGAGTGATGTCTTTGAATCATGGTCTGGATTTTCTGCTTACTGGGATGGATCATTAACAGGTAAATAGCCAAGAGCTGTCTTTTGTTTTTGGTGAGTCCAATTGGGTTGGTTTCTTGGTTCTTGTATTGCCATACTTTTATCCATATTTTTCCATCTGTGTTTTGTGATTATTTGTCATAAACTTCAACATGGAAAATTTTTCTGCATTAACAGCAGCCTTTTGTTTCTGAAAGACAAAGTGAGGGAAAATGTTCTAGTTCCCTGGTATAGTTCATCAAGCTGGCCATCTTGGTTAAGAAAAAGGAAGTACATTGACGTGAATTAAAATTCTAAGCTAGCTACTCTTTGGTGATGTAGTTGCTGTGAAGCTTGATTTAAAGGGAGAGTACAGTAGCACCAGTTTGATCTACATAAGAAGATCCAATTGTACCAGAAAGAACAGCTATACACCACGCTCTCTTTCTCCTCTAGGTTGCGGAGGCAATCTCACCACGCCCACTGGCACATTCACATCTCCCAACTACCCAATGCCCTATTACCACAGCTCCGAATGCTACTGGCTGTTGAAATCAAGTCAAGGCAGTCCGTTTGAACTGGAATTTGAAGAGTTTCACTTGGAGCATCATCCAAACTGCACTTTGGATTATCTGGCTGTAGGTGTCAAGTTTCAGTTGTACTGTTCTCTGCTTTCTCCTTGCCCAACACCCATAAATGCATTTATCTTTATTTTTGAGATTTGAGAAAGGGAAACAAAGAACAAAGAAAACATTCACATAAACATTTTAAACAAAATAAAAAATTAAGCCTTGGCTGGATTGCTTAGAGTATCGTCTTGAAGAACAGAGGTTACCAATTTGATCCCCAGTCCGGGCACATACATTCCTGTCTCTCTAAAATCAATAAAATAAACATTAAAAAAATAAAAAGAAAAGAAAATTTGATGAAAATAACTTGCTTTGTAAGTATGGCATATGTTACTGAATGACTTGCTATTTATATACATAAGTATTAAAACTAATTGAGAATTATTAAGATATGATTAAAAACCTACTGAAAGGGGTTTTGAGATTTATCATAATTATTATCTATGTACTCTCTACATATGCAGTATGAAATAATTCAGAGGACTAACAAGTGGATTAGAGAAGATAAAGCCATCCAATTACATTTTACAGTACAAGCAATTCTACCATTTCCATTAAAAAACAATCTAAATCAAAAAAGTATTAAAGTATCATAAATTATAAACTATAAAAACAAGGAGGACTACTGATAACAGCTATGGTCTCAAAAATATGTATTAGTTTTTTATTTTCAATCTTCAGATTACAATCTGGGTTCATACCCTTACAGCCATGGCTAAAAGGCCCAAGTTCATGGCTCAAAATTATAGATGTTTAAATATAATTTTTAAAGCTATTAATCAAAATAGAACTATTCTTATGTCACATATGTGCTTCTTCCCCAGTCCTTAAGGATGATAGAGGTCTTTATGTAATATTTATAGCTATATTATCTGCCATTTAAAATGTTTTATTAAAGGTATATGATGGCCCAAGTACCAGCTCTCATTTGCTAACTCAGCTTTGTGGGAATGAGAAACCGCCTCCCATTCGTTCTAGTGGAGACAGCATGCTTTTAAAACTGAGAACAGATGAAGGTCAGCAAGGAGGTGGCTTTTTGGCCAAATACCAGCAGAGTAAGTATGTATACTGGCTGCTTGATGCCTGTATTGGGTCTTCAATCTTTTGATGAATGGAAAAAAAAAACTGAATTAAGTATAAGCCATTAGTTTGAGACATTAAAACAAATCTTCTTTTCTTTTTTTTTTAAATCTTATTTTCTTATTGAGAAAATATTAATTCTATTTGAGGGAGAAATGCTTATGCATTAAATTTATCATGTAATAAAAACCTGTAATGAAAAACTTAGAAGAGTATTTAATATGCTGAAATGCTGCAATTCAGCTCAAGATCAGTGTAACAGGTTAACTGCTGATGGGTTTTCATTTGTATTAAATATTGCAATCTTCTAATTAGACATTATTCTATTGTACAGAGTATCTCCCACATAATTTGTACATAGTATATCCCACATAATTTTCTTTGTCTCATATTGCAAAAGGTACCTTAATTTTATTAAGGGAAACTATGGTCCTTGTGAGACACAAATGGAGTAAGCACATTCTTTACTGTGGAATAACTTGGTCTTCGTAGAGGTACCATTTTAAAATCTGCTTTCCTGTGAGGCAATCTCTTGGAATTAAAGGAGTGTTGAACAGCAAGTCCAGGGGCCCAGGGGTTTGCCCTGCTGGAGAGTTCACTTTTTTTCTCTGGGATTCCATGCTTTCTTTCCTCTTAAAAAAGGAGATTAAATTAAGCAATTGTAAAAGCTTCTTCTAGTTATAGATTTAAATACTTTTTAAATTTAGCTTTAAAAGGAACATTTATAAAACAAGGTTTCCTTGAATTTATGTTATTTAATAAACACTTTGTGGTTTTAAAAGTACAGTACTGAATCTAAGTTTATCCATAATTTTGACACAATTCTCTAAAAATGGAATTGAAAGTCACAGAATCAGAATCTGTATACACAATATCTCTTTGGAGCAGTTGAGAGTAATAATGTTTTACTTAGTGTGTGAATTTGAAGACTAAATTTCAGTTACATGTGGGGATTAGGCTGAATTCTAGATAGTTTTGAATGCTGAGTTTTTATGATATATAGTTTTGTTCTTCAGTAATTCATCATTAGTGCATGAAAAGCCCTCCCAAATTCTAACAGAAACATATGTGCGATTTAGCATATAATCATCTCTTTAATTTTATTAATGCTGTGCTAATTTTCTTCTCAGTTACTTTTTATTTCTATGATATTTTATTTCCTTTCATAATTTCACAACACTAAAGGAGTAATTTAGTGCACATAGGTTCTTAAAGGTAAAAATGAGAAGTGACCGATGAGATCTTCTGTATAATTTGCCACTTGTAATTAGAGGTTTACAGATAATAATTTTTTTCTTATCAGATAGTATAATTTTTGAACACTGAGCCCATGTGGTTTAATGAGTATATTTCCCTCTGCTGAGTTTTTTTCATCACTGAGGCACATAATACCTGTCCACCTGATAGGTGTCACTTCTTGCAGACATCTAAAACCACAAAAGCATTCTGTAGAAATCCTGTGTGCACAAAAATGTGACCTGAAAATATTCAAAGAGACCTATTTGAGTATTCTTCTGCTCTAGAAAAGGAAGATAGTTGAAGAGCCACAGTGTATACTTTGTTCAAACCGAAGTTTATAAATGGTGTTCCAGCCATCGGCTGGGAAGCTGTGTTGTGGTAGAAGTGCATATACAGGGTGTCCTCGGGTTACAACAGTCTTGACATACAATGTTTTGAGTTTACGATGCTCACTTTCATATAAACTTAAAAAAATTGAGACATGGGTGTTTCTGCTTATGCCATTAGCATTGTACTTATGAACTATGTGGGCAAACTATATAGTTTGGTTGAGCATGGCAGAAGAATACGCAGTCATACCGTTTGTGAGTGAGGGGAGTGGCGTCCCCTGGTATGCTTCCCTAGGTCACTTTATTGTTAAAAGTGCAAGTGTTCCATTTGTGTTGCTTTGTTTGGTAATTTTTTGGCCCTTATCATGGCTTCTATCTTCATGTCCTTTTCTTTTTCTGTGGCTTTAGTTGTGTTTTTATGTACTATATTATGATTTTACAACCATGTTAGGATAGGTAAGAGACTTAGGCTAGGGTGTGTGTTTCATTTTACACCAAAATCCACATGATATCACTGTCATAGGGACAGAACTGTGTCGTAACCCAAGGACCTCCTGTATATACCACATTCTTCAGAGACAACTTTTTTTTTTTTTTTTTTTCTTATTTTTTTTTTTTTTTTTTTATAATTTTATTTTTTTAATGGGTTGACATCAATAAATCAGGATACATATATTCAAAGATAACAAGTCCAGGTTATCTTGTCGTTCAATTATGTTGCATACCCACCACCCAAAGTCAGATTATCCTCTGTCACCTTCTATCTTGTTTTCTTTGTGCCCCTCCCACCCCCTATCCCTCTCCCATTCCCCCCTCCCCCCCGTAACCACCACACTCTTATCAATGTCTCTTAGTTTCACTATTATCTCCCACCTACGTATGGAATAATACAGTTCCTGTTTTTTTCTGATTTACTTATTTCGCTTCGTATCATGTTATCAAGATCCCACCATTTTGCTGTAAATGTTCCGAAGTCATCATTTCTTATGGCTGAGTAGTATTCCATAGTGTATATGTGCCACATCTTCTTTATGCAGTCATCTATTGATGGGCTTTTTGGTTGTTTCCATGTCCTGGCCACTGTGAACAATGCTGCAATAAACATGGGGCTGCATGTGTCTTTACGTATCAATGTTTCTGAGTTTTGGGGATATATACCCAGTAGAGGGATTGCTGGGTCATAAGGTAGTTCTATTTTCAGTTTTTTGAGGAACCACCATACTTTCTTCCATAATGGTTGTACTACTTTACATTCCCACCAACAGTGTATGAGGGTTCCTTTTTCTCCACAGCCTCTCCAACATTTGCTATTACCTGACTTGCTAATAACAGCTAATCGAACAGGTGTGAGGTGGTATCTCATTGCCGTTTTGATTTGCATTTCAGAGACAACTTTTTCAATCTGATATTTATTTTCCCATTCACTCTTATTGCATGCCATACAGTCAATATAAAACAAACTTGAGAAAAGGCCACATATACCTTTAAGTCATCAAGTCTGGCTGAATTTGGCAGACTCTCAGGACAAGCCATACCTAGTCTGGAAGTACTAGTAGAGTTTTGTTGAAAACTAAGCTGAAGAAAATGCCAGCATTGGATTGAAGACTTTTAAAACTTTTTAAAAAGATTTTCATTTTTCTTCAAATCCTGTACATTCCCTTTATTTGTTTGGTACTTCCCGATGACTCACCAGAGGGAAAACGGAGCCCTTATTGTGAATTTCCTGCTGACTTTTGAAATCAACAAAGCCATGTTGTTATTCATTTTTAGCATTCAAACAGAACTTGATGTTATTAAACTGTTGAATTCAAAGGTCAAGATTTCTGTCCCTCCCAAATGTTAAAGTAGAAAAACAGAAGCATAGAACATTCAATATATTTCTTTGAAAAAACAAGTCTCTAAGCAGTAGTGCTTCAATTCCAATTAATAGCTAATTCATAGGAATTGGATGCCCATTCGGACATAGGCAATTTTCATGACACTTTACAGTTGGTGAATTTACTTCAGCATTATTTTACATTTGTTTTAAATGGAGGCTCTTTTACTAAAAGTGCCATATCATGTATATATACTTTTTAAATATAGGTATTTTTAAAGCAACTCTCACACACATTTTGGGATATTTTGACATATTTGATGATTGTTCTTAAGGATCATGGTTATATTTTCCAGCGTGTAAGAACGTGATGATTGTGAATCGCACCTATGGCATCTTAGAGAGTATACATTATCCAAATCCTTATTCTGCCAATCAGCGTTGCAACTGGACCATCCGAGCAACAACCGGCAACACTGTGAATTACACATTTTTAGGTTTTGATGTGGAATATCACATAAACTGCTCCACAGACTATTTAGAGGTATGTATTCTGAATGTAAGTAAATCACTGTTTTTTCAGATCAAATTAGGCAAGCCAAACTAGAAGTCATCATGCTTTGAAAAAGCAAATCCGTAAGCCTGCCCTACACAATTACAATATGCCAAATAGCCATGGTGTTTGAATAGAAATATTTCATGTCTCTTTCTCTGAATCACTTTAAAATTAAGTATATTTAATCTCTTAAGTTATATACAGGAAAAACTATCTAGTTTTTAGGTTTCATTATAACTTCAGGACTGATCTACGTCATGTTATTTAAATAATGCAAAGGTAGAAGAATCACTTCTATTTTTTTGTTGGTTGTTTTTACATATGTTCTCTATAAACAAAATATGAGATAATCTTCTAGTTTTATGATATTTTATTTACAAAATCTTTTTTGCTAACTTTTTAATTCAATTTTTTAAAGCTATAGATTGTGAAGGTAGCTATTTATTTTACTTATTAATGTAATTATGCATTTATAGATAAAATTATGTATTTTATAAATTATTATATTAATTTAGAAACATTGCTGTCCACTGTCATACTTCATAAAGCAATTTTCCTCCATTTACATATATTTTGACATCCAGTTTTCATCATTAGTAAAATCGCTTTTGAGTCATAACACACCACTTTTGTATCTATCTACATTGTTATTATGTAATAGTTTTGGATCCACATGTGGTACTTGCACTTGAAATCTTTCCTGGAATGACAAGTACGAACTCTGATAATATTCAGGCATTCCCTGCCACACCAACTATCCACAATACAATGATTTAGTGTATTTGTTCTTAAAGTGGTCAGTAATTTTCAGAAATTTTGCTTGTAAAGACTTCTAACATCTAACACTTGTAATTTTGAGGACATATTCTCAGGAAAAGATTTTATCCTCTTTTTACCAATTCTTTTAAAAAACTATTGATTGGTTTGAGGTTAACATATCTTTCCCAAAAAGCACTTTTCTTTTTCAAAACAAATAAGAGAAATTTCCTGTACTTTGAGAGGCTTTCTGAGATCTTGAATATATGAATTGCCTTGTTTTTATGAAGAATAACTCTATGTGTTAAAGAAAACTTTATATTTATAAAAGTTCAATATTTTAGAAATAGTAGCCATAGTGTTTACCCATTAGAAAGTTTAATTTATTCGTATTCAAAGAAAATGTAATACAACATAAAACAAACTTATAAGCATGAACCTGACAATGGTTTTAAAATTTACTTTCCTTGATCTAGTGTTTAGATCAGTGGTTTTCAACCTGTGGGTCACAACCCCTGTGGGGGTCGAACGACCAAAACACAGGGGTCGCCTAAAGCCATCGAAAGTACATATTTTATTTAAAATGTATTGTATAATAAATATGTATTTTCCGATGGCTTTAGGCGACCCCTGTGTTTTGGTCATTCCACCCCAGCCGGGGTCGCGACCCACAGGTTGAGAACCGCTGGTTTAGATGGTGTCCACAAGCTTAATAATGATATGCTAGTCTTGTTTCATTTACCTGGAGTAGCCATATTTTTTTCTTTTCTTCACATGGCAAGGTCTTTAGAAAAAAATGGAAAAGTTGCTTTCAAAAACCTTTATTCATACCACAAACATAGCAGTTTATCATATGGTATTTTTACCAGTTGTGATTGTGCCCACATGCCCTACTGGACTCTGAGCTTTGTGCAGATGGGAGCTGTCTTCTACTAACTTTGTAACCCAGGCACTGATTATAGAGATAGAATCTTATAGGTGTTCAGTAAGTTCAGGTTAAATTGATTATCAGCCATATGTATTTCGGCATCAGCTCAATGATAGCTATTAATTAATGAGAAAGAACTGAATTCCAAACTGGCCTCGTGTGTAAGTCCTACACACTCATTGCAATTCTATCACTTTCAATGCAAACCAAAATAGAACTCATGGCCTGGCAGAGCGTTGCATGTCTTACAGAATGCCAGGCACCACATAGTGATTTGTTAAAGCACAATGGAGAGAGCTGCAGAGAGGAGGAAGCTTTTGAACTGGGCTTTGAAGGAGGCCTTGGCAGGAAGAGTGGTGAGGAAATGAGATGAAACCTTCCCAGGGACTGGACTCCATCTCTCTGGACTTATTTGAGGAGGGAATTGTAAAAAGGCCTATCAGATAACTTTTGGAGGTGTTTGAAAACTGTCAAATAAAAAAATACTTGTTCCAATAATTGCAGAGCAGCTCATGAGAGGCCCTTCATAGAGGCTGTTACAGGCATGCCATCTATCTTGTGCAACACTGATGGTGAAAGCGGCAAAAATACAGAATGAGATCCAGAAGTTCAGCAAAGGCTTCCAAAGAATGGTACTGCTGCCAAAGGGAGGAGATGTTTTCCATTTCTTTACGCCAAGGGGCAAGACCAGAGCACTCTCTACAATGGCTGGTCTATGATGGAAAATTTAAAAGCACAAATAACCATTTAAGGAGAGCAAAGCTACAAACATAAAATCTAGTTTTCATTATTTTAATAACTTGTAGTTAAAGTTTTGTTTTTTTTTTTCAAGTGACTTAGCCAAGTCTCAATTGAGTGACTGTTACTGTAGCCAGAATTGAGTTATTTTGCATTAATAAAACCAAAACTATGAAAGGACTTGATTAGGCACTGGTCAGACATTGTGCCTAACTTTGCTGAGAGGTGTGTATTGGTGAAGAGCCCGCTGAGAATCTAATCTATCCTTCATTATTTCATTTTCTGGGAAAAACAAAATAACTGAGACTTGGAAATAAAATATTTTACGGGAGGAAGGGTCATTTGCTTAAAGGTGTAACAGCGTACTGCTCACAGAGTTATGGGACTTTAAGAATTCTTCCTGTATTTTACAACAGATTTCACTTTTTCATTTTTTACTTTAAGTCTGAGTCTCCAGGTAGAAGAGGAGATTTTTATAGGTGATTAAAAATACAAACCAAAGTTATGGATTTGGGAAAGGCAGAACAGATATATATATGAAGGCCAGAGCACATGCGTACAGTGAGAAAAGGAAGGAGGAGAACTAATAAGTTACTATGTTATGGAAGCTGAGTGAAGAGTGTGTAATAAGAAGTGACAGTGATCAATAAGGTAAGATTCTCCCAAGGGTCAAGAAAGGTCAGGGTTGAGCAGTGTCCCTTGCAGATCAGTGTGACTCTGGGCAGAGCAGTGTTTGAGCAGTGTTGGGAGCAGGAACTACACTGTCATGTGAGGAAGCGAGAAAGGAAGGAAGTGAATGTAGAAATCTGAGTCCATGAATTCAGTGTTTAAGTTCTCTTGTGCAAATCATCATTAAGTCTTGGCATCTTTTCTCCAATCTTCATCCTTCATTTCTCTAAACTGGTCGTCAAGAGCAAATTCTCATGGGACACCCTCCTTTGAGTGCGCGTGCTCTTATATGTCAGTGCCTCTTAAAATGTGAACAAGGATTGGATGCAACACTCCAATTAACACATCCAAGACCAAGTATGCTGGGACTAAATCATCTGGTTCATATACTTCTGGTATTGTAGGCTGAGGTTGAATGCATTTATTGTTAGTCAAGTCATAATGTTGGACTATATTAAGACCTACATATAATCTCCAAGTCACTGTTACATGGATTATAATAGCTTCATAGCCATCCCCAGGATATTATTCTTAATAAGTTATACTTTACTGTTTTGCCTGAGAATTTCATCATTTCATGATTCCTCTAAATCTCGATTCTCTTGTGTGTAGAGCATTATTCATTTGCACATAGACTCTTTGGCCATCGGCCCACTACTTCTTCAGAAATAATTTATAAAAATGTCAAACAAGATGGTGCCTGTTTCAAATACTCTGAAATGATAAGTGTCTTTGGTTAGAGTTATTATCAGGCACATTAACAACAGCACCATTCAAACAAAAACTTGGTAATAATAATAGCTGATCTTTATCGAGCACTTATTATTTTTTAGGTAATTCTGACTGCAACCTATCAAATGAGTATAATATTTTCCACAATCACAAAGAGTGTAGGTGGCAAAGCCAGGCTTTCTCCCAGGCTCTGTGGCTCTATCCACACATTCTCTATCTATACATTCTTTCACAGCTTTTTGTCCCCCTTAGAGGTGTCATGAAGGAGTGTCCATGAAGCTTTTGGAACTACCACTCTAGTGACACTGTCACAAAGAGAAATTTCTGTTATTTTAGCATGGCTTCTTCATGGATAAACAGTGGTCATTTATTATAATCACCTCTTTCTTTGCTAATTGCAGACAAATTATTTTCAGCATCCAATTTAGAATTTTTCAAAGAATTACTGTCAATCTTACTCATCTGTGAGATTCCAAAAGAAACCTTTCCCACACTTCGTGTGGACAAGGCCCACCGGGGGTGAGGACGATGGAGACGCAGAGACCCAACTCCGGAGACCAGGTTCAGTGATGCACATCCAATTTATTCAGGAAGTAAGCTAGCTTATATACACACGTTCAGCCTATAGGGTGTTACAGTGTGTCCTTCACAGCCAGTGACTGAAAAGGTAATAATAATAGCCTGGTTGGTGCTGAGTTACTTCCTTACAACAGGCGAGCTCCCTCCTGGGTGTGCCTGGGAGGGTTTTGGGAGCTGGAGTATTCTCACAGCATTGCATCAGCCACAGCTGCTAGGAATGTGCTCTGCACTCTACCTACATTCCCCCTTCTCTTTTAATTAGGGCTAGTTGGACTTGATGAATGACAGCTTGCTGTTGTCTCTACGGGCAGGATAATGCCAGGGTGGGGAAAAGCAGCCCAGACGTGGGGATCCGCCTGCGTCTGGGAGTCAGCGGTTACTATAGCACACATAAGCAGGAACAGAGTACCAGGGCCAAGGGGCCCGTCAGGGGCCATTCTCTGGTCTTGCTCCGCTAAAGCTTTCATATCCCCCCAGGTGATGGGGTGCGCACATTAGCCGCGAAGTCTTCTTCTGGAGATTCGCCATCTCCTGGGTTGAGGGGTTTGTGGGAGGGGTCATTTTGGGACACCAGGACTGGCCTTATGTTTTGTCCTGGGATCCAAACTGGCTGAGAGCTGTTTTCTAGAAAGACACAAGCATAACCTCTCCCTTGTGATAGAAGGGGGTGTGGACCCTGCCACTGTGCCGTGGCTGGGTCCTTCCAGCATACCAACAGTAAAGGGGTTCAGGAGTGGCAACTTCTGCTTCTTCGGCTGGTGGAGCCCATGGTGCAGTTAGCAATTTGGTTGGTTTCATTTCTGCGCGCTCAACTGCGACTGTGTTAAACTCGGAGGCTAAGCCACTTTCCTCCTCAGTGGAGGGGAGCGAGGGGCTCCTCAGGGAGAGGGGTAGCCTGTAATATTTTTGGAATGGGGGAGGGTCTTCAGCGGGAGATGGCTAGTAGGGCAGGAGAGAGACTGAGAGGAAAGGTTTGTCCTTCATGTACTTCCACTGAACGGACGCACCAGAGAGCTCAGACCTAAGTATCAGGGTCCCAAAGAGGCGCATCCCGAAGCCAAGGGTTGAAACCTGAGAGGATTTCCTAGTAGGTACAAAGATCCTTTTCACTAACTTTAACTCGCCTTCTCTGCCATAGGGCATGAAGGGCTTGAGCTTGAGGGGCTCAGGAGTGAGGGAGAAGGTTTCCCGTTGCAGAGGGTCACTCACTCGTCCCTTGGATGCCAATTAGGTCCCTGTTCGGGCACCAGTTGTGGTCAAGGCCCCCCGGGGGGGGTGAGGATGACAGAGACACAAAGACCCAACTCTGGAGACCAGGTTCAGTGATGCAGATTGAATTTATTCAGGAAGTAAGCTAGCTTATATACACAAGTTCAGCCTATAGGGTGTTACAGCGTGTCCTTCACAGCCAATGGCTGAAAGGTCAGGGCGCTGCCTGGTTGGTGCTGAGTCACTTCCTTACAGTGGGCGAGCTCCCTCCTGGGTGTGCCTAGGAGGGTTTCAGGTGCTGGAGTGTTCTCACAGCATTGCATCAGCCACAGCTGCTAGGAATGTGCTCTGTGCTCTACCTACAATTTCAGAAGTTGCATCATTTTTCCTTCAGACCTCTGGCAATCCTTTCCCCATTGTTCTGCTTTATATTCTTGGTTGCAGTAGCACACTGAAACTAAACCATACAGAAAAAAAGAGTGTTTGTGACCGGAAAGTAAGAAACGTCATGACATACAGAATAAACTAAAAAGCTGGGAGAGGGCAGAAACATGGGCAGCTCTAAGGACCCCCTCTGTCTCCCCATTTTGCTGCTTCTCCTTGCATTGTAAACACCATTGCCATTGCTCTCTCTAAAAATATTCTCTGAGTTTCTGCAACCTCACAATTTTAGTTTCAATATGGCCACCTCAACCATGACTTGACATCTTTACATGACCATTTACCTCAAGCACTTACAGCCAATAAGACTTTCCCTGTTGACAAATTGCCAGCACAAGTGACTCGTCTTTTTGAGCCTGTCAGCAAAGGCCTGGATCTAGCTGATAATGGTGGGTGCCCTCAGATCCCTGACCTGTCTCTGCTCACAGGTAATGTGTGTGGGCAGAGGCACACTCTATTAGCAAGGGCATGGATTCTGCTATCATACTAAAATATTTCTTATACACATTCAGTGAGATTATAAAATTGGCTTTATAGTGACTACCTTTCAGTATTGCTGGAAGTAATTCATTTAAACCTAAAAAAAAAAAAATCATTCTTTTTATTTATTTATTTTTCTTAAGTGAGAAGCGAGGAGGCAGAGAGACAGACTCCCACATGTGCCCTAACTGGGATTCACCCAGCAAGCCCCCTATTGGGGGGATGCTCTGCCCATCTGGGGCTGGTTGCTCTGCTGC
The DNA here is from genome assembly GCF_036850765.1 of Saccopteryx bilineata. Taxonomy (NCBI): domain Eukaryota; kingdom Metazoa; phylum Chordata; class Mammalia; order Chiroptera; family Emballonuridae; genus Saccopteryx; species Saccopteryx bilineata. The sequence goes on from NC_089494.1 coordinate 156,766,698, forward strand.
CTGGGCAAGGCCATAGAGCCATCCTCAGCACCCAGGGCCACCTTGCTCCAACCAAGCCATGGCCACGGAAGGGGAAGAGAGAGATAAAGAGAGGGAGAGGGGAGAGGGGGATGCTTCTCCTTTGTGCCCTGACCAGGAATTGAACCTGGGACAGCCACACACTGGGCCAATGCTCTACCACTAAGCCAATCAGCCAGGGCTGAAAAAACACTTCATTTAAAGGATTGTCTTATTTCCTAAATTGAATTTTTATGTCTCTCCTTTCAGTTTCCAAATCACATGACACAAGTTTCTACTTCTCCTTCATCATGTTTTCCTATCTTCTGCAAGTGTTGGCTCAGTCCCCATTTTTATCTTCCTTTTGCCCTGATGACAGCTTTAAAATACAGACTTTTTTTCCTAACTGCGCTGATTCCCAAGGTTTAGCTAACATGTACGTGTGCTCATAAAATTGTCAGGAATATTCTATGTGGCCCCATAGGTTTCTTCTTAATTATTTTTTCAGAGGTTTCCCCTTTTATAGTTGTAAAATTATTCCTGACTTTGTGGACAGAATTTAAGTTTTTACGGAAAAAACTTTTTTTAAAAGAATTTGTCATTAAAAAAAATTATTTCTTTTTTCTATCGCTTCTCTCTTTTTTTCATTGTGCATTTGTTTGGGCCATGTGCTCATATCTCCTTTTGAAGTCTGGCTCTCTGAGACCCAGCACCTCTGACTGACGTTGCAGCCATCATGGATCTAAGGAAATCAACCCCACTTTCCTCGTTTTAGCCACTACCACATGAACAACCATGTCTTTGCCAGTCAGAATAGTCCAGGGTGGCACTTTTATTCACTATTTACTTTCTGAGAATGGAGAGCATATAAAGAATTGATCAGGTGTTATGTTTCTCCCAGAAAAATACATCTGAGAGATGTCTAGATAGTTGAAATTGTCTCCCCATGGTTACCCTTGTTTATCTCTTTTTGCTTCAGTTTTTCCTTTGTAAAAAAATTGTAGTCTCTACTGAAGAAGAAGCTAATACTAGAGGATAAAGCCCCTACAGTGAGCTGCTAAATCTCCTGCACTCCCAAATCTCCGGGGATCCTGGTAGAAAAACATATTCCTAGACTGCACCCCGGCCCTACTCAATCAGAATCTCTGGAGGTTTCAGTATGGGAGCCCCACAAACCCCTAGTCTAGCACTTGAGTTCACTGTCTGCACCCACTTCTACCGTGACAGCACATTTTATCCTCTCTTCAAAGCTCTCTCCCAGCAAGTTATAAGAAATTTTTTAAAAATTATTATTATTATTATTTATTATTATTATTATTGTTGTTATTAGTGAGAGAGAAAGAGAGAGGGACAGACAGATAGAGACAGGAAGAGAGAGAGATGAGAAGTATCAATTCTTCATTGTGGCAACTTATTTTCATTGATTGCTTTCTCATATGTGCTTTGACCTGGGTCGGGGGTGGGGGGGCTACAGCCGAGCCAGAGATCCCTTTCTCAAGCCAGTGACCTTTGGGCTCAAGCCAATGACCATAGGGTCATGTCTATGATCCCACACTCAAGCCAGTGACCCCGCACTCAAGCGAATGAGCCCTTGCTCAAGTCGGCGACCTCTGGGTTTTAAACCTGGGTCCTCTGAGTCCCAGGCTGACACTCTGTCCACTGCGTCACCATCTGGTGAGGCATATAAATATTTTAATGTGTTTCCTCTTAACATATATATACCTTTGAATGCTACTAAATTTTCCCTTTTCAACAGGACTTACTTTCTCATTGCTATTAGCTGAACTATATGCTTTGTCTCATCAAGGCCTGGTGATACTGTTATTATGTTTATCTCATCATATAAAAATGCCAGATGCACTTTAAGATTCTGAATTCTGATTCTAACATTCTCCCACCATTCCTTGTTTGGCACCTTTGCCACTAATGTTGTCCATTGCATCCTTTCATACCTTTCTATGCCTTTTCCTTTACCTCTTATTCAGTTTCAGGTCCTCTTGATTATGTCAGTGACTTCTGTCAAATGCATTTCCCACTAGTCTTTATATGATTCATTTCATCTCTTGCCAAATCCTCTTGCTGATGTCATTGTGTTCACCACATGTTTATATCATTGTTTATTACAGTCATGTCTTCCTTTCAATGACAAAATAATGCATTTTAAATGAAAGAGTGGATGAAAATATCAATATCCTCAAATCTTTCAGCCCTATACCCATGTTTTCTAAGTCCACATCCTAAGCAACATTTTCAAACTGTGACTGCGAAACTTCAGGCCCCTCTGGTACTGTCTGCCAGTTAAGGTAATATAAGCTGCTATTGCAGAGAACTGGTAAGTTCTCAGACACTTAATACAGGTTTATTTCTCAGTCACATCAGAGTCCAGTGCAGGTGTTCCTTGCTTTCCACATGGTGATTCCGTGGACCTAGAAAACACAGATGTCGGACTAAGATTCAGGGATTTGATGACATTTTTATCTACTCTTTCAGTTAAACCCAGACAAAAGGGAAGCCATAGCTCTTTCTGTGACATATGTTAATAGATGTTTTACAAGTAGAGACCTAAATTCTAAAATAATCTGGGAAAAATAATTAAACACAAATAAGGCTTGTTCTTTTGTCCCTTCTTTGCTGTGGTATTTCCCCAAGCTGTTAGCATCATAAATAAATACGCACTGCTCATTTATTTATCTATTCATTCAGTTACTCAAATATATTTTAGACGCATAGGCTATGGAAATTAACTGTTTAAGCATTAGTTTTTCTTGTTTTCATGGAGAAGGCAGATGTTAATCAATTTATCACAGTGCACAAATTTAATTATAAGCTGTGTTAAGTGCTATGAGGCAATATTACTGTCTGCTCCTGAAGACATGAATCAGGCGAACCAAACTCATCGGTGGGTCAGGGGAGTTGTCCTGAGGAAGAAGATGTGCAGGAAACTGGAGCTTTTACTCAGGGAAGTTGTGTTTGAAGAACTGTCAAGGATAAGGCCAGATGCTAATTTACAGTGGTAAGGACAGATTTCTATCAGTAATGTAGTACTGCAATAGGGAAGAGGGTCCAGTATGAACTGACCTCAACTTCAATTTGTGTAGATATGCCTGGGTATTTTAAGGGGAGGAGAAAGGAGTTGGGAGAGTACTGGGGCTCTAGCGGAGTCTGGGAAGTGAAATATTACGAAGGCTTGAGCAGTGTGAGTGAGTAGGCCAGCTGAGTCTGTTGGAAGTTAGACAGTGATGGAAGTTAGGATTCTTCTTTCCACAGAGCCTGGGAGACAGGGGCCCGAAAGATGACATTTCAAAGGATGGTTTTCAGATCCTTGAGATAGAGTCCTGAATTGTAAGAGATACACGTACATCTCAAAGGGACAGAGGAAGACTCACAGTGTTAAAGCCTTTTTAGTAAGTTCTCCAAGAAAACATGGTCAGGGGCCCGTCCTCAGGTGTTGGCTGGTGCAGCAGCCTTGACTTTCTCAGGCAGGCAGTTTAAGGGGTCTACGGTCATTCTAGGGATGTGGCCTCGAGCTGTTAGAAACTACATGAGCATTTAAGGGTTTTTTTTGTTTTGTTTTGTATTTTTCTGAAGCTGGAAACAGGGAGAGACAGTCAGACAGACTCCCGCATGCACCCGACCGGGATCCACCTGGCACGCCCACCAGGGGCGACGCTCTGCCGCGACCAGAGCCACTCTAGCGCCTGGGGCAGAGGCCAAGGAGCCATCCCCAGCGCCTGGGCCATCTTTGCTCCAATGGAGCCTTGGCTGAGCGTGGGGAAGAGAGAGACAGAGAAGAAGGAGGGGGCGGGGGTGGAGAAGCAAATGGGCACTTCTCCTATGTGCCCTGGCCGGGAATCGAACCTGGGTCCCCCGCACGCCAGGCTGATGCTCCACCGCTGAGCCAACTGGCCAGGGCCGCATTTAAGTTTTTTCATGTAGGGGAATGATTGAATAAAATCGTTTGCACTGAGAGCCTATAGTTTTTATAGCCAGGTTTGAGGTCTAGTAGAGAAGATGGTTCAGAGGGGCCTGAATAGAGTTGGGTCAAAGAGAGAATCTTTATCAGAACTGAAAGAAGAAGACTAGTGTGGCGAGGCTGAGCGTGAGCATCAGGTGGACAGGGACCTGTAGGTGGAGAGCATGTGGCATGTGTAGTTTCAGTGACCTCCCAAAGAGCAGAAAGAGACCCTTCAAGAGTGAAATAGATTGCTCAGATTGACACTTTAAAAAACTCTGGATTCCAGGATAACTCTGGATTCCAGGATAAAAAACTCTGGATTCCAGGATAAATTGAAAGGAAGGAAGGGTAACTGTGGAGATATAGGTAGGACAGATGACAGAGTTCCTCACATTGTGTAAAGAAGAATGTAAGAGACCAGTGGTTGTCAAAGTGTGCTCCAGGGTGCACTGGTGTGCCCTAGATTTCCAGGTGTGCCCTATGGTATTCCAGAGAAATATTGCCTGACCTGTGGTGGCGCAGTGAATAAAGCGTCCACCTGGAAATGCTGAGGTCGCCAGTTCAAAACCCTGGGCTTGCCTGGTCAAGGCACATATGGGAGTTGATGCTTCCAGCTCCTCCCCCCCTTCTCTCTCTCTTTCTCTCCTCTCTCTCTCTCTTTCTGTCTCTCCCTCTCCTCTCTAAAAAGAATAATAATAATAATAATAAAAAGACTTGAGAAATATGTGCCTGTTGGGGACCAAAAAACCAACAGGGTTTTTAGAGTTTAGATTTCTGGGGGACAGAGGTGTGGGGAATTGGCTATAAGCTGACAGTCTGCCTAACCCCCCACCTCACTTGCCTGATTAGGTTGCAAAAGGCTGTTAAGCTGTGGTGCTGGATTGTTTACACTACCTCCCATGTTCCCTGGAAAGACTGGAGGCAAGTTTCTTATATCCTTTGTTTGGTGTCAAGTTAAAGTGATATGTATGGTGGGGATTTTCTGCACTCAACACAATTAAGAGTAAAAAGAGAGGAATTCTTCAATGTATTGATGAGGAAGTGAGAGTTTGCCTTTCAAATATATGCTCAAACACTGAAGAAATTGTTAGGACACATCAGGCTCATGTTTCTCATAAACACAAGAATGAAAAAACTTAACACATTCATGCCGGGACCTGCCGAATTTACTAAATCTTACTAAGAATGTATGTCTATATATAAGAAGATAACTTTTTTGTGGTTTTTAAAATTTTTTAAGCCCTCTTTTTTATGAATTCTAAAAAGCATAACTGAAAAAATGTAACATAAAATGTTTTTTAATGTCAGAATAAATTTAATTTTGCCATATTTGTTTTGTTTAATTACTATAAAAACATGCTTGCACTTTATATTTTTTCTTTAATATTTGACTGAATTATTATAACATATTTCTCAGAAATTTGTATATAGTGCACCTACAATTATTTGTAGGATTTTAAATGTGCCCCAATTTCAGAAAGTTTGAGAACCACTGTAATAGAGGATTGAAGAGCCTGAGGAGCTAAAATCTGCAGAATTGGATGAACGATTGGATGGAACTGGGTACTTCAGTGAAGGAAAGGAAGCGGTCAGGATGCAGCCTTATAGAACTGCGTACAAGGGAAACAACAGGGGAGGTGTGCAGCTCCCCTGAAGGGGGAGACCCCCAGGGGACAGCAAAGGCAGCGTTCCGGGAGCTGAGGGTAACAACAGGGGAGGTGTGCAGCCCCCCTGAAGGGGGAGACCCCAGGGGACAGCAAAGGCAGCGTTCCGGGAGTTGAGGGTAACAACAGGGGAGGTGTGCAGCCCCCCTGAAGGGGGAGACCCCCAGGGGACAGAAAAGGCAGCGTTCCGGGAGTTGAGGGTAACAACAGGGGAGGTGTGCAGCCCCCCTGAAGGGGGAGACCCCCAGGGGACAGCAAAGGCAGCGTTCCCGGGAGCTGAGGGTAACAATAGGGGAGGTGTGCAGCCCCTCTGAAGGGGGAGACCCCCAGGGGACAGAAAAGGCAGCTTCCTGGGAGCTGAGGGTAACAACAGGGGAGGTGTGCAGCCCCCCTGAAGGGGGAGACCCCCAGGGGACAGCAAAGGCAGCGTTCCGGGAGCTGAGGGTAACAACAGGGGAGGTGTGCAGCCCCCCTGAAGGGGGAGACCCCAGGGGACAGCAAAGGCAGCGTTCCGGGAGTTGAGGGTAACAACAGGGGAGGTGTGCAGCTCCCCTGAAGGGGGAGACCCCCAGGGGACAGCAAAGGCAGCGTTCCAGGAGCTGAGGGTAACAACAGGGGAGGTGTGCAGCTCCCCTGAAGGGGGAGACCCCCAGGGGACAGCAAAGGCAGCGTTCCGGGAGCTGAGGGTAACAACAGGGGAGGTGTGCAGCTCCCCTGAAGGGGGAGACCCCAGGGGACAGCAAAGGCAGCGTTCCCTGGAGCTGAGGGTAACAACAGGGGAGGTGTGCAGCTCCCCTGAAGGGGGAGAGCCCCAGGGGACAGCAAAGGCAGCGTTCCGGGAGTTGAGGGTAACAACAGGGGAGGTGTGCAGCTCCCCTGAAGGGGGAGACCCCCAGGGGACAGCAAAGGCAGCGTTCCGGGAGTTGAGGGTAACAACAGGGGAGGTGTGCAGCCCCCCTGAAGGGGGAGACCCCCAGGGGACAGCAAAGGCAGCGTTCCCAGGAGCTGAGGGTAACAATAGGGGAGATGTGCAGCCCCTCTGAAGGGGGAGACCCCCAGGGGACAGAAAAGGCAGCTTCCTGGGAGCTGAGGGTAACAACAGGGGAGGTGTGCAGCCCCCCTGAAGGGGGAGACCCCCAGGGGACAGCAAAGGCAGCGTTCCGGGAGTTGAGGGTAACAACAGGGGAGATGTGCAGCTCCCCTGAAGGGGGAGACCCCCAGGGGACAGCAAAGGCAGTGTTCCCGGGAGCTGAGGGTAACAACAGGGGAGGTGTGCAGCCCCCCTGAAGGGGGAGACCCCCAGGGGACAGAAAAGGCAGCTTCCTGGGAGCTGAGGGTAACAACAGGGGAGGTGTGCAGCCCCCCCCCTGAAGGGGGAGACCCCCAGGGGACAGCAAAGGCAGCGTTCCGGGAGCTAAGGGTAACAACAGGGGAGGTGTGCAGCCCCCCTGAAGGGGGAGACCCCCAGGGGACAGAAAAGGCAGCTTCCTGGGAGCTGAGGGTAACAACAGGGGAGGTGTGCAGCCCCCCCCTGAAGGGGGAGACCCCCAGGGGACAGCAAAGGCAGCGTTCCGGGAGTTGAGGGAAACAACAGGGGAGGTGTGCAGCCCCCCTGAAGGGGGAGACCCCCAGGGGACAGCAAAGGCAGCGTTCCGGGAGTTGAGGGAAACAACAGGGGAGGTGTGCAGCTCCCCTGAAGGGGGAGACCCCCAGGGGACAGCAAAGGCAGCGTTCCCTGGAGCTGAGGGTAACAACAGGGGAGGTGTGCAGCTCCCCTGAAGGGGGAGACCCCAGGGGACAGCAAAGGCAGCGTTCCCTGGAGCTGAGGGTAACAACAGGGGAGGTGTGCAGCTCCCCTGAAGGGGGAGACCCCCAGGTGACAGCAAAGGCAGCTTCCCGGGAGCTGAGGGTAACAACAGGGGAGGTGTGCAGCCCCCCTGAAGGGGGAGACCCCCAGGGGACAGCAAAGGCAGCGTTCCGGGAGTTGAGGGTAACAACAGGGGAGGTGTGCAGCCCCCCTGAAGGGGGAGACCCCCAGGGGACAGCAAAGGCAGCGTTCCCGGGAGCTGAGGGTAACAATAGGGGAGGTGTGCAGCCCCTCTGAAGGGGGAGACCCCCAGGGGACAGAAAAGGCAGCTTCCTGGGAGCTGAGGGTAACAACAGGGGAGGTGTGCAGCCCCCCCCCGAAGGGGGAGACCCCCAGGGGACAGCAAAGGCAGCGTTCCGGGAGCTGAGGGTAACAATAGGGGAGGTGTGCAGCCCCCCTGAAGGGGGAGACCCCCAGGGGACAGCAAAGGCAGCGTTCCGGGAGCTGAGGGTAACAACAGGGGAGGTGTGCAGCCCCCCTGAAGGGGGAGACCCCCAGGGGACAGCAAAGGCAGCGTTCGGGGAGTTGAGGGTAACAACAGGGGAGGTGTGCAGCCCCCCTGAAGGGGAGACCCCCAGGGGACAGCAAAGGCAGCGTTCGGGGAGTTGAGGGTAACAACAGGGGAGGTGTGCAGCCCCCCTGAAGGGGGAGACCCCCAGCGGACAGCAAAGGCAGCGTTCCTGGGAGCAGAGTCTTTGCCTAGAATTCTAACTTATTAACATCTATTGGACACTAATGTTCCACAGAATATTCTTAGGAAAACATTATTCTAGAGATGTTTTCTAAATTTTCCTCATTTTTATTCTCATACAAATAAATGAAACCTTTATGTTCATGAGACATTAGAAGGTTCTTTATATCTCAAGTGTTTACTTTGAGAATGACAATAAGACATGTCTACTCTGTGCTAGGCACTATTATAGACACTTTGATAGACATTATTACTTATCTTCATGAGAGACTAGTGATTGGATGTTTTTACACTCATTTAACAAACAGCAGAACTGGGACTGAAATAAGTAACAATATTCAAGTCAGGTTATGGAGCCCAGTTTACACTCGGGACTCTCTAAGTGAAGTGAAGGTTCTGGATCTCACCTAGGTTCATAGTTTGAATGTCCTAGTAGAGTCCGAGCTCTACGTTGATCAGGCATCCCCAATTTGACTTCCTTGTGCAGTGGGACACTCCTGCTTAACAGCAGGGCTGGCAGCCTTTTCGAGACTACTCTTGAGGCTGCTATGAGGATTCTACTTATTGGTACTGAGACCAATCGCCACAGGAGGAAAGACATGACTGACACACAAGTTAGTTGCAAGAATCACAAAAGCAGTTTATTACTAACAAGTCCTACGGCGTGCCTCGGTATAGCTTAAGGGAACCCTGTCAGCGTACTCCTCTTGGCTGTCCTTGGTCAGAGTGGCATGTAGATGGTTCACGTTTAACATGGGAGTCTGGACAACTAACTGCAGCTGGGGGCCCCTTGGCTTAAGTACCCTTTCTGGCATACACCTTCTAACAGGTATTAATCTACGAGACTATCACAGCAAGCCACTTTTTGGAAGTTCCTCGCAGGGAGCTCTTTTTATCTATATATAATTTCATACACACACCAGCTGGGCCCTGTGCAGATGGTATGGTCTACCTATCATATCTCTATACATTAGATTAACTCCCACCCAGAGGGTATAGTCTTATTCACTTGCCTTAATGGCTTTTAATATTATATCCTAATGTATTTCTATATATCTTTCATATTTTTCTATATTTCTATATATTTAATTACTATAACATTATATTACTGTAACATTGGATTTTCCACACTACCAGTGTCCTTGGGCACAGAATTTCTCCTCTGGTTGCCTCAGTTTCTTTATGTGTAAAATAGAGGGAAAATGACACCTACTCATAAAGTTGTTACAAGATAGTCTACACACCTGGTAAATATTTGGTACTTAAGAAATGCTTACCATTATTCCCCTATGCTCTCTGGAGAGAGCACAACTTCATCATGACTATTTAGATTCTGCCCACAAGCATTCAAGACATTGTTTCTTACCCTTATAATAGCCTCCCTTTCTTGGAAATACCATCTCCATTCCTTCTGACTTGTCACTTATGAATGGCTGCTCCTCCCTCATGAGGTCTGACTTCCTGTCCCAGGCAAAGCCTCAGTCTGGACTATTTAGTAGCTCTGACACTTCAGAGTTTGTTCTCTTTCTCTTCCAAGTTATCTTACTCCACGTACACAACATTGATAGGACTTTGATTTCTTTTATCCCTTAAAGACTTTGCATCCTCTCTAATAAGTGAAATGTAAACAGATTGTGTTTGTGGCACTCATCACTATTGGTCACATGATTCTGTACTGGTCTCAGAAACAAATACCTCAGTTTCCAAATTTTTTGGTTTAAAGATAAACCAAAGTTGGAAGCAACTCCAGACACTACTCTTTTCTGTTATTGTAGATTCTTCTGTCTCTTTCTAAGGGATTCCCTAGAATTAGAACTGCTTAAATCAGCTCTCTTATATCTGCTGACTACTGCAGGATGCTAATAGTAAGCAAATATTTAGTAATTCATCTATTGCTCTCATAAGAGATGTCTTATAGGTGCTTAAGCTACATAATAGAATGTACTTTCTTGCTCAGTATTCTCCGTACTTGTTAAGTCTAGCATAGTGCTTACGACCAAAGACTCTGGAACCAGATAACCTGGGTTTAAACTCAGACATCATCACTTAATAGCCAGGCAACTTAAGCAAGTCACTTAGTTTATAGATGCCTCACTTTCCCCATCTATAAAATGGCATAATCACTGTCAACGAATTTATACATTGGTAGATAGATAGATAGACAGATAGATAGAATAAAGCTTGGTACATAGTAAACACTTAACATAAACTTTCACTGTCATTATTAGTACCAATCCTAATGTAAGAGCAGCACCCTGTTAGGTATGTAGAGAAATTCAGAAATAAAGAGCATTCAATTTTTTAGGTTGAGATATGATTAGTGTTTCATTTCTTAAGACATTTAAGTTTTCCTTTGCTTTCTGTCTATAGCCTGCTTCACTGATATGTTTTGACAGTTTTCACAAAGGATACGTGATAAAAAGCTAACATTTTAGTCCACTTATTGTACTAAAAGCTCTGTTAAGAAACATAATGAGGGATATGTTGATTCCATTCACTAACAGTTTTTTTATATTATCAGTGTGACTTAAAACAATGTTTTTGTTATTCTCTATTACTACAAAGAATAAGGATTTCATTATATTCTTGAATTTAATATTTCTTAATTTTTTAAAAAAATTGCTAATGAAGGAAATAAGAAAATGTTCTTGATGAGTTTCCTCCTTTTAAAATGCTGAATTACAAAACTTTTATATAACTCAGTTTTCAGAACTCTGAAATGAGGATAACAATATTACCTACGTTATAGAGCTGCTAAGAGTTTGAAATTAGGCAACACAAATGAAAGGCTTATAATAATACTCAGCTAATAAATATTATTATTATGTGCTAATAAATATTGTTTATTATTTCAACATAAACAAAATTTTCTTTCTTTCTTTCTTTCTTTCTTTCTTTCTTTCTTTCTTTCTTTCTTTCTTTCTTTCTTTCTTTCTTTCTTTCTTTCTTTTTTTTCATTTTTCCGAAGCTGGAAATGGGGAGGCAGTCAGACAGACTCCCACATGTGCCCGACCGGGATCCACCCGGCATGCCCACCAAGGGGCGATGCTTTGCCCCTCTGGGGCGTCACTCTGTTGCATCCAGAGCCATTCTAGCGCCTGAGGCAGAGGCCACAGAGCCATCCCCAGCACCCGGGCCATCTTTGCTCCAATGGAGCCTCGCTGCGGGAGAGAAAGAGAGAGACAGAGAGGAAGGAGAGGGGGAGGGGTGGAGAAACAAATGGGCGCTTCTCCTGTGTGCCCTGGCTGGGAATCGAACCCGGGACTCCTGCACACCAGGCCGACGCTCTACCGCTGAGCCAACCGGCCAGGGCAACAAAATTTTCTAAATGAATATTTGTTCTCTGAAACATTTTGCAGTTTATGGAGAGCTATTTTCAAAACAGCCTTCCCTATTGTGATTAGCATAGACCAGGGGTCCCCAAACTACGGCCTGCGGGCCGCACTTCCAGAAGGGGTACCTCTTTTATTGGTGGTCAGTGAGAGGAGCATAGTTCCCATTGAAATACTAGTCAGTTTGTTGATTTAAATTTGTTGTTCTTTATTTTAAATATTGTATTTGTTCCCGTTTTGTTTTTTTACTTTAAAATAAGATATGTGCAGTGTGTATAGGGATTTGTTCATAGTTTTTTTTAATAGTCTGGCCCTCCAACGGTTTGAGGGACAGTGAACTGGCCCCCTGTGTAAAAAGTTTGGGGACCCCTGGCATAGACTGACCCCATGCGTCGAAGGCTTCTGTGCCCTTGCCTCTCAGTTTTCCTACAAAAGTGACAGGAATTCTATATCGGAATTTAAGAAGTGTGGTAGTTAAAGTCCCATTTGCCAGTTAGCGAAATGCAGAGGAGCAGATGAGATTTGATATCTTAGCAGCAATGGGTCTGAGCCAACTTTCATCATCATGGTATCTCCCTAAACACTTCCTGAGCAGATGAGTCATGCTTCCTGGAACAGTCTGGCAGAGAAAGTGTGCTTCTAGACAGAGACAGATTAAAGTTGGTTGAGGCCCCAGGCACAGAAGAAAATATTGGGCCCCTTACATTAGAAAAAAAGTGTGAAGTTGGGGTTTTGTGGGGCCCTTCAGCAGTCCGAGCCCAGGGCATGCACCCAACATGCCCGCTGTTAAATCTGCCTCTACTTCTAGTTTGCTCAACATTTTGCTTAGAATTCAGAGCTAAGTTATTTCAATTCTGAATACAACTGCTATACAAAAATATGCATAAAAAGTGACAACAGTATGTCAAACAAGTCAATTTACGTCTCTATACCCGATATAAATCAGCATTGTACAAAGATGATCTGGATTCAAAAGGAGTTTAGAATGAAGTGTATTTATTGGTTAATTAAGCCAAATACTTTGTAAAGTCATTATGTGTAACAAGAAGCATTTTATAGGAAATTTAAGGCATTAAAGTTGCCTGAGTAAAATGGCATTTAATTATAAAAAGTTAAAAGGAGATATATTTCAGTGTGATTAAGATCCTTTTTCTCAAAAGGAAATGCTGATGTTTCCTGACCATCCCCACAATGTAGAATTTCCACACCATTGCATTAATTTGCTGCAGTTAATGAGGCAAACACACCAGCCTTCAAAAAAGAGCCTTTGCTCTTGGATTCAAAAGAAACTTTGTTTCCCCCCAGAATTCTCTCAAACATGAAGAACAGAATCAGGATGAATAACAGATCTCCCAATAATTTTTACACTACCCAAAGCCACTAAAAATTACATCAGATGCTCAGAACCCGAAATTGCTCTAGCCACATCACTTCCCTGGTGCTCCTCACCGGGTTCTGCTCAGCTGGGCCACCAGAGGCCAGTGAGTTGGAAGGTCTCTCCTACCATTGAATAGGTACATAGCATGGATAAGAACACACAGATCACAGTGTTAAATTTTAAAATTAGGAACCATGGGTTTCAGTGAATTATACTGATTGTCTACTTTTTAAAATAGGAAAGATTTTTGCCCTAGCTGGTTGGCTCAGTGGTAGAGTGTCAGCCCGGTGTGTAGATGTCCTGAGTTCGATTCCCAAACAGGGCATACAGGAGAAGCACCTATCTGCTTCTCCACCCTTCCCCTTCTCCTTTCTTTCTACCTTTCTTCCCCTCCTGCAGGCAAGGCTCCATTGAAGTAAAGTTGGCCTGGGCGCTGAGGATGGCTCTGTGGCCTCTGCCTCAGGAGCTAGAATGGCTCTGGTTGCAACAGAGCAACGCCCTAGATGGGCAGAGCATCGCCCCCTAGTGGGCGTGCTGGGTGGATCCCAGTCGGGCGCATGCGGGAGTCTGTCTCTCTGCCTCTCTGCTTTTCACTTCCGAAAAATACAATAATAATAATAATAAATAGATAAATAAATAAATAAATAAAATAGGAAAGTTTTTCATTGTAATTTTTTGTTGTTTTAATTTTTATCCTTCAGTTCTTGCATTTGCTGTTGACTAGGCTTGCCTTTCCCTCTTGGCCTGAGTTGGGAAAGAGTCTGCATAGTGATGCTCTCAGCCCTTCCAGCTTGATGTTCTGTGACTTCACATCGTTCTATGAACCAGAGTCCTCCCTAATTCTTAGTCCATCTGTAGCAGATGGTAAGGCTTTTGGGAGGCAGAATCATTTTTTTTAAATGTTTAGTGTTTTACTATAGCTATCCATGTGATAGAGGGAAGGCTGTGGTTCATGGAATTAGATGTTTAGATACACACGGGAGAGTGTGCTTGGCTTTCAAAGCGTTTCATTTACCTCTAGGGAGGAATTTAGACAGTACTCCATCAGTGTTTATCATAACTTACGTTTGTTAGAAGTCTTTTGCCCCTGAACATCTGAAGAAATTCTTTTTGATAAAGAATTAGTCTAATTAATAATGAAAAATTAATTATTATAAAAAAGGAAGCATAAGGGACAAAATATGGTTTTAAATTAATGCTGGGGAAGATTATATTGTAATACTTTAATGGACTAATTTTTATGTATAATCTTGAGCTACATATAAAAGACTATGGATATAGAGAGTATAATATTTTTATTAGACCAGCTGGGTATTGGGAATCTAAAAGAGTATCAAATTTTGAGATTGGATAAACATTACCAGTGCATATCACATTACTATATCAATTGGGCCCCACAGATAATGCTTTAAAAATAAGCTTTATTGTTTTATTGCTCACATAGGAATATACATATAGTCAGTGCAGGAAATTTAGAAAATATAGAAAGGCCTAGATAAAATAAAAATAACCTAATTTACATCACTACTAATATTATTTGTATTTATTTCCTTTAGTCTCTCTGTATATATTTACTTTATGTTAATATTCAGAGGGGATCATCCTGTACATACCATCCGTATAATGACTTTTTTCCAAGTAACAACAGCTTGTGATTGTTTCTCCTTATCATTTACAATACCACATCATTTACAACATCTCATCTTCCAGCATCATGATGCAGCCACCAATTCTTGTTGTAGAGCATTTAGAATCTTTTCAAATATCTATTGTTATAAGAAGTGTTGAGATAAACATCTTTGTTGTTAAATCTTTGCATACAATCGTGATTAGACAATGATTAAAAAAAACACCCAAATTAGTATCTGTGGCTTCTAAAATGAGTAATATGGAGAAAGCAGAAATAAAAAATGTAAATGCACTATTAAGAGCAGACAACAGTCAGCTGCTGCCTCCAAAGGAGACACATGCTCTGTGTCTGAGACAGACCTCTAATTCTGAGTGACACAAAGTAACTAAGAATGGGGTCTTTCCATGAGTTTCACGTTGTCATGCAATGCCCAGAATTATGCGTGATTGTTTAATTTTAGATGGGTATTTCACATTTTCTGCCCCACCCTGTCAGCACATTGCCGCATGGCTTTTCCTGTGCCTGGGGGAGATGAGTGCCTCTGCATCTGAGTGCACTGTGAGGGGCCACGAATTTAATTGTTGGCAGCGAAATGGCACCCGTTGTTACCAGCGATTAGATCTTGGTTCAGCAACCTTGGTCCTTGAGTTCAGCTAAGAGAAGAATTCAGAGCCAACGAACTCACTCAACTTGTAGCAAAAGTTTATTTAGAGAGTTGCAGAAGTAGGAAAAGTGAACCAGCTGGGTGTGGACTCAGGAACCAAGTTACAGAGGCAAAAGAGTCTTGAAGCTTAGGGAAAAGCAAGCAAAGTAAAGAAGATTGAGTGTGCGGGCTCTAGAGAGTTAGAGCACCCTTGGTTTCTTGTGAGGAGGATTTTAAAGGTGATAATTTTAGGGGAGGTCTCCAGGAAGTATCTTAGTAGAATATTTATCAGCTTTCCAGGTGTATCCTTTCAGGGTTGTGGTCTCCACTGATTGGTTGGCAGCAAGGCAGAGGGGTCATTATTCGCAGCAGCTGGTCCTCATGTCAGCCATGGTGTTGCCCCACCTGTCCTTGGCTGCTTTTCTGGGCCTGGAGCTGAAACACAACTGAGGCCTGGATGTTATCTCTAATACAGGGGTCCCCCAACTTTTTACACAGGGGGCCAGTTCACTGTCCCTCAGACCGTTGGAGGGCTGGACTATAAAAAAAACTATGAACAAATTCCTATGCACACTGCACATACCTTATTTTAAAGTAAAAAAACAAAACGGCAACAAATACAATATTTAAAATAAAGAACAAGTAAATTTAAATAAACAAACTGACCAGTATTTCAATGGGAATTATGCTCCTCTCACTGACCACCAATGAAAGAGGTGCCCCTTCTGGAAGTGCGGCTGGGGCCGGATAAATGCGGCCCGCAGGCCATAGTTTGGGGACCCCTGCTCTAATATGACCAAAACTCTGTGATCAACAGACTCAAGTCTCTGCTTTCCAAGATTATTTGATATGGGTCAGAACCTCAATGTCCTACGGGCTTAATATTTAAGGGACTGGTCCTACAAAGGCTTGTATGGTAGTTATATGAGGCTATTCTCTGGCCACCTGTTCTTCCTCTAAGGGGTTTATTGCATGACCAGCGACATGTCAGGAGAGGAAATGTTAGTGGCGGGTCCAAACCACATGACCAGCGATTTGAAAAGTCAGTGGGTCAAAACCACAAGACTATCAACATGCTAGGGGAAAATATCTCACCTTAGGGGCCAGGTTATTGTTTACCCAGTTTTGCCCATTGCTAGGCACCCATGGCTTTCCATCCTGGTGACCTTCGAACCTGGCCTGTCCAACTTGCTTGCTCCTGTCTGTCTAACTGCCTTATATGACGGAGAAGACTTCTCTTCCTGAGGCCATGATGGAGTCAACTAGAGTCCACCATGTTCCGCATATTAGCTCTCCTCTGACGTTTGTCTAATTTATGTTCCACAATTGGTTTCGTTTTTAACCCCTGTCTTTTCTCACCCACAACGAAAACCTTTACTCTAGTCTGTGGTGCTTGCTTGGCAATGTCTGCTGTTACAGGAACCGTTCAAAGCCCTTCAAATTTAAAGTAAACTCTAAAGTTTCAAGTTTATCCAGGACATTTATGAGTTGTTTTTCAGGGTGAGGAAATCTGAAGAAATACTCCAAGATTTCACCAATCTCTACCCCTTTGGAGGTTCAGTATCTAAACAGCTAAAGCTGTAGGCTGGCCAGACAGAAAGGGAAGATGAGTCTGAAACAGGAAGAAACATATGTGGAACCACTTCCCTTACCAGTTGTCTCTCTCCTCTCCACCTCACCTGGGCCAGCCCAATAGATTTGCTAATGTTTTCTTCACTACCATCTCCTGTTGTGACCCACCATCCCCTCCACCCTGACACAAACATTGTGTTTATATTTTCCTCCACAGTATGATTTGTGTTGGGCTGTGCACCCCATAAACCAGGAACAGCCTTAGTCTCCACACATCACTAGGTTGCCTTAGCAACATGCAACATGTAATGACCATCCATCTCCTCACAAGTGATTCAGTGATTTGTTGTTTCCATTTCTGGTCAGTCAGAGATGATTTCTGTGAAACGTCTATAATTCAGCTCAAGTTCTCCACAGCCATCATATTTTTTTTTCTCTCAAAACTATTTCTGGAGTAGTTTCTTTGGAAAAAATGTTGGGTCCCTTTGCCTCTTACCACAAGCTAAAATAGCATTTTGAAAATATTCTACATGTCAGGCCTCATGGTTAACCTGTTATATGATTTGTTTCACTTGCTGTTTAAAACAACCTTATGAGATAAGGTTTGGCACCATCCTGATACCAAATTTGTGAAGAACTTTTAATTCAAGGACTTAAGTAATTTTCACAATATGATGTTCTAAACGAATTTTAGAGCAGGACTGGACTGTCAGTGTAAACCCTGCCACTGACCTCATTGAATATACCCTACTGTGTTCTTACAATAAAATTTCTTTCCTGCTTCCAGTTGAATTCTAATCTTTTATTAGTGACAGTGACTTCAAAAAAAACCCTTTTATGAACTCACCGAGTATAGTTCTCAGATACTTAATGATCTTCCTTATATTGACTAGAATTTTTATTCTCTACAATTGTTAAGGGAATCACTACTATACCTAGCGTTCTCCCTCATGGCTGACAAATTATTTCAATTACATAGTAATCTCTGTAGGATAAAGTTTCTGGAGTTTTTAAAGTTTGTTATAGAAAATGGACCAAAAATTTTTCCAAAAAGTTTCTCCTTATTTTAATGACATCATCCCAAAGAAACTCTTGATTTAATTTATCTACCTGGACTACATTTAATTAAGTCTTAAAATTAATCACTATAAAAAAGAATTTTCTTCCAGAAACTTTCAAGTAAACAAGAAACAATAGTTTTAAAAATATCAGTTAGATGCCAATCTAAAGTAGAAAGGGCTGAGTTTTAGTTGGTACTGTGTTTCTAAAATGAGTTTAGAAGTCTACCTATAAATCCCAAGCTTATACATATGAGACAGTTGTCATGTTATTCATTCCAGTAACAAAGTTTCAAAAGCAAAAACAATTTAGCAAGAAAGAGGCACTTGAAAAGTACTTTTCTGCTCTGATCCCTGGAGTTCATGCACTTGATTCCCAGTGAGAGAACAGGTTGAGATGCACACTAGCTGAGTCTAGGTTCCTCCATACTTGAATTCCAGTGACTCCCAAAGTACCTACAAAACCCTTATTCTTACAAAAATTGTAAGATTTGTGTTCTGTCAGTGATGTGCTTTTGATCCTATATCTTCCACCTTAATACACAGTAGGAATCCACAAATCATTTCGTATTGCAACTGGAGTCTGAAGTCACTAATGGTCTGATGACCATATGCATGTGTCATATTAACTAACCCATGCAAGGGAAGTAGGCCGAAATTGGTAAATGTGGCTAGGCAAGAGATTTCCTTCCTCTTCGAATGTCCTAAGAGTGGTTGAAATATTTCAGGGCGGAGGAGGGACCTAAACCACAGAAATTCTAAGTGAATTGTCTCCTCAAGGGGAATAACTGAAAGCATTCTATCAAAGAGGTTTTGTATAAATGCAAACTCACATCTGAAGATATATTTAATGGCTAACCTGAAAATATAATCATCGTTTCAGGTATTTAAAAAAATACCTCCAAACATACATAGTTATACAAATTAGGTTTGCATATTCAAAGTGAGAATCTTACTCTTTTTCTTCTTGATTTCTACTGGTTGCCTTTATATGAATTTAATTTCAACCTCAAATATTTGTCTGGACCTAGGAGATCTTTAGGCTTTCCAGAAGCAGAGAATTCATGCCCTTAGCAGTATTTGCCAGCAGTTGCAATGAGTCACAGCTGGAATGTCCTGTGGTTAATGTTTTGCTGTAAAAACAGAATCAGAGGGCTCTAACTGGTTGCCATGGTAACCAGTATTTGTATACTTTGAAAAATGACCGTTCCTGTTTTGTGTGGTAAATTTATACAGGAATGAATTGCAGAGGTGACGTTAGCCATCTGTGTGAATACAAATAAAAAGCCTAATTTAATTAAGTGTAAACTTTAGAAGGACATAAAATTAGTTGGGAGTTTTGTTTTTTTGTTTTTTTTTTTTTTGTATAGGGGTGTTATTGTTTTGTACTACTTAATTTATTAATTTATTTGACATTATAGAAGTATTTTTATCAGTGTCTAATTTGATGTTTATTTTGATGTAGTCATTCTCTCCTTTCCGAAGGCAAAAAGAAACTAATTGTCATTCATCAGTGTTCCCCCCACCCCACTCCCTTTATCCCTGCCCCCATCCCTGCACAATGTGTTTGTTATTTAAGAACAACTGGGATTCAGGGGCTCTCCCTCAATGAAGTAATCCCATCCGGAAGGAAGAAGAAAAATCTCCTCAAAGTCATGTGAAAAGGTCAGGTTTCTTAACCTTGCTGAGTTGGGAGACAAAAATACTACACTGCTTATGACCTTGAATAGAAGCTAAAATATGGTTCCTCTGAATGTAACTGGCTAGTATTTCAGAAAATCCATCAAGCTTAGAGCAATTATGGTTATGGGGAAGTCTTACCTTATGGTTTGTTGTCGAAAAATGAAATAACTAAAGGCTTGGTCACAGAACTGCAATTCAAAGTGAAGAGTGAGCCCTTTGGAGTGGAAAACAGTAGTGTTTTCCTGCTTTTTATGACTCTGCTTGGGAACAGTGTGTTTATTTTTGTATTAATTAGTTTGGAATTGAAATTCATACACTGAATTGAATAAAAGTGAAGCTGAGATAAATACCCTACAGTGAAGCAGTAATTTTGCAGTAAACAGATTGCACCTTGGACCTCTCCCCACCTCCACCTCCTGCATTAGACGGTGGAACCTGAGGTCCCAGGCCAAGGGCTTGGTGATGCTTACCTGTTTTTTTACGTTGCTTTATTCTTTCTCTTATTTTTGCTTCCTTATTGTGGCTTCTGTCAAATGTCTAGGATATTAGAAACTTGATAATAAACATACATGTTTGAAGCAGCAGTATTAAAAAAAATAAAATGGAAGCTGAGGTAATAAGCCTGAAAGATAAATCTCATCTTTATTCTTTTGCTTAAAGTATATATAATATATATATATACTTAGATTTAGTATTTAAGAGTGAGTGCTCTAATGAATTTCCTAGTTTCTTTTTAAATGTCTGCTGACCTCTCCCCAAATTTCACAAGCCTGTATGTCAATTGAACAGCCAGTTTTGAGAACTCAGAATAAGACAAGCCAAGATTTATAAATCTGAGATTTATTATGACCTTGAACAGGCCCTGCCTGGTCCTGGTTTCACAGAATGGCCACAAAAATTCCAGACCTTTTGCTGCCTAAAAGAAGCATGCTGAAATTTAGGACTGTAAGACCCTAATAAGTAATCTAACCCCACAGGGTTCAAGTACTAATGCAGATTAAGTCTCATTAAAATCAATGCAGTTTTGGGGAAATCACTGTGTTCATGCGCTGTGGATGTAGTGCTGGGTACTGAGGGGGATGCAGAAGCCATCAGGGCTCGAAGGAAACTCCCAGTTCGTAGGGGAGATAAAACAACATGTGCCTGTAACTAGAATGTAACAGAATGTGACCATTCTCACACAGAAGCACAAGGAAAGAGCTGAGGCATTTCAGAGAAAAGCTCATGACTGGCCTTAAGGATCAGGGAAGGCACCATGGAGATGCTTTGTAGAACTTGATTATAAAGTTTTTCATACTCAAATCAGTATGTTTCATACAGTATTTTATATAATAACATTTTAGTAAATAAAAATAATTTTGTCTCTTTGGAATTTGTTGAATCCAGATTATTATTTTGCTCACAGACACATGCAAATACATACACTCCCACTTACTCCTGCATATGCGTACTCTCTGAGAGACTAGTCAAGGAGCCCACAGTCTGTGCTCAGATGCCTTCCGTTGTTGTCACAGGCCATGCATCCCAAGTGTGGACAGTGGACGTTAGCGGATTAAAAGAAAATATAATGGCCTGAGTGAGGAGGGAGCCAGCGTTTTTGCATTATCTTTCCTGATTGAAGAGATATGGCAGAAAGATGAATTTTTTTTAGTTAAAAGGTGTGTATCTGATGAATGTATTAAAAGAGGCAGGTAAAGAGTGCACAGCAGGATGTATAAATGCCTCAGCTGGAAAATGAGCAAAGACCTTAGCAGAAACGTTCCAAGAGAAGAAATGTAAATGGCCAGTAAACATAAAAAACTTCAACCTCAAAGTAACACAAATTAAGACAATTATAAAACACATACTCACATTTTTGTGAATATGGTGAATTGGTGTAAACTATCTGGTAAGAAGTTAAATAATATACATGAAGAGCCAAAAAAAATACTATTTGATTTATTTCCCTTATAAGAATCTTTCCTGGTGAAAATTAAAACTATTAGACAAATATTTAAATTGGCAGAAATATTGGAAATATTGTAAGTGAACAACATAATTATAATGTAAATAATGTATTAGTAACATCTTATACTATCACTAAAAAAAGTTGACATAGATGATTTAATGACATGTTTGGTATAAAATAGGGAACACAATGAAATGTGTAGCCCAAATTTATACACACATGTACACCTGCATGCACACACACATACACATATACAAATGGAAACTACGTTGGTGGGCTAAATTTCTGGCATTAACAAAATATCAGCAGTAATTATCTTCAGTGGGATTAATTTTTTTAATTTTCATTTTTATAACTTTCTGAAATGTCTGATTTTTTAAAACTAATATTTATTTAAAATTTTATATCTTACAATTATAATTCTGCTATTTATTGAGCATCTCTTGCGTGTTGGTATGTGAACACATCTCATTTGGCCTACTATTTTCTTATTCTGTGTCTGGATTATACTTTGGAGGGAATTTGATAGGCTGACATAAAACCAAACAATATTTGGATTTCCAAATTATTTAGCTTAGAAAGCATCCTAGGCCATGGCCAGCTGGCTCAGTGGTAGAATATTGACATCCAGTGTGTGGATGTCAAGAGTTCAATTCCCTGTCAGGGCACACTGGAGAAGCGCCCATCTGCTTTTCCATGCCTCCCCTTCTAGCTTCTCTCTCTCTTTGTCAGTCTCTGTCTTCCCCTCCTGCAGCCATGACTCAATTGGAGCAAATTGGCCCCATGACTACAGCTCCATACTGTAGATGGCTCCATGGCCTCTCCTCAGGCACTGAGAAGAGCTCAGTTGCTGAGCAACGGAGCAACTGTAGGGCAGAGAATCACTCCCTAGTGGGCTTGTGGTGTGGATCCCAGTCCAGTGCATGTGTCTCTCTGACTCCCCTCCTCTCATTGACTAAAAAATAAATTGAATTCTTATGTTAAGCACCCTGTACTCAACCCCCCTGAGTGGATTTAGCCTTCACTTCTGAACCAAGGTACAGCTTTCACTCCGAGTAGACTTAGCTTTTCCTATCTGGCAAACCATGTGGAGGGTTTTACATTGGGAAGTTTCTCTTTTTTTCAGCTCTATGACGGCTCACGGAGGCTGGGCCGCTACTGTGGAGTCCATCTGCCGCCTCCAGGGAGTACTACAAGCTCCACTTTTCAAGTGCTGTTCCACTCTGATGGAGTTGGTCACCACGAGAAAGGATTCCAGATGCAGTGGTTCATTCACGGTAAGCCAGCCGAGCGCAGTCATTGCTCTTTGACCAAGCATTGTCCTGTTCCAATTCTATATTTGAAAACAATACCATGAACACTAATTAAACTTGGATAGTAACTGGTGCTAGGCCTCAGATATTGGTGGCTCTTGGAGAGTTCAATCCTGTTAGGGCTAAGAGAGGAAGTGACGTCAAAGCGGACAGGATTTGGATAACTGCTTAAGAAGGTGCTTCAATAAATTGCTCAAGAGAAGGGAGTGAGCAGAATGAAGTTTTTAAGGGTGAAGCTGGGGTGGGAAGCCAATTGCAAAGTAGGATGGGGACCTCTCAGGGAGAGCAAAATAGAATGAGATTTAAGGCTTACTCCGACATTCACGAAATAAAAAATGATGGGGCAGGTGGGGAAGTATGAGAGTCGATCAGAGAGAAAGGGAAGGGCAGGTATTGCACAGGGCAGAAAGCAGAAGCAGAGGCTGAGCTGGGGCTGCACTATCTGGAAGTGTGTGCTCCGTCTATAGGTAGGTGCGGTCACAGCCCACCTAGAACTGGTGGATCAGAAAGCAGGTAGAATGGTCATTTCTCTGAAGATGAAATTTATTTTTAACAGAAGTTCTGAAACTTCTAGGCTGACCTCATATGTCTCAGTCTAAAGAGAAAGGGCCCCAGATCAGTGGCTCCCTAAATGTGCTCCCCCAAAGCAGCAGCAGAATCACCTGGGACTTGTTAGAAATGCAAATTCTCGAGCCCCATCCCAGACCTATGAAATCACAAACTCCTAAAGAAGGTCCTGTAATCTGTGTCTTAACTGGTTTCACTGGTGATTAATGTTTGAGAGCCGCTCTCCTAGAGTGATCCAGACTTGAAAATTATAGTCCTTGTAAAAATTATAGTAGCAATTCTCAACCAAGGTTTTAGTGCACACTGGTCTGTTTCAATCAATTTGAAAGAGGCAATGCTCTACCCGGAACCACACACAGGCATCTAGGCATGGCATTATTGTCAGATCAGGAGTGAGCACAAGGTGAGGGCATGACCGGGTTTAGTGGTTGACTCTTGAAGGTTGTTAACATCATAGCAGATTTATTATATGAATCTCAATGCTATATATAACTGAATGGCTCTATTATATATTTAAGAGTGTTAGACATTCTGAGAATATGAACTGGAGACTCACTATATTTCTGTTAAAAAGTAAGAACAGGATTTTCAGTGTTTAAAACTATTTAGTGGTTATCCACAGAGCCACTTACAGTTTGAAATACAGATTATAAATTCGCAGAGTAAATGAACTATCATGATTAAGCTTGTAGCAGTTCTTGGCCATCCTTTTCATCAAGTAGGTAGATTTAATGGAATGTCAATTTATTAATCTACTAAATGAAGGGACTGGAATTATTCATCTCTATAACACGGTTCATCTCTAGTATTCTGTGATTTAGGAATGGTGAGATTTTAAGGACACGAGACAGTGTGAAAGACCTAGAAAAAGCAGGAAAATCTCGGGAAATGACCCAGATTGTCAGGAGCTAGGGGTATTTTCCAGAGCAGTGTTTCTCAGGCTTCCCTGTGCATACGAATCACTTGTTAAAACACAGGGGAGCTGAGGTAAGGCCCATGAATCTGCATTTCTAAAAAGCTCTCAAGTGGTGCTGATGCGCTACTCTGTAGAACACACTCTGAGGAGCAAGTCAAGAGCAGATGTTAAGTCTGAAGAAATAAATAAATTGATGGAAAGACAGCACCCATTGAATTTACAGAAAGCTTTGAGGTGCTCCCAGGGCTCACTGTTACAACAGCAGAATACTATCTTCCATATTTTGATGTCCATGGGATAAGAGTGGGGACCTCTGGAAGAAAAAGAACCCTACTGCTTAAGAGATCCAACGATGAGAGAGCTTTTGCCTGAGACGGAAGATGGACAGTGAGACATGCTGACCAGGAGACCGAGGCTCAGGGCCTAAGGGAGTGGTTCTCAGCCCTAGATACACACTGGATTTGCCTGGTGGTATTTAAAGAGTACCATGCCTGGGTGCCAGGCTCCAGGGATAGGATTTAATTGGTCTACAGTGGGACCTTGATTATTGATAATTAAAAAATAAAAAATAAAACTCCCTAAGTAATTAAGATGGAGAGTTTTAGGATCAGTGACTTTGCTGGTTTTACCTTTCTCCTCCCTGGGTGGCTTTCCTGCACTCCAGGCTGTTCTAGCCACACTAGCCCAAGGTCACCCTACAGAGTATGATATAATGGTCATTATTAACTACACCTATTCCTATATCACTGTTTTTTTTCCAGCCTACATCCTAGACATGGCAGACTCCTCTGCTGAGAGTTCTGAATTTTTGTTGGGAAATCATTTTTTTCTATCAGTTTCATTTGAAATCTGTCTTTGCAGGGGGAGTCAAAGACACCCTCTGTCTATTGTCTTTCCTGTTTACTATTTCAAAACCTTTTCCCAATTGCTGAAAACTTGCTAAGCTTGGACCCAGAATTACGCAACAAAATTTTGCCAGCTGGTACCAGAACTGAAAAAAAAATTAACTCTGTTTTACCCACTGTATATAAATTATATATGGGAAAAACCTTCTGGAAGGGGATAGTTAATCTGTGAAAAATTAACTGATTTTCATATAGCATAGTTATGCAGTGCCACAAGTACACAGAGCTTATACTCTGCATCTGAACTAAGGCTTTGTCTTGAGATGATGGCCTGAGAGGAGGGGCCAGCAGAATACAGACAAGGGTCAGGCGAGGGGTTTTGGTGGACACATTCCCCATTTCTCACCCACTGGAAGTAAACTGAAGACAAATCTGATTTCTCAGTTATCCATGTGTTCCTTCCGCAGACGTTAAGGAACTGTTTTGGGCCATGTACTCTGTAGGAGCTGGGGTCAGTGTGTGACTCCGGCCAGCAGGCCTGGTTCCTGCTCTCCTAGAGCTTACAGGTGGTTGGAAAATGTAGCCATCAAGCGAAAAGCTCACCAATAAATAGAAGTGAAAAGTGTCAGGAAGCACACAAGACATGATTTGACATTGACAGTTGGTCAGAGAAGTTCTGCATGAAAATAGGTCCCTTGAACTGAAATTTAAGAGTAAGCAGGAGTTAATAGACACAAAAGGATTCTGAGTAAAAAAAAAAATCCCATGGATGGAGAATGGGGTGAGTGTAAGGGACCCCGAAGTCCAGAGTCAAAGGGAGCAGTGCTGAACTAAACAGTGGCCAGAAAGTTTGGGTCACACATGATTAGGGACCTGAGCAGGGAGACAGTCCCCACCCTCTCTTTTATGTAAAAGGATCAGATTTCAAAGAATTGAGTTTTGAGTAGGCTCCTGAAGGACTGAGTGATATGGCATGTTGTGAGACTCAGAATATAAAATAAAATACAAAATGAAAATAAATAAATATGAAGCAAATGTAAAAATTTGTCCCAGTTTTCAAGTTTAATAGTAATACTCTTTTTTTTTTTAACTGAACAATGAAAGTAATGATATAGTTTTGAAGTGACTGGACTTTTATAATAAGTACATGTTACTTTTATAATCAGAAAACAAGAAACAAGATTTCAGTTTAAAAACTGTAATAGTAGTACTCCTGAATGTGTGTTTATGTGTGCACATGAACGCGAGTATGTGTATTAATTCAAAATGATTGCCTCTGCACAACCTTTCTAAATCTCAATCTCAGAATCAGGTTCAAGTACCAGAGCCCAGCATACCCAGCCTGACAATTCATTTTCTCAACATTGCCGCTGAGGAAGAGTCCCCACATACTTCATTTTGCCAATTAATAAATAAACTCATTTGCAAAATATGCTTCTTTGTTGGCTGCACAATTCTACCCTTTGCTTTGAGAAAATGGACCGGCAATCAGGCTTTATTCGTGGGCTCATTTTTAAAGTGGCTCTGTAGACATGAGATTAAAAAGCACACTGCCTCGCCTTTATGCGAGCTATCAAAAGAAGTCCCACCCTGGAAAGAAAGAAATGGCCACAGTTGCCCTGCCTGGCTAAACTGTTCACTGTATTCAGCGTTGACAGCATTGTCCAGAGGCTGGATTCCGTCTCGGGGGCCTCCGCCTGAATTGATGAAGGGGATACAGACCTTTCTGCAAACTGTGTGAACAGGGGGCCTCCTGGCCAGCTGCGCACACCACTGGTCTTCTGCTCCCCTATCCCAGAGGCCTGCTTTCACTTGGCAGTGGAATCCCACATACTAACAAGGTCAAGGAGCTTTGTGAGTGAATGAGTGACATTTGCAAAGGAAGAGAACCCCTCAGCTGGGAATAGCAGGGGAAAGGCTAAGTGGCATGTGATCAGGAGGTGATGTCACCCTGGATATTCACAAAGAAAAGTGTAGTCTTTTCTTTGGGGAGATAGATGACATCAGCTTCTTGAATGGAGGCTGGTTTCATTTTATCTTCTTTTTAGCTATTAATGACATTTCTCAAGCCTTGTGGGTTTTCAGAAATTAGCTTGGGGAGAACATTTTAAAAACTTTTTCAAGGTTCTCCATGGCTAGTTTGGTTTGAACACGAGCCAGTGCTTTCTTGACTACCTGGGGACATGCGGCATTGTATCAAAGAGCTTTAATATATATATTATATATTGCACAGGGCAGATATATATAAAATATATATAAAATATATATATTTTAGAGCCCTGGCAGAGAACCTCCATGAGATCAGCAATGTTTCTCCCAAACCTTCCCCCAGTTCTCTTTCCCTCACTCAGACTTTTCAATAGTCTTTATTTATTGTCCTTTCAGGGGAAATCCTTCTAACTTTTCATTTTTATTCCTTTTGGGACTCAGAGTATGTGTGCAGGGATGGGGAGTGCATTCTGGGAGGACAAATGTTTTATCCTGTGCAATTTCATTATCCGTTTGCCTTTTATTGGAATGCTCGGTAGTCAAAGGCTGTGAGGCTGAATAACCTGGGCTCTCTCTGGAGATCTGCTGGCCTACCCTCCAAAGGACAGACCTTTTGCTATCGCTAACCATGTTATAGTGATTACACACACCCTCCATAGGCAAGTATTTATTGAGAACATGTTTTCATTCAGTCATTCCTTCAACCAACCAACTAGCCAACATATAATGATTTGTACGGATTCTGGGCTTGGTATTTAGAATATAGAGAGTGTATTTGTGAGCTCAGGATGTCATTACAAAAAACCAGATTGGGTGGATAAAAAGCAGAAATTTCTTTCTCACTTTTCTGGAGGCTGGAAGTCTAAGATTAAGGCACGGCAGGTTTGGTTTCCCCTGAGGTCTCAGGTTGGCTGGCAGATGGCGGACTTCCTACTGAGTCTCCCCACATCCTTTGCTCTGAGTGCACATCCTCCTGTCTCTTCCTGCGTCCAGACTTCCTCTTCACGGAAGGGCACCAATCCGATTAGATTAAGCCTCACCCTAGGGGGCCTTATTTAGACTTAATCACCTCTGTAATATCCTTATGTCTAAGTACAGTCACCTTTTGAGGTACTGGGAAATGAGGTTTTAATATATGAATTTTGAGGGGACACAATTTAGTTTATGGCAAAGAAGAAGGAGTAGCATCTTTGACTTCAGGTAGATAGTCATTTAGTGAGGAAAACAGAAGTAAATCCATAATCCATGACGTGCTGGGGGCATGGAGGACACTGGGGAGAGCCAAGGGAAACTCAGGAGGCCCTCCAGGCAGCCTGAATACAGGAATCGTCCCCTCAGAAAAATATCCAACCTCAGAGAGGAAGACATTTCTAAGTAGGAGCAGGTGGCTTAAGATAACACCAAAGTTTTACACCTGGCAAGGATTTCAGCTAGTGTACATATTCTCAACATCACCCCCAAGTGGGTGAAAACTGGTTCAGAAGGGTAAAAAAATATATACTTTGTGTATAAAGTACAGATATATATAATCCATAACCGATATATAGTATATCTGTGAAATTAAAATTTCATGGGGGAGAGTTTGGGGAAAAATATCTAAGAAGGCTCCTTAGAAGAGCAATAATGAACAAAAATGGTTGAGAAATACTGAGCTAAAGGGAATGAAAGAGGTAGAGGTAGTAAAGGTTGTCGGAGACCAACTGATAAGACCCATTGCAAGAACTTGGATTTTATTTCTTGTCTGTCCTGAGCCTTGCTTCTGCACAGTGTGGACATTCACAATTGGGAGGTCTAATGTTACAAAGAGAGTGAGTTTATGAATTGTGGTTTGCTGAGATTCCAGGGCACAATCACGAGGATTGGGTGTGAATCACACCGCCGGGTCCTGATCGCAGGCAGAGACTTTTCTCTCAGCTGGTGACGAGTCACTCTCAAAGTGTCACTTCCTGCTAGGTGGTGATATATTATAATGCCACAGAGATAAAAGTGGTAAAACACCTATCCCAGTCTGCCTCCAAAGTAGCCCTATTTATGATCAAGAATGTCTTTTTGCTCAGTGAGTCTGTAAGCAGTTTCTTATTATAGACTAACACAGACTCCTGGGATTGTTTTATTATATGGTGTGACATAAGATTTAAAAAAATCCGGTTCATTTTAGGCAGAAGTTAAATACAATAGACATTTTTAAGAAACAGTTCTGTTTAAGTTAAAACTTAGTTCCCTAAATGCTGACTGAGCTTCTTTCACATTCACACATGCTCTGTCCTGTCCGGCTTATTTTAGCTAATTTCATCCATTTGATATTTCAAACTTTTGTCTTTGGGATACTCTTAGGAAAAATTTTTAATGTAGAGACTCCAAATGAATACAGTCTTAGTATAGCACTGGAGTAAAGATTTCTGCATTATGGTATTGTGTCTGGTTTTTATTTTTGGAAAAGTCTCACTTATGTCTTTGTTTTTGCAAAGAAGTTCTTAATGGATATGGCTAATTTTTTAAAAATCTGTCTATAAAGTAATTCACATTTGTAGAACTGGTATACAAATTTACCAATTAAGAAAAAATCTTGCAGCTCTTTCCTGCCTTGGCTTCAGAACTTTTCCAGCCAGGTCCTAGTCATCAGAGACGACATTAAACAAATGCAGACATTTCAGAATGAGTGGAAAAGCTAAATTCTAACATTATTTGCCTCCTTGACAACAGCAGAAGGTACACATACACACAGTTGACCTTCATTCAGTGTTGGCTCTGAGTTGTGTAACCAGTGAGGACCTTTTAGGAGTCTTGAATCTCAATTCCCATGCCACTACTGTTAGAAAAACTTGGGAGTTCAATTTCCATTGCTACTTTGTGAAACAGTTATAAAAAGAAAAAAAAAATAACCCTCAAACAACCATGACCTTCCCAAGTCACATATTACACAATTTGTAATTATCCTTGAGATTTGGGCCAAAGAAAGGGTTTTGGAATCTTCTGTTTGTGTTCTGGTTCCTTAGCAACAACATCTCTGATAGATACTGCACATACTTTCTAGGGGATTCAACACTTTTTTGTACAACATGGAAAAAGAAGCCACTTTTTTTTTTTCACAGTTTCAAATTTTGTAGCAGCCAAAAATGACTAAACCCACAGAAAACAAACAGGAGGTTCAGTGTAGAACATTACTTACTTTTTGTCCCCAGCGGTTTCTTTTCTTGAACATTTACTTAAATATTACCATATTTGTCTCTAACATTACGTATCCAAGGACTTGTTTGACATGTATGCCACTGTGTACTCAGAAAAGCTTATGCCAGCCTTCAGTGGCACTGACTCACAAAATAAAGAATGAATCTCTGGTATAAGATAGTAATTATATTCTAGATGGTTAATAAAATTTTATATTCTTTAATAAGGAATACTATTAACTTACTTTGTTCCTGTTTTTTTTTTCTCTTTACAGTCATACTTACATACTACTCACAGACTAAATAATATTGATGTTTTACCTAAAATGTAATTTAAACTCTATTTTAAGACATTACTTACAATAAAAATAAACCATGTTGGCCTATACAGAGTAAATAAAAATATGATTTAATTGCTTAGTTCATTGATTTGATTGTCATCACATTTATTATTACTGGGCCAAGCAATTAATTTTGAAATGTTGATGTTATTATTTAAAAATGATGTTATCACTTAAAAATGTTGATGTCGTCATTTTAAAAAATGACACAATGTTATCATTGTAAAAATAATACCATGTGCTAGGTCAGGGGTCGGAAACCTATGGCTCACGAGCCAGATATGGTTCTTTTGATGGCTGCATCTGGCTCGCAGACAAATCTTTAATAAAAAAAATTAATAACGTTAAAAACATAAAACATTCTCATGAATTACAATCCATTCATTTCCTACCGCTCATGTTCATGGTTGTGGGTGGCTGGAGCCAATCACAGCTGTCCTCCAGGACAACACCAAATTTTTATTGGATAATATGTAACGTACACAGGTCATTGTATGGCTCTCACAGAATTACATTTTAAAATATGTGGCGTTCATGGCTCTCTCAGCCAAAAAGTTTCCCGACCTCTGTGCTAGGCCCTTTGGTTAGAGTTTTAAAAATATTATCTCATGTCTCCTCCCAATAATTCTCTGAAATAAACATTACCATCCCCATATTCTAGATAAGAACACTAAGGAAATAGTTGTAGAGAAGTTAAGTAACTTCCCCAAACTTACAAATCCAGTAAGTGATAAAATCAGGGCAGAAAACCAAGTGTGTGCTGTCCAATTCCAAAGCCTGAGCTGCACTCTACCTAGAAGCAAAAATTTTTCCCTGCAACTTTTCATTGCAGAAAAGATGAAACAATACTATAATGCAGTGAAGGTTAGAGCTTATAGTAGGTAAGTGTGTCACGAAATTCCCATTGAGGAAAATGA
Organism: Saccopteryx bilineata; assembly: GCF_036850765.1. Taxonomy (NCBI): domain Eukaryota; kingdom Metazoa; phylum Chordata; class Mammalia; order Chiroptera; family Emballonuridae; genus Saccopteryx; species Saccopteryx bilineata. The sequence goes on from NC_089494.1 coordinate 156,798,171, forward strand.
GTGTTTTTAAATGAATGTATGCTCTTTTCCAAGTTAAAAATATTCTGGTTTCAAGGTCTTTCCAAGGGGATGCACAATTCATTCTTTCTTCAGGTTCAAGTAGCAATACTTCAGGGAAGCACATTACTTAGCAAATGATGAGTTCAAAAGAGCAGACATTTGTCAGCTCTTCAACACAATATCTGCTTTATTAGTTATTTAAAAGTACTCTTCTTTTGGAGTTGATACATATGGTTGATGGAATCATACCCTTCTGAGCTGATATAGACCACAGAGATTATTTACTTGGTTACTACTGTTTAGTTACACAAACTAGTTTATAAGAGGAGTTATAATAAGTGAAAAGTGAAAAAATAGCTGCCCCCAAAACAGACTGTTTTGGTTAAGAGGTAAACGAAGAGGGATGAAATGAAGCACTTGAGAAGTTGGTTAATTTAGGAGCCCAGTCTGAGAGACTTAGACTTATGCCTCCTCTAAGCTAAAAACCTTGGCTGGCTGATGGCTGCAGCATTTGCCCTGTGAGGGACCCTTAACCCTGGCATTGCAGTCACAGAAACAATTTCATGGTTCAGGCTTGAACAGAGCTTCTTCTTTTTTTTTCCCATTTTTCTGAAGCTGGAAACAGGGGGAGACAGACAGACTCCCGCATGCGCCCGACCAGGATCCACCCGACAAGCCCACCAGGGGCGACGCTCTGCCCACCAGGGGGCGATGCTCTGCCCATCCTGGGCGCCGCCATGTTGCAACCAGAGCCACTCTAGCGCCTGGGGCAGAAGCCAAGGAGCCATCCCCAGCGCCCGGGCCATCTTTGCTCCAATGGAGCCTTGGCTGCGGGAGGGGAAGAGAGAGACAGAGAGGAAAGCGCGCCGGAGGGGTGGAGAAGCAAATGGGCGCTTCTCCTGTGTGCCCTGGCCGGGAATTGAACCCGGGTCCTCCGCACGCTAGGCCGACGCTCTACCGCTGAGCCAACTGGCCAGGGCGAACAGAGCTTCTTGGAACAACCATTGTCATGGTGCTGCCCATGTCTGTTCATTTGTTGATATAGTTTGACTTCCATGTGGAATAAAAGGTTGGGAGTTAGGGAAAGGTAAGAGAAGGAATTTTGTGGGAAGGTGATGCACAGCCCTGGGAGGGGGCAGTAAGCATGTGAGCATTTTCCTTCAAGAGCACTATGTACCAAAATAATTAACTTGAGAGAACACAGGATTAGGATGAATACTTTTATATAGAATTATGAAGGCTGAACTTGGAAATTGCATAAAGAGAACAAATTTCCTCTGTCTTTGCCTGTTTGGGAATTTTATAAAGTAGCCTTAGGCATGACTACATTTTTTAGGGAGAATTATTCCAGTTATCTTGGTCTCATTTAATTTCCTTGGAAGATATTTTTATATTTTTTAAAAATAAATTTTGTTCAGAAATCTTTAGTAATTTAAAAAATGTCTAAGAGAGACTGATTTCTCCTGAATTGTCAGCAAAGAATTTCTGCTGGGAAACCATTCTTTAATTGATTGGAATAAGAAGATTAGAAGGAAAAGGTATAGTTAATCAAAATGAAAAAATGACGAGATTGGCTATACTTCTCTGGGTAAAAATGAAACATTTTTATTCTTTAATATATAGAAAAAATCAAATTTATATTTTGTGAAAAGCCCTAAGATATGGCTCATTTGGTTTGATGTATTAAGGTGGAACACTTTAATATTAAGATTTAGGACATCTCAGAACATCAGAAGGCTATGCTAATGTTAAGTTTAAATATTTATATAACATCTTATATAGTAATTTAAAAGTCATTTTAAAACTATGTTGAGTATTGATATTTGAGCTTCCTGTGTCTATTTTAAGTTATTAACTTCAAGTTATGGCTTTATTCTTCCATTTTTCTGTTTTTTAATTTGTCCCTGCCATTGAAGACAGATAATTCTACTCTATATCCATGGCCATATGGGAATCAGTCAAACAAAATCATTATCACAACATCTGGGGCTGGGATGAAGTCCTTACAGAAGATGGAACTTTCTAAACCCTTACTGACTCCTCAATGCTACAAATCATTACTTAGTTCTTGAGTTTTCTTGTTTCCTCCTAATGTGTTACCTAGCCCTAAGTTTGTTTCTAGTTTTCTCAGCAGTAGACTTTGCTGAGTCTGAATGTTTGTGTCCCCTGAAAATTCATGGCTGAGCCTTCATGATTGGGATTAATACCCTTATAAAAGAGGTTTCAAAGAGTTCCCTTACTCCATTTTACCATATGAGACCTGTAACCCAGAGGAGGGTCCTCACCTGACCATAAGTAAATCAATCAATCAATCAATCAATCAATCAACCAACCAACCAGCCAATCAATCAATTTCTGTTGTTTATAAGCTACTCAGTCATTGGTATTTTATCACAGCAGCAAAAATGGACCAAAACACACTATCTTGTAACCTTATCCTTGATCAACCATGATCTAAACCTCAGTGTGATAACTGGGAAGTAATTAATATGAGAGGGTCTAAGGCAGGGGTCCCCAAACTACCGCCCACGGGCTGCATGCCACCTCCTGAGGCCATTTATCTGGCTCCCGCCGCACTTCCAGAAGGGGCACCTCTTTCATTGGTGGTCAGTGAGAGAAGCATAGTTCCCATTGAAATACTGGTCAGTTTGTTGATTTAAATTTACTTGTTCTTTATTTTAAATATTGTATTTGTTCCCATTTTGTTTTTTTACTTTAAAATAAGATATATGCAATGTGTATAGGGATTTGTTCATAGTTATTTTATAGTCTGGCCCTCCAACGGTCTGAGGGACAATGAACTGGCCCCCTGTGTAAAAAGTTTGGGGGCCCCTGGTCTGAGAGCTCACAAACCCACACTCCTTCAGATGTTACATTCATAGTTATCATTTTTTGCCTGTTTTCCAGTTGTCCACCTTGTGTTTACCAGGAAAAGAATGGGGTTATATTAGCTTCCTGGGGCTGCAATAACATGATACCACAAACTGGATGACTTAGAACAACAGAAATTGATTCTTTCAAAGTTCTGGAGGCCAGAAGTCCAAAATCAAGGTGTCAGCAGGGCCATCCCTTTTGTCGCTCTAGGACAGAGTCCTACCTTACCTCTTCTAACTTCTAGTGGTTGCTGGCAGGACTCGGCTTTCCTTGATTTATAGATGTGTAACTCCAACCTCTGTCTCCACTTCCATGTGGACTTCTTCCTTCTGTCTCTCTGTTTCCAATTTTTTCTCTTCTAAGGACACTAACGGTATTGAATTTCAGTCCTGCTCTAATTCAGTATGACCTCATGTTAACTTGATAGCATCTGCAAAGACCCTATTTCCAAATGAGGTCACATCTACAGGTTCCATGTGGACATGATTTGTGGGCTACACTATATAACCCAATACAGCAGGTTCCAGAGCGAATAACTCTCATTTCTTGGAGTCACCATGCTTTGTCTTCTTCTTCCTTTTTTTCTCAGAAAAAAGGATTTCACATTCCTTATCTTTGTATTATTTGTTTTACTTCTCTGACTTCATTACATAATTGTTCCAGCTTGTGACTCTGTCTTCATGGAACAATTGCTAATCTGCAAAATCCCTCAGAAAATTAATCTGCAAATCTTGGTCAGACGAATTCTCGGGCTCCCCCCTTGGCTCTGTCTGCAGAGAGGACTAGGGTTCTGATTTCAGTCTTCTTGCTTCATAGACTAGATACCTATCATTTGCCTTTGTCAGGAGAGTAACATATTCTTTTATATTATTGGGGGATTGACTGGTAAAATCAAACCAGGAATGCTGACTTTTTATGGTTCTCATACATGCCACAGTCACTTTCAGACACCCTTGATCATTTTAAGGAGCTTACATTCTTTTTCATCCCCAAACTCCACCCCAACCCAAAAGTTTCTGTTCAAAATCACCTTAATTACATCATTTGCAGGTCTCATTGTATCAAAAGTGAGGCTTGTTTACTCTAGAAAATAGTTCAGCGTTGCCTTAGGTGGCTCTTTCCCAAATTCTAAGCCTTTAGCTGCCACTTCACATCGTGCCTGCCCCACCAGAGAGTCCTGATGGCTAACTTCCCCTGTGAGCCCCCCTCATGCTCCCCTATACCTTTCAGAGGGAGAATGGACTAGCCAGTGAGGCATCTTTCAGGGTACTGAAGAAGAGAAAGTTCTTATTTTTAAATGATAGCAAAACTACCAAAATATAAATCAGTCATTTTAATGAAGCATGTGAGCATTGTAACTTAAGAGTGTTTAAAATGTATGCTTTTGCTATACTTAAGCTTTTCAAATCCTCTTTAACACTGACCACTAATTTCTCAGGCGTTTTCCTCAAAAACAAGAGGATAAGGATGTGCAGATGTCTTCTTTGGGGCCATTGTCTGTTCCTCCTCTCCCGCCTCGGTGGCCAGGCGGTTCTGGCTGGCAGCCTCCAGTGCTGGGGGTTTATGGAACATGGTTTCAGGAAAATGCTCAGTGTAAAGAGATGACTGCGTTTGGGCAATTGTAAGAAAACGTGGAATGTACTTTTGAAACTCTGCGTCCGATGCCATTTAGCGGTCTCAGTGCTGGTTTGCTTTCATTAAAGCTTTTCCCCTTGCCCTGGCCAGTTGGCTCAGCGGTAGAGCGTCGGCCTAGCGTGCAGGGGACCCGGGTTCAATTCCCGGCCAGGGCACATAGGAGAAGCACCCATTTGCTTCTCCACCCTGCCCCCCTCCTTCCTCTCTGTCTCTCTCTTCCCCTCCCGCAGCCAAGGCTCCATTGGAGCAAAGATGGCCCGGGCGCTGGGGATGGCTCCTTGGCCTCTGCCCCAGGCGCTAGAGTGGCTCTGGTCGCGGCAGAGCGGCGCCCTGGAGGGGCAGAGCGTGGCCCCTGGTGGGCGTGCCGGGTGGATCCTGGTCGGGCGCATGCGGGAATCTGTCTGACTGTCTCTCCCCCTTTCCAGCTTCAGAAAAAAAAAAGAAAAGAAAAGAAAGAAAAAAAAAGCTTTTCCCCTTAAAAACAACAGCAACCCAAACCTTAAAAATAGAACATACATAGGTTATACTCATTTAAAAACATTATAACTCATTGCTTGCAAAGTCTTTTTATGAAAATATTTAAGTTATCTTCATAAGTAAGCAGGTATAGCAACAACTTTGAACTCTTCCTTGGTATGAGTTCAACAGATCTGCTTCCTGCTGATAAGGTAAGCGCTTCCTCTCAGCTCACAACTGGAAGTTAGAGGGAAATAGAATCAAATAGATTATCAGCCACCAGTACTGAAAGTTTTGTAAAGATTAACTACTACACCAAAAACATATGATTCTCTTCAAGAAATTCTTTTTTTCCAGGTCAGCTGATGTCTAACAATGTTAATATGGTAGATTTTTGTCAGGTTTACCTTAAATTAAATAAAAAAGATTTTTGAAGTGCTTATTTTTTTTCAGATTGCTACAGTAATGTTTTCCTCAGTAGATGGACAGAACATTAACGAGGCAGGCAGTGGTCAACACTGCCGTTCCAGTACCTTAAAGCTCTAATGCCCAATAAGCCATCATAGGCAGACCACGTCTCCCAGGTCTGTGGTCTCTCCACTATGGGGGGTAGGAAGGTGAGCGAAGTTGCAGGGGTGCCGCCATCTTCCCTTCACTATGTGAGCTGCAAATTCAGTAGTCTTCTTGAGCCTCATTTCGCTTGTCTCTAAAATGAGCCTGCCTTATAACCTTGCTCATATCTAAACTGGGCCCTCCTCACAGAGTGGCCCAGATAATGTACTTGTCAAAAGCCTTTTGAAAAACTGATTTACATTGCAAAGATGAACTACCTTTATTAAAGGTTAATAAATAATTGATTTCTTACATCTCAGCTATTCATGATGGCTCTTCGACTGGGATAGTAATTCCTTTTTTAGCTCTCCAAGTATTTCCCCTAATATCATTCCATATCTGGATAAACTCCTATTAAATTACTATATATCTTATATAGAAGGATCATATGCAAGACACAGCTAAAGACCTTACTTTGATTTTCTCATTTAATTTATACAACAACCCTATTAGGTTAAATACTAATTCTGTTACAAAAGAAGGGATTGAGGAATTTCTTTTATATTTTATTATTCATTCAACCAGACAGCATGATGATTGAGAGGATATTTGGAGCCTAACATCACCTCCTATTTTATTTCCTGATAGCTATTGGCTGATGTAATCTCTTTCATCTACAGCCTGTCTCTCTTTCTTACCCTTCTAACCCCCTAACAACCTACCCAAAGTCACTGACATGACTGACAATGACATGATTTTTTTTTTAATTTCTGCTTAGCCTGCTAAACTGTGTTTTCTCAGCAGTGGCATTTGTTTTAATATTTGCAGATATGTTTGTACCATTATTTTTACTATAAATGAAATGTAGACACCTGAGATTTTCCCATCTCCAAAATGGGCAGATGGATTTAGAAATAGATTTTCTTCTGTGACTCATTCAGGAGAAACTGCATTTTAATAAAAGATTGTCAAATCCTAAACTCTACAGAAACGGGAATAGCACAGTGAACCAAACACTTTACCCCTTTCTTGGCCCCAAATCATTTTAAATTTTATTTTTTAATCTTTCCATTGATTTGAGACAGAAAGAGAGGAAAGGAGAGAGGAAGAGGAAAGGAAGGGAAAGGTGGGTAGGAAGAGAGAGAAACATCAACTCGTTGGTCTACTTAGCTGTTCCATTTACTTGTGTACTCATTGACTGCTTCTCCCACATGTGCTGATTGAGGATGGCACCTGCGACCACTGCATGCCAGGATGACATGCTACCCACTGAGCCACCCAGTCAGGGCCCCAAGTAAATATGAATTTAAAAGAAAATTAAAACCAGGATACCTGTTTATGTAGAAAGTTTTTAGTATTAGATGTTTGCAATACTGATAGCAATTACATAAGTAAAGCAGATTACCAAATAATTTTTTTGGATTTATTAAAAATAAATCTTATCTCTACCGTAGGAAGTAGAGAAATAGTAAATCAAATAAAGAAACAAGAAATTGTTGTTGAGACAGAATTGAGTCATTTAGCTTTTGATTCATTTCAACATTTAAAAGATGTTTCTCTTCAGAATTATACACAATAGGATTTTTAAGGTATCGCAGTATGGTATTTCTTTTGTTGACAATGGGATAGAATGTATTGATACAAGTTCTAACTCTTATTTCTATATTGTAACTGACTCCCTTTTCTGCAACTAATGAAGTGGAAAGCAATGCATAAATAAATTCTAAAGATTCACATTATATATTAATAACCTCTACTATCTGTAGTGAATTATAATTGTTATTTGCTTTCATTTATAATTTAAAAGGTTCAACTCTTGGTATGAACTTACTTACAATTTTAAATTTTTATCCATAATTATACAATTCCAAATTCATGATCTAATATTTCACTGTTAGCCTAATGATAGTTTGAATTTATGAAGAAACTAAGTATCAAATAATTCATTATATGTATATTGCTATTTTTGGTTTAGAGAAATTTTCCTATTTTTGTTGTGAATATGTTTTCCTTTGTTACTAAAAAAAGGCATAGGAAAAACAACATTGTTTATTTTTTCAGTTCTTAAAACATATATTTTGTCATATTTTCTTTTGCCTAATACCAAGTACACATTTGTCAAAGTATTCCAAAACCTAGGAAAAAGTGATGATACCCAAGAGAATGGTCATCACTGGCTGCATGCTGATCAGTCTCTCATCTGTGCACTGGAAATTATTATCAAAGGAGAATCATGTTAACTTTGCACTACTGAAACTAACAAATTGAAAAATACCTTTTAGCACCTCAAAACAATTTATTTATTCTTATTTTTAGCTTATTGCCAAATAACATGTGAAGAATAAAATATAATTCACGGTTTTTTAAAATCAAAACTTATTGCAATTAGTACTCTGAAAACAAAAAGTAAGCAAAAAAGAGTTTAACAATTTATAGAAAGGCATGTGGTAATAGAAGTTTTATGTCTATAACTAGATTTTTTAAAAATAGACATTAACTACACCTGGCTTCTACAGCATAACTTGCACTATGGCATATATTTAATAAATATTTATTGAATAAATTGAGAATTGGAAATTTATTTTTACCTCCTCCAAGATTTAACTAATCAAAGAGAATTTCTACCGTAATTATCAGAATAAACTATTTTCCAGTACTTTATAGTTTTTACCATATAATATCACTAAATTAATTTATACTCTTTTGCACTCAATGTGAACTTTTAAACTGAAGTTGCTACCTTCTGATATGCTAAACCTCAGAGGTAGTGACAGCATGAAGGAGAAATGGAAAGCTTCAGAGAGTTCTCAGCTCCAACCACCAAAGTTTTTCTCTTCTCACAACCACACAATATTTTTCACCAATTAGGTATCATTTTTTTTTTTTTTTTTGCATTTTTCTGAAGCTGGAAACAGGGAGAGACAGTCAGACAGACTCCCGCATGTGCCCGACCGGGATCCACCCGGCACGCCCATCATGGGAGCTACCCTCTGCCCACCAGGGGGCGATGCTCTGCCCAACCTGGGCATCGCCATGTTGCGACCAGAGCCACTCTAGCGCCTGAGGCAGAGGCCACAGAGCCATCCCTAGCGCCCGGGCCATCTTTGCTCCAATGGAGCCTTGGCTGTGAGAGGGGAAGAGAGAGACAGAGAGGAAGGCGCGGCGGAGGGGTGGAGAAGCAAATGGGCGCTTCTCCTGTGTGCCCTGGCCGGGAATCGAACCCGGGTCCTCCGCATGCTAGGCCGACGCTCTACTGCTGAGCCAACCAGCCAGGTCAGGTATCATTTTTAATAGTATTGCAATTTCTCTTTAAAAGACATGCACATAAGCACCATTGATGAGAAGAGAACATGACAAGCCTAAAAGTAAATTTTTGTTATGTTTTTATAAGCCTTATTTATGTTTGTTTAAAATCTTAGGCAAAGTACACCGTGAGTCTTAAGAGCTGTAAGTGGGTAAATAAAATAAGTACTGTAATTTTTCAAAGCATTACTGAATGCCAAGAATCTGATACTATCGTCCCAGTTTACAGTGACTAGTTCAAAGGTATTGGCATCCTGTTAGTTGCAAAGGAATTTACAAGGAAGCCTGAAACAATTGAAAAAGGCAATGGAAAAATGTTGTACAGATTTTTAGATGAATCAACTATGATTTAAAACACTTGTCTGGTGAACTGAAGCTAAGTATGAATGCTGAGGTGAGATACCCTAGCTTCCATTTCCTTCTTTTTCTTTATATTATTTGGCCACAGAGTTATTTTTCTCCAAAGATTTTTCCACTGAATTAATTAACTTGATACAACTAATTTGAAGAACTATAGGAGCTGAAATGTATGTTAAAAAATATTGGAATAACAGATTGGCTTTGCTTACCTATAATGTATTTTAGTAAAAGGTATTACATGTTAAGATGATTTATATGGGCCACTGCATTGGACAACCTTAGAGTGTATCATCTGGTGAAATATTCTGTAACTGGTATCCTCTAGGATTGTGCAGTGGTAATGAGGATATATACAATCTGCTGATTTTGCCTTCAGAGATTCTTCCCATATGTTGTTGTAGCAGGAAAACTATTTCCTAATCTTTCATAACATTTCTGGGGTTTTTTTTGTTGTTTGTTTGTTTTTTAACGTTCACCACAGTCTATAAACAATGTCAGCAGGTCTAATTCTAAACAGCTATTTCTTGCAGGACTTTAAGCAGAAATCAAAGTAGGAACTATATAGGCCATAGAAAAGATACTGCTCTGTGCAACAAATTTAAAGTCTGAAAACAGAGAGGTTTTCAAATGGAAACAGAAAAGGAGCAACTCACAAAGATGATAACATCTTGAGCTGGAGTCAGATTTCTTTACTGTATTAAGGTTTTTCTTAGAATTCCTCTCAGTTCTTTTCGGTTAAGTGGAGATTCTGTATAGAGAACATATTTTTTGAATTCTATAAAAACTTTTTTCTAACTTACTATATAGAATGAATTTGCATAGGATGGATAGTAGACACGACTTCAGCTTTAGTGTGTTATATTTTTTGTCATGATAACTTTATTTCATTCATATGAGAATACATGTACATTCATAATGGAATGAGGAGGCACCACTATATATTTTTTGTTTTGTATTTTTCAGAAGTGAGAAGCGGGGAGGCAGAGAGACAGACTCCCACATGTGCCTGATCAGGATCCAGCATGCCCACTAGGGAGCGATGCTCTGCCCATCTGGGCCATTGCTCTGTTGCAACTGGAACTATTCTAGTGCCTGAGGTGGAGACCATGGAACCAACCTCAGCGCCTGAGCCAACTTTGCTCCAATGGAGCCTTGGCTGCAGGAGAGGAAGGGAGAGACAGAGAGGAAAGAGAGGGGGAAGGGTGGGGGAACAGATGGGCGCCTCTCCTGTGTGTTCCTGGCAGGGAATTTAACCCAGGACACCCACACACCAGGCCAATGCTCTACCACTGAGCCAACCGGCTAGGGTATGAGGCACTATTTTTTTAAACATGAAAAAGTCTTGATGAAGAATAAGCAAAGATACTTGGAAGAACTCACCAACCAATAAAGAATAATCTGAAAAATAGAAAAGGAGGCCCAAATATGTTAACAGAGCAAACAATGTTTTTTTAACCACCAAAACTTCTATTAGAAAATAATATAATCTCTCTTATTTCCAATTTTATCTTTAATTATTTTCTAATATTGTCCCTAAAATTTGAGCCTTCCTCAAATTTTATTTCTTTGATAAAGTTTTCTCTTCCTCTTCATTTTGAAATCTCTGTCTGAATTCCTACAAACTATGTGAGTCTATAGAATGTAGGACTGAAGTACTCTGGCATGACCAAATTGCCTGCATCTGTGTCCTGGCTCCACCACTTACAAGCCAGATGACCCTGGGCAAGCCACTTGACCTCTGTGTGCATTGTTTCGCTCATTTGAGAAGTGCAGAAACTATTTGTATTTGCTTTATGCGGTCATTATGAGAATTAAAATAGGAAGTACTTGTAAAATGCATCTGAACACTCAGTAAGTGGTGAGAATTGTTTTTACTGTGTACCACATTGTAGCATTTGATTATTTGTTGTAATGTCTTGCCTTCATCACTTTCTATAGTATGACCTATAAACATTCATAAAACATATGCTGCCATCTTTTTTCATGCCTGTGTTTTTTGTATCGGTTTTTGTTTATTCCTTTGGTTTTTAGATATAAGTTGCCTGGGTCAGGATCTATGCCATTTGTTTTTAATAAAATTAAGTTTTTAGAAGAGTTTTAGGTTCATTGCAAAATTGAGTGCGAGGTAAGATTCCCAGATCTGCCTGTCTGCACACACGCACCCTTCCCCTTGTCAGTGTTCCCCACCAGGCTGGGACATTTGTTACACTTGATGAACCTACATTGACACATCCTCGTCTCCCAGAGTCCATAGGGTTAAATCCATAGGGTTCACTTTCAGTGTTGTACATTCTATAGGGTTTGTCACATATTTATAAACATAACTTGTTAGACTGGTTTCTTCTTATTATTAATATACACCTACAATTGTAAAGCTTAGGTCTGAAAAGAACTTGGAAATAATGTAGTAAATACAAGGAAACCGAAGGCTGGGACACATGGTGTTCACTGTTGCATTGCACATGTAGTTCATTGTATTTCTTTCTTTCTTTTTCTCTTTTAATTTTTATTGATTTTAACTCATTGTGTTAGCACAAATTTAAGTGTCTTACTGAATATAATTCTTTCACTCCTGACACTCGTGTCCCCAATTATACTCCCTAACTCCCTCCCCCCTTCCTTCTGGTATTTGCTGTCATGTTATATCTGTGTTATGTATATATAATTTCACTAATCCCTTCACCTTCTCCGATTCCATCCCCTCATCGCCCTTCCCTCTGACTACTGTCCCTCTGCTCCCTGTGACCCCACCTCTGCCTCAATTCCATTCCTCAGTTCACTTTGTTCATTAGATTCCACATATAAGTGAGGTCATATGATATTTGTCTTTCTCTCCCTGGCTTATTTCACTTAGCATAATAATCTCCAGGTCCATCCATGCTATCACAAAAGGTAACATTTTCTTCTTTTTCACAGCTGCATAGTATTCCATTGTGTATATATAATGTACCACTACTTTTTAATCCACTTATCCACTGACAGACACTTGAGCTGTTTCCAGATCTTGGCTATTGTAAACAATGCTGCAATAAACATGGGGGTACATTTCTTCTTTTGAATCAGTGAATTGGTATTCTTAGAATATATTCCTAAAAGTAGGATAGCTGGGTCAAAAGGCAGTTCCATTTTTAATTTTTTGAGGAAACACCATACTGTTTTCCACAGTGGTTGCACAAGTCTGCATTCCCACCAGCAGTGTAGGAGGGTTCTCTTTTTTCTACACTCTCACCAGCACTTACTGTGTATTGATTTGTTAATGAGCACCATTCTGACAGGTGTGAGGTAATATCTCACTGTGGTTTTAATTTGCATTTCTCTGATGATTAATGATGTTGAACATTTTTTCATATGCCTATTGGCCATCTATCTGTATGTCCTCTTTGGTGAAGTATCTATTCAATTATTTTGCCCATTTTTAAAATGGATTGTTTACCTTCCAGATGTTGAGTTTTAGAAGTTCTTTATAAATTTGGGTTATTAACCCCTTATCAGACATATTGTCGAATATGTTCTCCCATTGCGTGAGTTGTCTTTTTATTTTGTTAATGGTGTCTTTTGCTGTGAAAAAGCTTTTTAGTTTGACATAGTCCCATTTGTTTAACTTTTCCTTTATTTCACTTGCCCATGAAGACAAATCGGCAAAAATATTGCTGTGAGAGATATCAGAGAATTTACTGCCTATGTTTTTTTTCCAAAACGTTTATGGTTTTGCCACTTACATTTAAGTCTTTTATCCATTTTGAGTTTCTTTTTGTGAATGGTGTAAGTTGGTGGTCTAGTTTCATTTTTTTGCATGTACCGGTTCAATTTTCCCAACATTGTTTATTTTTTTATTTATGGCAGAGACAGCGAGAGAGAAAGAGAGAGGGACAGATAGAGACAGACAGACAGGAAGGGAGAGAGATGAGAAACATTAATTCTTTGTTGCGGCTCCTTAGTCTCCTTGGTTGTTCATTGATTACTTTCTCATATGTGCCTTAACTGTGGGGCTACAGCAGAGTGAGTGACCCCTTGCTCAAGCTAGCAAACTTGGGCTTCAAGCCAGCAACCTTAGGGCTCAAGCCAGCAACCATGCACTCAAGCTGGTGAGCCTACACTCAAGACAGGTGAGCCCGCACTCAAGGTGGTGACCTCAGGGTTTCCAACCTGGGTCCTCAGCATCCCAATCTGATGCTCTATCCACTATGCCACCACTTTGTCAGGCCCCAACACCATTTACAGTGTGTCTGTAAAGTTATGGTGCACTTTTGACCCATCACAGGAAAGCAACAAAAGATGATAGAAATGTGAAATCTACACCAAATAAAAGGAAAACCCTCCCAGTTTCTGCAGGATGATGTGGCAGCATGTGCGCATGCACAGATGATGACGTTACACTGTGTATACAGCGGAGCAGCCCACAGCCATGCCAGTCGAGATATGGACGGTACAGAGGAAAGTTCAGTGTGTTCCATGGCTCGCTAAATTCTAATCTGTGACCAAAGTGCAACATGAATATCGGCATGTTTATAATGAAGTGCCACCACATAGGAATAACATTACTCGGTGGGATAAGCAGTTGAAGGAAACCGGCAGTTTGGTGGAGAAACCCCGTTCTGGTAGGCCATCAGTCAGTGAAGAGTCTGTAGAGGTCTTGAGACCACATCAAACTGCACTGAATAGGTATGAAACCGGGAGAGTTTTCCTTTTATTTGGTGCAGATATCACATTTCTATCATCTTTTGTTGCTTTCCTGTGACCGATCAAAAGTGAACCATTACTTTATGAACACACAATGTATTAAAGAGACTGTTTTTATTCAATTGTATGCTCTTACCTCCTTTGTCAAATATCAATTGACTATAAAGGTGTGGGTTTATTTCTGGGTTCTCTGTTCTGTTCCATTGATCTGTATGCCCATTCTTATGCCAGTAACAAGTTATATTGATTACAATGGCCTTATGGTATAACCTGATATCAGGAAGTGTGATACTTCCCACTTTATTCTTCATTTTCAAGATTGCTGAGACTATTCGTGTTCTTTTTTGGTTTCATATAAATTTTTGGAATATTTGTTCTATATCTTTGAAGTATACCATTGGTATTTTAATAGGAACTGCATTGCATCTATAGATTGCTTTGGGTAATATAGACATTTTAATGATGTGTATTCTTCCTATTCATGAACACAGTATATGCTTCCACCTGTTCATATCTTCCTTGATTTCTATTTTCAATGTCTTATAATTTTTATAGTACAAGTCTTACTTTCTTGGTTAAGTTTACTCCTAGGTACTTTACATTTTTGTTGCAATAGTGGAGGAATTATTTCCTTAATTTCTTTCTCAGACAGTTTATTGTTGGTGTATAAAAATGCCAATGATTTCTGAATATTTATTTTATACCTTGCTGAATTCATTTATCAGGTCCAGTAGTTTTTTGACTGAGACTTTAGGTTTTCTATGTTCTGTATCATGTCATCAGCAAATAATGATAGTTTTACTTCTTCTTTTCTAATTTGGATGCCTTCTATTTCTTCTTCTTGTCTGATTGCTGTGGCTAGGATTTATTTCCTAAACTATCTTGAATAAGAGTGGTGAAAAGGAGCACCCCTGCCTTGTTCTGATCTTAAGGGGATTGCTCTTAATTTTTGCCCATTGAGCATGATGTTGGCTGTCAGTTTGTCATAGATGATCTATGATTTTTAAAAGCGTTGCTGGATTCAGTTTGCTAATATTTTGTTGAGAATTTTAGCATCTATGTTTATCAAGGATATTGGCCTATAATTTTCTTTCTTTGTAGTGTCCTTACCTGGTTTTGGAATGAGGACAATGCTTGCCTCATAAAAGGAGTTTGGAAGTCTTCCCTCCTCTAGAATTTTTTGCAATAGCTTGAGAAGGATAGGAGTTAGTTCTTCTTTGAATGTTTGTTAGAATTTGCCTGTGAAGCCATCTGGTCCAGGACTTTTGTTTGCTGGGAGGTTTTTGATAACTGTTTCAATATCATTTGTTATAATTATCATATTTCTTACTGTGAAATTCTTACCTGAAATAATGGGAAAATGTAAAAATTAGAATGACATTTTGAAAATATTGCCAAAGGTTTGATTTGGTGTGAATAAGGACTGAAAATGATTGCCCAAGTCATAAAATCAATGTTCTCTAAAAAGAATAAATTTAATGAATTGTAGCCATGATTTTCTCCTCATTGTTTTATAACTGATTAATTATAACTTTATGGTTTTCTCCTAAATTATGTGCATTTCTAATTATCTTTTGGTTACTGGTGCTCACTTTCAACTGACTGAACCTTGCTGTTTTAACAGGTTGTGGTGCAGAGTTGTCAGGGGCTGCAGGATCCTTCAGCAGCCCGGGGTATCCTAACACGTATCCCCCCAACAAGGAGTGTATATGGTACATTCACAGCGCCCCTGGGAGTAGCATTCAGCTCACCATCCATGACTTTGATGTGGAGTATCATGAAAGCTGCAAGTTTGACACCCTGGAGGTAGGAATTTTAGATTGCTTTTCAGCACATTCCAAAGTTTGGTGTAGAACTGGAAGTCACTACAAAAATTTCTTTTCCTTTTTTTTTTAAGTTAGAGTAGGGGAGATAAAGAAGCAGACTCCTGCATGTGCCCCAAATGGGATCCACCTGGCAACCCCTGTCTGAGGCCGATGCTTTGTCCATCTGGGGCTGCTGGCAACGAAGCTATTTCTTGCACCTGAGGCAAAGGCTCCTCAGAGCCGTCCTCAGCACCTGGGGCTGACATGCTTGAATTAATCTAGCTGTGGAAGAGGGAGAGGAAGAGGGAGAAGGGGGAGGAGATAAGGGGAGAAGCAGATAGTCACCTCTTCTGTGTGCCCTGACTGGGAATTGAACCTGGGACTTCCATATGCTAGTTGATGCTTTACTGCTGAGCCAACTGGCCAGGGCCTGCAAAATTTTCTAAATTTTTTCCAGATCCTGCAAAAATTTCTAATTTTTTTCCAGAGTTCAGAGCAGTGTTCTGTTCTTTGAAATTTTGAAAGAGTATCAGCCCTTTGTGAATGACATCTTCAGACAAGTGGGACTAACATTTCAGTTTAGGACTTGGTAGCCTGCGGCTTAGTGATGCCAAGGAAGCAGGAGTGAAGGGGGCAGCCTGAGGGAGGGTGCAGGAGAGAGAGCCGATGAAGGTGCCCCCTGTAGGCAAGTCGGGCTCAATCCTGCTGGGACCCTCTGAGCCCCTATGAAGACTGCTCTTCAGTATCATCGCTTTAAGGACACCAGGCTGAAGCATTGGTCCCTGAATGCCCGTCCCAATGCTGGAGGAATGCACTGGACATTGTTAAGGCCCCACACTTCCAATCTGAAGAAACTCCCTAGGGAAAGTGGGCAGCAGAGTGCAGAGAAGAGGCAGCAGGCGGGCACTGGGGGTGGGAGGCATGGCAGCTGCAGGTGCAGCCCGAGGGGAGTCTGCATGGGGCAGGGGGCACAACGCGTGGGCAGGGGGCTTTTAGCAAGATGGTCACCTAGATGGTTTGAGGCATTTGAAGTTAAGAACTTTTCCAACACCACTGCAAAGGGTTTATCTCAGATAATTATGATGGCCTTTGAGAATCTACTGTAATCGGCTTCTTATTGCAGGGATCTAGTCATCAGAAGATTATACATATAGTATATATCTTGGACTGTAACCTATCTGCAACATTTAAAGCTTCGAAGCACACACAAAACTCCTATCTCAATAAGCAAAGGGACTGCTATAGCACATCAGGGCTGGAGGGGTTTCTTTTGTTTGTTTGTTTTTATTTTTGTTTTTACTTTTGTTTTGTTTCACCACTTACCCCTCGGGCCACAAAGTACTAGGCAAATAGTAAACACTATATGTATTTGTCCAATGAATGAAAACATCCAAATGTTTCTATGACTGACACACCAGAATAACACACATTTATGGTGATATACAGAAGGATTTTGACATCCATTTTTCTTTTTGAATGTTCAGTTATCCTGTGAAGTAAGGGGGAAATTTTGTCCCCATTTTACCATTGTCAGAAGAGAGACTCAAAAAGATTGATGGGTTTTTTTCATGACCACAAGGATGATGAGTGGAAGAGCTATGAACTGAATTCATCTACCACTCAACTCCCCACGTAAACTGGTATAAGATGATACAGATGGGCAGTGCCTGAGATATTGAAACGAGTGGCATGTACTTTATGGAAACTTTAACACTTAAAAACTTTATTTGATTGCAAAACAAATTCTTTCCTTGAAAAACAAGAGGTTCTCAAATCATGCCGTCACTGAGTGGTTGCAATCACTAAGAACTGCATTTAGCAGCTCCAGTGTCTCTAGTGGAGGATAATGCTGCATACGGGAATCAGAGATAGAGCCAGTACGTCCTTGGCTTAACGCACATACCCACATCTTCACGGAAGCACTGTTGCCAAGTCATGACTCCATCTCAGAGGAGGAACTGTTTTATAAGAGGAGAGAACAAGATGGCAACTGAAGTTCACACTCACAGTGTGAAGTAGGACTAACACTCAAATGTGGAATCTTCAAATGGTCTCTCCTGCTAGGAAGGATATTTCTCAGTTGCATAAAACCCCCTGACACTTAAAAGGCTGGCAGCAGACTTCTCTGCAGCAATGTGAAATGTTCCTAACTCTTCATTTTCATGTTCCAAAGCATGAGATTGTTGCCCACTTGGCAAATGTAAATGGTTCATTGTGCTTTGGGTTTTGTCACACCCATTATGTGAGAAAGTGAAGGGTTGTTCCCTGCACGCAGCTTGGGGACAGAATGACGGAGCAGGGTCCCAGGCAGCCCCGCTCGGGCAGGGTACTGAGCCTGCACAGAACGGGCTGTGCGAAGAGGCTCCTGTCTGCTCAGGGCTTATCTTTATTAGGACAAGGAAGTCTAGTGTTCCATCAAAATCAGGGTTTGGAGGAATATTCTGAGGCCCTTAAATATTTGGGCAGTTTTTTTCTTAAGGCTGAAATGAGTAACTTCTTTATTTTTTTTTATTCAAAAACCTTGTTTAACCTCTTTGCAAAGGTTCCAGTCAGGTGGAAAATGCTGTAATATATTTGCGCTAATAATGACTGTTGATGTAAGAAATGTTCAAACCTGTAGAGAATTTTGATGAGTTTATTGGAGCCAAAATGATGACGATTGCTGGTAAGCAAAATCTCAACAAATGCGCTGGAGAACGGCAGTTTGGCAGCTTATTTTGTACCTTAGAATCAAAGGAGGAGAATGAGGAGGGTTACATGAAATTTATTGGTGTAGGAGGAGGGGGCAGGAGAAAGCAAGGTGGGGAATCTCTGGGACTGGATAAAGAGTAAAGCAAGAGAGAGGCATACTTCTTTTACATTGGTGGACACGGGATAGTCAATAATTAACATTTACAGCACATAGAGATGGCATTTGGTGAACAAGAAAACAAGGGGTTCTTTGGTCTCCCTCTCTGGAGTGGTGGGTTGCCCTGAGGGGGTTGAAAAGGGGATTACTCTGATTTCATAGGTATGTTATTTTAGAAACAAAAAGATGATAAATATGCTCAGTTAAGGTCAAGATTGACCCGAGTCAGGACTAGGATGTGACTAGTCACTATGACCCGCTCTTAGGCAGGAAGTTTTGTATGGTTACCATCCATCTCTGAGTTTGTAAGGCTGCCATGCAGACCTCCCCTGAGCTTATCAGGTTTTGTGGCCCCTTCTTTGTCTACACAATAGAATAATTTTTATGTCCCTCATATGATAGATGCTGATAACATGTTAGCAAGAGATTTCAAAAGTTGTTACCCTTGGTGGGCACATGCTTAAAAACAGTGCTTTCTTCACCTGTCTGTTCTTAACCTGCACATATCCTTTTCCGTTCTGCTGAGCAGAACTAAGTAGGACCTCACTGTCCCAGCTGTTGGGCTTACTTGGGTTTCACCAAATGTAAGCAGGAGTCAATATTTTTCTCCCTCACAAATCCGTGTCCAGAAAGTGACCAATTGCATTAATCAACAGCCGTTTGGTTACTCATAACCCTGGAACGCTGATTTGATTTTAACAATAAATGGAGCAAACAGAGCAGAAGAAATGTTCAAAACAGATTAAAACCATAGGCTTTGAAATGTTCTATATTCTAAGAATTTGCCAAAAACACATTTCTAAATCTCTAATCATCAGACCAATTCTCTTTCTCCTAAAGTTTAGTCAGATGCTGTAGCTGAATGAACCACGCCTTGAAATTCTTTCCAATTTTTTTTCCTTTTTTGAAGAGTCATATGCTCTCGGTTTTATTTGTAGAAGCCCAAATTGCCTTTCTATTGTTTGGATCATGGAAATAACTCTGGCTGATTTCTCTTTGGTCTCTGAGAAAGGAGCCTGAGCCGGCACAAAGCAGAAAAGGAAGTCCACTCCCAGGTTATTGGTGCAATAAACCTGGACAATTGCTTGGTGTGGCAGTTAGGTCCCTCTGGTCTCTCTGTGGTGGTCTTGTGAGCCCAGCCTTGTAAGAAGGGAAGCAGAAGTGGTAGTGTTTATTCTTCAGGAGACTTCTAGGCCTGGCCAACACATACCCGTTATGTTTGTGTTCTCAAGGGAACCCATGAACAGGAAAAACAAAGAATATTTTGCCGACGTGCAAGTTCTCTTTGTTAGCAATAAACCCTTGTGCCCCATGTGCTTTCCAAATCTGTGCTGCTTATTGGGCTTGGATGATTAGGAGCACATGCTGTCAGCTTCAGGCTCTGAGGACTGCGCCCCAGGCGAGGGCAGAGGGAAATCTTCAAAATGGGAAAGGACACTCTAAACAAGAAGCACTCTTGTTTCTTGCATTTGCATATGTGTACGTGTAAAGGACCACATAGGGCTCTTCCTGAAATCCTGCTCTGGATGGGAATGAGGGGGTCACACAAACATAGCTCCTTTAATGAAAACAATCATGAAGCAGGCAGCCTGCTTCATTCCTTTGCAATTACAGTCCTTGTACTCAGCCCTCTATGGAACAGCAGCTTCATTCATTTTGGCCTTTCCCGCATGGCTAGGGGAATTAATCAGACAAAGAAATCATTATATATTCAAATCACACACTCCCCCAAAGGAGGCTTGTTGATCTCAATCTCCCCAGAAAACACTTAAGTGTTTCCCTATCAGTGAACAGCTTCGCTGAGGGTGGGCAAGGGCTGGGAGCCTGAGGAGTGGGGAGAAGACCTGGAGGTGGGAGATAGCACAGATGACAGGGCAGGCGCTGCACACAGACCTCACTGAGAGCAGCTTTGCTGAGGGTGGGCAAGGGCTGGGAGCCTGAGGAGTGGGGGAGAAGACCTGGAGGTGGGAGACAGCACAGATGACAGGGCAGGCGCTGCACACAGACCTCACTGAGAGCAGCTTTCCTGGTCCCCATCCTGAGTATAGAATTATGAGCATACAGGTGAGGCAGAGGGAAGGACCCAGCTCCCAATATGCCTGAAAACTGTCACCCAAAATGATCCTTCTTCCACAGATTTAAGTTTGGCAAGAGCTGAAGGTAGGGGGTCAATATCTTCTCTCTCTCTTTTTGAATTTAATTAATTTATTTTTTTAAGTTGAAAATGCTACCATTTATTTCATTAGGAAAACATATTAATGCAAAAATATGATAAATATAAAAAATAAAATCATATGATAAGCTCAGAAATAGTCTCTGATTCTGAACCTGTCAGTTTTCTTACAAGATGTTTTACCTGTCCCTCTGAAAGTAAGGGAGATTGCCTTATTTTCTTTTTTGTTGTTCAAAATCCAGAGCATTCTGTTCAGTGATGTTTTACATACATATTTGTCAATTTTTTATTTTCAGCAATTATTTCTTTATAGATATGTACTTATTGCCATTTTAATATTCATATTACTGATCCTTTTTTTCTCCTTCTTCTTCTTAAAAAAGACTCTTTAATATTTTATGTAATAGTGGTTTGATGGTGATAAACTCCTTTAGCTTTTTTTTTTTTGGTCTGGGAATCTCTTTATCTGTCCTTTGATTCTAAATAATAACTTTGCTGCGTTTGGTAATCTTGGTCGTAGGTCTTTGCTTTTCATCATTTTGAATATTTTCTGCCAATTCCTTCTGGCCTAAAAAGTTTCTGTGGAGAAATCAGCTGACAGTTTTATGGGTGTTCTCTTGTAGGTACTAACTGCTTTTCTCCTGCTGCTTTAAGATTCTCTCTTAGTCTTTAACCTTTTGCATTTTAATTATGATGTATCTTGGTGTGGGCCTCTTTGGGTTCATCTTGTTTGGGACTCTATATACTTCCTGTTCTTGTATGTCTATTTCCTTAACCAGGCTAAGGAAGTTTTCTGTCATTATTTTTTCAAAATAGGTTTTAATTTCTTACTTTCTCTCTTCTCCTTCCAGCACCCCCATGATGCAAATGTTGGTACACTTGAAGTTGTCCCAGGTGCTCCTGATATTATCCTCACCTTTTTGGATATTTTTTCTTTTTGCTGTTCTGATTGGGTGTTTTTTGCTTCCTTATCTTCTAAATTGCTGATTTGATTCTTGGCTTCATCTACTCTACTGTTGATTCCCTACAAATTATTTTTTATTTTAGTCAGTGTATCCTTAGTTTTTTTTTTTTTACAGAGACAGAGAGAGTCAGAGAGAAGGATAGACAGGGACAGACAGACAGGAATGGAGAGAGATGAGAAGCATCAATCATTAGTTTTTCGTTGTGCATTGCAACACCTTAGTTATTCATTGATTGCTTTCTCATATGTGCCTTGACCGCGGGCCTTCAGCAGACCGAGTAACCCCTTGCTCAAGCCAGTGACCTTGGGTCCAAGCTGGTGATCCTTGCTCAAACCAGATGAGCCTGCACTCAAGCTGGCGACCTCGGGGTCTCAAACCTGGGTTCTTCTGCATCCCAGTCCGATGCTCTATCCACTGCGCCACTGCCTCGTCAGGCCTTAATTTGTTTTTTTATTATGATTTTCATGTCCTCTTTTATGCAGTTGAAGTTCTAAATTCCTTGACTATCCTTAAAACCTCTATTTAGAACTCTGTACCTGTTAGTTTGCTTTTGCTTGTTTCCATTTTAATTCTTTTTCTGTTCTTGTTCTTTCACTTGGGACCTCTTTTTTGTCTCCTCGTTTTGGCTGCTTCTCTGTCTTTGTTTCTCTGTATTAGGTAGAGCTTCTCTGTCTTCCAGGCTTACTAATGTAGTAAGTGTCCTGTAGGGTCCAGTGTCACAGCCTCCCTATTCACCTGAGCTGGGTACTCCATGTGTGCCCCCAGTGAGGGTTGTGTACACCCTCCTGTTTTACTTGAGCCTTCATTGCTGTTGACACCTCAGCAGGAGAGATTTACCCCAGGCTTACCTACTGTGAGGACTGGCTCACACTACCATAGAGTATCAGCTGTGCTGGGTGCTACTCTTTTGAGATTTTAAAAAAGTCTGAAGCATGAGCCAAGACAAGCCATTTGTATGGAAAAGCCACTGGAAATAGCTTGTGTGAACCTGCAAGTTTGTAAAGTAGAGTTTCAGGGAATCATCAGAGCAAGGCTAATAGCCTTAGCCAGGTTGATGGAGGCTCAGATATGGCACCTGCCTTCCAGCTCTGTGGGGTAAGGCTTAGAAAAAGAAGAATAGCCTTTGCGAGCACTTCTGTCTGGGTGAAAGCTGCCCCTCTAGCTCTCGCCTTGGTGGCAGACCATTCAGTTTCTGCCTGCATGTCCCTGGTTCCTTTCAAGCTGCTGCCCTAGCACTGGAGCTCAGAGGAAGTGAGTCTGAGTAAGTCTGTGTATGGGCCCTTTCAGAGGAACACCTGGGACTCCAGCCACCCTCTCATTCAGACACAACCCCCACTGGTTTTTACAGCCAGAAGTTATGGGCTCTTCTCTTTCCAGCACTGGAACTAAGATGGGGAGCCTAGTGTGCAGCTAGGACCCCTTGCTCCTCAGGTGAGACCTCTGCAGCTGAGAAGTCCCTCCTTATTTTTATCTCCCATACACGGGTATGGGACCAGCTCATTCAGAGTCTCCAGTTTTGATGTGGCTTCTTCTTTAAATCCCTGGTCTTAAGACTTCCATTCCGCTAGACATCAAGAGGTCCTGAATGATGGTTGTTCTGATGTTTCATTGTAATTTCGGTGTGGTTGTGGGAGAACATGAGTACTGCATTTATCTATGCCCCCATCTTGACCAGAAGCTTAATTTTATTTTTCAATATCTTCTGTTGATTTCTATCTTCCCCACATTCTCCAACCCCCTCCCTGAAATATACACGTGTAAGCGGGGCTTACTGGCGATGGAGAAATCTGTCCATGAGGTATACTGAAGGCCTGGGCTGGGTTGGGCCAGACTTGCTTGCAAGATGAGACCAAGGGGCACTTGAGGGAAGAATGTGCTCCAGGGGTGTTTAGGGCCTAGTCAGATAGATAATTTTAAATTGAAGGAGCTTAGGTCTGAAGACAACTGAGATGACTTTAGGGGAAACCATCCAAATACTGAAGCAGAATGCATGGGGCAATTCCTGAGCAAAAGTTGGACACCCTTGGTCATGTTCCTGCAAGTGGGCATGCTGGGAGTCAGAACAGAGAAGAATTCCTTTCCTGAGGATACCACAGAACACACCAAGAGAGGTTATATTTTTACCTGCCCTGAAGAAGCAAAAATATTAATTAAATGGCTGATCTTACAAAATACTGAGATTACAAGTGGAAAACCCTAAAAGTATGACTGAGAGATCAATAGCTTTTAATGCACTTAATTTTCACAAACAAAAGGGCTTCATACTAACCCTGTTCTAATGGGCCCAGAAAAAAAAAAATCTGACTTCATACTGCATTATCTGCAATGCGTCTGCCAAAGAAAGCAGGAAGTCCTACAGAGATATGAAAAAGAGGAAGAGCGGAGATAGGAAGATTCTGGAATCATCTACTCAGTTCAGCTCTACAATTATGGCTTATAAAACAAGCAGGCATTTTGTGGGTGGCTGACCTTGTGTGTTCCCAGGGCACAGGGAGTGCCTTTGACAGTCTAGCTCAAGTTTATAGTTCATCCCCACCCAGGGAGGCTGAAATTCCAATTTCTAATGATAATAAAGTCCAAGAGCTGGTGGTAAAAGTGAGTCAGCAGAGGGCTGTAACTACTTAAATATATCTCTTAATTTGAGAACCTTTTTCTACATCTTATTCTAGATTTATGGAGGCCCTGACTTCCACTCTCCCAGAATAGCCCAGTTATGTGCCCGAAGATCATCTGAGAATCCCATGCGCGTCTCCAGCACAGGAAATGAGCTAGCAATCCGATTTAAAACTGACAGCTCCATAAATGGGAGAGGCTTCAATGTCTCATGGCAAGCAGTGCCTGGAGGTGAGTGAATCAAAGAGAAATCTCAAACTACTTACGTGAAGCCCTTATTAATCTCATAAAATTATTGGAGAGAGGTACGAAGGCTACACCCTGACAACTCTGTGTCTTCTCAAATCGCTGCTTTGGCATATACATTTTCATAAAACATGGGATAGAATTTAATTTCTGAAGAGTCACAGTGTATGTGAGAACAAGGACCATAAACGAATCTATGTTGAGAGCAGAAGTGGGTTATTGGTTAAACTCACTCCCTCTCTAAAGAGTTGTGTCTGTTCACCAGCCTTAAACTAAGGCATCATCAAAGAGGTAAATTACTTTGTGCCACAGTTTCTAAATTCTTTTTTGAATTCTTGGGAAATGCCAAAGCTGTAAATGTTAAATTTGTGAATTCCAAGGACTTGCCAGGTGTTAGATAGTGACACTCTGCCCAAGAACTTAGGCAGTCTGAGTAAATTATCTGTTGCAGATTGTTAAAATAAAAAACAAAAAAATTGATGCACAAATTATCTTAGCAGATGTTAACCTGAACAACTACTCATAATAGCCACATTTATTGAATGCTTACTATGTGCCAGGAACTTTTCTAACTATTCTATAAGAATCATCTCATTTCATCTCACAATCAGGGAAGTTCCCTCACAGTGAGGGAAGTTCATTTCATATACTCATCATCATAAAGAGGAAATCAAAGCTCAGAAAAGTTAGTGACTTCTGGAAAATGCCAAAGCAAAAGATACCTTATGGCCCCACTTTTGCAATGAAAAAATACTATAAAAAGTATATCACATCTTTTCTGAAGTCAATAATGTAATAATTTAATAAGAATTATAAATATGTATTAATTAGATTACCCCATAATGATTTATAGTTATTAGAAAATAATACTAAATTTTTCTATTTATATCATCATCAATCCAAGAAATGATGGGTCAGAGAGGTAGACATTGATAGGTACTAGATAATGTCATAGGAATAAAAAAAACCTGAATAACTGTACCAGGTCCATAATATTAAGTTTTAAAAGGCAGATATTAAGTTATTTATAAAAACATACACTACTGAATTAATCAAAATTCTGGGAAAGAGATGTGTTAATCTTAAAGTTTTTAAATTTTTAGAGAACCATGATGAGACATTTCATTGCTTTATGAGAACAAGATTCCAAAAAACAAACAAAAAAACAAAACAAGATTTCATTTGCACTTACTTTCCAGTCTTTTTAAAATAACACTTGGCATCAGCATTTAAAGTATTTGAAATATTTTCTCAGTTGTCCTTTTTTGTTTTGTTGGGATGAATGAATTAATGGTAGATATTCATATCTTCAAAATGTTTAGCATAGACTACATAAAAGTGGTAGTCAGACAAAGTAACGTATTGTCTAACTCTAAGGTATCAGGCTATGAAGTAATGTTTTATGCATCATAGATTTCTCTCATTATTGGACTGTGTTTTCTATCTGCAGGTTGTGGTGGTATTTTTCAGGCTCCCAGTGGAGAGATTCATTCTCCAAATTATCCCAGTCCTTATAGGAGCAACACTGACTGTTCCTGGATCATTCAAGTGGAAAGAAATCACCGTGTTCTCTTGAACTTCACTGACTATGACCTGGAACCTCAGGACTCTTGTATTATAGTAAGTGACACAAATGTCAAGCATTTGCTAGAGTCAATCCTGGGTCACAACATTGCCATATGAACATATTTGGCAAATATCAGTATATATTAGTTATGGGTATTTTCAACATCAAATCATAGGAAACCTACCAAATGGCAACTTACAATATGATGACATTTATTTTTTACCTATATACAAATCAGGAGATAAACTCAGGGTTGTTTAGAAATTCAGTTTCTTTTCTACCATTCTTACTTACTGTGTAGACTTTTTGTTTTATATTTGTTACTCTATGGTCAAAAAATTGCTGCAGTAGCTCCAAATATTTTGTATGAATTAAAATCTTGGGAAAGAGAAGAGAAATAGTGTTCATTGTTTCTATTTTGTATTTTTTTAATCAAGAAAGAAAAAATTTTATAGAAGCCCCTTACATACCATTATCCAGAATTGGGGGCAATAGAGATGAGGAAAATACAGTGGAATGGAGGAATAGATCGATTATAACCATTTTAAATCAGTTATTTTTAAACTTCTGGAAGTTCTCATAAGGCTTTACTTTTCTTGATATCACAATATCTTGATCTGCTATTTGAGCAACCTTCTAACAAGACAAACTATATTGGGAAATGGGGGTGGAAGAGAAGGAATATGGTTATTAATTGGTTAGATGACAAAAAGGTCCTATTACTATGAACAACTTTAATACAGTCTCACTTAAAACTAATGCTATATGTGTAGTGTATGCATAAATAAGGTTATATTTTGAGATTTTCTTTTTTGTTTTAATTTATTTTTTTTTATTTTTTATTTTTTTTAATAAATTTTTATTAATGTTAATGGGATGACATTAATAAATCAGGGTACATATATTCAAAGAAAACATGTCTAGGTTATCTTCTCATTAAATTATGTTGCATACCCCTCACCCAGAGTCAGATTGTCCTCTGTCACCCTCTATCTAGTTTTCTCTGTGCCCCTCCCCCTCCCCCTAAATCTCTCCCTCCCTCCCTCCTGCATCCTCCCTCCCCCCACCCCTGGTAACCACCACACTCTTGTCCATGTCTCTTAGTCTCGTTTTTATGTTCCACCAATGTATGGAATCATGTAGTTCTTGTTTTTTTCTGATTTACTTATTTCACTCCGTATAATGTTATCAAGATCCCACCATTTTGCTATAAATGATCCAATGTCATCATTTCTTATGGCTGAGTAGTATTCCATAGTGTATATGTGCCACATCTTCTTTATCCAATCTTCTATTGAAGGGCTTTTTGGTTGTTTCCATGTCTTGGCCACTGTGAACAGTGCTGCAATGAACATGGGGCTACATGTTTCTTTACGTATCAATGATTCTGAGGTTTTGGGGTATATACCCAGTAGAGGGATTGCTGGGTCATAACTTAGTTCTATTTGCAGTTTTTTGAGGAACCACCATACTTTCCTCCATAGTGGTTGTACTACTTTACATTCCCACCAACAGTGTATGAGGGTTCCTTTTTCTCCACAGCCTCTCCAACATTTGTTATTACCCGTCTTGTTGATAATAGCTAATCTAACAGGGGTGAGGTGGTATCTCATTGTAGTCTTGATCTGCATTTCTCTAATAACTAATGAAGCTGAGCATCTTTTCATATATCTGTTGGCCATTTGTATTTCTTCCTGGGAGAAGTGTCTGTTCATGTCCTCTTCCCATTTTTTTATTGGATTGTTTGTTTGTTTGTTGTTGAGTTTTATGAGTTCTTTGTAAATTTTGGATATTAGGCCCTTATCTGAGCTGTCGTTTGAAAATATCAGTTCCCATTTAGTTGGCTGTCTGTTTATTTTGATATCAGTTTCTCTTGCTGAGCAAAAACTTTTAATTCTGATGTAGTCCCATTTATTTATCTTTGCCTTCACTTCTCTTGCCATTGGAGTCAAGTTCATAAAATGTTCTTTAAAACCCAGATCCATGAGTTTAGTACCTATGTCTTCTTCTATGTACTTTATTGTTTCAGATCTTATATTTAGGTCTTTGATCCATTTTGAATTAATTTTAGTACACGGGGACAGGCTGTAGTCGAGTTTCATTCTTTTGCATGTGGATTTCCAGTTTTCCCAACACCATTTGTTAAAGAGGCTTTCTTTTCTCCATTTTGTGTTGTTGGCCCCTTTATCAAAGATTATTTGACCACATATATGTGGTTTTATTTCTGGGCTTTCTATTCTGTTCCATTGGTCTGAGTGTCTATTTTTCTGCCAATACCATGCAGTTTTGATTATTGTGGCCCTATAATATAGTTTGAAGTCAGGTATTGTAATGCCCCCAGCTTCATTCTTTTTCCTTAGGATTGCTTTGGTTATTCGGGGTTTTTTATAGTTCCATATAAATCTGATGATTTTTTGTTCCATTTCTTTAAAAAATGTCATAGGAATTTTGATGGGAATTGCATTAAATTTATATATTACTTTGGGTAATATGGCCATTTTAATTATATTTATTCTTCCTATCCAAGAACAAGGAATATTTTTCCATCTCATTGTGTCTTTTTCTATTTCTCTTAGCAATGCCTTGTAGTTTTCTTTATATAGGTCCTTTACATTCTTTGTTATGTTTATTCCTAGGTATTTTGGGTTTTTTTTGTTGCAATTGTGAAGGGGATTATTTTTTGAGTTCATTTTCTAATATTTCATTGTTGGCATATAGAAAGGCTATGGACTTCTGTATGTTAATTTTGTATCCTGCGACCTTACTGTATTGGTTTATTGTTTCTAGTAACCTTTTTGTGGAGTCCTTTGGGTTTTCGATGTATAGGATCATATCATCAGCAAAAAGTGATACCTTTACTTCTTCTTTTCCGATATGGATGCCTTTTATTTCTTTGTCTTGTCTGATTGCTCTGGCCAGAACTTCTAGCACCACGTTAAATAAGAGTGGAGAGAGTGGACACCCCTGTCGTGTTCCTGATTTAAGGTGGAAAGTCCTCAGTTTTACGCCATTTAATATGATGTTGGCTGATGGTTTATCATATATGGCCTTTATTATGTTGAGATATTTTCCTTCTATACCCATTTTGTTGAGAGTCTTAAACATAAAATTGTGTTGTATTTTATCGAAAGCCTTTTCTGCATCTATTGATAAGATCATGTGGTTTTTGTTCTTTGTTTTGTTGATATGGTGTATTACGTTAACTGTTTTACGTATGTTGAACCATCCTTGAGATTCTGGGATGAATCCCACTTGATCATGATGTATTATTTTTTTAATATGTTGTTGTATTCGATTTGCCAGTATTTTGTTTAGTATTTTAGCATCTGTATTCATTAGAGATATTGGTCTGTAGTTTTCTTTCTTTGTGCCATCCTTGCCAGGTTTTGGTATGAGGGTTATGTTGGCCTCATAAAATGTGTTTGGAAGTATTGCTTCTTCTTCAATTTTTTGGAAGACTTTGAGTAGAATAGGAACCAAGTCTTCTTTGAATGTTTGATAGAATTCACTAGTATAACTGTCTGGGCCTGGACTTTTATTTTTGGGGAGGTTTTTAATAGTTTTTTCTATTTCCTCCCTGCTGATTGGTCTGTTTAGGCTTTCTGCTTCTTCATGACTCAGTCTAGGAAGGTTGTATTGTTCTAGGAATTTATCCATTTCTTCTAGATTATTGTATTTGGTGGCATATAGTTTTTCATAGTATTCTACAATAATTCTTTGTATATCTATGATGTCTGTGGTGATCTCTCCTCTTTCATTTTGGATTTTATTTATTTGAGTCCTGTGCCTTTTTTCCTTGGTGAGTCTTGCCAAGGGTTTGTCGATTTTGTTGATCTTTTCAAAGAACCAGCTCCTTGTTTTATTGATTTTTTCTATAGTTTTTCTGTTCTCTATTTCGTTTATTTCTGCTCTGATTTTTATTATCTCCTTTCTTTGGCTGGTTTTGGGTTGTCTTTGTTCTTCTTTTTCTAGTTCCTTAAGGTGTGAAGTTAAGTGGTTTACTTCGGCTCTCTCTTGCTTGTTCATATAGGCCTGAAGTGATATGAACTTTCCTCTTATTACTGCTTTTGCTGCATCCCAGAGATTCTGATATGTCGTATTTTCATTTTCATTTGTCTGTATATATCTTTTGATCTCTGCGCTTATTTCTTCTTTGACCCATTCATTTTTTAGAATTATGTTGTTTAGTTTCCACAATTTTGTGGGTTTTTCCCCCTTTTTTTTACAGTTGAATTCTAGTTTCAAGGCTTTATGATCAGAGAATATGCTTGGCACAATTTCAATTTTTTTAAATTTGCTGATATTGTCTTTGTGGCCCAACATATGGTCAATTCTTGAGAATGTTCCATGTACACTAGAGAAAAATGTATACTCTGTTGCTTTGGGATGAAGTGTCCTGTAGATGTCTATCATATCCAGTTGTTCTAGTATTTCATTTAAGGCCACTATATCTTTATTGATTCTCTGTTTGGATGACCGATCTAGAGCCATCAGCGGTGTATTGAGGTCTCCAAGTATGATTGTATTTTTGTCAGTTTTTGTTTTAAGGTCAATAAGTAGCTGTCTTATATATTTTGGTGCTCCTTGGTTTGGTGCATATATATTAAAGATTGTTATATCTTCTTGATTCAGTGTCCCCTTAATCATTATGAAATGGCCATTTTTATCTCT
Source organism: Saccopteryx bilineata (assembly GCF_036850765.1). NCBI lineage: Eukaryota > Metazoa > Chordata > Mammalia > Chiroptera > Emballonuridae > Saccopteryx > Saccopteryx bilineata. The sequence continues at coordinate 156,828,919 of NC_089494.1, forward strand.
GAGTACTTTTTCTGTCTTGTAGTCAGCATTATTAGATATGAGTATTGCTACACCTGCTTTTTTTGGGGGTGTTGTTTGCTTGGAGTATTGTTTTCCAGCCTTTCACTTTGAATTTGTTTTTATCCTTGTTGCTTAGATGTGTTTTTTGTAGGCAGCATATAGTTGGATTTTCTTTTTTAATCCATTCTGCTACTATGTGTCTTTTTATTGGTAAGTTTAATCCATTTACATTTAGTGTAATTATTGACACTTGTGGGTTCCCTATTGCCATTTTATAAATTGCTTTCTGTTAGTTTTGTATCTTGTTTGATTCTTCTCTTTTGTTTTTCTATCATTTGTTTTTGTTTGTTTGTATTCCATACTTCTTTCCTCTGTTGCTACCTTTTTTAAGTCAAGTGTTTTTGTGGTGGTTTTATCAAGGGTGGTTACCATTAAGTAATGAAAAGGGTACCTACCATATTCATTGTAGTACCCTTTCTTGTGAGTATTTCTGCGCTTCATCGTCCTTTGCTACTGTTAATCTTCATCCTTTCTCCCCCTTTTTTTTTCTTTTGTTGTCACAGTTTAAGTTTGGTTTTATTGTTTTCTTGGTGGAGCTGTTACTTGTGGTTATGTTTTCTTTTGTTCTTTGAATCTGGTTGGAAAACCCCCTTTAGTATTTCCTGGAGTGGGGGCTTTCTGATGATAAATTCTCTCATCTTTTCTGTATTTGTGAATATTTTTATATCTCCTTCGTACTTGAAGGATAGCTTTGATGGGTATAGTATTCTTGGCTGAAAATTCCTCTCTTTCAGGGCTTTAAATATTGGGGTCCACTCTCTTCTAGCTTGTAGAGTTTCTGCTGAGAAATCTGATGATAATCTAATAGGCCTTCCTTTATATGTTGTATTCTTCTTTTCCCTGGCTGCCTTGAGAATTTTTTCTTTGTCATTGGTTTGTGTCATCTTCATTATGATGTGCCTTGGAGTGGGTTTGTTGTGGTTAAGAAAATTTGGTGTTCTGTTTGCTTCTTGAATTTGAGGCTTTAATTCTTTCCACAGGCTTGGGAAGTTCTCATCTATTATTTGTTTGAGTATATTCTCCATTCCATTTTCTTTCTCTTCTCCCTCTGATATACCTATTATTCTTATGTTATTCTTTCTGATGGAGTCAGACAATTCCTGTAGGGCTTTCTCGTTTTTTATTATGTTTGAGTCTGTTTCTTCTTCTCTCTGTTGTGCCTCAAGTTGCTTGTCTTCTATTTCACTGATCCTGTCTTCTATCTGGGCTGTTCTATTAGCTAAGCTTGTTACCTCATTTTTCAGCTCTTGAATTGAGTTTTTCATTTCTGTTTGATTTGTTTTTATAGTTTCAATTTCCTTGGTAATATATTCTTTGTGATCGTTGAGTTGTTTTCTGATTTCCCTAAATTGCTTTTCTGTGTTTTCTTGTATATCTCTGAGTATTTTTAAGATTTCTATTTTAAATTCTCTGTCATTTGGCTCCAAGGCTTCCAATATGTTAAATCTTTTCTCCATACATTTTTCCACATCTATTTGTGTTACCTCTCTGTCTTTTGTATCCATAATGTTCGATTTCCTTTTTCTTATTGGCATCTGAAGGTGATCTTGATGATAGTGTTAATTGGAATTAATAAAAAATAAAAAGGAAAAAAAAGAAAAAAGAAAAAAGGAAAATACTCCACACAAAAAAGTAATAATTTATTATTTCCCCCTTTTTTCTTTCTTCTCTTCCCCTCCTCTCACCTCCTTAGGGAAATATCGTGGTGACCTGTGAATTATATTATGCTAAATGGAACAAAAACTGCCTATAATGGAGGGCCTAATTTGGGGTGAAGAGTTCAAGGGGCAAAAAAGGGAGTAGGGACCTACTAAATACAAAAAAAAAAGGGGGGGGGGGAGAAAATCTTAGACAAGCATAAAATGATTTGCTTGTAAGTGATGGTCGACTAAGAGATATAATGAGAGGGATAAGAGGGAAACAGAAAAAAGAGAGAAAAAACAATAATTAAAAAATAAAAAAATAAAAATAATAAGTAAAAATCTGTTGTATTAAGTGGAGCGAAGACTAAATTCAATGGAGACTTTGGGTTGGGAGGAATGCTAGTGAGTTAAAAAGCAATGTAAAAAGTGCCCAAAATGCCACAAAAACAAATAGAGGAAAACCAAGAACAAAAGCAGAAGAAGAAAAAAAAAGAACAACAACAACAAAAAAAACCCCACACAAACTTGAGTCCCAAATTAAATAATTTTTTCTTGATTGAGGCTTAAATGGGAGGAAAAGTAAAAGGAGAAAAGAAGAAATGAATAGAAAGGAAAAAATAAGAGTAAGAGAGAAACGAAGGAAGAAAAAAAGGAAAGGAAAAAAAAAAGAAAAGGGGAGAGAGTGAGAGTTAAGGGTTTTGGAGTGTAACCCTAAAGGAGAGTTAGGATGAAGAAAAGAAATAAAATGTAACACTCATGGGTAGTGTAGTTCAAGAAAAGGGTAGCATAAGATGGGCAGAGAGTAAAAGGACTGAGGTGGAAGAAATAGAAATAATAATAAAGGCAATAAGATAGAAGAAAGAAACAACAACAACAAAGAATTAGTGGAACAAGTTATAAAGTCTGTGGATTTTTCTTGATTTTGAGAGGTTAACTTCTTCCTTTTTTCTTTTCTCCCCCTCTTCCTGGTCGGTGACTCTGTACCCCAGGTTCTGCCCCTGTGTCACTCTTAGGTAGGAATTTGCAGTTGATGGTATTCTATGACAATGTCATATAATTGGCTTTAGTCTCGCTGGTAGTCAAGGCTTGTTGGCGTTTGCAAAGTCCAACAATGAGAGAGTTTGCTTTTCTGGAGTCTCTTTCCTAGTCTCCCCTTCCTGAATTAGCAGCCTGGTGATCCAGCTATGAGGCTGCCACTGCTTCTGTCTGGGGAGTAAGAGGCTCAAAGAGCTGGGAAATCCCCACTCTATCCTCACTCAGCGCAAGGCTCTGGGTAAGGCTCTGGCAGTCAGAGCCTCCAGTGTAATCAGGTGGGGCTGGGAGTCAATTGTTGTCAAGGTGACTGTTGAGCGCCTATCATTCAGTTGGACCACTCAACCCGGGCTTTCCACACTTGGTAGCCTGTTTTGGCTGGGAAGAAGAAGCACTAGTCTCTGTTTGCTTTATGGATCTTAATATCTGCCAAGTCCCTCTTGTTAGGTATATCCCTGAATATGGAGGCTCTGTCAATCAGAAGTTGCCCCCGCCCCTTTAGCGAAAGGCATTGAAAAATATCACGCCTCTTGTCTTGGATCGCTGAACTGGGAGAGATCTTATCAATTAGAGCCCTGTGGGTGCGTAGATTTCGTGGGTTAAGCTAATTTCAGTGATTGGATCCACAGCTGTGCTCCAGAAAGTATTTCAGGCTGTCTGCGCGCCCCTTCCCCCAGCGCTTGATTGTTAACTTGAATGGCTGGGTGAGGTGCCCCGCCCACGGAGAGAATCTCCTGACTAGGAAAGACAGCCTTGGCGCCCCTCCCGGACCGCGGCTGGGGGGGGGCGCGCGCACGCGGGCGGTTTCTTGGCACGCCAGTGGACGGGGACCAAGGCACGGGGCCCGCGCGGGGTTTCTCCGCACGCCTGTGTCCGGGGACCGCGGCACGGGGCGCGAGCGCGGTTTCTCAGGGTATGCTGGGGCGGCCGCCAGCGCCCAGGCTGCCGTCCCCGAGTGTGGGCAGGCAGCTGCACGTGTGGGTTGACTCACCACAGGTGTACTCTCTCCTCAGCAACAGTCCTTTTGCTTTCAGTGTGTGTGGAACTCCGGAATGCTCCGAGGATAAATTTCTCTGTTTCTAGTTGATAAATTTGTTGAGATTTTGGGGAGATCTGTCGGACGCGCTGCTCACGGCGCCATTTCCGTGACGTCACTCCCTGTTTTAATTTATTTTTTAACAAAAGCTTTTCCATCCATTTTTTCAGTTATTAATTTATTCTTACCTTTCCTTTTCTTTATTCTTTTTTTAAATTTTATTTTAATTTATTGGGTGTACATAGATTCTAGTGTCCCCCTGAATACCTCCCCCCTCCCCACCCATTGTTCCCCATCCCCCTTGCCCTCCCCCCGATTTTGCTTTTCTGCTCCCATCCTATCTTCCCCTTTCCCTCTGTCCGCTTTCCCTCTAGACCCTTTGTTTTCCATCTTTTATTTGCATTTTTAATACTTTATTCAAATACCAAACAGATTCTCCTAGCTAATTTATATTTCTTTTTTAGTTTCTTGGGACTGCTTTTGCCTACAGGGCATTTGCTCATCCTGAAGGAGTTAGAAACACTTCTGAGAGCCTCTCAGGGCAAACAGGATCAAAGTTTCAGTCCAGGGCCTGAATAGTGTGGAGGTCCCAGCACACCATCCTGAATCCTAGGTAAAAGAAAGTAGAACAGCCTCATAGAGACTGCATCTTAGCTTTAAGTCACCTTAGTGGTCTCCAAAATCTCAAGCCATAGAATAGTATAAAACCCTGCATCTAGGCATTGGACATGCAGTAAAAGGAATTTAAAGTCTTTGAAGGGAGATAGAAATCATCCTATACCTCATTTCTACCAATAATTTTTCATATACAATAGCCAGTATACTATCAAAGATATTCATGTATATGAGATGACAATGACAATATAACATAAATAAGATGCAAGATTAATAACAGACAATGGAAACAAATACACTGATATACCAGATACTAAAATTATCAGGCCCAAATTGGTAAATAGCTATTGGTTACTAAGCTTAAGAAGGTAAAAGTCAAACTCTAAACATTTAGGAAGGACTGCAAACTATAAAAAGTTACATTGCAAAAAAGAAAAAGAACTAACTGAAAATTTATAACTGGATAACTGCAATAGTTGAAATTAAATTTTCTGTGGAAGTTTTCTTTTCTTTTTCTCTTCATTTTTTTTTTGGACATATTAGACAAATTGGATAAAGATGAAGAGAGAAAAGTGAACTGAAAGATCAAAGGAAACTATCTGGCAAAAACATGAATAAGCGAAAAGATAAAAAATAAAGAGGAGCGATTAAGACACACAGAGGACAGATATAAAAATATATACTTAATTGTAATCCCAGGTGCAAAAGAGCAGAAAAGGGAATAGAAGCGATATTTGAAAACCTAACGATTAATTAAGACTTTTCTTTTTTTCTTTTTATTTTTTTTATTTTTTTATTTTTTTATTTTTTTTTTTTCATTTTTCTGAAGCTGGAAACAGGGAGAGACAGTCTGACAGACTCCCGCATGCGCCCGACCGGGATCCACCCGGCACGCCCACCAGGGGCGACGCTCTGCCCACCAGGGGGCGATGCTCTGCCCATCCTGGGTGTCGCCATGTTGCAACCAGAGCCACTCTAGTGCCTGAGGCAGAGGCCACAGAGCCATCCCCAGCGCCCAGGCCATCTTTGCTCCAATGGAGCCTTGGCTGCGGGAGGGGAAGAGAGAGACAGAGAGGAAAGCATGGCGGAGGGGTGGAGAAGCAAATGGGCGCTTCTCCTGTGTGCCCTGGCCGGGAATTGAACCCGGGTCCTCTGCACGCTAGGCCGACACTCTACCGCTGAGCCAACCGGCCAGGGCCTAATTAAGACTTTTCTAAAACTGATGAAAGACATCCATTTACAGTGAAATAGAAGATTCCAAGGAACCCAAACAGCCACGCAGAATAAATAGAGAGACAAAAAACATACTTATCTAAGAAATATAGATAGACAAATAAATAAATAAGTAAATAAATAGAAAAAATGTTACATTCAGTCAGGGGAGTTGGTACATGGCAAACAGATTACCTTTTAAGAAGTGACAGACTGAATGCTGATTTTTCAATAGTGATAATTGGAAGCAAAAAGAACAATGAGATGGTGGTTTCAGTTTTAAGAAAGAAAATAACTGCCAATCAGGAATTCTTTATCCTCCTAAAGAGCCTTTAAAGATGAAGGCAAAATAAAACATTGAAGCAGAAGAGGGACCTTCAAGAGAAGTTTGAATGGTCCAGAGACCAACTGTCTACCTCACAGTTTTTTGCCTGCAGTGGGCATTTCTCTATCACTTGTTCCCCCACCTCCTCTTGTATGGTGCTAGGTAAGGTTTCTTATCTTTGATAAAGCCCATAAGCCATAGAATTCAGCATACAATGGAGTGTGAACCAAAGAAAACCTCGGTCAAAAGTACTCCCAATATGGATGCATTATTTCCCTCCTATGGCCCTGAGTAAGATTTTCCACCTACCTGAGATGAAAATACAGGGCCAAGCTTTCTATTAACTGCTTCCATCTCTCAGGATGCAGCTGGGCTTGACTTAGCTGTAGCAAGAGGGAACAGACTGGAGAAAGTGAAACCTCAGATCTGATCTGGTCAGAGGCATGGACACAGGAACATAAACCCAAGACAGATGCTGGGAGGAGTCCAGTCTGGCAGATATGTGTATATATGTGTGTGTGTAAACAGTGGCCTGTGAACACACACACACACACACACATACACACACACACACTAAAAGTAATAGTCCAAACTAGTTGTTAGAATCAGAGAGTTCTGTATGAAGTAGTTGAAGTATCCCACCAGCTTGCAGCTGGGTCCTTCAGAAGCTAATGCCACTAAGCACTTGAGTAACACATTGATATACAAGGTGAACCACACCAGAAGGTGTGACACCATAGTACCATGGTTAAGAAATCTAGCTCTATGATGGAGCGGACCTGGAATTGAGTCCGGATTTTGCCATTTTCTAGTTGTGTTGCCTGGGAGAAAGTTAATCATTCCATCCTGGTTTCCTTAACTATGAAATGGGGATAGTAAGAGTATCTGTGTCAGACTAGATTTGTTGTCAGAGTGTTTGAGATTATGCAAGTGACCTGCCTATCACATAGAAAGTTCTCAATTCATCCTAGCCATAATCATAATGATGTTAATTATGAGTGCCCTCAGAGCCATGTTCAGTTAGCACTGACCAGAGGAAAATGGTGTGACCTACCCGTAGGGGCAATGGCCTCAGGAACCAGGATTTCTCACTTCTCATCCTGAGCCTTAAGGTCTTCAGTAAAAGAAGAACCTATGTATGAATCTCTGTCATAGGATAGAGTTTAGCATTTAGTGTCCCTGGGACTCAATAAATTGTAATAATAATCAGGAGAAGACAAGAGTGATTCATTTAGGCCTGGAAACCAGAGAAGATTTCAGACTAAAGATGACATTTAAGTGACAGATTTTCACTGGCAGAAACGTGGTAGTGAGGCCAGGAGAGGATGCTTTAGGGGAAGAATGAGGGAAATTATGCACAGGAGTATGAACGTGGACAGACATTCGAAAATAAGAAAGGAGAGTGTTGTGCCTGGAGTGTAGCTATATGCTGGAGAGCACATGGAGACCAAGGGTCAAATAAAGGTCAAAAAAGGACCGATAGTTTGTCCCAATTGAACAAACTATTTTATGCACTATGAAGAATTTGAAATAATCCTATAAATAGTGTTGGGTTGGTGAAAGTTTTCTGTAAGACAGAGGAGTAATATGTTAAAACCGTGTTTTACAATGATAACAAGCAGTTGTTACAACGTGCTTGGCAGAGAGAGAAAAACATAGTACGAAGGCTGTTTGGGATGCACTGGGGAAACTTGCTCAGTGGCCTTGGACACGGAGAGAAAGGCCATATTGGAAAACTCTTAGAGAGATGTGGTCACCAAAACTTAGGGGCTAATTACATGGTGAAGGGTGAACTGAGCAATAGAGATAGAGGAGTTGAGACCAGTTTTGTGAGAACAGGTGAGTGGCAATGCCATTAACTGAGTGAGTAAAGGGGTAGACTGCTGAGTTGGGAAACTTGAAGTTAAAGGTCTATTCCATGTCCTTTATAGAGTTCAACACATGAATTCAATGCTCCAGATGGGGTGTGAGTTAGACATAGCCGTATGAGGATAATTTCTGTATATCTGGATGGTTGTTAACACCACAGAAGTAGGTATGGTCATCTATAAGAGTATTTTGTAAAGACAAAAGGACCAAGTAAGCTCTTTGACAAACACTGATATTTTAAGGGCAGATGAAGGAACAGAGGAAAAGGAGACTGAGGAGGATACTCAGAGAGGCAGGTGGAGAACTGGAAGAGAGTAGTAGCATAGATTGAAATAAAGACACTGGATTTGGTCTTTGATGATGACCTTGCAAGGACCAGGGTGGTGTGCATAGTAGTGGGAGACTTTGGATCACAATGGGTTAGGAGTTGCAGGAGCTTCTTAGCTTTATCCCACAATTATGGAAGTGAATAATATAAAGGGAAGATGAGATCAATGGAAAGCTTTTTATTATTTTAATGATGAAGAAGCTTACGTATGTCTAAAGAACAAAGTGCTCGTGGAAAAAGCAACTGAATGTGAGAGGTAAATGGAATAACTGATACAGGCATGTTATTAAGGCAGAGACCTAAAGAAGAGACAGATAGGTCCTATAAGTTTCATACTTTCAGAATGAGAAACTGGAACACATGCCTAACAATAAGATATTTTTTACTTAAAAATATATTGAAAATTGCACAAATCATATATAAACCAAATCATTTTTTGTTTTTATAATTTATAAATCATCCTTAAAAAAAGATAAAGAAATGTAAAAAAGGACTGTTCAGGTAAATCAGGGTAGAGATCTATTGTGTATGGTTGCCAAGTGCACTCAGTTATGAAGGTGAGAAGTCAGTAGAACTTTGGATCCAGGTGGGCAATGTCCTGGCAAGGCTGGACGCTTGGCTCCAAGTTATATTTAGTCATCCAGGGATTCATGAAGGCAGGTATTGAGGCACCAGTCATCTATCCTTTATAGCTAGATGGACACTGGATGGGAAACGTACCTTAAAGTCCAATATCTTACACTATATCTCTGCAGTTTCAAGTCATACAAAGCCAATCATTCATTCTGGAGACCTGAAAGTTAATTTCATGGTCCTGCTGCTTAGCAGAGCCATTAGCAAAGAGAAAAATATTCAGCTGCCAATGATGTTGCCAGATAATGTTTGTGTTCATGGAATTTTTAATAGACCTCCAGTGTACTATTTCATACTGAGGTAAATTGTGCTTGGATGAGACCAGCCATCATGTTTTTTTTAAACTCCCATAACAATTTGGGTTGTCAGAAGTGGAAATATTTTTTAATGTTTATTTTTATTAATTTTAGAGAGGGGTGAGTGAGGGAAACATTGATCTGTCCCTATATGTGCCTTGACCAGGGATTGAACCGATAACCTTTGGGGCGATGCTCTAGCCAACCAAGTTTTCCAGCCAAGGCAGATGTGAAAGTATTAATTTGAATAGTCATTAGGGTTAATAATCACAAACACAAAGATACATAGACTCTTATGCTGGAAGAAGAGAGATTGGAGATGTTACACTGTCATCTCCTTATTTTAGAAATAAGAAAATAGATGTCCAGATGGGTTAGCACCAACACCAGGTAAAAATTAATAGCAGGATCAGCACTAAAATGCAAGCAAGCCTAAATTAATAGCAGGATCAGCACTAAAATGCAAGCGAGCCTAAATTAATAGCAGGATCAGCACTAAAATGCAAGCAAGAATAAATATTTTAGTAAAATATAAAAATTATAGCCTATGTGCATGGAACTAACTGGCAAAATAAAGAACAACTGAGAAAATAGGGAGTGAAAATAAAATTAGGTTTACTTTGCAACCATGGTGAATTCTCTTTCAGATAAAGCCAGTACAGTATAAGGAAAAGTGCTAGGATTTCCCATTTGAAAGGGGCAGTGTCTCTGCTCCGAAGTAGGATGATCTGCTCCCATTGGTCTGTTCACTCTTCCCTGTCAGCTAAGTGCTAGGCACTGCCAGGCACTGGATTCTGGGCGTGGCACCACCAGTCACTCTCCTCATGGCCTGAAGACCTTCGAGTCTTAATTTATAAACTCGAGTACCTGTGGAACCCAAGCAGAGAGAAACTAATGAAGAGGATTCTGTTGAGAGCTATATTTATGGGTAGAAAGAGAACAAAGTGGGAGTTGAAGAAACGGACACTGAGGTTCGGGCAGTGTCAATGGCGGGTTCATTCCAGAGGTTACAGTCAAGACTCACACACACTAAACTTCAGGATACCCTCTGGGGCACAAGTCCATCAAGCACTGGATAGAAACATAACTTTATATTCCACTTACATACAGAACAGAGCTCTTCCTGTGGTTGGCCTAGATCCCAGTGGCCCCGAGTGGAGGCAGGATAACCCCCAGGCAGCCCAAGCCATCACTCTTGGTTTTGTGAAACTAAAGGCAAAATTCAGCAAACAAAAGAAATGATGAAAATTTAAAAATGGAACAGTAATACACAATCTTCTTCTCCTCTCATATAACCCACAAGGGCAGTCTTTGTATTTCCAAGGCACAAATCTGTTTGATGCAGGAATTACTAGTAAATGCATGGCTAAATAAAGGAATAAATGAATTTTTTGCTGTCTCTATGCCTGCAATGATCAGTGGAAAATTGCAGGGGATGCATTTGGGAATGTGTTGTGCAGAGTTCACTCCCTGGCACAATTACTGATAGACAATCTCACTATTTTAGCCACTTGAGAACTTAGATAACATCGCTGAAGTGCGTTTTCTAGAATTACATGCTGCTATAATGAAAAAGAGAGAAACTGAATTTTCAGACTTCTATTGAAATGGTGGTGACATCACGGGAACAAGCTAGACTTGCACTCAAGTTTCAACTAGTTTGTTAATAGATTTGCTCCATCCCTTTAGAGTGGCCAGTTTAATTAACCTCAGCAGCTCGTGAATGATACATACACATTGTAATTCTTGTTAAGGCTGCAGTGGGACCCACTGGTTAGGTGTGATTCTGTATGGTCAACACGAAAATGGCTCCATTATGTTTCCTTTTAGGAAGGCTGAGTTTTAAAGTGACCTCCGACTGACAGTTTAATTGCTTAATTAGTCTCTCTTCTAAGCCTGAAATTCATGTAGCCCTACAAGCTCTTATTGATCTCTGGGAAATGCTGCTTATAGCTCAGTGTGAGAGCAGGGAGCAAAGTAGTTCAGCAGCCCCCACCCCCCACCCCACCCCTAGGACTCCGACCTCTGGTTCCAGCATCCTCTTTGCTCAGCACAATGGAATGTCTGCCTTGTGAGAACCAGTGAGAAGCAGATAAAAGCAAGCAAACCACAGTCCCTCTCATTCGGAGGAAACATATGCTAGGGATCACCAGGCCTAGTACAAAGAAAGGGCACGTGATGAGTAGCCGTTTTCTTTTCTGAAGCTTTTTGTACTGATTTAAAAGAAAGAAGAAAGAAAGAAAGAAAGAAAGAAAGAAAGAAAGAAAGAAAGAAAGAAAGAAAGAAAGAAAGAAAGAAAGAAAGAAAGAAAGAAAGAAAGAAAGAAAGCAGAGTGTCTGGTTTGAGCTGAAGAAAACCAGACACCCTCACCCCACCCCAAAGCTGCAGTGTCTGTTGTTAGGAACAGTGTTTGACAATAAGGTCCAGGGTGGAATGGGGCAAACACAGAGAGCAGTTTCCACATTTTGCTTTATTGTTTTAAGACACTACCCATGACGTGTTTCCTTTTCAAACACCGATCATTTCCAAAACAGAGCAAATAGGAATAGTAGACCTCAGTGTTCCGAAGACATGATGGAAACAATTCTTCCTTAAATATTTGTTGTTTTACAAATAAATCCAAGACAGAAATCAATCTCTCCATCCTCATTTTTTTCCCTCTCTCTTTCACTCTTCACCACAGAAAACTTAATTTTATTTGATATTTGAGGATGATCTCAGATGACCTGTTTCATATGTTTAATTTGTGATTTACTTTTGATAACCCATTTTGCATCCCAGCACCAAATTAGCCACCAGAAGCCGTGCCAACCCTTCACACCCCCGAAGCCAACCTCAGGGGGCTGAAGTCGCAGCTCTCTCTCTGCAGGCACAGGTTTTGCTTTGTTTTGTTTACATGTCAGCTCAGAATCTCCTTTCCTTGTTTGTGTATTTGTGAATAAAATGAGCTTTTTAGCTTTCTTTTTATATTAACTTTGGAGTCACTGCTTGGAACAATTGCAAATTATTAGACTTTATCATCCCCTATAAAATTTGAAAACTGAGTATGGTAATGTAGAACAAAGGAATAAGAGTGACAGCATCCATGAGATGCGTGACTGGATTTTACTTGGCATTCAATTTCAGAGGACCATAGCTGGAAAATACCACTGCCCAAGGAAACTGATGCTTCCTACTTTCCCACCCCAAGGAAAAGCTGCCAGAATGAGTAATATTTTCATTTCCGCCCTCATATTTATGACTTCAACAGCTTGGATAATTTCCGGAGGGATTCCCCTCCCTATCAGTTGATATTTCCTCTGTCTTAGAGCAGTTCTTATTCCAAAATGGGAATTCCCTCAGCAGCTACACTACCATATGTAACGTAGGAAAATATTTCATGGACTCATCCTCAGAATTGACTTTGCATCCTCATGGAATGATCTTCTGTACCCTAAATATTTTATTCTTCACCACATCCCCCCCCCCCCCGTAAGCCTCAAGACGATCTAAAAGAGTACACATGTGTGCAAGAAGGAGTTAAAAATGAAGTAAAGAGTAAAAATCAGGTTGAAAGCCAAACTGCACCAGGGGCCAAGGTGAGAAAAGAGGCCATGCTGAATCAAACACTGAAGCTGTAGATTCAAGAATAGAACTGAGTTGAAGAATCAGGGATATAAATATAGGTTTATTTAGCGGTCCTCAACACTGTGCCCTTTGTTACAGAGTCTGCTAAGTTCGCTGTGCCGGGAATCCCATGCATGTTCAGTGGGATGGATGGAATGCATGACAGGTGCCAACCACTCTGAAATCAAGGGAGCCCCAAATAAGAATTTCTAAAGCGCCACTATGGATGCTTTGCTGTGGGCCTGGATAAGTAGGAGGAGACTTCCATTCTGCTTACAGAGCTCCCACAACCATCTTTTCAGTAGGCCATGGGCATCTCGCTTAGTTTTGTGGTCTCATGGTCTCTCAATATCCCATTCTCAATGAATGAATGATACTTGATTTTGTCTTCTCAATTGGTTTAACGATAATTGATCCAAATGTTGGATGAATGGGATCAGATGGATACTGGCTCTCCACTACTCAGTGTGACTGCGAGCAAGTTACCTAATTATATGTTTTCTGAGCCTCAATCTTACCAACTGAAAAATAAAAATTGTAAGAAGGATTGAATTTTTAAAAATGTATTTAAAGCAATTATCACAGTATCTGGTACAGATGAGTGTTAGCTGCTCCTCCTGATTTTTTTGTTACTACTACTAAAACTATGTTAAAGGCCTTCACTTATCAAAAATTGCGAACCTTGAGCACATAGAACTACAGAATTAAATTCATAATCCTCAGTTTACTAATAACTATCATCATTAGTTTATTAATAGATTTATTTTGTTTTATTTTACTTTTTAAAATCTTAAGATATATATTTTTTTCACACATTCTTTAATATATCATCTCAGTGAATTTTGTCACTTCGTAAGGGTGTTATTTTGATACCCTCCACAAGATCCACAAATGACTTAAGAAAAAAAAACATAATAGTGCATAAAATGAAAATAGAAGCATAGTCATGTACATTTATAATTTCTTTGCATGAAAAGCTAACGCTGTTCCTGGCCAGATAGCTCAGTTGGTTGGAGCATCCTCCAGAAATGCAGAGGTGGCCAGTTCGACTCCAGATCAAGGCACATACAGGAACAGCTCGATATTCCTGTCTCTCTCTCTCTCTCTCGCCCCCCCCCCCCCACTAAAATGAGTAAATAAAACTTAAAAGAAAAGCTTGTGCTGAAGCGTTGTCACACTTTGGGGATTGCAAAATGTGCTGTGTTTTGCTTTTGAATTAAACATAGTTTCTGGCCCTGGCTGGTTGGCTCAGTGGTAGAGCGTCAGCCTGGCATGCAGGGGACCCGGGTTCGATTCCCGGCCAGGGCACACAGGAGAAGCGCCCATTTGCTTCTCCACCCCCTCCCCCTTCCTCTCTGTCTCTCTCTTCCCCTCCCGCAGCCAAGGCTCCTTTGGAGCAAAGATGGCCCGGGCGCTGGGGATGGCTCCTTGGCCTCTGGCCTAGGCACTAGAGTGGCTCTGGTTGTGGCAGAGCATCGCCCCCTGGTGGGCGTGCCGGGTGGATCCGGTCGGGCACATGCGGGAGTCTGTCTGACTGTCTCTCCCCGTTTCCAGCTTCAGAAAAATACAAAAAAATAAAATAAAATAAAATAAAAATAAACATAGTTTCTTCTTCTTACTCCAGGTTGTAATAATTTCCGCCCACACATTTAGTTGGTTAATTTTCTCCATAAGCCAGATGAAGGTTAGAAAAATGAGAAGATAGGAGATTCCATAGGAATATTTTCCCCACCTACTCTCCAACAACATTTGGGGATATATTCCACATTACTGCAGAAGCCAATGTTCCTTTTTGCTGCCCCTCAGCCATGTGTTTCGGGCTGTAAGTAATGAGCTGCGGGAAGGAGTCACCAGCCTCTCAGTCAGCCAGGGTTTGAACGGGAGGAGGGGGCTGTGGCTGAAGCGCTGTGCACTGCAGCCTTGTCAGTCACTTGCTCTTTATTTTTCAAATGGAACGTCAGTGATTGTGTGTCTTTATATACTGAGAATTTTTAAAGTATTGGGATGCTCAGCTTTCCTTTTTTATCACATTCTACATTTTTTGAAAGAATGCATAGCGCAGTGTCAATTATTTGGAGACTGAATTGAAGAGGGTACAAATTTAGGCAGGGAGAATTTCAGGCGTCCTGGGTGCCTTAGGAAAGATGTGATGAGGTCCCACACCAAGACACCAAGAAGAGGCCCTGTGGAGCAGGTGGTGGGAAGGCGTCCAGGAGATATACATCAGGGGAGGACTGACAGAACGCAGGCTCCACTGGGTAGGGGTGGGGGTGGGGGTAATTACGGCAGAAATCCAAACTGGCTTAGCAGTTGGAGACATGCTTTGAGGCAAGAAATGATGGTGAAAGAATTAGGGGGAAAGGGAGATGACTTCAGCTTGAGATGTTCACTTTCAAGATTTATGGGACCATACAAGCCATAGAGGTCTGGAATGCCATTGGAGATATGAGCCTAGGGCAGGGAGAGAGGTCTATTACAGTTGTAAATATTAGTCAACTAACAAATATCAAGGAGATCTTAAAACAGAAGCATATCCATTTGACTTGATACATTCCTGTCAGACAACAGAAGGTTGGATGGAGTGGCAATAATCTCTATCCTGGCCGAGATACTGCAGTGCTGTTATATGAATAGCATATCGTTCTGTCTTTGTATGTGATCATTTACATGTCTGATTGACTAAACACTTAAAACATTTAAAATATTTATATTATTTAAAAATTGTACATGCTCTTCATGTTACATTTTTAAAATACAGAAAAGAAAAAATACAAAATTAATGAAATACATAATATTGCAATATAGAGACAAGTATTAAAAGTTTGGTTTATTTCTTATACAAGCATAAACATAAACCATGTACATGTGCACTTATATATACAAAAACATAGGTAGTTGAGGTAATACTGCACATCATTTTGTATCCTGCCTTTTTTTTACTTGACATTATTTAATACATTTCTTTATAAAGTATTATCTTTGGCTACAATCAATTATATGGATGTACCAGAATTTAGTTAGCCATTAGCTTGTTATTTACCACTTAGAAAACATTAAGTCTTCTTACTATTATTATAGAAATGCTATGAAGAGCATATCTATATGTGAATCTTAGTCTACATCTCTGTAATTTTCTTTATATAAATTCTCTTTTCTTTATTGAAAATTTCATTATGCAACTTTCAAGTATATAGAAAAGTACCGCCTACACAATGCATATAAAGTATATAATGACCAAAATACTCTACTGGCCAGAATTGCCAAATATTAATATTTTACCATATTTGCTTCAAGTTTTTTTCCCCCCAAAAGAAATAAATTGCTAAAAAGATAGTAAAGTTCCATGTGTAGCCCACAAAACAACTAGATTTTAATTTCATATTTTAATCCCACTCTGGTAGTTGGTCAGTTAATGCATCTATTCTTCTTAATTGATACCTTGCATTGGACAAAATAAGATTTTCAAATCTTTACTCTAGAATCTGGCTGTCTGGCTCATGACATGCTCCCTCTCAGAAACTGTGGGCTTGGCCACATTAGATTCTTCATGTATCTGTTGTTCTATTGTTAAATATAGAGGGATTCTTGGGAGGAGAAAATGGGATAATGTATGTGAAGGGCTGAATTCAGTTCCTGGCACATAGTAAGCTCTTAATGAGCAGTTGCTACTATTATTATCACCCAAAGAAAAGAACTCATTTACCCTGGTTTACATGTAGGGGCATTAAAAATTTCACATCAGACACGCAGTTCCAAAGGAATGAGCAAGCTTCAATTTCACTAACCAATATAGTAATTTTGGGTGCATATAATGTAGTAATTTGGGGTGCATATAATGTAAACTCTATTCCATTGGTAAGTATGGGAGGTGACCTAGTCCCAACATAGTACTGAGCAGACACAGAACCCAATATATTTTCTTAATTTTTCAGGTAATTTTCTAACTCAAACTCACATCATTGTATTGTTTGAATGAATTCTGCCATTTCTCTTCATTCTTGACCATGACCCTATGAAGAACATAAAAGTGCTAATGAATAGTTACTCATCATTATTTCTCCTCAATTTGCTCCTGTATCCATTCTTGCATCAAACATTTTCAGTACATGTTGTGGGTATGGCCTATGATGTGACTGCACTGGAGTCAGCGGAGGAAGTAGGTCTGTAAAAGTGATGGTATTCATAAAGACATCCGGAGATCTATTACTGGTCCTGACAGAGACGCTTCTACTGAAATCCCCATCGTGCCCCTAGACATGGCCAAAGACTCACACATTCCCATGGAACTGTGTGACATGACAACAGAATAAAGCACCCAATCCAGAAAATGTGTTGTTTTCTGCTCTCACCAATGTGCAGATAGTCCATGGAACAAGGACCTTAGAGATGTGAGTATGAAGTTTTGAACCATCATTTTCTCTGTTGTCTTTCTTTGTAGGCATATGATGGTCTAAGCTCCGCAACTAGCCGCCTTACCCGTGTGTGTGGAAGACAGCAGCTGACCAACCCTGTCACCTCCTCAGGAAACAGCCTATTTGTGAGGTTTCAGTCTGGCCCTTCTAGACAGAGCAGGGGCTTCCGAGCTCGTTTCAGACAAGGTAGGTACCTGGGTTTCTCCAAAGTACAGGCTATCACCCTTAAGTGCCCTTCTTGGTGCTGCAATAAAATGAGACTGATTTTTGGAAACTGGTCCCAGTTTTCTACTTAATATGCAACAACTTAAATAAAACCAAGAAACTATGATTTGCAATTATTTTAATTGTTGATCTTTTCAGTTTACTATTATCTAACTTGCTGCTAACTTCCTTTAGATCTCTGTAACTCTCAAACAAGTTTTCAGAATAATACTTAAAAGTATACACACACACACACACATATACTTAATACTACAGATATATGTCTACCCAAATTCATTTATTCATGGATAAATTACATAACATATTTAAGGTTTTACGACAAAGGAGACAGACCACTATACATTACAAGACTTGCTTTTGATGTAGTCAGATTCTAACCCTTAAGGCAATGGGTGCCCACATTTCTGAATCCTGCCATTGTTCATCTGCTACTATTGTTTTCCATTGTTTTTGTTACTACACCTTTTTTTTTTTTTTTTTTTTTTTACAGAGACAGAAAGAGAGAGTCAGAGAGAGGAATAGACAGGGACAGACAACAGGAACGGAGAGAGATGAGAAGCATCAATTATTAGTTTTTCGTTGCGCATTGCAACACCCTAGTTGTTCATTGATTGCTTTCTCATAAATGCCTTGACCGTGGGGCCTTCAGCAGACCAAGTAACCCCTTGCTTGAGCCAGTGACCTTGGGTCCAAACTGGTGAGCTTTTGCTCAAACCAGATGAGCCTTCACTCAAGCTGGAGACCTTGGGGTCTTGAACCTGAGACTTCCACATCCCAGTCCAACTCTCTATCCACTGTGCCACTGCCTGGTCAGGCATGTTTTTGTTACTACACCTTTTTATCCCTTGTCTTTTATCTAGTAATTCTTAGAGGCTAATCCTTTATCCCACTGTCAGAGATGGAATCCAGAACAATAAGGATTGCTGGTTTGCTTCTATAGGACTCAATTTTTTATTCCGATGATCTGTGTCATTTAAAATAAGTTTAGCTGGCTTTGTGATTTGTATGTCTTGGTGCCCTTGCTTGCATTCTGTAATAAGAAGCCCTGGCGAGGGGTAGTTTCTAGATTGAGGTCTATAAAATGTATACTGTAGACTCTGGAGCAAGTCAGACTGCATAAATCAATCATTCTCTGTGCTTTTTTAAAAAAGGACAGTTTCTTACCACAGATTTTCTCTTTCAATTAATTGCTTATGCTTTGCTTCAGAGTAAAAAACCAAAACAAAACAGAACAAAACAAAACAAAAAAACAACCCCTGATAGGTCTTCTCTTGGACTATTAAAACAGCCTCCAGGTGAGGGCAAAATGGATAGAGCATCAGTCTGGGATACAGAGGACCCAAGTTCAAAACCTCGAAGTTGCCAGCTCGAGCATGGGCTCATCTGGCTTGAACTCAGGGTTGCTGGCTTGAGCGTGGGATCATACGCATGACTCCATGGTCGCTGGCTTGAGCCCAAATGTCATCTTGAAGCCCAACGTCACTGGCTTGAGCAACGAATCACTCACTCTGCTGAAGCCCCCTGGTCAAGGCACATATGAGAAAGTAATCAATGAACAACTAAGAACTGATGCTTCTCATCTCTCTCCCTTCCTGCCTGTCTGTCCCTATCTTTTCCTCTCTCTGTCTCTCTCACAAAAACAAAACAAAACAGAACAAAAAATAGCCTCCTCAATCTCAACTCGCAAAAGCCTCATTCTGATCATGCTTTTGAAAGTGGCAATATCTGTCCTGGAACTGCACTGCCTAGGGATTGGAGCCTGACCTCCTCCAGACATTACCCAAGGGCCTGGAACCAGTGTCACCTCCAATGCCCCCAAGTGCCTCCCATGCTTCGGCCAAGATGGTGTAGGTGCAGTCTTATCTGTCCTCTGTGTTTTTGCTCAGACTTCCCTCCCTCTGAACTACTCTTCCTCACCCTGTTTCCTCCTTTAGCCACTATCTCCTCCATGAGAACCTCAAACACGCTCACTGGCAACAGGCTCCCCATCTCTTGCACTCCCACTGGGTTTTGCGCTTCTCTGACAACCCACAGCCATTCTTGTGAAGTCTTGTTCAATTGCATGTTGATTTTCCTAGAGAAAGCTGTTCATTAAGACATTATTTCTATACCTATCATTTATGAGCAGGAAGAGTAAGTGAATCAATGCCAGAGGTTTGTTTGAGTGACTCAGTCAATTCATAGTCATTTAATCCATTGTCCTATATCACTTCCTGCTTCCTGTCATGGAAGAATATTGTTATACATGTACAATGCATTCCCATTTTCTCATGGTTTATGTGCAGCTTCCTTGACAGATTACTTCCTTGGCCTGAATTCGGAAATAAGGAAAAAAATCAATTATGCTTTTATTCATCAAATGATTGTTGTGTATAGTAAGTGGACATCAAAAGTATATGACATATGTGTGTGCTTTTGTGTCCCTCAGTCTGTGGAGGCTATATCCTCACCAACTCATTTGATACGATATCCTCTCCATTGTTTCCTGCCAACTATCCGGACAATCAGAACTGCAGCTGGACAATTCAAGCTTTACCTCCATGTAAGTAACAAAAAATAAAGAAGGAAAGGAGTCCAGGCTGGATGGTGTCTGTGGGAAAGTCAACCTACGACTAATGTTCGTATCTCCTCCGAGGTAACAATTGATGGCCTTCCTCTCTTTTTTTCCCGGAAGTCCCAATTCCTGCTGTGCCCAAAACAAGCATTTCCTAATTCGAAAGGGAAGTTATTTTACTTTTTATTCTTAACTTAAAATGTGTTTTAAGTTTCAAGGCCTAGCAAAGAAAAAAAACAAACTCTGTAACCTTGCTGTATGACACGCATGTGAGATTTGTGGGTAAGCGAAAATAATCAGTAAACAAATGGTTTTGACTCATGTGTCTCGAGCCTAGTAGACACACAAAAACAGTTGCTAAAGGAATAAATAAATAAGAACCATAGGCTGGAAAATTAATAACTCCTGGCTTGACAATGCAATGGCGTATGTGTATTGATCTTTAATCAAAGTAGAATTTAATTATATAAACTGGTCTCTCCTGCAGTGCATATATTAAAAAAAAAGAAAGAAAATCCCAGCACAGGCCTGGAAAAAGCACTTAACGAGTCCATTATTTTGTGTTTGGAATCTAGAATCTTACTTTCTGACCTCGAAATAATCTGGTAGAATTGATTACTGTCCACATTTTACAGACAAAATGAGGAGACCCTTAAGGACTCAAGCAAAGTGACTGCAAAAAGGGTGATCCTGGGGACATTATGAGTCTTGTGTCAGATGAGCCTTGCCCTTCCTTTTCAGGAAAAATTTATGATTTCAGAGGTAATGTGAGAAAGGCAGTAAATTCTGGACTCTATTCTGTAATTAATGACCTGTGTAATGATAGGGAAGTCACTTAAGCAAATGAGACCCCAGTAGCTAATCTAAAAAATGGTGAGTTTGGCTTAAATATCCTCTAGCCCTGTTCCTAGGTAAGAGTTAACAAATGGCTATCTTTACTGACATGTGTATGATCTGGAGATTGCTGATGTACTCCTTCCCAGCTGCAGCCAGAAAGGAGCTTGGAACCCCAAAGCAAGTTGCCAACCTGCCAGAAGCAGAGCCTTAGGTAGAGGCCCCCTGCCTTGAGCAGAGCAGTTCTCACCTAAGGATAGTGTATAATGAGTTGTAAAGCATTTAGATGAGAGATCTCATTGGTTCAAAGCCAGCAACAAGGAAAGATCCTATTCAGAAGACAAGGGACCCTGGCAGAACAAACAAAAGGAAAAGTACTCAGGCACTTGCTGTTCTGCAAGTAATTCAACGCTTTCTTTTTAAATGGCTCTGGACCTCCAGGGACCTGGCTTTAAAGTGAAACTGACAGTGCTAGATGGGATATGTGTGCCAGGAAGCAGAGAGTGTCCTATTTACAGGCACACATAAAGAGCCCGTATTTAAGGAACTATTCTACTGAGAAAAAGACTTAGGAGAAGAACATAGCTATGGCTGATATAAACATGTGTAAAGACGATATATTCCAGCAAACTATTTCCAGTAGTCCATGGAGTAAACCTACCCAGGAGTCCTCTTTTTTACTAGCATGTCAGAGTCTATGGGAATTTTCAAAACCATGGATTCTGTTACTCCTCAAAGGTAACCTCTCAGCAGAGCAGTTGTGACTTTTCCTCTCCATCCCTTCAACCCCTGTGCCGATCTGCCCAATTCTTAGCTGCTCTCTGGAGAACCCAGTATGAAATCATCAGAGGTAGAATTTCTCTCCCTGTATGCTTTGTTTGCCAGTACTTTATTAAACAACCTTTCTTTTTTATTACAGTCAATCATATAACCCTCTCCTTCACCCACTTTGGACTCCAGAGCAGCACCACGTGTACAGGAGACTTTATAGAGATTTTGGACGGCAACTATGATGATGCGCCCCTCCGAGGTACTGTGGCTAGAGCTCTCTCGTTTCCATCTCTGGCCTTGGCTGGGTTTTGTTTATATTCTTGCATATGTGCTGTCATTCAAGGTTAGAATGTTTGCAATAGACATGAAGAGCAGTATAAGCCAAGTAAAGATAATTAGGGGGTAAGAAACCAGGATTCAGTGTGGGATTCAAGAAACTCAGCTTGTTCATGTGCAAGAATATGAATAGTTTATGTATTCTTCTTAAATTTAAAAGTTGCAAACAGTTTAGATAGCAGCGAGATGCAGTCTATCCTAGGACTGAATAGCATTCTGTGAGCAATTCTTATTAATATTTGATCACAGTTCTTATATGCAAATTGAGCATGGTTTTTTTTCTGGTTTTGTCCTCAGTGGAAATAAACAAACAAAAATAATAAATAAATAAATAAGCTGGAATTTGGTTGGTCAGACAACTGAATAAAACTAAACATCCCTACTGTTTAGTTTCTGAAAGGTCCTCAGCAAAATAATCTCAGTTTATTGAAACTTCTTCCATGAGTTAGTCATATGTGAGTGTCTCATGCTGCACTAGCAGACCAGCTACTTCAGAGAAGGGAATTTGTCTGGCTCATTACTTGATTCCAGTGCCCAGAACAGTGCCTGAGATAATAATGGGCATTCAATGAATGTTCTCTGTTCTGTGCAAACTTCTGATTGTATTACTTTTTATCTACAAACATTTGACCAAGAATGAGCATATATTATTTAACAAACACATATAGAACTCATCTTGTGCTGAGTACTAGTCTAAGAACTTGATAAATAATAACTCAATCCTCATGCCTTCTGCTATAGGTATCATTATTTATCACTATTCTCTTTTCTCAAGTAGGGAAGTTGAGGCACACAGAACTTACATAAATTGCCCAGGTCATGTAGCTGGTAAATGGCAGAGCTAGGAGTTCAGTCCAGGTGTGCTCATTCTAGCATCCACATTTTCTCCGGCTGTAATATTTTGCTTTAAAATATTAGTGCATTTATTTGTGCAGGTTCCTACTGTACTAGAGATTTTACAATTAGCTACATTTGGAGTCTGGCCGCCTACATTGTTCTTATCTTTCCCTAATGTCCTTGATCATGTTTACAAATCATCGCTCCCATGCTTTTATATATATATATATAGTTTATTTATTTATTTATTTATTTTATTTTTATTTTTTGTATTTTTCTGAAGCTGGAACCGAAGAGGCAGTCAGACGGATTCCCACATGCGCCCAACCGGGATCCACCTGGCATGCCCACCAGGGGGCAATGTTCTGCCCATCTGGGGCGTCACTCTGTTGCAACCAGAGCCATTCTAGTGCCTGAGGCAGAGGCCATAGAGCCATCCTCTGTACTCGGGCCAACTTTGCTCCAATGGAGCCTTGGCTGCGGGAGGGGAAGAGAGAGACAGAGAGGAAGGAGAGGGGGAGGGGTGGAGAAGCAGATGGGCGCTTCTCCTGTGTGCCCTGGCCAGGAATCGAACCCGGGACTCCTGCACACCAGGCCAACGCTCTACCACTGAGCCAACCGGCCAGGGCCTATAGTTTATTTTTTAATTCTCAGGCATTGTGTCAAACACTGATCCTAATTTAAATGGTTCTGTTAATAGTGATTTCTTCTGTTTCCTCTGGTTTCTTGTAAATTCGCATTTACGAGAAATAATGACCTATGCCATATGTTCATTCTCCTTGTCATTGTTCTCATTATTTAGGCCGCTATTGTGGCACCTCCATGCCCCATCCCATCACTTCTTTCAGCAATGCTCTGACCCTGAGGTTCACTTCTGATTCTAACGTGAATTCTGATGGTTTCCATGCTACCTATACTGCATCATCATCGGGTAAGTCATGTTAATGAATGGCACTGCTAAGTTAAGAGGAATGTGGTTGAATTCTTAGGTTTGTTATTTGGGACTCTTTTACAGACTTTAGAGTTGGAAGCTAGTTTCCTGAGATCACCTCTGCTCCTAACCTTACAACCTTCCAAATTAGATTAATATACCGGTACTTGTAAATTCTAGCAGTCCTGAACTCTGTACGACAACTCCTTTATCCATCCATTCACCAACAGACACTTAGGGTGTCCATACTTTGGCAACTGTGACTAATGTTGCTAAGAGTGAACTCTGGAATTGAGGAGAATTGGCTTAAATGATCTTGGATGGCTTGCTTGTTGGTGTGTTGGTGTTCTCCTCCATGACAAGTTAAGGCAGCCTCTAATTTAAAGTGTCAAATGACATCTCTTATGAATAGACAACTGCTCTGTCGTCTCCCTGGCCTTGCAGCTGGGCTCAGGCAGGATCTGGTCTTGTCACTGCTGCCTTGATAGATGGTGGCACGTGGAGAGGAAAGGGGAGCCCCCTAGTGCTGGGTCTCTTAGTCAGTGCTGTTTCTCAGCTGCCCTCTTCCATGTTATTAGCATTTCAAAGCCTTGGAACACCTAGGAGGTTTGTGTGTGTGTTTCAGTCTTCTGTGAGGAAAAAGCTGGAATATTGCCTTGTGCTCTAGGCTAGGGTGGGAAACCATCCTGGTCAGAAATACTGAGTGGTTGTAGGGTTAACACCAGTCTTCTATTACAGCAAGGTATAGTACACAGGGAAAAAAAGCTTTTAGAAAAAAAACTGCAGAGATTTCTGCTGAGCTACCACCCTCTGTGGCCTTCAGTTTTCAGTATTGTTTCCTTAGTTTATATGACATGGATTTTTTTTAATGTGAGATGGATGCCGTTAACAACTCCTCTAGTGCTATTTCTCCTTTATCTGGTGGTGTCTCATATTTGATCTTTGCTCCGACACTCATTTTTTTTCTCTTTTCTTCTAGCCTGTGGTGGAGACTTCCACATGACTGAAGGCTTCTTCAATAGCCCTGGCTACCCGGAAGTTTATCCCTCTAATGTGGAATGTGTCTGGAACATTGTCAGTTCCCCTGGCAACCGGCTCCAGCTGTCTTTTATGTAAATCCTTTTTTACGGTGTATTGTTTCAGGACTCTGCAGGAAGGAAGCACTGTTACTAATAGGATGGACAACTAAGAGCATATGTGTCCAAGCAACTGTTAGAGAATATGCTGGGAACGTTAGGAAGTCTGTTTTCACATTTCCTCTGTTTTAGTCATAGTTTGGGTTATAAATAGTATTGAGATTCTCTTGAGATTGTTTCTGCCTAGCATTACCAGAAATACATGCCTGAGTGTTCATTTTCAGAGAACAGTAATTTTATCTTTTTTAAAAATTAGAAACATTTAAATTCTTCCAGAAAATCACTAACACCCTTTCTTTTAGCAGAAACCCTATTTCAATAGCCTTCTCAGCCATATACACTAGGTCCCTCCACCAGCCCGCCTTTCCTTCTGCTTCTACAAAGAATGATTTGGTAAATTTTTTAGAACTTGGTGGTTTATTTGTAAAATCATTCTCATGTTCCTCAGTGAACTGTAAGACTTTATGAATATGGGCTATGGATCTGGAGTAACCATAGAATCCTACCATTATCTGAGTGATCTTAAATTAAATTAAGCAACAATAATGTATTTTCTAGAAGCAGGTAGTGAAAAGCACATGCTAAGTGCAATGAGACTTTTTAATGATCAATAGAGGCTCTGGCCGAGTAGCTTAGTCAGTTATAGCATTGTCTCACATGCCAAGGTTGTAGGTTCGATCCCTAGGCAGGGCACATATAAAAATCAACATAAATAAGTAGAACAACAAATAGATCTTTCTTTGTCTCTCTCTTTTTCTCTCTCATTGTCTGTCTCTGTCTTTGTCTCTTTCCTTCCCTCTAAAAAAAAATCAATTAATTAATGGAGATGCCACACTAGAAATAAATGCTTAACAAATACTGAATGACAAAACTTTGATATCTAAATTCACATTTTAAATTAACAATTATTTATTATATAGTAGTACATATTGTTGGACTTTGGTTAGGATTGTTTATTCTATTTTTGAAGATAATGTAATAAGTTTGTATTGAGAGAAGAGGATTGTTTTGAAGACACTTAACCTATTTATTAAAAAAAAAAATCCTGCTCCTTTTCCTAGACATGCCATTCTGTGTATCAAGAATTGATTTTAAAAATGAGAAAACAGTCTTATTTGTAGACCATGTTCAAACATCTCAAGTTGCTTTCTTTCAGTCCGCACAGACGGTGCCTCTTCAGGGTACCAGTGGCATTGTGTTAAAACAAAGACACCTTCTGAGGGCCTGAAAGGCAAGGAAGTTTAAATTGCCACATGGGAAAGAGGTTTTGTTTTTTTGTATCTTCACTTAAGTCAGAAAGTTCTGTATAGGAAGAAATGTGTACAATTTTTACCTGATATATATGCATTCCTTTATTCAATATATTTATTAAGCCCCCACTATGCACATGCTACATGCTTTAAATATAATAACAAATAAAACATTATCATTATCCTTACGATGAAGGCCAGAGTCCTTCACATGGCTTATTAGGCCTCAAAATTGCCAAATAAAAGGGCTTCTTTTTTTTATCTTCTTCCTCTCGGTTTCTACCATATTTACATATTGACCATCGGACATTTGGTAGTTGCCAAGAACTGGGCCAGACCCTGAAAATGTTTAAAACCAATAAGATTTTTTTTCTTGATAATTTACTAACAAATTAATGTCAGCAAGCTATTTATTTAAAACCTAAAGAGATTCATTTCATCTATAGCAGATAAATATTCACATAGGGCCACTGTTGAGATTAAAGATGTCAAATTTAAAATATATATAGCACAAGGCTGATGCATACCAGATGTTCAGTGAATGTTAAATTCTCTCACTTTGCCACTTCCAAAGTATCTTGTATGGTAGTTCACAGTTAAATTAAATTGGGCAACACTGGGCTTTCCTAGAAGATGGGAGATACACATAAAAAGCAAGCTTCATCCATTTTACTGTTTAAGCAGCACAAAAATGCTCATTTTAGCATAGACAAATCTTGATGACTCAGCTTTTTCCTTTCTTGTCCATAAGAAGTTAATTTTTACTGGTTCCTGTTACTTGCTTGAGTTTTATTTTTAAAATAAATGTTGTAGAATGCAAGATGTCCCTTTTTAAGTAGAGGATAATGAGAAAGGCTTGCAAGTTACTTCTGCCCTGGTGTAAACTATATCCAGATGAGGGCTTGGAAACACTCCTGTGAGGTGCAAGAGAAGCATACAAGAAGCATATGGAATAGGTCAAGTTCTAAAACATGAGGTTTGGATCATGGACACTGTGGTGAAATTGAGTAGGGAGAAAAAGTGAAGAAATTATGGTTGAATTTGCAACAAAAGGGTGGGGGAGAAATAAAAATCGAAGAGGAGGGTTTTTTTTCATAAAGTAATTAATGGAAAATATATCTTATGCTTGCAGAGTGCTTTTTAGAAAGTGATTGATCTGGGTTCAAGAATCAAAATGAGATAATGAGAAACAGTGATTGTACTATTTTTGTTCCACATCATATTTTTACTAACAGAGCCTAGCCTAAGTGTTTGGAAAGAAGAAAGATTTGCTTCTAAAATGTACCAACCGATGTTTAATTTGATTCTTGTATCATCTTACCAACATTTCTAATAATAAAAATGTCTTTTCTGCAGTTTAGCCCTGAACCGTACCAGTCTGGTACTAAAGCAGGAAAGACCTGCACTTAGGAATCTTCTAGACCTATTAACCTAGCTTGAATGTGCATACTGATCGCCTGAGACCTTGCTACCCTCACAGCCCGATTCGGTTTGTTGGCGGGCCCTGCCTCCTCATTTCACTCCGGCTCCCCGGGTGATACTGAGGCTGCTGGACCTCACACTGCACTTTGAGTAGAGGTTTTAGAAGCAATTTCACATAAATCACCCGCTGAGGAAAATGATCTCCTTTTCTCGTTTATCTCTGAGAAGCAAAAGAAAACAATTTTAGCATATTTTACAGATGTTGATACTATCATATGTAGCAAAACTGAGCACCAAACTTGGCAATTGTCCTAAAGATGGATTCGGAACAATTCCTTGCCAAAAATGATTGCAGGCATAAATTTTTAAGGAAGACAATGAGGGTAAAGACTAAATAAAGTATAGCTTGCTTAGCCGAATGTGGGTATGTCTGATTTCTTCTGCTCCTCAGTTATCAGTCGCATCTGGCTTGCCAGAACTATGTCCAAAGCGTAGATCCAGAAGATCTATACTGCAGTAATGCACCTTGACTGGACTGTGAAAGCCACCGACTCCCTGTTCCTCTGGCTAGAGACCTACTGATGCTAGTGTCTGGCTGAGAAGCTGTTGGGAGAACAGAGCTGACCAGTTTGCCCCAGTGCTCTCTGGCTGGCAGTGAACGCTCAGAGGTGTGCTGCGTACCTAGATTCCATAGTGGTGCTTGTGGTGGCCAGAGAGCCTCCAGGCTGGCTGTCTCTACTTCTCAACCTTAACAGCATCCTAATCCATTAGCTGAGATAGAGCCCCAGGAAAGCGCTATAATTACCACCATGTGAAATCTCGCCACACATACTGTTCAGTATCAACTGAAAGATACATGCAGTACTGAACTTCATTTTCTCTTCTGAGACATTTTTTTCTCTTCTCAACGTTTTTATGGTCTTCCTAAGTCATTCTTTCTTCTCTTTATTTTGTGCTTTCTCTTCTCAGCAAAAACTCTCTCAAGTTACTCCTGAGAAAAAAGTAGTTTGCACTCACTTCCTTTACTTTTTTTAACCATTATGTTACATTCTTTTAAAAAATTTATTTTAGATAGATAAAATGTCACAGGACTGCAAAAGTTTCCCATCAACATATTTTTTACTTATTGTCACATAGGTAGCCTCTGTTTTGAATTCTGTGTCACTTCCATGTGTGTTTTTATACTTTTACTACTATATATACATACATATATATGTATAGTGTACATATATATATTCATGTACACTATGTAGTACATCTTTCTGTTTTACATTTTGCATAAATAGAATCATATTTATTGCATTGAATTTATAGATCGATTTAGGGAGAATATCGACTCATATTCTTTAACTTGAAATGTCTTCATTTATTTGGCTTAATATCCACTAAAATTTTATGTTTTCCCTAAAAGTCTTATTGATAATTTGTTATATTTGTTCTTGGTACCTTATTTTTGTTGCTATTAAAAAATGACAAACACTTAAGAACTAGAAATGTAACTAGTCTACCTTACCTAAAACAATCTCCCTTAATTACTCATTTTTTCACTAGAATTTATCACTGCCTCACTATATAACTATTTATTTCTTATCTTAAGGGAGAAACATCATCTATTCTCTTCATTGTTCTATCCCTCCCCCCCACATGGCAGTGTCTGTCAATATAGTAGAGTCAAATATATGTTTAATGAATGTTGACTAACAGTTTCTACATTTTTGTTTGCTGATATAAGGAAACCCTGTTAATTTTTATATATTTTATTATCCAGCATCCATTCTATTCTTTATAATGCTGAAAATGTTTTATCCTGTGTACTGTGCCTCAAAGAGAATCTAACATATGAGCTGCTCAGTAAATATTTAGGAATGACTGAGTTCTCTTGAATATCCATTTATAGCTTTTATTTTCCAATTTTGTTTTTGTTGTTGTTCTTCTCCAATTCCTACAACCTTCCCCTCCTTTTCCTATCTTATTGAGCAGGAAAACCTTTCAGCAGAATGTGGAACAAAGTAGAGCAGGCTTCCTTGTGTTGTTTCTGATTTAAAGGACATGTTTTATAATGTTACCTCTAAGTATATTTGCTCCTCATAGGTTTTGGCAGGCATTTATCAGCCAATTAAGAAAATTTTCTTTTTTTTAAATTTTCTATTGGACCTAGACTTTTTCTTTTTTTGACCTTCCTTGACTGATTTTGCTCTCAAAGTTATACTAACCTCATTTAATAAATTAGAGAGTATCCTCTCTTTTCTACTCTTTATTACAATTTGTATGAGATTGGGATTGGGGTATTAATGTATTAAAGCTTTGGTAGAGTTTGCTAGAAAATACTCTGGACTTAGAAATTGGTTTTGTGTAAACAAAACAAACTGTCTAAAAGTCACATTGATTAAATGGTCTTAGGTTTTTTCTTTTTTCTTCAACTAGTTATATTGTATTTTTGTAACAAAAATCTAATAGTTCAAATTTATTGGCATAAGATTGTTAATAGTTTTTTTTATAATTTTAAGAATTTCTAGTGTCTGTAATTATATCCTTTTGTTATGAGTAATATTTCTCATTTAAGCTTACTTTTTATTCTTCATCAGTCTTATTAGAAGTTCATACTATATTAGTCTTACTAAAATATAGCTTTTTATTTTGGTCTTTCACAATATTTTCTTGATTTCTATTTTATTAATTTCAGATGTTGTCTTATTTCTTCTACCTCCTTTGTGGGTTTTTTATTTTCTCCTTTGTTTTTATAACTTTGGGGATTAGGCACTTCGTATGTGTTCTTTTCTACTATAAGCACTTAAGGCTACAAATTTTCTCTAAATATTGCTTTGCCTTCACCCTATACTTTTTTTTTAATTTAGAAAAGTCAATTTAATGAGGTCACATTGATTAATAATAGTACAAAGGTTTCAGGTAAACATTTCTATAGCATTTGAACTGTTGATTGTGTTGTGTGCCCATCACCCAAAGTCAAATCATTTTCTGTCACCTTATATTTGTCCCTCTTTACTTCCCTCTCCACACCTCCCTCCCTGGTAACCATGTCACTTTTATCTACATCCATTTGTTTCATTTTTATATCCCACCTGTATGTGAAATTATATAGTTCTTAGCTTTTTCTGATTTACTTATTTCACTTAATATAATATTCTCAAGCTTCATTCATGTATGTTGTAAATGGAAACCCTGTAAGTTTTAATCCTAATGTTTTCTCTTTCATTCCTCTCTAAATATATTTTTTATTATTATTTTTGCTCAACACATGGTTTATATGAAAAAAATGATTTATGTTACCAAATTGTAAGATATTTTATTCTTTGTTAATGTCTTCTAATTTTATTCTCTAGTGGTTAGAGAATGTGGTTTTTTAATAGTTTTAGTATTTCCTGACACTTGATTTGTTCTCCATTTTATATATGTTAATGGACATCTGAAAAGAATAACCATAATAAATATGTGGATTTTATTGTTAGATGTTATAAAAATCTTAATTGTTCTGCTGCTGTTTTTATTGTCATTTGGCATCTTGTAGAAATCACTAATTTACTCCTTAATATATTTCAAAAAGAATTCTATAGTTGACTTTTATAAAATGCTTTTTAAAAAGTTACTAGTTTATTTTGAGTAATCAAATCCTATAGCTTGTTCATAGTCTCAGATCTTTGCATCATTTGACATTCCTTATCACTCTCCATCTAACTATCTCTTGGCTGCTGTAATAAGACATTGAATTTGTTTATATCCTACTTCTTAGACCACTATTGTGTTGATTTTTTTTTTCTTTCACTGTACTCAAAATATGAGTGTTCCTTAAGCTGCCGCTCTCATCCTTTATCTCTATTTATTCTTCCCAGCCTTTCATTTCTAAACCCCCAATCTACCCATGCTGTTAGCTGTTATCACATATGCAGAGGTGATTTCCAAGTGCAGTTCCAGAGCCTCTTCTGAAGTTCATACCTGCATATTAGCTATAATAGATAGCTCTGCTTGGGTGATACACCATTCTGTTAGATCCAATATAGCAAATAACAACAATATATCTTTCTGCTGCTCACAGTCATTACTAGTATATATTACTGCAACAAAATATTCTCAACCAGAGCTCTGATTAACTAATTCTACCACTCAGAACTCTTCAATGTTTTTTAATGTGGTAAAATATACATAACGTTAAAATTAGCATTTTACCTATTTTTCTGTGTATAATTTAGTGGCATTTACACGTATTCATAATTTTCTGCAACTATCACTTCTATCCATTTTCAGTACTTTTTCATCATACTAAACAGACACTTTGTACTCATTAGATAACAACTCCCCATTTCCTCTGCTCCCAGCTCCTGACAACTGCTATTTTACTTTCTGTCTTTATGAATTTCCCAATTCCATATTTCTCATATAAGTAGAATCATACAGTACATGTCCTTTTGTGTCTAGCTTATTTCAGTTAGCATGTTTTCAAGTCTCATCTATTTATGTTGTAGCATATTTCAGAATTTCCTTCTTTTCTAAGGTTGTATAATATTCTAGCATATATATATAAAATGTATTATATACAGTTTTTTGTGTATTTATATATTGTTTTATTTATCAAAGAAGTTATATAACTACATATACACTTTTGTTTATATTTATTTGTTTATATATTCTATATATAGTTATATAACTTTATATTAGTTTTAATATATCCTTTAGTTGTATGTAGTTTTATATATCTTTGGGTGTATACCTAGAAATACAGTTACTAGATCTTATAATAATTCTATGTTTAAGTTTTTGAGGAACTTCCAAATTGTCTTCTACAGTGATGTACCATTTTATATTTTCACCAACAATGAACAAGAGTTCCAATTTCTTCACATCTTAATCAATTTTTGCTGTTGTTCAGTTTTTAAATAATAGCCATCCTAAAGGATATGAAGTGCTATCTCACTGTGTTCTTGATTTTCATTTCCCTGATAAGTAATGATGATGAGTATCTTCCCATGTTCTTTTTTTTAATAAATTTTTAATGTTAATGGGGTGACATCAATAAATCAGGGTACATATATTCAAAGACAACACGTCCAGATTATCTTGTCATTCACTTATGTTGCATACCCATCACCCAAAGTCAGATTGTCCTCCGTCACCTTTTAACTAGTTTTCTTTGTGCCCCTCCCCCCCCTCCCCCTCTCCTCCTTCCCTCCCACGCCCCCCCTCCCTCAACCCCCGGTAACCACCACATTCTTGTCCATGTCTCTTGGTCTCGTTTTTATGTCCCACCAATGTATGGAATCATGTAGTTCTTGGTTTTTTCTGATTTACTAATTTCACTCCATATAATGTTATCAAGATCCTACCATTTTCTTGTAAATGATCCGATGTCATCATTTCTTATGGCTGAGTAGTATTACATAGTGTATATGTGCCACATCTTCTTTATCCAGTCTTCTATTGAAGGGCTTTTTGGTTGTTTCCATGTTTTGGCCACTGTGAACAATGCTGCAATGAACATGGGGCTACATGTGTCTTTACATATCAATGTTTCTGAGTTTTGGGGGTATATACCCAGTAGAGGGGTTGCTGGGTCATAACGTAGTTCTATTTTTAGTTTTTTGAGGAACCACCATACTTTCTTCCATAATGGTTGCACTACTTTACAGTCCCACCAACAGTGAATGAGGGTTCCTTTTTCTCCACAGCCTCTCCAGCATTTGCTATTACCTGTCTTGTTGATAATAGCTAATCTAACAGGTGTGAGGTGGTATCGCATTGTAGTTTTGATTTGCATTTCTCTAATAACTAATGAAGATGAGCATCTCTTCATATATCTGTTGGCCATTTGTATTTCTTCCTGGGAGAAGTGTCTGTTCATGTCCTCTTCCCATTTTTTTATTGGATTGTTTGTTTGTTTGTTGTTGAGTTTTATGAGTTCTTTGTAAATTTTGGATATTAGGCCCTTATCTGAGCTGTTGTTTGAAAATATCATTTCCCATTTAGTTGGCTGTCTGTTTATTTTGTTATCAGTTTCTCTTGCTGAGCAAAAACACTTTAGTCTGATGTAGTCCCATTCATTTATCTTTGCCTTCACTTCTCTTGCCTTTGGAGTCAAATTCATAAATGCTCTTTAAAACCCAGGTCCATGAGTTTAGTACCTATGTCTTCTTCTATGTACTTTATTGTTTCAGGTCTTATATTTAGGTCTTTGATCCATTTTGAATTAATTTTCGTACAAGGGGACAAGCTGTAGTCGAGTTTCATTCTTTTGCATGTGGCTTTCCAGTTTTCCCAGCACCATTTGTTGAAGAGGCTTTCTTTTCTCCATTGTGTGTTGTTGGCCCCTTTATCAAAAATTATTTGACCATATATATGTGGTTTTATTTCTGGACTTTCTATTCTGTTCCATTGGTCTGAGTGTCTATTTTTCTGTCCATACCATGCTGTTTTGATTATCGTGGCCCTATAATATAGTTTGAAGTCAGGTATTGTAATGCCTCCAGCTTCATTCTTTTTCCTTAGGATTGCTTTGGCTAATCGGGGTTTTTTATAGTTCCATATAAATCTGATGATTTTTTGTTCCATTTCTTTAAAGAATGTCATAGGAATTTTGATGGGAATTGCATTAAATTTATATATTGCTTTGGGTAATATGGCCATTTTGATTATATTTATTCTTCCTACCCACGAACAAGGAATATTTTTCCATCTCATTGTATCTTTTTCGATTTTTCTTAACAATGCTTTGTAGTTTTCGTTATATAGGTCCTTTACATTCTTTGTTAAGTTTATTCCTAGGTATTTTATTTTTTTTGTTGCAATCGTGAAGGGGATTATTTTTTTTAGTTCATTTTCTAATATTTCATTGTTGGCATAGAGAAAGGCTATGGACTTTTGTATGTTAATTTTGTATCCTGCGACCTTACTGTATTGGTTTATTGTTTCTAGTAATCTTTTTCTGGAGTCTTTCGGGTTTTCGATGTATAGGATTATATCATCTGCAAAAAGTGATACCTTTACTTCTTCTTTTCCGATATGGATGCCTTTTATTTCTTTCTCTTGTCTGATTGCTCTGGCCAGAACTTCTAGCACCACATTAAATAAGAGTGGAGAGAGTGGACAACCCTGTCTTGTTCCTGATTTAAGGTGGAAAGTCCTCAGTTTTATGCCATTTAATATGATGTTGACTGATGGTTTATCATATATGGCCTTTATTATGTTGAGATATTTTCCTTCTATACCCATTTTGTTGAGTGTCTTAAACATAAAGTTGTGTTGTATTTTATCGGATGCCTTTTCTGCATCTATTGATAAGATCATGTGGTTTTTCTTCTTTGTTTTGTTGATGTGGTGTATTACGTTAACCATTTTACGTATGTGGAACCATCCTTGAGATTCTGAGATGAATCCCACTTGATCATGATGTATTATTTTTTAATATGTTGTTGTATTCGATTTGCCAGTATTTTGTTTAGTATTTTAGCATCTGTATTCATTAGAGATATTGGTCTGTGGTTTTCTTTTTTTGTGCCATCCTTGCCAGGTTTCAGTATGAGGATTATGTTGGCCTCATAAAATGTGTTTGGAAGTATTGCTTCTCTTCAATTTTTTGGAAGACCTTCTGTAGAATAGGGACCAAGTCTTCTTTGAATGTTTGATAGAATTCACTAGTATAACCGTCAGGGCCTGGACTTTTATTTTTGGGGAGGTTTTTAATGGTTTTTTCTATTTCTTCTCTACTAATAGGTCTGTTTAGGCTTTCTGCTTCTTCATGACTCAGTCTAGGAAGGTTGTATTGTTCTATGAATTTATCCATTTCTTCTAGGTTGTTGAATTTAGTGGCATAAAGTTTTTCATAGTAATCTGCAATAATCCTTTGTATATCTACGGTGTCCGTGGTGATTTCTCCTCTTTCATTTTGGATTTTGTTTATATGAGTTCTTTCTCTTTTTTCCTTGGTAAGTCTTGTCAAGGGTTTGTCAATTTTGTTGATCTTTTCAAAGAACCAGCCGCTTGTTCTATTAATTTTTTCTATAGTTTTTCTGTTCTCTATTTCATTTATTTCTGCTCTGATTTTTATTATCTCCTTTCTTCGGCTGGTTTTGGGTTGGTTTTGTTCTTCCTTTTCCAGTTCCTTAAGGTGTGAAGCTAAGTGGTTCACTTGGGCTCTCTCTTGTTTGTTCATATATGCCTGAAGTGATACGAACTTCCCTCTTATCACTGCTTTAGCTGCATCTCAGAGATTCTGATATGTCATATTGTCATTTTCATTATTCTGTATATATCTTTTGATCTCTGTGCTTATTTATTCTTTGACCCATTCATTTTTTAGAAGTATGTTGTTTAGTTTCCACATTTTTGTGGGGTTTTTTCCTCTTTTTTGCAGTTGAATTCTAGTTTCAAGGCTTTATGATCAGAAAATATGCTTGGTACAATTTTAATTTTTCTGAATTTGCTGATATTATTTTTATGGCCCAACATATGATCAATTCTTGAGAATGTTCCATGTACACTAGAGAAAAATGTATACTCTGTCACTTTGGGATGAAGTGTCCTGTAGATGTCTATCATATCCAGGTGCTCTAGTGTTTCGTTTAAGGCCAGTATATCTTTATTGATTTTCTGTTTGGATGCCCGATCTAGAGCCATCAGCGGTGTATTGAGGTCTTCAAGTATGATTGTATTTTTGTCAGTTTTTGTTTTTAGGTCAATAAGTAGCTGTCTTATATATTTTGGTGCTCCTTGGTTTGGTGCATATATATTAAGGATTGTTATGTCTTCTTGATTCAGCATCCCTTTAATCATTATGAAATGACCATTTTTGTCTCTGAGTACTTTTGCTGTCTTGTAGTCAGCATTATTAGATATGAATATTGCTACGCCTGCTTTTTTTTGGATGTCATTTGCTTGGAGTATTGTTTTCCAGCCTTTCACTTTGAATTTGTTTTTATCCTTGTTGCTTAGATGTGTTTCTTGTAGGCAGCATACAGTTGGATTTTCTGTTTTAATCCATTCTGCTACTCTGAGTCTTTTTATTGGTGAGTTTAATCCATTTACGTTTAGTGTAATTATTGACACTTGTGAATTCCCTATTGCCATTTTATAAATTGCTTTCTGTTAGTTTTATATTTGTTTGATTCTTCTCTTTTGTTTTTCTATCATTTGTTTTTGTTTGTTTGTATTCCATACTTCTTTCCTCTGTTGATACCTTTTTTAAATCATGTGCTTTTGTGGTGTTTTTTTCAAGGGTGGTTACCATTAAATAATGAATACTACCATATCCATTGTAGTACCCTATCTTGCGAGTGTTTCTTCACTTCTTCATCTTTTGCTACTCTTAATCTCTGTCGTCTCCCCTTTTTTTTTTTTTGCTTTTGGTGTCCCAGTTTAAATTTGGTTTTATTGTGTTCTTGGTGGAGCTTTTACTTGTGGTTTTGTTTTGTTTTGTTTTGTTCTTTGGATCTGGTTGGAAAACCCCCTTTAGTATTTCCTGGAGTGGGGGTTTTCTGATGATAAATTCCCTCATCTTTTCTGTTTTTGTGAATGTTTTTATTTCTCCTTCGTACTTGAAGGATAACTTTGATGGGTATAGTATTCTTGGCTGAAAGTTCCTCTCTTTCAGGACTTTAAATATTGGGGTCCACTCTCTTCTAGCTTGTAGAGTTTCTGCTGAAAATCTGATGATATTCTAATAGGCCTTCTTTTATATGTTGTATTCTTCTTTTCTCTGGCTGCCTTGAGAATTTTTTCTTTGTTGTTGGTTTGTGCCATTTTCATTATGATGTGCCTTGGAGTAGATTTGTTGTTGTTAAGAAAACTCGGTGTTCTGTTTGCTTCTTGAATTTGAGGCTTTAGTTCTTTCCACAGGCTTGGGAAGTTCTTGTCTATTATTTGTTTGAATATATTCTCCATTCCATTTTCTCTCTTTCTCCCTCTGATATACCTATTATTCTTATGCTATTCTTTTTGATGGAGTCAGATAATTCCTGTAGGGCTTTCTCATTTTTTTTTAATTTTTGAATCTCTCTCTTTTTCTCTCTGTTGTGCTTCAAGTTGCTTGTCTTCTATGTCACTAATCCTATCTTCTATCTGGCCTGTTCTATTAGCTAAGCTTGTTACCTCGTTTTTCAGTTCATGAATTGAGTTTTTCATTTCTGTTTGATTTGTTTTTATAGTTTTAATTTTCTTGCTAATATATTCTTTGTGTTCGTTGAGTTGTTTTCTGAGCTCCCTAAATTGCCTTTCTGTGTTTTCTTGTATATCTCTGAGTATTTTTAGGATTTCTATTTTAAATTCTCTGTCATATAGCTCCAAGGTTTCCAATATATTAAATTTTTTCTCCATAGATTTTCCCACATCTATCTGTGCTACTTCTCTTTCTTTTGTATCCATGATATTTGATTTCCTTTTTCTTAATGGCATCTGAGGGTGGTCTTGTTGATAGCACTTCGCCTTCAGGGTGTGAAACTCTCGAATGCTCCAAGAATTGGTTTTTCTGTCTCTGGTTATTGAACTTGTTGAAATTTTGGGGAGATTTTTCGGTCCGTGTCCTCACAGCGCCATTTTTATGACGTCCTCTTCCCATGTTCTTAAAGGACACTCATGTATCTTCCTTGGAGAAATGTCAATTCATTCCCTGTGCCATTTTCTTTCTTTTGTTTTTTAACTTTTTTCATTTCTTATGCCATTTTAAATTGAATTATTTGTCTTTTCATTTTTGAATTGCAAGAATTCTGTTACATTCAGAATACTAACATGGTCCTGTGTTTTTATTTTTTGGGGGTAATAATCTAGGAGTGAAATTTCTGGGGCATTAATTATGTTTTATAAGAAACTGCCAAATATTCAAAGTGGTTGTATTAATATACATTTTTACCAGAAATATACAAGGTTTCCAGTCACTCTGCATGCTTAGCAACATTTGATCTTGTCAATCTCTTGTATTTTAGTCATTCAAATGAATGTGTAATGATATCTTATTGTGATATTTAATTACATTGCTCCGATGACTGATGACACGATGTATTTTTCACGTACTCATTGGCCATTCACTCATCATCTTTTTTTAACTGCATTTTCAAGTGCTTTGTGCATTTTTAATTTGGCTATTTGGTTTTTTATTATTATTATTATTTGTAGGAATTCCTTTTATATTCCAGATCTGAATCTTTTGTTAGATATAGATATATGTTTGACAATGATCATTCCTTCCATCTTCTCCAAACTCTGTGACTTGCCTATTCATTTTTTAATTTATGTCTTTTATTTTTTTATAAAGTCAAATTTATTGATTTTAAAAATATTATATTTAGTGCCTTTTGCATTCCATGAAAATTAGCCTATCCCAAAGTTACAAAGATAGTATCTGTTTTCTTCTAGGAGCTTTATGGTTTTATGTTTATATCTATGAGACAAAGTAAATTAGTTTCTGTGTTTGAAGAAAGACAGTCATCTAGTTATTTCAGTAGCACTTTTTTGTGACAGAGACAGAGGGAGACAGAGAGAGGGATAGACAGAGACATACAGACAGAAAAGGAGAGAGATAAGAAGCATCAATTCTTCGTTATAGCACCTTAGTTGTTCATTGATTACTTTCTCATATGTGCCTTGATGGGGGGGGGCTACAGCAGATCAAGTAACCCCTTGCTCAAACCAGCAACCTTGGGGTCAAGCTGGTGAGCCTTGCTCAAACCAAACGAGCCAGCGCTCAAGCTGGTGACCTCGGGGTTTCAATCCTGGGTCCTCCACATCCCAGTCCAACACTCTACCCACTGTGCCACCACCTGGTCAGGCTCAGCAGCACTTCTTAAAACAACATTTTCCCCCATTAAATTGTCTTGACAACTGTGGATTGAGTTGTATTGGTTCTATATTTGTGGATTTTTCTCTGGACTTTCTCTTTGTCATTCATTTGCCTACCCTTGCACCAATATCACACTATCTTGATCATATCCAAGTATTTATGGCATTAAAACTGAATTTTAAAAGCATTCATTTAGTACCTTTTTGTTCCAGACCCTTTTTATTTGTTACTAATGACCATTATATGAGGTAGATATTATTTCCTACCCTCCATTTCTCCATGTCATCATAATTTCAGAATATAATACAAGTTGAATAGGACATGTTTCAACTCTAAGCTGTTAGTACAAATGCCATATTTTCTCTTGTCTTTTTAGAAATTAAGTGCAGATGTCTTTGATTCACATTTAAGCTCTGTCAAATTAGCCAACCACACTGTGCCAGCCATGCCTTTTAATTTTTTCTTAAATGTACTCAAAAATCTAACCAAACAAGACCTCTCATAGATTTCTAAATATGCCCCATCTTTTTTCCCATATCTGGCATGCATTCTCTGCCCAACATTTCTGCACCTAAATTCAGCTAATATTTACATTTCAATCTCAAAGAAAAAAATCTTCTTATTAAGCTATTACTGAGCCCAGTAATCAGAGGTAATACCTCTGCCTCAAAGTTCTAATACCACTGTATATCTCTGATGGCACTTATGATATCCTGCTTAACAATATACATTTTTTTCTGTATTCTTGACCAATTTTTCTCCCTAGAGAGAAAACTCCTTGAAGGCAGTGTATTAACTATCTTTATATCTCTTGATTAGTCATTTCAACACATTTGAGTGAATGAAAGTTTTTGCAGCAAAAACTGCTGTGATTGAAGTTAAAGAACGTTTTAAAAAGTGAGCATGTTAACCCAGCATGTGGTTCAGGATAATCTGCTAATTCTGTCCATTGAATCCTTCTATTTCTTTTTCTTTTCAAACCAGAACTTTCCAGTTGGAGGATTCTCAGGACTGTAGCAGAGATTTTGTGGAGGTCCGAGAAGGAAATGCCACTGGTCACTTGGTGGGAAGATACTGTGGAAACGTCCTTCCTCTCAATTATTCTTCCATTGTTGCACATACTCTATGGATTAGATTTGTCTCAGATGGCTCAGGCAGTGGGATAGGCTTCCAGGCCACATTTGTTAAAAGTAAGTTCTATTTTACCGATGGCTTCCAGAATGAATTTGACAAACTAGAAAGGGTAACACTATTTTTTAGGAATGCACTAAGAACAGTTCTGAACTCTATACTATTGTCCTATACTTATTGTCTTTGTAGAATTACTTTATTATATAATATGAAAATTAAATTATACATGACTGACTCATTAAGATTCAGAATGCTCAAGAGTTCCAATATTTTTCTTAAGCATTAGTTCTACCTAATTGTTAAATTAAAATTTATCTCTGATACTGCGTTAGTCTTTAAAGGTATTATAGTTCAGGTCTGATATATTTATATCAAGTGTGTTTCATTGCATGCCATAAACTCTGTATTCTTTAAAAACAGTATTCTTCTAATAGCATAAAATGTTAAATACTTTTATTTTCTAACTCAACTTTTCCATAATTAGCTATTAAAATACATAGATATATATAATCACATGTATGTATAATTATATATATAACCACACACACACACATATGTATATACAGTTCCCAAATGTCAGTTTCTCTTATATAATTTTTTGGGGGATATTTTTTCAAAGTGACAAGTGGGGGACAGCAGACTCCCACATGCGCCCAACTGGATCCACCTGGCATGCATATCAGGGGCAATGCTCAGCCCCTCTGGAGCGTTGATCCACTGCAACCAGAGCCATTCTAGCATCTGAGGCAGTGGCCATAGAGCCATCCTCAGTGCCCCAGCCAACTTTGCTCCCATGGACCCTTGGCTGCAGGAAGGGAAGAGAGAGATAGCTAGAAAGGAGAGGGGGAAGGGTGGAGAAGCAGATGGGAGCTTCTCCTGTGTGCACTGGCCAGGAATTGAACCTGGGACTTCCACACAGCAGGCTGACGCTCTACTGCTGAGCCAACCAGCCAGGGCCTTATCTTATATAATTTAAAAAAACATATTTTATTCCTTTGTAAGACAAAGTAAAATAAGTAAGCCAAAACTAGAGAATGGGGCTGATATCCTCCCCCTTTTCCATGGTCCCAAATTCTCTGGGGTTTGAGCATCCCTTTTTGAATGGGATGTTATCCTTTGTATTCACAACATGCAACCTTCTAAGGAGATGGAATTCTATTTACAAAATCACCCTTCTTCAGGAATTAATAGGTAGCACAGAAACCAAAGTGATAGCAGTATTTCTTTCAATGTTCAGAAAAGAAGTCACAGCCAATTATAAGTTATCCTTTTCAATACCTCTTGCCCTTTGTTTTCTTTCATTTGATTAAAGAGCTGTTCTAAGTAGAACTGATTTACTACTTCATTTTCCTCCTAGTATTTGGCAACGATAATATTGTGGGAACTTACGGGAGAATTTCCTCTCCATTATGGCCTGGAAATTACCCCCACAACTCTGATTTCCAATGGACTGTAAATGTGAATGCCTCTCAAGTTGTCCATGGTAGAATCTTGGAGATGGACATTGAATCAACATACAACTGCTATTTTGACAAATTAAGGGTGAGTTTCCAAGTGCAATTGATGTTTATAACTTTGGTGAATTGTGTTTGCCAAAAATAAATCCAAGTTAATGTCTATTCAAGCATTGCAAGAATGGTCTGTCTGATTTAGATAATAATTACCCCCCTCTGGATTACCTGTACAAAGTTCATTCTAGTATGAGATCTTTCTATATTTTTATTATTATCATATTTTGCCTCAAGCTTTATCTAAGTATATGTGAACATCTTAATTATTTATTCAATCTTATATTCCATTATCCTTATATTTTTGAGAGAGAACAGACAGACAGGAAGGGAGAGAGATGGGAAACATCGGCTTATAGTTGTGCAGCACCTTAGTTATTCATTGATTGCTTTCTCATATGTGCCTTGACTGGGGAGCTCCAGCTGAGCCAATGACCCCT
The DNA here is from genome assembly GCF_036850765.1 of Saccopteryx bilineata. Lineage (NCBI taxonomy): Eukaryota > Metazoa > Chordata > Mammalia > Chiroptera > Emballonuridae > Saccopteryx > Saccopteryx bilineata. The sequence goes on from NC_089494.1 coordinate 156,871,137, forward strand.
TGCTCAAGCCAATGACCTTGGACTCAAGCCAGAGTCCATGGGGTCATGTCTATGATCCCACGCTCAAGCCAGCAACCTCACGCTCAAGCCGGTGAGCTGGCGCTCAAGCCGGCACCCTCAGGGTTTGCATCCTGGGTCCTCAGCGTCCCAGGTTGCTGCTCTCACCACAGCACCACAGCCTGGTCAGGCATTCTATTTATTCTTATGTTAGAGTATTAAATTTGAAGAACCCTGTTAAAATAAATAAATAAAAATACAAAAATTGTGATCATTGCCATCCAGAAATTGACTATTGCATCAATTTTCAAAACAACGAGACTTTCCCCCAGCTTTATTTAAGTATATTTGACAGACAAATATTGTATATAATGACGATAGACAAATGAAAAATATGTATTGAGTGGGTTGAAGGTGTGTTGAGCTGTTGCAAGTTACAATTCTTCTGTTGTCATTAATTCTGCTTTGCTTCTGTGGAGACAGGAGCTCCTTTAGGATGCCTGTCCACTTTTTCTCATTAAACCTTTCCTCTTTCATGTTTTTTTCTCCTTCTTTCTAATTCCCTTTGAGGCCCAAAGCACATTTAATAAGTGTTTTTGTACAACTATCCTGGTTTCTACTTTTCCACCAAATTTTGCTGTAAGTCATACAGTGAGTTCTATCACACAGAATATGTTTATTAATATACAATAATTCAGCGGTTAAGAGATAATTTTAAAGCATGTTAAGTTATTAAAATCATATACATTTAATGACATTTTTATTTTAAAACAGATATTTACTTATTTTTTAATTTTTTTCATTATGATAAATTTATAGTAACATACAGCATTCTTTTAGTTTTATTTAATGAAAAAAGAGATAATTGCCTTAATTCAATGCTCTATTATCTGTTTTTTACATGCAGATTTATGATGGTATTAGCATTCATTCCCGCGTGACTGGAACTTACTGTGGCTCCCAGATCGAATCCTTTAGCTCCACAGGAAATTCATTGACATTTCAGTTTTCTTCTGACTCTTCAGTCTCTGGGAAAGGATTCCTTCTGGAGTGGTTTGCAATGAATGCCTCTGTTGGACCCTTACCTACCATCGCACCAGGTGTGTTTGGTAATGAACGTGATTCTTTTTAGGGGCTGATATGTATAGGCCAGTATTTCAAAGAGTCCTACAGATTAATAGGGGCCAAAGACACAATTGAGTAAGAAGAATAAATACAGCCCCCAAACCCTCCTCCATATGTTCAGGTGTTATTTTAATTTCATAGATATGTAAAAAATGTATGTTTGTTTCTAAAAATGCTAGTTTCCCATTATATTTTTATGTTAATTAGGGGTTTAATATCCATAAGATATTCTACTTACAATATCTAGGGATCACCTTAGAGAGCTCTGAAATTTGATGTGCAGTTACCATATACACACACACACACACACACACACACACACACACACACACGGTAGTTAAGGATCCAATAACAGGCAGAGGTAACTGTTCCTCTCTTTATTTCATTTTAAATTTGCTTTCGGAAATGCTCCACTTTCCCCTTAGCTGGTTGTATACCTTCATATTTCAAGGTAAAATTGGCCTAAATTTTAAGCTTCTATATTACTGTTTTTAAAACATTCTTAGTTCCCTCAGTGAGCAGTGTCTTAGGACAGTGGTCCCCAAACCCCAGGATGCGGACCGTTACCGGTCCATGGGCCATTTGGTACCGGTCCGCAGAGAAAGAATAAATAACTTACATTATTTCCGTTTTATTTATATTTAAGTCTGAACAATGTTTTTTTTTAAAAAATGACCAGATTCTCTCTATTACATCCGTCTAAGACTCACTCTTGACACTTGTCTCAGTCACGTGATACATTTATCTGTCCCACCCTAAAGGCCAGTCTGTGATATTTTCTGACATTAAACCAGTCCATGGCCCAAAAAGGTTGGGGATCACTATTTTAGAAGACTACATTTTCCTTGGAATTTGTTTAAGCAACTTTGAATGGCTTTTATGAATTTAAGGATTGACAGAAGAAATTCAGCATATTTCTTGGAGGATATTTTTTGTTCTTGAAATATTGATTGGGGAAAATTATCATAGGTTTTTATTGAAGAATATTCAAACTGTGAACTTATTGTAGGAGCAAACAGACCTTAAAAGATTAGTCTTATGTGCTTCTAACTTTTCTAACTTCTTGAGAGTTTGTTTCAACAAAGATCACTGAAGGTAAAACTCATACGTATTTTTGGCCCTGGCCGGTTGGCTCAGTGGTAGAGCATTGGCCTGGCGTGCAGAAGTCCCGGGTTCGATTCCCGGCCAGGGCACACAGGAGAAGTGCCCATCTGCTTCTCCACCCCTCCCCCTCTCCTTCCTCTCTGTCTCTCTCTTCCCCTCCTGCAGTGAGGCTCCATTGGAGCAAAGATGGCCCGGGCACTGGGGATGGCTCCTTGGCCTCTGCCCCAGGCGCTGGAGTGGCTCTGGTTGCAACAGAGTGACGCCCCAGAGGGGCAGAGCATCACCCCCTGGTGGGCAGAGTGTCGCCCCCTGGTGGGCATGCCGGGTGGATCCTGGTCGGGCGCATGTGGGAGTATGCCTGACTGTCTCTCCCTGTTTCCAGCTTCAGAAAAATACAAAAAAAAAAAAAAGAAAGAAAAACAACAACAACAACAAAAAAAACTCATATGTATTTTTAATTAATGTCCCTTAGTATTCTGGTCTGAGATATTATTTTCACCTCCTTTATAAGTTACTTTCACAACATTGAATATAAATCTCTTACTTAGAATATTAATTTATTTATCCTAGAGCAAAGAACCATCAGCAAAATTGCCAAATGTAATTTGAAGCTATTCATTTAAGTTTGGATAGCTCTTGTAAGTAAACTTGTTTTAAGCTTTTTTGTACCACAAATCTCAAGTTAGAAAAGAAATTGCTCACTCATGCAAAGCATTATATCAGCAAATACAATTTAGTACTCAAAAGGTTCTTCTCATACATGTATTCTATAGTTATATAATTTATGAGTATATAAATATAATATCGTAAATCACATTTTTCTTAATCAAGAACAAGGAAAGGAGAAAACAATAAGGTAAGAAATTTTTATAATTTCCTGGTTGTCTGAATAGTGTAAATGATTATCTTGTGATGATATCACATTCTGAGAGTTGTATTGAAATAAAAAAAACCTTAACATTTAAAACATATAAATATATGAACATTATATGTATATTATCAGCATTTCTTAGGTACATGTATACTTAATTTAATTGAACAGATATTTATTGAAAATTTATTATACACTGAGGTGAGTGTACACAGACTAAGAAAGAAGCCAAGATACACTCTCTGTTTTCTAAGAGCTTAGTGGTATTTGGGAAAGATAAAGCGTTCGTTATGTCAGTTAAATAACAATATAGTAGTTAAATGATTACATGACAAATTAGGCGGTACAGGTAGCAGAAATGCAATAAAAGGAAAATAAACCTAATGTAGACTAGGGTCATCTGAAGGAAATTAAATATGTCAGGTAAAAACCCTTGTGCATTGCTGCTGAGATTTTAAAACTGTGTAGCACTTTGGAAAACAGTTTAGCAGTCCTCAAAAATTGAAATACAGGCCCTGGCCGGTTGGCTCAGTGGTAGAGCGTCGGCCTGGCGTGCGGAGGTCCCTGGTTCGATTCCCGGCCAGGGCACACAGGAGAAGCGCCCATCTGCTTCTCCACCCCTCCCCCTCTCCTTCCTCTCTGTCTCTCTCTTCCCCTCCCACAGCCTAGGCTCCATTGGAGCAGAGATGGCCCCGGGCGCTGGGGATGGCTCCTTGGCCTCTGTCCCAGGCTCTAGAGTGGCTCTGGTCGTGACAGAGCGACGCCCCGGAGGGGCAGAGCATCGCCCCCTGGTGGGCGAGCTGGGTGGGTCCCGGTCGGGCGCATGCGGGAGTCTGTCTGTCTCTCCCCGTTTCCAGCTTCAGAAAAATACCAAAAAAAAATAAAAAATAAAAAAAATTGAAATCTAGTGTTATCACCAAATGATCCAACAGTTCCCTCCTAGTTATACACAAAAGGTCATTGAAAGTGTATATCCACACAACATCTTATAATGGATGTTTATAGAAACATTATTCATAATAATATAAAAGAGGAAGCCACCCAAATGTCAAACAAGTGATGAATGGAAAAGCTAAAGGTGGCAATATTCATACAATGTAATACTATTCAGTCTTAGAATGAAGGAAGTACTGATACAGGCTAAAATATTGATGAACCTTAAAACATTATATTAAGTAAATGGAACCAGCCACAAAAGGCCACATTCTGTATGATTATATTTATGTGAAATATCCTGAATAGGCAAATCCATAGAGATAGAAAGTAGATTAGTGATTACCATGGACTGGTGGAGTGGAGAACAGAGAATTAAGGTTAATGGGTATGGAGTTTCTTTATGGAGTGATAAAATGTTCTAAAATTAGATACCAGCAATGGTTGCAGAACTTTGTGAGTATACTAAAAACCACTGAACTATACACTTTAAATGGTAAAATTTATGGTATGTGAATAAATAGCTCAATAAAACTTTTTTTAAAAAAAAGTGAATAAAAGTAATGAAGGCTGTTGTTATTATAAGCTTATATGCATTTTTAATATTTCAGTTTACCAAATTGAAAATTGTTTCAAAATTGTCTAGATATAAGTTATATAATGAATAGCCACACTGAAACAGTAAAGATTAAAGTACATAAGAAGCAGAATTCTACCTAGATAATAATAGGATCTTCTACATGGACTTACTTCATGCTTAACTAACAATCAGCACTCATTAATGAATGGGTTGCGTGGCAAAATTAAGGTGAAAAAGTAGAGTGCAATTTGTTTTTCTTCACAAAAAATAAATTATGTTCATCATAGCTGTTTGAATCAGTGGGTTTAATAAAATATTTATAGAATTCTTTGAGAAAATTGTTTTAATTGGCTGTTTCATTTCAGCATAAGACTGACACTTTATTTTTTATTTTTATTTTTTTACTGAATTAATAGAATTATACAGGTTTCAGTTTCACAATTCTACAACACATCAACTGTATATTGTATTGTGTGCTCACCTCACAAGTCAGCGTCCCTCTATCACCATCTATCCCCCTGTACTCTCTTCTACCTCCTCCACCCCCCTTTCGCTCCTGTAGTCAATACACTGTTGTCTCTAAGTATAAGGGTTGTTTTTTGTTGTTGTTTTGCTTAATCCCTTCACCTTTTTTTAATAGACCTGCTGCCCCCACCCCCTCTGACAGCTGAGGACTCACACTTGAAATGAGAGTGCCAGTCTCTTCAACAGAGCTCCTTCAAAGATGTTGCTCTTTCGCTCTCCAGGAGCTTGTGGCGGGTTCCTGAGGACACGAGAGGCGCCAGGCTTTCTCTTCTCACCAGGCTGGCCTGACAGCTATGATAACAACGCTGACTGTACGTGGCTTATCCAGGCTCCTGATTCCACCGTGGAACTCAACATCCTCACCCTGGACATTGAATCCCATGGGACGTGCATCTATGATAAACTTGTGATACGAGATGGTGAGAAACATTAAAAATAATAATAAAATAAAACAAAAATCTACCAAGTTTCCACCCAGACACATATTTAGTTTCATTCAATGATAATCATACTTGTTTACTACCTTCCTCCATTAGCATGGGATTTCCCATATAGTTTGGTCATTGAAGGCATCAAATACTAGAATTGGCTACAGTTTCTGAAGAACATAAGGAAACTATGAAATTGCCTCTGGCAAAATCATCCACATACTATGTCATGAACAGCATTACAGTCCAAAGAAGAAATACTACCTTTGATTTAAGTAGGAAATAATCGTGTGAGTTTCCCGTTTAGTGTTGCTGTCTCGTTGAAAGATTTTGGAAATAAATCTTGATTTTTTTTTTTTATGACTTTAAGATCCAAATATGAAAAGTATTTATAATTAGAATGTATTCAATTCTCCTTGTCTACTGAATCTCTGGGTAGAATGGACAGAATTAAGGGCTAATGTTTTTTTTATCTTTTCCATTGGTGTGGTATTGCTATGCATTGATTGGGGGATATGAATAATGCTAATATGCAACATATACAAACTGTACTTCATAATTTGCATGGGACCAAAAAGAATGAGGAGGCCATTATTCTCTGACCAGTGTTTCTCACAGTGTGGTCCCTAGACCAGCAGCATCCACATGACCTGGGAATTTGTTAGAAATGCAAATTTTAAGCCACACACCACCTACTAAACTAGAAACCCTCAGGATATGTCTCATATCTCTGACTTAGAAAACCCTAGGCAGGGCCAACATTAAGATGAGGAGAGTAAGGCAGCGTCAGGCAAAGTGCAGAGTCAGATCTTGCCTTTCTTCAAAATTTTAGTGTTTTGTTCATTTTACATTAAAGTCAATTTAAAAAATATTGCGCTAATATATTGTTTATCATGGTTTCTGAGGTATTTGGCACTTCCTTAAATTTTGCCCCTGATTCAAGGTGCCTGACTTGCCTAACCCTAGTCCCTGCCTCCAGGTGATGCTGATGGTCTCTAGTGGAAACTGCTTCTCTATATGACAGATGTCACACTCCAAATGCCTACCTAGAAAACAGGCAGCATAACTTGTGAAGTGTTAAACTGGAGAGCAGAATTAAAGAGGTAGCTATTAGGAATTCAGGCTCAATGTTTGGATCTTATTTTTTAGGAGATGTGAGAAATACAGAATTTTTCATGAGTAAAAAAAACTAATGAAAAATGCTCCAGAGCATTTTTATTTATTTATTTTATTTTATTATGTTTTTATTTTTTATTTTTATTTCTTTTATTAGTTGAGAGGCAGTGAGGCAGGCAGACAGAATCTTGCCTGCGCCCCGGCCAGGATCCACCTAGCAAGCCCCCTACAGGACGATTCTCTGCCTATCTGGGGCATTGCTCCGTTGCTCAGCAACCATGCTATTTTAGCGCCCTAGGTGAGGCCATGGAGCTATCTTCAGTGCCCAGGGCCAACTTGCTCAAACCATCCGAGCCATGGCTGTGGGAGGCTAAGAGAGAGAGAGAAAGAGAGAGATGGCGATAGAGAAGGGGAGGGCGATGGGTGGAGAAGCAGATGGTCTCTTCTCCTGTGTGCCCTTACTGGGAATCGAACCCAGGACTTCCACATGCCAGGCCAACACTCTAATGCTGAGCCAACCTGCCAGGGCCAGAGCATTTTTTAAAAATCAAATGAATATGTGCTTGATTTTGGTTCATAGGTTGCTAGTACACAGCAATTGGTTTCCGTATCCCCTCAACCCTAGAGACACTAAGTACAATGAGGATAACCTAATGGCAAAGGTGCTTTATTGCTTTTCTGTGGAGGCTGGACCCTCAGTAAAGACCCAAATCAATCATCCAGACAAGATGAGATAATGATTCATCACTGCCCCCCCTTTCCTCTTAACAATCAGCTATCAGCAGATTGCTTAGAAGAACTATCATCTTTCCTCATCTCAAGGCATTCCTTTGGATATTAAAATTTTTAATTTCGCATGCATTAAAACTTATATGTCCTCACTGAATGTTCAGAACCCAGTGGAAACTTAAAAAGTATCTTCAGTAGGTAACTGTGTCAATGGGTAAATTATGGTTGCTTTCCTTTTTAATCATTTTTATTGATTTTGTTCCACCAATAATATTTCTTGGAAGCCTCAAACCTAGGTGTCTGTCCTTTTCTTCTTCTGTGAGACACTGCCCAAGTTCCTAAGTAGCTCCAAGTCCACTTCATTGTCTATGGAAGAGAGACTAATGTTGACCACATAAGGTGGTGTAAGGGTCAGGGAAAGTAATGAATGCAAAATTCTCTAGCAAAAGCCCTGGTTTTTGGTACATGGAGAATTTGAATAGTTTAATTTAGATTTCAATTTACTTTGACCAGGCAAGCCCAGGGATTTGAACCAGCAACCTCAGCATTCCAGGTCAACGCTTTACCCACTGCTCCACCACAGGTCATGTTTACTTTGATATAAATATTTTGAAAAGAGGTTTCATCATATTCTCTTTGTAGAACAAAAGTGTTCTTGCTGAGACACAGGGCTACGTGAGAGAACTCAGTAAATTGAAATGCATGCCAAAACAATGACAATATTTTTAATTGGTTGTGTGACCTATTCATATAGATCTCTTTTTGTTCACTAACAATGTGATTAGACAGCCAATATGTTCATTCTTTTCTTATCTGTTTATTTACTCATTCAAGAAATAGTTCTTGAGAGCCTACTATGTGTTAATTGCTGGATTTTTTTTGTTTCTTTTGCAGTGGTAATATATTTTTCAAATTAAATTTTAAGTCCTATTTCAATTATTTGTTCTTTGTCCAGTCATATTTTTGCTTCTGTGTAGCAAGGTCATAGAATTTTTTGAAGCAAATATCTAGAATGCATTGACCACAAGCAATGATACTTGGCCATTCCTTGTAGCCTCTTGGCCCTATGGTGGCTGTGGACATTGCTATGGCTTTTCTGGGAGAGTTGAGTCACTCTCCCACCTGCTTAGTTATTTTTCAGAGTTGTCATGTTTCAAAATTGAATCAGCCTTTTCCAGACCATGCACCAACACATTTTGCATACCAAAGATTTCCACAAACTGAGATTCCATGACACTACATTGGGCCTTTAAAAAGTTAAGAAAAGAAGGAAAAAAGGGAGGGAGAGAGAGAGGAAGAAGAAGAAAGAAAAAAATAAAAGAAAAAGAGAAAAAATTGAATTATAAATAAATCATTAATAGCATAGTTTGGTCATCTGGAGTTAATTGGCAAAGGTTTCAAACCCTTGTTGACCTCTATGCTCTATCCAGTGGTCGGCAAACTCATTAGTCAGCAGACTAAATAACAGTACAACGATTGAAATTTCTTTTGAGAGCCAAATTTTTTAAACTTAAACTACAGTGTGTCCATAAAGTCATGGTGCACTTTTGACCGGTCACAGGAAAGCAACAAAAGATGATAGAAATTTGAAATCTGCACCAAATAAAAGGAAAACTCTCCCAGTTTCATACCTGTTTAGTGCAGTTCCATGTGGGCTCACGCACAGATTTTTTAGGGCTCCTTAGGTAGCTATCCCGTATAGCCTCTACAGACTCGTCACTGACTGATGGCCTACCAGAACGGGGTTTCTCCACCAAACTGCCGGTTTCCTTCAACTGCTTATCCCACCGAGTAATGTTATTCCTATGTGGTGGCACTTCGTTATAAACGCGCCGATATTCATGTTGCACTTTGGTCAAAGATTCGAATTTAGCAAACCACAGAACACACTGAACTTTCCTCTGTGCCGTCCACATCTTGACTGGCATGGCCGTGGGCTGCTCCGCTGTATACATGGTGTTTCATCATCATCTGCGCATGCGCACATGCTGCCACATCATCCTACAGAAACTGGGAGGGTTTTCTTTTTATTTGGTGCAGATTTCACATTTCTATCGTCTTTTGTTGCTTTCCTGTGACCAGTCAAAAGTGCACCATGACTTTACGGACACACTGTATATAGGTAGGTAAATTCCTTATCGAGGTAGCACCTACACATGGTATTTTGTGAAAGAGCCAAACTCAGGGGCCAAAGAGCTGCATGTGGCTTGTGAGCCGCAGTTTGCGAACAAGGCATGCCATTAGGCAGATTATTCAGAGGTGGGCAAAGGTAAGTTTACAATTGTACTACAAGTAAACCATACAATAATAAATAAATAATAATACAAGAATTAACTGTATGTTTTGTGTACTCACAACTTTAAACCTCCTTTTGCCCTTCCTTGTATATTTTTTCTAAGACTGCTTCCTGTCTACAAAATGAGGATAGTAGAATACCTACCTAATAGTGCTACTGTGAAGATAAAACCAGGCACTGCATGTAAAGCACTAAAAAAAGAAATACTAATTGCTCAATAATGTCAACTACTAATATTTCCACTCTTCTCAAAGGTTGCTGGACTAGAGAATGCATCACCAAATGACCTAGTCCCAGTCCTTTTCTTTTTTCTGACTTGCCCCTGTCTTAAAGATCGAGTTCATTCTTGCTGAAATCCACTATGTTGAGGTTGTGGACAGCTCTAGAAATACTGCAGTATTTATTATGAATACTGGGGGAGGGGAAAACCATCTTGTGGTTTTAGGATTATCTACCAAATCAGTTAGTTAATCAATAAGTAATTATTTAGAAGTAAGCAGTATTTCATCAGTCTGGGTGAAGTTTAGGAAAGAAATTCCTAGTCTCACTGAGAGGTAAAATATACGCATATGAAATAAATACTAATATATAATAATTTCAAAATTTGGCTATACACATGATTAGCAAATATGTCAACAAAACATAGTTTTGGGTGAAATGTATAGCAAAATTACATAGTAAAGATAAATGCAAAAAAAGAGATAAAATTTTAAACTGTAGCCCTGGCTAGATAACTTGGTTGGCTGGAGCATTGTCCAGAAGTGCAGAGGTTTCCAGTTCAATCTCTGGTCAGGGCACATACAAGAACGGATTGATGTTCTTGTCTCTCTCTCTTTCCCCCTTCCTGTCTCTCTCAACTCAATAATATATAAAAAAAAAAATTAAACTGTAAAAAAATACAGAAGTTTCTAGAAGTCAGAAACCCTCCAAAGGATGCCTTTTCAAACATCCTCTATTTTTAGCTATGCTATTATATTTGTAATTACAGAAAATAACTTGTTTACTAAAGTAATTAATAATAAGTGAGTTTTAGATAGTAGTCAGTGTCAAAAGGATTCATTTTGCTGGTTGTGTGAAAGGGCAAATTTCTTCATGTCTTGTATTCTATTTCTGGTTTTTTTAAGCTTGAAATTCATTAATTCTCTGCCTTCAGGAAAGAACAAAAACACAATGTGTTTTGCTGCCCAAGAAACCCAAGGTTATTCTAATTTCCTTTGCTTCATTCCAGCTTTGACTGTCACAGTTGCTTTGACTGAGACTTATCTAAGATAAGCTAAAGGAGAAAGGGCCATCAGGTGACCCAGCTTTTCTTTGTGTCTCTGGAGGACCTCACTTGCGGAGTTTATTTTTTCTCGTCCTCCACACATAGATATAAGTATGTCCTTTTAACACCAAAACAAACTAATGAAGGGTAAAAACAAGAAAAACGAGAACACCTCTGGAGCAGAAGGCACACATCTCAGCAAATGACCTTGTAACATTAGTATAGGATCGGAGGCCAAAGAATCAACCTTTTTTCTTTTCGACACCTGACCTTAAGCAATCAAAATAATTTATATCGGTGTCTAAGACACCCATCAGCATTGGTCCACAATCACTCCCAATCTCATGTGCTCTGACTTTGGAGTTTTGTGCCAGCAAGAACTGTCAGCTGGTTTTTAGAAAGGCAGTGGAAACTGTCAAAGAAGTCTTCATCAGAAAAGGTAAAGAAAAAGGCAGGTGGCTTCCTTAAAACTGGAGCCACAGCGATGTTGTCCCTGGAGTGTCCTTGCACTTGCTACGATGGTGATGTTAGAAAAATGTGTGAGCTGCTTTGGGTTGGGTGGCAATGATGGGGAAGGGGACTCTGAAGACATATTTTCATGCTGGTGTTTCCCTTCTTTGTCCCTAGGAGACAATGACAGGGCCCCGCAGCTAGCAGTCCTCTGTGGCAGAAGGACCCCTGGGCCCATCTGGTCCACTGGAGAGAACATGTGGCTGCGGTTCACCTCGGACTTCAGTATCACCGGAGCGGGCTTTAACGCATCCTTCCAGAAGAGTAATGTGTCCTGAGCAGTTTCTTGCCTCAGCTCATTTCATCTCAACTATCTCTTGCTCTCTCCCTAATATACTCTGCTCATTTTTCCATGCCAGTTCATGGGTTTATTGTACGTCAGAGCCCAGCCTCTGGGTGGCGATCCTTGTGTCAGATCCCAATGCAAGAAACTGGCCAAGAAGTACCAAGGATTTCCTGACTTCAGGTCTGGGTGGGGTATCTTCCCTCCACCCAGAATAGGCACAAGAGAAAGATCTTTAAAACAAAGTTTCAGCCTAGCTGTGGCTGGAACTACGAGACAGCACAAAGCCATAATGTATCAATGGGGCAATAAGCTACAGCTATCATCAGTCTAAGAAACAACCAGTGAGAGCAATACAGAAGATATCTTCATAAATCCCTTGGTCGAAATAATTCTTTTGAAGAGTAATGGAAAAAGTCTGTAAGTCTTGAAATAGGGACTTGCTGAATCAGAGAATGTGAACGGTATATAACAGTCAATCATGTGTAGTGTGATTGAGATTTCCATAACTTGACAAATGTGAAGCCCAATAATAACTCTCAATCCAAACTACATTAAAGTTCAAGAGACAGTTCATGAAATATGGAAAATCAAAAGACTCTCATGTTTTTAACTGAAAAACATAATTTTAGGGTAGATTCTCAATCTAGACCTTAAAAATTAACATTCTGTCCACTATTAGTTGTACCTTTCATAGAGTAGACAACAGGTGCAGATAAACTGCCTCACTCACACTCAAGGGTGGCAGGCTTGCATAGTGGTTTAACAGAATGGGCTTTGGAATCAGACAGACCTAAGATAAATGTCCACCTCTGCAACCTAACCCTATAGTTGTATGAACTCTCTGCTCTCTGATGAGCCAATCAGTCCCTGACAACTGGCAAATTACTGTCTGCTCTGCCTACTCTCTTTTCTTAACTCCCAGCCTCTCATTCTTTCTCAGGTATCACATGTATGTGTGTGTGACAGCACATGATACAAAAAGTTGCCATGTGGAAAAAGGAACTCTTGACTCTCACCATTTCCTACACCTCCCCAAGCTTTATGAAAGGGAAGTGTCTCTGTTGCTAATTTCCCTTTCCCAGCTCTGGCAGAAACACCAAAACAAGTACCTTATAGTGTGCACTCGAGAAATACTTGTGCTAATCATTTTCTACATTTTGGCTTCAGTTTCAGTTGCCTAAGTCTGAAAATCCTCAAGGAACACAGAAATGCCTAAAAATATAGTTGTAAATGTTATTTAAATAATTTTAAAAAATTTTTCAATTCAAAAATTATTATATTTTTGTTTCTTCTTGGGAAGGTTGTGGTGGATATTTGCATGCAAGCAGAGGAATTATCATGTCACCCAACTATCCAGAGACCTACCCTCCGCACCTCAACTGCTCGTGGCACGTCCTGGTTCCAAGTGGTCTGACCGTTGCTGTCCATTTTGAACAGCCCTTCCAGATTCCAAACAGGGACTCTTCTTGTAACCAGGGGGACTACTTGGTGGTAGGTCTTGTTTGCTGCTTTTCCTAATTACTTTCTCTGCAGACCTCATTAAGAAAACAAAATGGTGATTTTTTTTTCTCTCCTGGAACATAAACCAATAGAACTTTTGCATTTCTTATTTATTACTATAAAGGAATCCATACAATTTTAATTTGTGTTTCCAGCTAAAAAATGGACCTGATATTGATTCTCCGCCCTTGGGACCCCATGGAGGAAATGGTCATTTTTGTGGAAGTCATCCTTCGTCCACCCTCTTCACCTCAGATAATCAAATGTTTGTTCATTTCATTTCTGGTAATAGCAATGGAGGGCAAGGATTTAAGATCAGATATGAAGCAAAGAGTTTAGGTAAGTCTTTTTACTGAAATTAATGTCTATACTCTTCCTGCAGCTGTTTGGTCTTCCTTGTTTAAATAAACTCAAGAAAAAATATGTAAAATTTTCTTTTCTGGAATAAGAGTAACTTTATGCTAAATCTCATCATGACTTCTTTTTAAGGAAGTTGTCATTGTTCTCTTTCTATAGATAAGTAAAATGAGGCTTATATTGTATTTTTTCCAAGACCACATAACAAGAGAATGAACAAAGGAAATTTCTTCATGAGTATAAATTAAGCTGATCTTAATGATCCTCTGAAATTCTTTAGACTTCTCATTATAAAATGTCTAATTATAAGTTACATTTACTTGTAGAAACATTGTAAGAATGATAATTACATTGTTTTGTAATTGCTTGTATGTTTCCTTTTAAATGAACACATAATCTTCTGATTTTATTACCCTTTTAATTGTATGTTACAGTAGTGATCTTTATTTAATTACCTTTACTTATTTATACTTGATTATAATTATATTTATATATTGTGATACTTGTTTTTACATAATGTTTAATAGAATAAATAAGTAAATAAGCATAACTTCAAACAAGGGCGTAGTATCAGTAGAGAGTACGTCTTTGCTTCAAACTTAGATAATATGGATTTCCAGATAAGCTTATGATCTCAATCTCAGATTCCTGAATATATTTCAAAATACATATTAATCTATGACTTTATATGTTTTATTAGACATTATTCAAAATATGAGAATTTAAAATGTCAGCATAATATCTTCACTTCGGGACAGGGAAAAAAATGTCTCCTCCAATGGATTCAGAAGATCATCCCTATGTCCACAAGGAATGTCCCTCTGTCACTTCTCAGCACACTTGGCTCTGGTACTTGAAAGGAGCCTTTAAACAGCTCTATGACACAAGCACCATAACATTTCAGGCCAGGGGTTTGTGGTCCCTCCCTGTCTCCACGGGGAATTTGGCTATTGAGTCATGACTGGGCAAGACTTCACCTGGTCCTGACTTTGTAGAGTTACAATGTCTGTGTCCAGTGAGAAGACTTCAGCCCACTGCACAGAATTTTAATTCCATCTTCACCCATGCTAAACTCAGTCTTGAATTATAGTTTTAAAATCAACATTTAGTAAAAATTCAGCTATACTAAAGGACTATTGCAAACACTGTGACTCTTTCGTTATCCCTTTGTGGACCCTCTATTCCTGCAAGACTGGTGTGACTATTCCCTCCTCACCATTTCTCTGACCTTATTATTGGTCTTATCTGTCTTTTCATTTCAAAACCTATTGTTAGGCAGCTCCAACAATTTGATCACTCTCATTTCTCTTAACTCCAATTCAACAATTTTCCCTAAGGATACAGTCAGCCTTAGACTTAGTGAGTGGAAGGGAGGCAGAGAGACATACTCTCACATGTGCGCGACCAGGATCCACCTGGCAAGCCCACTAGGGGTTGATGCTCTGCCTATCTGAGGCCGCTACTCCATTGCTCAGGAATGGAGCCATATTTTTAGTGCCCGAGGCAGAGTCCTTAGAGCCATCCTCAGCCAGGAAGCCAACTTTGCTTGAACCAATTAAGCCATGGCTGCAGGAGAGGAAGAGTCAGACAGAGAGAGAAAATGAAAGAGAGAAAGGGGAGGGGTGGAGAAGCAGATGATCACTTCTCCTGTGTGCCCTGACTGGGAATTGAACCTGGGACATCCACACGCCAGGCCAATGCTCTACCACTGAGCCAACCAGCCAGGGCAGGAAATGACTTCTGACACCAGATTTTCCTAGTTCTATATCAGGGGTCAGGAACCTATGGCTTGCGAGCCCAATGTGGCTCTATTGATGGCTGCATCTGGCTCGCAGACAAATCTTTAATAAAAAAAAATAATAATGTTAAAAATATAAAACATTCTCATGTATTACAATCCATTCATTTCCTACCACTCATGTTCATGGTTGCAGGTGGCTGGAGCCAATCACAGCTGTCCTCCGGGACAACACCAGATGTTTATTGGATAATGTATAATGTACATGGGGCGTTGTATGGCTCTCATGGAGTTACATTTTTAAATATGTGGCTTTCATGGCTCTCTCAGCCAAAAAGCTTCCCAACCCCTGCTCTATACCATCTTCCCCCAGAGGCGCTCCTTCAATATATTTGGTTGAGATTTCCATGTTCCCGTTCTCAATTTTCTTCATTTTCATCAATTAATTCAGTTGTTAATTAATTAATCAATCAAGTATTTACCAAGTGCTTTACACCTTGCAAACTACCAAATTTTGTCCAGGAGTTCACAGTGCAAGGGAGGAGACAGAAGAGCAGAAGTACACATAGAACGTGGCATTGTAAGTGCTAGATAGAGGAATGCGTCAGGAGCTATGCAAACGCCGAAGAGAAACAGCCTCGCCTACAGGATCAGAGAAGGCTGCAGAGGAAGGAGACGAATAGAGTGACACCAGTCAGTGAGGAAAAGACACGACAACATATAAAGTCTCAATAGTTATGCAATAAGGCATAGTCACAGCTTGGAAAGAACTCACTACTGCTGAAGAACAGAGTCAGAGGAGGTAAATACAACAGTGATAAGGTAGGCAGGAATAATGATGCTAAGGGCCATAGCTGCCACTGTAAGGAGTTATGATTTTAACTGAAAGGCAGTAGGGAGCCCTTAAAAATATTTAATCCAAATCATGAGTAGCATGTTCAGACTAGAAACATCAGTGTGGCTGCAGCACTGCACACACATCACAAGGGGAAAGGCCAAGGCAGGAGACCAGATGAAAGAGTAATTCAAGAGACTATTATTAGGCCATGTTAGCAAGAATTTAGAAGAGAAGGCATGTTGAAGGATGTTATAAATATGGAATTGAGTTGGATGTGGGAGAGAAGGAAGGAATGGGAGGCACCATGGATGGCCAGTAGGATTCTGGCTGGGTGGGCATGTTTATTTTACATACATTTATTAAGAACTTGCTATGTGATAGACACTATACTAGGTCCTGGAAATACAGCAGTAAACAAGTAAAATCCATGTCCTCATGGAGCTTAATTTGTGTTAAACTCAGATAATATATAAGATATACAGTATGTCATATGATAAAAAGTATTAAGGAGAAAAATGAGATAGTGAAGATGGATAGGGAGTCAGTAAAAAGGGAAGATGATATGTGGACCTCTAGATGGTGAGTAGATAATAAGGTCAGTTTGGGATGTGGTCAGTTTAAAATCTCTTAATTATATCCATTGGAGATATCTCATAAGCTGTTTGAATAGGAGTCTAATGGTCAGAACATGAACTGGACTGAATCTAAAAATATGTGAATCAGCAGCAGAATAGTTGAAGTTTGTCACGAGGATAAATGTCATTAATCAGAAAATTATTTAAAATTATTTCAATTGAGAAGATGAAGGGCTGACAAAGGGACCCCTCAGGACCTCCAGCAATGCCAGGAAAGTCTCAGGAAGAGGCACTCAGAGACCAAAGGAGGAATGGGGCGAGGGCTAAAACGGGGAGAGGAGAGTTTAATGTCCAAGAAGCTAAGGGACAAAATGTAAAGAAGAAATGTCTAGTAACCATGTTAAATGCTATGGAGATAGACTAAAGATTAAGTCCTTTAGGTATGCAGCTGTGAGGGCAGACCTGGACAAGATTGCCTTTGTAGAGTTACAAAGTAAAGGGAGGATGAAGAAGATAAAAAAACGAGGGTGGCGAGGAAGTAAAGACACTGGCTGTAAATGACTTGAACTTGTGATATATGAGAAGCTCAATAGAGCAAGGAGGAGTGGGGGTGGGGTAGGGAGAGAGATAAAAAGCACAGTGGAGAGATTAAATAGGGCAAGGCCCCTGAGGACAAGAGTGGAATGGGAGCCCGACCCAAAGATACAGGAAGACAATGTAAGAGGGAAGATAAAGGAGGGCATAGAAACAAATTACTTTATGAAGGACGGTAAAAAAGAAGGGGTCACAAATTGAAGGACGTCTCATCTGACTTCTACTTTTTTTCTAAAGGAGAATTCTAAGTTCAGTGCTGAGAGTAGGAAGGAAATGGTGAAAATGAAGGGTTTAGTGCATATAGTCAAGTATTAAATAGCTGTTGTAACTTATATGAAAAGAAATCGAGGAATTGCTTGGCAGTGCTGAGATTGAAGAACATGTATTTGTAGTGGCAGAAATGTCAATGAATGATTTGAATTGACTACAACCATGAATTTGAAATTTTGCAAGAATTCTAAAGGAAAGACCAAGAGTGAGAAAGTTAAAGGCAATCAAAGAAATTTGTATTTTAAGGTTTCAGAGATGAAGGACTTCTGGGTAATGACAAAACTCAGGAAATGACCATAAACAGCTGAATGACCGTGGAGATAAATGGCAATGAAATATAGCAGATCCAGTATCTGTGAGATAAGGCAGTGGTTCTCAAAGTGTGTGCCAGGGCACACTGATGTGCCCTAGAAGATTTCCAGGTGCACCCTATGGTATTCCAGAGAAATATGTGACTGTTGGGGACCAAAAAACCAACAGGGGTTTTGGAGTTTAGATTTTGGGGGGACAGAGGTGTGGAAATTGGTTGTAAGCTGACAGTCTGCCCAACCCCCCACCTCACTTGCCTGATTAGGTTGCAAAAGGCTGTTAAGCTGTGGTGCTGGATTGTTTACACTACCCCCATGTTCCCCAGAAAGACTAGAGGCAAATTTCTTCTATCTTTTGTTTGGTGTAGTTAAGATGATATATATGGTGGGGTTTTCTGCACTCAACACAATTAAGAGTAAAAAGAGAAGAATTCTTCAATGTATTGATGAGGAAATGAGAGTTTGCCTTTCAAATATGTGCCCAAACATTGAAGAAATAGCTAGGACACATCAGGCTCATGTTTCTCATAAACACAAGAATGAAAAAACTTAACACATTTACAACTGGGACCTGCTGAATTTACTAAATCTTACTGAGAATGTATCTACATATATAAAAAGATAACTTTTTTGTCGTTTTTTAAATTTTTTAAGCCCTCTTTTTTATGATATTCTAAAAAACATAACAAAAAATATAACATAAAAATGTTTTAATGTCAGAATAAATTTAATTTTGTCATATTTATTTTGTTTAATTACCATAAAAGCACACTTGAACTTTATATATATATTTTTTTTTTTTGAAATCTTTTTTTTTTTTAATTGTTTTCTAGGTTTTTTTTTTAATTTTTTTTTTACTTTTATTAATTTTTTTAGAGAGGAGAGAGAATGAGAGAGAGAGAGAGAGAGAGAGAGAGAGAAGGGGAGGGAGGAGCAGGAAGCATCAACTCCCATATGTGCCTTGACCAGGCAAGCCCAGGGTTTTGAACCGGCAACCTCAGCATTCCAGGTCGACGCTTTATCCACTGTGCCACCACAGGTCAGGCATGAACTTTATATTTTTTTCTTTAATATTTACTTAATTAGCCTGACCAGGCAGTGGCGCAGTGGGTAGAGCATCGGACTGGGATATGGAAGACCCAGGTTCGAGACCCCGAGGTCGCCAGCTTGAGCATGGGCTCATCTGGTTTAAGCAGGGCTCACCAGCTTGAGCCCAAGGTCACAGACTCGAGCAAGGGGTCACTCAGTCTGCTGTAGCCACTGGTCAAGGCACATATGAGAAATCAATAAATGAACAACTAAGGAATTGCAACAAAGAATTGATGTTTCTCATCTTTCTCCCTTCCTATCTGTTCCTATCTGTCCCTCTCTCTGACTCTCTCTGTCTCTGCCACACAAAAAAATATTTGACTTAATAATTATAACATATTTCTCAGAAATTTGTACATAGTGCACCTACAATTATTTATAGGATTTTAAATGCACCCCAACTTCAAAAAGTTTGAGAACCACTGGACTAAGATACTGGAAAAGTTAATTTCATTGGCATTGTAATACCCGAGTTAGCCAGGTTATTGCTTGGTTTGTTGGAGATTGCTAACAGTTTGTTGATAAAATCAAAGTATTTTTTACATAATACTTTGGTCTTTTAGAAATGTATAAAAAGCTAATTTTCTTCTTACAAAAAAACTGGCTAATAAATTCTCTCCTGCCATTCATCTCTTGCTCTTCAAATGCATCTAGATCCCAAAGAAATGTAATGAGTGAATGCCCACAGAGTCATGCAAGTGTGATCTGCTGTCCTTTAAGCACATTATGACTATAGCTCTGCAGCATTCTACTGAACTGAGCAGTCAGCAGGCAGTTCTAAGTACTAGTGCGCTGACATGCTTGTTTAAGTGGTGGGTATATAGTGGTGCTTCTGTGATGTTCTACTCCATGCACTGTGCACAGTAGTCATTTTGTCATCTTTAAGGAAAAGTGAAACTTCCAAAAGACTATATAGTTTGGCAAATTAAAAAGTGAAACATTTGGTAGCTCCCTTGATAGCAAATTCAGAATTTATTTGCCAAAAGTAAATAAATGCAATTTTAGAGGAAAGGAAATTGAGATTGGAAATACAGACAAAGAAAGTTTTAAAAGTTATCATGGCAGTTGATTGCGTCATTTCTCCAGACTGCAGATTGATTTAACTGTGTTTCCTGACAGCCTGTGGAGGCAATATCTACATTCATGATGCGGACTCTGTTGGATACTTGACCTCCCCCAACCACCCAGACGATTATCCGCAGCATGCTGACTGCATTTGGCTCATAGCTGCTCCTCCTGGAAAGCTCATAAGGCTACAGTTTGAAGATCAATTCAATATTGAAGTAACACCTAAGTAGGTCACCTTCATTTAATTTTTCTCCTAGCCAGAGTTAGTATATTTTTTAGCTGTCATGTCTCAGAACAATTTCCTTCTTTATTTCTTAGCAATGTATACTGCATAGGAAATCTAGGGATGGAAAAGGGAACTGCTTAATGTCTCCAGCCTGAAAATGTTGCCTGCTAGCCTCTCTCCTGTCAGCTGAGCAGATTACGGACACAGATATTGTCCCTCATGACCCTGTGCACATCCTTCAAGAGACCCTGAGGGTGGCTGTTTGAGATTTATGTGATCGGCGCTTCCTCTCACAGGAAAAATATAGTGTCTCTGGTAGATGAGTATTTATTTGCCTGGCCTCATACTGAGTGTCACAAATGATAAAATATCTGTTTAACAAATGGAAATTTGTGTTATATGACTCCAGGGGCCACCAATGTCAGACACAGGACTAAAGCAAGTATAGTACAATTTCTAATCTCTATTTAAGAAGAATTCTGAGAGATAACATACCAAAAAGTATGTATGTATTATTATTTTGAACACAAAAGAAATAGCTACATAAACAAAATAATCTGGTGGGGTTTTTTTTTCATTTCACAAAAGTGTGCATGTATTTGCAGGAATATTTGTGTGGTATAGAACTTAGATACAAGAGCTTTTGTTTACTATTTCTGGACATCTTAAACAATGCCACTCTCCCACTCAGTGCGCATTAACTAATTGGCTGAGTGACTTTCTCAAGAAATATTGGGTAAATACTTGTCCTCATATATGGACATAGACAATTCTAGCTGAGAATTTTCATCAGCTCAAGTCCCAGAACAGTCAAGAGGGAGTCCATCTTTGTGAAATGTGTTGAATCAGCGTGTAAAACAAAATACTTATTTTTTTAAAAAATACCCAGGGGGGTAATTTGAGAATGACTTTTAAATTTGTAAAATGAATATAGGATATGGAAGGCAAGTGAATATTCTTCAGTGTGGTCCATGTACAACCTGTCATTTCAAGCTACTCACTAAAGGGTCTGTTATGATTAGCAAAACTATTATACAGTATTCTGAAGTGACATGCCACTTAAAGTGACTCTGTCACAGTGTCTTCTGTTCCAGAAAAGATCATTTAATAATGCCCTTGGAAAAAAGTGAGTGAAATCTTTTTTTAGCAAAATATGTTAAAGCAATTGTCTTTATATGTTAAACACAATTTTCTTTCACTTTAGCTGTGTGTCCAATTATCTTGAGTTGCGAGATGGATCTGATTCAAATGCACCAATAATTTCCAAGTTCTGTGGGACATCTTTGCCCAGCAGTCAGTTGTCCTCAGGAGAGGTTATATATTTGAGATTCCGGTCCGGCAACAGCTCCACTCATACGGGATTCAAGGTCAAGTATTCCATAGGTAACAACAATTTTTATATTCAAAAAGAAAGTAATGATAAAATAAAAATATCAAAACTTAAAAAAAATTTTAATAGTAGTTTTTCTATCTGCTTAATTTTAATACTTATTTAAATTATGTTGACATAAGTAAGGCATACAAATGTTTAAATTTGCAAGTCCATTATTAATTTTAATGTTTACTTTGATTTTCATTTTAAACTACTTTTATTTAATAAACTTGAATATTTTTTCTCCAAACTTTGTGAAAACACATTTAGTTAAATCATATTTTTGTTTCTTTCTATTATTGTGAAATATAGATTACTTCAAATCCTTTAGTAAATAATAATATTTAAAACAGTGATTTTGAACTCCTTGTAATTAATAGATAATTGAGATGTTTTTCCCATAAGCATCTATGCCAAATGAGGCTCTACACCAGGGGTAGTCAACCTTTTTATACCTACCGCCCACTTTTGTATCTCTGTTAGTAGTAAAATATTCTAACCGCCCACCGGTTCCACAGTAATGGTGATTTATAAAGTAGGGAAGTAACTTTATAAAATTTATAAAGCAGAGTTACAGCAAGTTAAAGCATATAATAATAATTACTTACAAAGTACTTTATTTTATATTTTCACTAAGTTTGGCAGAATAAATCTTTATAAAACAACATACTATAGTTAAATCTATCTTTTTATTTATACTTTGGTTGCTCCGCTACCGCCCACCATGAAAGCGGGAACGCCCACTAGTGGGCGGTAAGGACCAGGTTGACTACCACTGCTCTAGACAAAAAGCAAGTATCTCTTCAGTACTTTGACTCCCTTACTTAAAAATTAAGCATCTGGTTGCATACTGAAAATTCACTATAATATGGTCACAATTACATAGAATTGAAGGTGAGTCTGGACACTAACCAAACATGTTTTGATACATCCAACACCTGGAAAGCCTCATCAAAACAACATTTAACCTACACCATAGGTTGTTTAATAGCCTGATACAAGCTGTATGTAATCCAATCTATCACATCCAGCTAATGAAAAATAATTGAATAGTAATTTTTCAGGACTCTGAGATACCAGTTACTGCAGTAAAGTGTGTATTTGACAGTTAAACTAGAAATAGTAGGCATCACAAATGAACCACAGCACCCTTTCCGAGGTTGAATTTGGATTCAGTGTTCAGACTCACCAACATAGGCTACTAGGCAGGCCCTATCAATCTATCTGTAGGTTCTTCAAATAAACCATAATTGCAACTAATAGCTTTTACATGCTTTACCAAGAGCATTAAAGAGATGTTACAGAGCATGCCCTTCAACAGTCTTCCAGTCTTTCATTCCCCATTACTGGATTCAACTTATGCTAAAATTTCTCTTTTTAATAGTAGATTTCCAACAATGAGGGAAGCACTAACCAAACATTTTCATATTTCAATTCATGATTGTTTGGCACCTAAAAGTTTCCAAATGTGCTGGTGGAATTTTTAAAAACTAATGGAACATTGCTCTCCTTTTGCAGCTCGGTGTGGGGGAAGAGTGACGGGGCAGAGTGGTGTCATTCAAAGCATTGGCTATCCAGCACTTCCATACACGGATGATCTACTCTGTGAGTGGCATCTCCAGGGCACCGCAGGACACTACCTCACCATCCATTTTGAAGACTTTAACCTCCAGAATTCCTCTGGCTGTGAAAAAGACTTTGTTGAGATCTGGGAAAACCATACCTCTGGTCAGTAAAATACACCTGCTGTCTTTTGGGAGCGTTTAGTTCACAGGTACTTCATTCAGCCTCTGAAGTTTCCTCACTTGCAAGAAAGGCAAAACTATGTCTATTCTTGGCAAAGAAGTGCAGATCAATCAGATATGGGAAGTGCCAGCTCTCTCTCCCTCAGTGTACCCATAAACAATGGGTGTCCTGAGCCTCAGGCATCATTCTGTGGCTTCCCCTGGACACCACACTGAGGGAACACAATATTGGGAAGGCATCTACATCCTGCTGAGACAGTCCAGTGCCATATGCAATTATTTGAGGGACATCCTGTTTGGTAAGGAGAAGGAAGGTTAACATAACCTGGGAATAATAGGAGACGGACACATGTCACTATTTTTTCAGACCATTTCTTTAACCAAATGAGTTAGCCTTCCTCATTGTGCTGAAATACCCTTGCCCTAAATGGTCGCCATTTTTGTTACTCCTCATATATTTGAATATAATGATTTTTATTCATGTTTGTTCTGCTTCTCTTGACAGAGATTATCATTTCTTCATGTACAGGGTCTTATCTTTGTCATTTTCTTCATATGTGTAAAATACCTCCAGTAGAGGTTAAATTAATCAATTGCTTGGGCATACCCATACTTACTATTTGACTCTTACAGGAAATTTATTGGGCAGATACTGTGGCAACATCGTTCCTGACAGCATAGATACTTCTAGCAATGTCGCTTTCGTCAGATTTGTCACAGATGGGTCTCTTACTGCCTCGGGCTTCAGATTACAGTTTGAATCCAGTCTGGAAGGTAAGTTCATATATTTATTTAAATTTATGTATCATTGAGCATCCATAATAGCTAGGCATGATGTTATAAACAGTTGGACCACAAAAAGGCCCTTGTCTTCTTGGACCTTACATCTTAGTGTTGAGGCAGACGTAAGTGAAAAACCACAACTGATCAATGCTTCAGAGGAAAGGGGCCAGCACTGGAGAGGTGGAAGGGATTGGCTGCTGTACTACATTATTCCTCTTAAGGAAGCCAGCCTATTAGTCCCACTCAGAATTTGCATTCCAAATTCCCTGACAAACTCAAGTAAAATAAAGATCTTGTCTGAAAAACCAAACAAACAAAAAAACAAGTGGATAGCACTGTGATTTTCCTGACTCTATTAGTACCACATTTATTGGTCTCTCATATTTCTTAGGCCATGATGATAAAAATGCTGCAAACTATCATCCATGGAAACAAAGATTAAATATTAATATAAGATATAGGCAGTGAGTACAAATGTTGTGTATAAGTCCTTGCCTACATATAGTTATAAATTATAGATGTGAACTGATGGTCCTTAGCACCAATTCAATGGCAACAGGAATCCCCAGTTTGGAGTGAGGGAAATAGGAAACTATTCAGTACAGAACAACTCCATTGTGGTCCAGCATAGCTGTGTAAGCAGCACGGCTATGAGATGAATCTGGGGCTACGCAGCCCTGGGGCCAGGCCCCGTTCTGTCTACACAGCTCTGCCTTTCACTGGTCTGCTCTCCTTTGCTCTACTGAGACATCTTCCACGTTTCAGCTCCAGGCAGGTAAACTTAGTCTTAGATGGAAAGGGAAACTGTGGTTTGAAAGCCAAAGGGAACCTGACTTATATAGACAGAAATCCATGCTCCTGGTCTCTGATTGGTCTGTTCTTATACAATGAGGACTCCAGATTTTCACTGTTTGATTGGTCCACAAGGCACTGTCCTGATTGGCTAGAATGGAGTTGCTCAGAGTGGTAGGTGAAGAAGCTGATGGGGATATATAGCTGCACAGCTCTGATTGGATGGGGAAAGCCTCAGTCTGTGGGTTGAAATAGGATTCCAGGAACTTCTTCATAAGGGCTGGCTCAGATGACAGAAACAGTGTGAGCGACAATTCAGTGCAAGCAGTACAAGCTTTTACCAGAAGTACAGTTTGTTTGAGAAGCCCCTGTGTAGAAATAGCTGTTGGGCTTTGTTTTTTAAAGTTGAGCGTGGTTAGCCTCTGAGAGCCCTTCTTTGTAGGTCTCTTCTTTCTCAGGGCCCACATAATTAAGAGCAATGCTTTTGTCTAGTGCAACAGTTTTGAGAACATTCTTTATAGAAGGGGTTGATTTGGTTTCATTGGAAGTTTTCTTGTTCCCCCCCCCTTTTCAGAATGTGGTGGGGATCTACAGGGTGCTACTGGAACATTTACTTCTCCCAACTACCCGAACCCAAACCCTCATGGTCGGATCTGTGAGTGGAGAATCACTGTGCAGGAGGGAAAGCAGGTCACTCTAACTTTTCACAATCTGAGGCTAGAAGCTCATCCGTCCTGCAACAGGGAGCATGTGACAGTAAGTGTTCTGTGCCATCAAGAAT
Organism: Saccopteryx bilineata; assembly: GCF_036850765.1. Lineage (NCBI taxonomy): Eukaryota > Metazoa > Chordata > Mammalia > Chiroptera > Emballonuridae > Saccopteryx > Saccopteryx bilineata. The sequence goes on from NC_089494.1 coordinate 156,896,937, forward strand.
GGTTAAGGATTTTATTGACTCATAAATCATAGTCAGAAAACTAGGTCAGGAACATCCCATTGTGCAACTGTAGGTCAGACGAATTCTAAGTATTGTAGGTAGGACAAAATCACAATAAACTGCCACAATGTTTGTAAAAGCTGTTTAAAGAGGCTATTAGTTGTTGCAGCACACATCAGGGTCACAGAGAGCATAAATTTCACTATACGTGGCAAAATGTAGTAAACAGAGAAATTAAGCCTATGGGTAGCATGAGGCTGAACGGGGCCAGAGTCACAGAAAACCCATCACCAAAAGTTTTAAGCTTGTGAATGGTCCCGCATAATACCATTCTGTGACCGAGGCACTGCGTGACTCCTGTGAGAGACCAGGGCTGCTTGCCCTCCATGTTGCCAAGAGCCAATGCTTTAAAATACTCCCTCAATATTTTTACCTTCCCTTAGCAAAAGACAAAAGTGAGATCCGTGAGTGTGAAAGGAGATTGTTAATTGTTAATACTGTGTTGATTGTAGAGTAATGTTAGTTTATTTTCCCACTGACTTGTCCTTTCTTTGGGCTTTGTTATCTCAGTAAATAATAATGTCAAACTCCTGATTGCTCAGGTCACAAAGCTTGATGTCTGTTTTGGAATCCTTTCTATCACACCATATATTATATCCATAAGCCAAGTCCCCTTGGTTTTATCTTTTTGAAAGATCCAGAATCTAACTACTTTTCACCATACCCACTATTACCACCATCACTACTCACTGGAATTTATTTTAGTAACTTCCGCATTTGTTCCCTCAACACAGCAGCCAGTGTGATGGGTTTAAATGTAAACCAGATCATTTTGATCTCATTGAAAACCCACTACCAGCCTCTCATCTTACTCAGAGGAAAATCCCAAATCACTACGATGGCCCGCTGGCCCTACCTTATTTTCTGCCCCTTCTTTTTCCTACATCTGCATCTGATTTCACACTCCCTTCCTCTTTTGCTCACCAGGATCCAGCCACACTGACCCTTTCCAGTTCACTGGATATGCTAAGATTTCCCACACCTCACTTCACATGCACTGTTGCCTTTGCCTAGATGGCTGCCTGGTTTATTCTCTCACTTCAGTGAGATCTCTGCTCAAATGACTTGATCCACGAGGCCTTCCCCAAGGACCACACACTAAATAACCCTCATCTTGGACTCTACCTTTCCCCACATGACAGTTTTCACAGCACTTTAGACCAGATGACATTCCACATATTATTTGTTTGCCTGTTGATTGTCTGCTCCCAACTAGGATGTGAGTCTTCCTTCAGTGCTGAATCCTCAGGCCTGGCACACAAGAGGACAAAAACTGTTGAATGAATAAATAAAAGTTACTATCATTATTCTTTTTAAAAACTAGACACTTTTGTTTTCCATTTAATTATCTCCTTTTGGGAAGTGAATTTCAAAAATATAAAACATTTTTGTATGCTACTACCACTTTTTATTAACCTAAAATAATCATATTCCAGCTTAAAATTTTGCTAAGTTCTAATATAAGTAAGTTCTCACACTATACCACATTTTGATGCACTTTCCTTTCTTGGCAATGGAATAGACCATGCAGTTGTAACCATGTGACAAAATTCATTTTTATACTAATTTTAATCTATTTTTATGATTATAAGTGCAATGGATGCATATTTATCAAATTTAAGAGAGGTCAGAGAAATAAAAACCGTAAAAATACTTGAAATTTCTATACACTGATTGTTAAAATTTTGATGTATATGCTGTTTTTTCCCCTTTGAAATGGTTTCTATAGATGAGATCATATTGAATATAATGATCACTAAGAATTTTACCAGCAGAATATTCACTGCCCTGCAGAAAAGAAAATATGAACAATCATAGTTTTAGAACTCAAGCAATTAAAATAAAATTTACAGGGATAACCACAAATTCTGAATTACATCTTGTCATTTCTTCATGTCTGAATTATGATGCCAAAGGCATCCAGTTTCAATTCTTTTAGCTACTGCTTCAGGAATTTCTCTTATTATTTTCAAATAATATTCCTATTCTGCTACTTTTTTACTTTTGGATCTTAGACATTATCTGTCTACTTCCAACTATGACAATGATAGTATAGCTCTCTTTACAAAACAGCTGCCACCACCACGAAAAATGCACACTTCACATACTCCCCTAAAACTTCCCAACTTCTTCCATAAACACTTATGTCACAGATTTTGTCTAAATTGTTTTTTAATGTTTACATTACTATGATTATATAAACCCCATTTACAATTAAGCCAGGTAGTGTTCTATGATAACATTTGCTTTTGTTTTTTCATGTAATATTAATAATAGTGTTCTTTTTACATTTTCTTGGTTTTTTAATGCATCTATCACTAATTCTTCCACACACATTTCACTCCAAGCATACATCCCCACTTTATAAAAATAAGCACTTCTAGCCCGGTTGGCTCAGTGGAAGAGCATTGGCCCAGCATGTGGAAGTCCCGGGTTTGATTCCCGGCCAGGGCACACAGGAGAAGTACTTATCTGCTTCTCTACCCTTCCCCCTTCTCCTTGCTCTATCTCTCTCTTCCCCTCCCGCAGCCAAGGCTCCATTGGAGCAGAGTTGGCCTGGGCACTGAGGATGGCTCTGTGGCCTCACCTCAGGTGCTAGAATGGTTCCAGTTGCAACATAGCAATGCCCCAGATGGGCAGAGCATCAACCCTTAGAGGGCTTGCTGGATGGACTGTAGTCAGGTACATGTGGGAGTCTGTCTGTCTGTCTCTCTGCTTCCCTGTTTCTCACTTCAGAAAAATACAAAAATAAAATAAAATAAGTGCTTCTATTATTTTCATTCATTTTCCTTAGCAATATCTTTCCTTGAGCCTTTGTTTATCAGCTGTAAGCTTGATGCCAGCTGTCATATTGGGCTCTTCTTTCAGCAAATTTCCAAGTCCCCTTATTCCTCTCCTGGGCTAGATACCTGGCTTTATAATATGAGCCTTTCCCTTTCTTGGTGAAGGTCCTTTTTTGGTGAGGCATATGCTTCTGTAGCTTCTTAAGGGAGTGGAGATGAGTGATAAAATTTTGAGAATGTATAAACTAGACTTGTACTTATTTTGCCCTTATTCTTGAATATATTATTTTAAAATGTCACATATATTCAATATATTTGCATACATATATGAATATATTAATCATAATTTTGAAGTATTTTGCTTTTTTGTGGTCAATTTCCTTTAAGTTCCTGTTTCCTATTTACATATATTTATCTCTGCCTTTGGCATTAGCTGTTTCCCTAAACATCTGATAACCCTTGGCCATTCATTTATAGTTAAGAATGAGGTACTAACAGGCAATTGGAAGCTCTGTGTACATGACTGGGGCTGTCACCTTGGGAGCTGCATGGCAGGTGATAAGGAGGGAGACTTGATATTTAATTAGCAGGAACTACAATTGTCATATCTACAGGTCTTTTCAACTTGGGAGGTTAATACTCTAACAAGAAACACTTTCAGAATTAATTTTTGATTTTTTAATATGATGTCCGCATTCCTTTTCTTTGCAACATTTTTATAAGTTCAAAGTTTGTTATGTTTGTTCTTCACTCTATCACAAACAAGAGGATGTGGTAGCCCTTTGCTCACCCTTTACTTATTTGAGAAATTATCAAGAATAAAGGAAGGAAGAAAGGGAAGGGGAGAGGGAGAAAGGGAGGAAGAGAGGAAGGGAGGAAGGGAGGAAGGAAGGGAGGGAGGGAAGAAAGGCTAAATTTAATGATTATAGTAAATAAAAAAGCTTATATCTTTTGTGATGGAGTACATTCTCTTTCTCCATAAATTTTAGTGTCATACCTTAATCACTATTTCTCATTGTAAGCCATTCAAATCATTTTTAAAAAAGGAATATCAAACAACCACTCATTCAGTTACTCTTTAGTTACTTCTAGATGTTTCTCTAACTGTGAAAACCAGGCATACTAAAACATTCACTTTGTTTTGTACAGAAGTGAAATGATATTTTGCCAATTATTATAATTATGTACATAACTAGAGTAATTGTTTTATATTTTGGAGTCAATCATACTTCAATTTACTTTTTAAAATTCAAATTAGTAAGAGAATTGAAGCTTGAATCCATTAGTAATTAGGAAAGAACTATTTATTTAATTTTAATTACTTTTCAAGGACTTTTGAAAATATTTGATTATATAACTTCACATCACTAGAGACTAAAATTTATGCCTTTAGCCCTGACTGGATAACTCAGCTGGTTAGAGCATCACCCTGATACACAAAGGTTGTGGATTCAATCATGAGTCAGGGCACATATAAGAACAGACAGATGTTTCTGTCTCTTTTCTTCCCTTCTTCACTCACTAAAATCAATCAATAAATTTTTTAAAATAAAATTTAAATTGTCCTTTTAAATAGCCAGGGTCCTGATGCATTGTGAAAAAAACTGCCCATCAGTGAACGCTGAGAACTAAGGTGTAAGCGTGTTGGCCCATCTACTTTCTGCCTAGAGCATGATTTCCTGTTGCTGAGAGTGGAGCAGTTTTTCATTTGTCACCCCATGGCAAGAGGGCATTACTGCTGTTTTCATTTAGTGAAATGACCTGAGGCCACAAAATGAGCTCCAGGTAACAGTGGTTTGTGGCACTGGGCTAGAAGCCTGTTGTTAAGTAATTTATTTTAGCACAGGGTTTTCTTAGAAAGAAGTACGTCTGGGCTGGGAATATAACTTCCTAGGAAACAGTCAGTAAGATGGACTGTCTATCTAAAGGTTAAATTGTTTTTTTAATAGGTATTCAATGGCATTAGAAGTAACTCACCCAAGCTCGAGAAGCTGTGTAGCAGTGTGAACATAAGTGGAGAGATCAAATCTTCAGGCAATACAATGAGAGTCATTTATTTCACTGATGGATCCAGGCCATATGGAGGCTTTGCTGCTTCCTACACATCCAGTGAAGATGCAGGTAATATAGAATGTAATAAGTACATATGCATTGCAGATGTCCCCACAGCTATTCCCAACAGCGGCAGAGTCTTCTATTTTCACCTTAGTGTTTAGAGTTACACTTAAGATGCTCCATGTAAGACAGACATGCATAACCAGATAGAAAATCCATACTGGATAAAAGTTTTAAAAATTAAAAGTACCTTTGGTTTTGGAAAGAAAATTGCCATTGTGGAATAAGACTTAAAAAAAATGCTATTAGAGTCCTGGCCAGGTAGTTCAGGTGGTTAGAGTATTGCCCCCATATGCCAAGATTGTGGGTTTGATACCCAGTCACAACACATACAAGATCAACCAAGGAAGGAAAGAAGGAAGGGAGGGAGGGAGGGAGGGAGGGAGGGAGGGAGGGAGGGAGGGAGGGAAGGAAGAAGGAAGGGAAAATAAGGAAGCTCCTTATTTTTGCACATATTTTGTTCTAAACCCACAGAAACTTACTCCATAGTTTGCATGTATGAGCCAGTCCTTTATCCACAACCTTGACTTCACCTAGAAAAACAAGTGAAAACATTAAAATATTATTTTAGTTATTGTTTCTATATTGTTTGTATCTTGTTATGGCATGAGTTTTATTACTAATTTCTCTGTTGCCTTGTTTTTTTTAGTGTGTGGTGGGTCCCTTATAAATTCACCTGAAGGAAACTTTACTTCTCCTGGCTATAATGGAGTCAGTAATTACTCAAGAAACCTAAACTGTGAATGGACTCTCAGCAATCCAAAACAGGGAAATTCATCCATTTACATTCATTTTGAGGATTTTTATCTAGAAAGTCACCAAGATTGTCAATTTGATGTCTTAGAATTTCGAGTGGGTGAGTTCAATCAAGATCCATGTTCTCCCATTTATCCACAGTATTCTTCTTATGCCTGGAGACCACCAATGATAAAAGGAGTCAGATGGTTATAATACACTGCTCACAAAAATTGGGGGATATTTCAAGATCAATATGAAGAGATTAAAATAAAGCATTTGATTTTTTTTATTAAGCAAGAATATCAGAAAAGCAAATGATAAGTCAAAGAAAGTTGTTCAGTCATGCAAATGAGATGCAAAACCAACTTTTATTTCATTGGTGAAAATGCACTATACAGCAGGCTGAAAGTACTGGAGTATCTGCATGTTCCCTGATCCCCTATTTTTTGTGAGCAGTATATATGTGCATATGATCCAAAAGGAGGTTGGTCAGACAAAGCAATAATTCTGTGTGAGCCCAGCTGAGGAAAACATGTCCTATGAACCGTGAAAGAGATGGGTCTGTGTTTACACCAGACCGTATGTCTCAATTGATGTGAGTGAGATTTACCCAGGAGAGATTCTAGTTTGTCTTTGCTCTCTTAATGAGTTTAAGTGATCTCTTCAACTGTAATCTAGTACTCAAGACTCCTTTCCTCAGAGACGGGGACATACCAATAAAATGCTCAGAATGTCAATAGTTTACTGAACTTACAGGATTCACAGAAGCAGCTGTGGAATTCTACTTAGGCCTTAGAAGTCAAAAGAAGTTTTGAATTGTACCAGATGGAGAAGCACATGGAAGCTGTTTGAGGAATCATCCTCTGAGCAGTCAAGTTTGTCTCTGATTTCATGTTGTTATTGAGCTATACTTGATAAACCATTAATTCTCTTAAGAATGTTTAAATATCGAGTGACGTCACGGAAATGGCACCGTGAGCAGCGCATCCGACAGCTCTCCCCTAAATCACAACAAATTTATCAACTAGAAACAGAAAAATTTATCCTCGGAGCATTCGGGAGTTCCACACAAACTGATAGCGAAAGGACTGTTATCACTTGAATCTGAGAGACGAGGGTGTGGAGAAATCTACCACAGGGACGTTCTTTCAAACCGCAAGGAAGTGCACCTGTGGTGAGTCAGCCCATATACTTGGGAACCGCGAGCCGCCGCAAGCCGCCGTGAGCCCCTGCGAGCCGCCGCCGGGAGCGGCCGCCGCGAACCGCCGCCGCGAGCGGCCGCCACGAGCCGCTGCCGCGAGCCGCCGCGAGCAACCGCGCACGCGCCCGGTCCGGTTGAGCACCGCTGATGTTCCCAGCGGCCCGCACACTGCGAGTGGGGGTCGCCGGCCACCGGTGCCCGGAGCGCCCCATTCGCGCGCGTGCCTTGGGCATTCCACGCGCCCAGGGCGCCCTGCTGGCCCACACACCCAGGGGGCTCCATTATCCTGCGCCTGGTGCGGTCCAGCCGCCAGCGGTGGGGTGAGTGGGAGAGGCTTGGGAGATTCTTTCCGTGGGCGGGGCACCTCACCCAGCCATTCAAGCTAACAATCAAGCGTTGGGGGAGGGGCGCGCGCAGGCAGCCTAAAATACCTTCGGAAACACAGCTGCGACCCAATCACTGAAATTAGCTTAACCCATGAAATCTGCGCACCCTCGGTTCTAATTGATAAGATCTCAGTTCAGCGATCCAAGACAAGAGGCGTGATATTTTTTAGTGCCTCTCGCTAAAGGGGCGGGGGCAACTTCTGATTGATAGAGCCTCCATATTCAGGGATAAATGCTAACAAGAAGGACTTGGCAGATAATAAGGTCTATACTACACTAGTCGTAAGCAGAGACTAGTGCCTCTTCTACCCTGCAAAAACAGGCTACAAAGTGTGGAAAGCCTGGGTTGAGAGGTCCAACTAAATGATAGGCGCTGATCAGTCACCTTGACAACAATTGACTCCCACCCCCGCCTGATTACACTGGAGGCCCTGACTGTCAGAGCCTTTCCCAAAGCCTTGCACTGAGTGGGGATAGAGTGGGGATTTCCCAGCTCTTTGAGCCTCTTACTCCCCAGGCAGAAGCAGTTGCAGCCTTATAGCTGGATCACCAGGCTGCTAATTCAGAAAGGGGGGACTAGGAGAGAGAATCCAGGAAAGCAAACTCTCTCATCGTTGAACCTTGCAAATGCCAACAAGCCTTTACTTCCAGCAAGACTAAAGCCAATTATATGACATTGCCATAGAATCCCATCAACTGCAAATCCCTACCTAAGAGTGACACAGGGGCAGAGCCTGGGGTACAGAGTCACTGACCAGGAAGAGGGAGAGAAAAGAAAAAGGAAGAAGTTAACCTCTCAAAATCAAGAAAAACCCACAGACTTTACAACTTGATCCACTAATTTTTTGTTGTTGTTGTTGTTGTTTGTTTCTTCTATCTTTTTGCCTTTATTTCCTCCACCTCGGTCCTTCTATTCTCTGCCCATCTTATACTTCCCCTTTCTTGAACTACACTACTCATGAGTGTTGCATTTTATTTTTCTTCTTCATCCTCACCCTCCTTTAAGGTTATACTCCAAAACACTTAACTCTCACTCTCTCCTCTTTTTTTTTTTTTTGTCTTGCTTTATTTTGTTTTTTTCTCTTCCTATTTTATTTCTTCCTTCGTTTTTCTCTTCTTCTTATTTTTTCCTTTCTATTCGTTTTTTCTTTTCTCATTTTACTTTCCTCCCATATAATCCTCAATCACGAACAAATTAGTTAATTTGGGACTCAAGGCTTTTTTTTGGCTTTATTTCTCTTTTTTGCTTTTGTTTTTATTTTTTTTTTCTTGTTTGTTTATTTTTGTGGCATTTTGGGTCCTCCCAACCCAAGGTCTCCATTGTATTTAGTCTTCACTCCACTTAATACAACAGATTTTTACTTATTATTTTTATTTTTTCTTCTTTATTATTCTTTTTTGGTCCTTTTTTCTGGTTCCCTCTTATCCCTCTCATTATATCTCTTAGTTGACCATCACTTACAAGCAAATCATCTTATGCTTGTCTAAGATTTTCTTCCTTTTTTTTTTTTTTTTTTTTTTTGCATTTAGTAGGTCCCTACTCCCTTTTTTTTTGCCCCTTGAACTCTTCACCCCAAATCAGGCCCTCCATTATAGGCACGATATTTCCCTGAGGAGGGGAGAGGAGGGAAAGAGAAGAGAGAAAAAAAGGGGGAAATAATAAATTATTACTGTTTTTTTTTGTGGGGTGTTTTACCCTTTTTTTTTTTTTTTTTTTTTTACTTTTTACTCTTTATTAATTCTAATTAGTGCTATCATTAAGACCACCCTCAGATGCCGATAAGAAAGAGGAAATCGAATATTATGGATACAAAAGAAAGAGAGGTAACACAAATAGATGTGGAAAAATCTATGGAGAAAAGACTTAACATATTGGAAGCCTTGGAGCTAAATGACAGAGAATTTAAAATAGAAATCTTAAAAATACTCAGATATACAAGAAAACACAGAAAGGCAATATAGGGAGATCAGAAAACAACTCAATGAACACAAAGAATATATTACCAAGGAAATTGAAACTATAAAAACAAATCAAACAGAAATGAAAAACTCAATTCACGAGCTGAAAAACGAGGTAACAAGCTTAGCTAACAGAACAGCCCAGATTGAAGATAGGATTAGTGAAATAGAAGACAAACAACTTGAGACACAACAGAGAGAAGAAGAAAGAGACTCAAAAATAATAAAAAATGAGAAAGCCCTACAGGAATTGTCTGACTCCATCAGAAAGAATAACATAAGAATAATAGGTATATCAGAGGGAGAAGAGAAAGAAAATGGAATGGAGAATATACTCAAACAAATAATAGACGAGAACTTCCCAAGCCTGTGGAAGGAACTAAAGCCTCAAATTCAAGAAGCAAACAGAACACCAAGTTTTCTTAACCCCAACAAACCCACTCCAAGGCACATCATAATAAAGATGACACAAACCAATGACAAAGAAAAAATTCTCAAGGCAGCCAGGGAAAAGAAGAGTACAACATATAAAGGAAGGCCTATTAGATTATCATCAGATTTCTCAGCAGAAACTCTACAAGCTAGAAGAGAGTGGACCCCAATATTTAAAGCCCTGAAAGAGAGGAACTTTCAGCCAAGAATACTATACCCATCAAAGCTATCCTTCAAGTATGAAGGAGATATAAAAACATTCACAAATACAGAAAAGATGAGAGAATTTATCAACAGAAAGCCCCCACTCCAGGAAATACTAAAGGGGGTTTTCCAACCAGATTCAAAGAACAAAAGAAAACAACACCACAAGTAATAGCTCCACCAAGAACACAATAAAACCAAACTTAAACTGTGACAACAAAAAAAAAGGGGGGAGAGGATGGAGATTAACAGTAGCAAAGGATGATGAAGTGCAGAAATACTTATAAGATAGATACTACAATGAATATGGTAGGTACCCTTTTCATTACTTAATGGTAACCACCCTTAAAAAAACCACCACAAAAACACTTGACTTAAAAAAGGTAGCAACAGAGGAAAGAAGTATGGAACACAAACAAACAAAAACAAATGATAGAAAAACAAAAGAGAAGAATCAAACTAGATACAAAACTAACAGAAAGCAATTTATAAAATGGCAGTAGGGAACCCACAAGTGTCAATAATTACACTAAATGTAAATGGATTAAACTTACCAATAAAAAGACATAGAGTAGCAGAATGGATTAAAAAAGAAAATCCAACTATATGCTGCCTACAAGAAACACATCTAAGCAACAAGGATAAAAACAAATTCAAAGTGAAAGGCTGGAAAACAATACTCCAAGCAAACAACACCCAAAAAAAAGCAGGCGTAGCAATACTCATATCTAATAATGCTGACTACAAGACAGAAAAAGTACTCAGAGACAAAAATGATCATTTCATAATGATTAAGGGGAAGTTGAATCAAGAAGACATAACAATCCTTAATATATATGCACCAAACCAAGGAGCACCAAAATATATAAGACAGCTACTTATTGACCTTAAAACAAAAACTAACAAAAATACAATCATACTTGGAGACCTCAATACACCGCTGACGGCTCTAGATCGGTCATCCAAACAGAGAATCAATAAAGATATAGTGGCCTTAAACGAAATACTAGAACACCTGGATATGATAGACATCTACAGGACACTTCATCCCAAAGCGACAGAGTATACATTTTTCTCTAGTGTACATGGAACATTCTCAAGAATTGACCATATGTTGGGCCACAAAGACAATATCAGCAAATTTAGAAAAATTGAAATTGTACCAAGCATATTTTCTGATCATAAAACCTTGAAACTAGAATTCAACTGCAAAAAAGAGGGGGAAAAACCCACAAAAATGTGGAAACTAAACAACATACTTCTAAAAAATGAATGGGTCAAAGAAGAAATAAGCACAGAGATCAAAAGATATATACAGACAAATGAAAATGAAAATACGACATATCAGAAACTCTGGGATGCAGCAAAAGCAGTAATAAGAGGAAAGTTCATATCACTTCAGGCCTATATGAACAAACAAGAGAGAGCCGAAGTAAACCACTTAACTTCACACCTTAAGGAACTAGAAAAAGAAGAACAAAGACAACCCAAAACCAGCCGAAGAAAGGAGATAATAAAAATCAGAGCAGAAATAAATGAAATAGAGAACAGAAAAACTATAGAAAAAATCAATAAAACAAGGAGCTGGTTCTTTGAAAAGATCAACAAAATTGACAAACCCTTGGCAAGACTCACCAAGGAAAAAAGACACAGGACTCAAATAAATAAAATCCAAAATGAAAGAGGAGAGATCACCACAGACATCATTGATATACAAAGAATTATTGTAGAATACTATGAAAAATTATATGCCACCAAATACAACAATCTAGAAGAAATGGATAAATTCCTAGAACAATACAACCTTCCTAGACTGAGTCATGAAGAAGCAGAAAGCCTAAACAGACCAATCAGCAGGGAGGAAATAGAAAAACCTATTAAAAATCTCCCCAAAAATAAAAGTCCAGGCCCAGACGGTTATACTAGTGAATTCTATCAAACATTCAAAGAAGACTTGGTTCCTATTCTACTCAAAATCTTCCAAAAAATTGAAGAAGAAGCAATACTTCCAAACACATTTTATGAGGCCAACATAACCCTCATACCAAAACCAGGCAAGGATGGCACAAAGAAAGAAAACTACAGACCAATATCTCTAATGAATACAGATGCTAAAATACTAAACAAAATACTGGCAAACCGAATACAACAACATATTAAAAAAATAATACATCATGATCAAGTGGGATTCATCCCAGAATCTCAACGATGGTTCAACATACGCAAAACGGTTAATGTAATACACCATATCAACAAAGCAAAGAACAAAAACCACACGATCTTATCAATAGATGCAGAAAAGGCTTTTGATAAAATACAACACAATTTTATGTTTAAGACTCTCAACAAAATGGGTATAGAAGGAAAATATCTCAACATGATAAAGGCCATATATGATAAACCATCAGCCAACATCCTATTAAACGGCATAAAACTGAGGACTTTCTACCTTAAATCAGGAACAATACAGGGTTGTCCACTCTCTCCACTCTTATTCAATGTGGTGCTAGAAGTTCTGGCCAGAGCAATCAGACAAGAGAAAGAAATAAAAGGCATCCATATCGGAAAAGAAGAAGTAAAGCTATCACTTTTTGCTGATGATATGATCCTATACATCAAAAATCCGAAGGACTCCACAAAAAGATTATTAGAAACAATAAACCAATACAGTAAGGTCGCAGGATACAAAATTAACATACAAAAGTCCATAGCCTTTCTATACGCCAACAATGAAATATTAGAAAACGAACTCAAAAAAATAATCCCCTTCACGATTGCAACAAAAAAAATAAAATACCTAGGAATAAACATAACAAAGAACGTAAAGGACCTATATAATGAAAATTACAAAGCATTGTTAAGGGAAATCGAAAAAGATACAATGAGATGGAAAAATATTCCTTGTTCTTGGATAGGAAGAATAAATATAATCAAAATGGCCATATTACCCAAAGCAATATACAAATTTAATGCAATTCCCATCAAAATCCCTATGAGATTTTTTAAAGAAATGGAACAAAAAATCATCAGATTTATATGGAACTATAAAAAACCCTGAATAGCCAAAACAATCCTAAGGAAAAAGAATGAAGCTGGGGGCATTACAATACCTGACTTTAAACTATATTATAGGGCCATGATAATCAAAACAGCATGGTATTGGCAGAAAAATAGACACTCAGACCAATGGAACAGAATAGAAAGCCCAGAAATAAAACCACATATATATGGTCAAATAATCTTTGATAAAGGGGCCAACAACACACAATGGAGAAAAGAAAGCCTCTTCAACAAATGGTGTTGGGAAAACTGGAAAGCCACATGCAAAAGAATGAAACTCGACTACAGCCTGTCCCCGTGTACTAAAATTAATTCAAAATGGATCAAAGACCTAAATATAAGACCTGAAACAATAAAGTACATAGAAGAAGACATAGGTACTAAAATCATGGACCTGGGTTTTAAAGAACATTTTATGAACTTGACTCCAATGGCAAGAGAAGTGAAGGCAAAGATAAATGAATGGGACTACATCAGAATTAAAAGTTTTTGCTCAGCAAGAGAAACTGATATCAAAATAAACAGACAGCCAACTATATGGGAACTGATATTTTCAAACGACAGCTCAGATAAGGGCCTAATATCCAAAATTTACAAAGAACTCATAAAACTCAACAACAAACAAACAAACAATCCAATAAAAAAATGGGAAGAGGACATGAACAGACACTTCTCCCAGGAAGAGATACAAATGGCCAACAGATATATGAAAAGATGCTCAGCTTCATTAGTTATTAGAGAAATGCAAATCAAAACTACAACGAGATACCACCTCACTCCTGTTAGATTAGCTATTATCAACAAGACGGGTAATAGCAAATGTTGGAGAGGCTGTGGAGAAAAAGGAACCCTCATTCACTGTTGGTGGGACTGTAAAGTAGTACAACCATTATGGAGGAAAGTATGGTGGTTCCTCAAAAAACTGCAAATAGAACTACCTTATGACCCAGCAATCCCTCTACTGGGTATATACCCCAAAACTTCAGAAACATTGATACGTGAAGACACATGTAGCCCCATGTTCATTGCAGCACTGTTCACAGTGGCCAAGACATGGAAACAACCAAAAAGCCCTTCAATAGAAGACTGGATAAAGAAGATGTGGCACATATACACTATGGAATACTATTCAGCCATAAGAAATGATGACATCAGATCATTTACAGCAAAATGGTGGGATCTTGATAACATTATAAGGAGTGAAATAAGTAAATCAGAAAAAACCAAGAACTACATGATTCCATACATTGGTGGAACATAAAAATGAGACTAAGAGACATGGACAAGAGTGTGGTGGTTACCAAGGGTGGGGGGGGAGGGAGGACATGGGAGGGAGAGAGGGAGAGAGTTAGGGGGAGGGGGAGGGGCACAGAGAACTAGATAGAGGGTGACGGAGGACAATCTGACTTTGGGCGAGGGGTTTGCAACATAATTTGATGACAAAATAACCTAGACATGTTTTCTTTTCTTTGAATATATGTACCCTGATTTATTAATGTCATCCCATTACCATTAATAAACATTTATTAAAAAAAAAAAAGAATGTTTAAATATCTTAATTCGTGAAAGATGAATGTTCTCTTATCATCATGGCATAGATTATCCATTAAATTGCTCCCATCAATAATACATTAACACTATTTTTCAGTTAAAAAAAATTAGTAAAGAAGGAAAGTAACATTGTAGATCGCCTATGCTGTCCAAGTTTCACCAAGTTCCTTGTTACTGCAAAAAAGAAAAGGAAGCTGAATGCAACAAAGGCTAATGTAATCTTTTGGAGGCAATGTTTTGGAGCAACTTAAAGCATCAATGATAGGTTAGAGAACATGGAGGACAGAAATTTCTGGGATAATTAGATAAAGGCTATGGTCATAGACCAATTACCTCAGCAGGAGAATAATCTGGGCTCTCTGAGGTAGATATCTCTAAGGTTTATAAAACGAATGGAAGTTATAGTTTCAGAATGTTCGTGATATGATTCTGGTAAACCCTCACCACCACCACCTGGCTCAAAATGACTGGCTTATGGTATCAAATAAAGCATCTGTATATCAGCTTAATGCAATCTTCTCTCTATTCCCTCATTTAGAGACAGTTACATACTAGATTTATATGATCAGTGATCTTGTTTGATTGAAAAAATAAAAACAGAAAGCAGAAGTATGAGCTCTGCAGATGTTCTGTAAATGTTAATCAAGCTTGTGTAAAAAGTAATCTTCACAAAAAATATTCAGCTCCAAATATGATTGTTCTTAGTCTGAGTACTAAATATACTATTTATTTTAGTTGATTAAATACAGTGAAGAAATCATTAAAATATGAGGTACTTACCACTTTTATCTTGATAATATATTTAGTCACTTTTGGTAATATATATATCTTTTTTTAAGTGAGAGGCGGGGAGGCAGAGACAGACTCTTGCATGTGCCTCAGCCAGGATCCACTCAGCAAGCTCCCTGCAGGGTGATGCTCTGCCCATCTGTGGCTTGCTTCATTGTTCAGCAACTGAGCCATTTCAGCACTTGAAGCGAGGCCATGGAGCCATCCTCAGTGCCCAGAGCCAACTTGCTCAACCCATTTGAGCCTTGCCTGCAGGGAGAGGGGAGCAAGAAAGAAAGAGGAGGGGGAAAGAAGTAGATGGTCACTTCTCCTGTGTGCCCTGGCCAGGAATCAAACCAGGGACTTTCAAATGCCGGGTGGCCTGGTAATATATTTCTTACTTTCTAAAAAAAGGCACAATCAAAGGTTATTTTAAAAATAAAATTAGTTTCATAAAATAATTATGAAAACATAAATTGGAAGAAAATGGAAGCAGCATTTGAGAAAGAGGCCCATACCAAAAAAGCATTTTTCCCCCACATCGGAGGGACTCTTTTGCAGTTAACAAAGATGGAGAGGAAAATTTTTTAAATGGCCTCTGTTAAAGAAGAGTTTAAACATGTCAACAAATACTTTGAAAGTTTTTTGTTATTGATTTCTACTGAATTCACTGACTATATTTCTTAAATGTTATATAAATAATGGCACTTGATGTGCTGTTTTGTTCTACAGGTAATGCTGATGGGCCTCTGATAGGGCGACTTTGTGGACCATCAGCACCTACAGTGCCATTGGTTATACCTTATCCTCAGGTATGGATACACTTCGTCACCAATGAGCACATAGAACATGTCGGGTTCCATGCAGAGTATTTCTTTACAGGTAAGACTATGATGAAGCTCTGAGACTCTGCCAATAAAATAATTTATAACATCTTTATAACACAAAGATCTCATATATGTTCTTTTAGATTCATTTTTAGGTTGCTATTGGTTTTGTTGTTCATGTCAGTATGACATTCCAAATTGCATTTTCTTTTTTGCTTGTTTTTGATATCTAGGAATTAAAATTTTTTACATTGATATTTAGCCCAGAGATCTTGCTATACTTTCATTAGGTTTAGCATTTTGTCTATAATTATCTTTGGTTTTTCTGTGTAAATAATTATATCTTCTGCAAATGATAGTGTTTTTCTTTTTCAGTCCCAATATTTCATTTCTTTTTATAGTATTATTCACTAGCTAAGGCATCATTGTAATTCTGAATGGGAAAGATGATAGCATCTTGTTTTGACCTTAAGGTCAATGCCTATGACATTTCAATGTTAAAATATATTGGTTGTTCTTAGGTTTTTAATAAATATTACTTTTCAGAATAGTCCTTTAAATTCTTAGTGTACAAAATGTGTTTTTATTGTTTGTTTTTTACTGTGAATGGATATTTTATTAAATAATTTTTCTGCATCTATTGAGATGATCCTAGTTTTCTCTTTTAATATATTAACATGATAAATTATATTGAAAGAGTTTTCTCTTTGTTAAATCATTATTTGATTTCCAGGATAAATCTTGCCTGGTCAGGATGTATGTTTTGAACATATTATTGGATATTATTCGTTAATGTTTTGTGTTGAACTTGCATCTGTGATATTCAGTTTGCACCTGAAAGTTCCACCTATGACAGGCAGCAATACTCCTGCCTGCTTCTTTGGGCCATTAAAGCTTTTCTAGTTATTTCTGCTAACATGCCTGTCCTTTATGATTCACAATTTTATGTAAAACTTTCAACTTCAGTCCTGGGTTTCCTTGAGGTCGAAGGCCATATGTTCTCTTTCTGCCTGGTCATCAAAATCTTAGACCCCACTGGGGCCACATGTTGGTTCTGTATCCTCTCAGACTGATGCACTTTTGGTGTGAGTTTACACCTCAGAATGTGGATGCACCTATTGTTTGTTGATTTTTGAAATCTGATTTCTTCCCATTAAATTTGGAAATCAATCAAAATATGTTTTGGTTATAGTTTAATCTAACACCTTTTGTGTTATAATCAAATTGTTGATTGGGAGAAAGAGTGAGATTATTCACTCAGTCAACCATCTTGCCAATTTATTTTTCTCTAATTAGATTGAAAAAAAGGAGTCAGATGGCAGGAAGCATTATTTGTGTGAAACATCACACTATATTATGCTTTATAAATGTATCTGTTTTTCAACTCGCTATGCTAATGTACCCTTTGATAGCTGACTATAGACATTTGTGCTTATTATCAAATGACAAAATCTTTGATTATGCTACTGATCATATTCTACCAGCTTGTCTTTATTTTCACTGGCCCAGTTTTTTTTTAAGGAAGGCAATGTTATTTACTTTGTCTCTAGTATATTTACTCTCAGTTATACACGTTTCATTATTCTTGATTTATTGTACAAATTATTTTCTTTTTGCTTTGTACTACACTCAGGGCTGTTTTCACTATGTGATTCTGTGCATGGGGCATGGGGTTCTGTTTTATTTCTAATCTTGCACCCAGTTTTACTTTGCTTTATCCAATTTCATCTATTTATTCATTTAATTTTTCATCATAAGATATGATAGCTTTAAGTACTACTTACCTTGGCTTTGCAGGGTTGTATTTTTTCTTATTTAGAAGATTACAATTCTAATTTCAGACTGTGGTGGAATACAAATAGGTGAGAGTGGAGTGATTGCAAGTCCCAACTATCCAGCCTCTTATGACAACTTGAACCACTGTTCTTGGTTATTGGAAGCCCCACAAGGCCACACGATCACTGTGAGTTCTGATGACTGAGTAAATTACTTCTGAGAGTATAGAACAGGGGTAGTCAACCTTTTTATACCTACCACTCACTTTTGTATCTCTGTTAGTAGTAAAATTTTATAACCACCCACCGGTTCCACAGTAATCGTGATTTATAAAGTAGGGATGCAACTTTACTTTTTAAAATTTATAAAGCAGAGTTACAGCAAGTTAAAGCATATAATAATAATTACTTACCAAGTACTTTATGTCTGATTTTTGCTATGTTTGGCAGAATAAATCTTTATAAAACAACTTACTATAGTTAAATCTATCTTTTTATTTATACTTTGGTTGCTCCACTACCGCCCACCATGAAAGCTGGAACACCCACTAGTGGGCGGTAGGGACCAGGTTGACTACCACTGCTATAGAACTACAATATTATGTCCTGTGTGGGAACAGAGTTCTTTTAATAAGCAAATACTAAGCTTTGACCTTGCAGTTAGATCATTTTCTCCCTAAAATTCTCTCATTAGCATATGTACATGGACTTCTATAAATTTACAATTAATGAAGAATGAGCTCCCTTTTTCAAGCATTGGAGACAATTGGAAGACCGTTCTGCATTCAGGAGAGAGGTGTATTCATGTTCTTGATATGACTTGCCATCCCAGCCCAGAGGACTGAAGAGTTCCCCCTAATCACTCCAATTTGGAGAGAAATATCCCTTTTACAATTCCCAAGAGAAATTTTAATAAGGAAAAGAAGGTATTGGTCAGGAGAGAATCAAAGAAGAAATATAAATACAAAATTGCATAAATTAAAACAAAATAAAAGGATTTGTGGGGATCTTATCTAACTCTAGGTAGATAAACTCACAACTCACTTATAAAATAATAAACAGTGCCTCATTATTGCTTTTTTTCTTTCCTGCAGCTTACATTTAGTGACTTTGACATTGAAAACCATGCAACCTGTGCTTGGGACTCTGTGACTGTCATGAATGGTGGTTCACCTGGATCACCCATAATAGGACAATACTGTGGAAGTTCAAATCCCAGGCCAATCCAATCTGGTTCTAACCAGCTGGTGGTAATTTTTAACTCAGACCATTCAGTGCAAAATGGTGGATTTTATGCTACGTGGAGCACACATACATTAGGTAAAAGAAACATTCTCTGCACTTACTATCTTTTTTCATTAGGATATTTTTTAAATTTAATAACTAATTCCACAAGTGTGTATTTTGTACCTACTCTCTGTAAGACTCAATTCTAAATGTGCCATCTCATGTAGTAACCCTGTAAGGAAGACACAATACCAGTACATATTTCTTCCAGTATGCATAGGCAGAAATTTAGGATACATGGGTTAATAATTTGCCTAGGTCATGTAGCTAATAATTTGTAGAGTTGGGATTTGAATAAAGACAGTGGAGTACAGAAACTTTGGTCTTAACACTTCACTCTTCTGCCTCCATAGGCAAAAGAGCAAGGCACAGCCAAAGAATCACAAGTAATAGAAAAGGTGTGTTGGAATTACAAGTATTAGGTCTACTGGAATGTTCTGTCTGTTTTTGGAATAAAACAAACACAAATTCTTCTGACTTAATTCATGTGGCACCCATCTTGAATATTTCCACACCAATCCTATCTTCCGAATATGGTCCAAAATGGTTTGCTGAGCTGAATTAAGCCTTTCTGCGATCTCCGATGTTGTCAGAAAAGGATCTTGCTCCAACATGGTCTTAACAACATTGTCCTCAATCAAAGATGGTCGCCCAGAACGTGGCTTATCAGAAAGGTCAAAATCACCTGTTTCGAATTTTTTGAACCATCTTCTGCATATCCTATCAGAAACTGTACCTTCACCAAACACTTTCAATAAATTTCTACATGCTTCTGTAGCATTTCTTCCTTGTTGAAATTCGTATACAATACAGTGGCATAAATGAACTTTATCAGTAGCCATGGGTACACTATCACTTCACACATAAGACTAACATGAATCAACTTTGTTTTAGTTAATTTGCTACGTCAGTATATATACATTAAGTGATAAAAATAGAGAGGCACACATGCGCCAAATAAACATGTGCTTACGTGTAGAAACTTGTTGTAATAGAAACGGACAGAACTTTCTGGTAGACCTAATAATTTAACATAATCAGAGCCTGGAGAAGGACTAATGAGTGGTGAGCTGAAGGCAGGAAGATAAGCAGTGCGTCGTGAAGAACGGTGGCTTCCATATTATCCTTTGAGTAGTGTGGGAAGCCATTAAAGAGCACTGAGCAACAAAATAACAAAATAAGATTTGTGATTCTAAGATGAATGCTCTTAAAAAAAATGAATGCTCTGCTTGTAGTATATGGCAAATAATCATACATTTGATTTCTAAGGATATAACTTTTATGCATATAAAGTATGAACTTCATGGAAGTTCCCAGAAAATATAAGAACTTGCATCAGATACTTTAGTCAAGACTTCTTTACAAGGTCACACAGAAAGGGTAGTTCTTTCCAGGAGAGTCAGAGTTATTATGGGGATTTTTATGAAATGAGTCATATTTCTCCACTGGTTGCTGTTGAAGTCAGAGGATTTTTTAAAAATAAACCACTGGTTTTCCAAGGGTTTAGAAGGGTTAAATACAGGTCCTGGCCTGTTGGCTTAGTGGGAAAGCATTGGCTTGGCATGTGAATGCTCTGAGTTCGATCCCCAGCCAAGGCACACAGAAGCACCCATCTGCTTCTCCACTCTTCCCCTACTCCTCTCACTTCTGTCTCTCTCTTCTCCTCCCCTCTTACAGCCAAGGCTCGATTAGAGTGAGTTGGCCCTGGACATTGAGGATGGCTCCATGGCCTCCACCTAAGGTGCTAAAAAATGGCTTTCGTTGCAACAAAGCAATGCCCCATATGGGCAGAGCATTGCCCCCTAGTGGGCTTGCTGGGTGGATCCTGGTCAGGGCACATGTGGGAGTCTCTCTTTGCCTCCCCTCCTCTCACTAAAATAAAAAAAAAAATTAAAAAGAAAAAGAGAAGGGTTAAATACATTTTTCAGTAGTATAAAGCAATTCTAGATTTTTCTTTATGTCAATCCATGTGATTTATTTTCATTCATCAGTGTTTTGACATAAATGAATCAGGGCCTTAATAGGAGAAAATTCCCCTTCTCAAAATTATTTGCTCTCAAGCCTGTGTGTTAAATTACAAATGAGTATAGACTTGTATTCTGATGTGTTAGTGGTAATAAAATAAAGAATTTGGGATTTTGGGGCCACAAATATTACATAGCCCCAAGGAGAATATAACATATTGGTATAATTTGAAGGCAGGATTGAAGTCCATCCTCTTTATCACAAGGATTAGGGTTCTCAGTTGAGTTCATAGAGCTGTGACAGAACAGTAACAGCCAAAGCTTCCTATGGATTCAGAGCACCGTACATTTATTGAGTGTTCTTGTTGTATACCTTCTCTGAAAGCCAGGGACTCATACATAAAGAAAGAACCGAAATCTCGCAATTAGAAATGTGTCTTCTCTACAAGTCTTGGGTTATCAAAATTGTGTTACTGCTTTTTTCTGGAAATTAATGACTTTTTTTCATGACAATTTTTAAGGTTGTGGTGGGATACTTCATTCAGATAATGGTACAATCAGATCCCCTCACTGGCCTCAGAATTTTCCTGAGAACAGCAGGTGTTCCTGGACAGTCATTACTCATGAAAGTAATCACTTGGAGATCAGCTTTGACAACAACTTCCTAATCCCCAGCAGCGATGGACAGTGTCAGAACAGCTTTGTGAAGGTTAGTGGGCTTGTTTATGTAATGGGAACAGAACGGTTTGGTGAACATAAACATTTAGAGTAGAAATGACTCATTGCCTCTTAAAGTAAGAAAAGAATAATTTTGCTGCTTGGATTTCTTGAATTAAATAGTGAGAACTTTCAACAATTAGGAGTTAAACTTTGAACCACAACACACGTTACCCTGTGACTTTTCACTTGCTAATACACAGGCAAAGTAACTTAAGGAGATGGTTTTCTGGCCTAATTAAATTCTCGTGAGCATTGGTGCGTCTTTCTTTCTGTAGAAAGGAAGAGAGAAGGCCAGATTTTGTTTGGTTGTTTCTTTTTCTTTCTTTTTTTTTTTTTTTTTTTCATTTTTCTGAAGCTGGAAACAGGGAGAGACAGTCAGACAGACTCCCGCATGCGCCCGACCGGGATCCACCCGGCACGCCCACCAGGGGCCGTGCTCTGCCCCCCAGGGGGCGATGCTCTGCCCATCCTGGGCGTCGCCATATTGCGACCAGAGCCACTCTAGCGCCTGAGGCAGAGGCCACAGAGCCATGCCCAGCGCCCGGGCCATCTTTGCTCCAATGGAGCCTTGGCTGCGGGAGGGGAAGAGAGAGACAGAGAGGAAAGCATGGCGGAGGGGTGGAGAAGCAAATGGGCGCTTCTCCTATGTGCCCTGGCCGGGAATCGAACCCGGGTCCTCCTCACGCTAGGCCGACGCTCTACCGCTGAGCCAACCGGCCAGGGCCTCTTTTTCTTTCTTATTCTCTCTCCCTCTCTCTTTTCCTCATAGATCCTCTGGGACAAATGAATGTAAGGCACCATTACAGGCAACTTTTAAACTTTTAAATCCTATAAAAATTATAGAAGGCTAGAGAACTAATTAGTGCAGCCTTCACCTTGGCGTGAAGACCTCCCAAAATGAAGAGACCATGAGAGAAACCCATGTGAACTAATGAGTGGGGCAGTCAGAAAGGCGTCTTACAAATACTGCGCATGTGGCACTGACCTCACTTTCCATTGACTTTTATGACCATGAACACTGTATTATACATTCATTCCATCTGTGCTCTTTTGCATCTTATATGTTTTATCTCTAATAGGCTATGCTTTTTAGTAAAGAACATCTGCCTTAAGTTCACATTAGCCTGAACTTTATTCATATTTCTTGCATTTACCACCTGCATGTTCCCCTGTGAGCTAACTAAACATTTGAATTTTAAATTACTCAACCATAAAGTAAAGAGAACAATCCCTACTTTAGTAGGATTGTTTTAAGCATTAGGGGTAATGTTACATAATAACAGTGTTCAGTACTTGAAATATAGAATCACCTACTGAATAAAAGTGGCTTTTATTATAATATTATTATTACATCACCTCAAATTATGTTTTGTATCTAATTGATCTATGCTTACCGTTTAAGTAAAACTCCCATGCTTATATAAAATGCTTGTATAATAAAACATTTAATATACACTTTTTCTAATTATTTTTCATGAAACAAATGAACTCTCCCTCATGGACTGAGTCAATGTCTAATGTATAGATGTAAGACTTGAAAGTTCTTTACTTATAAAAATGAATCTGGCCCTGGCTAGTTGGCTTAGTGGGTAGAGCGTTGGCTTGGTATGCAGACACCCGGGTTTGATTCCCAGTCAGGACACACATGAGAAGCGACCATCTGCTTCTCCCTCTCCCCATTTTCTCTTTCTCTTCTTCTCTCGCAGCCAGTGGTTCAGTTGGTTCCAGTGTTGACCCAGGGCACTGAGGATAGCTTGGATGATTGGAGCATCAGCCCCAGATGGGGGTTGCCGGGTAGATTCCAGTCAGGGCGTATGTGAGAGTTTATCTCTCTGTCTCGCCTCCTCTTACTTTAAAAAAATGGACTGAATAATAACTTTTGCCCATTTTTCCTCTGATGGAATGGGAATCTCTCTGACATCAGGCCAAGCCAACACCACTAGTTGTTGGTTCAAGTCAGAGCCCTACCCAAACTAAGTGGCCTGGGGAAGCATTCTTTTTCCCTACTGACCTACAACTTCTATTTCTGAGAAGAGATGCAAATGTTGGTGGGCAGAAGCTGCAAGAAGAACCCACTATGACCAGCAAAACTAAACCTCACACCTCATGCAAAAATTAACTCAAAATAGACACAGACTGAAATATAAAATATGATACCTAGCTCTACACTTTCAGGGGGAAAAATAGCAGAAGATATTCAAGACTTAGAGATAGGTGAAAAGTTCCTAGATTAAACATAAGAATGACCCACATAAAGAAAAATTAATAAATTTTATCTCATTAAAATTAATTTTTTTTTGTTTTGTGAATGTCTCTGTGAAGAGGATAAAAAGGCAAGGTATAGACTGGAAATAAAGATTACAAACCATGTATCTGACAACAGACTACTATTTAGAATATCTACAGAACTCTCAAACCCAGCAGTAAAAGTACTAAATTTCATCAGAGAAAATAAACAGATGGTAAATAAACATATGAAGGGATGTTCAACATCACTAGCTGCTAGGGAAAATGCAAACTAAAACCATGATCAGATAGTGCTACACACCTCTCAGAATGGCTACGGTTAATCACAGTGATAAACACCGAGACCTGGCAAGGACACGGAGAGCTGCGTCACTGATCCACTGCTGGTGGGACTATGGAACGGTCCAGCCACTCTGAAAAACAGTTCGGTAGTTTCTTACACAACTAAACATACACTTACCATTATATCTAACAATTTTGCTTTGGGCATTCATGCCAGAGTAATAATGCAAACTAGGTCTACACAAAACCTTGTGTATCAATGTTCATAGCAGCTCTATTTATAATAGCCCCAAGCTGGAATCAGTGAAAATGTCCTTCAGCAGTTGAATGATTAACCAAACTGTAGTATATACAAATCATGGATTATATCTCTTCAATAAAAACAAACTATTGACAGACTAACAATTTAGACAATTCACCAGGGAGTTTTGCCAAGTAAAAAAGCCAACCTCAAATTGTTACATAATCTGCCTGACCAGATGGTGGCACAGTGGATAGAGCATTCACCTGGGATGCTGAGGACCCAGGCTCAAAACCCCGGGATTGCCGGCATGAGAGAGGGCTCATCTGGCTTGAGCAAGGGTTCACCAGCTTGAGTGCAGGGTCACTAGCTTGAGCCTGGGATCATAGATCCTTTGGACGCTGGCTTGAGCAATGAGTCACTGGCTTACCTGAAACTCCCCAGTTAAGATACATATAAGAAAGCAATCAATGAACAACTAAAGCAACAACTACTAGTTGATGCTTCTCACTCATCTCTCTCCTTTCCTGTCTCTGTCTCTCACACCAAAAAAAAAAAAAAAAAAAAGAACTTATCATAACGTATTTTTCCATTTATATAATGTTCTGGAAATGGCAATATTTTAGGAATCAAGGACAGACACCAGAGGTAAAGAGCCAGGGGTGTGGAAGTTAATAATTATCAAGAGTCTCAAATTTATAAAATGGCAACTCTAGGGATCCTCACAGTGTTGAAACTATCAAATGTGGTTGGTGGTATAGGACTTGTATGTAACTAAATATTTACACACAAGTGTAAATACAAGTTAAACTGACTGGGAAACTAAGCAAAATTGTTGGATTGTCATGATGTCAATATTGTTATAATATGCTATAGTTTTGCAGTATATTAATTTGGGGAACACTGTAAAATGTGTATGGGACTTCTCTTCTTTATATCTTACAAGGACATATGAATCTGGACTTATCTCATGAAACATTAATTTTTTTCAAAAGTTACTTGAATGATAAAATATCACTTGCAGTTAGGCTGAGTTATCGAAAACCTTAAGTAGGTCAAAAAGTTTTTGACCAGATGACAATTTCATAACATTTTGTAGGCCCAGTATATAGTTTGATGAATCCTGGGTCATCTCCCCACTGACATAAATTCTTGACTGACAGGGCAACAATAAATACTTAGTAACTCTTTAAGAGTATTATCATGACAACATTTGTGGTCTTGGGCCAAAAGTTAGAGCTGTCAAATCCATAATTAATGACTTCAGAAAGGTATAGCACTGAGTAGTCTTAAAATTCTATACTATAGAACTTGAGATTCTTTATTAAGTATTAACTCCTATCACTTTGCCTGGTAGTAATGTTTGTAAAAATAGTATATGTAGATATTAGTAAATTATGTTTATAATTTTACAAAATGTAGATAGAAAACTTCTGTATGTTATTTCCCTGGATAGTTAAGGGGGGAAATAAAAATAACTTAAATGGAGTGTAGGCAAAATTGATAGTATGCATTTTTTTCCTGACACTTAAAATTTTTTTAAAAATTACACTTTGCATTCAATATTATTTTGTATTAGTTGTGTACAGCATAATGATTAGACAATCATATACTTTACAAAATGGTCTTCCCAATACTTCTAGGACTGAGTATTATTGACTACCTTCCCTGTGCTATCCTTTACATCCCCAAGACTATTTTGTAACTTTCAACTTTTACTTCTCCATCCCTTCACCTTTTTTACCCAGTCCCCCAAGTCCCCTGCCCTCTGGAAACCATTAGTCTGTTCTCTGTCTCTATGAGGCTGTTTCAGTTTTGTTTGTTCATTAGATTCCACATATAAGTGAAATTATACGGTATTTGTCTTTCTCTGACTCACTTTACTTAGCATAATACCTTCCAGGTACATCCATGCTGTTGCAGATAGTAAGATTTCTTTTTCATATATATATATTTTTCTGAAGCTGGAAACGGAGAGAGACAGTCAGACAGACTCCCGCATGCACCCGACCGGGATCCACCTGGCACGCCCACCAGGGGGCGACGCTCTGCCCACCAGGGGGCGTCGCTCTGTTGCGACCAGAGCCACTCTAGCGCCTGGGGCAGAGGCCAAGGAGCCATCCCCAGTGCCCGGGCCATCTTTGCTCCAATGGAGCCTCGCTTCGGGAGGGGGAGAGACAGAGAGGAAGGAGAGGGGGAGGGGTGG
Source organism: Saccopteryx bilineata (assembly GCF_036850765.1). Taxonomy (NCBI): domain Eukaryota; kingdom Metazoa; phylum Chordata; class Mammalia; order Chiroptera; family Emballonuridae; genus Saccopteryx; species Saccopteryx bilineata. The sequence continues at coordinate 156,923,743 of NC_089494.1, forward strand.
AGAAGCAGATGGGCGCTTCTCCTGTGTGCCCTGGCTGGGAATCGAACCCGGGACTTCTGCACACCAGGCCAACACTCTACCACTGAGCCAACCAGCCAGGGCCTCATTCTTGTTTAAGGTTGAGTAATATTCCATTTTATATCCTATGCACCACCACGTTTTTATTCACGTGTCTGTTGATGGGCACTTAGGCTGCTGCCATATCTTGGCTATTGTCAATAACACTGCATATTCTTTCAAAGTACTGTTTTGGTTTTCTTCAGATATACACCCAGAAGTATAATCCCTGGGTCATAAGGTAGTTCCATATTTAATTTTTTGAGGACCATTAATACTGTTTTCCATAATGCTACACCAATCTGCATTCCCACCAACATGCATAAGGGTTCCCATTTCTCCACATCCTCTCCAACACTTGCTGTTTGTTGATTTATTGATGAGTGTCATTCTGACAGGTGTGAAGTGATATTGTATGTGGTTTTAATTTGCATTTCTCTGATGATTAGTGATACTAAGCATCTTTTCATATGTCTACTGGCCATCTGTATGTTCTCTTTGGAGAAGTGTCTGTTTAGGTCCTCTACCCATTTTTAACTTGAATTGTTTGTTTTTGGGTTGAGTTGTATCCTGACACATTTTTTTATCTTAGATATTTGACAGAATATCTGTGCTTTTGTTCTCAGTAGCTCCAATGCCAGGCTCCTCCCACAGCTAATAAATGGGAATATAATTTGACTTTAATAAGATAACTTTAATGAATGCTAGTGTTTAAAAATAAATTGAAATGATGTCACTCTAAAAAACAGAAAAATATTAAAATGATGTTATGAATTATGCTTATACCTTTTTCTGTGGACTGATTTGCCAATAGAAATGTTTTTAATGGCTTAATGTTTTATTGCTTTGTTGAGAAATATTCTTGAGAGTGGTATGTTCACATGAGTAATTTTGTATAATTTGATATAAAAAAGTCAAATAGTCAAGGAAGATATCCAAATCCGATTACTTTCTTGTCTTCTTGGGTTAGATAATTATCAGTTGTGGGGGGGCTGTCTTGTCCTGTGCATCCCTGGCCCCCACTTACAACATGCCACCCCACACCAAGTGTAACACAGATGCCTCCAGACATTGCTAAGTAGTCCCTGGGGAGGGCAAGGTCGCTCCCAGTTGAGAGCAATATACTTTATTTAATAGTATTTTTCCCCAATAATATGCATTCATTACTTAATATCAATATTTTTCCTGAGTGACTCAACATTTTAGTACCATGAAGTAGCCTGAACTACTGTAAAACCCTCCTGGCTGGTCTCCCAGCATCCCCTCTTTTCCTTCTATCCTCTATATTGTAATGTTTTCCAAAAATTAAGTGTCATTGGGCCTTAAGCTTTCCAGAGGTTCTGTGCCTTGTGCAGGACAGTGGGTCAGATCACTAACAGGCCACAAGGCCTGCATGAACTTTGTATTCTTCCCTCACACCTTCCTCAGTTTCTCTCTATTCTTTGAACTGGATATGCCTTTTCCTGTCATGGGCTTCTTCAGGCAGGCTCACTGCTGCCCATATCAGGTGTGGCTCCTCATTATATACTCTCAACAGCTCCATTAGAACCTCTTTCAAAGTTGGAATGCTGTATTTAAATTTGTAAATTTTTATGATTAATGTCTTTCACCAGGCTGGTTAGGATCAGCTTGAGTTGAAACTTTGATGCCTGTGATTTACTCCTCAGCAACTAGTTTTCAAATTAACATATCAGTTATTGCTTTTAAAGTGGCCAAGCTAATTAAATGACAGACTAGATCTACCTGGGAGTTATCAACCTAGCCTTAGTGAATAACAGCACATAGTGACTGAATCTCATCCTTTCTCAACATGAACCTTAAAATTCAACCCTGGCAGGAAGTCTGCTATAATTTATTCCAATATATGCTTGGAATACATGTCTACTTTCTTCATGCTACACAAAAATAGCAACTTAAACAGGATTCTTGCCTTATAACCCACAATTTTCCATCTACCCATGTCAAATGGTAAGCCCCACAGTAGCATGCATTTCTCTCTCTCTCTTTCTCTCTCTCATACCCAGCAAGCTCAGCTACCTGGATCAGGTAGGTCAACTAGAGAACATAAGAGGAAACTAGGTAGTGATTAGTGTTTTTAAAGACTACTGCCTAGCTACCCAACAATAGATACAATCTTCTTAAAAGAGTCAAAAATGGGATATGCTATTGAAATGCTGCTTAAAAATATCATTCACTTAAAACTATTATTCTCAAAAGAAAATATTGCAAATTTGCATGTGTTTTACTATTATGTGTAGGCCTATACAGTGATCTCTCATCTGTTGCAGGGGGCTAGGTTCCAGAACCCCCGCGATAAGCAAAAATCCACAAAGTAGCAACCTTATATTTGTTTTATTATTTATATTCATTTTAAGGCTTTATAAACCCTCCCCACACTCTTATAAACCTTTCCCACAGTGCTATTAACCTTTCCCACACTCTTATAAACACTTCCTATGCTTATTTTACCACAAAAATAATTAAAATAATAAATATATAAAAATACCTATATACTGCAAAATCTCACGATATAGTGAAAAATCCACAATACAAAATTAGATATATATATATATATATATAATTTAACAATCTGCGATACAGTGAGACGGCGAAAAGTGAAGCACAATATGGTGAAGGATGACTGTATACCCCTTAGTACCATTATTTTCCAGTGTAGGCACATGAAAATTTTGACAGAAAACCTTGAGCATTAAGTTATGTTTGTGGCTCTGCCAGGTATGGGCAGGAACTGAGGAGGCTGACACAGCCCTATTAGCCACGCGCTGTGGGAACGTGGTTCCTGGTGCCATCATCACACCAAGAAATGCATTCGTGGCCATGTTCCAGTCTCAGGAGACACCTGCTCAGGGCTTCTCTGCCTCCTTTGTAAGCCGTAAGTAGCACAGAAAAGCAAACTGATTGGTTCTTAAAAGGGTATGCTGCCACAGGCAGGCTTGGGGAAGTGTGGGGGGTTGCACCAGGGTTGGCTGGAACTGGGGGCTCATAGAAAGAGTGTGGCTGGTCACCTAATCCAAGAGTATGCCATCCTTCAAAAATCAGTGAGAATGGCACTGAATTCAGTGATAAATCCACTGAGAAATGATGTATAAGGCCTGAGTCCCACTAAGACTTCTAAAAATAACCCTAAAATCCGAGTGGGCCAGAACTGGGCAGGCATCCAGGAGCCCGTCAGTTAGCAGACAACCAGGTACCTGGCATGTGGCACATTGCCAGCCTGCACTGAAAGCACTGGGGCTTCAGAAAAATGCTGATTCTTGGGCCTCACCTGACCCACCTGGATTCGGAGTCTTCCTGCTGGGGACTGGCACGTGTTCACTCACACAGATGATTCTCATGGCCAGTGAACCTTAGGAGCCACTTTCTTCCAAATTTTCCCTCCCTTTTCTTATTGTGATTCACAAATTAGGTTAGCGGGAAATGTGGCCATTTGTAAGCCTGAGAACCAGTGGTGTGTGCCTACTGGTTGAGTTGAACCAAGTAGCTACTAATTGCAAATTGCTGATTATGAAAAAGTTTGATGAAAGGAATTAGAAGAAATAATGCAGTGAAAGGATATTTCAGACACAAATAAAAGAATGAGGGTGGCATAGGAAGAATGAAGTGTCACCCAGGCCCAGCCTTGGGTCCGCACTTGTTTCTTGTATCTGTGTATATATGCAACTGTGCATGTTTTAATGTCAGTTTAAAAGGATACTGATGTGTTCGAGTGTGATAGACCCACTAGTGACGTGGATTAACTAATTAGTGGTTACATGGAGACAAATGTCATTTTGTTGGTAAAAAGTTCTATTTCTGATTACCAGGGATTCATGTGAGAATTTGATAAGAATTAGAATTAGCATGTTCAAACATTTTTTTTAAAGCAGGTATTTTTAGTGGTCAGATTACAATGGTAATGAGATAAAACAGTTTTCTAGTGATATAAGATATTTTAAGGGCATTTGATGTACCAATCAGGTACAAATCACTTTTCATCAGTCTTATTTCTTCATATGAACCCTATTAAATCTTTGCTAAGTTATTCTATCTTTACCATTTTAAAATTAAGTGATTTGCAGTAGATTTGTAGGTAATTTCTACTACTTAGCCAAAAACCCTGCAGCATTTTCTAAAAAATGTAATGTTCTCCTTTAGTATTTTGTTTTAAACAAGAACTCCATTCTCTTAGTTATTGGTTCTTCCATTTGGAATATCCCAGGGAATATGTCTCTATAGAACTTAGGAAATTTTTGTCTTTTCCTCATTTGTTTGTGAAAACAAATGTTCTGATAATGCCTTTTTCTTCCTACGTAGGATGTGGAAGTAATTTCACTAAACCTTCAGGTTACATTATTTCCCCAAACTACCCAAAGCAATATGACAACAACATGAACTGCACCTATTTCATAGGGATGAATCCTATGTCTGTGGTCATCCTGACTTTTGTATCTTTCCATCTGGAAGGTAAGCTTATTCTTATGTAAATTAAATTGATTCTTAATAAAAGAATGAGGGGTGAGTAGAGACAAAGATAGTCTGAAAGTACTATTTGAAGAAAATATTTAAAATATTACACAGTACATTTGATATAAACGACTAAAATTTCATCTAGAGTACACGTACCTGCTATATATCAAGACGTGAAAAGAGCAATACAAGAGCTTTGAGAACACAGGTGTCACTCAAGTAGCTTAAGGAAAATAAGTCTGAAATGTATTGCATTTTAATAATAGTTTTTAATGTATTCATTTGCATTTATACTTTATACACATACATGTGTATATATACTGCTCACAAAAGTTAGGGGATATTTCAAAATGAATATGAAGTGCTAAAAAAAAAAAGAAGCATTTGAGTTTGTTTATTAAACAAGAACATCAGAAAAGCAATGACAAGTCAAAGAAAGTTGTTCAATTATGCAAATGAGATGCAAAACCAACTTTTATTTCATTGGTGAAAATGTATTGTACAGAAGGCTGAAAGTACTGGAGTATCTGCATGTTCCCTGATCCCCTGATTTTTGTGAGCAGTGTACATGCCCACAAGCATGCCCACATTATAAACCAACTAGCGAGAGAAACTATCAAAGTAAAATTAATAAATATCTGAACTTTTCTTTTATTAAGTATTATCACTGGGCACCCTTTCATCTCCTTTTTTTTAATCTTAATCAGTCTTGTAGGGACTATGAATCCCTAACCACAACTGCCCCTTTGGGTTCATTACAGTTATAGGGAATGGGCTGTTGGCTAAGGGAACGGCGTAGCTTCTGGTGTGGGCTGAGCGGTGGCCACAGTGGAAACCACTTGCTTTGGCGCTGTGGAAGAAAGATCCCTTCAAGTCAACGAGTGTTTTCAATCACTCAGTCATACTGATGCTATAACAATGGAATATGGAGTGAAATATCATCTTTTCAGCATTTGCTAGCACCAAATCCCAGTACTATAAAAAGATGTTGATGATATAGATAATATTAGTGGAAAGTAAAGCAGTTTATGTAAAATGATCCAGTTTTCTCTCTGAAATAACAGATGTGAATAAAATCTGTAAGGCTCTTAAGCCATACTTGAACAGTTGTTATCACTGCACCATAGATTGTGATACTTAAGATTGTGATACTTATTTTCTTCTTTATACCTTTCCTATTATTTTTATATTCACAGGAAAGTTGTTTTAGTAATAGGAATGCATGTGGTTTGGATTGTGCATTTGTATGGGCATTTGTTCTCATTAAATTACATAAACAGAAGAATGTTGTATGCCAATATTATTTAGAGTGAAAAGGAGACACCGGTAGATATATATACTATGTTATATAGCCATTAAAAACACTGCCAATACCAGTGGGATAGGTGTTATCCTGAAGAGTAGCTCCCTGAGCCTAGCTGACTCGATGGGAAGAAGGGACAGCACGTTCTGAGTAGCTGGCATGGGTGTGGTCAGGGAGAGCATTTTAGGATGGGTCCCAATGCCAGGTCGACCACATAACTGGTCACCTGACTTTGCACAAATTACTTAATCTTTTTGATAATCACTTTCATTTTTTAAAATATAAAATAGTAGTTATAAAAGTCAGTTAGTGCTTAGTTTATAGAAACATATTTTGTGAACTGTAATTCATCTGAGTGGTCATTGTTTCATTATTTTGCCAGTCAAATCTCCAGATACACCCTTACACAAGCTGTCCGAGTATTTGGTTTTGCAGATTAAATGATTTCTACTTCTACTAATGGGTTTGTTAATCGTCACCCAAGTGAAAGATTGCTTTTTAAAAATAAAATAATATCCTTATAATAATGCTTTGTGACATTTCTAGTGCTACAAGGATTCAGTATTTTCAAACTGCCATGAGTAATTTCTGGCTACAGATTAATTAAATTATAATGATACCTAGAAAGGGCAATGTTAATCAAATTTATAAATAGATTCTTATCACTAATCATATTAATGCTGATGTTCATTGAATAACCTCAAGAAAGTAGAGATTCGTTAGCTACAGTAAAAATAACCTTCTACCTCTTCTAAATGAGCCCTAATAATTCATGTGTCATATGTTGTGATAAAGCTGAAAATTACTCTCAAGAAAAACCACAGCTTTTTTGTCCCCAGGAGCATTGGCCTTTCAAGCTGCTATAGTCCACAGGAAGTGCTTCTGAGGATCTATGTCCGAGTGACTAAGCCTTTCTAAGCCTAACATACCAGCAGAGCCATCATTGACCTAGGTGGAGACAAGGGTTCTAGATCAGCTCTTTTGGTGGGCTATCCCAGGCCATAAAATTCTACAAACATGTTTGTGCATTGTGTTTACTACACACTGTCAACTAGATAGGAAAGGTTTACTCTTTAGGCTAATATACCGATTATTCAACTGCACATTGGTACTTTCTTTATGGAGAGATTACAAAGGTTCAGTGAACTACTGTCTTTTTTTTTTTTAACTAGTTTCCACTAAAGTTGGTCTAAAAGTATATTATATTAGTATATGTTGGCCTAAATTTCTCTACCTTTCTCATCATTATTACATTTCTGATACTAGTCATTCTTGAATTTTATTCTCTATAATCACTACTTTAGAATAAAACCTCAGTAAAATCAGTTAAAAAGTCATGGGAGACATTTTCTTTTATTTTTTAATCAAGTGAGAGGCAGGGAGGTGGAGAGACAGACTCCCACATGCACCCTGACCAGGATCCATCCACCCAGCAACACCCATTTGGGGCTGCTGCTCTGCTGCTAGAACACTGAGCTATTTTAGTGCCTGAGGCAAGAGTATGGGCCAACTTGTTCATTTGAGCCATGGCAGTAGGAGGAGAAGAGAGAGAGAGAGAGAGAGAAGGAGGGACAGATGGGGATTCAGATGGTTGCTTCTCCTGTGTGCCCTGACTGGGAATTGAACCTGGGTCTTTCACACTCTGGGCTGATGCTCTACCACTGAGCCAACGGGCCAGGGCCAGAAATTTTCATTTGACCATTTATAATATTTATAAGACATGTTTGTTTGTTTTTCTGAATGTAAACTTAATACTAACATGGCTCTTGGAATTTTAAACAGTGTCTTTAAAAGTTGTAAAATAAAATTGGAAATTAACAAATTCAAACTGTTTCTTTTGGTCAAAAAATGAAACCAGAAACAGACAAAAGCTAACAACAAAGGATGAGAGAGAAACTTTCAATGTTTGTACTTACTTTGTAATCAGAAATCATTAAATAAGTACTTAATTTATTTTTCCAAATATTGAATAGTTTAAAAGTGTATTTTTGTGTTTTTATTATTCATGTGGCCAAATTGATGCCTCCAAGTTGCTGGGAAAATAATAGGCCTTTTCATTTTTAATTTTTTACTTTATAGATAAAGCTGTGAGTAGATGTAGTAACCCAAGGCGAGTGAATACCTTGATTTTTCCATCATTAAAATTAGATAATAACGTTAATTCACCTAGTTGATAATGAGGGGTTTAGAAATTCTCAATGAAAACATTTCTGTATCAAGGCAAATTCTAAACTCAGTTTATCTCTGATCCAGAGTATCTCTTGATAGTAACTGGATAAAAGAGTAGCACCTCAGAGCAGAAAATGGAGCAAACTCGAAGGACAAATACTTCTGCTCACTGTCATCTAGGGATGGCCTCGAAGGCTCCAAGAGAAATAGGGCTGGATTTCCAAATAGCCAGATAGAAAGTCCTATAAAATACCTGCTTGAATTCTCTTTTATTAACTTAGAAGTCCTGGTTTACAGGCTACACCTAATATAAAGCTGAAAGGAAAAAAGGAAAGAAAATTTAATTTTAGATTTTTCCTTTTGCTCTCTTTACCACTAAAAAGCACAAAACTTGAGTTTTGTCAGTTGTCTTAATTCACATTCCCTGACTCTGCCCCCATTTAATCTAAGTTTTAATAAAATTAAAAAAGTGGCATTACTCAACTACTTACTATTTTTTGCTTTTTGCTTTCTCAATAGTTTCTCAAGAAATCAGAATGTGGGCACATTTCACAATTTATTACCTTAGAAAACATTGGGCAATGGTTTTTTTGAAATAGTTCTTATTGATATTTTATTCAGATTGGTTGAGCACTAGAGGAAATACTTTAGTTCTGTGAGATTCTTTACTTGCCTGTATTTTAAAACTTTGGCCTGCACACTCTGTGGAGCTTAGTTTTATACAGTACATGCTTTCCCTCCCACTGAATCATGCCCGCCGTTGAGGTTACCAGCTACTTGGAGCAAAGTTAATTAGACAGACAATAGACCTCATTCACTGCTGCCCCTAATTCACCTGCCTTTCCCTAGAATGCTTTGCAACTTTACTGAAGAAAATTTTATCTTATCTACAATATTAAAAGATTTCAACCAAGATAATTTTTTCCTTTCTCTACTCCTCTTAGGCATCTCTGCCTTTCTACGACTCTCAGGAAAAAAAAAAATGCTGTCTGAATCTAAATTCCACAAGTTTATACAATTTGCTGAATTACTCATCTTTGGTTTCCTTTCTATTCTTTCCAAGTTCTTGGAATCAGAATGGAATTCAAAGTTGAGCATTGCTCTATAACACAGCCCAGTATAATTTTTTTAAAAATTGTATTTCAGGATGTTGAATAGAGCTCTCCTTAATTGAAACAATAAATGTGTTTTAAAAGTTTTTAGAAGAATGGAAAATAGTCATAAAAACAAATCATGGAGGGTCATCCTACACCTCAGAGATGTCAGTAGTAAATATAAATCAAATTGTTTACTGAAGATAAAATTAAGAATAAATGTATAGGGCCCTGGCTGGTTGACTCAGTAGATAGAGTGTTGGCCCAGCGTATGAACATCTCAGGTTCGATTCCCAGTCAGGGCACACATGAGAAGCGACCATCTGCCTCCCTTCCCCCTCCCGCTTTCCCTTTTCTTTCTCTCTTTCCCTCTCACAGCCAGTAGTTCAATTGATCCGAGCATTGGCCTCAGGTATAGCTTGGTAGATTAGAGTACTGGCCCCAAACAGGGGTTGCTGGGTAGATGCTGTTTGGGTCATATGTGGAAGTCTGTCTCACTATCTCCCCTCCTCACTTAAAAATAAATAAGTAAATAAATAAATAAATAAATAAATGTAGCTCCTTGTTGTATGACATGGGCTCTAGTCCAAGAATAAAGTATTATTCAGTTGCAGGGTGCTTCTCTTCCTGACAAGTTCTTAAACATTTGATTAAATGCTACCTCTTGGTCATAAATTCAACTTTGATATTTATCTTGCTCCTTGAAGAACTATTTCCAGACTTTGACTAATTTCCTTTTTCCTCCTAAAAGGCAATCATCCTGGTTGCAATTAACGATACCTATTCCACTTGAGAATTTTGTGTGTTTTGGTTATATATTCAATTGGTTCCCCCATGATTATGGAAAAGTGTTTAATATCATTATTTTCTGATGCCTTTCGTCTTTGTGACCAAGTATCTTCTCATTGAAGAATCAGGTTGATATCTTTGATCTAATATGGTAATGGGTTATGTGGGGCTTGAGGAAAAGATGTTTATGTATAAATTTCTTGATTCCTAATGGCATCTTTATACATCACTCTTTTGGATATTACCTAGTTTATAAATAATCCTTGAAATGTTCATATACTTTAGGTAACTTTATAATATCTGATATTATATAATGTTTGATTTCTTGTGGAGAAATATTTGGAAGGACACCAAAAGAAATGACTACTGGAAAGGAAACAAGAATGTTTTAATCCATCAAGCAACTTGCCAAATCTCATAACTCTCACAATTTATTGAGTCAGGCTTGGGAATGGGCATATTATCTTTAATCATTTTGATGAGTTATTTGCTGCTCTGTTGCTATCTACAAAATATTAAAATTCCCTCTCAATCTCCTCTGCTTCTCCCCTTAACAACTTCCTTATTGTTGAATTCAGGATTTTTATAAACAGTTAATGAATTTTGATTATGTCTCAATAGAGATTTACCACTGCTATATCTTACGACCTTTATATAATTAAGCTAGTTCTTTAAATTAATTATTTGAAAGAATAATCAAGCATATGACACATTTTACCTTATTTTTCGATGTTTTTATAATTTTGTAAGACAGTTATCATCACTATGATAGTCTTTATCAGTAGGCCCACAACTTAAAAACCAGTACTTAGAGGCCTGCATATGATCAATATGAGGCCAAGATTTTAATCTTGCTAAGTAAAAGCAGCCAGTCACAAGTGGCCACATATTATATGATTCTTTTTATGTGAAATGTCCAAAATATACAAATCCATAGAGACTGAAAGTAAGTTAGTAGTTGGTTGCCTAGAGGTGAGAGAGCAGTAAGAGAGAGGGGTAAATGGGGAGTTATTTTTAATGGGTACAAGGTTTCTCTACAGTGATGAAAATGTAATCTGGGGAAAATGTCAGCTATCTAAAGTGCTATGAGACTATGAGTTGGCAACACCTTTCCAAAGGCCATTTGAGAAACCGAAAAGGGAATCTTACCTTTGTACCAGTAACACAACTTCTAAGAATTTATTCCAATAAAATAATGAAAAATTTTCACGAATATTTATGTACAAAATGTTTGATTCAACAGTATTTTTAATTAGATAAAGTGAAAAATATAGAATTATCAAGCATAGGGTGTTAATTGAACATGGTATGGTATATCTATATGACAGATTTTACTATATGGATTAAATTTGATGTTTTAAAAGAATATATAATCATAAAAATGCTCACGTTATGTTATTTTATGTTACTAAAAATTAGGTTACAAAAGAACATATTCAGTATGATTTCAATTAATGTTTTAGTATAATTCACATAAAAATGGCTGTATAAGTATAATAAAAGGCTTTATAATTTTTGTTTATTCTGTTTTTTTATTCCTCTTTAGTATGGGTTGGAATATATATTTATTTATAAAGAATACAAAACTATGATATATATTTTACAATCAGAAAGTCAAGCTAATATTGTTTGTATGAATGTTTATAGCTGTTGTTCAAAAAACGTTAAGGAATTTCTAGTGCTCTCTCCATGGTAGGAATTCTTTTCCTGTACATAGCTCCAGTGAAATTAAAGTAGGGTTGTTATTTTTTTAAGAGAGAGACAGAAAAAGAGAGAGAAGGTGAAAAGCATCAACTTGTAGTTGCTTTCACTTTAGTTGTAACTTGAGCTTCTCCTACATGCCTTGATCAGGCCATGCCAGTGACCCCTTGCTCAAGCCAGCAACCTTGGGCTTTTCATGCCATTGACCTTTGTACTCAAGCTGGTGAGCTTTGGGATTGTGTGGACGATTCCCCCACTCAAGCCAGTGATCCCTGTGCTGGCAAGCCTGCACTCAGAACCAGCGACTTCAGGGTTTTGAACTGATGACCTCAGTGTTTTGGGTGGACATTTTATCCACTGCATCACCACCAGTCAGGCAAAGCAGGCTTTTTAAATAGCACTGTGAACTACTAGGGCCAGGCAACTTTTGCTGTGGCTGGAGGGCAGGGGGTGTGGGGACCCCTGAGCACAGCAGCCTAGTCAGCAGCCTCCCTGGGCTCTACCACTTTATGCCAGTGGCAGACCCCACCCAGTGTGACAGCAAAAAAATGTCTTCTGATATTACCGAATGTCCCTGGAAGGCAAAATTGTCCCCATTTATAATCACTGAATTAAAGAACCATTTGATAAAGGAAGAAAATTCTGGGTTATTTCAAAGTGGATCTGTTATTTATCTGTTTTGAGGTTCTGCCTGTTTCCTCGTAGCTATGCTTGTTTGGAAACTAGGGGAAACTTCGCTTCATCAGGAAACCAAATTAAATAGTGACTTACCAAAATAGTTCTCGATTCTCATTTTCATTTCTATGTAAATTGAATGAATCTTCATTACATTTTTGTTTGAATGTTTACAGCATTGATTGTTTATGTTGCTTCTGACTAAAGTGCTGGTGTTGCATGTCTCATACAGCTCGCTCAGCCGTAACGGGAAGCTGTGACAGTGACGGTGTGCACATTATCCGGGGTGACAGCCTACTTTCCACACCTTTTGCTACCGTGTGTGGTGATGAGACCCTGTCTCCTGTAACCATTGCTGGTCCAGTGCTGCTTAACTTCTACTCTAATTCACACACCACCGACTTTGGATTCAAGTTTTCCTATCGGATAACCTGTGAGTAGTCGTAATGATGTGTGAAGTTTTATTTTCTTCTTGAGTAATTTTCATAAGGAGTTTTTACTGTGATTCATAAATCACCAGCTTGAAGATTCAAAGCCTTTGAGGGTAAAAATAATCAGTCAGGTTCATGGTCCAAAAAATAATTCTTAGACATTTTTCTTTTTTAAGAAATGGGGAGGTTCTTTTTTATGAACTTTGGCTAGAACTACTCTTTAAAAATCAAATGGAAGGTTGAGATTTATTCCGATCGTTTAAGTTAAAATGAACATTCCAGCTATCTTTAGTTGTTCGTATATTTACACTGACGTGACTTTTTGGCCTCACCTTTCCAGATGCCTATTTCATTTTCCAAAGTCACTATGCTAATGTGAAAAGCAATATTGTATAATTTAGGGAAAAAACCCTAAGAGAATACCTTTATGATCTTTTGGTAGGATTTAAAAAAAATATACAAAAAGCACAAGTCTTAAGGGAAAAGAAAAAAATTGATGTATTTATGTTATAATTTGCAGCTTCTGTATGTCAAAGTCAAAGTGAAAAGACAAATCACAGGATGCAATCGGGCAACACTAGAATCTATGTAAACACGATAAATTAAATTAAATAAAAAGACAAATCACAGACTGGGGCTACCAGGACCTTTTTATTCTTTAAAGGCCATTTAATCTAAATTTACTTGAAAATCATGAAACATATTACCTTATTTTAATTAGCTTTTTTCTCTCCTGCAGTAACTGGGTTTGTTAGTTTGCTGACAGTGTTTTTTCTACTTCATTCATCCCAACATCAGTGAAAGGGGCACAGAAATCTTGTAAAACCTTTGTCTTGTTTTGTCTTTATTTGGCCAAACTCAGTGCTAAAAGTAGAAAGTTAAATAATTATCTTACAAATAAGTTACTATTCCCATCCACAGAGAACACTGATGATGCTTACTTGTGATAAAAGGCCTTCATAATTCACTCATTATGAGCTGCTACCTGAATCCTGGTCCCCATTTTTAAAGTATTATGGTCTGTGGCTTCATGGGTCTGTTGGCACAAGCAGAATAGAACTGAGCAATGAACATCCCCCCAGTTGTCTTGTTGAATAAAAAACAAGATTGATTTGTTTTATTCTTTTTGTACAACTGGTGTTTTGAAGAGTTACATCATTATCTTTAATCCCTCATTTTCCTAAAACAATGTGTGCAAAGTTCCACATATTCACTATGAGAATCTCATTTAAAGAGTGTTGCTGATAAGATTTCAAATCCTGATAATGTACAAATTTAGGAGTTACTGTATTTTTTGCTCCATAAGATGCACTTTTTTTCCCCAAAAAAGTATAGGAGAAAATACCCATGTGTCTTATGGAGCAAAAAATATGGTATTTTATTAAATATTTTAAACATCATTTGATTCAGAATTTTTTTCTTATTTTCCTCCTTAAAACCCTAGGTGTGTCTTACAGTCAGGCACATCTTATGGAGTGAAAAATATAGTACTTAGGCTTCAATAAGCTTTCAGAGGCTATATATTGAATAATTGTGCACAAGATTAAATGGAGTAATGGCTACATGGATCTGACATTTAATTCACTATCGATGTCCACAGGGGTCTGAGCACATGAATACTTATGGGCAAATAGAGAATAGCTTCCCCTCAAAGTAGGCTCAGCTGAGGGGAAATATATCAATAAGTAAATAGCCTTAAATGGCAGCACAATTTGTTTCTCATTTCTCATTGGTAATTTATAAACCACTGAGATAACATCAAAATATACTAACCTCATTCTAATTTTTGGATCACAAAATAAAATAAATATAAACCTTTCTTACCGCCACATGAATATGTCATTTTCTATCATTAAGTGGCACAATCTGATCCTCCTTATATGAAGTCCAAACAAAAATAATAGTGATTTTTATCTTTTTATAATAGGTTTATTATATTTTTATGGCTGTTGTTTTATTGACTAATGGGAGGGAGTAACTAAGGGATCAGGGCAGTTGATCACTGGTGTCAATGTGGGGAGTGGGCCTCCTCTCCTCACACTTATCGAGTGCCAGTAATACAAATTTGGTCAAGCATAGTTCTTACCAGTCTCACAGCTAAACGAAAGTACAGAGGACCCAAGAGTCATGCATTTGAGTCCACAGAGGAAACTAAGCTCAAACATTCCAAAAGTGATTTCCAACACCTCACTTTCTTTGACAGAGGAAACTTGAATCTATATTATTGAATATGTCTAGCTAGCAGGCCTTTCTGGGTTCACATGTTCACAATGTGCCTTGGATTGTGCACACCTTTTCGAAAGTTGCAGTGATCATGGGAATCCCTCTGAATCTGTAAATTCAGGAGAGAGGCACATGAAATATTTTATCTCATTGTTTTCACTCTGGCCATTAATCTGGCTCAGTCTTATTCTATTCTAAGGTGTACCTTAAAAAACCCTTCCCTTAAAAAAGCTTCTAGTCCTTTACTATCTCCTCCTTCTATGTTGGTGGGAAAAGTCAGAATTAATTGTAAACACAAAGAAAGGAGCTTTAATTTGCTTTAAGAAAATAATAATTATTATCTTTCTTGAGGGAAAAGTTACAATAGTAAAGAATATCTTAAAATAAATTTTCCATTGTATGAGTACTAACTGTTCTCAGCATCTCCCCTACCTTGTGTTTGCAGCCTGTGGTGGTGTGTTCAACTTCTCCACTGGACTCATCTATAGCCCTGCCTATTCATATTCAGACTACCCTAACAATATGTACTGTTTGTACAACATCACTGTTAGCAATGACAAAGTGATTCTGCTCAGGTATGTAAGACAAATTTACCTTCTTAAGAAAATCATTTTAGCTCTAGTTACAGCAAGATACTTCTTAATAATGAAGAGCATTGATTCTCATCAGACTTACAGAAAGGAATATAGGGAAAGGGGAGTGAAGTCCTTGTGTAAACCTGGGAAATGGGACTCCTACCCTCCACACAAGCCAATAGTGCTTGGTTAAGGAGGACAACAGGCACTCCACCTGTTAAAATGACTGTTATAATTTTCCAACAGTTTCAAAGGAGCTTCATTTAATAATGGGAGTAAAGTTATAAGCCTATCTTGAAATCACAAGGTTTGGGGCGGGTAAGAGAAAACAGATCCCATTTGTGAGACACTTATAATACACACACACACACACTAACACATACACACACTAACACTTTCCATTATTCTGTTATTTAATTCTTAAAACAGTTATATGAGAAAACTGAGGCAGCAGAAGGGTGAAATAACTTGCCCCAAATGATACACT
This sequence comes from Saccopteryx bilineata, assembly GCF_036850765.1. NCBI lineage: Eukaryota > Metazoa > Chordata > Mammalia > Chiroptera > Emballonuridae > Saccopteryx > Saccopteryx bilineata. The sequence goes on from NC_089494.1 coordinate 156,939,714, forward strand.
ATTAAGTGAAGAGTCACTATCTGAATCCATATTAGATTTCTCCCCAAAGCCATGTCTCTAATGTTTCCCTATTCTATCTCTGAAAGGGTTAATTTTCTAGCTACTTAAGACATTTATTTCTGTGTATAAGAACACCTCTATACTGGTGCTATATGAGATATGTTACATCAGTAAAATTCTCCACTAATCCTACTTACTCCCAAGTCTGATAAAGGGAATACAAGCTCCAGTTGCCCAGAGTGATCAAGTTCCACACTGCTTTTATCAAAATTGATATATTTCTAGCTCCTGTGTTTTAGTGATATACAACATGTGGTGGAAAACTGAGATTTGGCAGAGTTCAGAGCAACACAGATTTTTTTTACAGAAGCTTGATGAGCTGGGACCACTCCTACCTACCTCCCCCCTAAAAATTATTAAGTCTCTGCAGCTAACCTTCAGGGCCTCGTATATCATATGGATCCATGGACTGTAAGACAGGTCTCATGGCGTTTGATTTGGTTCCTCTATCAGACAGTAAGTGGTCTATAGACACAACCTTGAAGGAAACTGCAGTTCTCACCTGGGACTACTGGTAAGGAAGCTCTGCCCCAGAGCCAAAAAATCTTTTAATTTCTGGGAACAGAAAAATAAACAAAAATTGCCAAATGATCAGTAGCAGGAGGCCTTTGAAGGGACCATTTGGCCAGAATCATAACATAAGGGATGGTTCTTGTCATTTGCCATTACAGCACAATATTTGTTTCTTGCGTAGGATTATAGTTGGTATGTGCATTTTCTTTTCTTATTGTTTCTTACTTGAGCTCTGGGGCTCACACTATGTCAAAGTTCACATCAGCATGTTTGGAAAATTATTTATTATGCTATTTCTAAAAGCCTACATTCCATGAAACAGATGCTGTTCTGGGTGCTGCAGAAGTTGTAGACATTAGTAAAACATGAGTCCTTCTAGTAAGGCTCTCACAATGTGCCAGCCAATGAGGTTTTCCGTCAGTGGGATTTTCCAGATAGCTCTGTGCTCTCCCAGGAAAATGATGTGAAATAAAAAAGTCAAAATAGCTTTGACTCCTCTTGAACACTCAATTTTTTATTTTTCTTTGTAGATTTATGTTGTGGAAAAGAAATGTGTTGTCTACAGAGAATAAAAATGAATGTAATGTTTCTGGAAATCATCATTGTTCTTCCCTCATCTTCTTTTACAAGAACATCCAATGTTACATGTAGTTAAATTATCTTATTCTTCACCAGTAAATTGAAATAATTTGGCCAATCAAACCATTTTGAAAAAAAAATTAACTGATATTTTTTCCTGAAGCTCTTTTTTTATTATTATTTAGAAAATTAAATTTAACAGGGTGACGTTGATCAACAAGAGAATATAGATTTTGGGTAAACATCTCCACATCATTTGAACAGTCGATTATGTTGTATACCCATCACCCAAAGTCAAATCATCTTGTCACCTTACATTTGTCCCTTTTTACACCCTCCCCTACTCCCCTCTCCCCTGGTAACCACTGCACTCTTATCTCTGCCCATGAGTCTCGGTTTTGTGTCCCACCTATGTGTGGAATTACACAGTGTTTAGCTTTTTCTGATTTACTTATTTCGCTGAGTATAATGCTATCAAGGTCCATCCATGTTGTCGTAAATGATACTATGTCATTGTTTCTTGAAGCTCTTCAAAGGAAGTATTTTAATTGTTAAATATTTTCAAGTCATTCTGTGTTATGTTACTTATTACAGCTGCTAGTAAAACAAACAAACAAGACTATACTTTCAGGGATCATTTCTATAGTTTGTAAAACAAACAAACAAACAAAAAAAACCCCAAAAACTAAGAAAGCATGTAAAAATGAGGACAGGATAAGCAAGTGATTTAAACAAGATTTTTTTCAAAGTAAGCCACGGTAAACACACCATAACATCCTGAAGAAAAGCCATGTAGGAAGGCCTTGCTTGTGTGGGAGCTCTGGGAATAGTTACTTGAATGACAAAGCATATGCCTAGATTAGATATATCTGAAACCTATGTGTTCCTATGTCACCCCATTAAATTTAATTTCTAAATAAAAAATTAAAAAATAAAAAATAAAATACTGTTAGGCCATAAAAGAAAATGTAGGGATGTATCTGCCAGGATAGGTTGTAAGTGGTAGCAACCAAACCAAAGAAACAGTAGCTTAGCTCACCTGAGTAGTAATTTCATAAAATGGTATCAAAAAGTAGTAGCTACCTCTCCTAAGACTTGCTCTGGCCAATGGAAATCCGAATCTTAAAGCCATGTCAAACCCCAAAGTGTACACAGAAGGGCAATCCTAGCAAACATCAGAAGGCAGAGAGCTGGGAATGTGGCAAAGTTCCAAGACCACCACCATCACCTTACATGTGAATTTCTGGTTGTGGCAATCAAATAAGGTTCAAGAGAATTTAGTTCATTCTTTCTACTATTAATGGTTTTAAATTTTAAAATGTATTGTATGAGAAATAACTTATTTCATATTTCTGATTTTCAAAATGATAAAAATGATTGCTTGTTTTGTCGTTTTTAGAAAATATCTGTGATATGTCAGACACCATAGTTTGGTTTTTGCATATTGTTTCAGTTAACTTTAATATAAACTCCATTTTAAAGGAGGGAAACATTGACCCTGGCCAGTTGGCTCAGTGGTAGAGCATCAGCCTGGCATATGGATGTCCCAGGTTTGATTCTGGTCAAGTCACACAGAAACAACCATCTGCTTCTCCACCCCTCACTCTTCCCCTTCTTTCTCTTTCTCTCTTTTCTGCTCCCACAGCCATGGCTCGATTGGTTCAAGCACATCAGCCTCGAGTGCTGAGGATGGCTCCGTGGAGCCTCCACCTCACGTGCTAAAAATAGCTCAGTTGCCAGCATGGCCCCACATAGGCAGAGCATTGGTCCCAGATGGGGGTTGCTGGGTGGGTCCTGGTTAGGGCACATGCAAGAGTCTGTCTCTCTATCTTCCTTCCTCTCACTTGGGGGGGGGGGGAAGGAGGGAAACATTGACTGTTGAGAGTAAGAATGAAAGTGGAGCTCTGATTCTAAAGCCAGTGTTTATTCCAATCCATTAGCATCTTCCCATAAGTAAAGAATAAGATGATAGTACGTACCACTTGATGGCACAAGAGAACAGAGTAAATGCTATACTTTTAATGAGACTGAAACAATACAGTGTTGCTAAAATAATAGATATCAGTTAACTTATCAAAACTTAATCTCCGATAGACTGAATATGAACACATGAATTCAAATAGACTGAATAGGAATAATCTCAAAGAGACTTGACTGTGAACTCTTAGAAGTCCAGATACGTATCTCACACATTTTTATATCCCTAGTGCTTATCATACTTTTTGAACTGATTAATAAAATAGTGTAATATTTTTAATATTTCTTATTAAGGAAAGCCTCGGTATTGTGCTTTTAGCCTTTGTTTTGTCAAAGGCCAGAAAACCTTTTTAGACAAGAGCTACAGGTACTATTTAATGGACATCTAGATGGAGAGCATCGGTATTAACGAGGTTCATTTCACAGGTTCATTGAGTTTGATGTGGCTCCCTCCCCCCTCTGCTCCAATGACTACTTGGCCATTTATGATGGTTATAACATCAGTGATCCTCTTCTTGGAAAATTCTGTGGCTCCAAGCTTCCACCAATTGTTAAAAGCAGCAATAATAGTATGATCCTGGTATTCAAGACAGATTCCTTTCAAACAGCAAGAGGTTGGAAGTTATCTTTCCGGCAGACATTAGGTAAGCATTTTGGACATGTAAATCTATTTTTCATGCTTGTTACTTTTTGTTTTATTTTTTTTTCACCTGACTGAGGCTGCTTTTCATTTTTAGAGGAATATGTCACATAAAGTTTTTAAAAATTTTTTTATGTTATTGATTTCAGCTAGTGAGTAAGGGAGAGAGCTTACTCACTCACAGGAACAACATCTGTTCTTGTATGTGTGCTGACCGGGGACAGAACTGGCAATCTCTGCCACTTCAGGATGATGTTCTAATCAAACAAGTTATCCAGCCAGGGCTAAAGTTTTGGTTTTTAAAATTACATATAATAATATATTCTGATTTTTGAAAAATCACTCAACAAATGTACCTCTCTAGCATACTAAAGAAAAGTCTGTCTATGCAATTATCCCAAATGATACCTGAACCTTATGCTATCATCCATGGAAATGGTGGAAATTGAACCTATAGGCAGGCCAGAGTCAGATCAAGAAAGAAGCCCCATCACCTGTGTTGACTTTATCCTTAAAATGGTTGAGATTCTTGAAGAACTGAAGTAGAAGAAGAATGGCCAGATGACTTTTGGAGAGATCACAGTGGTACCAGCGTGGAGAAGGTATAGGGACCCTGTGGCCTGAAGGAAAAAGGTTATCATATAACTCCAGATGGGAAAAGTCAAAGGTTCAGACTAGCACAGCAGGAATGGAAATAGAAGAAAGTGTAGAAATTGCAGAGGTATTCAGAAGGTAGAATGCATGGGAAATACAGCATTTGGAACTTGGTCTATTCTGTGAGGACATGCATTATCAATGACTTCTTATGAGTAACTTGTTGGGTAGTGGTGCCATAGGAGACTAAGATTAAGGGAAAAAATACTATGTTTAGTTTAGAGCACCTATGAGATATCTAAGTAAAGAAATATAGGAGAAAGTTGAAGCGTGAAAAACAATTTGAACTGGAAATAATGATCTGGGCCCTAACTCGCAGTAAAAGGAAAAAAGCTAAATGTAAGAATAAATAAAAAATATCATTCCAGTTTATTCCCACAGCATGTGAGAAATAATTATCTATATAAAATTAACAAAGACCTTTCAACTATATAAGATAGTGCTCAATCCTCTGTTCATCTACACTCACAGCATCAGTAGCACAACCTAAAATAATTTATATTTGACTCTGGAAAACGTTAAGATTCTTCCATTTGAAAAGAGATGTGATTAGTGTTCTAAACATGAAGAGCTCACCAAGCAAATCTCATATTCTGTGAAGTCTCAGAGGAAGCTGGGAAATTTTCTTTAATCAGAGTCTTAACTTACTGTTCAAACTCTTTCCTTCTCGTTTACCCCGTGCTGTGGATAACCTTCATCCTTCATCCCTCCGCTTCAAAGCAGCGCTTACCATAAACTTCTCTGCACTTGGCATGATTTGTGTCTGTGTGTGTGTGTGTATTTCTTGAGAAAAGCAATTAGACATATGTTTTGAAGGCTTCACAATAAGCCACAGACATCATGACAAATTTTATCAGAAAATCACTTTACTACCTACCCTACTTAGCTTTATCTACAATAATGCGAAAGCAAGTCTCAGGGGCAGACACAGTGTTGCCTTAATGGCATTGCCTAAGTGCAGTGGTGTACAAAACAGGAGGCTCTTTTCAAAGAAAAATTAATTTTCCCTTGGAAATTATTTTTGTGCAAAAGAACTCATATGCTCTAGCCTTTAGCACAGAGTTTAGAGTCGAATGATACATGTTTGCATTTGCTCTGGTTACCTACTTCTGAGCTGTTTTCCTTTTTCCTCATATTTTCTCACATGACCATTGAAGTAGTCTTAAAGTGTCCACACAGTTGTCATTGGCTACTGGGAATTAGCCAGTGTTGTCCAGCCTCTTTAAATCACTATGTTTTTCTGGACTGCAAAGAAGACACTTTTTTCTCATTATGATTTTTACTGCACTGAAGTGGTACAGGAAGAAAATTCTTACACCGTCAGAGGCACTGTTCATCGATGAGCATTGGCCACCTTCAGCTAATCTCTTTTTTCCTGTGGTCACAGTTAGAGAAAAGGTGCAAGTGTAGAGCGCAGGCCGGGGGTTTCCTTCCTCAGCCACACAGTGCTAGATGCATTTTGTGATGATGGCTTTTACCTCTTCTTCATCTTTACACACCATCAGCCACTTGAAAATACTTAGGTAATTCGATGTTGTTTTCAGTGATATTTTTACTGAAAACCTAAGTGTTATAATTTCAAATTTGTGTGGTGTCACAAAACTTTCAAGACCACATATATGAATTTTTTTATTTTTTTTATTTTTTACAGAGACAGAATGAGAGTCAGAGAGAGGGATAGACAGGGACAGACAGATAGAAATGGAGAGATATGAGAAGCATCAATCATCAGTTTTTCGTTGAGGCACTTTAGTTGTTCATTGATTGCTTTCTCATACATGCCTTAACCGTGGGGCTACCGCAGACCAAGTAACCCCTTGCTCAAGCCAGCGACCTTGGGTTCAAGCTGGTGAGCCCTGCTCAAACCAGATGAACCCACGCTCAAGCTGGTGACCTCAGGGTCTTGAACCTGGGTCCTTTGCATCCCAGTCCGATGCTCTATTCACTGTGCCACCACCTGGTCAGGTCATTCTGCATAACTTTAATCTTATTTTGTTTGTGGTAAAGAAAGAGAAGGAAAAATGAGAAGAGATTGAATTCTATCTATCTTTTATAATCTTTTGGTTACAGATCTGGATAAAAACTTATATATGACTAATAGGGTGCACATCCATCTCATCCATTTAAACTCCCCCGTGTTTCCTATAAAGAGAAGAAAGTCACTCAGTGGCCTAAACAGTGGACTTTTGTTTCCAATGCTGTCAGTCCAGCCTGGAAAACAATATCTCCACAGAGTAAATAATTAATGTGCAGAAGGGCTCATTTTAGTCTGCAACATCTCAGCTCAGTTTATCTTGATTAAAACACTAGTTTTACTATTTAGATTACACATTTGGCTATACTTTATACACATCCGCTATAATTTTTAAGAAATCAGTAAAGAGCCAGCTCACATAATTATGTAATTATTAGGTAAACATCTCCTTGTGCATGTGTTATGTTTGTATCGTTCATGGGCCTGCACACATTTTGGGGAAATACCCCCTAGTTTGTTGTTAATTACTAGATAGTGGTAAAAGTGGGTCTCGGTCTTTCATGGAACTGCAGCTGTTAAGGGCCCCCATGGTCGGATACCAGGGCAGGAAAACAAAGCAGACACTTCACAGAAGCTGATTTCTAGCTAATGGAAATCTGCCTTCCCCTTTCCCCCTGCACTTTACACAACATGAATAATTGATCCTGAATGACTGATCACCGGTAAAGTGATCATACTGAGCCTCGGGGTTCTATGAAACCCTGGGATTATCTGCAAATCTGAGCATTTGCCTCCAGAGAGTGCATAGCTGTCATCTGATTGCCAACAGTGTCTGTCATCCCGTAATGTTTCAAAGGCATCAATTCTGTGGATTTGACTGAAGTGGGCGTGTGCCACAGTTGCAGAATCAGCACTTAAAATACCCTTTATTTTATTAACTTCTGCTAGTTGAGTTTCTGCCCTCCTTTACCACCAGGATATGCTTTGGCCATGACCTTGCTCGCCTCCATCACCCGTGTAGCACTTCAGACTTGTGAATGTGTCTTTATGTGTCTTTAAACCAGCACAGCCCCGCATCCTCTTACTGTACTAGTATCATGGCAGAGTGCTGCTCGGTCAGTCCATTCATAACATGCTCATCACATTAGACACTGAGCTTGTAGACATTTATTTACTCTGTAGTACAAAAGTCATTTCATTTGTTTCTAAAGTAATGTATTATATAACACTTTGACAAAATGTCAGGGTCAAAACTGAACTTGGCCCAATTGAGTTATGAAGCTCACAGGCATTTAGGACAGTGGGTTGCCAAGGAGAATGTGAAGCAAGACCCCTTCAAGATGACATGTCTTAGAAGGACAAGGCATTGCTCTGGAGTAGATGGCAATATTAGGGACAAAGGGACATCAGTGACCAGAGATTCTTGTCACCTAAGACTGTAAATCCTGGACATGTGACTGACATTCCTGGCCCCCTGTAGCCCATAACCCAATGCTGAGGATGAGAGTCACAGTCTATTGTCCTTCATCCAGAGTGTTTGTCCTAGAGAATGAGTCACGTGGCACTAAGTCAGACTCACAGACCTTTGCTATAGAAGAAATGCAAAAATACCTAAGTGCATGTTTAACAAGGACAAAAAATGAGTCACAGATGAGAACATGCCTGAATGGGAAGAGCTGTAGACCAGAAAGAAGATGGCCAAGACCCAATGGCTTCATTATATACTGCTTGCAAAAATTAGGGATATTTCATTGCTTCATATTCACTTTGAAATATCCCCTAATTTTTGTGAGCATTATATTATTGCTTGATGAGATGCTTTAGAAAAGTCCTATAATAGTTCCTAGCTCAATTTTATTCACTATAAAAAATCATTTGGAAGTATTACCACATTTTATCATTACAGAATGTGATGGAGATGAAGTAGGCAATTTCTGTGAAGTACTGTAAATGTCAAAGAGAAAAACTGTTTGTATTAGAAAGTAATATTGAAGCCCTGGCTTTCTGAAGGGCTCCACGACCCACCCCACCTTATCTCTACAGTTGGGGAGGGAGTGACGAGTCATTATTATCAACAGGACCACTTCAGGGTACAGTGATTTCTGATTCTTACTCATTTTGCAATGACATCTAACTGGCAAACTCTAAAGTATATTTTAGAACTGAAATTTGAAATCAAAAGCTAAATACCAATTAAATTCTAAGGCCTTGCAGAGGCCTAATCTATAACTGTCACTCCAACAATATTGGCTGTATGAACAAATTAAAGAACAAGTGAATAAATTATGCCTACTATATAATTACATTATATTATACATAATACATTCAAAATATTATACATTATACCTAGATTTGCTTCGTTCTCAAAATGCAATTATGATTCATATAGTTCAGCTATCACTTGAGAAGGTAAATTGGATCACTTTCATTCTTAGAGATTTAGGAATATAGGATTAGACTCAATATTTGGGTCACACATATCTGATCTCTGGATTTTTATTTGCTACCTTAACATCTGGGAAATGTTTCTCAAACATGCTAAAGGAAAACAGGTGTTGTGGAGGGATGAAGTTGAGGGAGTTAACAAGAGTTTACTTGTCAGAGGGAATAGGACAAGACAGAAAGCGAAACAGAGAAGACTGATGAGAAGACTTTGGCCTCAGTGATGGAAAGTATGGTCACGAGAAATAGAGAAAAATATAAAAACATGTCAAATTCCCTCTGGCTTCTAGTTATATTTAAGGTTCACAATTTTTGGTGTTAACTCAGACCTTAAGAGGCATTCTACCTGACCAGGCGTGGCGCAGTGGATAGAGCATTGGACTGGAATGCCAAGGACTCAGGTTCGAGACTCCGAGGTCGCCAGCTTGAGCACGGGCTCATCTGGTTTGAGCAAAAGCTCACCAGCTTGGACCCAAGGTCACTGGCTCGAGCAAGGGGTTACTTGGTCTGCTGAAGGCCCATGGTCAAGGCACATATGAGAAACCAATCAGTGAACAACTAAGTTGTCGTAATGTGCAACGAAAAACTAATGATTGATACTTCTCATCTCTCCATTACTGTCTGTCTGTCCCTGTCTATTCCTCTCTCTGATTCCTCTCTCTGACTTTCTCTCTGTCTCTGTAAAAAAAAAAAAGAGGCATTTCAAAAATTCTGTAGCAAAATAATAAAAGAATACACTTAAAACTAAATATCAATGTATTTATCTGTATGTGCTTCTTAGCAGCCTGATATAAACTTCCAAACTATATCACTTTTAAAAGCACAAGTGCAATAAGATAGTTGAATTATAGCTTGAGTAATTTTATAAGTCACTGCTCAAATAGCTCTGAGTTTAGCAGTAATGGGGGTATTACTCGAAAGCAATGTCATTTGTCTCTTCTCTTAATGTCATTTGCTCCCTCTGGTAAAGTCTGAGAATGAGATGAGCTGAAATTGTAAACCCATTTGCGGAAAACTAGACTAAGCTCATTTCCGCCCTTTTTAAGTCTTGTACCTTTCACTGGTGACTGGACTTCTCTTGGGAGCTGATGCCAAAGACAAGGTTATCTGCAGTTGATCCTTTGTGTGTTTTACTGAAAAGGGTTTTTGCTGAGCTGAGAATGTGGAAATACAATAAAGAAACTAACAAATGCTTAGTTCACCAAAACCTTACAAAAGCAAGTAGGCAGGAGTAAAATTCCAGATCAGCAAAAAGAAAGGAAAGGTTTTTATTGAAATATATTCTACTGTTGGAATCTGTGCCCACCCTTTCCTCAAATGACAAGATCTTGAAGAGGAGACTGTTGTTAGAAAATGAAACCCGATGGTATTGTGCAGAACAAGCTAAGTGATAAAAGTGAGCTAATGGTAAATTATAAGATAACACTTTTAAAAATATTCAGGTAAACAAGAGCTGGAAAACAATTATTCTTTATAACTTCAGCCATACCAGGCCTCCCATAATGTGACCCAGCTTTGTTTCTGATAATTGAATGTGTTGGGTTAAATTTTTTTGTAACCATAGATTCCCTATTCTTACTCAGAGTGGCTTGGGTTTGGCATAGTATTCCCAGGAGCATACAAGCAAATTATTAAAAAAATAGTTTAGCAATAAGCATTTAAAAAATTATTTAGCTGTAAATCAATTGTTTAGAAACAAAACATTATTAGGGCTATGGAGCTGTATTTTTCTCTTCATCCTGATATATGAAAACATCTGTTAACTGTGTAGTAACTTTATGTTCTACTCACTCCCAAGAATAGACTGACACAAAATCCCAGGACATAATGATAATGGCCCCCTGTCCCCGAGCATCTCACACGAGGCGCTTTACCTAGATTATCTCATTTAACCCTCACAACTACCCACAAGACAGGGACTATCCCATTTTACAAAAGAGAAAATAAAAAGTAAGAGGATTAAATAATTTATCTGCTGTCCAAGGGTTCCTAAGAGGTAAAGCCAAGCTTTAAACTCAGTAATACTGTCTTCCAAATTCATCTGTTTCCTAATCAGCCCAAATTATCTCTGTGGCCATCGGTAATTTACCCAGAGATAAAGGGAGGTTCGGGGGGAGTTTTCTGAGAGGCAAGTCATTTCTTTTCTTACTCTTTTGGGTAGATAGAGCTCCTTTTCTCTATTTTTATCTTCTCATTTGACACTGCCTGCTTTCTAGTAGCAGTGTTCTAATTTGTACCGAGTTCCAAATCGGGATTTAGCAATACCTGTTATATCTAATTATTACACATAACTCTAGCAGCCACTCCTTCCTGCTTCCCACAAGGAAAGATATAATATGTATTCCACTAAAATATACTATTTATAACTATAATGCAGTGTAATTATATTTGTAATTTTACAGTCTATACTATAATTTTATATTATAGTTATATATTATAATGTTTACATTATATAAATTAATTATATAATATAATTTATATGTTAATTATAGTTATAATACAGTATAAATCTTACATGATATACTTACATAAAATAAAATATTTTATAATATAGAGGATATTTAAATATAGTATTTATATTATGAATGTTTATATTTACAAATAGTATTATATTTATATATGTAATTATGCATGTATATTATATACATATAATGTATGAATAATATATGGTTTATGATATATATTATATATATAGTAAAGGCCAATTATCTTTCTGACTGACAAACAAATGTCTTGTATGTCTTATCAGCTTTACAAAGAATTAATACAATTATGTAAATTATAGTAGAATTTGAATATAAAAATAATGAATCTCTGTATAAAAGAACTTTTGTACCAAATTATGGCCTCCAACCACAGAATACTAACAAAATGAAGGAATTTAGTAATTTATTTTTATGATGTAACTTTGATTAGTATTCTTATCATATATAGTTTAATTTGCAAATTGGGAAATTAAGTCACAAACAAATTAAGTGACTTACTGAGGCTCCTTTGCAAGTCTCGAGTAGAACTGAGAAAGTAATCCCTGTGTCAACTAAATAATACTTTCACCAGAGTAGTGTAAGTTAAAATGTCCATAGTACCGTGCACAATCTAATACAGCAACAAGAACAATAAAATAAGTCCTGGTTTACTTATTTATGCATTCATTAGTTGACTCTTGTATGTGCCCTGACTGGGAATCAAACCCACAACCTTCATATATTCAGACGACGCTCTAATGTCTAACCAACTACCCAATCAGGTCCCTCCTTGTTTTAATTATTATTAGAAAGCTATTGGATGCTTGGTCTGATTTTGTGAATTTCACATCCTTTTTATTGTGACCAATTATATGACTACTAAGTAGCACATTGCTATTTATCCTGATTTCTTTAAACAGAACATTTTCAAATTTCTAATGACTTTTGATTTTATAATTGGCAATGTTGAGTAAATAGTTTTATTTTATTTTATTATTATTATTATTATTATTTTTTTGTATTTTTCTGAAGCTGGAAACAGGGAGAGACAGTCAGACTCCCACATGCGCCCGACCGGGATCCACCCGGCACGCCCACCAGGGGCAACGCTCTGCCCACCAGGGGGCGATGCTCTGCCCCTCCGGGGCGTCGCTCTGCTGCGACCAGAGCCACTCTAGCGCCTGAGGCAGAGGCCACAGAGCCATCCCCAGCGCCCGGGCCAACTTTGCTCCAATGGAGCTTCGGCTGTGGGAGGGGAAGAGAGAGACAGAGAGGAAGGAGAGGGGGAGGGGTGGAGAAGCAGATGGGCGCTTCTCCTGTGTGCTCTGGCCGGGAATCGAACCCGGGACTTCTGCACGCCAGGCCGATGCTCTACCACTGAGCCAACTGGCCAGGGCCAATAGTTTTACTTTTTAAAATAGTATTGCTGCACATTATGTCCTGAATTTCACAAATTATTAAATGTGCTCTGCCTGCTAAAACCTCATACTCAGAGATTAAATTGTTTTAAGTAAAAAACCTAACACCATTTATCATTGCAAAATTTTAGCTGGAGAAGCATTTTTTCTACTAAAAACCTACCTCTTAGACAGTATTTTAAATCTTTTAGTGGCATTTTTATTGTTGTCCTGCTAATTGTTTTTTCACAATCAAATATGCCACTGAAGTCAACTAAATTAGCTTTAAAAACAGGTTAATACATTGAACCAAAAAGTTGTTTGTTTAAAAAATATATATATATATAAATATGTACATATATATATATACTCACATTCATACACATGCACACACACACAATGTTTAGAATATAATAACAACTTTGTATGTCAAGAAACATATTTCACTGAAAAAATTCCCCTTATAAAAGTAGACTAGAAACAAAGAGCCTTCTAATAAGAACTAGTATTTATATTTTCTATTTATTTCTTCATTGTTTGTTCAATAATATTCACCAGCTACTTATTATGCAAGCAATAAACTCTTCCCTAGTCTTGAGAAATTTACTTAAGTAGAAGCATCAGAAAATAATTTAAATTCATTATGGTGAAGGCTTTTTGACAAAAGTAGGTGCAAAGGACAATGGATGCAGAAAAGAAAGGATCTGCGATACTTTGGTACATAGTGAAGAGGACACAGGATTGTTACAGAAAGAACCCCAAATTATAGTGTAATTATTAGGAATGTAATACTCGAAAGGGCGAGAAGGCATCCACTGGGCAACAGATACTCTATGGGGAAAACAAGGCAGGTACAAAGTCACAGATACATGCAGTTCAGAGGCTACAGACTGACCTGCACATTGTTTGGCAATGCTTTGTGGTATAACATAGTAACAACAGAAGCTAAAACAGGAGAGATAAATGGGCTCTATGTGGAAGGCTGTCTCATATGCAAAGGGGAATCAGTGATTGCTTTGAGCTGAAGAGTTCCATGACCTAATTTGATTTGTTTTAGAAAGTACATTTTTGTATGTTTGAGGATGATGTTTTGAAGGGGCAGCAATGTTAGGCAGGAAAAAATTAGTTAAGTATTGCAGTAGTTAAAACAGGGGCTGATGAGGTCAGTGGCAGTGTGGAAGTGAAGGGGGTTGAAAGGAGAAATATTTAAGATGTAGAATCAACAGGACACAATAGCATTTGACTAACTAGTGAGGAAACAGGAAAAAATGATGATCCTAAGGTTTCTGGATAATATTTTGTGCTGACATTACCAAAAATAAAATTACTAGAAGAGGACTAGGTTTTGTAAGAGAAATAAAATTTTTTGTTTGGATATAGAGAATTTAGTGCCTTTAAGGTACCCAGCTAATGTTCAGTAGGTAGTAAGATATGAGAATTAGAAGTTCAGGAGTAAGGTTGGGGCTAGACTTTGGTCCTGTTTAACATGGCACATTCATTTAAAAGTATTAGATGTTCTCAGTGAATTGACTTGTATCATTTTGCAGTATCCTTTTTTTAATGCTTCCTACCTGAGCACTTTCTCTGATGTAGTATAGCTTCTCTAGCTTTCTCTCCGTTCATGTTTACATTGGAATATAGTTTAAACCTCTTCACTTTCAACCTTTCACTGTCTAAAAGAATGTATTTGGGTTTTGTTTTGCATTATCTTTGAAATAGAAAATTTAATGTGTTTATATTGAATAAAATTACAAACATTATTGGATTTAAACAGACCATTGTATTATTTGGATTCTTTTTTCCCCACCTGTTTTACATATTTTTTTAGCCATGCTTTCTTGCCTTTTTAAATTGATCAGTTTTTATTACTCTTTCTAAAAAAATTATTACTTATTTTCTTTTTTTCTTTTTTTTTCAGGGACAGAGAGGGAGTCAGAGAGAGGGACAGATAGGAACAGACAGAAACAGAGAGAGATGAGAAGCATCAATCATCAGTTTTTCGTTGGGACACCTTAGTTGTTCATTGATTGCTTTCTTATATGTGCCTTGACCGTGGGGCCACAACAGACCGAGTAACCCCTTGCTTGAGCCAGCGACCTTGGGTCCAAGCTGGTGAGCTTTTGCTCAAGCCAGATGAGCCCGCGCTCAAGCTGGCGACCTCAGGGTCTCGAACCTGGGTCCTCCGCATCCCAGTCCGACACTCTATCCACTGTGCCACCACCTGGTCAGGCTTGTCTTTCTTTTTTTAAGTGAGAGGAGGGGAGATAAGTGAGACAGACTCCTGCATAGGTCCTGACCAGGATTCACCTGGCAATTCCCATCTGGGGCCAATGCTCATATCAATCAAGCTATTTTTAGTGCCTGAGGCTGATGCACTCTGACCAACAAAGCCACTGGCGGTGAGAGGGGAAGAGGAAGAGAAAGAGGAGAGAAAAGGGGTGAGAAGCAGATGATCGCTTCTCCTGTGTGCTCTGACTGGGAATTGAACCCAGGACATCCATACCCAGGAGGACACTCTATCCACTGAGCCACAATATTTACTCTTCACTCATTAGAATCTAACTAAAAGTAGTCCCTTTACTATTATATTTCATGTTAAGAACAGGGCTTAAAACCTTTTAAATTAATTTGCCACTTCCTGTCTTTGTGCTATTAATGTTAGTTATACATATATTTTAAGCAATAAATCATTTTCATTGTTTTATGCAATAAGTAATTGTATAACTTACCACTGTTTTCTCCTTCTGAATTTCTATACTTCCATATGGGATCAATTTCTTTCTTTTAGAAGAACTCCATTTGGTGATTTTTGATTTATTGCAAAACTTCTGGTAAAAACTATCCTTGGTTTTATTTATTCTGAAAAAGAGTTTATTTTGTCTTAAATGTTATAGGACATATTTTTCTAATATAAAATTATAATTTGGCATTTATTTTACTCAGCACTTGAAGATACTATTCCATTGTCATCTGGATTCTATCATTTTGGTTAAAAAGTCACTGAAGAGTACTTTCTGTGCTATCTGTACTTTAGGGCCCCCAACCCTCATCATCCCATTGTAAAGTGCATCATCCCATTGTATTCCACAATGAACTATCACTCTGTGCACGTGTGTGTGACTGCTTTAGCCAGGATTACCAGATGATAATGTCATTTTATTGTGTGTGTGACAGAGACAGTGAGAGACAGAGAGAGGGACAGATAAGGACAGACAGGAAGGGAGAGAGAAGAGAAGCATCAATTCTTCATTGTGGTACCTTAGTTGTTCATTGATTGCTTTCTCATATGTCCCTTAATGGGGGGGAGGAGCTACAGCAGACCGAGTGACCCCTTGCTCAAGCCAGTGACCTTGGACTCAAGCAGGTGAGCCTTGCTCAAACCAGATGAGCCAGTGCTCAAGCTGGTGATCACGGGGTTTTGAACCTGGGTCCTCTGCATCCCAGTCCAACACTATCCACTGTATCACCACCTGGTCAGGTGATAATGTGGTTTTAATTTGCAATTTCTTAATGGTTCTTAAGAACAATTTTCATGTGCATTTTTGTCATATGTAAATCATCTTTGTTGAAATATCTGTTCACATCTTTTGCCATATTTGTGTGTGTGTGGGGGGGGTGCTATGTCTTTGTGGATGATAGGGTGCGTGTATATGTGTGTCTGTGTGTTTCTTAAACCAGGATTCAGGATGTACTAATAAAATCACCTCGGCCCTAGCCGGTTGGCTCAGCGATAGAGCGTCGGCCTGGCGTGCGGGGGACCCTGGTTCGATTCCCGGCCAGGGCACATAGGAGAAGCGCCCATTTGCTTCTCCACCTCCCCCCCTTCCTCTCTGTCTCTCTCTTCCCCTCCTGCAGCCAAGGCTCCATTGGAGCAGGGATGGCCCAGGCGCTGGGGATGGCTCCTTGGCCTCTGCCCCAGGCGCTAGAGTGGCTCTGGTCGCAGCAGAGCGACGCCCCGGAGGGGCAGAGCGTCGCCCCCTGGTGGGCAGAGCGTTGCCCCTGGTGGGCGTGCCGGGTGGATCCCGGTCGGATGGGCAGAGCGTCGCCCCCTGGTGGGCAGAGCGTTGCCCCTGGTGGGCGTGCCCCCGTCGGGTGCATGCGGGAGTCTGTCTGACTGTCTCTCCCCGTTTCCGGCTTCAGAAAATTAAAAAAAAAAAAAGGAAAAAAAAATCACCTCAAAATGATCTGAAAGTTATCAAAATAAAAATAAAATTTTTATTTATTTATTTATTTTTCCTTTTTATTAAATTTATTGGAGTGACACTGTTTAACAAAATTATACAGGTTTCAGGTGCACAATTCTACAACACATCATCTGTACACTGTATTGTGTGCTCACTGCTCCAAGTCAAGTCTCCGTCCATCACCCTCTGACCCTAGTCCACCCCCCCACACCAGACCTCCTGCGCAGTCACCACACTGCTGTCCATATCTATGAGATATTTTTTCTCTCTCTCTGGTCTGTGTGTGTGTGTGTGTGTGTGTGTGTGTGTGTGTGTGTGTGCCTATTTCTAACTGGACTATTTGTTTTTCACTATTACGTTTGAGAATTCTTTATATATTCTGAAATAGTAGTCCTATATGGTTTACAAATATTTTCTCCCAATCCATAGTTTATCTTAATAGGGCCTTTCTTAGCACAAAAGTTTTCAATTTTGATAAAGCCCAATTTATCAATTTTTTCTTTTATATGTTACGCTTTTGGTGTCAATGCTAAGAACTCTGCCTATCTTGAGGTATGAAAGATGGTCTGCTCTGATTTTGTATAAAAGTTTCATTGTTTCCTATTTTCGGTTCATGTCTATGGTCTATGCTGAAGTAATTTGTTTAATGTCTGAAGTTTAGGTTGAAGCTAACTTTTTTGCCTCTGGAATCAATAGAGTGATTCCTCCTCCTTTATTCTTCATTGTCAAAATTGTTTTAGCTATTCAATGACCTTTGCCTTTCCATGTAAACTTTATATAAACTTTTTATGTGGACAGAAAATTTTTGCTGGATTTTTGATAGGAGTTGTGTTAAAACTATGTATCAATTTGAGAATAATTATCATCCTAATATACTAAGTCTTTCAATCTGTGAACATATATGTCTCTGCATTTATTTAGATCTTCTTTGATTTCTTTTATCATTTTGTAATTTTTAGCACACAGATTCTATGTGTTTCATTGTATATACCTAAGTATGACATTTTCTACGGAGTAATTGAGTTTTTAATTTTTATTTCCACGTTTATTGGTAGTGTGTGTGTGTGTGTGTGTGTGTATGTGTGATTAATCTTCCTGTATCTTTCTTATACCCAGAATTTTGGCTGAACTCACAATAAGTGTTCTAGGGATTTTTGTCCAGATTCCTTGGGATTCTTACATCTGCAATAGTAGCAATTTCACTTTTTCCTTTCCAATGTTGATATTGTTTTCCTTGCCTTTTACATTGACAAGAATTTCCAATACTATGTTAACTAAGAGTGGTGAGAAAAAAATATTCTTGCTTTGTTTCTAATCTTGAAAGAAGAGCATTTAGTTTTTCACCAGTATCATGTCAGCTGTGGAATTTTTGTAGATATTCTTTATCAAGTTTGGAAAATTCCCGTTTATTCCTGGTTTGCTGAGTGTTTTTATCATGAATGTGTGTTGGATCTAATCAAATTCTTTTCTGTATCAATTGATATGATAGTATCATTTTGCTTAGTACATCATTTTTGAAATTTCAAAGTTGGCAAGAATGATTCTAATGAAATGCCCTGTGACTTATGATACATAACTATAGTGTTTTCAATAATACCTAAGTAATGCAAAATAATTAAAAGATAAAAAATTATCATTATCTGAAGTTCTTTATGTATTGTACTGCTCTTTTTCTAGTGGCTTTAGATGCTGATTAGCTGCTGAAATTATTTTTCTTTAGTAAATTACCTATCTTTTAGTATTTTAGTTTCATGCTTCCCAATTATTACCAGAGTAAATATGCATTCTGAGCAAAATTAGACTGGGTTTCAAATTAGGATATCTGAAATAAGTCAAATCGAGTGACATTAAGTAAAAACAAGCAAGTAGGAAAATAACCCCTACAACCTGTGTTATAAAAGCCATTAAGATTATATATATATTTATGCTATGCAATAATATATATATAATATATATATATTATATATATATAATAAATTCAACTTACTTTTAGAGAAAAAGACAAAATAGATTCCTTTGGAACCTAGTTGAATTTTAAAAATAAGTCCACTGCTTTAAGGCCATTTTATACTGCAGCTTTGAAAATTACAAGCCCTCTTGGTTCACCCCATTTCCCTAACTCAACAGCTTTAAATGCTTTTATGTCCTGCTTCCTGTGCATCACCCAGCTTCCTTCAATCAACTACAGCCTAGAGCTGCAGCTGGCTCCCTCGGGAACTGGGAAACGCCTGGAGTCAAGCCGGACTTTATCCTAAGTGTGCCAGCCATCCACCGTTTGTCCACGTAGCAGTAGTCTGGTGATGGATAGAGACATCCAGAAGACCTCAATAAAATAACAACCACATGTAGTGTCAGCCACAAAAATGTTAATTCTCAAGATAACTATTTAGAAATGTATCTAACTCCACAAAGTCTTCAAGATGATTTGCTTTGATAATAGAGCTCTTTCTTACTTTATCAGATATGTCCTGGCTTGAGCTTCAAGCTGAAGTTTAATAAATGGAGGGAAGTAATTTAGGATTCAGTTACTGATTTTTTAATTAAATAAATCATAACCGAGATCTCACTGCTTACTCTGGGTTTATATTTGTGATATTTCTGTAGCCAAGCATTTTCTTTCTCCAAAAAAATAGTTCTTTTGTCGGGAATGTTTCCAATCTGGGGAGGAGGGTTAGAGTGACATCACTAAGTGCTACTGGCGCAGCTGAGTGATGAAGGAGGTGCTGATGGGTAAGAGTTTGCTAGATGGTAGAAAATGTGTAGAAACAAGAAGATAATGGATTCGTGATGCTAAACTGCATGTCAAGGTTAAGGTCTTATACTAGCTTTAAAAAATATTTTTAAGTATAAATACAGTAAATAAATATTGTTATCTTATGTATGAAACTGTTTCATAGTCAGAGTCCTTCCCATCTATTCAGCTATTGTTAATTGTAGAAAGTGTGATGTGGCAATAATACTTTTTGGTGAATAACCTTTCTTTTGTTACTGTTCATCTTTATATTTCCCCCAGACACATGCTTATATTGACATTTTTCATCAGAGGAGCAAAATCACAGACTATTTCTACTGTGTTTAAATATAAACATGGGGAAACATACAGAATAATATTGAATGTAAACTGTAATAATAGAGTTGGGAAATCAGAGCAATTATAACAATTTCCTGTACCCCACAAACACCAAAATGTGTTTCCTCGTTTGTTACTCATACATTTACTTGAATCATCTGACTATTCACTAATAAAATATTATAGTTAGTCAGATTCATATATTAATATGAATTATATAATTTACTCATACAATGTTTTCTTTTCTTAATTATTTGACTATTTTGGAAAAGATTATCTGTGATAATGTTAGTTTTTCATTTTCTTTATTTTGTGTGTATATTTTAAGAATTAAGCATGTGCTTTGTTACAGTTTGATAAATCGAACAAGCTATTTATTAGTCAGCTCTTGCCACAATAAGGGCGTATAACAAACCATCTAAATTTCAGTGGTTTATACTTAGAGCACTTATGTTTATTACTCACAGGTCTACAGTCTGGTTTGCCTGCCTCTGTTCCAGGCTGCAGGTTAACTGTGCTTGGCCCTGGACTCCAGGCAAGGTTCAGATGTGTTCCATGTCCACTTTCTCTTTCACCAGCAGCTACCCGGGGCACAAGCTCTGGGTGAATCAGAAAAGTACAAAAGGCCAAGCAAAAAACACATGCCCATTTAAAGCCTCTTTCCATTTCATGACCACTGATATCCCAACGTCTAAAGCGAGTCATATGGCCAAGCCTGGCATCAAGTCAACAGAAAAATTATCCTCTATCCATTCTAGGACACTGCCAAGAGAGGCACTGAAGAATTAAGAATCTTCTGATTTACCACTCAGTCTATGCCTAAACATGCCAACAGTTTATGGATTCTTGGTCTGGGCTTCCCTGGAGGAAGGGTGTTTTGTCTCACGATATTAATAGTAATAGTAGTAGTCATTGTAGAATGGTAATATAAGTGTGTTTAATGGCACTTACTGTGCCCAGATACAGTTATCATTCTGTCCTTATTAACTTATTAGTAATAATTAACAAACAAATAGTGATAAAAAATATAGCTTGAATTTTTAAAAATAGCAGTTAGTTTCCTGAGAGGATGTATTAATAGAATAAAACCAAGCAGTACCATTTTCCTGGATCTGATCAAAAAGCTTTCAAGTGGACCCTACTGTCCACAGAATAAAGCCTAAAGGTCAAATCCTATACTCGGACATTTGAGGTCCCCTATAGAACAGCGCATCCTGTTTTCCAATCTTCTCATTGTTCTCTGTTGTACTCTATTGTACTGTCCTCATGGTCTCTGTTGTTTTCACAAACAGGATTATGCTTTCCTACATATATAACATAATTTCTTGAGGTTCTGCTGTCCCAGAATTGCCAGTACCAACCCCCTCTCCACATGGTCTTGTCCTATTTATCCTTCAAGATCCAGATCAAGTGTCATCTCTTCCTTGAACATTTTAGATCCTTATAGCCTGAAAAATATTTCCTTCTTCTTGTAAAACTCACAAGACTTTCCTGCCTCTTTTTGAATACCCATCAGTTTCTAAATTGTACTCTCATTATTTATCTGTCTTATCATTGCTATGCGACTACTATTCATCTTCTTCCCACCTCAATACTTAATATATTTCCTTGAAGATTAAATATATTAAATATTTATTGAATAAATAAATTTATCAATTCATGAATACCCTTAGTCATTGTGTTATGCATGCCAATAAGCTTAAGTGGTTTATTTAAGTAACAATCAACTGATACCGAACTAAAAGCTATGCAAACCTCAATTAATTTTTTAGTTTGCAAGCCTGTTCAATATGAGAAGAATTAATAGAGTTATATGGTGTAGCACTGTTCATTGCTTTAGTTGCAGAATAATTTTGTCCTTGATACCATATATGGAAATATCAGATGCTGGAGCTTTGGAAGCATTTCAGCTTCAGGAAATGTCTGTGCAAATAATCTACAGTTTGACCTGACTTAGAAGCTATGGACAAGGCAGTATCACCTGCTAAATAATGCATTTATCCTGAAAAACACTGCACATGGATTCCCTTTACAACTAGAGAGGGCTGCCATTGTGCATATTTCCTGCCAAGCTCCAAGTCCAAAGGCTTAGCGCCCCCTCATGTAGAAAGCAACCTTTCAACTGTTCACAGCTAAATAAATAGAATGAGAAACATAGGTGAAAGCCAATGTCAGTGAAATTTAACTTTGAAAGTAGTAATGATCTATATGCGAAGAATGCAACTTATGGACATTGCTTGGAGCACCTATTTAATCCCTTGTCCTCTTAAAGGCTGTTTTGAGCTTAATTCATTTTCACCCTTTGCTTTTGAAATTGTCCAGTTTCTCTTCCCTTTATGCCCTTACATCGTTTCTAAGGTCTTGGCTTAGGCTATGGAGTGGATGAAACTAAACCCAATGTTCTGAGGATTTTCCATATTTTATTTCATGGTAGACCATTTAATCATCTCTAGGGTATTTTTTATCGCTCTTTTAATTCTGAATTTCAAAGTAGATTTGTTTTTCAATAAAGGTCTTCTTTGTTAGCTTTCCTATCTTTTTTAGAAAACATAGTGTGGTATAATAGAGTGTGCTGTAGTGTTCAATGCTTCTCAGCCTCTCTTTAACAGATTATTTAAATAAATGGTTTGTTGGGAGTTTATTTCTTTGGCATGTTGGGTAAATTCTTCACGAATTCTGTTTTCAATTGTATTGTGTCCATAAAAACAGAACGTAAAAGTGAAACAGTTTCACATTTTCCCAGTTTTAGTATACAAAACACTCTTTTCTATAAAATTGGATGTTTCAATGCTAGAAAAAGCTTTGATGCATCACATCATCAGGTCTAAAAATGCACATAGAACCGAATCTGGCTCCCCGCTTACCTAAGTGACTACAGGAGAATGAGAAGAAAGGGACTGGGGGGGTGAGAGGAGTGCAGAGGAAATAGGTAGTGAAGTTAAGGCAGGTAGCAACAACACCTGCATAAGCCACTGAAGCTCAGTGAACAACCTGGTAGTGTTTACAAAAGTGTCAGAGAAAATAACAGCATGAGTGGCTCAGTGGAAAGAGTGTTGACCCGGAATGTTGAGCTTGCTGGTTCCAAACCCCGAGCTTGGTCAGTCAAGGCACATCTGAGAAGCAGGTACGAGGTGATGCTCCCATTCCTTCCACCACCACTTACCTTTCTCTCTCTTTCTTTCTTCTCTCTAAAATCAATAAATAAAATATTTTTAAAATAAAGATATAAATAAACCACATGAGTTTTAAAGACCACCATGTAGAATTGGAGATAATCTGTTACCTTTGGACTGCTTAGTGATGTCTTTGTTTTAACACAGGGCCTCGACAAGGATGTGGTGGCTATCTGACAGGCTCAAATCACACCTTTGTCTCTCCTGATTCCGATTCAAATGGAAGATATGACAAGAATTTAAACTGCATATGGTTCATAACTGCACCTGTAAACAAACAAATTAAACTCACCTTCAATACATTTGCTCTGGAGTCAGCATCCACTTTGCAAAGATGCATTTATGATTACGTAAAGGTAAGGCTCTTATATATCTTAGCAGAGTATTCTAACCCAACTGTTCATATGCTGTATTCCACTTTACTCCATACAAGAATTTTGAAAATTGTACCACTAATTTTTAAAATGACCTCTTCAATAATATAATGTATAATATTACAGATGCTCTATCTTCATATCAAATTAATTTTTAATATGGATGACTCAAAGTTAGTGTTGTTCTTTTTTTCTTTGTTTTTTAGAAAATTAAATTTAACGGGGTGACATTGATTGATAAGAGTACATAGGTTTCACTTAAACATTTATAGAGTATTTGAACTGTAGTTCATGTTATATACCTATCACCCAAAGTCAAATCATTTTCTGTCACCATATATTTGTCCCTTTTTACTCTCTTCCCCCCACAACCTCCCCCACATCCTCCTCTCCATATTTCACTTTTATCAATGTTCATAGGTCTCAGTTTTATATCCCATGTATGTATGAAATCATATAGTTCTTAGCTTTTTCTGATTTACTTATTTCACTCAGTATAATGTTCTCAAGGTCCATCCATGTTGTCAAAAATGGCAGTATATCATCATTTCTTCTGGCTGAGCAGTATTCCATTGTATATATGTACCATATCTTCTGTATCCAATCCTCTATTGAGGGACACTTTTGTTGTTTCTGTGTCTTTGTCACAGTGAATTATGCTGTGATGAACATGGGGTGTCATGTGTCTATGTGTACCAATGTTTTCAAGTTTTTCAGGTAGATACCCAGTAGAAGGATTGCTGGATCACATGATAATTCTCTATTCTTAATTTTTTGAGGAATCACCATACTTTCTTCCATACTGGTTGTACTAACTTACATTCCCACCAGCAGTGAATGAGGGTTCCTTTTTCTCCACAGCCTCTCCAACACTTGTTATTACCTGTCATGTTGATAATATCCAATCTAACAGGCGTGAGGTAATATCTCATTGTACTTTTGATTTGCATTTCTCGAATAGCTAGTGAAGATGAGCATCTTTCATATACCTGTTGGCCATTTGTATATCTTTTTGGGAGAAGTGTCTGTGTGGTCCTTTCCCCATTTTTTAATTGGATTGCTTGCTTGTTTGTTGCTGAGCTTTGTGAGTTCTTTATATATTTTGGATATTAACTCCTTATCAGAGCTGTTGTTTGAAAATATTATCTCCCATTTGGTTGGCTATCTATTTGTTTTATCAGTTTCTTTTGCCATGCAGAAGCTTTTTAGTTTGATATAGCCCCATTCATTCATTTTGCCTTTACTTCCCTTACCTTTGGGGTCAAATTCATAAATTGTTTCTATGGCCAAAGTGCATAGTTTAGTACCTGTGTTTTTTTCTGTGTAATTTATTATTTCAGATTTTAGTTTTAGGTCTTTAATCCATTTTGAATTAATTTTTGTGCAGGGAGACAAACTGTAGTCAACTTTCATTTTTTTACATGTGGCTTTCCAATTTTCTCAGCACCATTTATTGAAGAGGCTTTCTTTTCTCCATTGTGTGTTTTTGGCTCCTTTGTCAAAGATTATTTATCCATATATATGTGATTTTATTTCTGGGCTCTCAATTCTGTTCCATTGGTATGCATGTCTGTTTTTCTGCCAATACCATGCTGTTTTGATTACCATGGCTCTGTAGTATTATTTATTTATTTATTTATTTATTTATTTATTTTACAGAGATAGAGAGTGAGTCAGAGAGAGGGATAGATAGGGACAGACAGACAGGAATGGAGAGAGATGAGAAGCTTCAATCATTAGTTTTTCATTGCGCGTTGCAACACCTTAGTTGTTCATTGATTGCTTTCTCATATGTGCCTTGACCGCGGGCCTTCAGCAGACCGAGTAACCCCTTGCTGGAGCCAGTGACCTTGGGTTCAAACTGGTGGGCTCCTGCTCAAACCAGATGAGCTCAAGCTGGCGACCTCAGGGTCTCAAACCTGGGTCCCCTGCATCTCAGTCCGACACTCCATTCACTGCACCACCGCCAGGTCAGGCTTTATAGTATAATTTGAAAGGTAGTGTAACAACTTCGGTTCCATTCTTTTTTCTCAGGACTTCCTTGGCTCTTCGGGGTCTTTTGTGGATCTCTATAAACCTGGTGATTTTTTTGCTCTATTTCTTTAAAAAACGACATTGGGATTTTGATGGGAATTGTATTAAATTTGTATATTGCTTTGGGTAATATGGCCATTTTAACTGTGTTAATTATTCTATCCATTAACACAGAATATTTTTCCATTTTATTATGTCTTTTTCAATTTCTTTCAATAATGCTTTATAGTTTTCAGTATATAGGTCCTTCACATCCTTTGTTAAGTTTATTCCTATGTACTTTATTTTGTTGTTGCAATTGTAAAAAAATTTGTTTTTCTAAATTCACTTTCTGAAGTTTCATCATTGGCATATAGGAAAGCAATAGACTTTTGTACATTGATTTTGTATCCTGTGACTTCACTGTATTGGTTTATTGTTTTTAATAGTTTTTCAGTGGAAATAATATGTAATTTGATGTTCTGGGATGAAATGTCCTATAAATGTCTATTATGTCCATTTGATCTAGTGTGACATTTAAGACTATTTCTTTATTGATTTTCTGTTTGGATGATCTATCTAAATCCGTTAATGGTGTGTTGAAATCTCTAAGTATGACTGTGTTTCTGTCTGCTTCTATTTTTAGTTCAGTTATTAGATGCCATATATTTTGGTGCTCACTGGTTTGGTACATATATATTAAGAAGTGTTATGTCTTTATCATTATGAAATGTCCATCTTTGTCTCTTAGTACCATTGTTGTCTTGAAGTCAGCTTTGTCAGATATAAAAATGGCTACACTTGCTTTTCTTTGGGTATTATTTGCTTAGAGAAATGTTTTCCAACCTTTGATTTTGAGTCTACTTTTGTCCTTGCAGCTTAGATGCACTTCTTGAAGGCAGTATATGGTAGGTTTTTCTTTTAGATTTAATCTGCAACTTTGTGCCTCTTTATTGGTGAATTCAGTCCATTTACATTTAGGGTAATTATAGCTGCTTGAGGATTTCCTATAGCCATTTTATGTTTTGTTTTCTGGTAGCTCTTTGTCTCCTTTAGTTCTCTTTTGTGTCTGTCAGTTGTTTTTGTTTGGTGGTATTCCATACTCTTTCCTCTGTTTCTTCATTTTTTAAGCTGTGTGTTTCAGTAGTGACTTTTTTGTGGGTGGTTACCATTAGGTTATTAAGAGAAAAATTGTCATATGTTCAAGAGTCCTTTGTCTAATGGTTGCTTCTGCATTCCATCCTTCTTTACTACTGGTGATCTTGATCATCTCTCCTTTTGTGTTATTTTTATAACATATTATCCTTGTTTTTATTGTGACCTTGTTGGAGCTTTTTACTTGTAGTTTTTATTTGTTTTGTTCTTTGTATCTGGTCAAATAACCCCCTTGAGTATTTCCTGCAGTGGGCATTTTCTGGTGATAAATTTCCTCAGCTTCTGTATGTCTGAAAAAGTTTTCATTTCTTTTTCATATTTGAAAGATAACTTTGATGGATATAATATTCTTGGCTGGGAATTCCTCTCTTTCAGTACTTTTTTTTTTTTTTTTGTATTTTTCTGAAGCTGGAAACGGGGAAGCAGTCAGACAGACTCCCGCATGCGTCCGACCGAGATCTACCCGGCATGCCCACCAGGGGGCGATGCTCTGCCCATCCGGGGCATCACTCTGTCATGACCAGAGCCATTCTAGCACCTGGGGCAGAGGCAAGGAGCCATCCCCAGTGCCCAGGCCATCTTTTGCTCCAATGGAGCCTCAGCTGTGGGAGGGGAAGAGAGAGACAGAGAGGAAGGAGAGGGGGAGGGGTGGAGAAGCAGATGGGTGCCTCTCCTGTGTGCCCTGGCTGGGAATCGAACCTGGGACTTCCACACACCAGGCCGATGCTCTACCACTGAGCCAACCAGCCAGGGCCTCTTTCAGTACTTCTGAGTGTTTGGGTCCACTCTCTTCTGGCTTGTAGAGTTTCTGATGAGATGTCTGGTGATAACCTAATGGGTCATCCTTTATATGTTACATTCTTCTTTTTCCTAGCTGCCTTGAAGATGCTTTTTTGTCATTGACTTTTGACAGTTTTATTTCTATGTGCCTTGGAGACGGTCTGTTTGGGTTGAGGTAACTCGGTATTGTTTGCTTCTTAAGATTTGAAGCTCTAACTCTTTCTAACAGCTTGGGAAGTTCTCATCAGTTATTTCTTTGAATAGGCTCTCCATTCCCTTCTCCCTCTCTTCTTCTGATATACCCATTATTTCTATATTGCTCTTTCTGATATAGTCAGACAATTCTTGTAGAACTCTCTCTCTCTCTCTCTCTCTTTTTAAATTCATGAATCTCTCTCTTCTTCTCTCTCTGTAGTCATCCTGTCTTTGATGTCACTGATTCTTTCCTCTCTCTGGCCTATTCTATTAGCTAAACTTGCTACCTCAATTTTTTATTCATGTATTGAGTTCTTCATCTCTGTTTTTAAAGTTTCAATCTCCTTGGTGAGATAGTCATTTTGTTTTCTGAGCTTTGTAAGTTGCCTATTGGTGTTTCCCAAATCTCACTGAATATTTTCAGAACTTCAACTTTGAGTTCTCTATTGTTTAACTCCAAGGTTTCCATGTGATTAAGATTGTTTTCTGGAAATTTTTAATATTCTTTCTGAACTACATCTCTACCTTGTAAAGCTATGGTATTCAATTTCTTCTTTCTTGATAGCATTTGAGTGTGGTAGTATTAAGAACTTTATCAAAAAACAACTTTAAAAATGAAAAATAAAAATTGAGAAAATACCCAAAACATGTTTAAAAAGACAAGTAAAAAAGAAAAACCATAAAAATTAAGAGTGAAAATCAAAAAAATATAATCAAAAACAAACAGAACACCCCCAAAATAAGAATAAACAATATAAAATTTAAAGAAAATAATAGTCAAAGGATAAAAAGAGAAAAAAAGGGAAAAAAGGAAAAAATATTTTAGTTTGAGAGGGGTGCCGTTTTCTTCCAGTAGACATTCCTGTATGATAAATTTTAGCTCTGTGAAATTCCTGAATTGTCCTCTGCTGGGGTATTGTTGTAATGATGTAGCTGGGGCCACAGTCATGTTGGTGGGTGGGGTGCATTTTAAGGGCTTTATGGCAATAGTAAATTCAACACTTCCGGCATTCCTCCCCACGTCTCAACAGACCAAGGGACCAGACAAGCAGCACCTCTGTTCTTCAGGGGACAGAAAGGCCTGGAGAGTTAACTATGGAGTCTGTCTCTGCCACTCTCTGTAACCTTGAGGTGAGGGATGTGGGATCTGGGAAGCTGGGGGCCACACTTTGTTTTCTTTCTGTCTCTGTACCAGGTATGAGCTGTGGGTTGATTGTAGGAACACTGACCATGACCTCTTGTTCTGATGCCGCTTTGGTCTAGTATCTCCCCCTTCTGCCCCTAAATCTCTCTGCTCCTCCTGGCAGAAGGAAGCCCAGTCACTCTAGGCTTCTCCTTTCAACAGTGCCTGGCAGACAAAACTCAGTCACTCTGGTCTGTTTTCATTTCCAGGATCCTGGCAGAGAGGAAAAAAACCACAGTCACTCCAGGCTTCTTTTCGGAGCCAACCATGAGTGCATTTTATCTTCCACACCCCTTTTCACCCTGTTCCACCTTTAGTCCATTCAGTGTGTGGATTTTTCAGGTGCACCTGCAAGCCCAGCTAGGGTTTCTTCACTGCATTATAGCTGTTCAACTTGTTGAAATTTTGAGGGGAGAGATCAAGAGTATCTCTCACACCACCATTACTCCACTATCTCCCTGTGTTGTTTCTAACATTAGCTCTAAGTGTTGTTGTTTATCCATGCCTCATTAGGAGATGATCTGTGGAATAAACTTGTGCAGAAAGAGACACTCAAAGGATCTTTGGCAAATCTTTCATATAAATAATCACCCCTTAATATACCTATTTTTAAAGTTAATATATTCACTTATTATATTAATTTTAGATGTCAAAAATATCTTAGTTCTAAGTTCTCATGAAAAATGAATCTAAAGACTTCTTAGTGTTTAATGGCTCTTCAATATTAAATTATTGTATCTCTCAGGCTATATGAATCTAAATGAAAAGTTCTAAGTAGTGTCAACCAGTATTACTACATTCAGAAAAAGAATGAGCATGGCAATGTTTTTGATTATGAGATTAAACCTGATTACCAAATGAAGGGATAGCACAGCAAATCAATAATATGAAATCAGGGTAGTCAATATTTAAGTGCTAACTCATGCATTGGATACAGGACTGAAGCAATGTGCAAGTTTAAGAGGAAGGAATGTTCATGAGAGTCTGGTGTGAACAAGAAAGATTTCTTAGAATGAAGAAAAACTTACTCAAGTCAGGAGAGAAGGCATTCTAGGCAAAGTGAACATTAAAGAAGGCATAGAAATTGTAATGTATGTTCTTGAAATAAAAATGGCTTTATTAGATCAGCATAGTCCTAAAGAGTAGCAAGAAACAAGATTGTGTAAGGGGAGAAATAGATAAAAAGTATCTTCAATATCAAACCAATGAATTTATGTAGTTAAAAATAAAGCTATTGAAAGTTTTCCACTAAGTGATATGTTGAGAGCAGAATTAAGAAGTCTAATGTGGAATCAGGATTCAGGGTGAATTGTCACAGGCAGTCTGGATTCAAGGACCCAAGAAGAGGTTACTGTTGCATCAGGAGGGTGCGGAGGTGGTAGAGATGACAAGCCTGGTGCAAGAGAAACTTTTGAGTTCAAAATCATGTTGAATTTTACAGAAATTGTTCTCTTTAAAACGGGAAGGAAAAGTCATGAGTGGAATACCCACCTGAACACTGATAGACTGTTTCATCTTTTCACTGTGACAAGCACCAAGCCTGCGAGAGTAGAAGAATGCTAGTGCTGTTAGGAAGAGACCATGCTTTCGTAAGGGACTGGTTCGGGTTGGATCATAGCAGGCAGGCCAATGGCAGGCATTGCCTGTGGTAGAGAATGGAATAGAGCTCCAGCAAGCAAACAGGCCAGAGAGGACATAGCAAAAGAGCACTTCTGAAACCAGGTGGAACGGCGCTTTCTTTTAGGGAGACTGCCTGGAGCTAGAAAGCCAAGGTCCCACTCAATTTTAGAAAAGGTTCACAGTGAGGCAGCTGGAGATCAATGGGCCAAAAACACAAGCTATGGAAAAAAGAAAAACCAAACAAAAAATAGCGACCAAGAATAGTGTAGTAGCACTGAAGTCACGAGGAGAGTCTTTTACCAAGGATAAGTGGTCAGTACTTTTAGATTGTAAATTAGAGGCCAGGAAAAGATAAGATGAAGGAAAAATTTACTAGATTGGATGACAGCCATTTAAACAAAGAAGCAGGATCAGAGGGAGTTCATGAAACACTAGAGATAACATGAAATGTCAGTGCAGGTTGAATTCTTTCTTTCTAAACTGAGAGCAGAATGGCTGGGAGCAGCAATGAAGCTGTCGGTCAAGAGTTCAAGAGTAACCTGATTTTACAGAAAGGTACTAAGTGTTGGAGACAAATAGGATGGACTCAAACCCAGGTTTGCCACCCGACAAATTTTGTGTCTTCCTGATTCTTATCACTGTATCTATTAAAAAACAAATTAAAAAGTCACATTATCATACCTGCTTTACAAGGCTGTTTTGAGGATAAAGATCCTGTATACTAGATTATACAGCACTGTGCCTGACATATAATTTGTTAACAGATTTATTTCATTATTTTTTCCTTTGTAAAATTACAGATGAGCATGAGGCTGCACAATCTCCTTTTTTCAAAATATTAAAAACAATTGATTTGCATAGACATTACTTTAAATCTGATATAAAACACTCATATAGAGTGTTTTGCATTTGGTCCTGCTAGGAAGACAGATAGGATTTATTCTCAAGATCTGTTTCTATGTAGGAGACTGTGATTTGATGATGTCATTAAAACAACTAGTAATTTTAGGACAAAAATAGCACTATTGGCAACAAGTTATTTTCTAACTTCAAGATACAATTTTTTATTGAAAAAGAAATTTTTTTCAGATTGACTCTTCTTTCCTTTCTTGGAAAAACATTTTCCTCACTTGGGAACGTTTACAGCCTACACTAAATGGGTAGATCAAAGAACAGTCCTTGGCACGTGAAGCCTGGAGGCATCTTTATTAAAGAGATTCTCTGTGATAAATGGGACATTTGATTCCTCTTAGATTGCTTTTTAGATATTATAACAAATCACTTTTCAGAAAAGCTAACTTATTTCAATTCTGTAGGTAGATATACAAGTGAAAACTTGCCAATTTCATTATTCATTGTAATTGTATCACTATTTTTTTAAAGGGTTGATTTGGAAAGTTATTAAGTTGCATAATGAATTATATATTTCACTGAGTGGGTGCTGTTAAAAACATCACATCATTCTGGAGTCATGTGGCATCATTATGTGCTGACATTGTCCCCTGCACTGGATATGGAAAGTTAAAAATGTAGTTTCTCTCAAGGTGCTGTAGAGTGAGGAAAATGACATATAAGCACATAAATTATTACACAGAATAACAAAATAATAAATATGAACAACATAGAAAAGTAGATCAGAAGAATGATTGATGTCATTTTGGGGTCAGGAAAGTGTTCCTACTGAGCTGGGCTTGGAGGAACATCGCAAAAGCATTCTTCCTGTGGGAGGCTGGCTACCAAAGAGAAAGAAGGATGGAGGGGCTGTGAGCTACACAGAGAATGCCCAACTTCTTGACACCAGTTTGCCAACTGCTTAAGTCTTTCCTATGTGATGAACAGCAAGTGAAATGGCAGAGAGGGCTCAGAACTGGGACCCTAGCTGATGTGTCTCTGCCAGGAAATATGGAACTAGTGTGAAGACGGCTTCTTCCTAACTTTTCCCACCAATATTTTGTAATACTTCCTTGACAATCTAAAGTGACAGTCATCTATGCTATAGCCTGCCCACATATATGTTTTCAAAAAAATCAATGTGGGCCCTGGCCGGTTGGCTCAGCGGTAGAGCATCGGCCTGGCGTGCAGGGGACCCGGGTTCGATTCCCGGCCAGGGCACATAGGAGAAGTGCCCATTTGCTTCTCCACCCCCCCTCCTTCCTCTCTGTCTCTCTCTTCCCCTCCCGCAGCCAAGGCTCCATTGGAGCAAAGATGGCCCGGGCGCTGGGGATGGCTCCTTGGCCTCTGCCCCAGGCGCTAGAGTGGCTCTGGTCGCGGCAGAGCGACGCCCTGGATGGGCAGAGCATCGCCCCCTGGTGGGCAGAACATTGCCCCCTGGTGGGCGTGCCGGGTGGATCCCGGTCGGGCGCATGCGGGAGTCTGTCTGACTGTCTCTCCCCGTTTCCAGCTTCAGAAAAATACAAAAAAAAAAAAAAAATCAATGTGATGTACTAATTGCAGTGAAAAGGAGAAATAAAAGAAAAGTCTGTAAAATAGTGCAGATTTCAGTATATCAATTCTCTTACACACGTACTCTAAGTCAGGTGATAAGGTAGTCAGATTCACTATGTGGATGCATGACAAATGTAAAAATATAAATTTAAATTAATATGGATGGGCTGCACTTGTAACACATGCCTATAGCAGCATCACCATCTGCAATATAAATTTCTAAAATAGTAGGAAGCCTAAAATAAAACAGTTCTAAAGAAAACTACAAATAGTCTTCCTTCGACAATTTCATTCTTAGAATTTGGTAAGTATTAAAGTTGTGCAAAAATATTTTTATGTTTATATATTGAATAAGTTTAGGTTCTGGGATCAAATAATTACAAACAGTTCTTTATACTCAAATGTCTGGCAGGACATACCTAAAACACACTTACACCTTTGCAAACACTCCCTAGGGCACAGTACTGTCCCCATTGAGAACATTTATCTTAACCCACTTGGTTTAACCATTCAGTCTGGTCAGCCACTTAAGAGGGGATGTCCATCTCTGGGGCAGGGAGAGATCAGCAACCTATCAAGGCATCAAGTTCCTATCCTTATGAGGCAGTACCTACTATTTATTCATTCACTCATTCATCCAATAAATGTTTGAGTACTCATTATGTCCCATACGCTATTCCAAGTACTGGAAAAGAACATTGAGATAAAATAATAATCATAGTAGTCTAAAAAATTCCTGCATTTGTAGAGATGATTCCAATCATTGCTTCTTGTGTCTCTTCCTGAGACCATTGGGACTAGTATAACATTTTTCTCAGAAGGTTCTGAAATAGACCAGGGTTCAGCCCTAAACCTTAAGAATCATTGTGCCCTTTTCCCATTCCAAATTAATGCCCAGGCATGTTGTCTAGCAGACTTTAACAGAGGCACCTCAATACAATCAAAGAATTTGTGAAGATACACTAAGATGCATTGTAGAAATGCACCAAATAAGAATATAAAAATCTTCTTATCAACTTTCCGGGAAAATATTAAAAAATAAACTCCTAAGAAAATTCATGGCTACCAGAGGAAGGGTTGGGGAAGGGGAGTAAAAAGGGCTAAATATACATTGATTGGAAATGATTTGACTTTGGGTGATGGACACACAACACAATGAACAGTTCAAATGCTGTAGAGATATTTACCTGAAACCTATGTGTTCTTAAGGACCAATGTCACCCCATTACATTTATTTCTAAATAAATAATTTAAAAAATAAAATTAGTGTCTGAAATAAAGTTAAATTGGAAAGAGTTAAAATCCAATATCAAAGTCTATTGCCTTTTTGCACTCAAAGGTCATAGAAATGAAAATTCAAATATTTGCTTTCCTACTTTCTCCTATTGCTCAGATTAATGGCTGGGTGAAGTGTAGGATCTTGTAGTAGTTGTAGTCAGAGTCTGTCTTCCACTAAATTATTTGTACAATTCCTTCAGAGTCTTAAGTAGATATTAATGTGCTCTACTATCAAAGAGTTTAAAAACTGAGAAAACACAAAATTCTTCTCAGAACTTATATATATCCATAATACTGAGAACACAATTTAAGTTATAGGTCTGAAGCACTTACGACAGCCCACATATCTACCCACTCTATAATAAGTAGCAGTAAGTGACTGTGCAGGTGTTAAGGGCGCCATGGGTATCCTAGTTCTTGTGACTCCCAACTCCAGCACTGTGTAGAACACCTCTTGTTACAAACTCTGAGCTACCCAGTACAAGTCCATAGTGGAGATTTAGCATCATCAGGAAATGAGAGGACAGATGGAGAAAATCTTGGCTTTGTTTATAAGGAGTTGGAGAGCCCATGTCAGTTTTCCAGAGGCCACAACCTGTCTATTTTAACTCAACCAACAGAAATCTTTTTGTGTCTGTAAATGAACTAGTGCAAACACCGTCTTGAAGCTGGACATTATGCAATTCCCTTCCATCACTTTTACCAGCTATGTATGTATTCACAATCTAAATTAGATCTTCTAACCTCTATAGGAGAAGGTGCAGACTTTTTTGCATGAAATATACGAGCCTTCTGTCTTGTCCCAGTGTACTCTCTCCGTCCCGATTCTGTCCCCCTTACCCTCATCTCCAGACACATCAGAAGGTGGCGAGCTGTTGAGATGGGCCGTCCCTTTTACAGTTGGGATGTACTTCCTCTTCTGTAGGGCTACAGGTCTCTACTGGCTTTCAAAAAACAGTTCAACTGTCTGTGTGAGTTTTTTCCTGACTCCATCATCAGGGTCCCCTATTACATTTAATTCCTTTATGAGAGCACTGACTTTTCTATATTTTGTATATAATTCATATACATACAGATATACATGCATATTTAATGTATGAATCTCTTTCTCCAACTAATCTGTGAGTATCGAATTAGTATCTTGAATGTACGGAAAGTGCCTATATGTCCTTGTATATATAGGACCCAGCACAGAGGTCTGGCACATGATACATAAGATAAAAATGCTTGCTGATATGAATGTGTTCATGAAGGCAGAGAGGATTATAATAAAGGTGTCACTTCTTTATCAGAAAAAGCACATTAGGTAAAACTTGGCCAAACTGCTCTTTAATAAAATGAGTGGATAGATGATTCAACTCTTGAACCTCTCTGGCTCTAAAGTTACTAAATCCTGTTTAAGCAGGTGAGACAGTGCCATCTAGTGGTAAATGTTTTCTTCTATTTATTATGAAATTAATCTTGATCATTTCCATTTTATATACGCCTGGCATGTTATAATGTCAGTGTTCATGGCTGTTCTTACGTTCATAACACGCCATAGTTTAATAAATTTAATATTTATATCTATGCACATAATGATTTTAGAAATATCATGAAAAGATGACTCAGCTGGAGAAAACTATTTTCTTTTTTTTTTTTTTTTTATAATTTTATTTTTTTAATGGGGTGACATCAATAAATCAGGATACATATATTCAAAGATAACAAGTCCAGGTTATCTTGTCGTTCAATTATGTTGCATACCCACCACCCAAAGTCAGATTGTCCTCTGTCACCTTCTATCTTGTTTTCTTTGTGCCCCTCCCCACCCCCTATCCCTCTCCCATTCCCCCCTCCCCCCCGTAACCACCACACTCTTGTCAATGTCTCTTAGTTTCAGTATTATGTCCCACCTACGTATGGAATAATACAGTTCCTGTTTTTTTCTGATTTACTTATTTCGCTTCGTATCATGTTATCAAGATCCCACCATTTTGCTGTAAATGTTCCGATGTCATCATTTCTTATGGCTGAGTAGTATTCCATAGTGTATATGTGCCACATCTTCTTTATCCAGTCATCTATTGATGGGCTTTTTGGTTGTTTCCATGTCCTGGCCACTGTGAACAATGCTGCAATAAACATGGGGCTGCATGTGTCTTTACGTATCAATGTTTCTGAGTTTTTGGGATATATACCCAGTAGAGGGATTGCTGGGTCATAAGGTAGTTCTATTTGCAGTTTTTTGAGGAACCACCATACTTTCTTCCATAATGGTTGTACTACTTTACATTCCCACCAACAGTGTATGAGGGTTCCTTTTTCTCCACAGCCTCTCCAACATTTGCTATTACCTGACTTGCTAATAACAGCTAATCGAACAGGTGTGAGGTGGTATCTCATTGCCGTTTTGATTTGCATTTCTCTAATAGCTAAAGAAGATGAGCATCTTTTCATATATCTGTTGGCCATTTGTATTTCTTCCTGGGAGAAGTGTCTATTCATATCCTCTTCCCATTTTTTTATTGGATTGTTTGTTTGTTTGTTGTTGAGTTTTATGAGTTCTTTGTATATTTTGGATATTAGGCCCTTATCTGAGCTGTTGTTTGAAAATATCATTTCCCATTTAGTTGGCTTTCTGTTTATTTTGTTATCAGTTTCTCTTGCTGAGCAAAAACTTCTTAGTCTGATGTAGTCCCATTCATTAATTTTTGCCTTCACTTCTCTTGCCATTGGAGTCAAATTCATAAAATGCTCTTTAAAACCCAGGTCCATGAGTTGAGTACCTATGTCTTCTTCTATGTACTTAATTGTTTCAGGTCTTATGTTTAGATCTTTGATCCATTTTGAGTTAATTTTTGTACAGGGAGAGAGACTGTAGTCCAGTTTCATTCTTTTGCATGTGGCTTTCCAGTTTTCCCAGCACCATTTATTGAAGAGGCTTTCTTTTCTCCATTGTGTGTTGTTGGCCCCTTTATCAAAAATTATTTGACTATATATATGTGGTTTTATTTCTGGACTTTCTATTCTGTTCCATTGGTCTGAGTGTCTATTTTTCTGCCAATACCATGCTGTTTTGATTGTCGTGGCCCTATAATAGACTTTGAAGTCAGGTATTGTTATGCCCCCAGCTTCATTCTTTTTCTTTAGGATTGCTTTGGCTATTCGGGGTTTTTTATAGTTCCATATAAATCTGATGATTTTTTGCTCTATTTCTTTAAAAAACGTCATTGGAAGTTTGATGGGAATTGCATTAAATTTGTATATTGCTTTGGGTAATATAGCCATCTTGATTATATTTATTCTTCCTAGCCAAGAACAAGGTATATTCTTCCATCTCATTATATCTTTTTCGATTTCCCTTAACAATGGTTTATAGTTTTCATTATATAAGTCCTTTACATTCTTTGTTATGTTTATTCCTAAGTATTTTATTTTTTTTGTTGCAATCGTGAAGGGGATTATTCTTTTGAGTTCCTTCTCAGTTGTTTCATTGTTGGCATATAGAAAGGCTATTGACTTCTGTATGTTAATTTTGTATCCTGCGACCTTACTGTATTGGCTTATTGTTTCTAGTAGTCTTTTTGTGGATTCTTTGGGGTTTTCGATGTATAGGATCATATCATCTGCAAAAAGTGATACCTTTACTTCTTCTTTTCCGATATGGATGCCTTTTATTTCTTTGTCTTGTCTGATTGCTGTGGCGAGAACCTCTAGCACCACATTAAATAAGAGTGGAGAGAGTGGACAACCCTGTCTTGTTCCTGATTTAAGGGGGAAAGCCTTCAGTTTAGTGCCATTTAATATGATGTTAGCTGATGGTTTATCATATATGGCCTTTATCATGTTGAGATATTTTCCTTCTATACCCATTTTGTTGAGAGTCTTAAACATAAAATTGTGTTGTATTTTATCAAAAGCCTTTTCTGCATCTATTGATAAGATCATGTGGTTTTTGTTCTTTATTTTGTTGATATGGTGTATTACGTTAACCGTTTTACGTATGTTGAACCATCCTTGAGATTCTGGGATGAATCCCACTTGATCATGATGTATTATTTTTTTAATATGTTGTTGTATTCGATTTGCTAGTATTTTGTTTAGTATTTTAGCATCTGTATTCATTAGAGATATTGGTCTGTAGTTTTCTTTTTTTGTGCCATCCTTGCCTGGTTTTGGGATGAGGGTTATGTTGGCCTCATAAAATGTGTTTGGAAGTATTGCTTCTTCTTCAATTTTTTGGAAGACTTTGAGTAGAATAGGAACCAAGTCTTCTTTGAATGTTTGATAAAATTCGCTGGTATAGCCGTCAGGGCCTGGACTTTTATTTTTGGGGAGGTTTTTAATGGTTTTTTCTATTTCTTCTCTACTGATAGGTCTGTTTAGGCTTTCTGCTTCTTCTTGACTCAGTCTAGGAAGGTTGTATTTTTCTAGGAATTTATCCATTTCTTCTAGGTTGTTGAATTTAGTGGCATAAAGTTTTTCATAGTATTCTACAATAATTCTTTGTATATCTACAGTGTCCGTGGTGATTTCTCCTCTTTCATTTTGGATTTTGTTTATATGAGTTCTTTCTCTTTTTTCCTTGGTAAGTCTTGCCAAGGGTTTGTCAATTTTGTTGATCTTTTCAAAGAACCAGCTCCTTGTTCTATTAATTTTTTCTATAGTTTTTCTGTTCTCTAATTCATTTATTTCTGCTCTGATTTTTATTATTTCCTTTCTTCGGCTGGTTTTGGGTTGTCTTTGTTCTTCTTTTTCTAGTTCCTTAAGGTGGGAAGTTAAGTGGTTCACTTGGGCTCTCTCTTGTTTGTTCATATATGCCTGAAGCGATATGAACTTCCCTCTTATCACTGCTTTTGCTGCATCCCATAGATTCTGATATGTCGTATTGTCATTTTCATTAGTCTGTATATATCTTTTGATCTCTGCACTTATTTCTTCTTTGACCCATTCATTTTTTAAAAGTATGTTGTTTAGTTTCCACATTTTTGTGGGATTTTTTTCCTCTTTTTTGCAGTTGAATTCTAGTTTCAAGGCTTTATGATCAGAAAATATGCTTGGTACAACTTCAATTTTTCTGAATTTGCTGATGTTGTTTTTGTGGCCCAACATATGGTCAATTCTTGAGAATGATCCATGTACACTGGAGAAAAATGTATACTCAGTCACTTTGGGATGAAATGTCCTGTAGATGTCTATCATATCCAGGTGCTCTAGTGTTTTGTTTAAGGCCACTATGTCTTTGTCGATTCTCTGTTTGGATGACCGATCTAGAGCCGTCAGCGGTGTATTGAGGTCTCCAAGTATGATTGTATTTTTGTCAGTTTTTGTTTTAAGATCAATAAGTAGCTGTCTTATATATTTTGGTGCTCCTTGGTTTGGTGCATATATATTAAGAATTGTTATGTCTTCTTGATTCAGTGTCCCCTTAGCCATTATGAAATGGCCATTTTTGTCTCTGAGTACTTTTCCTGTCTTGTAGTCAGCATTATCCGATATGAGTATTGCTACACCTGCTTTTTTTTGGATGTTATTTGCTTGGAGTATTGTTTTCCAGCCTTTCACTTTGAATTTGTTTTTATCCTTGTTACTTAGATGAGTTTCCTGTAGGCAGCATACAGTTGGATTTTCTTTTTTAATCCATTCTGCTACTCTGTGCCTTTTTATTGGTGAGTTTAATCCGTTTACATTTAGAGTAATTATTGATACTTGTGAGTTCCCTATTGCCATTTTATATCTTGCTTTCTGTTAGTTTCGTGTCTTGTTTGATCCTTCTCTTTCGTTTTTCTATCTTTTGTTTTTATTTGGTTGTATTCCATACATCTTTCCTCTGTTGCTATCTTTTTTATCTCATGTGCTTCTGTGGTGGTTTTTTCAATGGTGGTTACCTTTGAGTAATGAAAAGGGTCCCTACCCTGTTCATTGTAGCGAACTATTTTGTGAGTACTTTTGTACTCCATCGTCCTTTGCTACTGTTAATCTCCGTCTTCTCCCCCTCTTTCTTTTTGTTGTTGTCACAGTTTAAATTTGGTTTTATTGTGTTCTTCTTGGAGCTTTTACTTGTGGCCCTGTTTTTTTTTGTTCTTTGTATCTGATTGGAGAACCCCCTTTAGTATTTCCTGGAGTGGGGGTTTTCTCATGATAAATTCCCTCATCTTTTCTGTATCTGTGAATGTTTTTATTTCTCCTTCGTATTTGAAGGATAGCTTTGATGGGTATAGTATTCGTGGCTGAAAGTTCCTCTCTTTCAGGACTTTAAATATTGG
Source organism: Saccopteryx bilineata (assembly GCF_036850765.1). Taxonomy (NCBI): domain Eukaryota; kingdom Metazoa; phylum Chordata; class Mammalia; order Chiroptera; family Emballonuridae; genus Saccopteryx; species Saccopteryx bilineata. The sequence goes on from NC_089494.1 coordinate 156,980,134, forward strand.
GGTCCACTCTCTTCTAGCTTGTAGAGTTTCTGCTGAGAAATCTGATGATAATCTAATGGGCCTTCCTTTATATGTTGTATTCTTCTTTTCCCTGGCTGCCTTGAGAATTTTTTCTTTGCTGTTGGTTTGTGTCAATTTCATTATGATATGCCTTGGAGTAGGTTTGTTGGGGTTAAGAAAACTTGGAGTTCTGTTTGCTTCTTGAACTTGAGGCTTTAGTTCTTTCCACAGGCTTGGGAAGTTCTCATCTATTATTTGTTTGAGTATGTTGTCCATTCCATTTTCTCTCTCTTCTCCCTCTGATATACCTATTATTCTTATGTTATTCTTTTTGATGGAGTCAGATAATTCTTGTAGGGCTATCTCATTTTTTTTAATTTTTGAGTCTCTTTCTTCTTCTCTCTGTTGTGCCTCAAGTTGCTTGTCTTCTATTTCACTAATCCTCTCTTCTATCTGACCTGTTCTATTAGCTAAGCTTGTTACTTCGTTTTTCAGCTCGTGAATTGAGTTTTTCATCTCTGTTTGATTTGTTTTTATAGTTTCAATTTCCTTGGACATATATTCTTTGTGTTCATTGAGTTGTTTTCTGAGCTCCCTATATTGCCTTTCTGTGTTTTCTTGTATATCTCGGAGGATTTTTAGGATTTCTATCTTGAATTCTCTGTCATTTAGCTCCAAGGTTTCCAATATATTAAATTTTTTCTCCATAGATTTTTCCTCATCTAGCTGTTACCTCTCTTTCTTTTGTATCCATGATATTCGATTTTCTCTTCTTTAATGGCATCTGAGGGTGGTTTTGTTGATAGTATTAATGAGATTTAATAAAGAATAAAAAGTTAAAAAAAATAAATAAAAAATCGAAAAGAGTTGTTTTTTTTAAAAAAAATTAATAATGAAATAAAGAAAAATAAAATAAAATAAAAAATTTTAAAAAAAGGAAATTATTCCCCCCCTCCTTTTTTCCTCTCCTCTCCTCTCCCCTCTTTCTTGAGAAAATCTTGTGGTGGACTGTGAGTTATAACAAACAATGCCTGTGATGGAGGGCCTGAATTGGGGAAAAGTAATAAAGGGGCAAAAAAGAAAAAAAGAAAAAAAAAATAAAAAAGGAAAAAAAAAAAGAAAAAAAAAAGAGCATATGGACCCACAAAAAGCAAATAAGGAAAAAATTTGGGTCAAGAATAAAATGATTTGCTTTTAGGTGTTGGTTGTCTAAGAGTTATGATGAGAGGAATAAGAGGAAAACGGAAAAATGGGGGGACAAATTAAAAACTTACTATTGTATTTAGTGGAACAAGAACTAGATAATATGGAGAGCCAGGGATGGGAGCACTGCTAGTGAGTTAAAAAGGTGAAGTAAAAACCCCTCAAAATGCCACAAACATAGGTTTGAGTCCCAGATAAGATAATTTGTTTGTTATTGAGGTTTGAATGAGAGGAGATGTAAAGGAGAAAGGAAGAAACTAATATAGAGGGAGAAAAGAAAGAGAGAGAGAGAAAAAAAAGAGGGAACCACTAAAAGAAGAAAAAAGAAAGGAGAGAGAGAGAGAGTTAAGGGTTTTGGAGTGCAACCCTCATAGAGAGAAAGGAAGAGAAGAGAAAAGATAATGGGAGATGTAACACTTATGGGTAGTGTAGTTCAAGGAGAGGAGAGAGTAAGACCAGTAGAGAGTTAATCGGCCAAATTGGAGGAAGAAAAAAAAAGTATCAAGAATGAAGATAAGAGAAACAAACGAACAAATATAATAAAATGGGATAGGTTATAAAGTCTGCAGATTATTCTTGATTTTGAGAGGTTATCTTCTTGCTTTTTCTTTTCTCTCCCTCTTCCTGGTCGGTGACTCTGTACCCCGGGTTCTGCCCCTTTGGCACGCTCAGGTAGAGGCTTGCAGTTGATAAGTCTCTATGGCAATGTCATGTATTGTGCTTTAGTCTCGTGGGAGTCGAGGCTCATTAGCATTTATAGGCTCCGACAGTGAGAGAGTCCGTGTTCCTGGAGCCTTTCTCCTAGTCTTTCCTTCCTCAATTAGTAGCCTGATAATCCAGCTATGGGGTTGCTGCTGCCTCTGCCTGGATAGTAAGAGGCTCAAAGAGCTGGCAACTCCCCACTCTATTTCCACTCAGCACAGGGCTCTGGGTAAAGCTCAGTCAGTCAGAGCTGCTAGCATAATCAGGCGGGCTTTCCGCCCACTCAAAGACCACTGGCTCTGCCACTCTGTCCGGTAACACAAGCGGGCGCCCACTTCTGGGGGGCGCTTGGAGGAAACTCTCACTCACTGTCTGCGACCAGGATATCCAGCCAGCAGTCTCACGCTCTGAGTGAAACCCCCAACCGCAGGGAAAAGTTGCAGCGTTGGAATTGAGTCTCGCTCCGTCCCCGTGCGCGGCTTTTGCAAGGCGCTGGGGCGGCTCGAGATTCCGCTTTGGCCCACACAAAGGCCCCTGACTCTGCCCCTCTCTGCGATAACACGGGCGCGCACTGCGGAGGCACTCAGAGGAATCGCTCACTCCTTATCTGCGCGTGCAAACCAGGATATGAGGCCGGCCGCGGTTCCCTCTGAGTGAAACCCTCACCAGCACGGAAAATCTCCACCGTTGGAAGTAGTTCTCACTCCCTCCCGTGCGTGGCTTTCCCAGGGCGCTGGGGCTGCCCAGAGACTCTGTCCTCGGCCCACAGAAAGGCCTCTGACCCTGCCTCTCCATGGGGCAACACGGGCACCCACTCTCGGGGCCTAGGAAGAAATTCTCGCCCACTAACTGCGCACCGACCAGGAGACCGGGTAAAATGGCCGCTCCGCTTGTCTTTCTTTGTTTGGGTTTGGCGCGAGTGTTAGCTTGTATTGCCCGGGTTGCCACAGGATCAGATTTTCCTCGGCTTGGATCTGTGTGCCACAGCCTGGTTCGGCCGTTTGTGCCGCGGCGGCCTGGATCTATTCACCCCCTTTGCCCGCCTCAGTTTCTATATTCACAGTTACCAGAGAAAGCCACCCTGTTTAGGTTAGTGAGGAAGGCGGAGCCTTTCTTACTCCCTTTTTCCTTCGGGGTTTGGTTATATATTTAGCCAATTTTTCACTCAATCATACCTTTGGGTGTATTGCGAAGCATCTGGAAGCTCCAAGTATAGGTTTTTCTGTTTCTGGTTGAAGATCTTGTTGAGTTTTAGGGGAGATTTATCGGTATCGCTTCCTACCCCGCCATTACTCTGACGTCATCTCGAAAACTATTTTCTAATAATTAACAGAAATCCAAGTACTCGATATTTCAACAGGTGTCTGTCAAAGGCTATTATTGCTATGACTTGTTCTGTGTGCTGGTGATACCACAGTGAATAATCAGTCTTTCCACCAGTAGCATTTACTTGTTGAGACAGAGACCAGAAAAAGCAAATAAGCACCAAATATAATGATTTTTATTAGAATAAGAAAATAGATTATCCAGCTCTAAAATCTTATAAATTATATAATAAAATTATTATTAGAAAAAGAAAAAAAATAGAACTGGAAGATATTTGGGGAGGGCCACATTAGAAAAGGTTGGCTTCTCTCAAGAAATGACTTTTGGGCCCTGGCCAGTTGGCTCAGCGATAGAGCGTCGGCCTAGCGTGCGGAGGACCCGGGTTTGATTCCCAGCCAGGGCACACAGGAGAAGCGCCCATTTGCTTCTCCACCCCTCCGCCGCACCTTCCTCTCTGTCTCTCTCTTCCCCTCCCACAGCCAAGGCTCCATTGGAGCAAAGATGGCCCGGGCGCTGGGGATGGCTCTGTGGCCTCTGCCTCAGGTGCTAGAGTGGCTCTGGTCGCAACATGGTGACGCCCAGGATGGGCAGAGCATCGCCCCCTGGTGGGCAGAGCGTCGTCCCTGGTGGGCGTGCCGGGTGGATCCCGGTCGGGCGCATGCGGGAGTCTGTCTGACTGTCTCTCCCTGTTTCCAGCTTCAGAAAAATGCAAAAAAAAAAAAAAAAAATGACTTTTGGCCCTGGCCGGTTGGCTCAATGATAGAATGTCAGCCCTATGGGTGAAAATCTGGGGTTCTATTCCCAGCCAGGGCACACAGGAGAAGCACCCATCTGCTTCTCCATCCCTCCCCCTCTCCTTCCTCTCTGTCTCTCTCTTCCCCTCCTGCAGCCAAGGCTCCATTGGAGCAAAGTTGGCCCGGGCACTGAGGATGGTTCCATGGTCTCTGCCTCAGGCGCTAGAATGGCTCTAGTTCCAATGAAGCAATGCCCCAGATGGGCAGAGCATCGCCCTCTGATAGGCATGCTGGGTGGATCCCAGTCAGGCACATGTGGGAGCCAGTCTCTCTGCCACCCCGCTTCTGACTTCAAAAAAATACAAAAAAAAAAAAAAAAAAGAAGTGACATTCCGGCTGAGATCATGTGAGTGTGGTCTGTCCAGGAGCTGCAAATGCTCTGACAGAACAGTGAGTGCAGAGGCCAGGGGCCTTGGGCAGGACTCCTCCTGGAATGGAGGAGTGACACAGGAAATAGGGAGGGGGGCTGCCAGCAGGCCCAGGCCAGACCAGGTAGGAACTTGCAAGCCCCCATGAAAAGTTTGGGTTTTTACATTAAGTGCAATGGGAATCAACTGGAATACTTTAGGCGGAGTAAGAACCTGATCTGTCTTAAGTTTGCAAACACTCAGCTCTGTGGAGAATACTGTGGCTGCTCTGTGGAAACACATCTGTCAGGAAGATGTTTCGGAATGAAGGTGAAGGATGGTGGTAGCAGTGGGGAGGGAGCCCTCTGGGGTAGATTTTGAAAGGAGAGTGGGATAGATGTCAGGTAAAGAGACAGGAATCGAAGATGACTGAAGTTTTAGGCTAGGGAGTTTACTAATGATATAAAGAAGACTGGGAGAGAACAGGTTGTGGGTGGTGGGTGTTGGAAGAGAGGAATCAAAGCCCTTATTCACTTATTAGTTATTTATTGAGTGCCCCTCCTGTGTCAGACACTCTTCTAAACATGGACATGCGATGCACAGAGCAAACATCTGTCTGTGCCTTCACGGGCCTGCACTTCCTTTGGAACAGAAGACAATAACAGAAGTGCAATACACAGAGGTAACGCAGGCACTAAAGAAAGCATACAGCAGGAAAGAAGAGAGTGATGGGAAAGTTTGCATTTTAAATAGTCTGGTCAGAGATGGTCTTACGGGATCAGTGACATTTGAGTGAAGACCTGAAGGAGTGAAAGGGAACAAACCACGTGGTTATTCTGTAGGGAGAAGAGTGTTCCAGGCAAAGGGAACAACAAACACAACAGCCATGAAGGAGCACTCTGCCTGACCTGCTCACGGAACAGAGAAAAATAATGGAGAGAGAGAGATATCAGATTGAAAAAATCAGGGGTGGAGTCCAGTGGACAAAATGAACTAAATAAGCAAAATAGATACAGCCTCATAGATAGAAAGCAGTCTGGCAACTGTTAATGCCTGGGCGGGGGTGGGAGCGAGGCAGCTAGGGAGAGTGGAGAGTTGAGCAAAAAAGACAAAAAGAAGAGAAAAACTCATGGACATGCACAACAGTGTGGTGATTGCCATGGAGAGGGGTGGTAAGAGTAAGTGGAAGAGGGTATGGTACAGAAGGATAAATACTGATGGAAGAATCTCAACTTGATGGGGGTGAACACCCAATACGGTGTACGGAAGATGTGTTGTAGAATTGTGCACCTGAAACTTGTATAATTTTGCTAACCAGTGTCACCCCCAATAAATACAATAAAAAGGAAAACAAAACAAAACTAAAAGGCTGAGGGGGCAGTGGAGAGCAGATTTTATTAAGCATTTGAGGCCACAGTAATGGCTTGGTTTTTATATTGAGTGGATGGAAAGCAGTGAGGAGGGTGCTTAGCAGAATGGTGACCTGGCCCAACTTACATTTTAACTGTATCCGATGGTTAACATGTTGAAGACAAGCTAAAGGGGGACACGAGTGGAAGCTGGGAGGCTGCAGTGAGCACCCAGGCAAGGGTCAGACCAGCACGGCAGTGAGAATGATGTGAGGATAAAGATGGGTTTGCCAACTGTGATGACACATTATTTTTTTACCTCATATGTTCCTTTCATAATAGAAAACATTTTACAAATTGATTTTAGAGAGAGAGGAAAGAAGGGGGGACATTGATTTGTTGCTCGAACCATCCATACATTTATTGGTTCATTCTTATATGTGCCCTGGCTGGGGATCCATCCCGCAACCTTGGCATACTGAAATGACACTCTTACCCACTGAGCTACCCAGCAAAGGCTAGATAAAATTTTTAGGCATGTTTTTACTGAAACTCATTATGTTATAATCAATTTACTAGCTATCTATTCCTAAACTATAACTAGCTCTAAGAACATCAATGTAAGATTCTTAATCATGACCTACTGGGACTTCATGTCCATTTTAGTGTGAAATGTGCAACTTCTTTGTGAATAATGAAGAACTAATGGACTATTTTCCTTTCAGTTATATGACGGGGACAGTGAAAATGCCAAGTTGGCTGGAACATTTTGTGGTTCCATTGTACCTGCTCCCTTTGTCTCTTCTGGTAACTTCCTGACAGTTCAATTTGTCAGTGACTTAACTGTAGAAAGGGAAGGATTTAATGCTACATATACCTTCATCAACAGTGAGTAAATTGAGAGATTTTTATATATCAATATTATGAAAAACATATACTTATATACTATAAATAATGTCACATTTATATCTAAACTCAATGTAAATTACTAAACTCAATGTTAATTATCATCTAAGGCAGTGGTCCCCAACCCCTGGGCCGCAGACCGGTACCAGTCCATGGGCCACTTGGTACCGGTCTGCAGAGAAAGAATAAATAACTTACATTATTTCCGTTTTATTTATATTTAAGTCTGAACGATGTTTTATTTTTAAAAAATAACCAAATTCCCTCTGTTACATCCGTCTAAGACAGGGGTCCCCAAGCTTTTTACACAGGGGGCCAGTTCACTGTCCCTCAGACCATTGGAGGGCCGGACTATAAAAAAAACTATGAACAAATCCCTATGCACACTGCACATATCTTATTTTAAAGTAAAAAAACAAAACAGGAACAAATCTAATATTTAAAATAAAGAACAAGTAAATTTAAATCAACAAACTGACCAATATTTCAATGAGAACTATGCTCCTCTCACTGACCACCAATGAAAGAGGTGCCCCTTCCAGAAGTGCGGCGGGGGCCGGATAAATGGCCTCAGGGGGCCGCATGCGGCCCGCAGGCCATAGTTTGGGGACCCCTGGTCTAAGACTCACTCTTGATGCTTGTCTCGGTCACGTGATACATTTATCCATCCCACCCTAAAGGCCAGTCCGTGAAAATATTTTCTGACATTAAACTGGTCCGTGGCCCAAAATGGTTGGGGACCACTGATCTAAGGTCAATGTCAATTATTAAATACCATGTTATTTACTCTGTGTTTTTTGATACCATTTTTAGTCAAGAATATATATTCTAAATTCTTCATAGAGTGATGTAAATATAGGTCCTTTGGACTAGAAAGGTAGAGAAGGCAGAATTTTAAATATTGTATGTGTGAAAAGATGTGAGTAAAATATGTCTTAAAAGTTGTTCTTTTTTCCCATTTCAGTCACTTGTGGAGGCACATATAATGCAACCTGGACCCCACAAAATATTTCATCACCGAGTTCATCAAATGCAGATGACGTCCCATTTTCCACCTGTACATGGGTCTTTGCCTCCCCTCTGCGTCAGCAGGTCAAGATAGCTGTGTGGACACTACGGCTGCACTCACAGGACTGCCACCAGAATTACTTAGAGTTTCAGGATGCACTCGAGGTAATAATTATACTTTGAATGACAATCACATCTAGTGACCCTTTTTTTTTTTTTACCAGTAGTTGCAAAACACTTGAAGAAATGAGGGCATAATGAAATAAATAAATTCTAGCTTAATATATTTTTCAGCCATATACAAACCCTTTTTTTTAGGTGTTAAGAAATTTGAACTTGGTCCTTAGGTCAGAAGCTCTCAAACTTTCATGTGCCTAAAAAACATCTGGGTGTCTTGATACAAGTGCATACTCGTGGGCCCCTCCCTCAGAGGCTGGTTCCCTCACATAAAACCCATTCCTTTGATTTTTTATTTTTTTTATTTTTTTCTGAACTGAGAAGCAGGGAGGCAGAGAGACAGACTCCTGCATGCACCCAACCAAGATCCACCCAGCATACCCACTAGGGGGTGATGCTCTACCCATCTGTAGCATTGCTCCGTTGCAACCAGAGCCATTCTAGCACCTGAGGCAAAGGCCATGGAGCCATCCTCAGCACCCGGGCCAACTTGTTCCAGTGGAGCTCTGGCTGCAGGTGGGGAAGAGAGAGACAGAGAGAAAGGAGAGAGGGAAGGGTGGAGAAGCAGATGGGCGCTTCTCCTGTGTGCCCTGACCGGGAATCAAACCTGGGATATCCACATGCCAGGCCAACACTCTAGCACTGAGCTAACCGGCCAAGGCCTACTTTGAATTTTTTATGCATATCTCTGGTGTTCTGCTTCTGGTGCTCCATAAGCCATACTTGGAGAAACACTTGTATAGTTAGTGGTATCTGTACAGAGCTGAAGGGGTCAATGTAGAACACAGAGAAATCACTTGAAAGGAAATTAGGCCACAGTCCAGTGGAACTATATATTTATGGTAGTATAAGAGAGAAAGAGAATGGGAAAAAGATTTTTGGTTTAAAAAAAATGATGAGTCTGAATTGTGCATGGAATAAGACATTAAGGAGACAGTTGGACATGAAAGTGTAGCAGTAATAGAAGGCCTGAAGATTTGGTTATAGTCATCATGTGAGTCAGTAGTTAGAATAATGGGAGTAATGAGATTATCCAGGGAGCATATGTAAAGTGAGGAGTCATGGACCGAGGCTGGCTGCCTGGGGGAACACATGGGAGTAACTGAATCTTCTCTGTGGTTTGAGGAGGTCAGTTAATCTACCCAAGTCATTTTAGGAGTCTCATCTTCAAACCCCATGTGTTGGCTGGAAATTGTAGAAAATCTAGTCTACCACTTTCTGAGTTTTCAAGTCCTCCTCTTCCTATATCTGGGGCCCCTGTATAGCACATGTATCTTGGTGGAGGTAGAAAAATACAGTTTGACTGACTCCAATGAGGAGAGAGGTTTGAGAAGTGGTTGCAGAGTAGACATCAGACTTGCTGAATTATTACAAAGCAGAGACACTGAGGTACATCCTATGCTCTTACAGTGGTCAAGATGCTGGATTGTCATCACTCCATTGGCTTTCAGAATACTATTTACATACCCCAATGGTACCCCCCTGGAAGGACTTAGAGCCAAGTGAAACAGAATCCTTTGGTTAAAGCTCTTTCAGTTTTCCACAGCTTCACGAATCCATCTCGGGCAGAACTGATACTTACAGGCCCCAGACAACTCTGTACCACTGTGGCAGCTAGACTGGCCTCAGATAAGACCTAATATTTGTCATGAATGAATAATGTCCTTCAAATGAATGAATAAATGAAAGAACAGAGGGTTTCAGCCTGAGTAGGGAGGGAGAAAAGAAAAGAAATTGATAACTGAGAGAAACTGGAATTGTCAAAGTGTCCAAGAGTAGGAAGAAAAAATATAATTGGAAGATCATGAATGAACCGTGTGGTGGAGGCATTGCAGGCAGTAGGAAGATCTGACTGGATCACTGGCTCTGGGGGAAGCCTGAAAGCAGAGATGAAAGTCACTGGTATTAAGGAATGCAAATGAGGATGTTAATGTGTTCTGTGTAAGAGCACCAAAACCTCCAAGGGCTCATAAATTACTCTGAGTTAAGCACCACAAGTCTTTAATTAAGGAAAGAGAGTAATTGGAGAAAAAAGTAAGTGAGAATGATGAGAAAGGCCAGAGAGTGCCTTTGGCCAGATGTTGAGACCCTCAAAGGAGAACGAGCTTCAATGCAAGAACATATGCTGCAGGGAGCAACCTTGGAATCCCTGTCTTTCCTCGTCCCGTTCCCACTCAATGAACTGTGAGGTGCAGGGAAAGAATGGCTTCCACCATCAGGCTGCTGGAGACCCAGGTTTCACTGACGGCCACAAAGTGGAAAGGCTAAGGATGTATACAGGGGTGGACAATGCAGTTAAAGTTCAGAGAATAGAACAGGAAAGGACCAACAGCAGGAGAGTGCATGGCGTAGAAGCACAGGTCAGTAATAGGAATTCACAGCAAGAGTGGAAGTGGGCTTTTCTGCAGATGCCTGTGAACTACAAGTATTAGAAGCATACCTGTGTGAGACGCAGCAGCTGTCCCGACTTGGACACAAGTTGTCTTTATGCAAGGATTGATGAGTGTTAGACTGCATTTATTCTATCCTCTTGGGAGGCGATGAGGGCTGCCAAGTGATACAAAGGGGAAACAACGATCTCATTGCAGGCCCCGGTAGCTCTGTGGGGTTCATAGCAACACAAAAGATTTGCTAAAGGGTAGCAAGGGCTAGGAGCAGTGCTGGATTAGTCTTAGCAAGTTCCAGACTATAAAAAACAACAACCAGTAGAAGAACTGTAGTGAGTTTGGACACCAACGTGTTCATAGCAAGGGCACAGGTCTTAGCTCTGAAGAGAGGGGAAGGGTCTTGTTTTCAGGAGGCTAGTCTCTGTCTGCTGGTTTCAGCATGAACATGACCTGCCACTTCCTGCCCCTCGAGAATGTGAGACGATTGTGGATTTCAAGGCCAATGTCAGCCCTACTGCCAGTGCTTCAAACACTATGACTAGTTTCCATGGCTGAATCTTTGAGCATACTTTTTACATGCACTTAATTTCTGCTCTGGCTTACTCTCTTTTGAAGCAAAATCTAATGTGATTTGGCTTCTACTTCATTTCAGAGTAATGGAAATCCAAGTATTCACTTCTGCGGCAGAAATACTTCAGCTGTACCTACGTTTTATTCTTCTACGAGCACCGCAGTTGTCGTTTTCAAATCCGAAGTTTTTAACGAGAACTCCAGAGTGGGTTTTACCTATCAGATTGCAGGTGAGCCCTGGATTTTTTTTTTTTAACCGAGAATCTACCAGCATCACAATTATCACTAGAATGGACTTTTGTGAGCAAATTAGAGTTTTTTAATGTAAGCCACACCATATGAGGTAAGACTCTTCTCTAGATACAAGCCCAGTTTAGCAAATTATTGAAGCTGGTTTCCGAAGAGGTATAGTGAATATAACACTAATTAAACTCTTTGAATAGTACAAACACTCATGTACGTCCTCATGCCTGCCCACCATCCAGGGTACAATCGATTTATTTTAAAACTGTGTGAGGCAACATTGAAAAAAAGGCAAATGTATGTTCTTGTTTCCATAAATTGGTTATCAAACAAGCATGATTTTAAGTTAATAAAACTGGAACTGGAACTAATTTCATTTTTTGAAAAATAACACTCCTGGCGGTCAGCGAGCATAAAAAAAACTCACTACTCAAAGGGTTAAAATGTTTAGAATACCCTCATATTTGTCAAAGTTTATGTAGTTACATAATTTAAAATTATACCAGTTATTTTATTAATTATCCACTTGAACATATATAGAAGACACTGTATCTTAAGGGATTATTTTGTCAAAACCAAGAAACTTTGAAAAGAATGACTCCTAAAACTGAGAAGTTAATTTCCAGAGAACACTTTATTTAATGTTCATTTTGAGCTTGATTAAAACTGCCTGACCAGGCGGTGGCACAGTGGATGGAGCGTCAGACTGGGATGCGGAGGACCCAGGTTCAAGACCCGGAGGTTGCTGACTTGAGCGCGCGCTCATCTGGTTTGAGCAAAGCTCATGAGCTTGGACTCAAGGTCGCTGGCTCAAGCAAAGAGTTACTCAGTCTGCTGAAGGCCCCATGGTCAGGGCACATATGAGAGGGCAATCAGTGAACAACTAAGGTGTCACCACAAAAAACTGATGATTGGTGCTTCTCATCTCTCTCCATTCCTGTCTGTCCCTATCTATCCCTCTCTCTGACTCTCTCTCTGTCTCTGTCAAAAATAAATAAATAAATAAACCTAACACTGCCTTTGATTAAAGCAAACAAATAAAAATACCCTCATGTTTTTACCAAAAATGGTCGAGAAAAACAATTTGCCAGTTTTATCAGAACAAATAATTCATCAAAGGGTTTATTTAAAAGGAAATCTTTACACAACACTCTGTCTTGAAGGTACAAACTTTGTTTGTGAAAAGTCTAAATGTCAGCCAATTCCACCTCAATGTGATCAGAAAAAGCAAAACTCTAGAATATTCACCTTCAAAGGCAAATGCTCAGATGGCACACTTCCCATGGGGGTGTTTCCTGCTAACAAGTCACTGCCCTCACGGTGTTTTATTTTTCCATGTGCCTTTAACCTCACTTCCAGGGACCTCAGTCAACTCAAAGGTACATGCAGAGGCTAGGTTAGCTTTTTTCTAATGTGTTTAAATTTCATCACTTTCCAATTACTTATTCCTGTCAGGTTGAAAGAACACTAACTGTCGGGTACATACATTAATTTTTAATTCTTTTTTTCCCTCTAAGACTGTAACAGAAACTATAACAAGGCATTTGGCAACCTGAAGAGTCCCGGCTGGCCTGACAATTATGATGATAACATGGATTGTGTTGTTACTCTCAGGGCCCCACAGAACCACACTATTTCCCTCTTCTTTCATTCATTCAGCCTCGAGGACTCAAGCGAATGCGGACATGATTTCTTGGAGGTAACATACGTTTGGATTTCATATAAATGAATTATTTAAAATATGATTGACTACTTCAGACTTTCCACCTTTTTCTCTGCTACTGCTAGAAGTATAGTATATCCCTTACTCATTTTATTAATGTATTCATTATTATTTCAATCCATAAGTACTTACCAAGCATCTTCTATGGCCAGGCACCAGAAATCCAATAGGGATCAAGATATATCCATGGCTGCCGGGACGCTCAAAGTCTAGTGGTATGGACAGAGAGGAAATAGTCAACTCCCACACAATATGGAAAGGACTAACAGAGTCCTTTCAGGGACAGAGAAGGCTTCTTGAAGAAGGTGATGTGTGAGTTCAGACTGCAAGGACCCAGAGGGATATGCAGATGCAAAGGGCTAATTTTGGAGACGGACCGTGGTACTGCCTTTAAGAGGGGCTCTTTGTGTGGAGATAAGAATAAAACCAAATGATACTAAATAGTTAGCCTAATTTCCCTGACAGTGAGCCCAACGTCTTCAGTATTCCACAAGGAGAATTATTCTTTGGCAGAGGCAGGTGGCATGTGCTGCTCCTCTCTCCTCAACCACCACTGGAGATCTCTAATTGGACAAAGAAGCAACTTTGCAGTTCGCCGTCCTCCTCCCCAAACACACACGGGGCGTGGAGCAAGCAGAGCCATGCTGCTGGAGCTCCTGCACCTTTGTGATTCCTGCACCCCCAGGGAGCGCCCTGCGCATCCTTTCTGTGCCACTCACCTGCATCATGTACGCGAGAAGGACTCCGTTATGTGCTGTTAGTGGAAAGACGTTCTGAATGAGCCCATAACTGACATAGACTGTCAGTTATTTGTTCTGAGGAAAGAAACCTGTATACACGAGGACGCTGGATTCTTTGTGGATTGAGTTTGAATTTGAACCTCACTGAAGCTCTCTTTGTTCCATGTATGCGAGAGTCTTTGGTGAAGTTTCCTAAAAGTTTGTTCGCTCCTATACACCTGTTACAGAGTTTTAGTTTTCTGGAAAGCTCTCCCCTATGGGATGCATCTGAGTCCTTTATAGTGTGACAAGTCCTGGGAGGAAGCTCATGCCTTTTTCCTGAGGAATACTTCTCATGGCAGGAAACTGGAGGAGATGAAGAGGGAAATACAGTATTGTTTGTGTCTATCAGTGTGTTAAACTCAGAACTATGTACCTCACCCACCACGGAGTCTAAACAGAAACGAGGGGAGGAGTGTGGTATGGAGAAAGGACAGAATTACTCTGTCATTTTGGAATCCTGCTGCAGCTCCTTCCCACACACCTCAAGACTGAGTTGACCATCATTGTCTGGAGTTAATGTTTGCCCTTTGCCTCTATCCACTAGGAAGGAATGGTCAGCTCTGGAGCACTGAAGGGTGCGAACTTCTCCCAGCTGTCCTTCTTTATCCCATAGAAATGGGCCTGAAACTTCCTGTTCAATAAGCAAAGTCAGGAAGCTGCCATTGGGCCTGTCAAGTGCAACTGCCTTTGGTTCTTGGTGCAAAGACAGTGGCATAGGTCACCTGGCAGTCTTCCCAGCAAGCCTCCCCATTCTGTCCGCATAGACAATGATGGGAACAGAAACTTCTGACGGAGAAGTCTAATTGTATTATTACCATGTGAAAGCCAAGCCCTAAATCACATTTGAAATTTGTATTTGTCATCAGAACTGTCACCTCTCCTTCCAGGGTCCTCTAATGTGCTAGATATGTCTACTGCTCTCACAGTTCCTGTGGAGAGAAAATGAATAGCACAAGTTATTAACATGTTCAGTAGGAATTAAAATCTCACTCTTCCTCTCAGAGCATCAGCTTTTTAAATGGTAATCAACAGGAAAAGTCCCAAAGCCAGGAGCATAGCGGTGGCAGGTCAATCCTGCAGCATTCCTGGATATGGCAACCTGTTTCTGTCTCTTAGTAGGTAACTGGCTACTTTCTCCATGGCAAGGCACTGTGTTTAAACACTTAGCAGAATACTCCAAGAAACACTAGAAAGGCGTGTTCTCTCTCACTGACTACTACACAAGCCTAAAAGGACCCTCTGAAGATCAACACAACCCAGAGAGATTAGCCACTTGCCTCTGAAGAAACTCTATGACTTAAGATAGTCAGATGGTGGCCAAATGTTCAATTATGAAATTATAAAGGATTGGAGAAACTTCCAAGGTTTTGAGTACAGATATCAATAAAATCATGATTTGGCCCCGGCTGGATGTCTCAGTGGATAAAGTGTCAGCCTGGTATGCCAGAGGTTAACAGTTCAACCCCAAGTCAGGGAACCTAAGAGAAGCAATCAATGAGTACACAACCAAATGGAACAACTAAGTAGAACAACATGTTGAGGCTTTTCACTTTCTCTCTCAAATCAATGGAAAACACTTAAAAATAATACATAAATAAAACCATCGTTCAAACATGTTGAGGTGGTCCCACCTCTGCACTGCCTGGAGTCCTCCTCGGAGCCGGGCTGGCTGTGAGTGTGCTGTAGGAGCCAGGCTTGAGGACAGAACATGGCTGAGTTCGTAGTATGTACGTGGTTATACGCACACTGGCTCATTTTCTGTTTTTATATGTGTCTGCTCCATGCAGTAAATTAAAAAAAAAATCTATTCAGTTGCAGAATATCTTTTTAAAATATATCTTAATAGTTAAAATTTTTGTAAATGTATTGTTGTCTCCATTTTCCATAAAAAAATTCCTTTTGTTTGAACGTTATTAAATTTTATTATATGTAGCCTGACCTGTGGTGGTGCAGTGGATAAAAGCATTGACCCGGAATGCTGAGGCCGCCAGTGTGAAACCCTGGGCTTGCCTGGTCAAGGCACATATATGGGAGTTGATGCTTCCTGCTATTCCCCCCTTCACATTCCCTCTCTCTCTCTCTCTCCTCTCTAAAATGAATTTTAAAAATCTAAAAAATTTATTATATGTTCATGTATAGCATGATAAATCAAAGACTGGCCAGGTAGCTCAGTGGATTGGAGCATCATCCCCCTATGCCAAGGTTACAGGTTATATCCCTGGTCAGAGCACATACAAGAACCAGCAAATGAATGCATACATTTTGGAGCAATAAGTCAATATTTCTCTCACTCTCTCTTCTCCTCTCTCTCTAAAATAAATCAATTTTTTTAAACTGAAGAAGAAAGTATAACATGCTTAAAGATAATATTTCATGACTCGTTTTTAAAAGGTAAAAAATGGAAGTGATAGCAGTTCACCGTTACTTGGCATGTACTGTGGAACTCTGTTGCCGAATCCTATCTTCTCTGAAAATAATGAACTGTACCTGCGATTTAAGAGTAACGGTGCAATTACTAGTCATGGCTATGAAATTATCTGGACCTCATCAGCCTCTGGTAAGACGTTTACACTTTGTACAGTAAAGTAATGAAGGCAAGAAAAACATTATGTGTTTAATAGAAAAAAGCCATTAAAAATGACCTTATCTTTTTAGCTATCTATATACTTGACTATTTTCTGATGAAAATAGAGATTTTTAACCATGAAAGTACAAAGAGTCTTTTTAATTTTACTTTTACTCATTTCTGTATGTTTCTCTATATAAAAGAATATATTCACATATAAAACAGATAAAGTATAAAGATTTTTTAAATTCCTTTATAAATTTGATTGTGTCATATTTTTAACTTTTGGTTTGATCATCAAGGTAGTTCTCTGAGAATTTAAGAAAAAACATTTGCCAAAAAGGCACATTATTAACTGTGTGCATCTATAAGCAGCCATGCCCCTTACAGTTCCTTTCATTTCCTGGCAGTGCTGGAAGTTAATTGCTTTTTCAGGGCAATAAGGACTTTTCTGCATTTTTGACTAGTTTATCAAATATTTGAAGGAAATTTACTGTGAGTCATGTCAATCTTTAACTCAAGAGAGGAAGAATACTTTGTGAAATGTTCTCAAAATACCTAAAAACCTTCAAAATAAAAATGTAAAAATGACTCATTTAAAATATACTGAGTGAGGAACAAAAAAAGGGTTCTATCAAGATGATCATCCATAATGAAATGTTGGCACCTGAAGGTACTTAAAGATGGTCTTCAGTGCCCTCATTGTGCAGATGAGGGAATACAACTCCAAACTAGTGAGCTGTCCCAAATGCACAGCTGGACTGTGGCTGAGGCAGGACTAGAGTCCAGTGATCAGAACCCAGCCCAGTTTAGGTTGTCATGCCATGTCCTTCCTTCCTGTGCAGTACCATCTCTGGTTCCCAGGGCTGTCTGGTCTAAATAATGATAGTTTTCAGGTACAAATTAATAATTAAACAAATTGACACCAATACATACAAGGTTTTGGCTCTAAGTATGTCAATCTTGGAGCAGTCATAAGCCTGGTAAAGTCACTTTTATGATAATTTCTACCCAAGGATCCAATAACATATTCTTTTTTGTTCAGTCCTAGAATTTCACTTTTAATTTACTCCACCTACATCGTTATTAAGAACCCACCACTGTGGAGAGCTCTACACCATCAAAAGTACACAACTTTAATTACTCTCCCCTACAGTTCTTTGATCTAGTTCTTGGTTTTTCCATTGTGTTTTCAATCTACTATTTTCAAAAAACAGACCTGGAGGAAGTTGTCTCTAAGATAATATAGAAGAAAAGGTATATATGGTGGAGAAAGGTAGGGGGTGGTGGGAGGAGGCCAGATTGTGAGGGGCGGGGAAGGATTTGGCCCAAAGGAGAAACAGGAAGAGGGTTTCAGCCTCCACTATACTTGCAGAAGGTCTCAGCACCTGAAGGAAACGACAGCCCCATCTTAATTGCCTTACAAGTTCACTAGAAGACTCCAGATAGTTTCTGCTTTGTTAAATCTAAGTTTCTGCATTTATTCTTTGCAGGCTGTGGTGGAACTCTTTATGGAGACAGTGGCTCCTTCACCAGCCCTGGGTATCCGGGAACTTACCCAAACAACACTCACTGTGAATGGGCCATCCTTGTTCCTGCTGGAAGACTTGTCACCATCAGCTTTTACTTTGTCAACATTGATGATCCTGGAGACTGTGTCCAGAACTATCTTAAACTCTATGATGGACCAGATATTAATTCTCCATATTCTGGACCGTATTGCGGCTCAGTGAGTAAAGCAAGACTTTCAAATTCCCATTTATTATTATGTTTAAATAATGAGACAAACTTAGAATCACTTTTAAATTCAGGCACATGTGAAGTACAAAGCATAATGTACTTTCATTAATGTGGTACAGTTTTCTTCTCTTTTTTATTAATTGATTTATTAGGATGACATTGGTTCACAAAACCACACAGGTTTCAAGTGTATAACTCAATATAATACCATCTGTATACCACATGTGCACCCTCTGCCCTGAGTCATCTTTCTTCATCCCTATTTCTCACCTCCACCTCCTCTATCCCCCTTTCTCTCTGGCTATTGCCCATGTTGTCTGTGTGTTAGTATATGTATTTTGGCCAATCCCTTCACCTTATTTCATCCAGTCTCCTCATCCCTGTCCCCTGTGACAGCTGTCCATCTGTTCCATGTACCCATGCCTCTATTTCTATTTTATTCAGTTTACTGTGTTCATTAGAAGTCTAGTGGTGCAGTTTTCTGACTTTTCTATTTTGGGGAGCATGAGTGCCACCTAGTGGGCATTATATTAAATTACTAATAATACGGTTACAAACTGTGTGTGGGAATAAGCAGTTATTTACAGTTTTTGCATAGGAATCATCAATGCAGTTACAGTTATTATATTGCAGACTTTCAGCACTCACACCCACCAAATCATAGTTTCTGGGAGAGGAGCCATGGCACATTGTTTTTTAAAAGCTCCATTTCAGTGCACCACTCACTCAAGGTTGAAGACCCATGTGTTTCTGCATGATTAGAACCTTGATAACATTATACGGAGTGAAATAAGTAAATCAGAAAAAAACAAGAACTACATGATTCCATACATTGGTGGAACATAAAAACGAGACTAAGAGACATGGACAAGAGTGTGGTGGTTACCAGGGGTGGGGGGAGGGAGGACACAGGAGGGAGGGAGGGAGAGATTTAGGGGGAGGGGGAGGGGCACAGAGAAAACTAGATAGAGGGTGACAGAGGACAATCTGACTCTGGGCGAGGGGTATGCAACATAATTTAATGAGAAGATAACCTAGACATGTTTTCTTTAAATATATGTACCCTGAATTATTAATGTCATCCCATTAACATTAATAAAAATTTATTAAAAAAAAAAAAAAAGAACCTTAGGAAATTTGAACGCCTGCTCCCATTTCATCTACTTCTTGTTGAAAATTGTGTGAATTTTTAAAAGGAATACACAGATATTAAATATTGTTCCAGTGACTAGTAGATTGATTGTGTTTGTCAAGTTCTGATGACCTAGATCTTCCCTCTAGGTGGAGTTAGATTCCTGACGTTCACTCAGCTCTGCTTGCATGTGCCCTCTTTGCCCTCTTGTTTCACCAAAGGTAGAAACTTACAGAGTTTCAAGTAAGGGAGATGAAATGTGACTGGTGGTATCTACTTCTCACTACTCTACTCTTTAACCGTTCAGGCTTTCTAATCAAACCTGACAAAGAATTACATCATCTGGAAATCTAGATAGTTTATATATATCACAATTTGTAAAATTTATTTCAGAATTACTAGAAAATAAAGCTTACCAAAGCCCTGAGAATTCTCCCATGAATCTTCAGAAACACCCTTCTTGAATATATTTACATAAGCACACATATTTTGCACTGTTTGATGGTATGGTCTTTTCACTTACCAAAATATCATAATCATTTTACCATACCGATAAAAACACTGTTGTATCCTATTTAATTGTCAGACGGCATTCTGCTGCATGGGTATAGCCTAAGTTATTTAATGAAACCTCTGTGGTTTATAGACAATACTTTGAAAAACTCTGTGGTAGCTCTGTTCTTACAGACAGAGCTAATTGCCTGGGAAGCCATGTCAGTCACCTGGCCAGTAGATACTGAATCCCCGTTATTCACAGAAAAGAGAAGCCAGTCTATGTGTCACATTTCAGATTCAGAAGCTGACTAGGTCTCGTGCACTTAGTTGAAATTTGTAAACATTTCAAAAGGGAGGGAAAATGGAAATTTTAACAACACAAGAATATTTTAAGAATTTTAAGAACAAGAATAACATGCACGTTGCAGATAAAGAAAACTGAGACACTGAGAGGAGAACTTGACTGTTATAAATCAATGTCATATTAAGTCAAAGTCTGTAACTAGAAGTCAGTTTTTAAAACTAAGTGCTTACAATTTGTTGCCAGTTTTACATTTTCTTTGATAAATGTGAACATCACTTGAAGTGTAATTGTTTTCTTTTTTTAAAAGTAAAGATATGACTTTTTTAAAGTAAAGATATTACTGATTCCTTTAGCATTTCTTCTTTTGTTATTTGAATTTTATACGAAGTTTCTTTACGCATCTGTGAACAGATGGGCCGCGGCCCCCGTGGCATCAGCTCCCTTTAGCATTTCACATCCAACAAAATCCATTCGCTTCCAGAGTGATGGGAAAAGTCACCCTTTGGACTATTAATCATATGATGATTTGAAGATGTTTTCTTTTATGATAAAATAGATGTAATTGTTCAAGGAAAAATCCTCCAGCACTTTCAGTTACAAAATCTAAACATTAAAGAATAACAGGAGAAATGAAGGCAATCAAAGGAGAGTTTAAAACTTTGGTTTTAAACTATTTTAACTATTTATACTAGTTTGTCAATGTAAAATAATAATTGGAAATTTGGTAGCAGATTAAAATGGAAAGAAAAAAATTTATGCATGTGGAACTATACATTATTGTATATGCCTTGATTAATTTCTTTGGAAAAATTCTCTGTGCTGCACTTACTTGAATAATCTACTGTCTTGAACTGTCTCTTCTGCTGACTCTCAGGACTGACACGGGGCACAGCAGTGCGAAGGAGCAGGCCCCAAACTGCAAACTCAAGGACAATCTCAACCTACTGTAGAGATTACTGACTTATTTGGTGCATAATTTGCCTCCTCCCATTAGAATGTTGCTTCTTGAGAGCAAGGCCTTTTGTGTGTTTGGCTCATTTTTGACATTCCCAGTCCTAAGAATAATGCCTGTAGCATAGAAGTCTCTTGATAAATATTTGTTAAATGAATGATTAGAAAATGAGAGAAAGCTGAGATCCATTTACTACTCCCCCCACCCCTGAACACACATTGTTCCACAGAAAAGATATGAAAATAAATCCCCAAAGAGCCTGACCAGAGGTGGCACAGTGGATAGAGCATCAACCCGGGACACTGAGGTCTTAGGTTCAAAACTCCGACGTCGCCCGCTTGAGTGCAGGCTCACCAGCCTGAGCACGGGGGTGCTGACTTGAGCATGAGATCACAGACTTTACCCCGTGGTTGCTGGCTTGAGCCCAGAGGTTGCTAACTTGAGCCCAAGGTCACTGGCTTGAGCAAGGGGTCACTCACTCAGCTGAAGCCCCTGCCCCCTTGAAGGCATGTATGAGAAGCAATCAATTAACGACTAAAGTGCCACCTAGGAACTTGAATTAGAAATCAAATTTTTAATAACAATTTTACTGAAATATAAGTCATGTATTATACAATTCATCTACTTGAAATGTAGAATTCAATAGATTTTAGTAGATTGAAAATTTTGTAGTTATCATTCAATTTTAAAACCTTACTCCCCATCCCCAGTAATGGAAACTCAATATCCAAAGGACCACATTTCCCTTCAATCCCTAACTACAACAATATTCTTTCATAATGCATGTACATTGATTTTGAGCAAGATTACTTCTAGACATACGTGACAGTTTACTGTAAATTCTTTACTGCTTTATGTAGTACTTTTTTTTTTTCTACAGAGACTCAGAGAGAGGGATAGACAGGGACAGACAGACAGGAATGGAGAGATGAGAAGCATTAACCATTAGTTTTTCCTTGCGCATTGCAACACCTTAATTGTTCATTGATTAGCCCCTCATATGTGCCTTGACTGCGGGCCTTCAGCAGACCGAGTAACCCCTTGCTCGAGACAGCAACCTTGGGCTCAAGCTGGTGGGCTTTTTGCTCAAACCAAATGAGCCCTCGCTCAAGCTGGTGACCTCGGGGTCTCGAACCTGGGTCTTCTATATCCCAGTCCAACACTCTATCCACTGCGCCACTGCCCTGTCAGGCAATGTAGTACTTTTTTACTATGCTAACATCTTTCAAAGACTGTACAACTTTTGTGAAAAATATAATTTGTTAATTCTTTTTCTTTTTCAATTTTAGGACACTAACATAGCTCCCTTTGTGGCCTCCTCAAATCGGGTCTTCATAGAATTTCATGCAGAGTATGCAGTGCGCCCATCAGCAATCCAATTAACTTGGGACAGCTAAATACACAATGCTCTTTGGCTCCTCTTCAGGGGCCATTGGACATCAGCCAAGACAGAGTTCTGCCATCCTGATCCGTGATCCAAGCCTGTGCCACTGAAATAACTGTAACATCTATGGTTTTCACCAGAGTATGTGTGGAATCAATATTTGTACATTTTTTAAATGTGGATTGTAGCTTCGTCATCCTTAATCCTAATATTTGTACTGAAATTTTCTAAAATTCCCTAAAGAATTGGAAATGATGGCATATGTGCTGTATATTTTCAAAAGTGAATGATAAAATAAAGGTATGATTTTCACTGTGAATGTCAAAGAAGATATAATAAACAAGATGCTGTATTAATTTTTAAAATTTAGTCTTTCACTTATAAGATACATGTTTTCAAGTTGAATTTTTACATTTTGATGAAGTATATAAATCCTTCAGGGACAGAACCTCAGAGCCAAGCTGCTGCATTTGGATTTAGTTCTGCTAATTAAGAACTTCTCTCTGCTTTAGTTTCTATAAGTACCACCATTGTCTATTGCTAGTGTAACGATACAATATGTAAAATTAAAAATAGTTGAATGGCACTTCTATAAACTTTTCTGCTGCCTTTCACAAAGCAAGAGACTTTGTTAAATATGCAGAGTTAGGGCCTGTTAAGAACATGGGACCAAGGGAATGAAAGAAGCCACGGGAATGCCTTACTTTCTTGTACTCTTATACTCAAACGCCATGGAAATTATTTCTGCACAGAGCAGGGATCCCCATAAATAAGATATTTTTACCTTAAAAACTCCTGCTTCCTTTGACTCTGCATTATGGATAGATATATCAACTTTATAGATGACATGCTATTGGAAAAAAATAAAACACTGACTGCAATGAAGAGCACCATCAAAGCCGGAGGAACAGTGCACTAAAACTATCGGGATGAAATTTGATAGGGGTTGATATACTATCTAGCTCTTCTATCTAAAAATGAATCACAAAGCTACAGAATATGAAGAAAGTTTAACAATAATAACCTATGAAATGATGTAGGAGTTTTATCTGAAAGCAAAATTAATATATGCAGCTGTCAAACAATAAAGGATGATTTAATCTTAGATGACATCATTAGAGTCACAGTACCTAACAAGAACCATTTTCAGTCAGACGTGCTTTCCCAGGAGGCACATTAGAATATTTGGGAGGTGCATATACCAAGTTGAAGAATGTACTGTATTGTCAATATTATTACACAATTTCAAAATTGATAACTGAAAAAAAGGAATATTTCTCCCATTGTGTAAGTTGTCTTTTCACTTTATTGGTGGTTTCTTTTGCAGTGCTCTTTGGTTTAATGTTGTACTACTTGTTTATTTTAGTTTTTGTTGCCTGAGCTTTTGGTGACTTATTCAAGAATTCATTATCAAGACTGATATCAAGGGTCTTTTTCCTACGTTTTATTCTAGGAGTTTCATGGGTTCAGGTCTTACATTTAAATCTTTGATCCATAGTGAGCTAATTTTTGTAAGTAGAATAAGATAGAGGTCCAGTGTCTTCTGCATGTGGTTGTCCAGTTTTCCTACCACCATTTATTGCAGAAATTGTTCTTTCCCCATTATATGTTCTTGCCACCCTTGTCAAAACTTACTTGACCATGTATGTGGGGGCCTGTGTCTGGGCCACCTATTCGGTATCACTGATCTATGTGCCTGTTTTTAATGCCAGTATCATACTGTTTGATTACTCTAGTGTTGCAAGATAGCTTGAAATTAAAGTATGATGCTTCTAGCTTTGTTGTTCTTTTATTTTTAATCACAATTCATATTTAATGTTATTTTGTATTAGCTTACTGGATAGACAATCATATACTTTACAAAGTGCACCCCCTGATATTTCCAGTACCCATTGGCACCATACATAGTTATTGCAATATCATTGACTACATTCCCTATGCTGTGCTTTACACCTCATGACTATTTTGTAACTATCAATTTGTACTTCTCAATCCCTTCACCTTTTTCACCCAGCCCACTAACCCACCTCTCCTCTGGCAACATCAGTCTGATCAATGAGTCTGTTTCAGTTTTGTCTGTTTCTTCCATTCTTTAGATTCCACATGTAAGTGAAATCATATGGTATTTGCCTTTCTCTGATTTATTTCATTTTGCATAATACTCTCTACATCCATACATGCTATCACAGTGCTAAGGTTTCTTTCTTTTTCTTTCTTTTTTTTTGTGGATAAATATTTCATTATGTATAAGGACCATTGTTTTTTTATCAATTCGTCTATTGATGCACAGTTGGGCTCTTTCCAAATCTTGGCTATTGTAACTAATTCTGCAGTGAACAGGTGCATATATTCTTTCAGATTATACCCAGAAGTAGAATCACTGGGTCATACAGCATTTTAATTTTTTGAGAACCCTTCAGAGTTTTTTCTACAGTGGTGGCATCAATTTGCATTCCCAACAACAGTGCACAAAAGTTCCCTTTCTTTCACATCCTCTCCAACACTTGTGTGTTGGTATATCAATGATAGCCTTTCTGACACATGTGAAGTTATATCTCAGTGTGGTTTTAATTCACATTTCTCTGATAATTAATGATGTTGAGCATCTTCTCATGTGTCTATTGGCCATTTAGAGAAATATTTATTCAGGTTCTCTGCACATTTTTTGATGGGATTGTTTGGAGTTTTTTGGTGTTGAGCAGTACAAATTTTGCATCATTGGCACATGTTCTCCCATTCAGGGCATAGTCTTTTCATTTTGCTGATGGTTTCCTTTGCTGTACAAAAAATTTTTTAGTTTGATTTAATTCCATTAATTTTTTCTTTTGTTTCCCTTGCCCAAGGAGATACATCAGAAAAAATATTGCTATGAGAATGTCCAAGATTTTTACTGCCTATATTTTCTTCTAGGTTTTTAATGGTTTTGAGTCTTACATGTAAGTATTTATTTATTTATTTATTATTATTATTATTTTGTGAGAGGAGGAGAGGCAGAGAGACAGACTCCTGCATATGCCCTGACCATGATCCACCTGACAAAACCACTAAGGGCTGATGCTTTGCCCATCTGGGGCTGTTGCTCTGTTGCTTAGCAACCGAGCCACTTCTTTTTTATTAGCGCCTAAAGTGGAGGCCAAGGCACCATCCTCAGCACCCAAGGCCAGCTCAAACCAATCAAGCCCTGGCTGCTGGAGGGGTAGAGAGAGAAAGAGAGAGAAAGGGAGGGGTAAGGGTGGAAAAGCAGATGGTTGCTTCTCCCGTGTACCCTGGCTGGGAATTGAACCCGGGACATCCACACACCAGGCTGACGCTCTACTACTAAGCCAACCGGCCAGGGCCACATTTAATTCTTTAATTCACTTTGAGTTTATTCTTTTTAAAAATCTTCTACTATGATTGTATTACTTTCAATCTCTTCCTTTATGTCTATCTTTGCTTTATATATTTAGGTGCTCCTATGTTGTACCCATAAATGTTAATCAGGATTATAGCCTCTTTTTGGATTAATCTCTTTGTTTTTTTTAGCTACCTCATGTCTTTTGATTGGAACATTTAGTCCACTTATATTTAAAATGATTATTGATAGGTATGTGCTATTGCTATTTTATTATTTATAATTATATTCCTCTTTTTTCTTTTCCTTTCTTCTTAAAGAAGTCTCTTTACCATTCTTTGTAATACTGGTTTGATGGTAATGGACTCCTCTACCTTTTTTTTTTTTTATCCAGGAAGCTCTTTATTTCTCCATTTTTTTTTTTTATACAGGGACAGAGATAGAGTCAGAGAGAGGAATAGATAGGGACAGACAGACAGGAATGGAGAGAGATGAGAAGCATCAATCATCAGTTTTTGTTTTGACACCTTAGTTGTTCATTGATTGCTTTCTCATATGTGCCTTGACCGCAGGCCTTCAGCAGACCCAGTAACCCCTTGCTCGAGCCAGCAACCTTGGGTCCAAGCTGGTGAGCTTTTTGCTCAAGCCAGATGAGCCTGCACTCAAGCTGGTGACCTCGGGGTCTCAAACCTGGGTCCTCTGCATCCCAATCTGATGCTCTATCCACTGCGCCACAGCCTGGTCCAATTTTTAATGATATCCTTGCTAGATAGAGTAGTCTTGATTTATGTTTTTGCTTTTTTTATTTTTAAATTTCTCCATTGATTTGAAAGAGAAGAAGGGGGGGTGAAGGTAGAAAGACACAAGCATCAACTCGTTTCACTTGATTGTTCCATTTAGTTGTGTATTCATTGATTGCTTCTTGTATGTGCCCTGACTGGGGATCAAACCCATGACTTCTGGTACACCAGGCTGACACTTTATCCACTAAGCCACCTGGCTAGGGCAATGTTCTTGTTTCTCATCACTTTAATATTTCATGTCAATCACTCTGATCTGAAATGTTTCTTTTGCAGAATTTTATGGGAGTTCCTGTGTATATAACTAATTGCTTTCTTTTACTACTTTTAAGATTCTTTGTCTTTAATTTTTGTCATTTTAATTATGATGTGTCTTGGTGTGGGACTCTTTGGGTTCACTTTGTTTGGAACTCTGCATTTCTTAGACTTGTATGTCTATTTCCTGAACCAGGTTAGAGAAAATTTTGGTCATTGTATCTTCAGATAATTTTCAATTTGTTGCTCTCTCTCTTCTGTTTCTGGTACTCCTGTAATGTGGATGTTGTTATGCTTGATGTTGTCCTAGAGGTCCCTTAGGCTGTCCTCACTGGTATTTTTTTGTTTGTTTGCTTGTTTGTTTATTTAGTAAAAGAGAGAGAAAGAGACAGAGAGACAGACAAGAAGGGAGAGAGATGAAAAGAATCAACTCATAGTTGCATCACTTTAGTTGCTCATTGATTGTTTCTCATATGTGCCTTGACAGGTGGCTCCAGCTGAGCCAGTGACTCCTTCCTCAAAGAAGTGACCTTGGACTTTAAGCCAGTGACCTTTGGGCTGAAGCCAGTGACCATAGGATCATGTCTGTGATCCTACACTCAAACTGGCAAGTCTGTTCTCAAGCTGGATAAGCCTATGATCAAGCTGTCAACCTCAGGGGTTCAAACTTGGGTCCTCAGTGTCCCAGGTTGATGTTCCAGTCACTGTGCCACCACTGGTCAAGCATAAGCTGTTCTCATTTCTTAAAATTCTTTTTCTTTTTGGTGCTTTGATTGGGTGTTTTCTGCTATTTTGTCTTACATATCACTGATTTGATACTCTGTTTCACCTAACCTGCAGTTCATTCCTTCTACTGTATTCTTCATTTCAGATTGCATATTCTTCATTTCTGACTGGCTGTTTCTTTGTATTTTCTTATGCTTACTATCTCTTTGTTTAACTTGTCACTGAATTCATCCATTATTTCCCTAAATCATTGAGCAGCCTTACAATCATTGTTTTGAATTCTAGATCTGGTAGTTTGCTTGCTTCCATTTTATTTAGTTGTTGTTGTTTTTTCCTGGAGATTTCTCCTCTTCCTTTCTTTGGGTCATTGTTGGGCAGATAAGATATATTATGCTCATTTTGTTAAAGATGGCACTGCCCACGTGGATGGCCATTGCTTAGGTGATAATATTATTGCTCTTCTTGCTTGGGATGGGTGTGGTTGTGTTAATGTGTGTTGAGGGAGGGCTTTAGTGCCAAAAGGTTTTAAAAGGAGGAACTAGGAGGCCATTTGGGGGAGAGACCACATTATTCTTGGGGAGAGTGATTACCTTTTAGGAAGAGTCCATGGAGGCAGGGCAGGGAAGCCACGTGGAAGAGGCAGCCAAAATGGTGGATTAGGGGAAGGAGAAGTTAGTTTGTGTAGGAGAAGAAGATGGAGAACAGAAGTGAATAAGATGGGCAAAGAGTTAGCCTATGATTCTAGGAAAACTCAGGCGAGTCAGTGGCTTTGGGAGCCCTGAATGGAAAGGGAAGTGTTTCCCACTGTGTGTATATTCTCGTCACCAGGTATGAGCTAGGATTAAAGAAAAATGGATCACCAGTTTTCAGCTCTGTTGATTTCCTACTGTCTGCCCAAATCAAAACTGAACCTGCACTGGCCAGGCGGCTGTGATGGTGCCTGCTGTTACTGACCATATAGTCATACTTCTTTGTCTCCTCATTTTGGCTACTTCTGTGTATGTGTTTCTGTGTATTAGATCCACTATGTCTCTCAGCCTTAGTATGGTGGCCTTATATAGTAGGTGTCTGATGGGGTTCAGTGGCACAGTCTTTCTGATCACCTGAGCTGGATGCTTCAGAAATGTCCCTTGTGTGGGTTATGTGGGCCCTCTGTTGTAGTTGTGTCTGGATTTCTGTTGGCCCCTTAAGGGTGGGGTCAACCCTCAGACTGGCTGACTATGAGGATTGACCCCAACCGTACTGTATGAGCTGCTGAGCAGGAGCTGAAGCTACAAAGCAAAATTCACCCAGCAACGTCTGTTACTTGCCAAGATCTCCCATTGAGAGTGCTGCTCCTGAAGCTAATGAGGTCATGCTCTGTTGTGGTCTGAAGCCAGCCACTGGGCATGTTAATTCTGGGAAGTCATGGGAGGGACTCCAGCATCGGTCAATGTTAGGCACTGCCTGTGACCAGACCTAAGTTACTTATCTGGAGTTACAAAAAGATCCATAGTTTGTGGCTTCCTCTGTTGGGCCTGGGTGCATGTAGAAAGGGCCAAGCTCTGGATCAATTATCCTTCCACCAGCACTGAGCCTAGAGGCAGTTCAGTAAAAGGTCCAAGGCACTCCAAGATTTTCTTTACCTGCTGACCACTCTGCCATCCCCTGAGTCTGCATGAGCCCCCTTGAAAGTCTTCCAGGAAAACCTGTAGAGTGGACCCAGGCTGTCTGTGGCCAGTAATCTCCTCTGAAGGGTGTTGGTTTGTAGAAATAAGCAACTGAGATTTGGGTTTGGCTAGTGATCTTCTGTGTTAGGGCAACTCTAGCCAGAGCGTGGAAGGAAAATCGGCCTTTGCTCAAGAACCACATAGCTCAGTCTCTCCCCATACCCATTTTCAACATCTTGAGTCCACCCAAACCTCCTCAAGGACTTTCCCAGGGTGTCTGTACTGCAGGCCCAAACAGGCCACAGCCAGCAGACTCCTCCACAGGGTGAGAGCTCAGCAGGGTGGAATCACAAGGAGTCAGGAAGATGGGGTAGGGCATTCCTCATGCTGGTGCTCTACGGAAGGGAGTGCTCAACCCAGGAAGATGGCGTCTGTGTACAGTGTGGGTGAGGGACTCAGCACAGGGACCTTATTGGCTGTCCCTTCAACTCTCTCCTTGAGAACACACATGTAATCCTTCTCTATGTGATGCCAGTATGCTCTAAACTGCCTTATGGCCAAAAATAAGACGTGCATTTGCCCTTTAAGAGGACACTTGGGTTTGTAGCAGACGCCCATCTTATCCTGGTGAACAGAATTGCACCTATTTTCACAACCAATGTTATATGGGCTTTCCCCCATGGCTATGATGCTCTAGGCTGGGTAACCTGGAATGAGGTTGAGATCCCATGCTCCTCAGGGGGCCCTTTGCAGCTGAGATATCCTTCCATATTCTCTACCTCCTTACATAGGTGCATGGCAAGCCCTTTCCATGTCTCTGCTCTTCCTACCAGTCTCTATGTGGCTTCTTTTGTAAATCCTCGGTTATACGACTTCTGTTAATCCAGTCTTCAGTTGGTTATTCAGGCTGATTATTCTATAATTTAGTTGTAATTCCAGTTTGGTCATGGGACGAGGTGAGTATAACTTCTACCTACTCTGTTGTTACCTTCAGAAGAATCGAGCTTTATCATATCTCAGGATTTCTTTGGCCATGTTGGATCTTTTGTGGTTTCATACACATTTTGTGACTGTTTATGCTATTTCTGTGAAAAAATGTTACTGGAATTTTTATTTGGATTGCATCATTGACTCTATAGAGTGCTTTGGTTTGTATGGACATTTTTCACAATATTAATTCTTCCAACTCAGTAACAGAGAGTATCTTTCTATTTATTTGTGTCTTGAATCTCTGACATCAGTATCTTATAGCAGTGTTTTTCGACTACTCTGCTGCGGTACACTAGTGTGCCGTGAGACATGGTCAGGTGTGCCGTGGTGAAATTAAACATGGGTCCCCAAACTATGGACTGTGTGCTGGATACGGCCCGTGGAGGCTATTTATCCGGCCCGCCGCCAGCTGCCTCCATCCGAACATAAACATTCCCCTCACAATCCCTCCAACTATCAGCGACAGGAAGAGTGGAGGCACAGGGAACACTCACTGACCAATCACCTTCTAGGATTCATTCTGACCACTAGCGATGAACCAATAGTAGGCTGCCTCTCATCCACACCCAGGAAGGTACCCGCTTGGGCTGCCACGCACTTGTCATTGTGTGGCCGCAGCGAGTAGTTGAAGCTGCTACTCCTCCCCATGGTCCCGATTTCTAATCCTGGACAGGACTGGAGATAAATGTTGCCACGACTAGATGAAGCCTCAGCCTCAGCTGGTTATGTCTATGATGGTGTATATAGATATTTGACCTTTCTCTTTTTAAAAGAGGCCCCCGCAGAGGGTGATATACAATGCATCACAATGTTATCTAACTTTAAAGCTAAAGTTTGCTGATCTTCTTTTGGACAGTTTTTGGTTATCTGTTGCCAAGGAGTTCCCCATTCTGGCCAACAAAACTATTTTGACATTGCTCCCGTTTTCAACCACATATCTATGTGAGCTGAGCTTCTCAAGCTTGACTGCGATAAAAACTAAAAACAGAGAGAGACTGAGAACTGTTGAGGAAGAGCTTCGTGTGTGTCTTTCTATCATTCCTGCCAGGATATCCCTTTTGTGTTCATTGAAACAGGCCCAGGTTTCACACTAAATACATTTAGAAACTATATTATTAACTATATGTATAATATGTACTGTGTTAGAGTGTTATTTTATGTCATTTTGGTAGGTGGTGTGCCCCAGGATTTTGTAAATGTAAAAACTGTGCCGCGGCTCAAAAAAGGTTGAAAATCACTGTCTTATAGTTTCCAGTGAACAAGTCTTTTACCTCCTTGGTTAAATTTATTGCCAAGTATTTTATTGTTTTTGATGCAGTTATAAATAGAATTACTTTCTTGATTTTTCTTTCAGATAGTTTATTGTTAGTGTATAGAAATATAACTGATTTCCATCTGTTGATTTTGTATCTTACTACTTTACTGAATTGATTTATTAGTTCTAACAGTCTTTTTAGTGGAGTCTTTAAAGTGTTTTTATATATAAAAGCTTATGTAATCTCTCGTTAGTAAGTCTCATCTCATTTCTTCTGGTTCTGACTTAGTTAACTCATGCATTTATAAGTGTTTGTTGAACATTTACTGTGTGACAAGTACTAGGCATACTGAGGATAAATTGGTGAACAAAACAACCATACAACTTCATAAATTGTCTTTATGTTTCAAAAAGCCTACTTCCTAGCTCTATCATGCCTGATTTCATGAGCCAGTCCTGAGGAAAAATCCTCAATTTCCTTATCTGGTGAAATTTTACATTAAGCCAGCTTCCTAGATGTAGTGGCTAAGTAATAACTTTCTTGTTCCTAAATTGCACCACTATGAAACTCCACTATTAGCATTCAGACTCCTGGACAGAACTAACAATCAATTAGTTCACAGTGGTATAGGCAGTCTGGTTGTTAAAATGTTGAGATATACCAAAATGCTGCTTTCAAGCTATGCTGGAATCCTCAAAGCAATAATGCAAAACACATGGGCTTTCTTTTCATTTTTTTAATTAATTTTAATGGGGTCACATTGATAAATCAGGGCACATACGTTCAGAGCAAAATACATGGGTTTGAGGGGGTGGGAAAGGAAGGTCTTAGTCTGAAGTAAATGGAAACTAATATTCCATGCGGGACTAAAGGAATCAAAACAACCACAAATTTAAAGAAAAAGAAATGTCTACTGTCTGCAATTGATCATGCAATGAACTAAGAAACTCTCATGGTCAGCTTCTAACCCCATCCCTCTGCAGGTAAGAATGGAACTTTAGATACCCTGTTTGAGAAGGTGCAAGGCAGGTGACAATAGCCAAACCCTGACAACACCTCCTCCACCAGCCTCCTCATGATCCAGCCACCAAAGGACTAATGCCAATATAGAGGGGGCTTTAGGACCCTGTTTCAGCATTACCTGGTGGCCATTCTGATACAATTCTCCTGGCAATACCCACCTCTCCACGCTCTTAGAACCCAGAGTTGGCAGTGTATGTGTGGTGGGGGTAAGCCAGGCTTCCATCTACCATTTGATCTCCCCCCTACTTTGATTTTCTCTCTTCTGATACAACTGTACCTAAGCACAAAAAGCAGAGCTCATGCCTTTGGTTTTTAAGGTTAAGTCTATCCATGTCTGATCCAAGTAGCCCTTATCTGGCCTTCAGGGAACTGGCTGGAATAGCTCAGCAAGAGACCAACACAGTTTCTCTTTGGCCCAGTGGCATCTCCTGGCACTTCAGGTACTCTTGTGAAGAATGGCCCAGGGGATGGGTGGGGCTGATGATAGTTTGGGGCTAAGAGATGCCTAAGATATGAGTTCTACTTGTCATAATTTCCTATTAAATTTCAACTCCACTTAATGGAAGGACTTTGATAAACATCAGCCAACCATTTACCAAAGGAACACTAACACGATTAATTTTATTAAGAAAAATGGGAACTAATATCTAGGTATTTTCTCTATGCCTGGCATCATTCTCATATACCACTCACTGAAATAAAATACTAAGAACCATCACCCACATTTTACGGATGAGAAAAATGAGGAATGGAAAAGTTATATAAAACTTGAGTGACAGAGCTATAATTCTTATCTCAGCAACTTCCTGAGAGCCTCCCATCAGACCTGAAGGATTAGGTGTGAAGTAATTAAATGTTGACAGTCAAAGACAAAATGTGTTCATTGATCTATTGAAATTATTTAAAAAGGTGACACTGTTATATGACCTAGAAAAATTTTAATGTAATTAACAGTTTAGTTTTGTAAAACTAAGAGATATAGCTTTAAAATAGTGTTAATAGAAGAAAACACATTATTTTTTAACTTACTGACACCACAAGTCATCCCATGACTATCATTTAATAGGGTAAATTATTGAAAGAAAAATAATTGTATATTTGATTTAAAAAATTGCTTTTTTCTTTTTGGTGACAGAAACAGAGAGAGACAGAGAGAGGGACAGATAGGGACAGACAGGAAGGGAGAGAGATGAGAAGCATCAGTTCTTTGTTGCGGCACTTTAGTTGTTCATTGATTGCTTTCTCATATGTTCCTTGACCGGGGGGCTACAGCAGAGCGAGTGAACCCTTGCTCAAGCCAGTGAGCTTGGGCTGCAAGCCAGCCAGCAGCCTTTGGGCTCAAACCAGCAACCTTGAACTCAAGCTAGTGAGCTTTGCTCAAACCAGATGAACCCGTGCTCAAGCCGGAGACCTCAGGGTTTCAAGCCTGGGTCCTCCTCGTCCCAGTCTGATGCTCTATCCACTACACCACAGGCTAAAAATTTTGCTTTTAAAGTTTTAAGTTGGCAACTTTACATATATCACTTAAGTAGTTTATTATAATACAGTTTAGAGTATTAAAAAAAGGCATTTTGAAAATTAAAGATTTACATAGCAATTTATGTGAATTTAGCAGTTGCCATAATCTAGTTTGCCTTATGTAGACCAATCATCTTCCATACTCTATCTGTGATTGGCCCAGGGGTGGGGGTAGTACATCTCTCCTAAGGAGATATACTGAAGCATAGACTATATGTAAGCAGAACTCTTGGCAATGATGTTGCAGAAGTGATTTAAACTCTGGTAAATACATTTTCATGCAGGACTGGCTATATAATATGCAAGGCTCAGTGCAAAAGGAAATGTTTTAAAAATTATTAAACATTTCAAGATGGTGACAGCAGAGCATTAAACCAAGTGTGGGGTCCATCTAGGAATGGAGCTTTGGGTTACTGCACAGGTGACATACCCATGAAGTTGGCTCAGTCTCCATATTATAAAAATCTGGAACTTAGGGACACATTTCATAAAGAACTGCACTGGTAAAGTGAAGAGAATAAGAGAATTACAAGGGAGTGAGTGAAAACAATTTCTAGAGAATAGGGTGTGAATGGAAGCTTGCTGACAAATGAAAGAAAGAAATTACAGCCCAAAATAATTTCAAGAGAGAAATGCAGAATTGGGAATCAATTTTCCAGGTGTTTTCTGGATGTGTGGTTGGTAGGTGCAGTGTAAGAAAGTGAGATCAGAAGTAATACAACAATATTAGCTGGTGCTCACAATTCACCATTTCCCTCCAACAGCAAAGGCAGTCTTGTGATTACAAGCAGAAATAACAGCAGGTTGTCACCTCTAAAGAATTTAACAAATAGCCTAGGGAAAATTAATGCTGTCCTAGGAGTGAGACAAATAGACATCAGCAACAGAAAATCGATGATACGAGCTATCTAGAAAAATCTGCTTAGACCTTCATGCTTGAATACAGTGGAATATTAAAGCACAACCAAGAACCATCAGGTAGAGAAAGAATTACGGCAGCAAGAATGGGAAAGAACTAGATAAACACACATAAAAAGGAATACTTGAGGGCAGTGGTCCCCAACCTTTTTTGGGCCACGGACTGGTTTAATGTCAGAAAATATTTTCAAGGACCGGCCTTTAGGGTGGGATGGATAAATGTATCATGTGACCGAGATAAGCGTCAAGAGTGAGTCTTAGACGGATGTAACAGAGGGAATCTGGTCATTAAAAAAAAATAAGACATCGTTCAGACTTAAATATAAATAAAACGGAAATAATGTAAGTTATTTATTCTTTCTCTGCGGACCGGTACCAAATGGCCCACGGACCGGTACCGGTCTGCGGCCCGGGGGTTGGGGATCACTGCTTGAGGGAACATAATTTAGTAAACAGAGGTAATCCAGGAAAATGTGTACAGAGATGTTGGTCGAAAGCTAGGAACCCAGTGAAATCAGATAACCACTTAGCTGGAAGGACAGGACGAATCAGTTACCGTGGTAAGTTAGTGGGTTCCTAGTCTTCAAGATGATTCATTGGATTTGGGCAATGGAGAGGAATGTAAAACTGCCAGGTAAAGTTACAAGAAAAAGAAATGCACTTAAAACTGCTAGTAAAAAATATGAAAATTGTATAATGAAAATCGTCATTCAATAGAAGGCAAAATAAAACATGAAACAATTTTAAGTGTAATATTAGAAAACAGAAGTCATATATGTATTTTGGTGTTTTTCTCTTCATGTGAGACAAAGGTCCATGGCCGGGACATACAAACCACCATGTAGTTCTTGTCTTTTTTTTTTTTTTTTTTTAATTGGTCTTTAGAAAGAGAGGGAAACAGAGACAGAGAGAGAGAGAGAGAGAGAGAGAGAGAGAGAGAGAGAAAGAGAGGGAGAGACATCATTATCGTTGTTCCACCTATTCATGCCGTCACTGGTTGATTCTTGTGTGTGTCCTAACCGGAATTCAACAGGAACGTCCGCATATCGTGAGGATGCTCTAATCAACTGAACAACCCCGCCAGTGTCATGCAGTTCTTGCCTTCGAGGAGTTCATGATACAGCGGAAGACACAATAATGAATAAGAGACTCACGGCTATACAGACGGGACACAGAAAAATTTACTTTTGCCTCCCCGGCTAAAACCTAGCCCCTCCTAAAACCCCTAATTTCAGTCACTTCCTAGGCTTCTCCACTTCCGCCCACAGCACTCTGAGCTTCTACCTAAGAACTGAGCCTGCGCTAACCCTAGTGCGCTCGCGCAAACTCCAGTCCAATCGAAATCCCAAAACCGGATTCCAGGTGAATGGACTAATCTCCGGGTGGGGCGGGGTCTCGAAGCCTAAAGACGGACGTGATTGGCCGGATGAGGGATACACGTTCTTATATAGGCGGAGCCTCGGCCCCGGGCAATGCCTAGTAAACTGTTCTCCTAATTTGGGAAGGGTGCGGCTCAGGCGGGACGGGGTGCTGCGCGTGGCTCCGAGTGCGCCTGCGCCGAGCGACGGGACAGGGCGTGTTCCCTGTTCGAGTTCCCGTTTAGCTCGGGCGGAGTGTATCTCACTGCAGAGTCCGCCCTGCCGCAGCCAGTTGTTTCCACGCCCAACCTGCTAGGTGCAGTTCTCCGCGGTGAGTGTCTGTGGCATTGCACGTGACTTTGCTTGTCTCTGCTTGGCCGGAGGGTTTCTGGACCCTTCTAACTCCCCTGCCGCGCCCCATCCTCCGTGCACCCGGACCCTGCCCGCTGATGCCCACTTTCCAGGTCCAGGGGAAAACTGAGAGTGCCAGACGGTGCTCTCTCCATTCTGTCCCTGCACCCTCCTGCATTCACCCACGTGCTCTGTTGTTGTCGTTTGGTACAGATCATGTCCAAGTCTCTGAAAAAGTTGGTGGAGGAGAGTCGGGAGAAGAACCAGCCGGAAGTGGACATGAGTGACCGCGGCATCTCCAACATGCTGGATGTCAACGGCCTGTGTGAGTTTTCTCTCGGTCAGGGCCTTCCCCCTGGAGGAGCTGGAAGGACTTATAGATTTTCCAAGTAACTGCTGGTCATGATGTTGGAGGTTGTAATGGTTTATATTCCGCCTTCTGCTTGTAAACACCACTTGTTAAGATCTTAGCTCAGAAAGGGTGCAGTCAGGATTTGTTCTGTTTTGTCTGGGAAACGAGCATGCGAACCAGGACAAAAATCGCTCAGACGGTACCGGCTGTACTTCAGCAGTTGTCTATGCTGATTTATGGCATTCAGGTGGCTTGTTCACATAGTTTACTTAATAGCCACTTAATTTGTTTATTGAAAATAACTTTTGAATCATTTTTCTTTTCTCCTAATATATAGTCTTTGGCCGGTGAACAAATTCCATACAAATGTTATGTGTTAAGTGTCCTTGTGCCCAAGTCCATTCAACACCTCTGCACTCATTACTGTTTTCTGGGTCTGTGTTCTGTTTAGTTCAGGCTTTTGTTATTCCCAGCTTGTGCTGTTACAGATGTTTTCCTAACTCTCCTCTTGCCTCCAGGTTTACTGCCCCTGTGGTTTAGTCACAGCTTTCTGTCTTTTCTGTAACAAAAGCCTCTGTGTTATTCCGTCCTTTAAACTGGGATGTACAAGTTCAAAGGCCTGTGAGGACCAGGTGAGGATGGTCATGAACCTCTTAAGTACAGTATCCCATCTGCTACCCAGATCCAAACAGTTGTTACCAACTGGGGACATTGGCTCAGTGTTGTTGGATTTTATTTTTAAGAAACGAAGTATCCAGGCCCTGGCCGGTTGGCTCAGTGGTAGAGCGTCGGCCTGGCGTGCAGAAGTCCCGGGTTCGATTCCCGGCCAGGGCACACAGGAGAAGCGCCCATTTGCTTCTCCACCCCTCCCCCTCTCCATCCTCTCTGTCTCTCTCTTCCCCTCCCGCAGCCGAGGCTCCACTGGAGCAAAAGATGGCCCAGGCGCTGGGGATGGCTCCTTGGCCTCTGCCCCAGGCACTAGAGTGGCTCTGGTTGCAACAGAGCGACGCCCCCTGGTGGGCAGAGCGTCGCCCCCTGGTGGGCAGAGCGTCGCCCCCTGGTGGGGGTGCTGAGTGGATCCCGGTCGGGCGCATGCAGGAGTCTGACTGTCTCTCCCCGTTTCCAGCTTCAGAAAAAGAAAAAAAAAAAAAGAAACGAAGTATCCAGGTGAAATGTACTAATTTTTAGAAGCTGGCAACTAATTTCAGTATTTGAAAAATACTTTATAAAGGTGAAACAAAACACTCTTCAGGCTAAATGTGTCTTCAGTCCGGACCTTCTCCCATAAACACTTCCTGGTCGTTCATTACCAACAGTAATGCTCCAGTTTCCTTGGCGTGATATGCAAGGCCTTCCTGAGTCTGACCACAGCCTACCTTAGCTCCCATCCCTTCCTTACATTTGGCATCCCAGTCATTGTACCTCATCGCCCTCCTGAACCAGGGCACACACCTTCAGGTTTGTATGCCTTTTACAAGTTTCGTTGCTCCCTCTCTACTCTTCTTCACCCAAAATATTTTTATTAAGAGTTAGCTCAGACCTTACAGCCTAGGTAAAGCCTGTCTGTATCAGCTGACATAGTTTACCCTCACTTCTATAAAGTTAGACATCCCTTGCTTCATGACTCTTGTTACACAGGACTATAATGTGTTTTTAATCTAGATGTCTCTCGGCCCCACAGGGAGACTGGAGGGGCTAAAGCTATGCAATGTTCATATTTGCCTTCTTTCTAATATTGCCTGGAACACAGTAGGTGCTCAAAAATGTTTGATGATTGAAGGAAAGAAGGATGGATGAGGCCTGTGAGTTTATGAGAGCCAGGCCAGGATGTGACACTGGAGAAGAGTGGAAGAGGTTCAAGAGACCCTCAAAGGTGATGGATTGGTCGTTAGGTATGGAGAGAGCAGAGTCATATTTACTGTGACTCCATGGCTGTGCCTGGGACAGAGATTGGGGTTGATGCCATTAGTACGTCTCCAAAAATAAGATGAAAAATTGTAGGTGTTTTGCATTTGGTGACTGTTAGGGAGGTACCTGCCATTAAGCTTAGCTTTTGTACTAATTAGCATCTCAGCCTCCTGGTACGTATTGGTATCTCTCAGTGGTGATGGCTTCTGGGTGGCAGCAGCAGAACAGATGTCTCTGGTTCTGAATTGGCACCTGTGGATCTGAATGTGTCCTGAGCTGCCCCTGCCTGGCTCTGCTGTGGTCCTCATGATCATTGCAATAGAGGGAGGCGATGGTGAGCGGCCAGAAGGAGGCCTCGCTCTGCTGTATTCTTGGCCCCATGGCTTTCTGCCCCTGGGCACCCTTTTATTCATGGGCTTGAAGAAGGAGATTGCTTTCAGCAAAAAAAAACAAAAACGTTATACTTGTCAGCTCTGAAGAGGATTTTTTTCTGTAATTATAAGAAGAGAGAGTGGTGTAGCTATTTTGGTTCAGTTGCAGTATCTCTTTGAGGCATTGCCTTCTATTGAAGACGAAAAGATATCCACTGGCTTCCTGAAAAAGATGTTTCCTGTGTAATATGAAGTGGCAAAAAGTAAGATCATTCTTAAAATTTCCTAGAGAAGTAACTTAAGGAAGAATCTATTTCCTGGGGAGTTCAGTGGAAGTGAATTTGGCCTCTGCAGTGTGTGGATCCAAGGAGTGGCTGCTTTCTGCTCTGCCTCCCTTACTTCTGGACTCTAGAGCCCGGAGGTTTCCAGAATGCGTTCAGGAGCCCATTCATCAGCTGGAATTTATCAGTAGTGCACATAATGCTTACTCCATGTATTTTGATATTTTATATATTAAAATACTGGATGTGGTTATATTAATTTAGTATAAGAAGTCCCATATTCCTTTACTTAAAACAGTTTAACTATCATTATAAGGTCTTTATGGATTAGTGTTGATACTAAAAACAGGGAATGGTTCATTTGCATGGACAGAGAATGGTAATTGTCTTGTACTTTCTCTTCATTGTCCTTACGTTTTCAGTTTCTCAAAAGATAAGTGAGAATTAAGTTCTGAAGATAAGAATGAAGGTTTTGTACTTAGTATCATGGTATGAAATGTCCATCTTTCTGCTTGAGAGATTGTCTTATAAGCACAGCGCTTCCTCTGAGACAGTAAATTCCTTTTAAAAAATGTTTTCAGGAGCCCAGACACCAAAAGATCTCTGACGGAGAAAACTTCCCAGAGCCAGCAGACAGGTTTTAGAGTTTTCTGCTAGGTTCTGTATATGGTCAGATCCTGTCTTGAAATGCAGAAGAGTACATACAGTTCTTATAAGTGGGGCCTGGGAGTTGAATAGGGTGGTTTCAAATTCTCTGTCTTCTACTTACTGCTGTGAAACTTGAGAGAAGCTACTTAAACTTTCTGAGCCTCAGTTTCCTCATTGTCTAATGGAGACATGAATACCCTTTTGGTAGCATTGGTTTAGTGCTAAACGCACTGATATATGTCAGCTGCTGAGTACTATGCCTGCTACTGAGTGTGTGCACATGAGATGCTAACTTTTTTTTTTTTTTTAAAGGGAGAGACAGAGAGAGAGAGGAGAGACAGAGAGAGAGAAGGGGGGAGGAGCTGGAAGCATCAACTCCCATATGTGCCTTGACCAGGCAAGCCCAGGGTTTCGAACCAGCGACCTCAGCATTTCCAGGTCGACACTTTATCCACTGCGCCACCACAGGTCAGGCCGAGATGCTAACTATTAATAGGAACTTCCAGGTGGAGCCTGTAAGCCGCGGATGTTACCACTTCCACCATAGAGGCCTGAACCAAGAATAGCCTGGTTAATTAGACTGAACGAGATATTTGTGTCCTATGTTGATGCTTTTCTGTGGTTTATTAGGACCTTTAGGGTTTGGCATTTTGCCTAGGGTTTTTAGAGATTTAGATTGCTATTTTTTTTAATTATCCCTCATTTTTTCTTTTTTCCCCCCTATATGACATGTAATCTGCACAGCTTAAGGCTTCCAAGAGTGATGACATCAGTTCTTTTTATTAAAGGCATTTCACTGCAGAAACTGCCACGCAGCAGCTGTCTTCACCTGGGTGATAAAGTCACGTTTGAAGGGTCTTGTAATCAGCTTCCGGGAGCCCAGAATCCCGTCAGTAGCCTGGAAGACTTTTCTTATTTCTAAGTCTTTTTTGATGGTTTAATCTCTTCAAGTTGATTGCTTTCTGTGTGGTCATGCCTTTACTAATTTTCTTCAGGTTAGACTAAAATATCTTTCAGATCAATCTTAAAGAAGGAAAATAACCTGCCTTGGAGGAAGTGGCCTTTCTAAAGGACCCTAAAATAATCCACAAAAGTATTCATAGGTTATCTGGGATGGCAGTTTCAAAAGCCGAGTTAAACCTGGAAGTAATCACCTGTGTTGGGAATTACTAGTTACAGACATACATTTAACTGTCTTTATAAAGTTTTTATGGAGTAGAGTTGAGATTAAACATGGGGAATAGTTCATTTGCACAGACAGAGAATGATTATTGTCTCTACTTGACATACCTCATTTTATTGTGCTTCACAGCTGTATATTTTTACAGATTGAAAGCAAGGACCCTCTAGCAGCAAAAAAATGATGACTTGCTTTATTGTGGTACAGGCTCCACAGTGGTGGTCTGGGACCAGAGGCACGGTGTCTCTGAGATGTGCCTGTGGGTTGTCTTTGGGGGAAAGATGGAAGAGCTGGGAAGACCATGTCCTTAGCTGTGATCTTCATTAAGACCGTTTTTATTTTTACTCCTGTTGCCTGTATGTGTCCACCTTTGTGATCTGAAACCTGCAGCGTCTTGGCCTGGGAAGCCCTTTTCTCTCTCCAGTTAATTCCTCCC
The DNA here is from genome assembly GCF_036850765.1 of Saccopteryx bilineata. NCBI lineage: Eukaryota > Metazoa > Chordata > Mammalia > Chiroptera > Emballonuridae > Saccopteryx > Saccopteryx bilineata. Next base: position 157,021,578 of record NC_089494.1, read on the forward strand.
TCCCTCCCTCATCTCTTACCGCTTATAAAGGAAAGAACGGCTCATCTATCCACGTGACTCCATTCTTGTGTCACCTCCTCTGAGGGCCTCTCACCATTCCGTCCTGCCTGGTGTAAGTGATTCTTCTGGGCCCAGTTCTGTTATCTCGGTGCTTGGCATTGTGCTTGGGGCAAGTTGACTGAGGAAGGATGGTGTCGCTTTAGTTAAGAGTTCAGGGGAGTTAGGAGGGAAAGATATCACAGGTGAGGGGACACGTAGCCCATGTCCCTGCCACAGACTTCTCAACTTCCAGAGGAAGAAGAGTTCACAACCTTCAAGAACACAATAGAACTGTTCAGTGTTCAACCTTTGATTTTGGGACCTTGTAAAAACTGATACTGTTTCATCCAGGTAGGAAATTAAAATAAAGAAAAATTGTGACCCCTTTCATGTAAGTAAACTAATAATATACGACCTTTTACAGTTTTTTAATTATTTGACATACTGGTTCAATGGCATCTTTTTTTTTGTAAGCAGCTTTTTTTGTTATTAGCAGTCTAACCTTGGGCAAGTCACTTAACTTCTCTGCCTCAGGTTTCTCCTCTGTGAAATGGAAATAGTAAGAGTAGTTACCTCAGAATGCTGGGAGTCATGACCTGTAATGTGCCTCGTATACTGTCTCACATGTTTCAGTTCATTTGTTCGGGCTGCTGTGACAGAGTACCATAGTGTGGGTGGCTTATAAGTGACAGAAATTTATTCCTCATGGTTCTGGAAGCTGGAAGTCTAAGGTTAAGGAATGGGCAAATTCGGTGTCTGATGTGGGTCCACTTCTTGTTTCATAGATAGCTGTCTCATTGTGTCCACATGATAATAAGGACAAGAGATCTCTTTGGTGTCTCTTCATAAGGTAACTAATCTCTAATTCACCCTCATGACCTCATCACCACCTAAAGGTCCCTCTCCTAATACCATTACACAGTGGGGGTTAGGTTTCAGTATATGATTTTAGGGCAAAACACAAACATTTGGTCTATATCATGGTAAATATTAGTCCTTATATTCACTATTGTTAATATTTTAAACTCTTACATGATTGTATAAAATATGCAAAACAATGTTTCTTCAGTTTTTGGCACTTGGTTGTGACACTCCTCCCTTGGTCTTCACCTGCTGGTTTCACTGTTCCATCGTGTCTGGGCACCTGGAGCCTCTTGTCTCACCTGGTTGAGATTTCCTGGGAGAAGGCAGGTGGGCGAGTCAGCGTGATGGGGTCAGGAGGAAGAACAGTGGCTCCCCATGGCCACTGTTCAGAGCCGCGGCCAGTGGGAGGGGCAGAGGACAGCAGGGTGTTTCACAGGATAGTGCTTGTGGTGTGCTTGTGTCTGTTCAGGATGATGGACAACATAAAACCTTGCAACTTTTAAACTAATAATTAAGATACTGTATGTCATCTAATAGCTATTTATTGATTTTTTTTTCCTGTGATGGGCATGATCTAAACTGAGTCTTTGGGAGTTTATTTCTGTTGAATCTTTAAATTACCCAGTGATAAATCAGTATTTGCTATGTTAAGAAAACTGTAAGCTATTTAATGGGTCAGGAGTAGTTATATTTTAATCATAAGAAACCATAGCATCCATTGCTTTGCCATTAGAGCCAGCTTTTAATTGTGGTCATCAGTGCTAGAGTTGATACGGATAATAATTGAAAACCCGATCCTGGATCTTCTTTTCATAAATTTACATGATCCTGATTTAAAGAAATTCAGTCTAGATATATGAGATCACCATTACAAAGCAGAAACTAGAATCGATTTCTTTACATTATATAAAGGTCTGTTGCTTCATTGAATAGCAGGTTTGTGCAGGTTGATTTATTTTTTTATTAAGGCAAAAGAGAAGTGTATTTGGAGACAGGACCAAATTAAATGACATTATTAAAAATGTCAGGGAACAGTCCATGTAGATTAAGTACCTGACCAGCAGGGGTCAGTGTTGAGCCTCTGGTTTCTCAGGCTTCCTCAGCCCACAGGCCCCCTCATTCACTCCTGCCTGGGCAGTTTGCTCTCGCCTGGTCATGCCTCTTTCTTCCGGTAAAGAGAAATCCTCCTTTATGTTACTTTATCTAAGAAGCTCATAGCAGCCTTTAATATTAGGGTATTTCATAACTGCAGTGCAGGCCTGAAGCCTCTGCTTGAGGCACAGGAGCTTCTGAATAGAGAGGGGCTGATTAGTCAGTGCATTTTCCAGCTCTCTTTGGGGCATGTTTCATCAGTGTGTGAGGTCTACCACTGTGAAAGAGTATTTTGGATTTGAGATGTTGGTAAAGACAGAGAGACAATTGATAATATAATATTGGTTTGCTAGGGCTGCCAAACACAATACCACAGGCTGGAGGGCTTAAACAATAGACATTTGCTTCTCACGGTTTGAAAGGCTAGAAGTCCAAGATCAAGGTGTAGGCAGGGCGGGTTTTTCCTGTGGCCTCTCTCCTTGGCTTGTAGATGGTTGCCTTCTCGCTGTTTCCTCACATGGTCTTCCCTCTGTGTGAGTGTCTCTGGTGTCTCTCTGTGTGTCCTCTTTCCCTGACTCATAAGAATACCAGTCAGTTTGAGTCATGGCTCACCTTACTGCCTCATTTTAACTTGATCACTTGTTTAAAGGTCCTGTCTCCAAATACACTGACATTCTGAGATACTGGGGGTTAGTGCTTCAACAAAGGAATCTTAAGAAGCCACAATTCAGCCCATCATATCTACATTTGAGATTCTGACTGGTTCATGCTTGATTGCTTACACTGGGGTTAAGTGCCTCTCACACTTAGTAACATCACGCTTTGGTGCAGCATTTTAAGGATAAGCAAGTAGGCTATCTAGAGTCTGTAAGTCCCAGCATCACACAGTGGAAGAATCAGAGTTCACACTCAAGTGTATCTGACTCCCTTGTTCTGTAATAACTGCAATGTTGTTTCCCACCCCTGAAGTATCCCGGGAGCCTGGCTCAGGTGAAGGAGTGGGGTTTCCGGGACTGCTTGGGGCAGCAGGCCTTACCTCCAGGCATTCTCTTTTCTAATTCTTGAAAACACTGGACAAATAAAATGCATCATTTGGCTAGTTCACAGCCTGGAAAACAGGTTTATCGTGTTGTTGTAGAGCTTTTACTGGAGGAAAACACTAGAAGCAACTTATGCTCTGTCTGGTCAGTATTAACTGTGAACTCCACCCTTCCCCTTGTGATCTTCTAAAAACTATTAATCTGAAATGAGTTTAGTGATCAGATGCGAGGTGTCTTTACACAGTATATTAATTCATGTTTTTCTATCTTCAAACTTAGAACCTTAGCTCAGAAACGCTATGAAGTGTGCTGGAGAAGATTGTGTTTGGGGAGTATCGGTTCAACAGACTAAACCTGAATTACATGAAATGGCACTGTTAGTTGTAATTTACCTGCACTTCATAAAAAACCTTTTCATTTAATATGTTTTTCTGCACATCTGTTCATTATTTCTCTGGACTGAAGAGTAGGTCATGATTTTAAGGGTAAACTGGCCCAAATGAAGACACACATCACACCACATAGTTAATTGGAAGGGCTCTTGGCCTCTTGGTTTTTTTAAGGCATATTGTAGACCAGGGATTGGTAACATGGTTTGTAACCTCAGTATACAAAAAGTTGTTTTGCAAATGTTCGTATGTAGGATTGTTTTATAGACCTGTAAATATTTAAGTCCTCAGGCTGTGTGAAAAATAACTATTTAACCTGTTATATGTTTGTGTTCTTTAAGTTGTGCATTCTTTATTAGAAGGGTAAAAACCAGATAATATCATTAAAATGCCATATATAATGAGTATATTGATACACGCACTCAAACACACATGCTTGCCATTAGCCAGACATAGTCCTAAACCCTCCTTATGGATTATTTATTTTAAACCTCACAATTTTATTATGATTGTTATTCTCCTCCTTGTCTTCTAGGTTCTATCTGAGGAAACAGAATTCTAGAATTTAAGTAACTTACTCCAAGTCACAGTTTGTAAGCAGTGTAGCCAGGGTTGGAACCCAGGTAGTCAGACATCAGAAGCTATGTTCTTAGCGTATGCTGTCTTGCCTTATTTATGTCACTAACGCATTTGACAAGCACATGCACATATAAAGATAAAACAGCTAATTCAGCAAGTGTATACTGAGTGCCCAGGGGCAAGCCGGCCTAGAAGACATGGCACCTGTTTGTGTGAGCTAATGATTTTGTATTGGATAGGATTGGCTGAGGACACAGGAACCCCTCTTTTTTCCAAAACACTTATGTATACTCTTAAAAATATACATACTCACTTAAAAATAAACGACTTTGTTGAGGTCTTCATAGAGATAAGTGCATTTATAACAGTATAGCTTGATGTATTTTCAGACCAAGAAGTGGAACATGATCAGCACTCCAGAACCCCTGCCCCTCCCAGTCACTGTCTCCTTAGTGACAGTCCCAATTCTGAAAGTATAGATTTGTTTTGCCTGTTTTTATGCATCATTTTTTAAAGAAAGGATTATGCAGTGTGCACTCTTTTTTTTTTTTTTTTTTTTTTTGTATTTTTCTGAAGTTGGAAACGGGGATGCAGTCAGACAGACTCCTGCATGCGCCCTACCGGGATTCACCTGGCATGCCCACCAGGGGGTGATGCTCTGCCCATCTGGGGCATTGCTCTGTTGCAACCAGAGCCATTCTAGCGCCTGAGGCAGAGGCCATAGAGCCATCCTCAGCGCCTGGGCCAACTTTGCTCCAATGGAGCCTTGGCTGTAGGAGGGGAAGAGAGAGATAGAGGAAGGAGAAGGGGAGGGGTGGAGAAGCAGATGGGCACTTCTCCTGTGTGCCCTGGCCAGGAATCAAACCCGGGACTCCTGCACGCCAGGCCGACGCTCTACCACTGAGCCAACTGGCCAAGGCCGCAGTGTGCACTCTTGAGTATGTGATTCTCTTGCTCAGCATCATGTTCACGAGCTTCATTCATGCTGTGAGGTTGGTTGTAGATCCAGTGAGTGGCTCCATCAGTTTATTCATCTGTCTGCTGTTGATGGATCTGTGGGTGATTTCTGGGCCAGGGCTGTTACCAATAGTGCTGCTATGAACAGAAGTGCAGATGTCTTTTTAGTGAACACATATTCATTGCTGTTGGTTGTAGACCTAGGATTGGAATTGTTTGTCGTGGAGTACAGTTTTACTTACTTTTTAAAAAGGAAGAGTCACCAAAACTGGGGAAATGCTTGAAACTTAACAGTTGTCTCTGTCTATCTTTGATTTTATGTGCCGTGGTTTCAATTACCTGTGGTCATCCTTGGTTCAAAAATATTAAATGAAAAATTCTAGAAATAAACAATTTTTGTTTTGAATTGTACCCTGTTCTGAGTTTTGTGATGAAATATCCTGCTATCTCACTTAATCCAGCCTGGACCTACATCATCTCTGTGTCTTTGGGCTCCGTGCTATAGGCAATCCCTGCCTGTTAGTCACTGAGTAGCCGTGGTTATCATAGCTGCTGTTGGGGTATCGCTGTTAGTTTACTTAGTAATGGTGGCCCCTGAGCACATGTGAAGATGCAGGCAATTCGGATATGCCAGAGAGAAGCCCTAAAGGGCTTCCTTTAAGTGAAAAGGTGAGTACAGTCGATAAGTTATTTCGAGGGAGACACACACACGTTTATGTAGCTTTTATTACAGTGTAATGTTATAGTCTGTTTTATTATTGTTGTTGTTAATCTCTTACTTTGCCTAATTTATAAATTAAACTTTATCATAAGTATGTATGTATAGGGAAAAATAGTATATATAGGGTTCTTCTCTACTGTCTATGGTTTTAGACATCCACTGGGGGTCTTCGAATACATCCTTGTGAATAAGGGGACTACTGTAATAAGGGAGGCAATAAAACACTGTGGTACATTATAGAATATGAGTGCCACAAAGGAGGTAAGCTGATTTTAAACTCCCATTAAAAGGGAAATGCTTAAAGCTTTTTTCAGGGTTAGTAAAATCTTCAAGATCCAGAGTCAGTTTTATTCCACACCTACCTTTCTACCTCACCCCTCCCTTTCCCTGTCCTTCTTCAGGTTGTCTGTAGTGACTAATTTTTCATGCATAAACAGTTGTATTTGTGTAACATAAAATAGGTGTACTTTTAGAATCAGTAAATAGAACCATAGAATTCAAAACGTTAAGCTCTTTATTTACAGGTAAGGGGACTGTGGCCCCAAGAGGTACAATGATTTTTCTCAGGTTTCACAGGTACCAGAGTCAGAACTGAGACTGCAGCCAATGGTTCGGGATTCCATTGCTTCCGCTTCTTTCCAAAATGGGAAAAGAATATTCATACCTGGACGGAGTGCTCTTTTCAAGGTTGTGGCAATTCCTGCCATACCAGAGCGAGTATAAACCGGAATGAGAAGATTCCTTTCTATTTTAAATGAAATATGACAATTATATAAAAGTGCCGCAAAGCAAAGCAAAGCAAGAAGATGCTGTTCCAAGCAGCCTGAGACCCAGATGGTAATCCCATGAGACACCCTGATGAAAATCACTGCGTTTCTCTAGAGCACAGGTTCCTCATTTTGAAAATGAAAGTCTGAGTTCATTTGTTTCTGTGAAATGAGTTATAAAAGAGATAAGAACGAACTTTCATGTGGTGCCTGCTACATCAGTGTGCCATGCTGGGCACTGTAGAGCCACTCACTAAAATGAAAAATGTAAAAATAAATAACATTATAGCTAATGTTTACTAAATTCTTAGAACATACTTGGCACAGTTGTTAGACTTTAGTTTCCTTTTTTATTCCTCACAATACCTTACATGATATAGTACTATTATTAACCATTTCTCTTGCAATTTTAAATGAGAAAAATGAGGCACAGAGAGGTTGAGTAACCAAGTGAGCAGAGAATCCTTTAAAAGCTGTTTCAAACAAAAACTCCGACCCTGTTTTTAGTGGTCCAAACAAAAACAGCAAACAAATCCACAACTGGCCCAATTGTCTGGCATTTTAAGGGATCCAGAAGATAAAAAGGAATCTTTGTCCTTAAGTTCATTTTTTGCACCAGATGAGGACATGGGCAGTGTTCAGTGTGCTTGCTTTCCTTTTCAGACAGTATTGGGCATCCTCAACTTCCATGTCTCTGGAGATGATGAAGCAGCTGGCAGGGCAGGGGCACTTTTTGCTTCCCGGGGTCTGATGGTCGATGTGTGTCTCTGGTTTCTGATGTCTCTCTGTGAGCAGCCTCCACTTCCGCCTCTGTCCATACTCTTACCTCAACCCAAGACCCTGAAAAGGCACATCCCCTGCAGAAGCGGGAAGAGTGGAATCGTAGACCTGCTGCCTCGGAAGAGGTGGTTCTCAGAGTCAGAGAGCCGGAAATCCAACAGCCACTGAATGTCGAGAACCTCGGTGCCCCCTGGTCTCATCCACACCCATAGTTTGGTCTCATGGGCAGCTCATGGTTGTTCCCCTTGGCCTTCATCTTCTCTCTCCATGTTATTCCTTACCCTGACCGCCAGTGCTTCCTTCTCCAGTCTCAGATAACTAGCCTCCTGGACTGACACTCATCAGCTGTCCCAGTTCACTGCTGGGATGTTTTTTCTGAGCAGCTGCAGGTCTCCCTCTATCTCCTGGTGATGCCTCTCCCCACAGGCCTGCCCAGCCTCATTTGCCCGTCCCTCTCCTCCTTACATACACGGATCCGGCAGATGGGTGTGTCCCAGATGGCACCCACAAACCCTATCTGCACGCCTCACTCCGAAGACCATTAGACTCTTCACCCCAGTCTCCTGCCCCACTGGAGCTCCCACAATGAGATCATCACAACAGCCTGAACGTCAGCTGAACAAATGCAGAATTTCCTAATTACTGATCATAACCATCGTTTTTTGAGTACATACTCTATACCAGATACTACTAACATCATCCTTTATTTCAGGACCAGCATATTTTTCCATTGGAAAAATCATGTATTAAGAATGATTTCTTAATCATTCTTTGCTTGTCATACACACTTGTCCCCCCTTATCTGCAAAGGATACGGTCTAAGACCCCCCAAGTGCTTGCCTGAAGCCACAGATAGTACTGACCTTATGTATACATGTATACCATGTTTTTTATTAAATATATGTACCTATGATAAAGTTTAATAACTTGGCACAGTAAGGGGTTAACAATAACTAGTAATAACAGCAATCATAACAATAACTGCAATAAAAGTTTTGTGACTGTGATCTGTCTCAATAAATACTTTATTGTACTGTACTCACCTTTTCACTTAAAGGAAGCACTTTATAGCTTCTTTTTGGTATGTCCGAACTGCAGTATCATTACTCTGGTGCTTTATGGCCCTCATTAACTCAAAGAGGGTGACTTGAACACAAGCACTGTGATACTGCGACAGTTATCAGATAACAGAGATGGTTACTAAGTGACTAAAGGACAGGAGTGTCCACAGCATGGAAACGCTGGACAAAGGGATGATTCAGCTCCCAGGAGGGACGGAACAGGACTACCAAGATTTCATGCAGCTTAGAAAGAGTGGTGTGCAATTTAAAACTTACTGTTTATTTCTGGGACTTTCCAGTTAATAGTCCAGGCCATGGTTGACCGTGGGTAACTGAAACTGGAGAGTGAAGCCGCGGATGGGGGGCCCTGCTGTATTCCAGGGTGAGCACTGGTATTCTGTCCCTCTCATACCAAGTAATTTACTGAGTGTTGTTAACACTGCCCTACATTAACCTGCCATATTCCAGGGTGAGCACTGATACTCTGTCCCTCTCAGACCAAGTAGTTTACTGAGTGTTAACACTGCCCTACATTAACCTGCCGTATTCCAGGGTAAGCACTGATACTCTGTCCCTCTCAGACCAAGTAGTTTACTGAGTGTTGTTAACACTGCCCTACATAAACCTGCCGTATTCCAGGGTGAGCACTGGTATTCTGTCCCTCTCAGACCAAGTAGTTTACTGAGTGTTATTAACACTGCCCTACATAAACCTGCTGTATTCCAGGGTAAGCACTGATACTCTGTCCCTCTCAGACCAAGTAGTTTACTGAGTGTTGTTAACACTGCCCTACATAAACCTGCTGTATTCCAGGGTGAGCACTGGTATTCTGTCCCTCTCATACCAAGTAATTTACTGAGTGTTGTTAACACTGCCCTACAAAACCTCATGAGCAATTCAAAGTGTGCATCTTGGGTAGTTTACTGTGTTTTTCGCTTTAATTCTCCCAGGCAACTTCAGAAATATAATTCGTCTTTGTTTACTGAAGAAGAGGCTATAAAGTGATCTGTTGGTTGGGAATGACATAGGTTCTACATTGCTAATAAGACAGTACCTCGAGTCTACTGTCTTTTGACTTAATGTCCTAATTGATGCACCAACCTCCCTTCCCCCGTCAATGACCAGCTCATGGGAGGGTTGCGCTTGTCAATTCTCTGCTCTTATGTATAGAAGGAGGATCACTTTATTTTCAATGGTCGCCTATGATAAATTGCTTTCTGTTGAGTGAAAGAGCAATTAATTATGGTTGATAGACCCTTTATCCGTAAATAGAATTCAGTCAAATAATCAGTTTGGAAAACTTGCTACTAAAGTGTTTCCAACTTTACAAAATAATTAGTTCTGAAATAAAGGAATGCTTTCATACCATGGTGATTTATTTTTTTTAAGTTTTAAATTATGAAGGAAATTCAAAAGAAATGTTTTTTAGGATTCTGAGCATGTTGATGAATATAATATTTGTATTATATCTTGGTACCAAACACTTTATTGTCTGTCTTCACTTTAATATATTGTTAGAAGCTGCATATTTAAGAAGACCTGAATCTATATTCTAGTACCAAGGGTGAAATAACTTCAGCCATGTGACATGGGCAGGCATTTTAATCATGCATTGTGGAGACGCAAAACCCAAAATGGTCAGCATCACTTCCTGCTGCTGACATCTGGCTGGCTCCCACATCCCCGTGGAGTCTGAATCAGGGTTATTTAGAGCTGTTGCTATGTGTAGTCTACTGGAGAGCCAAAATGGACCATCCTTCTTTTTAGTTCAAGTTAATTGTTTTTGTTCTATAACTTTGGGAGGAAATGAATTAACATAGGATATTATTTGCATTGTCATTCAAGAGGTAGCACAGTACTTGAATGGTGCCCCCTGGAGTTTTCAAACTAGGTGACTCTCTTTGGATATCCCAGGAGATCTGGTGGTTCTTCTAGTATGGCAATATTTGATACCATAGAAGCTATAAAAAGAGATAAACCATTTGCCTTCTGGTAATAGCAGTGTTTTTCTGATTGCTTTGTCAATGTAAAAATCTTCCAAACCTGTAAGACTTTTTTATGAGTTTATTTGAGCCAAACTGGACCATTGCCAGGAAGCAAAGTCTCAACAGATTGAGAAAGTGCTCCGGAAAATGGTGGTTTCACCACTTATTTTATACACCAGAATCAAAGGGGACGGCGTAAGGGGGAGGGGGTTTACATGAAATTGATTGGTGGTAGATTAGGGAGATGAGAGAAAGCAAAGCAGGGAAAATCAGTGGGATTGGATCAAAGGTAAAAATGTATGTGCTGAACTTCTTTTACCGAGGCAGGAACAAGTCAGTTAACAGTTAACTATTCACCTGATAACAGTAACAATGAGGGGGTTTGTTGGTTTCTGCTCTGGTGGGATGCCTGCCCGGAGGGGCAGGAAAAGATGATCCTTACATTTTAAAGACATGTTATCAGATAAATTATTGTAGAATCAAGACCACCAGGCTAGATTAAGGTAAGCATTGACCTTTGTTAGAGAAAAATAAATACCTCCCTTAGAACATGACTACCCATTATGAACTGCTTGTAGTTAGACAGTTTTAATTTGAGACCATCCTGTGTGGCTACTCGAGGTCTCTGAGGCTGCAGGGCCACCACGCAGGCTTTCCCTGGGCTTGTCAGGTTCAGCATGCAGCGCCTTATTGCCCACAGCTTCATTTCAGAACAGTCTGTGCAGTAAACTGGTGATTGCAGACCAGCATTTGTTGTTGTAAAGTAGCTAAATCCACAAATCCATGGGGGTTTGTAGAGTCACATAGTCCAAATAAGTTTTTGAAAAGTTTTATTAAAGGAGGAAATTTATTAAATATGCCAGCAGCATATGGCTGACACAGGGTAACAGACCCAACTTGTGCAGCTCCCATAAACAGTTCAGGGGCTGTTTATATACTCCTAATTATACATGGGAGGGGAGAAAACCTGACATCACCGCATAAGTTTATACCTTTTGTTTAGAGATACATACATTAACCACATACTTTCAGGAGGGGAGGTGTGGTTTCCATGGGAACAAATGCCTGCAAATGGTCCATTAGCCCAAGAAAAGATTTAATTCCTTTCTCCCTACACCTGGCTAGCCATTGACCCCTCCCCCATAGGTATGGGGGAAGGTCAGGGAATCCAAGTCTCCTTCCTCTTTCTGCATTTACAACACAATGCCATCTTGGTCTTATGCTAATCACAAAATCTTTCTGCACGCCTAGCCCAAATTAATAAAATGTTCTTTAAATTTCCTAAAATATTAATATTAATTCTGTAGCTTTTGGCACTTTACAACATTGTGACTAGTGTTACAGAACCTTTCATTTGCAACAAAAGGAAGGCCAATTCCGACCTGTGACAAGATTGAAGAAACTTTCAAGCCTCCTTTGCTTTGTGTGTTTCTAGTCTCATTCCCCTAGTGCCTTCCTGACCATGTTTTTCCTCTGGATGTAAATGCCATGCTGTAAAGCTAGAACTTTCTACCCTTTCTAAAGTGCTACCAAAGGAATACTTTGCCAAAATGAAACTGTAGAGACAGTTTCCACTGTGCCACATCTTTGTGATATGTTGGGTTGTTTTGAAAGCAAGTCTATAATTTCATTTTAGTGGGCTGTGGACTTCATCATGCTTATTTTTCTCTTCTTATGCTCCCTTATGCTGAAGAAGAAGAAAAAAACCTATTTAAATAATGTCTACTTCCATGTGTTATCTAGAAAAGATGATTCTTTTCCTAGAAGTGTTTTTAGTCTTTTGATTTTTTCTGAATTTATTTTATTAAAATATTGATTGCATCTCCAATCCTGGACCGTCCCTGTTTCCATGTGTTGCCTCCACTAAGGAAGCTGGGATTGCTTCCATAACCTTCAGTTTCCATGTGTCTTTCAAGTCCAGCTTCAGTGCCTGGTGTATCTCTGCCCTGTAGCATTTTTGGATGTGTTCCCTCACAATAAGTACTGTTTCCTTCGGAACTGCCATTATCTTTGCAGATATATTTCTATGTCTCTTTTGTCAATGGTCCTATTATACCTGGCATTTTAGGATTTTGTTGAATGTTTTATGTTCCCCAGATCGAGTGCCTGTGTAATTTGTTGTCCTAACCATGATAGATTTGAAGGGAATAGCAGGCATAATCCAAGACTGTCCCGGGCTAGCCACGATGTATGGCTGACATTACTCCCACAAGGATCTCAAAGGTGGAGACTTGACACTCTCATTGTGCTCAGTAATTACCCAGTCAGAGAGTCCTTGATTGTCTGTCCTGTGAAATTTTTAGCCAACCAGGTCCTCTTTGAGCATCTTCCTGCTGATGCCCTTTTTGGCTAGACAACAAATGATCATAAATCACGTATACGGTGCCAGCAGCCTCACCCCTCCACTCCTTTCCTTACAGACGCATCCCTCCCAAGGATTTTGTTTCCCACTGTCATTTTGGGCTGATTCAGTGCTCACCCTAATCCCATTTCTAAAGGCTAGAGACAGAATGATGGCAAGGCACTGTTACACTTAACTGTCTGTCACCATACTTTTTAGTCAGTTGACTTTTGAAATATATTCTGCTTTCAACTACATTTCTTAGTTATTTAGTTGAGCTTTGAAATATACTTGAAACATGACTGGGTAAAGCATAGTCTAATTTTGCTCTAGGAATTTTCATAACAGTTCTCACTGTTCTGGCGGAGCTCATTCTTGCTAGTGTACACCTAGAGGGACCATTAGATTGTATTCACACAGTGGAAGGTCTCCCAGTGTGTGGATCAGGTAAGGAAGGCAGGTCAGTGGGTACAGCCTGTTTCCATTTCCCAAACATGTTTGACCAGAGCCGCTTTTGTACTTTTAAATAATCTATACTATCTTTGTAGACCTTTACTGCCCCCCTCACACTTTTTTTTAAAGAACTTTTATAAGTTTATTTGAACCAAACTGATGACAGTTGTCAGGAAGCAAAATCTCAGTGGATTGAGAAAATGATGCTTTCTTCTTTTTTTAACAGTGCATTTTCCATAAAAGACTCACAGTGAAGTCACCATTGCCAAGTGGGAGGGAGTGGCTGCTTATATGAATACACCTTTGGCTACTTGGTCTTTCCTGTACCAGACTTTGCCATTGAGTCTGTTATTTTGACTCTCTCCAACCTTACTGCTCTGACCCAGCCCAGAGTTCTTAGCTGTCCTAAATATTTCCTCTAAGATCTTCTATGAACCTATTCTCTTTTGCTCTAATTTTTCTCCTCCTTACCTACTTTAGCATGTAGCCCTGTAAGAAAAAAATACTTTCTAGTGATGTGATCGCTGTAGCAAAAACTAGATTTCTGTTCTCTATTAAAAAAGAAACTTACACATTCTACTATTTTCTTGGTAAATGCTTGTTGAAATAACACAATGAAATGGTTGGAAAAAAACAGCTTTCCCTAATTAAATCTTTCATGGCGAATGTTAGCTGGGAGAAGAGCAGAATATCCTTCTTTTTGGTTAGCCATGATATTTTAGGGAAAATAAAAGCAGGAGGAGGTAGGGTATTCAGTTTTCTTTTTGAGTAATCTCAATTGATTTCTGTGACACTTAAATGGACTACAAAGTCTGTTAGTGTGAGAGGTTGCTACCTGTCTGCTGGTTTCAGTTTGCCCTTTTTTGGTAATAAAACCCCTAATTTTAGCTGTCACATGGTCACCTGAAATACAGCCTGCATTTCCCTGCTTCCCATGTATTACAAAATTTTGATTAATTGTTCATGATTGGAAGTGCCAGTGCAACTTCTTGGAAGTTTCCTAAAGGAGAAAGCCCCTCCCCCCTTTCTGTTTTCCTGAAAGGAATACAGACATGATGGCTAAGCCCAGGTGGCTGCCGTGGCCCGCGAGGTAGGATCCATGCATTGGGGATGGTTGAGCAACAAGGTACCAGGAACCTCTGGACTGCCTGTGTGTAAATGAGAGAGAAACTCCTGTGTTGTATAACCTTTGCTATTTCTGGTTTGTTCTCTCATGAAGCTGATCATAGTCTCTATTGGTAGATTTATGAGTCCATTTCATCTTGTTTAGTAGGAGGGAAACTTTTGAGAGTTTTAAAAAATATCAGACTATATTGTAAGGTATTTTTCCCCACCGAGGAAGAAGGAAGGGCATAGCCACAAAGTGTGGAATAATAAAAGGCTTTATTGAGTACAGCTCAATCTGCCTCACGAGGTTCCCTGGTCCCAGGGACAGAGGCCAGGGAAGACACATAAGGTGATCCGTGTGGAGGGTATTTAAAGGGTCTCATCTAGGGTGGTCGAGTTGATATGACATGGTGAAATCTCACTGGCTGACGGACGGTCGCTCTTTTCCCAAAGACTCCTGGGAAGTTTCTTTTGGCACACATGAATGTGGGCGGTTCCAGCCAAGTTCCCGGGTCTGGGTTCCTCACGTGACCTTCCCCCATTGCTGACCACCTTGCATTCTGATCTTTTGTGTTAATTAGGGGCGCTGCTTATTCGTCTGGCTACTTCCTGCTGATTAGGGGCATTGTGGGGAGGGGGAGGTCAGCAGGTGGTAGCTCTGAGGGGTGTCAGGAGGAACATTTGTTTGGCCGTGAGTTGAGAAACTTTGTGGATGTGGTACTGGAAGGATTTTTTTTTAAAAAAGAGGAGTTATAGGGGTATCTGCAGGTTCCAGCCTTTTGGTGAGCCGGAGATGGGTAGGGGCAGCAAACTTGAGGCAAAACTATATGCCAGGAGTGGCGTAAGAAGCGGAAAGGAAGGGGTCCCATCCACTCCCATAACCGAGACCTGTGAGAGAACTAGAGGTCCAGAGTGTGATGGCAAAACAGAGAAGGCAGCCCCCATGTCCACAAGAAATGAGATGGACTTACCCATTCCTGCAGCATTACCTTGGGGTTTCGTGAGGATAATGGGGGTCTTTGAGTCCAGGCTGTGTCAGCCATCCATGATGTCTAGGAGTTCGAGTGGTGGGCCCACCTGGCTGGCTTGTTCTTCACGTAGAGGCACTGAGGAAAAGCCTGTTGCCCAAAGGGGTAATTGCTTCACCAGCGACCGGGCTGCTTGCAGTCAGGGCAGGGCTCAGGGCACAGCCGCAGGCAAGGGCCCTGCCGGGACCAGTGACCTTAATTGCCACACTTAAAGCGAACTGCTGGTGGGATTTTCTTTGCTGCCCAGACCTGGATCAGGCACTTCCTGTGCCTTGCTCCTATTGCTCTGCTGGCCTCAGGGCTGCCACAAGAGTCTGGGTTTGGAGTGTTACCTTCTGCTGCATGAGGGCCTGGTGAACAGCCTCGGCCTTTTTCTACCAGTTGAGACCATTAAAAACTTTAAATTCTGTATTCACAGGTCCTGGATAGGGGTTTGGGGTTGAGAATAAAAGGAGGGGGGCTCCTTGGGAACCTGGTACCCAGATCCTGCCAGAAACGCTGGAGCCAGAGGCAGGACAGGGCCAGGCCTTCCTGTAAGAAGATTAGAGTTGTGTGTCCTGCAAACCGGTGTAAGAGCCAATGGCAGGCTGAGAATGGCCTGACGGAGAAGGGGCTTAAGAACACTGGAGAAAGGAGGGGCCCCTGGCCAGCAGAGGAGGAGCAAGAGAGACTGGTATTTGCAGATGAATGAGAAACAGGATTCTGTGAAGGGAGGGGAGGAGGTTCTTGGAGGGAAGAGACCCGAGTGAAAGAGGTCCATAGAGGGACCAGAGAGGGGTCCCGAGAGAGGGGCACCCCTGGGGGTCAGGCAGGAGGGGGAGGAGTTGAAGGTAGTGTGAAGGAGGAAAGATTAGGAGTGGAGGGTTTAGGTGAGGTTTCTCTGGCCCAAAGGGCCTGTGCTGTTAGCAGGTGGCACAGAGATTAGGATGGGAGCACGAATAACTAGAAGCCCTGAATGTAAGAGATCTCCAACCATTTCCCAGTTCTTTTGGCAATAGTTAAATTGGTGAGGGTGTTAAAACTGAAAGTCCCTTCAGGAGGCTACCTTGTTCGATTATCCAGTGGGTTCTGTGGCCTGGCCACAGTGGAGAAGAAGAACAGTTTCTTCTTCTTTAGGGAGGGAGAGATTTCGGATAAGGCACTCCAGGAGTATTTTTGGATTAGGTTTAGATTCCTGTGCCCCCACAGCCACCCTCAGTCCTTGGAGTGGTCAGAGGTGAGAATTGGCATCCCACAACTCAAGTTCTGGCCACCAGACGGATAAGTAAAATGGATGTGCTCGGGATGTCTCCACGGGCACACACGCACTCGGAACAGAAAGAGGTCCCTGACGCAGCTGCGGTTTCGGACAGGGAGTCTCGGTGGAAAGAACTGAGAGGAGGCTAGAGGCAGGGGACTTACCTCACTGAGCGCTGAAGTGGGTAAAAGGTCGGAGGTTCTGGTTCTTTCTCGGAGGGGAAGGAGAGAAGAGCGGTCCTTGCGGACTTCTGACTCCTAGGTTTCAGCACCAAATGTCAGGTGTTTTTCCCCGCCGAGGAAGAAGGAAGGGCAT
This sequence comes from Saccopteryx bilineata, assembly GCF_036850765.1. Classification (NCBI taxonomy): domain Eukaryota; kingdom Metazoa; phylum Chordata; class Mammalia; order Chiroptera; family Emballonuridae; genus Saccopteryx; species Saccopteryx bilineata. The sequence goes on from NC_089494.1 coordinate 157,038,333, forward strand.
AACCATGAAGTGTGGAATAATAAAAGCTTTATTGAGTACAGCGCATCCCACCAGACGAGGTTTCCTGGTCCCGAGAACAGAGGCCAGAGAAGTCGTAGGGGGTGATCCGTGTGGGGAATATTTAAAGGGTCTTGTCTAGGGTGGTCGAGTTGGTAGGATGTGGTGAAATCTCACTGGCTGATGGATGGTCGCTCTTTTTCCCAAGGACTCCTGGGAAGTTTCTTTTGGCACACATGAATGTGGGCGGCTCCAGCCAAGTTCCCGAGTCTGGGTTCTTCATGTGACCTTCCCCCATTGCTGACCACCTTACATATATAACACAGATAAAGAAATGCTTTATTTGGTGGACAAGAAAATCTTAACTTTTGTAAGTGAAAATGTATGAGATGTTCTGCAGTCTCTAAAATCTTAAATGCTACATGAGATGCCACCACTGTGACCCTTAAAAACCACCAAGATGCTCTTGTTCTTCTGCTTTGCCTTGCTCTTCCCCTTCTGTAGTTGTTTAGTCCCAAAGCCAGTAAGTGGGGCAGGAAAAGAGAGGTGTTCGGGGGGGGGCTGCTGGCCTCTAGAGCAGTGTGTGGGAACCCGAGTTGGGTGAGGAGGTGGGCGGGGTGGTCAGTGTGCTTGGGAGGCACTAGGTCAGGCAGGGTGAGGGGGGTGGGCGAGGAGTGGAGGGGAGATCAGTTATTCTGCATTGCTACACTGGAGAGTGGAAAGCACTTGGAAGGGTCTGCAGAACCTACTCACATATTGTTTAGAAGAAGTAAGAAAACACAGGTGAGCCTTGTGGGCTCAAGAGGCTGACTGGTGATTCCCTAGGGTGGTTTCTTGCTACTTAGAACGTATTTTGTCCTCAGATATGAACTATCAAGCAATGTGGAAGAATCGGAGTTTCAGGAAGGCCCACCCAAAAATGTCCAGCAGTGTCTTTTATGCCCGACTGCCCATGTCCTTGTAGCCAGATGTAAGCCCCTAAACAGATACATGCTCCTGAACAGGTAAACAGTCTAGCCCTGGGGAACTTGCAACTTTATACAAAACATTGCGTATCTCTAGCTGACCTACTCATCCTGATCTTGACCAAGACTCAGTACCAGACTTCTGGGTTTTTCTGCAGACAAGCATAGAGCTGTAAGATAACTCGATGCAGTTATATATAGAAGTATTGATGAAATAAGTAGGTTAAAAGTAATGGAAACCAGAGTTCTTGCTATGAGAAGGGAAGTACAAATGTGGAAAGGAAGAAAACTTGAATGAACTGTGTCATGCTGTATTGGAGTTAGGTGTGTGTGTGTGCATGCGTGCGTGTGTGTGTATATGTATGTATGTTCATGTGTTTTCAGTTTAGTCTGCTGAGAGGGGCTGAGAATACTGAGCCTCTAGATGACAATAAGCACATCTAGTATCCAGGTTTGGGCTTATAATACATTTTCCACAAAAAGGGACCAGAGCTCATTGCAGAAGTGGCATATTTCGGGGTTGTGGCAGAAAAAGGACAAGATGGGCTAAATATTTTCTGTCAGAAAACAACGAAGGGCTCAGAACGAGGGAATATGACACGGGCTTAGCAGCCAGGTTAGACTGCCTCCTGCTGGTCATCTAGGACAGTTTGAACAGCACCATACATATTTATGATGGATTATAACCCACTGACTAAGGTAGGAAACTACAAAGCCATACGAAGGTAAATAATCGCAATTCTCAACAGCAACTCTTTGGACATCTTAGACTGGATGCGTCTGTTGTGGGGTTGCACTGTAGGATCCTATCCAATAGAAATGTAATACAAGGTACACAGGAAAGTTTGTATTTCCTAGCAGCCAGAGTTGTCAGAATCAAAAATGTTTCTAGACATTGCCAAATGTCCCATGAGAGTCAAAATTGCCCCGGGTGGGGACCAGGAAATACATGTGGGACAGGATATTTATATAGATTTAAAGCCTCCCCCCAGTGCTAATTACAAAGTGAAAAAGAATAAAGTGACAGTGAAGAAGAGGCCTGGCAGACATAAGTGATCAAGGTAAGGTCATCAGTGATAAGGACAAGCGGAAATTGTGTGCCACCTGATATGATGTAATGAGAATACAGCATTTCTTCCACATTCCTATAAAAGGTGCTTTACATAAACCTAAGCAAGAAACAAATGACAAATCCACATGAATGGTGTAATATAAATAATGCCTGGCAGCTTCACAATTGCCAAGGTATTAAAATGGCTGTGTCATGGTATTGTAGGAGAGTGTCTCTGTAAGAATGTCGCAATGTCTGTGGGGTATATGGCCAGCAGCTTTAACTGAGTTGTTCAGGGCAGAAAAATAGGTCTGTGTACTACTGTATTTTCAAGTTTTATATTGCTTTCTGGTGGTCAAAACCCCCCCACAAAACAATAGTTGTGGTCAGGAGTGACTCAGTTTCTTCTAGCCTGGGGTCCAACACTGTGATTTCTTTTTTTAAGTGAGAGTAGGGGAGATAGACTCTTTTATGCGCCCAGACTGGGATCTACCCAGCAATCCTTGCCTGGGGCCTACGCTTGAACCACCTGAGCCACTGGCTGCAAGAGGGGAAGAGAGAGAGAAGGGGGAGAGAGCGGAGAAGAGAAGCAGTTGGTTGCTTCTCACGTGTGCCCTGACTGGGGATTGGACCTGGGACATCTGTCCCGTGCTGGGCTGACACTATCCACTGGGAAAACTGGCTAGGGCCATCTGTGATCCTTTTTGAGAAGAATTTTTGCCTTCTTATTTCCTAAAGGAAAAAATGACTGCATTTTTTTGGCTGTGTTGATGTAGTTAGTGTGTGTGTGTGTGTGTGTGTGTATCATGCTGACCATTCAGTGAAGTTTTAGAACCCAAAAGAAAACATAGGAAGGTATGTACCTTCTTTGTCGGTCCTTTTTATTTTGGCGGGTTTGTATATGTTTATATTTGGAAAAACCATTTGGTTAAACAAATCTAACCTTGTTCAGCAGATTAAACCTCCATGATAATGGTTGAAAACTGGTGCAGTCTGTAGGTGCATTAAAATATCAGCCCAACTTATTTTTAGAGGAAATTTTTTAAAATTCTGATCATCTGATAATACATAGAAGAATTTCTGGGTTAACAGTGGCCATTGAAATAAGGTGCTGACGGTCTTCTGTTACATGATCTTTTGTCTTGATGTGACGGTGTGTTAGCTCAAGTGAGGGCTTTGTGCCTCTCCACACTCTTGGCTTGGGCTCTGAAAGGACAGTTTATCGAGATGGATCACTGGGGCTGGGCCAGCAGAAACCAGGTCTCCCAGCAAAGCTAAACGGCCCTTGTAATGTCTGATCCTGCGACATTAATCTCATTAGCTCTAACTTGCTGTGCTGATTGCACTGCTAATTGCATTACTTTTCTTAATTTGGTTTAATATTTAACAGACAGTGTTATATGGATCCTTGAATCTATTTTTGGGAGTGGTAACATTTCAACCTGTGAAAATAATTTAGCACTTTACCTTGTAGCTATAATTTGGGTACATTATCTAACTGATTTTTTTTTTTTCTTTTACAGTTTCCTTATCCCACATCACACAACTTGTCCTTAGCCACAACAAGCTAACAAGTGAGTTGATTTTATCATTTGCTTCTCAGTTTTTGACTTGTGGGCAATGCGGTGATACTGCTGACTCTTGTTTCCTTTAAGGACACAATGACAACTGTTTATTTGGGGAAACCTAAAATGTATTGTGTGACACCAAGCTAACATGAGCATCTTGTCTTCCTGTATTCTGTACTTGGCTCAGTTTTGAGGATCCTTTCCTGCTGTGTGTGTAACCTGAAGAAAGAAAATGACATTCTTTCTCTGGAAACGGTCCTGTTCAGGGATGATAAATGCTGCAGTAACTTGAACCGTAGGGCCAGTCATCAGTGTTTCATGAAAAAAAATAAAAATAAAATAAATAGTTACAAAAAGAGTTCTTGGCTTTTCATCTACACTTCCTCGTCAAAGGGAAAAATTTACCTGTTGATATACTTCCCTTTCCTGTGTAGCAGGGAAAAAAAGCCCCTCAAAGTTGCATACATTATATAAATTTGAGTTGTATATTTAAAAAATTTTTTATTCTGGTTTCTATTGGGCATTGCTAGTGTCATGATATAGTTACCATGTAGTAGATATAATACCTGTGTTATAAGAATATCATCGTGAATGATATGGGCCATTTTGGCCATTTTATTATTACAGTTGTGGCTTTAAAGATTTTAATGACTGGGCTGCATTCTTCTTTCTCATTCCTAATTGACTGTCACTTCTTTGCGCTTGCCATATTTCCTGCAGACTTGAATGATTTTCCAATCGTGTGGCAGAAATTTGTTTGGGAGCTTTCCGAGTCCGGTGAAATTGAGCAGAATGTCATCTTGAGGGATTTGTATCGCGAATTTATGTGCATTATATACAGCTTGAAGCAATGTCACAGAGCTGTTGATTATTAAGAATTAAGTGTGGCAGGGCCCCTCGTGTGCAGGAGATAGGCGAATCGTTCATTTTAAGCAAAAAACTCATGTTTATAAAAAAGCAAAAGCAGAGTGGCACAATTGTCACTTTTGAGTAGTGGGGACCACAGTAGCTGAAAGTGAGGGCTGCAAGTCCCATGTGATCATTTTTGTAACAGGTAACATGCTGCTGTTTTTATTGTTTTTGTTGCAAATGGTCCTGCTCTCCACTGAGAACCTATCGCCGTCGGAGGGGATTTGCTATTTGTTTTGAAGGTTGGGCATCATGATTTCTAAATTCCCCAAGATTTTGTGACCAGAAATTCCTGAAGCTCTATACCCCATAGTTATAAAAAGGGTTCTTAGTTCCCAAACTTACATGTTAGATCTGTATCATCATTAGAGGGAGAAACTTTGCATTTAATCTAGAAGGCAAAACCTGCTTTATTCCTATTATATCATTAATTGACCTGTTCTTTAAAATATCTTTCAGATAGTTGTAGTTTATTTCTTTTTACATGTTCACAAAGATAGGAATCTCAGGTATCAAAAGGTCAGCTTCTTCCTCCAGTCATACGATTACAGATTACCTTGGAGATGTGTAAATATGGAATTGAATTGTGTCTCTAAAGAGACTGACTGAATGGATCCAAACTTCGTATTTTTCCTTCCCCATTTTGTTTTCCTCTCTTCCCAACTTGAGACTCTAACCCAGTAAACTCTAATTAATCGTCTGGGTAAGTTCTGTTTCATGCCACTGTGAGCAGTGTCAGTGACTCCTGGTCTGTTCCACTAAGGTCAAATTAGCATCTTTTACTATTTTTCTGGCATTTAAATGAATGACTTTGCAATGGTTTTTCAAGTGTTTATAGTAAATATGTCTGTTTGATGGCAGTATAAATATGCATTATGTGTAAGTGGCTGAGTACACCCTCTTGCCACTTATTTTTGTAATCAGTGTCTTTCACTTTCTGTGGTTTTTAAAAGGGACTGGCTGTCAACACTACTTTAAAACCACTGCGACTCAAAAGATAAGCCCCCTTAGCACTGCTTTTATTTGAAAAAGTATTTGTGTTTTTCTCTTAGTATGCCGATTACACTCTTCTCTGACATTTCCACTGTGGGCTTATGGATAGGCTTACTCAAACTGGGGTTTTGATTTGGGGACACCAATTGACTCCATGTTAGTATCTGTGGGGCCACTTGATCACTGTGACACTTAGTAACTTTCTTTCCCTGCTGGTGGTTTTGACATTGATAGGTCCACTCAGTGCAGCACAAAGTGAGGCCACAAGGAAGGTGAGAGTGGGCATCTGATGATTCTTAAATCCCCTAAAATTTTATGAGTATAAGTTCTAAATGATAGTTCATAAAAAATATTTCAAAATTGTCAAGCTGATTCCCATTAGAGGTTTGTCATTATTACAGTGAAACTACTGAAATGTAGACCTGAGGGATTGGGGCAGTATTGGTGGGTTTTTGAAACTGGGAAGTCAGTGGGAAATTGCCTTGTCTGCAACCACTTTCCTAGAGATGTGTGTATCCAGAACGTGTTTAAGGAGTGGGAGGCTGAGTTAGTAATGAACCTTTTCCTTCTGCTGTGACTAGGCATGTATAATCTGGGAGCCCAGTAGGGGTTCTTTCTGGCGCAGTGCAAATGGTTTCAGAGTAAAGATGAGGTTCCTTGGGCAGGCTGTCCCTTCGGAAACACCACGTTCCCTGCAATACTGCACATACCCAGTAGAAGGTGCTGTTTGTCTACCTTTTTAAGCCATTTTTGGACCAGGCGGTGGCGCAGTGGATAGAGCGTTGGTCTGGGATGTGGAGGACTCAGTTTCGAAACCCCGAGGTCACCAGGTTGAGCGCGGGCTCATCTGGTTTGATCAAAAAGCTCACCAGATTGAACCCAAGGTCCCTGGCTCGAGCAAGGGGTCACTCGGTCTGCTGTAGCCCCCTGGTCAAGGCACATATGAGAAAGCAATCAATGAACAACTAAGGTGCTGCAACGAAGAATTAATGCTTCTCATCTTTCTCCCTTCCTGTCTGCCCCCCATCTCTGTCACAAAAAAATAAAAATAAACCATTTCTGCTCTGCCCCACATCCTTCAGGCAGCCTTTCCTCCCCATGCCTGGCCCGCTCTGCTCCAGGCCACCTTGCTCCTTCCTTCTACTCTGCAGTGGCCTCCCCACCTGTCCTGGCCAAATGGAAGTCTTTCTTCCTCAAACCCCTATTGTTCATCGACTCTTCATAGCAGTGTTTACTTCCTTGTCCTGCTGTTGCCGTTTCTTCTCCCTCTCCAGTCTTATTGACAGTGGGACCTTGTCCTATTCTTGCTGAGTTTCCTAGTAGTTCTCTACATAGAGCAGCTGATGGAAGGCAGCAGTCGATGGCGGTGGAAGGCTGGCCTGAGGTGAAATGGCTGGTATAGGAACTGGACGATTTCTTCAGGTGTACCCAGTGTAGGGACTTGAGTAGATGTGGCCACCAGAAACTTCTGTTTTAACTCAAGGCTCATTTCAGACGTGCTGGACTGTGAAAAACGCTAAAGAAACATTACCGTATGTTCTGGAAATCGGTATGACATCATCTTTGCAGTTGTTGGGCCCCTGTCAGACTTGAGGAACGGTGTGCTGGGACGTTGCTCGCCACGCACGCCTGAGGACCTGCGCTCGGCGCCTGGTGCCGCGAGGAGTCGCAGATGCTGCTTCTGCCCAGCGACCTCCTGGGCCGCCTTTTACACACTCCAGGGTTCATAGCTTTTAGGCTTGTTACTCTTTCACTTGAAGTTAGTTTTATATATGTACTTAAGGTCCCACATTATTACTAATTTCTTCATATAATTAACTCTATTTTACGTGCTTCCTGAGGTGAGGGGCCCTGTTTGATGCTATTTTGTATCCTACCCCCACAACAATGCTCAAAGCATGGTGAATGTGAAATAGGTACTTGGATACCGGTGACTTAATGGATTGGTAGGTGATGAGTTGTGCCAAATCCAGCAGGCCAAGATGATACAATACCCAAGGGCTGGCGTTGTGTTTCCAAAGAAGGGAACGTTGCAGTTATTCCCAAGTCGGTCTGTCTCTGTCTCTGCCCTGCTCCTCCACCCCATCTTTGTCATTATCCTCCCTGTATGCCAGTGTTAGCCAGGTCTTTTCAGTCTCAACTCTTTAATCTGACCCCTGCTCCTTCCAGTGTTTGCACGTGTTAGTTTTGTAAATGTTTTCCCACTCCTTTTCAATCTTAAAGACAAATATTGTTTGGATTCAGTCATTTTAGCATGTGTCCACCAGAGGTCACTATTGAGATGGGTATTTGCTCCCCCTCAGGTCTTGTGTGTAACTGAAGATTAAAAATTAAAATTGTATCAAATGAATATTTTGCAAGCTCTTCTGCTCCCTTCAGCAGGGCCTGTTGCTCTTTCTAGTTACACAATGCATTTTACCATAATTAAAGTAGACCGTTCTATAAGGAGCTGTTATTTTTGTTTTGCTCCTAAAATTGTACATTTATTTTCACATATATTTTTAGTGTTAATTATGGCTGCTTTCTCAAGTTAGAAACTTTTCTTATGATATCTTTAAATTGGGAGGATTGTATTGCTTTTTGTAGTATTTTGTATTGAGTATATGTGATATATATTTTCCTTGTGGCAGAAAATTTAAAATATGTGTGTATATAACCAGATTGTAATTAAAAAATAACCATGTAAAACTCAGGAAAATGTACATTTTGTGCATATTTATACTGATTTTTCTACCAAATACTATTGTGTAGGAAAGAACATTGTACATTATGAAATTAATTACATTCTGCATCAGTAATACATCTTCTGGGAATTAATTTTTTAATGTGAAGCTTTTAATATTAAAAATAATTTTATTCTTAAAAGCAAAACCCATATATAGGTATTGCTAGAACCTTAAATATAATAACAATATTTTTCATTTTGTGGACTCATGCATATTGTGGCTTGAGCACTTATCATTATCAAAAAATACAAAGGTATTTTTTGTTCTGTGCAAACATTGAGCAGCCTCTATGTGAACCTTTTATAAGCGTGAGTCTCTGAATATAATTTTTTAATTTTATACTTTGAACTTTTAACTGTCATGTAAAACCTTGAGGTATTAGCAGTTTTGCCTGCAGTGTCAGGCTTTAATGTGATCATACCTTGTCATTTTATATATCGGAAATGACTAGGCAGGCAGTAAACTTTACTTTTATGGCAAAACATGTCTTGTTTTTTTTTTAAAGCAGATTATTTCCTGTTACTCAGCTGGTGTATAAATTTGAAATTATAGTGACCAAGAAATGCTAGATGTTTTTTGTGTATGTGTGTGATTTCAATAATTTTTTTATTAAAGATACTGTGCTAAATACATAGACGTTAACATGTTTTAAATTTTATGGAGATGTATATAGTGATGGGGTGTCTACCAGAAGTGTTACTATAAATGAATTAAGTACCATAATCTACATAAAAAATTCATTCTCCTAATATGCAGATCTAATTATAATGAAGAAAATTAAGCAGTTTTTTAAGCATAATAAATTGAAACACTTTCATACAGACATAACAGATTGTTGAGATGAATGAGAAAACTTAACTCTCCCAATTCCTGAGAATGACCTTCACCAGCTTCTAATAGCTTCCTGTTCCGAAGTCTCTAGTTATTTCCTTTTCCATAGATTATTTGTCATGCCTTATGCAGAAGTTCTTGTGCATAGCTTGTGTGAAATTAAACTATGAGGGGGAATATGCAAAATAAATCATCTCTGTGTCATGAATTTATCTTGTGACAATGTCAAAACAGCCTGCTGTTTGCATTTTAACAAAGTGTAAATGTATTTATAATACAAAGGCTTTGATCAATAGCTTATTTTTTTAATTAGTGTACATTTATCAGTTTGTTACTGGTCCATCATTTGAAAGATTGGATTTGAACGAATATATCCCTAGCATTTTTTAGTCTAGTGGCTGTGAATTACACAATAACTATTAGATGGCACCAGCGGTTCGGTTATTATGAAATATTACCTGCAGTTGACATTTTGGTATTATTTTTGGTTTTAGTAAGTAAGCATGCAAGATCTTCCCAGGAAAAAATCTGTTGGTCCTCCAGTCCAGAACCAGCATTGTCCAAGGCCCAGGGGCGAAGTTGGAGACACTGGTTCTCCATGGTATTGTGTCCTCAGCTCAGAGACTGTGCTCTTTTGATCCTCTTCTGGCCAGCCCCACCAGCCACAATGGACCTCTTCTAGAATCTCTTTTCCTGGAGTCCAGCTTTGCGCTGAGAGAAAGCTAACTAAGTGTGGTATATTACTCCTTCCACAGTATATTTCTAAGTGGAAAATTTCAGTTATGAGAATTACAGAATGCTGGTAGGCTTTGGAGAAAACAATGTGGGTGCTATTTGAACCTGTCTCTTTCCAAATCATAACTAGGTCATTTGGGGGAGCTGATGTGGAGAAGGGTTTCTCTTATTATTTACAACAGAACTCTCAAACAGAATTGATTTAATAGCAAAAATTTATATCTAAATCATCTGTTGACAGTCTGTCCTAGATAACGTGTGTACGTGTACACAAGTATAGAGGGTGGAAGAGGATATTCTGAGAGGTGCTTTACTTGCCTGTATACAGCCTTCTCTTAGAGCTGCTCTTAACATTTCATAACTCACCGACCTTTTTAAGAATAGGCTGAGAGTTGTGTCCATGAGCCCTAGGAATGTGCACATAATGGTTACAGTTTCAACAAGTTTGTGGATCCTGTTCAAATCCATGAATTCTCTAGCGGGGTGCACGTAGGTCAGATTTAGAAACCCTAGAATAGGGGAAAGATAACATTAGTATATAGGGTGGGCAAAAGTAGATTTGCAGTTACGAATACACAAAACACATTTATTCTTGTAGTGTTATTTATTATTGTATTATTTTCCATATGAACAACTGTAAACCTACTTTTGCCCCATTCTATGTCTGCAGTGTGGATACACTGATGCTAGTTCTTAAAGGAGTTGTTTCCTGGAAATTTGTACAAAACTTTAAAAAGATAATATTTAATGCACTGTGAAGTTCACTCATGATAATTTTTAAAAAATGTTCATAAAGTTCACTTAATTTATCTGATCAAATTAAACTTTTTAAATTTAAATAAGAATTTATAACCTTGAGGGAAATCTTGAGAATCTCTTTCCCATTTCAGTTTTTCTTTCTCTTTGTCACTTAACTTAATAGGGCAATACACCCATATTGATATCGATACAATTGACCACTAGTGAAACGCATAGGCTTTATTTTTTTTAAAGCTATTTTCAATGAACCCTCTTTGTCTAGTTTTTTACTTTTTTAGCCCTTTTTTCCTGCCTGCCTACATATTTTCTGTTCTGATTACCAGATTCTTCTCTGATTAGAAGTGCCTGCCCTTTCTCCATATGTTCCGCTTCCTTCAAAACACTGAGGTGCATTCTCACCTTTCTCCATGAAGCCTCCAGCACCAGCGCTGCGGAGAGTCAAGTTAAGGTACCCCACAGCTTATGGACTCTGAGGACCACACTCTACATATACCATGACTCCACAGAAAGGATGGGGAGAAGAGAACTAGTGTCTGTAGACACCCCCCTCCGTATCTGGTGTGAGCAAAAAGCTTCAAGTGGTGAAGGAAGGAGAGCTGGAGGGTGTGTGCGTGTGCAGCGGGGGCGGGGGTGGTCGCGGTCATGGCTTCCAGGCTCTGTCTGCCGTCCCCTGCTGCCCCTGCCAGTGGTGCTGTGTGCAGTCTCAGTGGGCACTGAGGTAGATCGAGGAGCTCTGTGGGGGAAGCCCTGGCCCTGGGTCTTTACTTGTTCAAGTACAAAAGCAGGGGGAATCCCTAAGGTTCAAAGTTATAATTATCATTGGAGAGAGTTAACAGAGCTACTATGTCGATTTTTCTAGCACTGAGCGTCTTCCTCCACTGCTATCCTTCCTCCTTCCCTCTCTCTTGTAATTACTTCCTTTCTCAGCATCAGAACATAAGGCGAGAAGAAAGTGAAGCAACCCAGTATGGCCTTTTGCTGAAATAATCCTTAGCTGTAGAAGAAAGCAGGGATTATTGGCAGAAGGTGTGGGTGTGTGTGAGAATTGGACTTTTTTACTGTCTCCCTCTTAATGTTAATAATCAAGAATTGAGAGTATATAGGTCCAAAAAATATAATTATGTTTGTATAAGAGCCTAGAGCACTCTTTTTATAACACTGAGCTGGCCCCCCTATTGATGAGGTGATGTTTGTCACTTTTCTCATTTTTCTTCTCACTCTTTCCAATGTTTCAGAACTTCTTAGGCCTTTTTCCTAGAGGAGGCTCTGTCCATTTTTGGGCTGTCACGGGATCCGCTTCCTTCCAGGCCGTCGAGTGCCAGAGCCTCTCCTTGTGCCCGCTGCTGCTCCGAGCCTGCCCCCTGTGAGAGCTGTCTGTTGATGCACTGCCTTCCTGCAGGGTGGTGCCTTCGCCTGGGCAGCAGCTTTAGTGTGTGTTCCTAAACAAGCTGGGGTTTGGAAGTCCTCCTGAAGGTGGTGTGGACCAGTTTTTGATTCTTTCTTGAAAGTTAAATTGAGATTCAGACAGTAACTAATATTTGCTGCTCAGAGGAGTCAAAATCCACGCTTGTCAGCTTTTTAGATTTGTTTGACTCTGTCTGCACACTTTATTTTTTTTAGCCCAGGGACATTTATTTTTACGTGTTTGACTTTATGCTATAAGATCTTCCTACTCCTTGCTTATAACATTTTCCCCTAATTTTTGTATAATTGATTATTCTTATTGTTGCTGAAAGTGTAGGGCCTTTTTTTGTATGTGAATTAAGTCAGGAATATTTTTGGTTATGTTGTAGGGAAAGCAAGGAGACCGCAGTTCTTACTTACCATTTTGTGAGAAAGAATTCAATCAAGAGGCAAAATGCAGCGGCTAAAGGAAGAGTTTATTGACCAGGCAGGAAGAAAGTTAGAGAAAAGGGGACATTGGAGATGGGGTCAGGGGGTTAGCTCAGGATGAGCTGCCGCTGCCCACTGCTCCCCTGGTTGCAAGTCCTGTGGGATCCTTCAGAGCTTAGAAAAAAGAGGGGGGCAAGGAACATGCCTGGGGGGGGAAGAGAAGGAGGAGCAGGAAGAGAAAGGCACAGGCTGGTATACTGCTGAAGGGGCTACGGGGACCTCTGTCCTAAGGGATTTTAAGGGTGGGGACTTTAGGGGAGGTCCCAAAGGAGGATTTTAATAAAATATTCAGTAGTTCTCCAGCTGTGTTCTTTTTTTTTTTTTTTTTTTTTTTCATTTTTCTGAAGCTGGAAACAGGGAGAGACAGTCAGACAGACTCCCGCATGCGCCCGACCAGGATCCACCCGGCACGCCCACCAGGGGCGACGCTCTGCCCACCAGGGGGCGATGCTCTGCCCATCCTGGGCGTCGCCATGTTGCGACCAGAGCCACTCTAGCGCCTGGGGCAGAGGCCACAGAGCCATCCCCAGCGCCCGGGCCATCTTTGCTCCAATGGAGCCTTGGCTGCGGGAGGGGACGAGAGAGACAGAGAGGAAAGCGCGGCGGAGGGGTGGAGAAGCAAATGGGCGCTTCTCCTGTGTGCCCTGGCCAGGAATCGAACCCGGGTCCTCCGCACGCTAGGCCGACGCTCTACCGCTGAGCCAACCGGCCAGGGCTCCAGCTGTGTTCTTTCAGGGTGTGTTCCACTGATTGGACGGTGCCAAGGCAGGTGGTCATTAGTCAATGCAGATGGTCCGGAGAAGGTCAGCAGTGGCTTTTCCTTGTCTGTTTTGCTGCTTTTCTGGGCCTGAAGCTGAAGCACAACTAAGGCCTAGATGTTATCTCTAGGGGTTAATGCTTAAGTGCGGTTCTGTGGCTTTCTTGCTTGTTCCTCCTCTAAAGGGGGAGGAGGAACCACATGTCTTGTGATATAGGGAGGTGGTATCAGGGGAGGGTCTGAATTCCATGGCCAGAGACCGGAAATTCAGGATTGTAAACTGCATGACCAGCTAAAGGAGGAAGGGTCACGCTGGGGGAGCGAGGTCCTTGTTTCCCAGTTTTGCCCGTTATGAGGCACCTGAGGCTTTTGGCCCTGAAGGCCTTCTGTGCCTAGCCTGCAGTCCTAGCTCTGCTCGTCCGTCTAACTGCCTGATGCAGTTAAAATTACGTAAGGTGCAGAATCTTAAGAGACTCTTGATGGGATACAGTTAAATATGTACTTGTAGGTGTAGCTGGTCACTAAATACTGCTGAGTAACTGAAAGTAGCATTACTGTTGTCATTTATAAAGCTAATAAATAATTGGGAGGTGCTGGCCCTTATGGCGTAGATGTTTAGATATTTTGGTAATTTAATTTTACCTCGAGGACCAAGCAGATCATTTTAAATGAGATTTTGCTTTACTGTTTCATAAACTTTATGTTTTTAAATAACCCGTAACTACTGCAATTCTCTGTTTTAATACCTGCTTTGGAGCAAGTCCCAAAAAATCTGCAGTTACTTATCATTAGTATACTTTTGAACTTCAAATTCTTATGCTAAGATATAATTACTTCACTATTTACCTTGTGATTTTTGACCAGAAACCAAAAATCATTAATCACTGTTAGTTCAAATAAACTTTTTTTTTTGCATATGAGATTCTGAAAAGTATAATTATTTTTATGAGACAATAAAGAGGTTTTTCTTTTACATGTAATCATTAAAATGGAATTCAAGACTGTGATTCCTAATTGGATGAAAGAATTGGCATTCGTATAATTAGTCTAGACAGCACCTCTGTGATGTGAATAAACTAATGTCTTCTAGCTACTGTAGCTAGGGATTAAAAGGACTGTCCTTTCACTCTGGACAATAATGTCTCAAGTTATATTTTATATAATTTCATTCATTTGGCCTCTTCCTACCTTGCCTCATTCCAGGCACTCGGGCATGGTTGTTACCCATTGTCCTGTTCATCAGATACTGGCGCAAAGCAATGTTTGCTCGCACCATTTTCTCATCTGGTCTTTCTCCCTCCATTGTATGTATAATGAATAGTCTCACTCATTTTCCTGTATTCTTGTTGTTTTGTAATTTTTCTAATCACTTTGTTGTTAGCAGTGTAACTTAGGAATCTAAACACCCAACCTCATCTTAATTTCCTCTATCATCCCTCCCTGTAACTTTACTGTTCTCTTTTAAAGACATTTTTTAAAGGAAACATATTAAAGCATTTTAAATTAAAAAAAATAATTTTTAAAGCAACAAACATAAACATCTGACGGGACTTATTTATTTGTTATAACAGATAAAAATCTATTTTTAATGTAAATATGTCAGATTTGGGGCAGCTATGCTGTTCCCTACATTTTGCTTAACCTTATCCCATCTATGATATCTTTGAGCCTTGTTTGGCCTGTGGGTCTGTGGCACTTCGTTGTCACTGGAACTAGGCACAAGATGGCCATGTTCCGCCTACAGCACAGGGAACGGTGGGGTTGTGTCCTCCTCTCAGCCTTTGGTTCCCATTAAGCATTCCTCTTCCGACGCAGGGTGCTTTGCAGTCTCCTTGGTTTCCCGTGAAGGAGGCAGTGGCTGAACCATGAATTCAGGTTTTTAAAGAGCCACATGGGCAGGGTTCCCTGGTTTTCATGCCCCAGCCTAACACCTCTCCTTTGTAGGAATCACTGGAGCTAAAGATAGTCTGGGTGCTTCTGCAGAAGTAGTTAGGCAAAGGCAGAGCTTACTTCTAACAACTCAGAAGTTTGCTGGAGGCAGTAGACAGAGTTCACCTCCAGATTTCATGCCCGAGCTCATGACGGAAGCTTGCTTGTGTTCTGAGCAGCTTCCGGCTTCCCAGAAGCGTGGGTGGTAACGTGGTACCCAGTTTATTACCATCCTTTTGTAGCTGGAGAGGACCTGGCTGCCAGTGCTGAGCATATGGCTCTGAAGACCCATGCATGCCCTAGCAGCCCCTCTGTGGGCTGCATGCAGGCGAGCTTCTGTCCTTATGTTTTGCGTGATGCCGGCTGCTCCCAGAGAGCCTGTCACTCTTCACAGTTTTGTTTCTTTGCCTCAGGGGCCACAAGATGCTTTTGCTCATAAAGTCCCCAGATTGGCTGCACCCCAGCTGCTCTCCCTGGGCTGTTGCTGCTACCCACCTTTCTATAGCGATGCTGGCGTGTTTCAAAGGCTAGAAGTATAGCAAGTGGCACCCGAGCATGTGACCACACTTGGGCCTGGTGGAGTTGCTACAGAGTGACTTAATTCAGTAGATTGGGAATTTAGTGCTTTTATTTTCTCTTTGAATGTTGTCCATACTGCTTCATTTGCTTCACCGTAAAGCTGTGGGTAGGTAAGTGGAGTCCACCAGAAACAGTTTAACGGCAGCCTCTGGGTTAGCTGCATTGGTCACCTGCAGTATCTTTTGTTTAGTCTGGGTGATGTCCATCCATCTGCAGGCTCAGCAGCTCATTGAAGTGACAGAGGAGTCCTCATTTGGATGAGATTATTATAATCTTATTTAGCATTATTGTAGGGGGTTTGGGAAACGCGTTATTAGGGTAATGATTTTGGTGTCCCTAATGAGTTCAAAGTTTTCTGAACCAAAATATTGTCCCCAGACCAGCAGTATCAGCATCCTCTGGGGACTTGGAAATGCAGATTCTCTCGCCTGGCCCAAACCCAGTAATTCAGAAACTGTGTGGTACCCCCTATCTTCGTGTGTGTTCTAAGAAGCCCTCTGTAATTGTGACATGCCTGATGGTCTGTGCACTGCTTAGAACAATGCCATCTAGTAGGAAGTTCTGTAGTGACGGCCGAGCTTTGGAGCCATGCTGCCTGAAACAGTCGCCATTAGCCATGTGTGGCTGCCAAGCTTTTGAAATGTGTGGCCAAGCAATTGAATTTTTAGTTTTATTTAATTTTAGCTAATTTAGATTTAAATTTATTTACGTATCTATATATTTATGTTTGTTTATTTATATTTTTCTGAAGTGAGAAGCAGGGAGGCAGAGAGACAGACTCCAGCATGTGCCCAACCAGGATCCACCTGGCATGCCCACTAGGGGCGATGCTCTGCCCATCTGGGGCGTTGCTTCATTGCAACCAGAACCATTCTAGCACCTGAGGCGGAGGCCATGGAGCCATCCTCAGCGCCCGGGCAAACTTTGCTCCAGTGGAGCCTTGGCTGCGGGAGGGGAAGAGAGAGATAGAAAGGAGAAGGGGAAGGATGAAGAAGCAGATGGGTGCTTCTCCTTTGTGCCCTGGCCAGGAATTGAACCCATGACTTCTACATGCTGGGCCAATGCTCTACCACTAAGCCAACCAGCCAGGGCCATAGATTTAAATATATTATTTTTTTGTTTCTTTTTTTTAAATACCTTCATACAATCCCTTCTCCCCCTTCCACCCAAGCCCTACCTCTGGTCATGTCCACAGATCTAATCTCTTTTTTTTTTTTAATTTGATATTTTTTTCTTCTTTTATTTTCAGTGCCAGAGAGAGAAGGAGAAAAAGATAGTGAGAGTGGGACAGACAGGAACAGACAGAGAGGAAGGGAGAGAGATGAGAAGCATCAACCCATAGTTGTATCATTTCAGTTTATTAATTGCTTTCTCATATGTTCCTTGACCAGGGGGATCTAGCCAAGCCAGTGACTTTGGGCTCAAGCCAGTGACCATGGGGTCATGTCTGTGATGCCACGCTCAAGCTGGTGAGCCTGCACTCAAGTCGGATGAACTTAAACTCAAGCCAGTGACCTTGGATTTTGAACCTGGGTCCTCATCCCAGCCCGATGGTCTATTCTCTGTGCCACTTTCTGGTCAGGCTCTCTTTCTTTTTCTGTTTTTTATTGCACATATAAATGAGATCATATGGTATCTGTCTTACTGTCTGGTTTATTTTACTTGGCATAATGCCCTCAAAGTTTATCCATGTCACAAATGGTGGAATTTTCTTTTTTTTCATCATTTCCTCCTCCTCTTCCTTCTCCTCTGCTTCCTCCTCCTCCTCCTCCTCCTCCTCCTCCTCCTCCTTCTTTTCTTCTCTTCTTCTCTTCCTCCTCTCCTTCCCCTTCCTTTTCCCTCTCCCTTTCCCTCTCCCTCTTTTTCCCCCTCTCCCCCTCCCTCTTTCTCTCCCTCTCCCCTTCTTCTCCTCCTCTCCTCCTTCCCCTCCTCTCCCCCTCCCCCTCCCTCTCCCTCTTTTCCCTTCTCCCTCTCCTTCTCCTTCTTCTTCTCCTTCTCCCTCTCCCTCTCCCTTCCCCCTTCTCCCTTCTCCTTTCTCCCTTCTCCCTTTTCCTCCTTCCTCCTTCCTCCTTCTTCCTTCTTCTTCTTGTCTTTTATGGCTAAACAATAATATTCTATCATGTATATCATTTTTTTAATCCATCTCTCAATGGACACTTAGGTTGCTTAGCTAAATCCTCAGAAGTGAATTTCCTGGATCGTATGGTAGTTCTGTTTTTAACTTCTTGAGGAACTTCCATACTATTTTTTATGGTGACTATTGCCAATTTACATTCCCAGTCTAGATTTAATTTTAAATTTAAGTAGTGGCTGCGTGAACAGCCCAGCCCCAGAGCATTCCTTGGTATTTATTATTGTGTAGCTAAACTCTTAAAAGGCTTACAAATAAATTGCCAGTTGTGGAATTATTTTCTCTTTCAGAGAACATTCCCCTAAAGAGACTCTCCAATTGCTATAACCATGGTTTATTTAGGTTCTCCGGTTGGGGGAGATGAGCCGTCTGGCAGTGGGGCAGTGGGTTCCTGAGTGCACACCGATGCTGTGCCTGTGCCTCGGCTGTGCCGCGCCCGGCGCTGGGTCTCTTGTAAGTGCTCTGGTGAGGACGGATCAGTGTCCTTCTCGAGGTCAGGAGTTGCTCAGCATTGTCAAGCTGGGTCAGTGGCTTCTTACAGTTGGAGCTCTCGTCTATCCACTGTCCCGCGAGTGCTTTCTGGGGCTTCCTGTCGCAGGAAGAAGCTTTTTAAAGAGACTTTAATGTAGTAGTTTAGGTCAGTCCCCTTGTCCCCCCATCACGCCCCCACCACCACCACCACCGTTTCTGAGCCCTGCTAGGCACTTTGGGTTTCTTGTGGAACCATCCAGAAATCTTTTGGGGGCTGATTACAGAGTCTGGGCCTACACAAGGTTTTCAGATACACGGAACTCTAGCTTGAACAGCGTTCAGATTCAGATTCTTAGATTTCAGAAGTACTCCGAGACCAGTCTCGGTATAGTTTTGGGGGTGACATCACATCTTTGTCACCTTTTTAAAACGTTAGAAGCTCTGGGCTAAGAATGTCTCCAGTAGTCACCTCATCCTGTGACCAGAGCACAATGTGGCATTAGGAACCAGGGAACACCTGAGAGTACTTAGGGACTTTTCTCCTATATCAAGCAACTGAAGTCTCAGAATTAAAGCAGCCATTGTTGCTAGACAGAAAATGATACTAAAAGAATTTCTTTGTCATTAGCAAAGTTCTACACGACTGAGCTTCCTAATTGAGGGCTCTGTTTTTTGCATTATTTAAATTTATATAATTGATTTTCATAATCCAGCTCTTCTTAGAATTGTAGAATGTCAAAGCCAGGCGGTAGAGGATTTAGAACGGGTCGTCATCCAGCCCTCTCGTTTTAGACTGGAGGAAGCGGAGGTCCAGGGAGGCTGAGTTGAGTAAGGACAGGAAGTATAAGGGCTGATCAGGTGAGGCTAAAGCCAGCCTGGGGTGACCAGGCTAGGACTCCTGTGTCCCTGCCTTACACTGCTCTCTTCCTGATGGGCCCAGCCCTTGTTGTCTGGAGGCTGTGTGTACTGTGGGGGTCACAGTCAGACTCTGGACAGATGGATGAAAAAGGAACATTTTAAACACATGGTACGAAATATCTTGATACTTACTGTTATATTTTAAAATACTTCTTGCTAATGTGTTGGATACATATCTTGAAAATGCTGCCAGAATATCCTAACCGTGACTTACTGCTGCCACCTTTCCATAATAACGTTTTATAAATTGTTCCTGCCGTGCATGGGTATGGTTTAGTCATTGCACGACTTATTATGTTAGCTGGTTATTTTTTATGGACAGTTTTGTTGGAGTTAGTTTGTTTTCTAAGCACTGAGTCTGTTTCTATTTATTGTCCCTGCTACCCCTTCTTTTGTAGATTACTTTCTTTAAATAGCATGCCTCTCTTACTTTATCCCCAAAGTGTTGAAATGCTAGGTGCTAAAAGTAAGGTGCTGTGTACATAATAAGCATTCACTAAATCTTGTCTGAAAGAGTGAAGGTTACCCCATCCAGACAGGTCTGAACACTAATTTCTTTTGCTTTTTACAATATGGCTGTGGGAAAAATTCTATAGTTCAGGGAGAATATTAACTGCAGTTTTCCCCCCTCATTTAGCTTGAATGGAGTCTTAAACACAAACTTCACATGCACACCAAAAGGCTGGGAGAGCTTTAGTAAATTGAATGTAGTGTTATTGTTTGTGTCCACAAAACAAAGCCCTAAATCACATTTCGCATAATTTGTGGTTTTAAATTGGACTGATTTAGCAAAGAGAGTGAAATAATCTCTCATTCTGTCAAAAAGGCGATACCTTCAGACTAGCGTTTAATTGCATTGGCAAAGTAACTTTGGGAAGGCCGCAGTAATTCTGGCTGCATTATTCTTGGTTTGTGGCTAAATTGAGGTCATCATTTTCTCCTGGTTGCACTAGGTTTCTTTATTGCTCTTCAAACTAATTAGATAAATGCAGGGAGAGAAACTGTGGTAGCTGGAGGGGGAACAGGGAGAGTAGGTGGGGGTCTGTGAGCAATGTTGTCATATGTGGAGCTCACACACTTCATGGTCCAGGATCAGAACAGGTAAACTGACAGCTGGAGGCTCAGTAGGCACAACCTGATTTTCTTCATGATCATTTATGCAAAGTGAGTACCATTCATTTGCACAAGAGTGTGTTACTGACTACACATCTAAAACTGTACGTTTGCATCAGGGCTTATGAGCATTCGTATAGGTGTCCAAGAGCATGGTTACTAGGGGGCAATTCCCAGCTACCTGGATCAGCCCATTAAATCTGCCCTTTGGTCTCCATCCCTACCACCAGCCACTTCAGTAACAAATCCAGGTCTTGCTCATTTTCCATCTGGATCACTGCCTCTTCCCAAGTGCTTTAGAGTAGAGTGATTTGTATTCTTCACAATCCCTCCAATGAAAGCATTTCCCTTACCTTTTACCAAGCCTTCTTCTCTCTAAAAGAAATCAGGTATCCAATTAAAAAAATGACAAAGAACCTTAATGATCACTTCTCCAAAAAAGACATACAAATGGCCAATAAATGTATGTAAGGATGCTCAATGTCACTAATCATCAGAGAAATGCAAATTAAAACCACAATGAGATATCATCTTACACCTGTCAGAAATGCTGTCATCAGTAAATCCACAAAGGATGTGAAGAAAGGGGAACCCTCATGCACTGTTGGTGGGAATGCAGACTGGTGCAGCCACTGTGGAAAGCTATGTGGAGTTACCTCAAGAAAATAAAAAAGTAGACTGCTGTACAACCCAGCAGTTCTACTTCTGGGAATTTATCCAAAGAAACTTGAAACACTGATTTGAAAGAATATGTGTACCACTCTGTTTATTGCAGTGTTATTTACAATAGCTAAGGTTTGGAAGCAGCCCAAGTGCCCATCAGTAGATAAATGAATAAAAAAAGCTGTGGTTCATTTACACAATGGAATACTACTCAGCCATAAAATGAATGAAATCTTACCCTTTGCAACAGCATGGATGGACCTGGAGAACATTATGCTAAGTGAAATAAGCCAGGCAGAGAAAGACAAGTGTGGTATGATTTCAGTCACATGTGGAATCTAATGAGCAAGCACAAGAGAGACAGACTCGTATAAAGAGCAGGCTGACAGCTGCTGAGGACAGGGTGTGTGTGGATGGGACAGAGGGATTGAGCAAACAAGAGAGAAGTCTAGAGACTTCTAATGGGCACAGCCAGCAGTGGTGATTGCCAGGGTGGAGGAGGGGAGGTGGAGGAAGGTATAGAGGGCAAATGGTGTTGGAAGGAGACTTGACTTGGTGTGGTGAACTCACAAAGCAGTGTACAGATGATATGTTGTAGAATTGTGCACTTGAAACCTGTATAATTTTGTTAGCCAGTATCATCACTGTAAATTCAATAAAAAGAAAAAGAAATCAGGTCACCAATACCTTAGACATTTTATAAAGTTGAAAATGATGACCCAAAGCTGATTGAACAGTGTGCCTACACTCTTTACTTACTTCCCTGGGAGTTATACAGTGGAGCCCTTGGATGGCTCTCTGAATATTTTAGATGTCTGCTGGAATTTTACACACACCTTTGTAGTGGTTGCTCGGAGAAGTGCTCCCAGGTTCTCTCAGCTCCCTGGAACATTCCCTGGAGAGAACTGGTGGGATGGGAAGTAAGTACTGACACGAGTGTATGGCTAGCAGTCGTGGCCGTCGTGGCCATGCACATGCACGTTCTCATTGGGTTTGGGCAGACGGTAAAGAAACAGTGGAGCCAAAAACGGTGGGCCACTCCTTTATTCACGTCTTGCACCGGCCAACTAGCAAACACACAGGGCTCCCAAAGCCACTAACACATTCTCCAGTTCCACAACCAGGAGAATCTTCTCCAGTTCCTCCTAGAATCAAAGCCCTCGCCAGTCTCAGCGGAACTCACAAAGCCCCTCAGCCCTGGTTCCCCATCTGCGCACCTCTTTCCCTGCCAACGTGGCTTCTTTCTCAGCACTTTGCATTCTCTCCTCTCCTTCTGCTCCTCTCTGCAAACATGTTTTCTTTCTTCTTCTCCTCTTTCTCTTCAAACCTTTCTGGTGAGAAAACCTCTCCTCCAGCAAACATTAGCAAAAAATGGCCCTTCCCAAGCAGGAAGGTAATTTGTAATCTCACAGACCACATATACCTGGCGCTTCCCAGCCCCCAATGCAAACTTTAGGTGAGCAAACATAAAAATCATATTTTACAAACTTATTTGACCAACACACGAGACAAAACACTTTCTTGTGTTGTACCCAAGGCCCAGGCCATAGTCTTGGTATTGGTGTTTGTGTGAACTATGGCCAACAAGCTCATGGCCAATAAAATGTTTATAGAAGGCTTGAATCAGCAAATGGATACATGGAGTATAATCTATGGGAAGTATTTCTGCGACCACTTGAGAGTTAATACTTTTGAGGTAAAAATGTCTTTGCTTTTATTTTTTTTTATTATTTTTAAATTTTATTTAGAAAATTAAATTTAACATGGTGACGGAGATGAATAAGGGTACCGATACATAGGTTTCGGGCAACCATTTCTATAGCATTTGAACTGTTGATTATGT
Source organism: Saccopteryx bilineata (assembly GCF_036850765.1). NCBI lineage: Eukaryota > Metazoa > Chordata > Mammalia > Chiroptera > Emballonuridae > Saccopteryx > Saccopteryx bilineata. The sequence continues at coordinate 157,061,164 of NC_089494.1, forward strand.
TGTATACCCATCACGCAAAGTCAAATCATTTTCCATGACCTTATATTTGTCCCTCTTTACACCTTTCCCACTATCCCCTCCCCCCTTGCCCCTCCCTCACATGCCCCTCCCCCACACCTCCTTCCCTTGGTAACCATTTCACTTTTATCTATGTCCATGAGTCTCAGTTTTATATCTCACCTAGGGGTGAAATCATATAGCTCTTAGCTTTTTCTGATTTACTTATTTCACTCACTATAATGTTCTCAGGGTCTATCCCTGTTGTCTGTCGTAAATGTCATTATGTCATTTTTCATGTGGCTGAGTAGTATTCCATTGTCTATATGTGCCACATCCTCTTGATCCAATCCTCTATTTAGGGACACTTTGGTTGTTTCTATGTCTTATGCCTTTGCTTTAAATTAGTATTTGCAGGTATATACTCTATGAAGAGTCTCTTAGGTCCCTACTGTTTTATGTTAACCTTTACGCTACACACTAGTATTCCATGTCATGGTACTGAGTTGGCTTATCATATTTCTGTATAGTAACAGTGCATTGATCTGTTGCTAACCAGATATAACTTGTGTGTGTACTGATCACGGTGCAAAGATTGGAGTCTAAAATCAGAGAATGGGTGAGTTGACTATTTCATCATTTAAGGTCAAACTTAAATTGTTGTGATTTAGTGCAATATGAAGAGAACAGCTGTTCAGATATCAGATTATTGAAATAGTCACTGAAGAAGAGGTTTGGAATTTGCTGCAAGGAAACCAAAAGGAAGGAAACAGTAGCATTTATTAGACATTATATGACAATTATACAAGAATATATGCTTTGTAATACTCACCTAAAGGCTGTTTATCACACATAAACTCTTTTTTTGCCCTTTGAAGAAACATTTCCCTTTCTACTCAGTGGTGAGTTACAATCTAAGAAAAACCAACAAAAAATAAGTATATGTGAATTAGATGGTTATGTTGGATGGCCCTCTCTATTTCCTGTGAAGAAAAATAAATTGCGTTGCAGGCCTTCCTCATAGGGAGTGAAGTTTCTGTGTTCACAGTTGGCATTTTTGTTTCCGTAGCTGTGCCACCAAACATAGCAGAACTGAAGAACTTGGAAGTGCTTAACTTTTTTAATAACCAGATTGAGGAGCTGCCCACACAGATCAGCAGCCTCCAGAAGCTGAAGCACCTGAACCTGGGGTGAGTATCCGTGAGGGAAGCGGAGGAGCTGGAGGGAGTGCCGCTGTGGGCGGCAGGCCAGTGACATTCCGCACAGGAGAAGCTGATTTTAATTTCTTTTTATGTTTTAGATTTTTTTAAAAACCTTTATTGTTTTAATATATCCTTGCAGTGGTCTGTGTTAGTGCATATTTGAGAGCTAATTGAGAAGCTAATTGTTGGTGCAATAAGAGATTTTTGTTTTTTTTACTGTGTTTTGTTTTCAATAAAATTTTATTTCCATGATGTTAACAGAGAAGGGACTTATTTGCATAGCTTTACCCATTCAGACAGTAATGTGGTTGGTTTTCTCTCTGTATCAGGTAGAGATAGTCTACAAAGCACCTTCCTTATGTGGAAGGGAGGATACATTTCTTAACATGGATTAATTGATTCTTGCAATCCTGTTTTACAGTCAAGAGGGTCTGATCCTATGTCTGTCTTTATACAAAGATGAAGAGAGGAATTCTGATTCAGTTCAGGTTGCAGAAGCAGGTAGCAGTGGATAATAATAATACCTTGTATCTGTATATAGTTTTTAAAGTCCTCAGCCAGCATTTGACCCTCAAACATTACAAGGCAGGGCAGGCAGGCATTACTGCTTTTTTTTCCAGGAGAGTAAGCCAAGCCATTCCCAAGAGGTGAAGTGTTGCCCCTGCTTGCCCCTGAGGTCTGTGGTTGAGCTAGGCAGGGAACCCCTTCCCACCAGACATCATTGGTGCCGCCCAGATCGTGGGCTTCTGAACTCATGCTTCACTGCTATAGCTGTGAGCGAAAACTGCCCACTCACGCTTTATTCATTGTGCAAAGTAATATATTCATGAAATTATAGCCATTAAATGCTCTAGTAAGTTAGTGATTTATGTGGAGTGGTAATAGAAGCTGGCCAGGTATTTATCAATTTAATAAGGGACAGTCATGGGGGAAAAATCTCATTCATGGAATGAGTTTTAGTTTAGTTTGTTGCTTCTATGGGGAGTTGGGTTATAGCCACTCTTGTTTTGATGTTCATTTTAGTTGAGAGATGATGTTTTGAGATTTATGAGCATTCTTTTTCCTAATGTTGGAGGGGAAGTAGCACTTAAAGGAGGGGAAATATCACCTTCAATCAGACAGCTTTTCCCCCTATAAATATGGAGACTGAATACCCCTAAGAAAAGAAGGGATTTTCCATTTATATTTTTGTATTAAAAATTATTGTCATACTACTTAATTTGCATGTAAAAAGAAGCTGAAACTACATATATATACTAGATATATAACCCTAGATCTGTTCTTACGGGTAATTTTTCCCTTTATTAAATAACCATCGTCTTTGTTTTGTTTATTAATTCATTTATTTTGTGAGTATAAGTGCCTATTTTGCGTCAGGATTCTTGCCAGTGTTGGGGGCCAATGGTGAAAATCACAGATGCTGGCCTTAAGTATGGGGGCAGAGCTGGCTGTCCATGAACAGTGACAGTATACAGGGGTCACTGCCTGATGGCAGGTTCTAGACATGCCGTGGAAGAGGGGCCAGGAGCTAGTGGTCTGCAGGTGAGATTCTCAGGGGAAGAGTTCCTACAGGGTTAGTATTTGAACTGAGACTTGATGCACCAGAAGGAATTTCTCATACTGCTAAGCAGAGGGAAGACATCTCAGACTGTGAGAATGACGTGTTTAAGAGCTCAGAGCACTGCATGGTCTGGAATTGCATGTTGTCTGGTGTTGCTGAGTGTGAAGTGTGAGGTAGAGAGTGGTGAGGTAAGAGGTGAGAAGAGAAGCATCAATCAATGTCTGCTCTTCATTCAATGAGCATCTCTTGAGCTTCCAACTTGCACCAGGCTGTATCGTAGGTGGTATTTCCAGCCCTTATGAGGCATACATCCCAGTTGGAGAAATGGACTGTAAATATGTAAATAAATCATTGGCCAGGAGTCAGTGTGCTAACGAAGAGCCTTGTGTGTCAGATAAAGGAGCTCCAGTTTTATGCTGCTGAGCGTGGAGGAGTTTGCACACAGTGCAGTAGCGAGTATGAGATAAAGTCATGTTTTCATACGGAGGATTGTGGGAGGAGAGGCTGCAGGGAAGCATGGCCGGAGGTCAGGAGCCCCATGAGAAGGCTAGATTAACGTTCCTGGTGGACTTGGGCAGTGACAGTGGAGGCAGGGGAGGGGTTGTATGTGAAACATACAGAGGAGGGAAAACTGGCAAGACAGGAATGGATGGGGTGTGGTGATGCCTAGGTATTTGCTGTGGGCAGCTAAGATAGAAATGCAGGTGGAGGCAGGTTTCAGAAGATCATGAGCTCAGGATTTGTTTGGCTAGGTTCCAGATGCTTTAGGACAGAGTTGTAAACTTGCTTTTTTATTGAATGCATCGTAGTCACTTCCTTGTTGTCCTGGGAGCTGCTGCATATTTTTGGCTCTTGGTGCTTTATTGATTATGTGAAGTTTTCTGTATTTAATTATTTAGCTACACAGATGTGGTTGTCAGAGTTTGAACAAAAGTCTTAGTTCTCTGGAAAGGAATAAAGATGGGTTGCAAGAAAGGATACTTCTGTTCTCAGTGGCATAAAGAATTATACCTGCACAGTTCTGTTTAAGGCCAGATATATAGAGCACACTCCTTAGAATAAGCAGCCACAATAAAAATACACACACTGTGGGCCCTACAGAGGAGCCATTAGGCCATGTGTATGCATAATCCAAATAGCTCACTCAACCAAAAGTTGCTTTTCAAGTTTTCATAGTATTTGCTGTTTATTCTGGTGATTGCAAGACCGGAAGGGATTTTTAGACCATCTGAATAAATAAAAAAAAGTTGAATTTTTTTCTTAATTCTTCAAATGTGGCTTGTTTTATAGAGTTATTTTCCAAAAAATGAAAAGCCACATAGGTTACATGTTGGTAATTACATCGGGGATAATGTCACGATTATTCAAGAGAACCGTGGCCAACTGTCCTGGAGTAACTTTCCGCTAGTAAAATGCTGGGGCTAGTCTAGTGTGTAGTTAGACATTCTCACTAGCTTTCCGCTGGTAAAATGCTGGGGCTAGTCTAGTGTGTAGTTAGACGTTCTCACTAGCTTTCTGCGAGTAAAATGCTGGGGCCAGTCTAGTGTGTAGTTAGACGTTCTCACTAGCTTTCCGCTGGTAAAATGCTGGGGCCAGTCTAGTGTGTAGTTAGACGTTCTCACTAGCTTTCCACTATTAAAATGCTGGGGCCAGTCTAGTGTGTAGTTAGACATTCTCACTAAGCACAGTGCTGAGTTGTCATGGGTTTGTCTGTTTTAATTTTCTGCTAAGTGTGTGAGCAGGTCACAGTGGAGTTGAGAAAAATTCTTGCCTTTAGTAGGAACGTTTTACTGAAAAAGGGGAGCCCAACAGTACCTCTGGAGATCCCGATGTTCAAAAGGAAGGCATTGATACGGGCCTTCCTGTGGCCTTTGAGGAATAGAAAGGAAAAAGATGCTGAGCAGCCTTTGACTATCTGGTTTTGTAAGTTTCTCCATTATATGCAGCATTTCCCATGCCCAGTATGCATTTGGAAAATGTCCACATGCAAACCAGGACTGTATGCCCCTTGGCATGGTAGAGCCACAGCCTGGAGTGACTTGGAGGTAAGCTCGTTTGGTGCAAATGGAAAAACCACCCTTGAGAGTTGCGGCTTCCACCATGATCTTTTAAGGTGAGCTTGCCTCTTTGGGGCCGAGTAAAAATTTCTCTCAAACCTCGTGAAAACTAATTGTGATTTTTAGCTTTCATTTCTTTAGAACCCATTTGTGAGCCACAAATTATATTAGGTGCTTCACGTGTTTTCTCTCTCATCCTCCTGGATGAAGAGGAATTGGGTCTCAGAGCAGCTGAGTAACTTCCCCAGGGTCACCCAGCTAGCAGATGCTAGAGCTAGACTTCAACCTAGATCTGTTCTTCCACTGTTTCCACTATATAACCTCCCAGGACACCTTGAAGTGCCAGCACTCTTGGACGGGGCCCTGAGGATAAAATACATCTCACGCATGTAGATAGTGGTGGATATTAGCACCCACTGTGGTGGAAGCCAGCGCATACCACCACATTCTGCAGAGAGGGAGACTTTTGGTTGTTACACGAGTGCTGGTGTCAAGAGAAACAGCCAGTGGCCCTCACTGCTTCTTGCATTGTTTGTAGCTGGGCCTGTTGTCAGCACTGCTTCTGAACCTTCTGAAGCATTTCAGTTAGGGCTTCGTTTCTGCCGAGGTTAGTGGCCCTACTACTGCCACTTACTGCTGTGTTCCTAACACGTGAGGGGTACTGGTTTATCGCTCAAAGAGAGAGAACACCTGCACCTCATTAGATTCAGGCTTGCTCTGTGCTGGAGCCAGGATGGGAAGGAACTCTTGTCAGTGAGACGCCTCCTGCCTCTAAGACAATGATTTTCAACCGTGTGCCGCTAGAACATGCAACATCTGACTAATTGGTCAGGTCAGGGGCACTGATCTCTTTCCCTTTAGATTGTCAAAAAAAAATAAAAATAAAAAAATAAATGACAACAGTCAACACAACAATAGTGTCCGGTGTAATTGAATCAAAATTATACCTAATTTTTTATTTTTGTCAGATCAACAAAAGATATAATGTATTTCTTTTGTGTGCCATGGAACTTTAGTAGTTTCTGTGTGCCATGAGATGAAAAAGGTTGAAAATCACCGCTAAGGAAGTCTGATCATGGATTCCCTGCTCTTTATGTTTCAAAGTGTACTGCTGTGTTTGGGGAGAAAGACTTTAGTGGTGATATTTAAAAATGGGTAAGAGCAATGTTTAAAGAAAGAAGCAGCTAAGGTGTGCTTCTGTGCATTTTCCATTATCTCTGACTTTTCCTTCAGTTCACTCCACTCCTTGCACTGGAGTCTAAGGGGTAGGAGAGTCTTGGCCTCCACGAGGCACTGGTGTTCATAGACACCTGTCACCCTCATCAGTTAACAGTTCTTGCTACCTAACCACTCTCAACCTGTTTCTTTGTGTCAACGTCACAGTGATGATTATAAGTACCATCTTGCCTATATTACATGATAGTTTTGGTGATTCAGGTGAAACCCTTGATGTAAATGTTCTTCACCAGTTGTGAATTCATAGAAAATAAGTTATCATTACAACAAATTATCATAGAGGTTATTTGGTTAAGTGTAAAGTTAACCAAGGACTTTCTATCCATCCAGAAGTGGAGAGCACTCTTTCTGGGAGGCCTGGTGGGGGGTGTGGATGGGACTGTGGCTCCTGTGAGAACTGATGTCTAGAACTATTTGTAGTCCCAGCCCCTCCCACATTTCAACACCGGTCAGCTTGTATTAGATTTTTTTAAAAATTATGTAAAAATCAACTTCTAAATATACTTAAAGGGAACCATGTTAGGAATATTAGGGTCTTGAGGAAAATGATAAAGGAAAATAATAGAAAAATAATTTTTCTTACATTTCCTTGGAGATGTGTATTATTTTCAGTTGTGGTAAAAAAAAAAAGCCATGTAACATAAAATTGACCATTTTAACCATTTAAAGAATATGATTTAGTTGTATTAAATGTATTCACATTGTTGTGCAGCCAGTCTTAATTTTCTCATTGTGTAAAATGGAAACCCTTCACCTTTGAAACAACCACTCCCCATTGCCTCTGCCTCTGCCTCTTGTAACCACCATTCTAATGGAAGATCATTTTGAATGTTAGAAGTTGCAGAACAAAAAAGTGATTTCCCCTCCTCCCTTCAGCAGAAAGAAATAAGTAAAATAAAGTCAACTCTCAAAACTACAAAGCTTACTATGTGTCTTTTGAGGTGCTATTTTTGCTATAATCATAAGGAAATTTTTCCCCAGAAGGACAGATTTTTGTTGTGATGATTTAATGTTCTGTGTAAAACAATGAGCATCACCATTGGAGAAGATGGCAACTAAGACATTTGCAACTGTTTCATGGCTGGATAGGTTCATGGACTAAAATTTCTAGGATGGGTAAAATAACATAAAGTGACTATGGAATTACGGCCTCTTTTAAGCTTCATCCTCTCACACGTGCTCCGGGGTCTGTGTGACAGAGGCCATCGAGTGTTCTGTCTAACGTAGGTTTTGTGTGTGACGTCTTGGGCTTTTTTCTACCGACAGCATGAATCGACTGAACACTTTGCCTCGAGGATTTGGCTCTCTCCCAGCTCTTGAAGTCCTTGATTTGACTTACAACAACTTGAGTGAAAATTCCCTTCCTGGAAACTTCTTCTACCTGAGTAAGAAACTTTTAATTCTAGAAATTTCCTTAAAATGGTACTTTGTATTCTAAAAGTGAAATTTATTGGCCAGGACCCAAACTCTAAGAGAAATTATTGGAGAAAGAGATATATATATATATATATATATATATATATATACACACACACACACACACACACACACACACACACATACACACATATACATACATACACACATGTGTGTGTATATATATGTATATATTACAGATACCTTTTGAATATTCCTTCATAGCTAGGTAGTATGTATATTTGATATATGGTTATCTGACACCATTGTGCTGAAGTGGATTTAGTAATGTCATATTAACTTTCTGATGGAGATTATGTGTCTAAATAGGATTGTCTCACATTTAGCTAAGGAGGTTGAATTTCTTTTTTAAAGAGCATGTAAAAAATGTAATGTATATGCCCTTCCATGTTACAGTTAATTTTTTGTAGAATATTTGCCCAAAGATACTCCAATCAATTAGATATAAAAATATCTATCAATAAACAACTGACAGAATTTTTAAAATCTCTAGCTATAATTCTTGTTCTCAGCCTCTCAAAAGTGCTGTGATTGATGTGGTCTAGTTTGATAGCATACAATTGAACACATTTTATCTTTTCATATGCAAATAAAGTCTTATTGCAGATACTTGTAAAAATGAAAAAAAACCTGAAATTTTTTAAGAACTTAAGAATTATTTAGGAAGAGCTGCTTTCCTTCAATGCGTGTTCTGTTGCTCCCAATAGTGACATATATGGCATCCAGGAATACTCAGTTTTCTGAGCTGGGCTTTAAAATTACGTTTTTTAAACCTTTATCTACCCTCTCTCAAACTTAAACATGTGAAAGCAACTCTAAAATATTTTCTTGGGCTGTGGAAGAAATTTTTTTTTGTTATGTAAATTAACATACAACTCTGTCAAATTTGAAAACATTAAAGTGTAATTGAATACATGTAAACAAAAATAAAGTACATCTGATTTTACTCCTTTTTGTTGAGGTTAAATAGACTTTAGGGTTTTTGCCCTTAGTGGTTTGGATCATGTTATCATTGTGTAATTAATTCTGTGAAGAAATTTCCGATTACGGACATTCTGCCTAAGTTGGGGTTTTCTCCACTTGAACTTCATCTTATTATTTTAGCCCCTTTGTCTTTATTACTTTTGTTACTAAGGCTACAGAAACAAGTAATAATATAGTTGACTTTTGAACAGCATGAATTTGAACTGCATAAATCCACTTATACATGGATTTTTTTCAATAAATACAGGAAATATATTTTCCCTTATGGTTTTCTTAATAACACTTTTTTTTTTCTAGCTTACTTTATTGTAAGAATACAATCTATCATATACATAGCAAGTATGTGTGAATCGACTATTTGTTTTCGGAAAGGCTTCTGGTCAACGGTAGGTTATTTGTAGTTAAGTTTTGGGGGAATCAAAAGTTATGGGTGGATTTTTTACTGTGCAGGGGGTCATTGCCTCTAACCTCATTGTTCAGGGATCAACTGTAATTAGTCTAATTATGGAAATTATGTGATTTTGGTCTCCAACCACTGGAAAACCTTCTAGTTGCTTACTTTTTAGGTCTCTTTATATGAAAGAGCCCTTTTGCCCCAAGTATTGATATAAATGACACTGGTTTTCTTTGTTTCACTTTGGATGCAAATAGAGTAAGAAAAGTGAATCGGAAGTAATAGAAGAAAAATAGCTCTCTTTTCTGAAAGCATACTAAAACTTTATGCCCGAAACTGCAGGTGCCCACACTTGTTAATTGTGTCAGTCCTCTCAGATATAGATATTTTCCTGAACACACCAACCCCACAATAAGCCAGTAAATCTAAGTATGACCTGCTTGTTATTATTGTGAGCCCTAAGTGTGTCACAGGCTTTCACCACGCCAGGGTTATTAATCAAAGCTGACTCCCTTGTATTGATCAGACCTCAAACAGTTGAGTCCTGTGCCACCCTGTTTATATATTGCTGTTTAATTTGCAGCCACCCTGCGTGCACTCTATCTCAGTGACAACGATTTTGAAATCCTGCCGCCAGATATTGGGAAGCTCACAAAGTTGCAGATAGTAAGTAATTTATCTAAATTCTGAGAAAATCAATTCACTTCTGCAGCCCCTGTAGGAGTAGAATCAAGTCAATTTGAACAGAAGTAGGGTTTGTTTTGCTGGAATAAACCGCTAGCCTCAGTACTGTTTCTTGTTCGTCTTCAGACACTTGTATATAAATTGAAAGGAGTGAGGCTTAAAGAGAGGGCTTGGAAGAGGACAAGAGTTTATGTTGAGTGCCTCTTTATGGGGATTTCTATGAAATTGTTTTTGGTAACTCCTTGTTTTCTTATACTTAGCTCAGTCTTAGGGATAACGACCTGATCTCGCTGCCTAAGGAAATCGGGGAGCTTACTCAGCTTAAGGAGCTCCACATTCAAGGGAACCGCCTGACCGTTCTGCCTCCAGAGCTAGGTAAGGCCGCTGATGAATGAGCTTAGTTCTGGAGTTAATTAATACTGATGATCCAAATGCAACAATTCTGAACAATCTTCTCTCCTCTTCTTGGCAAGTACACTCCAGCGAGGCACCCAGTTCTGGTTATTTCTACTAGCATTTGTCATCGACCAGAGTTCTGCTGTTTCACCTGCCCTGACGCTGTGGTCAGTAGCTGCAGTGCCCAGGGTCCCGGACACTGCTGCTGGGAGATGACCCAGCTCAGCTGCCTGCATGCTGGAGTGACATGCACCTGAGACTGGTGCTGGTTGTCTACCTATGGCTCTTCCTTTGCTAGATGGGGATGTGTCTTTTTCAAAATCAAACCACCACTTTTTTTTATTCCCACACTTTTTTGTTTTAGTCTCTTGAAAACCAAATAGTTAGTGTTTATTATAGCTTCTTGAAAGTAGCTTGTCCAGTCATGAATTTGGTTCGCTCCTGATTCTACCTCTAGTGCAAATATTTAAATATGTTCTAGCTGGGAATTCCTTGGTCCTATCCCATTGGCAGCTGAATCTTACTCCTCTGCCTGGCCACTCTGGTGGCCCAAGGTGGGCTTATAACTTCCCTCGGAAATCACGTCCAGACCTGTTGTTCTGTTACTGAGGTTGTGCTGCCCTCTGGAGAAGGCTCATGGGTTCACTTTGCTCATGCACACTCTTGGTACCCCTGATTTTTCTTATACATTGAACTGCATTGCTTCTCAAACTGTGACTATATAACAATTTGCTTTTCTGCTCCAAAATTCCATCATTTTAAAAGACACTTTTTTTTCTTTGACAGAGACAGAGAGAGAGTGGGACAGATAGACAGGAAGGGAGAGAGATGAGAAGCATCAATTCTTTGTTGCGGCATAGTAGTTGTTCATTGATTGCTTTTTCATATATACCTTGACGGGGGGGGGGGGCAATAGCATGACGAGTGACCCCTTGCTCAAGCCAGTGACCTTTGGGCTCAAGCTGGCGACCAAGGGGGCATGTCTGTGATTCCATGCTTCCATGCTCAAGCCAGCGACCCTGCACTCAAGCTAGTGAGCCTGTGCTCAAGCCGGATGAGCCCACGCCAGCAACCTTGGGGTTTCGAACTTGTGTCTTCTGTGTCCCACTCTGATGCTCTATCCACTGGGCTACCACCTGGACAGGACACTTTTTTTTTAAGTGAGAAGGGGAGATAGTGAAACAGACTTATGCATGTGCCCCAGCCGGGATCCACCCAGCAACCCCTGTCTGAGGCTGATGCTGAAATTAACAGAGCTATTTTTAGTGCCTGAGACTGATGCTTGGACCTGCTGAGCCATCCTCAGCGCCTGGGCCCACCGCTTGAACCAGTCAAGCGAATGGCTTTTGGAGGGGAAGAGGTAAAGAAGGGGGAGAGAGAAGCAGATGGTCACTTCTTTTGTGTGCCCTGGCGGGGAATCAAACTGGAAATATACGTACTCTGGGCCGACACTCTATCCACTGAGCCAACTGGCCAGGGCCAAATGCTTTTAACCCAAAGTTCTTTGAGGAGATACCTCAATGAGTCTGGTGATTTTAAAGAGGCTAGTTATTATAAGTTAGAATGTAAGCTCATTGAGAACCAGGGTAGTTCTATATTTGTTCCTCCATGACAGCTATGTACATGGGGTATGTGTTCAAGGAATATGTCCTGAATGAATTAGTGCAGTGAGACCGTCAGATAGCATACCAAGGTTTTAGGAGGGTTATGAGCAGGTGGGGTCTGACCTCCATTCAGAGCTGTTCTGTTCACAGTGGAAGCCTCGAGCCACATTTCAAGAGCTCAGTAGTCAGGTGTGGAAGACACAGGGAAAGAATGTGCCGTCAGCACAGAAAGTTCTGCTGCTCAGCATTGGTCTAAAGGAAAAGCCCTCCCATGATTTCATGGAACAAACGTAAACTATTACCCCTGCTTTTCTCATCTCCTTTGATCCTTTGTTACTGTAAAAGGTCTAGAGAAGTCGTACTGATTTTAAGGGCAGGGGAATAACTCAGCACCTTCCCTTTCAATGAATTACAAGCATCAAGTCTCACTTTAGGAACAGGCCATGTATCAAGAAAACAACTTGTCACAAAAAGATTTTGTATAATGATTGTTCACCGTAGGTGTTAACATTAGTAAAACCAGGTGAATTTTTGCAGGATACAAACACCTGCTCCCTCCCAACCTGCTGAATCCAAGTTTTTATGCAGGAGACTAATTCTTGTCTAATTGGTACTGCCCTCTCGGTGAGTCTGGTGTGCATCCTTGGTTAGTGTGATTAGGAGAAAGGGGAAAATAAAGTATATTTAGTTTTATTTCATTTTCAAGTAGTGAGGCAATGCAGAGCATTATATTAACCAGTGATTTCTATCAGATAATAATTTGTTAGAAAAAGTCTACTTGAGCCTATGTAAATCAACACACATCTTAAAGTCATACTTATTGCTTGTCCTGTTTACCTACAGCATGTTATTATATTTGTCTCACATTTCTGTTCAGTTCTCAGATAACAACTTGCATGTTTTTTATTCAGCAATAGAATTAAGGAGAAAGTCTTTAAATAACTTTATTTCTGTGAGCCACATCTAGAAAAGTTTAATCTGAACATCTGCCTAATGGCAGCCTTCCTTAATTGCAGGTAAACACTTACCAGAAATAATGATAAACCCCCAGGAGTTTCTGTTATAGATCTAAACTTAAGGTGAAGACAGATGTACTATTTATTTTTAAACAGGGATTTTTTTTTAAGTCAAGTGTAATAGTGATATATTAATAGCCGGCGTGTGTTAAAGCAGTGTGTGCCAAGGCACAACTATATGTGCTTCCCCTGTATTCTCTCCTGTAATTGTCATAAACATAGTAAGCTGACTCTTTAGCCATGAGGAAACTGAGGCTTGGAGAGAGTAAGTGACATGTTAGTGAGTCATAGAAGTGTCATATGAACCCTGTCCTTCGGGTCCACATTCCTAACCATCGTGGTGTACTCCTTCCCCTTTGTGCCTGCAGAAGGATTCATAGAAAGCAATTTCCAAGTGTGAGCAAGATGCAGTACTGGCCCATTTCCCCAAATGGTGGCAGGAGGACAGATGACACAGAACGGCCAGCTGCATGGCTGACTGGGCTGGTGTGTGAACAGCAGGGCCAGGGTAACACTGCAAAATGTAGATGAGATTGCCTCTGGAAAACAAATTGCTGTTCCCGGTCCATTCCAAGCCAGTTGTGTTGCCCCATGCTTCTTCCCCCCCAGTACATACCCAGCCGAAGGAGGGTACAAAATATCTTTTGTCTGCATACTGGACATTCGGGGAGCTCCTGTGGAGCTGGGGAGGCACCAGTATGAGGGGCCAATGTACTTGAAGCTGATTACATCTGTCCCGCCAGCACCCCCTGGCTGCAGCTTTGCTCTGGGTGCGTTTTAAACTGTGGATAATAATCTCTCCCCTGTATATTTTTTACATCTGTGAATAAGCTTTTGAGATTTCTGTAAAATTTCCTTTAAAAATAAGTTTGGAGTTTATTAACTAGATACCTTGTTGGTGAGAGTATTTGTGCCAAGCAAGAGAATCCAGTTGAGCCTGACCAGGTGGTGGCACAGTGGATAGAGCGTCGGACTGGAATGCAGAAGACCCAGATTCAAGACTCCAAGGTCGCCAGCTTGAGCATGGGCTCATCTGGTTTGAGCAAAGCTCACCAGCTTGGACCCAAGGTCGCTGGCTCGAGCAAGGGGTTACTCGGTCTGCTGAAGGCCCACAGTCAAGGCACATATGAGAAAGCAATCAATGAACAACTAAGGTGTCACAACGAAAAATTGATGATTGATGCTTCTCATCTCTTTCCGTTCCTGTCAGTCTGTTCCTATCTGTCCCTCTCTCTGACTCTCTCTCTGTCTCTGTAAAAAAATAAAATAAAAAGACTTTCTCTTTAAAAAAAAAAAAAAAAAAGAATCCAGTTGAGTTCTGACCTGTCAGATGTGAGAACATGCAGGGATACTGCAAAATAAAGTCAGGGGTTTGAATAGAATCCCTAAGTTATTTTAACCATTATTTCTGATTCCTACACAATAACTTAACTTTATTTGATGTTAGTCCAATTCAGCCATAGAAATTAAATATAAATTGGGTCTATTATTTACCCATCTATTCATTCATTCATTTGTTCATTCATTCAAACATTTACCGAGTTCCTACTTTAGACCAGGTCTTGTCTCCAAGGAGCTTTATCGAGCCCCAGCTTCATGTTTTATCTCCTGGAGCTATAAGAGATTACACACTCCTTATGACATCCTATTGGGGGAGGAGGGATGGATGGATGGATTGATAGCATATTAGTTGGTGGTAAGTGCTCTACGAAGGAAAATGAGCATGGAAGGGGATGTGCAAATTGGGGGCGGGGGCATTGCTCTATTATAGAGTCAGCAGAGATAGCCTCACTAATAAGGTGGTGTCTTTTAAGCAGAGCCCTAAAGGAGGGAGGGAGCTTCTCTGGCAGAGGGAACAGCAAGGGCCAAGGACTGAGATGGGCTGTGTGTTGAGGAATAACAGCAAGACTAGCGTAGCTGGAACAGAGCGAGTAAGGTGAGAGTTGGAGGCAGTGAGCTTAGAAGAAGTGGGGACTGCATTGCATGGGAACTCATGGGCATTGTGAGGACTTTGGCTTTCACTAGGAGTGACATGGTGTAGGAGCGTAAATAATGGCCCCCCCAAAATGCCCCCATCCTAATCACCAAAATCCAGGAATACGTTACCTTGCATGGCAAAAGGACCTTGTAGCTGTGATTTAGAATTTTGAGATGGGGAGATTATTCTGCATTACCCAGGGAAGCTCAGTATACTCATACAGATCCTTAGAAGTGGGAAGCAGGAGGGTCAGAGAAAGTAGTATATGTGATGACAGAATCTCGAGTTTGGCGTCATGCATGGAAGGGATCATGTGCCAAGGAATGCTGGTGGCCTTCAGAAGCTGAAAAAGTTAAGAGAATGGATTTTTTCCTGAAGCTACCAGAGGAATACTGCCCCTCTGCATTCATCCCAGCTGGTGGTCATGATCTCATTCTGGGTCTGTCTCAAAGGCAGAACTAACAGGAATTGTGACAGTTTAGATGAGGGGTATAAGATGAGGACTGACTGAGGCGTTGGACCCGGCAAACTAAAGGGCTGGGGAAGATAACAGGAGATTAGGTAGGACAGTGGTTCTAAAAGTATGCGCCAGGGCGCACTGGTGGGCCCTAGAAGATTTCCAAGTGAGCTCTATGGTATTCCAGAGAAATATGTGCCTGTTGGGGACCAAAAAACCCACAGGGTTCTCGGAGTTTATATTTTGGGGGGACAGAAGTATGGGGAATTGGCTGTAAGCTGACAGTCTGCCCAATCCCTCACCTCACTTGCCTGATTAGGTTGCAAAAGGCTGTTAAGCTGTGGTGCTGGATTGTTTACACTACCACCCATATTTGCCAGAAAGACTGGAGGCAAGTTTCTTCTATCTTTTGTTTGGTGTAAAGTTATGATATGTATGGTGGGGGTTTTCTGCACTCAGCACAATTAAGAGTAAAAAGAGAGAAATTCTTCAATATATTGATGATGAAATAATAGTTTACCTTTCAAATATATGCACAAACATTGAAGAAATAGCCAGGACACATCAGGCTCATGTTTCTCATAAACACAAGAATAAAAAAAATCACAGTCGCGCCAGGACCTGCTGAATTTACTAAATCTTACTAAGAATGTATCTATATATATAAAAAGATAACTTTTTTGTCATTTTTAACCCCTTTTTTACAAATTCTAAAAAGCATAACTCAAAAAAATGTAACATAAAAATGTTATATAATGTCAGAATAAATTTAATTTTGTCATATTTATTTTGCTTAATTACCATAAAAGCAGACTAGGACTTTATATTTTTTCTTTAATATTTGACTTAATTATTATAACATATATCTCAGAGATTTGTATATAGTGCACCTACAATTATTTGTAGGATTTTAAATGTGCCCTGACTTCAAAAAGTTTGAAAACCACTGGGGAGCTAGTCATGAGCAGAGGATGGGTGTCTTAAATTTGAGGTGCCTTTTGGGTTTTTAATCTAGAAGGCGATTGGAAGTTAGAGTCTGGAGGTTAGAGGAGCAGTCTGGGCTATAGAGATAGGGCATTATCAACATAAATATAATGCCACAGATTGCATGAAATTTTTTTGATGTGATTGTAGCGGGTGGAAGATTGATTCGTAAAGCTCTCTGCTTCCTTAACAGTGCAGCCAGAAGGATTGGGCACCTTTATGGGTCAGGCTGGCTCATAGGCAAACATCTGTGACCAATTCAGGGACTGGCTTTCCCCATGATGGCTTCAGTGCTAGCACAGTGGGGTGCTTGTGCTTCATAGGAAAACTGTGTTTCCTAATGCATAGTTAACTGTGCCAGCGAAGGAGTGAACTAGACACAACTGACATCTCCTGAGCCTGCCTGAATACAGTGTCTCTTTTGGGCCAGTATTTTCAGCTCACAGCCAATCTCTTCCTCTATAAAAAGCAACAACATGCTTTTAACTGAAGTTTCACCCACTTTTAGTTAGTGGATGGAATGGAGAAAAGGCCCACATTGGTAAGGGAGGAAAGAAAGGCAGATACTCGACCTAGCCTCAGAATAGATTAAGCCCCAGAATAAAGAGCCTAAAGTTGATTTCAGAGCTGGTAGCTCTGAGCAGCTCTCTGTTCCACTTACACATTTTCTTACACATGACACAGTTGTCGAGCTGAAGATGGGAAATGTATGTTTTTGTCTAGTCTTCCTTACGTTCTCCAGAATTCAGTTACTTGTTCTGTTTAGAATCATTACTGGCTTCTACACAGTTATTGGATCTCCTCATTTGCAGATATTTATCTTTGGAGAAGGCAATTGGCTAGGTTGGCTAGGCATGCAATGAACAAAGTGTTTTAAATGTCAGAACCTCTACACCAGTTGAAACAATCTATGGGAGGGATGTATGCAATGCTACGTACACCTGGGGCCAGGGGGCTTTGGGCTTAGTGTCCTGCTCCTTGTGCCAGTAGTCTGTGGCAGCTTTTATTTCAGTAATATGAGACACATGTGTATTCTTTCTAGTGTGCTTTGAGGAGTAAAAACAACTATTAATCACATTCAGAGAGTAAGTGATGTCATGAATTAAGAATTTCCCTCCAATTCCGCAGAATGAACAGAATTAAGAAAGTAGTTACGTATACCAGTCTGTACTCCTTCCTATTTTACTACTTAATTCTTTTCTTTCTGATTGTTGAGCAGCTAAAGAAAAACATTTTCTCTTTGTAGGCAAGCAAGAAGGAAATGCAGTATTCTTGTTTTGGTCATCAAGATTCTGATTTTAAATGTCTTACCATTTTGTATTATTACCACTTGGTCATTTGATCCCAGTTATCTTATCCAGATGTTTAAACACATTTTAATATATACAGTAAACTGTAGAAGTTTGACTCCTTATCACAAGCTCGGGTTTAGATGTTACTACTTCTGCTCTGTAACTCTGGATAAATTATTTTACCTCTATGCCTCATGTAGAATGAGGGTTATCATATCCACTTCTTGTAGTATTTTGGTAGGATTAATAGAATAATCTATATAAAGAGCTTTGCCTCATGCCAGAATTAAGTAAAAATGCTCAGTATATATGAGGTAAATGAGCGTGCACACAGATGTGTGTGTGTGTACACACACAGGATTTTTATACTATTAGACTGGATTTAGAGGCTGATTTTCTGAAACTCCTGGGCTTTTCTAAAAACAGTAAGCTTTTTGACAGTAAGAAATGCACTTAGTGGTTGAGCACCTGGTAAGAAAGAATGACCTAGAAGGTCCAGAGGCCAAAGTCTCTGTCACACACACTGTGATTGATCGGTTTATCACATTGATAAAAGAGAAGCTGTGAATTAGCTTCCTGTGTGAAAGCTGAGAAGCCCTGGAGGTGCCGGAAGGGACACACAGGGGAAGAGAGGGGTCCAGAGGGAGTGAGTCAGGTGGGGAGAGGCTCCACATGGTGAATGCATAGGGCAGGCCGAGGTCATGTGAGAAGGGTGTCACTGCCAACCTTTCAATCCCATCATCATCATTTTAATAATTTCTTTGTTTCACAAATGACTTTCCATGTCTATGCTTTTTTTGTGAGTTTTATATTGAGCCTGGGAGCAAGTCACTGCTTCTTCTGCCTAGAAAATTCTGTGGCTACTTTTTTTTTTTTTTTTTCATTTTTCCGAAGCTGGAAACTGGGAGGCAGTCAGACAGACTCCCGCATGCGCCCAAACGGGATCCACCCGGCGATATGCTGCCCCTCTGGGGCATCGCTCTGTTGCATCCAGAGCCATTCTAGCGCCTGAGGCAGAGGCCACAGAGCCATCCTCAGCGCCCAGGCCATCTTTGCTCCAATGAAGCCTTGGCTGCGGGAGGGGAAGAGAGAGACAGAGAGGGAGGAGAGGGGGAGGGGTGGAGAAGCAGATGGGCGCTTCTCCTGTGTGCCCTGGCCAGGAATCGAACCCGGGACTCCTGCACGCCAGGCCGACGCTCTACCGCTGAGCCAACCGGCCAGGGCCTGTGGCTACTTTTTGATTGGACCATTGGTTGCTTGGTTGCTTGCTTCATTGATTTGTTCATTAGTTCATTTAGTGATTCACTTTACTTTTTGGCATCCTTTGTGTGCCTCTGAACTTGTCCCTAAGTATTGAATACCTTGCACTAACAAATTAGACTCACTTGTTAATCTCATGTTGAGATCTCTGCAGATGCCAGCTTTGTTTTCCAGTTGTTTCATTTGTCACTGTCTTATATTATCTTTTCTGATAGTGCTAATTTCATTGATGATTGTTTTTTTCTCCAAGAATGATTTCTCATGATAATCACTATTCTGTACTAATTGTTTTCATTTTTTAATATTAATGATGTGTGCACACACTGTAGTCCATTGTCACTTGTCTACATATCAGTAATTGTTCCACGTAGAAAGCACACTATATGAATGTATTTTCTAAACCCTTCTTATTTTGTTATAAATTAAAATCATTAAAGATTCAGAGTGTGAAGTCTGACTGTTCTGGAGTTAGGCAAACTAGTTTAGCTACCATCTGAAATCTCTTGTCTTAAGAAAAAGATGCAATGGCTGTTATAAACCATCTCCAGAATATCAGGCACCAAGCGCGTAAGAAGTTAAAAAGGTTTTTTTAGTCTAGATTCTCCAAACATTTTACTTTTCAATTACAGTTTATATTCAGTATTATTTTTGCGTTAGTCTCAGGTATGCAGCACCAGGGCATCTTTATACTGTTATCAGAATAGGTTTTCTCGGCCTGAATCTGAAGGTGGAGCTGGCTCATGGTCTGTCCAGTGAGGCTGAGAAGTAGCACTACTGACTCTGCCATCTCTTCTGCTTCTTTTCTTGGTTTTGTTGATGTGTCCATTTTAGACTTGTGAATGAAGTCAAGATGTGGGCAGCATAGTTGAATACAGAATGTGTCATTAGCTAGCCTAGGTGACCATCCTTTCTCCATGTATTTGCAAGATGGATGAGCAAGTCACTTACCCACAGGTTAATCCTTGGCTATAGCTGATAGCGGCTGATAGCGGCTGGCCTTCTCCCAACTGGACTACAATTTCTAGGTCACCAGAAGCTCACTTGAGCTGCTTTGATTGTTTGATTCCTGGTAAAATATAAATGAAGAAATTACAGAACAGGGCTATATTATGTATATTTTGTTTTTACTTAAAAATAAATTTTTGATATATAAAAATATGGCATGATATCCTCTTACTGGACAATTAAAGGATTTATAAAATCCATTTTGGGGTGCTGCTGGTGAAGTGTAAATGGTGGTGCACAAGTTTAAAGTTATCTGAGTCTCATTTCAAACTCTCTTCTAGCAAATGTCAAGAGTGTCCTCCTGAGGCTTCTTTGAAAGTGCTGTTGGTCCAGTCCCCTCCCTCACATTGCTGTTTATTTTGCTCTGCTTATTGCATTAATTTCACTGGCCCCTGTCTACACTTGAGTTCACAAACCCTGATTTTCTTTCCGGACCTGGTCTTCCAATGCGCGAATCGCCGGCCGGGAGGAGTCCAGTAACGGGCTGGTAGGGAGCATTGGTGCGTGCTCATTCTGTAATAGCATTACTCTTTTAGTCTCTGTCTCTGCCCTTTGGAAGTAGGGACTGATTGTGGCTGCATCGTGCCTACTGGAGCGTCCTGGGAAAGCTGCCTTCGGGCCTGGGTGTGGTTGAGGCATGTGGCAGAGCGCATGTGATCAGCAGGGAGAAGTGGGTGCAGGTCACCCTAGGAGACCAGGGAGGAGAGATGAGGCAGGAGGTTTCTGCAGTGGGAGCCAGGAAGTGGCAGCGCACCTATTTGTATGTTTACATTTTTTTATGATTTTGTTTTTATGTGTTGATTTGAAGAAGCCTAAAGGATGTAAGGGGAAAGTACTTACTGAGTACGTAAATTGTCCCATTAGGCATTTTATTTGTATCTTCTCATTTAAATCTCAACAGCTATGGGAGGTTGGGGGTTCTCTCCCGCTTTTTATGGGGGGAGGATGTGAGGCTCTAAGAGGTTCAGTAAGCTGCTGAGGACCTACAGCTAGTTAGACTAGAACCTGGAATGTAAGACTTGCAGCACGAACTGTGATAACTGTACCAGGTGAACCAAGATTAGGGTGTATGGCCAGTAGCCATGGCCACCATCACAGCCACCTGGCCAATGCAGGTTCACATTAGATTCGGACAGATGGTAATGAAACAACAGAGCCAAGAACTGATGGGCCATTAGCTTTAATCCTAGCTCACACCTAGCGAGCGAGAAATACACACAGTGGGAAAACACTTCCCTTTCCATTCAGGGCTCCCAAAGCCACTGACTCATCCGAGTTTCCTAGAATCAAAGGTTCCTGCTTCACCAGCCTTATTCACCTCTGTTCCCCATCTCCTTCTCTCTACACAAACTCTGTACAAACTGGCTTCTCCTTCAGCACTCTGCCATCTTGGCTGCCTCTTCTTTCCTCCATGTGGCCTTTCTCTGCTCTCCTTATAGTGTAGAAATCAAAACCTGTAATCTAAAATACAAACAAGAAAGTCTCTGATACAAAGTCACTTATCTGAGGCATAATGGGATTCCTTATGAGAGTGCACCACCCCACATCATGCAACAGTCAAGGGTGGGAAAGGCTTAGTCTTAAAACTAAGCATTAGGTTATAACAACTCTGCCTGCTTACAGCCTGTCTCCCACACCCAATGCAAACTATAAGTGAGCAAACATATATATCATATTTACAAACTTATTTGACCAACATAGGGCCATTTGCTGCTTTTGCTTTATGCTAGGACAAAGTAAAATATAAATTAGTCTATATAAAGAAATAGCATTTCATAGGGGGAAAAAGGCCCTGGATTAGTTATTAATGAAGATACATATTTGTAAAGCCAGTAACAACAGCCACCATCACAGCCGCCTGGCCCATGCAGGTTCGCATTTGATTCAACAGATGGTAATGAAACATCGGAGCCAAGAGCTGGTGCGCCATTACCTTTTTAATCCTAGCTTGCACCTGGCGGGCAAGAAATACACACAGTGGGAAAACACTTCCCTTTCCATTCAGGGCTCCCCAAACCACTGACTTATCTGAGTTTCCTAGAATCAAAGATTTCTACCTCACCAGCCTTATTCACCTCTGTTCCCATCTCCTTCTCTCTGCACAAACTGGCTTCTCCTTCACTCCGCCATCTTGGCTGCTTCTCCTCTCCTCCATGTGGCCTTTCTCTGCTCTCCTCTAGCATGGGCTCCTCTGCCCCATTGTATAGTGTAGAAATCAAAACCTTTAATCCAATATATTCAATACAAACAAGGAAGTCTGTGATACAAAGTCATTTATCTGAGGCATAATGGGAGTCCTCATGAGAGTGCACCACCCCACATCATGCAACAGTCAAGGGTGGGAAAGGCTTAATCTTAAAACTAAGCCTTAGGCTATAACGACCCTGCCTGCTTACAGCCTGTCCCCCACACCGAATGCAAACTATAAGCGAGCAAACATATCATATTTACAAACTTATTTGACCAACAATATTCCAAAAACATAATTGTGAGTCTATGAAATGGTTGTCAAGTGCCATGATATGTTAGGTTAAGAGAGCAGTAAGTGGTAAAAAAAAACTTCCTTTATGGTATTATAAACTCTACTACTTGTATAGAATTTTGTCAATTGATCACAAATATTTTTGAAGTTACTTTTAAGCTAGATTTAATTATGAATGCCTTGGTTTGTACACAAATCATTTATTTATTTTTTTAATTTAAGTGAGAGGAGGGGAGAGAGACAGGCTCCTGCATGCCCTCCTTCCAGGATCTACCTGGCACCCCCCACCCACCCCCGTCTGGGGCTGATGCTCTGACCATCTGGGGCCATGCTCGCAACTGAGCTATTTTTAGCACCTGAGCCTAAGGCTCCATGGAGCCATCCTCAGCCACCACGGCCAACACTTAACTAATCTAACGGAGACACTGGTTGGGAGAGAAAGAGAGCAAGAAGAGGGAGAAGGAGGGAGGAGAAGCAGATGGTCGCTTCTCCTGTGTTCCCTGAGCAGGAATTGAACCTGGGATTTCCACATGCTGGGGTCGATGGCTCTACCAATGAACTAACAAGCCAGGGCCAAAAAATGTTAATTTACAAAATAATGTTATAGTCTTTATCTCAATTCTGTTAATATAGGGAAGGAGAGTTCTTTGGCCACTCTTTAAAGATGGTGAAGCTGAAGTGTTTAGGGGAGATTGTGACTTGCCCCAAACAACAGTATTGACATGGCTTGTTATTGACAGAATCAAATTTTTATTTCAGATCTTTTGATTTCAAAAATAATTATTCCTCCCAATAGGGTATCCACAGATGTATCAATACGGAGCCAATGGAAAGTCACCATTTATCTTTGATGACAGGCTGCAGTAATTTCAAACATAGGCCTTGATTTTTTTCTCTGAGAAACAAAAAAAATGTGAGGAATAGAAAGTCTTTAGCCATCTTTAAATTTTGACTCAAATTATATGACATGCTGTTACATTTTATTTCTGTGTTAATATTCCATTTGCTATACTACACAAAAGATTATGTATCATATTCTTTGATTTCCATGTTCTTAGTTGATAATCAAAAAATGACTCCCGGCCCTGGCCGGTTGGCTCAGTGGTAGAGCGTCGGCCTGGCGTGCAGGAGTCCCGGGTTCGATTCCTGGCCAGGGCACACAGGAGAAGCTCCCATCTGCTTCTCCGCCACTCCCCCTCTCCTTCCTCGCTGTCTCTCTCTTTCCCTCCCGCAGCCAAGGCTCCATTGGAGCAAAGTTTGCCTGGGCGCTGAGGATGGCTCTGAGGCCTCTGTCTTAGGTGCTAGAATGGCTCTGATTGCAGCAGAGTGACGCCCCAGGTGGGCAGAGCATCACCCCCTGGTGGGCGTGCCGAGTGGATCCCGTTCAGGCGCATGCGGGAGTCTGTCTGACTGCCTCCCCATTTCCAACCTCAGAAAAATTAAAAAACAAAACAAAACAAAACAAAAAAAATGACTCCCATCAGGTCTCCTGCATGATCTTTTTTTAACAAGTTTCATTTTCTATATATTCCATTTCGATGAATTTTTAGCCCCAGAAAATACTTTAAGTGTGGATTTTTAAAATGCTAAGTGAATTATATTTCTACCTAGTGAGTTACTGCCTTAAAAGGGGTGGGAAGATGCAGCATATAAAACGTTTCCATTCTGTATGATAGATATCAGGAAGCCCAGTGTCAGGTTAAGTGTGATTGAATGTGTGCATTAATCTGTGTTAATACTGGCTGGTAAAGCATGGCACTGTTTGCACTGGACCATCCTTTGATTTAATAGGACACTAAATGTATTCTTGCCCTGGGAGAAATGCTGGCAGTATGAGATTCCAGATTTAATTATTTTTATTCCAGAGGTGTATCTGTAAATACAGTTTCTATCATCTGCATACATATATAATGTCTTAACGTTTATGTAGCATCTCCCTCAAAGCATCTCCTATATATTATATTATGCTTATATAAAAAATAAGCAATATTGTATTGAGCTGGACTCGAATGGTATTGCTTGTGTGAGTGTGGGTTTCTTTTAGGGGACCGGGGAAGGGATGGAATGGAGGATGATGTATTTCATGTTGTGAACATTAGAACTTGGTGAGAGACTCATGATAGTTATGCCTTATCATAACTCATTGTGGATGAGTTCTTATTCATGTTTATTTAGATCTATCTTTCCAGAATCATTTATGTTTTCAACTGAGTACTAAGCATCTAATGGTGCTATTAGTACTTCTTTTTTATTTTTTTTCTTTTTCTAATTGAGAGGAAGGGAGACAGAGAGACATACTCCCACATGCACCCAACCAGGATCCATCTGACACCCCCCCAACTGGGGCCGATATTCTGCCCATCTGGGGCTATGCTGGCAACTGAGTTATTTTTAGTGCCTGAGGCTTTACGGAGCAATCCTCAGCCTTGGAGCTAATGTGATTGAACCAATTGAGTCATGGCTGTGCAAGGGGAAGAGAGAGAAAGAGAGAGAGAGAGAGAGAGAGAGAAGGGGGAGGAGGAGGGATGGAGAAGCAAATAGTTGCTTCTCCTGTCTGCCCTGACAGGATTCGAACTTGGGACTTCCACACGCCAGGCCTACGCTCCACCATTGAGCCAACTGGCCAGGGGCGCCATTTGTACTTCTGTCAAGTTTTAGGCAATAGCCACACACCCATGATTATTCTCAGCATATTTTAATGATTTTAATGGGCCTCAGTACTGTTACCTTTTATATTTGCTCTTAAAAAGAATGACCTTAGACATCCCCTGTCTGACTTAGCATGTGTGATTCTGACCTTTGGTCCCATGTACAGAATATTCCTGTAATCTGCTGGGTTTGAGGCAGAGAGGTAAATGAAATATACCTAATCCTTGCCATCATAAAGAGAATCTTTGAAAGAAACAACTAAACAAAGAGTTGAAAATGACAAAATGAAAATCGCTACTAATACCCAGATCTACTAGAGAGTCAGCTCCGGTGTAACCCTTTAGTATCCATCCTAAACAGAGAAGAGTGTGCCACCCTCTTCTCTCAGCCAGGTGGCTGTAAGAGCCCATAACTGATGTCCCTGCTATGGACCCAGCTTCTTCCAGTCCATTCTTCACACATCCAGCAACGTGATTATAGCAAATCAAATTGGATGATGTCACTTCTGTGATTAGAATTTTTTAATGTACTCTTGAGCTGTAAGGTCGCTTATGACCAGGCCTTCATGGTTTTTATGCTACTCTTCTTCCTCCTCGCTCTCTCACTCACTCACTTGCTTGCTTGCTCACTCATTTGCTCACTCACTCACGGGCAACTCTCAGTGGCCTCAGTTCTTTGTGATCTTTGTTCTCTGCTTAGCATCCTCATCTCCTGAATATTTACAGAGCTGGCCAGGAACTAACTCACATGATTTTTTTCCCTAGTGAGCCCTTTCCTTACCATTTTCAACAGTCTCTTCCTGTTATCTTCTATTATGGCATCTTTTTATTTTTATGCATAGCTCTTTCATTCAACAAATATCTGTCCAGTACTAAATATGAAAACAATCTGTGTCACCCACTGCGGTAAGTCTCTTGGGAGATATCAGTGTGTATGGTGGGAAGGGAAGAAAAAATTTCTGCCCTCATGGAGGTTTAGGTCTAGGATCAGATCAAATTAAATTTTGTGTAAGATATGAGATCACTTGTTTCCATATAATAATTATTGCTCCAGTGCTATTTAGAGAAAATAATTTCTTTTTTCTGTGGAGTTCCTTTAGTGCTTAGCCAGAAACCAATTTACTGTATAAGTGTGGGTATAAAAACCAGTTTCTCTATGTGTGGGTATATTTCTAGACTGTGTTCCATTGTTAAACCTTTATGACAGGACCACATTGTCTTGATAACTGTAGCTTCATGAGCAGTCTTGAAATCACATAGTGTAAGTCTCCTAACTTTTTCAAAATTATTTTGGCTATTCTGTGTCCTTTGGACATGCATATAAATTTTAGCATCAGCCTGCTGGGATTTTGATTGGATTTGACTAATTGACAGCCTTGAGGAATCTTGCCCTGGACATTGAAGTTATTATTCAGCCAAAGACTCAGGAGAACTCCTGTGCACTTTTCTGAGTGTCTTGCTTTCTTGCAACTTTTTTCCTATGCCCCTGCTCCACAGATACCCACCCTCCCAGCAGCCTCAAACTGATCTCTCTTCTTACAGCTCAGTGACGCCACTGTACTGTTTGAGCGCCCACTCCCTGCCTGGCTGTATGGAAGGTCTTCCAGAAGAAAAGGAGGGTGATTGTGGGGTTTCACTTATTTATTTCCCTTCTCTCAGGGGTCATCATCCTAGGCTGCCTGTTGCCCAGTGTCTAGAAGCAGTTCTATCATTTATTTTGTCAAGTTACTTCATTATTGCTAGAAGCAGGAGTCTGGATTAATTTTTGGTAACTTTCAGTGTGGGCAGGGAAAATACAGTTATTTTTCTGCCTCTTTCTTGCCCATTTATGCAGCCTCACGAAGTTGTTTTCACTCAGCTTATCCCTCAAATTCAAACCCAGTGGTGGGTACTATTGCAGGCATGGAAGTATTATCATGTGTGTCATCCTCTGTGTCATCTTACAAATGGTCATTAAGACCATTTCTACTTTCATTCTTGGTATTTTCATTTTTTAACCCTTAGAATAATCTCTTGGTCTTTATTATTACTTTTTGAATTATCTCTCAATCCGTTGCTATAGCCTAAGACCAACTATATTAGTTTGCTAGGCCGGTATAACAGAGTACCTCAGACTGGGTGGTTTTAACAACCGAAGCTTCTTTTCTTACAGTTGTGGAGGCAGCAAATCCCCAATCCTGGTATCAAATCAGTGGAACTGGCTCTTTCTCAGAACTCTGAGGAAAGGGTCTCTTCTTCTTGGCTTGTTGATGGCCATCTTCTCTCTTTATCTTCACGTTATCTTCCTTCTGTGGCTGTCTGTGTCCAAATTTTCCTTCTTATAAGGACACTAGTCATATTGGAATAGTGTCTACCCTAATAACCTAATTTTGACTAAATCCCCTTTATAAAGAACCTACCTCCAAATATAGTCACATGAGGTTAGAACTTCAATGTGAATATTTTGTGAAAGGACATAGTTCAGCCCATAATACCAACCATTTCTCTCACCTCTCATTTTTTGTTTATAAAAAGCTTGAAAAGCTTGATGTTTCTTGATATTTCATTGTTTAGATGAGTGGTCCCCAACCCCCAGGCCACTGACTGCTACCAGTCCGTGGGCCATTTGGTACTGGTCCACAGAGAAAGAATAAATAACTTACATTATTTCCGTTTTTATATTTAAGTCTGAACGATGTTTTATTTTTTTAAAAAATGACCAGATTCCCTCTGTTACATCCGTCTAAGACTCACTTTTGATGCTTGTCTCGGTCACGTGATACATTTATCCGTCCCACCCTAAAGGCCGGTCCGTGAAAATATTTTCTGACATTAAACCAGTCCGTGGCCCAAGAAAGGTTGGGGACCACTGGTTTAGATGCAATTTGTGCCTATAATCCCTTTTATTTTGCAACAATAGGTCATATTCCTTTGAGCCATTAGTTTTTATCTTTTAAGAATTACTGATCCCTTTGAGAAATCAGTAAAACCTGTAGAGCTACTCCACCAAAATGTTTATTTTCACATATAAAGTTTTATATATGATTTCAGGAATTTTTTTTCCTTTTTTCCCAAGTGAGAGGAGGAGAGATAAAGAGACTTTTGCATGCGCCCTGACTAGAATCCACCTGGCAACCCCTGTCTGGGGCCAATGCTTTGCCCATCAGGGCCATGCTCAACCGACCTATTTTTAGCACCTGAGGCAGAGGCTCCACAGAGCCATCCTCAGCACCCGGGGCCAGTGCACTCGAACCAATTGAGCTATGGCCATGGGAGGAGAAGAGAGAGAGAGAGTGAGAGAGAAGGGGGATGAGAAAGGGTGGAAAAGCAGATGGTCACTTCTCTTGTGTGCCCTACAGGGATTCGAACCTGGGACATCACATACTGGTCCGACTCTCTATCAGTGAGCCAACTGGCTCTCTTAAATTTGGAGAATTTAAAAATACCCCCAAGTCCATCCATGAATTCTTCAAAACAGAATTCCCACTGCAAGTATTCTTAGTTTTAATCTTTTGTTGTAGGTTTTTGTGATTTTTTTTTTTTATAGAGACAGAGAGAGAGTCAGAGAGAGGGATAAACAGGGACAGACAGACAGAAACGGAAAGATGAGAAGCATCAATCATTAGTTTTTCGTTGCGCAATGCAACACCATAGTTGTTCATTGATTGCTTTCTCATATGTGCCTTGACCACAGGCCTTCAGCAGACCGAGTAACCCCTTGCTCGAGCCAGCAAACTTGGGTCCAAGCTGGTGAGAGCTTTCGCTCAAACCAGATGAGCCCACGCTCAAGCTGGTGATCTCGGGGTCTCGAACCTGGGTCCTCGGCATTCCAGTCCTACGCTCTGTATACTGCGCCACCACCTGATCAGGCTGTTGTAGGTTTTTATTAGCTATCATGGACATCATTTACGTGTACCTCTCAAATTATTATTGTAATTATTAGTATTATTAATAATTGATTTATTTTTAAAATAGATGCCCTTATTTAATTCTGGCATCTGCAGAGCACATCTACACAGGCATAGGCTTTAAGTGATACCTAGTTGAGCCCCAGCTCAAGGTAGGCAGACGATCTGAAATGAGCCACATGGAACTGCAGAGCTGAAATTACATTTGAAGGAGAGACCTTTTCTGTTTCCTCTGTGCTGAATAGGAAGCATATGACTCATGATAATGAGGGGACAATCTTAGGATGAAGTTAAAGCCATGATGGCAAAGGGGAGAGAGTAAAAGGAACAAGATCCCTGACTTAAAAGGAACAAGATTCATGACTGAATGCCAAGCCCTTGAACCTTGAAAGCAGCCCCACCTCAGAGCTTCGAGCCCTGAGACAGGACACATGCCTTCATTACGTGCAAGCCATCTCCACGGGGATTGTCACTTGGAGTGCTCATGTGTCTAGTGGGAGTCAGGCAGCGATGTTGGAGACTGGGCTTTATCCTTGCCAAGGTGCTCTCTTACTGTGCCAGGATCCACACTTGGCAGCTCGAGTCCACCAAGAAGGTCCAACTTGAGAAAGCTTCCTTGGGAAAGTCCTTTGGCATGGGGAGGCAGCCACGACACTGGTCTTTCCCCTCCTGTCACTCAGGTGGTCGCAGCTGCTCAGGAGAGGGGAGCTTCCCTTGAAGGCTAACATCTGGAGCGAGAGTTCTCAAAAGAAGCTCTGTGGGTAGAATCTAGGAGGCCTGTGAAACTTGGATGAGGGGAAATTATCTTTATTTCCATTCAGTTAATCTCTAATTAAAATCTAGCATTTTCTTCATCTATGAATAGGGACAACAAAACATCTATAACTTTTTAAACAATAGCAATTACATTACTATAGATATCGTAGAGCATTGGTTATTAAAGTTATTCTACCTATTGCTAAGGCTAATAGATTCCTGGTGAGGACTCCTACTTTGTTACTTGATGTGTTAATAAAGAAGCATATATGTTACTAAGTCACATTTTAAGTGCCTTGGTACTGTTTCAGTAAACTTGGTTTCCTTTCAAATTCTTTTCTTATTTTTCAAAATTATTTTATTTAGAAAATTAAATTTAATGGGGTGACATTGATTAGTAAGAGTACATAGGTTTCAGGTGAACATTTCCACAGCATTTGAACTGATGATTATGTTCTGTACCCATCACCCACAGTCAAATCATTTTCCATCACTGTATATTTATCCCTCTTTACTCCCCTCCCATCCTCTCCTTTTTCCCATCCCCCTCCCTCTGGTAACTACCTCACTCTTGCAGATAAATAGTGAGCCCTGGGTACAGGAAGGGATTGTGTATTAAGTTATAGCTACCTAAAGAGAAATCCATCACTCATGTGATTGGTTCTCTTTTGAATCTAGTTCATAGTATATAGTGGTAGATGGTCATATATAAACTTTAAAGAGGTGTTGGCTTTTTTCCCCCTTGCATTTAAAAGGTTATATGCTACAGTGTGAGACAAATAAATCATGATTCAGTACAACAACAGTGTTGCATTCAGCTATATAAATTGCCAGTGAAACACTAAATCTGTCACTTGTGTGTGTTCTGACCATTTAACAATTGGAATAGGGTTGGAAAGGAAGGCTGACTGGAAACAAAAGAAGCAAATATAGTGGCAGATGCAATTAGCAAGATCAATGGTTGGTGTTAAAGGTTCATTGTTTGGTCATTTGGGTGACCCAAGTGAAAGCAATTGCTGTCCAAAAGACTTCTCTACCTAAAATTTGCTGTAAAACGATGGAGGAAAGTGAGTTGCTCAACTTTACAACATCTTGGGGAAAGTTATTTCTCAGCCTACTGTGTTGCTAGGACAGTGACCAAAAGATCAGCCTTGCTCTTTTCATTCATGCTTTTAATTGATATTCTATAACTGCCTACTCAGTATACATTTGTTTTAACTTTAACTGTTCATATAGTTCTTTAACAAAAACCTTGTGGTCTGTGTTTGCATCCTTCATAACAGTTCCTGCGCCTCAATTTCACACAGCTTTTTTTCTCTTCAGGCTGGCAGAGTTGGCACTGTCAGATCAGAACCTCAGGATGACTAATGAACTAGCACACACCACTTTGAATAACATTGAATTTTCTGTGTTAATAAGATTTATTATAACTTTGCATTTCATTGTCTTGATCAGCTTTATAAAGGTGTACATTTGAAAATGTCAATAATAATGATACCTAACTACTACTTATGAGTATCTATCTCTTCTAAATAAGATATTTATTCATAAATGAGGTATACCTGCGAAGGGGTGTTACTGTTTACCCGTCTTAGGGACGAGGGAAGTGAAGCTTAGAGGAAGTAACTTGCAAAAGTGACACAGGTAGTCTTTATCTGTCAGACTTCAAGCTTTTAACTATTACTTATGTTTGTGACAGTGGTTAGGAGCCTATTAAATATTTATAAAATGAATATTAGCTAATATCTTTTCAAGCCTCTGAAAGACACAAAGTTCTCTCATAACAGAGCTATTAACCAAATGAAACCTAAAGAACAGTCAGGGAACTGTTAAGTTGGGACAGCAGATGTAATTGCAGTAGGGACTGCAGGCTGAGCAAAAATTATCACGGCTTTAGATAGTCTGGAAAGACTTCAGTTTGGGCTGTGTTAAGAGAAATGCCACAGACTGGGTGGCTTACATAACAGACATTTATTTCCCACAATTCTGAAGGCTGTGAAATCCAGGATCAAGATGCCTGTTGATTAGGTTCCTGGTGAGGACCCTCTTCCGAGTTTGTAAGCAGATGCCTTCTTTTTTTTTTCTTTCTTTTTTTTTTTTTTTTCTTAACTGAAAAGCAGGGAGGCAGAAAGATAGACTCCCGCATGCATCCCGACTGGGATCCATCTGGCAAGCCCGCTATGGGGCGATGCCCTGCCCATCTGGGGCTGTTGCTTTGTTGCTCGGCCACCGAGCTATTTTAGTGCCTAAGGCAAGACCATGGAATCATTTTCAGAGCCCAGGGCCAACCTGCTCCAACTGAGCCATAGCTGCGGGAAGGGAAGAGAGAGAGAGAGAGAGAGAGAGAGAGAGAGAGAGAGAGAGAGAGAAGGGAGAAGGGGAGGGATGGAGAAGCAGATGTTTGCTTTTTCTGTCTGACCTGACTGGGAATTTAACCCAGGACATCCACACACCGGCCTGATGCTCTATAGCTGAACCAACTGGCCCCGGCCAGCAGATGCCTTTTTGCTATGTCTTTATGTGGAAGAGATAGAAGTCATTTCTCTCCAGTCTATTCTTATAAGCCACTCATGAGGGCTCCACCCCAAACAATCACCTTCTAAAATCCCCACCTTTTTTTGAGACCAGACAGGATTGGGCACGTTTTAGGTTGTATGGCCATTGACAAGGCCCCTCCTTCTAATACCAGAACATTGGTGGTTAGGGCTTCAATTTTAATAGGACAAACAGTTAATTCATAGCAAGTAGACATGAGACTTTGGCCTTTAGCAGAATCAACAGCCAGAAAAAGAAAAGGGAAAGCAGTGGGGGATATATTAAATTTCATGAATTTAATACAATTTATTTACTATGCCATCGTCCCCATTTTCTCATATACCTTCTTTCAACACTTATCAAAAACTGTCTTTCAATCAGTTAAGTGTTCTGTGACTGATTGTCCAGTTTTGAGTGTCTCCATGGAGAAACCTGCTAATACTCTTCTTCCTCTTTTAGCCCAGTTGGTTCTCAATGTTTGTGAGATTATGGACTACTTAAGGAAACTGATAAAAGCTATGGATTCTGTCTCGAAAAAATATGTATATACATGATCTTTGGACCTGAGGTTAAAAATTTCTTCCTTGGGTCCCCAATATTAGATTACCTTAACTGCCCTTCAAGGTTGTTGGCAGAGCTACTTGACATACTTCAGTATGAAAAAAGTAGCAAGAACAGGTGTTCTCCAAGAGAAAATTGATGGCCAAGCATATGAAAAACTGGTCAACCATGTTTTTTAATTTTTTTAAACTTATTTTTTCATTTTAGTGAGACAGGAGAGAAAGAGAGAGAGAGAGAGAGAGAGAGAGAGAGAGAAAGAGAGAGAGAGAGAAAAGAAGGAAGAGGAGGAGGAAGGGGAGGAAGGAGGAAGGAGGAAGGAAGCCTCAACTCCCATATGTACTTTGACCAGACAAGCGCAGGGTTTTGAACTGGTGACCTCAGTGTTCCAGGTTGACGCTTTATCCACTGAGCCACCACAGCTCAGGCTGGTCAACCTTATTAGTAATGAGACAAGTGCAAATGAAAACAAGTTGCCAATTTTTAGTGTATCAGTTAACAAAAATTTAATTATACAAAGTGGTGTGAGAGTTTGGTGAAATGAACATTTTTTGTGTGTGTGTGAGAGGGACAGATATAGGGACAGACAGACAGGAAGGGAGAGAGATGAGAAACATCAATTTTTCGTTGTGGCACCTTAGTTGTTCATTGATTGCTTTCTCATATGTGCCCTGACCAGGGGGCTACAGCAGACCGAGTGACCCCTTGCTCAAGCCAGCCACTTTGGGTTCAAATTCAAGCTGGTGAGCTTTGCTCAAACCAGATGAGCCTGCACTCAAGCTGGCAACCTCGGGGTATCGAACCTGGGTCCTCTGCCTCCCAGTCTGACGCTCTATCCACTGTGCCACCACCTGGTCAGGCTGAAATGGACATTTTTATACAGTGCTGTTGGATTGGAAATTATTAAGGTTGTCCTAGACTGTATTTGAACCATAAATACCTGGCACTGTTGAAGTTTTTCACCTTTTGTGACAGTATGTTTCTTTCTGGGAATCTGTTGTCAAGAATCAAGGAAATTTAAAGCCACCTTAAAATCCAATGATATAAGAATGGTTAAATAAACTATGGTAAATTATGGAATATAAAATGACATGGAAATTCTTAGCATGTTATAAGGTTAAATTTATGGTGTGATTCTAATTATAAGAATGTTTAACTACATAAAATGAATTAATTAAAAAGTTATTGGTTCATGTTTTTTGTGTGTTGGGATTACAAGTCATTTTTTTTCCTACTTGTTTTTTTTTTTTAATTTTTAAAGATTTTATTTATTGACTGTAGAGCAAGGAGAGAGAGAGAAAGAGAGAAAGGAGGGGGGCGTAGGAAGCATCAGCTCATCGTAGTTGCTTCTCATCTGTGCCTTGCTTGACTGGGCAAGCCAGGGTTTTGAACTGGGGAACTCAGCATTCCAGGTTGATACTTTATCCACTGCGCCACCATAAGTCAGGCTCTAATTTTTTTTTTCTTCCCAAAATTTCAATGATGTCTTTTTTGTTATAAAGTATATCAAGCTAACACCTAGTAGATTAAAACAAAATACATTATTTTATTTGCTCACAATTCTGTTGGTCAGAATTGCCTCAGCTGAAACTTACTGACTTTCTTATGGGTCTGGAGTCAGCTGGTGTTTGCTGGTACTGGATGATCTAGGATGGTTTCGTTCATATCACTCACATGTCTGGTGGCTATCAGGCTATCGACCAAGGCTCAGCAGTACCCTTCCATGTGGCTTCCATCACCTTTAAGGCTAGTTTGGGTTCATTCACGTGGTATGAGCTCAGGTACACAAGCATTTTTTAAGGCTCTGCCTGGGTCATATTTGCTAAGGTCCCATTGGCTAACACAAGTCACTTGACTGAGCCCAGAGTCCATGTGCAGGGGGCTAAGTCTGTGGTTACGGGGAGAAGGGAGTATGGCAGCTTCTTTGCAAGCAATCTTTGGCATAAATATTGAAATAAATTTTGTCAAAAGATTAAAAAGAAACCTCAAATTAACTTGAAGTCTTGACTTTCCAACCTTTGAGCACCTTTATGATACGTAGGCATTGACTGTCTCCTCATCATTTCTTTCTTGTGGTTGTGATGAGTAGAGAACAGAGTAGTGAGCAAGTGACTGACATACAGTTAATTTTCCTCTGGCTTTCTTGCCTTCATTCTTCCTACCACTCCATTCCCCAGCCTGGGGAGCCAGGAGCTTGGGCTTATCCATTCATCTTTATTTCTCTTGAACTGAAACTTTCTACCATGCCCAATAGAAAGAATGACATGGAGGTTAATGGAAATTTAACAGAAGAATGCCCATTTTATGGGTCTGACATAGAAGTATATTTTTGTTTTTGTAACGTTGCTAATAATGTTTTATAAACTTCTCTGAGGGGAAAAAATGTATTTGCAAATTTTTTGTGTTAAGATAAAAATGTATCATGTTAGTCTCACTTTATGTAACAGGAGGCAACAACTTTGGTAGACATTAATGAATAGCTCATTGAGCACTTGAAGAGTTTCCTATGTTGAAGAAGGTGACCTTGTGAATAGCTGACAGAGCAAATGTAGTTAAGCACCCAGAATGCTTTTGCTTAGTGTAGTAGTTTCTCATTGCCGCTGTAACAGCTTACTACAGCTTAGTAGCTTAAAACAGCACCAGTTTGTTCTCTTACCAAATGTTCTGGAGGTCAGAAGTCACTGAATTAAAATCAAGGTATTGGCAGGGTTGGCTCCTCCAGGAGACTCCAGGTAAGAATCTGCTCCCTTGCATTTTTTCCAGCCCTAGTGATTGTCTGCATACCTTGGCCTCGGTTCTCCAGCCTCTGTTTCCGGCATCCTGTCATCCCCTTGCCCTCCCACACTGGCTCCGCCCCCATTCCTCTAGGTCTGCTGCAGTGAGATCAAGTCCACCTGGATAGCCTCCCATCTTAGGATCCTTAATCACATTTACAAAGTTTCTTTTGTCATATCAGCTGACATTCACAGATTCCAGAGATTGGGATGGGGGCATTATTTAGCCTATCACTCATAGTAATGCACCCATGAGCTATATGATGCAGTCACATTTGTGAAAATAATTTCTTTTCCCCACTTCTTGGTACACCTGCTTCTTATACTGCAGAACCATGTAAGCTGGCTGATTTTGTGGTGCTTCTTGACTTTGGAACCTAATTCCACTGGGGCTTGGGTCTGGATTTGATGAACAGTGTAGGTGTATGTATGACTGATTTTCATTATTCATATTGGGAGAAATGCAGTTTATATTGCCTGCTTCCTTCGTTCTATATATTGATATTATGATTAATAGTTTTTGACAAAAAACTGTTTTGAAATAGGAGTCTTTTTGACGTATTTTGACAGCAGCAGTGTCATGCTTTTAGCGGATCTAACAAGAGTGAGTTATGGGGACTCCTGGCTTAATAGTCCATACCTGAGTAATCAACCAAAAATGGATGGCCAGAAATATCACTAAAATGTCAAGCACAAAACCTCTAAAATAATCTCTCATTCAAAGGACTTGAATCTTCTTTACTTGCAGTTATAAAATATCAAATGTGTTAAAGACAGAGAGCCCTAAGTTATGTCTTTCTATTTCAGAGATGCCAGATGGATGTTGAATTAAGTCCAGTTTTTAGTTTTTCTTCAGACTTTTCGAAGTGTGTTGTGGTGTTTTGGATCATTATCAATATATCGAGTGCGCTCTTCCTCCTCCAGCCCGCCACGGCTCCTGCAGCCTAGCGTCAGCGTGGTTGCCTTGGTACCGGCTCCTGAAGGATGTCTGCAGTGAAATTTGCTTGTTGAAATAGCACAACTTGTCAGCTAAAAGTAGAAGTCATTAGCACGGTATCGTTTGGCTAGTGGTGTCTTGGATGCTGTTTTCAGTTTTTTCATATTTTATCACTTTACTCTTACTGTTTACTCATCTCTCCACTGGAAATGTCAAGGCCCAGTCCACAGTGTAGATCGGCAGTGAAAAAGGTTCTCCTTAAGAGCATCCCAAAATTTTTGCTGAAGCAGTGGCCCATGTTAGATGTTTTGTGTATTTTGAGAGAGTTGAATTTTGAAATTTCAGCTCCATTTATACCCTGCACGATCAGTAATACTTAGATGTTTGTCCCTGTAATCCACAATTGAACAGCCTCTGCTGCTTAAAAATGAATTCTAAAATTCTTGCTAACTTCTGTTTGAACTTTAATTGGCCTTCATTGTGATTATGAATTTGCCAGAAACACATCTCTGTCAGAAAAGGTAACACTTGTTTTTGTTTAATATAAAAATTGAATTTAGTGTTTTGGGATGACTTGTCTCAATTCTAGTTATCTACTCCACATAATTATTAAAAAGATGCAGCCAGCTGGAACACCTGTACTCTTCCCACCCAAGTGAGTCAACTTGGAGTCTGCGGCTCCTGTCACTCAGGTGAGAGGGTAGCAGCCTGCTCCTTCGCAGGGGAAACCCGCAATGGCAGACTGTGTTGGAAGGGATATGCTTTCAGTAGTTGCTTGAAAGTCTTCCCTCATTAATTCCAGGTAAATTATTAGAGAAGATATTTTTGAGGTGAGAGTGTTGGACTTGACAAAAGGAAAACAAGTTTAGTCATCAGAGTATGTCATCTTGTTTGTAAAACAGTCAACTCATATATAGTTTCTTTCCTTGTGGGCATCAGTTTTATCATTAGGGTACAGATCTTTCTTGAATCTTGGTGCTCACATCATGCAGGGGTCCCCAAACTTTTTACACAGGGGGCCAGTTCACTGTCCCTGAGACCGTTGGAGGGCCACCACATACAGTGCTCCTCTCACTGACCACCAATGAAAGAGGTGCCCCTTTCGAAAGTGTGGCCAGGGGCTGGATAAATGGCCTCAGGGAGCCGCATGTGGCCCGCGGGCCGTAGTTTGGGGATGCCTGATCTAGTGGGTACAGATTATAGAGAACAAGGTCTGTTTTAGGTGCATTAAATTTCGTGGGGGGTTTTTTGTGGGGTAGGGAGGGATGGAGGATGTTGGGTAAAGGAGAGGGGACACCACATTTTGGCATCAGCTAATTCAGTTTGGGAATAATATTGTATTGCTGTTATACAATAATTTATGTTCATTAGTTTAAAGAACTAATGCATTCATAAAGCTCAGAAACTTCAAAATCTCACCAGCTTGAAATGACAATGTATTTGAAAAACTACATTTTAAAAAATAGTTTGGTAGCTTTTTGATTTGTTTATTTGGCTGGATTTCATTGTCAAGTAGTTGTTTTTCAAACTGTATTTTATGTTCTGAGTTCTTGCATACTTGAGAATCTGTGCCCTAATTTGATGGATAACTTGTCTGAGTATAAAAATCATGAACCAACATTTCTTTTCCTAGAAATTTGTAGATGTTGCCTTTTGACATTGAGTGTTGTTAGGGGGACTTCAGAGGTCAGCCAAGTTTTGTACTTGCTGGGAGACTTGCTTTCCCTACTAGGATGCCTATAGGATAACTTAATTTATTTTCTACCTCTCCTTTCCCTCTCTTATCCCATTCTATTTATTAAAGCATAACATACATACATAAAATGTCATGCAGCATAAGCTTATAGCTCAGTGAGTTATCAGCCCTCAAACACAAGCAACAACTACACAGGTCAAGAAATAGAATACCACTAGTCCTAGGGCTACTGCCAGTCAATTGTTAGGTCTTTCTTTCTGCCCCAAAGTTACTTCTCTTAACGTCTGGTATGATCACTTAGTTTTGCTGTTTTTGAATTTTATATAAATGGAACCATTTACTTTTATTCTGGCTTCTTTCTCTTGACATTATGTTTTGTGATTTATCTATAGTGTTTCATATAGCTCTATTTTTTATTTAGAAATTAATTTTTTTAAATTTTATTTAGAAAATTAAATTTAATGGGGTAATATTAATCAGAGTACATAAGTTTCAAGTAAACATCATAGTATTTGAACTGTTGATTATGTTGTGTGCCCTTCACCCAAAGTCAAATCATTTTCCATCCCCGTCACCATATATTTGTCCCTCTCTCCCTCCTACTCCCTTTCTCACCCCTCTTCTCTCTCTCATTCCTCCTCCCTCTCCCCCCCATGACCACTTGACTCTTATGTATTGTCATTGCTTCCATGATGTGACTTATTTGACATCAGCCCCATTTCTCATTTGAGCTATGTACTTGCTTAAGCATCATCCCTCTCACTGTTTAGCCCTTCCTCATCTGGGGCTAGCAGTGGAATTTCTGCTCTCAGGGTGTTGGTGCGGCCTCCTGTCAGTTCCCTTCTCAAGACAGTACAGCTGCTGTTGGTGGTGGCCCACCCTGCAGCTCCTCTTGTATTGTTTGCAGTGGAACAGGGTTTGTCTGGGGATAGTCACTGCTCCTTTTTCCTTCTAGCTAGCCTGTGCCCTTAGCTGTTTGTGCTTTAATCAAGGACTACTCATTTGATGGGGTTTTTCTTCTTCTTTTTTTTTTTTTTTTTGTATTCTTTTGAAGCTGGAAACCGGGAGAGACAGACAGACTCCCGCATGCGCCTGACTGTGATCCACCCGGCATGCCCAACAGGGGCGATGCTCTGCCCACCAGGGGGCGCGACCAGAGCCACTCTAGCGCCTGAGGCAGAGGCCAAGGAGCCATCCCCAGCTCCTGGGCCATCTTTGCTCCAATGGAGCCTCTGCTGCGGGAGGGGAAGAGAGAGACAGAGAGGAAGGAGGAGGGGGGTGGAGAAGCAAATGGGCGCTTCTCCTATGTGCCCTGGCTGGGAATTGAACCCTGGTCCCCCGCACGCCAGGCTGACGCTCTACTGCTGAGCCAACCGGCCAGGGCCTCTTCTTTTTTTTAATTGAAGTTTAATTGACACATAACATTAGTTTCAGATGCACGGCATAATGATTTGATATATGAATAGATTGTGAAATAAGTGTAGTTAACAGTCATTACTACACTTAGTTAAAAAATTTTTTCTTGTGATGTGGAAATTTAAGATTTATTCTTAGCAACTTTCAAATATGCAATACAGTATTATTAAGTAGTTTCCATGCTGTACATTACATTCCCAGGACTTACTGTCGTTGTCTTTGGAATATAACCTCTCTTTTTCTTTTCTTTTCTCTTTTTCTTTTCTTATTTTATTTTATTTTATTTTTTTCAGAGAGAAAGAAAGAGAGGGACAGACAGGAAGGGAGATGAGAGCATCAGTTTTTTGCTGCAGCACTTTAGTTATTCATTGACTGCTTTCTCATATGGGTCTTGAGCGGAGGGCTACAGCTGATTTAGTGACCCCTTGCTCAAGGCAGCGACCTTGGGCTGCAAACCAGTGACCATAGTGTCATGTCTGTGATCCCATGCTCAAGCTGGAGGCCTTGGGGTTTCAAACCAGGGTCCTCAGCGTCCCAGGCCAATGCTCTATCCACTGCACCACCACCTGGTTAGGCTTGAATATAGCCTTTCTGACAGGTGTGAGTTGATACCTCATTGTGTTTTTGAGTTGCATTTGCCTGATGATGATGGATTCTTTAGGACTGTTATAAAAATCTACGGTGTGTCTGAATTCTGAGGAGCTATATTTATGCCATCTACAAATG
Source organism: Saccopteryx bilineata (assembly GCF_036850765.1). Taxonomy (NCBI): domain Eukaryota; kingdom Metazoa; phylum Chordata; class Mammalia; order Chiroptera; family Emballonuridae; genus Saccopteryx; species Saccopteryx bilineata. The sequence continues at coordinate 157,101,123 of NC_089494.1, forward strand.
TTCTCCCTTTTTTTGGTCTAAATATCTCTGAATTCAGCTACTGTTCATCATAGTTGTGATATGAAGTGGTGACTTTTTACTTGTTTCATTTAAGAAATTATTCTCTTCCTTCTCCTAGTGGATTTTAAGGAAGGGGGATATAGACAAATGTTATTATTCCATTCTATTTAACTGTGTGTCTCATAGGTTACCTTAGGAATAATTATTTTTAAAATCTAACATTGATAGTACAGATTGACCAATATGGAAGAATGGTGTAATATCGTTCTGGTTCCTCTTGGAGCAGTCTCGATCTGCATTCCTCCCCCCTTACTCCAGCATTGTACCTGCAGCCTTTGTATCCATCTCTATACAGGCCCGTCTCTCTCCTGTCCTGCGTTAGCCCTGACACCTGACACCCTATCGGAAGCTTCCCATTCTTCTTTGAGGCTGGTGATCTCGGAGGCGTGCTTTAACCAAAGGGGGTAAATAATAGATTGAGTCTAGCTTTATGTTCCTTTATAGGTTTTTAATATCAGGGAATGGAGAATTATTGTATGCTGCCTTCGAGTAGGAGCTTAATATTATCATTCATCATCTGCAAGCATCTGAAAGCTGCCATCGGAGCTCCAGTGCCCTTGCTTCCTTGGATTGTATGGAGGTGTTTTTGTTCTGTTGTGTGCAATTTGGTGCCAGTGTGGCAGCCCCTGAAGATGGAGCTGTAACTTTTACAAAGGAGAAATACTTCTATCTAGAATATGCACAGTTTAAAGATTTAAAGTGACAGCAACATTTTTGAGGAAATATTTTTTCTAAAGGATGAAAGAATACTGGCTATTGCATAATTAAAGAGAAATTTAACCTGTATATCTGATTGTATCCTTCTCTTTCTGATCCACCAAAATAGTAGCCAAAATTGAAAATGCCAATGAAAACAATGGAGTCAGATTGCCATGCCCCTTACTCCTCTGCTCCAGTTGTGGCAATTAATATAATAAATTGTACATTTTTATATAAATATGTTGTAGTTTGAGTTACATACAAATTGTGGGCTCTTTGGAATTATTGATTTTCTCTAATATCTATTGTCTAGGATGTTGCCTGTTTGGCCCACCTGTAAATGGTATATGGGCCCATTTCTTGAAGATGCTTAACTTTAAAACAATTTTGAATTGTTTTACTCATGAGTTTTAACTCCATATCCTCAACCCAGCTACTTTTCTTGATTGACATCCTGGACTGTTTACCTCACTGCCTGGCGGCTATTCCCACAGGTACATCACATTGAGCATGCCTGAGATTGTGCTCTCTGCTGTTCTCCCTGAATTCTGTGTTTCAGTTGGTGACACAACCATTTGTACATTTGCCAAATAAAAGCCCTGGTATCAGTTCTTATATTTTTTCAAATAAGTTTTCTAGATCAGAAGTTTCTCCTCTTTATCTTGTTTGTTGTAAGAGTAGAGGAGTGTAGCAGTCACCGTGGTAGTGATAAAAATGTTTTTGTTGTTCTTGCTGTGTGCCGAGCATTGTTCTAAAAGTCCTGCATTTATTAAGCATGTTAATCCCTCAGCAGCACTGTGAGGTAAACATAGTCGCCGTCTTGCAGATGAAGCATCTGACACACGGGGAGGATACATGACTTGTAAAAAGTCTTAGAGTTAGTGAATGTTGCATCTGGGATTTGAATGGCGATGAATAGAAATGGATAAGGAACACCAGAACATTCTTTCCACGTTGCAATTATTGGCACACTAGCTGTTTTCCACCCATTTCTCACTCCAGAGTATGAGCACGTTGACATTAAAGAGTTAGTCTTGGATCTAGCCTGATTTATAAAGAATGTTTTATAAATCATTCAGCTATCATTAAGAACAGATTGCTTGGGAAGCAGCTCGAGGCCACATACATACCAGTGTGCCTGTGTAGCCAAGACTGCCCTTCTATACGGAATGACTCTGACTTCCAGGCTTTAACCCTTCCCTTGTTGCACAGCTAGTGCAGGTAAAGCCCAGGCTCCTTGGCAGGGCTGACAGTCTAGCCCCTGTAGAACAATCTAGGCTCACATCCCACTCTTCCCTGTTCTCAGTGTAGTGTTTGCTCTTTGCCTGCAGAGATTTTCCTCTCTTTCTGGAGACTCCAGTTAGGAACTGGTTAAGTATCACCTCCCCTTGGGAGTGATTTCTGACCTCTGCTGCCATCTCCATTTTGGATCAAGTGCCTCTTGCATTCTGATTATTTGTCCTGTGTACCCGTCTGAACCACTAGACCATGAGCACCTTAGGGACAGTTTCTTCTTTATCTTTCTGACACAAACTGTACTAAACAAATGTTTATGAATGGATAAGTACCTCGATTAATTAGAATCAGATATGTAGGTCAGACTTCTTGCCACTCTAGTTACTCAGCTGTTAAGACAATAAAAAAGAGTGGCTGCTCTGGGCTGAATAGGGTCCTTCCACAAATTCATGTGTTAAAGCTTAACTCCCAGCTCCTTAGAATAGGGCTGTATTTAAAGAGGTGATTGAGCTAAACTGAGGCCCTTAGGGTGGATCTTGATTCAGTTTGACTGGTGTCCTTATAAGAAGAGCAGATCTGCTGCATCGGGAGACACCAGGGCTGTGCTCTCACGGGAAAGCATGTGGGACACAATGAGAACGCCATCTGCAAACCAGGGAGCCCGTCCTCAGGAGAAACCGGATCTGGTGCCTTGGTTTTAGACTTCTAGCCTCCAGAACTGTGAGGTGATACATTTCTGTTGTTTAAGCCACCTAGTCTGTGACATTTATTATAGCAGTCCTAGCAGACTAACATGGGGGCATAGAAGACAACTTCTAAAAACCAGTGTGATATTTGGAGGTGTGTGTGCACAGGGACACATGTGAAAGAGAGTTGCAGTCCTTGGAATAACTTATTTTCTATCTCGTAGACTTATTAATATGAGGAATTCCAGTACGTGAGACAGTGTTTAGCAAGAATAGAAAGGAAATAATGAATTCTTTCGGAACCTCATTTTTCCTTAACTGTAAAGCACCCTTCAGTTTGCGGGGTCCTTTGAAAAGGCCTGACATTATATACATAAAGTATTCTAGGCTTGTCTTTGGGACATAAATTCAAAAAAATAATTTTTACCATTTTCAAATGATTACATTATCACTTAAGCCAAAAAAAAGTTTGTTTCCTTTTTATGTTTTGGTGAAGTTGAGTAGCCTGTAAATCAGCACTAGCAGACTTCCGGTCTGACATACTTCAGCGTCCTGTGACAGTGCCCTCAGCTTCTCTTCCGTGTCCTTCTATGCCTACCTCACTCGCATTTCTCTGTCATCACTCAGTTGAGGCAGCAAAAGGGGCACATCAGAATTTGTGGTAGGGGCTCCGCGAGTGTAGATAAACTAGCCTTGAGTTGTTTTTAAAACCCTTTCTCTTTAGATCATGGAAAGACACCTTTAAGGGATCGAATTTCATCCCAGTTGAGAAGTACATCCCTATCATGTGCAAGACACCAGGGAAAAAAGAATAAGACAGAGTGCCCCTCCGGTTTAATGAGCTGAAGTGGAAACAGCTGGGTTGTAATTCCAGCTTGGTTGTGTAGTGGGCGGATACTCACAGGGAGTGCTGCAGGAGGCGCTCGGAGGACAGCAGAGAAGGGCTGTCTGGAGTGCTGCTCAGCACCACACAGAGGGCGAATGTCATGGCTTCTGTGTCCTTGGAGCTTACAATGAAGTTAGAGAAACAAACCAAAGAAATCCAACAAAATAATTATAAAATGTATTAAATACTACAAACAAGTGCTATGGTGGGCAAATTGTAGGGAAGTTTTCTCTGAAGAGCTTACACAGAATGAGGTTACCTTTCATCCAGACTCACAGGGGAGAGGTCATTTGGATAAATTCATAGTGAGTTTGGGTAATCACAAGTAAGCCACACGTTGTCTGATGGAAGTTGAGTCTGGATGTTCTGTGCATGGTACAGTTTTTGAAGTATAGTTGTTTAAAAATTGAAGCCATGATTCTGACCACTGTGAAGAGCCTAGGTTTTTTGTTTTATTTTTTTAATCCTACACTTCATACATTATTTTAAATTTGCATCATTGACTAAGGGGACCTGGTTCTTGAGAAATCATAGGACATCATTTGTTTATATTTGTTTTTTATAATTTTAAATTTTAATTTACTGTGTTAACATGGTTTCAAGTGTCCTACACAATATAACACCTTCAACCCCCGGCACTGTGCCCCCCTGTGCCCCATGCAAAATCTCTTTCCATTTCCATTTCATCCCCTTTGCTCACTCCCCCTACCTCCATCCCCCCTTTCCCTCTGGGGAAAGATATAGATACCCTGTTATCTATATCTGTGTGTTATATATACCCTATTTCCCCATATAAAAGATGCTCCTGTGTATAAGACACACCTTAATTTGGGGGCCCAAAATTTGAAAAAAAAAAAGTATTACATAAAGTTATTGAACTCATTTTATTCATTATAAAATTCATACTTATCATCACTGTCAAAAAAGCAGGAAATGCAAGTAAAAAATCTACAACCACTATATAGACGTATTCAGTTTTTAGACCCCAAATTTTTCGGAAAAGGGTGTATCTTATACATGGGGAAATATGATATGTGATTGGGCTAATCCCTTCACCTTCTTTGTTCCTGTCCCATCTTCCCCCTTCCTTCTGACAGCAGTCCATTTTCCTGTTACCCTACTTCTGTTTCTATTTTATTCCTCAGTTTATTATGTTCATTAGATTCTACATATAAGTGAGATCGTGTGGTATTTGTCTTTCTCTGTCTGGCTTATTTCACTGAGCATAATATTCTTCATGTCCATCCGTGCTGTCACAAAAAGTAAGCTTTCCTTTTTCATGGATGCACAGTATTCCATTGTATAAGTATACCACAGCTTTTTTATCAACTCTTTCACTGATGGACACTTAGGCTGTTTCCAGATCTTGGCTATTGTAACCAATGCAGCTTGATATCAGATTGCTCTCCCAAAGTTTTCCCTTGTGAACATCTGTGTAGTTCCCTAGATCAGTGGTCAGCAAACTCATTAGTTAACAGAGCCAAATATCAACAGTACAACGATTGAAATTTCTTTTGAGAGCCACATTTTTTAAACTTTCAGTATATAGGTAGGTACATTCCTTAACAAGGTAGCGCCCGCACATGGTATTTTGTGGTAGAGCCATACTCAAGGGGCCAAAGAGCTGCATGTGGCTCACGAGCCACAGTTTGCTGACCAAGGCCCTAGATTATGAAAATTAAATAAAATGACAAATGTGACTAACGTATAAAATGACATGTAAATAATTTATTTACTAAAGGTTGTTATTTTGTGTTTCAAACATTTGCCATTAAAAATACATTATTTTTAATAACAATGTTTATGATGATATTGTGGCTATCAGGATAGTCTGAAATTTGGGGATTGACAGTAGCAACTTGGAGTTTTGGGACTGACAACACTGTGTAAACCAGCGGCAGTGAGAAGAGTTGTTTAGCAATACCAGTCGGTGCCTGGAGTCAAGCCAGGGCTTGGCTAATTTGAGCTCTATTTTTTTGGGTAAATAAATTGAGCTTTAAAATACCTTCACACATTGAAAACAATTTTGTATTTATGGATTGTTTTTTCCTTCAGTAGAGTATCATAGTACTCTCCTTTTTTATTGTTAACTGTGACAATATTTTGTATTTTTAACCCAAGATAGTTGGCTTTCCAAAAATACTGTAAATAAATCCATGATGTAATCAACCTCACCCAAATCCCAAATTGTGGTAAATCTTCATTTTATACTCTGTTATTTATAGGTAATGCTTTGTCATATGTTAGGACTGGCAAGCTATCTAAATTGGGAAATGGGGTAGACTTTTTTTTTACCTTGAGTCATTGTGTTTTTCCCTTGAGTAATTTTGTTTTGATTTTTCTCCAGCCTTATTGTTAAAGTTTTAAAACATATTAGTTTATGTCTTTGGTCTGTTTCTTAACTCTGGCTTAGCACTAGATAATAAGATACTCTTTTGTTTCTATTAGTTTGGAGTAGTTATTTACCTTTTATCACTTATATGGAAAAAGTACATGGGTTTCTATGAAAGTAGAACTATCAACTTTTTTTCTACTTTTTCCCCTACTACATTCTTTCTGGTATAATACATAGTTTTTGCTTTTGTTGTATTTCTGAAGTAGGGTGTGTGTATACAGGTGTGTATGGATACATTTACACACATGGAAATACTGCGTTCAGATAGTTTTCTTTTCATTATCTCTTACTTCTGAACGTATACAGTTAATCTTGAGAATAAGTGAAGGCCCTGGCTGGTTTGCTCAGTGGTAGAGCATCAGCCCAGCGTGTGGAAGTCCTGAGTTCGATTACCAGCCAGGGCACACAGGAGATGCGCCTATCTGCCTCTTCACCCTTCCCCCTCTCCTTTCTTTCTATCTCTCTCTCTCTTCCCCCCCTGCAGCCAAGGATCCACTGGAGCAAAGTTGGCCCGGGCGCTGAGGATGGCATCATGGCCTCCACCTCAGGCGCTAGAATGGCTCCAGTTGGAACAGAACAATGGCCCAGATGGGCAGAGCATTGCCCTCTAGTGGGCTTGCCAGGTGGATCCCGGTCGGTCACATGCGGGAGTCTGTCTCTCTGCCTCCCTGCTTCTTACTTCAGAAAAATTAAAAAAAAAATAAGTGAAAATAAGTTTTATCAAAACATATTAAAATAGATTGTTAATTTAAGTCTAAAAACAGTCAGCATTATTTTTTTTTTTTTTTTTTTTTTTTTACAGGGACAGAGAGAGAGTCAGAGAACAGGGACAGATAGGGACAGACAGGAACAGAGAGAGATGAGAAGCATCAATCATCAGTTTTTTGTTGCGACACCTTAGTTGTTCATTGATTGCTCTCTCCTATGTGCCTTGACCATGGGCCTTCAGCAGACCAAGTAACCCCTTGCTTGAGCCAGTGACCTTTGGATCCAAGCTGATGAGCTTTTTGCTCAAGCCAGATGAGCCCATGCTCAAACTGGCAACCTCGGGGTCTCGAACCCAGGTCCTCAGCATCCCAGTTCGATGCTCTATCCACTGTGCCACCACCTGGTCAGGCCAGTCAACATTATTTTAATGTAAAAATTTTGAATTCACTGGAAATTAAGTTACAATTATTGCAGTTTTTCATGGAGACACCATTTGTGTCATTCAGAATTTTTAATTATCTTAGTACATTTTTTATGTGACATAATATCCGCCCTCCATCTACAGCCTCTTCAGAGAGCGTAACACATGGCACCAAAGTAATAAAAGTGTAAGCTCAAGAGTGAGGCACAAAGCTGAAACAAGCCATTTTTACATAGAACTGAAGTGTAGGTTCTGTGTAGTAACTTGATCCCTTACTTAACCTTTAATAAAATTGGATTCAAGGGTATTTACCATCTATATAAATAAAAAATAAAGTTAATTTTGTTTCATACTTCTATATGAGCAAGTGCCTAGTAATGTATTACAATGACATTTAAACTTTAGTATTATTCCTATTGGTTGAAAAATGGGCATACTTTTTTAGGAAGATAGGCTTTAACAAGGTAATTTGTTATCATTTGGGAAGGTTATTAAGATGATCATTAAGTTTATGTACTTACACTGATTGAATCAGTCTGTGTTTGTCTGGTATTTTATCTGCTATGAAGTTATTTAAGAAGTCATTTTCTTTTCTTTTTTTTACATAATTTGTAAATTAAAATTTGATAGAAATCTTAGTCTCCCCTAAGCTCTCACACCCAAGATTTTGCTGAATGTGCTCTCAAGTTGTACATGTGTCTGGATTATGGTTCAATTCCTTCTTTAGGAAATAAATGTTCCAGTTAGAATAGCAGTTTTCCCCATTAGCTGAAAGTAGAATATGTCTGTGCAAACTTTTATAAACCTAAATGGCCTAAAGTAAAGAAACAGTAACCATTAATTTATATGGAAAAATTATTGAGTGTTCCCAGACCCCAAAAGCAACCTACCAAATCCACTTAACTGTCTAGTTTTACGCTAAGCTCAGCATCCTTATGAGCTGCCTTGGACTTTCTGGATACATTAGGACCCATCCTGCTAACGGACGCATGGAAGCAATAGAAGTGAAGCGCATGCTCACAGGCATTGTTCAAAGCCCTGGTGTCTGATGTGGAGACGTTGAGTGGAGTTTTCAGGGAAGGCACTTGGCCAGGCCACTTTTGCTGCTCGGTTTACATATTGCCTCCATACAAATCACGTGCAGAATGCGATTTTCACTCTTTCGTAAAAGCAAAAATTCTCTTTGGGTTTCATTCATTTATCAAAATCAGGTGTTAATATAGGTCTTTCCTAAAAGCAAAGTGATATAAAGTGAACATTCAGAAGCAAGAGATACCTGAATTTGTGCATGTGGAATCTCAAAGTGTAGACTCAGGTGAAAAGGGAGGAGTCTGAAATCTGCTTGGTTAGACACATCTAACCATTGGGAAGTGACAGGAGATGAGAGTGAAGGGGGAACAATCCCATTGCTTTCCACTTCTAGCTTCCCCAAAAAGCAGCATTTGAAACTGTCAGGGACAGGTGAGACCTCTCAGAAGTGTTTATAATCAGCTACAGAGCTTGAAACATGAATTATGGTTGTTTCTCTGCAACAGTATAGAAGTTTTTCATTTTAAAAAAACATAGATTAAAATATGCCACTACTACCCCCAATATTCCATAGCCTGGCTCACACCATTTTTAACCTGGTCCTGCCAGCTTGTCTGTGATGTCCTACCCAGACTCAATCCTATTCTGCCTTTTCTTATGCTCAAAATTTCCCCTGGGTAATTTCAGCTCTCATAGTCTTGTAGTTGTCCTAAAAAATTCTGACCTAATACAGTTTTTTTTGTGTGTGACAGAGATAGACAGAGAGAGGGACAGATAGGACAGACAGACAGGAAGGGAGAGAGATGAGAAGCATCAGTTCTTTGTTGCAGCACCTTAGTTGTTCATTGATTGTTTTCTCATATGTCCCTTGATTGGGGATTGCTGTAGACCGAGTGACCCCTTGCTCGAGCCAGCGACCTTGGGCTCAAGCTGGTGAGCCTTGCTCAAACCAGATGAGCCCACACTCAAGGTGTGGCAATCTCGGGGTTTTGAACCTGAGTCCTCTGCATCCCAGCCCGATGCTCTATCCACTGTGCCACCACCTGGTCAGGCCCTAAAAAAGTTTTATTTTAAAAATAATGATTTGTTCATTGTACAATTACATGAGATTCTCTTCTTCTAAGAAACTATAAAAAATAATATATATTGTTTTAAATTTAATTTTAAACAAGAAAGTCCTTGCCTTAGTGTCTTGACTCGAGTAAAGAAGTGCATGTATATATTAATGCCTTTTAAAAATATTCACTCTGTCACATTAATGAAAGTGTTATTCTAATTTGCTTTTCTGAAAGGGTATTTAAAAAGAAAGTTCCTGGAGGCAACAAGGCTTTCAGCCCTAAGAAAATGGTTCTGATGATAGAATTTCTGGCATCTCTTGAGTGGGGCCGGAGGTGGGGAGTGCTCCGATAGTACTCCTTAAATGATGTCATATTTTTTACTATTTCAACAATATCTCAGTACCTTTTTGCATGAGCAAGAACTTGTGTGTCATATACTAGAAAGATGCAAGGCTTTGGATGAGCCAGATAAATTGTCCTTTGAATCTCAGCTTTGCCATGTACTACTTATATGACCTTGCGTGTGGGTCTGATGCCCCTATTATTTGTTTTATTTTTAATTTTCTTTTTTTATTAAGTAGGAGGCAGGGAGGCAGAGATACAGACTCCCGCATGCACCCCGACAGGGATTCACCCAGCCAGCCCCCTACCAGGGGATGCTCTGGCCATCTGGGGCTACTGCTCCATTGTTTGGCAATTGAGCTATATTTTAGCGCCTGAGGAGAGGCCATGGAGCTATCCTATTGCCATCCCCCCCACCAGGACAACTTTGCTTGAACCAGTCGAGCCATGGCTGCAGGAGGGGAAGAGAGAATTGGGGGGGGGGGCGAGGGGTATAGAAGCAGATGGTCACTTATTCCTGAGTGCCCTGACCAGGAATTGAACCTGGGACATTGACACATTGGGTCAACACTCTACCACCGAGCCAACCTGCCAGGGCGTATTTGTTTTATTTTTAATCGAGCTGATAATACTTCCCATGCATGATGTGGTTTTTTGGAATAATGTATGCAAAGTTCCGGAAGCAACAGCTGTACAAAATACATGTTCAATAAATGATAGCAATGATGATGATGAAGATGATGATGATGATGTTGGTAAGCATTCATTGGTTTGTGGGTTTATTTTTGATACCTTTAATAGAAACTTCTAATAACTTCTAAAAATTCAGATTTCTCTTTCAATACTCTAAATGGATTTAATGTTTTTTGCTATATTATTTTCAAATTCTAAAAATTTTTGATTTTTCAAATATTTTTAATTTTATTGAGGAGTAATTAACAAATATAATTTTATGTATTTAAAGTGTACAATGGGACAATTTGGTATATTCATGGCAGAGTGATTACTAAGATTATTATTACAAATATATAGTTACTTGCTAAGTGTGGTCCCTGGAACAGAAACATCACCAGAACTTGTTAGAAATGTAAACTCTTGAATCTCAATTACTACAAAACTGAAAACTCTAGAGGTTTTAACAAAGAACCCAGGAAATTATGATGCACACTCAGGAACACTGATTAGGAAATCTGAGAATTACATTAAAGGGTAATTTTCATAATCCTGCCATCCAGAAATAACCAGTTAAAATTATGATTATATTTTCTTTTTTTCTCTATTCATATGTGTATAACTCATATTTTTAAGTTATGATCTTATTAGATGAGTCTTAGAGCCTACTGTTCAACTTAATATTATGATTATTACCCATTATTAAATTTTATTTAAAACCATTTTTAATCATACGGCTATATAATGTGCCATCCTGTATCTTATAATTTATTCACCAATTCCTTAGACATCTGAGTAACTTCCAGATGTTTAAGAGGAACATGGCAACACTGAGCTGAAAATTTGTATTCATAAATTGTTATAAACATCTATGATTATTTTCTTAGCATAAATTTATTACTCGGATAGAATTACTGACTTAAATGGTATCAAAATTTTTATAGCTCTTGATATGAATTGTCAAGTTACCTATAAGAAAAGAGGTGGCAATTTGTACTGTAACCAGCAGTGTAGACGAAGTGTCCATTCCTGGAGCCCTGGCCAACCCCAGGACTTTGAGTTCTTTTGAACACACGTCAGTTTGTTAGGAATCTGTTCTTCTTAGTTTTTGCATTGGCCTACACTTTTGTACTCACAAACATAAATGATAGATGCTGTCTTGAATCTTGTCTCTTAATTATACTAAAGGTTGTTAGTTTCTAAAGTTGACTCTGCTTGCCCAGTACTACTACTGCTTGCCCCTCGTCTCACAAAGACGACACGTTCTGTTGAAAGGCTGTTGTAGCTTATAAAGGTGTGCTCTGGAACAGGAGTAACTACACAGCATGATGTGATGGTGAGCGTAGGTGCCTCAGGCTTTAGGGACTGAGGACTAGAGGGCCTTCTAGAGAGAGAAAAACATGAGTTTTGTCTGTGGTATTTCAAGTCAATTAAGTATTACATATTAATACTAAATATCAGTATTACTTAAGGCGAGCATTGTTGAAGGGATCTGAGATAGAATGTTACGTAAATGCTAAACTAGCAGAAAACATTGTAAGGTGGCCATCATATACAGGCGTACCTCAGAGATATTGTGGGTTCACTTCCAGACCACCACAATAAAGTGAGTATTGACATAAAGCAAGTCATAATCTTTTTGATGATGGAATGTCTTGCCTTCAGTTTGTAAAAAATGCAGCGTCTATGAAGTGCAGTAAAATGAGGTGTGCCTGAATGAACTTAAACATCTATGGTGAAGGCTGCTTTGTGATACCTTTATTGATCCTATAAAAAGCTGTGATCACTAAGACTTATTCTTCAAACATATATTTATTTTAGTTTGTGTTGCATTCATCAGTGACTTCTCCTTGAGGTCTCCAGGATAACGGGGCTCCCTTGGTGCTGATGTTTCCAGCATCGCAGGTGGCCAGAGGCTGTCGTCCTGAATTCAGTTCCTGTGAACTGGGGGATTTGAGTGGAGTGGGGGTCAGAGTGAAGAAATACTTGCTGGGGGCCAGCCTTAGGGGATGCTCTGTCCATAAATCTTTCAGTCTTCTAGGAAATGAAATTAGTATACATAAATTTTATCTTGATTTTGACCATGCACCTTTGAGAAGCTTATGAACAGGGCACTTTCCCCAGAAGAGTGTCACCATGCAAATTATTGTGAATTCAGTTTCAGGAGGTTGTGAATTTCTTGAATAAACCATTTTAGGCACTTATTTTCAAATATATATTTTTCTCTCCTTTGCAGATTTACCTTCAAATAATAATAACGTAAAGAGTATATAGACACATCTTTGTAGGTGTATATGTGTGTGTATGCATATATATGTATATATACACATATATATACATATGTATATGAGTATGTGTGTGTGTGAGTGAGTGTGTGTGTGTGTGTGTGTGTGTGTGTGTAGTCAGTGATTTCCAGGTTACAGAACCAGCATATATGCTTTTTGGCTCCTGTCCACAATCCTGTCAGTCGTACTATAATCTTTACTTTGGCAGATGAAGAAACTGAAGCTCAGAAAAGCATAGGCATTTACTCAGTCTCTTGGTCACAGAGTCCATGAATGTACTTGGGATCAGGGACCACGTCCCTGGCCAGAGCCACTGGGGATTTGTCTCCACTTGATAGCATTATGTGAACACAGGAAATCCTGCAAGCAAAAATAAGATGACCTCCCACATTTAGAAAAATGGTTGGGAAATTCTACATGAATACCAGGTTCAAAACAGATTATTTACTATCCACAGAACGGGACTTGCAAGGTAAAGTAACTGGAGGTATGTGTTGGGGTGCCCACTGACCCGTTGCTGGGTAATCATATTTATTGTAATTGATTGAGAGCCCCTTCTAGTCCACCTCACCCTGGAACACAGACAACAAATGACCAAGAAGAGCATCACAGGGAAACTATGTAAAATGCTGTTTTTCTTCATTGGTAGGTGGGCTTCTGGACCCATTCACTCTAACATACACATTAAATCAAAAGCCATTTTTGTTGGAGCCATTTGGCAGAGTGGTTTGGGGTTTTTTGTTTTGGTTTTCAGTCTTTTCTACTTAACTTGTACTCTCCCTGCCCTAATCAGAAGAGTAACATTTAAGTATGTTTCTTAAAGTAGCAATACATTATAATTGTTAAATGAACAAAACGCCTCTTTTAAAAATGTGATGCCAGGAAGGCGAAGCACACAATTGCCAGAATGTAACAATGTGGCCTCAAGTTCTGCACGGAATAAATTTGAGAGCTGTCATGAGACATACAGCCCACTGTGATGCATCATCATTGCACACGCAGAAGCAGCCTCAGACCTAGATTTCCAGGCCAAGCAGGGCTTCATGGATCTTCATCTGCAAAGCATGGTTTTCACTGCAGTAGGATGATGCTGTTTTAAATAGCATGCAGTCTTTTGTACAAATTGAATTGATGATTGCGTGTACTTTGAATTTGTTTTTGATGATTTCCTTTCAGTACACTTTATTCCTTTTTAATTATAAAAATAACTTATACTTGTAGTCACATGGAATTTTCAAAAGAGAAAATTAATAGTTTACCCCTCATTCTGCTGGTTCAAATTCCTATCCCATCTTAATTTCCCCTCTTTGAGGAAACAACATTTCCAATTAGATATGTATCTGTCTCTTGTTTGTCTTTCCTCCATACACATATATGGGATTTCTTTACTTTTTTCAAAAATGAAATAATAACAAACAGCATAATCCTTGTGTGTGTTTTTTAAGTGTAGACCTCTTTCTAAGCCTGTACAGACAAATATATTTCATTTTAATTACTGATTAACATTTTATTGTAAGGCGGTAGCATATATTATTCAGCTTCTCACCTGTTGTTGAACATTCTGGTTGTTTCCACTGTTTTATTATTGCAAACATTTACTATTATAAGAATCATTTCGTAAGTCTTATGGTCATTTTACACTCAATAAAGTGTGTTGCTAAAGAAATAGTCAAGAAGGAACCTTGCATCTCCAGCTGTTACTATAATCATGCACTTCTATAATTAATTGCCTGTTACCTAGTAATAAGAATTATAGAGATTTATGTGTAGAATATCTCTTTATACCTGGAGTGGATGCAAACGTAGCTTTTATTTTGTGCTGGAGCAAAAAATGTTTTATTTTATTGTGGTTAGCTTCCGTGTGTGGCCTCACTGCGGAGCAGAGGTAATCTTTCAGCTGTCATAACATCTCATCGGGACCACTTCAAGGGTGAAGAGTAACCTGGGTGTGGGCAAATCTAGTAATCTAATGATAGACTACCCAGTCAGCCAGGTTTTGCTAGTTTTATCTCCTTTGACCATTGCCTTAGATACGTATGAGAGAGAGAGCCTACCTTTTACAGTGCATTAATTTAAAAAGTGCTCTGTGGTGTTTTGAAATCAGGAAAGGAGGAAATCCTGCTTCCATGAGGTGACAAATTTGCCCAGACCCCCTCAGTTGCTTAATATGTGATCAGTAATATTATTGGCCATATGTTTCAGGATTTTGAATACTAAGGAAGAATTTTTAACTGTGTGATTATGAAAACAACCAATTTCCATAAGTGAAAATGAGCATACTTATTAATGGAGGTGCAGTTGCCTAATTCAGGCACATTTATAACTCGCAAGAAGAATGATTGTTTTGCACAATTCAGTGTTTACAAAATTGCAATCACACAGCAAAGCTTACTATATATATGAAGCATATGTGGTACTTCTGCAGGTAATAAAATGGAAAATCCAATTTGCAATTGCAGAATAAGCTTCTGAGTAATATATGATTTTAATAGCAGCATCAGTCAGAGGGTCATTGCTAATCACGGCACAGGCTGGCTTCCCCTGTGGCCTGGCCCATCCCACTGAAGAGTGAGCATGGGGAATCTCTCTGTGTGGGAGCCAGCCAGCGTGTCTGTAGACGCACCACTTTCTAGCTTATTAGATCCTCTTTGTCACAGTGCTTAATCCTGCTGCCTGATCCTTGTTAGAACAGCACCAGAGCAGTGCTCAGGCTTCTAATAAAGGAGATGGGTGAGGGCTCCTAACTAGATGCACTGAAGCGTGCAGCAGTTAGGGCGATTGCCGCCTGACTGACAGCGGGCGAGATGCTTCCTGCATGTTATTACTTGAAAGGGAAGCCACCTCCGACAGCTGACAGATGAGCTGTGCTGAGGCAAGGGTAACTTGTTGCTAGGCCAGTACGAGACGGGTGTCATCTTTTCACACAGTATAATGGCCTAGCTTTACTCTAATTATATTAACCCTCTTCTGAAACGGCCACATTCCAGGTTGGTGCCGAGTGAGGTAAGAGAGCCAGAGACAAATAGCTGGTTGGGAGAGTTGCAGCTACACAGAAGCCGGCATTGTGTTCTCCGCTAGTAACATTAAGTTGAAAAACAAAATAAGCACACCCTATTCTGCCAAGCCCGGTGATAACTCTGAAGAGGCAGTGCTCGGCTGGCCCGAATGGTCTCCATCTCTGTCATCTGTAATAGTCGCCTGCTCTAAGGGTTGCTGTGGACATTAAAAACGGTTTTCATGGTTCTTTGTTAAAAAGAAAACACAGCGTCACCGGCAAGACTATTGTTTAGGGGTTTTTTTCTTCCCCCAGTGAACCTGAATCATTCTTTTCTATTAGGCTCCCTGTTTCTGGTAGCTGTATGAAACCCCTATGGATGTGATTGTGTAGCATGTTTGAGACTAAAATGAATAGCTGGAATGTACGGATGAGTTTGAAGTGATGTCAATGAAAATGCTCATGAAGAGCCCATGGGCCCTTCTGTGTATCCTGACTTTGTAGACATCCGTGTAAGACTCCTTTTCCCTGAAGGGAGTGTGTCCACCTCGCATCCCGCATTTTCTGCCTGTTCCAGTTAGCAGACGTCGTTAGCAATTCCCGACACCTCCTCTGTCTCCATTGACAGCACTCTAATAGAGACGTTGTGTGGGATTGACAGGTCTCTGGGGGTTAGATGCTTCAGAGAACATGGCTGACCTTTCTTGGCATTATTCCCTTAGGTCTGTTTTCCATGTGTTACAATCAGAGAGTGTAGAATTTAGTGCATCATTTTCAGAGGATTATTACTCAAAAGGCTGCATGCAGGCTTAGTAAGAGGTTGTTAATAAGTTAACAAGAGGCTGTGTACATTCCAAAGTAGGTATGTAGGTAGATGGCAATAGAATGCACATTCTTCTTTTCCCTATAAATATGCACCTGTAACTTAATTTCAAAGATAATTAAAACCTGCATTGCTCATAACATAGCTGTCTTTGTGGATTGTTGGACCTAACTGGAAAGGAGCTTGTGATACAGCCTGGGCAAGAAGCCTCTCCTTTCTCTTAACTGCGCCATGGAAGTCATCCCTGGACTAATTTGGAGTAGCTGAGGCTTGTCTGTGGGGTCCTTCCTAGAGCCTTTCCCTGGTCCACATTGCTCCCACATGGATCTATGGCTCTGAATCTACAGCATGCTGAGAAATGCTCCAAATATAGGCTTCCTCTTCCTGCCTCTCTTCTTCCTCAGAGTGAAAAAAATCATATTCCCTTGATCCGCATCTGAATCAGATGTGGAGAGGAAAGCAATTCATTTGAGTTAATTCATGGTAATGTGCGAATGAATGATGGGGAGTCCTGGATGCATGTTCAACAGATCAAATTCTACCCATTAGAAATTTAGACCATATTTCTCATTAGGATGGCTGACTTTGGGGGATGAGGAGGAAAGGTATTTAGGGCACAAGCAGCTGCTAGCAGGGAGATCCTCTTTGCTTAGAAATTGGTTCATTTCTTGCGCAATTTATGCTTTTCATGACTTCTTTTTTTCTTTTTCTTATTCCCTTTAAATTGTGTATACTTTCCCAAAGGTCTTAGTAATCTTTTCCATAGTTGATTCTGTGGTGATGTCTGTGGGCATATTTACAGACAGAATAATAACATGTAAGCATAAGCTGTTAAGGAGGTGAATGTTTTGAGAGAGATGTACTCGCCTCCAGCGCCTCCACCCCTGACTTATTAGTGAATTGCTGCAGCACGGTTCCTGTCTCCTGATATAGACACCCTTCTCTCGAGGACCAAGCTTGCGGAGAAGAATGGGGAACATATACACTGTGCATCTAAAACAGGACACTTTAGAAATAGACTTGTTTTGAATGGAAGACTCTTCCAGAAATTTCTAGTAGTATTCATTTTTAGGAAAAGTGAAAATATAAATAAAAAGAAGTAATAAAAAAATGAATGGTATGGAAGAGAGGACATAGTAGAGTATAGCAAAGAGGTCCTAAGGAAAAATAAGAATTACAGAGAAATTTGAACAGATCAGTTTCCTTCTTGGGAAGCTACAACCCCCCTCCCCAAGTAAAGATAAAAACAAAAAAAGATAAAAGGTAGCCCATTGCCGGCAAGGTCATGCCCAGGTAAGTACCCAGCTAACATACTAAGTGCAACTCTTGGATTTTTATTTGCCCTAGGCAGTTTTCTGAATCAAGCCCATTAATTTCCCAAATGATTTAATATCTGACTTTTGATGTTTAACCATTAAGATGAGAAAATTGATATTGTTGATACTCTTAGAAATATGTCTGCTTATTTTTGTCCTTAACATCAACAGAATCTAAGTAGCTTTGGAAAGATCATGACATGTTATTCCCTTTTGATATTTGGTGACATCTGTTTTTTTCCAAAAGCATTTTAGACAATTATAATCACTTTTATATTGGTCTTTTCTCCATTCTTTTAGATTGTTTCAAGTTTAACAAAAAGAATTTGGATTCAAAATATTAATTTTTTTGTTTTAAGAAGAAATATATATAGTCATAGTAAAAAATATTAACTTTTCATCTTTTGAAGGTCAGATCAGCTAGGAAATTTTGTGCTTTATGTTATATTTGCAGCCCAGATTGAGTTTTCATTATCTCAGCTATTAGTTATGACAAATTTGGCAATAGAGCCCCAGAATAGGACAAATATGTTACTTTGGTTGTGGCCGGGAAGAATAATTGCTTTTGTCTGTGTTTAAAAGCCGTGAACCAGGAGTCTGAGAAGGAATTCCTCTGTAGGACTTTTAGGGAGAGACCTTCGGCGAGTCTGGTGTCGAGTGAAGTCACATATATCTCTGCTGCTTGGCTTCTCTGTCCTTGTCCCTTTTATAAGCAAGTTACAGGAAGCTTTTTACACACTGCTTTTTCATGTTTGAATATAACCAACAAACAAACAAAAAGCCGACTGATCAACAGGGTGGCACTTTCTGGCTCTTTTATGCTACCTTTATTAAGTGATCCTTGGTTGATCTAGACTAACAGGTATATAGACAGACATTATAGAAAAAATATGAGATTTGGAGTCAGAAGCTTTTGGTTCTCAACCCCACTGTGACAGTTTTCTAGTCTTGTTACTTAATTTCCCCTCATTTCTATTTATTTACCTATAAAGTGATGTTATAACTGACCTTGGGAATTGCTGGAGAATCAAATGCTTTGAATAGATAATTTGTAAACTGATGAGGACAATACAAATGTGAATTTCTATCACATATAACCATGTTAATGAGATTGATTTGGTGGTGCTGCTGGGATGTTCTTTCTTATGGTACCTGAGTAACTCAATGGTAATTTTACTTAGGAATTATTTTTCTCTCTTCATTCATATTGTTCTTTGGCTAATTTAAAAAGGTGGTGTTGATCCATTAGAGTCTAGACCAGATTAGACAAGCAGAGATTCACATTGTCAAGGCAGAATTTTAAGAGGGTCTAATAACACTTCATGCAGTTTTGGACAGCATCATTTTAGGTTCTGTAGCAAATACCTAGGAAAAATAAAGCACATATTACCTTTGTAAGAATACCTTCCAAGTTTGCTTTCTATCTACCTCCTTCTCTCCACGACCTCTTTCCCTCTTTCTTTGACTTTTATTTCTTGCACTAGAGTACTAACTGCTTGTGCACCAGTAATGACTTGGGGTAAGAAATGTTTAAAGATTTGGATCAAATGAACCAATATGTGCTTATGATTGTGCTGTGGTTATTGGGTAGGACTTCTTAGTCCTGATCTGTGTTAGATGAAAGGACCTTCATCTTTTTTTATTCTTCATATTTTCAGGAAACTTGGATCTGACTGGTCAGAAGCAGGTATTCAAAGCAGAAAACAATCCTTGGGTTACCCCGATCGCTGACCAGTTCCAGCTTGGCGTGTCCCACGTTTTTGAATATATTCGTTCTGAGACATATAAGTAGTAAGTAGACTAGTTTTTCAAAGTAGTACACTGTGGTTTTATTGCAGGGGTCGGGAACCTACAGCTCACGAGCCAGATGTGGCTCTTTTGATGGCTGCATCTGGCTCAAAGACAAATCTTTAATAAATAAAATAATAACGTTAAAAATATAAAACATTCTCATGTATTACAATCCATTCATTTCCTACCACTCATGTTCATGGTTGCGGGTGGCTGGAGCCAATCATAGCTGTCCTCTGGGACAACACCAAATTTTTACTGGATAATGCGTAACGTACACAGGTCGTTGTATGGCTCTCACAGAATTACATTTTAAAATATGTGGCGTTTATGGCTCTCTCAGCCAAAAAGATTCCCAACCCCTGTTTTATTGCATTTGTAATTATGCCATTTTAACATCTATTGTGTGACATTATCGTCATGGTGGCAGACAGCACATAGCATTTTTACATGTTTTATTAATAATCACATGTAGTAATTGTTTCATATTGATTATTTTAATTGACACTATCAAAGGGAATTTATACAGAGTTTATAGAAAAATTTTAAGGTATTGTATTAGTTGAATATTCATGACACTAAGAAAATTCGCCAGACACGTTAAGATCAGAACATACCTTTTGTCCAAGAATAGCAGCTGTTATGAACAAAATTGTTAAGCAGTTTGTTTATTAAGTGAGTAGGGAATACTAGGAACACATCATTCTATTCTGTAGAAGCTTTTACTCTAGTGAGAGGATAATATCTCTAAGAGAGTAAGGAACGGCAGGTAGGGAGGAGGAACCAGCTAGCTTAGGTCGCAGCATCAGAGTCCCTCTGTCCTCCGCCTCAGCCAGAGGGCACTGTGGGACCCCCCTCCCCCCGCCCTAACACTGAGCTGGCCCCATCTGCTCCATGATATCCTCTGTCATTATCTTCCCCTCTTCCCATCCCACCTCCATATTGAGGTGATCATTTATCTTATGCTTCAGTGGCCCCCTAATGCTGAAATCTAGTCACCTCTAGTTTTAAGCAAATGCAAACAACTTGTAAAAATCCACAATTAAATTTAGTCTCTTTTTTGTATCTGTTACCAACATTTGAGAATTTAATATCCCAACTATTAGAGAAAAATTAGAGGATTATTGAAGGTCACGTTCAGGTAGGACTCCCTCTCTCCTTTTTTTTTTTTTTGTTATCAGAAAAATGCCCCACACTTAATGTGGCCCTTGCCAAACTTGTGCTGGGCAATGGGGCAGCACAGACTGACAGGGCAGGATCACTACTTATTAATGGCCAGCTGTGGTCCTGTAGCCTCTTCTCCAGATGCACTGTTCCTGGTCACACATGCTAGCGCTTGGGATGCACATATGTCCTGTCTGACACAATCACAGGCAGATGAGCTCTGAAGAATGATGACATTAAAAGTAAACGGACTAAATGGTAATGCCAAAATGTTAGTATATCTTCATATATAAAAGCAGCTTAAATTGTGGTTTAGATTTTATTTTAATATAATACCATGGATGACAATATGTTGTAAGTCTTACCTTAAGAGTAGAATGAGGGAAGTATAGGATATGTGTGTATTGTTTCACAAGCCACAAGTCATATGCAACACACAGATATGAATATAGCTCAGCCTTGGAAATTGGCTTAGTTAATTACGAAAATGTGTGAAAATGTAATTGCAAATTATTGTTCATTTTGTTCCTCTTAAGTTGTTAATCATTGCTATCATCAGTTTGAGATATAGGTTTAATTTTTTGTCACTACATGGGAGGCTATTTAGAGGTTGGTCTGTGAGAAATCGTTTTAGAAAATCGTGTCTGCTTTAACATGGAGTGAAGTACACAAATGAGCTACTGTTAATTCATAATTGGGGTAGATACTAGTAGTTTATTATTCTGGTTAACCATTATTTTGTTTTACTATACATTAATTTATAATTTACAGAAAATTGAAATATATTACATATGAAAGTGCTTCTAATTTTAACTTCATTTTAAAAAATTAAGTTGTGAATGTGTTACTTTGCATTACCTCAGTAGTCATCAGGCAGTCAGTCACCGTTCTACCCACAGCAGGATTTTAGTTGATTTGATGGTGGTCAGGATTCTGAATGAATAAAGGCTGTGTTGCTTTGAAAGCCAAAATCAAACTGATACGTTATTTGAAAGGAAATATATATAACATAACAGTTTAATCAGTAACCTATTTGATGTAGATATTCCTATCTCTATTATTGGCATCCTATATTTGGGGATTGAAGAAATCTAAGCAATTTGCTTACTGGCATACCTTTTTGTATTTGATTTCCTCCTGGAGAATTATATATATTATTTTTTATACAGTTAAATCAATGTTAAAATGCTTAAGTGAGTACAGGAGAGTCATTGTCCCCTTTCTAGGGGGACACACTGCTTTCAGAGGCTTCTCTGAGCTGCTGCTGAGAGAACACTTGATGTGAACTGCTCAAGGGTGGGGACCTTTTGGAAGTCAACTAGAGGTCTCCTCTTCTCCTTGAGAAGGAGAGTGTTGACCACGTCCTAATTTTAGCCTTTCTGTCCTTCATCATTCTTCCGTAGTTACCTTCACTCCTTTATCAGACATACCAGCCGAAAACATGAACTGTTGACTGAATAGAGACTAAATCAATCTTAATCTTTAAAAAAATATATTTGTGTAAAAAATACCACTATTATGTTTTACTGATTTTTAAATTTTAAGGTCCTCTTTTATATGAATATAGTATATGTACACTTATTAATGCAATTAATTATATTGATTTTTAAAATTCAAGTTTCTTCTTTACATAAATAAAATATATCTTAATGTAACTGAATCCAACTGAATGTTTTTATGTTCTTAAGCAGCTACTTCATAATTAGAGAACTTTCTGTCTCCTTTACAACTATCTAAAAAATATTTAATTAGCAGATACTTGTCTACTTTTTAAAATTGTACCTGTAGTGATCTTTAAGAAGGCAGTGTATCATTAAGCTAATATTTTTTAAAAGCAAATTTGACATTCAGTACCTTAGTCATAATTCTCTAGTCTAAAGCCTGTAGTTTCCAATCTTCACTTCTTTGTCTTTTTATATAAACCACAAACACCCCCATCCAATAAAAAAATTCTTTATATGTAGATCTTTAAACTGTCATGATAGCATATTTTAAATTTTGTTTTGGCACTGAAAAAACCAGTGAATCTCCTTCCTTTTATTTTATTTATATTTTTTTAAGGGTTTTTTTTTCCCTTTTTTTTTTTTTAAATTTTTTTTTTTATTCTTTTTTTTTAGAGAGGAGAGGGAGAGACACAGAGAGAGAGAGGAGAGACAGAGAGAGAAGAGACAGAGAGAAGGGGGGGAGGAGCTGGAAGCATCAACTCCCATCTGTGCCTTGACCAGGCAAGCCCGGGGTTTTGAACCGGCGACCTCAGCATTTCCAGGTCGACGCTTTTATCCCCTGTGCCACCACAGGTCAGGCTCTCCTTCCTTTTAAAAAAAATATTTTCTAACCAGTTGACCCATTAGGTAAATGAAAGTAGTAAAAAGCTTACCAGTATGTTTCATTTCATTCATGTCTGTGGTAAACGTTCACAGTAACCTTCATGTTCTAAGCACATCCTCAGAAGTCTTCTGAGTCTAGAGCAGTGGCAAACAGCCATGATAGATCATATGATTTCCAGGCTGTGATGGAGTCCAAGAGGAGTCATGGACATTTGAAACAAAACAGTAGAGTTAGTGTTTAGTAAAAATTAAAGTACTGTAAGATTGTTGAACTTGATGAAGAGATGAGCTTGTGCAGTTAAGACAGAGGAACTGTGTTCTTTAGTAGATGATTCTTTTGAGTACACATTGGGCATTCATCATGTCTTCGTCAACACTTCTCAAATGGAGATTACTCTTTGTTCATTTATCATCCTATCAGCAAAGGGAACATCCTGGCTGGATCATAGCATTCATTGCCCTTTCAGTATGAGTTACTCCAGTGCTTAAAGTAAAATAATTAGCTTGGAGGATCAACTCTACAAGCACATTACTGTTTTCCGGATGTTGTTGAATTATACAGTCACCTTTTAACTAATTATTTGATGGTCCCCGTTTATTTGTATGACCTCTTTTATTGCTGTGAAGCAAAATTATGATACAATAGTCACCACTTGTTAAGCTTTCAGAAGGTAGATTTTTTTTCCCCCAGGAGGAGAAGTCAGATTGGAGTCAGGATCCTTGACAAGATTCTTTGTGAAAGGGAGTAACTTGTACTTTTCACATTTCCATCAAGAAAGGTGGATAGAAACTGTAAGCCATTTTAAAAGCTGACAAGTTAACTCTTAACAAAAGGCGAGGTTTGACAAATGCTAGGCTGAAAACGTGTCGGTTGAAAGAGGCATTTAGAAAACAGGCATCCTCATGAAGGCTGCAATTTGTGAAGCATGGCAGTCCTATTTCCAGGGTGGCATAGCTCAATGGAAGCCTCTCTGTCATTCTCCTGTCTTGTGACTTCCTTTTCTCTCTAGAGAGGTGCCACACTCCCTTGTTTTTTGTTTTGTTTTATTTTGATTTTTAGTCTTAAATGAAGACTGGCCATACTATTGTATTACTCATGTTAGTTAATGGGAACATTTAACAAAGCAATGCTTGGTGCATAGTGAGCAATGATGAAGAAAATGCTGGCAGTTTCTCTTCACTAGAAATCTAGCAGAATAAATCATCCTGTTTGATTTGTAAGGAAGGCTACTTGTATCTACTGGTTATTGTTTTCAAGTTGTTTTACTTGTAGAACTAAAACTAAGTAATGTTTGTTTTTTCCATATTGTGTGCAAACATATTAGAGGTTATTATGGACATAAATGAGCTTTATTAAACAACTACTCTGTCCTCTAATGGCTTCTGAGTCAGTGGTCTAAAACAGGGGTCCCCAATCTCCGGGCTGCAGACCAGTACCGGTCCGTGGGCCATTTGATACCGGTTCACAGAGAAAAAATAAATAATTTACATTATTTTCGTTTTATTTATATTTAAGTTTGAACGATGTTTTATTTTTTTTAAATGACCAGATTCCCTCTGTTACATCCAAGACTCACTCTTGATACTTGTCTCGTAAGTTCGACAATTATATATCAAAATACCACAGTTTTTACGCTGGTCACATAATTTTTTTTGTGCATTTATCCGTCCCACCCTAAAGGCCGGTTCGTGAAAATATTTTCTGACCTTAAACCTGTCTGTGGCCCAAAAAAGGTTGGGGACCACTGGTCTAAAAGATCCTTAAAATAACAGATTTACATGGTCTACCAAAAGGCTAGAGCATTTCAACCTTATTGGTGATCCATTCATTTTTTGACAGCCTTTTGCAAAAGGAATTTTGTCTAACAAATCTGTATAAACTGTATTATTTTCTGGTGAAATATAAGTGGTTACACAGAACTAGCAGATGGCTTTAGAAATATCACAGAAGGATAGAGGAGAGGGTTAAATTGCCAGGACCTTTCTGTCAGTGAGTGAATTTTACATAGTGACAATCTGTATGCTGAACAGTGTAGACTTTTCTTTGTCTTTACTATATTTGAAAATAGCTCAGATTAATCCAGATTTATTAGTAGACATGAAAATGAAAAGCTACTTTTTTGTTTGTTTTTTTACAGAGAGAGAGGGATAGGTAGGGACAGACAGATAGGAACGGAGAGAGATGAGAAGCATCAATCATCAGTTTTTCGTTGCGACACCTTAGTTGTTCATTGATTGCTTTCTCATATGTGTCTTGACCGTGGGCCTTCAGCAAACCAAGTAACCCCCTGCTTGAGCCAGCAACCTTGGGTCCAAGCTGGTGAGCTTTGCTCAAACCAGATGAGCCCATGCTCAAGCTGGGGACCTCGGGGTCTCCAACCTGGGTCCTTCCACATCCCAGTCTGACGCTTTATCCACTCACTACGCCACCACCTGGTCAGGCCACTTATTTTTTAATAAAGCTTTTGACATAGCCTGACCAGGTGGTGGTACAGTGGCTAGAGCAGGCGTCGCCAACAGTTTTTGCCCCTGGGCCAGATTAGAAAGAAAACTTTTTTCACGGACTGGATGAAATATTAAAATTTAAAAATGTTAAATACAAAAATGATTTGGCAGTCAGGTTCCATAGTGTAATGGTTAGCACTCTGGACTCTGAATCCAACAAAAATGATTCATTTAAGTAAACAAAATTTTATTATGTAATTTGTTTATTAATAAATGTGAGTGGAAAAATTTTAATATACAATATTATTTTAATAAAAATATAATTACATACTGTATAAATATCCAAACTGTATCACAATCAATTGAAACAATATTTAATTAATAGAATGAGCTTGAAGGGGTTATATCGCAAATAAAACAATTATTTCATTTTACAAACAGCCTGAACACATTTTCAGTTATCAGCTGCAGCTATTGTCTATGCTACAAGCCTACTTGATTCAGCACACTTGACCACAAAAATAACGAATATTTGACCTTGGGTGCGCACTGGCAAACTCCGCCTAAAAGAATGGGTTTCACATCGCCGCTAAACGTCAAACCGTTCATATTGAGTATAGACGAATAAAAAAGTTGTAAATCTTTATAATGCAGTTTTAAAAAAAATAAGTATCATGAATCCATTCTACCAATTATTGGAAGTTAACCCTAGATTAGTCACATGCAGAATTTTCTGCGTATTACTCACCATCTTCTTAAATATCTCGATTTCCAACGCTTCCGCTTCTGAGTAGCAGAGATTTTAAAGTAGCGGAGAATATTAAAAATTTAATCGCGGGCCACATAAACTCATTACGCAGGCTGGATTCGGCTTATGGGCCATATGTTGACCATGCCTGGGCTAGAGTGTTGGCCTGGGACGCTGAGGACCCAGATTTGAAAACCCAAGGCCGCTGGGCTGAGCTCAGGCTCATCTGGCTTAAGTGCAGGCTCATCTGACTTGAGCGTGGGCTCACCAGCTGGTGCACTAGTCGCCAGCTTGAGCGTGGGATCATGGACATGATTCCATGGTCACTGGCTTGAAGCCCAAGGTCGCTGGCTTGAGCAAGGGGTCACTTTCTTGGCTGGAAACCCGGAAGACACATTTGAGAAAGCAATCAATGAACAACTAAGGTGCCACAATTCTGAGTTGATGCTTCTCATTACTCTCCCTTCCTATCTGTCTCTTGCTTAAAAAACAAACAAACAAACAAAAAAAAAACTTTTGATAGAGATTTTTTTATTTTTAAAAGTTGACTATGTATTATGTTCCCAGCAGTTTATATAGTTTGTATTGATATTTCCTTTATAGATACTACACATGTATATTTTGGTTCCTTTTTTTAAGGTTATAAATGTTTTATCATATTTCCTCCATAATACAAGATATGATTCAAACTTTTGACATATCTGGACCTATTTTTATGCGAATATGTTCCATATAACTAACATCGCTAAAAAATATCTAAGAGAAAAGGTAAAACCATAAAATGTTATCTTTTGAGTAGTATTGTGTCATATATCTTATTTCATTTCACTTCAGATGGTAAAATTACATATCATCCCTTTTTCCTCAGATAGTATATTGCTGGGCATAGAGTAGAAGAATGTTTATTTCTCTGTCGAATAAATGTAAGTCAGGAAAGCAACTGTTGATCTTTGACATGGTCACTCAACTGTTCCTCAGTATGGCATGAGCTGTTAATTGCTCAGGTAAATTAATACCTTCCTTGTTAAGGTAACAGAAAGAAAACAGACTATTCGAGGAAGAGTACATAACAGCTTTCTACCTTTTTCAAGTTATTTTACATTTAAAAGCATTTTTTATAACAACTTTTTACCTTTTTCAAGTTATTTTACATTTAAAAGCATTTTTGCTTTTTAAATTGGTAAGCACTATTATTCAGATAAACTTCAGGTAATTAGTATTGTGTATGCGTTTTCACAATTTTTTGATAATTTTTTTCAAGTCTTTGAAGCTTTATTTTTCTATAATTGTAAAGATCATGCAAAATGCTTTAGTTTTTAAAATGGGAGGTGCTTCCCTTTTGAAATTTCCAATGCCCTCGGATTCTGGGAGAGTTACAGTAGGGAACCTGCACCCACCCTTCCCACCTAACCTCACGCCTAACCTGTGAAGATCAGAGGTGAACCCTGTTAGGCATTTAAAGACCAGTGTCTTCTGGCTAGCTTTTATTCCTGAAGGAATCTAAGAAACCGCACCCTGTATATATTCTGGAATGTTTTTCACTGTGATGTGCGGTGAAACATACAAATCCAGACTTGGAGAAGTTTCCCTCGTATCCGTATCCGTGTGCATCCTCTGACTCTCCAATGGGGTCACGCCTGCGACACACTGCTGGCTGTGAGCTCTGCAGAGGCCTGGAAGGATCAGCCTGGACCAATGGGCAAGATCTGTGTCAGTCGTTCTGCATTTTACTTCACTGACCAGTACACGTATCTGAAAGAGTTCTGGATAGATTAGGAAGGGCCGAAGGAAAACAAACAGGCTGCTACAGCAGAGGTGGAAGAGATGTTTATTCTGAACCTTGTGCTACAAAAGGCTTTTACTTGGGACTCTCCCTCTGTCTTAATCCCCTCCTCACTTGTGTGTTGACTATCAAGCTTGCGTTCAGTATATTTTGTACAGCCTCTAAGGTACAGATAAAACATTACAGTATTGATTTAGGGTGAGTAGAATATAATTTCTCCCACTTAACACAAGGTAGATAAACAAAGGTTAGACTCAGTTCACATTTCAGAAAGGAAAAGTGTCAGGTTACTTCCTGTTACAGAGAAGCTATGTTAGTTCCATTTTTTGATGCTAGTCATTTGATATAATCATATCGAACTATTGAATATTGACCTACTCAATGAGATAAATTTGGCCAGCTCTGCATATTGATAACCTTTATTAACTCCCAGTAATCTTAAAAAATTCAATGCTTGTTGCTTTCTATCCAGCTAAGATGAGTTATTGTCAGCATTTGCTGTTTTTATTTGAGAGATAAATTAACAACTGGCGCTTTTATAATCAAACAAAACTGTCTGTGATTGCTATTCTCTACACAGTAATATCTTGTTTTATTACATACTGACTTTTTATTGAGCTCTGCTCTCTTATTCTGGTGGGGCATTGTTGGAGGGTAGTTTTTTTTGTTTTCTGTTTTTGTTTTGTTTTGGATTTTATATTGGCAGTTAAGATTCTTATCTGTTGTCAGATATTTTGGTTTAGAATACATACTATTTTGAAAGACGTTTTAATCAGCTTTATGAGATAAAAACCTGGAAAGTGAGTTCTGTTCAGAAGCATTTACTGATGCCCCAGTTTATACATCAAACATTAAAGTAATTACTTCACATGTTTTATTTTATTGTGCTGTTTATTATTTTATATGTGGTTTTAAGACTCGTGGTATAAAAAGTTTGTGGTGGTGAAAACATTGTTTTCCACTATAAAACATAGTTAATATTTAAAGTCTCACTTGAAACATATGTATTACTTTCAAAATATGTGGACTTTTTTTTTTTTTAAAGCGAGACTAAGAGGCATGAACAGGAGTGCGGTGGCTATGGGGGGTGGGAGGAGGGAAGGAGGGAGAGGGGGATGGGGAGGGGGAGGGGTACAGAGAGAACTGGATGGAGGGTGGCGGAGGACGATCTCTCTTCAGGTGATGGGTATGCAACATAACTAAATGACAAGATAACCTGGAAATGTTTTCTTTGAATGTATGTACCCTGATTTATTGATGTCACCTCATTAAAATAAAAATTTATAAAAAAAAATATGTGGACTTTTTATTCTGTATCTAATTAGATAATGTTTGCTTAGTAAGTAAATACATTATTGTTGAGTTTTGCTTATTTGACATGGCAAGTGTACTGAAGAAGCACTGGACCTTGATTTCCCCTTCTGATACCTAACTTTGGGTTAGCCACTCAGCAGAAATGTACTGCCTCACGGTTCTAGGGGGCTGGAGGTCTGAGTCCAGAGGTCCACAGCATTGTGAATTTCTGAGGGCTATGAAGGAAGTGTCTGTTCCAGGCCTCTCTCCTTGGCCTGCAGATGACATCATCTCCCTGTGTCTTCACACAGTCTTCCCTCTACATGTGTCCATCTCTGTATCCAAATCTCCCTTTTTATAAGGACTCTAGTCATACTGGATTAGGGCCTACCCTAATGACTTCTTTTTAACTTGGTAATTACCCCTGTAAAGACCCTTTCTCCAAGTATCGTCACATTCTGAGGTACTGGTGGTTAGGACTTAAAGATGAATGTTGGGGACAGGGGTGGATAAAATGCTAACCTACAACACTACTGTTCCTCACATTCCTAGGAGTAGCCTTCGGTTCTGTATCAGGTTGTCCCACCACTTCTCCGTACTCCCTTCCATAGTCCCCACAACTCCTGAGTAGGCCAATTCTGTTTGTTAGTGAATGTGTTTAACTGTTTTCAGGCTTGACCCACCCCCCCGCCCCCAGTGCTTGGCTTTCGGAGTTGTATATTCCTCCAACACGTGCAGCTCACCACTGTTTCGTTTCAGGAACACACTGTTTCTGATAGGCTCTTGATCTTGGGGGAGGGGTCAATAATGTTATTTTAGGTCTTCTATTTAGCATGGAAATGTTAAAACAGAAGCTGGTTAGAATTTGAAGATCCCTTGGGAATGGAAGCAGCTAACAAAATCCCCAACACCGTCCTATTTGGCTAGAGAATTCTGGAAGAGAGGGCCATGTGGAGCACCAACCGTGGACCCTGTGTGGTTTCCTTCACAAGAATGTTACGGAGGGAAGAAGCAGTGTGGAGGGCCTTTGTGGCTGCTCCTTGTGACGGGATCCCCACTGGTAGGCATGGGCTGTCCCTCTGACCTAGCTGTCCTAAGTGGTAGCTGCTGGCATCTTGCCCTGTGAGATGTGGAGTCAGGGGGTTTTCTGTCTCACCTTGGAGTTCCAGTGGCCACACCTGGAGCCCTTCTATCTTTGTTTTATTTTCCTGCCTTGTCTCAGGAGAGCTCGGGAGTCTTAATGGGCAAGATCAAGACTGCTAAAACCAGGGCACAGAATTCTCTGCTCATGTAATTAAAGTGAGTTTGCTTCTCCAGAGGACATAGGGATGTAAGAGATGGATGCATCGTTTCATACGCTGCATCGCAGCGTAAATATGCAGGGTGGACTCTGCTCTTAAGCTGTGAGGGAAAGGACGGACAGGGAGGTCTCTCTTCGGGTTGTCTTAGTGACAGCTCCAGTCTTGGCCCGTCAGCGGCAAGGGACCGCAGCACGCCCACGTCGGCTTCTTTGTTTCGAAAGCGAGGGATATAAACTAGATCATCTCTGAGAGTCGTCCCAGCAATGATTTCTAATTCTGAGTTCTTTATTTTTCTGGGGAAATATCTTTATGGTATATATCAATTCATTATTTTTAAAATTTAGTTTAATTGTTGAATTTGTCCCCAATTGGGTTTACTAGGGAATGGAAGATGATGATGACCCTGAATATAAATTGTTACAGGAAAATAGATACAAGATAAAATTATCAGATCAACCTTTTTATTCTATATTTTATGGAATACCTAATATATATTTGGCAGTAACTTATTCGTACACATGAATTCCTGACACTTTCGATTCTTCAGACTTATTAATCAGTGTAGTCAGCACCAGAGCAATTTTATGAGACTTACCAGTCATCAAAAATTTATTACCAGATAAATCAAAGAAACAACGAGAATCTTAATAGGGTAGAGAAAGTGGCATGTAAAGGATCATTTAGGACTGTGCTTTTTGTCCGTTGTGTGTTATATTTACAACCAGTAGCAGAGAACTTACTCATAATTTCATGCAGAGTCAGCAGGGTGATAGTTAGCTTCTTGTGTAAAGTCTTCTCCAGGAGAACATTGCATTGGTCTCACTGTAAGGCTGAGAATGCTAAATATACAGATGGGAGGAAACATCGTGTTCTAATGTTAAGCTCATTGCGTTTATTTTAAAACAGTATCTAAATTTTCTTCAGCATTTTATTATAGTTGTCATCCAAAGTTAAGAATTATCAAATTCAGCCCTTTCCTTTGGGACAAGATTGCTAAAGTTGAACTCTTTGATACGGCTTCGGGAAATAGCAGTATGCAAATTGCCTTTCTTGTGGATGCATTCCATGTGTATCTTCTGACAAATGGGAGGCACAGGCTTATGTCTACCGTCTTCCTGACGCAGTTTTGACAGCTTTTCTGAAGGCAAAATAAAAGACCTAGATCTTCATTGTGTAAGATAAGTCCCTTGGAGGGAGGTTTTCCATGATGCTAGTCCTGTCCTGATAGGACTGGAATCTCACTGTCTTCCAGGACAGAAGAATAATGGCAGTGGGCCAAGCGGGAGCTGGGCTGCTCTGTGTGCCTGTATACAAACCCACTGGGAGTGGACCCAGCCAGGGAAGGCTGGGTTACTTCCCATAAAAGATACAACCTATTTTGCACCTAAGTTCTCCATAAGTGTTACATTTTCTGTCTGGTATGTTCCTCCCTCGCATACTTACCTATTGAATGTCCAGTTATTCTTCAGGTATCAAGTTAAATGTTGCATCCTCATAGACCTTCCTCCTGAGCGTTTCCTTACTGCCAATCCACTCTAGCTCCCTTTTATCATTTTTCTTCAGAGCCTTTACTTTTCCTTAGTAGCAATTTTAATAATAATAATGTTTGTTGGTTATTTAGTATTTACCATATGACAGACATTGTGATAAACTCACATGTGCTATTCATCAGTTTGAAACTCACATTTATTTCTGTGAGTACTACTTATATATGGATGGGTGTTTATATACCTGTTTTCTTTTCCTTAAGGGACTAGAATCTTTTTGAAAGTAAGACTCATGGTTCTGTTGTGACTGGGCTTTGTGTGGGGCATGCCCTCCTATCTTACATAAATGACCTGTCATTTATGCAGTGGAGGCTCTGACAGGTTGCCCTGATTTCTGAAAGGAAAACATTCTGACATTGAGAAGGGACCACAGTATAGTAACTCTGTTTTTTGCTGTTACATAATAAGCAATACTTGAAACAGTAAAAGGTGGTCTCAGTATATCATATTAACCCTTTGAGTAGTGCGAACGTTCATGTATGTCCTCGTGCCTCCTGACCATCCAGAGTATGATTGTACACAATTTTTTTTTAAATGTGTAAGGCAACATTAAAAAAATGCAAATGTATGTTCTTGTTTCCATAAATTGGTTATCAAACAAGCGTGCTTTTAAGTTAATAAAACTGGAATTGGAACTAATTTCATTTAAAAAAAAACAACTCACTCCTGGCAGTCAGCGAGCATGAAATAAACTCACTACTCAAAGGGTTAAGTGAAGATTATGTTTTCACAATAGTCTTTTATGGTTTATACACATCTCTGTTTACCATGCTGCTCTTATATTGGAAGTGAAACAGTTCCTAAACTTTGTAAGTAAATGAATCATGTTTGAAAGCAAGATGTTTTTTCTATAAATCTGCCCACTCTGTGGCCATTTTGTGTGCCTCTCCTTGTCCACCAAGGCACTGTTTCATGAGGTGTGTGGCATGTGTGATTGTTTGTAATGTTTGGAATATTCTGACGGAGACATCATAAGCTAGTACTGTTAGTTATGTCTAGGGAAGGAAATTGGATGGCTAGAGGCATGGAGGTGAGGGTACATTGTCTTTTATCCTTTGGATCTCTTTACTGTTCTATTTTCTACGTGTGTTCTCTAAGACAGTGGTCCCCAACCTTTTTTGTGCCACGGACCGCTTTAATGTCAGAAAATATGTTCATGGACTGACCTTTAGGGTGGGACAGATAAATGTATCACGTGACCGAGACAAGCGTCAAGAGTGAGTCTTAGACGGATGTAACAGGGAATCTGGTCATTTTAAAAAAATAAAACATCATTCAGACTTAAATATAAGTAAAACAGAACTAATGTAAGTTATTTATTCTTTCTCTGCGGACCGGTACCAAATGGCCCACGGACCGGTACTGGTCCGAGGCCCGGGGGTTGGGGCTCTAAGAGATTATTTAAAATGAAAAACCAACTAGTAACCAGTAGGACCCATGAAGTTAAAAGGGAGGAAACCACAAATAATGTAGCAATATAATTGGTTTTGTCTTCTGTTTTTTCCCCTTCCCGTTCGTTTGCCCAGTGGAATCCATTCTTACCAGTCTTCCTTTAACCAGGCACACCAAACACCTTTCAGGTGATGATGCCTCTTAAAATGTGTCCTGAGTTTTGGAAAAGAATTGTCTGAATGAGCTTATGAGACGGTTTCTCACTGAACGCATGGATCTTTCCTACTCTTGGCTTAAGCATTATGAAATCTTACATTGTTTATAATACCTCTCGGGCTTTCCTGTATCCTTAGGTAAATCTGTAGTGATTGTTTTTCCTTCAGAATCCAACATGAAATAGGAAAAGGTAGTCATTCACAAAGACCTAACAAAAGAGAACAAGGAAAAATAAACAAAAAAACAACAAAACATATTTCTTCATTGAGTTTCTTTATAATAAAGGGGTGTTTTTTTCACCTAGGATTTCAAGTGATTGTGAGGTAAACTTTTCTGTATTTGGAAGGTCGTGACCGTTTGAAATAAGGAAGAAGGAAGCTTGGAAGAATTATTAGGAGGATGAGATTGGGCTTCAGGTTTCCATTTATGAGACATTGATTTTTTGTTGTTTTAATTCTTTTTTCTTGTTTATTTAGCTACTTATTTTGGCTGTACGTTAAGATGTTGTGTATGTTTCGGACTGTTTCTGTGAGATTATGAGCAGTTTTAGTCTGGTTTTTGTGCATTCTCATAGATACTGCATGAGTGGAGATCTTTTAATAGGATGTGTCTTCTAACTAGCAAATTTATTTTGGTACTATATTCTAGATAATTCCTAAGGAATATAAATTTCTCTTTGTTTTGAAATAATCTTGAAACTAGATTTTTAAAAGTTTTTTGAAAATGTCTCCTGCTTTACTATTATAAGTCTAATTAACAAGGTAGGACAATAAGAAAAATACTGATCATCAAGCTGATGGAGTAAAAATAACCTCTATTAATTTTATACTGAATCATGGCTAAGAAAAGAAATAATGGTAAATAGGGAAAATGCTCTTGCAGACCATTGGGTGACTGCTGGAGCTGTTCCTGAGAGTCTGGAGTAGCTTTTATTAGAAACTTTCAGAACAGATATGATAAAGTTGGCCCCGCCCATGCCTTCCCTCCCTTAGTTTCCTTCTGTTCCTGTCCTAACATCCAGGTACATTTGTGTGTGACGGGTTTCCTCTGTCACGCTAAGGAGAGAGAATTGGCAGGCACTGACTTCCTGCTATGGCTCCAGCCCTGATGGGTTCCTTACAGGCTTTGTCTCCCAGAGGCCTCAGGACTCCATGAAGTGTAAGTGTTCACCCAGCTTTCAGTTGAGAAACGAGAGCCGCATAGCAAGTGAAATAACCAGTGGGCTATAGCCTAGTGATGGAGCCAGAAATCAGAGTCCATCTGTCCTGCCTCTAATTTTCCTTGTTGCTGTTAGGCAGTAATTAGGAGGAAATTAAGGAATGCTGAGATAATGATGATGTCCTTAACGAGAAGTCGGTGTATGGAACTTAAGAGTACCTGTATGTGATCGTTGCACTTGTCTTATACTTCACTCGAACTCAGCCTCCTGCAAGGCACATCCTCTTCCTAGAGTTGAAGGCACAGGTAGCATTTGGGAGTCCCAAAACAATATTCCTGCTGCTAGCTTTTCAGTCCCTGCAAGGCTGTCTTCCTGCATCTACCTTAATTTCAATTTAATAGCCTCTTGTGTGGGTGGTTGTGGTCCAGCCGATATGGATCCATTTTCCTGCCCGCTACATAGACACTCTGGTTCAATAGCTGTGTATTTATCCACAGAGGGCTATATGTTTATATTGTTTTGTAGTTGGAGTTCAAGCATTTAATGATATTCAAGGATGTGACCTTTTTCTACTCTATAGTATTTATCTCTTTGGGCATCATGTGGACTCCTAGTCTTTTTCAGCTCATCTCTGAGCAGTACCAGCATCAAACTTTCTCCGTGGTCTCTCCTTTGTGTTTTTATTTTCTTACTAACTTGAAACTGAGATTATAATCATTTGCTCCAACAAAGAACTGACTCTTGGCCCTGGCCAGTTTTCTCAGTGGATAGAGTATCGGCCTGGCGTCTGGACATCCTGGATTTGATCCCCAGTCAGGACACACAGGAGAAGCAACCACCTGCTTCTCTCCCCTTCCCACTGTCCCTTTTCCCTTTTTCTCCTTTTGCCCTTTCCCCCTCCCTCAGCCAGTGGCTCAATTTGTTTGAGGATCAGCCGCGGGTGCTGAGGATAGCTCTGTTGTTCCAAGCATTGGCCTTAGACGGGTTGCCAGGTATATCCCAGTTGGGGTACATGCGGGAGTCTGTCTCTCTCTCTCCCCACTAAAACAATAGCAACGACAAAAACTGACTCTTCTCCAAGGAGCCTTGCTTCTTTTAAACAGAAATAGCATTAGAATCCAAAGTCTGAGGTCTAGAAGAGCATGTCTCCCAAATGAGCATCAAGGGTAGAGTAGAATGACAAGCAGTTTGCCCACCCCTTCAGGGACAAAACAGAAAAATTGCCTGTATCTGAAGGAGTATGCATGCATGTTGATGCTTCCTGTTTCTTTATATCTTTGTTAAGTTTGGCCCTTACTCTATTACTGCAATTTATTAATCCAGTTTCCCCTTTGCCAAGCTGTACATACTGGTAATATAATGGTGTAGATCAGCTGGTATCTATAGAATCCTATTAGTTCAGAAACAGTAACAGTGAAGCAGGAAAACATACCAATGCAACCTTTGGAAGTTTTGTGTATTTTGTCTTTATTTTCTTGGGCACTAGAGTTTGTCTTTTAACACCAATAGTTTTACCCTAACGATTTTTTTTTTGGTTGGTTGGTTGGTTGGTTCTTTCATCTTATTCAAGTTTCTTGCTCAGGTGTCATCTTCAAAAACATTTCCATATCACTCGGTCACTACCCATCCCCCCCAACTTTATTGTTCATCTGTACTCCTCTGCCTTTCCAGGATAGCGGTTCCCCTAAAGCAATGGTCGGCAAACTCACTAGTCAGCAGAGCCAAATATCAACAATACAACGATTGAAATTTCTTCTGAGAGCCAAATTTTTAAACTTAAACTGTATAGGTAGGTACATTCCTTATCGAGGTAGTGCCCGCACATGGTATTTTGTGGAAGAGCCACACTCAGGGGGCCAAAGAGCGCATGTGGCTAGCGAGCCGCAGTTTGCCAACCAGGGACTAGGGCCTCAGACATTGCCTGGTACTAGTGGGCTCCCAGAATACCCGATGAGTAATAGTTGTTCTTTCAACTGTACACTTAGCCCAGAGTTCATTTCCGCTAGAGGAAATTTTTTAAAAAACATTTTCCATCATGCATTCGTTACACAATTTTAGTGTTTCCCTTTTCTTCTCGTGTCTTCAGTTGCTAAGACTTCGTGATATTATTAGTGCTGCTTCCATCACCATGAACATTTCTGTGATGTTTCCAAGGTTTAGCCTTAGCCAGCCAGCTATTTCCCGTTAAATCTAGTAGCTTCTTTTAGCTAGGATTTGAAAGAAACTCTACGTGTGGAATTTTAGAGGGTAATATGAAAAAAAAAAAATAACAGAGCCGTAGGAGAGTGTTTGACTGGGACCCAACCCAATAGCCTGTTTGGGGTTTTGATTTTGAATCAACCGGGCCTCCCTCCTCTAATTGGTACCTCTGTGTGCAGAGCCTTGATCTCGGCTGCTGAGCATCTCAGGGTGCAGGTGTAGCTTTTGTCCTCCATCACAGCAGTGTGGAAGAGTCTGCAAAAGGTAATTGGCAGGCTTTGAACTAGAGTAATTGCTTAGCAGTAAACAGAAAAAGGGGAGTGAGGAGAGGAGGTAGTTCTTTCTCCCAACCCTCAAAATATGTTTTGTTGACAAATCAGAAAAATTGTTTAGTGCCTGATCTCTCAACCAGAGCTAGATGTGAAAGGGGGTAGGGTATCCCTCGGTGCTCACTCAGTCCTGGGGAACCCGATCAGCTGCCCTAAGAAGCCTTAACCTGCAGGAGGTTGAATGTCATTACTTATCTCCTTCAACTATGCCATTTGAAGTGCTGTCTGACCTGTTGAACTCAGCAGACTCCCAACAAAGGTGAGGAGTGATGGTGTGCTTAAAGAAATATTTGACTGGCCCTGGCCGGTTGGCTCAGTGGTAGAGCGTTGGCCTGGTGTGCGGGAGTCCCGGGTTCGATTCCTGGCCAGGGCACACAGGAGAGGCGCCCATCTGCTTCTCCACCCCTCCCCCTCTCCTTCCTCTCTGTCTCTCTCTTCCCCTCCCATAGCCGAGGCTCCATTGGAGCAAAGTTGGCCCGGGCACTGAGCATGGCTCTGTGGCCTCTGCCTCAGGCGCTAGAATGGCTCTGATTGCGGCAGAGCAATGCCCCAGATGGGCAGAGCATCGCCCTCTGGTGGGCGTGCCAGGTGGATCCTGGTCGGGTGCATGCGGGAGTCTGTCTGACTGTCTCCCCGTTTCCAACTTCAGAAAAAAAATAAATAAATATTTGACTTATCTACACACAGAAAGATCCTTTCAGTAACCCTGCTTTCAAACTTGATACTCAAGTTTTTCACAGGTTGCATTGTTTTTATATTTAAAACAAAATTCTCCTAGTCACATTTTCATTATTAACTGTGTTAATAATGATCCACCCGGCACGCCCACCAGGGGGCGATGCTCTGCCCATCTGGGGCATTGCTCTGCCGCAATCAGAGCCATTCTAGCACCTGAGGCAGAGGCCACAGAGCCATGCTCAGCGCCCGGGCCAACTTTGCTCCAATGGAGCCTCGGCTATGGGAGGGGAAGAGAGAGACAGATACATAAAGATAGCATTTTATATATTTTTCCTAAGACATGGAAATATTGTGAATTTGTTTTAATTATGTGTATGTACCACAAAAACAAAAGGAGCAGGAGAAATGTAGCTGCTTTGTTAACGTTATATCAGAATTCTTCTTTTGCAAATGAGTGTAGCTGCCTCCTTTACAAAGAAGAACCAGAGACAATAGTGGCCAGCATCACCCAGCTTTGGGCCTTAGTCTTGCCAGCGCTTGGAGGGCAGACTTCTGCCAAAAAGCCTTGGGGACCCTGGAGAGGCATTTCCATGGTGCCAAAGGACCTCTGACTACCCCACGGAAGTGTAAACAAATGTGTAATGTCTCCAGAGGAGAAGGAACACTGGAGGAGGAGGACTGGGCCTTGGACAGTAAACTAACTACAGCAGGCGTGCGGGAATCTCCTCCATAATTTAGACCAGTGGACGTTCATTGATCTGCCTGAGTTTGAACCTGATTCTTACCTTTTGCTAGCTTTGTCACATAGGTTCAATTCGTTTTTTGTTTTTTTAATTTAACATCTTCATTGAAGAGCTGATATATGATAAGCTTCATATTTAAGGTAAACAGTTTGATATATTCTGACATACGTATACACTTGTAAAAGAGTTACTGTGGGTGGGTAACAGCTTTGTTAGCCTTGCTCCCTGGTTTCCTGTCTGTAAGCACTTTGTAGGTTAGTATGTGAGCACGTAGCAGAAAGCCACCTGCGTGTCCTTCTGAAAAGCCACGGTGCTCTCCCTCAGCGACGATTCTCCCAAATCGCTCTCCTGCCACTGCGAGATGAGGTTCCCTGGTCCCTCAGCCGCCACCGTGAGGGACGGTGCTCCTGATTTCCTGCCTTCCACTATGAAAAGCGGTTTTCCTTTGTTTATTCACTCACCTATCTCTGCAAACCTCCAATACACAGAAATGGCCCATCGCTTTCCCGCTCCGCAGTTCCTCTACCGTCTGCCTGAATCCAACATGAACCTGCCTGGCCTCGGCCACCAGCATTACAGTTACCGTAATCAAGATAGTGAATCTGTTTGTCATCCCCAAAAGCTTTCTTGTGCCCAGATATAAGCCATAATCCTTCATGCTCTGCCCCTCTTTTTTCTCCCCTGTCCCCAAGCAACCATGGACCTACTTCCTATGTGTATGTTAGTTTGCATTTTGTAGAGTGTTTTATACACACACACATATACTATATATATATATATTTTTTAAGAATATATATATTCTTAAAAAATTAGGATCCTTTCATTCAGCATAATTATTTTGAGAGTCCTTGTTACATATTATCAGTAGTCCATTGAGTAGATAAACCACAGTTCGATTATCTAATTGCCAGTTGATGGACATTTGGATTAGTTGATTGCAGTTTGGAGCTATTATAAATAAATGATCTATGAGTTTTTGTGTGAAGTCCTTGAACATGTACTGTCACTAAATATATGTTGGAATGGAATGGTGGATCATATAAGAGGTATTGTTCCTCCACATTCTTAGTTTTATTAACCCCTTGAGAAGTGAGGTTTTTTCATGCCCGCTGACCGCTGAGAGTTTTTTTTTTTTTAAAAATGAAATTAGTTCCAGTTACAATTTTATTAACTTAAAATCATGTGTGTTTGATAGCCAGTTTATGGAAACAAAAAGAACATATGTTTCCCTTTTTTTTTTTTCTGAAGCTAGAAACGGGGAGAGACAGTCAGACTCCCGCATGCGCCCGACTGGGATCCACCCGGCACGCCCACCAGGGGGCGACGCTCTGCCCACCAGGGGGCGTCGCTCCGTTGCGACCAGAGTCACTCCAGCACCTGGGGCAGAGGCCAAGGAGCCATCCCCAGCGCCTGGGCCATCTTTGCTCCAATAGAGCCTTGGCTGTGGGAGGGGAAGAGAGAGACAGAGAGGAAGGAGAGGGGGAGGGGTGGAGAAGCAGATGGATGCCTCTCCTGTGTGCCCTGGCCAGGAATCGAACCCAGGACTTCTGCACGCCAGGCCGACGCTCCACTACTGAGCCAACCGGCCAGGGCCTATGTTTCCCTTTTTTTTTTTTTTTTTCATTTTTTCTGAAGCTGGAAATGGGGAGAGACAGTCAGACAGACTCCTGCATGCGCCCGACCGGGATCCACCCGGCACGCCCACCAGGGGCGACGCTCTGCCCACAAGGGGGCGATAATCTGCCCA
This sequence comes from Saccopteryx bilineata, assembly GCF_036850765.1. Taxonomy (NCBI): domain Eukaryota; kingdom Metazoa; phylum Chordata; class Mammalia; order Chiroptera; family Emballonuridae; genus Saccopteryx; species Saccopteryx bilineata. The sequence continues at coordinate 157,141,596 of NC_089494.1, forward strand.
TCCTGGGCGTCGCCATGTTGCGACCAGAGCCACTCTAGCGCCTGGGGCAGAGGCCACAGAGCCATCCCCAGCGCCCGGGCCATCTTTGCTCCAATGGAGCCTTGGCTGCGGGAGGGGAAGAGAGAGACAGAGAGGAAAGCGCGGCGGAGGGGTGGAGAAGCAAATGGGCGCTTCTCCTGTGTGCCCTGGCCGGGAATCGAACCCGGGTCCTCCGCACGCTAGGCCGACGCTCTACCGCTGAGCCAACCGGCCAGGGCCTGTTTCCCTTTTTTTAATGTTGCCTTATACATTTTTAAAATAAAAATTTTTGTTATCTCATACAATTCTCACGTATCTCTCATCTGTAAATAAAGAAGTATTGTTATTAGCAGAATCTCAAATATGTACTCTCATATGATGATATTCTTAGGACAATTTATAGGTATTTTTATTCCTTGCATTTAAAAATTTTTCAAACTGGTATTCCTCAAAACATGGATGCAGGCAAAGTGGTTTGTTACTTTCAATGTACACCACCCTTGTGTCCCCGTTCATGCTCCCTTCTTGTAGCGTGCTGACATATGGAGCATTTTCTTTGTGGCTTATCCTTTGAGGCTGTTGCAGGGACTGGCTTTGGGAAGTGATGCCCTGAAAGATGAAGGCTGTCTCCTACTGACAATGGTCGGCCTCCTCTGGGTGATTTCCTCTCTTTCACAAACTCCTCCAGCTCAGAGTTTAAAGACGTACATGAACAACTGTACTCTGCATAGTCAGGAGGCACAAGGACGTACATGAACGTTCGTACTACTCAAAGGATTAATGTGATTAGTGATATGGGTAGGTTTGAATCTATCCCTTCACTGTTTCTTTTCTTTGTGTTCCATCTGTTCTTTTCCTTTGCTTCTTTTGTATCTTTTAGATTATGTATTACTTAGGACATCATTTTGTCTCCTTTTTGGTCTTTTATTCTCTAATTTTAGTGCATGCTTTGGGGTTTGTTGTTTACATCTTTAATATTTTACAGTGATATACCATTTCACATATAGTATAGGAACCTTAAAATGATGTATTTTTGTCATCTCCAGGATTTCATGCTTTTGTTGTCATACATTTAGTTCTACTAGATTTATAGACTTTACATTACATTTTATTATTTTTACTTTCAAAATTAAATATTTCTACTAGAAATATGAAAAAACAAAGCATCTTATATATTTTATGTATGTACCACTTTTAGTGATCGTCATTTCTTTGTGAAGATCCATATTTCTCTTTAGTATAATTTTTCTTTTAGTAGAAGGGCTTCCTTTAACTTTTCTTGTCGTGTAGCTGTGCTATGTATGAATTCTTTCTGAATTTACAAATATGCACAAAACTCTTCACCCTACCCTCTCTTTTTAAAAGACATTTTCACTGGATATAGAATCTTGGAGAGACAGTTTATCTTTCTACACTTCAAAGATTTTTTTCCCACCATTTTCTCATTTGCATAGTTTCTGACAAGGATCTGCTCTATCTCTGTCTTTGTTCCTCTGTCTGCCACCCTCTTCCCACCATGGTTTCTTTAGAGGGCTTCTCTTTCTCCCAGGATTTCAGCATTTGATTTAATGTGCCTTAGTGCAGTTTTCCTCATTGTGTGTGTGTGTGCGCGTGCGCCCATGCACCCACGCACATTGGGGTTTTGTTAAGCTCTGTGGGCTTTAATTTTTTATTAAATTTGAAAATTTTCAGACATTCCTCCAGATATTTTTGCTAATCTCCCCACACCCCATTTCCCACCTCTCTTTTGGGGACTTTATTTATGTCTGTTAGCCTCTCATAGTTCCCACAGCTCACTTATATTCTGTTTATCTGTTCCTGATTTTTCTTTTAAATCATTTCTGTACTCTTAAAATTCACTGATCTTTTTAGTTCGTATATTTTTGTCTCATAATTATTTTGGGTCTCTTGTATTATCTAGAAGTCAGGTTACTGATGAACTCTATAGGAAAGGGAGACAATTTGAGGAAGAGGGGCTCCAACCTCTAATTTTTTAGTGTTATAGGTGAAGATTATATGGTCATTTATTTTAAAATTATTGTTAAATGAAAAAAAAAATTCTTGTTAAATGAAAAAATTCTTGTTAAATGAATACACACACACACATGTAAATGCACTTTTGGTAATAGTTGTATTTTCATAGTTTAAAAATGTTTTAAGTGACTTGAAAATACAGAGATTTGGTTGTATAGTCTATTCGATTAAACTCTAGTGATGAAAGAATGGTAAAAAATAACTGTTTTTAGATATATATTAGTAATAACATTTTTATTGTTTTTGAAATAATTGCATTTGTATTGTAATATAAATCAAGTAAGTAATTAGATCAATATCACGGACTAAGATTTTCAGCAAAAGAGAAAGGAAATAAAAATTAGAAAAGGTAATTAAATCTTAAAATCTTAAATTTGAATTTGAAAAGCAGTAAAACTTTATGATATGCTTTTTTTCTTTAAAAAATATTTTTTTTTTCTGCACCAAAGAGGTCTAGAAAAAAATAACCCAACACAGCAGCCCTGGATCATTTTTGTAAATGCCATTTCCCACTAAGAGAACATTTGAGATCTTTAGGAAAATGACCAATTGCAGGTCTCTATCGGGAGCCGGAATATCTTGTCAGTTCAGAAAGCAGGGAAGCTATCAAAGACTGTGTCTGAAGAACTCAGGGTGCCAACCCTAACGAGGTTCCATTGGCCACAGATGGAACAGGTTGGTGGTTATCAGTAAGAATAATAATTAAAATACTAAAACATTTTAAAAACACTTCCAGTGTGCTTTTAGAAAGTCTCATTCAAGTAAAGTATAAAATTTTTTTCCCAAATAATCAGGAAATTTGAATGCTGGATATTTGAATACTTAAGGAATTATTAGTTTTTTTTATGTGTGATAATATTTTGTGGCTATATCCTAAAATGTTTATGGAAGAACTAATACACTTTCTGGGATTTAGCTTCAGAACAATCTAGTGGAGCTGGAGATGGTGGGTAGAAGTGAAAATTAATGAAACAAGACTTGCCTTGAATAGATAGTTTTTGGAGCTGATGAAGGGTACATGAGATACTATATTGTTCTTTTGACTTGTGTATGGGTGAAATTTTCCCAAATAAAGTTTAAAAATATTTTAAATAGGATGAAGACGAATAGCATGTCAGCTGTGGAATTGTGTGTCTATAAAGTCCTCACATTACTTCACCTTCAAAAAGAAAATAAAAGTAGCTTAGATCCCATGCACTCCACCTCAGCCACCTCCCACCTTCCCAGACTGAAAGATTCTTTCATTCAGTCCAGTGTGGGGCTGAAAGTCCCTGCAGAGCTGACCATGGTGCTGACCGCTGTTGACCAAGGACAGTGTAGAAGGGGGAGAAGGCAGAGCAGGGAGGCATGAAAGATAAGTTTGGTCTTATATGCACTGAATTTGAGGTTTCCGAATATCCCTAGATGGAGAGATATCTAGTAGAGAAGAGATTTTTTATAAGCCTAGGATTCAGGAAGCCCATTTAGGCTGAAGATGGAATCTTTTAGCTAAGTTCTCCCAGGCCTTAGATTAGTCACCAGCTTGTCAGCCTCTTACTCTCTTGCAGCCCAAGATAGGCAGCAACAGAATATTCTTCTGCTGGGCTTTTGGCTTTGAGTAAGATGATATCAGCTTATCCGTTCATGTCTATACATGTGCATCGCTGGCTGAGTTGAGGAAGTTGTTTCTCAGAGATTAAGTGCCTATATTTTGGATCTTATCAGTGAATAATATGGATTCCTATTTTGCATCAAGCATAGGGAACATTGGGCAGACTCTATTTCTTCTCCTTTTAGGTACCAAGCCAAATCTACTAGTCCCTGTGCTTGCTTCTTTAATTTAAAATATATTGTAACTAACCTACTCATTTGGTCTCTAGCATAAGTAATGGGAAGCAGACATTCACATGGTCAGCTTTAGAAAACAATATACTGGTTTGTGTTTCACAGGCCTGAAGAGAAACTACTTTGTCTACATCTTGGTTTTATAATTTAAGATTTTGACCTAGAAACTATTGTGATTGGGCTGTGCTTTTAGGGGACCTTTTGCAGTCAGTCTGCAAGGTAATACATGTCAGCTGCTATTACACATCAACTCTTTTGCTTTGTTTTGATGGCTGGTATATAAGCAAGAATGAAGAAGACAAGATGAAGAAATATGTATGGATTCAATGTCATCTTTAGGTAAAGGTTTTCTCTTTAATGAACTGGGAGAAAGACGGTGGCTTTCCCTAAGTGGGTAAAGTAGCAAAACAGTGGAAGATCAGCAGCTTGTGGAAATCCCAAAATGGAAGTTCATGAGAAATGGTTAAACAGCTATGTAGTACTTGGCAGGGAGGGAGAGGGAAGAAAAGGTGAATTTCAAGAAGACACCATAAGGGAACTTACAGCCCTGTTCCAGAGCGAGGCAGGCCTGGGTTTGAATCACAGCTCCACTGTCTAGGTGGTGGCATTACTAATTGCTCTGAATCTGTTTGCCCTTCTGTAACATTTGAAAGACTGCAGTACTATGGGTCACGCTCTGAATAACCTTGGTCTAACACTTGGTTATTGAAAATAAGCTCTCACAGACCAACACCTCACAATTCTGAATTTATGTCAAAGTTTCCCTTAAACAATAAAAATTTCCAAGTAACTGAATCGACCAAGGCCCTGGTTGGCAAACCGCAGCTCATGAGCCACATGTGGCTCTTTGGCCCCTTGAGTGTGGCTCTTTCACAAAACACCACATGCGGGCGCTAACTCAATGAGGAATGTACCTTCCTATGTAGTTTAAGTTTAAAAAATTTGGCTCTCAAAAGAAATTTCAATCGTTGTACTACTGATATTTGGCTCTGTTGACTAATGAGTTTGCTGACCACTGGACTAGAGGTTGAAGTAGGGAGTCTTGAACTCCCACAGAAAGCAATACACCACCATGTGGAAGAAAAAGCACATGCCTCTCAGTGAGTTGGCAATATCTTACCACTGTAAATGTATGAAATGTTACATCAGCAGTTTGCTTAAGTTAAACATGTATCCATTCATCTTTGACAGGACCTAGCCTGGAATCATGTTGATGGACGTTGGACAGTACTCCTGAAACAGAAGATTGACATTACAGTTGTAGAATTGTAAACCACTTTCAAAGGCAGAAAATGAGGGCACTGCAGTGTGACTGTTTTATTTACAGATGTAGGGAAGTAAATAATGAGGAAGATCAGAGTAAGGGGAATAGAAAGGAGATAAAATGAGAATGTTCTTAAATTTTACCTCTAAGGATCTTTTTTGGTTGCATTTGGAACCGGGGAAAGGAGTAAAACATTCATTGAAAGTCTATTTTAAGTATTTTGCTTTATTGTGTTCAAATTTTATAGAATTAAGAACATCATAGCCAGACCAGGTGGTGCACAGTGGATAGAGCTCCAGACTGGGATGCAGAGGACCCAGGTTCAAAATCTGAGGTCACTGGCTTTTGAGTGCAGGCTCATCTGGCTTGAGCATGGAATCACCGCTTGATTGCAGGGTCACTGGCTTGAGTGTGGGATCATAGACATGACCTCATTCATGATCACTAACTTGAGTCCAAGGTTGCTGGCTTGAGCAAGGGGTCACTCATCTGCTGTAGCCCCCTGGTCAAGGTCCATATGAGAAAGCAATCAATGAACAACGAAGGTGCTGTAATGAAGAATTGATGCTTCTTATTTTTCTCCCTTCCTGTCTGTTTATCCCTGTCTGTCTCTCTCTCTTTCTGTCTCTGTCACAAAAAAAGAACATCATAAAATCATAAAAATAATCTAAGTTCCCTCCAATTTTTTCAGATGATGTAGTTGAATCCCCAAATGGTTAAGTGATCTAAGATAACCTAGTTGGTTAACATCAGATTGTGCTGACAGAACCTTTTCAGATTCTTTTCCATTGTCTGTAGTATTTGTCCTAATAAGCAAGCAACATCTGTACTCCCTCATTCTTGGTCACTTTCTCTAAGGAGTCTTCCCTCCCTGACAACTGCCTCCACCCCTCGTCAAGGCCTAATAATAACACAAATCAGCCACAATTGTGTATTCAACACGTATTTAATCAACTCTGAGGGAGAAGCTATTATATCTGCGTTGTATAGGAGAAACTGAGACACAAGGGTGTTAAATAACTTGCTCAGGGTTTCAGTTCATATGTGGTAGAACCAGGTTTCAAACCCAGGCATTTTTGCTGCAAAATCTGAGCTCAACTCAGCATACTATTTATTCTGCCACTTATCTGTTATCAGGATACCTTGTACCTCTCTTAGCACTTACTGCTCTTAATATTGTATTTACTTTTGTAATAGTGTATACTTCTTCCTACTAGATTGTAACCTTCAGGAGGATTCAGATCATGAATCATTTTGCTCACAAAAATTAGGGGATCAGGGAACGTGCAGATACTGCAGTACTTTCAGCCTTTTTTATAGTGCATTTTCACCAATGAAATAAAAGTTGGTTTTGCATCTCATTTGCATAATTGAACAACTTTCTTTGACTTGTCATTTGCTTTTCTGATGTTCTTGTTTAGTAAAAAAAATCAAATGCTTCTGTTTTTAGTTGCTTCATATTCATTTTGAAATATTCCTTAATTTTTGTGAGCAGTATATTTTTGCTTACCTCTCAAGTGCCTAACGTCTAGCAGGCTCACATTTTCATGTATAAAATGGAGATAATAATAGAAAGTTTTAGCCCTGCCCAGTTAGCTTGGTTGGTTAGAGTATCATCCCGAAACGCAGATGTAGGTTCAGTCCCCAGTCAGGACACATACAGGAGCAGATCAATGTTTCCAGCTCTCTCTCTCTCCCTACCTCTCTCTCTGAAATCAGTAAAAATAATAATAGTACATTTTATGGTGTTATTGGTTCTAATAGCATTGTACTGTAGTACCACTGCATAGAGTAGTACAGTACAATTGCACTGTTATGCAAACTGAGAAAATGCACACAAAGTGCTCACTAGTTCAGGTCACCTGTTAAGTGCTCAGTCACTGCAGGGCTAGAATTATAATAAACGGACTTAGCAGTAACTCAAGACCACTAGACAGAATCTCTGTTCAAATATTTAGTGCTCTTAACTTTTATTCTCTATTTCTTTTTATACCTATAATGAACATAGTTAGAAAAGTGAATCTTAGAAAATATATTTCTTTCCAGAGCTGATTTTTTAACTAGATAGGCAAATAAAGTACAGGTTTCACCTTTGGCAAATAGTGGTTTCGTCCTTGAGCCCAAGTCAGATCCAGAGTCTTTATGATCTAGTGGTGATAAATAGGGACCTTTCTGAACCAGCCTCCTGAACATGGACCATTAGGAAAGGCTAAAGTAAGTTTATTCAAATCAACACATTATTTCAGAGTATTTATTATGTCCTCATTAAATTGCAGCAGATAAGTGCTTGCTTCTTGAGCCTTTCTTGGGTCTTTCAGATACGTTTGTCTTTACATATATTCCATGTCTTCTTGTATATAGTTTGTGTAGTGTGAATGGGATTTATTATTTCAAATCATATCATTGCAGTTAATTCAGCAGTGTTATTGTTAGGGTATAGAGATGCCTTTGGAAGTGATTGGCAATGCATTCTAGTATATAGAACCTAGCTGCAGAATAAAAATTGAGTTATTCAATTAATCTATATAGTTGTCACAGATAAATGGTGAAGAGATCAAAATTAATCTTAAAGCACAAGATAAAATGCAGCTATCTTAGAATAAAAAATACTAGTATTCATGAAAGTGACTATTAATTATTTAATTCCAAGGACAGACACATTGTAGTCTAAAAATATATTTCAGGTTCACAACTGACTGTATTTTATGTGGCCAAATACCAGCTTTGCATATTTATTAAAATTATTCATAACTGCATGGCTGCCCAGATGAATCTGTTGAGTTCTTCTTATTCCTTGATCCAATATATAATCTTGTCCATTTTATCATGGCATTGTAATAGAAATTTGTCTAAATTTTAGAGCGATCCATGGAATATTTTCAGTATCAGCATCTCCTAACTATATATTTTATCATTTCTATTTTGCCTAATATGATATTTTACATACGTTTATAAGAACTCATCTATATAGAAAAATTACAGTTGTTCTTTTTAGGGAGTAAATTTTAGACAAAATCTTTATTCATTATGTTATTATAAACCATTAATACTTAGGGATCAAAAATACTCCTGTTACGTAAAAATTTGGACAAGATATGAATTCTCTGGAATAGTAGAAAAGTAGTAGAAGTTGGTCTTCATCTTCATATATATTTAATGAAGAACTGTGTTTGGTTTTGGTATTATTCGCTGAGTCTTTAACATGTTGCTGTGGTCTGTTGTTGGGATGATGAGTTCTAGAGCTAGACTGCCTTTAGTTCCTACCTTAAGTTCACTTGTTACTGATTTTATTTAACTTTTGAGCATCAATAATCTCATCTGCAAAATTAAATGATCATGTTTTCTTTGGAGGGCTGTTAGGGAAGATTCTAAAATATAGGGCATATGGAGTACTTAAAACTGGGTCAAGAACATACAGTGTGTCCGTAAAGTCATAGTGCACTTTTGACCGGTCACAGGAAAGCAACAAAAGACGATAGAAATGTGAAATCTGCACCAAATAAAAGGAAAGCTCTCCCAGTTTCATACCTATTTAGTGCAGTTCGATATGGGCTCACGCACAGATTTTTTAGGGCTCCTTAGGTAGCTATCCCGTATAGCCTCTACACAGGCTCGTCACTGACTGATGGCCTACCAGAACGGGGTTTCTCCACCAAACTTCCAGTTTTCTTCAACTGCTTATCCCACTGAGTAATGTTATTCTTATGTGGTGGCGCTTCGTTATAAACACACCGATATTCACATTGCACTTTGGTCATGGATTTGAATTTAGCAAGCCACAGAACACACTGAACTTTCCTCTGTACCATCCACATCTCTACTGGCATGGCCGTGGGCTGCGCTGCTGTATACACGGTGTTATGTCATTATCTGCACATGTGCACATGCTGCCACATCATCCTACAGAAACTGGGAGGGTTTTCCTTTTATTTGGTGCAGATTTCACATTTCTATCGTCTTTTGTTGCTTCCCTGTGACCGGTCAAAAGTGCACCATGACTTTATGGAAACAGTGTAGTAAGCGCTAAATGAATATCAGGTGCTGAATATGTTAAACATATTATATCTTGAAATGTTACAGGCCCTAGCCAGTTGGCTCAATGGTAGAGTGTCAGCCCAGTATGTGGAAATCCCGGGTTTGATTCCCGGCCAGGGCATACAGGAGAAGTGCCCATCTGCTTCTCCTCCCTTCTCCCTCTCCTTTCTCTGTCTTCTTTTCCCCTCCCATAGCCAACGCTCCATTGGAGCAAAGTTGGTCCGGGTGCTGAGGATGGCCCCATGGCCTCCACCTCAGGTGCTAGAATGGCTCCAGTTGCAAAGGAGCAACACTGTAGTTGGGCAGAGCATTGTTCTCTAGTGGGCATACCCGTGGATCCCAGTCAGATCAGGCGCATGCGGGAGTCTGTCTCTCTGCCTCCCCACTTCTCATTTCAGAAAGAAAGAGAGAGAGAGAGAGGGAGGGAGGGAGGGAGGGAGGGAGGGAGGAAGGAAGGAAGGAAGGGCTACAGGAAGTGTGGGCTGGGGTTTTAGCAAGAATATATAAGGTAAAGAGCTGTTTATCTTCAGTAACATGTCTCTAAACTGGTGAAAATTAGGTGATGTTAGAAAAGAAGAACATGTACAAGCTTTTAATATAGAATATTATAATTACTAGAATTCAAAGAAATCTTGGGTAATCTAGATTAATGTCTCTCTTTGTATGGGTGGAAAGTGCATCTGTAGAATATCTAAGTGCATTCCCAGGATTACCAAGCCACAATAGACTAACTAATGTCTCTGGGCTCAACGTCTAGTTCTCTATTTTAAAGTATTGCCTTACCAACAGGAAACACTTATTGAACGCCTCCCAGATGTGATCACTGTTTTAGGAACTAAGCATATGACATCTTATTCAGTATACAGTATAACACTTACTCTCTTGGTTTGGCATTGTAGTGATTATTAATCCTCCAGAAGTATTGTTTCATGAAGAAAATGATTAATTCAGTGAGTAGAAGCAGCTCTATCTGAATGCCACAGTGAGACTACAGCTGCAGCTCTGGGCAAGATACAGAAAAGGGAACATTTCTCGAAGCTGTGTAGATTTTCCCTTGAGATGTCATAAACTTCTGAAATTAAAATGAAGCCTTCCTTCTTTAAAAAAATAGATTCATATGTTCAAGGAGATGCAGTAGATGCTTCTGAGCTATATTTTAGTGGGTTCTGTAAAATACTCAATAAAGGTCAGTATTTGTACCATAAACAGTTTTCATGGGTGCATATTTAACCCCCATCTTTCTGTGAGTTCCAGAGTGTATAGTAACTTTGGTATTCTTTGAAAGTGACCCATGACCCACATCACCTTCTCAAAATGACTCCACTGCCACCTGGGTGCTCTCTTTCCCAGAAGTACTAACCTACTGTCTCTGGGGCCAGCCCTTTACCAAAGGGGAAAAAGAAAACAGATGATTTCATCGTGTTACCAGCATGGGCTTAGGAACCTCCTTTAGGCTGGGCTGGAGTTTTATGGGTGGTTGAAGTGATAAGATTGTCATCAAAACAATTTGTAGGGTGTGCTGAGTGAACCCCTTCTCTGTTTTCATGGAGACCAAGTGTGAAAGGAAGAAAGATTATTGGGTGACCTTTGCATGCAGACCACGTGGCGGTTCTGCTCCGCATGTGGCGGTGTCTGTAACCTCTCTGGTTGTCACTACAGCCTTTCAGCCTGCCAGCCTCCAGCCCTCGCAATGGCAGAGCTAATGGTCCCGGCTTGTTCCATGGAGCAGTGTTGAGGCTTAATTGGAGAATATTTTTAACCCATTATCAAGAGCATTAGGAGGAAATGTTCAAGAGTCTCGATGCAGCTCTGTCCATTTAAGAAAGTAGATACATCCAAACAAGAAAATTATAACCTTAAAAAAGGAATCCATCTTTATTTCAATTTCTCCATGTTTCCAAGGTAAAGAGTCTCCTCTCTGATGCATGAAAAGGAGCAGAACAAACTAGAATGTTACAAATTACTCTCCTTCCTGGTGTACCTTAATGCGTAGCGCCCGGTGTTTAAAACACAATGACTTTGAATGGACCATCCTGAATAAGTCTTTCAGAACAGTAGTAAACGTGTCTGACAAGCTGGCCATGACATTGATCTGGCTGGCAGATATTTAAATGTGCACATGTCACATGAAGTGAAAGCAACGGTCTAAAGAACATGAATGGGCTTAAAAATTTTTTTTCACTTAATTGACTTTAGAGAGAGAGGAAAGGCATTCGAGGGACAGAGAAAAGCATGGACCTGTTTCCCACTTACTTACGCGTTCATTGGTCCACAAGGCACTGGTATGTGGACGATGCGCTACCCGGCCAGGGCTGAAGGGGATTTTCTTTTTTTTTTTTTAAGATTTTATTTATTCATTATAGAGAGGGAAGAGAGAGAGAGAGAGAGAGAGAAGGGGGGAGGAGCAGGAAGCATCAACTCCCATATGTGCCTTGACCAGGCAAGCCCAGGGTTTCGAACCGGCAACCTCAGCGTTTCCAGGTTGACGCTTTATCCACTGCGCCACCACAGGTCAGGCCGAAGGGGATTTTCTATACATCATTATTTTTGTCTCCTTTATGTTTTTATACTGAACAAATATGCTTTCATCCTTTCAAACTTATGGGGTTTTTTTGAGCGGTTGCTGAGAGATGTCCCCAAAATTATTGCCATTACCACAGTCATGGATTATAGTCAAATTTAATTTTATCTTGAACTTCAAAGAAAAGTTATCTTTTGCTTGAGTTCTTTGATTATTTTGTCTTACAGTTATAAAATGGCAGAAAAAGAATTGTTTCCAATTATTTTCTTTAATTAAAATAAATCCTTATGAGTAGTTTATGAACTATCAGATAAGGTTTAACTAATTGAAATTTGGAAGCTCCTTTGATCTAAATACACAGAATTTTAACAGCATTTTCATTTATTGATTTCTATATTGTAGGATTTGTTAAAAAGTATATTTTATGTCACCAAAAATATACTTCTCAAGCTGTGACTAAAATTTGCCACGATTAAGGCAGCCAAATTGTCTATTAGGATTTAAGGTGGGTTAGATTTTGCACATGAAGGACAGTAAAAAAGTGACAGTATAATTTTGTTAGAAAAGTGAACATAGAGACATCCTTGTAGGATCAATAAGAAGCTACATTGTATATTTAACAAAAATATAAGGTAACTTTTCCTTCAAGTATGTAGTTGGAGTTTTTGATGTCTCAAATAAATACTGGAACATGAAAATTTCTAGTATTTTTCATCAGAAATTCATTTAAAAACTTCTCTGATATTTCTCAAGAGAAGTGTTACAGATACCATGGGCACATTGGGTAAAATGGTCAGTGCAAATGTTTTGTCCTAAACTTGTGAAAGTAGGAATGTCAGTGTGATAAATGTATTAGATTATACCAGCTGCATGGCTCTTGCATAATGCTTTTTCTCTAAATTTTGTAGTTTAAAGAAAAGGTATTATTTCAAAGTCTTTCCTGTCTGCTTGTATGGTTAACTAATTTTAACCATCTCTAAAGGATCTTGTAAGAAGAAAAAGATACTCACTGTGGGGAATGTGTATGGACAAAAAAACAACGTAGAAATGATGACTTCTGGAAACAAGATATTCATAAAGCTTTCTCAACATGAAAGACTAGATGTGGAGTAAATCCGAGAAACATACCTATTAGAAATATTGAACTTGTAAGAGAGGAAGGGGAATCCCCAAGGGACAAATTATATACAATAATTTAAAAGCAGAGGGATGTGGTAAAGAGTGCAGGATGGTCCTAGTGCCAATACCTGTGTAAGGAACTCGGAGTGTCACTGCATGACTAGCCCTGGGTCTGGAGAAGGTAGAGGGCCAAACATGAAATACTCTCACAAAGTTAGAACGTTCAAAGAGGCTGCGCCCTCAGTGAAAGTCTGCGATGAAAAATATTAGCTCACCAAGACAAAGAGCTGATGAGCAAGTCTGTTTTTGCTATTGCTCTAAGGGGAAAAATAGTAATCATCTCTTCTAAGAATTAGTTGCTGTAAGCTTGTTTTTGGATGAATGTTTGGTATAAATTTATAATTCTTTCTGGGTCATGTAAACCTTAGTCTAAAAAATTTAAATACCATGGTTCCAGATCAGTGGAACCCTCTATCACTTGGTAGAGAGAGAAGCACGAACCATCTCCGAAGGAACACACTAGCATTCAGTTCCCTCAGATTCCTTCAGATTCAGCTTATGTGAGGTTACCATAAAAGAACATTGAACACTTGCCTGCCCAGGCGGTGGCACAGTGGATAGAGCATCGGACTGGGATGCAGAGGACCCAGGTTCGAGACACCAAGGTCGCCAGCTTGAGCGTGGGCTCATCTGGTTTAAGCAAAGCTCACCAGCTTGGACCCAAGGTCGCTGGCTCGAGCAAGGGGTTACTCGTTCTGCTGAAGGCCCACGGTCAAGGCACATATGAGAAGCAATCAATGAACAACTAAGGTGTCACAACGAAAAACTGATGATTGATGCTTCTCATCTCTCTTTGTTCCTGTCGGTCTGTCCCTATCTATCCCTCTCTCTGACTCTCTCTCTGTTTCTGTTAAAAAAAAACAAAAACAAAAAACAAAAAAAAAAACATTGAACACTTAACAAAGACAGTTACCAAACAGAAAATAACAAAACCCAAAATTTACAAGCATTAGTAGGAACAAACAGATTTATCAATAGATACCCTGTGCCTGGGACACTGGAATGGTCAGGACAAATGCAGGTAAAATATATAAAGAAAAGAATTGAGCAAGGAATAAGAGACCATGAAAGTGATCAAAAAGAGTTGAGAAAGAACCAAACAAAATTATAAGAAATGAGAAATATAATCATCACAATTAAAAATTCGATAGGTTAAACAGAGGTTTAGAGAGGGCTGAAGAGAGAATTAATGGACTTAAAGGTCAAGAAACACCCAAAATGAGACACACAGAGACAAAGGAGGTGGAAAATAGTAAAGACAGAGTAGGACGTGGGGATGAGTAAATGAAAAATATCTAACAAATGTCTATTTGGAATTAAAGAATGCTAAAATATTGAAAATGGGGGGGTGTCAAGAGCTGTGAAGAGACTGAAATATCACTACATTACACACTTATTAATACATTTTATAAATAAAAATAATTAAAAAAATTTTTTTTTGATAAATTAGCTTGTTACAATTTCATGGATGCTGTTTGAAGACATGGGGCTCCTGGGTCAGACACGAAGGACGTGATTACTCAGCACAAGAAGCAGCATGAGCTGTATGTTCAAGCCAGTTTGTCCCGATCCCCAAGTCCCATGGGAGAAATGCAGAGTGGCCCTAGTGGTTGCTGAGTATGCACTCTCAGTCACACCAAAAGACCTGAGCTTAGGCCAACATAATCTTTTAGAATGGGCTGTAAACAGATATGCTGTTTGCCTTGGAGTGAGACATCATCTTTACTCCCTAGAACAGTGAACAAATCTGTCCTCTGCTCCACAGGGACTCCGCCTCTGTCTTCTAAGGCTGTTCCCTGTACAGATCCTTGAATACTTATCCCAGAACTAAAGCTGTCAATGCTTCTGCTCACAAAATATGCAGAAGTATGAGAGTCCTGTGGGAAATCATGTATCAGTAGTGCTGAGGCAATTTGTTTAATGTATAAAGACAGAATTTTCTAGAAATGTTGAAAGATTAGCATCTTCTAGAGAAAGAATACACTGTATACCAAGCAGCGTGAACAAATGCATATTTAGACATACTGTGATAGGACTATAGGGTATGTATCCAAAGCAAAAGAGGAGACATTAAAAGCAACCACAGAGCCTGACCAGGTGGTGGCGCAGTGGATAGAGCGTCGGACTGGGATGCGGAAGGACCCAGGTTCGAGACCCCGAGGTCGCCAGCTTGAGCGCGGGCTCATCTGGCTTGAGCAAAGAGCTCACCAGCTTGGACCCAAGGTTGCTGGCTCCAGCAGGGGGTTACTCGGTCTGCTGAAGGCCCACGGTCAAGGCACATGTGAGAAAGCAATCAATGAACAACTAAGAAGTCGCAACGCGCAACGAGAAACTGATGATTGATGCTTCTCATCTCTCTTCGTTCCTGTCTGTCTGTCCCTGTCTATCTCTACCTCTGTAAAAAAAAAAAAAAAAAAAAAAAAAAAAAAAAAAAAAAAGCAACCACAGAGCCTGAGCAGGCAGTGGTGCAGTGGATGGAGCATTGGCCTGGGATGCTTAGGACCCAGGTTTGAAACTCCAGAGTTGCTGACTTGAGCACGGGCTCATCCGGCTTGAGCGCGGGGTGGCCGGCTTAAGCATGGAATCATAGACATGACTGCCTCGGTTGCTGGCTTGAGCAAGGGGTCATTGGCTTGGCTGTACCCCATTCAAGGCACATATGAGAAAGCAGTCAGTGAACAACTAAGGTGCCACAACGATGATTTCAAGTTTTTCATCTCCCTGCTTTCCTGTCTGTCCCTGTCTGTCTCTTTCTGTGTTTCACTAACTAACTAACTAACTAACTTAATAAATCAAAGCAGCCACAGAGAACAAACAGTTCAAATTGACAAGCTAGTTCTACAATTGTTTGGAAAAATGAAAGATCAAAATATAACCAGACATTGCTAGGAAGAACCAGAGCAGGAAAGAAGAGTGTCTCTTGTGTTATAAAGACCTACATCTGCCATAAACCTATAGTAATTAAGACAGTGTGGTATTAGTGTGTTAGTGTAGGTATAGGCAGAAGAGCCCAATGGAACAGGATTGAGAGCTCAAACATAATCCCATGCCTATATGCAAACTTGATTTAGGACATGATGAGTGTTGCAAATCAATGGGAGGGTAATAAACGATTCAGTAAACAATGCGGTTATAAGATTATACCTGTGGAGAAAATATGCGCTCAATTATGACATACAGGCGCCTCCAGCTTACAAATGAGATAGGTTCTGTAGATTTGTTCTTAAGTTGAGTTTGTATGTAAGTTAGAACAACCTAATAAGTGCATCTTAGACGTGTGTCTTAACATAGTATTTATTTTTACCTTTCTGTGCATATAAATACTTAAACATTTTTAAACCCAACATTAATCTTAGAAGATGCAGAAAATGGTGGACTTGTTGGAGAGGAGGGGACTGGTGTTAGAGACACAGAGTTTGGTTCTGCTGCTGGAGTCAGTTTCTCGAAGTAGCATCAAGGGGGGTTTGTGCAGAGCTTTTCTTTTTCTCATCGTAAATGGCCCTGTAACATCTCAGGCCTTCAGTAACTGTACGGTAAACTTTGGTGAACCTCTCTGTATCAGGATCTTGCTCTTCTGACTTTGCCATTCCTGCTTTATTGAGACGAAAAGCACCAGCCAACTCTTGTAGAAAACATTTTTTGTCCTGGAGTTTCTAGGTCCCTGTTTTCTTCTCTAAATGCTGTCATCTGCTGCTCTGGTTTCATAAGGTCTTCATTGGTTAGTTCTTTGCTGCGGGAGTCAGGTAACTCTAGGATATCATTTTCACTGATGTCCAACTGCAGCTGATTACCAGTAGCCCTTAAAGTGCTCTCTGTTCATAAGTACGAGTTGTACATAAGTTGGATGTTTGTAACTTGGGCACTTACTGTATACAAAAAAATTGTGTCTGGGTAGATTAAATATTTGAATATTTAAAACAAAAGAATGTTTTAAAAAGACAGAAAAATTATAGAACTTTCAATGAACAAAGAGAGGAAAGAAAGAAAAATAAGATAATATTTTTTTTTTTGTATTTTTCTGAAGCTGGAAACGGGGAGAGACAGTCAGACAGACTCCTGCATGCGCCCAACCGGGATCCACCCGGCATGCCCACCAGGGCGACGCTCTGCCCACCAGGGGGCGATGCTCTTCCCCTCCGGGGCGTCGCTCTGCCGCGACCAGAGCCACTCTAGCGCCTGGGGCAGAGGCCAAGGAGCCATCCCCAGCGCCCGGGCCATCTTTGCTCCAATGGAGCCTTGGCTGCGGGAGGGGAAGAGAGAGACAGAGAGGAAGGAGGGGGGGGGTGGAGAAGCAAATGGGCACTTCTCCTATGTGCCCTGGCCGGGAATCGAACCCCGGTCCCCCGCACGCCAGGCCGACGCTCTACCGCTGAGCCAACCGGCCAGGGCCAAGATAATATTTTTATGACCCAAGCTGTTCGGGAGCTTGAGGAGGAACTGGCTATAAATGTTGCTGAATGGTCTCCAGCTGTACGTATGGATCCAGGTTTGTCAAACTGTACCCCACCCATTGTGACAAGCCAGGGCGTGGAGAATCTCTGGAAGCAATTTTTTTACCAGACAGTGACCTACTGAAGAGCTGTGACACTGGTGGCTGTAGAGCACCAGACGTGGGCACGGAGCCATTCCTGTGCTCTGGCGCGGAAACATGCAAACACGAAGCCGTTTGAAGATTCCTGAAATTTGAAGGCCAAGGACAGTAGTCATGTTTTTGTAAATGAGACCAAAAGGCTTTTTCAGTTAGACTTTGTACTCAGCTTAGTTTAATGTAGATTTGAAATGAGCTTTTTTATAAAATAAATGCAAAACAGAATGTAAAAATAAAATAAAATGGGGGAAAGATTTCTTACCCCAAGCAAAAAAACACAGTAAAGGAGAAAAATTGATAAATTCAACTACATTCAAATATATTTTCGATTTATCAAAGAATTAACAAAAAGACAAGCCATGAATGGGAGGAACTACCTTCAACACATATGTCTGACAACAAATTAGTATTTAAAATAAAGAAATTATATGAGTAAAATAAAAATAGGTAAAAGGGGCCCTGGCCGGTTGGCTCAGTGGTAGAGTGTCGGCCTGGCGTGCAGAAGTCCCGGGTTCGATTCCCGGCCAGGGCACACAGGAGAGGCGCCCATCTGCTTCTCCACCCCTCCCCCTCTCCTTCCTCTCTGTCTCTCTCTTCCCCTCCCGCAGCAAGGCTCCATTGGAGCAAAGATGGCCCGGGCGCTGGGGATGGCTCCTTGGCCTCTGCCCCAGGTGCTAGAGTGGCTCGGATCACAACAGAGCTACACCCCGGAGGGGCAGAGCATCGCCCCCTGGTGGGCAGAGCGTGGCCCCTGGTGGGCGTGCCAGGTGGAGCCCAGTCGGGCGCATGCGGGAGTCTGTCTGACTGTCTCTCCCCGTTTCCAGCTTCAGAAAAATATAAAAAAAAAAAAATAGGTAAAAGGTTATGAACAAACATTTCAAAGAAAATAAAACATTAATGGTTTTTATTCATGAAAGATTATCAAACTCATTATTAATTAGAGATTATAAATTAGAACCACAATAATGCCATTTTACAATTAACAGATTGGTAAAATTTGGAACACTACTATTTGTGGGCGAGGGTGTGGGGCTGCCGGAATTCTCATGTTCTCGCAGTCTTATTCATTCAAAACCCAGATAGACAAATAGAATCTACCTTATCTTTAATTGTGTCATATATAATGAGAAAAATAATTCAACAAAGTGCTATTTTGTTTTTATAGCACTTGCACTAACTTAAACTTTGAAGCCAGAATATTCTCTGGTCAAACTTGAACCTTCAGACAAACTTGATTTGTATTTCAAGAAAGATCCACAACAGACCAGACAACAGCAGTTTGTTTTTTATCTTAAACCCCAAGGTTAGGTAATTCAAAAGAATAGTCAAAACGTATTGGGCTTTTATTCTTGTGATTAAAGTTGTCAAGTTGGCATACAGAATGAAAAATGAAAACACAAGCTACACAATGATTATACTGAAGGAAATGGCACTAAATATCCTTGTTTTTTAGATGAAGAGAAATTGTGCCACAAAGCCCAGTTATTTACCAGAAGAATCCAGTAGAAAATCAAGTTGGATCTAATCCTGAGTAATGAGGAAGGGGTACAGAACCTGATCACCATGGGTGCAAGAACTGTCTGTAGGATGACCTTTGGGGCACCTGAAGACTTATGGAGAGGAGAAATGAGAATTTTCTGAACTCTGTTTATGCGAACACAAAATTTTAATATACAAGAATGAAATCTAACCTGGAATTGTTCTTTTTGTTGGACATGATAAAGATTTTATGGTAATATTTAAAAATTACCCCAAATGGCCTGACCAGGAAGTGGCACAGTGGAGAGAGCATCAGACTGGACGTAGAGGACTCAGGTTCAAAACCCCGATGTCACTGGCTTGAGCGCAGGCTCATCAGCTTGAGCACGGAGGCACTGACTTGAGCGTGGGATCATAGACATGACCCCATGGTTGCTGGCTTGAGCCCAAAGGTCACTGGCTTGAAGCCCAAGGTTGCTGGCTTGAGCCCAGGGTTGCTGGCTTGAGCCCAAGGTTGCTGGCTTGAGCAAGGGGTCACTCATTCTGCTGTAGCCCCCAGTTAAGGCATATATGAAAAAGCAATCAATGAGCAACTAAGGAGCAGCAGCGAAGAATTGATGCTTCTCATCTCTCCCTTCCTGTCTGTCCCTTTCTGTCCCTCTCTCTGTCTCTGTCACAAAAATAAATAACCCCAAATGCCCCACAAAGCTAAAAACCTAACCTAGAATTATGACATTTATAGTGTTGCCCAATTCTCCAAATTCTTAGTTTTCAGAGAACTTTTGGCATCTGGTAAGGTATATATATATATATGTGTGTGTGTGTGTGTGTATATATATATATACACACACACACACACACACACATATATACATACACACACATATACATACACACACATATACATACACACATACCTTTATTATTTAACAGCCTGTTTATTAAAAGTTCTTAATGTTTGAATTAAACTAGATAATCAAGTTAGTTACCTGATTAGCCAGATAAGCTATGAGAAGTACTAGAAGTTACCATCATGGGGGAAATTTCCCAGCACGGATGTGAATATTTGTCAAACTCTGGTGGTAGACTAGGACTGAATCAATATTTCTGCCTAGAAGTCACATAACCTTGATGAGAGATTAATATGGTTACTGTTGAATTCTGTGTTCTTCATCAGCTAAGTGTATGCACCTGTCATTCATATTTTGCTTTTAGCTTGTTACACTGACAGAAAAATCTCTTCAGAATAAAGAACCAGTTTTCTGAGCATATGAAGCTATATTGTATTTGCATATTTCCAGGATTTAAAGGGAAGAATGTTTTTTCTTGAAACATTAATCTGCTTCTTCTGTTTATATTGCACTGAAAAACATTATTGACAGTTACTAATACATCTGCCTCTCACTTTGTTTCTGGTGATTATGAATTATGTTGAGTAAATAGTACAAGAAATAAAGGTATTTTTTTTTATTTGACGTCCAAAAAAAATTCAGTAACATTTCTGGCTTGTTAAAACCCCGTTTCTCTTTGTGTTTATAGAAGTATATTTATTGTATCCACTTGGTTGGTCAAGGATGCGTCCATGAGTCTCAGTTTTATATCCACCTATGTGTGAAATCAAATAGTTCTTAGCTTTTTTTGATTTACTTATTTCACTCAGTATAATGTTCTTAAGGCCAATCCATGTTGTCATAAATGGCAGTATATCATCATTTCTTATGGCTGAGTAGTATTCCATTGTATATATATGTACCACATCTTCTGTATCCAGTCCTCTATTGAGGGACACTTGGGTTGGTTCTTGGTCACAGTGAATTATGCTGTGATGAACATGAGGTTGCATGTGTCTATGTGTACCAGTGTTTTCACGTTTTTCGAGTAGATGCCCAGTAGAGGGATTGCCCAGCTATAGTCTAGAGCTATCTAAGACTGGTAGCTCTAGTCTTAGATTTTTGAGAAACCGCCAAACTTTCTTTCATAATGGCTATACCAGTTTACATTCCCACCAGCAATGAGGAGGGCTCCTTTTCCTCCACAGCCTCTCCAACACTTATTACCCGTTTTGTTGATAATAGCCAATCTAACAGGTGTGAGGTGGAATCTCATTGTAGTTTTGATTTGCATTTCTTGAATAGCTAGCAAAGATGAGCATCTTTTCTTATATGTGTTGGCCTTTTGCATGTTTTCTTGGGAGAAGTGTCTGTTCAGGTCCTCTCTATATTTTTAATTGAATTGTTTGGTGTTGAGTTGTATGAGTTCTTTCTGTATTGAATATTAACCTCTTATTAGAGCTGTTGTTTGTGAATATCATCTCCCAATTGGTTGGCTCCCTTTCTGTTTGGTTTTTGGTTTCTTTTGCTGTATAGAAGCTGTTTACTTTGATGTAGTCTCATTCATTTATTTTTGCCTTAACTTCCCTTGCCTTTGGGTTCAAATTCATAAAATGTTCTCTACGAAAAAGGTTCGTAGTTTTATTACCTATGGTTTCTTCTTATGTAACTTGTTTCTGATCTTATATTTAGGTCTTTGATTCATTTTAAGTTAATTTTTGTCCATGGAAACAAGGTGTAATCAAGTTTTATTCTTTTGGATGTGGCTTTTTAATTTTCCCAGCACCACTTATTGAAGAGGCTTTCTTTTCTCCATTTTGTGTTTTTGGCCCCTTCGTCAAAGATTATTTCTTTGTATATATATGGTTTTATTTCTGGGCTTTTGATTCTGTGTCTGCTTTTCTGCCAGTACCATGATATTATGATTATTGTGTCTCTTTAGTATAATTTGAAGTCAGTTAATGTGATACCTCTAGTTTTACTCCTTTTTCTTAGGATAGAAAAATTGCTTTGCCTATTTAGGGTCTTTAATGGTTCCATACAAATCTGGTGATTTTTTTGTTCTATTTCTTTAAAAAATGACATTGAGATTTTGATGGGGATTATAATAAATTTGTATATTGCTTTGGGTAATATGGCCATTTTAACTATGTTGATTCTATCCATGAACATAGAATATTTTCCATTTAATTGTGTTTTTTTTTCAATTTCTTTTAGTAATGTTTTGTAGTTTTCAGTACATAGGTACTTCATATCCTATATTGTTTATTCCTAGGTATATTATTTTTAGTGTGCAATTGTAAAAGGAATTGCTTTTCAGTTTAATTTCTGAAGTTTCAATGTTGGCATATAGTAAAGCAGTAGACTTTTGCATATTGATTTTATATCCTGTAACTTGACTGTATTTGCTTATTGTTTCTAATAGTTTTTGGTGGAGTCTTTGGGGTTTTCTCTCTTTTTTTTTTTTCAGAGTCAGAGAGAGGGATAGATAGGAACAGACAGGAACGAAGAGAGATGGGAAGCATCAATCATTAGTTTTTTGTTGCGACACCTTAGTTGTTCATTGATTGCTTTCTCATATGTGCCTTGACCTTGGGCATTCAGCAGACCAAGTAACCCCTTGCTCGAGCCAGTGACTTGGGTCCAAGCTGGTGAGCTTTTGCTCCAACCAGATGAGCCCATACTCAAGCTGGCAACCTCAGGGTCTCGAACCTGGGTCCTCCACATCCCATTCCAATGTTCTATCACTGTGCCACCGCCTGGTCAGGCTTTGGGATTTTCTATATACAGAATTATGTCATCTGCAAAAAGTGATATCTTTACTTTTTTCCCAATTTGGATGCCTTTTATTTCTTTCTCTTGCCTGATTGCTCTGGCTAAAACTTACAGAACTATGTTGAGTAAAAGTGGAGAGAGTGGGCAGCCTTGTCTCGTTCCTGATTTTAGAGGAAAAGCTTTTCATTTTTCACCTTTAGTATGATATTACCTGATAATTTGTCATATATGCTGAGGTATGTTGAGGTAGTTTCCTTCTATATCCATTTATTTGAGTGTTTTAAACATAAATGGATGTTGTATCTTATCAGATGTCTTTTCTGCATCTATTGATAGCATCATATGAAATTTGTTCTTTGTTTTGTTGATATGGTGTATCATATTGATTGATTTGCTATGTTGAGCCATCCTTTGTTCCTGGAATGAATCCCACTTGATCATGATATATTATTTTTGTAATATGTTTTTTTATTTGATTTGATTTGATATATTTTGTTTAGGATTTTTGCACATGTATTTATTAGATATATTATTCTGTAGTTTTTTTTATTTGTGGTGTCCTTACCTGGCTTTGGAAAAGGGTTATGTTGGCCTCATAAATTGTGTTAGGGAGTATTGCTTCTTTGATTTTTTGGAAGACTTTGAGAAGGATAGGTAATAAATATTATTGGAATGGTTGGGAGAATTCACTAGTGTAGCCATCTGGTTCTGGCTTATTTTGGGGGAAGTTTTTGATGGGTATTTCTATTTCCTCCTTGCTTATAGGTCTATTTAGTTTTTTTTACTTCTTCATGACTCAGTCTAGAAAGATTGTATAGTTCCTGGAAACTTATCGATTTCTTCTAGATTATTGAATTTGTTGGCATATAATCTTTCATAGTATTTTAGTATGATCCTTTGTATATCTATGATGTCTGTGGTAATTTCTCTTCTTTCATTTTGGATTTTGTTTATATGAATACTTTTTCTTTTTTCCTTAGTGAGTCTAGCCCGAGGTGTGTCAATTTTATTGATCATTTCAAAAAACCAGCTCTTTGTTATTCTAAATCATTTCTATAGTTTTTTTCTTTGTTGTTGTTTTGTATTTCAGTTACTTTTGCTCTAGTTTTTAGTATTTCCTTTCTTCTGCTGACTTTGATTGCATTTGTTCTTCTGGTTCTTTCAGTTGTGATGTTAGGTTGTTTACTTGGGATCTCTCTTGTTTCTTGATATATAAGTCTGTAACGATATAATCTTCCCTTTTATTTCTGCTTTCACTGCATCCCAGAAGTTTTGATATGTTGTGTTGTCATTCTCATTTGTCTATATATATCTTTTGATCTTGCTTGCTTTGTATTTTGATATATCTGTCCAAAGTGCTGGCTGCCAGCAGGCCCCAGGTACACTGGCTATGACCTCTTGCTCTGCCACTGCTTTGGTTCACTAGCCTCAAGTGCCCCCCGCTCCCCAGTCTCTCCACTCCTCCTGTCAGAAGAAGACCCAGATACTTTGGGTTTCCCTCCTCTGTGGAGCCCAGGCAGACGAAACCAGACAGTCTGGGCCTCGCTCTTATCTGGAGTCCTGACCCCTAGTGCTTCCCCACCTACTCCTACCGTTTTTACCCTTCCCACCATTAGTCAATTCCATGCACATATCTTTTCAGGTAAGCTACAAGCCCAGCTGGGGTTTCTTTTCTGAGTTACAGCTGTTCAATTTGTTGAAATTTCAAAGAGGTGGATCAAGAGTCTTTCATGTAGCTATTACTGTGATATCATCCCACATTTTATTGAATAATACAAAATACATACTTTTTTTGAAGTGCCAGCTTTTTATTTATTTCGAAAACTTTAAATTTAAGTATAGTTGGTCAAATGCATTTTTCTATTGAGGAAAAACAAGGTCCACATGAGTTGTGATGATGATTATTAAATACACACTAACAGATTCCGTTTATTAAAGGTATGTGTGTTTTAAATTAGGAGTAAGCACAGTGAGCCAAATATGCCAAGCATTTGTGCTTCAAGGTCACACTGACCCTCTTAGGCTTCACAGGTGGAGGTTCTGGAGGCTGTATGGAAAGAGGAACATACTGATGCAGAATCCTACATCTGTGTTTAGGAATCCGAACTGTCTAATAAGAACATGACTTCTGGGAGCAGCCCTGGTGCCCATTAGTTCTGGTGTCACATTTGGACCTCAGTGAAATTCCTTTGGGAATACCATTTCCCCCCACTTTTTGTAACACTTTCAAAAAGCACATCTTAGTAATTAATTCATTGAAAATGCAGTCTTGTGCTATTATCTTCTTCCTGCTCTTCTGACATCAATTACAGTTAATTTCAATCAAATAGTAGAAGTTGTACTGAAATAATAAAATTATGCTGAATACTTTTAGTCAAAGAACCCTTTGGGCTGTAAGTATTTAGCTGATAGATATTTGAATACCCAAGTATAATGTGTGGCGGATTTTAAACCAATGAGTGGATGAATATCTCAGACAAAGAAATTCTTAATTGTTTTAGTTCTGCACTCAGTTTCCAAAACACTGACACTCACCAGTCTCATGTAGAAAGGAGGCAGGGAAGCTCCATCACCACTATGTGAAGCTAATAGTTGTTTTTATTTTACACATCACACACAAAATATGCACACAGTGTTGTTTTGTGAGAATAATTACAAGTAGAAGATCTCTTTGCGTCCTGGCCTTTTCCTAATTGTGTATCCTCATGCACATCACTGAACTATACTCCATGTTTCATCAACTTTAAAATGGGAATACCCTAAATAGCCTACTAGAACGCAAAAACTTGCTTATAAAAAGTAGATAGCATAGTCAGAGTTGTACAGATATGAGGTACTATTCCTTTCCATTTCTCACTTGCTCAGATGAGCACTAAATATGTAAACCTTTGGAGGCATTTTTTTTTTTCCCAAAGGTGACTCAAAGTTTAATGATTTATCTCTGCTCTACTCCTGCTTTTCCCCCCTAGATGTGCTGTGCTCTCCCTTTTAAAATTTTCTATTCTTTTTTTTTTTTTTTTTTTGTATTTTTCTGAAGTTGGAAACGGGGAGGCAATCAGACAGACTCCCACATGCGCCTGACCGGGATCCACCTGGCACGCCCACCAGGGGGCGATGCTCTGCCCACCAGGGGGCGATGCTCTGCCCATCTGGGGTGTCGCTCTGTTGCTCTGTTGCAACCTGAGGCAGAGGCCATGGAGCCATCCTCAGTGACTGGGCCAACTTTGCTCCAGTGGAGCCTTGGCTGCGGGAGGGGAAGAGAGAAACAGAAAGGAAGGAGAGAGGGAGGGGTGAGAAGTAGATGGGTGCTTCTCCTGTGTGCCCTGGCCGGGAATCGAACCCAGTTCTGCACGCCAGGCCGATGTTCTACCACTGAGCCAACCGGCCAGGGCAAATTTTCTATTCTTTTAAGAAAGCTTGATAAAAAATTGTTAACAGAGATTCTTAATTTTCCTTCTAAAGCATTAAAATCAACACATTTTTGAGTTTCTAAAAATTTATATTGAATGTATTGGGGTGGCATTGGTTAATAAAATTAATTATACAGGTTTCAGGTGTACAGTTCCATAGCACATCATGTGTATCACCAACCCAAGTCACGTCCCTCTCCATCACCATCTCTTCCCCCTCCGCCACTCCCCTCCACCCTTTTTTCCTTCAGTCCCCACACTGTTGTCTGTGACTATGTTTTTTTCTTTGCTTAATTCCTTCACCTTTTTCATCCAGCCCCTCAAAATCTGAAATATAATTACATACATGTAACGTACAGACCATATGTGTATAGTTCCTTGAGTTTTAACAAGTATATTCATAAGCAATACCCCAGTCAAGGTACAGTAGGTCCTCTGCTATCCTCAGTTTCGCTTTCCATGGCTTCATCTTCCACGGTTTCAGTTCCCTGTAGTCAACTACGGGTCTGCAAAGATTAAATGGAAAATTCTAGAAATAAACAACGTATACATTTTTAATCATATGCAGTTCTGAGTAACGTGATCAAACTTGCTCTGTTTCACTCCATCCCGCCCGTGCATAAATGAATCATCTCTCTGTCCAGCGCCCCCACGATGTCGATGCCCCTCATTTGCACCTAGTAGTAGTTATCATTCCAACTGTTGCAGTTTCACAGTGCTTGTGTTCAAGTAACCCTTATTTATGGCCTCAGAGCACAAGAGTTGCGAAGCTGCCAATTCAGATAACGCCAAGGAAAAGCTGTAAACTGTTGCCTTTAAGTGACAAGGTATGTGTTTATAGGAAAACAGCATAGTAGGGTTCGATACTATCTAAGGTTTCAGACATTTATGGGGGTCTTAGAACGCATCTCCTGCAGATAAAGGGTAAAACCCTATAGAACCCTTTCATCATCCTCAAAAGTTTATCTGTGTTTGAATGTGGTTCATTTCTCCAGGTTCTGACTTGATTTTCTGGCCTTGGGGCTGGTGAATCGCCTACCTCTTCACTTGTTGGTCCCCCCCCCCCCTGCTTCCCAATAGACTTTTCTCAGCCCCTTTTGCTGATGACACATGCCTTTTGAATGGGAGAGAGTCTGCTTGCTTTTTCTGTGTGAATTTCTTTGTCTTTTTGCCTGTCTCTCTTCCCATTTCTAACTTCTGCTTGTAATATAGTTTAAGGGTTAGGACCACGGAATGTCAGCCTCCAAAGAGCGTCACCAGAGAGTCATCAAGTCGATTCCATATAAGATATATTTTAATGTTGTCTCTGAAATTTACCTTACATTATTTTACTCCTGCCATCACTCAAAATTTATATATTTGGAGGAATATAAATGCTTTTTCCCCTCAAAAAATTTTGGTAACATGTAGTAAAAGTTGGGGTTACTGTAAATTTTTTTTTTTTTTTTTTCATTTTTCTGAAGCTGGAAACAGGGAGAGACAGTCAGACTCCCGCATGCGCCCGACCGGGATCCACCCGGCACGCCCACCAGGGGCGACGCTCTGCCCACCAGGGGGCGATGCTCTGCCCATCCTGGGCGTCGCCATATTGCGACCAGAGCCACTCTAGCGCCTGAGGCAGAGGCCACAGAGCCATCCCCAGCGCCCGGGCCATCTTTGCTCCAATGGAGCCTCGGCTGCGGGAGGGGAAGAGAGAGACAGAGAGGAAAGCGCGGCGGAGGGGTGGAGAAGCAAATGGGCGCTTCTCCTATGTGCCCTGGCTGGGAATCGAACCCGGGTCCTCCGCACGCTAGGCCGACGCTCTACCGCTGAGCCAACCGGCCAGGGCGGGTTACTGTAAATTTTAGGAAATTTAACTCAACAGCAAACTAGCCATTCCTGTGAAGTGGAAATAAATATTTAGTTTATTGGCTTAATTTTTTTTCTTTCTTGACTAGTTTTGAACTCTTCATCTTGTGTTTTAAATAAGTTATTTATGATTTTTAAAATCACCTTCCTTAGATGAAAACGATATCCATAAGTAAAGTTTTTAAAGTACTATTAAAAGTTGCCCGTTACCATTCTATTATTATTCTTTGAGTTAAAAGCTGACCTAATTAGAGTAGTATTTGAAACGAGCATTGCTTACTGGAACTTCAAGTGAGGTGTGTTTGTCTCACCTTTCCTGTGTATTTATACCTTTTCGATTCTGCTTTATGAGCAGCAAAAGCAAACTTGTCACTATTTGTTGTAAATTGAAGCTTTTAATAACTGTGTCTGTTCTACAACATTTGTCAGCTTTGGATGTTGTGTCAGTAGAATATAAAAATAGCAGGGAAACTCAGCAGCAGTGACACTGAGAATTTATCTGCTTATGCTGAAGGAAAGTAAAAAAATACATAATCTTGAAGGGTGAGCATTTGGCATTTTCCCTTCAAATAATGTAAATTAGAACTGGCTCTTCATCAAATAAATTTTGGATGAAGAGTTAGCAAAATATATGAATAAGTGTCATCATTAAACACCACTTTTTAACCTGGAAAACAAACAGAACATCTTTTAACAGAAAGAAGGAAATAAAGGTATTTCCAAGCATTCATTCAATCACATATGCCTTGTTTTTGACACAAGCCTGAAAAACAGCTTTTATAAATACACGAAAAGAAACATGATAGCTCAGTAGTAAAAATGTTGACACAGATAGCATTTAAAATTTTAAACTATTTTGTACTAAAAATTCATGTGCAGAGAATGATCTTGGGTATGTAATAATAAAAATTAATTTAATAAAGATGATTTGAGTAAATCAAATCTAAATCTCCACAGTCTATATTTTTGTTCATAAATTCCATGTGTCAGTTATAAATATTAAAATCATGAATGAAATATATATTGTGAAAAGTCTACTGCTTTCTCTCTTTAGATAAAAACAAAAAGTTTTTTATGACTCCCTATTGTTGCTGATTTTCAGTTTGTTAAAGTCCTTGATAATTATGCTTTTTTCTTTTCTCTACCTATTTACCTATAAAAGAGCCTCTTCCCAAATGATACCTTTTTATTATCTTTATCAATAATAACATTTATGCAGCACCTACTATGCGCCATGTTTGACAGGCATTGACAGTAGGTCAACAGTATTTTGAGTAGGAAGACAAGTGTTAAAATTGTGCCTACCTGCGTTACTGTACAGTCTTCATTTAAACCTCTGTTGTATGAAAAGGTGATTAATAAAACTGTATAACCTGCTTATTCCTGTCAACTTTGTGATGTGCCTGTAAATACAGGAAATTTAAAAAATAACCTCAAAGACATAAAGAGGTGGTCTCTGCTTTTACAGAGAGGACATGCCTGCATGTTTTAATTTAGTTTTGTATTAGCGTTGTTTCATTATTACAGATTGAACCTGAGGGAAAGAACAAGTTAGTTATTGTCAAAATTAATGAGATAATTGCACACATGTAATTTAGCCAGACGTTCCACAAGTGTGTTTCTTCCTGATGAGAAATGCCTAGCCCTGATTCGTTTTTTGGAGGGAGTGGAGTTGGAAAAGAATTTAAAAGGTAGGATATGTTTTTGGTAGGTTTTTTTGAACAAAAATCTTAAAGTAGAGTTAAATACTATAAAAGTTTTTGACAATGGGAAGTTATATATCATTGTGTTTGGGTTTGTTCAGCTTTCCAATGAACATCCTTGCATCTCATAAAATTTCATTTCAACCAAGATTAAGGAGTGATTTTTAGTAAAATTGGAACGTGAGTCAAACGTAACTGATTTGTAAAGATACTTGCTTGTATTCTTCCCTGCAGAGGATTTTTATACTGAATTCAGTGAAGAATTCAGTCGTGTTGTCTTTCCCCCTATAAAAATCGCTTGCCTATAAAGAACTTAAGAGAGAAGACAGGAAACTATAATCTTTGTTATTGTCTCTACCCTGATTTTCAAGAACTGATAACAAAGACTTTGATTTAGTTTTCTTTCTTTTTGTGCCTCTCCTGTATAGGAAAGTTAAATTTTTTGTTTCTTTTGTCTCCTTTATTAGCTTTGATTTTAAATACCTCTTAGGATTTACAAAGCTGTGTCTTGGATTCTTTCTTGTACAATATATATATATTTTTAATTCTGATAAGATTCTTCTCTCCTTTGAATGTGCTTTTTCTTTTTAATTTTGTTAATTGATTTAGATGAATAAATTATTTCAGTTGTTTGGATATTGAAGAAGTAAGATCCATATCTCCTGAAAGGAGAGTAATTTAATCCCGAGTTCTCACAGATGCTGAATATTGTGTCTTGGTGATTCACAAGGTCCACATCTAATCTGCATTTTGTTACATTTGCTTATGAATAAATGTAAACCTTTTGAAGCTAAAGTTTGCATTGATGGATCAAAAAGCAAATTAAACATGAAGATGAAGTTGTTTTAAATCTTTGAACAAGTTTATAAGGTTCTATGGCATATTTAAAAAATATATTTAAATGAATTTCCCTTAACTGTTTAGAAGTCTCAGAATACATCCTCATTTTAAAGGAGAACTAGTAGAAAGAGAAAGGTGGGTATACTATCGAAGTCTTTTTTTATGTAAATAAATGAAATCTAAAAGTCATCTGCCTTAACTAATGCTTGTGACTTGAGCAGATTTAACATGTGTTGTCCCACTGTTTCCTATTTGTAATAATTATGTAATTTATAAAATGGTAACTTACTTTTCAACAGCAATTACAGAAACTTGTTCTAAATCTTTTGCATGTATTCCAGGTACATTTAATTTTCTGTGAGCCATTGCTTTTATGTGTAAGATGAATTTCCTATTTAATTCCATGGAAAATGAATAATTGTAGTTTTAGCCATTCCAGCCCTCCCTCCCTCACTATTGTCTTCCTCCTGCTTCCTCAAGCAGGTGATACACTTGACTAATGGATACTGCAGCTTCTTCTCCTGGAAGTATCTGCAGTTCAGGCCCTCCTAACAAGCTCTGACAAATCTTCACAGGCAGTATGAGGGAGAAAACCAATGAGCAGTATAGCTAGAGTCAGCAGATTAGCATCAGAGAAATCAGATTAGCTGACCCTGATAGTTTGAACTGTCTTTGAACTGCTTTAGTTTCCCCAAAATGATCAGTCCAAGAGAGACTGTAGAAAAAAGTAATTCAGGGAGACTTCATTCTGAAGTAAGTACTTAGTTGAGTGACCGTCCCAGTTTCTGCTCATGTGCCAATCAAAGAATAGTCAAATGCCAAAGAGCTTAGGTGCTGTTGGTTTTTTAATGGTTTTATTAAGATACAATCCTCAAACCATGTAGTCCATCCAGAGTGTACTATTTAGTGACTTGTCATATATGCATCCAGTTGGGATCCATCATCACAGTCGATTATAGAACATTTTTATTAACCCCCAAAGAAGATCCACCCACCTAGCATCTGCCTCAACCCTTTCTCCAGCCCCTGGTAACCACTAATCTACTTTCTGTCTCCAGACAGTTACCTATTATGGATATTTTATATAAATTAAATCATATGATGTGGTCCTTTACAAATGGCTCCTTTCACTTCAGCATAATTTTGTCAGGTTCATCCATGTGTCAAGTGTTTCATTCATTTTCATGGCCAAAGAATGTCCCATTGTATGTCATACCACCTTTCTTTTATCTACTCATTGGTTGATAGGTATTTAGATTGTTTCCACTTTTTTTTTTTTTTTTTTGGGGGGGGGGGCTTTTGTACATAATGTTGCTGTGGACATTTTTGTACAATGTTTTGAATGGACCTCTGTTTTCATTTCTCTTAGGTATATACCTAGGAGTCAAATTTCTGGGTCTTAATGGCAACTCTGCCTTTAACCAATTGAGGAACTTCCAGAACATTGTCCAAAGAGTGTGTGAGAGGGTTCCGATATTCCCACCTCCCAGCCAGTACACATCGTTATTTGTCTTTTTGGCTGTGGCCATCCTAGTAGATATGAAGCCGTATCTTATTGTGGTTTTAATTTACTTTTCTCTAATGGCTATAATAATTGAGCATCTTTTCATGTGTGTATTCATATTTCAATATTGTCAGTGAAGTATGTTACACACTGCTGCTTATTGCCATTGTATCTGGTGAAACCACTTCTCAGAAGTATCTGTAAGCATGTGCTGTGTCTGTTCTAACCCCTGACACGCAGGGTGGAAGGAAGGAAGGAAAAAACATGCTAACTAATGTGTGGAAGTCTTTGGGGAGCTATGATGGAAGGAGGTATGGTCAGAGAACAATGGGAACACAAGGTGGACAAGTTTAATTCTGCTGGAGAAAAAGAAGGGGATTGATCAAGATAAAAATGTCACAGAGATGATACTGGTTTATGTGTGAACTTCACAATTACCTCTAACGCATTGAACCAAGAGGGGATATAAGAATGAAAAGAGGCCCTGGCCGGTTGGCTCAGCGGTAGAGCGTCGGCCTAGCGTGTGGAGGACCCGGGTTCGATTCCCGGCCAGGGCACACAGGAGAAGCGCCCATTTGCTTCTCCACCCCTCCGCCGCGCTTTCCTCTCTGTCTCTCTCCTCCCCTCCCGCAGCCGAGGCTCCATTGGAGCAAAGATGGCCCGGGCGCTGGGGATGGCTCTGTGGCCTCTGCCCCAGGCGCTAGAGTGGCTCTAGTCGCAACATGGCGACGCCCAGGATGGGCAGAGCATCGCCCCCTGGTGGGCAGAGCGTCGCCCCTGGTGGGCGTGCCGGGTGGATCCCGGTCGGGTGCATGCGGGAGTCTGTCTGACTGTCTCTCCCCGTTTCCAGCTTCAGAAAAAAAATGAAAAAAAAAAAAAAAAAAAAAAAGAATGAAAAGACACAGCTCCTGACTGTATTAAGAGCCATCGGTGGCCATTGTGGGTCTGGATTTTTCACCATCAGTATGTCTTAGAGCACATATAACAGCACTTACAACCTGGTGTGTTTCTACTTTCCCTTCCCTTTCTTATATCAGGTAAGAACCAGGCAAGAGAGCTCAAGCAGCTAAATAAGAAGTGCTGTGGTCTGGAAACTGCTTTTGTTGTTGTTTTTGACTACACATGAGACTTCTTTTTAGTGCCCAGTTGACACCTGGAAAGCAAATTCTTTAGAAAAAATGTAGGCCCTGGCCAGGTACTCAGTTTCTTAGAGTGTTGTCCTGATACACCAAGGTAGATTTGATCCCTGGTCAGGGCACATACAAGAATCAACAAATGGATGCATAAATAAGTGGAATAACAAATAGATGTCTCACTCTCTTTAAAAGTCAATCAATAAACCAATCAAAAATAAATTAGAAAATATGTGATTTGTAACCTTCAGTTGATAAAATTGGAAATGAGTTCCCTAGGTCTTTTGCATAATGAATTTTTTCCTTGTGTTTTTATTCTTTCTCTTTCTGATTGCTGTGATGGTTTTAGAGAAAAAGATCAGCTGTTGTGAAGCATGTAGATAAAACAACTTAATGTACTAAATCTCACCTAGATACTTCTCTTCTTAAATATTCTACAAAATGGTCTTTAACAGATATACTAGGATGCTTCCCACTTCTCCCCCCTTCTCTCTCATTACTCTCTCCCTCTGTCTCCTCTCAAAAAAAAAAAAAAAAAAGGGAGATATAGAAGTGACTTACAGTATTCTTGACTAGCTGAAATCCTTATTTATGTTGACTAAATTTGCAACTCTGATGTGATATTTTAGAAAGCCATATAAAATGATTTTACCCATTGGTGACAACATTTGATAGCTTAAGGAAAAACTGACTTGTATCTTGAAACTTCTGGAACCTTTCTAATAACATGTCTTCCTCCCCCCTAAAAGGGGACTCTGAGTAAGCAGAGCTATTAAATACACAAAATTTCTTTGATTTTATTTTTCTGTAGATGAAATTAGATGAGGAACAAGGGTTCAAAGGGTTTTTGGATGCTTTCACAAAAAAATAGGCTATTGCAGAAATGCCAAGAAATAATTAGAATTCAATCATTTGTACTAGTGTTTTCTTATACTAATTTAACATATATAATTTGTTTAAAAATTGCTTTTATTAATAGCAATGTGACTTTTATTCGTAATCCCTTTGCTCTGAATGTTACTCTAGTTCATCAATATTCTTTTTCTTGTCTCTGCAGACCCGAACTTTAGCACACAAAGTCAGAACTCTGCACTTGGCATTGATAGCTAGTTCCATAGGTCTTGGAGACTCACAGGGTCTGGTAGATTCTAGCGTCACCACTATTTAGTTGCATGACCTTGAGCTAGTCCTTTAACTTCTATTATGTCTCAGTCTTCTCCCTTGTAACGTGGGAAATCAATAATTGTACACATCCGCAGGCTGTTGTGAGAATCAATAAAATAGCGCATGAAAAGCACAGGGCAGAGCACCTGGTACTTGGAACACACCCACCATCTATCTGTAGCTGCTGTCATGCTGAAGTCTGCTCAGAGGAAAGGAGAATGTTTAAATTTGATCTCTTAGACGCAAGAAACACTTTTGTGGTGGTTATAAGTGACTGTGAAAACATGAACTTCTTATATAATTTGTAGGTCATCTCCATCTGGGTATTTAGTGGATAAGTTTTTGATAATAACCACCACAACTTAGATTTATTGAGGGCTGGGTTGTGCCAGGCACAACTTGGGAGTGCAGGGGTGGGGTATGGAGAACTATGCTTGTATAATATTTTCTAATTGAGCTAAACAGTGACCCTGTTAGGCAGGTGTTATTATCTCCGTTGTAGGATATGGTAACTGAGGCACAGAGACTTAAACTTATCTCCGTTGTGTGATAGGTAACTTTCACAAAGACACACGTATACTACAGATGACACCAGATTGATAACTATACAGTTCATTTTACATATTGATTATTTTTATTTTATGTGAGTGGGAATGAATTATGATACAGGAATTATTTGTTATTTTAATTCTCCAAAGGAGACAGTAAGGGAACAAGAGTTTACCATATATTGTTTCTAACATAATTTCTTATATAATAAATAATTCATATAATATTTATGTAGTTCATTCATTGTGATAAGTGAAACGTTGCTTCATAAAGTGCTAAACTAATGATCTAATGAATTCTTTAATGTACGAGCACTATTCACATACTGAAAATAATTGTATCTTTAAGTGTCCACTAGAAATCCACTCTGAAGTAAAGGGGTAATCATCATTTTTAAGGCATTTATAGTATATGTCTTCTCAGTAACGGAAGACATCTGTTTTCATGTTCTATAAATCATTGTTATGTGCTTGACGTTGCCCAGAAAAATCTGTACGGTCCACATGGCCAGGTGTTATTAGATTGACTTCTCTTATTATATCCTGTACAGTCTTAACTGTCCTTCCTCACAGTATCTCTGAAAGCCATCTTGTTTTGTAAATCCCTTTGTTATGAAAATTTTGTTTACTTTTTATTTTGTCTCCTTAGTAAATTAAGCAATAAACCTGTCATGAACTGATCAAAAATGGCTTTTTACCTTTTACCTCTTAAGATTGTTAATTTTAAAGCATTGGTAATTTTTTGTTCTGTCTTGTTATTTAAAGGATAAGCATGAGATTTCACTGTACATTAATGATATCCCAGGAAACCTAACTTTTAAAAAATAAAGCGTAAACATTTGAAATCTTGAGACTAGCAGCAAAGAATCATATATAAATTCAAAACAGAAAATTCATGAAGATTTTGTTCTATATCGTGGTTAGTCTTTGGAAATAAATTTAAGTCTAATGCTTTTACAAAATAAATTATTTCAGGGCCATTTAGAGAATATCTATATGAATAGAAAAGAATGTTATAGATAGGGTTTTACATAACACTGATATTCCTCCAAAGCCAAGAATCATGTTTCTTTGTTTACTTACCATATGATAACATGTCATCTTGAATATAATTAATGGCCAGAAAATTTTAGACAAAAGAAAGTGGCTCTTCCCAGTGCTTAGCAGACAGTCTGTGAAAAATCACTGATGGAAGAAATTAGACAGCAAATTCTATACAGTTGGTAGTAGGTTTTATTGCTGACCAGAGTCCAAAGCAAAGGCTGGCATTGGGGCAGTTTCTTCCTTTAGCGTGCCCTGTGTGGGTCTCTACACAGCAGCACTTTATTTCTTTCTTTCTTTTTTTTTTTTTTTTCATTTTTCTGAAGCTGGAAAAAGGGAGAGACAGTCAGACAGACTCCCACATGCGCCCGACCGGGATCCACCCGGCACGCCCACCATGGGGCGACGCTCTGCCCATCCTGGGCGTCGCCATGTTGCGACCAGAGCCACTCTAGCGCCTGAGGCAGAGGCCACAGAGCCATCCCCAGCACCCGGGCCATCTTTGCTCCAGTGGAGCCTTGGCTGCGGGAGGGGAAGAGAGAGACAGAGAGGAAAGCGCAGCGGAGGGGTGGAGAAGCTAATGGGCGCTTCTCCTGTGTGCCCTGGCCGGGAATCGAACCCGGGTCCTCCGTACGCTAGGCCGACGCTCTACCGCTGAGCCAACCGGCCAGGGAGCACTTTATTTCTTTATGTTTCTATGGCAGATCTGTTATTCTGGGTTTGGTTTTTCAGACCGTATATTGCCGTGTTCATTGTTTTTGTAGCTCCTCTCCTATCTGCCTGCCTTTGCACATTTAATTGCTTTTTTTAGTAACTTTATTAAAGAGAAAGTGAATATCACTATTCTTTTGCATCACTAGGGTCTATGTTAGGTGACAGAGGAATTCAAAACTAGACTAAAATCAGACTGGTACCCATGATCAATTTCATCCCTATTTCCATACCAATGAAAAAACCAAGAGCAGGATTTTTTTGTAAACATACAATGCCAGGTTTACAAAAGTGAGCTTGTATCTTATGCTCTCAGAGCAAAAAGGTATCACCGTTTTGTGACATGTAGAGACAGAGAGAGGGACAGATAGGGACAGACTGACAGGAAGGGAGAGAGATGAGAAGCATCTATTCTTTATTGCAGCACCTTAATTATTCATTGATTGCTTTTTCATATGTGCCTTGACTGGGGGGCTACAGCAGACCGAGTGACCCCTTGCTCAAGCCAGAGACCTTAAGCTCAAGCTGGTGAGCCTTGCTCAATACAGATGAGCCCACGCTCAAGCCAGTGACTTTGGGGTTTCGAACCTGGGTCCTCCATGTTCCATTCGGATGCTCTATGCCAGGGGTCCCCAAACTTTTTACACAGGGGGCCAGTTCACTGTCCCTCAGACCGTTGGAGGGCCGGACTATAAAAAAAACTATGAACAAATCCCTATGCACACTGCACATATCTTATTTTAAAGTAAAAAAACAAAATGGGAACAAATACAATATTGAAAATAAAGAATAAGTAAATTTAAATCAACAAACTGACCAGTATTTCAATGGGAACTATGCTCTCACTGACCACCAATGAAAGAGGTGCCTCTTCTGGAAGTGCGGCAGTGGCCAGATAAATGGCCTCAGGGGGCCGCATGCGGCCCGCGGGCCGTAGTTTGGGGACCCCTGCTCTATGCACTGCGCCACCCAGGCTCACCTGGGACACTTTAAATTGAAAGCAGCCAGCTTACGGGGTGGCCCTGTGTCAGGGTGTGGACCCTTTTCTGGCCCCACATGGAGAGCCAGGTCCATGAACAGAAAGACCCAAGTTCTTGCTCTGTGATTGTTCTAAAAGAGATTTGTTTATAACTACCACTATATATTGGAGCGTGTGCATGTGTGTGTATGTGTATAAGTAACCTTTTTAAAATTTTCTGAGGAAAAAAAATACTTGATAACATAAACAGTGAGTAGAAGGTCATCCTGTCAGGCAATTCCCTGTGTGGTTTTGCAGAGCCTATGAATTGACTGGTGGTGATGGCAGGAGTGATATTAGTCATCTTCTTGTCTAATATTAATGTGGTGTGGGGACACACTGTTCAGCTCCATTCCTTCAGTCACCTGTGTTCACGGGAGACCTTCCACTAAGGTAGTCAAGAGGTGAAGAAAGATACATCCCCAGCACATACGAGCTGTGCAGTGCAGTAGAGGAGATACACCCTAATCAAAATCTCATAAATCGGTGTGTGTTCTAAACAGCAATAACCATGGAACTAGAAAAGTACACTGTGCTGTGAGAGCTTGTATTAGGGGACTTGACAGTCAAACGGAGCTCTGAAGAGTGGCAGAAGCTAAGCAGATGAAAGGTTGAGAAAGGTGAGTGGATACCAGCATCAAGGCAGAAAGAGCGTTCCTGACAGAGAACGCTGCACAAGCAAAGTCCCTGTGGCGAGAGAGGGTGGACTCATTTGAGAACCTGACAGTATGACATCCCAAGTAAAGTCCGAGTTCTGAGCAGGAACCACCTCATGCTGGCTGGTTGCCCATGTTACGGATTTTTATCCCAGAGCAAAGGGAAATGGCAATTGTGAAAGTGTGGGATCTGCTCTTTGTATAACAGTCCACAATTTCAACTCCTTTTGGAACTGACATGGAATTCTTTTTTATTTTTAATATTTTTTTAAGAATTTTATTTATTTTAGAGAAGAGAGAGAGAGAGAGAAAGAGAGAGAGAAGGGGGAAGGAGTAGGAAGCATCAACTCCCATATGTGCCTTGACCGGACAAGTGCAAGGTTTTGAACCGGCAACCTCAGCATTCCAGGTTGACGCTTTATCCACTGCGCCACCACAGGCCAGGCTTGAGATCTGCTCTTTGAAAAGGTCACTCTAGACTACACAGACAGAACGGAGTGGAGGGGTCAGAGGATTTGTATGCCCATTGCCAGGCCACCTCGGGAGCCTAGATGAGAGATATGGTAGCTCGGCCCAGGGGGTGATGGAGAGGTTGACAGCTTTATTAAGGGTTGAGAATTTGGTAGCATTTATGCGATTATTGGATAGGAGGAAAGATGAAGTGTCAAATACTGTTTCGAGAGGTTATGTTCCCACTTCAGGCAAAATAAATGCAGGATCCAAAATTCAAAATAACCACAATCTCACAAGCCATGAGTTTTGTCCCCTCCTTTCCCTCACTCTTTCTTCCTCAGTCTCTCTCCCCTCCACCACCATTCTCTTCTTTCTCTTTTTTCTTCTTTCTCTCTCCCTTCCCCCCTCTCCTCCCTTCCCCTCCTTCTCTTTCTTTCTTCCTCTTTCTTGTCTCTCTTTCTTTTCCTCCTAATTTTCTTAAGTTTCTGGTTCAATTCAGGAAGAAAGAAGAAAGATTCCATGCTTGTAAAGAAACTTCACTCAGTAGCTTTGGAAATGCCCAATGCTTGATCAGTTTCTATTAATATGAAATGGAAGTTTGATATGAAACCATTCTAAAATATATTGTCACATTCATATTAAAAGCATACATCTTCTGAGCACTTATTTTTAAATCTCTGGTGAGATAAAAACATGAGCTGGCTAGGCGATTTCTAGGTGGTAAACTGAACGTCTGCATGAATTGCAGTGTTGCTGTAAATATTTCTGGGCACAGACAAG
The DNA here is from genome assembly GCF_036850765.1 of Saccopteryx bilineata. NCBI lineage: Eukaryota > Metazoa > Chordata > Mammalia > Chiroptera > Emballonuridae > Saccopteryx > Saccopteryx bilineata. The sequence continues at coordinate 157,180,952 of NC_089494.1, forward strand.
TAGATGCAATAGGAAAAACCCGAACAAATTCTTAAGGTGCCAATATTGTCACAGAGTCTCCATGCAGAATGAAGTTGTTTGACAAAGTGTTTCCCTAGCGATTTGGCTGCAGATGAAAATGTCTTCAGCTATAAAATTCCGTGCTTGAGCCTCTGCTCTGTGCACTCATCAGTCAGCAAATGACATATCAAGGATCTTTTTTGCAGTATTAGTTAATATGTTGGCAGAAATATGTGAAGCATTGTTATTCCCCTCAATTTCTGTGCATGGATTTTTTTTTTAACCTTTAAACATACATTAATTTACCAAAATAATTGCCAGCTATAAATCTGTGACTCATCAATAGGATTGCATTAAAACAGAGATGGGAAGTTTTTTATTAGAAGGGTTTTCTTGGCTACCAGCACTAGAAGACTTATTATAGCAACAGTCGCTGTATTGCCATCACTTGCAAATAGTTTCAGGGAGATTTAAGGGTTGGTAAGGCAATTAGGGGTGAAGCATATTTTAATTATAGTAACTGGATAAGCTGTATACAGCTTTGTGAATTAATGCATTATTGTTTAATAGGTCACAATCACGTGTGACTTTAATCACACTTCTTATTGTAGCCAGTTTCATTAGCAGTGGTGTTTTATAACTTAATTTATACATAATGAGTTCAGAAGTTGCGTTTGCATGATATCTAAGAATTAATTAACCCCATACATTACCACTCATCAACAGCAACAGAGTTTGGCAGGGTTGCAGTGCTTTTAATAATGAAGTCATTTTGCCTAATTTCTGTGGATGCCAAGTCTAGTTCCACAAAGTCATTTAAGAAACAGAAGGGAAGACTGAGCACAGTCCTTTCACACATGTTTAATAAGCATGAATTAGCCGGTGAGATAAACGTCCATTCTTTCAGTTGTGGAAACTTATGAGGGTTTTGAATTCATGAGATATTGTGGCCTTTTCTTGTCTAACACTGCCCCCTCCCCCAGTCCCGCCAGGCTTCAGGGCATGTCAGAAGCTGTTCTGTGGACTAGATTGAGCTGTCTGTATTTTAATGGCATGTGTGTCATGCTTTAGTTAGGTTTTGCAGAGCCTCCCTATATCCTCGCCTCTGGGCATCCATTGCCATCTCAGGGACAGCCCAGCACATCTTATCCAAAACTAACCTCTTTAAGAGCCCCTGTGAGAACACCTCAGGACGCTCTCCTTGTGTGGAAGCCAGGAAACACACACTCAGTGATTGACAACTTGACAACAGGCACGGGGCTAGTTGATGCCTGTCGTTTTGGAAAGATTTTATTTAAAATCATAAGCCCAATGGGTTTTTATTCTGGAAAGTCTTTTGAGTTCACAAAATTAGATTGGAGAATCTTCAGGCTGGGGCAGTCTGCATATGATGCAAAGATATGAATACGTTCTAAGCTGAAAACGTCTGTTATGTTCAAATAAGCTTGAAGAGCCACGGAGAAACTTCTGATATGTAAGTGTTCACGTTTCGTGTGAGCCAGTGCATACAGGGGGCAGTAATTTCCAAACTTTATTGACATAGAATCCTTTTTGGAAGAGTGCCTTACCCTGCTATTTTTTCCCCTCTGAAATATATATTTTTTATTTATAAAATATATACATTTTATGAATAAAATGTATAGAAAGTACACAGTTACAGTGTTTTGTCCACGACGCAAACTTTGTGTATGTTCATCAGGTTCTCAATCTGTAAAGTGCTAGAAAAATGTAACAGATTATGGTAATTTTTCTCCCTTGATCTTGTTGGAAATAGTGTCAAAAATCATGTGCCACATTGTTTAATTGTTCAGATGCCAGGGATTTGGGGACTGCTCTTTGTGCTCCCTCTGCCTCCCACCCTGCGGCCTCCACAGTGGGCTGATCATTTCTTTGTTTGAGGGTTCATATTACTGATTACAGAAATTGATCGTTAGTCTGTGGTTGATCTGAGTATTCATTTTACGTGGATTTTCTGGTTGTGTTTCCGCTGCCTTCGCTGTGTTCACTGTCAGTTCCAAATACCAGGATGGCTTTCTTTGTATTTGATGCAGCCCTGCAATCACCTGCATGTTGCCTCAGTTTCCCGCAGTCAGTGTTTCTGCCTTGGTCTAAGCTTTAAAGATGGGGCAAGGCTGTAAAGTTCACAACAGATTCCTGCTACACAGATATGTAGACAGCCTGCCCTGCAAGAAACCTCCTTCTGGCTCCAACTGCCTGATTTTTCCTCTTTAGTTTATGCCCACAGTAGCTTACTTATAAATGTTTATTGAATTAATAAGTAACTTTGCATACCATGAATGCTATTTTGATATCATGTGGAGGCAAGATGGAATTTCTTCATGGTTTGAGTCAGTGCTGTTGATTCTCTTCTAGGATTTAGAGACCGTGCAGCTTTTCAGCAGTGGTCTCAGGGAGCTAATTTGTTGATAATGTAACTTATTTATAATGCTTTGGTTGGAGGAAGTAGAAGGGACCTGTTCTACCCAATCTGAAGCATAGCATTCTTTCTGCAATTTACTTACAACTCCCATTTAAAGCACATGTTACTGGCCCTGGGTACAACAGGGAATAACATCCAACCCTTCCCCCCTCCTGAAGTGTGCATTCTAGTGGGGTAAACACTCAGTGAGCAAACGCAGGGGTATTATGGTAGATGGTGGTAAGAGGGAGGGGAAGAACTTGTCAGGGAGGCCTCAGAGACCTGAAGGATGTGCAGAAATTTTGGAGAGGAGGACTTCAGAAGTAGAGCTGGCAGGTATACCCGCCCAGGGAGAAGCAGGCCCTCATGTGGTCAAGGAGGAGACAGGAACCAGAGTTTGTTTTTTTTCTCAATGAGATAGGAAGCTATTGGTGTGTTTTGAGCAGAAGAGTGACAAGATGTGGTTATGTTTTTTAGAAGGATCACTGTTACCTGGAGGTTAAAAGGGGGGACAGAGAAAACAACGGGAGGCCGTTGCAGGGACCTAGGCAGGAGCTGATGGAGACCTGGCCCAGACGGCGCAGTGAGAATGACGAGAAGTAGTACAATACTAGTTACTTACTTCAAGGGGAAGAGGCTGACAGAATTTGCTTATGAACCAGATGTGGGATGGAAAAGAAAGGAGTCAGAATGACGTTTCCTTACAGCTGAGCAACTAGGAGAATGAAGTTGACATTACTCAAATGGGGGGAAGGGGATTCTGCAAGTGGAGTGGATCTGAGAGAGGCACAGTTTGGGGAGGTTAAGGGGAGGTGCCCTCAAACCTCCCAGGGGAGACACTCGGTTTGCAAGTGGCTCTCCGAGTCTGGAGGGAGGGGTGGGATCCTGGCTGGAGATGCAGACGTGAGGGCAGTGGTGTATAGAATGACCGGTGGTCACTAGTCTGGAGGAGATCATCTGGGCAGTGAGTATAAAGAAAAGAGAAGTCCAGAGGCCGAGCCCAAGGCCCTCCAATGTTTAAGAGTAAGGGCAGGAGGTGGGGGTCACAGGAAACTGAGTCGTGACCTGGACTGAGAGTGTTCCAGGAACCACGGGAAGTAAAGGTTCTCAAGAAGGTGGAAATGATCAACCTGCCGATTGTCATTGGTAACTGGAGTAAGATTGAGATTGAACATTGGAGTTAACATTGTGGAGGCTTCTCAAGGCTAAGAGCTTGTTTTTGTGACAAAATGGAGTTGAATAGGAAGCTTAATGAGCTTGAAATGGGTTCAACACAAATTTTTTGAGAATTTGCTCCAAATGATGGCAAGCGATGGATGGCAGCTGGAGGGGTGTGGATTCAGAGACGGTGTTTTTAAGATGGGCAGTAATACAGTGTGTTTTATGTCCAATGAGTGGCTAGCAGAGTTAGAGGAGTAGGTAATGTAGGATAAAAGGGGAGAGTTGCTGGGGCAACGTCATTGTGTGAGTAAGAGGCATTGGTATGGAGAATAGAAGTGGAGGGGTTGGTTTTGTTTAGGGATCCAGGGGATTCGTCTGGAGTGATGGAAGAGAAGGTAGAGTATATGGTACAGGCATGGGTGGGTTGGGAATGTGATGCTGGGACTGTATGGAACTTCTCTTTGGAGTGTTTCCATTTTCTCAGTAAAATAGGGAGCGGGATTATCAGCTGAGGAGGAAGATGGAGGAGAAAGTATTATAGTATCACAGATTTGAGAGAGACAAGTGAATAAAATAATTGGCTAGGAAAAAGAAAAAGAACAGCCTGAGGAAATGAGGTAGACTGGCCAGGGCCACAGAGAGCTCCTGGTGAAATCCAAGAGAATTGAATTATTTTCCTTCTTACTTTATTTAGAGAACTTGCCCAGGATATCTACAAAAGTAACCACTATTCCATTGTAGGAATATACAAGTTGTTTATCCATTTGCTTACTGCTGGACATTAATGTTGTTTCCAATTTGGGCTATTAAGAATACAGCTGCTGTGAACATTCTTATACAAGTCATTTTAAGGACATATGTTTTCATTTCCCTTGGGTAATGTCCTAGAAGCAGAACCACTGGAATGTAGAATAGATATATATATTTAACTTTGTAAGAAACTACCAGTTTTCTCAAGTGTTTCTGCAAAAGTAACCAGGCAAATGCTTCACCCTCTTCATTGTAAAATGTTACAGTGAATGGAAAGTGCACGGTGGGAGAAATTCAGTCTCAGCTTAGTCATTAGTTAATCTTAGGAAAGTCACTGAAGTTCTGTGGACTCAAATTCCCCAAAAGCTACATGGAGGAAATGAACTGGGTGATCTACTAGGTCTCTTTTAGATCTTGAACAGTGAATTTTGGTGAATTTGTCCTAAAAGGCCCTGATATATCCTTACAGTATTACATGGTAATAAATGAACAGAAAATCACATCTCTGCACATTTTTATTCTGTGGGAGTTGAGCGGCATTTAATGTACTGGACACAGGAACACAATCTTAGAACATAAGGTGCAGAGAAACAAGCTTATAGGATGCACACTGTTGCCTGTGAAAATCACATATTCTTTAAAAGAGAACATAAGCTGATGGAGTATTCAACTGAAAATGTAATAGAAAGAGTTGTTTACCTGTGAATAGCACCCACTCAGATTTCATTAGAACATATACTAAAGATGCAATTAGATGGTTCAAGCAAGTATTGTCTGCACATCCACTGTTTGGATCATTGTGGCTTGCTTTGAAACTAGAGAAACAAAACATTGGCTTCTTACTTTTGCAGAACTGGGTAAGTATTCCTTTCATCTGTGCTCCCTTCAGCCAAGAGCAAAGAAAACTTCTGTGACCTTCCAGCAACAGAAGTGACAGCCCCATTGCCATCTTGCCCTACATTTTGTCTAGAAACAGGTTTAACTGTTTGCTGTTGCAAGTCTTTGTCACTCCCTGGCCGCCTATTCCTGGGCTTCACCACTGCGTGGTAAGGGCTGGGAGTCATGGTTCACTTGGTTGAAGCCATCTGATAAATAGAGAATGCTGGAAAAGACAGATTGAACATCAGTGTGAGATCACGTACTTCTGTAATTTGTCTTTCGGGTTAATGAGAATTGGGAGTGGGGAGGGAAAAACCAGTTGGAGATAACTGTGAGCTAGGTGGGGAGTCTTGACTAAGCTGTGATTGGTTGGGGAAGATAAATGTCCAGTGGGTGTCCGTCACCGTCCTAGGTCCAGGGGTTATTAAATCCTCCCACCCAGGGCAGGATGAATGTCCTCTGCTTGTCACAGCTTTCTCAAAAGGGTCTCTGAAGAGTCCGAGCATTGAAAGGCAGACAGAGGCATGAAATACTGGATATGAATATTAGAGGTCACTTAAGCCAGACTCTTGTCACATGTGGAGTCCCTTCCAAGGTGTCTCCAGCCTGATTGTCATCGGACCCCACTGGACCTGGAACTCACTCTCTCAGCATGTTTGCTGTTGCACATGTACATCCTCTAGGACACAGTCTCGCCAGCCAGCGCCACGTGGCCTTTCCCCGTGGTGTGAGGAAAGCATACCCACAGCTCCAAGGGTGGCAGCTCTGGTGAATTTATTTCTCTTCTCAGGAGGGGATGGGTCATGGGCACCATTAGCATTTTATTTTTTTATTTATGATTTTTTGTAGTAGTCTGAAGAAACACAAATAAGCCTTTTTTTTTTTTTTTTTAACTCAGGGACCATTGTGTCCTAAAAGGCCTTACATTGATCTAGAATGACGACTCCTTTCTCACTTTGGGCTTGTATTGTTCAAAGGTCCATTTGTTTGTTGTCCTGAAGCAGTGATTCTCAACCATAGCAGTTTTGTTCACGGGGGGTGGGGGGGATATTTGGCGCTCTGGAGACTGTGGTTGCCACATCTAGTGTGGGCGATGCTACTGGCATCTAATGAATTGAGGCCAGGGATGCTGTTAAACCTCCAGACCTCGTACAGTACACAGGGTAGCTTCCCACGCACACCCCGCCCAACAAAAATTACCTGATTCAAAATGTCTTTGAACTGGAATTGAGAAACTTCAGTCTAAAGGTACCAATACCATCCAATGGCAGCCAGCATAGATGACTTTTTTTTTTTTGCTCTGGCACAAAAAAATCTAGGAGGAGTAAAGAATTTGAATTTCATAAGCAGAAGAGCTTCTGCATTTGTATTTGTCTTCGCAGTTCTTACAGAAGAGTTAGAGTAGACCCAAGCCATTTGCCATAGGAAGGACTCACTGAGAATCAGTTGTTGGGGACGTGGCTATAATGGGGTGCTAGTGGCATTGCATTTGCTTGCTTTAATTTATAACTCCCCTCATGGACTGGTGCGTACCTTTCAATTTTAAATAGGGACTTATTTGTTAAAGGCCTTCTGAGTTTTTAAAGTTAGTTGACTGCTAATAAACCCAAGGTAGGTATAGGTTGTTTGTTGTTTCCTGCCTTGAGTCATCTCGTGCTCCTGGTGACCCTGTGCAAGTGTGATGTCCTCTATGTCCTGACTCAGCTGTCCTGGACTATGTCCGGTTAAAAAAGAGAGGGCAGTCAGGACCAGAGAGTTATAAAAGGCTTTGCTTTTTCAATAGTTTATTTTTAAGCTTTCAGGAAGCACTTGTTTCCCATTGAATTCTAAGTCTGGTGTATCCTTTATTGTTGGTAGGGGTTTTGTTTCATTGGTTGTATTTGTTGAGGTGGGGAGACAAAAAGAAAAATTTTTGAAAAACATCTTGTGAGTCTTTTTTTTCCACATTGTCTTATGCCAGTTTTGATATATGATAGCATACCTTATAAGCATTGAATAATTTCCCCCACCACCCTTTTTGGGGTAGAACCCATGCTGAGAGGCTGCAGAGGAGCTTGTCAGCCAAGGCAGCAGCTAATTAGATCAGCTCCAGTGCGTCCCTGGACAGCTTTCAGACACACACCCTGTCACATTCACCACGAGTGTCAGCTCGGTTCCCTTCTGCCCCCATTCCTGGGACTCAGACCATTCCTAACTTGAAAATGAATGACATCAACATTTGTGGGGCACCCCTCTGTGTGGACTCTGCTAGGTGTGGGTATTAGAATGGAAACAGGAAACACATACTTTAGGGCTGTAAAAGTAGGGTCACGGAGGCAGCCCTGGCCCCATGAACAGTACGCCATGGAATAACACAGTGATAGTGTACCCGCAGTGTTAACAAAGGAGTGAATTGCTCCACCGGATGAGTTCCTTTTTTTTTCTGGCTTTTAAACATAATTATTGAATGACTATTTTCACTTTTAAATGAAAATGGCAAAACTAAAGTTAGTAAACTTTGTTAAGTAAGTATTGGACCAACTGGAGTTTGAACGTGTTCTAGAAATACTCCTTTGGTGGTGCTATTTATTGATGATAAAAAAAATAATGTGTCTGTATTCCCCCTTCCCCATTTTCTTTTATGGTGAGGCTCACAGAAATATGTACAGCCCGATGAGGTCCTGATGGGGGGTGCCACTGGCAGGGGTGCTCTCTGAAGAGTGACTGTGCCCTGAAGCGCCTGTGCTTCTTCGTGGCTTAAACCGTCCCACTGCTCTCAGCTCTTCCCTCCGGAGATATGCTCTGAACCTCTGAACCGCCCCCACCGGGGGGCACTGAAGCTCGTGCAAAAGCTTGTCTTCTAACCCTCTCCCACAGAACATGACAGTTTTCTCTGTGATGGCCGAATTAATTATCAGAAACGGGCTGCTGGCAGACAGTTGGATACTAATTATGATTGGAACCTTTGGGGCCCTTAAGCCCAAATCTGTTGTTTATTGTTGTTAAAAATGAAAAAGCTATAACATGAAAGAAATTTTGTTGGTTTTCTTGTTTGTTTGTTTGTTTTAAACAACTGAAAGCGATGCAGATTAGGCCCGGAAACTTTGTGCTAAACTGTGATCTGGGTTAAAGCTACTTAATCTTTAGTGGGGGAAAGGGATTGAAGAAGTAGTTAATTGTTACTTTCTGGCAAAGAAGGTATTTAGTTTGGATATTTCAATGCAAAGCAAGATAATTGGCATTGATTAAATTGAAGGCGACATTTGGGGAGATGTTCTCAGAATTTCTAAGTTTGATTATCCGATTTGACTGCATACTGTGTCCCAGGTTTGTGGACTCTTTCTAGCCAGTTCTACCTGGGAAGAATTATTTCCAGTTAAATAGATCATAACCACTGGAGAAAGAATCATGAAACGTACCTGTATTGTGAGGCCACGATGTGAACAAAACTGCTCAGCTCACAAAGGGACAGTTTGGGAGTCAGCCTGTGCTAACACTGGCATTGGATATTATTTCATTCTTCCCATCAATATTGCTAGTGAGGTGGAGAGAAAGAGGTAGGTGGGTCCTTCCTGGAGCTCTCTGACACAAAAAAGTGGATGCTTTCACTGGCTTTCATTGGGGGCAAACAAGAAGGTTGGCAGACCCTTGATCTTGGGAAGGAATCTATTGGGATGTTGTCCAAAAGGTAGGAAGAGGAACAAGTACTAATGAGAAAGTAGAAAAGTAGAGAAAATAAGAACAAGAAACTTGCTAATAAATTCACATAGGTATGTGAAGGGTTGGTTTTCTTTTGCAAGGCATATGATAGGGTACAGACAATATTCCAAGCATAAATCCAGAGAAATCTTAAGAGACTAAGTAAACAAAAGGCACCCAGACTATAAATACTTTAGGGGGATTCCATGTTGTTGTTTTTTAAATAGATTTTTTTTTCTCAGAGTTCAGTGATTTCATCATTTCTTATTATATCAGGTGGCAGAAATAAAATAAAAATATGAAAAGTAAATGTATTTAATTAATATTATGTCTCAGACATTACTTATCAGATAAGACCATGTGGTAGAAACATGGAACTACCTGTTAGTTCTTAACTTAGGGACACAGTGGTACAGGGAGTTCCTATTCATGAGCCACTCTCCATGCAGAATCATTTCTCGGGGAAAATAACAAAGGCAAAGACGTGTATAAAAATTAGCTGTGAGATTTTGAGAGTAATGATGGCTTGAGAGAGATTCTTGATCTCGCCCCTCAAAATTTCAAAGTGAACAAACAGCTATAGCTCAACAAAGGAACCCCAGCTGGGCTCACAAGCACACCAGAAAGGTCTGCACACCAAACGGACTAAAGGTGAGAAGGGCTGTGGGGGGAAGGGGGATAAGACACACACCTGGTTGGGCTGATAGGGAGATCATAAGATAAGATACACTCCTTGTGGGCTGCAGAGAGGAGAGAAACCCAGACTGCCGGGTTTCTGTCTGCCCAGGCTTTGGAAAAGGAAGAAACCCAGAGTGACTGGGTCTCCTGCCTGGAGGAGTGGAAAGATTGGGGGGAATTTGGCATTATACTGAAACAGAGCAGTGGCAGAATGAGGGGTCGTGGCCAGGGTTCCCACAATCTGCCGGTAGCCTGCACTTGGACCGAGACAAAAAAAATATGAAGTGCAGTGCTCCAACCTCACAGGTACTGCCTCCTACCCTTTACGGATACAGAGAGCGCCCCACAGCTAGTTCTACAGAGCCAGTCTCTCCCCTGAGGAACAGAGATGCTCTGTTCTCTGGTCCCCTGGTCTTTTGAGACACAGGGAGGAGTGTCCGGAGGCCTGATAGCACCATTGCTAAAGCTGTGAACCTCACAGCAGGCACCACTCTTCTTTGTGACTGCATCCCTGCCTCCGTCATGCAGACAGCAGCTTCTCAGTAGAGGACAGCCCGGAAATTTCACAAAGCTACAACTTGTAGCCCAGTGCCACCTACCAGAAAAAAAAAATTAGAAAAACTCTTTTTCCTTAGGAGTTTGGGGGTATTCTTTTTTCTTCTAACTTTTTCTTTTTTTTCCCTCATTTTTCTTTGTTGTTATTTTTTGATTATTGGTTTTTCTATTTCTATTTATTTTGTTTTTTCATTTTATATCTTCAGTATTATCTTTATTTTTTATTGTTTTTTTTGCTTGATTTCTAAACAATACCACTCTGAATTTTCCTCAAGATACATACATACATACATACATACATACATACATACATACCATGGCTGTACAAGAAAGACACGGATCAGAAGGAAAATGAAAAATCTTCAGAGAGCAGTCTCAATCACATGGAAACCTTAGAGTTAAGCAACAGAGAACTCAAAATTGAAGATCTGAAAATACTTAATGAGAGAGGAGAAAACATTTATAGTCAACTTAATGAGCTCAGAAAACAAAATGAGTACTTCACCAAGGAGATTGAAACTTTAAAAACAGATTTGAAAAACTCAATACATGAATTGAAAAATGAGCTAGCAAGTTAAGCTAATAAAACAGGCCAGACAGAGGTGAGAATCAATGACATTGAAGACAGTCAACTAGAGATGATACAAAGGGAAGAAATGAGACTCAAGAACTTTAAAAACTGAGAGAGCTGTACAAGAATTGTCTGACTCCATCAGAAAGAGCAATATAAGAATAATGTGTATTTAGAAAAAGAAGAAAGGGAGAAGGGAATGGAGAGCCTCTTCAAACAAATAATTGATGAGAACTTCCCAAGTTTGTGGAAAGAATTTGGTCCTTGAATCCAAGAAAAAAAGAAAATACCTTGTTACCTCAACCCAAACAGGCCATCTCCAAGGCACATTGTAATAAAACTATCAAAAATCAGTGACAAAGAGAGAAACCTCAAGGCAGTTAGGAAAAAGAAGAACATCACATATAAAGGAAGACCCATTAATTAGATTATCATGAAATTTCTCAGAAGAAACTCTATAAGCCAGAAGAGAATGGAACCAAACATTCAGAGTACTGAAAGAGAGAAGCTACCAGCCAAGAATACTATATCCATCAAAGTTATCCTTCAAATATTAAGAAGAAATAAAAATTTTTGCAGATACAGAGACCAAGGGAACTTGGCCCTGGCTAGTTACTCATTCAGTTAAGAGTGTCATCCTGAAACAGTAAGGCTGTGGGTTTGATCTTGGGGTAGGACATACCTGGGAAGCATCCAATGAATGCACTACTTACTGGAATAACAAATGAATGCTTCCCTTCCCTCTCCCATCTATATAAATTAAAAATTAAGCCCTGGCTGGATAGCTTGATTGGTTAGAACATAGTTTGAGAGTGTGGAGGTTGCTAGTCCGATTCCCTAGTTAGGGCATATACAGGAGCAGTTCAATCTTTCTGTCTCTAGCAAAAAAAAAGAAGAAGAAGAAGAAGAAGAAGCAGCAGCAGCAGCTGAGGGACTATATCACCAGAAAACCTCTGCTGCAGAAAATACTCAAGGGAGTTATCCTGCTGGACACAAAGAACAAAACAACCAAGACTACAGGTAAGAGCTCCAATAAGGTTACAGTATAAAAAAGGATAATCTGAGACAACAAAAACATAAAAGGGGGGAGGATAAAGTCTGAAGTAGTAAAGGAGAATGGAGTGTATTATCATTTATAAGGCAAAGGACTCTTGTATATATGAAACTTTTTTCTCAGTAACCTAAAGATAACCAACTACAATAAAAAAAGAAAGAAAACTGAAAAACATAGCTTAAGAAATAGCAGAAAGAAGCATGGAATACTACCAGAGGAAAACAACTGACATAAAAACAAAAAGAAAGAACCAAAGGAGAGAAACAAGATCTACCAGAAAACAAAACATAAAATGGCTATGGGAAATCTTAATGTATCAGTAATTATCGTAAATGTAAATTTACTGAATGCACCAACAGAGGCACAGTAACACACTGAATCAAAAAGCAAAGCCCAACAATAGACTGCCTTTAGGAGATACATGTAAGCTTCAGGGACAAAAGTGGATACAAACTGAAAGGTTGGAAAACGATTCTCCAAGCAAATAATACCCAAAGAAAACAGGTGTAGTCATACTTATATCTGACAATACTGATTTCAAGACAGCAAAGGTAACAAGAAACAAAGATGAATGAACATTTTATTGGGTTGGGGAATAAGTTCGTAGCGTTTTTATATTTTCTTTTATTTTACAACGATTTGTTTGCTGTTTGGCATAAGGTAAGTATTCATTCGATAAAACTCTTTCTGCTCTACAAAACTATGTTAATTGTATTTTTGAGTTATTTAATTTTTTATTAGTTTTGAGGCTTAGAAATGGAATACTCAGGAGGCAAAAATCAACATTTTCGACATCTTCTCTTCTTTGCTTTTCATCGAGGTCAAAAAGCTGCCGAAGCAGCCCGGGACATTTGCGACGTGTATGGAGAAGGTGTCATAGGCGAGTCTACAGCACGGAAATGGTTTGCAAAGTTCAAAAATGGCGACTTTGACGTCGATGGCACGTGCCGCAGCGGAAGTCCTTCTGAATTCGATGAAGAACCGGGAAATGCTCGAAAAGAATGCCATGGTCAACAAGGAGCTCTACATTGCTCAGCTACACCGCGTGAATGAGGCTATTCGACAGAAAAGACCTGATCGACATGGTCAAACCATACTCCTTCACGACAACGCCAGGCCCCATGTTGCACAAGTTGTCAAAGTCGCACTCCAAGAGCTCGAATGGGAGGTCCTTCAGCATCCGCCATATTTTCCAGACCTTGCACCGACCGATTACCATCTTTTCCGCTCCCTGTCAAACCATATGAAGGGCGTTACCTTCGATAACAAAGAGGTCCTTAAAAACTGGCTCAACAACTTCTTTGACACCAGACCAGGCGATTTTTGGCGGAACGGCATCAACAAATTGGTCGAGAGGTGGGAAGAGGTTGTAAACAGCAACGGCGAATATATAATTGATTAACTTACTGATATAATTATTGTTTTTGTTTAAATAAAAGTCTTCGGTAAAAACGCTATGAACTTATTCCCCAACCCAATATTATAATAAATGGGATACTATATCAAGGAGACATCACACATCTTAATATAGACATCACACTTCTTAATATGCACAGAATCAGGGAGCACCAAAATATATAAGACATCTACTAACAGAACAAAAATGAGAGATAAACAAAAACAGGATCATATTTGGAGTCTTGACACACCATTGAAAGATTTAAAGATCACCGAAACAGAAAATTAATAAAAGAAATAATCAGCCTTAAACAACATTATATACCAAATTGACATAATAGACATTTACAGAATATTTCATTCTAGAACATCAGATTATACATTCTTTTGCAGTGCATGTGAAACATTCTCAAGGATAGACCATAAGTTGGGCCATAATACTAACCTCAACAAATTCAGAGTAATATCAAGCATACACTTTGACCATAAGGCTTTGAAATTTGAATTCAACTGCAAAACGAAAGTAAAGAAACCCACAAAAATGTGAAAATTAAACAGCATACTTATAAAAAAAATTATGGGTCAAAGAAAAAATAAAAGTAGAAATCAAAATATTTAAACAGACAAGAATGACAACATAACATATCAAAACTTCTGGAATTCAGCAAAAGCAGTAATAGGAGAGAAGTTTATATCATTACACACTTATGTCAAGAAGCAAGAGAGATTCCAAGTAAACAACCTAACATTATATCAGAAAGGACTAGCAAAAGAAAAACAAAGGTAACTAAGGACATGAGAAGAAAGAAAATAGTGAAAATCAGAGTAAAACTAAGTGAAATAGAGCACAAAAGAACTATAGAAAAAATTAACAGGTTAAACAAAAAAGCACTGATTCTTTGAAAAGATCACTAAAATTGACAAACCCCTGCCTATACTTATTAAGGAGAAAAGAAAAATGACTCAAAATCAGAAATGAAAGAGGAGAAATTACCACAGATATTACAGATGTGAAAGATTATACGACAGTATTCTGAAAGATTATATGCCACCAAATTCAACAATCTAGAAGAAATAGATAAGTTCCTAGAAGTATATATATATAATCTTCCTAGCCCAAGTCACAAAGAAGTGGAAAACCTAAATAGAACCATATATATGCAGGGAGGAAATAGAAACAACTATAAAACATCTTTTCCAAAATAAAAGGCCAGGACCAGATGGCTACACTAGTGAATTTTACCAAACATTTAATGCAATCCTCATTAAAATCCCAATGTCGTTTTTTTTTTGTTTTTTTTTTTTTTTTAATAAATTTTTATTAATGGTAATGGGATGACATTAATAAATCAGGGTACATATATTCAAAGAAAACATGTCTAGGTTATTTTGTCATCAAATTATGTTGCAAACCCCTCGCCCAAAGTCAGATTGTCCTCCGTCACCCTCTATCTAGTTCTCTGTGCCCCTCCCCCTCCCCCTAACTCTCTCCTTCCCTCCCTCCCATGTCCTCCCTCCCCCCCCACCCTTGGTAACCACCACACTCTTGTCCATGTCTCTTAATCTCATTTTTATGTTCCACCAATGTATGGAATCATGTAGTTCTTGTTTTTTTCTGATTTACTTATTTCACTCCTTATAATGTTATCAAGATCCCACCATTTTGCTGTAAATGATCTGATGTCATCATTTCTTATGGCTGAGTAGTATTCCATAGTGTATATGTGCCACATCTTCTTTATCCAGTCTTCTATTGAAGGGCTTTTTGGTTGTTTCCATGTCTTGGCCACTGTGAACAGTGCTGCAATGAACATGGGGCTACATGTGTCTTCACGTATCGATGTTTCTGAGGTTTTGGGGTATATACCCAGTAGAGGGATTGCTGGGTCATAAGGTAGTTCTATTTGCAGTTTTTTGAGGAACCACCATACTTTCCTCCATAATGGTTGTACTACTTTACAGTCCCACCAACAGTGAATGAGGGTTCCTTTTTCTCCACAGCCTCTCCAACATTTGCTATTACCCGTCTTGTTGATAATAGCTAATCTAACAGGAGTGAGGTGGTATCTCATTGTAGTTTTGATTTGCATTTCTCTAATAACTAATGAAGCTGAGCATCTTTTCATATATCTGTTGGCCATTTGTATCTCTTCCTGGGAGAAGTGTCTGTTCATGTCCTCTTCCCATTTTTTTATTGGATTGTTTGTTTGTTTGTTGTTGAGTTTTATGAGTTCTTTGTAAATTTTGGATATTAGGCCCTTATCTGAGCTGTCGTTTGAAAATATCAGTTCCCATATAGTTGGCTGTCTGTTTATTTTGATATCAGTTTCTCTTGCTGAGCAAAAACTTTTAATTCTGATGTAGTCCCACTCATTTATCTTTGCCTTCACTTCTCTTGCCATTGGAGTCAAGTTCATAAAATGTTCTTTAAAACCCAGGTCCATGATTTTAGTACCTATGTCTTCTTCTATGTACTTTATTGTTTCAGGTCTTATATTTAGGTCTTCAAAATGGCCATATTACCCAAAGCAATATACAAATTTAATGCAATTCCCATCAAAATCCCTATGAGATTTTTTAAAGAAATGGAACAAAAAATCATCAGATTTATATGGAACTATAAAAAACCCCGAATAGCCAAAACAATCCTAAGGAAAAAGAATGAAGCTGGGGGCATTACAATACCTGACTTTAAACTCTATTATAGGGCCACAATAATCAAAACAGCATGGTATTGGCAAAAAAATAGACACTCAGACCAATGGAACAGAATAGAAAGCCCAGAAATAAAACCACATATATATGGTCAAATAATCTTTGATAAAGGGGCCAACAACACACAATGGAGAAAAGAAAGCCTCTTCAACAAATGGTGTTGGGAAAACTGGAAAGCCACATGCAAAAGAATGAAACTCGACTACAGCCTGTCCCCGTGTACCAATGTCGTTTTTTAAAGAAATAGAACAAAAATCACCAGATTTGTATGGAATCATAAAAGACCCCAAATATTCAAAGCAATCCTGAGAAAAAAGAGTGAGACTGGAGGTATCATACTACCTGACTTCAAATTATACAACAGAGCCATAAGAATCAAAACAACATAATATTGGCAGAAAAACAGACCTACAGAGCAATGGAACAGAACCAAGAGCCCAGAAATTAAACCACATATATATGGACAAATAGTCTTTGACAAAGAAGCGGAAACACACAATGGAGAAATCCTCTTCAATAAACAGTGCTGAGAAAATTGGAAAGCCACATGCAGAAAAAAAATGCAACTTGACTGCAATCTGTCTCCATGAACAAAAATTAATTCAAAATGGATTAAACACCTAAATATAAGATCTAGAACAATAAATTACATAGAAGAAAACATAGGTACTAAAGTTATGGACCTTGGTCGTAGAGAACATTTTATGAATTTGACCCCTAAAGCAAAAATAAATGAATGGGACTCTATTAAACTAAAAAGCTTCTGCACAGCAAAAGAAACCAACAACAAAACTAAAAGATAACCAACCAAATTGAAGATGATATTCACAAACAACAACTCCGATAAGGGATTAATATCCAAAATATATAAGGAACTCACAAAGCTCAGCAACAAACAATCCAATTTAAAAATGGGGAGAGGACCTGAACAGACACTTCTCCCAAGAAGACATACAAATGGCCAACAGATATATGAAAAAATGCTCATTTTTACTAGCCATTAGAGAAATGCAAATCAAAACTACAGTGAGATACCACCTCACACCTGTTAGATTAGCTGTTATCCACAAGACAGGTAATAACAAGTGCTGGAGAGGTTGTGGAGGAAAAGGAACCCTTATTAACTGCTGTTGGGAATTAAACTGGTATAGCCATTATGGAAGAAAGTATGGTGGTTCCTCCAAAAATTAAGAATAATTCTACCATGTGACCCAGCAACCCCTCTACAGGGTATCTACCCAAAGAACTCGAAAACATTAGTACTCAAAGATATAATGCACTCCATGTTCATCACAGTATTCATGGTGGCCAAGACATGGAAACAACCAAAGTGTCCCTCGATAGAGGACTGGATAAAGAAGATGTGGTACATATATACAATGGAATACTACTCAGCCAGAAGGATTGATGACATATTGCCTTTTATGACAACATGGATGGACCTTAAGAATATTATATTAGAAATTAGAAAAAGCTAAGAACTATATGATTTCACACATGGGTGGGATATAAGGCTCATAAACACAGATAAAAGTGAAGTGGTTACCCAGGGGAGAAGAGTGGGAGTAGGGGAGTCAGGAGGGACAAATATACAGCAACAGAAAATTATTTGACTTTGGGTGATGGGCACACAACAAGATCAACAGTTCAAATGCTATAGAGATGTTCACCTGAAACCTATGAACTCCTTTAATTTTTTTTTTTTTTTTTTTTTTGAACTCCTTTAATTTTTAAAGTGAGAGGGAGAGAGACAGACAGGAAGGGAAAGAAATAAGAAGCATCAACTCATTGTTGTAGCACTTTAGTTGTTCACTGATTGCTTTCTCATACTGGGGGGCTCAAGCTGAGCCAGTGACCCCTTGGATTAAAGCTAATGACCTTGGGTTTCAAGCCAGAGACCTGTGGGCTCAAGCCAGTGACCATGGAGTCATGTCTATGATCCCATGCTAAAGCTGTAACCCCATGTTCAAGCCAGTGAGCCCACGCTCAAGCTGGCAACCTCAGGGTTTGAAACCTAGGACCTCAGTGTCCCAGGTCGACATTCTATCCACTGCATCATCTCCTGGTCAGGCGAAACCTATGCACTCTTATTGATCAATGTCACCCCATTAAATTTAATTTCTAAATTAAAAGGTCTTCCAAAATAAAAACAATAATAATATTCAAAGATAAACTACAGTGTTCCATGTAAAGCTGGCTGTAGCTGAGGAGACAGCTCTGTTCTAGGGGCTATTTTAAAAGTTCAGAAAATTTTTCTCCAATTATACTTTGGTTAAATCTAATACTTTTTCTTGCTGCCAAGGTACATGTGCAAGGTAAGACAAATGGGAAGTTTAGAGAATTTTTCTTATTAAATCTCATTTCTTTCTTTTTTTTCCCAACTTCCCTTTGATAATTTTTATTCTTGCCATGCAGCAATTCAGTGACCTCAGTGCTCCCTGTCATGAGCCGGAGAGAAAGCCCTCTCTGTGTTTCAGGAGACTCAGCGTCTCCAATGTGCCCTGGTTCTGCTCAAAAGAAGCTGCCATGACCGAGCCCCACCTGGCACAGGAGGAGAGTGGAAGGGGTGAGAAAGGTTGGGGCCAAGCCTCCATCATGAACACCTGGATTTGTTTAGGAGTTCCACATTTATTTAGTCACACACCTGTTCACTCAATAACTGGTCCACAGTAACTTGCTGAGTGTTAATAGAGTGCCAGGCACTGTATTTTATTGTTGTGAGGAAGACATGGGCCCCACCCTCAGGGTGCAGTTCCCAGCTGGGCATGGCAGCATCTATATGGCTTTGAGACACCTCACACCAGCAACTCCCACACAGATGAACCGTAGGAACCAAGTTAATACAGGCTGAGAGCTGTGTTACCCACTGGGTGTATGAATGGACACAAGAATTACAGCTTTGCACCCCCTGATTTTCAAATATCAGAAAACTATACTATAACATCAGTGGTTTAATCAAGTGGGTCTCTGGACACCGTCAGCTTTGCCTGAAACTTCTGTGTGACTTTGGTGTAGTGATGCAGTCAATCTGAAAAGAGCCTCAGCGGGACCTCCAGCAGTTTTTGAGCATGTTTCTGCCACTGACCACCTATGTCATCTTGGCCAACTCATGTGTCCCAGACAAGCCTCAATTTCTCATTTGTAAAATAAGATGTTTAAAAAAGGTAAGTTTAGGTCCTAATTTTTAAAATACGCTTTTTTTTTTTTTTTGTATTTTTCCGAAGCCAGAAACGGGGAGGCAGTCAGACTCCCGCATGTGCCCGACCGGGATTTACTCGGCACGCCCACCAGGGGGTGATGCTCTGCCCAGCCAGGGCGTCGCTCTGTTGTGACCCAGAGCCATTCTAGCGCCTGAGGCAGAGGCCACAGAGCCATCCTCAGTGCCCGGGCCAACTTTGCTCCAATGGAGCCTTGGCTGCGGGAGGAGAAGAGAGAGACAGAGAGGAAGGAGAGGGGGAAGGGTGGAGAAGCAGACGGGTGCTTCTCCTGTGTGCCCTGGCCGGGAATCAAACCTGGGACTCCTGCACGCCAGGCTGATGCTCTACCACTGAGCCAACTGGCCAGGGCTAAAATACGCTTTTTACTTTAATGGGTGAAATCACTACCAGTGATTTTAAAGTTTATCCCAATGATTTTGTTATCATAAATAACAAAAAAAATTTGGGAGGGAAAACTGAACAAAAAAATTTTTTTCCCCTTTTAGGACAAGATGAATTTTTAAAATATCAGCTAAGCTGCCTAAAGTCAGAGGCTGCTTTAGTAATTACAGTTGTCATCTATTGAGTAATTACAATGTGTTAACCAAACAGACATGACCTCATTTAATACAACAATCTTAAGATAGAGGTTCTGTTAGTACCCTTGTACCATTGTGATGTTCATACTGTCCCCATTCTACAGATGAAGAAATCCAGACTCAGATTAAGTAACATCTCCAAGTTCACACATCAGTGACTGTTACAATGGGATTGGAGTCCAGATCTTCTATGTGACTCAAAGACCCTGTAGCCTAACACATGGAGCAGTCTGGTGCACGCATGATGGCGGGTGGAATAAAATTGAAATAATTCAATTTGATTACTACAGACACATAAGTACTCATAGAGCCCTTCTGTATATTTTTCATTATTAAATATTTTGTGTCACAACACACAGAGGATTCAGTGTTTCCAGATCATCCTTTTGCCAGTGGCTCTAGTGGCAAACCTTTGTTAATTAAAATGATGGTGAGATCCTCTGGCACTATGACCTCAAGTATAGTCTCCTGAACCAGCAGCATGGGCATTGCCTGCTAACTCCTCAGAACCACTGAATTAGAATTCACACATGCGCTGGTTCCCCAGTGCTTCCTGTGCACGTGGAGCTTTGGGGAGCTCTTCATGTCTGGCTGGTCCCCAGGACAACCCTGTGTGGCTGGACAGAGGGACACACTATAGCTTCATGATTGTACTGTTAGTAACATTGTGGCCAAGCGTGAAGGTGTGGAGAATGGGACTCCTGAGGAGTGAGAATGACCTGAACACAAAAGAAGTTGTAAAATAAAATTCTGTTTCCATGGACCTTTTTACATAGCTGAGGAAGAAACGGTCTTTATTCTTTTGGAAAGATTTATTTTAGATTGTTTAGAAATTCAAACAATGAATTCCAATTAGTAAAAAGTAATAATAAAAAGAGAAGATGAAAACTTATGAAATAGATTACTCCAAGGCTCTCATTTTAAGCTAACTGCAGATCTCCTAGCCCCTTTGTTTTCTTTTCCCCTAAAAGTCCACATTTCCTCTAAAAACAACTCCAAAGTGAAAAATCATACATGTCGTATGAAATAATTGCTCATATTTGTTAAGAAGGAATGCATGGCATCCCGCCAACAGCGTCTTTCCTGCCTGTCTGCTGCAGCTGTTTCTTAAATGCACAGAATTTTATAACATAAAGTAAAAAAACATAAAACTTCTGGCAATCAGTTTATTCTAACCAATAAGTGAAAACTGAAGCCTAGCTTATTTAGAGGGAGGTAAATTATGTATTCAGTGAACTTTTATTTTTTTTGTATTTTTCTGAAGTTGGAAACGGAGAGGCAGTCAGACAGACTCCCGCATGCGCCCGACCAGGATCCACCCGGCATGCCCACCAGGGGGCGATGCTCTGCCCATCTGGGCCGTTGCTCTGTTGCAACCAGAGCCATTCTAGCACCTGAAGCAGAGGCCACAGAGCCATCCTCAGCCAACTTTGCTCCAATGGAGCCTTGGCTGCAGAGGGGAAGAGAGAGAGAGGAAGGAGAGGGGGAGGGGTGGAGAAGCAGATGGGCGCTTCTCCTGTGTGCCCTGGCCGGGAATCGATCCTGGGACTCCTGCACGCCAGGCCAACGCTCTACCGCTGAGCCAACCGGCCAGGGCCTCAGTGAACTTTTTAAGGTTTACATTGGGAAAATAAAACTAAGAATTATATAAAACTAATAAAACATAAATGGATTGATTATAATGGAAATTAAATCTATTGTGAATTGTGAGAATGTAAGTGTGTTAATATGTGTGTGTACCTAATGTGTTCTGATTTGGAGGGAGATTACTAACTGATTTTGTAATGTGTTGATACTTTATAGGTTATAAAGCAAATAGCAATGTTGCCAGGATTTCCAGAGCTCTGCATTCTAACTTCTAGGATCATGTTCTCCAAACTGCTAATTAATGTAAAGTCGGCTTCATATATTGAGATGTTTAATCAATTGGCAGATTGCTGCCAATAAATATGTCTCCGAAGTGGTTTGTAATAGACAGGCTAATGAACTACTCTCTGTGCGTGTCAGAGCTACTGGGAAAAATCTCTCTTCCTTCTGGGCGTCCTGCCATCCGTCACTAGTCTCCCTCCAATACAGAGAAAAACGTCCTTCAGTGTTGCCCGTCTGACCTCTGAGCGGAGTACGTGGAAAACCAGAAAGTGAACTTTATTTTACATAGTGATTAGTCAAGCAACATGAAGTGGAAAAGTTGATTACTGGTGATGTGAGTGGTATTAATAGTAACTAACATTTCTTGAACGGTTACTACGTGCTCAGCTCTGTTCTCGGGATTCTGCTGTCAGTTACCTCACTCAGTCTTCACAGCAGCCCTGTGAGGATGGGCCCTGTTCCTCAGACCTCACAGATTCTGTATGGAACCAGTATTTTTGTCATGCCTCTGCAATCCGGAAACAGACTGCCTAACATCACCTGTTCCTTGTGTAATTAAAAGGAAAAGTCACTGAGATCCCCCTTTCCCAGGCCTTGAAGAAGGAAACACTCGCCAGTTCACCAGGAAGGCTCATACGCAGAGCTAGAATAAGTGCCACCTGCTTCTCACTGAGCACGCTCTGGGCACCTGCTCTCACAGGCACACTGCTGCCCCCAGTGACTGTGACCATCTTGAAAGGGACATTACCTTTTCTCTTTTGAGATTTCTTCCAGTTTAAAAATTCCACATCACACCCATCCTAAGAGCACATGAGGCCCGGACAGGTAGGCATTCAATATTGCTTCTCGGGGCATCATGAGAGTAGGCAGACAGCAGGCTTGGAGGGTTGGGACACACTGGACCCGCAGGAGACAGAAACTCTTTGCTGGGGACACCAGGAGAGAGAGCTTGCTTTCTATATCAAACCTTGTTCGTGTCCTCTGAGAAGCAAGGCAAGAGAAGGCTTCCTTCAGTGTATATGTAAAGGCAGTAGTACACTGACTAATTCTGCCTGGATTTCCCCAAGCTCCTGCACTTGTCTTTGTGTATTAATAAATACTGTGCAACTAATGTTCCCATCTGGCAGGGCACAGAAAGGGGCGTCAGAATGAAGTACTGGTAATGGCTCTTAAATACTAATGAAGGTGATACCTACTTCACATGGTAAAAAGGTGGTCTTTATTTTAGAGTTCTTAATTAAGAATTGCCAAGTGACTAATATTAATTAGGAAACCAGCTGAATCCTTTGGTTCTATGGTATATTTCTCCTTAAGAACCTCTGAAGGGAGTAAGCCTGAGCTTCTTTTAATCAATCAGCTCACAAACAATTATCTGTTAAGTATACTTTGTGTCTATGGGACCAGGCTGTGTGGACAGATTTGTAAGAGCCGGTCTCTGCCTTCAGAATCGCCACCTAATTGAGGAGTTCTTGCCAACAGAACAGGTATTCCAGGACAGCGAAGTAAAAGAAGGCTGGGTATCATATCAGCTGAGTAAGAGGAGGGTACGGTACAGTGGGAGGGAGCTTTTGCAAACTACACGGGTGCCCGCCCTCTGCCAGGGTCACAGGAGCCACCAGTTTAAGGAGGGTATCGTAGCCCCAGGTATGGGAGGGTGGAGAGAGGCTGAAGACCACCCAGCAGACTGGAAAGTTGGAATTCAAAGGAAGGAGCAGTAGGGAAATGGTGGGCATGACTAGAGTAAGCTCTAAGAAGAGGGACAAGATTTCCAATGAATAATGAGCCATGGGCAGCCTGCAAAGGTGGAAGGAGAGGGAGCAGGCCAGCTGGACCAGAAAGGGAAGAAACGGGCAGCACACTGGTACCCGCACCCCAGCTCTTCAGGGCTCAGTCCGTTCCCAGCTGCTGCGTGAGTGGTTCTGTGGGCGCTGCTCATGCTTCCACACACGCTTTTTAATACGGCAATATTTCCTAAATGCTTTTGTGCTGAGCACATGCAGTGGCCGTGTGCTAACATCCTTTTAAATTTTACCTGCATTACTACCGCCTAAGTCTAGGTATTCAACAATACCATATATCAACCCATAGTCTGTAGTGTTTTCCAGTTGCCTGCATGGCCAATTTCAAACTGCCAACATGAGGGCATTGAACATCGGGTTGGGAAAGTTGCCAGTGGTACATACATCAGTGTATTCTGTTTCTGGTACACTGATCTAGTAGCAGCAAATAACCTCAAGAGCGTAGAAAATAATAAAATGTGTAAGGATGAGAAGGTGAGAAATTTTTGTTTGTTTTATAGACAGGCTAATGTATGTGTAATTGATTCAAAAAAGACTGCATATACTTGAAATGTAATTTTTTTAAAAAAAGAAAAACACCTAAAGTGTGGCCACCTGCAGATGCTTAGTCCCCTGAGCCAGAGGGTGGGGGAGGTGACTGAAGCAGAGACTCGATGCTCTCAGTTCTTTAATACAATTAATTATTCCTAGCATGAAGCACCTCAATATCTCTGTCCACTTTCCTAAGGTCTAAGTCTCCTGACGATGTGTTAATATCCATTGAATTCTAGTTCCTTGAATCCCCAGCAATTGAAGATGGATTATATAAAGATTATGTTTTAATGTACTTTCTTTTGACTTTCCTGATGAGTGTTAATTTTCAGGGTTTTTTTTTTCAAGCTCAAATTGCAGGTCAATTTGCAATTCTGTCTTAATTTTGTACTTAAAAACTCAAATTGCTGAGTTATATCTGTGGATTGACATTCTATTAAATACCTGGCAGAATGCTGCAAGTCTCCTGCAAGGGTCCCAAACCCAGAAATCTGCAACCATCCATGCTCCTCACGACTTTCTGGGGTAGCGTCTCCTTCAGATGATCCAAGGAGAGCTCTGAGTCAGGAATCCTGAGCTGTAAACCTGAACCACGGTTATTTATAAGGCCTGTGCTCGATGGATTTAGACTCATCTCAGGGAGCTATTCAATTTACACATGTCTCCTTAAATTCTGCCACTGATCTCTTTCATCTCATATCTACTTTATGAGTGCTAATTTTATTCATTTTTTTAAAGATTTTTTTATTTCTTGATTTTAGAGAGCTGGGGTGGGGGAGTGGGAAGCATCAACTTATAGTAGAAGTTGCTTCTCATATGTGCCTTGGCCAGGCAAGCGCATGGTTTCAAACTGGCGGCCTCAGCATTCTGGGTTGACACTTTATCCACTGCACCACCACAGGTCAGGTGTACTTGGTATGTGTGTATAAACCCTCTCTAGCCTTGCTTTACCAAACAGCCTTTTTCAGTAAATCCAGACATCCAGAACAATCCTTTTTCCCCCAACTAAACTTTCCAATGAGGGCTTTCTGGAAACCTACCCGCTGCTGCTATAGACACAGTCCTGATCGGTTGCCATCCTTGGAATGCTGCCCTAATTCTGTGGCCCTAAAATACTTGAATGTTATTACACAGCTTCCTTCAGAGAAAACAAAACCTTGGAACTAGCGGACTTCTGCTTTTCTTTTTGTTTTGTGACTTGGAGAATTTTACTCACTTCATGTCATTCTCAGCCTCAAGATTGAATCTGTTCAATTGCTCCAAGAGGGGAATAAATACAGAACACTGTTCGTGAAGAGTGGCTTTGCCAACTCCAGATAACCCCTGCATTGTTACAGGATCTCATATTTTTCCTGATAGCAATTTATATCCTTAAATATATTTTTAAAAGAAACTGTGTTGCAGTATTCTAAACAATAAGTTGGCATCACTTGCAATTAAGGAAAATACATACATAGTAATTAAAATGTAAATATTGTGTCACTCACCTCCTAGAACACCTTTAAGAAACATAGCTTGAAGCAGATGTTGTACTGTGGGGGGCTGGGGTTAGGGGAGGGGAGCAGCCCCATGTATCCCTAGCTTTAATATTCAAGGTTCATTTCACTTGTGAGTTTTGTTTACACCAGGATTTTTCAACCACAGCACTATTGACCTTTGGGCCAGACAGTTCTTTGTTGTTGGAGACTGTCCTATTTGTCAGAGGATGTTTAGCAGCATCCGTGGCCTGTCACCACTAGATGCCAGTAGCACACCCAGAGTGGACAAACGTTGCCAGGTGGCCCCTGGTGGAAGGCAGAGTTGTGCCTCGTTGGGAGCCACTGTGTAATCCATAAATTATTATGTTGCCTTTTCTATTGTTGTTGTTGTTGTTGTCTTAAATTGTTACTTTGAGTGTGCATTTTTAAAATACATTGCTGATGAGATTGGATCGGTTCAGCCGGGCAAAGGGACTGGATGCACGAAGGTGAATGGGTTAGCCAAAAACATTATATACATAACACATAGACTCAGACAACAGGGTCTTCAGAGCCAGAGGGAATGGGGTGGGGGTGTGGAGGTAGGGGGCAGAGGACAAATGGAGGGGGAATTGGAACGGTGAGAGTTAGCTCAGGGCGGAGGGTGCGCTATGCAGTATGTAGGCATTGTTACATTGAATTGTACACTTGAAACCTGTATGGTTTGGTGAGCCTTGTCATCTCAATCATTTCAAAAAGAAAATAAAATACACTGCAATTTTTGAGGCCATGTTTTATAGCATTCTTGTATACTCCCCTGGTATAGGAAGATGGAAGTTGGCCTGGCCTCTCCTCAGATCTTGGGGCATACCGAGCCCTTCCTGTGTAGGGCGAGTCACTTCCTCCCACTACTTTTCAGCTCCCAAAGGACTCTCCTTGGTAAGTGGAAGACTGGCTCACCTTCCCTACCTCCTCATGGGTTTCTGACTGATATGCAGATATGTTTCATTTTAAGAAAATTCAATGTTATCTATTATTTACTATTTACATCAATGAAGGCCTACATTTTTGTGCAACAGTACTTTAAATTTATTATCTTTTTAAACTTTCACAAAAGTCTAATGATGCTGGTTAATATCATTTATCTGTGTTTAGTTTTTCCCTCATGGGAAAAACAGAAGCGATAGGTTAAATGATTTGCCCAAAGCCACAGTGCTGAAGTTGCTTTTCTATTAAAGTGGAATATTGGAAGCATCTGTCTTCAACAAAGGTTTACATTAATTATGAAGTACGCTAGGAATTCATAGGTATTTTGTCAATAATTTTGTTTATGATTATGTGGTAAATACTAAAGCTATACTTTTTAAAATTATATACCTAATTAGAAAATTATAAGTTATCATCATTACTGCTTAAAAAATACTTTGGATGTAAACTTGAAAGAAATTAACCAAGATATTAGTAAAGTTCTGTTTAAATAGAAGACATCTGGATTTATAAGTGAATTGAAGTATGTTTCTATTTCTTTAAAAAAAAAAATTGGTGGCCCTGGCAGGCTCAGTGGTAGAGCATTGGCCTGGCATGTGGATGTCCTGGATTCAATTACCGGTCAGGACACACAGGATAAGTGATCATCTGCTTCTCCACCCTTCCCCCCTCTTCCCTCCCTCAGCCATGGCTCTATTATTTTGAGCGCATTGGCCCCAGGTTGCTGAGGATGGTTCCATGGAGCCTCCATATCAGGAGCTAAAAATATCTGGGTTGCCAGCATGGCCCCAGAGAAACAGAGCATCGGCCCCAGACAGGGATTGCTGAGTGGATCCCATTTGGGGTGCATGCAGGAGTCTGTCTATCTCCCCTCCTCTCACTTGGAAAAGAAGAAAAAGTAATGAAAATGGTGCCTGGCCCATGGTGGCGCAGTGGATACAGTGTAGACCTAGGACACTGAGGTCACCAGTTTGAAACCCTGGGCTTGCCTGGTCAAGGCACATATGAAAATCAATCAATCAACAAACAACTAAAGTGAAGCAACTATAAGTTGATAGTTCTCCCTCCCTGTCCCTCTCTCTCCTCTTTTAGTAAAAATCAATAAATAAAATCTTTTTAAAAAATAAATAAAAATGAAATTGTTAAGTTAAAAAGTGAAGGAAGGTATAGTTCAAATTAATGCTAAAGTTCTCTTTATAATTCTAGCGAAGAAATGTTCATTTTCTGTACATGTACAAATGCCTGTATGTCTGGGGTCAGTGTTCTTTCAGAGTTGATTTGGTTCTGCTGTATGTTTGGGCAGAGGGCTGGGCAGCCGCGTCTTGTTGAAGGAAAGAGCACACAGTGTAGTTCCTTGAGGCACTTGGGCAAACTAATATATACTGATGGAAGCAAGCAATGGGTTTGCCTCCTCTGTCTTCAGTGGTGATTTGTTGTTTTTTAAAAAATACCGATGTGATGAGTTTAGCCTTACCTACCTGAAGAAAAGGCAAAGTTGGTTCACTCTCAGTGACAGCCATTATTCATGTTGCTGTACAGAGGGGTGATGATAGTGTCCCATGTCACTAGTGAGGCCTCCAAATGGGAACCAAATTGATAAGACTGAAGTGAACATGCTGTGCTCTGTTACATAAGCCAAATAGATGCTTCTTTGCCTGCAGGATGCATAGAACATATTTTTTAAACTACATGGGTGATATCACATGATCTTTTTATTTAAACCTTCTTGCCATAGTGTCTTGCCATTCATTTTTCATTTTTTCATAATAGATAGATGTGTTTTGACTGGAGTATTTGGGCAATAGCTGTGAACTTTGTGCACAAGATTTGCTAAGTATGTGACATTTAAGCCTTATAACCACTGTCTTAGGTGGTGGGGTGAGAATGCCCATTTTCTATCTGAGTAAGATGAGGCTCGGATAGGTTAACAGTTCCTGCCTCTGGTTCTGTATGGTGATATAGTCTGTTGTGATTCCTTTTGAATATACAATAAATCTGTTGTACCATTTTAGAGAGCTTTCTTTTTGGTGTGTATAGTTCTTGTTAAATACTGTTTCTTCACTTAATATCTGCTAAATTTTGTGATGCTTTTGCCTGTTGACTTTTCCTGTGTTACATCTAATTTCAAATTGAGATTTTGGTGAAATAACTATTCAACATGATTATGTCCCGTAAGCACAGGAGGATTGGGTTTACCGATTTTGCTCATGTTCATAATGTGAAGATGCCTATGGTTCATCTCGGCTTTAAAGGAATCGCCTTCCTTTGCCTTAGTTTAAACTCTTTGTGTTTTTTTTTCCTGGACTTAATTCTATGTGCACCCTCCCCACAACTACAAAATTCCCAAGGACTATCACCTGGTGTGAGGTTGCCTTATGTATAGTTACAAATATGTAGTCTTCCTGTCCACCAGTATGTAGTCTTCTGCACTCAGTTTCTTCTCAGCTTTTCTCTGATGTGCATCAGGAGAGAGGTACAGTAACAGAAAGCATAGCGTTACTGCAGCCTGCCTGTCAGAATGCATTTCAGTTAATCAGACTAGATTTCCCTGAAAAGGGAGCATTCCCAGCCAAGGATTCATGAAAACGACACCCAGGGTGGCAAGCCCAGATCTTCAGCATCTGCAGGTGTTGTTTCCTTATTATAATACTTTAAATTGTTCTCTGGCAACATAGCAAAAAGGACCAGACTCAGGGCCTTAATGAAAAGTAGTGATGTCCACTCTCAGATGGGGTGAGGGGATGGAAGCCCCCCCCCCCAGTAAGAGTGTGAAAGCTTGCAAATACTGGTAGCCATTATCCAGCCCACGTGGTCTCCGAGCCTTTGTGCTGGTGACCTGCAGTGTGGCAGTGACGTGGTCTCTCCCAGGACTCACAACCTACTTATAAGCCATTCCAAGCACTTGAAGCACAGAGGCATATGGAAATTTCACTCTCAGCCTTAATACTGCAACATGCAAAATGAATTTTTCACATTGGGTTTTTTTAAAAAATGAAAGAATTCAGCTTTTTGTCATTGGTATGCCTTTTGGAGTTAGTGCCCTTCGCGGCAGCCGGAGAGGGAATGGCTGTAATGTAAGCAGAGTGGCGTCTGCGAGGGAGAGCTGTGTGAGAGCTGATGACGACTTTGGAAATATTATTCTGGGTGTTGAAATGAACAGAGTCTTTTACTGAAGGGAAAAATAACCAGAAACACATTGTTAATACTCTTTCGGATTTGGGCCTGGAGAACCATACTGTGAGTTGAAGGGAAGATAAATAGAGAGAAAAATAGCAAATTAAGAGGACAGATAGCCAGGGGAAGGCAGAGTGCCTGCTGGCGTTGGCACAGGAGGACATGGAACTAGTGTCTTTTGCATTTCCTTAAGATTCAGTGTGTTTGCAAATTGCTTCGTTGTTTCTTAGCAGAATCTAATCTGAGTAACGAAGAGCTGACTAGTGAACATAGTTGGCTGAATTCCCTCAGTACTCCTGAAATATAACAGCAAGGAACAGTGTAATGAAAAATAACAGAGAGAGTAGCTAGGGGCTTAACTTATGATCAGTGTTCATTACAACGAATGACACTTTCACTGCAGAGTTACATAAAGATTATTGACTCTTATGTAATGCAGCTCCCATCTGAATAGGTTGGAGAACAGCTTAGCATGTGAATGGGAGCACTGAAGCAAGAGGAGGAGGAAGATGTACTCAATACTTACTGTTCCTCATTCATTTTTTTCAGTTAGCATGTGAGCTGCCTTTTCAGAACTCTGGGCAGAGCACAGAAATTGGCCCTCCCTCCACAAAGACTGTCCATGGTTATCTTTGGCATTGACCAGCATGTTATATGAACTTTTTTTAAATTTCATTTTCAATTACAGTTGACATGCAATATAATATTAGTTTCAGGTGTACAACATAGTGATCAGACATTTTTATGTACTTTATGAAGTGATCAGCTGATAAGGAAAGCAACTAAACTTATTGATAGTTTTATATCCAAGGTTTCCACCTTATGTTCTCTGCCATTTTTAAATGTTACTACATTTAAAAAATATCCCTATGGAAAGAAACTGTTATTTATATTTCATGCTCCTAATGACCCTATGGAGTATGTAATATTATTAACAGTCCCTTATCCAGATGAAAAAAAAAAATGCTTAGAGAGGTTAGTTCTCCAAGAGTTCCCAGCTGTGCGTTATTATAGATGAACTTACTAGTCTGCCAGATATTTTAACTTCCACATAGGTGCTGAGCATAGAGAGAGATTCATGTTTCTCCCTCTTTCTCTGTCTCTCTCTCTCTCAGCTGGGTTTTGAAATCAGACAAATTAGGACCTTTACTTTTTCATTTGAGATGAGATCCTCTAAAACTAACAAAGTGACCTAACCTCTCTTAACAGTGGTTGTAATGAAAAAGAAAGTTTATATTTAATATGGGGCTACAACAATAAGCTCTTTACATGATTTCTCACCCAGTCCTCACAGCTGTCAGCAGTGCGGGCCTGATTGTGCAGACTGGGAACAGGCTTCACCGAGCCCAGGCTGCACAGCGCTGTTCCAGTCACACCAGCCTTGGTCACTGCGCAGTTTGTAGGTCAGCTCAGGAAAATGTCCTCCATGAGGGTTCCTGTTGATATAGCCAGAGGTGAAGGTGGCAGTACTTAGTGATGTGGAGACACATCACAATAAGGGTCTCCAACAGGCTAATAATGGGTGGAGAGCTGTTTTGCAGGCAAAGAAGCAGTGGCATTTAGGGATAGCCATTTGTCAAAAGAATAAGGCATCGGCCCTGGCCGGTTGGCTCACTGGTAGAGCGTCGGCCTGGCGTGCAGAAGTCCCGGGTTCGATTCCCGGCCAGGGCACACAGGAGAGGCGCCCATCTGCCTCTCCACCCCTCCCCCTCTCCTTCCTCTCTGTCTCTCTCTTCCCCTCCCGCAGCGAGGCTCCATTGGAGCAAAGATGGCCGGGGCTCTGGGGATGGCTCCTTGGCCTCTGCCCCAGGTGCTAGAGTGGCTCTGGTCGCAACAGAGCGACGCCCCGGAGGGGCAGAGCATCACCCCCTGGTGGGCAGAGCGTCGCCCCCTGGTGGGCGTGCCGGGTGGATCCCGGTCGGGTGCATGCGAGAGTCTGACTGTCTCTCCCCGTTTCCAGCTTCAGAAAAAAAAAAAAAAGAATAAGGCATCTCTGGGAGCTCAGTAGTAGGTGAGTCTTTGGGTCTCCCCTTCTTATAGTTTTCAATTTCTGAGTTTTATTGGGGGAAAAAACTTGAGAAAAAATGTGGAATTTAAAAATACTATTACCTTAATATAGCCAGCAAGTTTCATATATGTCTCCTATTTCATCTAAGCACCTTGTTCTCTTCTTTATTAAAGCTTGATGATGATGCCCTGCTTTGTGGCCACCTATAGTGAGATTCTATAGACCTCCCTGCAGCCCCCTAGCCCCTGGTCCAGCAGTCAGAGGTGGACAGGGGACGGAGTGAGAGCAGGGCAGAGTGCCAGAGTCCGGATTTAGTATTTGCCACTTGAGAAGGAGCGCAGCAAGGTGACAGTCAGGATTGCCTGGGAATCGGTAAAACTTAATGCACACAGCCTGCGACTGCTGCGCTAGATTTGAGCCTCTTAGTGAAAGCTGCACAGGTGGTGCACTCTGGCCAACTTCAAGATGAACACTTTTTATCTTATCTTTATTAATTTTAATGCAGTGACATTGATAAATCAGGGTACATATGTTGAGAGAAAACATCTCCAGATTATTTTGACATTTGATTATGCTGCATACCCCTCACCCAAAGTCAAATTGTCTTCTGTCACCTTCTAACTGGTTTTCTTTGTGCCCCTCCCCTCCCCCAACCCCCTCCTTCTCCTTCCTCGCCCCCTCCCCACCCCTCACCCTACCCCCTGTTACCATCACATTCTTGTCCATGTCTCTGAGTTTCATTTTTATGTCCCATCTATGTATGGGTTCATATAGTTCTTAGTTTATTGATTTATTTTTAGAGAGAGGGCGAAAAGAAAGAGAGATAAACATCAGTTTGTTGTTCCACTTATTTATGCATTCATTGGTTGATTCTTGTATGTGCCCTGACTAGGGATCAAACTGCAGCCTTGGTGTATCGGGAGGACATTTTGGCCAACTGAGCTACCTGGCCAGGGCCACACTGAGCGCTTTTGGCTCTTGAAGGTGTTATGTTTTCTTGCTTTTGGGAAAGAGAAGAACTAACTATACTTTTCTCTAACCAAGTGGCGGTCATGGGCCTTAGGAGTTAGGAGTTATTTGTATTGATCTGAAGACTTTTCCAGTTCATACTCAGAACTATTATAAACAGTGAAAAATATTGGAAGGACTTTTAGTTGAGATTACTTATTTTAAAAAAATTATATGGTATATATATTTATCCTTTTCCTAAAGCACTAAAAGTAACCCTGGGCCAAGAAAGGGTCCATTGGTTTTCAAAAAGTACAAGAGGATGGCTCAATTCCTTCATATTCAGATGGTCTTTTGTGTGTGTGTATGTGTGTGTGTATGTGTGACAGAGACAGAGAGGGACATACAGGAAGAGAGAGAGATGAGAAGCATCTATTTTTTGTTGCGGCTCCTTAGTTGTTCATTGATTGCTTTCTCACATGTGCCTTGACTGGGGGGGGGGGGGGCTATAGCAGTGCAAGCCAGTGATCTTGGGCTCAAGCCGGTGAGCCTTGCTCAAACCAGATGAGCCCACACTCAAGCTGGCGACCTTGAAGTTTCAAACCTGGGTCCTCTGCATCCCAGTCCAATGCTCTATCCACTGCGCCATCACCTGGTCAGGCTCAAATGGTCTTTATCTGTGTTGTGAGTAAGGAACTGCTAAGGACCTGTGGCTCTTGGTGAATTCCACCTTATCTGATGGGGATGTGCTGGAAGAGTAAAGTACTCGCCAGATTTCAAAGACACATATATAACTCAATCATTTTTTAAGGATAAAATGATCATTAATCATTGTTTATATTGATTAGATGTTGCAGTGATCATATGTTGGGTAAACTTGGCTAAATAAAATATATTAATGTTCATCTATTTTTTTTTACTTTTTACATGTGGATACTAGAAATTTAAAGTTACATTTGTGGATCTCATATTTTGGAGGAGCTATTCTATAAATAAGTGAAAGTATGGAATATGTTTCTATAAATTGGAAGTACTAATGTGTGTTTTAAAAGAAGATTTTAAAAATAGCTTTATGAAACACAGGAGGAGGAAATTAATTAACTTTAAGTATTCAATATAGCAGACCCTACTTACTTGAGAGAGGCTTGTTTTACCGTTCTCAGAAAAATACGTTGGGCAGAAATCATCTTGGTTATTAATAGCTATTTGGGGAAAATGTTTTTCCGTAAGAACATCGGTCAGCTTGAATCAAGTATTTATAGAGCATGGTTTGTTAATATGTGAGAGAACTGTTATGCATGCATTTCCTCTGATTTTCACCCAGGTGTTTTCGTGTTGGCCACCTCGGGGCCTCATCCACTGGGCGTACTGGCAGCCATAACAGAAGAGCAGCTGGGTAGCGTCTCACAAATACCCCGGCCCTCTGGCCCCTCTGCTTCATGCTCTGACTCCACCTCACTTCCCCTCTGTCTTTAGAGTGCTGCAACACCTTCCAGGAGTGTTTTGTGGGTGAGGTTCCCAGATGCCACATTTGAGATTCCTGGATGAACAGGTCTGTTGTGGCAAGCTTTAGCTCTTCTCTCCCCATGCACAGCCACTGCTTTGCTCCCTGTCGACAAGGCCTGCGGGGGCATCCAATAACTGAGGCTTGAGTTCCCAGAGGGTGTCAGGTCCCCTCTTGATGCATTCCCAGGGTCCTGGCCCAGATTTACTGCTGATGCCCAGAATCCTGTAGCATATCATTTCTACATCAGGCATAAACCACAAACACCTTAGTTTTTATCCTTTTTGCAGCTAAAGACCATAAATTTCTGAGACTCTTAAAAATCTGATTTAAAAAAATAGGAGGACATGAATATCATATCTTTATTAATATTTGCTGAGTATATCAGGGATAAAAGTATTTTTTAAGTCCTTAATTCTTTTGGAGTATGTTTTTTCCACAAAATACAAAACCATGAATTTTGAATTAAAGGAAGGGTGGGGTCCAAAGACTCACCCACTGCTGAGCTCTCACACATCTTATCCATGATTCTTTGACAACTATTGGCTTGTTCCCAAATACTTCTTTGTTCCATTGCCCATGAAAGCCTGACTCCTCCATTCTGCCATCTCTCCTTACTGCTGGCCAGTAGTTCAGTGACTGGGATCAGGAATGGAGAGAAAGCAGGAAGCCACTTGCCCTGCCATGTTCCAGGGATGGAGTTTGGTACCTTAGAGAGAGCCCAGCTTACATGAGGAAGTTAAGCTTTGCCAGGGAGATGGCAAGGGCTCACGAATGGCACTGCACTTCTCGACATGCACCCGGGGAGAGTCCACTGGCTAGAGCACTGTGTGGATAAATCCGCCTGTGGGAAATGGATGCTTCTGGTTGTGATTACTAAGAGTATTCTTTTTTATATATTTTTGCTCTAAGTGGAATGTGAATCACCTCACAGAAAATCTGTGGACAGAGAGGAGAGACAAATGTTACCATGCTGTCTGAAATCTCAGGTATCGTGCCTTGATCTGACCAGAACACAGAAAGAACCTTAGGGATGTGAGTCCTGTAAGGATTCGGTTAATGTGATTTTGCTTAAGGCTAAATGAGCTGATGCCAGCACAGTGCTGTTCAGGTTTCACATGTAAAGTGTTCAAGTTCCTTTCAGATACCCAGTCTGACCAGGCTGAGGCCATTGCCTAGAGCTCTGTCAAAGCGGTCCAGTCTGACACTGCACAGATTCGTGTGTGAGGGCAGAGGGCAGCACGCTGGGCAGCGACCACGTGTTTCAGTCTAAGTGCCCCGCTGTCTGACTAGGAAACAGACTGTGGATTCAGTCCAAAGCCTTCTGAGTCTCATGCAGTGTTATTTGTCCTCTACTCTGGAACCTATAAGTTTGTACTTAAATTAAGGACATGTCTAGCTTTCCATTGACCCACTCATGTGTTACCTGCCATGGTCAAATCATTGAGTCGCCTGAACTGAGAGAAACTCAGAGGAAAGTATGGTCCCCGGAGCAGAGTATAAATCAGCCACAAAGGGGAAGAGGAAGAGAAGGATAGTAATACCTCTGTACTCTACCGTTTGTCCTCATCTGGAAAATGAAAAAGAGAAAAAGCAACGCCTTCCCTGTTTGGACACTGGTATTTCTATTGTTGTGACACTAACTGTGCTTAGGACATCATTATCTAGAGCAGGGGTCCCCAAACTATGGCCCCGCGGGCCGTATGCAGCCCCCTGAAGCCATTTACCCGGCCCCGCCGCACTTCCAGAAGGGGCACCTCTTTCATTGGTGGTCAGTGAGAGCAAAGCGCAGCGTCACTCACGTACAGTACTACCGGTGACGCAGGATGCACACGTCACGGCTCCGGAAGTGCGTCATATCACTTGTTACAGCTAGCAGTGACAAATATGGAACCGGACATTGACCATCTCATTAGCCAAAAGCAGGCCCATAGTTCCCATTAAAATACTGGTCAGTTTGTTGATTTAAATTTATTTGTTCTTTATTTTAAATATTGTATGTGTTCCCGTTTTGTTTTTTTACTTTAAAATATGTGCAGTGTGCATTGGGATTTGTTCATAGTTTTTTTTTTATAGTCTGGGCCTCCAATGGTCTGAGGGACAGTGAACTGGCCCCCTGTGTAAAAAGTTTGGAGACCCCTGATCTAGAGCCACAGGACAAATATGTGCCCCACAGAGTTTCTTTCATTTATATGATATTGTGTGAGGTTCAAATGAGTTAATATGTAGAAAATTCCACAGAAGCTTCAAGTGGAAATGCTAACATATAATCAGAATTACATGAGTTTTGCTG
Organism: Saccopteryx bilineata; assembly: GCF_036850765.1. Taxonomy (NCBI): domain Eukaryota; kingdom Metazoa; phylum Chordata; class Mammalia; order Chiroptera; family Emballonuridae; genus Saccopteryx; species Saccopteryx bilineata. The sequence goes on from NC_089494.1 coordinate 157,217,176, forward strand.
TTGTGATCACTGGCTTAATACCGTTTGAGGTTGTGAACAACCTTGAGCCATTCACGAAGGAACCATGTGTGACCAGAAAGACTCTTTTATATCCATAATAAAAATTAATTCTGATTTTTTATTTGTCTAAAGGTAAAGACCCTCTGGTTTTATGATGTTTATTTTTAAGTTAATTCTCTTTTATAAGCAGTTACTATTTTCAGCTAGTTCTTACTAATATTCAACAAAATGCCATTGTACCTTAAAGGAATTTAATGGAAACCCCTGGTCACAGTGCCGGGAAAGAGACTCTCCATGCGAGGAGGATGCTGGACCCCCAGAGGCCTCACTGAATGGTGCCATGATGTATTTACTACAGTCCCATCTCAGCCTGAGCATTCCAGACTCAGAAGCCTTACAGAAACTGAGGAAAGCATGTAAGAAACAGATATAGAAACCAGACTAGAACAGCCCTTTGGCCAGCACAGGACATATTCTTTCAGTAGACAGCTCTAACTGGGAAAGTGAAATATAATCAATTTTTGAGCCTGGACTTGAGGACATCAGGAAATGTTCTTTAAGATATTCTCTCAGTCTACCAGTAAATATTTATTGGGTGGCTAGCATGTGGCAGGGGCTGAGGAAACAAAATGATTAAGGTAGATTCTGTTTCAGAGGCACTAATGATCCAGTTGGGAAGCTACTCACATAGTTGGATACTTCCTGTACATCCTACAGTCATCCATTCAGTCAACAAATGTTAATTGCATGACCATGGCATAGCAGTCACAAAGAATACTAAACAAGAGAGAAAAATTTTCTGTTCCCTCTGGAGGCACAGACTCAGGTGGAAGCCAGTTACTGTGCCCAGAGTAAAAGCAAAGTCTGAGACTGAGTCATGTTGCGACACTAAAGTTGCAACAAGATAGCCAGGCGGGAGGCAGGAGAACGCCTACATTCCCATCAGTGCTGTGCCTATTCCCCATGTAAGATGGGAGCAGTAACCGCCCTTCTCAGGGGCACCTGGAGAAGAACATTTCAGAGGCCGTGAATAGTAAGTGCAAACCTCAGAAGTGGGCAGGGGCCTGACCCATTTGCCCATGTGTTGGGGACGGTAACTGTGCCTGTCTCAGGATGCTTGGAGTGGCAGACTCTGAAATTTAAAGTGGGTAATGTGATGAACAAAAGCAGTCATTTGTGATTATTTATAATACATCTAGCTGTCCATGTGAAAGGATCTATTAGGTAATTATTATTTAGCTTTTGAGAGCCAGATTCAAGTTAGTGAGTTTTATAGTAGTATTTTTTAGGAATCATTTTGAAGGGGGTAAATGCAAATATAAAAACAATCTTTCCTGCCTGACCAGGCGGTGGCACAGTGGATAGAGCATCAGACTGGCATGCAGGGCACCCAGGTTCGAAACCCTGAGGACACTAGCTTGAGCGTGGGTTCATCCAGCTTGAGCACGGGCTCAGTAGCTTGAGCACAGGGTTGCTGGCTTGTGCGTAGGATCATTGACATGAACTATGGTCACTGGCTTGAGCCCAAAGGTCGCTGGCTTGAGCAAGGGGTCACTCACTCTGCTGAAGGTGCCCAGTCAAGGCACATATGAGAAAGCAATCTATGAACAACTAAGGTGCCACAACAAGAATTGATGCTTCTCATCTCTTTCCCTTCTATTCTGTCTGTCCCTATCTGTCTCTCTCTGACTGTCACTAAATAAATAATCTTTCTGTCTCTCATATTTATGAATAGGTTGGTATATCTGTGCATGTATTACAAATGCATAGATATACATGCATTTGTAAGGTTGGTTATCATTTTTTAAATCTCTATAGATACAAGTACTAGATCACAAAATAATTATTTTTCGAAATAATATTCTTCAATATCCAGGTACGAAATCTATTAAGGAAAAAGCTTGTTTAGGAACTTAAAAAATCCCTTAGACTTGTTTTCTGTTGTCTTTTAGTTTATTCTGGAAATTGCAACATTTAGCACTTTGCAGTTTAATTTAAAAGGATTACCTATTTTCTTAAATGCTTAAGCAGGGAAGCAAGTTGCAGTTATTGATTTTCTCTGCATGTCTTCCGTGAAAGCTGTATTTGCTCCGTCCCCAGGGACCATACCTCTGAACTGCATGCTTGCTGGTGACAGCTCGGACCTCTGATACATAACCAAAGACCTTGCCTAATACCCTTGCAACTGTGCGGTGAATTTTTATTAAGTAAAAGTATCATTAGAGTAGACAGGATGATGAAGTTTAATGAGCATCTTTTGTGCATGAGATTGTTAGTTTTGCTCTGCCAGAATCCTTGTTTCTCCCCTCCAGTGAGGCAGATAGTCTAGAATGTATGGTGTATTTTAAAATATCTTATATTTTATATTTTGGTATAACTTAATATGTAAGCCAGCTATAGAAATTTTTGGCTATTTATAGGGGTGCCGCTGGTACCTGTGTGTTTTATACATTTCTATATTGTGTGTTGGTGAAGGGCACTGTGGGTTATAAGGGGAATGAGGAAGCCTCATTCTGCCATTACTGAATAACGTGTAACCATCTCTTAGAGGTTTGAGCTCCAAAAATCATTGTTTTTTGAATTAATGAGACTTCTCAGGAGAATATGCTGTTAATGTTAATTTTTTTTCCTTTAAGACTCAGCAATTTATTTGCTAAGTTTCTGTCACCAGCCCCTCATAGCTTCTAGATAGAAAAAATAAAGTTATTAAAAAATGTTTATTAATAATCCCGGCTTCACACGTTGTACTCAGATTTATTTGTAAAAATTTTTAATTTAGCATCTGATTTGAGATTATAAATAAATTGCTTCTCTTCATTATTGTCCCTGGCCATGTACTTAGATTTTAAAATTGGTTCTTTTCTTGGTCTGTATAAGGACTTTCCATGGGAACACCCAAAACAGCAGGAGGGAGGAAGATGACATGGGCAAATGACTGAAGAACAGCATATTGTACCTCTCATGTACCTAGCATTCTGAAACACAGTATTTACGTACCACACAATGTGCTTCTGGCAGTGCCATAGTATATAGAACACAAAAGAAGTGAAATCTGCCCACAAGGAAACGGACAGCTTATTAAAAAGACAAAGCTGAGAAATCTACCAAGATGGGAGACAGGGTAACTTGGTGAATTAAAGAATTTGATCTTTTGGAGATTGCCTGGCTTTGATCAGAGCCCCAGCTCGCTACGCCTCAGTTTCCTCTTTTGAAAAATGAAGACTAGAAAAGCCCCTACTTCATTGGACTGTTCTGACAGTGAGTGTGGAATGAATGGTAGCCGTAGTTTAATGTGCAGCCATAAAAGCACTCTACTGGTCCTTCAGAATAACATGCCAGGAGCAGGAATTGCTGTGTAGCCCATCAAGGACTTCATGGGGAAGCCTGGATAAGTCCCACAGTATTCTGTGAAGACAGAAATCAGGGGTGGGGGAGCTGGATGGGGACTGTGAAAAGCCTAAAAATATGGATGAGATCTTAATTACAGAAAGAACTCAGGCAGGCATCCCAAGCAGTAGTAACACAGATCGGCAAAAAATAGGCCCAAAGCAGTGCTGGCAGGCAGGGAAGGTTAACCGCAGGCCTCTGGTTGATGTAGCACTTTTGTATTTTTCACAACAGTTCAGTGAACTGAAGCCAGTCTGTCAGATACACCTGAGAGGCAGACAGGTGCAGATACACCCATTTCCCAGCTAAGATAATAGGTGTCCTGGAAAGAGATGTGACTCTAAGGTTACTCAGCTAATACATGGCAGAATTCACACTCAATCCACACAGCCTTCCTCCAGGCCAGCCTTTCTATACTCGGGTGTGGAAGTGAACAGAGAGATGAGGTTACATAAGCTAAGTGCAATGTGGCCTGTTCTTTGACAGCTATATGCCATGTACCAGACTGGGTACTGGATCCTGTGGGCAGTGTATGCTGTTGTCCATGCATAAACCAAGAAAAGATAATTCTGTCACTTATGTGTAGGACACACTAGAGGAGGAAATGGACCAGTATCAGGGAGACCAAGGAAGGACCCATTATGGCCCTGGCTGGTTGGCTCAGCAGTAGGGCATCAGCCCAGCATGGGGAAGTCCCGGGTTCGATTCCCAGCCGGGGCACACAGGAGAAGTGCCCATCTGCTTCTCCACCCTTCCCCCTCTTGTTTTTCTTTATCTCTCTCTTCCCCTCCCACAGCCAAGGCTCCATTGAAGCAAAGTTGGCCTGGGCCCTGAGGATGGCTCCATGGCCTCTGCATCAGGCGCTAGAATGGCTCCGGTTGCAACGCCCCAAATGGGCAGAGCATTGCCCCCTAGTGGGCATGCCCGATGGATCCCGGTCAGGAGCATGTGGGAGTCTGTCTCTCTGCCTCCCTGCTTCTCACTTCAGAAAAATACAGAAAAAAAAAAAAGGACCCATTATAATAATTCAATGGCCATGTGACAGGGGCCAGAATTAGTGCAAGAGAGAAAAAGAATGGATAAAATCATAAGATGATGAAAATAAGAACACACATTATAAGCAACTAATTAACCCATTGAGTTATGAGCCTTTTGAGAAGCTAAAGAAAACAGAATTCCCTTCCACTGAAAAATACAGCTTTGCTTAGAGTTTCAGGTGCTTCCCTGGTCCCAGGCTAAGAACATCTTTTGTAGAGCAAATGTCAGTCAAACTTGATTTATGTGGTGACCTAATAAAAGAGACAGAAGTCAAAATGACTTCAGTGACTTCAGCTTTGATCCTGAAGGTCCAGAGATGTGGACAGACTGTGGACGTTGGAATAAAGAAAGAACTGTCATGTTCTGGTTGGGTTTAAGAGCAAAATTTCCAAGTGGCAATAGGCACAGCAGGGGTTGAGGATGGCAGTGACTTGGAGGGCTGCTGCTCAGAGATGATCATCAAAGCTATAGAATTAGATGATTGTTTTAGGGAAAAGAACACAAGGAGATAAATGCAGAAACACTTGGACCAAGGAAGTATCCCATGAGAAAGTAACAACCAGGATAGTGTATTGCAACCAATTTTCAAGTAATGAGGAAGTTTTCAAGAAGGAATGGAGTGGCTCACACTGGTCTTATTGCTGCAGCCATGAGGGGGTTGAGGGTCTCTATGAGATCCTTGGATCCAACAGACACTGTAAGGCATGTGAGGTTTTTTTCCCTAAAAATGAAAATGCACATAGTAAATAAACTGTATCTATTGATAATAGAAAGCATGCATATCATCCTGCTTAATATAATATTTGTTGCAAAGTGTACTCTGATTCTAGTGGGCTAGAATTTTTTGCTATGCAGTCATAGATGTCAACAGTCAGGAGCTTCCAGTTGCGTGGAGCTTTACGTGGCCAGTGTGCAGGCTGCTTTCCCAGGACGCCTCTGAAGGGGCCCGCCTGGTGACCCCAGCAGTCACGATGGTGCCTCTATTGCTGCCCTTCAGCAGGGAGTCTCCAGGTGGCTGCTCGGGAAAAGGCCACCCACAGGGACGAGTGGAAGGTCTAGTAGTCCTGGCTCGCTCATGTCCCACAGCAGGAGTGCACTCACATCTCGCCTCCATAGTCTCTTTACCAACAGAGTCCCACTCATCAGACTCCTGGGTGTAATCGATCCTTTCTTGTCACTTTAGATTGTTCTTTGTTGTTTTTTTTCCCCTCCTTAATCATCTCCCAGTTATCATGTATAAAGCTCAGGTTTTAGGGGAGAGATTTTCTAAGGCTCTGTGCCATAGGTTTCCTTAATTTTCTGGGTTGAACCGCTTGCCCACTGGTGGTGGCTGCCCCATTGGTGACCTTCAGCCAGGCTCCCTTTGTCAGTACTCACGCCGATGTGGCCAGGTTTCCTGTCTGCCAGAGACCTCCCTGAGAAGGACCTGGTGTCAAGCAGCACCCTGCCTGTGCTCTGCGTGGAGGCCGTGTCTGAGAAGGGGTGGGGTCTGGCCACCTGAGCCCGAGTCACGGACCTTCGTGAGAGGTTCAGGTGGCGGAGCTATCCCGGAAAGACTACGAGGGACTTGAAGAGACAAGAGCTTTTCCCTGTCTGAGTTAACCTTCTCCAAGGTCTCGTAAGTAGCTGGAAATTTTTATCCCCATTTTGCAAATGGGGACATCAGACTGTGTCACGTTAGTCTTTTGCCCAAAGTCATACATCATTCAGAGCCAAATGGTGCAGGGATGAGAGGTCAGTGAGGACTGGGACTTCTCCAGGGCTCCTCTGGGCAGGCCGGGGCAGATGCCACCTGAGCAGAGGACTGAGGGGATGTGCCAGTTAGGAAAGTGCCTTGTGCCAGGATCTCAAGGATAGCTGGGATTTTCTCAGGTTGGGGAGGTAGAAGGAACAAGTCCAGCAACTGTAGTCACCAGAGCCTGAAGGGGGAAAGTACTTCATGAGAGGAAGGTATGTGGTTGTCAGGACAGAAGTCTGTCCCACACACTGTGAGCTGCATTCATTCATCATGTCTTTTGGCTTCTATATTTGTATGAGGCTTTGACATATGGGGTTCTTGTTGGCTGGGAGAGACTGCCCTCCAAGAGCTAGCTGACTCCTGAAGACACCACCACCATGCCTGCAAGTATGCCTTTCCCATCCAAACCAACCACTCTGCACCCGTACCCCCAACCACCGCCTTCATCTAAAGCATACACCAAGGCAGGGTTCCCCTCTCCTCAGCTAGCCACCATCCCTGTGGCCTAGAGGCCACTGACAAACTAACCCTACACTCTCAAACTTGCCTACTCTGCCTCGCTCTTCTCTTTCCATAGAACCACCATAAAGGCCACCTCACCCATTTCTTTCCGCAGAACCACTGTAAAGGCTGTGGGCCATGTTCTCTCCTCACTCCCTCCGCCTCCTGACCGCCCGTGGTGCTGCCTGGCGTGGCCCTGCATGGCGCAGCATGCCCCTCCCTTCACTCCCTCCGCCTCCTGACCGCCCGTGGTGCTGCCTGGCGTGGCCCTGCATGGCGCAGCATGCCCCTCCCTTCACTCCCTCCGCCTCCTGACCGCCCGTGGTGCTGCCTGGCGTGGCCCTGCATGGCGCAGCATGCTCCTCCCTTCACTCCCTCCGCCTCCTGACCGCCCGTGGTGCTGCCTGGCGTGGCCCTGCATGGTGCAGCATGCTCCTCCCTTCACTCCCTCCGCCTCCTGACCGCCCGTGGTGCTGCCTGGCGCGGTCCTGCATGGTGCAGCATGCCCCTGTCAGAAACTGCGCAGAGGAAAACTTTCAGCGATAGTGACCTCTCTGTGTCATCACTCAGTAATCCTTCATTGCCCTCTATGAATTAACCCCAGATAAAGTCAAAACATGAGCCATGAGTATTAGCTTCAGAGACTGGAAGGGGGCAGGACCGTCCAGTCTAACTGCAGTGGGGAGGGGGCAGTCTGCCAGCCTGTTCCCTTCTGCTGGTAGAAACAGTACCATGGTTCCTGTGGGCACACTTTGTGTCCTTTCTAAAACTTGGTTTTTAACTTTTCCTTCCTTTTTTCAATGAGCTGCTACCCCAGAAAATTTCTATTTTTGCTGATAAAATTAAGCAGAATCTTCCCGATTGGCTGCCCTGTGTACAGCCCAGAGAGTTTCTCTTACTGTATAAGGTGCCTATTGTGGTAACAAATGACGGCAAACTTGGTGTCTGAAAATGCAAGAATTATCTTACCATTCTGGAGGTCAGGAATCTGAAATCAAGGTTGCTTCCTCTAGAGGCTCTGGAAAGAATGCATCCCCTTGGCTTCCTGGTTTCTGGAAGCCGCCTACGTCCTTGGGTGGTAGGCCTTTCCTCCATCCTCAAAGCCAGCAGAGTCGTGGGCTCCAGTCTTTCTCTGACTCTGACCCTCCTGCCTCTATCTAATAAGGACTCTTGTGGTTACTTGGGGCCCACTTGGATAATCCAGGTTTATCATTTCAGCTCTGCAAAGTCTCTTTTGCCAATATAATATAGTCACAGGTTTCAGAGACTTGAACGTGGACATTTGGGGGAACATTTTCTGCCTACCACACTTCCCAAATGTAGCCCCCATGGCTGACTGCTGGTAGAAAAACACATCTAGGGCTGTGGGCCCAGGGACACTTGTCCTTATCGGTCTGCACAGTGACGTCTCCACGTGGGAATGGCTGCTTAGTGACGCAGCGACCTGCATCTGCCCACAAAGCTGGAGGAGCAGAAGAGTCCTGCAGAGAAAGACAGTGTCATCCAGGCTCGGTGGCGACTCGCTGGGGAAATGGGGCGTTGCGCTTAGCTCTGCCTTAGCTGCTCTTTTTAAAAGAGGATTAAAACTTTTCTTCCAGAGATGCTTGGGGATTTGGCACAATAGAAAACACCATATTATTTTTTTTCCCCTCAGAGGAAAAATCCCTTAAGAAGTAATTATGTAATTATCTGTGTTTAATCACTCTGATTATAACCCCATGTCAGTCCTGTGGCATTTGCTGTCCAATTGCAAGAGGCTTGTCGTGGTGCTGGCTTATTTAACCACCATGAGGAAAACCATGTCATTTTAAAATTACATATGGAGAAACCAAGGCATGGTGGAGGTGAGGGATGCTTGCTTGTCTTTGCCCAGAGTCAACAGCTAGGAAGTGGAAAAACTATGATTGAAACATCCAGGTCAGGAGTGCTATCCATCTGGCCCTTTGCAGGGACTTGCTATGCAGCCCTGGGAAGTTCAGGCTCACAGTGGGGTCTACGTATAAAAAGGCAGGAATGGAAACTTTGGAACATTCCAGTTCCTTCCTTACAAAAGGAGCCTAGAGGACTTCAGCACTTCCTTCTGAAATGACTGTGCTGGATGACCACCTTCGGGGCCAGTCAGCCCCCACCCCTTCCAAGAAGCCTTCCACACTTCCTAGGTCAGGACCTGGTATGTAGCCTGCCCTTATCACATCTTACTTCTCTTCTTGCTCTGACCTAATTTTTGTTAGTGCCATTTTCTTAGCACCTAAGTACTGCTGCATTTCCAAGTGCAGGGTCTTTTAACCCTTAAAGTCTGATGTTGTCTTTGAGTAATAATGTGTATATATTCTTTTCCCTTATGGGGTAAGGACTTAGAAAATAGAGGAGATACATGAAGCCATAACTGAAGATCCTGGGACTATGCGAATGGTCAGAGCAGAGCCATGTCTTTGCATTGTGTTAGTGAGAGCAGAGGGCTCCCTCCTGGCATATCACACTGAGGCCCTCAGCCCTGAGCGTGGGGCAAGGGGCATCCTAGGAGGAGCAGGAGGGCAGGCTGGTAGAAGATGTATGTTTCAGAGTGTGTGATCAAGGAATATAAACCAACAAGGCTGCTTTGGCTCAGGGTTTACTCTACCTGCTAGATGCATCTGGGAGACGTGGAGACATGCTGGAGGGCGAGAGAAAAGACAATGCAAGAGAATATTCCCATTTCAAGATCTTCAACTTAATCACCTCTGCATAATCCCTTTATCCATGAAAGGTTACAGTCGTAGGTTCTGGGGACTGGGACAGGGGCATCACTAGGGTTGAGGCAGCCACAGCCGTAGAACTGGACCGGCTGGGCTTTCCTCTTTGCCTAAACCGATGGCTCATTATCTGGGGTCCAGGGCACCTGGTGTCCGTGACATAGACTTCAGGGAAACCAGTGACCCTTTTTAAAGTCTGACGGAGAGGGACAGATGTGGGTTTAAATATCCATTTTCCTGAGTAGCAGTGTCTCTTGAAAGAGGAGTTTTTCCAGCGGAGGCTCAGGGCGCCCACTGTCGGGCAGGGTAGTCCTGGGCCTCTTCCATTGCATTAGCAAACAGTCTAAGCTACCTTAAAGAAGTTGAAAGCTAATTGCACGCTCAGATGTTACCTGTTTACAACATGTGGAACCTATTTTTTTTTTTTTTTTTTTTATAATTTTATTTTTTTAATGGGGTGACATCAATAAATCAGGATACATATATTCAAAGATAACAAGTCCAGGTTATCTTGTCGTTCAATTATGTTGCATACCCACCACCCAAAGTCAGATTGTCCTCTGTCACCTTCTATCTTGTTTTCTTTGTGCCCCTCCCACCCCCTATCCCTCTCCCATTCCCCCCTCCCCCCCGTAACCACCACACTCTTATCAATGTCTCTTAGTTTCACTATTATGTCCCACCTACGTATGGAATAATACAGTTCCTGTTTTTTTGTGATTTACTTATTTCGCTTCGTATCATGTTATCAAGATCCCACCATTTTGCTGTAAATGTTCCGATGTCATCATTTCTTATGGCTGAGTAGTATTCCATAGTGTATATGTGCCACATCTTCTTTATCCAGTCATCTATTGATGGGCTTTTTGGTTGTTTCCATGTCCTGGCCACTGTGAACAATGCTGCAATAAACATGGGGCTGCATGTGTCTTTACGTATCAATGTTTCTGAGTTTTTGGGATATATACCCAGTAGAGGGATTGCTGGGTCATAAGGTAGTTCTATTTTCAGTTTTTTGAGGAACCACCATACTTTCTTCCATAATGGTTGTACTACTTTACATTCCCACCAACAGTGTATGAGGGTTTGTGGAACCTATTTGATTCAAGAGATGGCCCTCTGCTTTCCTGGGCAGTAGTCAGCAAACTCATTAGTCAACAGAGCCAAATATCAACAATACAACAATTGAAATTTCTTTTGAGAGCCAAATTTTTTAAACTTAAACTATATAGGTAGGTACATTCCTTATCGAAGTAGCGCCCGCACATGGTATTTTGCGGAAGAGCCATACTCAAGGGGCCAAAGAGCCGCATGTGGCTCGCGGGCTGCAGTTTGCCAACCAGGGCCCTGGAGAACACCCAGCACTTGGCTGGACATACGCTCTCCAGCGTCTGGGCTGTGTGCTGCCAGCACCGGGCTGCATTCTCAGCTGCTTAGGAGCAGAGCCCTCTCTTCATGGTCACTGTCAGTGGAACCTGCTCAGACTGCTCTTAAGGAGATGCTCAGCCTCTGGAGAAGATAGAATGCAGAATCGCCTAGCAAACCCTAGTGTCCAACTTCCCCATAGCACTTGATCAGTTGACCAGCTTTATGTGTCAGGCCTGTCCCTCAGGCCATCACCACAGTGCCATCCAGAGATCAGTAAGTGCCAGGTAGGGCCACACTGTGCCCTTGGCAGAACGCGAACATCAGGAGAGGGCTCGCTTCCCTGACAACCTGAGAACAGGGAGGTCGGTCTTCGTGCAGCCCTAGTGCAGTTGGCACAGATGTCTTGCCAGAGGCAAAGTAAGGCATTGCCTTCGCTCTACAGAAACCAAGACACCCACCAGCTCTCTAGTGACACAGTTATATCATCAATAAAGGGAGTTGAGGTTGAGCTGAATTTATTTTAAGGTAGCTTTTAATTTAGTTTAATCAGAATTACTCATAAATTATCGATTAATTACTATCTGCTGTTCAGTTCAATCCTCTCAGCCACAGAGCTAGTTTTCTCTGTGATGAATGCCATCCACCGTAATTGTAGGGTACTTTGTCAACATTTAATCAGCGGTACTTATTAACACGACAGTGATGTGCAGTCGCCACCGAGCACCATCAATCAGGCACGAGCAGGCTGCGCGGCTGGACGCCGTTGCTCTCTGTCACATTATCCAGCCACCGGGTTTTCGGGCCAGGCATGGTGCTCACTTTTCACTAAATGGACACTCTGTCTCTTCAGTTCTATCCGATTTTTGTTATTGTCGACTTAAACGCTCACAGCCTTCGGAGTGTCTGTCTGGAACATCTGGGCTGGGCATTGTCAGTTATCACAGCCCTGTTTCTCTCTTGGGTGTCGTCACAGCCAGCCAGTGACTGAGAAATTCCAAGAGACTTTCAGAATTGGACCTCCTGGAGTGTGTGTGTGTGTGTGTGTGTGTGTGTGTGTGTGTGTGTAAGCATTTTTAGTTCTTAAATACAGTGTATGACCCAGAGAAAGCAGAAATGATCTTTTGGTTTTCTGATCATTTGGGTTACTGAATATTCCTGGAGATGAATCCATTGTTTACAGCTTTACCAGTAGAAGCTTATCTTGTACTAGGAAGGTCGATCTCATGGTTTCTCCTTCTCTCTTTTCAGTCTCTACGGCAGACACATGCAGGCAAATCCGGAACCACCGAAGAAAAATAATGACAAATCGAAAAAGATCAGCCGGAAACCTCTGACCACCAAGAATAAATAAGGGGTCGGGCATGGGCTGGATTTCTGCTCCCTTTTTTTACTATTATTTCTGTTCTTTCTTGCTCTGTCCCACAAATAAATACAGTTGACCCTTGAACAACAGAGATTTGAACTTATACGTGGAATTTCTTCTATAAATACTATAAATGTATTTTCTCTTCCTTGGGATTTTCTTTTCTCTAACTTTATTATAAGCATACAGCATATAAATAAAACATGTAACGTACAAAATATGTGTTAATAAACTGTTTATGTTATCAGTAAGGCTTCTGGTTAATAGTGAGCTATTAGTAATAAAGTTTTTGAGGAGTCAGAAGTTCCATGTGCATTTTCAACTTTGTGGGGATTGGCACTCCTAACCCCAGTATTGGTCAAGGGTCATCTGTACCATGTGTGTATCGTTTTTTTCACTTTTCTTCCTAGTGCTTACCATTTTATTTTTAATTTCTCTTGTATGTGGTAGATTTTTATAAGTTTTTAAAAGCATTTCAATTTCTTTCCTTAAAACCACCAAAGGCAGGAAACAAAGCTCTAATTCAGCTGCAAATTTCATGGTAGGCTCAGGTTTGAGTTTCTTGAATAGATGTTCATAGAGCTGCTTATTAGCCAGAGAAGAATTAAATCACAGTCACTTTCCTGTCATAGCTAACACTGCTCACTCTTCTCTTTATTCACATAGCTCATTCTTTTGCTTTATTAAAATTTTTTTCACCACTGAGATATTGTTAACAAATGATTTTAATAAAATCTTGAATTTGTGTCATGTGTTTCTTCTTGTATAGAAAACAATCTGATCTTGGGGTGTACACACATTTCTTTACTTTTTTACCCCCAATTTTCTTATCCCCTTTTATTGGCTATAGATAATAAACTCAAACTTTCCACGGGAAAAAAAATAATGTAAAATTAGAGCTAGTTTTGTCTCACATTGATTTGTCAGGATTTGGAGTATTTTGTGTGTGTGTGGTTTTTTTTTTCTTTGAAGACTGATACTAATTTAAGAAGAAGCAGAAAAAACAAATCTCTGGGAGATTCTGCCAAGGAAAGCAGCATTTCTTAGCTGAAGAAGCGGTAACTGCTCCCTGTGGCTGGGAGTCAAGAGCTGTGAAACAGGGAGAAAAAAAACTCAAGTATGTTTTTTGTCACTGCAGAAAATCAGCTCATATCAAAGCGTTCTTCTAAGGGGATTTAGCGATGCCAAAGAAGTTGTGTAAATGTGCTCACTCTGCTACACACCTCGTGAGGAAACTGCACACGGAGAGTCATCTAACACCGACAGTTGAACAGCTGTAATAGGCAGCTTTGTTCTTATCATCAGTAACGTGTACTTAAGTGAAAATACATCCAAGCAGAATTTTTGTGCTAAGAGGGCTGCCAACCCCAGAATGCCTGCAGACAAAAGGTGTGTGAAGCTATAACATACTCAGACGGTGGTGGAGCTACATCAGCCACCTCTCCTTTCACAGTGGAACCCCAAGGCCAGGAACACTGGAACATGTAAGAAGCCAAAATCAAAACAACAAAGTATCTTGAGTTGGTTAGAAAATGTGCGGGTCAGCCTGACCGGGCAGTGGTGCAGTGGATAGAGCAGCGGACTGGGATGCAGAGAACCCAGGTTCGAGGCCCCGAGGTCGCCAGCTTGAGCGAGGGCTCATCTGGTTTGAGCAAAAGCTCACCAGCTTGAGCCCAAGGTCGCTGACTCGAGCAAAGGGTCACTTGGTCTGCTGAAGGCCCACGGTCAAAGCACATATGAGAAAGCAATCAATGAACAACTAAGGTGTTGCAATGCGCAACGAAAAACTAATGATTGATGCTTCTCATCTCTCTGTACCTGTCTGTCTGTCTGTTTATCCCTCTCTCTGACTCTGTCTCTGTAAAAAAAAAAAAAGAAAGAAAAGAAAATGTGTAGATCAGAGAAGCTGCCAATCAAGCTCTGTACTTCTTATATCTTTTTATCAAAAGAGTTTTCTATATTTTTCCTGTCTCTGATTCAATTTTCTAGTATTAATTCCTTTTTTTATTTTCTTAAATTTATTATTATTTTTTTTTGTATTTTTCTGAAGCTGGAAACGGGGATAGACAGTCAAACAGACTCCCGCATGCGTCTGACCGGGATCCACCCAGCACGCCCACCAGGGGGCAACGCTCTGCCCACCAGGGGGCGATGCTCTGCCCCTCCCGGGTGTCGCTCTGTTGCGACCAGAGCCACTCTAGTGCCTGGGGCAGAGGCCAAGGAGCCATCCCCAATGCCCAGGCCATCTTTGCTCCAATGGAGCCTCGCTGTGGGAGGGGAAGAGAGAGACAGCGAGGAAGGAGGGGGGAGGGGTGGAGAAGCAGATGGGCACCTCTCCTGTGTTCCCTGGCCGGGAATCGAACCCGGGACTTCTGCACGCCAGGCCAACGCTCTACCACTGAGCCAACCGGCCAGGGCCTTTATTCCTTTTTTTAAATTCCCATCCCCCATCCTCGTCTCTTTGGCAACCATCAGCTTGTTCACTATATCTGTGGGCCTGTTTAGTTTTGTTATTTGTTTGTTTTGTTATATTTTTTATTTTATTGAATTTATTGGAGTGATATTGGTTATTAAAATCCTACAAATTCCAGGTGTACAATTCCATTATACATCATCTGTATTTGGCTGTTCAGCACCCCAAGTCAAGTCTCCCTCTGTCACCATCTGTCCTCTCTACCCTCCCCCACCGCTCCCCACCAGACCTCTCCTCCAGTCAGAACAGAATGACAGCTGTCAGCGGGGATGGGGGTTGGGGGCTGGGTGAAAAGGGGAGGGATTAAATAAAAAACAACAACAACACAGCTATAGACAGTGTGGGGATTTTTGTTTTGTTTTGTTTAGATTCAACATAAGTGAAATCATACAGTATTTTTCTTTCACTTAGCATACCCTTAGGCCCATCCATATTGTTGCAAATGGCAAGATTTCATTCATTTTATTCTTTTTATTGCTAAATAATATATACATATATATATATACACTATATATAAATACATATATAACATTTTTACCTACTGATCTAGGTTGTTTACATCTCCTGGCTATTGTAAGAAATGCTACAGTGAACATAGGGACACATATATCTTTTTGAATTAGTGTTTTTGTTTTTGTTAAATAAATACCCAAAAAGGTAATTGCTAGATCATATGGCAACTGTACTTTTAATTTTTTTTAGGATCCTCCATACTGCTGTCTACAGTGACTGTACCAGTTTACAGTCCCACCAACAGTGCACGAAATTCCCCTTTTCTTCACATTCACGTCCTTGCCAGCACTTTTTATTTGATATATTGATAACCATTCTGACAGGTGTGAGGTGATAGTATACTGTGCTTTTAATTTGTATTTATCTGCTAATTAGTGATGTTGAACATCTTTTCAGAAGTTTATTGGCCATATCTGTATGTTCTCTTCAAAGAAATATCTATTCAGATCCTCTGCCCATATTTAATCAGATTTTGGAGGATATTAAGCTGCATGAGTTTCTTATATATTTTGGAGACTAACCTTTTATCAGACCAATCATTTGCAAATATCTTCTTCCATTCAGTAGGTTGGTTGTCTTTCTGTTTTGTTGATGGTTTCTTTTGCTATGAAAAGTTTTGTGTGTGGGGGGGGGGGTTCAGTTTGATGTAATCCCATTTGTTTTATTTTTTTTCTTTTGTTCCTCTTGCCTGGGCATACATATCCAAAAAGATAGTACTAAGACCAATGTCAAAGAGTTTACTGCCTATTTTCTTCTAGTAGTTTTATGGTTTCAGGTCTTACATTTAAGTCTCTAATCCATTTTGAATTTATTTTTGTATATAGTGTAAGAAAGTGGCTCAATTTCATTTCCTTGCATATCTGTTTAGTTTTACCAATGCACTTTTTGAAGAGACTGTCTTTATCTCCTTTGTCATAGACTAATAGACTTTATAAATGAGGGTTTGTTTCTAGTCTCCATTTTTTTTCAGTTATCTATATTTTTATGTCAGTACTATACTTTTTTGATTACTCTAGCTTTGTAGTATAATTTGATATCAGGGCATGTGATACTTTTCACTTTGTTCTTTTTCAAGATTTCTTTGTCTATTTGGGATCTTTTGTGGTTCCATATAAATGTTAGGATTAGTTTTAATTCTGAGAAGAATGCCATTGATATTTTAATAGAGATTGCATTGAATTTGTGTATTACTTTGAGTATAGACATTTTACCTGTATTAATTCTTTCCACCCGTGAGCAAGTTATAGCCTTTTGTTTATTTGTGTCTTGTTCAGTTTCTTCAATGTCTTACAGTTTTTAGAGTACAGATCCAACACCTTTTGTTTAAATTTATTTACGTATTCTTTTTGATGCAGTTGTAAATGAGATTGGTTTTTAAATTTCTTCTTCTGTTTGTTATTGGTGTGTAGAAAAGCAACAGATTTCTGTATATTGATTCTGTAGTCTGCAACTTTACTGAAGTCATATTAGTCCTAACGGTGTTTTGGTGGAGTTTTTAAGGTTTTCTGTCATGTCACCTGCAAATAATGAAAATTTTACTTCTTTTTTCCCAGTTTGTATCCTTTTATTTCTTGGTCTTGTATGATTGCTGTGGCTAGAACTTCCAATACTATTGAGTAGAAGTGAGGATAGTAGGCATTCTTGTCTTGTAAAATAAGCAGCAAAACTTTAGAAATTCTATTTCTAGGAATTTATCCTGAGGAAATAATCAGAGATGCACACACAGAACTATGTTTGAAAATTGCCCTGATAGCAGTGTAGATACTGATGGAAACATGGAGAAAAGCCAATGCTCACCAGTGGAGGAAGGTTTCATTGTGCTATATCCACATGGTAAGCTTTTATGAAGACGCTGAAAATCATTGAACAATATCTAAGGGCAAAGGGGAATAGTTATATCATCCAGTTAGGTAAAACAAAATTTTTAAAATGAACTATATAAGAACCATTCTATTTGTGTAAAAAAGAAATTGTGTTTGTAATATGTATGTGCAGAAAAATTAAATGGAGAGGGACTGGGATTTTATAGCTGATAAATTATTTTTGATACTTAAGGACTTTTTAAAATTTATTTTTATACTTATTTCTTTAAATTTTCTATAATGAATATGTATGTTTTTGTAATAAGAAAATAATAAATGCATATTTTAAGAATGAAATTAGTGTATTATGCAATCTAGAAAATATATTTAAATTTAAGGCATGATATAAAATCTTAGGATAGTTTTTTTTTTGTCACTAAAGTGGGTTCTCACATATTTTTGTGCATTTTTTTTATTACTTGATACCTGGATTAAGAAAAGATCCATAGTTTAAAACGTAACACCCCCCCCCCCAGTCTTACTGAGAAAAAATTGACATACACAGTGTAAATTTAAGGTGTTCATTATAGTTTGTGTGTGTGTGTGTATACACACACACACAAATATAGATATATATCATATATAGTAATGTGATTATTACAATAAGTTTAATGTGTTACATCATGTAGATACAAAAAAAGAAAAAATGTTTTTTCCTTTTGATGAGAACTCTTACAATCTACTCTAACTTTTAAGTATACTGAACAGCACTGTTAGCTGTAGTCATCATGTTGTACATGATATCCCTAGTATTTATTTATAGCTGGTAGTTGGACCTTTTGATCACCATCATCTCCCACTTCCCACTCCCTGCTTCTGGTAACCATATCTTACCTCTCTTTGTTTGAGTTTGTGTTTTAGGGGATTTTTTTATATTCTACAAATAAGTGAGATTATTCTGTGTTTGTCCTCCATCTGACTTGTTTCCCTTAGCATAATGACCTCGGTACATCCACACTATGCTGTCACAATGGTAGGATTTTCTCTTTTTTTGTGACTGAATAATACTTCATTGTATATATGTACCACAGCTTCTTTATGCATTTATCTGCCAATGGACACAGGTTGTTCCCATATCTTGGTTACTGTGAATAGTGCTGCTGTGAACATAGGAGGGCAGACATCCCTTCAACATAGTGTTTTCTTTTTCTTCAGATGTACTTCTAGAAATGGAATTGCTGGATCATGTGGTAATTCTATCTTTGACTTTTTGGGAAACCTCTATATTGTTTTCCATATGGGCTTTGCATTCCCACCAACAGTTGACAAGGGTTCCCTTTTCTTCACATCCTCACCAGCATTTCTTGTATCCCTTGGGTTTGTTTATTTGTTTGTTTGTTTGTTTGTTTTGGGTGATCACCATTCTAACAGGCATGAGGAGATTATCTCATTGTAGTTTTGATGCACATTTCCCTGATGATTAGTGATGTTGAGCACTTTTTCAGGTATCTGTCGGCCACTCATATCTTTGGGAAAACATCCATTCAGGTGTTTTGCCATTTTTAAAAAAATGGATTGTTTTATTGATGTTAGGTTCTAATGATTTTATATATTTTGGCTTAACTCCTTATCAGATAGATAGTTTGCAAGTCTTTTTTCCCATTCCATATGTTGTCTTTTCTTTTTTTTTTTTATCATTCCTTATGCTGTGCAGAAGCTTTTCAGCTTGATGCCGTCCCACTTGTTTATTCTATTTTGTTGCTTGTGCTTTAGGTGTTGTATCAAAAACTCGTGGCCAAGAACCATGTCAAGGAGCTTTTTTCCTGTTTCTTCTGGGAGTTTCATGGTTTCTGGTCTTACATTGAAGTCTTCAAGTTAATTTTTGTGAATGTAAGATAGGTGTTTAGTTTTATTTTACATATGAATATATCCAATTTTCCCAACATCATTTATTGAAGACACTGTCTTTTTTTCATTAAGTATTCTTGGCTTCCTTGTCAGATATTAGTTGAATATCCATATATGCTTGAGTTTAATTCTGGGTTCTTGATTCTGTTCCATTGGTCTACATGTCTTTTTTATGTCACTACTATACCATTTTGATTATCAAATCTTTATTATATGCTGCCCACTTGGTTCTTTCTTGAGATAGCTTTGTTTATTCAGGGTCCTTTGTGGCTGAATAAAATGTTTAGGATTGTTTTTCTCTACTTCTGTTAAAAATGCCATTGAAATCTTGATATGGATTGCATTGAATCTATATATATGGCTTCAGGTAACATGAACATTTTAACAATATTACTTCTTCTAATGCATGGATACCTTTTCATTTATTTGTGTCTATCTCAATTTCTTTCATAAGTGTCTTGTAGTTTTTGGTGTATGGATTATTCCACTTTTTTTGGTTATGTTTATGCTTAAATATATTATTGTTTTTGATGCTATTGTAAATGAGATTTTTATCTTTGTTTTTCAGATAATTCATTATTACTACAAAGAAAGGGTACTGATTTTTACATGTTGATTTTGTATCCTGCAGCTTTACTGAATTTATAGATTAGCTCTAACAGGTTTTGGTGGAGTCTTTACAATTTTTATATATAAAATCATGTCAACTACAGCCCTGGCTGGTTGGCTCAGTGGTAGAGCGTCGGCCTGGCGTGCGGGGGACCCGGGTTCAATTCCCGGCCAGGGCACATAAGAGAAGCGCCCATCTGCTTCTCCACCCCTTCCCCTCTCCTTCCTCTCTGTCTCTCTCTTCCCCTCCTGCAGCAAAGGCTCCACTGGAGCAAGGATGGCCCGGGCGCTGGGGACGGCTCCTTGGCCTCTGCCCCAGGTGCTAGAGTGGCTCTGGTTGTGGCAGAGCAACGTCCTGGAGGGGCAGAGCATCGCCCCCTGGTGGGCAGAGCATCGCCCCTGGTGGGCGTGCCGGGTGGATCCCGGTCGGGCGCATGCGGGAGTCTGTCTGACTGTCTCTCCCCATTTCCAGCTTCAGAAAATTAAAAAAAAAAAAAATCATGTCAACTACAAATAGAGACAGTTTTACTTCTTTCTCTCTGATTCTGATACCTTATTTCTTTCTCTTGCCTATTGAACTTGCTAGGACTTCCAGTAGTATTTTGACTAGGAATGATGAGAGTGAGCGCCCTTGTCTTCCTGATCATAGAGAAAAAGCTCTCAACTTTTCTAAGTATGTTGGCCGTGGGCTTGTTATCATGTTGACTTATATTTTTTCTAGACCTGAGTTAAGTGGTTTAGTCATGAATGGATGGTGAGTTTTGTCAAATGCATTTTCTGCATTTACTGAGGTGATCATATGTTGTTGTTTTTTTGTTCTCAAAGTTATATGTCACATTTTTTATTTCTATGTGTCGAACCATCTTTGTATCCAGGGATGAGTGACACTTGATCACAGTGAAGATCCTTTCAGTGTGCTGCTGAATTTGATTTGTTAGTATTTTACTGAGAATTGTTGCATTTGTCATTTGTCAGGGATATTGCCCTGTAGTTTACTTGTAGTATCTTCTTCAGGCTTTGGTACCAGGGTAATGATGGTCTCAATACATGAATTTGGTAATGTTCCCTCCTCTTTGATTTTTTGGGAGAGTTTGTGAAGGATTGGTGTTCACACCTATTTGTTTGGTTAAAATTTATCAGAGAAGCCTCTGGTCCTGAGCTTTTCTTTGTTGGGATATTTGTTTTTTATTAAGTGATTCAATCTCCTTACTAGTAATTGGTCTGTTCACATTTCCCATTTCTTTCTCATTCATTCTTGGTAGGTTGTTTGTCTCTGAGAATGTTTCCATGTCTTCTAAGTTGCCCAGCTTTTTTTCTATATAGTTGTTCATACTAACTTCTTATGATTCTTTGTATTTCTGTTGTTTCAATTGCGATGTCTCTTCTTTATAATTTATAATTGTGTTGATTTGGGCTCTTCTTTTTCTTTGGTTAGTATAACTAAAACTTTACTGATTTTGTTTATCTTTTCAAAAAACCAACCCCTTAATTTGCTTAACCTTTCCTGCTTTTTTCCTGTTCTCCATTTCTTCATCCTTTTCTCTAATCTTCACTATTTCTTATCTTCTATGAGCTTTGGGTCCATTTTGTTCTTTTTTCTAGTTCCTTGAGACATAGAGTCAGGTTGTTTATTTGAGATTGTTCTTGTTTTTTAATGTAGGTATTTATTGCAATGACCCACCTTCTTCAACTCTTGCATAAGTTGTGGTATATTGTGTTTCCATTTTCATTTGTCTTGAGATACTTTTTTATTTCTTTAATTTCTTATCCGATCCATTAGAGTGTTGTATAATTCCCATGTATTTGTAAGATTTTCAGTATTCCTCCTATTGTTGGTTTCTAGTGTCATACCATTGCGGTCAGAGAAAATAATTGACATACTTTTAATCTTGAATCTGCTATGACTTGTTTTGTAACCTAACATATGAGCTAGCCTAGAGAATCTTCTGTGTGCACTTAATGTGTATTCTGCTATTGTCAGATAGAATGTTCTGTATGTCTTTTAAATCTATTTGACCTATAGTGTTCAAATCCACTGTTTTCTTATTCTCTGCCTGTATGACCTACTAAGAGTGGCATATTAAAGTCACCTACTGTTGGGGTCCTGGCCGGTTGGCTCAGTGGTAGAGCATCAGCCTGGCGTGCAGGAGTCCCGGGTTTGATTCCCGGCCAGGGCACACAGGAGAGGCACCCATCTGCTTCTCCACCCCTCCCCCTCTCCTTCCTCTCTGTCTCTCTCTTCCCCTCCCACAGCCAAGGCACCATTGGAGCAAAGTTTGCCCAGGCGCTGAGGATGGCTCTGTGGCCGCTGCCTCAGGCACTAGAATGGCTCTGATTGCGGCAGAGCCACGCCCTAGATGGGCAGAGCATCCCCCAGATGGGCAGAGCATCGCCCCTGGTGGGCATGCCGGGTGGATCCCGGTCGGGCGCATGCGGGAGTCTTGTCTGACTGCCTTCCTGTTTCCAGCTTCGGAAAAATACAAAAAAAAAAAAAAAAAATTAAGTCACCTACTGTTATTATATTGCTGTTTATTTCTCTTTTGAGCTCTATTAATTTTTTTCTTCATATATTTAGATGCTCCAGTGTTGGGTGCATAAATATTTACAATTGCTATATCTTCTTGATGGAATGACCCCTTTATCATTATATGATATAATGATCTCCTTTGTCTCTTTTTTAACATTTTTAAAGTCTATTTTGTTTGATATAAATATAGATCTCTAGCCTTTTTTTGGAATCATTTACCTGAAATGTTCTTTTCTATGCCTTCACTTTTAGTCTATATGTGTCATTTAGGGCTAAAGTGAGTCTCTTGTGCACAGCGTATTGTTGGATCATACTTTTTTAATAGAGAATTTATTCATTTTACTTTTAAAGTAATTATAAGTTGGATGTTTTGGCGTTTTGGCATTTTGTTAATTGGTGCTTGTTTTGTAGATTTGTTTCTTGCTTTTCCTGCTGTCATTGTGTTTTGGTATCTTTTGATATCAGTATTCTTTGTCTCCTTTATCTTTGTCTCCTATATCTTCCATTGGGGTTTCCTTTCACTCAGAGTGGTCTGCTTGATCACATGTGATCTGCTTTCCTGGCCCTGCTCCTTCTGCTCCTGCTCACTCTACACTAGCTGTCCTGGCTCTAGCATCTTCCCACTTCCTGGCTTTTGTGCCTTCAATCCTTTTACTGGAATGTTCTTCCAACTGTAACTCCCTCACCAACCTCAAGTCTTTGTTAGAAGATCACTTTCTCAGAAAGTCCTACCCTGATCACCCTGTTTTTAACTTGCAGTTTATTTTGTTTATTGCCTGTCTCCTACCCCTCAAATGTGGGTGCTCTCATCCCTAGAGGGTCAGTTCTATGAGGAAGAGAGTCGGCAAAGTGGCCCAAGGCCAAATTCAGCCCATGATTGTTTTCGTGAAATCTTTCTGGAACCCAGCCGTTCCCATTGTTTACATATTGTCTCTGGCCCCTGCATAACCTTCAGACTCCTACTTGACATTTTAGTTTCTCTTATAAAAACTTGTTACATAATTAGTTAACAACCTTTTGTAGCAGCTTGAACTGGAAGGTCCCCAGACCCCAATTTATTTATTAAGAGTCCAGAGGAAGGACTCGAAAGCAAAATCCAAAGTGCTCTGGTCAGTGTGAGTCAACTGCAAAAGAACCTGTGCGTCTTCACCAAAATACACTCTGAGAAATGATGTTTAAAGATAGCAGCCAAAGTATTATTGGGTTCTGTTCTACACAGATACATTGTGACCTCAAATTAGGCATTAGTCATTCATGTTTATTGCTGTCCACCTACAATATGGTTGTAAGATCTTACTACATATATGTGTTATATATACATATAAATATATGTTAATTATGCAATCTTGTGTGTGTGTGTGTGTGTGTATGAGTGTGTAATCTTCCTATTTATAACCTTAGGAATCCTCCATACACTTTAGACATAAGTCAGGTTTCTTTTAATATTGCATATAAATGTTTTGTGGTATTACCTCTTACATCATGTTTCATACATAATAGAATTTGATAGTTTACCATTGCTTAATTTTCTCCTTTTTTTAAAAAAAATGTTATCAGTAGGACTTATTTATTAAGAGACTTCCATATATGTATATTTTTCTTTATTCTTACTCAGTGGTCTCCTCATTTTAAAGGACATTTAACCTCAGAGAGATTAAGGGACCAGAGCCGGCTGGTGGCAGCACGGATGAAACGGGAGGTTTTCCACCCTGGAGCGATGTCCTTCTCCGCAGCCCCACCCTGTCACCCTGCTGGCACGCAGACCTCCCTCTGTCTCTCCAAAGGCAGCCGTTTCCCTTCCCACCATCTCTCACATTGGAGTTTCTGCTTTTGATCCCTTGAAATGTTCATTTATTAACACATTTAAGGCAGTGCATGATGACAGCCAGGTTAGTGAAGCATTATTCCATCTCTACTTGCTGGCCCTCTGATTCCTGTGGCCTCTTCCTGGTGCTCGATGAGGTGACAGCGTCTCTCTGATGGCCAGTGATGTACTGGCTGGAGCAGGTACACTTCACTCCTGAGAATAGCTTCACCCTTTTCCTGTCTTGTCTGGAATGCAGCTCTTCACACACTGTCCCATCAAGGAAAGATTTCATTCCAAACGAGGTTCTCTCACATGGCCCAGCCGAAGAGCATTCTCTCCTGAAAGAGGTGACAAATGGCTTTTGGGTTTATTTTCAAGCAACTTTGTCCTGGCATTATCAGGGCCTGTGACTCTGTTTTTAGTAGTACAAATGATCTTGCCCAGCTGTCCTCATTCCTGGCAGAGTTCATAGAGCATGTTAGGCAATAATGCTGGATGGATGGATGCTATTTCACTGGATAATTCTGATGTCTTATGCTATCTTAAATAAACACTGATACTTGTTTTATACATGGAGAGTCCATGTCTCATTGGAGATATGAGGAGACTTTCTGAAGAATGTGACAGTACATGTAATACCATAGTTTTCACTCCATAAGACACACCTGACCATAAGACATACCTAAGGTTTTAAGGAGGAAAATAACAAAAGATTTTCTGAACCAAATGGTGTGTTAAAATATTTAATAAAATACCGTATTTTTTGCTCCATAAGACACATGGGCATTTTCCCCTCCACTTTGGGGGAAAAAAGTACATCTTATGGAGTGAAAAATACAGTAATTTTGCAGGCTCAGGAATCAGGAGGAGTAAACTATGTAAAAAGGATTGAGTATGAATATAGTCTTACAGAAAAGCTCTCTAGTTATGAAAATTGCTCATCACCTGCTACTTACTAATGCACCAGCTCCTCATGCAAGAACTGAACAAGCTATTGGTTCCACTGCTGACAGTCACACTGCTCCCTGAGGTCAAGACCTCTGCCATCCCACCCCAGCAAGCATCCCAGTTTCCACATTCACAGAACCAACTTCATTCGGCTCTGGAGGCACCGTGTTTTGGATGCTTGTACTGCCCAGCACGCTGGGAAGTTGGCTTATCCTGTGTCCAGGTGTTTGCAGTACCGCTGGCTGATTCCTGCCCCAGGAGGAAAGCAGCTTCCGCTGGTGAGCAGCTGAAGTCAGGAAAGCAGCTCGATCCATTCAGAACTCTCCCGAAGCACCACCCAAAATACCCTGCCATGCCAGGCGCACCGTCTTGCTGCCTGCGTGGGCTGTTGTATTTCTCACTGTGCAACCAGGATGGTAACAAGGCGCCACCTCTTCAATCGCAGCGCAGCCGTGAGACCGAGGTTTTCACTAGGAAGGCCCTGCCTGGAGACGCTGTCTGAGCTTGAGATTGTCTCACCTAAAATACTGTGTGGCTGGGGCTTTGTTGTTGCTGTGTCGTTAGCATCGGCGATGGAAAGTGTATCGGTGAAAGGCATAATAAACCACTCTAATTCTAAAAATAAAGGGTAGGAGAGAGCTGTGGTTTAAGTGCAGGGGTGTGGAGCACGCGGAGACGCCTGGGCTCCCGAGGGCAGAGCAGCAGCTGCAGTCAGTCGGAGGGAGCCGTGTTTGCAGAGGCGCTGCCTTAGGCTTGCTTTGGCTGCAAGTCCCCTGCCTTGGGTACTAGACAGCTTGAATAGTGTCCCCCCCCCCCCCAATTCATTTCCCTCGGAACTTTAGAATGTGACCTTATTTGGAAATAGAGTCTTTGCAGATGTAATTAGTTAAGTGAAAATGGAAGTTGTACTGAATCAAGTCGGCCCTGAGTTCAACGATGTTGTCCCTATGAGGCCATGTGATGACACGGGGTGGGAGGCATACGTGGGGAAGACCAGGTGACAGTGGAGGCCCAGGTCAGAGTGATGCAGCTGCAAGGATTGCCGGCAACATCAAAGCTGGAAACTGCAAGAAGGGTCCTTCCCAGTGCCCTCAGAGGGAGAACGGCCCTGCCCCCACCTTGACTTCTGACTTCTCGCCTCGGGAACTGGGAGAGAATACATTTCTGTTGGTGTAAGCCACTAGGTTTATGGACCTGTGTCACAGCACACCTAGGAAAAGAACACAGGCATCTCAAACCAGCTCAGAACAAACTTGGGCCACTTCCCTGGGGGAGGCCAGCTTTGAGGCCAGCTGTGACTGCCCCTGATCTGAACAGCGCAGAGCAGAACTGTCTGTGGATGTTGGTTCTGTTGTAGGCTGACCCAGAATGAGGTGCAGTCAGCATCCGAGTGTCCACCTTGACTGTGAGTCCCAGGACGGCTTTAGAGAGATGCCTCATCCCGTTCTGGGCTGTGCATCCAGTCCCCCAGGGAAGAACCTGAGTGATTCCTGTTCCTTCAGGTAGCTCCTTTGTCTGCAAAAATGGCTAAAAGTGGAAGTATGTCTTTTGAGGAAAAAGTACTTTTTGGTTACTTCATTAAAGAAATTTTATTTCTTTATAGGTGTTAGTGTCATTTTGTATTCATGCATATTTGCTGATCCAGAGCTATGAACAAGGACAAAATGAATCAATATGAAAAGGTTTTTTTGTTCTGCACTGCCAAATTGTATTATTTTTTTCCCTTGTTCCCTAGGTAAGGCTTACTTTATATAGTTTTATGCACAGAATGAAAAGCTTTCATTCTGCTGCCCCCTGGAAAACTTCACAGTGGTTTTCTGATCATAGAAATGATGCATCTCCTCATTCAGGAAAGAACCTGTGCTGCGTGCCGTGGACACGTGCCCCTTCTCTCAGACGGTCTCTGGCAGGGTGCACCCGCAGTGGCAGCGCCTGCTCCAGAGGCAGAAACTGAAGAGCTGTTTGTCACTATCTTCCCTTTTTTAGGAAGTATATACATGTGTTCTATATTTAGAATAAAAAAATAAGTATTTAATTTTAGTATGCCAGCCAATGGTTTCTCTAAAATAATCTTTGAGGCCCTGGCCCAGGAGCTCAGTTTGTTAGAGCATCATGCTGATGATACACCAAGGTTGCAGGTTCGATTCCCAGTCAGGGCACATACAAGAATCAACCAATGAATACATAAATAAGTGCAACAGCAACAAATTGATCTCTCTCTCTATATATATACACCATCCTTTTCTTTTCCTAAAATCAATAAACTTTGGAAATATAAGAAAATATTTATTGAGCATGCATTACATATAGACACTGCACTAATTATAGAGTATGCAGTTGTAAACAAAGCAGACATATTCCCTGCCTCCATGAAATTTAGTAGTCTAGTCCAGCAATTTTCAACCTTTTTCATCTCATGGCACACACAAACTAATTACTAAAGTTCCATGGTACACCAAAAGAATTTATATATTTTTGATCTAACAAAAAAATAGGTATAATTTTGATTAATTCACACTGGACGTCTATTGTATTAGCTGTTGTCAATTTTTTATTTGACAGTCTAAGGGAAAAGAGGTCAGTACCCCTGACTAAATACTCAGGTGTTGCATGTTTTAAAAATTCTTGCAGCACACCAGTTGAAAATCGCTGGTCTAATCTAATGGGAGAAACCATCTATTTATTAATAGCCACACAAATAATTACATAATTACAAATTTTCTAGTACTCTGAAAGAGAAGAACTGGATACTAGAAGAATGAATCATCTGATGGACAAGATAAAATGAGAGCATCTCTGAAAACCTAGGAATGATGTTTCATGTGAAGGAAGGCGGAAGTCACCAGACAAGAAGGGAGAAGGAGAGTCCAGGCTGAAGCCTGGAGAGGAACAGGCACTTGGGACAGTTCTCAACCTGGAAGAAGGCCAGAGTGGCTGGAGGTGAGGAAAGAGAAGTAGGAGAGGTAAGCAAGGACCAGCTCAGATGGAATTTTAATCCATTCAACAAGTAAGTTGTGCCTGGTTCTGTTGCAGAACTAGAACCACAGCAGTAAACAGACACGGGCTTTCTAAGCCATCTGGTGGAGATTGGGTTTCAGGAAAAACTAAAGGGAATCCACTGAAGGATTCAAAATAGAGAATTGATATGATCTGATGTAGTCATTTAGAAGACCACTTTGGAGCAGTGAAGAACAGACCTACCAGTCTGCCTTGGCACAGTGGAACTGCAGCTGGGTGTTGAGCTTTGTTGGGCTACTTTGCTGGGGACACCAAAGTTATAACCAATGTTTATTTTACTAGCTTTAGAAAAATCATGTTTATTTTATCCTATAATCATGATGTGTCTATTCTGAGTAAGTTTCTCTAGGAAACAAAAACTAAGAAGGTAGTATTTGATCTAGTTGTTTTGACCACTGACTTTTACAGAACGTTATAAAATTCATTTCACCATGAAGATCAATTAGCACAAATTCCCCATTGCCCATCATTTAACAGCCTGTCATAAACTCGGAGCTCTATAATGACACTAGAATAAGATAAGGCACCAAATCATTGCACAAAATCAATTAATCATATTTCTGTTATAACTTTTATTTTGTTATTTTACTCTTGTAGCAGCTCATTTTTTTCTTTATGATTTCTGACTGCAAGAGATCAGAGGTCACCAACTTTAAAAAGTAGAGATCATATGTATGCATTATAAAAGTTCTTAGCATATTTATAATTTTTTAAAAAATAATTTTATTTTTTTAATGGGGCGACATCAATAAATCAGGATACATATATTCAAAGATAACAAGTCCAGGTTATCTTGTCGTTCAATTATGTTGCATACCCATCACCCAAAGTCAGATTGTCCTCTGTCACCTTCTATCTAGTTTTCTTTGTGCTCCTCCCCCTCCCCCTTTTCCCTCCCCCCTCCCCCTGTAAACACCAAACTCTTATCAATGTCTCTTAGTTTCACTTTTATGTCCCACCTACGTATGGAATAATGCAGTTCCTGGTTTTTTCTGATTTACTTATTTCACTTCGTATCATGTTATCAAGATCCTACCATTTTGCTGTAGATGATCCAATGTCATCATTTCTTATGACTGAGTAGTATTCCATAGTGTATATGTGCCACATCTTCTTTATCCAGTCATCTATTGACGGGCTTTTTGGTTGTTTCCATGTCCTGGCCACTGTGAACAATGCTGCAATAAACATGGGGCTGCATGTGTCTTTACGTATCAATGTTTCTGAGTTTTGGGGATATATACCCAGTAGAGGGATTGCTGGGTCATAAGGTAGTTCTATTTTCAGTTTTTTGAGGAACCACCATACTTTCTTCCATAATGGTTGTACTACTTTACATTCCCACCAACAGTGTATGAGGGTTCCTTTTTCTCCACAGCCTCTCCAACATTTGTTATTACCTGTCTTGTTAATAATAGCTAATCTAACAGGTGTGAGGTGGTATCTCATTGCAATTTTGATTTGCATTTCTCTAATAAATAGAGAAGATGAGCATCTTTTCATATATCTGTTGGCCATTTGTATTTCTTCCTGGGAGAAGTGTCTGTTCATGTCCTCTTCCCATTTTTTTATTGGATTGTTTGTTTGTTTGTTGTTGAGTTTTATGAGTTCTTTGTATATTTTAGATATTAGGCCCTTATCTGAGCTGTTGTTTGAAAATATCATTTCCCATTTAGTTGGCTTTCTGTTTATTTTGTTATCAGTTTCTCTTGCTGAGCAAAAACTTCTTAGTCTGATGTAGTCCCATTCATTAATTTTTGCGTTCACTTCTCTTGCCTTTGGAGTCAAATTCATAAAATGCTCTTTAAAACCCAGGTCCATGAGTTTAGGACCTATGTCTTTTTCTATGTACTTAATTGTTTCAGGTCTTATGTTTAGATCTTTGATCCATTTTGAGTTAATTTTAGTACAGGGGGACAAACTGTAGTCCAGTTTCATTCTTTTGCATGTGGCTTTCCAGTTTTCCCAGCACGATTTATTGAAAAGGCTTTCTTTTCTCCATTGTGTGTTCTTGGCCCCTTTATCAAAAATTATTTGACTATATATATGTGGTTTTATTTCTGGACTTTCTATTCTGTTCCATTGGTCTGAGTGTCTATTTTTCTGCCAACACCATGCTGTTTTGATTGTCGTGGCCCTATAATATAGTTTGAAGTCAGGTATTGTAATGCCCCCAGCTTCATTCTTTTTCTTTAGGATTGCTTTGGCTATTCGGGGTTTTTTATAGTTCCATATAAATCTGATGGTTTTTTGCTCCATTTTTTAAAAAAATGTCATTGGAATTTTGATGGGAATTGCATTAAATTTGTATATTGCTTTGGGTAATGTGGCCATCTTGATTATATTTATTCTTCCTAACCAAGAACAGGTATATTCTTCCATCTCATTATATCTTTGTCAATTTCATTTAACAATGGTTTATAGTTTTCATTATATAAGTCCTTTACATTCTTTGTTATGTTTATTCCTAAATATTTTATTTTTTTTGTTGCAATCGTGAAGGGGATTATTCTTTTGAGTTCGTTCTCAATTGTTTCATTGTTGGCATATAGAAAGGCTATTGACTTCTGTATGTTAATTTTGTATCCTGCGACCTTACTGTATTGGCTTATTGTTTCTAGTAGTCTTTTTGTGGATTCTTTGGGGTTTTCGATGTATAGGATCGTATCATCTGCAAAAAGTGATACCTTTACTTCTTCTTTTCCAATATGGATGCCTTTTCTTTCTTTGTCTTGTCTGATTGCTCTGGCTAGAACCTCTAGTACCACATTAAATAAGAGTGGACAGAGTGGACAACCCTGTCTTGTTCCTGATTTCAGGGGGAAAGCCTTCAGTTTAGTGCCATTTAATATGATGTTAGCTGATGGTTTATCATATATGGCCTTTATCATGTTGAGATATTTTCCTTCTATACCCATTTTGTTGAGAGTCTTAAACATAAAATTGTGTTGTATTTTATTGAAAGCCTTTTCTGCGTCTATTGATAAGATCATGTGGTTTTTGTTCTTTGTTTGTTGATATGGTGTATTATGTTAACCGTTTTACGTATGTTGAACCATCCTTGAGATTCTGGGATGAATCCCACTTGATCATGATGTATTATTTTTTAAATATGTTGTTGTATTCAATTTGCTAGTATTTTGTTTAGTATTTTAGCATCTGTATTCATTAGAGATATTGGTCTGTAGTTTTCTTTTTTTGTGAGGGTTATGTTGGCCTCATAAAATATGATTGGAAGTATTGCTTCTTCTCCAATTTTTTGGAAGACTTTGAGTAGAATAGGAACCAAGTCTTCTTTGAATGTTTGATAAAATTCGCTGGTATAGCCGTCAGGGCCTTGACTTTTATTTTTGGGGAAGTTTTAATGGTTTTTTCTATTTCTTCTCTATTAACAGGTCTGTTTAGGCTTTCTGCTTCTTCTTGACTCAGTTTAGGAAGGTTGTACTGTTCTAGGAATTTATCCATTTCTTCTATGTTGTTGAATTTAGTGGCATAAAGTTTTTCATAGTATTCTACAATAATTCTTTGTATATCTACGGTGTCTGTGGTGATTTCTCCTCTTTCATTTTGGATTTTGTTTAAATGAGTTCTTTCTCTTTTTTCCTTGGTAAGTCTTGCCAACGGTTTGTCAATTTTGTTGATCTTTTCAAAGAACCAGCTCCTTGTTCTATTAATTTTTTCTATAGTTTTTCTGTTCTCTATTTCATTTATTTCTGCTCTGATCTTTATTATCTCCTTTCTTCGGCTGGTATTGGGTTGTCTTTGTTCTTCTTCTTCTAGTTCCTTAAGGTGTGAAGTTAAGTGGTTCACTTGGGCTCTCTCTTGTTTGCTCATATATGCCTGAAGTGATATGAACTTCTCTCTTATCACTGCTTTTGCTGCATCCCATAGATTCTGATATGTCGTATTGTCATTTTCATTTGTCTGTATATATCTTTTGATCTCTGCACTTTTTTCTTCTTTGACCCATTCATTTTTTAAAAGTATGTTGTTTAGTTTCCACATTTTTGTGGGATATTTTTCCTTTTTTTTGCAGTTGAATTCTAGTTTCCAGGCTTTATGATCAGAAAATATGCTTGGTACAACTTCTATTTTTCTGAATTTGCTGATGTTATTTTTGTGGCCCAACATATGGTCAATTCTTGAGAATGATCCATGTACACTGGAGAAAAAAGTATACTCAGTCACTTTGGGATGAAATGTCCTGTAGATGTCTATCATATCCAGGTGCTCTAGTGTTTTGTTTAAGGCCACTATATCTTTGTTGATTCTCTGTTTGGATGACCGACCTAGAGCCATCAGCGGTGTATTGAGGTCTCCAAGTATGATTGTATTTTTGTCAGTTTTTGTTTTAAGGTCAATAAGTAGGTGTCTTATATATTTTGGTGCTCCTTGGTTTGGTGCATATATATTAAGAATTGTTATGTCTTCTTGATTCAGTGTCCCCTTAGCCATTATGAAATGGCCATTTTTGTCTCTGAGTACTTTTGCTGTCTTGTAGTCAGCATGATCAGATATGAGTATTGCTACACCTGCTTTTTCTTGGATATTATTTGCTTGGATTATTGTTTTCCAGCCTTTCACTTTGAATTTGTTTTTATCCTTGTTAGTTAGATGAGTTTCCTGTAGGCAGCATACAGTTGGATTTTCTTTTTTAATCCATTCTGCTACTCTGTGCCTTTCTATTGGTGAGTTTAATCCATTTACATTTATTGTAATTATTGACACTTGTGAGTTCCCTATTGCCATTTTATAGATTGCTTTCTGTTAGTTTTGTGTCTTGTTGGATCCTTCTCTTTCGTTTTTCTATCATTTGTTTTTATTTGGTTGTATTCCATACATCTTTCCTCTGTTGCTATCTTTTTTATCTCATGTGCTTCTGTGGTGGTCTTTTCAATGGTGGTTACCATTAAGTAATGAAAAGGGTTCCTACCTGTTCATTGTAGCGCACTATTTTGTGAGTACTTCTACACTCCATCGTCCTTTGCTACTGTTAATCTCCATCCTCTCCCCCCCTTTCTTTTTGTTGTTGTCACAGTTTAAATTTGGTTTTATTGTGTTCTTCTTGGAGCTTTTACTTGTGGCTTTGTTTTTTTTTTTGTTCTTTGTATCTGATTGGAGAACCCCCTTTAGTAATTCCTGGAGTGGGGGTTTTCTGATGATAAATTCCCTCATCTTTTCTGTATCTGTGAATGTTTTTATTTCTCCTTCATATTTGAAGGATAGCTTTGATGGGTATAGTATTTGTGGCTGAAAGTTCCTCTCTTTCAGGACTTTAAATATTGGGGTCCACTCTCTTCTAGCTTGTAGAGTTTCTGCTGAGAAATCTGATGATAATCTAATGGGCCTTCCTTTATATGTTGTATTCTTCTTTTCCCTGGCTGCCTTGAGAATTTTTTCTTTGCCATTGGTTTGTGCAAATTTCATTATGATGGGCCTTGGAGTAGGTTTGTTGGGCTTAAGAAAACTCGGAGTTCTGTTTGCTTCTTGAATTTGAGGCTTTAGTTCTTTCCACAGGCTTGGGAAGTTCTCATCTATTATTTGTTTGAGTATGTTCTCCATTCCATTTTCTCTCTCTTCTCCCTCTGATATACCTATTATTCTTATGTTATTCTTTTTGATGGATTCAGATAATTCTTGTAGGGCTATCTCATTTTTTTAAATTTTTGAGTCTCTTTCTTCTTCTCTCTGTTGTGCCTCAAGTTGCTTGTCTTCTATTTCACTAATCCTCTCTTCTATCTGGCCTGTTCTATTAGCTAAGCTTGTTACCTTGTTTTCAGCTCGTGAATTGAGTTTTTCATCTCTGTTTGATTTGTTTTTATAGTTTCAATTTCCTTGGAAATATATTCTTTGTGTTCATTGAGTTGTTTTCTGAGCTCCCTAAATTGCCTTTCTGTGTTTTCTTGTATATCTCGGAGGATTTTTAGGATTTCTATCTTGAATTCTCTGTCATTTAGCCCTAAGGTTTCCAATATATTAAACTTTTTCTCCATAGATTTTTCCTCGTCTAGCTGTGTTACCTCTCTTTATTTTGTATCCATGATATTTGATTTTCTCTTCCTTAATGGCATCTGAGGGTGGTTTTGTTGATAGTATTGAGATTTAATAAAGAATAAAAAGTTAAAAAATAAAAAATAAGAGTTGTTTTTTAAAAAAATTAATAATGAAATAAAGAAAAATAAAATAAAATAAAAATTTTTTAAAAAGGAAATTATTCCCCCCCTCCTTTTTCCTCTCTTCTCCTCTCCCCTCTTTCTTGAGAAAATCTTGTGGTGAACTGTGAATTATAACAAACAATGCCTGTAATGGAGGGCCTGAATTGGGGAAAAGTAATAAAGGGGCAAGAAAAAAAAAAGAAAGAAAAAAGAAGGGGGTATGGACCCACAAAAAGCAAATAAGGAAAAAATTTGGGTCAAGAATAAAATGATTTGCATTTAGGTGTTGGTTGACTAAGAGTTATGATGAGAGGAATAAGAGGGAAACAGGAAAATGGGGCGACAAATTAAAAAATTACTATTGTATTTAGTGGAACAAGAACTAGATAAAATGAAGAGCCAGGGATGGGAGCATTGCTAGTGAGTTTAAAAAGTGAACTAAAAACCCCCCAAAATGCCACAAACATATGTTTGAGTCCCAGATAAGATAATTTGTTTGTTATTGAGGTTTGAATGAGAGAAGATATAAAGGAGAAAGAAAGAAACTAATATAGAGGGATAAAAGAAAGAGAGAGAGAGAGAGAGAGAGAGAGAAAAGGAACCACTAAAAGAAGAAAAAAGAAACAAGAGGAGAGAGAGAGAGAGAGAGAGAGAGAGAGAGTTAAGGTTTTGGAGTGCAACCCTCATAGAGAGAATGGAAGAGGAAAGAAAAGATAATGGGAGATGTAACACTTATGGGTAGTGTAGTTCAAGGAGAGGAGAGAGTAAGACTGGCAGAGAGTTAAACGACCAAATTGGAGGAGGAAAAAAAAGATCAATAATGAAGATAAGAGAAAGAAACAAACAAATATAATAAAATGGGATAGGTTATAAAGTCTGCGGATTATTCTTGATTTTGAGAGGTTATCTTCTTGCTTTTCCTTTTCTCTCCCTCTTTCTGGTCGGTGACTCTGTACCAGGGTTCTGCCCCTTTGGCACACTCAGATAGAGGTTTGCAGTTGATAAGTCTCTATGGCGATGTCATGTATTGTGCTTTAGTCTCGTTGGCAGTCGAGGCTCATTAGCATGTATAGGCTCTGACAGTGAAAGTCTGTGTTCCTGGAGCCTTTCTTCTAGTCTTTCCTTCCTCAATTAGTAGCCTGATAATCCAGCTATGGGGTTGCTGCTGCCTCTGCCTGGATAGCAAGAGGCTCAAAGAGCTGGCAACTCCCCACTCTATTTCCACTCAGCACAGGGTTCTGGGTAAGGCTCAGTCAGTCAGAGCTGCTATCATAATCAGGCGGGGCTTCCGCCCACTCAAAGACCTCTGGCTCTGCCACTCTGTCCGGTAACACGGGCGGGCGCCTACTCCCGGGGTGCTTGGAGGAAACTCTCGCTCACTATCTGTGCACGCAGACCAGGATATCAGGCCGGCAGTCTCACACTCTGAGTGAAACCCCCACCCGCATGGAAAAGTTCCAGCATCGGAATTGGCTCTCGCTCTGTCCGCATGCGCGGCTTTTGCAAGGTGCTGGGGCTGCCAGAGATTCTGCTTTTGGCCCACACAAAGGCCCCTGACTCTGCCCCTCTGTGGGATAACACGGGCGCACACTGCTGAGGCCCTCGGAGGAATCTCTCGCTCACTATCTGCGCACGCAGACCAGGATATCAGGCCAACCGCCTCACCCTCTGAGTGAAACCCCCACCAGCACGGAAAAGTTCCAGCATTGGAATTAGTTTTCGCTCCCTCCCCGTGCGCGGCTTTCCCAGGGCGCTGGGGCGGCCCGGAGATTCCGCTTTCAGCCCACACAAAGGCCTCTGACTCTGCCTCTCTGTGGGATAACATGGGCGCCCACTCCCGGGGCTTTGGAAGGAATCTCTTGCCCACTATCTGCACGCGCCGACCAGGAGATTGGGGAAAATGGCTGTCCCACTTGTCTTTCTTTGTCTGGGTTTGGCACGAGTGTTAGCTTGTATTGCCCGGGTTGCCACAGGAACAGTTTTTCCTCGGCTTGGATCTCCGTGCCACAGCCTGGTTCGGCCATTTGTGCCGTGGCCTGGATCTATTCACCCCCTTTGCCTGCCTCAGTTTCTATATTCTCAGTTCCCAGTGAAAGCCACCCTGTTTAGGTTAGTGAGGAAGGCAGAGCATTTCTTACTCCCTATTTCCTTCGGGGTTTGATTATATATTTAGCCAATTTTTCGCTCAACCATACCTTCGGGTGTATTGAGAAACATCTGGAGGCTCCAAGGATAGGTTTTTCTGTTTCTGGTTGAAGATCTTGTTGAGTTTTGGAGGAGATTTATCGGAATCGCTTCCTACCCTGCCATTACTCTGACGTCATCTCTCCATATTTATAATTTTTATATTTTTCCCAAGAAATGTTTTCTTACATATAGTTAATAACTTATGCCTTTATGTATGGAGACCAGAGTAGGGAGATATCACTTTCCTACTTAGCCAATTCAGTTGAATCAAAGCTTTGTGAAATAAAATATTGCAATCTTATTTTGTGTGACAGAGAGAAAGAGACAGAAAGAGGGACAGACAGGAAGGGAGAGAGATGAGAAGCATCAGTTCTTTGTTGCAGCACCTTAGTTGTTCATTGACTGCTTTCTCATATGTGCCTTGACCAGGGGCTACAGTAGAGTGACCCCTTGCTCAAACTAGCAACCTTGGGTTCAAGCCAGTGACCTTGGGGTCATGTCTGTGATCCCACGCTCAAGCCAGCAACCCCATGCTCAAGCTGGTGAGCCGTATTCAAGCCAGCGACCTTGGAGTTTCAAACCTGGGTCTTCTGTGTCCCAATCCAGTACTCTATCCACTGCACTATCGCCTGGTCAGGCTAAAATATTACAATCTTATCCACTCCCCCCCCCCAAATATCACAGTATGAAAACAGAATGTCACAGAACCTTGGCGGATTTATTCAAGTAAAGTTTTTGGAAACCATCCCATCCAGCCTCTGTACTGAATAGATGAGAACATTGATGCCCAGAGAAGTCAGTTGACCCCAGGAATTCAAGAATCAGGATGTCCAGACATAATTCAGGAATCATTTAATAAAACACTAAAGGGGAAGAATAGAAACAAACCAACAAAAGCTATGCTAACGTGGTCTGTCCTTGGAACGTGCGTAATCAGCACATGTAAGTGCAGCCCCTTCCCTCACCTGAGAAGTGAGAATGACAACATCTACTTTTTCTCACTTCTCTGAGGAGTTGAGTGACTCAGGAGACCTAATGTTCCAGGTGTGCTTGGAGTTGCCAAACATCGAGAGCGTGGGTACCATTATTTTGCCATGGCACAGAACCCTCAGACCCACCACCACTGGTAGAGCCAAACCTCCTGGATCCGTTCAGATCTAATCACAGCTGACTTGAAGGCTGCATGGCAAAGCCTCCACACCTGAAATGGAATGTAACAGGATATTTATATATAAAATCCCAGAGATTTATTGTAGGCGCGGGAAAACACAACCCCAGCAAGCAAAAACAAACCCTCTTCATTAGTTCCCTGAGCAAAATGGAGCAGCACTCTTTCAAAGATAAGCATTAATTGTTGGAAAACCTCAAGAACGATCCAAGTACAGTCAGGGAAGGTCTAGTGACATGGAACTGGTGGTTTCATACACATTTTGAAGACTGCCTAAAGTGGAAAACTCAATTTGACTAAAAATTCATCAAACCTATCTTAACAAAGACATATATTGTCCACAGACCTGTTTGGATTAATCTGTTCAAGTCAGGACTAGATTTCCCTCCCAAAGTAACAAAGAGGTAGAAGGCAAAGAAAGAGGACTATCTCTCATTTAATCTGGCCCCTAATATGTGCCTAGATGTGTGTAGGTTATTTCATAAATTTCAAAAATCCCAGCATCTGGCTGGTTGGTTCAGTGGTAGAGTGTCGGCCTGGCGTGCGGGAGTCCCAGGTTCAATTCCCAGCCAGGGCACACAGGAGAAGCGCCCATCTGCTTCTCCACCCCTCCCCCTCTCCTTCCTCTCTGTCTCTCTCTTCCCCTCCTGCAGCCAAGGCTCCATTGGAGCAAAGTTGGCCCGGGCACTGGGGATGGCTCTGTGGCCTCTGCCTCAGGCGCTAGAATGGCTCTGATTGCAGCAGAGCAATGCCTCAGATGGGCAGAGCATCGCCCCCTGGTGGGCATGCCGGGTGGATCCCTGTCGGGTGCATGCGGGAATCTGTCTGACTGCCTCCCGTTTCCAACTTCAGAAAAATACACACAAAAAAAATCCCAGCATCATACATTAGTGCTAAATATTAGCTTTGCATATCTTCATTCATTGCTGTTTATTTTTTTTTATTGTTTCAGGATGGCTTAAACATTAAACCTGGCTGGGAAATGCAAAGAAGCATCTTATTGTAGTTTTGCCTCCCTGCTCTCTCTTCCAGCCCTCTGCCCCTCTGTCTCTTACAGAAGAAGGTTACAAGCACTAAGCAGCTTTCCCTAAGTAAGGGGGAGCTTGAATAAACGAAAAATCAGTACTGACCAGAATAAATGAGCATCTAGAAGGGTGTTTGAGTGAAAGCCCTTGAGTAGGCTGGTTTGTGGACTTCAAAACCTAGAACTACTAGAGTAGCATCAAAGAGAAACAGTAGCCTAACAAAGAGATGGTCCTGAAGAATGTGCATATTAATAAAGTAATTCAAATCATTAACAACCGGAATGATGAGATTCATATTCTTATTCAGTATTATTGAGATGAACAGTAAATAACAACTAAGTTTCCTTCATCACACCTCTATTTTCAACATGCTAATACGCTAAAACATTTTTGCTTTCCAGCCTTATCAACTGGAATCCTCTGGATAAGGGACACAAAGCTCTTTACAAGTGTGGTGTTAATCCTCTTTCAGGAATATATCGCAAAGCGGTGTACTCCCACCCTCCTTTCCACAGAAAAGTTTAAAATGGTAAACATTTATAGAACGACATTGTCAACCATAATCTTAGATCTGTGTGTGGGACAAGCAGTTGTTAAGCATCAGCAAAGGCTGTAGTTGAAGTGCACTGTTTGAAAAGGTGCCTCACGGCTGGGATCTGAAGCACATGGAGTCACAGAAGGGTTCCACCCTGTGGAGGCTGCGTGTTACAGGAGAGTCTGTGATAAATGTGAATCTATCGCTGTATTTCAAAGGGTGTGTTTCTTGAAACACTTTAATGTCCTCCTTCAGCCTGAAGCATCTATGTCCAAAATAACAAATGGTCCCATACTTCCCCCTCTGTACCTCAGGAGGCTCGCTGTTTTGAAGTATAGATGGAAATCGGTGTGGAAATCATGAGGGAGGCCCAGGGCAGGCTTAAACCAGCCATTCACAGCTGCCAGCAACCCCTGAACCCCCCTCTAAATTATTATTTCCATGTCACAGAGTTTTGTGGGTTTTCTTTTTCATTTCAAAACATTCTGAGATATTTCCATGGTGTTGTGGCTAACCATTTTTAGTCAGTTAAAAAAATGCCTTTATCACCTCCCACCAGGAAACTCATGGAACACACTGTTGGAAATGCTAAAACTTTTCTCGTTTCCTCTTAGAAAATATTAATGGTGAGCATTAAAAAAGAAAGGAAAAGTATTTAATTTGGTTTTATGACAGCTAAGTTTGAAATTAAAAATTGTACATCTAACTGTGAATAAAGCCTCTGCAAGTAACCGCAATTAACAAACCTGATCATTTTATTTGTCAAGACAAGTGCCGGGTTCTCCATCCCAGCGAGTGGCTGCAGAGCATGCGCCAGGTGCCCTGGTAGAATGGCTGTGGGTTAGATGTTCAAATGTACAAAATTTAAAAACCCTGGTTCCCAACAACTAGTAGGACTGGTGGGAAGGAATGATGAAGGAAGAGGGAGCTGGACAGGGGCTGAGACCAGGCTGCTGCTCAGCTTGGCATGATGAAGAAGCCTGCTGTCCTGCTGAGGAGCAGGAGGGAGAGCCCTGTGAGTTCCCTCTCATCTTCTATCTCTTTCCAGAAATGAGACTCAGGGCCCTAGGTAAGAGAAGGACAGACGGTGCAGATGGCCTTGATGTTCCCCTCAAGCAGCTGAGAGCCCTCACTCCCCGTTTAATAGCTTAAAAACTCTCTCTACACCTGGGAGAATGTGTAAGCTGGTAAAAAAGTATCATGCTTTGTTCTACTCTGTGGTCAACATAAACCATGGCAGGATTCCAGGCCCAGCCTCTAACAGTAGAAAGGATGGCAACAAACAACACTCTCACCAACTCTTGGCCATTGGTTTTCTCCCCCATGTTGGGAAGAAATGCAAATGATTGTATTGGGATTTTCTTTTCTTTTTTTTTTTAATTTAATTTTTTTTTTTTCATTTTTTTTTTTTTTTTTCATTTTTCTGAAGCTGGAAACAGGGAGAGACAGTCAGACAGACTCCCGCATGCACCCGACCAGGATCCACCCGGCACGCCCACCAGGGGCGACGCTCTGCTCACCAGGGGGCGATGCTCTGCCCATCCTGGGCGTCGCCATGTTGCGACCAGAGCCACTCTAGCGCCTGGGGCAGAGGCCACAGAGCCATCCCCAGCGCCCGGGCCATCTTTGCTCCAATGGAGCCTTGGCTGCGGGAGGGGAAGAGAGAGACAGAGAGGAAAGCGCGGCGGAGGGGTGGAGAAGCAAATGGGCGCTTCTCCTGTGTGCCCTGGCCGGGAATCGAACCCAGGTCCTCCGCACGCTAGGCCGACGCTCTACCACTGAGCCAACCGGCCAGGGCCTATTTTCTTTTCTTTCCTTAAAAAGAACAAGCAAATAAGTGAGGTGCTGTTGGAGGTGAACAGAGTGAAGGAAATAAAACCAAAAGAAGACAAAATAATTCTTTTTTTTTGGTATTTTTTTGAAGTGAGAAGCAGGGAGGCAGAGAGACAGACTCCTGCATGCACCTGACCAGGATCCACCTGGCATGCCCACTAGGGGGTGATGTTCTGCCCATCTGGGGCATTGCTCCACTGCAACTGGATCTATTCTAGTGCCTGAGGTGGAGGCCATGGAGCCATCCCCAGCGCCCGGGCCAACTTTGCTCCAGTGGAGCCTTGGCTGCAGGAGGGGAAGAGAGAGACAGAGAAAAAGGAGAGGGGGAAAGGTAGAGAAGCAGATGGGAGCTTCTCCTGTGTGCCCTGGCTGAAAATCAAACCCAGGACTTTCACACGCTGAGCCAATGCCCTACTGCTGAGCCAACAGGCCAGGGCCCCAAAAATAATTCTTTATAAAAAGAAATGAGTATATGTAAAATTTCCCACAGTGGCTTTAACCTCCAAGTGGATTGTAAATTTACCTTCCGTCAGAGAAAAGGAGTTTGCTACCTAGAAGGGAGAGCTAGTCCACTGAACACATGGCCAACCTCTTACTTATTTTCTTTCTCTTAAAAGGAAAAATACTTTTAGAAGTATAGGTAAATAAAGACACCTTAACTAAAGCAAATTGATGAGCCATTTGATGGGTTGAATTTTGTCCCTCTCCCCACCCAAATTCATATGTTGAAGTCCTAACCTCTTCCAGAACTCCAAATGTAAACTTATTTGGTCATAGATCTATTGCAGATGTAATTCGTTAAAATGAGTTTATACTGAACTAGGATGAACCCCTCATCCCATTTGGCCAGTGTCTTTATAAATAAAATGCCACTGAAGAGAAAGACACACAAAGAGAGAGGACAATGTGAAGAGACACAGGGACAAGATAGACATCTACAAGCCAAGGATGGAGATTAGAACCGATTCTTTCTTCACAAGGGACCAATTCTACTAACACATTACTTTCAAACGTCTATCCTCCAGAGCTGTGGTACAGCACATTTCCATGTGTGTAAGCCGTCCCATCTGGGACACTTTGTTATGGCAGCAGTTAATATAGCAGTTTCTCTGGAGCAAAATACTATCCCATAATATCAAAAATAATAAAAGCTAACATCCTTTGAGCAATTTCTATATGCCAGGATCTATACTTGATATATGCATTGCTTAGTCCTCAAAGTTTCAATCTCAGTTGCCTGAAGATATGATGGCTGGAGCTGTGGCAGCCATTTTTGTACATGAACAGGGATAAACCTAAAGACTGAAGCCAACATTCGGAGGATGTCAGAGTAGAAAGACAGAAAATGCCTGGGTTCTTCATGATGACATTTGAATTAACTGAGTCTGGAAGCCAGGGACCACCACATCTGTGCTATTATCTTTGTGCAACACCTGGTAAAGCTCAAGCTTAATTTGGTAATAAATAAATCCTCCTAGGTAATGAAGATATCTGAAAACATGAAATGAACCCCTCAGAGGCATAACCTTCCATTCTCAGCTTATGTCCTGTATGCTCTTTATGAGGGAATGACTAAGTGAGATAGTAATAGGATTGGAAACTATTCTGTACCTGTGATCTGGGCCATGCATCACTATGTCTTTTGTTGTTGTTGTTAAGTTTGTGCGTTAGTTTGTTTGTACAAGCTGTAATTATATAGAAGAGGTGTGCAAATCCACAAGCTATCCACAAAACTGGTCTCACTGTTTTGAGGTCATATCTCCACATTTGGAACTGTTAAAGGTGGAATGATTTCTTTCCCAGGGCCTAGATGTCACTTCTATTTGGATGTATTACTAAGACCTCAGATTTATAAAGAAGTTCATGATCACCTGTGAACAAAAATTGGCTGCAAAAAAAAAAAAAAAAAATTGGCTGCCTTTCTTGACTTTCTCATTCCTATTACTTTTATCCTCATGCCTGTGGTCACCCAGAATCAAACACCCAACTTTGAGTCATTCCCCCCTTTACCTTCCCTATCAAGCCATATCCTGCTTATGTTTCCTGTAAAAGGTGTCTAATCTCTTGCCCTCCTTTCTGTTCCCATTGCCCCCACCCCATTTCACATCCTTAGCTGCCAAAAATACTGTTATTTCTTCCCAATTTTTTACCTGGATCCGG
The DNA here is from genome assembly GCF_036850765.1 of Saccopteryx bilineata. Classification (NCBI taxonomy): domain Eukaryota; kingdom Metazoa; phylum Chordata; class Mammalia; order Chiroptera; family Emballonuridae; genus Saccopteryx; species Saccopteryx bilineata. Next base: position 157,259,971 of record NC_089494.1, read on the forward strand.
TCTGTCTGCCATAAAATTATTGCATGCAGCCCTATCTACCTTGAACATTATTTCATCATGATATTTCCCTATTCAAACTTCTCAGTGTCCTGAGCAGGCTGACAGCTCTGAGGGGTGGCTGGATGAGGGAGGTGGATGGATAGAGCAAGAAAGAATAACAACAACAAAAATCTTATGGCTCTGGCCAGCTCCGTGGATAAAACACCACCCAGGGACACCAAGGTCATGAGTTTGATCCCCAGTCAGGTCATGTAGGACAGTGGTCCCCACCCCCCGGGCCACAGACCGGTACTGTCCGTGGACCATTTGGTACTGGTCTGCAGAGAAAGAATAAATAACTTACATTATTTCCGTTTTATTTATATTTAAGTCTGAACGATGTTTTATTTTTAAAAAATGACCAGATTCCTTCTGTTACATTCGTCTAAGACTCACTCTTGATGCTTGTCTTGGTCACGTGATATATTTATCCGTCCCATCCTAAAGGCCGCTCCGTGAAAATATTTTCTGACATTAAACCAGTCCGTGGCCCAAAAAAGGTTGGGGACCACTGATATAGGATAAGCAATCAATGAGTACACAACTAAATGGAGCAACTAAGTGGAACAGCAAATTGATGCTTCTCTCTTTACCTCTGCCTCCTCCTCAAACCAATAGAAAAAAAATATTTTAAATGTCACGAACACAGATAACAGTGTGGTGATTGCTGGGTGGGGTTGTGGAGGAGGGTATGGGACAGAAGTAATGGTCTAACCATCATCACTGACTTGCAGGGTGGGAGGAGAGGTGACCACAGAATACCATGTACAGAGATGTGTTGTAGAATTGGGCGCCTGAAACCTGTATAATTATGTTAACTAGTGTCATTCTAGTAAATTCAGTAAACCTGAAACCTGTGTACTCTTATTGATCACTGGCACCCCATTGAATTTAATTTAAAAATACAAATAAATATGTAAATAAACAAATTAACTCCGTGTCCTCATATTTTCTTTTATATCTAAGTACATCTGTTTTTTCAGAGACTTTCCTGTTTTGCTTATGTAACAATACTTTCCACTATTCACTAATATATATTGATTCCCTCAGACTGATTTTCTGCCTATCCCCCTAAAATGATTGCATTATTTTACCTTCTCATTCCCTGTCTTAATTACTCTCTCTTTCTTTGTAATCTATCAAAAATCAGCCTGGACTAGTTCTCAGCTGGGGGTGATTTTTGGCAATGACATTTTTGCTTATTGCACCTAGACTAGGGGGTATTACTGGCCTGTCCTCTGCAATGCACAGGACAGCCTCTCACAACAAAGAATTATCTGGCCCCAAATTCAAGATTGGCAAGATTAAGAAAACCTTAAGTGTTCAAGAAGCGGGTCAGTCTGAGCTCTGCTGAGTAGCATCAGTTAGCTCCCTAAGGCTGAGGCGTCTCCTCCTGTGTCAAATGAGGCAAGTGGGCGACATTGCCATGAGCCCTGTCTACCCTTTGAATCTCTTCTGACTCTTCCGGATGTCTGGGTGCTTGTTAATCTGTATTCCACATACAAAACCTTCAGCAGTTGTGTTGGATTGTGTCTGCTATTCCTTGTGTACGTATTTCCCTGCTCCACTAGCTGCTGGCCTTCTCCCTGAAGATGAGTTCCATGTCCTTTTATTGTATTCTCTAACTGCACTTGCCTACCGAGCAAAACAAGTGCATAATAAATTTGTGTTGATTGATCATTTCCCCAAACAAATATCCTCAAGCCGTCAGAGATGTAAGAATGTGCCTATAGATATTCAGAAAACCAAACACTGTTTTTCATATGGTTAGGCCAAATGTGGAGAGTGTGTTGTTTTGTCTAATGTGCTAAAGGACACCCTTCCGCTTCAGGCTAGCGCATTCGGCATGACTGGTAGAGCCACATTCCAGAGAGAGGATGTTTTTCTAAGGTCTCACATAATCTATTATGATCATAAAATTAACACATATTCTAATACATATTCATTAATGAAAATTAAAGTATGAAAATATATATAGCACAAAATTAAAAATGATCCTTAGTCCCACTTCCCAGACATCCATGACCATTGTTATCGTTTTGATCTATTCATTTAGGTTTTTAAGTTGAGATATAAATATATTATAAAAATTAATAAAGAATTAAATTCAGGTGCTTTGTTTTTATTTAAGCAAACACACGCACATTCTCATTGCGAACATCCAGGAGTACCTAAGATAACAAAAATCCCACTTCCTTCTTATAGCATCAATATTTTCCCACAGAGGTACCCACTGTTAACGAATAGCATGTATCCTCTCAGATTTCTATACTCACATACAAATATATATTTTTTATTTTAACAAAAGTGGTATACATAATGTTATGTAATATATGTTCCCAGCCAATATATTTTGGATAACTTCCTACATCATGTAAATCTACCTCTTTTTTTTTTAAACCTACATAGTAATGTCATTCAATAAATGTATCAAAACTTTTCTTTTTATTTCTTTTATAACTCCTACCTAGCTTTCTTTTTTAACAATTTTTATTTAGAAAATTAAATTTAACAGGGTGACAATGATCAATAAGAGTATATAGATTTCAGGTGAATGTTTCTATAGCATTTGAACTGTTGATTATGTTGTATACCCATTGCACACAAATCATTTTCTGTTATTATATATTTGTCCCTCTTTACTCCCTTCCCTAGCCCCTCCCTCATACCCCTCCCCCTGGTAACCACTTCACTTTTATCTGTGTCCATGAGTCTTATATCCCACCTATTATTGCTCCCCAGTGATGGCTCCTTGGATTCTTTCAGTTTTTTGCTCCTATAAGCACCTTTGTAAAAAAAAATGTTTTTTGTATATATCTATATATTTAGATGATAGATAGATGATAGGTAGATGATCAATACCTGTGCAAGTTTAACTGTAAGACAGATTCTAGACGTGGAAACACTAAGTAAAAAATTATACAATCTAAATTTGTTTAGATGCTGCCAGTCTACCCTCCAAAATGTTTCCTCATTAGCTGTTAAGAAATGAATTTATTTGAATCAACCTTATTGAAAATTAGTAGTATTAGTAGTGGATGAACATATATAACTACTATTCCTATTTTAATATTTTTGCAGTATATTGCAAGGTTAAGATTATACCCTAGTTTATAATTTTGGTATGAGTCATGGAATATTCTCTGCAAAATCTCTCTTCTTTGAATTCCAAATATTTAGGTGTCAATTTTCCAATAAGAAAAGTGACATGCCTTGGTGACTTTGGGGGCAGACAGATTACATTTGACTCCTACCTCTTCTAATTATTAGCTGTGTGTCCTTGGGGTTATTATATAACCACTCTGAGTCTGTTTTATTTTATGAAACAATTTTAAAAAGTAGAGAGATTCAGAGGATTAAATTAAAACTCTTTCTACAGCACCTCGTGAACAATAGACGCTTGCTGGTTTATTTTAGGGAAGCGATGGTTGTGGCCCAAACAAGAATGAAGATTGTAACTGAATACGGTCCAGCAGATTTACTGGACCAACAAACCTGTCTTCCACATCAGGCAGGGTGTTGGTATTGGCTAATTCTAGAAGACTCTCAAGTCAACCCTATCATTCTGTTTCCCTAATTGCTGCAAATGGAAACGAGGGGCAAGTGAAAAACCTGTATCTTGCACTGCAACCTGTTGGCTCTTGAGACCAGAGGGGACCTTTCTACCACATGTTGGTTGACAGGGGTATAATTGGAGCCACACAAGGAGCACTCGCAAGGAAATGTCACCTTTAGGAGCAACTAAAGTCTGTTGTTTTGCTGCAACCATCACTCTGCAGTAGCACAATTTTTGAACTCTGTGAACACCCCAGAGCTCAAACTTGGAATGGAAAAGTAATGGCAAGAAATTTCACAAAGGAATGGGTGACAGTAATTAGAAATAATTTGAGTAGAAAAGATATGAAAAAGTAGCTTTTTATTATTAATTCTCTCTTTATAATATAAATGATCATTTTTAATACATTGATTTTTCACGGTAGTCCAAGACCTTAAAAATACTCCCAGCGATCAGTTTTAAACTGTGATAATCAATTTCTCTGAAGATTAAACTGATTAAGGAAACTCCTCATCTACTCTATTTTTTATCTCAGATATTTTTCAAATGTCACTTAAGTCTCTTAAATGTAAAAAACCTTGCTATTGGCCAGTATGGACAGTAAATGTGCAACCTGTGGCACAAATATTATGAATAGTACTTCTTAGGACAAAATTTGATTTGTTTGAAGGCACATGACATTATAAGGGATAATCAAGATGTCAGGTGAAGGAGTTGGTATGCGACTTGATTTACTTAGCATCTTTGTCACTTTATAGATTGAGATATGATTGATGGTAACATTAATATAGAAAGTATGTTAATATTAGAACAAGCTTTAAGATCCCCTACCTAGAAAATTCTCCCTGTCCTCAAACTGATATAATTTGGAACAAAGTACCCTAAGGATACAATGCTTCTTATACTGAAAGGTTTTGATATAAGGATTCTTTCCTTTTTTAAGTTAACTCAATTTTATTGAGGTATATGTTATATACAATAAAACGTACCTATTTTAAGCATGCAATTCAATACTTTTTGACAGATTTATACACAAATGTAACCACCACCACAATCGAGGTGTATAGGACATTTTCATTACCCCAAAAGTTATCCTTTTTATTTTCTCTCTTCTTAGTCCACTTCCTCTTCTCCTCAACCATAGGCACCTGCTAAACTATTTTCTGTCACTATTGATTGGATTAGTCTTTTCTAGAGTTTTATATAAATTGAATCTTACAGAATGTGGTATATTGTGTCTACTTTTACTCAGCATAGTATTTTAGAAATTCATTTAGATTGTTACATGTATCAATAGTTTATTCCTTTTTTTTTGGCTTGTTAGTATTCCATTATATGAAGGTAGTGTATGTGTTTATCCATTCACTTGATGATGGGACTATTTAGATTTTTAGCTATCATAAATGAAGCTGCTTTATACATTCATGAATAAATCTTTCTGTGAACATATGTATTTATTTCTCTTGGGTAAATATGCATTATTAGCATGGTAGGGCACAAGGTATGTGTATATTTATAAGAAACTGTTGAAGTGTTTTTGAAAAAGGTTGAACAGTTTAATATCCTCACCACCAGCTATTCCATATATTTGTCAACACTTGCTATTGTCTCATCTTTGTAATTTCAGACATTCTAATGGGTTTGTAATGATAGCCAAGTGTGGGTGATGACAACTGATGTTGAGCATCATTTCATGTGCTTATCAGATATGCATAGATCTCCCCTAGTAAAGTGTACATTCGTATCTTTATCTTATTTTAAACAATTGGGTTGTTCAACTTATTGTGGAGTTGTGAAAGTTATTCATATTTTCTAGATATAGTCCTTTGTCAGGTAGGTAGGTAGATAGATAGATTCTTATTGCCTTGTGATATCATAGCTGTATAACATCATAGCTGATTACTCACCCATGTGTGGTGATGCTGGTTTAAACAAACCTGTGCTGCCAGCTGTGAAAGTGTAGCACATACAATTATGTACAGTAGAAGATACTTGGTAATGATACTATGTATAGGACATAATACTTGAGTATGATAATGACAGATGATATTAATGGTTTATGTAGTTACTGTACTGTACTTTTTATTGTTAAAGTATATCTTTTCTGCTTATAAAATTAAGTTTGCTCTAACATAGTATGCTGTAGCAACAGCAGCCTCAAAGATCTCACACTGACCACATCTCTTGATAGCATTTTGTATGGTAACACGCTGTACAGTCCTTTAGCCTAGGAGCAGTAAGTCATACCATACAGCCTACGTATGTAGTAGGCTGTACCATCTAGGGTTCTGTAAGTCACTCTATGATACTCACAACAAAAATCTCCTAATGATGCATTTCTTAGACTGTATGTATCTGCATTGTTAAGTGGTGCGTGACTGTGTGTGTGTCTGTGTGTGTAGTCAGTCCTTTCTTAACATTGTTGATAGGTTTTGTGACTTTAAGTGAATCAGCACATAAAAAAACCCAATTTTACCATAAGATAATTGATATAAACAAGAGTTAAATTCCTGCAGCATCTCATCAATGTTATAACAAAATTATGTAGAATAAAATGACGTTATTCTAGGACCTGCTGTATTTTCTCTAATCAGGTTCTTGCCTTTTCATTTTCTTGTAATTTGAATACCAGAAGTTGTGAGTTTTAATAAAACAACTCTTTCTAATATCTACTTCTCGTCTCCTCCACAGCTTTGAACTTAGAATAGAGCTTTTGAACACAAAAGTAGACCCTTAGTCTATCTTTGTTTATTGGCAAACTGGGAAAAGCAAAAACATTAGCTCTGAATTGACAGTTCTGTTTTAAATGTAGACATTCTAGCTTCCTTCAAGAAAATTATGCAGATTTTAAAAAGGTTTTATTTATTGATTTTACAGGGCATGGTGTGGGGGGGATGAGAAGTAGTTGCTTCACTCTAGTTGCTCATTGGTTGCTTGTTGTACGTGCCCTGACCCGGCAAGCCCAGGGTTTCCACCTGGCAACTTCTGTGTTTCAGGTTGGCGCTCTATCCACTGCGCCACCACAGACCAGGCTGAAAATTTTTTTTAAGCAGTCTCATGAGGTAGGAAAAAATATCTATGGCTCCATTTCATAGGAAAATCGTCTCAGGGTGATAAACTAAACATCTGAAGTACAGGACCCAAGGTGATGAGAAGTGGCTGAGATGAGCAGAGAATGCAGTGAAACTGATTAGTCCCAGTGATGGTTCTAATCCAGCCCTTTAGGGTCCATCACTTGGTGCCCTAACCCATGAAGCTAAATAATTAGGCCAAGGCCTGAAGTTACCAACCCACGTCTACTGGTATTGTTTTCATTTTATTTTGTTTCTTTTCTTTTTCTACCCTCCCCGCCTTCCTCCTCTCTCATTTCTGCCCTCAGCACCATTGTGTACCTCATTCAACTATGCTCAGCTTTGCAATCCCCTCTGTTTCCCTTTCTTTCTTCCTTGCTTCTTCTCCTTTTCTCCCTGCCCTTCTCTGCCTGTCTTAAATGAGGATCTCACTTTTCATAACTGATCAAACCCTGGTGCAAGAAAACATGCATCTGTCTATATAAAGCCCTGCTGGTGGTAGAACCCAAAGCAAAGACGAGAGTCCCCTCCAGTGCCACAGTGTGGCTCCCGCAGACGTGCTGACTGCATTGCTGAGTCAAGTAGGACTGGAAAAATTCACCTCATTTCACAAGAAAGCCCTGAGATGTCCCTCCCTCCCTCCCTCCCTCCCTCCCTTCTTCTCTCCCTCCCTCCCTCCCCCCTTCCCTTCCCTTCCCTCCCCTTCCCCTTCCCCTTCCTTCCTTCCTTCTTTCCTTCCTTCCTTCCTTCCTTCCTTCCTTCCTTCCTTCCTTCCTTCCTTCCTTCCTTCCTTCCTTTTAAATTAGATTTTCTAGAAATGATTGTTTTTGGCCCCTATTACGAAGCCTCTGTAAACAGCAGCAATCTAGGCAGACTTTAAAAGGAGTGATCTTTTTATTATACACACAGCTCATCGTATTTTCCTGTTTCAAATTTGGATGAAGTCCTCAATCCTTAAAGCAGCCTGCAGGGTCCTACATAATTAGGATCTCACTTTCTGTCCTCACCTTACCTATGGGAACAGCCTCATATTCCTGTGTGTGTGTGTGTGTGTGTGTGTGTGTGTGTGCTTATTGGTTTGCTTGGTTGTACGTTTATCTGTTTTCACAGTAAACCCCTCCTACTGCATGCTGTTCCCTACAGTCCTCTCATTGCATCAAATGTTCTTCCTCCTGTCCCATGACCCTCCTTTTATACCTCTCCTCACCCTCCTTTTCTTCATAATTACATAATAACTATGTTTATTTATGAAAAAATGCATGCTTGATATAACCCAACCAATACAGAGAACTTCAAAATATAGTTTTTAAAAATTATGCCACTACTAAGAAATAACTATCATTTATGTTTAATATTTGTAATCTTATATATATTATATAACCAATATGTGTGTATATATAACTATACATATATATAAACCATTTATATGTATGTATGTATATTACACACAGGTATATATAGAAATAAAAGTTACTTTGTGTATATTTTTACAAAAATGACAAGGATAATTTTTTTAAAAAAAGGATTGCATTATACATAGATTTTAAGTTAAAATATTATGTTTATTTGAACTTATAAAATAATAAAAAGAAATTAAGGGGAAATTGAAAAACAAAGTTTTCTTCACCACAAGTAATATTACTTTCTAAAAAACCTCTCTAAAGTTAATAAAAACACAAGTTATCACTAGAACCATTCTCCTTTATAAAGCTCTATTAAGATATACTTAGCATCCAATAAATAATTGGCATGCAATAAATTACACATAAAATGTACCATTGTACATAAAATATACAAGTTAAACAATTAAAATATGCTAAGTTTTGCATGTGTATACACCCCTGAAATTATGACCACACTCAGGAGAATGGACATACCTTCATCCTCGAGTTTCTTACCGCCCCACGCAAACCTCTTCCTCTCACCCCTGCGTGCCACCCTGCCCCATCACAGGGATGTGCTTTCTATTGTGTAGATTAGTTTGAATTTTCTAGAGTTACATATAAATGAAGTCATATAGTATGCGCGCTTTGTTGCCTGGCTTTTTTCGCTCAGCATAATTATTTTGTGATTCCTCTATAGTGTTCCTCAGTAGTGTTTTTTTATTGCTACATAATATTTCATTTTATGTATATAAAACAGTTTGTCACTGCCAGTTGATGGGCATTTGGGTTGTTCATAACTTGAGGCTATTACAGTGTTAAATTAGACTTCTGAAAATATGAAACTTCTGTTCTTCAAAAGAAATTGTTGAAAGCATGAAAAGATGAGCCACAAACTAGGACTAGATATTTACAAAGCACATATCTGAGAAAGGATTTGTGTCCAGGATATAGGCAGACTTCTCAAAACTCAAGAAAACAAACAACTCATTATACATTTTCTAACTACATACTTCGAGTTTAACAGAATCTCCTAACTCCTTGCAACAAAGGATGAGGAAATTAGCCCTTACATTTTCTCCAATGTCTCCCATCTCTTCCTATTTTTGTGGTTATCTTACTGTTATTTATATTGTCAAGGTTTATATTATTTTCACTGTGTTCCGTAACCATAATTGCCATTATATTGATCTTTAGTCTTTATCTAAATAGATTTAATGCTTACAGCTTGTTCTGCACCGTATCTGCTTTATTCCTAAAGGTTTTATTTTTATTAATTTATGATGGGCTGGGTCTTGTCAGCAAGCAGCTTTGTTATAGAAGAGTTACTGTACTCCAACATGCTCACGTGCTTGGTGACGACTTTGTGTTGCTATTGTTCTCAATCTCAGCCTAAACAGTGTTTTCCATGACTTTAAAATTAAGTTAATACCCCTGTAATTTTTTTTCCAACTGAACAAAATTATAATTAATTAGTTGCTTAATTTTTGTTTCATGGCTTTCCTAGACAATATAAATTTTAAAGATAAAAATCATGTCTGAATTAGGATAGTGATAACATATTCCTAGCATTATATATGGCTCAAAATAGGTGCTTGATATATTTGTTCATTGATTTCATAGTATTGTTCAAGGAGCTAAAGGTATAACAGTAAATAAAAGAGACCAAAAGAAATCCCTACCCTCATGGAGCTTACATTTTGGGGTGGGAGGGGGAGGAAGAGGAGGCATAAAATGAACAAATAAACATATAGTATTTAGAATATTTTAGAAAAAAATATAAATTTTATGTAAATAATTTATATATAAAATATATATATAATATGGAGAGAATTTGAGAGAAAAATTTTTAAAAGGATAGAGATTATAATGATTTGAGAGAATGCATATGGTGGCCAAGGAAGGACATACCAGCAAAGTGATAGTTAAGGAGAGACCTAAAGAAGGCAGAATTCACTTGGGATCAAAATGGAGATAGTGGAGGGGAATGAAAAACTGTAACTGGCACAAATATGAGGAGGAAAAAGGCAAGTTTAGAATGGATTAGTGATCCCTTTCTCATCACCCAAATCCATGCTTTACTAGGAATTTATACCAAACTCTAAACAGCAGAAATGTAACTTGGATTTTCTGATTCATGTTTTCCTTCAGCTCTTCTGTTCTTGACCGAGGAAGGGAAACGTATTGGAAGGCACCCTTAGGCCTTTGTTGGTATTGTTAGACCTAAATCACAAATCAGGAAAAAAAAGGAACAAAAAACTCAAAAACAAGGAATTTTAATAGAATAATTCCCAAAAGGTTAGGGATGTCCGTTTTTTCTTTATTTTCAAATAGAGAAGATAGAGAGGACTTAATTCATCCTTTAAATAAATAATCTTTTGAGAACCTACTAAGTGTTGTAAACAGTACGAACTCCTGGGGATGCAGCGTAAGCCCTCTGTGAGCTTCCAGCTTAGCAGTTAACACTTGAGGGTTACATTAAGATTTACAGCAGAGCAATTGACAAGCTCTACACATTTGAGGTTTTTTATTGACTCTCTGAACTTAAGTTTGAAGGGGCAGCTTTGGAGAAAACACTATGTGACTTGGACTGTGGGTGGACAGGGAAACCCCTTTATCTCTCAATTTCTTCATCTCTCAAGTGAGAATAATAGTACTATCAAGTTCATAAGGTCATTATGAAGATTCGATGTTTTAATGTCTATAAAAGCCTTGGAATACTTTCTGGTTTATAATAACTACTCAGTAAATGTTAGTTACTATTTAAAAAGATGAAGTGATAGGGCAAATGTTAACCATGCAGATGAAATTTAAAATTCTGTTGTATTTGTAGCTAATATATTGTGACCCACACACACAAAAAAATGAGGCAGTTTTCTAGTACTCAAAATTATTACCTGATTCAGCAGAGAAATCAATCTTGTCATCAATAAATGAATGAAATTCCAACATATGTCTTCTCTGTTGTTTCACTTTCCTCTCACTCATTAACATAAATTAAAATATCAGCCACATTCATGTCAGGACTAAGCTCATTTACCATTTGCAGCCATAGCTTTCCTACAGACATAAGAAGTCAACAAAAGGCCCTGACTGGTTGGCTCAGTGGTAGAGCGTCAGCCTGGCGTGTGGGAGTCCTGGGTTCGATTCCCAGCCAGAACACACAGGAGAAGCGCCCATCTTCTTCTCTACCCCTCCCCCTCTCCTTCCTCTCTGTCTCTCTCTTCCCCTCCCGCAGCCAAGGCTCCATTGGAGCAAAGTTTGCCCGGGCGCTGAGGATGGCTCTGTGGCCTCTGCCTTAGGCACTAGAATGGCTCTGGTTGCAACAGAGCAATGCCCCAGATGGGCAGAGCATCGCCCCCTGGTGGGCATGCCGGGTGGATCCCGGTCGGGCACATGCAGGAGTCTGTCTGACTGCCTCCACGTTTCCAACTTCAGAAAAATACAAAAAAAAAAAAAAAGTCAACAAAAAACATACTGTAGAATCAATCGACTTATGTTTGAATTCATTGTTCTCATTTTTTTGTGGGTTTTTTCTGCTCATAACACTACTGTGAGTTCAGAATCACAGAGGGCAGATGCTTTGTATTGCTTGCTGATTTGCAACAAAACATCTTCTCTTGTGGGCAACTCTCTCATGATGCAGGGTGGGTAATGGCAGAAGTGAACTGCCACAGCAGTGTTACTGATTCTCCCTGGCAACACTGGGTACGCTGGCCAGTGTAAAAGAAAACTTTCATATGAAGAGTTGGCTGTACTGATCCTCTGCTATGAGTTGATCACAAGGAATCATCCTTTCCTTCTGTCTGCCTAATACTATCATCAAGCTACTGATGGGTGGGACATCTGGTAGGTCTAGTGATTGGGTCAGCATTCACAAAACAGCTTTACCTCTGTGAGACACTGAGAGCTGTAGGGACACTCATCCATAGTCCAGGCCACTGACTTGCCTTTAATGCATAACAAATGTTAAATAGAGAAGTGGTACAGCAGTGTCACTTTTGTTGGGTTACTACTGACACTTTGCATCTGAGTTTCCCTTCCTGTTAACATTTTCTTTTTCTACATCTAAGCCACATATAGTATGCAATAAAAGGGGCAAGAAATGTGAAATTTTATACCAGTCTAAGAAGTGTGTCTTAGGAACTTTGAGGAAGTGTGTCTACCTTCATAAGATAATTTGCCAGCATGTTCAAATTAGTAGTTTTCTTAAATGTCTTATTCTACTATGGATAAAATATGTTGTTGAATAGCCAGGATACCTTGGGATGGGTAACTTTGCTTCTGATACTTGCTCATTCTGGGCTTTGTTGATTTAGGCCAGTGATATAAGTCAATACTAAAGTCATGAGAGAATTATGGGGAAGGAGGAAGAGGTAGAATTATCCTCAGATTCCCTGGAACTGGCTCAGCTTCTAGTTTAGAAGACTAAAGATACCCAAAGATTGTTGATTACACAGGTCAGATGGCAAGGCTAGACATGGGATTGCCAATTAGATCAAAGATATGTCTATGAAAGCCTTCAAGATGTTTTACTAAATGAACACAACTGTATTCTTTTAGAAGTTTATTACCAACCTGAGAGCATTCTGGAAGTGGTGGTGATCCACTGAATCTGCTTTGGTTCATTATTTTACTAAAAACTTTCATATATATACATATATCTACATGCAAATAGATAGATAAACAAACAGATGGATATGCACGACTCATAGATGTTCTATCAGTCAGGGTCTAACCAGGAATCAGAAATCATTTGAGTTTTTAGAAAAGAGGGTTTTTAATGGGAGTAGGTTACCCAAGTTTGGAACAAATGAGAAGCTAAACATAGGACAGTGAGGTGAGCCTAAAATTGGCAACATCAAGGAGCAAGGACAGTGAGAAGAGGTGGGATTACTGAAGCCTGCAGGCAGGGAGACATGTGCTAAGCATCTTCTCTGTTTCCACCTCCCTTATTTGCTTCCTTTCTCCGTCTTGCTTGTCGTGGTGTTCAATGTCCTTAACCAGTAGAAGCGGGCTTGAGGGGAGGCAGTGGGAAGGTAGTTCTTACCTCATGGCAGCTGGAACTACCATGGGAACACAGTGACTATCCCCAAGGCCATCTGCAGCAGAGAGGCAGGGAAATCACCTCCATCTCTCTGCAGTACTTCTTATGAGCCCAGCTAGAGCCCAGCTAACACAGGAACCTGGAAAAGCAGCCTCCAGAATTAACTCTCCTATATTAGTTTTATATACCTATTTAACTAAGTGTCACAAACTTAGAGGCTTAAAGCAACATATTTTTTTTTCTTTTTTTTTCTTTTTTTATTAATAATTTTATTTTTTTAATGGGGTGACATCAATAAATCAGGATACATATATTCAAAGATAACAAGTCCAGGTTATCTTGTCATTCAATTATGTTGCATACCCACCACCCAAAGTCAGATTGTCCTCTGTCACCTTCTATCTTGTTTTCTTTGTGCCCCTCCCCACCCCCTATCCCTCTCCCATTCCCCCTTCACCCCGAAACCACCACACTCTTATCAATGTCTCTTAGTTTCACTATTATGTCCCACCTACGTATGGAATAATACAGTTCCTGTTTTTTTCTGATTTACTTATTTTGCTTCGTATCATGTTATCAAGATCCCACCATTTTGCTGTAAATGTTCCGATGTCATCATTTCTTATGGCTGAGTAGTATTCCATAGTGTATATGTGCCACATCTTCTTTATCCAGTCATCTATTGATGGGCTTTTTGGTTGTTTCCATGTCCTGGCCACTGTGAACAATGCTGCAATAAACATGGGGCTGCATGTGTCTTTACGTATCAATGTTTCTGAGTTTTTGGGATATATACCCAGTAGAGGGATTGCTGGGTCATAAGGTAGTTCTATTTTCAGTTTTTTGAGGAACCACCATACTTTCTTCCATAATGGTTGTACTACTTTACATTCCCACCAACAGTGTATGAGGGTTCCTTTTTCTCCACAGCCTCTCCAACATTTGCTATTACCTGACTTGCTAATAACAGCTAATCGAACAGGTGTGAGGTGGTATCTTATTGCCGTTTTGATTTGCATTTCTCTAATAGCTAAAGAAGATGAGCATCTTTTCATATATCTATTGGCCATTTGAAAGCAACATATTTTTATTCTTTCATACTTTCCCTGGGTCGGAATGTGGGCATGGGTGAGGAGGGTCTTTTACTCAGGGTCACACACATTAAAATCAAAGTGTGATCTGGGGTTGTGCTCTTTCATGAGGCTCTGCTCATCCTCCACACTCTTTTAAGCTATAGACAAAATTAAACTCATTGTAGTTGTAGGACTGAGTTTCTTTGCTGGCTATGAACTCTAGAGAGGCTCTTAGAGGTCGCGCTCATGTCCTAGCCAGCAAGCTCTCACACAACATGGCAGTTTTCTTCTTTTAAGCCAGCAGGAGATTCCTCCTCTTCAGACTGCTGAGGGTTTTAGGCAGCATGTCTAATCAAGTCTTAGACAACATGACCTAATCAAGGGGTAATTCTCCCCATGAGTATATATACCAGCAGTGGGAGATTTGGAAGCCATTTCAGAATTCAGCTACCACACAGCTAAGGTACTGAAGACAGGGAGGAGAGCAAAAGATGGGTTTTGGGGCAGCTACATTCAGGACCAAGGACAAATGCAAAATCAAAGCAACTTTATTTCTTTTTTGCTGAAGTTAGGGTTAGTGAGGCTCCCTAGATGCTTATGTTTGATGAAGATATTGGCAGACCGCATGACTTCTCTGATCATTCTTAGGTCATAACACAGAGTCAGGTTAGTGATGAGAATGTCCAGTTGCATGGAAGACTCACTACTTTAAAGATGATCAAAGTTGATGCTTTTCCTCTTTCCATCTGGAGTCCAGATGCTGTTGTCTGGGAAGGTAGGGTGGTTATTTTCTGCTCTGTTTCCTTACTTTGATCTTCTTTCCTCCTCCTCCCCCCTGTTGCTAAGGGGAGGTTCTGACACCCCCACCATGGGAGCAGAGAGCAGGGCGGGGCTTCATAGTGAGGGTGGAAGGTGGGCAGGAAAGCTCTTATTTGACTGGGACTTTTAAAGTTCGGTTTCATGCTTTCTAGCCTGACAGATGTTGACCATTTTCTTTTGTGGATGCTTCTTTGGGCTGTCTGGCAATATCTTCAGGGCTGTCTGACCTACAATTCCCTGAATACAAGAGAATCAGTCTTATTTCCCTGTGGTTTCTAATGGCTGTTTCCTCCAGTTCTGTGAATGTACGTTTACCTCCACCCTCTTCCCATTGAAGGCTCTCCTCTGCTGTGAGGCTGTCTTGGACTGAGTTAACACTATCACTGTTCAGCTCTCTCACACATGACCCATTTCAGGTCTGTAAGCAACACTAGTGGATCCCTTGGCTCTGACAGCCTCTCACAGGCCATTCTTCCTTGGGCTAGCCAGTACCAGTCAACTGAGCCTGGAGTGTCATTCTAACTGTGGGGGTCCTGACAGGCCCCTCTATGTTGGAAGTTCAGAGTACAGTCTCTCCACCTGCTCCCTTGGGTGGGTGTGAGGAAGTGGGGCTCAATGTACACTTTTACACCCGTTTTTTCATTAGATGTGGATAGGGTCATTAGAATCATATAATACCTTTAGATTGTCTCTTTTGAGAAAACTTGCACCTTGGCCTAGCACCTGACTTAGGAATAATATTTAATTATCTTGATGTTTCAGTTGAAACTTTATTTTTTCCAGATAGAGAATCTTAAAATCAAGGGACTGCCCTGATTGCATACAGGGGACATACCCTTGTTTCAAGGGAAATCGATTTATCATTCCGCCCCATCCCAGCGAGAGGCTCACACTGCCATGAGACGCTGTCCTGCATTTACTCCCGGGAAGATCATTTGATTTTAGAGACTGGAATCCAACACAATATTCAACCGCTTTCAGACCTATGCAGTCATTCTAATAATCTTAATAGCTTGGACATGTGTCTGTGAACATTATAAATCATGTTTCATCAGCAAGCTGTCATGGGCAACTTGAGTTGACTTACAGCCCAGGAAAAAGAATGGAATCCGCGCTGTCTCCCTGCAGCATTCTTGTAATGCCGCCGGTGTCTCAAAGATTTCTCATGTCACAGCATCCAAACATCCATCTTGGCTAATGGCAAAATTGCACCCACGGGGTTTCACAAAAGACAAAAATTTGTCCTCATCTTCATCTGAGCGTCTCTTATACTGTTGCAGTCCAGTGTCTCTGGAATACCATGTTCCTCTGGCCACGTTTATGCCTATGTAAATGCTAGAACCTCCATGATTTCTCTTCTTCCTGTTTTGCTGATAAAATGGCGTATGAAAGACATTTCCTATGCTACAGATTAGAGGAAAATATCCAGGTTGTATCAGGGGTGAAAAACAAGTTGTTCACACAGGAAAACAAAAAGCCCACCAAATATACACAGTAAACTGCATTCTGAAAGCAGACATTCCATAGTAAATTATTTGTTAACATAGGTACAAACCTTATATTCCACACTTGTTTTCTGCCATTGTCTTATACATTTCTTGTCATTCGCAATTTCACGTTTTTCCAGATAACCCATTTTGTGTCAGATGTCCCAATTCTCAAAGCTCTTTCTTTCTGCTCGGGATGTCATTGTCTTTCTTTGTTGCCTGATAGCCAAGGCACAACTCAAGCATCTGCCTCTCACCTGTATGCAGAGCTGGTGCTCATTGCTTGTAATGTCCAACACAGAGCACAGTAGTTATCCAGCTACAGTCCTGTTGGTTAAATATAGCCCATTAATGCCTGGCTAGGCAGTGGTGCAGTGGTGAATGTGTCAGACTGGGACGTGGAGGACCGGGGTTCGAAACCCCGAGGTCGCCAGCTTGAGCAGTGGCTCATCCGGCTTGAGCTTGGGCTCACCAGTTAAGCAAGAGGTCACTGGCTTGAGTGTAGGATCATAGACATGACCCCATGGTCACTGGCTTGAGCCCAAAGGTTGCTGGCTTAAAACCCAAGATCACTGGCTTGAGCAACAGGTCACTTGCTCTGCTCTAGCCCCCTGGTTAAGGCACATATGAGAAAGCAATCTCTGAAAAACTAAGGAGCTGCAACGAATAACTGATGCCTCAAATCTCTCTCCCTTCCTGCTGTCTGTCCCTCTCTCTGACTCTCTCTCTGTCTCTGTCAAAATAATAAATAAATAAATATAGCCCATTACTTGTTTGAATTAATAAAGTTCTATTGGAACAACCACCTCCTTTGTTTGCATATTGTCTATAGCTTTTTTTCTTGCTACTGTGGTGGAGTTGAGTAGTTGCCACAGGGACGCTATGACCCACAAAGCCTAAATATTAATTATCTGGCCCTTGATGGAAAAACTTTGCTGATCCCTCCCGGCAAAATGTGTATATGTATATAGGGCCTTTGACATCTTGGGCTGAAATTGTTTGCTTAATTATCATTTTTCCCACCCACACCATCATAGTCTTAGTTCTTTGAGGTACAGACCATGAAGAACAGGGGTTCTGGAGGTAGACCTGGTTTCAAGGTTTACCTCTGCCATGTATGAGTTATGTGACCTTGAGAAAACTACTTCATCTGTCTGGGTCTCAGGTGTCTAATTGGGAAAACAGGTGATAATAATAACCTCACAGGGTCGCTTTGAGGCTTAAATGAGATATTACAAAAGTGCCACAAATAATGTCTGGAACAAAAAAAAATGTTAGCTATAAAGCACATGCCAATCAATGTGCCCCACACTGAAAGAATGCCTGAAACCTGTGGTACATTCTCCATAAATGTCCGTTGCATTTGTGGAAAGAATGATGAGAGAAAGATATAACTATTCCTGAAAGATTGAAATGATGGAAAAACACCCAAAGTTGTAGACTAATTCTATACACAAAGCAGAGGTTTGACTCAACATAAGGCAAAGGGAGGGGCAACAGAGCAAGGACATGGAGGCTTCATAGAAGGAGAAAAGGAGATCTCGCTTTCGTGACATAACAGCAAGTCTCCTTCCGTTACATAGTTACTTTTTAAAAGAGAAGAAGAGAGCAATGTTATCTGAAAGCTTGCTCTCCATTGCCCTCCCATGCTCCTTTGAGTTTGAAAGGGCGGGAGCTATGATACCAACATCACCTTCATCTGCAGTGTAAGCTGAGGGAGGAACATCTGTAAACTCTTATTACTATGACTGCTAAATTAACCAAATATGTACCTACAAGAAATACCTTCACTTTGGCCCCAAATGAGACTAGATCCGTTTCCATCTTGTGTCTATCCAGGGCTTCAGCTGGTCATCTCTTTCCTGAGCCAGTCCTTCCCGGGCTCTTTTAACCCTGCAGCCTTGTAGCAGAGGCCAAAGCCTCAGCACTCCACCTCTCACTGCGAAGGGGACCGGTGCTAATCTGCCATGATTAGAAGAGCTTTGAAGGTGTTTGCCAGTTTTTATCAAAGCATAAAATGCAATTATTACAATTAATGCAATCTACCATGTGTTACTCTTCCAGAAAAGCTATTTCAGGGGATGTCTGCCATCTGTCCCTTTCAGAGTGATAAACCTCATCATTTAACTCTGTCCAGGATCCCAGCTTTTGCATGTGAAACCGCAAAGAGTATCCTCAGAGGGGTCCAGTCCAGCATTTTGCCTGCTGGGCTATCTGAGGTCTCAGGTTTATTGACTCTCTTTACCTCCATTGTGAAAAAGGCTTTCTTGGCTGGACAGGAGGGCCGAAGAATCAGCCTCTAAGTATTCGTACATTTCTTTCTGCAGAGGTAGCCCACAGCCGGCAGAGGGAGCTTACTTTTTGCTGTTGACAACCCTTTTCCTCAACACAACCGTGATGCTTGAAGACATGCTCTACCAACATCGCTCTTGACAATCAGAGATATGGGAGAAACACCCTGCTTGGCATACGTTGTCACCCAAGACAAGGGGAATAGAGAAATGCTTGCTGGAGGGATTAGGCTGAACAAGAAAGAAAGGAGGTGGCAGAAATGTGACTCCTATTTGACACCAGGTACGTTTTTAAAAACTGAAAATTGACATCTAAGTTCAAAATTTAGCTATCAAAGACCCAGTTAAGATGTGAAACAAAGAGTAATGGCGGAGTAGGAAGCGATACCGATAAATCTCCCCCAAAACTCAACAAGATCTTCAACCAGAAACAGAAAAACCTATACTTGGAGCCTCCAGATGCTTCACAATACACCCGAAGGTATGGTCGAGTGAAAAATTGGCTAAATATATAACCAAATCCTGAAGGAAATAGGGAGTAAGAAATGCTCCGCCTTCCTTACTAACCTAAACAGGGCGGCTTTCTCTGGTAACTGTGAATATAGAAACTGAGGCGGGCAAAGGGGGTGAATACATCCAGGCCGCGCACAAAAGGCCGAACCAGGCTGTGGCACGGAGATCCTAGCGGAGGAAAAACTGTTCCTGTGGCAAGCCGGGCAATACAAGCTAACACTCGCGCCAAACCCAAACAAAGAAAGACAAGCGGGGCAGCCATTTTACCCGGTCTCCTGGTTGGTGCGCAGTTAGTGGGCGAGAGATCTCTTCCTAAACCCCAGAAGTGGGTGTCCGTGTTGCCCCACAGAGAGGCAGGGTCAGAGGCCTTTCTGTGGGCCGAAAGCAGAATCTCTGGGCAGCCCCAGCGCCCTGGGAAAGCCGCGCACGGGAGGGAGCGAGAACTAATTCCAACGGTGGAAATTTTCCGTGCTGGTGAGGGTTTCACTCAGGGAAACGCGGCCGGCCTCATATCCTGGTGTGCACGCGCAGATAGGAAGTGAGCGATTCCTCCGAGTGCCTCGGCAGTGCGCGCCCGTGTTATCGCACAGAGGGGCAGAGTCAGGGGCCTTTGTGTGGGCAAAAGCGGAATCTCGGGCCGCCCCAGCGCCTTGCAAAAGCCGTGCACGGGGACGGAGCGAGAGCGAATTCCAGCGCTGCAAATTTCCATGCGGTTGGGGGTTTCACTCAGAACATGAGACTACTGGCCGGATATCCTGGTCTGCGCATGCAGATAGTGAATGACAGTCTCCTCCAAGCACCCTGGAAGTGGGTGCCCGCCTGTGTTACCGGACAGAGTGGCAGAGCCAGAGGTCTTTGAGTGGGCGGAAAGCCCGCCTGATTATGCTAGCAGCTCTGACTGACTGAGCCTTACCCAGAGCCCTGTGCTGAGTGGGAATAGAGTGGGGAGTTGCCAGCTCTTTGAACCTCTTACTATCCAGGCAGAGGCAGCAACAACCCCATAGCTGGATTCTCAGGCTACTAATTGAGGAAGGAAAGACTAGGAGAAAGGCTCCAGGAACACGGACTCTCTCACTGTCGGAGCCTATGAATGCTAATGAGCCTTGACTCCCAACGAGACTAAAGCACAATACACGACATTGCCATAGAGACTTATCAACTGCAAACCTCTACCTGAGCGTGCCAAAGGGGCAGAACCTGGGGTACAGAGT
Source organism: Saccopteryx bilineata (assembly GCF_036850765.1). NCBI lineage: Eukaryota > Metazoa > Chordata > Mammalia > Chiroptera > Emballonuridae > Saccopteryx > Saccopteryx bilineata. The sequence continues at coordinate 157,280,460 of NC_089494.1, forward strand.
CACCGACCAGGAAGAGGGAGAGAAAAGAAAAAACAAGAAGATAACCTCTCAAAATCAAGAATAATCTGCAGACTTTATAACCTATCCCATTTTATTATATTTGTTCGTTTGTTTCTCTTATCTTCATTCTTGATACTTTTTTTCCTCCTCCAATTTGGCCGATTAACTCTCTGCCGGTCTTACTCTCTCCTCTTCTTGAACTACACTACCCATAAGTGTTACATCTCCCATTATCTTTTTTCTCCTCTTCCTTTCTCTCTATGAGGGTTGCACTCCAAAACCCTTAACTCTCTCTCTCTCCTTTCTTTTTTCTTCTTTTACTGGTTCCCTCTTTTTTTCTCTCTCTCTCTTTCTTTTCTCCCTCTATATTAGTTTCTTCCTTTCTCCTTTACATCTCCTCTCATTCAAACATCAATAACAAACAAATTATCTTATCTGGGACTCAAACTTATGTTTGTGGCATTTTGGGGGTTTTTACTTCACCTTTTTAACTCACTAGCAGTGCTCCCATCCCTGGCTCTCCATTTTATCTAGTTCTTGTTCCACTAAATACAATAGTATTTTTTTAATTTGTCCCCCATTTTTCTGTTCTCCTCTTATTCCTCTCATCATAACTCTTAGACAACCAACACCTAAAAGCAAATCATTTTATTCTTGACCCAAATTTTTTCCTTATTTGCTTTTTGTGGGTCCATACCGCCCCCCTTTTTCTTTTTTTTTTTTTTGCCCCTTTATTACTTTTCCCCAATTCAGGACCTCCATCACAGGCATTATTTGTTATAATTCACAGTTCACCACAAGATTTTCTCAAGAAAAAGGGGAGAGGAGAGGAAAAAAGGAGGGGGGGAATAATTTCCTTTTTTAAAAAATTATTATTTTATTTTTCTTTATTTCATTATTAATTTTTTAAAAAAAACAACTCTTTTTGATTTTTTATTTTTTTTAACTTTTTATTCTTTATTAAATCTCATTAATACTATCAACAAAACCACCCTCAGATGCCATTAAGGAAGAGAAAATCGAATATCATGGATACAAAAGAAAGAGAGGTAACACAGCTAGATGAGGAAAAATCTATGGAGAAAAAATTTAATATATTGGAAACCTTGGAGCTAAATGACAGAGAATTCAAGATAGAAATCCTAAAAATCCTCCGAGATATACAAGAAAACACAGAAAGGCAATTTAGGGAGCTCAGAAAACAACTCAATGAACACAAAGAATATATGTCCAAAGAAATTGAAACTATAAAAACAAATCAAACAGAGATGAAAAACTCAATTCACGAGCTGAAAAACGAAGTAACAAGCTTAGCTAATAGAACAGGTCAGATAGAAGAGAGGATTAGTGAAATAGAAGACAAGCAACTTGAGGCACAACAGAGAGAAGAAGAAAGAGACTCAAAAATTAAAAAAAATGAGATAGCCCTACAAGAATTATCTGACTCCATCAAAAAGAATAACATAAGAATAATAGGTATATCAGAGGGAGAAGAGAGAGAAAATGGAATGGAGAACATACTCAAACAAATAATAGATGAGAACTTCCCAAGCCTGTGGAAAGAACTAAAGCCTCAAATTCAAGAAGCAAACAGAACACCGAGTTTTCTTAACCCCAACAAACCTACTCCAAGGCATATCATAATGAAATTGACACAAACCAACAGCAAAGAAAAAATTCTCAAGGCAGCCAGGGAAAAGAAGAATACAACATATAAAGGAAGGCCCATTAGATTATCATCAGATTTCTCAGCAGAAACTCTACAAGCTAGAAGAGAGTGGACCCCAATATTTAAAGTCCTGAAAGAGAGAAACTTTCAGCCACGAATACTATACCCATCAAAGCTATCCTTCAAATATGAAGGAGAAATAAAAACATTCACAGATACAGAAAAGATGAGGGAATTTATCATCAGAAAACCCCCACTCCAGGAATTACTAAAGGGGGTTCTCCAATCAGATACAAAGAACAAAAAAAAAAAACAGAGCCACAAGTAAAAGCTCCAAGAAGAACACAATAAACCCAAATTTAAACTGTGACAACAACAAAAAGAAAGAGGGGGAGAAGATGGAGATTAACAGTAGCAAAGGACGATGGAGTGCAAAAGTACTCACAAAATAGTTTGCTACAATGAACAGGGTAGGGACCCTTTTCATTACTCAAAGGTAACCACCATTGAAAAAACCACCACAGAAGCACATGAGATAAAAAAGATAGCAACAGAGGAAAGATGTATGGAATACAACCAAATAAAAACAAAAGATAGAAAAATGAAAGAGAAGGATCAAACAAGACACAAAACTAACAGAAAGCAAGATATAAAATGGCAATAGGGAACTCACAAGTATCAATAATTACACTAAATGTAAACGAATTAAACTCACCAATAAAAAGGCACAGAGTAGCAGAATGGATTAAAAAAGAAAATCCAACTATATGCTGCCTACAGGAAACTCATCTAAGTAACAAGGATAAAAACAAATTCAAAGTGAAAGGCTGGAAAACAATAATCCAAGCAAATAACATCCAAAAAAAAGCAGGTGTAGCAATACTCATATCGGATAATGCTGACTACAAGACAGCAAAAGTACTCAGAGACAAAAATGGCCATTTCATAATGTCTAAGGGGACACTGAATCAAGAAGACATAACAATTCTTAATATATATGCACCAAACCAAGGAGCACCAAAATATATAAGACAGCTACTTATTGACCTTAAAACAAAAACTGACAAAAATACAATCATACTTGGAGACCTCAATACACCGCTGACGGCTCTAGATCGGTCATCCAAACAGAGAATCAACAAAGACATAGTGGCCTTAAACAAAACACTAGAGCACCTGGATATGATAGACATCTACAGAACATTTCATCCCAAAGTGACTGAGTATACATTTTTCTCCAGTGTACATGGATCATTCTCAAGAATTGACCATATGCTGGGCCACAAAAACAACATCAGCAAATTCAGAAAAATTGAAGTTGTACCAAGCATATTTTCTGATCATAAAGCCTGGAAACTAGAATTCAACTGCAAAAAAGAGGAAAAAAATCCCACAAAAATGTGGAAACTAAACAACATACTTTTAAAAAATGAATGGGTCAAAGAAGAAATAAGTGCAGAGATCAAAAGATTTATACAGACTAATGAAAATGACAATACGACATATCAGAATCTATGGGATGCAGCAAAAGCAGTGATAAGAGAGAAGTTCATATCACTTCAGGCATATATGAACAAACAAGAGAGAGCCCAAGTGAACCACTTAACTTCCCACCTTAAGGAACTAGAAAAAGAAGAACAAAGACAACCCAAAAGCAGCCGAAGAAAGGAGATAATAAAAATCAGAGCAGAAATAAATGAATTAGAGAACAGAAAAACTATAGAAAAAATTAATAGAACAAGGAGCTGGTTCTTTGAAAAGATCAATAAAATTGACAAACCCTTGGCAAGACTTACCAAGGAAAAAAGAGAAAGAACTCATATAAACAAAATCCAAAATGAAAGAGGAGAAATCACCACGGACACCGTAGATATACAAAGAATTATTGTAGAATACTATGAAAAACTTTATGCCACTAAATTCAACTACCTAGAAGAAATGGATAAATTCCTAGAAAAATACAACCTTCCTAGACTGAGTCAAGAAGAAGCAGAAAGCCTAAAAAGACCTATCAGTAGAGAAGAAATAGAAAAAACCATTAAAAACCTCCCCAAAAATAAAAGTCCAGGCCCTGACGGCTATACCAGCGAATTTTATCAAACATTCAAAGAAGACTTGGTTCCTATTCTACTGAAAGTATTCCAAAAAATTGAAGAAGAAGCAATACTTCCAAACACATTTTATGAGGCCAACATAACCCTCATACCAAAACCAGGCAAGGATGGCACAAAAAAAGAAAACTACAGACCAATATCTCTAATGAATACAGATGCTAAAATACTAAACAAAATACTAGCAAATCGAATACAACAACATATTAAAAAAATAATACATCATGATCAAGTGGGATTCATCCCAGAATCTCAAGGATGGTTCAACATACGTAAAACAGTTAACGTAATACACCATATCAACAAAACAAAGAACAAAAACCACATGATCTTATCAATAGATGCAGAAAAGGCTTTCGATAAAATACAACACAATTTTATGTTTAAGACTCTCAACAAAATGGGTATAGAAGGAAAATATCTCAACATGATAAAGGCCATATATGATAAACCATCAGCTAACATCATGTTAAATGGCACTAAACTGAAGGCTTTCCCCCTTAAATCAGGAACAAGACAGGGTTGTCCACTCTCTCCACTCTTATTTAATGTGGTACTAGAGGTTCTCGCCACAGCAATCAGACAAGACAAAGAAATAAAAGGCATCCATATCGGAAAAGAAGAAGTAAAGGTATCACTTTTTGCAGATGATATGATCCTATCCATCGAAAACCCCAAAGAATCCACAAAAAGACTACTAGAAACAATAAGCCAATACAGTAAGGTCGCAGGATACAAAATTAACATTCAGAAGTCAATAGCCTTTCTATATGCCAACAATGAAACAACTGAGAAGGAACTCAAAAGAATAATCCCCTTCACGATTGCAACAAAAAAAATAAAATACTTAGGAATAAACATAACAAAGAATGTAAAGGACTTATATAATGAAAACTATAAACCATTGTTAAGGGAAATTGAAAAAGATATAATGAGATGGAAGAATATACCTTGTTCTTGGCTAGGAAGAATAAATATAATCAAGATGGCTATATTACCCAAAGCAATATACAAATTCAATGCAATTCCCATCAAACTTCCAATGACGTTTTTTAAAGAAATAGAGCAAAAAATCATCAGATTTATATGGAACTATAAAAAACCCTGAATAGCCAAAGCAATCCTAAAGAAAAAGAATGAAGCTGGGGGCATTACAATACCTGACTTCAAACTCTATTATAGGGCCACGACAATCAAAACAGCATGGTATTGGCAGAAAAATAGACACTCAGACCAATGGAACAGAATAGAAAGTCCAGAAATAAAACCACATATATATAGTCAAATAATTTTTGATAAAGGGGCCAAGAACACACAATGGAGAAAAGAAAGCCTCTTCAATAAATGGTGCTGGGAAAACTGGAAAGCCACATGCAAAAGAATGAAACTGGACTACAGTCTCTCCCCCTGTACAAAAATTAACTCAAAATGGATCAAAGATCTAAACATAAGACCTGAAACAATTAAGTACATAGAAGAAGACATAGGTACTCAACTCATGGACCTGGGTTTTAATGAGCATTTTATGAATTTGACTCCAATGGCAAGAGAAGTGAAGGCAAAAATTAATGAATGGGACTACATCAGACTAAGAAGTTTTTGCTCAGCAAGGGAAACTGATAACAAAATAAACAGAAAGCCAACTAAATGGGAAATGATATTTTCAAACAACAACTCAGATAAGGGCCTAATATCCAAAATATACAAAGAACTCATAAAACTCAACAACAAACAAACAAACAATCCCATAAAAAAATGGGAAGAGGATATGAACAGACACTTCTCCCAGGAAGAAATACAAATGGCCAACAGAAGTATGAAAAGATGCTCATCTTCTTTAGCTATTAGAGAAATGCAAATCAAAACAGCAATGAGATACCACCTCACACCTGTTCGATTAGCTATTATTAATAAGACAGGTAATAGCAAATGTTGGAGAGGCTGTGGAGAAAAAGGAACCCTCATACACTGTTGGTGGGAATGTAAAGTAGTACAACCATTATGGAAGAAAGTATGGTGGTTCCTCAAAAAACTGAAAATAGAACTACCTTATGACCCAGCAATCCCTCTACTGGGTATATACCCCCAAAACTCAGAAACATTGATACGTAAAGACACATGCAGCCCCATGTTTATTGCAGCATTGTTCACAGTGGCCAGGACATGGAAACAACCAAAAAGCCCGTCAATAGATGACTGGATAAAGAAGATGTAGCACATATACACTATGGAATACTACTCAGCCATAAGAAATGATGACATCGGAACATTTAGAGCAAAATGGTGGGATCTTGATAACATGATACGAAGTGAAATAAGTAAATCAGAAAAAACCAGGAACTGCATTATTCCATGCGTAGGTGGGACATAAAAGTGAAACTAAGAGACATTGATAAGAGTGTGGTGGTTACGGGGGGGAGGGGGGAATGGGGGAGGGAAAGGGGGAGGGGGAGGAGCACAAAGAAAACAAGATAGAAGGTGACAGAGGACAATCTGACTTTGGGTGACGGGTATGCATCATAATTGAACGACAAGATACCCTGGACTTGTTATCTTTGAATATATGTATCCTGATTTATTGATGTCACCCCATTAAAAAAAATAAAATTATTTAAAAAAAAAAAAAAAAGACAACAGGAGAAAATAAGATTCATAATACAAGGATGTGCTTTCCAGACAATTTATCTAGGAATCCATTAATGGCTAGAGCAAATTTAATCAAAGTCCCTTTATACCACTCATAGAAGCATGGTTCTTTCTGGTACTTCCTAGTACTGATAACAGATCTTATCATGTTGACATGAGTAACATCAGTGGGGCATTTTTAGGAAGGTAAGTGGATTGAGTCTTAAGCTGTGTGGTTAGATCTTTGTCTGGACTATGTTTTCATAAGCTCTCCTGGAGGATTTTCTATTGAGTGCTGGGTTGCTGATAAAGGTGAAGGACTCTCAAGCCATTCTGTACACCAAACATGAGTAAATATTAGTAGGGATTTGGTGTAGGGGTAAAGGCATGTACCTAGTCAGTTTCAGAATCACATATGACATTGGAGAGGATTTGGAGATTTATTCCATTACTGAAAGGGGGCTAAGTTACTGAGCCTTTGATTTGCCTGATGAAATAATTTACTCTTAGAGCTCAATTGAAAAGAAAACCAACTTCTGCTTTCTTATTTGAAGTTGGGGTAACATAATAATATTATTTTCCAAATAAATGACATGCAGTTAGAAGACTTTCTGGAACAGAATAACAGAGTAAGTGCTAAAGAAGATTTCGCGTTATTATTGTTATATTATTTGTCCTCTGCCAACTAAACTCAATGTGAAGTACAGAGGTAGCCATAGCTTGTCACTTCCAGCAGGATTCTGTGCAGGCCTGGGGCTGGCATGAGTTCCATGTGAAAGCTCACAAAAGCTAGTGCCCCTCTCTTAGGACCAAGCCTGATATTCCTCTATGGATCTGGGAAATGAAGCTAGATTCCCAGGCTACACATGCCCCTCTGGTGGGGGAAGAGAATAAGCATAGATAGAACAAAGAGAGCATAATAATGTTTCTTTAATTCTTCTCCAAGAATTAGAGCCAGAATTGCTCAGAGAGTTGTCATAACAACTACACAATGAAAGCATGGGGTTGTTCTACTGCCTGGCCTTCGAGTTAAACTTCAAATGCATTGAATTGCTTCTCATACGTGCTTTGACTGGAGGGGCTCCAGGCATGTCAGTGACCCCCTTGCTCAAGCCAGCGACCTTGGGCTCAAGGCAGCGACATAAGATCATGTCTATGATCTCATGCTGAAGCCAGCAACTGGTGCTTAAGCCAGATAAGCCCGTGCTCAAACCTGCAACCTTGATATTTCCAACCTAGGTCCTCAGTGTCCTAGGTCTCTATCCACCACACCACCACAAAAAAAAAAAAAAAAAAGATGTGAAACAACTACTTGTTATTGTTATCCTTTTTGGAAAAAAAAATAAAGCATTTGGTGTCTGACTTTCTCTTCCTCCCTTTTTCAGTAGATGATGGGAGGTCTCAGGAACTTTGAAGTGATATAACTCATTTTTGAAAGCACGGTGCCAACCAAATGGCTGGAAAGTTCCTACTTTGCTTCTTACCAGTCTCTTCATTCCTCTGCAGAGCTGCCAGGTGCATGGTGAAACGAGAAACAGGACAGCCTTATCCCAGGAACAACAGGATCTAGAAAGACAGTGAGAAACAAATCGGCTTTGCTGCCCGTTCACGCATTTGGTAGGAGCTGCCATTTCTCAGATGTGGCGCCTCTTTCCTTTCCAATCATCAAGAATATTTTATGTAAGATATATATCAATAAAGTACTATCTATATGTGTTTCTAGTGACTAAATGTTCCTACAGAGTTTTAATCCCAATGCTTTGGATTGTATAACAATGACTATCTTTTTTGACTGAGATCTGTATAGCCCTTGAGTTTACGAGTGGCTGCTGGAAAATAAATTAGGTTCTTTGAGATTATCTTTGGAACCTTCAGAATTTTTCAGGAGACAGACTCTTTCCTCCTTGCCTCTTTCAGATGAAGCCAAGGGACAGGAAACAGGCGTAATAAAGGGCATTGGTCTGCTGTATAACAACAGCGTGTCCTTCAGTCCAAAGAATTTGGAGGGGCAGAGAGTTACACTCACTGTTGCTGGAAACTTCCCATTTTCTTCAAATAAAACAAGCCAATATCCTGCTCCCACTTATGCGACAAGGGACAAGCAGACCTCACTTTTCCTTGTTATCTTCTTAAAACATCATTTGTCTGACACTGTTTAAGCCATGTATTTACTGTCACATTTAATATTTGCTATGAGGCTTTTGTTTACCGATGAAGATAAATGCTTAAAATTACAATAAAACTGTTGCATTCAACTTAAGATATAAAGTTTTTATACAAGACTGGGTTTTGCATATACTAGCTTATGTAGAAATGAAATATAATTTGCAAAGTAAATTAAATCAAGTTAATTGATATGAAAATAACCAATACAGAGATCATCATTGTCATCTTAAGCTTACTTCCAAACCTTATATACCATTTCAGACTGTGAGCCGTAAAGTAGAACTTAGGTGCTACTGAGATTCAAATGAACGGGATGCAAAAACAAGGTGTCCCAGATATGCCTGGATGTCACAAACACTCCAACTATTCCTTCTGAAAGTGTGGACTCTAACTGGACCAGTGGTATGCACATGGCCACAGGCAGCCCCGGAATCACTGTGCACAGCCTGTTGAGCCTGTGAGATGGCCCTGGGAAGCCAGGACATGTCTGTCCAATGACCATAGATAATCTTATACAAAGGACTCTTCCCAAAGTTACTATATTAATAAACTAAGCAAAGAAGACAAGGACCAGGCCCTGGCCAGTTGGCTCAGTGGTAGAGCGTCGGCCTGGCGTGCAGGAGTCCCGGGTTTGATTCCCGGCCAGGGCACACAGGAGAGGCGCCCATCTGCTTCTCCACCCCTCCCCCTCTCCTTCCTCTCTGTCTCTCTCTTCCCCTCCCGCAGCCAAGGCTCCATTGGAGCAAAGTTGGCCCAGGCGCTGAGGATGGCTCTGTGGCCTCTGCCTCAGGCGCTAGAATTGCTCTGGATGCAACAGAGCGACACCCCAGAGGGGCAGAGCATCGCCCCCTGGTGGGTATGCCGGGTGGATCTCAGTCGGGCGCATGTGGGAGTCTGTCTGACTGCCTCCCCATTTCCAGCTTCGGAAAAATGAAAGAAAAAAAAAAAAAGAAGACAAGGACCCTTCAGAATCTGTGAACACATAAAGGAATAATCAATTAGGACCTAGGGGACAGCATTGCCCACACACAGGAAAAGTCAAGAGAGCAAGAAAGAATGCTTAAGAGAGAATATAGACACTAGGAAATTAGTCAGTTCTTGAAGACATCTTACTTCCTGAAAGAATTTGCTCGAATTGTGTGTGTGTGTTTTAATTTTATTTAGAAAATTTACTTTAACAGGGTGACATTGATGAATAAGAGTACATAGGTTTCAGATGAATGTTTCTATAGCATTTGAACTGTTGATTATGTTGTGTACCCATCACCCACAGTCAAATCATTTTCTGTCACTGTATATTTATCCCTCTTTACACTATTCCCCCACCCCTCCCCCACATCCCCTTCCCCTACAACTTCCTCCCCCTGGTAATCACTTCACTTTTATCTATGTCCATGTGTCTCAGTTTTATATCCCACCTATGTGTAAAGTCATACAGTTTTTAATTTTTTCTGATTTAGTTATTTTACTCAGCATAATGTTCTCAAGGTCCATCCATGTTTTCACAAATGGCAGTATGTCCTAATTTCTTATGGCTGAGTAGTATTCCATTGTATATATGTACCACATCTTCTTTATCCAGTCCACTATTGAAGGTCACTTTTGTTGTTTCCATGTCTTGGCCACTGTGAATAATGCTGCATGTGTCTTTACATACCAATGTTTTAGTTTTTAGGGTAGACACCCAGTACAGGGATTGCTGGGTCATATGGTAGTTCTGTTAGTTTTTTGACAAACCACCATATTTTCTTCCATATTGGTTGTACCAGTTTGTATTCCCACCAGTAGTAAATGAAGATTCCTTTTTCTCCACAGCCTCTTCAACACTTGTTATTACCTGTCTCATTGATAATAGCCAATCTAATAGGTGTGGGGTTATATCTCACTGTTGTTTTCATTTGCATTTCTCAAATAGCTAGTGAAGATGAGCATCTTTTCATATATCTGTTGGTCATTTGTTCTCTTAGGAGATGAATCTGTTCAAGTCTTCTCCCCATTTTTTAATTGGATTGTTTGCTTGTTTGTTGCTGACCTTTGTAAGTTCTTTATATATTTTGAATATTAACCCCTTAGCGGAACTGTTGTTTGCAAATATCATCTCCCATTTAGTTGACAGCCTATTTGTTTTGTTGTCATTTTCTTTTGCTGTGGAGAAGTTTTTAGTTTGATATCATTCCATTCATTTACTTCCCTTTACTTTGGGGTCAAATTCATAAATTTTTTTCTACAGCCAAGGTCCATGAGTTTAGCACTTACATTTTCTTCTATGTAATTTATTGTTTCAGATCTTATATTTAGGTCTTTGATCCATTTTGAATTAATTCTTGTGCATGAGACAAATTCTAGTCAAGTTTCATTCTTTTGCATGTGGCTTTCTAATTTTCCCAGCACCATTTGTTGAAGAGGCTTTCTTTTCTCCATTGTGTGTTTTTGGCTTTTTTGTCAAAGATTATTTGTTCATATATATGTGGTTTTATTCCTGGGCTCTTGATTCTGTTCCACTGGTCTGTATATCTATTTTTTTGTCAATACCATGCTGTTTTGATTATTGTGGCTCTATGGTATAATTTGAAGTCCTATAGTTTGATACTTCCAGCTTCATTCTTTTTTTTTTTTTTTACAGAGACAGAGAGAGAGAGTCAGAGAGAGGGATAGACAGGGACAGACAGACAAGAATGGAGAGATGAGAAGCATCAATTATTAGTTTTTCGTTGCGTATTGCGACACCTTAGTTGTCCATTGATTGCTTTCTCATAAATGCCTTGACCGCGGGCCTTCAGAAGACCGAGTAACCCTTTGCTCAAGCCAGCGAACTTGGGCTCAAGCTGGTGAGCTTTTGCTCAAACCAGATGAGCCCTCACTCAAGCTGGCGACCTCGGGGCCTCAAACCTGGGTTCTGTGCATCCCAGTCCGACGCTCTATCCACTGTGCCACCACCCGGTCAGGCCCAGCTTCATACTTTTTCCTCAGGATTGCTTTGGCTATTCAGGGTTTTTTATGGTTCCATACAAACCTGGTAATTTTTTGTTCTATTTCTTTAAAAGATTACATTGGAATTTTAATGAGGTTTGCATTTAATTTGAATATTGCTTCGGATAATATGGCCATTTTAACTATGTTGATTCTTCCAATCCATGAACATGGAGTATTTTTCTATTTCATTGTGTCTTTTTCAATTTCTTTAAATAATATTTTATAGTTTTTAGTGTATAGGTCCTTCACATTATTTGTTAAGTTTATTCCTAGGTATTTTATTATCTTTTTGTTGTTGTTGCAATTTTAAAAGGAATTGTTTTTTTTAGTTCATTTTCTGAATTTTCATTATTAGTGTATAGGAAAATAATAGATTTTGTATATTGATATAGTATCCTGTGACTTTAGTGTTTTGATTTATTGTCTAAATAGTTTTTTGGTGAAGTCTTTGGGGTTTTCTACATACAAGATTATGTCATCTGCAAAAAGTGATACCTTTACTTCTTTCACAATACGATGCCTTTTATTTCTTTCTCTTGCTTAATTGCTCTAGCTAAAACTTCCAGAACTATGTTAAATAAGAGTGGAGAGAGTGGGCAATCTTGTCTTGTTCCTGATTTTAGAGGAAAAAACCTTCATTATTTCACCATTAAATATGATATTAGCTAATGATTTATCATATATGGCCTTTCTAATGTTGAGGTACTTTCCTTCTATGTATTTTGATTTTATTGAGTGTTTTAAACATAAAGCAGTGTTGTATCTTACTGAATGCCTTTTCTGCATCTACTGATAGAACCATATGATTATTGTTCTTTGTTTTGTTGATGTGGTGTATTATGTTGATCGATTTCTATATGTTGCACCATTCTTGTGCTCCTGAATTGAATCCCATTTGATCATGATGTATTATTTTTTTAAAGTGTTGTTGTATTCAATTTGCTAGTATTTTGTTTAGGATTTTTGCATCTGTATTCATTAAGGATATTGGTCTGTAGTTTTCTTTTTTTGGGTTGCCCTTGCCAGGTTTTGGTATGATGGTTATACTGCCGTCATAAAATGTGTTAGGGAGTATTGCTTCTTCTTCAATTTTTGGAAGACGTTGAGACCAAAATTCTTTGAATATTTGGTAGAATTCACTAGTGTAGCCATCTGGTCCTGGACTTCTGATTTTTGGGGAGGTTTTTGATAGTTTTTTCTATTTCCTTCTTGTTTACAAATAGGTCTAGTTAGGTTTTCCACTTTTTGTGACTCAGTCTAGGAAGATTGTATAGTTCTAGGAGTTTATTCATTTCCTCTAGGTTATTGAATTGGGTGGCATATAATCTTTGTATAGTTATGATGTCTGTGGTAATTTCTTCTCTTTCATTTTAAATTTTTTTATATGAATCCTCCTTTTTTGTGAGTTTAGTCAGTGGTTTGTCAATTTTATTGATATTTTCACAGAATCGGCTCTTTATTGTATATTTTTTCTCTTTTTTATTTAGTTCTGCTCTAATTTTTACTGTTTCCTTTCTTCTGCTGACTTTGAGTTGCTTTGTTCTTCTTTTTCTAGTTCCTTAAGATGTGATCTTAGGTGTTTACTTGGGATCTTTCTTGTTTCTTGATATAAGCCTGTAATGATATAAACTTCCATCTTATTACTGCTTTCACTACATTCCAGAAATTTTGATATGTTGTGTTGTCATTTTCATTGGTCTGTATATATCTTTTGACTTCTGCTTTTATTTCTTCTTTGACCCAGTTACTTTTTAGAAGTGTATTGTTCAGTTTTCATATTTTTGTTCATTTTTTAATTTTCTTTTGTCAGTTAAATTCTAATTTCAAAGGTTTATGGTCAGAAAATATGCTTGGTACAATTTCAATCTTCCTGAATTTGTTGATGTTAGTTTTTTGGCCCACCATTTTTGGTCTATGCTGAGAATGTTTCATGCACATTGGAGAAGAATGTATAATCTGATGTTTTGGGATGAAATGTCCTATAAATGTCTATTATGTCCATTTGGTCCAGTGTGCTGTTTAAGGCTGATATTTCTTTATTGATTTTCTGTTTGGTTGATCCATCTAAAGCCGTCAATAGTGTATTGAGATCTCCAAGTATGATTGTGTTTTTGTCAGGTTCTATTTTTAGATCAGTTAGTAGATGTCATATATTTTGGTGTTCCTGGTTCAGTGCATATATATATTAAAAAGTGTGATGTCTTCTTGATACAATGCCCTCTTTTTCATTATGAAATATCCATCTTTGTCTATGGTAACATTTGTTTCTTGAAGTCAGTGTTGTCAGATATGAGTATGGCTACAACAGCTTTTCTTTGGATATTATTTTTTTGGAGAATCATTTTGCAACCTTTCACTTTGAGTCTGCTTTTGTCCTTTTAGCTTAGATGTGTCTCTTGAATACAGCATATGGTTGGGTGTTGCTTCTTGATCCAATCTGCTACTCTTTGCCTTTTTATTGGTGAGTTTAATCCATTTACATTTAGAGTAATTATTGACACAAGGATTTCCTATAGCCATTTTATGTTTTGTTTTCTGGTAGCTCTGTGTCTTGCTTGGTTCTTCTCTTTTGTGTTTCTGTCAACTGTTTTTGTTTCACAGTATTCCATGTTTCTTTCCTCTATTCTATTTTTTAACTATGTATTTCAGCTTTGGTTTTTTCATTGATGGTTACCATTAGGTTATTAAGAGAAATTGTTTATTTATACAAGAGTCCTTTGTCTTATGAGTGCTTCTGCACCCCATCCTCCTTTGTTACAGTAGATCTTTATCCCCTCCCCTTTTATGTTATTGTTGTCATATATTGTCCTTAATTTTATTGTGACCTTGTTGGAGCTTTTAATTTTAGTTTTGGTTTTTTATTTTCTTTGTATCTGGTTGGATAACCCCCTTGAGTATTTCCTGCAGTGGGGGTTTTCTAGTGATAAACTCCCTCAGCTTCTGTATGTTTGCAAAAGTTTCCTTCATATTTGAAGGATAGCTTTGATGGATATAGTAATCTTGACTGGTAATTCCTCTCTTTAAGTACTTTGAATGTTTGAGTCACTCTCTTCTGGCTTGTAGAGTTTCTGCTGAGAAGTCTGATGACAACATTACCTTTATAGGTTATGTTCTTCTTTTGCCTAGTTGCCTTGAGGATTCTTTCTCTGTCATTGATTTTTGACAATTTTATTTCGATGTGCCTTGGAGTAGGTCTGTTTGGGTTGAGGTAACTTAGTGTTTTGTTTGCTCCTTGGACTTGAGGCTCTAACTCTTTCCATAGGCTTGGAAAATTCTCATCCATTATTTGTTTAAATAGGCTCTCCATTCTTTTTTTCCTCTCTTCTTCTGATATACCTATTATTCTTTTTTTATTGATTTTATTTTGTTTACATAGAATCTAGTGTTGTCCCAAATCCATCCCCCTCCCCTGTATTCCCCTCAACATCTCCCTTGCACCCTCCTCATAGTGCCCTCCCCCCTTCCCTTCAGGTTTATCCCATCCTATCATCCTCTTTCCCTCTGTCCTCTTTTCCTCTGGTCCCTTTGATTTCTTCTCTGTCTCAATTCTGTTTTTCAGTTTACATTGTTCATTGGATTCCTCAAATGAGTGAGGTCATATGATATTTTTCTTTTTCTGCCTGGCTTATTTCACTTAACGTAATAGTTTCCATGTCCATTCATGTTGTTGCAAAAGGTAAGATTTTCTTATTTTTCATGGCCCCATAGTATTCCATTGTATATATGTACCTCTGCTTTTTAATTCACTCATCCACTGACAGACACTTGGGCTGTTTCCAGATCTTTGCTATTGTGAACAATGCTACCATAAACATGGGGTACATTTCTCCTTTTGAAACAGTACTGTAGTGTTCTTGGGGTATATTCCTAAAAGTGCGATTGCTAGGTCAAAAGGCAGTTTGATTTTTAATTTTTTGAGGAATCTCCATACTGTTTTCCACAAAGGCTGTACCAGTCTGCATTCCCACCAGCAGTGCAGGAGGGTTCCCTTTTTTCCACATCCTCACCAACACTTATTCTGTGTTGTTTTGTTGATGAGCGCCATTCTGACTGGTGTGAGGTGATATCTCATTGTGGTTTTAATTTGCATTTCTCTAATGATTAGTGATGTTGAGCATTTTTTCATATGCCTATTGGCCATCTGTATGTCCTCTTTGGAGAAGTGTCTATTCATTTCTTTTGCCTATTTTTTGATTGGATTGTTTGTCTTCTTGGTGTTGAGTTTTACAAGTTCTTTATAAATTTTAGTAATTAACACCTTATCAGATGTATTGTCAAATATGTTCTCCCATTGTGTAGTTTGTCTTTTTATTCTGTTCTTACTGTCTTTAGCTATGCAAAAGCTTTTTGTTTGATATAGTCCCATTTGTTTATCCCATCTTTCATTTCCCTTGCCCGTGGAGATAAATTGGCAAATATATTGCTGTGAGAGATGTTGGAGAGCTTACTGCCTATGTTTTCTTCTAAGATGCTTATGGTTTCACAGCTTACATTTAAGTCTTTTATACATTTTGAGTTTATTTTTGTGAATGGTGTAAGGTGGTGGTCTAATTTCATTCTTTTGCAGGTAGCTGTCCAATTTTCCCAACACCGTTTGTTGAAGAGGCTATCTTTACTCCATTATATGCTCTTACCTCCTTTGTCAAATATCAGTGGTCCATAAAGGTATGGGTTTATTTCTGGGTTCTCTGTTCTGTTCCATTGATCTATATGCTTGTTCTTATGCCAGTACCAAGCTGTTTTGAGTACAATGGCCTTGTAGCATAACTTGATATCAGGAAGTGTGATACCTCCCACTATTATACTTATATTGCTCTTTCTGATGGAGTCAGACAATTCTAGTAGAGCTCTCTCAGTTTTTTTAAATTTGTGAGTCTCTCTCCTCTCTTTAGCACATCTAGTTGCTTGTCTTCAATGTCACTGAAATTTTTCTCTATCTGGCTTGTTCTATTAGCTAAACTTGCAACTTCATTTTTCCTTCATGTATGAAGCTCTTCACATCTGTTTTTAAAGTTTCAATCTCCTTGGTGAGGTATTCGTTTTGTTCATTAATTTGTTTTCTGAGCTCATTAAGTTGCTTATTGGTGGTTTCTTGCATCTCATTGAGTATTTTCAGAACTTCAATTTTGAATTGTCTATCATTTAACTTCAAGGTTTCCATATGATTGAAATTGTTTTCTGGAGATTTTTCATTTTCTATCTGAACTACATCTCTGTCTTGTGTAGCCATGGTATTTGATTTCTTTTTCCTTGATGGCATTTGAGAAGGGAATTGTTGAGAACCCTCACACACACACAAAAAACAAACAACTAAAAAAATGAAAAATTTAAAAAACTATAGTAAAAAATATACATATTTTAAATTTTTTGACAAGTTAAAAAGAAAAGCCACAAAAAAGTTAAAAAAAAAACCAGACAAAAAGTAAAAAACAAACAAAACACCCACAAAACAAAGAAATAGAAAATATAAAAATTAAAGAAAATGAAAATCAAAAAAGAAAAATAGTTAAAAAGAAGAAAGAAAGGAAAAAGAAAAATTGGGGAAAAAAAAGAAAAATAAATTTTGGTTTTGAGAGATTTCTTCCAATATGTGTCTCTGTATTAAAAGTTTTAGATCTGTGAAATTCCTGGGATGTCCTCCACTGAGATATTGCTATTGCAATGATGTAGGCAGGGCCACAGTCACGTTGGTGGGTAGGGTATGTTTGAGGGCTTTACAACTTTGGCTTTATCACTTTACAGATCTAGCAGTGGTGTCCTCAGGCTTCCTGATGCTCCTCCCCACGTTTCAACAGACCAGGGGACTGACTAGACACAGAGCACCTCTGTTCTTCAGGAGAGAGAGTGGCTCTGGAGAGCTAGATGTGGGGTTTGTCTCTGCCTCTCTCCATACCCTGAGGTGAGGGAAGTGGGATCTGGGTGGTGGTGGAGCTGCACTTTAGCTTTCTCTGTCTCTGCCAAGTGCAGGCTGCAGGCAGATTGTGGGAACACTGACTGTGATACAGCACTCTGGCCACTTTAGTTTATCTCCCCCTCTGCCCCTTTATATCACCACTCCTCCCAGCCAAAGGAGACCCAGTCACTCTGGGTTCCCCTCTCTGTACCCCTCAGACAAAATCCAGAGAGCCCAAGCTTCCCTCTTCCCTGTAGTTCAGCAGAGAAGAAAAACCAGTCACTCTGGTTTTGTCTGCTCTCCTGAGCTCACTGTGAATGTGTTTTATCTTCCACACCCCTTTTCACCCCATTCCACCTTTAGTCTATTCAGTGTGTGGATCTTTCAGGTGTACCTATAAGCCCAGCTGAGGTTCCTTTGAGGCATTATAGCTCTTCAATTTGTTGAAATTTCAAGGAGAGAGATCAGGAGTATCTCTCATACTGCCATTACTCTGATCTCATCCTGAATACTGTTATACTTAACTATCTATTCTTATTATTCTTAATTGTCTCATAAATGTACTCTTAAGCCTATGTAAAACATAGATGACCACTTTTCTTCTTCACTTGGTGCCATGTGGACTTGACTTCTAGGAATGGAGTGTTTCTGCCATATGCTTGCTCTCTAGGTGATTAAACAGTTCAACAGAGAATGTGGTTACTTGGCACACAACACCTAGAGAACCAGGATCCCTGGAGACTTTCCTGGTTAGAATGATAAGAAAAGCTGACTTAACTTTATTATGGCTGTTCTTTTTGTTTAGGTGTGTATATATATCATATATATCATTTGCAAAAGTAGAAATAGAAATATTATAAAGGTTAGAGGAAAAGGAAACATGTGGCATTTTTCAGAACTGAGGAAGATCCAGGCATGAATACAGAACAGGTTTAGGATGGTGTTGACTGCCATTCCCTGTGACTTCTTTATGAAGGGAGAGCTGCGAGGTAATTATCACCTTTAACTAAGGTCAATTGGTACTGAGACTTGTAAAGAGAACCTAGAGTAAGAACATTGATAGATATATGTACATGCAATGGCATGAAGCCACATGTGTAGTTCCTTTAATCAGCAAATATTGAACTCCAAGCATGAATTCAGGGACTGAGGATATAGCAGTGATGAGAACAAAGTCCCCTCCCTCCTGGAACTGATGTTTTAGTTCAGGGCATCTCAAAGGGTGATCTATAGAATGCTAGCCTGTGGAGGCTCAGTAGTAGCAAAAAAAGAGGGAGCCCTCTAATTTTAAATCTTGGAAAATACTTGGTTGAATGAAATGAAATGGTCTTTCTCATAGCAGATCTTCAGAGCCTTATTAGTTTGCTAGGGCTGCCATAACAAAGTGCCATAGACTGGGAGGCTTAAACAATCGACATTTATTGTCTGGAGGCTAGAACTCTATGGTCAAGGTGTTGGCAGGGCTAGTTCTTCTGAGGCCTCTGTCCTTGGCTTGTGGGTGACTGTCTTCTCCCATGTCCTTACTCGGTCCTCCCTTTGTGCATGTCTGTGTCTTAATGTCTTTTTATAAGAATGCTAGTTATATCAGATTGCAGCCCATGCCAAAAGTCCTCATTTTACCTTAATTATCTTTGTAAAGATCCTAACTCCAAAGTCAGTCACATTCTGAGGTACCGGGGCTTAAGATTTTGACATATAAATTTTGGGGGGTGGGAGAAACAATTCAATACCAACAGCTTTGTGAACATGAATCTTCCATAACTATCAGTCAGACTATATCCATTTATTCCCCTGACTGTCCTAAGACCCCTTTAATGAAAGAGTGAATCCTAATATAAATTCTGGATTTTAGTGATAATGTATCAATATTGGTTCATCTTTTGTAACAAATATACCACACTAATACAAAGACATTGATAATGGGGAAAACTGTTTTTTTTATATACCAAAAACTGCTCTAAAAAATAGTTCATTGATTTTTTTAAAGGACAAAGCCTATATAAACAGGAAAGAAATGTCCCTTGAGTTACCAGAGACCTTGAGAAGCTGTCGCTTTTCTGCCCCCTGACCTCTTCTCCCCACGCTTCGCTCTGTTCTAGCCCCCCGGCCTTCCGTCCAGTTCCGCAGCGTGTCAGTCCTGTTCAGACCCTTGGCTCTTTTGCTAATTGTTTCCTCGGCCTAGATTCTTTTTTCCTCTCCAGAGTTTCCAGGTCTCAGCTCACATATCACCTCCTCAGAGAAGTCTTCCCTGCTTACTTAACCCAAGGAAGCCCACAGGGCACTGTCCCATCACCTGCTTTTATTTTCTTTCCAGAATTCCTCATTACTCGCTATGTTTTGTTTTTGTGCCTCTGATCGACTCCCTTTTCTGTCCGTGGTTCTTGTGTTCACTGAGCCATCGCTGACCACTTATCACCATTTCCTCTGAGACCTCCTGGTCCACGCTGCCGTCTGCCCTGATCTATGGCTGTGGCCTCCTAACTGGTTATCAATAAGATACAAATGAAGATGGGTGGGAGTCCTTGAAGATGATTCCAACAATTTGTTTCTTTCAGGCCAATTTGGATTTGATTTTATACACAAGGATTTCCCCCCCACCTTTTTCTCTTGAACAGTGTTGCTGTAAGTAAACACAAGGATAAAATGAACGCCCTTCTTCCCATAAAGATCTTTGTTTAGCATTTCAGATTTAACATCTTGGAACTGTTAGGGTGACCACCTGAGTTCATCTCAGCTGGTATAGCTGAGAAAGGTGAGCCTAGAACAGCAAAAATTTATGAGGCAATTTAGAAAAAGTTAGATTTAAAAACATTGAGTGTTCCTGGTAGATTTGGGAGCACAGGTGTACTTTCTTCTGTTTGGAAAGAATTGCAAAGAGATGCTGTCCAACGCTGACGTTAGCAGAGGCATGCCCATGGCTCCTCGGTTACCTCGCAGGAGATCGTCTTCCGGTGTGGTTTGAGAGGTAGCAGAGCGGGTCGGGATTTTTATGCTTCATTTTCAGAAGAGAATGGCCCTTATTTCTCAAAAATTATCACAGGGTGAGTGAGTTAATGGTTTTGTTTTATTTTTGTCTTTTTTAAATCTTAGTGTATATATTTTACTTTGTTTTTGCAAACAACAGAAACAAACTCAAACCGACTGAAGCAAAGAAGGGGGGCTTGACGGCAGGGACGCAGGGTGTCCTGGGGAAATGATGGGCGGAAATAGAATTGGTTGCAGGAAGCCCCTGGGGTGCTGTCAGGGCTTCTGTCACTGCTGTCCTCTGCCTGCTACATGCTCCTTCTCTTTCTCTGTGACCTGCCTGGCCGTGTCTGTGCCATAGGGCATCCATTGCCCTCTTTCCGTTGTCTGAGAATATAAAAATTAAGTCTTGCAGCCAGAAGAGGACATCAGGAACCTCTTGGTCTCAATCCAGGTTCCTTGGAAAAGTCATCTTACTGGCAGAGTGTCCATCTCTGGTCCAGTGTCTGTGGCCAAGGGGAAGAGGACAGAGACTCAAGTACAACTCACCTGTTCCACCTCCATGCTCTACAGGCGGAGGAGATCTGAGGCGTAGGGACATAAGAAAATTCTCAGAGAAGGGGCCTTGTTGAGAGCTGGACTAATATTCCTCTCGTACTTCACCGTGTGCATATACTGGTCATTTAGACATTAAAAATTTAATTAGCTGCTACAACAAAAGGCAGGAAGGCAGGCATTGAGGACAATCTCTGCCTTCTAGAAGCTGGGAATCAAGATCTACATGTGTGGAAATTGTCAGGAAATATGCAAATAGAACATTTTTGGACAAAATATTCATTGAATCTCTGCCATTTGCAAGATACCGCAGACTGTTAGGGAGCAAGGACACTAATAATCAGCACTCTTCTCCTCACTCAAGTTCTAAACCAAGAGACATAATATAAAGCAAACAGACACAGGAGTACTACCTTTATTACCAATGAAGGCTAGGCGGGGGATGTAGTTTTATCTGCATGCAAATGGGCTTCCTTTGCTAAACCCCAGAATTAGGCAGAAGTAGCTGAGACCAGGCATGTAGAATGGTAGGTATCTCAGTCTCCATTTATTGAACCCCAAGTATCATACCAAGCACTTCTCTAGATACGCAGATGTAGAGGTGAGCAAAATTAAGTTTCATTATGAACTTGACTTTCTAGTTGTGGTAAAGAGACAAAAAAAAGATTAGGTAGTGATTGATACACACACACACACACACACACACACACACACACACACTGATATCAGCTTGCTAGAGCTGCTGTTGTGACACTATGGGCTAGCTGGCCTCAGCGACAGACATGAATTAGTTCACAGTTCTAGAGGTCGGAAGTCTGAGATCAAGCTGTCAGGAGGACATTTGGGTCTGAGGCCCTGAGGGAGAACGTGTGCCAGGCCTCTCTCCTGGGCTCGTACATAGCCGTCTTCTCTGTGTGTGTCTGCGTCCTCATCTCCTCCCAGTCATGCTGGGTTAGGAGCCACCCTCATGACTTCACTTTAACTTATATCTCAAAAGCCCCAATCTTCAAATAGGAGGAAATGTAACCCATAACAGCACCACAAAGACCATAAATAGAAACAAAAGCATGGTTACAGTATTTCAGTGGAGGATAGAACACTATTTTAGATGGAATGGGCAGGGAAGACATTTCTGAGGAAGAAAGTTTTCTTGTAAGGACTAGTTAGTTCTTAAAGCACTGGAGCCTGTGAAGATATTCCAGATGGGGTAACATAAGCAAGGACTTGGTCCTGGAAACACATGTGAGATACACAAATGGATGGTGAGGAAGGAGATATGGGTGGACTCAGAGGACCTTTTTTGGTAGTAATAGAAATTAAGGTCACAAGCAAGGTGTAAGGAGGTGGTAAAGAGGGTCAGAATTTGGGATTTATCTTGCGACAACTAGGCTGAGAGTTCTTTGACAACTCCAGGAAATGGGAGAAATTGTGAACATGGTCTCTTGTAAAGAAAAATGAATGAGAATGAATGTAGAATCAATGAGAACTGGGACAGGCTGGATGGAGGCCAAGAGGTCACGAAGGAAGCTATTATGAGGGTCCTGGCATGTGGTCATAATGACCTACTGTAAATAACAATTTCAGGAAGAAAAATTCAAAATTAGAGATAATTTTAAAGGAAGAATGAACTGTCAAAATTGGCATTTAAATCTCTTAGTTATATGAAGTAAATCAGACTCATTAAACTCCTTGGAAATGGTTACACAGAGTAGAACTATGGCTACATCTGTAGTTTTTCTGTTGCTTCATTTAAAATGGAGCCAAACTTGAGTTGCAAATACTCAATCTCAGGAGGTGGCAGGTCCTAGCTATGCTAAATGTTTGAATGGTCATTGTTCTTCTGTTCTCGGTCATGTCCACATCAAGACCATTAGATTTGGGCTGAATGATGTCCCCCTCTCCCAATTCATATGTTGAAGTCCTAACCCCCAGTTCCTCAGAATGTGACTGTATTTGGAAATAAGGCCATTACAAAGGTAATTAAGATAAAATGAAGCCAAATGGATGGCCCTAATCCAAAGTGACTGGTGTCCTTATAAGAGGAGATAAGACATCAACACACACAGAGGGAAGACCCTGAGATGACACAGGGACAGGAAAGCCATGCATAAGCCAACGAGAGAGGCCTCAGAAGAACCAACACTGCTAACACCTTGATCTTGGATTTTCAGCTTCCAGAGTTTTTGTTGTTTAAGTCAGTGTTTTTCAACCAGTATGCCGTGAGACATGGTCAGGTGTGCCGTGGGGAAATTAAACATGGGTCCCCAAACTATGACCTGTGTGCCGGATACAGCCCGCGGAGGCTATTTATCCGGCCCACTGCCAGCCGCCTCCATGCGAACATAAACATTTCCCTCACAATCCCTCCAGCTATCAGTGACAGGAAGAGTGGAGGCACAGGGAATGCTCACTGACCAATCACCTTCTAGGATTCATCCTGACCACTAACGATGAACCAATAGTAGGCCGCCTCTCATCCACACCCAGGAAGGTCCCTGCTCGGGCTGCCGTGCACTTGTCATTGTGTGGCTGCGGGGAGTAGTTGAAGCTGCTATTCCTCCCCATGGTCCTGATTTCTAATCCTGGTCAGGACTGAAGGTAAATGTTGCCACCACTAGATTAAGCCTCAGCCTCAGCTGGTTATGTCTATGATGGTGTATATAGATATTTGACCTTTTTCTTTTTGAAAGAGGCCCCCGCAGAGGGTGATATACAATGCATCACAATGTTATCTAACTTTAAAGCTAAAGTTTGCTGATCTTCTTTTGGACAGTTTTTGGTTATCTGTTGCCAAGGAGTTCCCCATTCTGGCCAGCAAAGCTATTTTGACATTGCTCCCATTTTCAACCACATATCTATGTGAGCTGAGCTTCTCAAGCTTGACTGCGATAAAAACTAAAAACAGAGAGAGACTGAGAACTGTTGAGGAAGAGCTTCGTGTGTGTCTTTTTACCATTCCTGCCAGGATATCCCTTTTGTGTTCATCGAAACAGGCCCAGGTTTCACACTAAGTGAGTATAAATACATTTAGAAACTATATTATTAACTATATGTATAATATGTACTGTATTAGAGAGTGTCATTTGGTGTCATTTTGGTAGGTGGTGTGCCCCAGGATTTTGTAAATGTAAAAAATGTGCCGCAGCTCAAAAAAGGTTGAAAAATCACTGGTTTAAGTCACCAGTCTGTGGTACTTAATTATGGCAGCCTAGGAAACTACTATACCCTTCTATTCTGATGGTTACTTCTGAGCATGCCAGAGAGTTCCAGAAAACTTCCTCAGTCATTTTTTCCCCAGGTTTTGCTCACAGCTAGTGTATAGCCTAATCACTTCAATTTAAGTTCATCCTATTGTTCTGTCCTTTCATAAAGAAAAATAACTCTGGTCATCCTCATCATACTGCCTTGTCTAATACATAAATACATAGCCCCTAGTCACTTGTAGTTATTTAAATTTAACTTGATTAAAATTCAACAACATTAAAGATTCAATTTCTCTATTGTACTTGCCACATTTCAAGTGCTCAGTACTACATGTGACTTGTGACTGCCTTATTGGGTAGTCCATATTGGATAGGACATCTCCATCATCACAGAAAATTCCCTTGGACAGGCCTGGTATAGAAGAGAGCTTAACCCTTCTTAAAGCTCCAACCTGGCTGTATTTGTTAAGGTTCTCTCAATGGTCAGCAACATAAACTCACTCTAGGTAGAATAAGTTACAAAAAACATGGGGTTATATGGTAAGGTAAAGGTGGGCCTTCTGGGGGGATTTAAAATACCCTGGAAGTATTAGAAATACAGTTGAAAAACCATAGCCAGCTACAAGGACTTTGGCAGGAGGTTTTTCTGGGCCTTCCCTCAGTGGAGCTGTGAATTTCCACATCTTTCTATTTCACGTATCCAAGATCAAGAAAAAGCATCTGAATGGCCCATTTTGAGACAAAGGTCTCGAATGTGGCTGGTAAATAGATGGCAGAAGGGTTCACAAGGACAAAATCGCCACAGAATGTCTCTCCAGTCTTCCCAATGATCCCAGATAACAGGGTCCGCTGCTCTGGATTGATAACCCTATCTCTTCAGTGGTTAATCCAGAACCTTCCATTGCATATTAAACATTGCATATGCTTTGATCTTTACTTTTAGTAATGCAGAAGCAGCAAATATGATGGTCTTTACCTACTTTGATGAACATTAATTGAGGACTTACTTGGTACTCAAGTGCTGGTATGGATACTATGGAGACATAAAAAAAAAAGGAATAAGGTATGTTTTGTTGAAAATATATCTAGTCCCTTAATAGAAACTTGTTCTATACAAACATGAGTCATTTGAGAACTGACAAGAGGCTGGTTTCATTGGCCTTTTTACCCTTTAATCTCATGATGTTAATAAATACTTTGATTCTTTTGCTGCTTGGTTACTATGAAAAATTACACAAAACAAACAAATAAATAGCTCTCAAACTTAAGGTTCTTCCTTCCAAAGCAACAATCTCATTTACTTCAGTTCTTATTGCCAAGATCAGCTATAATGACATCTTGATGAAGCCCATAATTTTATGTCAGTGAGAAAAATCCTATAATTTTCCATTTTTATGAAAAGTTCCCCAAAAGAGTTTTTCAACTTCAATTTTGCACATTTTATCTAAGTCAGTATACAAAAAATCCAACCATCCCATAACACTGAGCTCTATGATTGTAGCTAAATTCCACACAAGACTTTAATGCCCTTTAAAATATGCTGTCTATCATAAAAAGGCCACTTCATGGCAGTGAACTCAGTTCACATGTAACTCTCTCCCACTTTAAATTAAAAAATGGTACGCAAGTAGATCATTAAAATAATTGCATCTGTCATTTAAAAAATTAAATCTCTAATGCTCCTAAAATTAATAACCAGGAAACAATACAAGAGGGAGTGTACTGAGTGCATGACAGCAAAAATGAATCTCCTGGCCAGCAAAACAGTTCAGATTTTAATTTGGAATTGCCCGGCTCCCAGCTATCCATTCACAAAAACATTCGTCAAGTTCTGATGACTATGGAGGACCACTGTTCATCATGCCACCAGAGGGCTGACTAAGGTTATCAGTAGATTCTGAGTTGGTCAAAGGAAATGGCCAGCACCTGCATGGTGAATCTTACTTCGTCTCATTCCTCCCTATTTCTGATTTCCATTGGCACGGGTAAATACTGTCATTGCCGTCGCAAAGGGATTCCAATTGTTTCAATATGCTCACATTGCTTAAAATCTTTCTGGGACCTTGATGAAATTTAAACGCCAAGATTCGATGTGCTGCCATAATCAGAACTTGAGTTATTCTAAGAAAGCTGGAGTGGAAGAGTCCTCAAAGAAAGAAAGGCACCAAGTCACATTTATCTCATTCGGACTCTCCTTTGCTAGTTAAAACCACCTATATTTATTCTTGCATTTTTATCTCCCTGGCTCCATTCCACTTTGTGTCCTGAAGAAGTATTTATTTTTCCTTTTTTTTGTATTATGTCCTGTTGATCACTTTGTAAGAGCAGTTTACCTTTTGTTTCTTTGCTGGTGGGAAACTGTTACCTTTTAAATGCGTTCTGGTCCTGGATATGAATGTACCCATCATAGGGATGACATTATCATGCACTGAACATATTTTAACTTCATTTGCATCACACAATACTCTGCTATATTGGTGTATGGATCTAAGAAGAGCTGAAAAATCATTAAAATTTGTCCTACACTGAATGCTTAAAAATCTTCAGAAAATTCATTGGCTGCCTCAGGAATACTGGATGCTTTCACTATGCATATATCTATCTATATTTTAGAGATTGTGAGTAAATATCCAATGACCTACTATAGGCTAAATTAAGGAGTTACTGGAGTTGAAATACTCTTTTTTTTTAATTTTGAAGAGTTTTATTAAAGGAGATTTATTAATATGCCGGCCGCATATGGCTGACACGGGGCATCAGGCCCAAATCGTGCAGCTGAAATAAATACTCTTAATCATAAGTAACCACTGAAATGTGAAAGAAGAAAAGTTGTTTTTATATTTATATTTACAGTAAGTAGATCAGTGCTTGCAATCCACAGGGGTATAGATAATTGTTAATTTTTTATAAAAGTAGTTTCTGGTGTTTATGAATATTGTTATTAAATAGTATATGCAAAAACTTTCTGTTTTCAAAATTGGAGATTTAGGTGTGAACTTAGTTAACCTTTCTATTTGTTCAAGGTTGCGATTTTATAATACAAGCATATCTGTAGTAACTCAGTGGTCAAAATATTGTAGGCATAACTTGGAAACAAATCTGCCAAATGGTTTTACTTTTTTTGTCTGCAGTTAGTTAAATCTGACTGAAAGTTACACTCTAAAAGGCAATAGATATGTGGAATTTATTTGCATTTGTTTTCAGTGATACATTTGACTGCGTTTCTGATTTTTATTTGAAAGTGAGTTGTCATCTCCTGTGGTTTACTCTCTGCTTTTATCTCATTCATTTTGTTCTTGCTAATTGTGTATTTTCTGGGAGTGGTATTTGCTTCTTATTCAACGTGTCTGCTTTCTTTGAATTTCAAAACATACTAGGATTGGTAAACTGAATTAAGTTTGGGCTACTTTAGTTCCTCATTAGTGACACTTTAATTTTCTGTAAAGCTGCCTTTAACTGTTAGCTATGAAATCATTTAATACTCCTTACATGATAAGCTCTTCTTGGAATTCCTTGGTAGGAGAAAGACAGTCTTTCTTTCTTTCTTTCTTTCTTTCTTTCTTTCTTTCTTTCTTTCTTTCCCTTTTTATCTCTATCACTCTCTCACTTAGGAAATTCCAATGGTTTTAGGAATTCTGTGCCAGAAGCCTAGATGCTGATGTCTCTCTTCTTAAGTCATGTGATAAAGGTAATTCACAGTGTTTGCCTTTTTGCTGTGGCTGTTGAGGAACACAAAAGTACTTTATTTTCTGTGTGACAGCTCCCATCCTTGATGTCATATTTCTGCTGTAATTCTTTCTCCTTTGTCCCTAGCCTTTCTTCCAGTCACATATCTCCTGTTCTTTAATATTATTTTAAAGGAACTATTTTGTATGTCCTTTTTTTTTTCTTTTGGAAACAGAAGAAGATTAAAATAATTAACATGATTGTTCTGTATTTTAGGAAAAAATGTAATGTTTCTGTTTCTTGAGAGCAAGTAAGGTACAGGCAGAATACTTTACCTCAAATCTTAAAGACATGGGGGAAGAATCGCAGGGGGCATGCGTATGGAGTAGGTGGTTCAAATGGCTGTCCTCTCCAGCACAAATCGCTGGAAAACTCGTGTTTCTCTTCAGTAATCACAGGCAACTTTCTGCTCCCCCCCCCCCATGCACATGGCATAGGGCATTTGAAAATGCAATGGTTAAACAAATCTAATGGTATTTTCAAACTATTGGAACTGGTCTCACACATCGAGTCACCAAGCATCGTTTCCTGCATAGTAAACACAAACCAGGTGTGCCATCTAAGTCCCTAACACATTTTGAACTCCATCTTCTGTACAGGTTATTG
The DNA here is from genome assembly GCF_036850765.1 of Saccopteryx bilineata. NCBI lineage: Eukaryota > Metazoa > Chordata > Mammalia > Chiroptera > Emballonuridae > Saccopteryx > Saccopteryx bilineata. The sequence continues at coordinate 157,308,951 of NC_089494.1, forward strand.
CTTTGTTCTCATCTTATTTCGTGAAGAATTGATCCTAATACAGTCTTAATCTAACTTTTTTAATCGTTTACAGAATTTTCAGTCATTGGAAATATCTAACTTCCCATCCGGGCTTGCTCCCTACATCTGAATATCTTACATCTTAAAAAGTTCTATTGGAAATGATGCTGTTTATTCCCAATTTAACAGTTCAAATCAAGTAAACATGTCTCCATGCCTGTGAGCGGGAGTGAAGGTGGGCTGGAAAGCCGAAGCTGGAAAGACCAGCTGTCCCTTTCAGGAGTAGCAGAGAGGACCCGGGCCTCTGACAAAGCAGAGGGAAGGGAGGGCTGTGGGAGAAGTGGACACAGAGAAGAGGCTCTGGGAAGGGGCGTGGGCACAGGCGGCAGGGGCTGTGGGCTGGAAGGATGAAGAATGGAGCCGTGGACCTGTGCCTTGAATGAGGGGTGAGTATGGAGACTAGGAGAGAGGAGAGGAAGGAAGTAGTTTGAAAGGGCAGAGGGAAGGTGTGAGGCAGCTGTGTTAGGCTTGCTCGTGGGGTTACCAGCTGCAAGCTCTTTGCCTGATTGGTGCGTGGGTGCATGGCTGCACCACGTGGTGTGGCCTATGTAAGGCTATGGGTGCTTGCGCTCAGGGAGATTACAGATGGCAGATTGCCTGGCCACTGTGAGGGGCCATTCTTGCTGTTTCTTTGCCTGAGAGGCAGTTTCCCTTGCCTGTGTGCTTGTCTGCCACTGTGAGACTGTATTAAACAGAATGGCCCAACACTTTCCAGCTTCACAGTTTCTCTACCGTCTGCCCGAATCCAGTGTGAACCTGCCTGGCCTCAGCCACCGGCATTACATCTGGTGTAGTGGGCAGGGTTCAGAGTAGATCAGTGTGGAGCAGCTGACACCCTTGAAAGGTGGAATAGAGGAGTGGCTGTTCCTGGTGGCTTTCCTGTTGGGGACCGTGTGCTGGGTGTTTTTGTATAATCCTGTGAGAAGAAACCAAGAGCTCTATACATGAGGCTGTACGAGGTCAAAAGCTCCAGGGTGAACTGGAGACTGAGCACCAGAAATGGCATGAACTGGAAGCTAAACATTGGCACCAGCAGTTGTTCGAGAAACAGCTGCAGGTTTGGAAACTCAAGTTTCAGCTTCAGGCCAAGAGCCGGCAGCTACAGGAGCTGAAGCGTTCGTGCTGGCAGAGTGGTACTGAGTTGGCTGGTGCAGGTGTTTCCAACTTCTCTTCTGAGGGGGAGGCTCGGGCTTAAGCTGCCACCTGTACACTCAAAACTTGGCCAGTGGTCTACCAGAGGGTAAAAACCCAGCAGCCAAGAGTCCCTCGGGGGCAGGCACAGCCTCCTCCACAGATAGTGGAGCAGTCTGTGGTCCGGCCCTGCACCCAGGCAGAGCTGATGGAGTTGGGGGTGAAATTCAGGCAGAAACCTACTGAGCCCTAGGCAGCCTGCTTGCTGCAGTTGCAGGACACAGGGGTGGCTGGCGTCATGCTCTCCAGAACAGAGATGGACCATGAGGCTGTGAAGGCTGCCCGTGCTGCCCCTCACCCCAACAACTAGCAAGAGAAACGGGCCTGTGGAAATTATCCAAACACAGATGTGGGTAGATCTGATTGCAGCCAGGGCAGATAGAGAGAAATTAGATGGCAAACCTAATAAAGTCTTTTTGGAGCTTTGGCAGCAGCTTGAGTCACAACAGAGGTTCTAGCCACTGAAAAAGTGGGGGAAGTGAGTAAGTAGCCTTAGTATCTGCCAGAAAAATGGCTGGCATTCACATTGCAAGATCCCCAAGACCCAATGTCCTAGTTTGACTAGGGGGAAGGTGAGGGACTCGTCCAACAAAGACAGGAAAGGGTCTGGAGAGCCCATGTGAAATTCGCAATCCACTTTTAACGTGCAGAGCTTGGTGATTTACACAGACAGCTGGGCTGTCTATCATGGACTGATCATTAAGTGGTATAATGTACTCTTGGACTGCGACCAGAGGGGAGCACCAGCTCCCTTGATGGATGGACACGTTGCTCGTGGACAGTACTATGAGAGACCTTGATGGAGGCCCTCCTGCATCACAAAGCTGCTCTCATCCAGTTGCAGAGATGCACCAAGGACATTTTCTTCATGCTTCAAGGACATGGCCCTGGACTGTACAGGCCCCCACCTATGATGGGTGGCCTTGTTGGCACCATGGGGTAAGGAGTTGGAGGTGGGCCTCTAACTCCCTGGGTGGAGTACTCAGGAAGACACTGTGAAGGACACCTTTGTAATTGTCATTTTTGGTATGTATGTAATGTACCTATTGTGAAGTAAGCAACCCTAAAGGGGTGGAATGTGGGGCAGCTGTGTTAGGCTTGCTCGCTGGTTTACCGGCTACAAGCACTTTGCCTAATTGGTGCGTGGGTGCGTAGCAGCGCCACATGTGTATGGCCTATATAAGGCTATGCGTGCTGGTGCTCAGGGAGATTACAGATGGTGGATTGCCTGCTCACCACTGTGAGGGGCCATTCTTGCTGTTTGTTTGCCTGAGAGGCGATCTCCCTGCCTGTGTGCTTGTTTGCCATTGTCAGACTTTATTAAATGGAATGGTCCAATGCTTTTCAGTTCCACAATTTCTTTACTGTCTGCCTGAATTCAGTGTGAACCTACCTGGCCTCAGCCACAAGCATTACAGAAAGCAAGGACAAAATGGGACAGACAGTGCAGTTTCAGGCATGATTAATTGATTACAGGACAATGGACTAAATAGGGGATCATTTATGAAAATTAAGTCTGGGACGTTAACGAGGACTTGTGGCAATTTATGCAGACCCTGGCATTCCGTGCTTAAGTAATCATACTTTCCGGTCATGTGGACAATGAGGAAGTTATTGTTTCTGGGTGGAAGGTGACACAGTCCGAGCAGGGGCTGAAAGATGATTCAGATGCAGTGGATGTGATCACTTGGAGGTGGGAGGGGGTGGAGGAAGAGGAAATGGACAGCAAACCCAGTTCTCTTCTTGCGTGCTTTAAATTAAATGAAATTGAATTAGATTGAACACATTAATGAGAAGATAACAGAAGCGACTTATCCAGAGAATTCATTCTAACTAGTTTAGTCAAACAGCAGATAAAACAGTAGATTAGGGCCTTCTCAGCTTGTTCTGAATTTTTGAAAGAAAAGTTAATTATGCAGTTTAAACCTAAGGCATGATTTTTCTGGGAGAACTACTTCTCCTAAAATTTCTTTTAATTGGCTCCTATTTTTTTTTAAAATCTTTTCTGTTCAAGGCCATAAAAAAACAAACAAAAAACGACCATATAGATGCCACCCTCAGTCCTAGGTAAAAAAGGCAAAGAGGGCCAATTGGTGGTCTGTGTAGTTCTAAAACAAATGTTCATATGCTCTGGGATGTTCAAATCATGTTCTGGGGCTTTGACAACGAGAAACCATCATGGTAGTCCAGGTCTGCCTCTCATTATCTGGCTCTTAGACCTTCTTCCCACCCACAAAAACAAACACATCCTTATGAGGAAATGTAAAAGAAATCTCAGAGACAGAAAGAGAGAGAGAAAAGAGAGAGAAGAAAGAAAAGAGAGAGAGAGAAGAAAGAAAGAAAAAGAGAAAAAGAAAGGAAGGAAGGAAGGAAGGAAGGAAGGAAGGAAGGAAGGAAGGAAGGAAGGAAGGAAGGAAGGAAGAAGGAGATCTAGAATGACATTTGTGAATAGATATATATTTGGAAATATATACCCAAACAAATACATGATGGGAGCTTTTGGATAATAGCAAGATGTTGGAAAAACAGCTGTGTTAGGCTTGCTCACTGGTACTTTGCCCGATTGGTGCATGAGCACGTGGCAGTGCCACATGTGTATAGTCTATGTAAGGCTACAGGTGCTTGCCCTCAGGGCGGATTGTGGATTGCCTGCTCAACAGCCATTGTGAGGGGCAGTTTGGTGTTTGTTTACTTGCTGCCATGAGAATTGGTTTCCCCTGCGGGTTTACTTACCTGCCATTGGAAGACTCTAATAAACGGGAATGGCCCAATGCTTTCCAGCTCCACAATTCCTCTACTGTCTGCCCGAATCCAATGTGGACCTGCCTGGCCTCGGTCACTGGCATTACAAAAGTTCACCCTCTAACTTAGCCAATAGTTTTACATTTTCTTTCATGAAAATTTACCAAAAATTCACAAACATGGCCTTTGGTAATAAAAGAAACCATTTGGCTTTTATTCCTGCCCCTGTGAAGTTCCTGGCTTGCTGGAATGGTCCAAACAAGGTAGCAGCAGGCAATAAAAGATGAAACCCCAGAAGGATTCCCATCTGTGGAGTGGCTCCCACTTGGAATCTTCCTGTCCGCTGATGAGTACTAGAAGGGCCTGAGTGAAAACACAGAAACTTGGTGGGTATTGACAAGTGAAAGGGTGACCACTTGTATCGGGAGCTATACCGGAAAAAGAAAAACACCCTGATGTATGTGGAAACAACTTTACTGACCTTTTTATTTTCCAGAACCAAAAATAAAGTAATTAAATTATGAATTTTTATGACTACTTTTAATAGGAAACATGAACATATATAATTATTTGTATTGAACATACAACAACTTACACCTGGTAAATTGTTCCCTACCACGGCCACCTTACTACAAATCTAAACTACCTCCACAGTTTATTTTTAAGGTTAGGGTTTCAAATTCCATCTAAGTTCACATAATTTAAGACTATTCCTGAGAGATGACTCGCATTAGGGAAAAACTGATGTATCTGTTCATATACAAAAACCCCAGGGACACAGAATTTACTTACAGGACATACTGTTCATATTTGAAGGTGAGTTGCTCTGGGGTAACAGTTACGCAGGGTTGGAGTGAAGTGCACTTTGACTTGATGTTCGTTCACGCCTCCTCCAGCCTCATTATTCTTAAAGCCAGAGTCTGAAATATCAGCTGATCTTGGCAGGGCCTGGCTTTGTTGGTGGCTTTCTGTAACATCTTCTCTCAGATGCATGATGATTTAGATGTTTAAGACAAAACAAATCAGGCAAAACAGTAAGATACCACAGTCCTTATCACTGCCGGCCGGTTGATTCGTCTGTGCACAACTCCTCAGCTGTGTTCCCATGATATGGTTTCCCCTTGGAGGTTCCCTGTAGTCTGATGGCAGCTGCTCTTAGCTTCTTGCATTCACCCATCTACCTTGTATAACTGAGTTATCGTGACTATACAGTCATCCCTCCGGTTCCCCGCAGGGATACATTCCCAGACCCCCAGTTGATGCCTGAAACCACAGAAAGCACCGAACACCATGTTTTCTCCTGTACATACATACCTATGATAAAGTTTATATATTAGGCACAGGAAATGATTAGCCACAAAAACTAATAAAAAACAATAATTGTAATAAAAGTTATATAAATGTGTTCTCTCTGAAAATATCTTACTATACTGTACTCACCCTTCCTCTTGTGATGATGCGAGATGAAACAGTACTTAGGTGAGGAGTTGGAGTGAGGCGAACGAAGCAGGCATCGTGATGGGCAGCATTAGGCTTCTCCAAGGGTGGCTTGAACACCAGCACTGCGAGACCACGGCTGTCAAGCTGGTAGCTGAGATGGCTACTAAGTGACCAATGGGCGGGTACTGTGTACAGCATAGCGATTTTGAACAAATAGATGATTCATGTCCTAGGTGGGTCAGAGCTGGTCAGTGTGAGATTTAATGATGCTATCCAGAGGGCGTGCAATTTAAAACTTAATAGGTTGTTTATTTCTGATATTTTCCATCTAATATTTCTCTTTCTTTTTTTGCTAGGAGGGGAGATAGACTCCTGCATGCACCCCCACCGGGATCCACCTGGCAACTCCCCTTCTGGGGCCAGTGCTCCAGTGAACCCAGCTGTTTTTAGCACCTGAAGCTGATGCCCTCTGACAGCACCTTCTCAGTGCCCAGGCTGTCACTCAAACCAATCTAGATACTGGCTGTGGAAGGGGAAGAGGAAGAGAAGAGGGAGGAGCAGGAAGCAGTTGATAGTGTCTCTTGTGTGCCCTGATGGGGAATCAAACCTGGGATGTCCAAATGCTGGGCTGGTACTCTATCCAGTGAGGCAACCAGCCAGGGCCCCATTTAATATTTTCAGACTGTGGTTGACTTCAGGTAAGTGAAACTGCAGAAATCTTGGGTGAGGGGGAACTACTGTAGCTTGGAAGACTTGCAGAGCTCTTAGATCTCATTCTTTGTAACTTTCCCCTTGGTTCTACATTAAATAGGGTCAAAGGGCCAAACATTCAACCTGTGGCAAGCAAATATTATCATATCCACTCTAGAGATTTCATCCATCTGTTGATTCATATAGTAAGAATTTAAGACCAACTTGAAGCCATATAGTGTTACCAAGTCTTATGTAATGTACTGGTTACCATCTCCATCTGGCTAGTTGATAATTCTTTGACAATAGACAACTCACTATTTTTTATGAAGAGTGCTGTGTTGAAAATCTCCCAGTGAGTGTGGTTGTGACTTAGTTTTCCTTCAGAGTGACTGTCCTGTAGCTGACTGTACAAAGAGTCCCCTCTGATATGTTTGCTGTTGAAAGTCAGCACCCACAGAAACAGTCTTTCAGTGATTTTTAAATACGCTAGCAACTTGTAGATTTGGGGAACTTTCCAGAGAACAAAAGCAAGACCTGATGCTTCCTATTTGGTTGTGAATAAAAAACTGTGCCTGTCAAACTGCAGAGAATTGAAACAACCTTGCTATGAAACTATTTTCTTACTTGTAAGGATGGTGATGTGATCTTTGTGAGTTTTATCTGGCTTTGTTATGTTATGGAAGAGTACACATAGGCAGCACTCCTGGAGAACTTCTGTATTCTTACTTGTTTTGTCTAAGTCTGTAATATTTCTTGTCCATTTGATGCCCTTTGTCTTAAGTCTGACCTGTTAGCTTTAGCTTCCTTTAATAGGCCTTGTGTTCTACCATCCAAATCATAAACATATGCATTACCCAGTAGTTCTACAATATGCTAAGATGAATGTTGACATTTTTTGAGCTCTCATATGCAGTCATTGTAATGAAATGCATTAACTCACTTAATTGCCATAACAACCTTATGATTTAGGTATCATTGTTATTCTCATTTTATACAAAAGGGAGTTACCATATTTCCCCATGTATAAGACACACACTTTTTCTAAAAATTTGGGGTCTAAAAACGGGGTGCGTCTTATACAGTATAGATTTTTACTTGCATTTCCTGCTTTTTTGTGCTTGTTTTTGTGCTCATTGTTGAATAGAGTGATTTGTCATCAGACACAGATGAGGACAAGCTAATGGATGGGAGTTTTGACAGTGATGAGGAGTTGTATGAATTTTATGATGCATAAAACTTGAGTTCAATATTTTTATGTAATACATTTTTTTTTCAAATTTCAGGCCCCAAAATTAAGGTGCGTCTTATACATGAGAGCATCTTATACATGGGGAAATACGGTAAATTTTAGGAAGATTAAGTAACTTTCAGAACAACTAAACAAGGGAAGTAGGATTCGGATTAAGACCCCTCTGATTCCAGAGGTTCCTGTTATAATTCCATAACTCCAAGCAAACCCCTTTCTGGCTGGAACTTAACAATTCTTCAGTCAAAGGGAGTGTTTGTTCTGAAATACTATTTGGAGACCCAGAAATTAAAGAGAATTAGCTAATCCAGTCCCATCTTTATATATTTTTGTCTTTTTCTCTAAATAGGCCTTGAGTTTGTTCATCTTTTTTTTTTTCTTCCCCTGTGACATGCTATTTCTGTTTAAGTGCTGCTGGATTTGGAAATAATTCTCATGACTAAATATTTGTTTGCTTAGGAAGGGCCGGTGTAGAGCTGTGCTGCAAGTGGGAGCTCGGTGAAGATGAATGGATGCCCGTGCATGTCTGTGTGGGAGTCCTGTGGCCAGGGTCTGCTCTGTTCTCCTAAAGGCAAAAGTGATGTAGGGAAGGCGAAAAGAGAGGGATGTCACTGAACCCAGATCCTTGGTTTTTGTGTTGGACTTTATCATTTAAGAGTCCCAAAGGCCTGGGTCCAGAAGCAATGGTGAGCATGGGACTGGTGTTTTCTTGGGAAATAATTGGGAAGTGTGAAGAAAATTAGATTCCAAGATCTACTTCCAGAATTAATATAAAATATGAGCAAGAACTTGGTTCTCTGAAGAGGACTGAAGAAAATCAAATAGTTTTTCAACCGACACTTTCTATTATTATATACATATAAAGATGATGAGTAATAGACCATATCAGATGGTTTATTCAAACTGTCAGAATCAGGGCTGAAGTGTGAGTAACTTTCCAGAGAAACTTCTGAGAAATTCAAGCACTGGAAAGTGGCAGTACCCAGCCATAAATTTATTACCATAAATCTACTACCCAATCATCCCTGAAATTCTCAGAGGGGCAAAAATTTCCTCCCAAAGTACATGGTGGGACATTTCTAGAGAAAAGGAAGGAGAACAATCATTTAAACTTCACTAAAAAAAAAAAACCCAGTGTCCATGCACTGCCTGGGGTTGTGTGTTCAGTTGAAAAACTGGGGTCAGCCTTATTACCTGGGAGATGACATCTTCACTGGGACTGATGACTATCTTCACTGGGATTGATGACTGCTGAGCACCGTTCCAAATCACAGCAGAGTTTTGAGATGTTAGGGTCCTTACTTGCAAAATCAAGCTTTGCTTTGGCATTAGAGAAAATGGAAAGAAAGCCTCAATTCCTGGGTCCAGTGCCATAGGTCTTGGGCTGGGCTGGGATGTGTCGATATCAGAGGAAAGTACATAGGCATAACCTTGGAAATACCGGCATTTGATTCCAGACCATCACAATGAAGTGAATATCATAATAAAGTGAGTCACATGAATGTCTTGGTTTCCTTGTGCATATAAAAGTTATGTTTACACTATATTGTGGTCTATCGATCATTGTGTCTAAACAAAAAACAACAAACAACACAATGTACATACCTTAATTCAAAATACTTTGTTGCTAAAGTATGCTAACCATTATCTGAGCCTTCAGCACATCATAATATTTTCTCTGGTGGTTGCCATAAACCTTCAGTTGTACAAAATGCAGTATCTGTAATGCACAATAAAACGAGGTGTGCTGTACTGGTGTTGGGTGGTCCTGATTCTGCTCTGAGCTCTGTGTCTCAGTCTCACCATTTCATTTGCAAAGTGAGCAGTTGCAGACTGGCTTTCTAGGGTACATTCCAACTCTACTATTTGATGTTATCCTTGACAGGTTTCTCTATAAGATGAGCATTCTTCAAAGAGAAAACTTCATGTGTCTTGAGGTTTTTAGTGAGAATTTATTTATATGATTTTACCTTTAGAAAACTCCCAATTTTATCCTCCACTGGACTCGCTTTCGCAGAAAAGAAGTCTTATGAAGTTTATAATTTGGTGTTATTAGAGAAGAGTTTATTTCATTAGCTCACTACTCTCCATTGCTGACTACCCTCTTTACCTCCCAAAGAAGGGTGACTTTTGAGAAGCAACCCAGAAGATGTGTTAGGAAAATAGGCATTGTGTCCAGGACAGAATTTAACTTATGTGTCTGCTTCTTAAACATATGAAAATAAAATAACTCATGTGAATAGGAATATTCTGAAATATATGTATAATTATGTCAAGATATAGACACATATTTGTAACTAATAGAAGGGAAAGGTTTGAGAAGTGGGAAGAGTATTTCCCAGTAGCAGGAGTCTCCTAGCAGCGAGGCTGAGAGATGCCACGAAGACCTGGGTCAGGCTTAGCCCCACTGCCCGACACGCAGTGCTGATTCTCCCAGAAAAAAACCTGAAGGAGCCGTTGACATTTCCCTTAAAATAATCAATGGATCTATTTTTTCTTCTGCTTGCTCATTTGACCTTACTTAATTCTGAAAGAAGGAAAGAAAGGATGAAACCAATAAGGGTGAGGTCAGGGTAGGCAGAAGGAACAGAGAAGGTGTGTCCGTGCTGTGGAGCCCACAGACAAGATTGTCACTGGGGTGTTGCTGCTTTGTTTGCTTGCTGTGGTCTTATTTGTTCCTGCTTCTCATTTTACATTCTTGCCCTGATGTAATAAGTCTCGTCTTCCCAGCCATCATCCCTGTATTGACAAGCAAATGTCACCCACATTTGATTGACATCCGTTGTTCTTGAATGCAAAATTATGATTTACGAATCAGTTCTACTTGTTTATTTCAAGCCGTTCTTGTGTGTCTTATTGTATGTGTTAGTGGGATAACTTGCCTAATGTCTACTCTGGGGGCTTTCCATTTATATTATAAATCCGGACTGTTCCTTCTCCTGTTCTCCCAAGGCAAATAGGGCTCATCTTTCTCCTATTTTTTCTATTTTTCCCATCCCCCAATGGACAGGCAGGAAATGTGCTACGGAGCTTTAAAGGCCTCCTTTCATATCTTATGAAAAGATCTTGCCCAGTACTTGGGTAAATGCTGCTTGCTTTATCTTAAGACTTTCTGAAGGCATTTTGACAGTGATAATTTCTCTTGCATGTAGCACCCTTAAGTAAATGCAGCTTCAGGTCCAATGGTTGTATCTCCTGACAGGTTGCCAGAACTGTAAGCCTGCAAGTAAAGTATATATGTAGACATTCACCATCTGCAACATTTGTAAAAAGGAACAACCTCTCCCCCTTTATGTGGTGGGCATGTTCACTTAAAATCATTCAGAATTGTCCTTTGGCTTTTCAGCGCACCTTACTGTTCTCTGGGTGACGTAGTACTTCATTTTAGAGGTTGGCAAGGAAAACCATAAGGTTATAAAAAGACACATCTACCATGTGGAAAATTCTAAAGGGCCCTTCTTATATTAAAAGTAGCATTTTGAAAAACACCTGAAGCACTGATTGTGGGTGAGCCTGTAAAGAAATATTGTCAGCCAAGCCACACTCCTTTCAACCTTCTCCTCCACCCTCCACCTGGGCCTGCTGGCAGTGGTGACACAAGGGGCTTAGGTGTGACCCCTGAGTTCTGAAAGCTATTGCACGTCTGTCTCCCTCCGCCCACGTATGCCCAGCGAGAGCGCTGCCATCGTCTGGGTTCAACAACAGAGTATTCAGGATCTCACTGTTCATCCATGTGCGGAGAGGGGAGGAGGGGAGAGGCCGAAAAAAAAATCCCACATTGTCAGAGTAATGCCAAACTCTCCCTGAGTGGGATGAGCAGAGCAGATGCTGCAATGAGATGCCAAAGCGGCTCCCCTTCCTCTGAGCCTTGGGTGCCTATAAATTGCTCCGGCGCGCGTTTCCAGCCTCCTCTTCTGCTGGCAGGTGGTGCCCAGGCAGAAGTCTACGTTCAGCCTCTCCGTCGCTCGGCTCCCGGCCGGGAGGCACTCGCCGCGGCTTCTCTTTAGCTCCTCGGCTCCAGCCCCGAGGCTCGCTGAGCGACGCGCCCGCTCTTCCGCGCACCCCGGGAGGCGCGCCCTGCGCGGGTCTTTGGGGATGCGCGTCTATTAGAGTTGTGGTGGTTGCAAAGGAAGAAGAAGAAAAAAAAGGCAGGGGAAGAGCGAACAGAGCGAGTGAAAAAAGAGAAGGAGGCAGAAAAAAAGGCAACTTCAGAGGGAAAGTTGGTGCGAACTGGCGCAGTCTGCAAAAGTCGATCGCAAGCAGTGGCATAAAAGTGTGAGCGGTCCCGGCTAGAGCAAGAGGCAGCGCCGGCTCCGCCCGCCAGTGGCAGGTGGCCGGCCGGAGCGTCGCAGCCACAGGTGCGAAGGGGCTCGAGGGCGGCGAGAGGGCGCGCCGCGCACCCCTCCCCCACCCACCCCCCAGCTCGGGACCTCGGCTCAAGTCCACGGGCGTCCGAGCTCCCTCCCCGGCCGCAGCCTCAGCGGGGGGCGCGGGAGCAGCCTCGGAGCGGCCGGCGCCCGCCCGCCCAGGGGAGTTGGGGTTCGCAGGGGGTTGTTTTCGGCTCTGAAGAGGTCCCCGCCCAACCTTCAAAATTTTGTCCAAAAGCAGACAAGAGGATCGCCCCGCGCTGAGCCGGCTGGTGGGCAGCAGGAGGCGCCTGATCGCCGCCGGGGCGCTGGGGGTGGTGATGGTGCTGCTGCTGGTCATCCTCATCCCGGTGCTGGTGAGCTCGGCCGGCACGTCGGCGCACTACGAGATGCTGGGCACCTGCCGCATGGTCTGCGACCCCTACGGGGGCACCAAGGCGCCCAGCACGGCCGCCACGCCCGACCGCGGCCTCATGCAGTCCCTGCCCACCTTCATCCAGGGCCCCAAAGGCGAGGCCGGCAGGCCCGGGAAGGCGGGCCCGCGTGGGCCCCCGGGCGAGCCTGGGCCACCGGGCCCTGTGGGCCCGCCCGGAGAGAAGGGCGAGCCGGGCCGCCAAGGCCTGCCGGGGCCGCCCGGGGCCCCCGGTCTGAACGCGGCCGGGGCCATCAGCGCGGCCACCTACAGCACGGTGCCCAAGATTGCCTTCTACGCCGGCCTCAAGCGGCAGCACGAAGGCTACGAGGTGCTCAAGTTCGACGACGTAGTCACCAACCTCGGTAACCACTACGACCCCACTACCGGCAAGTTCACCTGCTCTATTCCGGGAATCTATTTCTTCACCTACCACGTCCTGATGCGCGGAGGGGACGGCACCAGCATGTGGGCTGATCTCTGCAAAAACAACCAGGTGAGCGCGGGCCGGCAGCGGGGAGGGCGGGGAAGGAGCGCGGGAAGGTGCGGGCGAGAGGAAGGAGACCCCGGGGACGGGTGGGAGTCCGCGGGGGAACGGCGCCGCACCTCCGGGTTCCGGGGGGCAACACGAGGGAGTGCGCTCTTCCATTCTGGGGATTGGGGGGGGGGTGTCGTAAGCCAAAGGGGCTCCCAGTGGCCCTGAGAGGGTCGTTCCGCGCTAGGACTTGCAGTCGGTGCTTACGCACAGGAGCGCGACCCTCGAGGGGCGGGAAGCACAGCTGTGAGCTGGGGAGTCCCGGAGCAACAGTGAGCGACCCCGGGCTCTGGGATTCTCAGCACCACAAGGTCGTTGCTCTCAGGCTTTGGCGGGAATAGGAGGGTTAGGGGAGTCCAGAATGGGCATGCCAGGGCGACAAACCCAAACCCGGGGAAGAAGGACGAGGGCCGAGGGAGAAAGAAGGGTCCCGACCGAGCGAGTTAAAACGGGCCCCTGAGATCCGCGGTTGCGTCCCAGACGGGGAAACTCGCTTATAGTTAAATTCAATACACAAAATCTAGTTTAGTTGTCAGCCAAGGAGAAGGAGAAAAGGTAATGAATGCTGATAACAGAAGGAAAAGTTGAGACTCGCGGGTTTACACCATAAAACAGGCTCACCAACACAGAATCCAGATTCCACTTCCTGGGAGTTGGTCCCAGGACGAACAGGCAGATGGTACTAAGGACAAGAGCGGAGCAGCCCCAAGGCACCTGCCTGAAGGTCGTTCCAGACCCAGTCTTCGAACTCACATGGGCAGCGGCCTTGGCCTTGACTGTGCAATAGCCTCAGATTAGCCATGGCAAGCAGGACTTGCTCTCCTGAGCTGGTTGGCGCTGCCACAAGGACCACATGGCTGCAGTTTTCTACTGGGGCAACTTTCCCAGTTGCTTCAGAAATTCGCGGTCATTGCAAAACCAAAGTGTATCTTATCTTTTAGTCAGAAGAGAAAAATAATATTTATAACTGCCTGAAAGTGTAAACAGACCCTCTGCACATGCTGAACCTGAGCTTGCTGGGGGTGAGGCCTTGCAGCCAGCAGTCTAGAAAGAGTTCTTGTGCTGTAACTTGGTTTGGTTGGCACAGTGAATGGCCCATGAACCTGACATGGTCAATTTTGATTTAGCAAGGTCTATGGAGCTTGGTCACCCGCTCCTTGAAACCAGACCTTTTAATCTATAATCCAGGTGTTTCTATTAAGCAACATTGAAGCTGGATTTCTTACAAAAACTTAATTCAGTGTCAGAATTGTTTCAGAAAGGAAAGATAAGTATCCTAAATGTGTAAGAAACAGGACAAAAAAGTCCTATTCTTCCCACTGCCTACCAACCCTCACCTCTGAGGGAATTTAGATGTGAACAGTTTAAAGGGCCCTCAGGACTCTGAACTCCGTTGAACAAAAAGAGAAATAATGGCCACCAGGAGGCACTGATAGGGTTGTAAATTATCATTATTATGCATGAAAATAATATTAAGGTAAATAAAAATTATTTGCAGAACCGTGGGATAGTTATAGGTAAATGGCTAAAAAGGTTATGACTCACTGCACGTAGAGCTATTGTGTCACCCTTACAAAAGGAGTCCTGAGCAGCCCCTCAGCAGGCAGAGAGGAGGCACCCATTTATTTGCAAATTGGCTATCTTCTGACTCAAGGGGTGAGTCTGGGAAATATTATCATGCTAAAGAGATTGTTTTTAGAGGTATTCAGTACAAAGGAATAAGATTCAAGTTTAATCAGCCAGAGTATAAAAGTGCTCACATCTTTAAATATCTGGAAATTGCAATTGCATGAAAAACCAGGAAACAATATAGTTAAATTACTTTAAATATTGATATTTAAACTGGTGAGCCCAGGTATGTTACACTGATTCCAAGAAAACCATTCTACAAAGTATTTTATTGTTTGGCATATAGAATGCTTCTTTGTATTATCACCCTACCATGTACATTCTTTGCTGGTTTGATGGGTCTTGAAAAAAGAACAAGGTGAAACAGGTGACCTTAAGTGTATAATGCTTTCCATTGGCATTATTAAGCTCCTTTTCTGCAAAGGTGTGCAACAAGTAATTCAGAAAAATATATGAAGTAGTGAACAATTTATTTTTGAGTTCACCATGGGCTATTCTGGAAAATGGTTATTGCAATATTACTGTTAAGTAATTTTATTTCCAGAATAAAAGTATTTTGCAAAGTCTGGTCTATACAGAGTTGTAGATGAGAAATCCTATAACATCTTTATTAATATTGAATAGTTTATCCTTGATTTTCAATTATGCCCTTGTCTGATCACTTCTTAGAATGGCAGTTTCCCCTCTGAGCTGATCTAATTTGTTTTCATAAAACAGAAACTCAGAGATCCACATCAGTGTAATGTTCTGTGGATTAAGTGGATTAGAAATAAACAAAAATTGCACTAAAAATATAGTTCATTCTAGAATAGAGGAATGTCTCTAGACCATTACCATATGAGAAACATTTTATTTACGCTTTGTGTTAATGCAGGATCACAGATGGAAACATCAAAGGCCAGTAAATTAACCTGATGCGCCACTTAACCTTTTGTTTATGAATCCACAAAAGTACAATGAAAATGAAATTATGAGAACATCAGTAGCAATTAATTAAATTAGCAAATGTTACCATAAATATTGTCTCTAATGATAAACCCTCCCTAATATGATAATGCTAAAACTACAAAACCTATTACATTCTCACAAACATGCCACTAAAAGCACTACGAATCTTATATTCCCCATGAAACCATCAACCTAAATTTAATCTTACCATTTGTTGAGAGCCCCATGACAGTGCATATTAAAGGTAAAAATTGAACTCAAATAGCTTTATAAAGAAGCAGGAAATGCTTTAATATGCTTCTATACTTTTAGCAGAAAACCTGAATAAAAAATATTGCTGTTTAAAGGGAATCACTATAATACGACGGTAGTAAGACACATAATAAAAATTGAGGCTCAAGATTAGAACAATAAAATAATTAGAGGCCATTTTTACTCTAAGAATTTATTAGTTATGGCACCAGTGATATATTGGGAATAGTGAATAGTTTGTCAATTGATGTTCATTTATGACCAAGATTAGTAAAATGTCAAATTAATTATATTTTTAGGAGTCATAAAACATGCACTAAAGATCAAGCAGAATATAAATACTTAATTTATAATATAAAAAGATTTTAGAGTACATTTAGATAGAAATAGGTATATTGAGCTAAGGAAAGGATGTATCATATTCCCAGAGAAAATGCTAAAATCATTGCACATTTAGGTCCCTGAAAGTATCCTCCAGGCTAGATGCATTACCTTCCTCAATAGTTTGATGGCTTAAATTAAGAATTGTCTGAAGTCACTGAGTTAGAGACTAGAGCTTGAAATTTTAGGTGCCATTATACCTTTAAAGTGGGATCAGGTGAGAAGGAATACTAAAATCATGCAATACACTGGAGTATGGCAGTTATTTAATTGGGAAAGTCTTACAGTATAGTAGACATTAAAGTCTTAGAGAATCACTTTCATTAAAAAGCAATCACACTGGCTTTTTTTTTTTTCCTACAATGGAAGCTAAAAACCACGAGGGTAACTTCCAGTCTGTGTGATCACACTACTGTCTTTACAGGTTTTTGGTTTTTGTGGTTACCTCTACTGAATAAAAATGGTAATATTTACATGGGTTTGTGGTTATACCCTATAGAATAAAAACTGAATTATACATATTTCTAATATTATTGTCTCTGAATCAAGTGATTTTAATGGGTCCTGGTTTCCAAATGCCTTCATATAGAAAACAGAGTTAAAGCACAATACCCATAGAACATAGAGTAAATGCTTAAAGCAGTAAATACAATGTGTCTGGTTATAATAACAGCTGAGAGGTATATTATGGATTGTTAATTAATTAATATATTACTAATATGGCTAGTTAGTATTTTATATTTTAATTTTTCTCACCCATTAAAAAATTCACACATAAAAAAGATCAGGTCATAATAGCATTATTCTCCTTGTGGATTTTTCTTTTTCCTGGGAATTAATGACTAGATGAAATTAATAAATCAAAGCATTCAAGTCCTAAAAACTTATAATTAATTCCTAGAAAATATTATGACATTAAGTTGTATTGTTACTTAATGGTCAAAACAGAGCACCTCACTAAATTGGTCACTAATTCAGTCAGTGCTTCTGAGCATAATTGCATGGTATACTGTTATTACTATATTACTGTCAGTTAGCTCAGTGTTAAGAAATTTTAAATCCTGTAAACCGTTTCTTCTTTTGCTATATGAATACAGAAAGAAAATTTAAAAATATTCCCCAGGTAGCTTTACAAGTTTAGTAGTGTAAAAGAGCCTTCTCTCCCCCCCCCTTTTTTTTAACATTACAGCATTAATGTGAGAGTATACCACAAGAAAATTTCATTTGAAAACCTATCATTTACATTTTGAAAGAAATGCATGGAAATTCTTGACTTATGTTTCATTTCCCTCATTTTGCCAAGTGATAAATTCTGGCATATTGTACCCCAAGTCATGCATTATTACATAGTGCAGGTTTACAAAACCACTAAATCACTTGCTATGTTATTCAGAGAAATATCATTATACTGGAATAGAAACAAGCCACAAAGTAGATGTTTTACGGAAATAAATCAAATACAAGCCTGCCTACTGAAAGTTTTTTTCCAAGGCAGAATCCAAATCTAGCTAAATGGACATGAAGCCTAATTTGAGTTGAGTCTGTGACAGAATGTCCATGTTAGTTGATATGATAGGCAATCTGACTGTTTGCAAATGTCTATCAACGCACTAATGAGATCACAGGCTCAACAGGAGTGGATTTATAAGCAAGCTCCATCTTCAGCGCAAACCACACATTTAGAATCACCGAAATGAAGTCATTCAAAAATTTCTAGAAATTTGAGAGACTTCATATCATGAAAATTTTCTATAATTTTAGATATGCTGAAATCACATAATTTCTATAATTGCACAGGTCACAATTAAGTGATGAAAAGGCACAAATAGAAAAAAAAACCCTGAAAAGTTGGGTGATAGAGCCAAAGATGCTTAAATGAGTTAAGCTCCTGGTAAAAAAGGTTTGACTTGAATTAGATTTTGAAAGCCTCATATAAAATATATGGTAGAGTTAAAGTAGTGGTATTTCTCTGAGTATCTACTATGGATCTCACTGTTCTACAAATAGTGAGAATCAGCTGATGTTTGAATTGAAATTATGTACTCATCAAACAGCTAGTTAAACTATTGCTATTTGGATAAATTAAAATGTAAGAAACTACTATTATCTCCACTTCAAGAATTAATTGGGTAGAGAGATGCTGAGAATTAGAAAAAGTAATTTAGGAAGAGACTACACTGGCATGCACTGTTTACAGCATATAGTAAGGAAAGACTGTTGAAAGGACCCTCACAAAAGCGCTGTTTTCTGCTTTCTCATAACGCAGCTGAAACAATTACAAAGATATCCTCATAAAGCTCCAAGGCCCAGGTGGACATTTCTGTGTCAGTTCTGTGCTATGGCATCCCGTTGGCTTATGACACTGTCTGGACAGCCTAAAAGAAAAGTTGAAGATTCTCTTTGACAAATTCTAATTCTTGTCTGTTTCACATAGGTGCGCGCTAGTGCGATTGCCCAAGACGCTGATCAGAATTACGACTATGCCAGCAACAGTGTAGTTCTTCATTTGGAGCCAGGAGACGAAGTATACATCAAATTAGATGGTGGGAAAGCTCATGGAGGAAACAACAACAAATACAGCACATTTTCTGGATTTATCATTTATGCTGACTGATAATACAGAAACTAAGCTTATTATTCTGAGATTGGACACTGGATTTGTATGGCTAACATCAATGAATCAAGGATCCCAGGGGAATGCCAGTTGTGGGGCACCTCAGTTGTGTATATGTGGGGAATTCAAATGCTACCTGACTCACATCTGTATTCTCAGAAACATTGTGTAAAAAAAAATATTAAAAGCAAGATAAGCAGATGTGTGATCCACTACCGCCAAAGCAAATACTCCTTATTGTTAGTGTCTATGTGAATGAAGTCCTATATAGATCACAAATTTTTATAGAAAAATCTAAGACACTGAATTATTTCTTCAATATATATGATACTTTGGTGTACCGTGATCCTGCTGCTCTTATCCATGTCAGCTTTGGTTCTCGTGAGTGTACCTGCTTATTATGATACTTGGAGTCCATTCATAGTGTGGGGAGGAATGATTTTACCCTGCAGGAGAAGGTCTAATTGAAATAATGCTGCTTGTCCCCAAAGAAATTGTTTGCCTTGTACTCTTGTGAACTTTAGAGCTAGACCTGGGAATGATTCAACTTCAAGCCTTAACCTGGAATTTTCTGGATTTGAGGGAATTCCCAAGCCTATGGTTGTTTTCCCATTTTTTTTAATGAATTTTCTCTTCCCTCCTTTTCTGGTAATAGTCTTTTAAAAAAGAGATTGACATTGTATCATAGGATTACCCTGTAAGTGTGAAAATGTGTAATATGTATGGTATTTAGAAAATCCCCTCTGTGTCCATTTTGTCAATAGAATGTGTTAAGATTTACCTGGAAAGTCAGAGACATTTACTCTTTGGTGTT
The DNA here is from genome assembly GCF_036850765.1 of Saccopteryx bilineata. Lineage (NCBI taxonomy): Eukaryota > Metazoa > Chordata > Mammalia > Chiroptera > Emballonuridae > Saccopteryx > Saccopteryx bilineata. The sequence goes on from NC_089494.1 coordinate 157,328,275, forward strand.
AAATCAGACTGAGGCTTTTGCCTTCTTTGGAACAAAAGATTATCCATAACTCAATGCACAGAGGTTTAATTTGGGCTACTGCATGCATCACTGTGGGGACACTAAGTAAGGCTTTCAAATAGTTACTTACCATAGTCATGGCCTGAGGTTATTTCAAAATGAATAATTTCACATATATCCAGTATGACAACAAAGTGTATATATTTTATAGAAATACCTGCTATATGTGTGTGTGTGTGTGTGTCACACACACACACACACACATATATATTAGATGAAATATTATATATATATATATATATATATGGCTTCAGACCATAGGCACAGTGGCCAGTATAGCCTCAAAAATTTAATTGAAAAAATATATGTGTATGCACACACACACACAAACACATAAATTATTTGACTTATTTTGGATTAAAATATATTTTGGATGACAAAGATATATGGAATAGCAAAATAATTTAAAATAATTTCTCTTTTAAGAGTTATCCAGGAAATTAAACTGTATTAGGTTAAAATGCCCTATGCATCACATGTCTGTAAATTAAACCTATGGCTCCTCTATTACCCTCTGCCAGTCAATACTTTTCACTGCATTTTGTGGTAGACTGTTCACATTAGGATGGCTGCAACAAAGGGGGTCTCCTTGGTGATGTTTATGAATTATAGGCACTTGAATTATCAGTTTTTCTTTTTTCCTAAGGTGGATTGAAGCCAACAGTAAAGTAGATTTTTGAGAGGAGTGCAAATCCTTTCTCTCTGTTTAAAATACACTGCCAAAAGCCATCTCTTTAAAACTAAGAAAAAGATTAAAAATGCATGTTGACAGATTCTATCAGACAACATTCACTATTACAATGAGAAATCTGTCCCCTCTCAGCTGCCCTCGAAGACTCTCTGACATGTAGATTTCAAAAAACAGAAATTTAAAAATCTGCTTGTTTTACTGGTGAAGGATATTTGCATTTTAATTTAAAGGAATTAGTTGTTCTAGCTCATTCTGCTTGGGTACTTTCTGTTCTAACACACAGAAAGCTTGATCATCTTTGATACACAGAAATATCTTTAATTTAGCAAACCTCACCTTTCCAAAAGTTATGCACGGTGTTCCCATCTGAAGGGGTTGTTTGCTTGGTTTAAATGCCTTAGTTTGAGTAACTGTCATGATTATATGATTAAAAACATAGCCCATTCACCAAGAATAATGACTAATTCTATCTGGCCTTTTTAATATATAAGATTACTCATAAAGGAGTTGCAATAGATTTTATTTTTATTTAACAATATACACTTATCAAAGAGGAAGTGGCAACAGGGTTCGGAGAAATTTTATTTATTTTTTAGATAGAATACTGAGGATTCAACCAAAAGATGAATTTATAAACAGCAGTTCCCATCAAGTAAGAGTTTTAACTAAGAGTTTTTAAAAAGGCTTTATTTACATAAAACATCAAGGCTGAGTACCTTTTAAAGTGTAGGCTGTAGAATCAGACTGTCATTTCTAATAGATCTGACCTTTCCTTCAGATAAATAAGCATTATTTTCTCTATTTAGGCCCAAGGAAAAACAAAAAAAAAGGCAAAGGAAATAAAGGGAATATATATATATGGCAAACATTTCTTTTTTTTGTTGCATTATACATTATTAATTAATTAAATTGTGGCCTTTGTTATAAATGTAATGATTCATTAAACTATATTATGTAATATATTCTGACTTTTATGATTGAATTTTTATAATTCAGTATTATGTTATGTGTTCATGCCCCCTTATACGATTTTTTTCAAAATACAACAAAATTTACAGCAAAAATTGATTCCAGAAAGCCACAGGAAACAGTTTAGTTTAAGTATAGCTGCGGGCCAGCATATAATTCACCTTCCACAATATTGTTATCATTTTAAATTGGTAATTGTCTTTACAGTATCCACTGAAAAAAATATCAAAATGTAACTTCTCTACCAAAGAAGCTATCATAAAGTGTCATTTTATTCATTAAGCATTAATTAATGAACAGCAGAGAAATTAGTAGGATCATCAATATTACAAGAAACATTGCATTCTTCTAGAAGAGGGTAATTTAACTAAAAACACTTTAAATTCTCAAGTAGGGGAACTGGTAGGTTAAGAAAACAAAACAAAGACCTTCATTCAAGGGATTTAGACTGTAAATCATTGTTTGGATGTAATTACTTCTGAATTTATTTTGTTAAGGCAAAACAATAGGGGCTCAACAAAGTTTGGTGACCCCCTGCAGGTGCAGATGTTAACAGCCAGCTTTGAAGAAGGCAAAATGCTTCTAATTCTCATAAGAAATAAGTGATCCCTCATTAGCCCTATGTAGCTCTGATTAATTAATATCTTCCAGTGGGTTTGAATCACTAAATGTTCTCTCTGAGCTTTACATTAAAGGTGGTGGGTATATAACTATCTTATTTGAAAGTTAGCCAATGCTGAGGGTTCTTTATTAGTATCTTGTCAAGTGCACTCTCAGTGATACCTCTGAGCACCATTTTAGGGACAATGTTGGTGAGTATATGAGAATAGCCGTGACCTCCATATTTCATCAGCCGGTGTTTTGTGTGTATGTCATGGGCCATCAGAATTCGATCTTCATAGCCCTCATCCACCAGAAGACGCACCCTGTGAAACAATGTTAACTCATTACATGGCATCTGTCTCACACAGTTTTCACTTAGAAACCTCTTGCACTTGTCGTAGAGATCCCACCTTCCCCTGTGGTATGTGTACCAGGAGACCTTTAATAAATATTGTGTGGTGATGATAAAAAATATTGCTGCATTGTGGTAGAGACATGATCCTTATTCCATAACCCAGACATTTCTAGCCTGTGATATTTATGACAATGCCTGGCAATACTGCATTAAAGACAGCGTCTGATAGGAGGTGCCAGATTGAATGAACAGCCACTTTCGTATTTCACTAAAGAACTTTGTCCTGTGTGTGTAGCTGGTTCTCCGCTCTAAAATGCCTCTCTTCGTGGGCCTGTTTGTCAGATCTCAATCTCTCTCCTTTTTTTCTTGCAAATTACATTAATGAGTATTCGTGATTAAAATAGGGAAACAAAAGAAATCTTCATATAAGTGAAACATTCTGAGAGTATTATCAGTTGGTTTGGAAGTGAAGGGCATTTTTAAAAGGTCAGCAACAGTACTTCTGTGTTTCAGCATTTGTCCCATTGAAGTCTATGGAATTTTGACTTTGTCTTAGAGTACTGGCTTAAATTGACCAATATAAATTTACTCTATCTTCTTTTCATTTCAACAAGAATGCTCCTACGTAATGAGCTATTCCTTTAAATGTTATAGTCAGTTGACTATAGAAAGAATTCCTGGCTATTGTCTAAACACTTAATTCTCTCTGCTTTGTTAAATGCTGTAATCTGCAGTGTGAGTCACCTCCTGACAGCCACCATCTGTACGTGTCTGGATTCTGGGCAGTGTCTGTCATGACTTCCATGGGTCTCTGATGGCAGAGGATGCAACTTGGAGAGTGGCTCTTCTCTGGCATTTGCTAGATAGGCTTGTCAGTCTCTAGATTCCCAAATGAATTTAGGTATTCTCTCTGTTTTAATCACATTTCTTCACATGATAGTGCATGAGTCATATTTAACATCTACTACAGTAAGCAAAATATAGGGCACTACACTAAACACTCAAGCACAAAGCCCTGCACTCTAAGAAAATACATTTTTAAAATAAATTACAGTTGAAGATTAAATCTTGTGTTCACAGGTCAAAGGGATACACAGGCTGGAGAAGAAGGGGATTCAACCTGGTCATTTTGTCTAGAACTTGGCATTCATGTCACATGTACCCCATGCATGTCCTATAAGTACATGAAATGCAAATGGTGACTCCTCAGTTCTTTGCCTCTTTAATATTTATGTCTTGTCCTAAAGTTCTGATGTTACTTTTGGAATAAACTCTCTTCAAGGAAATCATCTAAGAGAATTATACCTCAGTTGTGAAAAAGAGAAAGAGTTGACACACATAATACACAATGCTGAAACTTGGTGTGACAACCTTTGATCTGTAGCTGAAGAAAGAATATCACATTGCAGGAAATTTTAGGGTATTCTTTCCTCATATTTTCTGAGCATGTCCCTAAGTTTTTGTCTCTTTTCTTTGAGGGGAAAAAAGTGGTATCTTATTACTACAGAGGTATATTGTATGAATAAACACATTCCTATAGGTCGGAGGACTTGTGTTGGACTCTGCAACGCAAACTCGCTGAATTGTAAGTATTGAGGGAAGAATGTAATGGATAAGATACTCGTTTGAGAATAGGAAGCCTAAGAATTCATTAAGTCAAGAATCTGGAGACTAGTTATCCCATGAGAAAGATAATGTTATGGCTCTAGAACATAATTATATTCCATCAAGAGAACTGCCTGGTCATTCCTGAAATGAGGTCATCTCTCCTGCTGTGCCATAGTGTGGAAGAACGGTAGTTCTAGAGACGCCACCAGAAGGAATGAACCACTACAGACGAAAAGACAAAAATTCACACTAATTATAGAAATACAAATGAGTTAGTGTTTTGCAAACAAATATTAGAGAGAGACTACAATGTGTGGAAAGACAGAGATATAATAAGATTTGAGAAATGGAGCATAAAATTGAAAACAGGTGTTAGAATTTCCGGTGCTGAAAACTAGAGGTAGGCAGAAGCGTGCTTCTCTGTTCTTGCATTTCAGATCTTTACAAGTACTAAGGCTCAGAATAATGATGCAAATAAATGATGAAAATTAAGTGCCCAAGAGGTAGGGGACAAGGGTACTGGGCACATACAATCCTAAAGTTCATTTAGTAATTACCATGGGCTGTACTTGAGTCAGTGACCTAACGTGTGGTTGTAATTTAAGGAAGATTAAGTATACATACACACATGCATCTATAAAGATACATAAACACACACACACCGACATATAATTTTTGATGTATTTTCATACATCCAAAATGTTTACATTTGACACAATGAAAGCTGACCAAAGAAAGTTCTTATTCTCTATTTAATAGCCAAAAGGAGCTAAGATGGCACCCTGGGAGAGCTGTTGGTCATCCTTTCCCCCATCTCCATCCTGGGCCCCTCTGCAGCTCTCTGCCTCTTATTCCAGAAGGTCTATGAGCCTCCTGGAAGGCAGAGGGCTGCAAAAGGAAGCAGGTCCTAAGACTGACTTCCTACTCCAAAGATGAACTGTAAAGATGTGTTGAGCACATTCATCAGAAAGTCATGGTTTTGAGATCATGAAAGATGATGAAAACCTACCACATCACCCCATTTTCAATTCCAGGTAATATTCACCTCTGAGTATGGCACAAGCTAGTAGGGCCCTCAGGAAACCTGTTTGCCAATATTGAATGATGCTCTTGGGCCAGTAAATTAAAAACATAAAACAAAATAGACAAAAATGAAACAATAAATCTCTTTAAAAAAAGAATAAACTTAGCTCCATTGGTCAGGACAGTCAAAGCAGTACGCTTATGTAGAACTGAGCCCCTTCATGTTTACCTAACCAGTGTAACATTGATCAACTAGCTCTCTTCAATGACACTACCCTTGAAGCATATGTTACTATAAATGAGGCCATTGAGGAGGAATCTGCAGGGGCAGAAGAGAGGCACACAGATATAAAGGCGAACTGCCCTGGGGAAGGATCCTAAGGCTGCTCAACTGTGGCCACAGGTTCAAGATCTTTCTCCTCAGCCCCAGTGTGCATATGGTTAACTATTGCTACTGGAATCTCACAGTTACTGGTCATCACATCGCTACTCCAATTTTGCTTACTTCCATTCCAACCAGTTTTCTACGCTTGTAACCATGTTCTGGTCCTTGTAATCATGGAGAACTACTTCCTCTCTGGAATCTCAATCTTTAGTTTCCTACTCTGGACACCAGTCACTCTTTCTAGTTTCTCACTCATCTTCTTCTTCCACATATATTCACCTATTTCATTAAAAGCCTCCAGTTACTTGCCCTTACTCTGTATCACCCTTTCCTCTCTGTGCTTTATTATCTCCAGCTTGGACCACCTGATCCTCATCTCAACCCCTCTCTTGTTCCCTTAGCTATCAACCACATTTTTTTTTGACAAAACTATAATCCTCAATCTATTAACTATATATAAACTATTAACTTTTTTTTTATTGTTGTTGTTTCTACTCACAAAGCTTCTTTGGTTGGTCCTACTACCAAACTACAAAACATTTTTGGGAAAATAATCACAAAATCGTGTGTGCATTGGGGCCAGTGTGCAGTCATACAGTCACGATCACCAGCCTCAACTGGGTCTTGCGCCATCATGTCGTATCTCTCTCACCCACTTGACATCCATCCCCACCCTACAGCCTCTTCTACAAGGTCCGGCCCTCAATCCACTGCTTCTTTCTCAGGAGATGAATGTCACAGTCACCTAGGAAACATACGGGGCCGTTGGCTTTCAGTCTCCTGTTTCTTCCACCAGGACGGCTATCTGTGTTCACCCCATTACTTGTTCACTTTCCCTCATTTCAATGAAGAAAATATAAATCCTTTCAAACAACTTTTTAGTTCTCTCCCAAATTCCATCTATTTGTCTCCTTAGGAATCTTGCCCTGTGTCTCCTATCTCTCCAGATTTTTTAAAGTTAACATTAATTGACCAGTTTTATATTCTGCCCATTTAGCTGAAAACCTTGCATACTTTACTTCACACAAATTCTATAACGTACCTGTGGCACAAGCACTACTTCCTTCCTGGATGCATTCTCTGTCTCTGTCTCCGCTCCTGCTCTCAGCTGTGCAAACACTGCTTAATCCCAGTGAAACCTCCCCTCCGTCCTATCTTGTTTTCTAGCTTTCTCCCGAGCCTCCTGCCTCCCTTTACTGCCCAGCTTCTTGAAAGAATAACCTCCCATTCACACTTTCCCTCACCTCCTACTCACTCCTCAAGCCTCTTCTATAAAGACTGCACTTACTGTGAAATGAGAACCTCCTGACTGAAAGCCAATGGATACTTCAGTCTTTATCTCACTTTATATCTGCGACCTATCGCAAGGGTTCATGTCCTTCTGCTTCAGCATTGTTCTCCACTAACTTCCATAAGAACATATTTTCCTCACATTCTCATCACTTTGAAAACTTCCCAACCCATCCTTGAGTGACTGTCCCTTTGCCCCTTAAACGTGTGTTTTCCCTAGGGCTCTGTCCTCATTCTCTTCTCTGAGTGATCTTATTTCTCCTCATGCTTTCCACCATCACATACAAACCAATGGTGTCTACACTTCCATCTCAGATCAAATTTCTAGCCTGAACTTCACGCTCTCCTCCAACAGCCTCAATGGATAGCAGCACTTAGATGTTTCCAAACAGAAATCATAGCATTGACTGGCTTGCACAGCTGTTTGCTTTCCTGCATATTAGACAATTTTGAAAGGTTAGATTTTATATGACGTTTGGTCATTAGACATTATACTTATAGAATTAAGTTGCAGATAATTCTTTAGTGAGTATTTTTAATGAAGCATTTCAAAAATACTATAAATTGTATGAAGTTATGACTTGAGCAAGGTCAACCTGGGAAAGAAATATCTTACTTCATGAGAGACAAGAAGAGGAAAACATGCTTTGTTCTTCTACTGTCATGGTAGGCCTTGAGTGTTACCTGTGTTTTTTGTCAGCTACCCCTCTGCATCGAACTTCTAAGGCTCTCCTAAGCTTTTGCCTATTTGGGATGACTCATCCTCTTCTTGCAATAATATACAGAGATTTGCTCCCTGAAACAGCATTGATATATCTGCAAGTCTCTGCTTCTGTGTGCTTCTGTTTTCCAAACCTTTGCTAATACCCACCCAGATATGAAAATCAAGAGGGCTGATAAAAGGGAATGCTATGAGAGATTTAATCATATTTACCTTCTAATTCTTTTATTATCATCGGGCATGTCAATTTCCGGGTTGAATTGGTAATGAAGGACTTCAGTACCAAAGAGATCATATTCCAAGTAGCAGCCAAGTTGAGCAAACTCCAGCAGTTCCTTCTTATCAAGTATAGTCCTACAGACAATAAGACAGACATATTGTTATGACCGAGAGCCTATTTTCCACATGTACAGATTAAAAGTTTTAAGTACATTATGTACTGAAAAAGGTTTAGGTAAGAGAACTTTTGAATTGGCTCTTTTGATGTGACTTTAAAATAGTAAGTTTACTTTGTTACCAGAAATAAGAGAACTTACCCATCCAAAAGGGACTTTTCTCTTTTAAGGTAGTTGGAAACTATGGACATTATAATTATGTTACCAATACTCAAAAACAACTGCATAGTTTTCCTACCGAATTGTCTTCAGACTATGGTCCATATATGTTTGGAAATCCTTAGTGAGACTGCTGTGAACTGTGGACACTATTAAAGGAAATTTGGCATCAAGCGCCATAAAGCAGGCGAGTAATGATAATCTGGGTAAAACCTGAAGCCAAGGTAAAATAATAGGATCAGTTTCTTGTGAAGATCATGACATGGCTCTAAAATTAATATCAAAGCTTATGTGGATATCATGAAACTTCTTAACAAGGGGCAATGCTCCCATAGATATTTATGTTCCGGAGTGCTTATTTTTAAAATACAATTTATTATGCTATGCTGAGTTTTGTGGATATCTTCTCATTCAGTAGAGATCATAGTAACACTATCACTACTTTGTGTTGCAAGACTATGAAAATGAATGGGAAAGGAGAAAATGTAAAATAAGTGCAGTAAACAGATGAGCAGAGTCTGAAGCAAGAGTACCTGACTCAATGAATTTGGGTTATAGCAAGTAAAATACCATGGGAGAAATTCAAGCACATAGAGGAATAAGAAAGAAATAAAGACAAATTCTACCAAAAGACAATGAATATTAAAAAAAACATGTGAGGGAAAAATATACCCCATTAGACATTGTGTAAAGGTAATTAAGGACACAAAAAACTGATGAGTGGTCAGGATCCAAGACCAGCCTGGAGAAGAATTGAAATGTCAGACAATGAAAGTCTTATTAGGCTTTGATCTACTCTAATACACTATTACTTTGGCAACTCCCAGATGCAAGGATTAAAGCACTATTATATGTCTATAAATCTCCTTCTAAGAGGTCAGAAGTATTTTCAAAGCCTTTCTTCCAAACCATAGGAGGACCAATTAAACCTCGGTGTCACGAGTGCAGGAGGTTTCTGCTGTGCTGAGATGCTCTCAGGGAGTTAGTTCACTATTGACTTTCGCTCTGAGCAATCACATCGGAGTCGGCTCCTCTTTATCCTAGTCACCAATTAGCATAACGTAGAGTTCACAGTGTTGTTTTAGGCAGAGAGGTTAAAATAGCCTTTCTTCACACTATAAAATGTGCATTATTAGTTCTGTGCTATCTCCTATTAATACTACTCCTATTCCATCTTTTTTCCATAGAGACCATCTTTTGCTTCCAAAATTACTAGCCTAAAACAATATGGGTTTTTCCATAGAAAACATATTCTGTTTTCCCCCAAAGAACCACACTTAAAAACAAAACACACAGAACTAAAATAACTTAAGGAGGTAGGGGGAAGTTTAGTATTTTTCCTTTAGAGTCAATGCATTTAGTTTGTTAATTACCAACATGGGCAAGTACTAGGGTGGTTGGGGGAGAGGCAGGCTGGAGTCAAGGAGAACAGAAGTGCCAATACCAGGCTGGATCAGACTCTGATTTCTACTCCTAACATCTTTCTCCTTCTGTTGGCGTAATGCCTTGAGAGTAACTTTTGTAAATTTTAAGTGATAAATTGAGAAATATATTCAATGAAAAGTCTAGAGTAAATAAAAAGCCATAGAGAAATCTTTAGATTTAGATGCAATGGAAAACAAAAAGTAAAGTTGCTTATCATCATCATCATAGCTAAGAATTGTAAGAACTTACTGTGTGTAGCATTGTGCTAACTGCTTTATATTTATTATCTCATTCAATATTCTCCACAATCCTATCAGTCTCAATTTTACAGATGAGAGGACTGGGACTTGAGATATTAGATATTCAAGGTGATATACTGAAGTATAAATCAATTTCAAGGCTATAATCTACCCTCTTAATTATTATACTTACTGTGTGACTTCTCTGGCTAAACATTCTGTACTCAAAAGACATTTTCCAAAGTTGTACTGACTGTGCACACCATGTGTTTTAATTTATTTGAATTTTAATCCCTCCCCAAAGTACCCTCAAACTGCTCTTGAAATGTGGGGAATTTACTATCAAAGGGGGTGATAAACCCCAAAAGTAAGAAAGGATTGCTTATGGAGGTATTTAATTGCTAGTTCAGAGAGTAACAGTACATATAATAGACAGGATTTGACCATTGAAATTACTTCGGACAATTTGAATGACATGGTCAAAGATGAAGAAGGAGCAATATTAATCATGATCATTGCTTACTTTCTTAGTAGGAATAAGCCCCTTACAAATAATAAGGGGCACATATTAAGGGTTAGTCTTTCTCCTGAAGTTAGACTCTTGTGTGTCTAATTGCCTGCGTGTCTTATCCATTTGGATGTCTAATGGACAGCTTAAGTTTAATATGTCTTGAACTAAAACCCTCATCTACCTCCCTAAACTAGCTGTTCTACCACCCTTTCCCCACTCAGTGGATGGCAACTCCATCCATCCAGGTGCTCAGGACAAAAACTTTGTGATTATCCTTGACTGTTTTGTTTCTTTTATACTCTGCATTTAGCTCATTGTGGTAGACTTTTGGCTCAACCTTCAAAGTATGACCGGTATCCAGACAGGTCACCACATTCCTATTACCCTTCTGGTTCAAATCACTGTTATCTCTTGCTGGATCTCTGTGATAGATTCTCAACTGCTCTCATTTCTATCTTTGCTCTACTGTCTACTCAAATACAGCAACCCAAGTCTATCTCCACACCTAGATCAGATCAGGTGGGCTCAGAACCCACCAATGTTTGCCATTTCCCTCAGAGAAAAAGCCCTGGCCTTCCAGTGGCCCATGAAGCCCTGAATGATCTCCTTGGGTGTGCTCTTACAATAGCTTTATTTAAGAGAGGAATGGGGAATGTAGATAATCCAGATTTCCGATGGCAAATACAGTGTGCCCGTAAAGTCATGGTGCACTTTTGACTGGTCACAGGAATGCAACAAAAGATGATAGAAATGTGAAATCTGCACCAAATAAAAGGAAAACCCTCCCAGTTTCTGTAGGATGATGTGGCAGCATGTGCGCATGCGCAGATGATGACGTAACACCGTGTATACAGCGGAGCAGCCCATGGCCATGCCAGTTGAGATGTGGATGGTACAGAGGAAAGTTCAGTGTGTTCTGTGGCTTGCTAAATTAGAATCCGTGACCAAAGTGCAACGTGAATATTGGCGCATTTATAACAAAGCGCCACCACATAGGAATAACATTACTTGGTGGGATAAGCAGTTGAAGGAAACTGGCAGTTTGGTGGAGAAACCCCATTCTGCTAGGCCATCAGTCAGTGATGAGTCTGTAAAGGCTATACGGGATAGCTACCTAAGGAGCCCTAAAAAATCTGTGTGTGAGCCCACATCGAACTGCACTGAATAGGTATGAAACTGGGAGAGTTTTTCTTTTATTTGGTGCAGATTTCACATTTCTATCGTCTTTTGTTGCTTTCCTGTGACCGGTCAAAAGTGCACCATGACTTTACGGACACACTGTATATGTAAATGCTACTTATATCATCAATGTTACCTGAAGAGTATCCCCACAGGTAGAGACACCTTTCTAGAGAAAGACTAACATTTTCAATAAGATTCATCTACACATGTAAGTTTCAAGACTAACCCCTGGGAATTCTTATGCTGTAGAACAGTGTATAGAAAGAAGTGGTATTCTGAGGGGGAATGGTCCCTTGTGAAACACTTAAAACTTTTATAGCCATGCTTAGGGGAGAATAGTTCCTCAGGAGACAAGCAAATAAGGTGATGTTTTGAACATTAGAAAAATGCAGTTAAAAAGGAGGCAGACAAATTTGCTGTCATTAAAAATCCGGGGTCTATAAGTACACATATATATACACAAATCTGTAAATTATTTTTTACTGTCATAATGATATGATACCATTTGGATAACTGAATATTAGTGTGTAGAAATTCAGAAATGAATTCATTTAAATTCTCCTTACTAAAGTGCAAAATCCCATGGGGGGAAAAGTGTGAGCGATCATGCATATTTTTCATTGGAAAGCCCCGAAGAAATAGAATTTGGTATTAGATGTTAATGAGGGGTAAGATAAGATAAGTAGGTGAAACAAGGATAATAAACACTGCTGTCTGTCTGTCTCTTTCTTTCTCTAAAAAAAAGGAAAAATAGCCTGACCAGGCAGTGGCACAGTAGATAGAGTATCGGCTTGGGATAGGGAGGACCCAGGTTCGAAATTCTGAGGTCGCCAGCTTGAGCACGGGCTTACCAGCTTGAGCATGGAGTTGCTGGCTTGAATGAGGGATCATAGACATGACCTCATGGTTGCTAGCTTGAGCCCAATGTCACTGGCTTGAGCAAGGAGTCACTCACTCTGCTGGAGCCCCCCAGTCAGGGCACATATGAGAAATCTATCAATGAACAACTAAGGTGCTGCAACGAAGAATTGATGCTTCTCATCTCTTGCCCTTCCTGTCTGTCCCTATCTGTCCTTCTCTCTTTATCTCTCACAAAAACAAAACAAAACAAACAAACAAAAAGGAATAATAAACACCTAATAATCATCAGGTATTTAAAGCAGCCCTATTTCATTTAATCTTTTAAACAGTATATGAGGAAGGTATGGTTGTCCTCATTTTATAGATGAGGAGGCTAAGTCTCAGAAAAGTTGAGGAGTTGTGAAAAACACCAGATTGCATGTGTGTTTGGAAGCCATGCTCTTAGACCATGCTGCACTCTCTGTGAGGACAGTGTCTGCCCGCCATAGCAGCTCCCTTCCTTCTCACCAGCACTCATCTAAGGAGAAACACACCCCATCACAAAGATATCTTGGAGCATCTGCACCATGAGTGTCCAACAAGGGGACTTAACCACATTGTAATGACACTCAGATGACTTCCAGGGACTGTCAAGGTGCTACTGAAGTTGCATTTATGCAAGTGACTTTTTTTTTCACTTGAAGGAAAGATGACCCCAAATGTCAGAATAGTGTCATGGGAAGATCCACTCTGCTTGACGTCTTTCAGATAAAGATTAAACAGACAGCCTGCCCTTCCCAGGCATCAGTGATCTCGAAGCTCTAGTGAAGAAGTGATCTTCTCATACTAGTGAAGGTATCAACCTCAGCCAGTCTGCTCATTGCATATTCTCTATCCATGAATTACTGTATTCTTTCTTATTCCAATATTCTCCAGCCTTTAAGGTAAGAATTTTTCACCTTTTGACCTAAATAGTCAGTAGGGTGCTTGTGGGATGCAGCAGAGTACTGTATTTTACACTGGACAAAGTCCCTTCTTCAAGGTGCATGAATTTCCTGAGGTTTTCCATGAGGAAGATAAGATTTTTATACAAAGAATTTGTTCTTGTCATTCACATACTATTTTTTCGGTTGCATGTTTTTCACTTTTGTTCTTCAACTAATAAATTCTGTCTATATAAGAAACAGGCATAAATATATAATAAACATATTGCCATTAGTGATCGTGGCTGGTTTGCTCAGTGAACACAGTGTTGGCTGGGCATATGGATATCCTGGGTTCAATTCCTGGTCAGGGCACACAGGAGAAGTGACCATCTGGTTATCTCCCCTTCCCTTTCTCCCTTCTCTCTCTCTCTTCCTCTCCTGCAGCCAGTGGCTTGATTGGTTGGCCCTGGGTATGAGAATAGGTTGGTTGGTCCCAGTCTGTCTGCCTCAGGCACTAAAAATAGCTCAGTTGATTTGAGCATTGGCCCCAGATGTGGGTTGCCATGTGGATCTCATTTGGGGCTCATGCAGGAGTCTGTCTCACTATCTTCCCCCTTCTCGCTAAAAAACAACAACAAAAAACAAAAGCATATTGCTATTAGCTAAGAAAATGGTATCAAAAGTGACCTGGCTATCTTTGTTTTCAAAATAAGGTTATCAGCTCTGGCCGGTTGGCTCAGTGGTAGAGCGTCAGCCTGGTGCGCAGGAGTCCTGGGTTTGAATCCCGGCCAGGGCACACAGGAAAAGTGCCCATCTGCTTCTCCACCCCTCCCCCTCTCCTTCCTCTCTCTCTCTCTCTTCCCCTCCCGCGCAGCCAAGGCTTCATTGGAGCAAAGTTGGCCCGGGCGCTGAGGATGGCTCCATGGCCTCTGCCTCAGGCGCTAGAGTGGCTCTGGTTGCAACAGAGCGATGCCCCAGATGGGCAGAACATTGCCCCCTGGTGGGCGTGCTGGATGGATCACGGTTGGGCACATGCAGGAATCTGTCTGACTGCCTCCCCGTTTCCAACTTCAGAAAAATACAAAAAAAAAAAATAAGGTTATCATTTATGAGTGTTTTAAAGGTACTAAAATGCAGGACAGTTGATTTTCTTTTTCTTACCTCTATATATTCAGATCTTATCCAAGTGCTGAGGTATGTAGTTTGTCAAAATGCACTCTGAGTGGGAGTAAGGAAGCCTGTGTGAAGTGATCTTAGACAAGGGTCTGTGGGCTATCTAGGTAGAAAGAACTAAGGAGCAGAGATGAGGATGTGATCTGTAGATGTGATAAAGATGATAATGCCTAACATTTGTCTTGGGCTTTACAGTTTCAAAGAATTCTCAAATATTTTATTTCACTTAATACATTCAAGGACACCTTCAAGAATTAATTTACCAAACATCTACTGCCATGTACTACCACCTACCTTGTGCTAGCCTCTGTCCTGGAAATACAGATATTAAGAAATTCAAGCTTTTTCTCAAGGA